>NC_141051.1:62209995-64777495 GCF_041138505.1 Cibotium barometz
GAGCGTGTATGTGTGTGTGTGTGTGTGTGTCATAGAGAGAGAGAGAGAGAGAGACTACTTACTTTGTTTTGTGCTTAGTGGTGTGTGGAGAAATTTGTGTGTGTGTGTGTGTGTGTGCGTGCGCGTGTGTGTGTGTGTGTGTGTGTGTGTGTGTGTGTGTGTGTGTGTTAAAGAGAAAAGAAGAGAGAGGCTTTTTGCATTATTTTGTTCTTATTAGTGGTGTGTGAGTGGGATTTGTGTGTGTGTGTGTGTGTGTGTGTGTGTGTGTGTTTCCACTTGAATGTATAATAATATAAATCTTTAGGAAATGGTCGTGATCATAATTCATAAAATGCAAGTAATCCATCTTCACACCATAGTCCAAAATTGAGTGTAAGAAAAAGAGAAAGCCCCGTTATAACCCTATCCCACTTGAGTTTAGTGGCTTTAGTAGCATTTGCAGCCACTAAAGCCACTAAAATATGTTCCCACTATCCTGGTCTTAGCAACACTAAAGTTGAAAAGGGGACTAATTTAATATTAAATTTAGTTGAAAAGCTTCAAAACCCTTGAAGTTAGCAGGCAAGGGCATTATTTCATATTAAAAGGTTGGTTTCAAAACGTTATCCACACAGTTCTATGCAAGAACTGGCCCTTCTCTTTTTTGAGGACTTAAAAACCTCCAAAAACATTTGAAAAGGGAAGTATTAGTAATGTGTTAGAGTTTTTGGGCTAAAACTTCATTTTCTTACATGGGACCATATTTAGTGGCACTTCAAAAGTTCCACTAAAGACACTAAATTCAAGTGGGAAGACACTATTAGATTGTATTTCTAGGGTCATGACTCGTCACTCTTGAATCATCTATGATATAATTTGAGGGCACAAAGAAGAGTCTATTTTACCGTGCAACAAGACAATGTATAAAAATATTATATCTACAAGAAGAGCTAGAAACATGAGAAGATGCATGTATGCAAGCATTAATCCTTTTAAAATGAAGTTCATGTAAGAAGTATTGGTTTACTAAAAAATAGAAACAAAATGAAATCCCGTTCAGAGTTTAACACATTGTATAAACTATCATTGAGGTAGTGGCTCATTACTCTATTTAGAAAAGCTCAAAATTTTAGTAAAAAACTCACATAGTAAATTTAAATACTCTAAAAGTGTTCTCAAACTCAATGCCACACTACTTTTTCATTTAGTTAGTGTGCCTTGCACATGCTTTTAGTAAGATTTTGATGAAAATCCTCATAAACAAGTTACAAATGCTTTTTATACATTTGTAAAAGATGTCTTGCCTACTCTCTGTCTCTTCTCTCTCTCCATAAAAATTTGTTTTTTTCATGTAATTTTCCTCTCTCTAAGATTTTGTCCCTCCCTTTCTCTAGATTGCAAACTACATATACATGTGTCGACTTTTCTAGTTTATATATGCTGAATTGTCATATTGTCTTCTCCATGTTCTTGAAGAAAACATCATGGTTACATATACATGTGTCGGCTTTTCTAGTTTATATATGCTGAATTGTCATATTATCTTCTCCATGTGCTTGAAGAAAACATCATGGTTTTATGTGAGCGAGCACTGTGTAGAAATTGACAAGTTCAATGCACAATTTGTTGAAATGTAAGCTTCAATTGAGGGAACATGTGTACTAGTGTGTGTGCAATTTTGTGTTCAATGCACAATTTGTAGAAATGTAAGCTCCAATTGAGGGAACATGTGTGCACTAGTGTGTGTGCAATTTTGTGTTCAATTCACAATTTGTTGAAATGTAAGCTCCAATTGAGGGAACATGTGTGTGCAATTTTGTGTTGGATGGAGAGTGGTTCTTGTGTCTGAAGATGGGCTCTATGTCCTTTGAGTATGTAGTCCGATAATATCCTATCTGATGACTCTATTAAGCTCCAACCGACTGAGTAGTATGAGTGGTAGAGGCGTGGAGTGGTTCAAGCTCACTACTTGCAAACATGTTAACATTGTCCCCAATCTCTCTATCTCTATCTATCTATCTGTCTAGTAGATCTCTCTCTCACACATGCACACACCCCAATTAGTAGTTGATTTTTGGATACTTAATGAGAGGGTTTCTCCAAATATGAAAGACGTTTCCAGGCAGCATGTTGGCAAAAGGCAGTATGAAGTGCATCCTACCCATTATCTAGAGATCTCACTTAGATACATATCTAACATAGAACTACTTTTACTAATGTGTCATACTAAACAATGCTTAATAGTATTTTTATTTCTTAGTACTCTATATCACATGCAACTATGAACATAGTTGTTTTCAACTCACTACTTACCATGTATATAGTACTTTGCATATAATACTTACATATTCTACAAGGATTCCTTAGTACATACTAGATTACATAATACTTTGCTAAGTGTTTCACAATTGACAACACACTACCTTTTAGCATAATACACTTGACAGAGTCCTTAGTGCACACAAAAGGAGGAAAATTTTCCATAGTAAAAAAATTCCCTATCCATGGTAAAAGTACACAATTTACTGGAAACATATTTTTTATGGAATTTTGTGAATTTCCTAGATCACTTTTGAGCAGTTATGTATATAGTGAAAGATGTTATAGCTTACCGAGTCCTCTCACATGCTGTACTTTTTCCTAGAGAAAGGACATTGTTGTGTATCATAAGCTAAACACTTGAGTAGTGCTAATTCAACATATTTGCTTAACATCCATTTTGTATATAATTCAACACATTCATGTGCACTTAAGTAAAGCGTTGATTAATTTTAGATTGCATATTGTATTAGTTCTAACATAGACTTCTCAAACACTTCCTATACGTGTACACTCACGGTGCCTTTGCTTTAGAAATAAGTTAAGAACTAGCCTTGATTATAGAGTGTCTGTAGGATTTAGCAGCAAATCTTGTGGGTATGGGAGGGTAGAAGTCTGTGGTAGCGTTTTGAGCTATAAGAGTTGTGGAAGCCTTTGTATCATGTATATTGTGGAATATAATGAGCCTAGTTTTCTTTTTTGCTGAAAAAAGGGAAAAAATATATGTATTACAAGAGCCCTAGAGTCGTTGTATGGATCACATCGCTTATTATCTTTTGGTGCACATAAATGAAATGCAAGCTTTTGTAATAGGTGCTAATGTCCTGGCCTTTATGGTTTATGCAAATGTTTGTAGGTGCCCATCAAAGGAAGACAACAAGAACCTTCTAAAGATTATCAATGCATGATTTCCTTGAAGTGTGATTAGTAGGGCAAAGTGCAATCCCTATGGAGATCAAGCGTACACAACCTTTGTATCCATGGAGATCAAGCATACACAAAGGAAGACAACAAGAAGGCTGTCAATGCATGATTTTCTTCTTGAAGTGTGAGTAGGAAAGAGTGCAATCCCTATGGAGATCAAGCATACACAAACTTTGTTGAAATGTCAAGCTCGTATACAGCTGGAGGATAGCACATGGGTGCTGACAGAGTGACAGTATGGTAGATAGATATCGTGTGGTGTGTTTATGACCGCGTCCAGCTAGTCATGTGTGGTGTGGACATTACATTAGGTTTATTTTGTAGTGTGGACATAACACTATGTTGTGTTCTCCTTTGTGTGTGAGAGAGAGATTGTGACTATGGCTTCTCTCCTTCTTTATGATTGATGGATATGGATTAGGGTTTGCTTCTCTTGTGTATGTTTCATCCTGCTTCTGTTTTTTATCATGGTATCAGAGCCAAGAGCTCATTAGCTGTGTTGTGAGAGTGAGTGAGAGAAGAGGGAAGAAGAAGAAAAAGCTGTGAAGGAAGCCATTGGAGCTTGGAGCAAAGGAGAAGCTGTGGAGCACACATCGGCATCAGATCTGAGAGCTAAGGACCATTGGTGAGTGTAGCAAGACCCCCTCTGCGGATTGCAGGTATCAAAGAGCAAGTTCAGTGAAGATTGAAGTGCATAAAGCAAGCAGAAAATTTCTGGTTTTGAAGCTTTCATGGAAAGCTTGTGAAGGAATGTACTTTGTCAAAAGTATTGGTGCAAATACAAAGGAAACACAGAGGTTCTCATGTATTGTGAAAGGGCACATGTATTAGCAACACTGGAGCAAACCATTGCATGAAAATTGATGCATTACAGGCAATTTGTGAAGAAAAAAATTCTGGTTTTTTGGACTCTACAAAAACAGAGAACATATGCTCGGTGGAGGATCGATTGCGGAAGCTAGAGGAAAAATTGAGCTAAAACCTTCAAGAACATGTTAGATTAGGTCATTGCTAAGCATCCTAACAACTCAATTGTGATTTGCCCTTCCTCTACAGCCCTCAGGAGCAGGCGGCGCTTTCTGGAGCAGAATTGAAGACAGTTTGAATAGAATTCATGCCATTCACTCATTACTAGTCCATTTGATGCCATTCAAAGCTTGGGGAGTTTAGCAAAGACATTGCTAAGGCCTTGTGATGCTTGGTTGCAGCTCATTTGATGTACTTGGAGCTCATTGAAGTGATTTATCAGAGGTGTGCAGGTTTGTAGAAAGTCTGTCCAGAAACAGAGCAGTTTTAATCAAGGCATTAATCCTTGTCTATATCAAATTGGCCTAATTCCTTTAGTACAAGTAGAGTCCTATGAGTTGCTAAACTTTTGATTCAAAAAGTTTTGGATTTGGATAAGATTTGAAGGAGATAGAGCATTTTTAGTGAGAGGTGGTACCTGACAGATGCAGAAAAAAGCAAACCAGGGAGCTACAAAAATTGGTGGTTCTCATTCACCTTGAAGAATTTGATCAAACCCTTCTAGGATATGTTGGAGCAATGTGTTGGGAAGCCAATGCAAGTTGAATCATTGAATTTGGACAAGATTTGAAGGATTTAGAGCATAATCTTGACTGGTTACTGGCGAGAAATTACTGGCGAGAAAAAAACCAGAAAATTTTTTGTGAAGGAGTATCATTTGGTTTCAACTTTGATCGAGTATACATTGTTGATGCACCATTGTGGGATGTTAATGCACACAATTTGCAAGCATTTGATGTGTTTGGAGAGATTTGAAGCTTTACAGGTCCGGCATACAACTTGTCAAAGGGGTACATCTACTATATTTTTTTGCAACAATGGGAGATGGTCCGATACAGATTGTTGGAGAGAAGCTTGATCGCACTAACTTTCAAGTGTGGAAGTTTCGAATGAAGAGTTTTTTGAAAGGCAAAGGTTTATGGAGTCTCGTCTCGGAGGAAGACCCGGAGCCATATCTACCTCCTCAACCAAATAATGCTCAGTTACTGGCTCACAAGCAATGGGTAGAGCGGTCTTCGAAGGTGTTGCATTATTTTTCCATAAGTGTAACAGATGCCTTGCTTATTCACATCCAAGATGCAGATACACCAAAAGAAGCATGGGGTATATTGTGCCGAATGTATGAGACACACACTGGTGCAAGGAAGATACAACTAAAGCAACAGATTCACAGTGTAACACGAAGGAATAGGAGTATACATGAGTATGTTCAGGAAATCAAGGGTTATGCAGATTCCTTGTCATCAATCCATGCCCCGATGGATGATGATGATTTGGTTGCTCTCACATTACGTGGTTTAGGCAAAGAATACAAATCTTTTGATACTTCCATCTCAGTAAGGTTGGGAGGAATGCCAGACTTTAATGAGCTTGTGTCATTGCTCATTGTGGAAGAATTGAAGCTTGGCCTTGGTGGTATGAGTGTTACAGGTGGTGCATCCTCGTCAAGCAATGATGAGCATGCAAGGAATCAGGCTTTTTACTCATCTAGAGGCTTTTGAGGCAGGGGGAGATTTACCCCTCGAGGCCGTGGAGGACGTGGTTGGAATGACAGGTCTACTCAATCACAATCAAATCAGAATTTTCAGAATTCACAGTCATCATTTGGATCTCGTGGAGGTCGTGGATTTCAATCCCATAGGGGGAGATTTGGAACAGGTGCTCGTGGTAGAGGACGATGGCAAGGTCCTCAACAAAATTTGAATGGGATTGAATGTCACTATTGTGGCAAACTTGGACATATGGCAAAAGATTGTTACAAAAAGCAAAATGATGTCAGGAATGGAAGACCACAACATGGAAATTATGCATCTACTAGTAACAATGATGGGAGTTCAAATCATCTTTTTGCAATGAAGCAGGTTATGGGGACAATGGATTCTCAGAATGCTGGAGATGAGTCATGGTATATGGATTCAGGTGCCTCATTGCTTTGCAAGTTGCATAAAGATGAAAATGGAGACTCATCAAGGGTGGTCACCCAATCAATTAGCCACTTTGTGAGGGTAATTCTATCTACCTCTTTCCCTAATGATAATGTGATATCTCTGTTTCTTTGATAGTTGTATAGCATCTAAGAATGTAGAATGGTCCATGCTCTCATTGCTTTGCAAGTTGCATAAAGATGAAAATGGAGGCTCATCAAGGGTGGTCACCCAATCAATTAGCCACTTTGTGAGGGTAATTCTATCTACCTCTTTCCCTAATGATATTGCATCATACATTTTCTCAATTCCCACTCCCACATAATCTTCCCCAAGTACATCAAAATTAATGGCATCAAATGGTAATACATAGAATATAACTCCCTCATCCATGTGATTACTCTTTCTTTGATCCCACAACACCACCCTCTTTTCCTTCCAAGCTTATCAATAGTTGAATGGATCATATGACACCATTGATGGTCTATTGAATTCTTCATCTATAGTTACAACTAGGGTCTCATCATTTCATACCTCACTACATTCTTTGAGAGCTTCTACAATGGACTAGACATCCCCCCTATCAACAAGTTCTAAGGAGTATTTGTACGACTTGACATTGCCTAATGCTTCTCCAATCTTAGTTACATCCATGCTTGGAAAGGGCAACAATGTGTCTACCTTGATGCACCTCTCTATTAAAATCGAAACATTGACAATATTCATCTATATTTGTAGCACGCACGATGCCAACAGTAACAAGCTCACTACTTGCAACAAACATGTTAACATTGTCCCCAATCTCTCTATCTCTATCTCTATCTCTATCTATCTATCTGTCTAGTAGATCTCTCTCACACACATGCACACAGCCCAATTAGTAGTTGATTTTTGGATACTTAATGAGAGGGTTTCTCCAAATATGAAAGACATTTCCAGGCAGCAGGTTGGCAGAAAGCAGTATGAAGTGCATCCTACCCATTATCTAGAGATCTCAGTTAGATACATATCTAGAGATCTCAGTTAGATACATATCTAACATAGAACTACTTTTACTAATGTATCATACTAAACAATGCTTAATAGTATTTTTATTTCTTAGTACTCTATATCACAAGCAACTATGAACATAGCTGTTTTCAACTCACTACTTACCATGTATATAGTACTTTGCATATAATACTTACATATAGTTCGTGCACATGAAAGACTGGATTATTGGCCAACTATATGCTTCTCATGTTGTCGCAATGAATGAGAACCTTGCCATCAATAGGCTCACCCAAATCAGCCAAGAGACTCTTTAACCATACTCCTTCACATATAGCTATGGCTGCACCCCTGTATTCAGCCTCTGTACTAGATAAAGCAACAGTAGGTTGCTTCTTACTGCTCCAACTCACCACTGCACTTCTAAATGTAATGGCATAACCACTAGTAGACCTCCTATCATACGAGCTACCTGCCCAATCTGCGTCTGTGTAGCCATGTACATCCAAGCCTTCACCATGCTCATAAAGAAGACCATAATGTGCAGTGGTCTTTACATAGCGCATAATGCGTCTCACTGCATCCAAATGAGGTTTTCTGGGATTTTGCATAAATTGGCTTACTAGCCCCACAGCATAACTGAGATCCGGTCGTGTGATAGTCATGTAAATAAGACCGCCAAAACCATCTTTCTATACATAGATGGATCATCAAACTCTGCACTAAAATCAGCCCACAGCTTCACAATCTGCTCCAAAGGTGTACTCATTGGCTTACACCCTGTCATCCCATATTTTGCCAGCATATCCAATGCAGATTGGTGTTTTACTAACCATATCTCTGCATGGTCTTCGATCACTTCAATCTCAAGAAAATATATCAATTCACCTAGGTCTTTCATATCAAACTGCCCACTCAATTCTTTCTTGACATGCATAACACCTGTAGCATGATCTCCTGTGACAATCAAGTCATCCACATAGATGACAAGCAAGACAATCCCATGATCTGTTTTCTTCACATAGAGTGAAGAATTTGTTGAAGAAATCTAAAATCCAAGGGAGATAAGATATCGGCTTATCTTATCACTCCAAGCACGAGGTGCTTGCTTCAAACCATATAATGCTTTCTTTAACCTGTATACATGAGTGGGGTACCTCGGGTGTACATATCTTTCTGGCTGTGCCATATAAACTTCCTCTTGTAAATCACCGTTTAGAAATGCATTTTTCACATCCATTTGATGCATTTCCCAACCATTTGCTGCAGCCATAGCAAATGACCACTCTCACTCTTCCCATCTTTGCAACTGGACTAAATGTTTCATCATAATCCAAGCCTTGGGTTTGTGCATAACCCTTACCAATCGCGCTTTATGGCGCTCAATGGAACCATCTGATTTGCATTTCACCTTATAAACCCATTTGCAACCAATGACATTTTTGCCTTGTGGTAAGGCAACAAAATCCCAAGTTTCATTATGGACCAATGCGTCCATCTCAACATTCATTGCCTTCTCCCATACATGCTTCCCAATAGCTTTTGTATAGCATGTAGGTTCCACATGCTTCACCAAAGAGGTCAAATATGCATAATGCATAGCAAAGTCACGATATGTCAACCTGTCAACTGGATACCTGGCCCTTTGGGATCTACACAATGCATGCGGATCACTCTGAACACCTATCACTCTAGCATGTGGAGGCACATATCTATCCCGCCTTGCACACCTGGTGTGCGTAAAATTGGTATGTCAAGTTCCTCATCCAAACTTTCTAAACTTGATAACTTGTTATGACCCATGTTATTTGAATGATAATCATGGTCGTTTAAACTTATATATTTTTTATGATGCCTATTTCTCATGAAGAACACATTAGGATTGATTGATGTGATGTCAATTGATTGTTACTACTGACGTGGTTTATGTTTATGAGTTTAGGTGATGAGGTGTGCAAGGGTACCAATTTAGGTGTTGCACAGTGCGAGGGTACCGATTTAGGTGTCGCACGGATGGTGGATTGAATCGTGGCGTGTGGACAGATCTCATTATTATGTTCACAATATTTTGTGGCTGTAATATGGCATTTGATATTATTTTGACATCATTGTGATGTGTGTGTGTGCACGCGTCAATTTATTGTACAGTGTGCGTACGAGCATTAGTTGATTTATTTTGTAATGTGCATATGTGCA
Organism: Cibotium barometz; assembly: GCF_041138505.1. Classification (NCBI taxonomy): domain Eukaryota; kingdom Viridiplantae; phylum Streptophyta; class Polypodiopsida; order Cyatheales; family Cibotiaceae; genus Cibotium; species Cibotium barometz. The sequence goes on from NC_141051.1 coordinate 62,219,355, forward strand.
CAAGTTAGATTATTGAATTAGAAAAATAGTGCAAACCTTAGAAGGTTTGAGGACAAAGGTTAATTGAGGACAAAGGCTAATTAAATGGCAAAGTCCAAATATGGATGTATACTTTATTTTTGGCTGAAAGCCTACTTTTGGAATATATCACAAATACCCACGCGAGAAGAAGCCACTCACGTTGGGGGGGGAAGATTGCACCCAGTCTTGTGTTGCCTTGTGTTGATGGTGATGTATTTCTTTCTCTTGTCTTATGTTTTGTTATATGTTTTAATTTTCAATTTAATTCAAGTAGTTGTTTTGATATTTGATTTAATTTATGAGTCTTTTGATTATTCTCTTCAAGAAAATTAAAGGTCCGGTTGCACAGCTCATAACCTCTAATGCTAGTTCCTTTAACCTTCTTTTTCCCTTTATCCACAGCACTACTCCAGTGCTCACACTCTCATGTCTCAAGCTTCTTGACCATGGACGTATAGTACTACTCTCAGACTCTGCTGGTCCAGACATATAAATAGAACTTGTTTGTGGCAAGTTCACATGCACATCAGCATCAATGGAATCAATGACACCCTCATCCTTTGCCGTGTACCAACTAGTAAGTTCATCAAACACCACATCTCGTGAGATAACCACTTGCCTAGTATGTGGATTGTAACATTTATATGCCTTGCGATCCTGTGTATACCCAACAAAAATGCACTGTGCTGCCTTAGGATCTAGCTTCTTCCTTCTCTCATCTAGCACATGCATATAAGCTATGTTACCAAACACTTTGAGGTGTCCAATGTCTGGCCTAAAACCTATAAGATGCATCTCTGGTGTGTACTTCCATGCAGTTGTGGGTGTCTTATTAAGTACATACACCGCTGTGGCACATGCTTCTACCCAATAATAGTCTGGCAAGCTCTTTTCATTGAGCATTGCCCTAGCCACATCACTAATGACTCTATTTTTCCTCTCAGCCCAACACCATTTTGCTGAGGTGTGTACCTGCAAGTTAGCTTTCTTCTTATGCCATTCTTTCTCAAGAAGTTCTCAAAATCATGTGAGATGTATTCACCACCTCCATCCGTCCTCAAACATTTTATCCAAGAGCCATATTGCTTCTCTGTAAAAGCTTTGAAGTCGATAAACTTTATCCAAGAGCCATATTGCTTCTCTGTAAAAGCTTTGAAGTCTATAAACTTTCCCAACACTTCACTCTTCTCTTTGAGAAAGTAAATCCAAGTCATTCTGCTGAAATCATCAATGAATGCCACATAATACAAGCTACCTTTAATAGATGGGTTTTGACTCATGTTGCCTTCTTTAGGAAATGGCAACCTTGCTTGCTTTCCAAACTAGCAAGCATCATAGACATGCATATTCCCATCATACTTGAATCTAGGCAGCCCACCAACAATGCCTCTTGCCTGCATGTTCTTTAACTTTTGTTTGTTCACATGTCTAATCCTTTTATGCCACATTTCAATGTCTTGTACCACATTTTGGCTTTTAGAGAACATAGCCAATTTCAATTCAGGAATCCTAGCATCCAACTTAAATAACCTGCCTTCTTTCTTGCCTTTGGGAATGACTGTACATCCATTTTTGAAATCCTCAATGAAGCAACCATGCTCGTTGAAACAAACCTATAAAAACCTTATTTAACCATTTGACCGAAACTCTTTGTAATATAAGGCACATACAAGACATCTGACATAGACTTCGTTTCACCATTATGCATCACCAATTGCACACTCCGAACATGAGTGATAGCATGTTGGGAATCATCACCTGTCTCCACATAGCCTTTCACATCCATTGGCTTCATATGTTCAAACCATTCGCCATGACAAATCATATGGTTTGATGCTCCAGAGTCCATATACCAAGTGTCATCACTGTCACCATGTGTCATCATAGATCCCACGATATGTTTCATGGCAAACAAGTGATTTGCACTACCATCATGACTGCTTGATGCAAAATTTCCACCATTTGCATAATTTCCACCATGTTGTGCTCTACCCCTCTCAAAATCATTTTGTTGTGGTAATAGTCACGTGCCATATGACCAAACTTTCCACAATAATGGCATTCCACATTTTGCATAGATACTTGTTAGCCTTGCCAACGTCCTCTTCCACGAGGATTACCTCTACCTCTTTGAGGTGTATATCCACGACCACCTCTAGCACCATATGAAGGCTGAAAATTCTATTGTGGTGACCTATCTTGCCATCCATGACCATTACCATGACCTTGTGATGCAAATATCCCCCTGCCTCTAAATCCCCTTTGTGAATAGAAAGCCTGATTCGTGCCATGATCATCATGGCTAGTAGATGCATCATGAAAAGAGTCACTGAGTTTGATTTCCTCAACAAGCAAGAGTGAAACCAACTCATCAAAATCTGGTAAACTTGTACTCCGGACAGAGATAGATGTATCAAAAGACTTGTACTCCTTGCCAAGACCATGCAAGGTAATGTCTACCAAATCATCATCAGGCATGGGGCATTGATAGTTGCCAATGCATCTGGATACTTCTTTATCTCTTGTACATAATCATAAATACTCCTTCCTTTCCGCTTCACAATATGAATCTGTTGTCTCAATTGAGACTTACGAGCACTAGTATCTGTATCAAATAGCTTTACCAAAGTATCCCATGCATCCTTGGGATTCTCAGCATCATGTATATGTATGAGTATAGCATCCGAGATACATATAGACAAGTAATGCAAAACTTTGTATACTCTCTCTGACCATTGTTTATGAGCTACAACTTGTTGTTGTGTAGGTTGTCAGGGTAGATCCAAGTGGCTCTGGCTCCGCACCTGTAACAAGATTCCAAAATCCTTTTCCTTTCAGAAAGCTTTTAATCTTGTACTTCCATGCATGGAAGTTCTTTCTATCCAACTTCTCACCCACAATCTGTATTGGGTTGTCTTACATATTTGCTCAATGCAAATGCACCTTCTACACACATCCAATTCTGTAAATGAGCCATCCTCAGCTCTAACCACACTCTAATAAGTGTCCCAAATACTCCAAAGTACTCAACCAACTTCATTGTTTATGTAGAAAATCACACTGATTGCATTCAAATTGAACTGGCATACTCAGTCCAAAATACCCTGTTTTGACACGCTTTCCAAGGCTTCTAAATGCTTCAAATTACAATATAGTGGTTCAATCAAGTGTGTATAACTTGCATTGACACCCGAACAATCTCAATGTTGCATATTAACACCAACCAAGGTGCATACATACCAGAAATATCAAATCCCCTTCTCTGTTTTGAGAAAAACCAATACAACCAGTAGGAAAAGTGCTCTAGTTTCTTCAATTGTTATCCAAATTGAGAGACCAGGCATTCATTAGCTTAGCAATGATGTCTACTAACTCCATGTAAAAGGAATCATACCAATTATAAAAGTTGAGAGAGTAATTAGTCGATTAATGACCCTCTGTTTCACTAATCACTGTTTACAGCCTTTTTAATCAGCTCATAATTAGCTCCAAAGTCCATAATTTCTCCAAAAAACCACATAGCAACCTTCTCCTCTGTGTGTATCACACTATTGCTAAGAAGGTTTTGAGGTTAATCAACCACCAAGCTAGTATTTGACCTCCACTATGCAAAACTATGCAATTTTGCCCTGTTTCTGGCCTTCAGGCTGCGGCGCCTGCTATTAGGGGGGTTTGGATAGTTGGTTGTGGTTATTGAATCTATATGTGAGTTCCCAACACTCCTAGGAATGCACCCAAGCCACCAATTTGTTGATTTTTGCAAAAGACCGGCTCCAATTGCATCAAAATTGAACCTCTATTCTCTGTTTTTGTGAAGGCTTCAAAACAGTATTTTTCCAGTCACTTCAATGCATCAAACTTGCTCCAAATTCACTCTAGGGCTTGCACATGAGTTGCCAACACATTCCCATTTGCCAGATACATGAATCTTTGCCAGATTTGCAACCATTTGCCTCATACATTCACCACAATCAAGCTTCAATGGAGAGCTTGGAAAACAGAAATTTTTCTTTACTTTGGGCAACTCAAATCTGATATTGTTTGTGATTTTGCACCTGCAATCCGCTCAAAGATGTTTAGTTTTCCTTACCCGGTAGACCAAGCTCTCGGATTTGGTGAAAAAAGGTGTGCTCCAAGCTTCACAACTCCAATGGCAAGCTCCATAGCTTTTCTTCACAGCTTCTTCTCTCACTCACTCATAAACCCTAATAGAGAGCACCAAGCTCTGATACCATGATGAAAAATAGGTAGAGGGAGAGGAGACACACACACAAGAGAAAACCCTAATGTATTAGTCAAACCCTAACCATAGATGTAAGATTCCTCCCCCAACCCCTTTTTGATGTCTAGTATATTTCCCTGTAATCAATTCCTTTTCTAAAATATAAGAGATCTTGTTTGTGGTTGTTTTAACCTAGAGAGAGAAAATATTCTAGAGAGAGAATATTCAGATTTTGAATATTTTTGGATAGAAAAATATCTCTTATAATTCAGATGAGTTTCCCTGAAACAGAAATTTAAAAAGAATTTTCCAATGTGCAATTGGAATTAATTGAAAATAGGTATAAAGAACCTTAGCCTAAGGGTCTAGATTTTCAGAAATCTTTAGACTATGGTCCAATTAAGGTTTCTATGGGCCAATAGCATCAATCCATGTGTAGGGAGGAGATAAATCCAAATTGTAAAAAGAAAATACCCAAAAATGAGTAAATGCTCACATAAGATGAAGAGTTGAAAATGTACAAGGTTTATTAGTAAAAAACTATGAGCAATATTAAAAATATGAGATATTTTGGGAATAATGATTTTATTATGACACATATGTAAGGAAGGGGAGTCCCTTAAATGCTCACATAAGATGAAGAGTTGAAAATGTACAAGGTTTATTAGTAAAAAACTATGAGCAATATTAAAATGATTCCATTATGACACATATGTAAGGAAGGGGAGTTTTTTAAAGGAGGTGCATATTTCACATAAGATGAAGAGTTGAAAATGTACAAGGTTTATTAATAAAAAACTATGAGTAATATTAAAATGATTCCATTATGACACATATGTAAGGAAGGGGAGTTCTTTAAAGGAGGTGCATATTTCACATGCTTGAATGAGTTTTAAACTCATAAAAATTGAGATATTTCATCTCTCCTCTCTCCTCATTCAAGTCTAGTTCCAAAAAGTTAGCTTAACTGACCTAAAAATGGTCAAAAAGTGACCAAACTGACTTGGAAAATTCTAGAATCAGTTTGTTTGGTTAGGAGCTCAAATTTTCCTATAAATAGAAGCCTCCCCTTGTTGAAAAAAACATAGTCTCTTATGCCTTGTTACTCTACTCTACCTAAGCCAAAACATATAGTCTCTTATGCCTTGTTACTCTACTCTACCTAAGCCAAAACATATAGTCTCTTATGCCTTGTTACTCTACTCCACCTAAGCCAAAATATATAGTCTCTTATGCTTGTTACTCTACTCCACCTAAGCCAAATTAGATAGAGTCTTATGCTTTATTACTCTACTCCACCTAAGCCAAAATATAGAGTGTCTTAGGCATTGTTACTCTACTCTACCTAAGCCAAGAACTGTGAATTCTTTAATAATTCACTAGTTTTTGATACTTCTCTCTTTCTTCAATCCCCATTGGTGGCTCCATCAACACACTAAACCAATTGATTGGTTGGGGGCCTCTACCGTGAATAAAGAATCAAGCAAATTATAAGGTAAGTATATTGAATTTTGATCTTTTCTATAATTACTCAATGATTCTCTCTTCTCAACCCCTCTCAAGCTTGAGAAGTTTAATTGGTATGGTTTTTTTAAATGCTATTGAAGTTAATTGGTGAATAGTAGTGAAGAGTTACATAATTTAATAAATGCTATAGAAGTTAATTTCCACTTATATTTAAATTCTAATGGTTTTTATAATTTCTCTCTCTCACTCAAGAAATGGTCATACTCATGACCCATTCTCAATCCAAATGAAGCTTTTCATAAAGCTTTTCCTTAATCCAAGATTAAGCTATGCTTGAGGCCAAATTAATGGCTTTTTGCTATGCTTTTAGTTTATGCACATTGATGATTCAATCCATTATGGATTGATGACCCAATTAGAGACCATTCTAATTGTTTTCTTAATGATCCAATTAGAGACCATTATGGATTGATGATCCAATTAGAGACCATTCTAATTGTTTTCTTAATGATCCAATTAGAGACCATTATGGATTGATGATCCAATTAGAGACCATTCTAATTATTTCTTTAATAATGAGCTTTATCCCTTAGAAAAAAATTGAGATTTATCAGTCATAGTAGCGGAGCTATGGCAAAATTTTTATAGAAATTACGCATAAAATAAATTCATTCAAAGCATAAAAAGAGGAATTCCTACCATATTCTAGGAACTATCATCCTAGATTAATTAAAAGAATTTTATTATGCATGGAGATGTGGATGTTGCATGTAGATGTAGATGTATGGATGTGAGTGTGAATGTGGAGGTGGATGTATGCATGGGATGTGGATGTATGCATGTAGAAATAGATGTGTAGATGAGGATGTAAATGGAGATGTGGATGGATGCATGTAGATGTAGGGGTATAGATGTAGATGTGAATGGAGATGTGGATGTATACATGTAGATGTAGATGTATAGATACGGATGTGGATGTGGAGGTGGATGTATACATGTAGATGTAGATGTATAGATGTAGATGGGGATGTGGAGGTAGATGGATGCATGTAGATGTAGATGTATAGATGTAGATGGGAATGGAGATATGGATGTATGCATGTAGATGTAGATGTATAGATGTAGATGTAGATGTGGAGGTGGGTGGATGCATGTAGATGTAGATGTATAGGTGTAGGTGAGAATGGAGATGTGGATGTATACATGTAGATGTAGATGTATAGATGTAGATGTGAATAGAGATGTGAATGTATACATGTAGATGTAGATGTATAGATGTAGATGTGGATGTGGAGGTGGGTGGATGCATGAAGATGTAGATGTATAGATGTAGATGAGAATGGAGATGTGGATGTATATATGTAGATGTAGATGTATAGATGTAGATGTGAATAGAGATGTGAATGTATACATGTAGATGTAGATGTATAGATGTAGATGTGGATGTGGAGGTGGGTGGATGCATGAAGATGTAGATGTATAGATGTAGATGAGAATGGAGATGTGGATGTATATATGTAGATGTAGAGGTATAGACGTAGATGTGGATGTAGAGGTGGATGTATGCATGTAGATGTAGATGTATAGATGTGGATGTGAATGTGGAGTGGATGTATGCATGTAGATGTAGATGTATGGAGGTGAATGAGAATGTGGATGTGGATGTATGCATAGGGATGTAGATGTATGCATGTAGATGTGAATGCACGCATATAGTTGTGGATGTATGGATGTGAATATACGATATGCGATGTGAGGGAATCTGAAGTGATGAGATAGAAATGATGTGATGGGATGAGTGTACATATAAATGGAATATGGAATAAGTAATGTAGATTGATGAGGGATAATGTGGAAAAATGAAAGTTAAAATAGAAATGGTGTTGTAAACTGTTTGTAAATACTGTTTGTAAATGCTGTTTGTAAATGATTGTTTTATGTCAAGAATGCTGGGGGGAGCATTTTGACCGTCTTGTGATTAAAGTCGTGATGGTAAAGTTGCAACTGCTGACGGGGAGTCAATGAAGGACGTCTCGCGTAGCAAGGTCGGCCGAGGTCTTGACCAGCCTCGCTGCGATTAAAATGGTGAGCTTCCGGTACGGTGGATGAGGGGCCAAGGAAGCGGCCTATGCGTGAAGCGCTAGGTTACCTGCGAAGGATCCTAGAGGGTGCTGACCATACGGTGCTCGGGCTCTGGGTTGCCTAGGATACCCACGCGTGCGTCGAGGAAGATATTGGAACAGAGTTGGAGTTGTTTTCTGAAATCGAGCATGGATCTGGTTGATTGACCTTGCTGGTCTTCAATGGATGAGTCCATGGCTCCTTATATGGATCTGTTGGTTGATCTTGCTGATCTTCAACGAGAGTCCATCTTGTTAAGTGATTATATTGCCAAGTATTATGGGCTAGGAACTATCGAAACGGCTCCTGAGCGTTCTAGTTGCCAATGATGCCATAGATATTCTGATGAAGGAATGATGGGAAATTAAGAATCAATTGGATAAATTGGAAGATGGTGATCAATGATATTATGGTTTTATTAAAGGATTGTTTTAAATTGGTTGAATCTGGTTGAAAAAGGTAATTTCATATTGGGTGTGTGAGTGGTGTGACTAGTTTTATTTTGCATGAACATCCGGCTAGGGGGCCTTGGAACTCTTTTCCTTGGTACCCGGGATAAAACCTAACCAAATTTTTAATTGGATCCCATCACTACAGTGGTTGGGCGGTTGGCTAACCCATGGGATTGGATGGGGTTAGGCTGGACTGATGGATCCGTAAATCGAGACTCAAACTTTTGTTTTTACGATAGAAGAAAAAAAAAAATCCCGGACAGAAACTGTTCTATGGATAGGAATCAACGGCTGTGCCTCTTGAATGGGGAAAAAAGCGTTGATCCCAATGATCCAAGTGCAAGTTTCTTCCTTGAACTGACTAAGTATCTTATAGATGTAATCGGATCATCTCGATCAGAAATGATCTTGACTACGTTAGAGTAAAAAGTTATCCTGGTGGAATCGCCCGTGCTTTCCGGTAAAGGAAGTTTTTCCGGGTTCGGTTTTGGAACAACCGACGGATTAGTCTCTTATCCGGATATCCGTGGGCGAGGCCCCGAGTGTGGGACCCCTGTCCCGCGCGAGAAGCGCTACTTCCGCTGCCAGTACCCCGAATCCGTTGCTCGGTGGGAACAGGGATCTTACAGTTGGTATCAGAGCATTTGGTTAATAAAGATCAACTGAGAAGACAAATATGTCAAAAATTTATCAAGAAACACAAAAAGGTTATAATTGTGTGATATAATTCATACAATTTGATATTCAAACTGAAACTCGTAATTTTGGTAATTGGGTCTTCAGATGGAAGTACCGCAATTATATAGAAACCCTGACTTGCTTGAGGCCTAGACATGATAGTATTTACCTTATAATTCCAAGGGCCGTGACTACCCGTATATACCGAGAGTATACTGCAGCTCTTTACTGACAGTATATACGAGTAAATCTAAGACTTGAAATTATAAGCGTTAATGCTATCTAGATGATGATTTCAAATGTGATTGATATGATTTTTAATTCTGTTTGAGAATTGATGAATTGATTTGGATTCTGATTGAAAATGCTGATTGAAAAATGCTGATTTTTAAAAATTAGTTGAAATATAATGAAACCACATTGAGGGGGAATGGGACGAGTCCCTGTGATGATATTCATAACTAGAATGATGATAATGAATTCAGCAAATCACTATGAGATTAGTGGGTTGTGCTGTCAGATTGCTACTGTTAATACTTGACCGGTAGATCAAGTTAAAGGATGTCAAATTGAGAACTTGCTTGACTGAAATTTCCGTGTGGAGGAATGTTCCGAAGGAAACTTTTCGGTCTAATGGACCATTATCATGTTGAAGATATGAATGATATAATCTGAATGAATTGTTATTTAATGATGAGTTCTATATAAGGGATATTTATCCCAGTGTTCTGTTGGGTTGACCAGAATATAAGCAACCCCAGAATAAAAATTGGATCTTAAGAATAAGAGCTGTCCTCTACCTTGCGAGATGAGGACATCTCGCACTTTTTAAGTGGGGTAGGATGTAAGATTCCTCCCCAGCCTTCGAGGTATATAGGAGTAAGAATCTCCCTTTCGGATCTTATAATTATTCCCTCTCTAAAATAAAAGAAAGTTTCTGTTTAAAAAAGGAATACCCTTTTCCTAAAATACTTCTCAGGAGTCACGCCTATTTTAAGGATTTAGAACAATGAGTTTAGAAGTGAGAATCGGTGTTTTGGATACCAAGGTTTTGGTTTTCATTCGAGTATGGCCCAAAAGAAGTTCTTTATCTCTTGGGGAGTATAAGAAGTTATCCCCCAGATATTGTGATCCTTATATCTGAATTCAATGAAAGTAGGTGACTTAGCCTACAAGTTTCTTTTATCTCCTCATCTCAAAATTTTTAATGCCTTCTATAGAAAAATGTGTCAAACACAAATCATGGAAAGACGGTAAAACTTCAGTGGTAAGTTACCGTTGGCTTCTAGGTTACGCTAGCTCCTTCCTTTATATAAGTCGTAACTTTTACTTGTCACTCACAGTAATCTTACTCCCATCAATCTCCTTTCTTTCTTAATCTCCTTCATGGCTTGGCAACAGGAATTAGTTTTATCCCTGATGATTTCTCACCTTCAAGACGCAAGAGAGTCTGTGAAGAAAGACTTTATAGAACAGTATGAGCGCTCACTTTTTCCTCACCTAGGAACTTCTGTAGCGCAGACCAAATGGCGGACCTATCAAAACATAACTAGGGTAACACCCTGGGGTCAGCAACACTTTCGTAACAATGTCCGCTTGGCCATGGTTATTGAAGCTTTGGGTTTGGGTCCCCGATACTACTGTGTCATGAGATCAAGGCATCTTGGGTTTTCTGAGCGGGTCTTCTTACTGGCATGTTTTCTTCCTCATGAGAAGATATGCCTTTACCCCGTTTTTGGCTTGCCTCTCAGAGGTCCTTTTGTTAGATCACCTCATACCACTGAGATAGGTGCGGCAATAACCAGCAGAATCATTCCCATAGATGAGTTACCCTATACTTGTGCAGCTTGTGAGGACTGCTTTTGTGACCATATGATGGACGGGCTTATGGAAGTGTAAAGAGTTCTTCTATCTTTACTGTATAAGTCCCGTGAATGAATAAAGTTTAAATCTTGTTCTTATTTTGAATATTGCTCTCTTTAAGACTTTTCTTGGTGGTTAATCGTGATTAAAATTTTTCTCTAAGTCGCATATTCGTGCATCTTGCGAAATTATTCCAAGTTGCGAGATGAGGACATCTCGCGTTTTTTAAGTGGGGTAGAATGTAAGATTCCTCCCCCAACCCCTTTTTGATGTCTAGCATATTTCCCTGTAATCAATTCCTTTTCTAAAATATAAGAGATCTTGTTTGTGGTTGTTTTAACCTAGAGAGAGAAAATATTCTAGAGAGAGAATATTCAGATTTTGAATATTTTTGGATAGAAAAATATCTCTTATAATTCAGATGAGTTTCCCTGAAACAGAAATTTAAAAAGAATTTTCCAATGTGCAATTGGAATTAATTGAAAATAGGTATAAAGAACCTTAGCCTAAGGGTCTAGATTTTCAGAAATCTTTAGACTATGGTCCAATTAAGGTTTCTATGGGCCAATAGCATCAATCCATGTGTAGGGAGGAGATAAATCCAAATTGTAAAAAGAAAATACCCAAAAATGAGTAAATGCTCACATAAGATGAAGAGTTGAAAATGTACAAGGTTTATTAGTAAAAAACTATGAGCAATATTAAAAATATGAGATATTTTGGGAATAATGATTTTATTATGACACATATGTAAGGAAGGGGAGTCCCTTAAATGCTCACATAAGATGAAGAGTTGAAAATGTACAAGGTTTATTAGTAAAAAACTATGAGCAATATTAAAATGATTCCATTATGACACATATGTAAGGAAGGGGAGTTTTTTAAAGGAGGTGCATATTTCACATAAGATGAAGAGTTGAAAATGTACAAGGTTTATTAATAAAAAACTATGAGTAATATTAAAATGATTCCATTATGACACATATGTAAGGAAGGGGAGTTCTTTAAAGGAGGTGCATATTTCACATGCTTGAATGAGTTTTAAACTCATAAAAATTGAGATATTTCATCTCTCCTCTCTCCTCATTCAAGTCTAGTTCCAAAAAGTTAGCTTAACTGACCTAAAAATGGTCAAAAAGTGACCAAACTGACTTGGAAAATTCTAGAATCAGTTTGTTTGGTTAGGAGCTCAAATTTTCCTATAAATAGAAGCCTCCCCTTGTTGAAAAAAACATAGTCTCTTATGCCTTGTTACTCTACTCTACCTAAGCCAAAACATATAGTCTCTTATGCCTTGTTACTCTACTCTACCTAAGCCAAAACATATAGTCTCTTATGCCTTGTTACTCTACTCCACCTAAGCCAAAATATATAGTCTCTTATGCTTGTTACTCTACTCCACCTAAGCCAAATTAGATAGAGTCTTATGCTTTATTACTCTACTCCACCTAAGCCAAAATATAGAGTGTCTTAGGCATTGTTACTCTACTCTACCTAAGCCAAGAACTGTGAATTCTTTAATAATTCACTAGTTTTTGATACTTCTCTCTTTCTTCAATCCCCATTGGTGGCTCCATCAACACACTAAACCAATTGATTGGTTGGGGGCCTCTACCGTGAATAAAGAATCAAGCAAATTATAAGGTAAGTATATTGAATTTTGATCTTTTCTATAATTACTCAATGATTCTCTCTTCTCAACCCCTCTCAAGCTTGAGAAGTTTAATTGGTATGGTTTTTTTAAATGCTATTGAAGTTAATTGGTGAATAGTAGTGAAGAGTTACATAATTTAATAAATGCTATAGAAGTTAATTTCCACTTATATTTAAATTCTAATGGTTTTTATAATTTCTCTCTCTCACTCAAGAAATGGTCATACTCATGATCCATTCTCAATCCAAATGAAGCTTTTCATAAAGCTTTTCCTTAATCCAAGATTAAGCTATGCTTGAGGCCAAATTAATGGCTTTTTGCTATGCTTTTAGTTTATGCACATTGATGATTCAATCCATTATGGATTGATGACCCAATTAGAGACCATTCTAATTGTTTTCTTAATGATCCAATTAGAGACCATTATGGATTGATGATCCAATTAGAGACCATTCTAATTGTTTTCTTAATGATCCAATTAGAGACCATTATGGATTGATGATCCAATTAGAGACCATTCTAATTATTTCTTTAATAATGAGCTTTATCCCTTAGAAAAAAATTGAGATTTATCAGTCATAGTAGCGGAGCTATGGCAAAATTTTTATAGAAATTACGCATAAAATAAATTCATTCAAAGCATAAAAAGAGGAATTCCTACCATATTCTAGGAACTATCATCCTAGATTAATTAAAAGAATTTTATTATGCATGGAGATGTGGATGTTGCATGTAGATGTAGATGTATGGATGTGAGTGTGAATGTGGAGGTGGATGTATGCATGGGATGTGGATGTATGCATGTAGAAATAGATGTGTAGATGAGGATGTAAATGGAGATGTGGATGGATGCATGTAGATGTAGGGGTATAGATGTAGATGTGAATGGAGATGTGGATGTATACATGTAGATGTAGATGTATAGATACGGATGTGGATGTGGAGGTGGATGTATACATGTAGATGTAGATGTATAGATGTAGATGGGGATGTGGAGGTAGATGGATGCATGTAGATGTAGATGTATAGATGTAGATGGGAATGGAGATATGGATGTATGCATGTAGATGTAGATGTATAGATGTAGATGTAGATGTGGAGGTGGGTGGATGCATGTAGATGTAGATGTATAGGTGTAGGTGAGAATGGAGATGTGGATGTATACATGTAGATGTAGATGTATAGATGTAGATGTGAATAGAGATGTGAATGTATACATGTAGATGTAGATGTATAGATGTAGATGTGGATGTGGAGGTGGGTGGATGCATGAAGATGTAGATGTATAGATGTAGATGAGAATGGAGATGTGGATGTATATATGTAGATGTAGATGTATAGATGTAGATGTGAATAGAGATGTGAATGTATACATGTAGATGTAGATGTATAGATGTAGATGTGGATGTGGAGGTGGGTGGATGCATGAAGATGTAGATGTATAGATGTAGATGAGAATGGAGATGTGGATGTATATATGTAGATGTAGAGGTATAGACGTAGATGTGGATGTAGAGGTGGATGTATGCATGTAGATGTAGATGTATAGATGTGGATGTGAATGTGGAGTGGATGTATGCATGTAGATGTAGATGTATGGAGGTGAATGAGAATGTGGATGTGGATGTATGCATAGGGATGTAGATGTATGCATGTAGATGTGAATGCACGCATATAGTTGTGGATGTATGGATGTGAATATACGATATGCGATGTGAGGGAATCTGAAGTGATGAGATAGAAATGATGTGATGGGATGAGTGTACATATAAATGGAATATGGAATAAGTAATGTAGATTGATGAGGGATAATGTGGAAAAATGAAAGTTAAAATAGAAATGGTGTTGTAAACTGTTTGTAAATACTGTTTGTAAATGCTGTTTGTAAATGATTGTTTTATGTCAAGAATGCTGGGGGGAGCATTTTGACCGTCTTGTGATTAAAGTCGTGATGGTAAAGTTGCAACTGCTGACGGGGAGTCAATGAAGGACGTCTCGCGTAGCAAGGTCGGCCGAGGTCTTGACCAGCCTCGCTGCGATTAAAATGGTGAGCTTCCGGTACGGTGGATGAGGGGCCAAGGAAGCGGCCTATGCGTGAAGCGCTAGGTTACCTGCGAAGGATCCTAGAGGGTGCTGACCATACGGTGCTCGGGCTCTGGGTTGCCTAGGATACCCACGCGTGCGTCGAGGAAGATATTGGAACAGAGTTGGAGTTGTTTTCTGAAATCGAGCATGGATCTGGTTGATTGACCTTGCTGGTCTTCAATGGATGAGTCCATGGCTCCTTATATGGATCTGTTGGTTGATCTTGCTGATCTTCAACGAGAGTCCATCTTGTTAAGTGATTATATTGCCAAGTATTATGGGCTAGGAACTATCGAAACGGCTCCTGAGCGTTCTAGTTGCCAATGATGCCATAGATATTCTGATGAAGGAATGATGGGAAATTAAGAATCAATTGGATAAATTGGAAGATGGTGATCAATGATATTATGGTTTTATTAAAGGATTGTTTTAAATTGGTTGAATCTGGTTGAAAAAGGCAATTTCATATTGGGTGTGTGAGTGGTGTGACTAGTTTTATTTTGCATGAACATCCGGCTAGGGGGCCTTGGAACTCTTTTCCTTGGTACCCGGGATAAAACCTAACCAAATTTTTAATTGGATCCCATCACTACAGTGGTTGGGCGGTTGGCTAACCCATGGGATTGGATGGGGTTAGGCTGGACTGATGGATCCGTAAATCGAGACTCAAACTTTTGTTTTTACGATAGAAAAAAAAAAAAAATCCCGGACAGAAACTGTTCTATGGATAGGAATCAACGGCTGTGCCTCTTGAATGGGGAAAAAAGCGTTGATCCCAATGATCCAAGTGCAAGTTTCTTCCTTGAACTGACTAAGTATCTTATAGATGTAATCGGATCATCTCGATCAGAAATGATCTTGACTACGTTAGAGTAAAAAGTTATCCTGGTGGAATCGCCCGTGCTTTCCGGTAAAGGAAGTTTTTCCGGGTTCGGTTTTGGAACAACCGACGGATTAGTCTCTTATCCGGATATCCGTGGGCGAGGCCCCGAGTGTGGGACCCCTGTCCCGCGCGAGAAGCGCTACTTCCGCTGCCAGTACCCCGAATCCGTTGCTCGGTGGGAACAGGGATCTTACAATAGAGGGAAGCCATGTCCCATCTCAGACAATGCATAAAGCCATAATCCCAAAAGCTACAACACACTACTTGTGTTTTGTCCACACATAGCTAACCCTAGCTCCTGTCCACACACTATGACCAACTGGATGCGGTCATTTATGTCTCACACATGTTACTACCTAACACGCCATCACATAGTGCAACTAGCACAAGCTAACATCGAGCTTGAATCTCAACATCCCCTCTCAAACTCATGATGTACTGCCATAGATGAAGATGTAGATGAGCTTGGGCTATTAAAGCTCTCAATAGTAAGGGCTTCCCATAAGTGGCGTCGGGTTGCTGGGGAGTAGCCCCACCACATAGCCACAATGCATTTTCAATGCGTGTGTGCATATGCTTGATTTCTTTTATATTTTTGATTTCATGTGTTTTTTCAAGAATGGTAGAAACAAAATTCTTAAAATTTATCCATTTTGTTGCGTTGTTGAAATCCTAAGAAATTTATCTTTAATTTCTCCAATTTCTACATGTTTTTCAATTTTTCTAAGTTTTGCAATTAGTGCATTTAGGTTAGCTCTTATCCCACTTATCATTTACAAGTTCAATTTGTGGTTTTTTTCACTACAACAAAAAGAGGGGTTGAGGAAACAGTTATAGTGTGGCTTTTATAAAAGTATTTGGAAAAGTTTCGGGATGTAAGTGTTTCTATAAGCGCTACTATTTGTCAAACATTATAAATGCCATTATATCCCATGTTATAAGCGCCACTATATCCCATGCTGTATTCGTCACTCAACGGTATTGTCGAAAAAATTTGTTGTCACTATTTTTGCCACTCAATGACGTAGAAAACATCAATGTCGTTATTTCGCCGCTCAGCGGCGCTGATAAAACATCAATGTTGCCATTTTTGCCACTCAGCGAACGCTGCTAAAAATGAAACATCGCTATTTTCATCGCTCTCAACGGCGTTGTAAAAAAAACTTTGGGACAGATTGGGACATATATTAAAAAATTGTTCTTATTTGTACAAATACACATATCAACATATTAAAATATAAAACAAAACATAGTAACTCGCGAACTATTAATTGTATTGAATCCCAAACGCCATAAAAGGAAAGTTACATCCAAAATGCCATAATAGGCGAGTTACATTGCATATAAAGTTACAAACCATTAAACACAATAGGCTGGTCTCTATTCCTCCTCCTCCTCCTCCTCCTCCTCCTCTTGATCATCATCGTCCTCCTCATCCTCCTTGTCTATTGACTCTTCATCATCTCCCTGTATAACACAAGATCAAGTAATATTAAAACACAAACTAGTTAAATTTATAAAAGCTAATAAAACCAAAATAATATAAACTTACAGTAGCATGCATAGATTCATAGTTCAATGTGACACCTTGTTGTTGCAACCATTCAAATGTGGCAAAGATCCCATTGCAATAATCAAATTTGTACTCCTCATCATGAGAAGGAGAACGGCACACCAAATTTTATTATATTAAACATACATTTAAAAAAGTACAATTTATATAAGATTTAATTCTTTGAAAACCATAGTTTTGAATAAAAAATATTACAAACTGAGCAAGGAAATATGGCCTTCCACCCGCCGATCCAAGATGAGAAGCCCCTCTTTTATGCATGCATATTTAGGCTACTTCTCTTTGTTGCTTGAATAAATCGAGATTTTTTTGATACGTCATTTTAGCCTTCTTCCAATCCTTTTCTAATTATCTGGGGGGCTTGATGCCACCACACTTGATGGCCTTGGCAATCAATGATTTCATGTGACTTACATGACCCTGCATAATGATACAACAACTTAAGGTCATTAAATTGTAAGTCGGGGTGGGGCACGGGAAACTCTATCTTCAATACTTGCAGAATGTATTGCTTCTTTGCATTGTCTTGAGTTCTCTAGTCAATTCCCAAAACATTTCTGAACTCAAGATTTACAAGGTGATGCATGTGTGTTATACAATCTACAAGATAATGGCATCCTTAAACCACTGCCACTCTCCCTTACATTCAATGAAGAATGGTAGTGGTGCCATTCCCCCTTACATTCCAGGAAGAATGGCAGTGGTAACATTCTCAAGGCCTCCTATCACTTCATGGGGAGAAAGGCACCACTGCCATCTCTCCCTTGGATTCAAGAAAGATGGCAATGGTGCCATTCTCCCTTACATTCTAGGAATAATGGCAGTGGTGCGATTCACAAGGCCTCCTATCACTTCATGTGGGGAGAATGGCATCGGTGCCATTCTCCCTTACATCCAAAGAGTGGAAGTGGTGCAATTCTCAAGAATGGCATCATAGCCATTCTCCCTTACACCCAAGGAATGGAAGTGGTGCCATTCTCAAGGCCTCCGAACACTCACCTTGAAGTGGAGAATTGCTCCACTGCCATTCTTCCTTGAATGCAAGGAAGAATGGTAGTGTAAGATTCCTCCTCAGCCTGAATAATGAATAGCCTATTCTTCAATCCCTATAATCATTCCTTGTTTTTGAATACAAGAAAATATTATTTTTCCTTGTTTTGCCTAGTGAGATAAAAATTTCTAGAGAGTGATAAATCAATATTGAGATACTTTTGGATATATAAATTCTACAAATATCAAAAACATGTTTCCTTGAAATAGAAAATCAAAATAAATTTTCCAAGGTGCGATTGGAATTAATTAAAAAAGATTTAGAAGACCTTAGCCTAAGGGTCAAGATTTTTTTAAAATTTTGGATTATGGTCCAATTAAGGTTCCTATGGACCAATAAGATTAATCCAAGTGTTGGGATGAGATAAATCCAATGAATAAAAGAAGATATCCAAAAATGAGTAAATGCCCATATAAGATGAAGAGTTGACCAAGTACAAGATTTATTAGTTAAAAATTATGAAATATTACTAAAAAATGAGATATTTTGGAGTAATCATTCATTTTTGACACCTTGGTAGTAAGGAAAAGGGGAGCCTTTAAGGAGGTGCCTATTTCACATGTGTGGAGGATTTTTAAACTCAAAAACAATAAGATATTTTTATCTCTCCTCTCTCCTGGATCAAACCAAATAAAAAAGGGAGCCAAAGTGGTCCAAATCTGGTCCAAATTCAGCCAAACTGAAGTTAGAAAATTCTAGAACTTAGTTGAACTGAGTTAGTGGCCTCCCTCACCTATAAAAATACCCTCATTCTTTTGTATTCTCATCTGTGAACTAAATTATGCCGGTATTACTCTAAAATAAGCATATTTTCTATTATCCTCTAATAATCCTCTACAAATTGAAGAGATTGAAGCTTCTCTCTCTCTTCAACCTTCCTTGGAGTCTTTATCAACATACTAAACCAATTGATTGGTTGGGGGCCTCTCGATAAACTAAAGAATCAAGCACATTAAGAGGTAAAGTGTGACTTATGGTCTTTTTTCTTAATCCCAAAATGTTTCGCACTTCTCAACCCCTCTCAAGCTTGAGAAGCATTCAATTGAATGGCTCTTTAATGCAATTAAAGCTCTCTAATGAATTTTAGTGATAAATCTTATAAAGTTTTCATTTATGCTTTATTTAAAATGTTTTGAAAACATATCTCTCTCTCCCCCAAAGAATGGTCATTCCTATGACCTATTCTATGTTCAAATGATGGTTCTCATGAAGCAATTCTCCAATCTAAAAGTAATTTCTATGCTTGTCAAATTAGAGGCCAAAGAAGTGGCTTTTTAATGCTTTTATGCTATTTAAATTATGAAAAACTTACGAATCGAGTCCATAATTGGATATTGATCCTAATGATAGTTATTCTATCATATTGTATTACAAAAACTTTATGCTTTCAAAATTATTGAAAAATTATCAGTAATAGTAGTGGAGCTATGGTAAAAATTTTGAAAAATTAACACATCAATAATTTTCATACATAATATGAAAAGAGGACTTCCTACCATATTCTAGGATTAATCATCGTAGGTTAATTGAATAATTCTCATCATAACCATGGAAATTTTGATTTTTATGTTTATACATAAATAGTTAATTAGGAAAAAGATAAATTTTTAGTAAATCATTTTATGATAAAAGAGAAATTCCCATGACAATAGAAATCCATGTATTCCAATGAGAAAAGAGAAAAAATTTGGAATACCAAAATAATGGATATTTTATTTAAAAATTAAAGAAGAAATTTAGTTAAAGTTATCTTTTTGCATAGATAAATTTAAATGATGAAAGAGGAATTCCCACCATAATTGAAATTCAACCATTTAAATGAAAAAAATGGAGTTTCTAGTGTAAAGGAATTAATGGAGATTTTTATTTAATTTTTAAGAGAAAATTTAGTTAAATTTATCTTTTTACATAGAAAAATTTAAATGATGAAAGAGAAATTCCCACCATAATTGAAATTCAACCATTTAAATGAGAAAAATGGAATTTCTAGTGTAAAGGAATTAATGGAGATTTTTATTTAATTTTTAAGAGAAAATTTAGTTAGATTTATCTTTTTGCATAGATAAATTTAAATGATGAAAGAGAAATTCCCACCATATTTGGAATTCAATCATTTGAATGAGAAAAGTGGAATTTCTAGCTTAATGGATATTTCTATGTAATTTTTAAGAATAACTTTAGATAGATTTAATTTATGGTGGTAACAAAGAAATTCCCATGATAATTGGATTGCACTCATTAAATGAGAGAAAGAGGGATTTAAAGTTTATTTAAAAAAATAGGTATTGGTATTTAGTTAAAAGAAGAATTTTTATGATATTTAAGAAAAGATGGATTTGAATTAAATCTTAGTATCAAAAGATGAATCTCCACCATAATTCTACCTCATGAATTAAGGTCGAGAAATTATGTGGCATAAGGAATATCTTTGGATATTTTAATTGGAAAAATCCCTAAATTGATATTTACCCAAATCTAGATGTTTATCTGAAGGGAATCCTTGTTAGATCTAAACCGAATGAAATTGGCTAGACTACGAGAGGGATGGATAGTAAACCTACTTGTCCATCTTTCGATCTAAAATTTAGTGACCAATTTCAGTTTCTAAATACAAAGAATAGACTACCAGAACTAAACTAGTTTTTCCATTAACCGAACTCACCAAGAATCTAGTTGGACAGACAGACAAAATGATGGGTAGATTACCCTCACGAGAGATCGAGGATCCTCATTATGAAACCGGAAATTATGGAGAAAAGGGTTTTGTTGAACCAATCTCAAATTGGAAATTTTACTTGTATTGGAACCTCTGTTTTTCATTTAAAGGATTGTTTTACGCCAAAATGCTGGAGAAAGCATTTGGCATGTGTTTTACTAAGAGGAGGTTTGTTGGAATAGCTAACGGGGAGTCGTCAAGGGACGTCGCTCGGGGCAAAGCCTACTGAGGTCTTGACCAGCCTTGGTACGGTTAAAATGGTGCACTTCCGGTAGGATGGGCGAGGACCAAGGAAGTGGTCCCTGAGTGAAGTGCTAGGACACCTAAGGAGGATCCTAGAGGGTTCTAACTAGGCGACGCACGGGCTCGCGGTTGCTAGGATACCCATGCGTACATCAAGGAAGATTTCGGATGGACTAAAAGAAAAGATTTTTGGGAACCAAATTTTGATACTGGATCTCATTGGTTGGCTAGCTGGTCTTCAACGGAGAGTCCAAAGGACACATTTTGTAATACAATAATGGACTCGAAATTTTGGAAAATGATGATCAGAAATATTGTGATTTCTATTGAAGGATTGTTTTAAAGCCAGTCGAATCTATTATAAATGGCAATTTCATATTGGGTGTGTACATAGCATGCCTACCTTAATTTTTGCATGAATCGTCGGCTCTAGGGGGCCTGGGAACTCTTTTCCTTTGGTACCCGGGCAAAAACGCAACCAAATCTTTATAAAGGAATCCCACCAATACAGTGGTCAGGTGGTTGGCTAATGCATGGGCTGGCTGGATTGGAGGATTCCTATGAAACAACTAGATACGATTAGTTACGTTAATTAAATTAAATCTTGAGAAGACCTTGTTCTGTGTGGGAGAAGGGGATCAACGCATGTGCCTTGTAAATGAGGAAAAGGCGGTGATTCCATGGACCAAGTGCAAGTCTCTTGTTGATCTGACCATGTGACTTCAGTTCTTCGTTCGGTCAGATCAGTTTAACTAGTTAAGACTTTGACTGGTTAGAGTAACTCCCCCGTTAGAAGATTTTCCCATGGTAAAATCACCTGTGCCTACTGGGTGAGGGGAGTCTTTCCGGGCCCGCCTCTAGTTTGGACATCTGCGGGCGAGGTCCCGAGTGTGGATCCTTGCCCCGCATAGGAGACCGACCCCACTTCCGCCGTCGGAGCCCCGGAGGGGGGATCTCACATCTGGTATCAGAGCTTTGTTGAAAGCTAATAAGGATAAGCGAATTCTTCTCAAGAATTGATAATAAAAACTTAAGAAAAGCATTTTCATATTGTATTTTCATTCCGTAAGCTTCATTAATGAAAAAAATTTAATCAAGGAAATTATTTTTATAGATGGAAGTTCCACACTTATATGGTGTTCCTGACCTCACCCAAACACAAGACATGACTGCGTTCACCTTTGAGCATCTCATCTCTTCCGCTACAACTCGAACGAGCCGAGCAAGACTTGCACGCCATTTTGAGGATCTATATTTTCCTGACCCAGCGGAGAGACGACAGCACAAGTGGTTTGCAGGGCAGTATATCCATGCCTCTTGCGACCATTATGCGATGCTGAGGTAGAACCTCTCATTGGCCATGATTCTGATGAAGCTAAAAGTGATACATGCTATCACTCCAGGCCTCAAAATTTTAGACTTTCCTGCCAAATCTACAGACTCCTTAGTCGCTTTATTCCTAAGGAGAAGATATAGTAGCTAAGGGAACGTTTGTATCAGGGCATGTCCATAGCCCAGTATCGTCATCTTATGCGTCTCCCAAGGAGATTTTGTGTTCTGGAGCTAAGCTGCTCTATGTACATATTGCAACTTTTATATAAATAAAGAAATGTTTTCTGGAGAAAAATTCCCTATTGTACAAGTGATTATTTATGGACGAACTAATAAAGAAAAATCTATTACCAGACATATGTCATAGATCTTCAATAAGATCATTTATCTTGTTTAAGAAATTATTTTCCGAACCTCTTAAGTCTTAGGATCTCATGGACAATATCAAAATAAAAATTTAATAATATATCATTTTTGGCAGAATCATGAGACAAAAACCGTGGCCGTCAGCCAAACCCTCTCTCTAAAGATGAAGAGCTTGACCCCGACGTTCGCAAGGCTCTTCATAGAACTCAACCAGGACCCTTCAAAGGTGAAGGGGATAACCTAGATGAGGCTATGGAGAAATGGGTGAAAGCTATGGAAGAGTATTTTGATGTCACCGGCTATAATGAGTGGAGCAAAATGGCTCTTGCGCCAGGCTGAAAATTGTGGAAACAGTCAAGGTGGCATGGAGGAACCATTGTGACACCAACCATTTGGATAGGAATACTCAGTCCTGGAACGATCTTAAAACCTATTTGAGGAAGAGATTTTGTCCCCCCCGGTTTTTAGAAACCAAAACCATCAAAGAATATCACCAGGCATTCCCTCTTCTACTCAAGTATTCACCACCTCTAGATGAAGAGAAACTCATGGCCAGGTTCATTCGGAGAATGAACGAACCCTTAGACACACTGGTCAAGAATGCCAAGCCAGTGTTCATGGCAGAAGCTGTGAGGATGGTGAAAGACTTTGCCAAAGATTTCATCGTAAAAGTCTCGCCAAAACCAGCTCTCTCATCCTTCAAAAGATTTTAGAAACCAGGAAGTTCTTCCAACCTTTCGCCTCCAAAGAGACACCAAGGTCCAACTAGAATCTGGAGACGGGAAGCTTGAGGAATGAAGGAAGACCTTTCCCTTGAAGTACTTTATCAGGAACTCCGGCTCTCTCAAGAATGCAAAGGAAAGAGCTTCGAAGCGAGAACAGATGCTTTAGATGTCAGGGATTTGGGCACCAGCTCAAGGAATGCCCATCTCCTTCTATGGGCCAAGGAAGCTAGGGTCCCAGAATTCAAAGACAGACTTCTTCGTATCAATCCAATCAGGGTCCCCCGCGGCGTCAGAATCAAGGCAACCCTAGAAGAGTGCCAACTCGACCTGCAGCCTCCATGAGGGATTTGATTAGAGGGGAAGATGCTGGACATCTTGAAAGGCTAGGGAAGAATCTTACATTCTATCCCACTTAAAAAATGCGAGATGTCCTCATCTCGCAGGTGGAGTATGATCTCTTTTATCTTCTTCTTCTTCTTCAATCACTTCCAGCGTTACTGCCTTGAAAATCCATTTATGATGAAAATCACACTTTTAATATAAAAAAATATCTTTTATGCATATGTTTAAGCATACAAATCATTTATGATGCAAAGGTTGAGGTCCAATACCCATCAACTTGCATAATAGTAAGAGACTAGCATTGACAAAATTTTATATCCCAATGCAGATATGCCCTCACATTCATTGATGACTATGCCCAGTCTCCAAACTCCCTCCAAGAATTAGAGTAACCAAAGAGAGAGAGTTCCACCACACACTGCAGCAGCTAGAGCTGTCACTATTACTGATGAAGTGGAGGAAGAAAAAGGATAGATCTATGCACCAATAGAGCATCAGGGGAATAACCCGTCAATTCTCAGTTTTCCATACTCCAACAGAGTACCAGGGTAAGCAATTCAAGCTTTTAATTGATTCGGACAGTACTCATTCTTTTATTTCCCTAGGATGTCTGCGTAAATTAGTCCTAAATCAAAAATCAGGGAAACCTATGCAAGTGGAATTGGCCAGTGGAAAGATTCTTTTCACACACCTTGAGACAGACCTTATTCAGTTTAGCCTAGATAGAAATGTAACAGAGTGCCAGTTCAGAGTCCTACCCTTGGGAATCTATGATGGAATCCTTGTAATGGATTGTCTCCAAAAGAATCAGGCTGCCATTCATTGTCACAAAGGAACCATCTCTTTTCTTGACCTTCACGGGAATAAAGTTCAAGGAATAGGAATTTTCGGATCCCTAGTACTACAATTAGTCAAGGCTTATAAATTATTAAAAGGGCTCAGAAAGAGAAAAGCTGTGTATATCGTTAAAATGAATCCACCAAGTAGACATAAAATGCAAGGCTAAAGAACCAGAGTGGTTAAGTGAGTATGCATATGTGTTTCCTGAAGAGCTGATTGAGATGCCTCCGTCTTGTGAAGTAGATCATGAGATTGAATTAACCCCCGGAGCTCAGCCAGTAGCCCAGCGTGCATATAAAATGCCAGTCCCTGAAGCCATAGAACTTAAGGAGTAGTTAAGACAACTATTAGAGCAGGGATTCGTCAGAGCCAGTGTCTCACCTTGGGGTGCGTCCGTTGTCTTTCAAAAGAAGAAAGATGGAACGCTAAGACTCTGTAGAGGATTGAATCAATTAACAATTAAGAATAAGTATCCTATTCCTAGGATTGATGAGCTTCTAGATTGGTTCAGTGGGACCCAAATGTTCACAAAGATAGATCTCAAATCCGGGTACTAGCAAATCAAAATCAAGGAGCAGGACATCCCAAAGACAACATTCAATACTCGCTATAGGCCTTATGAGTTCACAATCATGCTGTTTGGATTGACTAATGCCCCATCGACATTCAATCGTCTTATGCATGATATTCTCAGAGAATACTTGGATGATTTTGTTCTTGTCTTCTTTTGACGATATCTTAATATACTAAAAGAATGCTACAGATCACGAAGATCATGTGCGCAAGGTCCTAGAAATCCTAAGGAAACACCAACTCTTTGCAAAAAAGAGCAAGTGTTCTTTCTCTGTTGACCAGGTGGAATACTTGGGATTTATAGTGTCAAAGGATGGGATTTCTCCTGACCCTGCAAAGATCCAAGCAGTAGTAGAATGGCCAGAAGCCAAGACAGTAAAGGAAGTCAGAGGATTCCTAGGATTAACCGGATGGTATAGGATCTTTATACCTAGGTATGCTTAGATAGCATCCCCTTTAACTAACCTTATCAAGAAGAGTATACTTTTTGAGTGGACGGCAATGTGTCAGAGTGCCTTTGACAAGTGAAAACCAGCCTTAGTAAACCAACCGTGTCCTTGAGTTACTAGATTTTACCAAACCCTTTGAGGTAGTTTTACTGATGCTAGTTGGTTTGCCTTAGGCAGTGCTCTTATGCAGGAAGGTCATGCAATGGCCTATGAATCTAGAAAACTCAGAACACATGAGAGAAATTATATCGTACATGACTTGGAGTTACTCTTAGTAGTGTATGCGCTGAAGTTGTGGAGACATTATCTTTTGGGACAAAGGTTCACCTTGATGATAGATCATCAAAGTCTCAAGTGGATCTTCACCCAAAGAGATCTCAACATGCGTCAAAGGAGATGGATGTAGACCCTGTAGGAATTTGATTTTGAAATAAAGTATCGGTCGGGGAAAGAAAATGTGGTTACAGATGCGCTCAGCAGAAAAGCCTCCTTGCTTGCAATTACAGTGGTGTCGAATCCATTGATCAGTGAAACAAAGGAGAAAATCATGCAGGAAAAATTCTTTGCTCCTATTGCTACCCTTCTGATGCAGGAATGAAAGACTCCTTAGGAAATGAGTCAAGTTCTTGGGTACAAATTGGATGAAGGATGTATGTATTTTAATAATCGGCTATGTATCCCCAATGATGGGGGAATAAAGGAAAGAATTCTGAGAGAAGCCCATGATAGCCTGATAGCTGGACATCCAGGGTTTATTAAAACCTATATTTGTATGAAGAAAAGCTTCTTTTAGCTAGGACTCAAAAAGGATGTACTTGATCATGTGCAAAAATGCTTAATGTGTCAGAGAGTCAAGGCAGAGAGAGTCAAGATGCTAGGAAAATTGCAGCCTCTATACATTCCACAAATGAAGTGGGAGTGTATCAGTATGGACTTTGTCACTGGATTACCTTCAGTGCAATCAAGTTACAACTCCATTTTTGTGGTAGTTGACAGACTAATCGAAGTTGTCCATCTGATTCTAGTGAAAGAAACATACTCTGCAGTGGATGTTGCCAAAGTTTTCCTTAAGGAGATATTCAGATTGCATGGTTTACCCACCAAGAGGATTTTGGACTGCATTCTTTGAAGCAGTAGGAACTTTCTTGGATTTCAACACAGCCTATCACCCCAAAACAGATGGCCAGATTGAAAGAGTGAACCAGGTAATTGAAGATATCCTTTGGTCATGCTGGCAGGGAACCCAAGAAGTGGTTAAGCCATTTGCATCTAGTCGAATTTGCATACAATGCTTCTTATCATATCGAAGAATTGGAATGAGTCCTTTCAAACCTTTGTATGGACAAGATTGCCTTACACCATTGACCTGGTCTAACCCATTGATCAAAGTCAAAATGTCCACACAAATGCTTGGTGACATGGACCAGCAAATGCAACCAATCCGTAAAGATATAAAGGCAACCCAAGACAGGCAAAAGCAGTATGCAAATAAAAAGAGAACAGAGAGAGAGTTTGAAGAATGAGATATAGTCTTCATTCGAGTACGACCAAAAAGAAGTTCCTTATCCTTAGGGAATTATAAGAAGCTATCTCCCAAATACTGTGGGCCGTATGTTATTATAAAGAAAGTGGACGATCTAGCCTACAAACTTCTTCTGTCTCCCCACCTCAAGGTACATGATGTATTCCATGTCAGTTTGCTTAAGAAATATGTACCCAGCCCAAGTCACATGCTTGATGATGAACAATTGATATCTCCGACTCAAGGCCAAATGGTACTCCAACCTGAGAAAATCCTTGTTTTTTGGGAGAAGATTCTCAGGAGCAGAGTCCTCAGAGAATTCTTAGTAAAGTGAAGTTCTTCTCTCTAGAGAAGACGCCACGAGGGAGAAAGAAGAAAAGTTGGTGAAGGATTACTCCCACTTTGCAAGAGATAAGGACATCTCGCGTTTTTCAAGTGGGAGAGGATGTAAGATTCCTCCTCAGACTGAATAATGACTAGCCTCTACTTCAATCTCCTATAATCATTCCTTGTTTCTGAATACAAGAAAATATAAATTTTCCTTGTTTTGCCTAGTGAGATAAAAATTTCGAGAGAGTGGTAAATCAAAATTGAGATATTTTTTGATATAGAAATTCTATAAATATCAAAAATATGGTTCCTTGAAACAAAAAATCAAAATAAATTTTCCAAGGTGCAATTAAAATAATAAGATATTTTTATCTCTCCTCTCTTCTGGATCAAACCAAATCAAAAAGGGAGCCAAACTGGTTCAAATCTTGTCCAAATTAAGCCAAACTGAAGCTAGAAAAATCTAGAACTTAGTTGGACTCAATTAGTGGCCTCCCTCACCTATAAATAGACCCTCATTCTTTTGTATTCTCATTTGTGAACTAAACTATGCCGATATTACTCTAAAATAAGCATATTTTCTATTATCCTCTAATAACCCTCTACAAATTGAAGAGATTGGAGCTTCTCTCTCTCTTCAACCTTTCTTGGAGTCTTCATCAACTAAACCTACATAATTCTTATACACATTTTGAAAAAAAAAGGTCTTTCATATTGATTTTATTGTTGGTGCAGGAAAGCGGAGAACATATATTCAATGGTGTTTATGAACACGTGCACCCATTTGTGTAATTATCAACTTGTATTAAAATCCATTGTAGCCCTAATTGGTGTGAAGAATACGATCCGTTGTTTGATCATTCAGTCTCCCAAAGTTGTAGAATTTCACCCAAATTTAATGAAATTCATCCAATCTCAAATTCCGAGAAGGCTTTCTTAGCAATGGAGACTTACAAATCGAGTGACTTATCTAGTAATGTATTCTTACAATTATTTTTCTTAAATTATACATAATTTTTAGTACATATTTTAAAAAAAGATCTTTCATTAATTTTATTGTTAGTGGAGGAAAGCATTGTAAAACCCTGGGAGAACATATATTAAAAGGTGTTTATAAATACCACCCATTTGTGTGATTATCAACTTATATTAAAATCCATTGTACCCCTCAATGGTGTCAAGAAAACCATCTGCTGTTTGATCATTCAATCTGTCAAAGTTATAGAAATTTACCCAAATTTAATGAAATTCATCCAATTTCAAATTCCCAAAATGTCTCCATTCACCCAAATTATCTAATACGGTCTTATAAGCTTTAATGCATAAAGCTTATGCATTAATCTTAATGCATAAGGTTAATTCATAAAGCTTAATGCATTAAGATTAATGCATAAAGATTTATGCATTAATCTTAGTGCATAAATCTTAATGCATAGATTAAGCTCTATGCATAAAGCTTAATCTATGTATTAAGCTCCATGCATAGAGATTAATCTATGCATTAAGATTAATGCATAAGATTAATGTCTCAACAACCTTGAGACATGATGGGGTTCACACAGTAAAGAGAGAAAACCAAGAAACCAAGGGATCCTCAACAAGAATATCCTAGTAGCAAAGCCCTTCAAGCCTTTTCCTTCAATTTCAAGAACTAGTCTCAATAAACACTAGAACCACACTCTGTAGGTCCTCATCTTCAAACACAGCCAAGAATGGTTATGAAAAACATTGGATCTACCCAATAGAGCTTCAATTTAGAGATCCTAGGGCACCAACCTCCTACAAGATCCTCTATCACCCTTCTACCCTATGATCTAGACAAAACCAAGCTTCATCACACCAACTCCCAACTCTTCTTCTCAAAACACTCATTATTGTCGTAAATGACATTCAATCCAAAGTGACAAAATGACAAAACGCAACAGTAAGCTTCTATAGAGCTTTCTCACAAATCCCCAGCAAAATTTTCTTGGCTTCTTTGCCCTCTTCTCTCATCTCCTAACTCCCATGCGTGTCTGCTTTATGTGCTTCCTTATCGACTACTCTCCACTCCCATTAGGAAATTTTGGAGGTCATTTGTAGGGCCTTCTAAGAAATTTTGGAGGTCATTTGTAGGGCCTTGTAAGAAATTCACTCTTATTTTCTCTCTCTAGAAAAAATGTTCAAAAGATACCCTCATTAAATGTGTAATTGAAAAGAAACTATCGAAAGTTACAAAAAGGTGGATTTGACAAGGTATTGAAATATGTGCACTAGCTGCACACCGCTCTCAACTTTTTGGGTTCGCAAAAGGCACTCACGTCATCATATGGCACCTTTTTCAAACATTTCATGCTACTCTTCTAAGAATCTACACTTAGTGGTAGTTTGGTCTAGAATTTGTTACTTTTGACTTCTAAATGTGTCTAAAGCGGCCAAAAATCCCCAAAATGACTTTTGAATCACTTAAATCAGACACCCATAGAGGTAGAACTAAATCATAGCCAATTGACGCGCATAGAGGCCTTGGCCACTTCCAAAACAAGGGGAGAACTGAATCATAGCCAATTGACATGCATAGAGGCCTTGGTGAAGTGGCCAAGGCCTCTATGCACGTCAATTGGCTACGATTCAGTTCTCCTCTTGTTTTGGTCATTTTTGCCTCTCTGGGTGTCCGATTTAAGTCATTCAAAAGTCGTTTTGGGGGTTTTTGGCCACTATAGACGCAATGTTGATGTCGAAAGCTCCCAATTCTACACCAAAAAAACCATGGGAAGAAAAAAGTTTAGCTTCCAAGTGCTTTTTCTTATCCAATGATGACATAAGCCGCATTTAATAAAGTAAATGTACCTCATTTGAAATAGATATCTGCACTGAATGTGTACTATTTTTAAAAATGATACCCTCATTGAATGTGAGTGTGACTTTTTTTTAAATTTTTTCAATGTTATGTTGGCTTCTTCCTCATTGGTTGCGCTCTATTTTCTCTCTCCTCTAAAAGGCCCTCCAAATGACCTCCGAAATGTCCTAATGCTTCATGCATGCATAAGTTCTTCCGTCACTTAGCTGGACTAACCACATTTAGTCTCCTTTTAGAAGGTGGCCATGCAATAGCCCCTTGTTCCGAAGGTTCTAGCCATACTCGATGGGATATTCTTATTCCTGGGTTTTGGGGTAGGCACATCTATTGGGCACAAAAAAGCCTATCAACGTGTTTTGGAAAAAACTTAGGAAAATCTAAAAATTTTCAAATAAAATATTTAAAAAACACCCAAGCTTTTGCAAGGCATCTGTAGGACCTTTCAACACTCCATATTCATGTGCACCTATGATTTAGGAATGTATTAGAGGCCTATCTAGACGATAGTGCATCTATCGAGCTAGGTGTGCGTAAAGCCTACACTAGGCTCAGGACATTTGGTCAGAACCTAGTTTAGCATTGTACAAGGACTTGTACTAGGGCCCAGTGATACATCGTCATATTTTGAGTTAATGGAAGGATCCCCAATCTCAAGAAGTGAGAACCCTAACTAGGCCTCACTAATTAAGCTAGCTACCAGTCTTTTTGACCACGTAGCTAGTCACCTCAGAGGTTCGCTACTTCTAAACCAAATCTTACTATATACATACGTCATGATGAGAGAGTTGAGATAAACTCTAGATACATACTTAGTATACTCTCATCGTTACAAGCAGGGAGTGTTCACGTTGATATCCTTATCCATACAAATCCTATTGCAACTGTGACCATCGAACCACCCCCTGCATAAGTTCTTATGCTAGAGGGTAGAACATTAGGAGATGTGTTGGTGGTAGAGAAACTAATTCAAACTTCTAGACCAAAGGAAGAAAAGAATTTGCAATTAGCACAACAACGATTAGCAGCCCAAACAGTTTAGTATGCCCAAAACAAGTCCCAAGCCAAGGCTACACAAGTACTGCAAGTCAGTCTTGATCTAGATAATAACATTGCATCTACATCGGGGAAAGAGCTAGGCTTGCGAATCATGGATCAATGTCTTCTTGGCAAATGATTTAGAGTCTGATAATGCATCGATAGAGACTCTTGTGGATTTCACCACAGAGGACTTGTAAGCTTATGGTATTAGTTGGGAAGGGATTGTCCAATCCATATCTGGGGCCACAATAGAGAAGGAATGATTGCAGGGGATCTAAGATTATACATATAGGATCATTGAACATGAAAGCTTCCAAAGACCTATGGCATAAGTCGGGACATCCAAAGCAAGAATTCCCATGATGGGAGAAATGGTAATACCTCTTGTGAGCCGAGTAGATCCTACCTTTGTAGTATCACCTGGCTACACGATGGACCAAGCCTCGACTATTGCTATTGTTTCTCTAGGTTACAGAGGACTCCAAGAATCTATAAGTACAGACTTCACAATCTGGGAGAGTGGTAGAGAGGTGCTAACCCAAGATGCTATTAGCACAAATCCAAATTTTGTGGTAATGGGTTCTACACCACTCAAAATCATGACACCACCTATGACCAACCATGCAAGATTCTCCATTTGTAAGATCCCTGACCCCACTGCGTAAAAAATTCAAGGGTGCTAGCAGCGGAAGTAGCAATTCTTGTGCGGGGAAGGGTCCCACACTTGGGGCCTTGTCCACGGATATCCAAACAAGAGACTAATCCATCGGTTCTTCCAAAACCGAACCCGGAAAAGCTTTCCTTGCCCGGAAAGCACGGGCGATTCCTCCTCCAAGATAACTTTTCTCTAACGTAGTCAAAAGCCTTAACTAAATGAACCCGTAAGTCCCATAGTTAGATCAGGGAAAAGATTGTACTTGGATCATAGACACCAATGCTTTTTTCCTCATTGAGAGGCATAGCCATTGATTCTTTTCCATAGAAAAATTTTTCTCCAGGATTTACTTCATCTATCGTACCATAACAGAATTGAGTCTCAATTTAGGGATCCATCAGTCCAGCCTAACCCCATCCAATCCCGTGGGTTAGACAACCACCCAACCATTGTAGTGATGGGATCCAATTAAGAATTTGGTTAGGTTTTGTCCCGAGTACCAGGGAAAAGAGTTCCCAGGCCCCCTAGCCGGATATTCATGCAAACATAAAACTAGTCACACCACTTACACACCACCCAATATGAACTTGCCTTTTTCACAGATTCAACAATCTTTAAAACAATCATTTAATGAAACCATAGTGTTACTGATCATAATCCTCTAATTATCCAGTTGAATCCTAATTTCCAATTTATTCCTTCATCGGTGTACCTATGGCATCATTGGCAACCAGAACGCTCACCACTTGTTCAGGGGCCTTTTCAATAGTTCCTAGCTCATAGTACCCGACAATATAATCACATAAAAATATCCAGATGGAATCTCCATTGAAGATTAGCAAGATCAACCAACAGATCCATATAAAGAGCCATGGACTCATCCATTGAGGACCAGCAAGGTCAATCAGCTAGATCCATGCCCGAATTCAGAAAACAACTCTTACTCCTTGTTGCAATATCTTCCCCGAGGTACTTGTGGGTATCTTCGGCAACCCAAAGCCCGAGCATCGTATGGTCAACACCCTCAGGATCCTTCGCAGGTCACCTAACGCTTCACTCATAGGCCGCTTCCTTGCTCCCTCATCCACTGTATCGGAAGCTCACCATTTAAATCAAACCGAGGTTGGTCAAGACCTTGGCCGACCTTACTATGCGCGACGTCCTCTGTTGACTCTCCGTTAGCAGTTGCAACTTTAACAGATAGGTCTCACGACCTCATTCACAAGACAGTCAAAATGCTTCCCTAGCATTCTTGACATAAAACAGTCATTTAAAAAGAGATTTCACATACAAATACAGTTCTAACATCCATCTTTTCTCATTACTCCGCATCCTTTCACATTAGTCCCCTTCTTTTCTCATCTTACCACAATTTTATTTTCTTCATCGATCCCTATCACATCACATCATTCCCACATCAAATCACATCCAATCGTATGATTCACACATTAATCCACATCATCCATACATCCATCCACATCCATCCACATCAATCCACATCATCCATACATCCAGCCACATCAATCCACATCATCCAAACATCCATCCACATCAACCCACATTATCCGCACATCATACATACACCAATCCACATCATCCACATCATTCACTCATCATACACACACCAATCCACATCATTCATACATCCATCCATATTATCCGCACATCAATCCACATACATCCATCCACATCAATCCATATTATCCACACATCAATCCACATTCATTTCATAAGCATTCTCATTCTCATCTAATCACATCTTTTTCTAACTCATCACTTATTTCCTCATTTATCCTCATCAGATCTCATCTACTTGCATCTACCCATATATCTCATCACTTGACACGTTTTATCGTTCATTCACATCCCGATTCACATCACATCACATCCATTCACATCCCTTATCATTCATTCACATCCTGATTCTCATACTAACTCATTCATTCACATCCTATATCATTCATTCACATCTCTATTCACATGCTAACACATTCATTCACATCCTATATCACATCACTTCTATCCACATCATATCTCATTCATACACATCCATCCAATTGTTCTCATGTACGACTACTCGCATCTATCCATACATTCATATCTATCACTTTACATCCACATATATTCATGTCACATCTCATCTCTTTACATCACATCACATCACATTCTTTCACATACACATCTATATCCATTCTTTACATACACATTCACATCCATTCTTCTCATACACATCCTTATCCATTCCTTCACATACTCATTCACATCCATTCCTCACATATACATTCACATTCATTATCATCACATACATTCACTCACATCCCATATCATTCATTACATTCTGATTCACATGACATCACATCTCATCTATTCATTCATCATCTATCTGATTCACATCTTATCTCATCACATCTATTCACCTCTATTCACATCACATCTATCCATCCATTCGCATCTATCTAATTCACATCACATTTATCCATCCAATCATCATCTATCTAATTCACATCTTATCTCATCACATCTATTCACCTCATATTCTCTTCACTTCTATTCACATCACATCTATCCAATCATCTATCTGATTCACATCTTATCTCATCACATCTATTCACCTCATATTCTCATCACTTCTATTCACATGACATCTATACACATTCACCTCATATTCTCATCACTTTTATTCACATGACATCTATACACATTCACATCTATTCACTTCATATTCTCATCACATCTATTCACCTCATATTCTCATCACTTCTATTCTCATCACATCTATTCACCTCATATTATCATCACTTCTTTTCACATCATATCTATACATTCATTCATTCCCATCTATTTGACTCACATCACATCTATCCAATCATCTATCTGATTCACATCTATTCACCTCATATTCTCATCACTTCTATTCACATCACATCTATCCAATTATCTATTTGATTCACATCTTATCTCATCACATCTATTCACCTCATATTCTCATCACTTCTATTCATAGAATTTAAACATAGAATTTAAGAGAAATCTAATTTTTGATATAAAGATTCTCTACGCATCTATTTATGCATAATTGAATTTCAAGGAAAATAACACTTTTGAAATAAAATTAAATCCTTTATGCATCTTTCTATGCATAAATTCAATTTTAATGAGAATAACACTTTTGAAATAAAAGTAAATCTTTTATGCATCCTTCCTATGCGTAAATTCAATTTTTATGAGAATAACACTTTTGAAATAAAAATAAATCTTTTATGCATCCTTCCTATGCATAAATTCAATTTTAATGAGAATAACACTTTTGAAATAAAAATAAATCTTTTATGCATCTTCCTATGCATAAATTCAATTTTAATGAGAATAACACTTTTGAAATAAAAATAAATCTTTTATGCATCCTTCCTATGCATAAATTCAATTTTAATGAGAATAACTCTTTTGAAATAAAAATAAATCTTTTATGCATCTTTGTATGCATAATTTTAATTTTAGTAAGAATAAAACTTTTGAAATAAAAATAAATCTTTTATGTATCCTTCCTATGCATAAATTCAATTTTAATGAGAATAACTCTTTTGAAATAAAAATAAATCTTTTATGCATCATAATTTTAATTTTAATGAGAATAACACTTTTGAAATAAAAATAAATCTTTTATGCATCCTTCCTATGCATAAATTCATTTTTAATGAGAATAACTCTTTTGAAATAAAAATAAATCTTTTATGCATCTTTGTATGCATAATTTCAATTTTAGTGAGAATAACTCTTGAAATCTATGAGACAAAAAATAATACAGCTGTGAAACGCTCGCTAAAGCTTTCGCTCCCCCCTGCTCGCGCTGCAGCGTGTTCGCTCACCCCTTCCCCCTCCTATCTGCCTTCACCTTTCCCCCGCCTCTGCTCTCACCTTTCCCCCTCCTATCTGCCCTCACCTTTCCCCCTCCTATCTGCCCTCACCTTTCCCCCGCCTCTGCTCTTTAGCGCCCCCCTGCCTCTGCTTTTCTGCTGCCTATGCCCCCCACCAGTTCTCATTCGCGCTAGCCCCCCCTGTGTCCTTTTGCGCCCTCCCCCCCTCGCCTGTGTTCACTCGCGCCAGCCCCCCTGCCTGTGCTCTATCGCCTCCCCCTCTGCCTCTACTCGTTTGCGCCAGCCCCCCCCTCCACTTTTCTCTTTATTTGTGCCAGTCGCCCCCCTTTTTTTTGCTCCATCTCTCTTCTCCCCCCCGCCCTCACCGCCTGTATTTGAAATCACCTCCCCTCTTTTTCTTTTTTTCCCTCTTTTGTTTTCTCCCCCTCCTCCGTCGTTCCTCAATCCGCCGTTTGTGCAGCTCGGTGCCTGCAGGGTTTTCCGTTTACGCTTTGCCTTCGACAAAGCTTCGGACACTGATGGAGGCTCCTCCTGCCCCACCTCAGAGGGACTCTTCCGCAGCCCCCTCGCCCCCCGCCCCTGAGGATACCCCCATCAGGCTTTCTCTTTCGTCGGAAGAGGAAGTGAGCCTCGCCGCAGAGGTGGAATGCCTCCAGGCACATTCCACCATCTGCCGTATAGTCGGCACTCGCCCCAGTAGAGGGGAGATTTTTGATCTTCTCCAGGCCTGCCTTCTCGCAGATGTGGGCAAGATCTTGGACGTTCAGCTACTGGGCTGCGGACACTACCAGATCGAGTTCGAGACAGCCCAGAGTGCGGCCCAAGTCCTAGCATGAATCCCTTGGACATCAGGGGTGCTCGGGCCTTCTTCAGACCTTGGCAGCATGGCTTCGACCCAGCAGAGCGACCGAGCAGGGAGAGCGCCTTTTTCATGTCATAGTTCGCTTCCCTGGACTCCGCCACGAGTACCTTCCGCTCCTTTCTAGGATAGGGGCATTGGTGGGCTCGGTGCTTGAGACTGGCCCCACAACAGCTTCAGTGGTGGCTAGAGCAGCTGGCCTACCTTCAGTTAGGGTTTTGGTTCGTGACATCTCCTCCCTTCCGAAGGTCATTCAGCTACCTAGGATAGGGGGGGATGGATTGATCAGAGAGTGGAGTTCTCGGGGCTCCCGAACC
Organism: Cibotium barometz; assembly: GCF_041138505.1. Lineage (NCBI taxonomy): Eukaryota > Viridiplantae > Streptophyta > Polypodiopsida > Cyatheales > Cibotiaceae > Cibotium > Cibotium barometz. The sequence continues at coordinate 62,256,446 of NC_141051.1, forward strand.
AGTGCTTTATATGCAGGCAGGTCGGCCAAGGCCTATCCTCGCAGGAGACCCCGACCTTCACCAGAGCAGCACAGCAGGCCCGCGATGGCCCGCCCACAGATGCAGCTCGACAGGCAGCCTCCGGGACACCTGCTCAGCCCACGGAGACCTCAGATTGGTAGCGTGGACAGGGGCGCCGTAGAGGGAGACAGCCACAGCAGCACGCCCAAAGGTCGATGCAGCAGCAGTCACAGTCTCAACATCACTGGGTTCTAGTGAGGAACAGTTTCGCTCCCCTCCAGGAGGAGACCCCAGCGCAGCCTGAGGATCTGGAGATGCCAGCACCCCCTCCTTCGCCTCCACCCCCCTCCCTCGTCCCCCCCTCCCGCCTCGCTTCCGCCTTCGTCTCCTCTCATTCCCACTCCGGTTTTGTCAGCGGCTCCTTCCCCACCCCCTTCTCCCCCCCCTCCCCCTCCGCTCGCCTCAGCTCCCCGGGAGGCCCTGGCAGTACCCTGGCGCTCACCTGCTGTCCGACGGGCACTGAGCACCAACCTTGCTCGAGATCCGCAGAGGAGACCTACCATGCCGATTCGGGCTTCACGGATATCTTCTATCCGCAGTCGGCTGAGTAGGCTCGATGCTCGATAGTGCTCGGAGGCTTTTGACTACTCCTTCACACGGCTTTTTGGAGCGGAGGCCCCCCATGAGCCAGCACCCATCAGAGTGCATGTGGTGATACCTCCGGCCTGAGGGGAGGAGGCACTTGATTCAGCGGTGGCCTTCTCCTTCCCTCTTTGCGGCACTAGTGACCGGGAGTGGACTCTGGATCTCGCTCTTAGCATTCTGAAGACTCAGGCAGTTGAGTTTTCTCACCATGTGAGCGATCTGGAGGTGAGAGACGTGATAGGCCAACTCTGGGAGCTGGCTCACTTCTTTGATTCCGGGAGTGCGGATGCCTCCGAGATTCGCCACTTAGTGGTCCGCATAGTGGCAGACCTAGCACGCGACCCTGGATATGTATGTACACATGAGGTTGCTCTCTCTGAGCGGGAGGCAGTCGCCATGGGACACAGCCACTGGCGCCTGATCCGAGATTCTTGCAGCACACCGGGTGGGAAGATTTGTAGCCGCCCAGATGGGGACTATTCTCCATCCAAGCCGCTTGCGAAGGCCCACCGTATTGCTGAGATAGCCTCCACCTCAGCAGGTCATCCATGAGGATCATCTCATGGAATGCACAGGGCCTTGGCGGCGCACACTATGTATGCTATCGTGGATGCTTGAGGCAGGAGCTTCAGAGATGCCTGGCTGGGGGCAATATTGATATTCTGATGATGCAGGAGCACCACTTGAGTGAGAGCAAGATTTGGAGATATGGTTTCGTGATGCTTGGCAAATGGGACACATTTTGGTCTGCAGGGTTTGGCCCCTTGGGTGGGCAAGGAGGAGTATGTATGGTCATTGCAGATGCATGGCAGCAGGCCATTGAGGATCGCGGGGTCATTGTGCCGCCGGGTAGAGCACAATATGTTATTCTGAGGATGCATGATGAGCTCTTTGGCGTGCTCAATGTCTATGCGGATGCATGGCAGCATGAGGCTTTCTCTCGCTCTCAGGACAGTCTTAGTTTCTCTCGGTCGGATCGCGGGCAGGGAGGGACTAATCTATCACGGATTGATCGCTTCTATGTGGGCGACAAGTTCGGGGAGCGTGGGGGCTCCATTGGCATTCTCGCTGGCACTTCCTTTTCCGACCATGTGCCAGTTATTTTGACACTTGAGGAGGAGACAAGGGAGACTAGCTTGCAGTTGAGGATCCCAGAGAGGATACTCATAGATTCCAGTCTTTCTGATGACATTGAGAGGATATGGCATGATAGCCAGAGCTCTGACCTGGATGCAGCAGGCCAGTGTGCCCAGGGACTCATTGAGCTCAGCTCTTTTTTGCACGCTGTAGCCTTGACACGGCTAGGAGAGACACGAGAGCGGGAGTGTCGCTTGAGGCGTAGCCTTGCTTCGCTCCAGCGCCTTCAGGAGCAGCAGCCTACATGTGAGTGGGTGGCGTCCCAGTTGAGCCAGGCATGCCATGAGGTTAGAGAGGTAGAGGAGAAGAGACACGAGTTCTACTATCATCGCCAGGCCTCACAGTGGACGCAGCTTGGTGATAGAGTGACTCGAGAGTTCTTTGAGATTACCGAACCCGCCATGCTCGAGCAGGTGTACGCCAGCTCAGGAGACAGGACGGCTCGTTAGCCACCACTAAGCCCAAGGAGATTAGAGTCATTGCCACTGAGTTCTATAGAGACTTGCTCTCAGCGGAGCCAGCCACGGAGGCACGTGATGCTTGTAGACAGACTGTGTGGGCCCATGTACAGAGGAGGGTCACAGATCGTATGTGCACAGTTCTGGGTGAGCCTCTTTCAGAGGATGAGCTGGTTGAGGCTTTGAGGGTCCTTTCGTGCCTTAGTTGCCCTGGGGAGGACGGCTTGACGGCAACCTTTTTTATGCGTTATTGGGACATTTTGGGGCCAGGCCTCCGCAGGGGCTTTCAGTATGTTTTGCACACTGGGGTGATGCCACAGAGCTTTTCAGAGGGCTTGATCTTTCTTATCCCAAAGGGGGAGGGAGTGTCTGATGATATTCGGCAGTGGAGACCTATTACGATCCTCAATACTGTCTACAAGGTCTTGGCCAAGGCCTTGAGTTTGAGGATCCAGCCCTTCCTTGGGGAGTTGATTCATGCTACCCAGACAGGATTCGTCAAGGAGTGCAGTATCCTTGACAACATTTTCACCTTCTGGGAGGCAACGGCTTGAGCTCGATTCCTCGGCGAGGACCTCGTCGTTATGCTTCTCGACTTTGAGAAGGCATACGATAGAGTCGATTGGGGTTTCCTAGAGGGCACTATGCTTCGCCTGGGTTTTGAGTCAGTCTGGATTCGAGGGGTGGTGGCTCTATATTCCACAGCCCGCAGCCAGGTGCTGATGGCAGGAGGACAGGGGCCGAGTTTTGAGTTGACCAGATCAATCTGTCAGGGATGCCCTCTTGCCCCGTTTCTTTTTCTCTTCTTTGTTGAGGCCATGAGTATGTATCTGATAGTAGAGGAGGTTGGTTTAAGAGGACTCCAGCTCCTAGTCTGGGGAGAGGACCTGCTCAATTCTGAGTTTGCTGATGATAAGGAATTATTAGAGGAGGCACTATGCTTTGCCTGGGTTTTGAGCCAGTCTGGATTCGAGGGGTGGCGGCTCTATATTCCACAGCCCGTAGCCAGGTGGTGCTGATGGCAGGAGGACGGGGGCCGAGTTTTGAGTTGACGAGATCAATCCGTCAGGGATGCCCTCTTGCCCCGTTTCTTTTTCTCTTCTTTGTTGAGGCCATGAGTATGTATCTGATAGTAGAGGAGGTTGGTTTAAGAGGTTGGTTTAAGAGGACTCTAGCTCCTAGTCCGGGGAGAGGACCTGCTCAATTCTGAGTTTGCTGATGACAAGGAATTATTTTTGCATGGCCAGGAGGCCAATCTTTGGAGGGCAGAGTAGTCGCTACAGGTTTCTGGGACAGCTTTGGGAGCATTGATCAATTGGCACAAGACAGTGGCCTTTTGGGTCAGTAGCGCTCCCACTCCGGTATGGAGCCCAAACCCGCGTTTTAGATGGATTCCTCCTGGCACAGCAGTGCGGTATTTGGGATGCCAGATTGGACTTGATTTGTCACCTGAGCAGCAGATCCCCCCGCTTCTTCTGAGTATTCGGAGGAAGCTTTTGTATTGGAGTACAACTCGGCTATCCTTGGCTGGGAGGGTGGTGGTGACAAACCAGGTGCTTCTAGTAGCGACCATGTGGTACATCACGTCTTGCTAGATCTTCTCGAGCTCTTGCATCAGCTGGTAAAGAGGTTGATCACAGGAACTTTCTTTGGTCTAGGCGGGACGGTCAGCCAGCCCGGGCTAAGGTTGCTTGTTGGGCAGTTATTACTCTTCCACTGGCCCAGGGAGGCTTGGGCATTATAGATCCAGTTGATCAGAGTAGAGCCTTATTGGGGAAGCTTATTGTTCGGGGGCTGCTTCCAGGCACTGAGCCTTGGAAGGAGCTTCTTTTTCAGCGACGACTGCAGGCTAGGGCTCCTCTAGTAGGGGGCACTTGGGCACCAGAGATACGATGGATCTTCATAGAGATGAGGAGGACAGGCCTCAGTAGAGGATGGGAGGACAGATTTGCCTTGAGCATCCTGCGAGCTTGGGAGCTGCTGAGACCGGGCTTTCTCAGAGACCTCCTACTTGTGATGAGGATCGGGCCAGACAGCCGCTCATATGGAGCCCCGCGGTACGCACTAAGCAGGGTCATATGCTGGGCTCTCGGCCTCGTCTAGCCTGGGGACCATTGGCGGCAGGCCTAGCACGTAGTTTTGGAGACTGGCAGGCTTTTTACAGTCTCCCAGAGGAGGTCTAGGTGGAGAGGCTGAGTCACTTCAGAGGGGGGCTGATTATGCGGGATGACATTCAAGAGGCACTCACACTGAGGAGTGGTTCACGCCTTTCGAGCCAACGGCCCCACGATGGATGGGAGCCTTTACACAGTTGGAGATCCTGATTGCTGTCAGAGCTTGCATTGAGGATGGTAGATGCCTCTACTATGAGATCCAGGATGAGGGTAGACTTCAGAGAGTGGAGGCGGAGTCGCCTTTGTTTGCAGAGTGCATCTTTTAGAGGATACGGGTAGTGGCCGCCGCTTCCCAGAAGTGGCATATTGATCCAGACCCTGCAGATGTGGACTCTGATTGGCGCATTTGGGCATATGATGCGCGCCCTTTGCCTGGCTCCAGTGGGACCCTGGTGAGTACGAGTGGCATGATCCTTATGCGTCCCCCAGGGCCACAGAGATTACCTTTTTCCAATACACTGTTTGGTTGGGGAGGCATATTCTAACTGTGAGGAGGATGGTCTCTCCAGCCGCAGCGGAGCATTGGCAGCTGCAGGGACTCTCACAAGAGTTCTTGGAGGATTTTTGGACCAGGCTCTGGGCTAGTTGACAGGCACGTAGGATCTCGACTTTTCAGTTGGCTGGTTGCCCACAGGGGCTCTGCGGTTGGCACCTGGCTTGTCTACAGTGGTCTCTGGCGGCCTATTGGCCGATGCGGCCACCCTTTGGAGACACAGAGACACTGCCTATGGGACTGTCCACACAGGCGCTGCAGATTTGGCTGAGGATGCTGCGCATTTTGGTCCCCCTCTCTCCAGAGGGCATGTATAGTGGGGTGCCACTGCTTGGTCGACATCGTCAGGGCCTGCTCTGGGATACGAGACGGAGTAGGACAGCCAGGCTATCAGATTCATTAGGGGCTAGCCTTGTCTTGTTCCTTCACCGGACTTCTCGTCGGCCGTCTGGACACAGGAGAGGGATCTATGATGGGAGCTCCTCACAGCAGCCTCACCATCTGGTTCACCTGGAGAGCCCGGTGTTTCAGGGCCTTTGACGGGAGACTGGAGCCACCAGCACAGACTGTTCGGGGGATTTGGCAGGAGCTGATCCACACCCTACGCAGACAGTCCTGCGCAAACAGTATGACCACATTCGGATGCGGCGATCTTGCGGCGCCAGGGCTTCCACACCACTTGGCGCAGCGGCCCCTTCTATACGCTACACGCGGGAGTCCCCCGCTGGCATTACAGGCCACCTGTTTGGCTTTTCCCCCCTCCTATTGTATGATATAGCTCTCAATTTTTTGTACTGATCTTTGTACCCTTTTTGCACCTAGGGAGAGTCTCCCTAGCTGCCTTGATTGGATCTCTACTCTGCCTTCTTATGAGCAAGAGAGGTTTTTTTGTAGCCCAGTAGGTGATTTTTTTTAACTAAAGAAAGGATATTTTCTCGAAAAAAAAAACTCTTTTGAAATAAAAATAAATTCCTTTTTGTATCTTTTTATACATAAATCAAAATTAATGAGAATAACTCTTTAAAAAGCCTACACTAGGCTCAGGACCTTTGGTCAGAACCTAGTTTAGCATTGTGCAAGGACTTGTACTAGTGCCTAGTGATACATCGTCATATTTTGAGTTAATGGAAGGATTCCCAATTTCAAGAAGTGAGAACCCTAACTAGGCCTCACTAATTAAGCTAGCTACCAGTCTTTTTGACCACGTAGCTAGTCACCTCAGAGGTTTGACCTCAACCGCTACTTCTAAACCAAATCTTACTTTATACATACCTCATGATGAAGGAGTTGAGATAAACTCTAGATACATACTTAGTATACTCTCATCGTTACAAGCAGGGAGTGTTCACATTGATATCCTTATCCATACAAATCCTATCGCAATTGTGAGCATCAAACCACCCCCTGCATAAGTGCTTATGCTAGAGGGTAGAACATTAGGAGATGTGTTGGTGGTAGAGAAACTAATTCAAGCTTCTAGACCAAAGGAAGAAAATAATTTGCAATTAGCACAACAACGATTAGCATAGTATGCCCAAAACAAGTCCCAAGCCAAGGCTACGCAAGTACTGCAAGTCAATCTCGATCTAGATAATAACATTGCATCTACATCGAGGAAAGAGCTAGGCTTGCGAATCATGGATCAATGTCTTCTTGGCAAATGATTGAGAGTCTGACGATGCATCGATACTCTTGTGGATTTCACCACATAGGACTTGTAAGCTTATGGTATTAGTTGGGAAGGGATTGTCCAATCCATATCTGGGGCCACAATAGAGGAGGAATGATTGCAGGGGATCTAAGATTATACATATAGGATCATTGAACATGAAAGGTTCCAAAGACCTATGGCATAAGTCGGGACATCCAAAGCAAGAATTCCCATGATGGGAGAAATGGTAATACCTCTTGTGAGCCGAGTAGATCCTACCTTTGTAGTATCACCTGGCTACATGATGGACCAAGCCTCGACTGTTGCTGTTGTTTCTCTAGGTTACAGAGGACTCCAAGAATCTATAAGTACAGACTTCACAATCTGGGAGAGTGGTAGAGAGGTGCTAACCCAAGATGCTATTAGCACAAATCCAAATTTTGTGGTAATGGGTTCTACACCACTCAAAATCATGACACCACCTCTGATCAACCATGCAAGATTCTCCATTTGTAAGATCCCTGACCCCACTGCATAACAAACTCAGGGGTGCTAGCAGCGAAAGTAGCACTTCTTGCGCGGGGAAGGGTCCCACACACTCGGGGCCTTGTCTACGGATATCCGAACAAGAGACTAGTCCATCGGTTCTTCCAAAACCGAACCCGAAAAAACTTCCCTTGCCCGGAAAGCACGAGCGATTCCTCCTCGAGGATAACTTTTCTCTAACGTACTCAAAAGCCTTAACTAAATGAACTGATCTAACCGAACCCGTAAGTCCCATAGTTAGATCAGGGAAAAGATTGTACTTGGATCATAGAGACCAACGCTTTTTTCCTCATTGAGAGGCACAGCCATTGATTCTTTTCCATAGAACAATTTTTGTCTGGGATTTACTTCATCTATCGTACCATAACAAAATTGAGTCTCAATTTAGGGATCCATCAGTCCAGCCTAACCCCATCCAATCCCGTGGGTTAGCCAACCGCCCAACCATTGTAGTGATGGGATCCAATTAAGAATTTGGTTAGGTTTTGTCCCGAGTACCAGGGAAAAGAGTTCCCAGGCCCCCTAGCCGGATATTCATGCAAACATAAAACTAGTCACACCACTTACACACCCAATATGAACTTGCCTTTTTCACATATTCATTTAATGAGAATAACACTTTTGAAATAAAAATAAATCTTTTATGCATCCTTCCTATGCATAAATTTAATTTTAATGAGAATAACTCTTTTGGAATAAAAATAAATCTTTTATGCATCTTCCTATACATAATTTTCATTTTAATGAGAATAACACTTTTGAAATTTAAAAAAAAAATATGCATCTTTCCTATGCATAAATTCATTTTTAATGAGAATAACTCTTTTGAAATAAAAAAAAATCTTTTATGCATCTTCCTATGCATAATTTCAATTTTAGTCAGAATAACTCTTTTGAAATAAAAACAAATTCCTTTATGCATCTTTCTATGCATAAAATCAAAATTAATGAGAATAACTCTTTAAAAATTAATTTCCTTTATGCATCTTTCTATGCAAAAAATGAAAATTAATGAGAATAACTCTTTTGAAATAAAAATAAATTTCTTTATGCATCTTTCTATGCAAAAAATAAAAATTGATGAGAATAACTCTTTTGAAATAAAAAATATTTCTTTATGCATCTTTCTATGCATAAAATGAAAATTGATGAGAATAACTCTTTTGAAATAAAAATAAATTTCTTTATGCATATTTCTATGCATAAAATGAAAATTGATGAGAATAAAGCTTTTGAAACAAATAAAAAATTATTTTTGTATCTTTCTAATCATACAATTAAAATTGATGAGAATAACTCTTTTGAAATAAAAATAAAATTTTTATGCATCTTTCTATGCATAAAATAAAAATTGATGAAAATAACTCTTTTGAAATTAAAAAAAAATTCTTTTATGCATCTTCTATGAAAATTACACTTTGAGAATACACAATTGGTGGGGATTACTCTTTTTGGATAATAAAAGATAAAACTTATTTCACCAAATTTTAGAAAATTTTACCATAACCTCCTTTGTATGGCTGACCATTGTTCAAATTTTCCTAACTTAAAATTTATTCCCAAATGGTTTTAAGCACTCTAAACTAATCAATTTTCACTTTTAAAAGAGAAATAATATGAAAAGTTTAATTCCAACAATTAGATTACTTAACTAGGATAAAGAAGGGCAAAATTTAAGAAAGAAGAGAGGGGGAAAGCCTTTCCAACAATCCATAGCATTTGTTTATCATTTTAAGATAACAAAAATTTAGAAAAACATTTAAAGAATAAAGAAAAAGTAAGATTTCTAACTTACATGAAATTCTAGGAGCTTTCCTTTGGCTTGATGGTTTGAGGGATCTACTCTTGTTTGCAACAAGAGTGGCCACCAATTCTTTAGAAGAGGGAATGGTCAAAACTTAATGAATTATTAATAAATTCATAGTTCTTGACTCTGGGGTGGAGTAGAGTAACAGTGCATAAAACACTATCAACCATTACAAAGGGAGAGGCTTCATCTATAGGAAAAAGTGAGCCTCTAACCAACAAACTGATTCTAGAATTTTCCAGATCAGTTTGGTCAATTTTTGACCATTTTTAGGTCAGTTTAGCTCACTTTTTGGATCTAGTTGAAGAAGGAGAGAGGAGAGATGAAAATATCTCATTATTTGTGAGTTTAAAACTCACCCACACATGTGAAATAGGCGCCTCCTTCATGAGGGGAATTCCCCAACATTGAGGTGTCAAAAATGTATCATTTCACTAAATATCTCTTCTTTTTTAACTAATATACTTGTCCTTAGTCAACTCTTCATCTTATGTGAGTATTTACTCATTTTTGGGGGGATTTTCTTTATTTTATCATTTATCTCCTCCACACATTTAGATGAATCTGATTGGCCCCTCATAACCTTGATTTAAATTTTTCTGAAAATCTGGACCCCCAGGATAAGGCCATTTGAACAGATTATAATTGATTTCTAATGCACCTTCTGAAAATCTTTTTGAACTTCTATTTTAGGAAAATTTATTTTAATAAGAACATATATTTTTCCATCCAAAAATATCCAAAATCTGAATAACCTCTCTCTAGAAAATTTTCTCTCTCTAAGCCAAAATGGGTAGAAACAAGATCTTTCTTTTCTGAAGAGGGATTTGATTACAGGGGAAGATACTAGACATCCTGAGAGACTGGGGAGGAATCTTACACCATTAGTTTCATGCCCTTGACTACAACTATGGCAACCACACGGTTGCTGGAGTAGCTCTGGAAAGGCCCAAATCATGTCCTTGACTACAACTATGGCAACCACACGGTTGCTGGAGTAGCTCTGGAAAGGCCCAAATCATGAAGCTTACAGAAAGTTCAATGGAGAGGGTGATCCTAAAAGACACCTCGAGGTCTTCAATCAAGTTGGTGAGGCCTTAGGTGAGAGGAATGAGATTGTAAAGACTAATGCATTTAGTCTTACACTATATGGAAAGGCTGGTGATGATTAGTATCGGACTCTGAGAGTTAAAGAATGTCTAAACTTTACTAGAATTTAAAGTTTGTTCCTAAAGCACTCTGTGCGACATGAGGGAGCTTTATGAAGTGTGGCTTCATTGTTTCACAAAGCTGAGAGAGAAGAAGATGAGTTAGTGAGAGATTTTATTAATTGTCTTAAGCACTTGAACTCTCTTTGTGCTTTTCATGAGCGCTTTTCTAACAATCAACTGCTTCATCAATTTATCCATAGGCTTAAACATGAACATATCCATAATGGTTTGGTCATTAGAGGTATCACCACCTAGGAGGACTTCACGGCTAATGCCATCCAACTTGAGGATAACTTGATGATAAAGGGAGTAAGAGCTTTAGATTCTAAGTGTGTTATTGATAGATTTTCATGGTTCTCATGCTAGATCATTATGTGGAGGAGAGAGACTCACAAAATACAAGAAAATATCTTGCTTATTAAGTTGCTCAAAATACAACTAGGCTTCTTGCTCCATACAAAAATGCCTTCTAGCTCCACCTGTAAATAGGTGAGCTAGTGGACCATAAGTCCATTCACACACACACCCTTCTCCTCCCCTTTTACTAAACCTTAGTCTCTGAATACCCCCCCTCAATACCAACTATGAAAGAAAATTTGAATAGGTTGTATTGGACATAGGTTGCCTTTATAACATTAGGCGTACAAGGTTAGGAATATAGGTGTGGTTACATTGAGATTTAAAACAATTTGACACAGTGTGGAGTTAGAGGCTGATACAAAGTTGCCTTTGCCTCTTTGTTAGGACATTTAGAAGTGATATGTCCCATTTGTTTACACTTGTTACATTTCATTTTGTTGGGATATTTTATCCAACAATTATTTGCCAAATGACCCACCTTTTTGCAATGGACACATCTTACTTTGGTCACTTGATGTGACAAAGCTTGTTTGATATTCGAGGAAGTTGTAGCATTTGAAGATTCAGCTCCGCCCTTTGGCCTCTTTTCTTCATCAAGACAAGATTGAATGACTCCTTCAAGGGTGGGATTAGGTATGTTCTTCGGGGTGGTGACTAAGGTGGGGTACACCTTCTTGACTGCTTTTAGCAAAATAGCCACTGCATCATCTTTATCCATTCTCGCATTCACTGATGCAAGTTGAGCTATAAGGCCCTTCAAGTGAGAGATGAAGGCTCCAATGCCGTCTCCCTCTTTGAGCTTATCAAGCTTATCCCATTTCTCCTTTTGCAATCTCGAAAGCTGGTCCACATGGTGAATGAGAGCCTCATCAAGATGAAGCATAATGATGATGTCTTGTGCCCTCTCATCATCTTCAATATCTGCAGCCTTAGTTCGATCAATAACCTTAGTGCTGGAGATGAATGGCCAAAAACCTTAGGACATCATCTTGTACTTGACAAGGACTTGCCAAGTGTGGAAGCCCTCTCCTGAGAACTTCTTACTTTGGGTGTTGTCCTTTGACATTGGGTATTGAAGGAGATTACTAGAGAGTAATGGACTGATTTATGAAGAAGAAAAAACCAAAAATTTTGATATTTTGGCTTAAGTAGAAAGAGAAAGGCTTATGAGAGTGCAACAACCCTTAATCAAGCCAAGGATGTTGCATAAAAAAGGAGATTAAGATGGTAAATTTTATGGTTTAGTACTTAGGGTTTTTTCCCAACCACTAATTTTGATTGAGATTAGCTTCATTACTGTCAATGAACACTTTGTTTGGTGATTAAGATCACCATTAGTGTTTAAAAACATGATTAGTGCTTAAGAGCACATTTCTAGCATCTAATGACACTTGCATTGGTGATTAGATTCACCATTAGTGTTCAAGAGCACTCTTAGTGTTTAAAAACACTTTGGAATGACTCCCCTTTTCTAGATTAGAAGCCTCATTAGTGTTAATTAACACTATTAGTGTTTATGAATACTATTACCAAAAAGCTTGAGCAAGCTTCCATGGAAAAAACCAGTAGGTGCTTGGTCTTTTGCTTCCCACGAGAGTTTTACGCCTCCATTTCAGCTGAGATTTGAGCTGTCGATAGTTGAGATTATGGGCTTCAAAAGCCCTAAACCCGCACAGCTTCAAATCGCCTGCAACTGGTGATGAATGAGCTATACGTCCTCAGCACTGTAGAAACGGGTGCCATTTTTGAACTAGGTGCAATGCCGTAGCGCAGAGAGGTGCAAACCGTCAATTGGTGGTACGGCCCTGAGTGCATGGAGGTAATCTTGATCTTCTTAATTCAAATCATGCGAAGATACAGGCTCCAAAAGCTGCTCGAAGGCCTCCACTGACTAGGGGTTCTTCTCCACAAAGAAAAAAAAAGATAAAATTGACCTATTCTACACCACAAAAGTGACCTAATCTTGCCAAGCTCTAGATACCATGATAGAATTTTGTGGTGCTCATGCTAGATCATTATGTGGAGGAGAGAGACTCACAAAATACAAGAAAATATCTTGCTTATTAAGTTGCTCAAAGTACAACTAGGCTTCTTGCTCCATACAAAAATGCCTTCTAGCTCCACCTGTAAATAGGTGAGCTAGTGGACCATAAGTCCATTCACACACACACACCCATCTCCTCCCCTTTTACTAAACCTTAGTCTCTTAATAGTTATGTCAGCAACCCCAGCAGTTATAGCACCACCACTGCAAAACATGTAGCTAAAGGTAATACTTTAGCACAAATGACTTGGAATGACTTCTCAAAAGCCCTCAAAGAGAAAATGAAGGCTATCAAAGCTTTGGACAATGCACACATGTACCCACGGAGCTACATTGGTGTTTCATTTTCTCTCAGGGACATACCACTAGTGAATGTCCAATTTTAAGAGCTCATTACAATGGCAATTATAGGTTTTATGGGCTCTATGGTCACGAAGCTCGAGATTTTCAAACACGCCTACAAGCTATTGCCAATACAACGAGACCACAACTAGCATTGCTTGCACCGCAAAAAATTCTAGCCCCCAATCCTCTAACAAATCAAGCAATGGTTGAATATCCCACACAAAAACTCTTATCAAAAGGGCATGCACCATGCACCTAACGTGCAATTACCTTCACCAATCTTGGGATTGCAACCACCTCCACCAAGGGTGACACCTCTTAATTAAGTAAGCTTAGAGGAGCCTATCTATTACCAAGAATATGAGGTGGATGTTGAACCCACCCCCCAACACTTTGAGGACCCCATAGAGCTTCATCCTGAATATTATGTAATGGATAGGGGAGTCAAGCCAGTTTACCAACTTGCCTTCAATGGGAAGGGGCCGAGAAATTAATGCCACAGCTAGAAGAATTCCTCTTTAATGTTAAGATGCCCACCATCAAGTTTCAGAATGCCCTCTAAAGTTTCCTCAACGCAACCAAGTGGTACCCTCAAACATGCCACTGGGTACTTGTAAAACCGTTGTGGCATAGATCATTGGATTAAGGGCTGCCCCAACAAGAAAGGGACCCATAACTCAATGTTAGATTACCAATATTTACTAACATGCATAAGGCAAATCCCTAATATACAATGGAGACACCTCAAGTTACACCCAAATCAATAGTCCTACAAGAGGAAGAAAATACCAAATCTATGGTTAAATTCCACTTAACAAAATGGGGCAATACTTTGAAGGTGATGAGTCTAATGCACTACTACTAGTCACTGCCAAGGGCATCACAGTAATGGGAGTGTTAGATGGTGGTGAAGGAGTGAGAATAATTGCAAAGAAATATGAGGAGAAGATGGCCACGCCACATCTAAAAGTCTCAGACATCATTGTCAAGTTGGCTAATGGGACTATCACCAAATCTATTGGGATGCGATCAGATTGAAAGATCAAGGTTATCAAACATCAGGTTAAACATACCTTCATTCTTATGGACTTTTCTAAACAGCCTGAATCATATGAAATGATCTTAGGATGCCCATTGACGAGAGAGAGGCAAAGATGGTACATGACTGCCTTTTAGTGTCATCCTAGGTTCTCTGACCAGTTCCTCAAGTCCCACTAGTGATCTCCTTATGGAAGCTCAACACCTGGCATCCCCGATGGCTTTGTGCCAGCAGTTACCTTAGAGGTTGATCATAAGGTTTGATGAATGGGTGGGGGTGGTTGATTGGGACTTCCCTTTATTTTGATGCTAGTCCCTATCTACTTCCTATGGATCACATCCTTGAAAAGATGCAAGGGATAAGGGAGCATGAGCTCTTGCAAGCGCACACACACTATCCTATCCCAAGAATTGATGAGCTTTTGGACAGGCTAAATGGAGCCCAGATCTTCACAAAGATAGATCTCAAATTCGAGTATTACCAGATCAGGATCAATGATCAAGATATACCGAAAACAGCCATCAATACTCGCTATGGGCATTATGAATTTATTGTCATGCCGTTCGGATTAACTAATGCCCCAGCTACATTCAATCGCCTAATGCAGGACATCCTCAGAGAATACTTGGATGATTTTGTTCTAGTTTTCTTTGATGACATTCTGATTTACTCAAGGAATGCAGCTGACCATGAGACTCATGTCCGAAAAGTTCTTGAGATTCTAAGGAAGCACCAACTCTTTGCCAAAAAGAGCAAATGCACTTTCTCTGCCGACCACGTTGAATACTTGGGCTTTCTGGTATCCAAAGATGGAATTTCTCCAGATTCCGCAAAAGTCCAAGCAGTCATAGATTGGCCTGAACCAAAGACAGTGAAAGAAGTCAGAGGATTCTTGGGATTGACTGGTTGGTACAAAATTTTTATACCAAAGTATGCTCTCATAGCTTCCCCCTGACTAACCTTCTTAAAAAGAATACCCCATTTCAATGGTCTGCCAGGTGCCAAAGTGCTTTTGATAAGCTGAAGACCGCCTTGGTAACCAATCCCGTTCTAAAGCTGCCAGATGTCTCTCTACCAACACCATATTGGGGAATATGGGAATTTCTCACAAGTTTGGGACACGTGGTCAAAAGTTTGGATTAACCATAACTTGAACACCACTAATCCAAAATGAGCGCTTTATAGCTCTGTAGATTCCATTTTTCAAGCGCTTTCCAACGATAGGTCATATGATAGGGTTTTGAGAAACTTACAAACATGTTATCCATGTCCCCTTTTTTAAGTATTCAAAAATGGGAATTGGGAAATTCCCAAATTCACTAATATGGTGTTTACCCTTTGAGGTAGTAATAACTGATGCAAGTGGTTTTGCCCTGGGAGGTGCACTCATGCTGGAAGGTCATGCAATGGCCTATGAATCCCGAAAGCTCAGAACGCATGAGAGGAATTATGATGTCCACGACCTGGAATTGCTTTCAGCAGTAGTCTATGCCTTAAAGTTGTGGAGACATTACCTACTGGGAAAAAGATTCACTTTGATGACAGACCATCAGAGTTTAAAGTGGATCTTCACTCAGAAGGACCTCAACATGAGCCAAAGAAGGTGGATGCAGACCCTGCAGGAATTTGATTTTGAAATCAAGTACCGCCTAGGAAAAGAAAATGTGGTAGCAGATGCCCTCAGCAAAAAAGCCTCCTTGCTTGCAATTACTGTAATATCAAATCCTTTGATTATTGAAGCAAGAGAGAAGATCATGCAGGATAGATTCTTTGGCCCAATTGCTACCCTACTTATACAGGAAAGCAAAACTCCACAGGAGTTGAACAAAGTTCAAGGATATAGCCTGGATGATGGCATTATGTATTATAATCGTAGGCTATGCATTCCCAATGATGAGGGAACCAAGGACCAAATTGTGAATGAAGCCCATGACAGCCTTATAGCAGGACATCTAGGTTTCATCAAAACCTACATGTCGGTAAGGAAAAGTTTCTTTTGGCCTAGTCTGAAAAAGGATGTACTGAATCATGTACATCAATATCTGACATGCCAAAAAGTCAAAGCTGAAAGAGTAAAAATGCCTGGGAAGTTACATCCATTGGACATTCCCCAGATGAAGTGGGAATGTATCAGTATGGATTTTATTATTGGATTACCTTCAGTGCAATCAGGTGATAACTCCATTTTCGTGGTAGTTGATAGACTAACCAAAGTTGCCCATCTGATCCCTGTAAAAGAAACCTACACTGCAGTGGATGTAGCCAGAGTGTTCCTCAAAGAAATCTTCAAATTGCATGGCCTACATAGGAGAATAGTAAGTGATCGAGATCCCAAGCTTACTTCAAGGTTCTGGACTGCATTTTTCGAAGCAATGGGAACTTTCTTGGATCTCAGCACAGCTTATCACCCTAAGACCGATGGTCAAACTGAAAGGGTAAACCAAGTAATCGAAGATATACTTCGGTCATGCTGTGGTGGCAGGGAACCCAAGAAGTGGCTAAGCTATCTGCACCTAGTCGAGTTTGCCTACAATGCTTCTTATCACAGAAGTATTGGGATGAGCCCTTTCAAAGCTTCGACAGAAGCAGTATGCAAATAAGAAGAGGACAGACAGAAAGTTTGAAGAAGCAAGTAGTACACCCCCCTTGAGGCAACAAGGAGGAACTTAACACAAGAACCAACGTAGGAAATTCAAGTTATAGGTTATCCCAAAATGGATACCCAAACACTTAATGAAAGCTCAAGGCTACTACTAGGGTAACCATTGTATTTGGATACCAAAACATAAATGTATATCACTAGTCTCACTCCTGCCTATGAATTTCCACGTCTCATCAGTGATGGATAAAAGTTTCAATAGCTCAAATTACATCAAAGGGAAAGCTATTATAAAAGAACGTTCACCACCAATTCCCAAACAAGTCTGGATCTCAAAGATAAGCCCTATCACATGAGACATGGTATAAACCCTATCACACGAGACATGGTGATTGATGGTGAAGCCTCTACGTCACTAAAGGTCACAAAACCATTGTTGTCTATCCGAGCCCCAACCTTGTTGGTTTTCTTAGAGCGATCCACTACACAAGTGTCAACTGTATTTCTCATCTATAAGGGTGAACACATAAGCTCCATCCGGTCTTATGAGAGTCCTTTACCCGCCACTAAAGCTGGAAATTAACTTTCCACACAAGTAACAAAGGGTGCTCCTAGATCCAACAAACACTGATGGAGAAAAGTTGGATGGGATGGTTACAAAAACCATACAATACCTTCCATGAGGTCAAGGTATGATAGAAATCAGGAAGGGGAGACTTATGCTAATATCGTTACTTTTGCGCTCCATTTTTTACTCCTTGAAAAAGTTCATGTCCATATCAAGAGGCAGCCTATTGAAAAAAGCTAACCCATGGAAATATAGCTTGAACCAACATTGTACAACAATATAGTAACTACACACATACTAAAAATCTGACTAACCATAAAAATAAAAAGTAAAAAAAATAGATGATGAGAAAGAGCACATGTCAAATAAGAGAACGAAGTACGACTATGTTTTGACCTATAGGGTGAGAGAATGGACTTTTCATGGATAGACACGAGTGACCCTATCCGAGAGCCGGATTGCCAGGAATGGTACTATCAAGGGAAATGAAGTATTCCTCCTTTCCAAACCCACTCATGCTACTTTTATGCACCTCGCGAAAGCGATGTTGTGGAGCTAGCTTCATGGACCTGTTCCACCTATAGTTACATCCCCTTGCACCATGCTCTACCTATGAGCATCGCATGTGGCATGTAGAATCCTACTTATGGTGGCATTGTAGAACCTATTTTAGGTGCTATGGATAGGACTATTACAGCCATGGTAGGAGAGACACCACAATGACATGATAATGTGAGTGTACATTACCTAGTGGGAGGACCCTATCAAGAGAGAACTGCACAAAAACAACTTGTAGATCAGGGGAGGAGGGCAAGAACTTATGGACTTACACCGTCATTATATGAAGTAATGTTACTAAGTAGGGTGGGTGATTCCCTAGATAGCTTATCTCGCGCAGCTACTTAGCTCGCTTACCTATCTATAATACCCATGCCATATCACAGTGAGGATGCACTCAAACCGTTGTGTAGTATACTAGAGGATATATATATATATATATAAAGCAAACCCAGGTGAGAGGGAAAATCAACCTAGTGATATCGAATCGGAGCATGCTTATGAGCTATGGATATCTGATGATGAGCTTGCTAGATGAGTTTGAATTACAGGTTATTAAGGTGAAGTCTTATAGACCGGATCCATATTTACAACTTCACTAGACATGCAATCTCGATATGGACTAGATTTTCACACTTGCTAAGGTGTATTCTCAACCCAACCTCAACTATTGCTATTATTTTCAATTTCAATCTTTTTTATGATTCTCCATTTAGTGTTTGTTTAAGTGCTTGCTTGCATCATTATGTGACTGATCTATCACTTTTCTAGTTATTACTTGGATAACCATTTAGGATTTGGTCCTAGTTTAATCCTTCATGAGACCAACCTTAAAGTATGTCAAAGGAG
The DNA here is from genome assembly GCF_041138505.1 of Cibotium barometz. Taxonomy (NCBI): domain Eukaryota; kingdom Viridiplantae; phylum Streptophyta; class Polypodiopsida; order Cyatheales; family Cibotiaceae; genus Cibotium; species Cibotium barometz. Next base: position 62,274,930 of record NC_141051.1, read on the forward strand.
TATGCCATGTACTCCACCTTCCTTAGTGTTCCTTCTTTATTTATAATAGAGCCTTCTAGGTGAATTGTGAAAGCGAAGCTAGTTTAAACCAAAACAAAAAACAAAGCAAAAAAATATTTTTAAAAACCCCACAAGAAGAGATAACCATCTCCATGTGCAATCTAGGTACGACTTTTGGTTCTTAGTCATGGAGCCTTGGGACCGTAGTGTTGATCTCCATGGGATGGGATGTTGTGGGGCTAAAAACCTATCAATAAAGGACTTTTAAAAAAACCATCACTGTAGAGGTACTTAGCAATTCTTAGATACTCTTGTATGAGGTCTTTGGGTCATTGCTTGGGTCTCTGCAGGGTGACACTCTACTTTATACTTTTTATATTACTAAATTAAAATTAAAAAAAGAATCAAATCGAATGCATGTAATAACCACTTAGAAAATGCTGATCTTCAACGGAGAGTCCATCTGGATCTTTCTTATGTGATTACATTTCCAAGTACTATGAGCTAGGAACTATCAAAAAGACCCCTGAGTGAGTAGGTGGTAAGCATTCTGGTTGTTTGCCGGGTACATTAGGGAAGAAATGAATGTAATACTTGATTATATTTTCGAGAACTATGAGCTAGGAACTATCTAAAGGGCCCCTAAGTGATCAAGTGGTGAGCGTTCTGGTTACCAATGATCCCATAGGTACAGGAATGTTACAAAATGGAACTCAAGCTAGATATTTTGGAGGATTATGATCAGTGATACTATGGTTTCATCAAAAGATTATTTTAAAGATAGCTGAATCTGTGAAACAGGCAATTTCATATTGGGTGTGTAAGTGGTGTGACTATCTTCAAATTTTCTTGAAGCACCGTCTAGTGGACCTCGGAACTCTTGGTACCTGGGGCTAAACATAACCAATTCCTAAATGGATCCTATCACTACAGTGGTTGGGCGGTTGGCTAACCCATGTGATTGGATGGGGTTAGGCTAGACTAATGGACCCCTAAAATGAGACTCAATTCTGTTAAGTTATGATAGTTTAAGTAAATCTCAGATAACCCTTGTTATATGGAAAAGAATCAATGGTTGTGCCTCTTGATGAGGAAAAAAGTGTTGGACTCTATGATTCAAGTGCAAGTCTCTTCCTTGATCTGACCATGAGACTTACGGGTTTAGTCAGATCAGTTTGGTTAGTGATGACCTTGACTACCTTAGAATAAAATATCTTGGAGGAATCGCTCGTGCCTTCTGGGCGAGGGAAGTTTTTCCGGGTTTGGTTTTGGAAGAACAGAGGGATTAGTCTCTTGTCTGGATATCCGTGGGCAAGGCCCCGCGAGTGAGAGGCTTTCCCCTTCGCAAGAAGTGCTACTTCCGTTGCTAGCACCCTGAATTCATTGCACGGAGGGGCAGGGATCTTTCAGCTGGTATCAGAGTGAATTGGCTAAAGTGGATCAACCGAGAAGCAAGAAATGTCAAAAATTTATGAAGTACCAGTAGAAGATTGTAGTTGTGTGAGGAAATTCATACAAATTGATATTCATAATGAAGATTAATAAATTGAAAATTGGGTCTTTAGATGGAAGTTCCGCAATTGTATGGAATCCTTGAATTGCTTGAGGCCTAGATATGATGGTATTTACCTTATAGCTCCAAGGACCATGACTACCCATATATACCGTGAATATATCTATAGCTCTTTACTGACAATATATACGAGTAAATCTAAGACCTTGAAGTTATAAGCAAAAATGCTATCCAGATGATGAATTCGAATGCTAGTTGATATGATTTTTGAATTCTGGTTGAGAATTGATAAATTGATTTGGATTTTGATTGAAAGATGATGATTTCTGAATTCTAGTTGAAAGAAGATAAGTTGAACAAAGCCACAATGAGGATGAATGGGACGAATCCCAGTGATGATGGTAGTTACTAGAAGATGATTATAACTTCCAGCAGATCACTATGAGATTAGTGGATTGTGCTGAGAGATTGATGATGTCTGACCTTTGCCCAGTGGATCTAATTAAGGAATGACAAATTGAGAACTTGCATAACTGAAATTTCCATGGGGAATGTTCAAATAGAATTTTCGGTCTGATGGACCATTATTGTGTTAAGGATATGAATGTTCTATATGTTCTGAATGAATTGTTCTCTCATAATGAGTTTTGCATGTTCTTCTTATAGAAGGGATCTTTATCCTAGGATTCTATGTGGGTTGACCAGACTATAAGGAACCCTAGAATTAGTTGGATCTTAAGGTGAAAGAGTTTATCCTCTCTAGCTGTGAGATGAGGACATCTCGCGTTTTTTAAGCAGGGTTGGATGTAAGATTTCTCCCTCCATCTTTTGAGGTATAAAGGTGTAAGAACCTCCCCTTCTGTTCTTGTAATTATTCCCCTTTCTGAAATACAAGAAAGATCTTGTTTTACCCTGTTTTAGCTTAGAGAGAGAAAATATCTAGAGAGAGATAATCTAAAATTGAGACATCTTTGGATATATAAAAATTCTCCTAGTGTCAAAACTGGATTCCCCTAAAATAGAAGTTCAAAATAAACTTTCCAATGTGCATTAGGAATTAATTGAAAATGGTATAAGGGACCTTAGCCTAAGGATCTATATTTTTAGAAATTTTTAGATTATGGTCCAATTAAGGTTCCAATGGACCAATTGGATTAATCCAAGTGTTGGGATGAGATAAATCCAAAGAATAAAAGAAATTATCCAAAAATAAGTAAATGCTCACATAAGATGTAGAGTTGACTGAGTACAAGGTTTATTAGTTAAAAATTATGAGATATTACTAAAAAAATAAGATATTTTAGAATAATGATGCATTTTTGACACCTTGGGTTAAGGAAAGGGGGACTCTTGAGGTAAGCGCCTCTTTCACATGTGTGGAAGGATTTTTAATTCAAAAAAATTATGATATTTTTATCTCTTCTAGATCAAACCAAATAAAAAAGGGAGCCAATTTGGTCCAAATTGAGTCAAACTGAACCTAGAAAATTTTAGAACCTAGTTGGACTTGGTTAGTGGCCTCCCTCACCTATAAATATACCCTCAGTCTTTAGAACCTAGTTGGACTTGGTTAGTGGCCTCCCTCACCTATAAATATACCCTCAGTCTTTTGTAAAAAAATATTGGAGCTATACTATGCCAGTATTATATTAAAATAATCATATTTTCTATTATCCCTTAAATTTTTCTCTCTCTTGGGAGCTTAGAGCTCTCTCACTCTCTACAACAACTCTTGGAGTTGCTCTTCTCCTCTTGCTGGACCAATTGACTGGTCACGGGCTTCACTTCTAATAGAGAATCAAGCCAAACTTGGAGGTAAAATCAAATTTTATGATTTTTTTTAAATTTATCTCAATAACTTTCTTCTTCAATCCCTCTCAAGCTTGAGAAGCTTTCTAAATAATTGTTTTAATTCAAATCAAGCTTTTCCTTAAAGTCTTAATGCTTAATTAAGAGAAAGTTAATCTTTATGCTTATTTGTAATGCTTTCTTTAAGTAAATCTCTCTCTCTCTAAAAGAATAGCCATCCTTATGGCTAAATTCCTTGAAAAAGGATGCTTCTCAATGATAGTCTCTTAATTCAAAGCTAAACTCTAGGCTTGATAAGCTAAAGATTAAGAAAATGTTATTTTTATGATTTTGTGTTAACAAAATAATGGTTATTTCTTTTAGATTATTTATAAGTAGTTAAAAACTACTTTGTATGATTCTAAATGAGAAATAGATTATCTTATCAATTTGGGAAAAGAGAAATAATGGAATTAGCTTAATCTAGTGAGATAATCATAATTAAGTTTATGATTATGGTTAAATTATGATTTAAATTCATAGTTTGATTTTAAGCATAAAAGAGAAACTACTATCATATTTTCATTACAAGCTTTTATTCTTTAGAAATACAAATTGAGAATTATCAATAATTGTAGCGAAGCTATGGCAAAATTTTCAAAAAATAATACATATCTTATTTTTATGCATAATGATAAAAGAGGACTTCCTACCATATTCTAGGATTGGACATCCTATACAAAAAGAATGATTTTCATCATATTCATGAGAAATAAGTTTTTTTATAATTTTGCATAATTAATTGATTATGAGAAAAGAGTAAATTTTGGTAAATTTATTTTTATGCAAAAAGATGAATTTTTGGTAAAATTATTTTTATGCAAAAAGAGGAATTTCCATGATATTTGAGATCCAAGTAATTAAATGGTAAAAGAGGAATTTTTGGCATAAGTCAACTTATGAGTATTTATCAAAAGTGGAATTTTGAGCATTATTAATTTTATTGGAAAATATGGGTATAATTGATTTTTCTAAATCCCATGAATCTTTTACTCAAAAAGAAGAATATTGAATATATTTCACTTGAGAAATTTGAGAAAGAATATGAAAATATCCATCAAGAAAAAGTACTGCTACCTAGGCCAAGCAATTGACAGAAACTTAGAAAAGTCCCATCGGTTATCGAAAGTAGAAAAAAATACTAAAAGTGGATGTGATAAGATGTGATGTAGAGCCGAATGAATGTAAATGAATGTGACGGGATGTAAATGGATGCGATGTGATTAGATGAGAAGCGGATGTGAATGTGATAAGATGTGAATGTGATGTGATAAGATGTGAATGTGATGAGATGTGATTTAGAGCCGAATGAATATAAATGAATGTGAGGGGATGTAAATGGATGCGATGTGATTAGATGAGATGCAGATGTGAATGTGATGTGAGTGGATGTGATGAGATGTGATGTGATGTAAATGGATGTGGATGTGAATGTGAGGAGATGTGATGTGATGTAAATGGATGTGGATGTGAATATGATAAGATGTGAACGAGATGTGATGATATGTGAAAGGATGTGATATGATGAAAATGGAAGAGAATGAGATATAATGTGATAAATGTGCATGTGAATGAATCAATGGATGTGGATGAATGTGATGAGCTGTGAATGGATGTGGTGTGATATGGATAGATGTGGATGTGGTGTGATATGGATAGATGTGGATGTGATGTATTGTGGATGGCATGAATGTGATGTGATATAGATAGATGTGAATGGCATGTATGTGATGTGATGTGAATGCAATGAAAGTGATGGGTGTGATGAGATGTGAATGGGTGTGATAAGATATGAATAGATGTGATGTGATGTGGATCTGGGTAGTTGTGATTGGATGTAATGTGATGTGAATGAATGTGATGTGGATCTGGGTAGGTGTGAATGGATGTGACGTGATGTGAATATGATGTGATGTGATGTAAATGGATGCAAATATGATGTGATGAGATGTGAATGGATGAGATGTGATGTGATGTAAATGGATGCGAATATGATGTGATGAGATATGAATGGATGAGATGTGATGTGGATGGATGTGATGTGATGAGATGTGGATTTGAATGAATATAAATGGATGTGATATAATGTGAATGGATGGATGAGATGTAAAGTGGATGAATGTGATGTGATGTGATGTGGATCTAGGTAGATGTGAATGGATGTGATGTGCAGTGATTTAGATCAAAGTAGATGTGAATGGATCAGATGTGATGCGAATGGATGTGATGTGGATATGGGTAGATGTGAATGGATGAGATGTGATGAGGATCGATGTGACGTGATGTAATTAGGATCTGAATAGATGTAAATGGATGTGATGAGATGTGATGTGGATGAATAAGATGTGATGTGGATAGATGTGATGAGATGTAATATGATGTGATTGGATGAGAATGGATGAAGGATGATGGGAATGGATATGATTGGATGAGAAATAAGAAAAGTGAATTGATTTAGAAGAATGTCGAATAACGAGAAATGATGTGGAAAGATGAGAAACTGTATTTATGACATGTTTTTAAACGACTGTTTTATGTCAAGATTACTGGGGAAGCATTTTGACCATCTTGTGAATGAGGTCGTGGAGATCTAAGTGATAAAGTTGTAACAGCTGACAGAGAGTCAATGGAGAACGTCTCGTGTAGCAAGGTTCTTGACCAGCCTTGGTTCGATTTAAATGGTGAGCTTCCAGTACGGTGGATGAGGGACCCAGGAAGCGGCCTACGAGTGAAGCGCTAGGTGACCTACGAAGGAGCCTAGAGGGTGCTGACCATATGGTGCTCGGGCTCTGGGTCACAAAAATTACCCATGTGTGTGTCGAGGAAGAAAATGGAACAAGGAGTTAGACTTGTTTTCTAAACTCGGGCATGGATCTGGTTGATTGGCTTTGCTGGTCTTCAACGGATGAGTCCATGGCTCTTTTACAAGGACTTGTTTGTTTATCTTGCTGATCTTCAAACGGAGAGTCCATATGGATCTTTCTTATGTGATTATATTTCCAGGTACTATGAGCTAGGAACTATCAAAAAGGCCCCTGAGTGAGCAGGTGGTGAGCGTTCTGGTTGCCAATGATGCCATAGGTACTCTCGGGAAGAAATGAATGTAATACTTGATTATATTTCCGAGTACTATGAGCTAGGAACTATCAAAAAGGCCCCTGAGGGAGCAGGTGGTGAGCGTTCTGGTTGCCAATGATGCCATAGGTACATCGATGGAGGAATGTTGCAAAATGGAACTCAAGCTAGATATTTTGGAGGATTATGATCAGTGATACTATGGTTTCATTAAAAGATTGTTTTAAAGACAGGTGAATCTGTGAAACGGGCAATTTCATATTGGGTGTGTAAGTGGTGTGACTATCTTGAAATTTTCTTGAAGCGCCAACTAGGGAGCCTTGGAACTCTTTTCCCTGGTACCCGGGGCTAAACATAACCAATTTCCTAAATGGATCCTTTCACTACAGTCGTTGGGTGGTTGGCTAACCCATGGGATTGGATGGGGTTAGGCTAGACTGATGGATCCCTAAAATGAGACTCAATTCTGTTAAGTTACGATAGTTGAAGTAAATCTCGAAAAACCCTTGTTCTATGGAAAAGAATCAATGGTTGTGCCTCTTGATGAGGAAAAAGCGTTGGACTCTATGATTCAAGTGCAAGTCTCTTCCTTGATCTGGCCATGAGACTTATGGGTTCGGTCGGATCAGTTTGGTTAGTGATGACCTTGACTACCTTAGAATAAAATATCCTGGAAGAATCGCCCGTGCAAGTCTCTTCCTTGATCTGACCATGAGACTTATGGGTTCGGTCCTGGAGGAATCGCCTGTGCTTTCTAAGCGAGGGAAGTTTTTTCGGGTTCAGTTTTGAAAGAACCGAGGGATTAGTCTCTTGTCCGGATATCCATGGGCGAGGCCCCGAGTGAGGCTCTGCCCTGCGTGGCAGGAAGTGCTACTTTCGCTCCTAGCACCCCTGAATTCGTTGCACGGAGGGGGCATTTATCTTTCAATTTTGGGAGTAAACTATGGAACTTTGGAAGGAAACTATGGAGTAAACTTGGACGTCATTTACAAAGAATACCACGAAGTAAGTAAGAATTCCTTCATCTACGCAGCTTTTCTTAATTGCATAAACTACAAAGTAAACTATAAAATAAACTTGGACACCACGAAGTAAATAAGAATTACTTCATATACACAGCTTTTCTTAATTGCGAATGCAGCCTTATGCCTTGCCCTAAAAATAGAAAGACTGGAAATAAACCACAAAGTAAACTAGGAAGTAAACTTGGACACCACGAAGTAAATAAGAATTCCTTCATATACGCAGCTTTTCTTAATTGCAAACATAGTAAAATCTCTTGAGTCTAGAGAAAAAGTCTCTCTTGAGATGCAAATACATTGGTAACCACTTGGCCATCCCCAATCAATAATGAGAAGTGTATCTCATCATCTATAGATTCACCATAGTTTATAGAGGTAATTTTACAAGCCACACTCGGAGAAATGAGAAAACATCTCACGCTCTTGTTGATTAGTGTGGAAATTACCTCAATTGGAGCATGTCGAGAGCTTAGAGGCAGTAATGCATGGCATGTGTGACATGAGATGGTAACCAAAGGGTCTATCTTTAAATTCTTTGTGCAACAATGAGGACACCAAATGCGTGGCCTTTCTTCAAAGCGAACATGATACCTCCCTCGTTGATGCTTTTGTTGTAACACACCAGTTAAACAAGTATACTTGGCAGGTTGGAGAAGCTCTTGATCTTGAAGGGGTTGCATGATATTACAAGAATCCATATTCTTTCCATGGCCAAGCCTTGTTTGTGTAACATTGGCTTGTATTTGGCAAATGCTTTCCCTTGAAGGAATCACAATCTCTTTGGTGATAATAGAATTCATGAAGCTCTCTTTTCAAACATTAAGTTGCTCTAGTAGTGACTTCGTTTGGGCCAAGTCCTTCTTCTCAAGGTCTGCTTCAATTTCGAAAAGGAGGTTTTTTAATTCCTTGATGGATGTTGGACTGCTTCAAATCAACTAGCATCACAAAAACATGTTGCCTTATTTTAGCAAACCAAAACAAAAAATCAAACTTTAGAGAAAGGATATATGTATAATTTTAAACTTTACATATCTCTTGCTTTTGCTTGAAAAACTCTAATAATGTGCACCCATGCAAAGGCCAGTTGTGGAATCACCAAAAAGTGCATGTAGAAGGTCCAATACTGACCTATTGATCCTTGCATCCAATAACGTATACTTTATATATTGCCATAGCCTTTCCACCAAGTTGGTGGTATCAACATTTCCATAGTTGAAAAAGTGCCCAAACTTAGGCCATCGTCTTTGCCAAGACAATCATGCCCACACCATCCATTGGTGACATATTTCTAAACACTATCATATGCCTAGTAATGTTGTAGAAGTTGTTGATACTTTTTTTCAAAATCAAATTCTGTAACACTATGCATCAGTTATTTCATTGAACTATAGAGATGATCTCACAAATCCTTTGGAACCTACACTTGTAAATAATCACTTTCTTGCGTAGTAAAATATATAAACATTGACTAAAAAAGATTGGCATGCTTACCTTTGGAAGAAGATTCTCCACCCAAGACTTTTTTGTATGAAACCAACAAACAATGATATTACATTAATACAATTTATTGGCAGATTCCTTGGCCTTCATAATGCCAACATGTAGGGCCTTCATTAATAACCTTGAGCAAAGCATCTAGTTCTTGCTGGGATTTATCAATCACGAGGGTTGTGGGTCGTACTCCATTCATCCTAGATAATACCATCTTTAGTGTCATAGATAATACCATCTTTAGGGCAATACTTTCGTGTCTGGTTCCCGGATCATTGGTACACATCATGAACCAAATTGGTATACCAACCCCTTGTTGGTTTAGCAGGACAGATGCATATAATGGAAGGCCAAAAACATTTGTTTTCAAAGTGCTATCAATATCCCATGCATTGTGCCTAGAAAAGCAAAATGTCATCTCTAGCATCCAATTGTCTTGGATTATAATAATGAATGGTTTATCTTTATCCTCCTCTACCTTTAAAAACTAAGGCATTTTTTAAAGGTTAATAACAAATATGGTCTCATTAACCACTTGTTTTAAGATTGAAGTGCATACCGTGTCCTGTGTTTTCAAAATTAAGGACTCCATGTACATTGCCTTCCAATCATCCTTGGAAAGACTCCCTATCTTAATAAATAGGATTAATGTAATTGAAATGTAAACCGAATGACATGCTTGATAGACAAACAATTTAGCTATCACCATTCATCATGCTTTCATTGCATATTTGGTAAGATAGCATGGAGACCTCCTTCCGAATCATAAAGAACCTGTATATTATTTGTTCAAGTGGGGAAGCTCTTTCGTTATGTAACCTTTCTTTTGATGTGGACATTTTTGCCACATGCCGAAAAAATACCAACATCAAATAAATCTTCCATGCAACACTCAATGACACTTGGATGGACAGGAAGATGATATAAATCATTGTATGTTCCAGGGACATGTCCCTCATGAGTTGTGAATACTAAGATGGAGGTTGTGTTTGTCCCAATAGAGTACTCCACTCTTACCTTGAATGGACAACCACATTTCTTTGAGATCCTCAATCTTTTAATTGTTCTTGATCTCCTATGAGGTTTTCCACCTCGATGGCATGAGTAATCAACGATTGTCTTGCCTTGGCCATAGCTCTTACTTGAACGAACCCTAACTAGTCTAACTTTATGCTCAATCATTATCTCCTCCAAAGCTCTATCAATTTCATTCTTTTCTACACTCTTTTAATGGGAAAGAAGCTTCTTTGGCTCTCATTTTGGAAGCACTAAGCCATGGGTTTTGACATAGACTTTTTCTATTGTTCTTTTACAATCACAAGCTATGAGATAATCCTTCACATAATAGATAGGAATTCCATGGCATTTGATGTCTACGCAGCATGTAGACTTTAGAGTTTGAAGAGTTTCATCTATCCCTTGGTGATATTTTCCATCTGAGAGGACATGACAATCTTGGACTATGCTTTCCCACTCCTCTATGTAGGGAATTTTCAAGTTTGGTGGGGATTTTAGACAAAGGCAAAGGGAACCATCCCTATTTTTTCCTAAGCAAATGTTTTCTGTCATTCTTCTCCATCTCTGTAGAGTAAGCATGTTTTTACTATCACAAGACTTCAAAGTCTCCAAATTTATAGTAACATCCCTTTGGATTTAACTTTTCATTGCTTCGTAAATTTTCTTATCAAAAGAGTAGAAGGTAGGAGAGACATAGAGATTCAGATCCATTGATGAAACAATGCTTTGTTTACTTGATGTTTCCTTGATTTTGAGGGTGTCTTCAAGAAGCTCTTCAATATCAGCATCATCACTCATTTCATCATAGGAGCTTGTATCATCAACTAAGTCCTCCTCCTCGAGCACAAAATCGCTTCAATCATTTTCAAGCCAATCCATTCGTCTACACGAGATATCAAAAAAAATCTCTTCAATCATTTTCAAGCCAATCCATTCGTCTACACGAGATATCAAACAAGAGAAAAATGATGAGAAGAGGAATGAAGCCCACTTACCACCCATCCTAGTTTACCTTCTAGTGTACCACCCATACTCAGTTTACTTCCTTGTTTACTTTACATAGAGCACTCATTCCCAGGTTTTTTCTACTTTATTTGCTAGCCTAGTTTACTTCCTAGTTTACTTTATACAGAGCGCTCATTCCTAGGTTTTTTTCCTAGTTTTCTCCCTAGTTTACTACATTCATTACTACCTAGTTTACCACGAGCTGCACTTGTAGTCTTCACATTGGACACATAGTTTAGTTTGTGACACCAACCTCAAGGCTTCAAAGAAGGGCCTCTCCTAAAAAATCTCTTCTTATTCCAAAATTCTGCAAGTTGAAAATTTTGATTATTCCTTCTATATCCACCTAAAAGTTTGTGCATGTCATTTTATTCCTTCTATATTCACCAGCTGAGAATTATTCCTTCAACACATTTTCCCATGCTCTTCCCAACAATACACAATTCGCCGGCCCTAGTTTACTCTCCCTGGTTTACTAGCCCTAGTTTACTTTTGCATTGATGACCACGATTTGTGCACCAACTTCTCCATCGCTCCACAACCGCTAATTTCATCTAACCGGGGTCTTAAAGACCCCGTGGCACTTATTCCTCAATCAACGACCGTAGTAAAGGATATGTACATGGTGGCAGAGACACCCTCCATAGCTGTCTGCCTTTCCAGCTACCAGTGCTTGGATACGATGTTGCGAGAGATAGGGTTGATGAGGTTGAAGGAGGCAGGGAAAGTGCCATTTCTCGTGCCCACCATGTAGAAGTTTTGGTGGTGCAGATGGATAGGGTGTTGTTCAAAGAAGAGTGTGGTTGTGTCTTGGTATATCACCTGCACAATGTTGTTGAAAGGGATCACCTGCACCCGCATCCCCGACAATGCCACCTTTATGTCTCGGTTCACCGTTGTGTAATCGTATTAGAATAGTGGCACGTCTCGGAAGTCCATTATGTAAATCCCACTTGAGTTCTAATATTAGGCCTAGGACAATGGTTTTCACACTTATCTTGTTTGAATATTTTCCACTTAACCCACGCATTGCTGCGGTATGTAAAAGACATTAAGAAGTGAAATGCAGGAATGGAAGCCTCAATACAAAGGGTCAATCGAATACAAAGGGTGAATCGGAATACAAAGGGTCAATTGAAGGGATTTTTTAATCCTCTTATTTCTTAGAAATCCAGGATTTCGTTTTTCTCTCCTCTCCTTGTCCCTTGCTTGTCCATGGTTAATATGTAATAGATACCAAAAGCCTCATACAAGACATACCAGATGTATTCAAAATTTACTCATAGACCTCTCAAAAAGACACTCCTATATGTGTGGGTCCTAAGATCATACACACAAAATCAATTTTTTAATTATTTGAAAGTCTCTTTCTGTAAAAAAGAAGCTCTATTTATTATTAGCTTTGAATATAGATTCATTTATAGTCACACGTTTACTTTCGATATATAGTCAATGACTTTATTTTCAAGGAGACATTTCTTTTAGCATTGACATTGGTGTCTTTACTAATAAAAATATTGATTCCGTTACTGCACAATGCACCACTTATGTTAGGTTTATAGGCTGACTTGTCTAAGTACTATGACATATTGTAGTTTTATTGGGCGCTTGTTCTAGTGGTTGATGGGGGTGCCTTACGAGACGAGTAGTTCTTGCCAAGGGCAAGATGGGCTGGAGTAGAAGCTCTTGGTGAAGTTGGTGTTGTTGGGCCAAGGGCAAGCCGAGGAAAAGTCAAGTTGGTGGATCCGGATGTAGAGCCATTGAAGCTGAGGATGGCCATGGTGGGGATGGTGGGAAAACGCATGAGGCACACATTGGGCATCGAGAAGACAGAAGCTATGATGTGGTATTGGCCTATGGACTTTTTGTCTGTGAGGAGGACATTGGAGCTCTGGATGGGCATCAGCACTATGATGTATGTTGTGTATGGCTCCACATAGTCTGCATCATCGACCTCCACAACTATGAGGCTAATTGGCCTCCACAACTATGAGGCTAATTGGCCACCTTGAAATACTTTTGGAAGTTCATGGCTACATTGATTAACCTCATCATTACCATCTCTCTATTATATACCACTATCTCAACATGCATATCCGTCATGGTCCTCGATCGGCCAAATTCTGAGACACGGACCTACAAACTTGCTACAGTCTGCTGATGTGGCAAATAGTGATTGGTAGTGATGCTTGATTGGAATCTAACATTTTTGAAGCTGACCTGTACTTATCTCCTTCATTCTAGAACCTAATGTTTACTCCTCCTCGTCACATCTTGTATCCTCCCTGAGGCTATGACGACCAAGAATGGTCCTCCCTCCAGGGGACCATTCCCTACTCTGTTATGGCCAGGGGTTGAGGGAGACCCCATCCAAGCTGTACGTTCAGGAAACATTATTTTATAGAATGGTCCCAGATTTTTGCTAACTCAGTAGACAGAATCCATTCTGAAGAATGTTGATGTGTCACAAAAAACTACAATCTCTAGGTCAACCATAATACGCACGATCTCCACATCGTCTCTTCTTCCGGTGGCCATGATGGGTAGGGAAGGCTAGTTGTTGGCCTTTCCCTACTCCATCCACAAACATACAGATTAGAATCTTTGCCTCGACCAAATTCATATTAGAAGGCACATCAATTTCCAGCCATTTGATAAGGCCACCATGAAATACCTCACGTTACAACTCACGTTATGCATTCGTGTGTCTAGCTATTATTCATTTGACCCACTTCGATGAAATTACTATGTTTCTATGCATGTGAATACACTTTTACTCTTAAATATTTCCATTGCTTACATGGACACATACTTAATAGCCCAATAACACAATTGCTGGTACCTTGATTTTATAACATAGTTTTTTCCCCTTTTTCCTTCCTTTCCACTGCAATGTGTAGCTATTACGATACATACCACTGGATGAGCAGTTGTAAAGGTCTCCATGATGTCCATTGATAGTAATGGCATCGGAGGTGTTGAAACATCCACCTTCAAGAAGTGCTTGCTTATAACATCCTTCACATTCGCGCTCCACCACCTTGTCTCCTTCCCTCACATAATTTGTTGAAACAAGGTTTGTAACATTAATCACCACCTTGTCTCCTTCCCTCACATAATTTGTTGGGTTGGGGAAGTCACCGTTTACAGTCAAGAGAGACTTTGTGTTGCAAAGGCACGTAACATTGGTGTTTTGTATCTGACAAGACCAAAAGTCATGATCAACGCCGCCCATGATTAAATATAGGGAAATCATTGAATGCAACAATACAATCAAATGCCCTAGAATCCATTAATATGTATAAATACAAGGGAGGGTTAATTATTGCATAACCAACCATGAAATTGAAATAGAATCCCCCTTAGCGATGGGGCCAAAATGACAGGTTTTTCCAAACACGTCGCTTAAGTGATGAATGAGCGTCGCTTAATTGACGTGTTTGAAATGTGCTAATGCACTGTCAACCTCTGTCATATAAGCAACAATGAAGTATGCATCGTTTACAGAGGATGGCGACAGTGACGCTTGCATACTCGAAAGTGTCGTTTACATGACCTCACTTGTACAGATGTCGTGTAAATGATGGTCTAGGAAGTTTAAAAAAAACTTAAATTAGATGGCTCTTGCAACTTTACAGGAGCCATCTGCATTCTCAGCATCGACACCCTTAGCTACTTCAAGCAGATGATCGATCAGCACCCGCCACTTCTCCTCCCATTCCCACCTTCCCTCCATCCAGGTAATACTCTAGGAGCTTTTCTTTGTTCTAATTTCTGTAAATGTACAAGACCCTTGGAGCTTATGCGCAACCTCCTCTGTGCTTGGCTGCCTATGGGCAGCCAAGCACAGAGCCAGGCTCTATCTTTGCTCATGATAGCTCTAATACCATGTGAGGGCAAAAGGACGAAAGGACCAAATGTATGAGAGATCATAGCAAAACAACATAGCAAAGCAGAAGTACAGTCAATGATGAAGGCTCGCATCGATGTGAGGTAAAGCACTCCGAGAGGTGGTCAGTGTTGAAGCCTCGTGTCGGTGGATGTAGAGGCACTCCAAGGTGGCAGTGGCAACGGACGATGAAATGATGCAGGCTCTGGTGACAAGGGTGTTGCGGTACCTCAGGTGGTAGATGAAGAGCAAAGAGAGCTAGCATCCCGAGTGGTGTAGTACCATTCAGGTACCGCAACACCTTTGTCACCAGAGTTTGCATCATTATCACTTCATCTTCTACTACCCACTACCACCTCAAAGTGCCTCTACATCCACCAACGCGAGCCTTCGACACTGACCACTCTTGTAGCACCCTTGTCACCAGAGCTTGCATTGATGAAGTGTAGATCACTATAACACATTGAGGGCATGGTAGTGTTTCATAGCAACGTTTATTTAGTTGGGATATCGGGGATTTTGCTCATTGCCCCATAGTGAAATAGTGCTGCCCAGCAGTGAATTTCCATTGTTCTTCTGCAATGCTTTTATAGCAGTAAAATTTCACTGCTATATTGTGATTTTGCTACCGTGTAGTAGCAGAATTAGCAGCGAGATTCTGTTGTTATGTTCGCTGCATGAAATTTCAGAGAGTTGTTGGATGCTGAATTTAAAATATACATGTCACATACACACATCAAAATGATTTATAGTTTTAAAAAAACATCCATTAGAAACCTTGGAGCCATGTTTCGAGTTTAAAAAAATATAGTTAAAAACTTTTGAGAAGTGAAACAATGTCAAGATCATGAATCTATTGCATCTTATAATAAATCCATATTGCTTCATCAATGTCTATATCTAATAGAAGCTCAATGAAAAGATGTCTATATCTAATAGAAGCTCAATGAAGATGGGTTCCATATCAATATCAATATCACTATCATGATCCAATGTAGCATTGTCATGATTGATAGGTGACTCATCATCTTCTTCGGATTGATGTTCCTCATGCTCTTGATCGGCCCCCTCCAAAATGTTTTCTTCATCGTCTTCTTCCAATGAGACGATTTGAGGTAGTACTTGCACCTCTTCCAGAGATTCAACCTCCACATCTTGATCTTGAGAGATATGTTTTGAACAACAGGAAACCTGTATAACATACCACCACTTTGGATCAATTCAATCGGCTTGAAACACAACCTAATATCACAAAGCAAAGGGGTTATACTTTTATTATTCTACATCAAGATTTATTTTGATATTGGTTGGGTTACTAACCTATTAACAGTGTTGAGGTAGTACAAAAGTATCTCTCATCATTCCAAAACTTGGTGAATCAATTTGAAAGAACCCATTTTGATGTTTCTTCATGGTTGCTTGAGCACCTCTATATATCAGCTTGAACCATTTAACATCAAAGATGAATAGAATAAATTCTCTAAATCCAACCTTAAAAATATCTTAAAAGTTCCACAATACTCGAGGTTGTCCTCTATGACATTGGTATCATGTTTGTACTAGCTCAACTTTCTTGCTCAAAAGTTACCACCATCACACCACAATCAAATGTGTTCCTTTTAGAATCCACACGCTCTGTGTGAGTTTTTTTTCCCTCTGACCATATTGCATCATATAGTTTGTACTAACATTAAACAAAAGCATGGCATTTAGTATAGTGCATAAACAAGGTATATACATGAGACGGAGATGAAGAATGTACTTACTTGAGGGTCACATCCTCTTGCATACTCATACTCTTCTCTTGTGATCATTTCTCCATTTTATGATGACATCAATATTTCCATATGAAGCTAACATTTGGTAGAGGTTCCAAGATAGGTAGGAATGGCAAGCATCTATTTGCTTTTAAGAAAGCTCTTCTCTCATCCTTTCGTCTATTGATTGCATACATGTATCTCCCAATCCATTTCTACATGTTCGGACTATTTAGAATGTAGAATGTATGCACCTTGTGGTGTAATGCTTCATCCAGTCTTCATTGCGTTCTTTTTCCCTAAGGCACGTTAGTGATTAGTCAGGCATCCTCCTCATTGCTCCACAATCGTGGCATGGAAGGATCTATGCAAGATAGATGTTTTGAGATATACACAAGATACTCTTGCATCAACCATCCCTCTGCCATTCTTTCTTCTGGCCTTGCTCTTTGTCTCATAAAGTCTTTTAAGGTTTTCATGAACCTTTCAAGGAAAAACACATCAAACATGAACAACACCACACAATGCTGCTTCATCAACCACCAAATGCACCACATGATGCAATTGTCTAGTGAGAATTGTTCTAGGAAAGTTGTCCTCAATCATACACACTACTCAATAGCATGGAGATGAGCCATTTGAATGGATGTAAGGTCTATCTCCTTTCAAGATATATACCTATATACATAGCAATCATGTGTACTATTTACCAATACATAATTTGTGAGCGCATGAGAATACCAAATCAGCAATATAACTTAGCTACTGAATTGAAGAGAAGATTCATACCTCACTAAGATTCCCATTTTGTAAATAGCCTCTCACCTTCTTGTCTCCACAACCAACTATAGCAATTGGAAAAATAAACTATACATAAAAGAAAATGGAAGTTAGTATATGAGCCTAGAAATTATGTACCACAAAGAGAAAATGAATAAGCGAATATTTATATAAGTGTAATATTGTGTGCCAATCATGTGTGTTGAGGCCATGTAATTGTTCCTCTCCTTTATTTTTGGTCTTTGTGAAGGCACCCTTCAATGAATGCATTACTCCTGTTGGTGTACAAAAAGGGACAAACACACTTTTCACCTTATTGTGCTCCATCTTGGTTAATACCCATGGTGCCTTTGTTAGGACTATGTTGCCACTCTCTCTTTCAATTGGCCGTGCACTTTGAAGGTGTCTAATGCTTTGTAAGTGTTGAACTACAGATAGAATACCTAATAGTTACCTAATAGTTGCTTAGTCGGATATATGTATCTTTGCTCAGTCGGAATTCTACTCAGTCGGATTATTGATCAGTCGGAGTTTGTTATGATCTGGTTAGTCGGATATCACCTGTTAGTGTCTTGTGACATTCTAGTTACAACCGTTTAAACTGTCTGAAGTCGCCTATTTATAGGGGCTTTGTAGTCGTCTTTTATAAGAAGAGAAGAAGGAGAAAGCAATGTATGATTCATCTTGATCAATCAAACATGAAGTAGTTAGTTGTGTTGTGTTTGAGAATCCCAAACACATTGGCGATCCCGCTGGTCCCGTTCTGTTACGAGAAGGGAAATGAATGTCAGAGGGGGACAGAAGAGTAGGAAGGGTTTACTATACCAGGGCTCAAGCCCGAATTGGTAACCCTGACCCGTTTCATTATGCTGACGAGGGTGAAGATGATCAGGAACACCAAATCCCTGAAGAAATTGTTGTAGGCCAAGGGGGGGAAAGTTCAGTTGCACCAGAGAGGAGGCTAGTGGGGGGACTTCTAGGCGCCCTAATCCTGACAGGAAGGTCTGCAGGAGTTAGAAGGAGTCTTCAGTTCAACCCATTAAGGGGGGCTACCAGGCAAAGACCTAGGAAACCACCTCAGCCAAATCCGATGGCTCAACAACTACCCAACCCTAGGGTGAAAGCAGCTAAATTCAGTGGAGGATCTAAGGAGGATGCTGATTGTCATGTAGCTCAGTTTGAGACAAAATGGGAAGCAAATGGGTATACTGTGTTGTACAATGATGCAGTTAAATTGCAGCAATTTGCAGCAACTCTAGAAGGGAAGGCCATGAGTTGGTTTAGCCAATATGGGATACCACACTTCCCAACATATGATGATCTTAGAACAGCCTTTTTACAGAGATTCAGGAGGGAAAAGACTCCAACAGACATTTTAAGAAAACTCCGAGACATCAGACAGAAGAAGATGCTTGTAGAGGACTATGCTCAGAAATTCAGAATTCTGGTTGAAAGGTTACAGGGAAATGAGAGACCCACCAATGAGATGCTGGCAGGTTATTTTCTGAAAGGATTGAGAAGTGGGCTGAAAAATGCAGTGGCTAGCATTGATATTGCAGGTGGAATTAATGATTTGGTAATTGCAGCAGCTAGAGTAGAGAAAAGACTTGGAAGCGGCAAGGGCAAACACACCAGAAAGAATGATTCGGATTCAGATGACCAGCCAGAGTCAGCATCAGATTCTGAGGAGGAGGATTCAGAAGCAGGATCCGACAGTGAGGAAGAAGAGGTGAAGCCAAAGAAAAAGCACAAGACCAAAGCAAAGCAATCCAAAGAGGAGGATTTGGTAAGTAAATTGAGAAAGATAGGTTATTCTGTTGCAGCACCAAAAGAAAAGAAGTTCTGTGAAATTTGTGACAAGGATGGGCATACGACAGCTTTATGTTGGTATAATCCCAAGAACAGGGGTCAGACTACACCTTATGCAGGTAGAGGCAGGGGTGAGGTTGCAGCAAACCAGGCTGCTCCAACTAGGGGCAGAGGAGTATTTCAGAGAGCAAGATCTGATAGACCACCATGGAGGGAACAGGAAAACAATGAAGGAAGACAGGCAAGAGTCATGCCTTGTGTTTATTGTTCAGCACCAGATCATTGGATAGGGCCAGGATGTGCCTTATGGGTGAAACATAGAGAAGAAAGAGGTGTCCCAGTGATTAGGTACAATCAGAATAACCAGCAGGGGCAGCAGCAACAACAGAATCAACCAGCAGCTCAAGCAAATGTAATCATGATTCAATTAGAAGAGGAACAGGTACAGGTAACGCAAGGTCCAAACATACAGGAGGAGCAAAGCAAAGAGCATACTGAGGATATTGAGGATATTGAGGTATTGGCTGTTACCAGGTCTAAACAGAAAGGACCAATTGATTGGAAGGAACAAAAAGGCATCAGGGACCAGGTACAAAGAAGAATTTTGAAGCATCAGGACAAGCAAGAAGAATCGGAGTTGGAGGATGAAGAAGAGTTAGTTCTGCATCAGTCAGAAAGCCATGTGAAGATGAAGGATGAAAGGGACAAAGATTGGTTTGAGGTACTCATAAATTCTCCCTTGCAATTGTCATTAGATCAGTTGTTAGCTTTGGTTCCAGCATTTAAGGAAAGATTGCTTAAAAGACTTCAGGATCAGCAGTCAGGAGATAATCCGACTTTGGTTCCAGCAGTTAATAGCATTGATCCAGCAGATGTTGACTTTGTGGTTCCTGTCATTAAGGTTGAGTACCAGGGCAGGGTGTTTGATGAAGTTCTTTTGGATGGAGGATCAGGGGTTAACATTCTCCCTGAAATAGTATACAAAGAAATGGGTGCAGCAAGTTTAGCCCCAGCACCATTTCAGGTGAAAATGGCAGATCAAACCAGGGTGCAACCATTGGGAATTCTGAAGCAGCAGGAAATTGAAGTTGCAGGTATGGGATTCTTGGTAAATTTTGTGGTAATCAGAATGTCAGAATCACTATCACCTTATGAAATGTTACTGGGTAGGCCTTGGTTTAGAATGGCTAAAGTTAAACAGGATTGGGGATTGAATGTGGTGGTTCTGACCAAGGGGAAAAAGAAGATTACTGTAACCATGCAGGGTAAGAGAAATATGTCTCTTAAAGAAAAGCCATTGTTTGCACAGACAATTAATCTTGCTGAAGAAATAGAAGATGATGAGGAGGAACAGTTTTTAATGGCTAATCCCACAGTGGTGCCACTATTTGATGTTGATGTAGAAAGAATATTGCAGCTTGTGGAATATCAGAATCAGGAAGAGTCTGAGTTCTTGCCAGGTCAAGAGATTGAAGGGACAGTGTTCAGACAGTTGCTGGAACAGCAAACAGAGATTGCTACCAAGGAACAGATGGAACAAGTGCAAAAGGAGGCAGGAGAGATGGCTGTAAGGATTTATGACAAGAAGTATGGCACGTCCAGTCGCGTTAAAGAAGATGATCTTAAGGAACTGAATTTGGGTACAGATGCAGAACCAAGGATGGTGAAAGTAAGTGTGCAGGTGGAAGGACAATTTTTGGAGGATCTTTCGCAGTTGTTACAGGACTATATAGATGTCTTTGCTTGGGAGTATTCTCAGGTGAAGGGTATAGATCCTGCATTACATCAGCATTGGATTAATTTAAGAACAGATGCAGTTCCAGTGGTGCAGCAAAGGTATAGGATGAATCCGAATTTTGCATTGCAGGTGAAGGAAGAAATAGATAAGTTGTTGGCAGTCGGGTTCATTAAACCTGTGAGCCAGGTGACATGGTTATCTCCAATAATTGTGGTGCCTAAGAAAAATGGGAAGCTGAGAGTATGTGTTGATTACAGGAAACTCAATGCAGCAACCATAACAGATCCTTTTCCAATGCCATTTTGTGATGCAGTGTTAGATGCTGTAGCAGGTCATGAAATGTATAGTTTTCTGGATGGCTTTTCAGGTTACAATCAGATTAGTGTTGCTGAGGAGGATCAGCATAAAACTGCTTTCATCACTGAGTTTGGTGCATATGATTTTACTGTCATGAGTTTTGGTTTGAAAAATGGACCACCATCCTTCAATTATGTGGCACATAAGGTTTTTGAGCCACACTTACAAGACTTCATGAGAGTATTTGTTGATGATTTCTCTGTTTTTGGTAAGAAGGACTTACATCTGATGCATCTAAAGTTGTGTTTGGAGAGGTGTAGGCAGTTCAGACTGGCCTTGAACCCTTACAAGAGTGTGATTGCTGTGAAGAGTGGGATTTTGTTGGGTCATGTGATCTCACAGGAAGGCATGGCAATTGATGTGAAGAAGGTTGAGGCTATTCAAACAGCAAAGTCTCCTACTAATGTGAAGGAAGTAATGAGGTTTGTGGGTCAGATCAAATGGCATGCCAGGTACCTCAGATATTTAGCCAATATTTGTGCACCATTGACACATTTAACTAAGAAGGATGTGCCTTTTGTGTGGGCTGAGCCTCAAGAGAAGGCATTTCAATTGTTGAAGAAGATGGTAGCTGTTGCACCAGTTTTGCAGTCACCAGATTGGACTCTACCTTTCCATATTTTTGTTGATGCCTCAGATGTAGCAGTAGGGGCAATTCTGATGCAGGAGAGGGTGACAGGATGGTACAGGCCAGTATTTTATGCCAGTCAGATATTATCATCTGCAGAAAGGAATTATGCTGTGACTGAAAGAGAAGCTTTGGGTATGGTATATTCCTTGAATAAGTTCAGGCATTATTTGTTGGGGAACAGGGTAATATTTCATGTGGATCACCAAGCCCTGCTGTATCTGATTAAGAAGCCATTGTTGACAGGAAGATTAGCCAGGTGGATGCTTTTGTTACAGGAGTTTGACTTTGTGATTGTCCATACTCCAGGAAAAGAGCATGCTATTGCTGATTACTTTAGCAGGTTGGAAACTGGAGAAGCACCAAGTGGGGTGGATGATGATCTACCAGATGCCCCATTGTTTGAAGTTCAGGCTGCTGAGTCGGATTCCTGGTATGATCAGTTTTTGACATTTTTAACTGAGGGATTTATGCCAGTAAAATTTACTCCAGATCAGAGAAGGAAGTTTGCTTTGAAGAGTAGACCATTCTTAGTGATTGCTGGAGCATTGTACAAAAAGGGAATTGACCAGGTGATAAGAAGATGTGTACCTGAGTATGAGCAGAAGGCAGTAATTCAGGAAGCACATTCAGGAACAGCAGGAGGACATTTCTCAGGGGATATTACAGGAAAGAAAATATTGCAGGCTGGTTTGTGGTGGCCTACAGTTTTGAAAGATGCCCATGAATATGCCAAGAGATGTGTGCTTTGTCAAAAGCTTGGACAGCCAGATAATTCAGATAGAATATCAGATCATCCTATTTTGCCTTTGGAACCATTTCAGAAGTGGGGAATTGATTTTGTGGGACCTGTCAAACCAACAACTCAAAGAGGTAACAGGTATATCCTTGTTGCTACTGATTATTGTACAAAATGGGCTGAGGCTGTAGCTCTGAAGGATAACAAGGCTGCAAGTGTTGCAAAGTTCTTGTATCACAATATCATGACCAGGTTTGGGTGTCCTGTAGAACTAGTAAGTGATAGGGGAACTCACTTTCTGAATGATGTAATTTCTGAACTAACAAGAACTCATATGATTATGCACAAAAAGTCTACAGCTTATCATCCCCAGGCGAATGGACAAGCTGAGAGTACCAACAAGACATTGGTAAGGATCCTAAAGAAGATTGTGCAGGATAACCAGAAAGATTGGGACTTGAAGCTGGACTCTGCTTTGTGGTCTCATAGAACAGCTTTTAAAGTTACAACAGGGATGACACCATTCAGGTTGGTATATGGATTAGAAGCAGTTGTGCCTATGGAATTTGTGGTACCAAGTTTAAGAGTAACTGCTGAGAAAATGTCTCCAAGTTTGTCAGTGAAGTACAGGAGCAGGTATTTGATGCAGTTGGAAGAAGATAGATTAGTCAGTTCTTACATCACTGAGGTGATTCAAAGAAGAAGACAGGCTTGGGTGAGTATGAATGTCAAATTTAAGGTGTTTCAGGTTGGTGATTGGGTGATGGTGTACAATTCCAGGTTGGGACCTCATCCTGGTAAGCTAACACTGAGATACAAAGGGCCTTATCAAATTGTTGAAGATCTGGGACAAGGAACCTTTATTGTGGCTGATGTTTTTGGAACTAGGGTTGAGAAACCAATTAATGGGTTCAGGTTGAAAAAGTTTCAAGGAAAACCACCACATTTGGATTGGGCAAGTTCAGCATTGATACAGGTGGAACAGGTGAAAATGGATCCAGAAGAAAGTCCGACAATACAGGGATATGGATCTGCATCGGATTCGGACTCAGTCGGATTTTGCTGGGTCGGATCTCAGAGAGTCGGAGTTTTTGGAAATTTTAACAATTTTGCATGGTACCTTGATTTGAGCGGTGAGTGGACACTTAAGGAGAGTATCATTTCGAGGCAGCCAGAGTTTGATCGCACTTTTCGCGCGTACAAGCGTGTGCGAGGTCCTTTCTCTCAAGCGTCCATGCAAGACCACTCGCGCATTTTCTCTGCGTTTTCCTTGCACTCGCCTTTCACTATGCCGAAAGCTAAGAGCTCTGCAGGCATGCAACCACCAGCGGAGGACGAGCAACGGGATGCTCTGAAGAAGCGGCTTCGTAGGAAGGGAGCAACGATGAGAGTTGATGTTAGCAGCTCTGAGGAAGAGGAGCGTGCGGCTGAGGAAGAAGACGAGGTTCCTACACCGTTGTCTACTGGCAAACTTACACAGTCGCTGATGGATCCTTACACCGATTTCAAAGTAGAGCTAGACAAGACAGCACCCGGGAATGCAACATGGTTGAAGCAAGTCGGTTTGCAGGAGTTTGCAGGCTTGCCATGGGATGACTGGAGGAATAACTTCTATGCTAAAAGCCAGGTGGAGATACTCAGAAAAACAAAAGGCGCAATTTCTTCAAAGGTGAGTCTTACTGTGGAAATGGTTGCAGAAGTATTTAAATTACCCTATGTTTTGGATGCTGTGATCCCAAAATGTCTTGATGAAGCCTTGAAGAAGGAATTTGGTCCCAGAGAAGGGGGTAGACAGTATTATATGTTAAGGAATGTCAACTATGCTAGGAGGGAACAGCTCAAATGGTATCTTGAAAGAATGTGCTCTATTATAAAATTTGATTACATGTCGAAGGAAAATTATGCACCATTGTCTTGGGCAGAGAAAGGAGAGGAGGTTAGCTGGGCACATTGGTTATTTGACAAGATTCATGGAGAAATATTTGGGTCGGACAAGAGAAAGACACAATCAAATAGCAGGCTGAGTGCTTATTTAGCTGCAATGTTTCAGTATGCACAGAAAGTGGAAGTGGGAGAGATTATGTTGCCAGATAAAGAAAAATACAGCAAAGTAGAGAAAGAGCAGCAGTCTGAGAAGGTTGTAGAGCAGGGGTTGGAATGTGATGAGCTGGAGCCTGACAAGAAGGAGTTGTATCAGAGCATGCTTACAGTTGGGTACAGTCCGACAGAGGCCTTCAAGGTGATATATGGAGCTCAGAAAAAACCGTATGTTGAGGGTGTAGAAGTGCAGACTTTGATTGATGCATCAAGTTCACAAACACCCAAGATGCTGGGGAAGAGTTTTACACTGTCCAAGAAGAGGAAACTTGAATTGGGGGGAAGCAAGTTAGTTGCCAAACTTGAATTTGGAGAACAGGTAGTGAATCAACCAGGGTTTGTGGTGAAGGATGTGAGTACTGCTCAGCAGTATCTCAAGGCACTTCAGTATTTCATAGAGAGTCAGCAGGAGAAGATTGAGCAGCAGCATCTTGTGAATGAGATAGTAACTTCAGAGGATTACCAGGATAAAAGTGCACAGATGAAGCAGCTTGAGGAGGAATTGAAGCAGACAAAGGTGACGCATATTGCTGAAAAGGCTCAGTTATTGGAACAACATGCATTGGAGATAGCTAAGGTTAAGATGTCTTTAGGAATCTTCAAGGAATGGACAGCAAAAATGGATGATAGGGTTACATCCGAGTTGGACAAATTGGCTAAAGATAATGCAGAAATGAAGGTTGATAATGAAATAATGCAATTGAGACTTCAGCCTTTACAGGTGCTGGAAAAACAGATGTTGATGAATGAAGAGTTGGATGTAAATGGAGTGCTGATGGCACAAGGGGATGTACAGATTCTGAAGCAACAAATGCATAGCACTATGCAGGATTCTTGGGGAATGATCAAGGAGAGAATGTCTACAATGATAAATTATCCCTATGATGTTATGAAAACAGGGTTTGTAACTCAGCATGAGGCAAGATTGGTAGAAGAGGTTGGACAGTTGAAGAAAGAACGTGAGTACTGGATTCAGCAGGTACAGGAACTGAAAGAGATGCAGAGTGTGAAGATTCAGAGTGATAGGACTGTGGAGGAAATGTTTCAGGAACTAGAAGTTCAGGTGGAAGTACCTATTATAAATTTGAGTGTGCAAACATCAAGTCAGAGTGAGCAACCAGTGGAGACTTCAGTGGAAGATAAATCAGCAGAGAAGACTGAAGTTTTGAAGGAGGTTCCAGTTGTTGAAGGGATGCAGGCTGAGCAGCAAAGTGATGTAGTACCTGACATTTGAAGAAGCAGCATCAAATTTTGTCATGTGGCCAGTATTTTCTGATCAAGGGATTGTGAATTCAAGTCCGATTTCCTTGAAATCAACCACCGGGCTGTGCCATGTGTTGAACTACAGATAGAATACCTAATAGTTACCTAATAGTTGCTTAGTCGGCGGATATATGTATCTTTGCTCAGTCGGAATTCTACTCAGTCGGATTATTGATCAGTCGGAGTTTGTTATGATCTGGTTAGTCGGATATCACCTGTTAGTGTCTTGTGACATTCTAGTTACAACCGTTTAAACTGTCTGAAGTCGCCTATTTATAGGGGCTTTGTAGTCGTCTTTTATAAGAAGAGAAGAAGGAGAAAGCAATGTATGATTCATCTTGATCAATCAAACATGAAGTAGTTAGTTGTGTTGTGTTTGAGAATCCCAAACAGTAAGTCATCCCTTAGACCCTTTGTATCTCTTTTACCGAATAAAATGGTACCAAATATTTATTTCCACATTCTTGAAGATATGCATGGGATCTAAGATATGATTGATCTTCATGTCACACCAATATGGAAGTCGAAAGAAGATTGAGTGTCTAGACATCCCATTTTGTGGTGGATTGGGGTTGATTCTACATGCCTCAAACCAATCTCTACCTCTCATCACAAGTGGTGAGACATCATGTGGCACATACTTGGGATATGAAGGAGGGAGAAATCGATGATGTTTTCTATACACCACCTTTTTAAGTGTAGAGGGTATTTTCGAAACAAGTGATCATCCACAAATTAGACATGCATGATGTCCGGAGGTTGGCAAACCTATTTTAAAATTGAGATTATTGAGATAGAGATATAAACTTAAAGTTTAAAGATTAAAGCCTCATGCATATAAGGTTCAAGTAGGTACCTGAGCACTCCGAGAACTCGAGATTGTCATGCATCGTCCAAAGCAGAACTTCTTTCACCTTTGCCTCTCATGCCTATTTATTGTACTTTGACACCTTGCCATAGTGTCTCAAGCTCCTCAATCAAAGGCTTGAGGTACACATCCATGTTCACCACCTTATACTTGTCTGGTACAAGGAGAGTAAGTATCATATGATCTTTCTTGATTGCCACCCATGGAGAGAGGTTGTAATTCACCAATACAATTATAGGCCAAGTAGACCATGATCTTGGAGGGTGTCTTGATGAAGATGTCATTGTAGTGTAACGAATATAGTTTTGTTTACGAACATTCAAGTGATTAGATTTAACATTTTATATTATTATGTCATGATCTTATTTTACTATTGAAAGAGAGAGAGAGAGGGCGAGAGTAATGCATGTTGGGGTTTTGCAATAAGATATGATTGATATTTTCAACAATGTTTGTGCTCAACATATCATATAAAGTAATAAAGAATTGACATTTTCTATATTGTGGGGATAAATAAGGTAGTGTTAAGTTTTTATACTCGAAGGATTTATATGTAAAAAATGAGTTAAGTGTACTCTTTTGAGAAATTAATGATAAGAAGGATTAGAAAACATTAGTTGGGAAGAAGGGAGAGACAATGTGATAGACTACCAATGAAATATATCAGGAAAGAGGGTTAAGGGTCACGGAGACAAGGAGAAGGGAGGAAAGAGATAGAGAGAGAGAGAGAGAGAGAGAGAGAGAGAGAGAGAGAGAGAGAGCAAAGATAAGGATAAACAGAGAGAGACGAAGGATAGAGAGAGTGAGAAAAGAGAAGGATATAGATAGAGAGATAGAGATAGAGGGAGATGGTAGATAGAGAGAGGGAGATGGTAGATAGAGAGAGTGAGCAAAGAGATATATATATATATATATATATATATATAGAGAGAGAGAGAGAGAGAGAGAGAGAGAGAGAGAGAGAGAGAGAGAGGAGAGTGAGACAAGAGAGAGAAGAGACAAGGGGGAGAGAGAGAAGAAACACAGAGATGTGAGATAGTTGGAGAGAGGGAGATGGTATATAGAGAGTGTGAGAAAAGATAAAGATATATAGAGGGAGAGAAAGAGAAAGAGGGGAGAGTGAGACAAGAGAGAGGAGAGAGAGAGAGAGAAGCAACAAAGAGATGTGAGATGGTTGAAGAGAGAGAGGAGATGAAGAGAAGATGGTAATAGATATAGAGAGAAAGGGAGGAGCAAGGTTGGTGGGGGAGGAAGCTAGGCTAGGTTGGGCTAGTAGATCGTGGAAAGATGGTGGTGGGAAGAGTTAGAGAGAGAGTGCTCAAAGTAGAGAGAGAGGGTAGCCAAGAAAATGTCCCTCCACCGATCTCCCTCGATGACCATTGCTAGCCTACAATTGTCAGCAAAAGAATGGAGTACCAAAGGACCACAAACCACCACAAGATTCTCATGCTAACAAATTTTGACAATTTATTACTTTTCCTAAGTTTGACAGGTATACCAATGATACCAAGGGTGTTTCTTCAAACAAAAATAATAATTGTGGTCCTAACAACAACAATAACAAGAATAATGATGGCACAAAGAAGAAGTGCCTCGAGTGGTGACATGCTACCATTGTCGACAAAAAGGACACATTGCACCCAATTGCCCAGAGAAGAAGGAAAAGTCAACCACACAAGTCAACATGATTGATGGTGAACAAGATGTAGAAGATGTTGACTTCTCTTCCAAGCAAGAGGGTTATTCCAAAAATTAAGATCTTTTAGATGATCTAAGTATGCCTAAACCTATTGAAAAGAAAGTTTCACCTTATATGCTTTTAAAAACAAAGGGACAAATTAAGGGTAGGAAGTAAATATACTCAAAAAATCTCATGCATGCTCTTGAATTGAATGCTATTCCTTCAAAGTATAAAATCAAGATTGCTTTTCAAGGAGCAAAGTATAATTACACAAAGGAAGTAAAATATATTGTTAAATCCATTGCACCTTATTCTCAACCCTGCACTTTTCTAGTTGTAGCTTTGCATTCATATGATATTATTCTTGAAATGCCATGGAGACATGAGCATAACCCTCATATTGATTTTGATTTACATGTCATAGCTTTTGTATATTCAATGGTGAGAATGTATGTTTAAAAGGATTAAGAAAATTTAGTAAATGTGCATTCCTTAGCCATACCCAAGCTAAGCGAGCCATGAGGAAAAAGGAAAGGACTTATCTAGTTAATGACATGGTTAATGAGGTTTTTTGTCTGTAAACTAATTTCCAAGAATACCTCGTACCCACTCATTTCACAATTTTCAGATTGTTTTATGAATGAGTTACCTCCTAGATTACCTATTTGTTGTTGAGAAGTGTGGTGCCGTAGAGCACAAGGAAGAGGTAGAGAGTGAGATGAGTAGCCAAGAAAGTGCAAAGCATACCACATGAGTAAAGGGATTATCCCACATTGATGTAGAAGCCCAAGGGTGTACCTCCTCATATAAAAGAGGGCCATTTCAAGCAATGAAATCATATCACGTGCACACATCTCAATCCTCTCTATGCGTACAAGTCTTAATCTTGTAACCTAATTGTTCTTGAGTGTATTGCACACACTCATCATCATGAGTAAGCTTGAATTACACCCACCTTAGATTAATTCACTCTAATAACATTATATTATTGTAGGATTAGTATTAGCCATCATGCTCATGCACATGATGTCCATGGATTTCAACATGGTATCAAAGCCTTCCCTATCCTCATATCACTAATCTTAGCTCACATTAGTCTAATATCTTCATTAATCATCTAAATATCCACTAATCTCAACCTTATCCATACCTCCCGCTTGTGGTCCAAATTTCTCTAGCTTTATTATCCACACCCACTTCACCATTTACAAATTCCTCTTAGATATATCTTACTAACTTCATTGCTAAACTAGAGCTCCAAGGGTTTGGCTTAATTTTACCCAAATCGTCTGAAATTCGTTAAAATATGCCAACTGTGTTTTCACTATGTTTGTTGTGTGTAGTCCAAAATAGATCCAAGCCCTTTTAGGGCTAGTTAGAAACCACAACAAGAACTACGCAACCCAAGTATCAAGAGATCTCATACACTACACAAGATGGGAGACACAAAATTGCAAACACTACAATAGGCACAAATCTGTTGATTTCAGATGTTTTTCGAGCTAAATCTTCCAGATAGGACTTTGATACTCACCAAGGGGAACAAGATTTGGTAAAAATCCCCTTCAATGGTATCTTCCACATGCTCAACTAAAGGCTCCAAGTTTTATCTCTCTTAATATTATTAAGTACTGATCATTATCATTAGTGCAACATTAGCTCTCTTAATATTATTAAGTACTGATCATTATCATTAGTGCAACATTAGTAAAAATTAGGTCCAATTGGTGTTAAAATTAGATGATTGGAATATCAACATATTTGTAGGAAGTTCTCTCTTACATCCATCTTCATCACATCTATTTGCATGGATCAACTTGAGCGGGTTTCACTACATTCAGTTCATTTTTAGTACATAAGCTTGTATCTTATCACCTACATCATCTTGTATTGAGTCATTACACAAAAAATTAGAACTTAATCTTGTAAGAGAGTACAGACACTACCATAGAGACTTTCACAAGCTCATGGGGTGAGACCCTTTCATGGCATCAAATATTGGGAAGCTCATTGGGGAAGGGTCATATATCATCTAGGTAAATCAAGCACCTCACAAAGCAAAACATGAATGCACAAAGCACAATCCTAAACATGTTCAAAGAACAAATGCATGAGATGAACATAGCACACATCATGACATCCACACAAAAAGTATCAAAGAAAGTATAAAAACACCAAGTATGTGGCCACAATAAGAACAACATCCGCACCAAAGAAGCTATTAAAGAGCTAAAAGTCAAGCCAATGAGCAAAGAAAAAGACCCAAGAATCACTTAACAAGGTGAAGAAGGACACGACATTGACATGAAGAACAAATAAGTGATCTTCATCAAGAAAAAGCAAGGAGATCTTGAGTCAGCAGCACTAAGCAACAGAGAGCTACCACCACTACCCTAACCATCTATTGTAAAACAAGGTTCAGCATATGAGTAGACATACATCTTATCATTTCATCTGTTTTACTCTGTGTGTATCTACTCGACCACTTGAGAGTAGCCAGTTCAGCACCCAAGGGATGTAATGATCGTTGTAACTCATACCTGACCACCTGAGAGTAGCTAGTTAAGCACTCAGGGGGGTAATGAATATTGTAATCCTCACATCCGACCACCTTGAGAAGCCAAGAGATATGGCACCAAGGGGGGGTGTTGAGAAGTGTGGTGCCATAGAGCACAAGGAAGAGGCAGGGAGTGAGATGAGTACCCAAGAAAGTGTAAAGTATAGCATGCAGCCACATGAGCAAAGGGATATATCTCACATTGATGTATAAGCCCAAGGGTGTACCTCCTCATATAAAAGGAGACCATTTCAAGCAATAAAATCATATCACTTGCGCACATTTCAAGCCTCTCTATGAGTACAAGCCTTCATCTTGTAACCTAATTGTGCTTGAGTCTATTGCACACACTCATCATCATGAGTAAGCTTAGATTACACCCATGTTAGATTAATTCACTCTAATCACATTATATTAGTATAGGATTAATATTAATCATCTTGATCATGCATATTATGTCCATAGATTTCAACATAGTATCAAAGCCTTCCCTATCCTCATATCACTAATCATAGCTCACATTATTCTAATGTCTTCAATCACCTAGCATGAACCACATGAGCAAAGGGATATATCCCACATTGATGTACAAGTCCAAGGGTATACCTCCTTATATAAAAGGGGGCCATTTCAAGCAATAAAATCGTATCACTTGCACACATCTCAATCCTCTCTATGAGTATAAGTCTTAATCTTGTAACCTAATTATGCTTAAATCTATTGCACACACTCATCAACATGAGTAAGCTTAGAATATACCCACCTTATATTAATTCACTCTAATTATATTAGATTAGTGTAGGATTAGTACTAACCATCTTGCTCATACACATGATGTCCATGGATTTTAACAATTCTAGGCCAAAAGACCATAGGATAAACATTATTCCTAGTCGTATACCTCCTAATAGGCTCGTAGGGCTCCTTATAGAGCTAAATTTCTATAGTAAAAAGGGATCCAAAATCAAATTGAGGATCTACTAGATGGAAAAATTACTAGGCTTGGTAGTTCACCGTATGGAGCATCTACTCTTCTTGTCAAAAAGAAAAATGAAACGTTTTGCATGTGTATTAACTACCGAGCTTTAAATAAGAATACTGTCAAAAATAGATATCCTACTCCATGTTTGGACGTTCTCTTAGATCAGTTGAGAGGAGCCAAAATATTTTTTGAGGAGGATTGACCTTAAGTCAGGCTATCATCAAGTTAGAATGGCTAAAGAAGATGTTTATGAGACTACTTTTCGTACACAAATGGGACATTATCAGTTTTTAGGTAGTGCCATTTAGACTTACTAATGTCCCCGGCTACATTTAGTTGCATGATAAACCATATATTCTAGTTGTTTTCTTTGATAACGTCTTATTGTTTAGCAAAGCCGAATATGAGCACAAGAAATATGTAGAGATAGTATTCAATCTTTTGAAAGAAAATAAACTCTATGCTAACCTAAACAAGAGTGAATCCTTTCAAAAAGAAATTGAATACCTTGGACATATCGTGTTTGCCAAAGGAATTCATGTCGATCCCAAAAAGATACAAACCACTATATCATGCCCTAGACCAAAGGATATTCATGACTTAAGATCTTATCTTGGTTTATATTCCTTCTATAGGAGATTTATAAAAAACTTTGCTTACAAAGCACATCATTTGATTGAATTGTTAGAAAAGAAAAAAGGTTTTCTTTGGATTAACATGCATGAAAAACCTTTCAATGCACTTACCCTTGCACCTATATTAACATTACCAGATTTTCTTAGACCAATAGTATTCAATCTTTTGAAAGAAAATAAACTCTATGCTAACCTAAACAAGAGTGAATCCTTTCAAAAAGAAATTGAATACCTTGGACATATCGTGTTTTCCAAAGGAATTCATGTCGATCCCAAAAAGATAGAGACCACTAGATCATGCCCTAGACCAAAGGATATTCATGACTTAAGATCTTATATCTTGGTTTATATTCCTTTTATAGGAGATTTATAAAAAAACTTTGCTTACAGAGCACATCATTTGATTGAATTGTTAGAAAAGAAAAAAGGCTTTCTTTGGATTAACATGCATGAAAAACCTTTCAATGCACTTACCCTTGCACCTATATTAACATTATCAGATTTTCTTAGACCATTCTTTGTGGTAGTGACTGATGCTAGTGGACATTGTATTAGTACTATGCTTATGCGGGACAATCACCCAATTGCCTTTGAAAGTAGAAAATTGAAACCATATGAACTTAAATATAGTACCTATGATAAAGAATTAATTATTGTTGTTTATGCATTAAAGATTTGGAAACATTATCTTATGCGTTCTGAGATTATCATTAAAAACTGATCAACAAGCACTATCTTTCACAATCTTTAATATCAGATAGATATATTTTTTTCAAAGTTTTCAGCCAACTATCCCACCAGTATACACCTGGACATGAAAATGTTGTGGTTGATGCTTTGGATAGGAGACCTACTATTAATAATATATCTGCTATTGTAGGTATCTCTTTTGATAACATGAAGAAAATATATGATAATGATTCTGATTTTTATGAATATATAACAAGTTGAAAGATAATGATAATTGGTTATTTTACCACATTTCAATTCTTTTGATGATGGTTTTCTTTTCTACCAAAAGAGATTATGCATTACTAAATCATTTAGACAAACTAATATTAAAAAATCTCATCAACTTCTTTCGTTGGTCATAGAGGAGCATTATCTACTTTGCAAATAGTTTCTAGAGATTTCTTTTGGCTTACTATGCACAAAGATGTTGCTAAATTTGTTTCTGAATATGTTGTTTGTCACAAAAGATTAAGAGTCATAAAGGAACGAAGTTTGGTTTGCTTATGCCTTTGCCTATTCCTAGTGAACCATGGGAACAAATAAGTATGGATTTTATAACTGAATTTCATTTGACTTCTAGGAAAAACGATATGATTTGGACTATAGTTGATATATCTACCAAATAGGCTTATTGCATCCCTTGCAAAACGATATTGAGTGTATATCAAGTTGCACATATTGTCATTAAACAAGTGTTTGTACATCATGGTTTACCAAAGATTATTGTTTCAAATAGAGATAGAAAGTTTTGTAGAGATTACTGGGCTACATTGTTTGATGACCTTATAACAAAATTTGATTTCTCTAGTGCTTATCTAATGGACAAACTGAAGTAACAAATAACAAAATACTTGATTTGAGATAGTCTCTGTTTGCCTGGTCCTACAAAGATCTAGAAGGCATTCCCGCAGACATAGGGGTACACTTCTCAATTTCTTATGGGTGTTCATGGACGATGTCTCCAACTTCAATAGCACCCAGCTCTCTTCTCACATTGAGTCCTTTAGTGAGCTCTCCCAGCAAGCGCTCATCTTCGATAAGTGCAAAGCCTCACGGCTAGAACTTAGCCCCAACAAATGCCACCAGCTCGTCGTCCAAGGTACGTTGCTTGGTCATGTAATTCAGCTGATGCAAATCCCCTCGCTTCTCTTACCTCAATCATCGTCTTATAGAAGACTCTATTCTAGTTTCACCAGATTGGTCTTTTATCTTCCAGGTCCACACTCAATAAACCTCAAGCTGCGCGCTGGCTCCTCCTCTTCCAAGAGTTTGACTTCAAAATCCCCTTGCATCTCGGCAAGCACCACGTCATGGCAGACCATCATGTCGCGCCTAGAGAATAACATCTAGTGAGGAAGTATATATTGAAACCAATCCTGCCCTAGAAGAACAAAACTCAGTTGTAGAAATCGCTATCAACAAGACAATATTTTGAAGGTGATGAGTCTAACACAAATTTACCTGTCATCACTACTAAATGACTCACAGTAATAGGAATCCTTGATGGTGGCACTAGAGTAAGCATTATCACCAGAAATTGTTGGGAAAGCAATTCCACATAATTGGCCATTGAGCCAATGATAACCCAAAGCCCATTTGTAACACTAGCCTCAGCTCCTCCCGAGCACCATGCATTAATGGTGGCACCGCACCCAACCAACCCCTTACACATAGAGCCACCACGAGACTGTCTACAATGCCCATCCTTCCATCCCAACCATTGCCTCTCAAGGAAAACCCCATTGATTATGAAAAAATCAAAACTTGGTCCATTGCTAAGCCCATGGAGCCCATGCGCTCTGACACCCTTGAGGCACCCATAACACATCATCTTCCTTTGCCTGTGCCTCACATGGACTCTAAACCGTTTGTGCACACCATAGGTGCACCCACACGAAAACTACATCTTCAATATTTTTTTTTGCCATGGACCCCATAGAGTGGCTGAATGCCCTCAAAAGAAAAGCACAACAGAATGAGGGTGTATAAGTAAAAATAGCTGCACTTTTATAACTAGAAGGGTAGGCAGATGTCAGGCTATTTTCAGTGGTAAAAATGCTACTATTTTTGCTACAACAATTTTATGACACATACATAAACATGAGACACACATAGATTGTGAAGAATGCAATTGAGCCCAATTTTTTTTTAATTTCACGAAGTATTGGGCCTTTGGTTATATATACAAAAAATATATCAATGAAGAGGTGGCTAATCAGAATTCTTTTCGGATTCCAACTGCTCATTGTCATCATCTTCGTCCTCCTCTTAACTTCATTCCACCGCTTCATGCTTGTAATTAGGATCCTCATCTTCCTCTTTCCCTTAATCCTATATACATGCCATAAAGCACAAGATAAGCATAGAGCAATAAAATACAATTAGATATAGATAAGAGAAGGGTTTAGAATCACCTACCTCATCTGCATGAGTCCCCAAAATGGACTCATCCAAGTGTATTTCTCGCGTACGCATCCACGCCCACAATTGCAGATGGGGGCTTTGTATCCATAGTCGTACTCCTCCTTTGTTGGGTCATGCCTAACAACCTCTCTCTACAAAAAAAAATTAAGAAAATATGAATAATATAGTACAAAACAAAATGAAAGAGGAGAAGAAATGATTACTAAAATAGGTACTTACGAAATGAGCAATGAAGGAGGACTTTCCTCCTGAGCCAAAGTGTGAAGCTCCTCGCTTCTGTAGTCGAGAAGCACTCGCTGCCACTTGTTGTTGAAAAGTACGTGGATGCTTTCTCACGAAGTTGCGTGTATACCTCCACTCCTCGTGCATGTAAACATTGGGCTTCTCTAAGTTATTCTTTGCTGCTCTCTTGATATTTGCTCTCCTATTAGAGAGCAAAAGCTTTATTCATCTCTTTATCCACTCCTTTGAGAAGTAAAGACCCGCATGTGGAACAGGGAACTCCGCCTTAAGTACATCAATGACGTATTGCTTTGAAAGCTCATCTTGTGCTTTCCACTTTTTGGAGTTTATGAATTCCAAGTTTGCAAGTACATGCATGTGGTTCATGACTTACTTCCCTTGTGCATCCATCACAAGGGCACCATCAATATCCACATTATATGGTAGGGTGCATGGAGAAAATGGTTGAATGGGTCTCCTGGTGGTTGGCGTATAATGAGTAGATGAATATCTCCCCTGCCAGGGAGACACATTGGGAGACCTAGTGCTATTTTTGCCAAGCATACATGTGTTTGAGTAAACTGAGACCAAGCTTGTTGCCCATATTGTTTGTTTATAATAGATAGCAGATTTCAATAGACATTGACTATACATACATGCATAAGAGTCACTTTCGTGAAGCATAAACCATAAAGGCCTTATGTATAAAGCTCTATGCATAGAGTTAAAGCATAGAGCCTTATGCATAGAGATCTACGCATAGAGCTTTATTCATAGATCTCTACGCATAGAGCCTTTTGCATAGAGCCTATGCATAGAGCCTACACATAGAGCCTTATGCATAAAGCCTATGCATATAGCATACACATAGAAGCCTTTTGCATAGAGCTTTCTTTAGCCTATGCATAGAGGTAAACCTAAGCTAAAATAAACTAGTTTGTCTTGCCCTAACCCTAGCTCTATGCATAGAATGCTTAATAGATAGTTTTGATGGAGAGCTCTCCATAAAAGCTTTTATGGAGAGCTCTCCATAAAAGCTCTCTATTAGAGCTTTATGCATAGGGCTAGGGTTAGGGCAAGGGAGAGGAAAGAGAGGAAAATGGAGAAAGGGGAAGGAAAGAGAAGCTTACATACAGTTGTGTAGAAGCTTTCCAATGAAAGCTTGGAATAAGGGAAAGTATTGAAGCTTTCCATGAAAGATTAGGAAAAATCAAGAAAGAGGAACTTACCTTGGAGAGGAATAGCCTTGAAAGAAGAGGTGTGGTGGGAAGAATAAATGTTGTGCAAGCAAGCATAGCTTCTACATTTGAGGCCTAATCGAAGTAGGTAGAAAGATTGACTCCTGTTGGTAGCAACTTAGCTAGGAGTCCCAGTTTTCAGGTTGCTACTCACAGCAACAAAATTTCACTGCTAACTTCACTACTAGGCAGTGATATTTCGCTATTAAGCAATGTTTTTGAGCTGCTGCTGAGCAACAAAATAACACTACTGTCATCGCTATGTAGCAGCAAAATCCTGGCTAATTTTACGTCATGCGTTTTGGATGGTGTTGTGTGTTTTTTACTAACCCTAAATTAGTTTTGGCTAGGTTTCAGATGTCTGACAGTGATCATTAAGGGCTGCAAGTTGGTTCCGAGGCATGGTTGAGAGAAACAATTTGTTGTGTGTGTTATCGATGCAAGGGCCAATATATACAACAACATATAACAATTGATGAGCATGTCCGGACATATGGCCTTCATGAGGCATTGGCATGACCTAGTGTGGATGGTGACATGAAGGAGAAGCATAGGAGAGTGCTAGGTAACATGCAACACCATTCGGTGACATCAGGTAGAGTATGGAAGGTGGCAAGGCTTCATATGGAAAGCATGGTTGAGACTCATCTTCCTTAACTAATGAATGAGGTGCCTCCACCATTGCCACATGAGGAGGAAGATAATCGCATCATGGATGACATAGTGAATGACTTCTTTGGATGGGAGGTCATAGATGATAGTGAGCAAGCTCCAATGTCACAAGAGGAGGAAAACTTGCATAAAGAGGCAAACACCCCTTTGTATGAGGGATGTTTGTACTCCACACTGCGAGAAAACTTGGAGCTATTAAACTTGCAAACAACTTATGGATGGAGTGATGCAAGTGTCTCATGAGTGTTCTGTGGTAAGACCACCTCATTCTATTCTCTTAAATAGAAAAAGTTCCATGTTCTATATACTCTCCTTGCTAATATTTTGACATATGATTTCTTATGTTATATTGTATTCTTCTCAAGAATATTCTTTCTCTCAAGATCTATTATCGAACTCATGAGATGGGTGTCGTAAAATGCTCTCTATGCTAGGTATGGATTACACAAAAATACATGCATGTCCCAATAATTCCAATGATTGCATGCAATTTAGAGGGGTTAATAAAGATGCAACACAATGTCTACAATGTGGGGAGAGCCTCTATAGGGATGATTTGCAAGGAGACAAAGTTCCCCAGAAGGTGTTGAGACACATCCATATCATTACTCGCATCCAACACATGTTTAAATGTAAGGGGATTGTAGAACTCATGACATGGCATGCTACTCATTGCTTAACCAATGACATCATGAGGATTGTAGCTGATTCACTGGCATGGCAACATGTGGAGTATCAATGGCCAGAGTTTAAAGATGAGCCCTGACACTTATGTCTTGGCTTGGGCATGGATGGTGTTAACCCATTTGGCTTCAAGTCCACATCATGGTCTACTTGGCCTATTGTATTGGTGAATTCCAACCTCCCTCCATGGGTGGTAATTAAGAAAGGTTATACCAGGCAAGTATAAGGTGGCAAACATGGATGTGTATCTTGAGTCTTTGATAGAGGAGCTTGAGACACTATGGCAAGGTATCAAAGTACATAATGTTTCAAGGCCAAATAAACGTGAGGTGGAGGTGAAAGGAGTTTTGGTTTGGATGATGCATGACTATCCCGGTTGTCGGAGTACTCAGGTACATACATGAGCCGGATTACATTAAGCTTTAACCTTTAAACTTTAAATTTATATACCTACCTCTCAATCATCTCAATTTTAAATCCTTTTTCTACACAAAAGGAATCCATAGCTTTGGACAAGTACTCACCACCACGATCTGATCTCAAGGTTTGAAGTTTGAATTCAGAGTGGTCCTCAACCATAGTGCAAACCTGCTAAACATTTCAAAAATTTGAGACTTAGCCTTCAGAGGATATACCCACAAAAAGCAAGTGATCATAAAAATATGTGGAAAAAATACTTATATCCTCCAATAGATGGTGGAAAAGGACCCATCACATTATTGTGTACTAACTCTAAAGGCTTAGTAGCACAAACAGAGCCATCAAGTGGAAAAGGTTTATGTTGAGATTTAACCAACTGACAACCTTCACATACTCCAATGGAGATTCTGCAATAGCAGGTAAATGAAGAACCATAGTTTTCTTCTTCAACATGATAATGATATTATAAATGAGGTCACGAAATGAGCATGCCAGAGAATTTTTGAAGTGCTTAAAGTATTAGTATTGTGACTTTTGCTTGTGTGATCATGAGGAAAGGGCAATGTCTTTAGACGATAGAGTCCTTTTGATAGTGAGCAATGTAAATTTACATATCTTCTAATGTGATTGTGTATTCATACTTAGAAAAGTGCACAGTCTCCCATCTTTGACAAGTGCAGCTACAAATATAAGATTTTTCTTTAATCTTGGTACATACAAAACATCTTTTAAAATGAGACTTTTGTCAGCAGATAAGGAGATCTTAATAATCCCCTTCCATTATATGTAGTGTTGATGATCATCTACACAAGCCACTTCTTTTCTCTTACAAACAACATTAAAAATTTCAAACACTCCACTGCATGGAGTCATAGGTTTTGAAGCACCACTATCGAGACAAAACACTCTAGCTCTGAAGCATCAAAACTTGAGTTGCTAGAGCAAGAAGTATTAAGGGAAGGTGTAGAAGAGGAAGAGGGTGAAGATATATCATGTTACTTAGTAAGAGTCACCCAAGAAGTGTCCCAAGCATCATCATTACTTGGCTCTGAAGAAGCCATATTTCCTGACTCTTTCTTTTTCTTTCTTTGTTCAATTAGGAAAGCCTTCTTGGCCTTGCATTCATTAGCCTAATGACCCATCTTCTTACAAAAATGACAAGCACCTTTCTTCATACCTTGGTCTTTTGATGCGTTACTCTCCCATGTTACCTTCCATTTTCTTCTTCAACTAATGGAGCTCTAGCTCACTCTTCAGATTCTATTGCAATAAATGACATTACTCATTCTCAATGCATTGTACAAGACTTTGGTTGTACCTCTGTCCAACTTAGATCCATTGAACGAGCCCCAATCCCTTACCCAACAAGATTCATCCACTCCTGTGGATGTCCAACCTTTCTACACCTCATCCAACATAAATTTGACAAGATTTATCCACTGCTATGGATATCCAACCTTTCTGTAACTCATCTAACACAAATTTGACAAGTTGCACTTCCTTATAAGACAAGGCAAATGGAATTAATGGTTTGGGATGGATGTGATAGAGCTTCAAGGAACTCTTTGATGTGTTTAGGTATCTGGTGGACTCACAAGTTTAACCCTCCCTTATCTCTACAAGACCCTAGAATAGCCAAAACTTTGAACAACAAAGGACTGAGGAGATTTTTAGATTACTGAGATGGTGGGTGTGGAAGGATCCTGCACACAAGCAAAGCATCCTACAAAGTGAGGACCCTGTGATTTTGAGAGGAGCGTGAGAAAACAGTTTGTCCTTCCACCCTAGACCTTTGCCAGACTCCATCAAAATAAATTGTTAAATAATCCACTAGTTCTTTTAGCATCCTTGACTAGATTTCCTTCTGTTGCAGACACTTGGGTAGAAGCAAAGCCAGCCTGGCAATTGTATGAGAAGGGAGATAAAGAATGCCTAAACCTCCATCCCTTTTAGGCAGGCTAACTCTATCCCAAGAAAGCTAGGCTAATGCCTTTTTATTGGATCCAGAATTCCTCCACACAAAATCTCTCATAGGTTTAACAATCTTCTACCAATGCCCTTTTCCAAAGTCCAACACTGGGCATAGAAACATTATATAAGCATTCAACATAGTGCTGCATATGGCCACCCTATCATGAAAGGGGACTCTGATGCCTTCCCATTTCTTGATTTTGAAAAATAATATGTCCATTGCCCAATCTGTCAGATGTTTTTTGATCACCTCAACCCCAAAAGGCATTCCTAAGTATCTAAGAATTTGACCTCTCTTCACTACCTCACACCACCATCTTTCTAAGTCCAAGTCATTGTCTTCAGAGAGACTGATTAGTTTAGACTTATGAATTTGCATTTTGAGCTAGAGGCATTAGTAAACTCTTGTATAATGCTTAGAGCTAGTCTAACATTGTCATTATCAGCTTCCAAAAAAAGTAAAGTCATCTGCAAAGCATCAAATGACCAATTTCTCTCTAATGCTCAACTTTAGCCCAGTTATCCTCCCCTCAGTAGAAGCATGTTCTAAGGCCACAATCAGGGGGTTAGAAGCAATAGAAAATTATGAGGGGACAGCCCTGTCTAACTGATCTTTTTCCCTCAAACCCCCCAACAACCCTCCCATTCAATAATAATTTGTACTTTCCTCCCAATGTAAGGGTGTATATGCAAGAGGCCATTTTGAAGGCAACAAACCCCATTTTTTCCATCACTCTAGCCATAAATGACCAATGAAACCTATCATAGGCCTTTCCCAATTCTAGCGGCAAGAGAATGCACTTCTACCGGACGAGTCCTCAGGGCCACATCTCTCCCCAAGATAGCTGCATAAATATTGTCATATATAGACAAGTTATTTGCCATCTATCCAAGAAGAAATATAAATACTTAAAGCACTTATGCATACTCCAATGCATGAGGCTTATGCATATGGCTATAGCTATCGACATGCGGCCTAGGTAGCTACCGGCATGCATTGGTAGCTATTGGCATGCAGCATTGGAGGCTATCGGCATGCATTGAAAGCTTCTGGCATGCCTAAGTAGCTACTGGCATGCATTGGAAGTTATCGACATGCCTAGGTTACTATCAGCATGCTTATTTACAAGTCTCATACATGTTGCTTATTCATAAGCCTCATGCATAAAGCTTATGCATATGGCCTTATGCATATAGCTAATGCATAAGTCTCATGTATGAGGCTAAGGTATATGGCCATCTCTTAAGAGAAGCATAGCTCTCTAAAGGCTATCCATAAGGCATGGAATTAATAACAAACCCTAATCTTAAAACCCTAAACTTACAAACCCTATAACATGTAAAAGCATAAGAGAAGAAACATACAAGAAAGAGATCCCTTACCTTGTGAGACTCGTATGTGTTGAAAACCTACAAAATCAAATCTAAATAAGAAAGAAAAGTATTAATAACAAACCCTAATCTTAAAAGCCCTAAAACTTACAAACCCTATAAAGATGTAAAAGCATCACAAAAGAAACATACAAGAAAGAGATCTCTTATGAGGCTTCTATGTGTTGAAAACCTATAAAATTAAACCGAGTTAAGAAAAAAAATGTATTAAGAAAAATCAAGATCTCTTACCATATGAAGCTTTAATAGAGAGCTCTTAATTAGGGGAAAAGAAGAAGGGAAATTACTCGTAATGGTTAAGCTTCAAATAAGAAGGGAAAAAGTAGAAAAGAAAAACTTAAAAGAGAGGAAAGAGAAAAGAAATAATCACAAGAAATCTTTCATGGAAAGCTTGTTTGCATAGGAGATATAGCAAGAGAGTAGACATGCCTTACTTGAGCTTGAGGAGGATAAGGTAGGAGAGGTAGAAGTGATAGATAAGACATAAACCTACAAAAAAACTCAGAGTACAAGTTTATTATATTCAAAAGATAAAAACTACGTGGCAGCAAAAGAAGAGGCAAAAAAGCTTGTTATTTTTACATTGTAGCAGTGTTTTTTTCTTGCATATACGTTGTTGAGTAGCAATTTTTCGCTACTATAAGCAGTGAAATTTTGTTGTCATGCAACGATATTTCATTGCAAAAAGCATTACTGAGCAGCAAGAAATCGCTGCTCTACATCATTAAAACCCTCGATATTTTCCTTCTCTGAAAACGCTGCAAAAACGTTGCTAAAAAATGCTGTTATGCTCCCGATGTGTTGTAGTGGTACAAGAACATTCACTCCTCTCTACTCTCACACTCAAGGATACAAAATTGAAAGGAACATGTACCAATAATGTAGCTCTCTCCTCTCAACTCTCTCTCTTTTCCACACACTGTAGGACAAGCAAGAGAGTAAGGAGATAAGACTAGACTCAATTGGTAGAAAGAAGGATTGTGTCTTGCATTATGAGAATAATCTTATTTATACAACTGGCCCTTATTTACACTTGGGTACCCAAAACTTAATGAAAGATGAACCGAATGTTTACAAATTACATGGTTTTGTGGCATATCTAGCTATTCTCATAATACAACATTTAGAGTACCGTTACATGATAATTATTATGATATCTCTCATATGTAATGGAGAGATGATAAGTTAATCCCAAATTGGGGTTAACAGCGTGCATATGTTTGTGTGAGTACACCCTCATCTATTAAAGCCTTAATGAAAGCAACTTATGTTACCCTCACACTGAGCCTATATGTGTCAACTCTCCGTGTATATGTGTATGATTGTATGTGGTGACAATCGCATATACATTGTGTGTGTGCTTGTGTGTGCATGCACCCATGTATATGTACATGTATGTGTCTCTATGTGTACAATATGCAAGAGAGTGTATGCACGTATTTCAGAGAGTGTGTGTGTGTGTGCATCTATATGCATGTGTGTGGATGCACAGGTGTATATGTGTGCATGTGTGTATGCATGTGCACGTGTACATATACGTGCACATACTTATGTGTGCATGCATAGGTATATGTGTGTGTGTACACTCGAGTGTGTGCATGTATGTGTATTTGTATGTGTGCATTGTGTGTGTGTGTGTGTGTGCAAGTGTGTGTATAAGCATGATGCGACTGTGTGTATATGCATGTGAAAACATGTGGATTATTGGAGATTATTGTGTGTTTATCAATTATGTGTCCACGCATGTAAGTGTGCGACTTTGAGTGTTGTGTGTGTGTGCGTGTGCATATGTAATTGTACGACTGTGTGGGTGTATGCTTGCATGTTTCTATACGTGTATGTGTATGTGAGTGTGCATGAGTGCGTGCAAGTGTGTGTGGGTGTATGTGTGTGCGCGCGCGCACGTGTGCACAAGAGTGTGTGCAAGCATGCAAGTGTGTGTATGTGTGCCATGTGCAATATGTGGATGTGTGCACATACCTGCATGTGGGTGATTGGGTGTGTGACGATTCTATGTGCACGCATGTGAGTGTGTGTCATTTTGTGTGCATGTGCAATTGTGTGTGTGCATGTCCATATGAAAGTGTACGACTATTTGCATGTATGCTACATGTGTCTATGCATATATATGTATATGAGTGTGCAAGAGTGCATGCGAGTGTGTGTGCATACACGCGAGAGTGTGTGTGTATCTGTGTGTTTGTGTGTGTGGATACGTGTGTGTATGTGTATGTGTACATGGATGTGGATTTTTTGTTTTTTTGTTTTTTTCCAAGAATAGAAATGGTTATTGTTTTTACTTTGTTTTTCATTGGTAGAGATATGTAGTGACGTGTGCACACTTATTATACCCTCAAATAGATGCACCTTAGATAAAATGATGGGATGTTCTAACTTTTAAACAATGATAGAGAGAAAGAGAGATACATTTTTTTATTATATAAGTGACCTCCCTACATCACTATCCCTTTTTTACAATAAAA
Source organism: Cibotium barometz (assembly GCF_041138505.1). Classification (NCBI taxonomy): domain Eukaryota; kingdom Viridiplantae; phylum Streptophyta; class Polypodiopsida; order Cyatheales; family Cibotiaceae; genus Cibotium; species Cibotium barometz. The sequence goes on from NC_141051.1 coordinate 62,319,919, forward strand.
TTTGAATTTGAAATGAAAATAAAACTTATCCTTCACTCTTTTTTTTTCAAAAAACAACTGCTTATATTAAGAGATTAGAAAGAGACAGGTTACAACATTTTGAGAGATCTAATGAGTACAATGTCCTTGCACATGACATTCCCTTCTTATCACCCAGAGTTCCTGAAATGCAGGCCACAACTGCTGCACAAACTTTCCTTTGACTTTATTGAGAAGTTTCTCTAGCTGTGTATCCAGCTTTTCTCGCTTTTTCTGAGTGTGACTTTCAAAAAACATAGAGTGCTTTGATGAACAACACATCCTTGGAGATGACGAACTCTCTCATCTTCATCAGTTCCTGAATTTGATGTGTCACCTAGTCCACTTACTTTCCTTTAGCTTTCTTATGTAGACGATGAAGCTTGGTGTCCATGTCTTTCATCCGTCTTTGTATGAACTTTCACCTACATGTATCAAGTTCTCTTTTGGCTTGAAACTGTTAGTTGGCATATTATTAAAAATGCACTACAAGGGATCGGGCTCATACCCGCGCTCCTAGTAGCCACTAAAAATGACTTGTGAAAAAAAGAATCGGGCTCGTGTATCAACGCGTGTATAATCGCGGCCAGAGACATGCATGTAAAAGCGCGTGTATAGGACTGTTCAGACGCGTTGATACACAGGCGTATACACGCGTTCTGTCAGTTCAGCTGCATTTAGACACGCTGATACAAGCCTCTATACGCGCTGATACAAGCCTCTATACACACGTTTTGTGACTTTAGATGCGCTTATACATGCGTATTTCTCAGATTTGACGCATTTATACACGCGTGTTTTACAGATTATCCGTGTATATACACACGAGTTTTTGCAATTCTGACACGTTTATACATGCAAACAGAGAGCAAAAAAAAAATCCAGAGAGTGCTATTTGGTACCTGAATGCTGTTCCATTATTCCAGCACCCAATAACATCTCTGGATTTTTTTTTGGGTGCATTAGACCATCCACGAAGAAGATATCCACGAGGAAGATTAAGACAAGAACGACATGAATGCATACATTGTCAATACATGATTCAAGACAGACATGAATGCAATACTATCAATTCACGATTCAATATTACTATCAAAATTTCACACATATATACAAGGGAGTCCATATGTCGAAGTAGCCCATGGCTTCAGTTTACAAAAAAATATATACAACCACATCCTCAATATGGAATGTGATACTATAAGTCTGAGTACTACTCAGACCTAGATGATGACTCAGTGCTCCCTCCATGCTCAGATGAGCTCACATCGGTCGGAATGTCCGATGAGTAGTGCTCACGTCCACCCTCTGCAGTGGCGGCGGGTGGATCATCAGCAGCTTGTGCTTGTTCAAGTAATATATAGTATATAAGTATATATATATGTCATTCAATAAACCAAAATCATTCGTTTAGAGTTTTCAAGTACCTGTCGACCGTATGGTCTCGTGGCCATCTCAAACTACGCATCCATAATACGTCCCTCGGCTCTGAAGATGGCCCACGTGTCACGTCTGCTATGCCGGCGAGCATACCCAGTATCGTGGGCTGTGGGCTTCCTTGCTGTATCATAATCAACACAATTTGTAAGATTAAAACAATCATAGAATCAATGAATTAAGTAAACAATCAAATAAAGTGGCAAGATACTTACGAACTCTGCCTCCCATGACTCGACGCTGCCAGATCCGAAATGCGAAGATCCAATGGTCTCCATCTGGATCCGTCGTGCCTCCACATGCTGCCTGCTCTTCACGCCACCCTCTACTCGTTTCTTTGCCTCCTTCCACTCGCGTTTGTGTGCAGTGGCAGGTTTCTTGGCAGGATAGCCACCCGCAGCTACATTTAGCCCATCATCGTACGCAAGTTTTTTAAGGTGAGATCTTTTATTACTTAAGATCTCCCTTATTCGCGTCCTTCCCCATACATCCGAGAATGTAGCATGTGGGGGATTGGAGTACCGACTATGTACAACCTCTATCACCTCCCCAACTAATCGGCTATTTTGATCTTTAAATTTAATAAAACAATTTCTATACAAGTTTGATACTACCCCACGCATGTACTCCATTACCTCTTTCCCCCTCGCATCCATCACTATCCCGCCCCTATCCGTCACATCATAGCAGATCACTCCCTCCACCTCTCTCATCTCCTCCTCTTCCGAACTGCCTCCTCTAACTCTTCTCCCTCTATCTCCTCTCTCACCGCATGCCCTACTACCTCCCCCACCAAAGCACCCGTCGCATCCTCCAATCCCACTCTTCCTACTGTTGTGGGTGGAGTCACGACTGGGAGATTGTCTACGTGACGGTGGCTGTGAGCCCTGACATGACGGTGGCTCTGAGGGAGTACGTGATGGTGGCTGTGAGCCCTGACGTGACGGTGCTTGGGAGGGTGTGCGTGAGCGTTTCTGGGACGAGGTATGTCTCCTCGGTGGGCGTGGAAGAGGAGAAGCTGCATGCCGTCTCGTCGGACTCGTAGGCATAGATGGTTGTGGAGTGCCCTGGATACTCGCGGCGGTAGGGGTATAGACACCAGGCATGGAAGGAGGGGGATAGGCATACATGCACTCTGTAAGCTCAACTGGACCAAGATGGCGCCCAAAATGATTTAGCATCTCCATCAGCCAATTGCTGTATGCAAATGGATCGGATGAAGAACCTGGAATATCCATAAAGAATCTGCAAAAATAATCCTCATGTACATCATGGGCTGTCTCTTGACTCACACAAATATCATCATCCAAGCCACCTATCAGCCTGCAAACCATAGAAATAGGAAACACAGTCTCGTGTATACACCCGTCCAGAAACGCGTGTACACACCCGTCCAGAAACGCGTGTATATCCGCATGAACAGTCTGTGCAGACAGGATACACACAGACATACACGCATTTTTACACGCGACCTGCGCAAAAAAAAAAAAATTGAAAGCGACCGACCTCTAACAATGTGTCCTTATAAAAGGCCCACTGTCGCCCCTGTCAGAATCGTTCACCAGATGGCAACCAGTGAAAGAGAAGGACAGAGACAAACCCAAAAAGCAAAGAGAAAATAGCATAAACAAATCTGAGCAAAGAGACAAGGCAAAGGACAAACTGACTCACCTCTGAAAAAGTGAGTTCTTTTTTGGTCGGTTTCTTTCACCCGTGTTGTGTGCTCCTTGTCTGCTCCTTGCACTTAGGCTTAGTGTCTGTTGGAAGAGGCGAAAACGAAAGAGAGTAGATGTGTTAGTTCAAAATGTTTATTTGGGGAAGGCGGGTTATTTTTAGTTTAAACAGGTCGTCGCGTGTAGAAACGCGTGTATTTTTGCGTGTATGATAAATTAGCCGCGTTTATACACGCGATTTTAAGTATCTAGCCGCGTTTATACGAAGTAGCCACGTTAATACACGCGATTTTTAGGATATAGCCGCGTTAATACACGCAATTTTTAGGATGTAGCCGCGTTAATACAAGCGATTTTTATACTTTCATTAAAAACAGATTATGATTTTGTGTTTTCTGGTTTGTACATAAGATGTTATCAACCTCCTCAAGCAGTTCTGGTGAAGATGAGACAATGCGTCATCGTAATCGCGATGTGTGGTTGGGACAAAGGATCAAGTGTATGTGTAATCGATGTCAAGGATGCATTATACGAGCATGTCGAATTACCTTGAATCACATCTCCATGTATGGAGAATGGAATCAAACAGGTTTAGAGGTGAGTAGATGTAAATTGATGGTATTCAAATGACTCATGGTATCCAAATTAAATTAATGGAGTTGTAATACATAAACTCTAATTGAAGCAGGATGCAGTACCACACCCTAACATGGTGCCCTACGTGTGGCGAGAGCATGCAAAGCGTCGACGAGATGATGCTGGAGCTTCGGGATCTATTGTCAGAGATGAGTGGGAAAGGGATGACAATAGCCCTGCACCCCACGAAGTTGTGGAAGAGGAAGTATTTGATGATATGGTGCGGAATCTTTTTAAGGATGATTCCAAAGGTATGGACGACGATGATATGGAACAAGAGCATCTTTACAAGGCTTCATCGACACCGGTTTTTGAAGGGTGCACATTCTCTATTTTACGTGCTTCACTTGAACTACTCAATATACAAACAGTTTATGGATGGAGCAATGCAAGTCTTGACGCATTATTGAAGTAAGCATTCTAACTTGCAAATTTGAATTAGTGGTTTAAGGTTTAGGATTGATGAGCAGATGGGTTACAAGATATGAGGATGCAAAGACAAAAAGGCAAGCAGAAAGAGCTCTCTTTCGGAGGCAACGTGGCTCTCGTAAGGCGTACCCTAAGCATCTAGCAACACTTCCGAATGATATCCATATTGATTGGTTGCATGAGGAAACGGAGAGAGCAGAGAGCGACGAGGGGCTGCATATCACGGTGGAAGAATGGGAGTATGCACGAGGATGCATGTTAAAGGTACATAGAACTAATGTTTTGCATTAGTTGTAAGTGATTTGCTTTTAATATTTATTCACATTGCTTACACAAATATTGCTTCTATTTTGGTCCAGTGGACTATGTTCAATGCTATATGGTGTGAAAGCAAGCATTTTCGAACACAAAGAATTGATGAAAAGAGGAATACACAAGATTGCGGTGTCATTAGTAGCTTTGAGGGAGCTAATGGAAAAATGGATGATTATTGTGGCACAATCCAAGACATATTTAGGCTTGACTTTCGTCGCTTCTTTGTGTATGTTTTGGATGTCAAATGGCAAATGAACATGGTGGAAAAAGGGCCTAATGCAACGATAAAACGCCATGCAAGTGGCTATGTAACTATTGACTCTACAAAGTTTTGGCAAACAAAGAAAGATAGGCTCGTATTGCCACAATAATGTGAGCAGGTATGCATTTTTTTATTAATGTGTTTCATGTACATATATATCTAAGCTCGCGTACCCCTTGACTTTTGATATGCTAATTAATTACTGCAGTATGTGTATTTGAGTAGGTTATCTATCTGCGAATGGTGCATGACATTAAATGGTGGTACGTCATCCCTATTGCACCACGTTTCAAAGTGAAGTATAATACATTCACTGATATGGAGCATATGGAGGACGTAACAAGCCGCAATGAAGATGATGTCGAACATGCCAATGAAGATGTTGTGATTGATGATCAAGAAATAAGAGATGATCATGATAATGAGGATGAGCGTGCCATTTCTCATGATCATGAGAATGACCCTACCATTGAGGATGATGGTGATGTTGATGAGGATGATCAGGACATCGATACCATTATCAATGGACAGAATATCGATAGTGGAATAAATTTAATCATAGCCTTACAAATTGATCAAATGGATATTGATGTTGATCGTTTGGCAAGGATGGATCTTATTGAAGATGAGATCGAACCCTAACCAATCCGTCACTGTATCGTTCTAAATTGATGACATTTCTATTATATGTGGTCTTTTAATTATCATCTCATGATTTATTTTTGAATATATTTCATTGTTGTAAATGCATGTAGTGGGATTGTGTAATGATATATATTGTAATGTACTATGAGATGGTTTAAAGAAAATAGTTTTTAATTTTGTAAAGGAATTCAGTTTTTCTTAATAAAGCGTGTATTGATGCGTGTATTGATGCGTGTATTATTGCGTGTATATACACGCACTTATACACGCGCTGATAGATGCCAATATACATGCGAATTTAAATGCTAAAATACACGCGCCGGATACTATTCAAATACATGCGCGACCATACACGCGCCCGTAATTTATCGCGTGTATGAAACGCGTGTATGGCAGCATTGTCTTGTAGTGATGGAATCAAGTCTATGTAACCACAAGCACCATAACACTTCAGTTCTCAAGACAACCCATAGTTCCAAGGTGCAACCGATGCCTTCTCCAAGTAACAAGTTTTTCCAGCCAAGGGTGTAGCCATTCCATAGCTGAATGCAATTGGAAAATGACTCGAAACATTTCTTTGCAATAGGGCAGTGCATGAAAATGTGCAGGTCATCCTCAACCTCCTTGCATCTGTGGCACTTCCCATCCCCTATGTTAAGTCTGAGGGCTTTAAGCTGGGTCCAAATAGCTTTGAACATAATCAACCAAGCTAGGCACGCTTTTTTGGTTCCACATATTTATTCCATAAGTTACCAAACAGAAAATACCATTGTGATATGTCCAGAAGGATTCCCCATCTCTTGTTTAAAGTGCAATGGATAGGATCAGTCCTCTGTTTGGGGAGAATAGGGAGTAGTCCTTTTTTATTCTTCCATTGGAAATCTTGGTGAGTTGGCATATCTTTAATCAATAGCAACCAGGTGTCCGATTGGTGCCATAAGCTGATTCTTGCCCCGATAAGGTCTAATTCTACATATGAGACATTATAATCTCTGATCAAATCAGCTTTGGACATCCAAGAATTGATGTCTCTATCCCAAATATCCCACCAACAATAGATTCCTTTCCTATGCATCCTCAAAGCCGCTTCAGCTTGGGCATTATCAATTGGGGGGAGGGGAATGCTTGGCCCGTGTATACCTAATGTGTAACTAGGCTTCTTAGAAAGGATATGTCAGTCTTGATAGCATTCCAAGCCGACCAAAGCGAATGGACTAGTTGGCTGCCAATCGGTTTCACCAAGTATTTGCTAGCCATAATTGTGAGCGGGAGGAGCTTCTTCCACTTGGGTAATTGTTTGAGCTAGAATTATTTAAGATTTCTAGTGATCAACCAAGCCCAGTCTTCAAAGGGGTAGAGAAAGCTTCTCAGCACCCATTTGGCAGCCATTCTATTAGCCAAGCTAGACACGTCTTTGATTCTAAGGCCCCCTTTACCTGTTTCCAACAAGCAGCACTATTCCCGCCCGACTTTAGGGATTTTCTTAATCGAGGGGTCCCCTCCCCACAGATAGTTCTTGCATAACCTTCTGCTCTTGTCTCTACCATATTGAAGTCTCCCATTAGAATGATAGGATCAAGGATGCTTCTCAAGGTACCTCAGGTTCTGATTCTGATTGCCTGAGCACCTCCAGCATAAATACCAATGAAGGAGAAGGTTGTCATTTCAAATGAAGCCCATTGATCACACGTATAAATCCTCACGTCTTTCAGCTCATTCTGATGGTCCACATGCATACCCACAACCACTCCTTACAGAACCCTGATAGTGGGCTATGTAGATCCAGATGTGCTTTTTAGAGATGTTGACCAACCTTTTTTCAAGCTCATCCCCGCTAACTTTGACTTCAGTTAGAGCTATGAAGTCAAATCTTCCTAGTTTCCTTAGCCATTGTTTCACTAGTTGGACTTTTGAATGGTCAGTCAATCCCTTAACATTCAAAGTGGTGCATCTCATTTGCCCTTTTTCTGGGAATTGACAATTTTAGGTCCCACTTTGGAGGTAGCTTGAGGTGTGGTGGATCCAAACTGAGCATACATTCTTTTCAATTCCTTGACTATCTCCATTTCTTTGGGCATACCATTTTTTGTATCAGACGGAGACTACTCAACCCTATCTTTCTCATCTCCCAATGAGCCAACCATCATTGCGTAGGGAGGGAGCATTTGGTCATGGTCCATTTGGTTAGTTTCGGCCAGAATTCTAGATCTATCCAGCAACGTGGACTAAATGATCTCTTGGGAGTCAACCAAATCATCAGGGTCCGAGATGCTGTCTAGTAAGGCGAAGGAGTTGGCAAATGCTCTTTGGTTTCCCGCCGTATTTTGTCTAAAGGTCTTCCTCCTATTGGGTACTATAAACTTTTCTCCCTCATCTTTTGAGGTAGAGGGAACAAGGGGAGAAGGCACAGTCAGATTCTTATTCACTCCAATAGGCTGAGCTCGGTTGTTGGTTGATAGAAGATTAGGGGCACTAATGGCACTCAAATTGGGGTATTTGGAAGGACACTCTCTGATAACATGCCCTTGCTTTCCACCGTGGAAGCATGCATTAGGGTAAGGTGTTTGTATAGGATGCTTTGCTGGATGTTATAATCACCGCAATTGATTTCAATCTCATTAATAAGGGGCCTATCTAGATCCACTTCCACAAGGACCTTAGGATGCCAAGCCAGGTTGTACTCATTCTTGGGTCTCATACCTAGCACTTTCCCTATGGGGGAAACTATTTTTTTGAACCAAGGGTACAAGTAAAAAGACAAGTTAGGAAGCTCAACCCACATAGGGCAAGCTGAGGGTTTTGGACCTTGAGGGTTAAAGTTTTTGGACCAACTGAAGAAACAGAAGGGGATGTTCCTGTACATCCATTGCCCTGAACCTAGGACCTTAAGAGCCATATTTGGGTCCTTGAATAGAAAGAGGTAGTACCCATTTGGGAGGGCTTGGATGGTCTCTACCTCAATACCTATGGAGATCCAGTTGTCTTTGATCCCAACCCCTAAGGAAATCTACTAGTGGTCTTAGCCCGAACAATAAACCATCTAAACAACGGGCTGTGTAATCAGTTTCCAAAGATTGAACTAGCTTTGGTGGAAGACAAACTAAAGGTTTAATGGAAGAGGGATTGCCTGATGTGGCCATTACCTTTGCTGGGGATTGCTTGTTGATTTGAACCTCTTCTTCGAATTGTTTCTGCAGCAGCATCAAATTTAGCTCTTCCACTCGGGCTCTGGAATCTTCTAGCTGTTTTTTGGTGTCCATGAAATCTTCTAGCACCTACTCATATTTCAGCATGGCATCTCTATTGCCATCCACGGCCAGGGGCCACTGTAGCCTAACTGATGAAAAGCTGCTTGCGTGCTCTTAACAGACCGTGAAGACTGAGCAGTCCCAGAGCTAGACCCCTGTGCTTTGAGCAGAGTAGGGGCTCCCCTCCACTCGGTGCCCATGCACCTGAGGGGGGGCTATCAGACGCAGCCCGCCATCGCACGAGCTGTTCACGCAACGATCAGAAGTTCGGCGGAGCGGGTTCTTGGAGTCATGATTGAAATCCTTCACTCTTTAACTCTCTTCTTACACGTGATAAAATGAGATGACCGTATAGAGTGACACTTGGGTGAAGTGTAAAAAATTGACATTCAATTGACACTACTAACTCTTAGGCTTTTTCAATACGTTATTTCCAGGACGGCTCAAAAGAAACGTTCAATGCAATTTTTCGTATTAAACGTCACCTTTTAAACTCTTTTTACAATGCGTCAGACGAGCCATTAGGTGATCTCGCAGGTTTCACGGTTTCACCTAGCCACATATATATATAGCAGCACATAGACGGCACGCACGTAGATCCAGGGCCCTAGAGTTGTACTGTTTGTGGCAACCTCTACTGCATGCAAGCGTAGTGAGCCAGCACTCTATTTAACCACATTTTATATGAAACCCACCCTTAACGCATCTCCAAGACTACTAGCTTAACCTGTAGTGATACCCTCTGTAACGTGGACTCTGCAAGAACTCGCTATTTCAATTTCACGGTTGGTTAAACAGGAATTAGCCCCCCTTGTATTTATACATATTAATCGAAGCTCTAGCAGGGCTTTTGATCCTATTAATGATTGCCCTATATTTAATCCTGGGCGCTGACCATGATTTTTGGTGTTGTCAGATACAAAACACCAATGTTACGCGCCTTTGCAAGACGAAGTCTCTCTTGACTGTGAACGGCGCGTTCCCCGGCCCAACAAATTACGTGAGGGAAGGAGACAAGGTGGTGGTTAACGTTACAAACCTTGGTTCATACGGCATAGGTATGATCAATTAATTTACTACATTTAAAAAAAATGTGACGAGCGTATCTATCTTTATAGCAGCCGCCTATAATTGGTGTAATGATATCTTTATAGCAGCCGCCTATAATTGGTGTAATGATATCTTTATATATATATATATATATAGCATGCCCAACCTTTATGGCGCTTTTATCATTCTCAAGAAAAACAAGACCCCCTACCCATTTCCCAAACCCAAGCTAGAGCTCCCCCTCTCCTTCTAGGTTGGATAAACAAATCAATCCGCTTATAACTTCGTTGAAAGAATTAAAACCTCTTCAAAGAAAAGTACACAAAGATTTTGTGCCTCAAAACAACAACACAAACATCTAGCATTATACAAGATCATGGCATCTCCTACTCATAAATCACAGTACTATTTTTGTCTAGGTGAGTGGTGGAACACGAATGTGGAGGATGTTATAAGGTAGGCACTTGTTGAAGGTGGAGGTTACAAGATCTGCGACGCCATCACTATCAATGAATAGCCTGGGGACCTTTACAACTGCTCATCCAGTGGTATGTATCGTAATGGCTACCTGGATCACAACTTCCTAGTTTAAGAAGTTGATGCTATCTAACATGACTGGTTTCCCCTATGCAGCTAAGGTCTTCTAATATGTATGCACATTGCAGTGGAAAGGAAGGAAAAAGGGGAAAAATTTACGTTATAAAACTCAAGGCACCAACAACTGTGTTATTGTTGTTTTAAGTATGTGTCCATGTAAGCAATGGAAAGATTTAAGAGTAAGAGTGTATTCACATGCATCGAAACATAAGAATTTCGTCGAAGTGGGTCAAATAATAGGTAGACACATGAATGCATAATGTGAGTTCTAACTTGAGGTATTTTCATGGTGGCCTTATCAAATGGCTGGAAATTGATGTGCCTTCTAATATGAATTTTGTCGAGGCAAAGATTCTAATATGTATGTGTGTGGATGGATATGCATGCAGAGACAATGGTATACAATGTGACCCAGGGAGAGACGGTAATGCTAAGGTTAATCAATGTAGCCATGAACTTCCACATGTATTTCATGGTGGCCAATCATAGCCTCACAGTTGTGGAGGCCGATGCAAACTATGTGGAGCCATACACGACAGACATCGTAGTGTTGGCACCCGACCAGACCTTCAACGTCCTCCTCATGGCCAACAAGTCCATAGGCCAATACTACATCGCAGCTTCTGTCTTCTCGATGCCCAATGCATCCTTCGTGCCTTTTCCCACCATCCCCACCATGGCCATCCTCAGCCTACATTGGCTCCATGTCCAGATCCACCAACTTAACTTTGCCCAGCTTGCCCTTGGTCAATGACACCGACTTCGCCACCAATAGATTCTACTCCAGCCTCAAGAGCAAGAACTACTCACAAGGCTACTACTTCTACAATGTTCCCAAAACCGTGGACGTGGACTTGCTCCACACTATAGGCTACGCTCTACAGCCTTGTCCGACCGGACCCACCTACCAAGGTCCCAACGACACCCTCATCAGAACCTCCATCAGCAACATCACCTTCGTCACACCTGACGTCTCGCTCCTCCAGGTAGCACATCATCCCTTTCCATATTTATTAAAAAAAAAAGATGCACACAAATCCAAATTTCTTATTATAGTGACTATCTAGAACTTAAATAGACTAGTTAGCTGATGCGTGCTCTTCACATTTCCAACAAATTCAAATTATACCTCAACCTCCTTCTCTTTTTCCCAAACTTCCAAATTCATGCCACCTGGTAGTTTTGTGAAACTCTTCCTTAAGATAATGTAGACAAGAGAAGAGAAATCCAACAAATTCAAATTCAACCCCAATCTCCTCGAACCTCCTCCTCCTCCTCTTTTGGACCTCCAAATTCGTGTCAGGTGATAGCTTTGAGAAACTCTTCCTTAAGATAATATAGAGATATAGAGAAGAGAAATTTTCTTGAATATATGGAATTTTTTAAAACTACACTATGTCATAGTACAGGTAGACAAGTCAGCATACAAACCTCACATAAGTGGTGCATTGTACGTGTACTAGAATCAATATTTTTGTTAGTTTGTTTACCTAAAGACATCACTGTCAATGTTAAAAGAAATGTCTCTTTGATAATAAAGGCAGTGACTATATATATTGAAAGTAAACGTGTGACTATAAATTAATCTACATCAAAAATTTGAATCTATATTCAAAGCTAATAAATAGAGCTTCTTCTTTTTTAGAAAGAGATTTTCAAATCATAAAATATTTTATTTTATGTGTATGATCTTAGGACCCACACATATAGGAGTGTCTTTTTGAGAGGTCTGAGAGTAAATTTCGGATACATCTGGTATGTCTTATATGAGGCTTTTGGTATGTCTTGTATGAGGCTTTATAATAGACAATCAATGGAAAATATACAAATGAGATAAGTGTGAAATCCATTGTCCTAGGCCTACTATTACACACGACAGACTTCTCGGACATACAATTGTTCCAATATGATTACACGACGGTGAACCTGGACATAAAGGTAGCATTACCAAGGATGCGGGTATGGGTGATCCCTTTCAACAACACTGTGTAGGTGGTATACCAAGACACGGCCACACTCTTCTTCGAACAACATCCCATCCATCTCCACGACGAGAACTTCTACATGGTGGGCATGGGCAACGACACTTTCAATGCTTCCAGTGACCCTGCCTCCTTCAACCTTGTCAAGCCTATCTCCTGCAACACCGTTTATGTGCCCGGTGGAGGTTGGGCTGCCGTCCGCTTCAAGGCCCTCAACCCACACTACAACAGAATGAGGATGTAGCAGCGAAAATAGCAATGTTTTTATAACTAGAAGTGTAGGTAGATGTCAGGCTATTTTTGCTGCTAGAAACACTACTATTTTCGTTGCAACGGGTTCGTTGCTTAATTGAAAGCTCTGCACAACAAAAAAAGAGCCAGGACAGACTGGGGAGTCTACACAGGACTCCCTAGTCTTCCCGAGCTCTTTTTTTAAATTAAAAGAGAGACATAGTTTCAGTTTTATGACACAAACACAAACATAAGAAACAGATAGATTGTGGAGAATGAAATTGAGCCCAAATTTTATTATATTTCACAAAGTGTTGGGCCTTTGGCCATATATGCATAAAATGTTTACAATGAATACGTATCTAACTGGAATCTTTATCAAATTTTGAGTGATCATCATCATCGTCTTCCTCGTCGTCCTATTCACTTGCTTCTATCACTTCATGCTCATAATCAGGATCCTCCTCTTCATCTTACATACATGCTATCAAGCGCAAGGTAAGCAAGGGCAAATACAATGAGATGTAGAAACGATAATGGTTTAGGCAACTGGAATCTTTATCAAATTTTGAGTGATCATCATCATCGTCTTCCTTGTCCTATTCACTTGCTTCTATCGCTTCATGCTCATGATCAGGATCCTCCTCTTCATCTTACATACATGCTATCAAGCACAAGGTAAGCAAGGGCATTAAAATACAATGAGACGTAGAAACGATAATGGTTTAGGCTCACTTACCTCATCTTCTTGAGTCCCCAAAATGGAATCATCCAAGTGTATGCCTCGTGTACGCATCCGTGCCCACAATTGCGGATGGGGAGCTTTGTACCTATAGTCGTACTCCTCCTTTGTTGGGTCACACCCAACAACCTCTCCCTACAAAAAACAATTAAGAAATTATATAATTAGTTAAAGAAAACAATATAGTACAAAACAAAATGAAAGAGGAGAAGAAATGATTACTTACGAAATGAGCAATATAGGAGGATTTTTTGCCCGCACCAAAGTTTGAAGCCCCTCTTTTTCGTAGTCGGGAAGCACTCATCGTGGGGCTTGTTGTTGAAAAGCACCTGGGTTCTTTCTCACAAAGTTGCGTGCATGCCTCCACTCCTCAGCCGTGCAAACGATGGGCTTCTCCGAGTTATTCTTTGCTACTCTCTTGATATTTGCTCTCCTATTAGATAGAAAAATCTTGATTCGCCTCTTCATCCACTCCTTGGAGAAGCAAAGACCCACATGTGGAATAGGGAGCTCTGACTTAAGCACATCAATGACATATTGCTTTGAAAGTTCATCTTGTGCTTTCCACTTTTTGAAGGAGTTCATGAACTCTAGGTTTGCAAGTACATGCATGCGGTTCATGACTTGCTTTCCTCGTGCATCCATCAAGAGGGCCCCATCCACATCCACGTTGTATGGTAGGGTGTGCAGATCGAATGGTGGGATGGGCCTCCTCAGGGCTGGCTCATAATGTGTAGATGAAGACCCCCCTCTTGGGGAGATACATTGGGAGACCTAGTGCCGCTTTTGCCAAAGCAGAAGTAGCCCGCTCCCCCTCCGCTAGCACATCTACTACCACCCCAGACTCCCTATTTTTGTTTTTTATTTTTCGAGCTGGGGTCAGAGACGAGCACGCTCTTCTCTGAGACTTGAGCAGAGAAACGATTTTGTCATAGACTACTCGAGTAGAGAAACGCTTTTGTCATCCCAGACTCACTACTATGTCGTTGTTGTGGTGAAGACGGACGTAAGGGAGTGGGGGTCGGTCTAGGCGAGGAAGGTGGTGTACGCTCATTACAAGCATATCGTTATGGGATTGCGCCACTCGGCCCCACGCCTATCAACGGCATGGTCTATCCCGACTAGCGAAGTGGGGTCAATTGCCCCCATGGCGTCGACTGGCCCGATTGTAAGCCCGCCTGCAAATAAGATTAAAATATAAGACTTATAGAATACATACAAGATTAACTTTGTGTATGTGAAAAGGTTTGATGGAACCATACCTGTGTCTAAGTAAACTAAGACCAAGCTTGCTGCCCATATCGTTCATTTATAATAGATAGCAGATTTTCCACATCAAGGTCTTGTGAGGGGTCGATTGACATTGCCTATACCTATATGCATGCAGCAACAAAACACAATTGCTCTAACAAAATCCATGCTTAAAATCTTAGACAAAAAATACAACATGTGATATTAGATCATTGTTAAGACCTCCTACAATATTGCTTAGACAAGCATGGTGGACAGTGCCCCTTTCGGATGATAGTTTCTAAGGACTTTCCACACTCTTCCACGATTAAAGCCAAAGGAAACTCCTCTTTTACAAGAGAAGGATAGTAAGAATATTGAGGGCTCCCCATCCATTATAACCACCTACTCGCGGATAACCACTCCTAACATGACATAAACAACATTCTAGATGGCATATAACAATGTCCCATATCTCTATGCATAAGTCTAAATCCTAAACCCAGTACCCAAGGGTACAATAAACATTCGGGTGAATGAATAAGAGAGCTTTTCTCAATAATGTCAATCCAACCAAGAGAAAACAACAACACAATCTTAGACAATAAAGGCAACATGTGATATTAGAACATTGTTAAGACCTCATACAATACTGCTTAGACAAGCAGGGTGGACAATGCCCCCTTCAGATGATATCTTCTGAGGACTTTCCACATGCTCCCCACTATTAAAGCCAAAGGCAACTCCTCTTTTACAAGAGAAGGATAGTGAGAAGATCAAGGGCTCCCCCCTCCACTATAACCACCTACTCATGGTGGATAACCACTCCTAACTTGAAATAAGCAGAATTTTAGATGGCATATAACAATGCCCCATACCCTATGCATAGCCTATGAATACCCTAAGCATAGCCTATGCATAGCTTATGCATAAGCCCTATGCATAGCCTATAAATACCCTAAGCATAGCCTATGCATAGCTTATGCATAAGCCCTATGCATAGCCTATGCAATAGGGCCTATTGGCAGAAGCCTTATGCAAAGGCTATGCATAGGCCTTATGCAATAATGCAGAAGCCTTATGCATAGGCTATGCAATAGGCCTTATGCAATTCGCTTATTCATTTTCTCTTTGTGGTACATAATTTGTAAGCTCATATACTAACTTTCATTTTTTTCTATGCATAGTTTATTCTTCCAATTGCTATAGTTGGTTGCGCGGAGACAAGAAGGTGAGAGTTATTTACAAAATGGGAATCTTGGTGAGGTATGAATCTTCTCTTCAATTCACTAAGTTATATTGCTTATTTGGCATTCTCATGTGCTCACAAGTTATGTATTGGTAAATAGCACACATGATTGCTATTTATGTAGGTACATATTTGTCGTAAAGGAGATAGATCCTACATCCATTGAGATCTCTCGTCTCAATGCTATTAAGGCAGTGTGTATGATCAAGGACAACTTTCCTAGAACAATTCTCACTAGCCAATTGCATCTTGTGGTGCATTTGGTTGATGAAGTGGCATTGTATGGTGTTGTACATGTTCAATGGATGTTTTTCCCTCAAAGATTCATGAAACCATTAAAGGAATTTGTGAGACAAAGAGCAAGGCTAGAAGTAACATGGCAGAGGGATGGTTGATGCAAGAGTCTCTTGTGTATATGTCAAAACATCTATCTCACATAGATCCTTCCATGCCACAATTGTAGAGTAATGAGGAGGATGACCGACTAATCACTAATGTGCCTCAGGGAAAAGGAAGGCAATGAAGACTGGATGAAGCATTACGCCACAAGGTGAATACATTCTGCATCCTAAATAGTTCCATCATGGTGGAGAAGTGGATTGGGAGATACAAGGATGCAATCAATAGACGCAAGGATGAGAGAAAAGATTTCAGAAGAGCAAACAGACGTTTGCCATTCTCGCCTAGCTTGGAACCTCTATCAAATGTGATCCATATAGAATGGCTTCGTATGACAATATCAATGGCATCGCAAAATGGAGACATGATCACAAGAGAAGATCATGAATATGCAAGAGGATGTGACCCTTAAGCAATTACATTCTTCATCTCTATCTCACGTATATACCTTGTTTAATGCACTATACTAAATGTCATTCTTTTGTGTAATGTTAGTACAAACTATATAATGTAATATGGTAAGAGGGAAGGCACTTTCACATGGAGCATGTGGATATTCTAAAAGAAACACATTTGATTGTGGTGTGACAGTAACTTTTGAGCAAGAAAGTCGAGCTAGTAGACATGATACCAATGTCATAGAGGACAATCTTGAGTATTGTGGAACCATTCAGGATATTCTTGAGGTTGGATTTAGAGAATTTAGAGAATTTAGTCTTTTCATCTTTGATGTCAAATGGTTCGAGGTGATATATAGAGGTGATCAATAAACCTTGAAGAAACATCCAAATGGGTTCTTTCAAATTGATTCCACCAAGTTTTGGAATGATGAGAAAGATACCTTCATACTACCTCAACATTGTCAACAGGTTAGTAACCCAGCCAATCCCAAATTAAATCTTGATGTAGTATAATAAAAGTGTAACCCCTTTCTTTATGATATTAAGTTGTGTTTCATGCGCCGAACGAATTGATCCAAAGTGGTGGTATGTTATACAAGTTTTTCCTCGTTCAAAACATATCTTTCAAGATCAAGATGTGGAGGCCAAATCTCTCGATGAGGTGCAAGTACTACCTCAAATTGGCTCATTGGAAGAAGATGTTAAAGAAAACCTTTTGGAGGGGGTCGATCAAGACCGTGAGTAACATCAATCTGAAGAAGATGATGAGTCACCTATCAATAATGACAATGCTTCATTGGATCGTGATAGTGATATTGATATTGATATGGAATCCCAACTTTTCATTGAGCTTCCATTAGATATAGACATTGATGAAGCAACACATATGGATTTATTCCAAGATTGGATATATTCATGATCTTGACATTGTTTCGCTTCTCAAAAAAATTCAACTATCTTTTTTTTACTCAAAACATGGCTCCAAGGGTTCTAATGGATGTTTTTTAGAAAATATACATCATTTTCTGTGTGTATGTGACATGTATTTTTAAAATTCAGCATCCAACAACTCTCTGGAACTTCATGCAGCGTAATTTTCTCCTATTTTCATCGTAAAGCAGCAAAATCACAGTATAGGAGTAAAATTTTGCTAATATAAGTACTGTTGGGTAGCAAAAATTATGTTGCAGAGAGCAACAAATGGAATACCCGACATCCAAAAAAAACAATGTTGAAAAGCTACTAGAAAATGCTGCTATGCCCCCGACGTGTTGTAGTGCCAGGTAATCATAATATTATGCAACACCTCGTAGTTTTATTATCAATCGTGATTACCTTAACATTTCTCTCTCTCTCTCTCTCTCTCTCTCTCTCTCTCTCTCTCTCTCTCTCACACACACACACACACACACACACACACACACACACACACACATTATGGTTCCTTTTTTTCCACAAAATGTTCTCTACCTCATTGCATAATATGATTTTCCATCTTTATTCCTCTCGTAATATGTAGAAAACTTCATTGCTACTCTCTTAATTTGCTTTAAAATATTTTGAGTAAGTTCTTAATTCTTTTTTCCATTGTTGTATAGTTAGAATCGAGGATTGACTAGGTCCACTAAAATATGAACCGAGACTAGTGTGAGGTTTTAAAGAACTACAATGTTTGTAAATGCCATGTGGTTTCTAGTGATTGTTCAATTTCATCTTTAATGTGCTATAACAAGGCTTAAGTGGTAGTTAAGATTCAACTCTAATTTTGACTAGTTGAAGTATTTTGCATAGCTTCTTCCAATTGTCATCTAAATGTTTTCACTTCAACGTTTTTCTTTTCTAAAAATAATAGAGAACCTCATGTACCAAGGTAGCATTTAAAATTCTTTATAATAAATTTTTATGTGTCATTGCTCTAAATGGCTCATTAAAGACATTTATGTTCGTGAACTAACTCCATCACTTGTACATGTTCCAAGTACTCTTTCTGTCGCTACTCAGATATCTTTATGGTTTGATGGTTTATCTATGAAGATTTGTCTACTATGGTGGCATATCTTTCTTCATGAGCTTATACTTACCTCCGTGCATTAATACTACGGCATGTCGTAGCTCATAGTGTATGCTATGCATGAAGTTGTTGATTGATTATTTAAAGCTTTGTGAGTAAAAATGTTATAGATTTAAGATGTCACTTTGTTTTTTGTTAGAGCTTGAGAACTAACATGAATTGTCCTTCCATTTATATCTTCTTAAAGGAAGTTATTTTCTCAAGAGAAATTTCTCATTATAAAAAACATTTATTATTATGATGAATGATGCAATGTGGAGGGGTTTGGTTTGTGCATTACCACTTGGACATCCATACATCATGGGGGATGGACATGCCATTCATCACCCTCAATGGGGTAGGATAAAATCAGATGTTGCCACCACCACCAGTCGATTATCCTACTTGCCAGCTTTAAAAGCATACATATAGATATGATATGATTTGATATTGGTGTGGTTAGCCAGGGTTGTTTTATACCCTCTCGCCTTTTTATATTAAACATTTACTATTTAAATGTGTTTCTTGGACACTTCAAGTATTTTCCCTAAAAGCCACTAGATGTTTTAACCTCCATAGTACAAGAAAATGTTTTGCATTATGGTATATTTAGTGGTTTGACACGTATGTGTTCATGGTTTTCGTGATTATTTTGATGGAATCCATGTTTGTTTGTTAGTTGTTAAGTTGTTAACTTTTTGTATTTCTCATGTATTTAATCCACTATAAGAGACAGAAAGTGTAGCTGTGCCTAGGTTTTTGTAAAATAAAGGAAATTTGGAGGTGAAAAATCTCATGGAACCGCTATACATGTAGTTATACATGCAGCTACACATGTGGCTATATGCCCATTTACTTGGGAAAGCCAGAGCGGTATGCTCATTTGAGCACCACACTCCCATGGAATGCTTCCCTTTGGCTTTGCCTCTGTCGACCACCTCATAAATGCTACCTTGGCTACAATATTCCATGGAATTGTGCACCTATCTTGGGAGAACCGAGTGCTTAGATGGTTGATCCTGAATGCTCTGTTACCAATGTTGCATACAGAAGCTTTGTTGTGTAGTAGCCACAATGTGTATATTCTCGCACACCAGATTACTTGCATGCATAACTATTGAGATAGAAAGTTCATCTAAATAGTGTCAGTATGGCATGTGTGCATTAGTCATAGGAGTGTGTGGATAATAATTACCCATGCCCAATAATGGCCAAGTGTGTGGACATTTGGTGTTACATTAGTGTGGTGTGAACTTATCGTATGTGTGTGTGGATTTTGAAGATGGAGAGTGTGCGAAGGAGAGTCGAATAAACCAATGGCTTCTTCTATTCTTATTTATGGTCATGTAAGAGCTAATTAGGGTTTATGCAAGTGTTATTTGTACATCCCTATTCTATTTATATGCTATCACAGCATAGGTTACTCTCACAATGAGTGGAAACCCTAAGCTTCAAGTGGTTGGAGATTAAATCTATGAAGGTCACTATTAAATCTATGAAGGTCACCATTAAAGTTATGAAGGTCACCATTAAAGCTATGAAGCACCATTGGACACTACAACAGAATGAGGGTTTAGTAGTTAAAATAGCAGTGCTTTTATAACTAGAAGGGTACGAAGATGTCAGACCCATTTCGCTGCTAAACACGTTGCTATTTTCATTGCATCGGGTTCGCTGCTCAATAGCAAAAATAGCAGCGTTAGGCAATGTTATAATTCTGCTGGGCAGTAATATATTGTTGCTATTTGTGCTTGTCAGTAGTGAATGTGTTGCATAATAATAAAAATATGGGAAAAACTAGGGAGTGTGCACAGGACTCCCCAGTCTACCCCAGCTCTTTCTTTTCTAATGTAGACACAGTAAAACTAACACAACTTCACATCATCATGGAAAAGTGTAATATAAAACTTGACAAATACAAAAAAAGGACAATTGAAATTTATGATTTTAGGAATGTTAAAATTCAATTACAATACTTGGCGGGATTACATAAGTGTATGATTTCAAAAAACTCATATACAAGATAAAGTGTAATGAAAATCTATGGAGCTAGGGGCTACATTGAGGGGGTCTACATCTCATGCATTAATGCGATTATTGTTGTTCCTTGCAACTCCACCCCCTTCACTTCTCACATTGCCATTGCTTGTTGCTTGGACATTTTCACCACCATTTCTAGTTACATGATCCTAAAACACAATAAAACTAACACAAGTGAAAGTCAATTTTGCAAAAACAAAGAGGTTTAGGAATGTACTTACGTGCCATGCTTACCAAGCACGTCCTCTAGTAATAACAATATATCCTTTGTCTTGGACCCTTTCAAATAGAGGTTCCAAACCCCATTGTAATGCAAAATCATATTCATCTTGCATAGGGGGACGGGCCACTACTTCAAGCTATAGACATACAAACAAATGAACATTTTAGAAAGTTGTTATTTAAGATAATCTTCTTTAATTAAAATATAAGATACAATTTGAGGCTAATATATACTTACAAATATTTTTAGAAAATTGACTCCTTCTTTACGTGTAATATCGCACCTCACGTTATTTGGCATCTATCCAAGAAAAAACATAAATACTTAAAATCCTTATGCATATAACCTTATGCTAGGTAGCCACCAGCATGCATAGAAAGCTACCGGCATGCATTGAAAGCTACTGGCATGCATAGGTAGCTACCGGCATGCCTAGGTTGCTACCCGCATGCACAGGTAGCTTAAGTTGCTACCGGCATGCATTGGTAGCTAAATGCATGCCTAGGTAGCTACCGGCATATGCATAGGTAGCTAAATACATGCCTAGGTAGCTATTAGCATGTATTGGAAGTTACTGACATGCATAGGTAGCTAACGGCATGCCTAGGTAGCTACCAGCATGCATTAGAAGCTACCAACATGGATAGATAGCTAAAGGCATGCCTAGGTAGCCATCGGCATGCATTGGAAGCTACTTGCATGCATAGGTAACTACCAACATGCCTAAGAAACTATTGGCATCCATCGGTAGCTACCGACATACATTGGAAGCTTCTGGCATGCCTAGGTTGCTATATCAGCATGCCTAGGTAGCTACCCCCATGCATTGGAAGCTACCAGCATGGCTAGGTAGCTACAAACATGCCTAGGAAGCTATTGGCATGCGTTGGAAGCTACCGGCATGCCTAGGCAGCTACCAGTGTGCCTAGGTTGCTACTGGCATGCATAGGTAGCTATCGGCATACATTGAAAGCTACCATCATACCTAGGTTTCTTGCTACCGGCATTCCTAGGGTGCTACCGGCATACATTGGCATGTACATTACTATCGGCATACCTAGGTTGCTACTGGCATACGTTGGCATGCCTAGGTTGCTAGCGGCATGCATAGGTAGCGGGGATTTTTTTTTGCGAGCTTTTTTTGCCGAGCTTTTTGGAGCAATGAACAAGGAGTCCGAGCTTTGCAAAGGACCATGAACTTACTATGAGCTTTGTAAAGGACCAAGAACTTACTTACATATAAATAACAAGCTTTGAAAGATCAACAATATAAATTTCAGTCTTTTGATCCACATCATACTTATTGATATAATTACATATATTCATATACCTATCTAAATTCATGCACCTCATACATATACACATACAAAATATACATATACATACATACATGCAAGAGCTAGCTACATACTAACATATATACATACATACATACATACATACTTTCTTACTTACTTAAATATAAAAAACAATCCTTTAAAGATAAAAAAATGTATATATCGATCTTTAAAGTTCCAAACCATGAAAATCTCGATTACAAAGTCTTTTGATCCACATCATACTTATTGATATAATTATATATATACATATATCTACCTAAATTCATACACCTCATACATATACATATACATACATACATACAAGAGCTACCTACGCAGCACTAACATATATACATACATTACATACATACTTTCTTACTTACTTAAATATATAACACAATCTTTTAAAGATCAAAAATGTATATATCGATCTTTAAACTTCCAAGCCATGACAATCTCAATTACAAAGTCTTTTGATCCACAAATTATAGCATTCTTCTACGTGTCATCCCGACCTAATGAGAAATCTCCCAAACATGCTTTGGCTACCTCCATGTCATTCTCTATCCCCATATAGTGCCTTTTTAACCCTTGGCATGCACATCCCAAGCCTCCACATCCCGCAAAAACGTCCAAGACACCATCTCCTTCACTTGAGAAGGTCTCCACTAGCCACCTACAATGAAATACAATCATAAACGTGCATCTAAGTATTTTGAAAAAGTAGCCATGAAAATGAACAGAATGAAAATTGTCTCACCTAAAGAACACAGGAGATCTTTCTGCACCACCTCGAATGTAGCGCTCCAAGACCATCGTGCGTTGGAATGGATGCTTCTTATTCTTCTCAAAAATGAAATTTCGTTGAGCGTTGAATAACTTCTTTGAAACATTTTGCCCAGCCTCACGATCAATAATAGGGACATGGCAATTTACTCGATAGAACATACTAAGCGCCAATGTATCCACCTACCATAACAAGAAAACATTATGTTTAGATATCCATACCACATAACATGTATACATAAAGGGAAATATTTGAGAGATTATGACTTACCCATTCTCCATTGTCATACAAATAACTTGATTCCATATGAATAGACATTGTTCGATCCATGACCAATCCAACTTTCTTTCCCATAGCTTACTGCTCCCTTCATCAACGAGGAGCTCCCACCATACTCCGCAGATGGCCTCCTAAAACAAAGATGTCATATCCACATGGAAGTCATGCAAGCCATAGGCATCATGTGGTTTGATGACTCGCATGTGGCATTCCCAATGGAGTTTACCCCTAAGGAAGCTGTGGAGGCCAAAGCCTTCTTCAGATCACACGGCCAAGAATACTCCAATGAGGAAGACAACCACAACAACCATGATGATCACAATGGAGGTGATGGAGCCCAACCCCCTCAACCACCACCACCCTCATCTCTCCCCCATCAACCGTCAACCATTAACCATCAACCACCACCCCCCATCCCCTCTCACCCAAGCACCAACACATAACCACTCCCACCCCCACCCCCTCTTGCAATTACAACACTTCCACCCTCACCCCCTCTTGCAATTACAACACTCCCCCTCTTCCCCTCACAATCATCTACACCTATCCCTTTTCCTCCTCCACCTCCCTCCCCACACATTGACAACTGAACTTACGCCTACCCACCACCCTTACCGATATACCTTCAACATCGGCTAGGCCTCTCCCAGTCTTTCATGCCAACCTCACACCCTCATCATCACCCACCCCTCCAACCTAGTCACCACCGCCCCCAAGCAACCCCTCCCCCTACACTTGCAAGACAATGAGATCCCACTGCCGCCACCACTTGAGCATGAGGAAGTCAACCCTCCGCTCAACCCACTGAACTGGTGTGACCCACTTGATAGATTGAAGTTCAATCAGGAAATACGGATCTTGATCGGTCAACAACTCCAAGAGAGGAAGGGTCATGGATCGCATGGACATCCATGTCCTGCGTCCATACATTGACATGAAGCATCGACTAGAGGTGTGAGCGTCCCCCCCCCCCGATAAAGAGGCGGCTATCATCGGCCACCCACCACTGCTTGTCCCATAATGTTCAATCTCATGGGCCAGCAACCGCCAGCCTGGAGGCGACCCTTCTTATTGATGCCATAATACATCAGGGAGAATTACTACAAGGTGCTGTGCCCACTCCAGATAAACCCTGAGTACATGCCAATTCGATGAAGATGGGCCTAGAAACTCTTCCATCATCAGAAGATATGATCAGACGCCCGATCCTGTGGTGATCGCCACTATCGGATTTTTCAATCTGATCATCACGTTGCTAGAGACGTTCCCCAACTAGAACCACTGTCATGAAGACACTCGAGGCTTCGCCTTCAACACCAACAAAGGGTTAACACTGAAGCAGATCTTTGGCTACTATGAGCACGTCATGTGGATGCTAGCTTGGCGCCTCCAAACCTTTGAAGACATGATGGAGAAAACTTTATGGACAAGCTACCATGTCTTCCATCACCCCCCCCCAACCTTGCACCATAATTTTTTCTACACCTATTTGATCTACTACCGCTACATCCATGTCAGCCCGAGGACAAACCTGAATTAGGGAGGGGGTATGCTTCTTCTCTCCTCTCCCCTCTCTTGTCTCTCTACCAAGGTCCCTCTTGCATACATGTGGCATGTATTAAAAGACTAAGGTTATGTAGAAGGGGAGGAGAAGGGTGTTTGTGTGAAGGGACTTAAGGTCCACTAGCTCACCTATTTAAAGGTGGAGCTAGAAGGCAATTTGTATTGAGCAAGGCCTAGTTGTATTCATAAACAACTAAATAAACAAGATATCTTTCTTGTATTTTGTGAGTCCCTCTCCTCCACAAACTTGATCTAGCATGAGCACCACGTTTTCTTAACATGCTATCTCGAGCTTTGGTTGAGTAGGTCACATTTGTGGTGTAGAATAGGTCAAAATCCTCATTTTTTCTTATCTTCTTCTTTGTGGAGCTGAACCCCCTGCTGGTGGAGGACCTCTAGCTACTCATGGAGGCAATATCTTGGCGATCTTTCATCAAGAGAAGTGAAGAGGAGGCGTAGGCGCACATATTCGTACAACCAATCAGTGGATTCATCTCCTCTCTGCCGCCGCAGCATTCTTACTGGTTCAGCCCGGCATAGTTGCGCAGCAGTGGTTGTACAAGAATTCACCACCTACAGCTGATTATAGGCTGCATAGCTTTAGGGCTTTTGAAGCCCAATGTGTGAAGGAGCTACAGCCCTAATTTCAGCCCCAATGGCTGCTCCATTTGTCTGCTACAACAGAAAAACCAGGGCTGACTTCCTCAACTCCATTGAAGCTCTCCATTAAAGCTTCAAAATTTCTTTTCTTCTTGCTCTAATCCTTCCCTCTTTGCCCTAATCACTTAAGTGATCTTGTGAGGGCTTGTTGCTGATCTTACTCTTGATTTTGAAGTGGTGGCCAACCACATGAGGCATTCAGAGTCTCATTCATCAAGTCATCAAGCTTCCACATCATCTTCAAGTTCTCAAAGCTTTTCAAAGTGTGCTTATGAGCACTAATAGTGTTGATTAACACTAATGAAGCTTCTAATCTAGCAAAGGGGAGTTATTCCAAAGTGTTTTTAAACACTAAGAGTGTTATTAAACACTAATGGTGTAATCACCACTACAAGTGTCATTAGACGTTAAAAATGTGCTCTTTAGCACTAATCATGTTTTTTAAACACTAATGGTGATCTTAATCATCAAACAAAGTGTTGCTTAACACTAATGTGGTCTTAACCATCAAAGGAGGAGGTCTTTAACACTAAGGAGGCTCTTCTTTATCAACATTGGAGGTCGGGCACACACCATAAGTGCCACATTACAATTCTTCATCGACCCGCTTCTATGCTTACCTTCGCAAGCTTCCAAGGAGAAATGGTGCAACCATAAGCCATTGTCTTCATCCCATAAGCAAAAGAGGTTAAATATTTCTGGTTTTTTCATCAACAAACTTAGTTTTTGAGTGGTTTAAAGTTGGGCACATGTACACTAAGTGTTCATCTTTAATGTTGTTGTGTATCACCCTTGAGGCTCTTGTTTGTAAGAGGCAAAGGCATGTCATAAGCCATATGCTCTCATTTCCCAAGCCCAAGTCATGTTATTCCGTTGCATATTCAACATTTTCATCTCCTAAGATGAGTTGTAAGGTTGAGCATAGCATCACTAAGTGCTCTACCTTGTTGTTTGTCATGATTTTAAACATCTCTTGGCATTGTCTTTGTAAGAGGCATTGGCAACATTATGAGCCATGCCCTCTCCTTCTTGAGCCAAGGATGATGTACCTTATTGGTTTGAGCATTTACCTCAACCACTTACTCACTCTCATTAAGCTTGTATCTTCAAACCCTAATGGGTATCATGTAACCAATGCACAAAAGCTTTTGTTGTAATTGTGGAGTAGACACTGCCCTTGACCAATCCATAAGGCAAGTGGTAAGACCCTCCCTTTCCCTTTCCCATATAAATCTACCTCATAACCATTACTCTAAGAAGGAAGGCCCTCATTGCCCATGGAGGAGGTATGGTATTCAAGGAAGCATCAACCATGTTGAAGGAACATTTATGTGCAAACCACTTAAGCAAGGGTGGCAGCCTTTTTCTGATCATTGTGTGAGAATGGTCAAGGTGGAAAGCATGTCGAAGCAATGGCATGTATGTCTAAAGCATGTCAACTACAAGAGTTCAAGCAAGCACAAAGAGTGGGGTGCACCATCATTAAGGTGTAAATCTTCATCGACATCAAATAAAGACTTAGATGGCATCATTGTATTAGCCACTAAGGCTCTAGGAACATAGTTGTAAATCCTAGATAACCACACCACCATGACATCCTTGTATGCCTAATGTTATAAAGGCAACCTATGTCCAATACCACCTATTCCAATTCTTTCATAGTTGGTATTGAGGGAGGGTATTAAAAGACTAAGGTTATGTAGAAGGGGAGGAGAAGGGTGTGTGTGTGAAGGGACTTAAGGTCCACTAGCTCACCTATTTAAAGGTGGAGCTAGAAGGCAATTTGTATTAAGTAAGGCCTAGTTGTATTCATAAACAACTAAATAAACAAGATATCTTTCTTGTATTTTGTGAGTCCCTCTCCTCCATACACTTGATCTAACATGAGCACCACGTTTTCTTAACAGCATGGAGTGAAGGTTGAGATTTCCATAGCTCCCTCCTTCTTTGCTCTTCACCTAGCTCTTGAATCTCCACTTGGGTGACACAAGTGGTGGTGGAGTTAGCCCCTAGCGGTCTCACAAAGAGGAGTTAACCCTCATCAGGGTTGGTTAAGTGTACATATCCCACTCAACCCTTGTATGGTTGTTTCTCTTCTTCTTTTCCTCTCTTGTGTGAAAGGTTGTATGTTTAGCTTAACAGCATGAAACAATTCCTTTTGGGCACCCCCTTTTAGGAAACGGTCGTGTAGTACAAGGCCGTGTACAAGACAAAGGGGGGAAATAACCAAAAATGAGAAGGGGCACAAGGGTACATATAATAGCACCAGGAGTGCATGATCAACACAATGCATATAGGGGATAGCCCAGCCATAGTAGCGCCATCAAGCGCAAGGGAACCAACAGAGCCACACAACACAAAAACCGGGAGTAGAGTGCACAACCGTGAAGAGAGAAAAACTAAGCTCTCTCTCTCTCTCTCTCTCTCTCTCTCTCTCTCTCTCTCTCTCGTTCGCTTGTTAAAAATATCATGTGTTCAAAGTTGTATATATACCCTAGTATGCAAAGCTTCCCAACACTATGTGGGATTAATCTCTGCAAATGTGGAAATTTGTGAGAAGCTCCCCCTAGGAAAAACACAACGCATATCCACATGGTAATATACAGACACAAAAGCCCTAATAATAAGTGAGAACCTCCCCCTAGAAAAAAAACAACACACATTTCCAACACTATGTGGGATTAATCTCTATAAATGTGGCAGTTTGTAAGAACCTCCCCCTAGAAAAAAAAAACACACATTCACATGGTAATATACACACACAAAAGCCCTAATAAGAAGTGTATAATTTCATTCATTTGTATCTTGAGCACTGAGAGGATTCTCACATACTCAACAACCTCGAGAACAACTTAGATAAATTCAACACCACTCAGTGAAAGGAGATGGACATCAAGGAACAAACAACAATATAAGATATTTTTATTTACCTTTTTGTGATAACAAATTCATGCTCTTGTGATGTATAACAACACTCTAGTTTTGTTGTGTAAACACTTTCAATTATAAATATATTCATTTGTTCTTCGTTTATGTCTCATGATGTTGATGTTACAGTCCTTTGTTTCTCTTGGTTTATTGATGATACATCAAAATAACATGTTTCTGTCTTAGCTAGTTTGTGTCATTGAGATTGCATTGCATACTCTTAGTAGATAATGAACATAGATGCACACTCCAGCCATAGGTCCTTTTCTTGTTGGGCTTTGCTTTGGGAGTTGAGGAGAGTTATCAGTTTTGAACATCTTTCTTTGCTATGTGTTCTTGGTCTTGGGTTTGTCTCCATAGCTTAGGATCAAGATATTTTTGAATAATCCCCATGATAGTTATAGCCTGCTAAGTTAAAATCGTGTAATTGTCTTTCTAGAAGAGGCCAAAAGTGGGCAATAACACCACACCTTCCTAGTGCGGTCCATCAATGAAAGATATATTATAGTGTCATTAATTAATTGATGAAATTTTTATTACTCCCCAAACATTAGAATGAACCACATATAATGGACTTTGACTCACATTTCTATCATGTGGAAATCCATGCTTAGATTGTTTTCCCAAGTAGCATGCTTCATATAGTTTATGCATTCCAGACTCCACTTTGAACTTCAGCAAACTTGTAAAACAATGCTTTGGAACTACATATTTGTCACCGCTGAATATTGACATGACCAATATGCTTCTGTTAAATGTCAAATGTCAATATTTGTAATCACACTTGTACCAAGTTATGTGCAAACATTAGAGCCTTCACTTCAAGCATGTTTACATCCACCGATGTGAACATTCTTCCAATGATGTTGTCCTTTGTATAACCACATGGTACTAGTTATTGAAATCTTCTGCATAACATCCATGATGATTAAATCTCACTTGTAGACCTTGTTCAACCATTCATCCAACTGAAACCATATTCTTTATAATGTTTTGAAACATGAAGTACATCAACCAAGTACTTTATGTTGCCATCTTTCATAGATAATAGCACTATATCAATGTACATAATAGGATACATAATATCATCACCTAATGTTTTTACATATCTTGGTTTTTTTATATATCTTTAAATCACTCTCTTGTTACTAGGAATTAAAAGTACGCGAATCAGCATACCATACATCTACAAAGGTTCCTTGCATTTGCAGTCATGGAACTAAGCATATGCTGCATCACAAAATGCTACTCACGTCTATCCTCAACTTGATTGCTTGAAGATTCATAGTTCCCTTGAGTTGGAGCTTCCCACTTTTAATAACACTTTTCTTTTTAGCACTCCTTTACTATATGACCTAGTTTGCCATAATAATAGCACTTCATGCTATTTCCAATATGATTTCTTTGCCATCCACACCTCGGCCTCTTTGGTCCTCCTTGCCTCTAGAGTGACATCTTCTACCTGTTTGTACATTAGAGATTCCAGTTGTTCCTTCCCATGATTTGTATTTCTAAAGTATCCTACACCTCAACGTCTAGATGATAATCTACTTCTATCTCTAGCTGTGTCCATGTGGAAAACATGCTATTGCACATTTCTAGAATTTACTCTCGACATTCATCTCCTAAATGAGAAGGGATCAAAGTTTGGGTTTGATGTTGAGATATCAAGCTGCTCGACTAATGTGGACCACACACACCACTCTATATGAGCTGCAATTTGTGATTAGCTCTATCTACTACATTGTTTGAGAAAGGTTGGTGAGAAAATTTACCAAGGATGCATCCTTCACAAATATATCTTTGTGGTGGATCAAGTTAAAGAAGATCTTCTAACATCACGTGTTTTTGCAAAAGTATCAAAACACAAATAGGAGAGTGGCTAAACCTAGCATGCCACAAATTGGCATCTTTCATTGCATTATTGGATAAGAAACATCACACTTATTATACATGTCCAATTTATAAAGACCACCAGTGGTTAAAGATATAGTAAAAATACAATCTATTTCTCATGTTCTCTGTTATGATAAGAATGCATCATCTGCGAATTCAACATTAAGACCCCTCCTTGTTGCTAGAGTGGGGACAAAAAGTACATTTTTTGAAGACAAAAAACCTCACCACCATTGACAGTAGTTGTTAAAAAGCATGGATCTAGGGAGAGTCATAGCAAGTAATTTTAGGCATGATTAAGAAGACTAATGAGGTGATTAAGAAAGTAAACAAGATGTTAACAACAAAATGGTATGCTCACAAAATGTCACATAATCTCTCACATTAGAGTTGATCTAAGTACATACTTTTATAGTTGTCACATGGAGCTCCCAACTCACAAGATGTGTGCACCCTAGTGCCAACCATGTGTCCATAAATTCTCACACTACATGTGCCTCCTTGTACTTTCCATGTGCTACCTTTTTTACCTTTGAATTCACCTTTTACAAATGATCATAGAAATTGGCCTTTACCAATGTACCCTTAGTCTATTCCTTTTATAATGAGCATGCTCCTCCCCTTGCTCTACACATGTTTCACCCTCACACAATGCATTTCTCAACACCTCCCCTCAATGTGATGAGAGGGTTTAACACCTAACATGTATTGACCTGGCCTAGACTCCATACTTATATGCTTTGAGCGGTCCATCTAGGTTTCTCTATGAGGTACAATGTTGACTTTGTCTTGACACTTTACACATAGGGAGAGTGGGGTTACAACTAGGGGTTAGGACCCATGCCATTTCTTTACTAGCACCCTAGTGGGCTTCATCATGTGAAGCACATCAAGAGTTCAAATGTTTAAGACGATTAATAAAATCTCTCACTAAATTATCTTCTTCTCTCTCAGCTTTGTGCAATTGTGAAGCCACACTCCACAAAGCTCCCTCATGCACAAACTGCTTTAGGAATAACTTTTGAAGCCTAGTGAAGTTTAGATGTTCTTCAACTCTGAGAGTTCGATACTAATCACTAGCCTTGCCATCTAGTGTAAGGCTAAATGCATTGGTCCTACAAGCTCATTCCTCTCACCTAAGGCCTCGCCAACATGATCAAAGACCTGGTTGCCATAGTTGTAGCCGAGGGCATGAAACTAATGGACAATCTTGCATGGTTGGTCACAGGTGATGTCATTATGAGTGGTGTAGAACCCATCACCACAAAATCTGGAATTGTGCTAACAACATCTTCGGTTAGCACCTCTATACTACGGTCTCGGATTGTGAAGTCTATGTTTATAGATTCTTGGAATCCTGTGTAACCTAGAGGAACAATAGCAACAGTCGGGGCTTGGTCCATTGTGCAGCCAGGTGATACTACAAAGATAGGATCTACTTGGCTCATAGGAGGTGTTATCATTTTCGCTCATCATGGGCATTACTGATTTGGATGTCTCGAATTTGTGACATAGGTCTTTGGATCCTTTCATGTTCAATGATCCTATGTATATAATCGTAGATTTTTTTTAATCATTCCTCCTCTATTGTGGCCCCAGATATTGATTGGACAATCCCCCTTCCCAACTAACACCATAAGCTTGGCCTATGGCAAAATCCACAAGATTCTCTGTCGATGTGTCGCACTACCAATCATTTGTGAGAAGACGTTGATCCATGATATTCAAGCCTAGCACTTTTCCTAAGGTAGATGCAATGTTATTATCTAGATCAAGACTGTTGGGCAGTACTTGCGTAGTCCTAGCTTGGGACTCGTTTTGGTTATACTGAACTGTTTGGGCTACCAATAATTAGTGTGCTAACTACAAAGTCTCATCTTCCTTTGGTATAGCAACTTGGATTAGTGCCTCTACCGCATGTACTTCTTTTAATGCTTTACCATCAAGCAGAAGTTCTTATGCAGGGGGTGGTTTGATGGTCAATTTTGCAAACAAGAGATGTATGGACATGAATATCAATGTGAATACTCTCTGCTTGTAACGATGAGAGTATAACAGGTGTCTCTCTGGAGTTTACCTCAACTCCTTCATCATGTGGTCTGTATGTAGTAAGATTTGGTTCAGAAGTAGTAGTTGACGCCGAATCTTTGAGGTAGCTAGCTACCCAGTCAAAAAGACTGGTAGCTGGCTTAATTAGTGAGGCCTGGTTAGGGTTCTCGCTTCTTGGGACTAGAGATCCTTCCATTGAATCGAAATTTAACTATGTATCACTAGATCCTATTACAGGTCCTTGTACAATGTTAAACTGGGTTTGGATCTCGGAGGCCGTGAGCCTAGTGTAAGTTGGTACACACTTAGCTCGATAGATGCTCTATGGTCTAGATAGGCCTCTAATACATTCTTCGATCGTAGGTGCATGTGAATATGGAGTGTTGAAAGGTCCTACATATGTACTGGACAAGTTTGGGAATTTTTAAAATTTTAAAATTTTTAATTTTTATTTTTATTTTTTCTAAAGAATTTTGGATTATACTAAGTTTTTTCAAAACGTTTTTGGTGTTTCTTAACCCGTCCGACCTAAAAAATGTGTACTTTTTTGGATCAGTCAAGCACTAGCTCCATAGTTAAGCTCCTTAACTATGTAAAAATGTAAATTCTTTGCGTGTCATACAAGTTACGACAACACGACCGCAACAGCCTAAAACATATATTAGGCAAGTTTGTGCATGTACTTTTTGAAAAAAAAAATTCTCTTTTTCCATTTATATTTTTTTACTTTTACCTTTTTTTACTTTTTACGTTATCGTTTTACCATTTACGAGACTTGGGTCTGTATGCATTAAATGTGTCTAGCCATTCTAAACTTACCCAAAAATGGGTATTGATAGGCTTTTGGACTTTTTGGTTGTGGTCTAAAAGCCTACATGCATTAAATGCGGATAACTAGTCAAGATGTCCCATATTAGAGAGACGATTAGACCTATTTAACTCGTGTTAATTACACTAATGCAAAAACACAAAATGTGCAAAAAACATAGAAATCTTTGTGTTGCAAATTCTCCCCTAATTTATGTTTTTATCCTGGTTTCTCCACATACGGAGTCAAAATTGGGATAAATACTATACTGGAAAATCGATTTTATGGTCTGTTTAACCCAGTTCTTTCAATTTCATGTTCAAGTGATCATTTTTTTCTTTTCAAAAGTGAAAAATCCCCAAAAAAATAGGAAATACAAAAAATCACAAATTGAACTTGTAAATGATAAGTGGGAGTAGAGTTAACCTAAATGCACAAATTGCATAACTTATAGAAATTAAAAAAACATGCACAAATTGAAAAACATGTAGAAATTGAATACAAATTTCATAGAATTTCAACAATAATGCAACAAAATGGACAGATTTTAAGAATTTTGTTTCTACCATTCTTGAAAAGACACAGAAAATAGAAATATAAAAGAAATCAATCATACACACACACGCATTCAAAATGCATTGTGACTATGCGGGGGGGCTATTCCCTGGCAATGGTGCCACTTATGGGAAGCCCTTGCACCGTAGAAAGAGTGCAGGAACAAACCAATGTTGTGGGGCTTACCCCAACCATACTTGGGAACATAAAACAACTCAACCAAGAAGCCAAAATGCCATGACCTAGCTCACAATTTCATGGACAAGGTGTGTCACTTCCCTTGTGAATACTTGTACTTGGATTCTCGTACGAACATGGTGTTATCGCACAACCATACTTGTGAATACTTGTGCTTGGATTCTCGTAGGAGATGGTGTTACTAGACAGCCACACTCGAAAGCTCCACTCCGCCGTCGCGCACTCCAAAGAAAGTTCGACTCTCCTCTCACTCAGCTCGACTCTCCTCTCACTCAATCTCTCTCTCTCACATACACTCACACATACACAATGAGCATAAAACAACTCTAATTGAATTAGGCAAGCAAGACACAAGAGAGCAAGAGAGTAGAGAAGAAGAGCACTCTATTAGTCGCATACGAGAATGATTCGTGAAAGTTACATTTTAGGTTTTGTAGGTGACCTCTAGGGTTTACACTCTTGGGTGGCCAAAGTTAAAAGTTTGGTGCTCGAGCTCATTTGGCCACTCTAGCTAGTGTAAACACCTATTCTAAAGCTAGCACTCTCAACCTAGGATCCCGTGGCATGCCTTTAATAGACAAGCTACGAGCACACACATAAAATGTACAATACATGGTTTTCCTATGAATTCTGGCCATTCCGACGCTTGTGGCCCAAAAGAAGTGAAAATAATACGATGGCCGGCGTCGATGCCATAAAGGTCTCTGACAAGGGTTAACACTCTTCCATAAGCTTCTGGTCTTGTAGGGACAATATACTTAGCGTTGTATAAAAATATCTTGTTGTTAATGAAAAAAGCAGATGGTTGATCAAAAAATAATACTTTCCCAAGATTAGCATGCATAACTTCGAAAGTCCTAGTGAGAATGACTCCACAGGTTGCCACTCAATGCTTGTTAATGGGTAAACATCTATCACATATACAACACATGCAAATAAACCATAAAATCATAAAGAACATAAATTAAATTACAAACATATCTTACAATGAGCTTGCAATACAGATGCTGGAGTAGAACGATGCATGTGCATGTTTCTTGTCGTGTACACATGTTGTGCCTTTGCCTTCCACCCATCTTTTGCTATCTTGAATTCCAAGATACATCACTTCTATAATGGTATTGTACCTTTGTATGATGGTTGCATAATCACCCAATCATTTAACTTGAACTTTATACATTTTCACACACCCTGATCATAGTTAACATTGTGAAGGATGCATAGTTAACATTGTGAAGGATGCATGATGAAATGCATTAGGAGTGCACCTCGGGTTAGATTGTTGTCTCGACATTTTTTGATGATGACTAGAGGAGAGGATGATGTAGAAAAATGATGAGAAAGAGGTGCAACCAGGGTAGACTAGGGATTTAAAATTGTATTGACTCAAATGTACGACTTAGATATTTTTTTCTTAAGTACCGACATTTGGTACGTGTGAGGAAGGTTTGGAGTTGAAACCCACACAAATAATTGTGCCAGATTACATTAAGTAGTGATAATCCCCTAGAATAGCCAAAACTAGTGAAGTTAGGAAAAAGTAGATATGACACCCAATATCATATAATTAGTTGAATGTTATGTTTCTATTGGTCCAAAGCTTAATCCAAATCTAATACAAGTGATTAAAATTTGGCCCTTTTTAAAAACGTTTTTGACGCTAATGGTTGAGAGAAATAAAATAAAATAAATAATATACTACAAAAATATAAAGATGTAAAATAAATAAGTTAAAAAATAGATATAGAATACATATATATATATATGTATTCTATATGTTTACATATTACTATTATATATATATAATAGTAATATGTAAACACATATATATATAATCTATACTAATATATTATACTGTAATGTTATATATATATGTGTGTATTACAAATATGATAATTTAGCATAAATCTATATAAATAATATAATGTAATATATAATACTATAATATTTATAAATATATATATAGGATCCTATTCCCAAGGCATGGGGAGATCTAGCTCTAGAGGAAGAGTTCATTGGCAATCTTAACAATAAAGCAATGGGATTGATTGTAACTATTTTGGTAAGATTGGTCATATGGCAAGAGATTTCTATAAGAAGTAAAATGACATGTGTGGTGGAAGAGTCCAACATGGGAATTATCATCATCTAGTAGCAATGATGGGAGTGCAAATCATTTGTTTGCTATGAAACATTTTATAGATAGCATGACTTCGCATGGTGAAGGTGACGAGACATGGTACATGGATTTGGGAGCATCAAACCACATGACTTGCTAGAGAGTCTTTTGACAGAATGTCACCTACATAGTCACAAGGTTATGTTGCTATAGGAGGGGATAATACACAACATCCTATTACTCATGTTACTATGTTTGCTTTGGTCTACCGACCAGTTATGTCCACTTTAAGTTATCTTCACACAAAGCTAATTACTGTGTCCACTCTGGTCTTTACTGACCAGTTGTGTCCACTTGAATTTTTCCTCACATGAAGCGATTTATTGTGTCCACTCGCTCTTTACCAGACAAGTTGTGTCCACTCTAAGTTCACTGTAAAGGATCCCTTATCGTGCCCACTGTAAGGTTAGGTATGCCCACTTTAAGATTAGGTGTGTTGACCTATAGTTTAGGTTCATGGGTCATACGGTGTGTTATGTGATCAATTGTATGTCATCTAAATTTTTTAAGTTGAGCAATAAAATTACATACAATGTTGCTTGGTTGTGATGAAATTAATGTTTGAAATTTATCATGTGATTAATTTAAATCTTACATTTTGTAGATCAAGGCCAAGTCAATTAACAAGCCTTCACAAAAACTCATTTTAGAGACTATTTGCATGTATTTAATAAACATGCCTGAAGATGAGCTCATATTATGTTTTGATCCAAAGAGGAAGGAGCTTTTTGAGATCATGGTAGGTGAGATTAATAGGAGGGAGTTTAGAGCTCTTTGAGAGGCCTGGGCAATTTTTGACAACCAAGTTAACTTGCTAACATCATGTAAGATTTGTGGTTTGGGCCAGTTTCAGGTGGTCACAAAGAATATGCCCGTGGAGAAGAGAAGTGATGAGGGTTTTACTACTCGGTTAACATTAATCACACAAATTTATACAATACCTACAAAGGCAAAGGAAAAGATAAAGCCATAGTTGAAGAAGAGCAAGAGGTTAGTCATCCTGGAAAAATTGCCAAAACAGAGGTCATTGCCATAGCCAATGCACCAGCTCTACAGTTATTGGATAGTTCGTGCCTAGAGTTCTTGTAAGCTGCTAGATTGGATGAAGGTGCATTCGGCTTTGTATGCAAGGTCAAAGTGCATGACCTGGCCTTCCCACATAATTGCTATGCTATGAAGTGCATCACTCGTGGGGCATCATTCTTGTCACCAAATATGATGGCGATGCCTGAGGACACTCGAGTGCATATCACTCATCGTAGTATCATTTTTGCAAAGGGATTAGTGCATTTAGACGATAGACCAATAATCACCTATCAGTTTTGGGATGCTGAACATCTAGAAAGATGGATGAGCCAACTTCGAAATTGATGGATCAAGACATATGCCAAGGGATTTCTAGGACGTGCCAAAGAATGTAGGCACAGCACGGACATTTAGAGGTCACATCCTACTAATCATTTATGGCCTCTTGGAAACCCTTGAGTACATGCATAATAAGGATCTCTTGCACAATGATCTATATGGCAGTCATATTTTTTTTCATTTTGATGAGAGCACAAGTATTGTTTATGTGGGGTTGGCAAATTGAGGTTAGATAGCACGCACATGAAGCACATCTCATTCTCTGAAGCTTCAAGATGAAAGACTAGAGACAAAGACAGAGTGGAAAAACCAAAATAAAAATATGTTACGCCTGAATGCTTTTCTACAAGTCCTCCCCCTTGCAATAGGCCAAAGATGTATATTCCATGAGTTTCCAAATCAAGCTCTTACTTGATTATATTCTAAAGCCATTTCCAAATGATGAAGTTGCTGTATTAATTGCTCGGACCATGCGATTAGGGATGTCAATATATCCCCTATAAAGGCCATCAGCCAACAAATTTATCTTTGTGTATGCATGGAGCCCAAAAAACTAGGCTAGACATTTATAGGTTCTTAGGCTTGCATCCATATGATGGCTAGTTGCCTTGTATTTACAAGTAACATGGATTTATTGTACATCTCGGACTTGTATCGCAAAGAGTATATAAATTGTCTCGAATATTAATGGCAATGTAAGTGTGACTAGTGTGACTATACTAAATTGTCTGCATATGATTGTCTCTAAATTTAAGTGTGACTACTGTGACTATGCATCTTTAAATTGTCTCGAATATTCAAGTGTGACTAGTGTGACTATACTAAATTGTCTGCATATGATTGTCTCTAAATTTTTTGCATATTAATTGCTTATTTGTATATGATTTTTTTCAAAATCAAGTATATTTTTTTATGAATCCAGAAAAATCAAATGGTGGTTGAAGCAACTGGTGAAGGATATTGACCTCCGTAGGTTGAGAGAATAGATCATGAAGAGTCCCATTGCATACTACAAGAGGAGATTCGTCGATTTGGTGAGCAAGATCTGTCACAATTCTTTGAGGACATCCCAAATGAAGAAGGTTTCAAGGGATATCCCTTAGCACTTAAGGATGTGAAGAAGCTATGTCCTTTCCACTTTGTACGTGACACTTTGTTTTGGATAAGTGGTCGAGCAAAGGAGGGGTCCCCCGCTGAAACTCTGTGATATTCAACATGTGGGATTGGCCAAGGTCTTTCTTCTAAGTTCTATACAGAAAGAGAGAGAAATGCCAAATAACAATCAAATGAAATTATATTTTATTCAATAGGTTGCCATCCAAGATATCCTAAAGAGACGAGTAGATTGGACCTCTTGTCCAAAGAATGTAGGAATTGGTCTAGGTAGACCTAAGGAATGAGCAGCTCTGCTGCAAGAAGAGAAAATATTCCCTTGCCAGCACAAAAGCGTCCTGTCATCTTGTTACACAACGAGCATGAGAAGATCATCAAGATGGCCAGCCAAGGAATTGCCCTTCCAATCCAAGGACAAACTACAGAAAGTGTGATTGAGAGGATTGCTCGACTTAAAGCAGAGGTTGCATCACTGCATGCAGAGAACCAGATTCTCCATGCAGTGATTGTACGTTATCAAAATCTAAGCAATGTGTCAGCTGAGCTATTCAACATTGTGATGATCTACGTGGAAGCCCATCAAGTGTTGGTGTTGGTGCTAGTGGTGGCCACTTACAAGAAGATGCTAGTGGAGGCATCACCCCCAGGAGGATATAGAAGACCTATCTTAGTGACACAAACCTTTTTTTAGATATTTTTTGTAGACTAAAAAACATTTAGTTGTAAAAGATGATTTAAAGTTATAATGGCAACCTCTGTTTTTGAAAATATATACTCACAAAAATTTGATGTTGTGTTTTAAGTTGCATTACATGTTAGTGATTGACTATTTCAAGTTGATGAGTACAATTACATTATTCTTCTACTAGCACTAGCACTATATCATCAACTTCATCCATATCTCAAGCATCTGATTTTACTTCCCATTCATCCTCATCTTCACTACATCTCTCTTCTGCAACTGCATCAATAGTCAAAGATAATGGCATACAAGATTGTGCAGCATGAGTAGCTATATTTTGAGGTATATGTAACATTCTTGTATTTCAAAATACGTATACCAAGTTGGCTGCATGCGATGCCTTCAATCGATTTGGTCGTTTGTTGTGAATGAAATCGAATGCATGACCACAACTTTTACACCGTATATGGAATGCTGTTTTTCCTTGTCTTACCTCATCAACATAATCCCATTCTGGACCACACACTATTTTAGCCAATTGATCTAGAAAACATGTGCGAAAGAATATTATATATGAGCAATACCTTAATTGAACAAATTAAAAGAGGTCGCAACACATATGCATGTCCATGAATGTAACTCTGGGCTTTCAACACTTGAGAAACAAACATTTTCACGTGCTCCAACATTGACCTTGAAGTTCCTGGCTGAACTGGATGTTCATGCAGCCCAGTGTGGAGCATCATTCTTGTAATAGTTATGTCACGAGGCATTACGTAATACACAATACATCTACACACTTGCACACACACAGTGTGCAGTTTTGCAACAAAAGTGACAAACTATTTTAGTTTTCTCATCCTCTGTCAGAAGTCCAATTGCAATCTTTTTTGTCAGATGTCCATGAAAGAAGGTGTTGTTATACCTTTTATTGTTCAAGTAAAAAGGACAGCTAAGCCTATGGCACTCCAAAGTACCAACACAATAGCTAATATGCACGGTACAACTTACAGACATGTTTGATGTTACTGGACGTGTCCATAGGTGACCATCATATTTTTGCTCCATTCCATCCATATTTTCTATTTTGCCATATGTTGGTGGAAACTCTAGGATGGAATCACCATCATAATGTCTTGGCACCTCCTGGACTTGGATGACTCGAGTAACTTTTTTCAACAATGAGAACGTAGAAGAGAAGGTTGCTCCTTCTTACGAAGAACTGAAAGTATACTCTCCGGAAGCAATACATTCATCTTCAGAGATCTTGTGCTTTGAACCTTTTGGATTGCTTGTGCCTTCACCTGGTTGCAAAACAGTTGGTGCTGAGCCATTCAAGTCACTCTCAGAGGAGGAGCTCGAGATATGAACATGGGTGTTTTGTGTCAATAATTCTTTATCCATTGAAGTCTCCAAATGTCGGACATCTTGGGCAATGTCATTAGCACTAGAATCAAGACTATCAACAGCACAGAGAGGACTACATTGTAGCATATATGTTTTACTTCAAGTAATATCTACGAGGTAGTTTTTATTGCCCTCCATATCATAATGAGCGATGATTTCCTCTAGGCTTCCATCGGTCCTAGTAGCTTTCACTCCAGAAAGGGCGTGTGATGAAGGCAGAAACCCTTGTAGATATCCATGATTGACAAGCGTGGTCTGGTGGAGAAGTATTAAAGTTTGAGATTTTTTGCTGCAGCAGCCATCAAGCTCCCACTCAAAGGTGACGGTGTGCTCCATAGGAAAGGCAATACGAAGATGCAGAAAGGACAAGAGAGGCGAAAATGTGAAATGAAAATATAAAAACGAAAGAACAGGTGGAGCAATCACGATTGAGAATGTAGGCGGTTGAAATGATAAAACAAGGTGGAGCAATCACGATTGAGAATGTAGGCGGTTGAAATGGTAAAACAAGGTGGAGCAATCACGATTGAGAATGGTCACGATAAATTGTTTTCCTAAAAAATATACAAATATATATGTATCTACAAATATATAAAAAAATATACAAATATTTATTGATTCTAAGTATTATTTTTATAAAAGGCTAGTCTGTTTGTAAATACACACACACACATGTCTATATTTATATATTATATTGTATATATTTTAGGCTAAGAATCTTTAGGATATATGTATTTTAGTGTGTGTGTGTGTATTTACAAAGAGACTAGCCTTTTATCTATTTTAGGATCTATAGATATATTAGACTATATATCTATTAGGCTACACACACACACACCACACATTTATTAAAATACATATAGCTTTGTGTGTGTGTGTGTGTGTCTGTGTGTGTGTGTGTGTGTGTGTGTGTGTAACCTAATAAATACCTAGACTAAAATATATATATATATACATCAATATATATATATGTACATATATACATAGCCTAAACTATATTCTCTCTCTCTTTTGAGCCTAAATATTTAAAAAAGTTTTAAAAGAGCATGAGTTTTATCTTTTTTGTAAATCACATATTCTCTCTCTCTCTCTCTCTCTCTCTCTCTCTCTCTCTCTCTCTCTCACACACACACACACACACACACATTTTTCAATGGTTCAATATGTGTGGCATACTTTTTTAAAACATTTCTATTATTTAAGTTATTGAAATTGTTTTTCAATGGTTCAATATGTGTGGCATACTTCTTTAAAACGTTTCTATTATTTAAGTTATTGAAATTGTTTTTCAATGGTTCACATCAACTTGGGCCGCCTGTATATCAACAATACCCACCATCAGGAGCGTACCTAGGGTATTACATGGGGCCACATGGGGCACAGTCCAATCCACCCATGAGACAAGGGCATCCAATGATCTATCCACCCAGCCAAACTCCTCCACCCATCATCCGCCCCAACCAGCACCCGCTCCAACCATGGCAATGTTAACATTGAAAATATTGAGAATAGCCATTTGAATAAGGAGGGGGTGATTGCTGGCATCACACCCCTAGCCCTAGCTCAACCAACACTAGGACCTAGACTAGAGTGGAACAAACCTGCAAACATCTCAAAGCTAATCACTAAGTTTGATGGGACTGGAGACCCCATCCTACACATAGAGATGTTTAACCAGATTTGTGAAGCCTTTGGCTATGTGGACGATCAAGTTAAGGTGAGTGCCTTTGGCCTCACCCTAGATGGTAAAGCTGACCAATGGTTCAGGTTCTTGAAAATTGAGAACAAGGCTACCTTCAAAGCCTTGAAAGAGGCCTTCAAGGTTGGATATTCTCATCAAGGAACCAGATGGAGTCCTATTGAGCAGTTACATAATGTTAGACAAAAGGATGGTGAAACCAAACAAGGTTTGCTCCAACATACATTTAGGAGATCACATCTCTCTACATGCTTTAGCACTGCATACCTGCCTAATGTCGCCACTCAGGAACATGAACAGGACAATAAAGAGGAACCATCAAAGGAAACATGCTCGCATAGAACTCACAACCTTAATGAATTCCCGGGGCCAGAATGCTATGTTTTTCCTACCAATTTAGGCACCCACTAGCTAAAATATGTAGGGGTGGTTGAAGCACATGACCACTTCAACAAAATATGAAAAAATGAGTTTGCAAATAACTCCCTTGTGGTCCACACAACCACCCCAAAGACAATGTAACCCATTGATCTCAAACCCAAACCCGAAAAGCTTTGCCACTCTGCGTGCAAAGCACACAATAAAACGTTAGTGTTGGCGAAATAGGAAGCCAAAAAACTGATAGAAGAAGAAAGCGCTAGGGTAAAAGATACCAAAAAAGTGCCCAAACACTTCAAGACATTCTAGATGGCCAACAAATATATGCAATATGACATGGTGCAAAGGTCCCACAATGGACAGCCAGGGACCTCATATGACGGTCTAGCCAAGGTAAAGGAAATTAACCTGGCAGGCCCAGGTGAAGACCTTAGGCCAATATGCATTGGAGATGACCTCTCTATCAAGGAAGAAACCAAGCTCATCGCTCTACTAATAGAATTCTAAGATTGCTTCAGTACACGGGTATGAAGGTTTTACCTCCCAAAGTAGTTAAGCACACCATTCCGAAGGTCGATGGAGCAAGACTGGTCAAACAAAGGGCTTACCCTATGAACCTTAAGTATTCCAAGATGGTCCAGGAAGAAATTGATAGACTCATTGATGCTAGATTCATTTACAAAATACAACACACAGAATGGGTATCACCTATAGTGATAGTGTTGAAATATACAAGTGAATAGGATGTGTGCGGGAATAAGCCCTTAGCAAGAGGCTGTAAAAGAGAATCTATAAATGTGAGAGAAGCTGTGAAAAGGTGAGAAGTATCTACTAGGAGAGAATAAAGGGTAGCATGAGGAGATTTAGGAGGTGTGGAGGTATTTTGGGGAAGAGGTGGAGAGAATCAAGCAAAAGAGGTGGAGTGAATCAAGGAGAAATGAGTGGGATTAGATGCTTGGATGTAAACCCTATAAATTGAGGCATTGGCCTAATAAG
Source organism: Cibotium barometz (assembly GCF_041138505.1). Lineage (NCBI taxonomy): Eukaryota > Viridiplantae > Streptophyta > Polypodiopsida > Cyatheales > Cibotiaceae > Cibotium > Cibotium barometz. The sequence goes on from NC_141051.1 coordinate 62,363,637, forward strand.
AATTTGCTGGTTTTTTATTACCCATGCATACATTAAGCTATCAATTAATTGCTCACTAATCACGTCTTAATTATTGTCCGATCTCTTTGTTAATGATGTTGATTCTAGCATTTGATCCACCATAGCTCATCACATTGCTGCAAATTTAACATGGTATCAGAGCCTAGCCTAGAATCCATTAATTTGTGAGCCCATTATCTTGCTAATCAATTGGCTAATTAGGATTAGTAGATAATTAAGATTTTTACCTCTTTTCAACTAGCTCTCTACACCCCCACCCAGTGGAGGGGCTTGACCTCCCTCCAGGAGAAACATTAGGGCTCCCAGCAGAAATCGCGAATCAGCAGGCACCGTTTTTCTGAGGGAAAAATGAAATGTCTTCTTCTCCAGATCAAATTGCTCTAATTCCTCTTGGCCCTAGGGGTTTTCAAGGGTGCTCTACAAGCTGGTGAAGACAGATTTGGATTTGATCAAGTCTATAGTGAGATCCAAGCTCTTCATCAAATTTGTAGGTGACTTTGGTAAAACAGAGATTAAGCATTCAATGTTTGGTTAAATCTTGTGTTTCTTGGCTTAATCCTCTACTAGACTAACTGCTATTGATGGCCTTGAAAGAATTTGAGCTCATTTGAAATCTAAGGCCTCAGATCTGGACTCCCCGCATACTCTATTTTTTGCACACAAAATAGAGGATTAATTTGCTAATCAGTGATTAATCAGCACTAATCACTATTTTTTGGTGCAATTGAGGGTTCAAATTAACCATTAGGTATCTGATAAAGATCCCTATAACTTCAGATTACAATTCAGAGATGGTTTGGCACTCCAACCATTTCGTACAGATTTGTTATCCTTGGTTTAATGTAATTTCTGGTAAAATTATGCTAATAAATTTGTGGTAATCATCATCTTGCATTTAACCCACACAAAAATTCAAGTTATTCACAGCCAAAGTTGCATTTGGGAATGTGCATAAGAATGAATGCTATATGCATTATGTATTGGGCACATTACATCATTGTAAAAATGGGATCAGACACTACCCTTGTCCATAATAAGGCAAGAGGCAAGACCTCCCGCATAGATTTGGGTTTGCATTGCATAATGACACAAGATAAACATCAAAATCGCAAAAGAACTGTCAACAATACATTAAAACATGTTGCTCACATGAAGTGAGAACTGACGGTCAAGCGAAAGAAGAAGAACATCTCTTTCCAAGAGGAAGATCAACACCAAGAAGAAGAGCTAGACAAAGCATTAAAGGAAGACATGGACGCGTGAAGAGAAGCTGCCAACGACAAGAAGACTAAAGACAAGAGAAGATGTGAAGCTCCAAGAAGTGAGGAGCCATGCGAAAATCTCAGAGAGAGAGAGAGAGAGAAACCCCACAACCCAATGTAACCTGCCCCAACAACAGAGTAAAACCACCTCTGAGCCACCCGATGATGTAGGCCATGTGGTAGATGTATGTGTGAGCACTTTAGTCAAGGTCGTGGGCACTTGTAGTAGCCTTGGACACATAGAGAGAGAGAGAGTGTCAAGGACTATGAGTTTAGGGACTTGAGGCACTGGTCGCGGACTATCAAGTAAGAGGGAAACTTGGTATAGGGTCCAGGTGTGCTAGGAGTATTCACTTGAGGGGGGGTGTTGAAATATACAAGTGAATAGGGTGTATGCGGAAACAAGCCCTTAGCAAGAGGCTATAAAAGAGAATCTGTAAATGTGAGAGAAGCTGTGAAAAGGTGAGAAGTATCTACTGGGAGAGAATAAAGGGTAGCATGAGGAGATTTAGGAGGTGTGGAGATATTCTGGGAAGAGGTGGAGAGAATCAAGCAAAAGAGGTGGAGTAAATCAAGGAGAAATTAATGGGATTAGATGCTTGGATGTAAACCCTATTAATTGAGGCATTCGCATAATGAGAATTTGCTGGTTTTTGATTACCCATGCCTACATTAAGCTATCAGTTAATTGCTCACTAATCATGTCTTAATTATCATCTAATCTCTTTGTTAATGATATTGATTCTAGCATTTGATCCACCATAGCTCATTACATTGCTGCAAATTTAACAGATAGTGCCCAAAAAGAAGGGAAGGTAAGAGTGTGCATAGACCTCAAAAAGGTCAATGCCTCCACCATACAGGATCATTATCGCTTACCTTTCAAGGAGCACGTGCTCAAACGAGTTGCAGGAAATAAAGGCGACAACTTCCTTGATGGATTCTCCGGCTACAACCAGGTGTTGATCGACCCCAAGGACCAACTGTACAAAATAGCCTCTACTACAGAATGGGAAACTTACGCATATCGTGTCATGCCCTTTGGGCTGACCAATTCCCCATGGTACCTTCTAGTGACTAATGTGCATGAACTATAAGGAATATCTTTGGAAATTCCTTGAGGTCTTTATAGATGACCTCTGTGTCTTGGCTATCTATGTGAGGTGCTAGAAAGATGCAGGTTATACCGCATTTCATTGAACCCACTCAAATGCTAGTTTTGGGTTAGGGAGTTATCCTAGGACACATTGTCTCTCAACAGGGAATCTCCATGGACGATAGTAAGGTGTAGCTCATCCTTGAGCTAACCCCACCCAACAATTTTAAGGGAGTGCAGCGTTTCATGGAACATGTTGGCTACTATCGACATTTCATTTTTATGTACGCTAATATAGCTCGATCTCTTTATAGACTCTTAATCCTTTTCAAGTGGATGTAGGAATGCCAACATGCTTATACCACCCTCAAGAAAGCCTAGGCTATAGTGCTCCTATTATTTTAAGGTCCCCCAATTGGGACAGTATCTTTCATGTCCACATCGACGCCTCTGCCTTTGCTCTATTGGATGTGTGCTGGCCCAACCTGGTGAACTCCCATCAACTTTGCCAGTTGTTGCCAACTAAACGAGGCCGAGAGAAATTATACCACGATTGAAAGGAAAGGGCTGGCCATGGTCTACATCGTTAAGAAGTTTTGCCATTATCTTCTGGCGATCAAATCTATCTTCTTTGTAGACCATCAAGCTCTTCTATACCTGTTAAACAAGCCGTATACAATAGGAAGAATCACCAAGTGGATGCTCATCTTGTTTGAGTTTTACTTCACTATCGCACTGTGGAAGGGCTCACAGCATATCTTGGGAGACCACATGTCAAGAATCCCCAATGACGAGCCACCCGTGGGAGTTGACGATGATTTACCAGATGCCACCCTGTTGTTCCAATTATGTTTAATCCCTGAATGGGGCGAGGAGGTAGCACACTTTCTAGACAATGGCTTACTAGTTGACCCCCTCCTCCTAGACAAGGACCGTGCCTAATGCCTCATTAAACAAGAAGCCCCCTACCAACTCATCACAGGCCAACTCTATAGGAAAGGGAAAGACAAGATTATCAAATGCTATGTTCATGAAGATGAATACGTCTTCCTTCTAGAACATGCTCACTCTGCTTGTGTTGGTGGGGGGCACTTTGTAGAAAATATCCCTGCACGCAAAGTCCTCACAGCCGGGTTATGGTGGCCCACATTAATGGTTGATGTATTAGAATATGTCAAGTGTTGCGATGAATGCCAATGAGTGGCAATCCCCCGCTCTCAGGAAATCATGCCCCTAAACCCTATTGTGTCCCTGCAACCATTCAAAAAGTGGGGCATTGATTTCCTTAAAGTGGGGGATTGCCAATGATGAGTGGCAATCCCCCGCTTTAAGGAAATCATGCCCCTAACCCCTATTGTGTCCCTGCAACCATTCAAAAAGTGGGGCATTGATTTCATTGGGCCTATTAGTTCCACAGCAAGATACATTCAAGCCTGATATATAATTACTACCACGGAATATTGCACCAAATGGGTCAAAGCTCAGGCTACCCGTAAAGCTGATGCACAGTTTACCATAAAATTCCTATATGAGTCAGTCATCACATGCTTTGGGTTCCTCCTTGAGCTTGTGAGCAACAATGGAACACACTTCATTAATGAGGTAATACAATTCCTCTTAAAAGAATTCCTTGTCACTCATAGAAAATCTTCCCCATATTATCCCCAAGCTAATGGCCAAAAGCAGAATGCACTAACAAAGTTTTATGTGTCCTTCTCACCAAAACTCTTTAGGCCAACCGCAAGTATTGGGAACAAAAGTTACCGGCAGCTCTCTAGGCGTATCGAACTTCCTACATGGCTGCTACCAACACCACACCATTTAGTTTGACCTATGGTATGCCTTAGTGTTATTCCAATGAAGTTCTTGGTCCCAAGATTACGCATTCTTGTAGAAGAAAAACTCATGGGGAATATCTTAGGCTGTCGCTTGTTCGAGCTTGAAAAGCTTGACGAAACATGCCTCTTAGCTATATATAGCATGGATTGTAGAAAAGCTAAGGCATAAACAATGGTTCGATGACTAGCTAAAAGACAAGAAAATGAATGAGAGTGACATGGTCCTCCTCTTCAACACAAAAACACATAAAAAGAAACTCAAGCTCAGAGGCTTAGGACCCTTCCTAGTCATTGAGATAACCTCAAAAGCCAGTGTGCGCATAGAAACACTCGATGGTGTCGAAATGGCAGGATACTTCAACGAGGATACTTCAACGGCAGAAAATTAAAACGCTACTATGGAACACTAACCGAAACTACCCTAAGGGACATTCATGACAAAAAGCAAAGAAAACAGGACCACGAAGAAATGAAACACACAGCCCAACAAGAGGCTAAAGCAAGGCAAGCTAAACTTAGGAAGAAAAATATAGTGGTAAACATAGTTCCAAGTTGTAGACCTTGAAGAAGAAGATTGGGAGGTGAAGCCTGCTGGGTTATGGTTAGGAAATTATGACCACCCCGATGCGTTTCCCCCAAAAATTAGCTCTTGTAGATACAAGGACTAGTTACAACCTAATGTCTCATGAGACATGGTTTTCCCTTGGGGAACCCCCATTGAAGAGACTTCGGCTACGATCACAGAAGTGGCATCTCAAGAAGTTCATTGCTTAGGCACAATCACACTTTTGTTCCACATTGGAAATAAGGGTAGTTTTATGTGATGGCTGCAAGAACCATGCAGGAAGAAATGCTTCTTGGAAGAGGTTGGATGGGACATAACCGATGCAACATAGACTGGGATGCAAGGACGACTACCCTACAACTAACCTCCGGCCAAGCTATTGTCTTCATGATGGACGAAGAACATGTACCCGTTGCTCCCTCATTGCCAAGAAGTTACCCCTCCACTCACCAACATTATTACACCCTCTAGTCCACACAGCTCATACCGCTCAAAAAGAGGTTGCTCCCAACTCCAAACACACCACTGCCTCTCACATGCTCTTTGCTACCCCACTCGACAGCAACCCAATTCCACCTCTCAAAAGCCACCCAATCTGTTGACCCCCAACCAAATAATAACCACACTAACCCTCCTAACAATACTAACAAACGCACACAGGGCAAGCCTTCTCGACAATAGGTACCTAAAATCCTCCTAAAAACACAAGGGTATTATGAAGGCATTTCTACTTTGTGGATCCCTCAAAGATCCAACTCTCATCCTCATATACCCACAACCCAAGATCCTCATCTCTCTCGTAGGCAACCAATTTGATAACCACAAGATCACAGGGTACAAGACAAACGAAGGACCAAACGCTCTCCAAAACCAAACTATCATCACTCACGCCCTAATCGTTCCCAACAACAACTTCTCGGTGGATCCCCAAACCTCTACTTGAGGCTCAACAATATTATGAGGGCAATCTCCACATTTGGGTCCCCAAATCACCAAGGCACCAACTCCCAAAGTGGCCTCCACCACGAATATTGCATAGGAGAAAGGGAAGCAAAATCTTCATGAGCGACGACCTTTTGACCCCCAACAGCAACCCACAATCCATACCAAAGATATACCCTCGATGTCGGCTACTCCCCCACCCATAATTGTTAGGCTACCTTGGAGTACTCCCAATCAACCCTCAATCTGTCGAGTTGTCTCAGGTACTCCCTCGTCACACCAGCCTCTAAACTCCCTAAGGAAATCCCAACCTCGCCATCACCTAATTGGAACCGACTCCTCCATTTGGTGAATTGGGCATGTAGTCAGTACAAAACCCACAATGGGGTGCTTGCAGCATAGCCCATGGGTACAGAACTTGTTTGTAGAGTTCCCTTTAAAAAAAACTCTTTGCCACGGCCATACCATTCAGAACATCAAGGTTGCCATGGCCATAGAAACATCCACTTGAAATACCACGGCTATTCCATTCTCATCCCTACTTGGCAACGGCCGCACCGAATTTGCCACGACCGTACCACCATCTACTTGAAGTGTCACGACCATACCATTCCCCTTTAGCGTTGCCATGGCCGTTCCATCCTCAACTCCCCCTTCCATGCCCGTTCCAACATTAACACTCAAATGGTATGCCCATTCCAAATAGATGCCACACTCGTACACCAAACGATGCTCAAACTGGTACGCCCATTTCATGGGAATGCCACACCCATACCATCCTCTTGCCACGGTCATGTCCTTTTAAAACCTATATATAGGGGTCCCACCCTGTCATTTCCTCATTTCAACTTTCAGCCTACCCGAACTCTTACCAATTGTTTTATTAAGATTTCCTTTTATGACCACCCTCACTCACCCATGGCCAACACATCAGACTCCTCCTTGGAGGTACTCAAGAACCCTACCCTCAGGAAGTAGTGCCCAACAGGGGGACGTTTTGATGAGTATGGCTACCACCCGACCCAATCATCACACCTGGGGAATAACTCATGAAGCAAGCCAGTGGCCACATAGTCCACTCCTTTATTAAAAACAATCTTAAAGTGGAGCATAGACTATTATATTTCACTAGACCATGCTTAATCGTTGAAACATGACGATCTCATGTGACAATGTGGGTGTAACACTAGTGCGCACCAATCTATTGTAAAGAGTCACAATAAGCCAAGAACTTAACAATGACTTCACAATGTCCCTAATTACGTAGAGAGAGATCACTTACTCATTTTGAGATCGTAAAACCAATAGCAATTCTCCTTCTTGCTTCTTGTCCACAACCAAAAATTGACATTTGACCCGAACATGGCGTGAGGGGCTATGAGACCAAGCTAGAGAAAACAAAATAAAGATATTACAATATATTACTTTTAATGTTGCATAAAACCACTCTATGGCATTCAAAAGAACATACCTTCGCGCACTCGAGACATCCATGCCTTCACACGATGATTGCCATCCCAAACAAGAAACTTCTTACCACTGAGATCCTCCCACTCAGTTCCTCTGATTTCATCCTCAAATCTATCATGTTGTACCACCCAGTTTGGTCCCCATTATTGCAAGTCTATTTGTGTGACCACGAAATACATAGAGCTTCCAGGACGTGTAAGTGAAACTAAAAAAGGAGGAGATGCTTCGACATAACCATGGCAGTCAAAGGAATCACGAAACACCTCAAGTTGGCTAGAAACTATATGGATGGCTTCATTTGGAATCAGCCTGCATAAAGGGACCAATGGGGTAGAGGAATTGCGTTGCACAAAAAACTTAGTGGTGAATACATCACCAAGCAATCCCAATTCAATAGATTTTCCAAGAAGCCTTCTATGGGTCTCCCCTGATTCAGGAATCTCCGTATGAGTTGGAGGAGGTGAGCTCATTTCGTTCTCTAACACAAGCGCTTCTTCCTCATGAAGAAGAGAATTATGCGCTTCTGTTTCCTCCCTAGCAGGAGATACATGTGAGGACACAGGTGTCCGTGATTGAGCTTCCTCGCTAAGAGTCAAACAAACACGCCCTCCTCCACCTCTGTCGACACCCTGGCCACTCCGCCGCCGGCTCTAACAAAATGCCAAACCTGGCCTTCAGAGCCGGGGGACCGGAGAGGCTGGAGCAAAGGGCGCAATGCATGCTCCGCCTCCACCTCCTTCACTGGCTCTACCTCCACCACCTCCATCTTCTCCACTGGATGCGCCTCAACTACTCCGCCTCCACCTCCTCCACTGGCTCCGCCTCCACCTCCTCCATCTTCTCCACTGGCTGCGCCTCCACCTCCTCCACCTCTGTCGACACGCGAACCACTCCGTCGTCGGCTCTAACAAAAAAGAACTGCACAAAGAAAAGAAATGAAAAAGAAAAATACCTCTTTTCCTGCATGCGTTTGCCTGCTTGTTGCTGAGTCGAGAGTATCCACAACGTCTTTTCCTTCATGTACCCTAAAATATGTGTACCACATATGTGTGTGGCCTAAAATATATATAGCCTAAAGATAGATATATACACATACATATATATGGCTAAAAATGAATTAAGCTATATGTATTTTATTCCACACACACACACACACAATTTTAATAACATAAATAATAGAAAAGTTTTAAAAAAGTATGCCTCTGATGATTGGAAGATAATGTGGCATCAGCAGATTGAAAGATGACATGGCTTCATTAGGTCCGAAGATGATGTGACATCAATAGATAAGAAGATGATGTGGCATCAAACAATAGGTTGGAAGATGGCCATGATGTCAGCATGTCAAAAGATGATGTGGCATTAGATAGGTAGGTCGGATGATGACATGGCTTCAGCATGTCAGAAGATGATGTGGCATTAGCAGATCAAAATATGACATGTGGCATTAGCATGTCGGATGATAATGTGGCTTCAGCTCGTGAAAGATGACATGGCAATGGCATCGATAGATCAAAAGATCACGTGGCATTGGTAGGTCAAAAGCTGATGCAAATTCTACATATCTGAGTCTACAAACGAAAAAGGATGATGTTGAATCTACAACCCAAGTGTACAATGATGAATGCTAGAATGTAGAAGATTGACTTAGGAGTTTGTGTGGCACCGACGTGAATTAGAACGACTAGATCTGAGGTGGCATAGATTTAAGGCAGTGTCGTGTGAATAAAGCTAATGAAGATGCTGGTGTGCATGATCTCAGACTCGGTGGCACCAAGGTATCAATGGAGTAAACAAGTCTTTGATAGCATGTTAAAATTACAAGTATACGAGGAAATGCGACATAGAAACTAGCACAAATAATTGAATGAGCTAGTTAAGAACTAAATCATCGTTGTTTATATTATTGAATCAGATGAGATAAATGAATAATAATTTTGACTCTAGTCAATGGATGGTCTAATACCCAAAACCCTAATCCTAGTACTAAGGAGCTTAAAGAGCTCAGATATGATAGTTCATATCATGCTGTGAGTGTCAGTCTCAGACTACACTTAGAGAATGGCTTCCGCTTATTGTGTTCACTTTAGTTCACCCAATTTACTATCAACAATAGCTGCATAAAAATTTTACTTTTATAATGATCTAGGATGAGAAGCTCATCGCTTGTTGCGTCATGCTTCATCTCCCCCGATATAATCAGGTAGGTGTGACTACAATTCTGCAGCTCATTGCTTGCTGCATCATGCTTCATCTCCACTGATGTAATCAGGTAGCCTGTGACTAGAATTCTGCACAATATTAATGCATAAAACTTTTTGATATAGAGTGCTATGCATTGATGGAGAGTATAAGATTTTTGAATGTTTATACTCTCTTATTCATATAGCATATATATACATCTTATTTCCCACATACTCTAGCTCTGCGCCATGATCTCATTCTCTATGCATAAGGTATACTCTCTATTCATAGAGTTTACATGTGTATAGACATAGTCATCTCACAATGCTTGCCAAACCTCCTTATGTTAAAGTTCAATGGGAAGTTACATTGCATGCTAATGTAAGGAGGTCTGGCAAGTATTGTGAAGTGGGATCCTCTCACATATTAGAGCATACATAGGCTCTATGCATGCATGTTAGAGCATGCATAGGATTTATGCATACATGTTAGAGCATGCACAAGCTCTATGCATACATTCATATTAGAGATGCTAATCCTAATATTATAATCCTAGTGATATTAAGTTTTATAGATGTGTCCCCCACCACCAAAAAATGACCTAGCATATGGAGGTGCATCCTTAAGTACACCTCCTATACCAGAGGATGACTCAGATTTACGTAGTGTCTATGAGGCATAAGCAGCTTGGTGGCAGCTAAACTCAAAGTACGGCCAAGTTATTGAGCCGCTCGGGTGAATACCCTACCTTCTATGTGCCCGAGACTTTATCTATCTCATTAACCAGTCATTTCCATGCATCCCACTAGATTCCCTACCCCTCTCACTTCCACTTTGCTTACCCCTCTCCCTTCCACTTTACCTACTCCTCATCCTTCAGCTCCTACCACACAAAGTGTGGCCTACTCCTATCCCCTCCACACAACATACCCCACTCACATCCGCGATGCCATCTTCCTGACATGGGGCAACCTTACGATGCCACTTTGGTGGTCATAGTGCAAGGGCTTCTTAGAGCTATCTCGACGATCAGTTAGTGGGGGGTGGGTGTGATGGATAATTTGGAGGAGGTAAGTGGTCGCCTTCACTTATGGCAACTTACAAGGTTCTCGAGGATGGTATACTTTATTATAATCTTGATGAGGAGGGCAGCCCTTTTATGGATGAGATGGAATGGAGGGTCCACCAAGTAGTTAATCAAACTTATAAAGATTCTTTCAAATCATGGCGGGAGAAAAAGGACAAAGACTTCATGTATGTGGTGGTGCAATGTATGCATGAACGATTCCCAACTCCAACACACATGCATTTTTTTAACCAATGGGCTAGGGATCACATCATAAAAGGCTGGACATGACTATGCTCTCGTTTTCTTATAGTGTAGCTACTTTCTCATAAATAACTCTATACTTTATCTCAACAACCCCATTTTTTAAAGGGGTATATTTGCATGTAAGTTGCCTTCTAATCCCATGTATGTTCTCTCAAGAACTCATCAAATTTATGTGAGGTGTACTCACCTCCTCCATCTATCCTTAGCCACAATCCAATGACCATATTGCTTCTCCACAAGAACTTTGAACTCTTCAAATTTTCCCAAAGCTTTACTCTTCTCTCTCAAGAAATAGATCCATATCATCTTGCTAAAGTCACCAATGAATCGAATGTAGTACTTGCTTCCATTAATGGATTGGGCTTGTATAGGACCCCAAACATCACTATGCACAATCTCAAAGGTCTATTATTCATTTGGCCTTCCTTGGAAAATGAAAATCTTTTTTCCTTCCCAAACTGACCCACATCACATACATGTGTGAAATCAGTTCATGCTTGAACCTTGGAAAACTACCAAACAACGCGTTTTTTCAACATAGCTTTCAGCTTTTGAATGTTCCCATATGCCCAATTCTCTTATGTTGTATATCAAGAATCTAGTACAATTCCATGACCACATGAAAGCATGGCTGAATTCAATTATAGAATACCCCTACATCCAAAGTAAACAATCTTTCTTCCTTTTGACCCTTTGCAAGAGCTTAAATCCATTCATAAAGTCTTCCACAAAGAAACCATGCTCATTAAGTCTCAGTTGCAATCCTTGCTCTACCATTTGTCCAACCGATGACAAATTCTTAGTGATATAGATGACACATACAACACTTCAGATGATCTTCATAAAGTCTTCCAAAAAGAAACCATTCTCACTAAATCTCACTTTAAATCCTCGCTCTGAAGTGTAGGTGACACTTTAGAGGGTTGAAGGTAAAAGACTCTCTATGTGTAGGTGACATTCTATCAAAAGACTCTCTATGGCAAGTCATGTGGTTTGATGTTCCCGAATCCATGTACCATGTCTCATCAGCTTCACCATCAGTGAAGTCATGCTGTCCATAACATGTTTCATAGCAAACAAATGATTTACACTCCCATAATTTCTAGATAATGATAATTTCCATGTTGGACTCTTCCACCACACATGTCATTTTACTTCTTGTAACAATCTCTTGCCATATGACCAATCTTACCACAATCAATCAATCCCATTGCTTTATTGTTGTTGAGATTGCCAATGAACTCTTCCTCTAGAGCTAGATCTCCCCATGCCTTCAAAATAGGATCCTCTACCGCCTTGTGCACCATATGAAGACTAGGAATTCTATTATGGTGGTCTATCCATCCAACCACGCCCACCTATATGTCCTCTATAGATCTCCCCCTACTTCTTGCACCTCTATGAGAGTAGAATGCTTGGTCCCTTGCATGCTAATTGCTACTAGTAGATTTACCAAGCCTAAGATTTAATTCTTCATCAATAATAAGCAATGAGACTAAGTCCTCAAAATTTGGGGGACTGCCACCTCTAATTGTGATAGAGGTATTAAATGACTTATACTCTTTTACCACTCAATGTGATAGCCATAAGATCATTATCATCCAATTTATGGATGTAAGTGCATTTACATATCCCTTTATCTCTTGTACATAATCATGTATGCTCTTTTTATTGTGAGTTATAATATGTATCTTTTTCTTTAATTGAATCTTCCTTGCCTGTGTATTGGTGCCACACAATTTCACCAAAGTATCATATGCATCCTTGGGATTATTCACATCCTCTTGAATATGACATAGCATAGAATCTGTCACACATATAGAGAAGTAATGCAGCACTTTGTATGCTCTTTCCAACCAAGTTCTATGTGCTTAAAGTTGTGAATGTTTTGGATTTGTTGTAAGAAACCGTGGCTCTTGCTCTCATCACCTATCACCAAACTCTAGTAGTTTTTTCCTTTCAAGAAATTTTACATGCGGTACTTCCATATTTAAAAGTTGTTCTGATCAAGATTTTTTCCCACAATTTGCTGCACCGACCATCACCCATGTTTACTAAATACAATGCTTCAATGAGAACACTCAACCAACTAGTGTAACGAATGTGGTTCAATTCTAACCACTAATATATGTACATGCAAAAATGCTATCAACAATGTAGTGTCAACACCACTTGTACATTCACTTGTTTCTCAATGCAAAAACATAAACCATCCTTAAACCATATACATGTCCACATTTCACTCCCACATTCTTATTTGCTACTTACATAATTGCACATTAAGCAACAAGTACAAGCTCAAAAACTGTCTTGTAGAATTTTTGTAAGCTCCAAATCAATCCCCTCTTACAAAAATGTGTGAATTATCTTCTCAAGAGCTTTCCAATACTACGTAGCAATAGCAAATACCACGTAGCAATTTAGCAAATAATTTTACCACTTATAATTTATACATTCCAATTTCTCAAGTTTCTAACCTGCAACATCAAGTTTCAACCAAGCTTGTGGGAAAACATCACATACATTAACACTTCAACTAGATGTTATACCAGGTATCCCAAATCTATAACATACCCTTATCTTGTTCTGTTCATAATTTGAGGTACAAAACTCTAAATCCAATGTTTGGGTAGTCAAAACACATGTAAATAGAATGGGGATATACAAATAATACTTCCATAAATCCCAATTAACTCTCACACAACCATAGATAAGAATAGGAGAAGCTATTATTTCATTCCATTCTTCTTTGCATCAAAATCCACACACTTATAATGATAAGTTTACACCATACTAACGTTACACCAAATGTCCACACACTTGATCATCATTGGGCACCGCCAACTATTACTTGTCAAACCATTGAATATACCATAATACAAAACATTTTCTTGTACTATGGGGGTTAAAACATTTAGTTTGTATGGGGGTTAAAACATTTAGTTTGTAGGGCAAATGCTTGAAGTAGATACACATTTAAATAGCAAAGGTTTAATGCAATAAGGCGGCATGGCTTACAACCCTGGCTCACGACATCAATATCAAATCATATCATGTCTACATGTATGTTTTTAAAGTTGGCAAGCAGAATATTTAAATGCTGGTGGTGGTGGCAACATCTCATTTTCTCTCACTCCATTGAGGGTGATGAATGCCATGTCCATCCCCCGTGATGCTATATGTATGTTTTTAAAGTTGGCAAGTAGGATAGTCGACTGGTGGTGGTGGCAACATCTCATTTTCTTCTACCCCATTGAGGGTGATGAATGCCATGTCCATCCCCCATGATGCATGGATATCGAAGTGGCAATGCACAAACCAGATCCCTGCACATTGCATCATCCATCATGAGAAATCTTTTTTACAATGAGAATTTTCTCTTTAGAAAAAGACTTCCTTCAAGAATAACTTCTCAAAATATTTCAAAGCAAATTAAGAGAGTAGCAACAAAGTGTTCTATAGATTATGAGAGAAATAAAGACAAAAATTCATATTGTGCGATAAGGTAGAGGGCTTATTACAGAAGAAAAGGAACCATAATATGTGTGTGGTGTGTGTGCGCGCGCGCGCACGAGAGAGAGTGAGAGAGAGAAACGTTATGGTAATCAAGATTGATAATAAAGGATGAGGTGCTGCATAATATTATTGATTACCTGGGTTGAGAGCTTGGAAGCGGACGGCAGCCCAACCGCCAGCAGGCACGGAGACGGTGTTGCGGGAGACAGGGTTGACGAGGTTGAAGGAGGCAGGGTCAGTGGAGGCGTTGAAAGTGCCGTTGCCCCTGCCCACCTCGTAGAAGTTTTGGCCGTGGAGATGGATGGGGTGTTGTTCGAAGAAGAGCGTGGCCGTGTCTTGGTATACCACCTGTACAGTGCTTTTGAAAGGGATCACCCGCACCCGCGTCCCCGGCAACGCTACCTTCATGTCCGGGTTCACTGCCGTGTAATCGTATTGGAATAGTGGCACGTCCGGGAAGTTCGTCGTATAAATCCCGCTTATGTTGTAATAGTAGGCCTAGGACAATGGATTTCACACTCATTTCATTTGTATATTTTTCATTGGTTGATTTCTATTATGAGGCCTCACCAAACGTATTCAAAATGACTCATACACCTCTCAAACAAACACTCCTATATGTGTGGGTCAAAATTACTCGTAGACCTCTCAAACAGACACTCCTATATGTGTGGGTCATAATATCATACACACACAATCAAATTTTTATTATTTATAGGTCTCTTTATCGGGAAAAAAGAAGCTCTATTTATTATTAGCTTTGAATACAGATTCAAATTTATTGATTTATAGTCACACGTTTACTCTTTCAATATTATATGTAAAAAGTATGTATAGTAAGATAGTGAACATAAGTGGTCTTTTTTGTTAGTTCGTTTAGCTAAAGACATCGATGTCAATGTCTCTTTGACTAGGAGTTTTAATTTCTAAATGCACCAGTTCTAGAAAATCCCTAGATTCTAGATATTCAAAGAAAACTTCTATTTGAATTCTACGACCACTGTAGTAGGTGTTCAAGATAGTCACACTTTAATATAATAATAATAATAATAATATAATAGTAATAAAATTTGACTCAAGTGTCGCATTTTTAAAAAAAATTGGTAAAAGGGATGATGTGCTCTGCTTACCTGGAGGAGCGAGAGGTTGGGGTTGACGAAGGTAATGTTGCTGATGGTGGCTCTGATGAGGCTGTTCTCGGGACCTTCGCAGGTCCGTCCAGTCGGACAAAGCTGGAGAGAGTAGCCTATGGTGTGGAGCAGGTGCACGTCCACGATTTTGGGAACGTCGTAGTAGTAGTAGCCTTCCGAGTAGTTCCTACCCTTGAGGCTGGAGTAGAAGCGGTTGACGAAGTCGGTGTCGTTGGCCAAGGGAAAGCTGGGCAAAGTCAAGTTGGTGGATCCGGGCATGGTGCCGCTGTAGCTGAGGATGGCCGTGGTGGCAGTGGGGGGAAAGGGCACAAAGGACGTATTGGGCACCGAGAAGACGGAAGCTGCAATGTAGTACTGGCCTATGGGCTTGTTGGCCGTGAGGAGGACGTTGGAGGTCTGGCCGGGCGCCAGCACTATGATGTCTGTCATGTATGGCTCCACATACTCTGCATCGGCCTCCACGACTGTGAGGCTGTGATTCGCCACTGCGAAATACATGTGGAAGTTCATGCCTGCATTGATTAACCTCAGCATCACCGTCTCTCCCTGCGTCACAGTGTATACCACTGTCTCTGCATACATATATTCCAGCCACATGCATAGTACATATTAGAATCTAATTTGCCTTGGAAGCTGTTAGTACATTATAACTACAACCACAATAAAATTGCCTTGAGTTTTATAACACATATTTCTTCCCTTTTTCCTTCCTTTCTAATGCAATATTGTGCATACATAGTAGAAGACCTTGGCTGCTTAGGGGAAACCATTCCTATTAACTTCTTAAACTAGGAAGTTGTGGTCGAGGTACTAGTTATTACGATACTTACCACTGGATGAGCAGTTGTAAAGGTCCCCAGGCTGTCCGTTGATAGTAATGGCATTGGAGATGTTGTAACCTCCACCTTCAACAAGTGTTTGGTTTATAACATCCTCTACATTCACGTTCCACCACTCACCTAGACAAAAGCAATACCGTGATTTATGAGTGATCGTGTATAATGCTAGATGTTTGTGTTTTTGTTTGAAGAGGTGTTAATTCTTTCAGCGAGAAGTTATAAGGAGAATGATTGAGGTTTATCTAACCTAGAAGGAGAGGGGGGAGCTCTTGGTTGGGTTTGGGAAATGGGTAGGGAGTCTTGTTTTTCTTGAGAATGATAAAAGCGCCATAAAGGCTGGCTCTCAGCCAGCTATTATGGGCATGCCAGAAGAGGGTGCCCCTTTGTTCAAGGATCTGAAACCGGTGCACATAAGATTGATTGGTTTGGATGGGGCATTGCGTGATGTAGGCTGGCCCATCCGCCCAACACGAGCGCAGCTGCCGGACACCATGCCTACATAAAGACCATTACGCAATATATATATATATATATATATAAAGATATCATTACACCAATTATAGGCGGCTGCTATAAAGATAAATACGGTAGTAAATTAATTGATCATACCAGTGTATGGTTATGCCGTATGAAACAAGGTTTGTAACGTTAACCACCACCTTGTCTCCTTCCCTCACATAATTTGTTGGGCCGGGGAACTCGCCGTTCACAGTCAAGAGAGACTTCGTCTTGCAAAGGCGCGTAACATTGGTGTTTTGTATCTGACAACACCAAAAGGCGCCCAGGATTAAATATAGGGCAATCATTGAATGCAGCAATACAATCAAAAGCCCTGCTAGAGCTTCGATTAATATGTATAAATACAAGGGGTTGCTAATTCCTGTTTAACTGACCGTGAAATTGAAATAACGAGTTCTTGCAGAGGCCACGTTACAGAGGGTGAAGGCAAAGAGTAAGGCGAAAGTAAGCTTGTATGGAAAGTTTTTCGGGATCATTAACAGGGTGAACATATTATATATATATATATATGCAAACACAGAGAGAGAGAGAGGGGGATATTTGAGTATTCTAAATTAGCACAAGAGGTTCCCACAAATCTATATAGCACAAGAGTTCCCACAAATCTAGCACAAGCCGTTTTCACTAGAGAGAGAGAGAGAGCGAGAGATTGATTTAAGTATCCGAAATTAGCACAAGAGGTTCACACAAATCTATATAGCAGAGAGGTGAAGCTTATAGTAGCCTTGGAGATGCATTAATGTGATCGATCATTTATACATGTCTAAGGGTCACTGCTCTTGCATGTAGTAGAGAGTGCCCCAAACAGTACAACTTGCATGTAGTAGAGAGTGCCTCAAACATTACAACTGTAGCGTCCTTGATCTACGTACGTGTGTTTTCTCATATATATTGTTGACTTGCTCATATATATGTTTAGGTCAAACCGTGAAACCTGGGAGATAATCTCCGTGTGTCCAATCAAACGCTTATAATTACAGAAGTATCCAAGCAAAAAGAGTTTGAGATAGTGAACATTGTAACGTTTTCAAACGGAAATATGCATTGAAGGTTCCTTTTGAGCCGTCCGGAAAACGTAATTGGAAAAGCCCACGTGTCAACGGAAATGACCAACATGATTCGCGATTTGACAATAAGAAAAGATTTTGGGTGCATATTTGGAAAAGCCCACGCGTTATGTAGTGTCAATTGAATAATTATGAACGTTATTTCAAACCTTTTCACTATGGCCTTAAATTGGAAGGCTTACCTTAACCTTCAAGAGGGAGGCCATTGACCTTCTAAATATGCACCCAAAATGTTTTTTTGGAATAAATAATTTTGGTATCCTAAATCTTGTTTTAAGAAAATCGAGCTTTGAAATTTTTTGAAAGGTTAGAAGACTTATTTTATTTTAAAAACAAATCCTATCAAATTTACACGTGGCAATGCGCACGAATGAATGGATTGCATGGAAGCCACGTTTCATTTCCAAACGCTATATTAGACACTATGCAACATCGACTCTTATCTTCACAAGGCCATGGCGGCCAGCAAAACGAACGATAATAATGGCATGATTGAGCAAGAAAGTGGGTTGCTGTTGGCAGAGGGCATGGAGAGGTGGTTCCACAGGGTGTCGTGGCACCAGCACATGCAGTGCGTGCTGATGGGGTGCCGGTCCTTCCACTCGCTCGCGTCGTTGGTGCACACTCACTAACATTGACACAAACCTGCATCCCAGCCTACACCGATGTGGTCCCGACCACCAAACCATCTACCCAGACGTCATCTTCATCGACTAGTATTGGAACGTTGGTGTTCTGGTCCACCTACACACGCCTCATCAACACAACGCCCAACTGCTGCGCTGCCACTTAACCCTCCGTGTGGGAGAGCAAGCTTTGGAACACCTCATCCTCGCCATTTTTTGTTTTTATGCCATTGATGTCCTTAGCTTTGCTATATCCAACTTGCCATGATTACTGAAAATGTTGTATTTACACAACTTACGCGATGATCATTGTAATTGCAGTATGTTGTAATTTTTTTGAAGATTTTTTATTTACAGTCGGTCGTATTGTTTTTATTTTTGTTATGCTACTATTTCTTTAATTTTGAACATGTTGTAATTTCCTTAAAATCTCAATATATATTGTAATTCTTTAATTTTCAACATGTTATAATTTTCTTAAAATCTTAATATATTAGTAGGTTGTATTTCTCTTATTTTTGTTATGCTGCTATTTCTTTAATTCTTAACATTTTATAATTTTCTTAGAATCTTAATATATATTGTAATTCTTTAATTTTCAACATGTTGTAATTTTCTTAAAATCTTAATATATTATAATTTTTCATCTATACTATGAATTATATTTTAATATTTAAATTTACCGTACACTAAGGTTCTAAACCTTACTCTACCTATGGTTTTTTACCAAAAATTAAATACAAGCACCCTCGAAAAAATTAATTAATGTGAAAGAGTGAATAAGCACCCTTGAAAAAAGATGGAGGCCATTGACCTTCTAAATATGTATGTTTACGTTTACTAAGGCCATTGACCTTCTAAATATGTATGTTTACGTTTACTATTTAGCTATTCAAAGTAGTAGACTTGAAAATGCAAGGCATACCTTAGCCTTCAATTTATGTGTGTGTTTATTTATAATGTAGAGATTCAAAGTAGTAGACTTTGCCTTGGGTCATTCTCTAGAAGGTTTGAAGAGCTTCAATTCGTGGGAAAGCTGGAAATGGTCATTGGTTAGTTCACACGGAAGAAGGTTTGAAGGGCTTCTAAAGGCTTCAATTGGTGGAAAGCTGGAAATAGTAAGTTCACACGTGGACTTTCTTCACAGTTTCAAGACTGAAATTCACAATTGGACGTCGACATCATAATTATGGGCCTTAATTTTGACAAGCATTTTTATGTTAAAAGCTGTGTGTGACAAGCGACCCGCAGACACCTGTCCGCCGCCGCCAGCAATTCATTTGACTGCCAACAACGATCGACGATCTCGACATTAATCGAGCTCAGGCACATTCAAATCACATTGGCTGCAAGAAGCCCCTTTTTTCTCAACGTAATCAACTATCAAATGTAGATTAGCAGTTTAAACTTGAGTCTGTGCTTGGAATTAAAATGCAGTTTTACGACAATAATGATTCAAGCACAGGAGACATGAGGAACTATCCGTTGCGCGAACAGGTCTGGTGGGCTATGGCGGGCTGCGTCTGATTAGGCCTCTGCGTTTTCTCCTCTTCCTCTGTGCCTACTACCCAGAGGCTCGCTTCTGGCAGTTTATTCTCCTCCTTCTCGACAGCATCCCCCCCTCAGGTGCATGAGCACCGAGTGGAGGGGAACCCCCACTCTGCTCAGAGCACAGGGATCTGGCTCTAGGACTGCACAGATTTCACCACATATAAAGAGTATCCTGCAATGGTCCCCCTGCCATGGATGCCAATAGAGAAGCTATGATGAAATATGAGAATGTGCTAGACGATTTCTTGGATAGCAAAAAACAGCTGGAAGATTCCAGAGCCCGAGTGGAAGAACTAAATCTGATGCTGCTGCCGAAACAAGTCGAAGAAGAGGCTCAAACCATCAAACAATCTCTAGCAAAGGTAATGGCCCCATCAGGTAATCCCTCTTCCATTAAACCTCTAGTCTGTCTTCACCAGAGCTGGTTCAATCTTTGGAAATTGATTACATAGCCCGATGTTTAGTTGGTTTATTGTTCGGGCGAAGACCACCAATAGATTTCCTTAGGGGTCAAAGACAACTAGCTCTCCATTGGTATTGAGGTGGAGATCATCCAAGCCCTCCCAAATGGGTATTACCTCTTTCTGTTCAAAGACTCAAATATGGCTGTAAAGGTCCTAGGATCAAGGCAATGGATGTACAAGAACATCCCTTTCTGTTTCTTCAGTTGGTCCAAAAACTTTAACCTCAAGGTCCAAAGCCTTCAACCTTTAGTAAAGGGGGAGGGGTGACCAATGACCAACTAAAATGCATTGCACTCATAGGGCAGGCCAGGAAGCCAACCATCCCTGACACTCTAGCTAAAGAGCTAGAAAACAATATCTCCAAAGAGGAGATTGGTAAGGCCATAGAGTGCCTAAAGATGAGGAAAAGCCCAGGTGTAGATGGCATGCCCGCTGAATTCTACAAGACGTTCAAGGATCTCTTGTTGTCTCCCTTACTGGCGGTGTGGTAGGAGGCTATCTCTTTTGGGGCGTTGCCCCGCCCAATCAATGAAGGTTGGATAAAACTTATCCATAAGAAAGGGGAGAAGAATGACTTCAGCAATTGGAGACCTATTACCATGTTAAACTATGCTTACAAAATATTTGCCAAGGCCTTAGCTCTAAGGCTCTCCAGTCAGCTAAAGAATTGGATCAGACAGGAGAAAAAGGGTTTCATCAAAGGAAGGTACGTTCTGGATGCCATTATCACATTGTGGGAGGGTATGGAGTATGTAGAAGAATCTGAACAGGACTACATCTTTTTCAAAATTGACTTTGATAAAGCCTATGATAGGCTCAGTTGGCATTATGTACTAGAATCCCTTAAACATATGGGTGCAGGTCAGCATTTCATCCAGATGGTGAGTACTCTTTTTGGGAATGCCACGGCTAAGGTGAATGTCAATGGTGTGCTCTCTGGTGCTTTCTCCCTTACCAAATCTATCAGACAAGGCTACCCTCTAGCACCCCTCCTCTATACTATTGCTGCATACAGTCTAAACTGGCTGATTAAAGATAGGATGGACAAAGGGGAAATGAATGGCATCTCCCCTTTGTCCATCCTATCTTCAATAAGCTAGTTTAGACCGTCTACAGTTTAGATCATCACATCCATTCATTCACATTTATCTAATTCGCATCACACATTAGGAAGTGAATGGGGTCTTCTTGGGCCCTTTAATTTGCCCAAGCCTAATCAAGGTGATTAAGGAATAGCCAAATGGGGGGTTGCCATGTGGACTGAAATGTTGGGTTTTTAAGAGAGGTGTAAGAGTGGTCAAAGGGTGCACTTTTTCCCCAAAAAGGGGGGGGGGGGGGGGGGGCAATTTTACAATTTTCGGACCTCCATAACTTCTACATACAAGCTCCGATTTGAGCGGAGATTATAGATCTGTGATCTACGCATCAAGGGCTTTCCATAGATATGTTACATGGTATGGTTTTATCCGCTAGATTTTAAATTCCATTTTCCCCCCAAAATTCAAATTCGAATAAAGTAGCCGTTTTGAAGCTTCTAATTAGAAAACGTTTCTTCTTAAGAGAAAAGGTTTGACTCCCTTAAACTGCCAAATAAAAGGGCCCAAGAAGCCTTCCATTGAGGTCCTAATGATCTCGTCACATCTATTCATCTCATATTCTCATCACTTCTATTCACATCACATCTATCCATTCATTCACTTCTATTCACATCACATCTATCCATTCATTCACATTTATCTGATTCGCATCACATCTCATCACATCTATTCATCTCATATTCTCATCACTTCTATTCACATCACATCTATCCAATCATCTATCCGATTCGCATCACATCTACTCATCTCATATTCTCATCACTTCTCCTCTTTTTGTGCTCTTGCTCCTTTTACTATTTTTTGTTTTTCTTTTCTTTTCTTTTTTTTTTAAATGTATGAAGCTATATATATACATCCCCTTGAATTTGGCAATTACATCCCCTTGAATTTGGCAATTACATGGTCAGGGGAGAAGGTTAAGGAGGAAGCATTAGAATGTCGAGCGTGAGTACATGCTCCCCCTTTCCTTGGGTAGATCATATTATTTACAATGATCGTGCATCTGCCATATCTGCAAACACAGATATAGCATCAGTAGGTTTATGGACAGGTCAATCTAGTTCTTGATTGTATACGGATATTTCTCCTCTTTTTGTGCTCTTGCTCCTTTTACTATTTTTTGTTTTTCTTTTCTTTTCTTTTCTTTTAAAAATGTATGAAGCTATATATATACATTCCCTTGAATTTGGCAATTACATGGTCAGGGGAGAAGGTTAAGGAGGAAGCATTAGAATGTCGAGCGTGAGTACATGCTCCCCCTTTCCTTGGGTAGATCATATTATTTGCAATGATGTTGCAGCCTCTTGGAACCAATTTGTCCAGCGGGTCATAGGTTGTGATGTGGGCAGATAGCTTTTTATGACCCTTGTGTCCACATCCAATTGCAGAGATGGTAGTGTATGCTCCCATTGACGAATGGAGGAAATGGTTTCCGATGATACTATTACAAGGGGAGACGTAGACTCATCGGTTTTTTGTTGGGTGTTGACAAGAGTAGGTGTAGTGCATGTAGAAACTTCTATATGAGTGTGTGCCTGGCATGAGGAGCTAGAAGCTTCATGTGGCTCCCCCCCTTCCTGAGCTAGGTGGTAATGATCGATATCGTTTGGGAATCCAAACTAACTCTGGAAGAAGTGGTGCGGAGCACTCTGTTACCTTTCCCTTACCACGGTCTTGAATTGTCATTGGGGTGACAACAATTGGTTTGCAAGGTTTTACAGGTGATGTAGAGGGATTCAGCTTATGTTTAGGGACCCAAATCTGGTCATTCCCCTCGTAGTACCCTTGGGCTACTAATAATTTTTTAGGGATCCATCGCGATGTTACATTGCCCTTTCTCGGGTGGGTAGCTGCTTTCCTTTTACGAGGCTTCTTGATGGCTGAACGAGATTGAGCAGGGGAAGTAGCTATTAACGAAGCTTTTGGGACCCATTTGTATGTGTTTTTTGGCATAGTAAGCGGAGCTTTAGAGACCACCCTACATGTTTCCACTCTTGGCGTTGAAGCGTTAGAGGGGTGGCAAACAATCAAAGATGGTTTTGCCACTGGACTTTGTGAGTGGATGACTTAGGTGCGAGATTTTGAGCGGTCAGACCTAGTGTTGGTTCTTGCGTTGTGACTCGTCTAGTTGCCCAATCGATATTGCACTTGGTGGCCATCATCCATTTGCGCCCTAAGTTTACAGTCCCTTCCATGGTACCCGCAGGCATAACTAAAAAGCTTTGAATTACGATCCCCTTGTCATAGGCAACCGGAGTGTGCAGAACTCCTGAGACAGGGTTTTTTTCTTGTTGATTCCTTGAACTTGGATAGTGCTCTTAGATAAAGGTGGTTTTCCATGTTGACACCACACACCATATGATAGCAAATAGTGTTGAGCTCCTGTATCCAATAATGCATTATACAGCACCTCCCCGTAAGGACTCTGTAACTCAATTGGGTATCTTAGAGGCGGGTCAGATTCCAGTGCATCCTCCTCTGCTTCCTCGAAAAATACTTGCGTAATTCCCAAGTTGGCTTCTCGTTGTCGCCTAGCACGCTGTTGACGTTCTTTGGCTTCGACTCTCGCTTGTATCTTTTTAAGCTCAGCTTGTTCTTTAGCTGCCTTCGTTTGATGGATTGCATGTAACTCCTCTTGGCTCAGGGGGTCATAGTATCGTTTGAATTTACCCCCATTAAGAAATCCAATGGTTTCAACTCCGTCGAGAGTCTCCACTCTGATGGTACCTTGCGGGGTAATTTCACATACTCTATACGGTCCCTTACCAGCATATTTGAGCTTCTTCTTTTCGTTACGCACTCCATACATCAGGACTTTATCCCCAACCTTGATGTCCTTGTCCTTCAGGTGGCGATCAAACCATTTTTTCCTTCTATCCTTCTCCACAAGGGCATTGTATACAGCCAATTGTCTTTCTTCGTTTAGCCGCTCAAGGATATATAGATGCTCTACTAAGGGATTACCATCCCAACCCTCTTGAGTAGCAACACGAAGACTAGGAATAACAAATTTCCACGGCATGACTGCTTCTTGGCCATATACCATTTTGAATGGTGTGCAATTAATAGCCACTTTATACGCAGTAGGATAGGCCCATAAAGCTGTCGTAAGCTTTAGGTCCCAATCCGTGCGATGAGATTCAACTGTCTTTGTCAAAACAGAGATTAATGTCTTGTTTGTACTCTCGGCTTGGCCATTCGCTTGCGGATAATAAGGAGTAGATTTATGATGGGATATCATGAAATTTGTTGTGAGCTCCTTAATCACGTCATTTATAAAATGCGTCCCATTGTCGCTCACAAGTTCAAAAGGACAACCGAAGCGTGTGATTATATTTTCAAAGAGGAACTTGGCTGTTGTCCTCGCATCTGCCTTACGTATCACTTTCGCTTCAGCCCATTTGGTCATATAGTCAGTGGCCACAATAATATAGCGAGATTGTGTGTTTCGGGCCGCTGGGCTAATTGGACCTACAAAGTCTAAACCCCACTTTTCAAATGGTTGGTTTACTTTGATTGGATGTAGGGGCATCTGATCTTTCCGTTGGGGTTTCTTGTATCGTTGGCATTCATTGCAACCCTTCACAAAGAGTGATGCATCTTGGAACATAGTGGGCCACCAATACCCTGATTGTAAGATCTTTCACGCAGTTAAGTCTCCTGAGAAGTGACCACCGGCTACGCCCATATGTGCCTCTTGCAAAATGTATAGATACTCATCCTCTCGAGCACAACGCCTAAGAACGTCATCCTTTCCTCTTTTATAAAGAGTCCCGGCTATCAGGCAATAGGATTCGCATTCTTTGATCAGCTTTCGAGCTAGATCTTTACGAAGCTCCTTGGGTGGAAAGCCATTAACCAAAAAGTTAACAATCTTCTCACTCCATTCAGGCATTGTCTCCACCATGAACAGGGAAGTGTCAGGTAAGTCATCATCAACCCCCGTAGGAGCCTCACCGTTAGGTATGCGAGACAAATGATCAGCCATAACATGTTTTTTGCCAAGTCTCACAACAACAATGAAATCAAACTCAAGAAGAATCAATAGCCATCGTGTGATTCTTCCTGTGGAGCATGGTTTGTTTACCAGATACAACAATGCTTGATGATCCACATAGAAAACAAACTTGGTGGCAAGGAGGTAATAACAAAATTTCCTTACTGCATATATCATTGCCAACCCTTCTCGCTCCGTAGTGGTGTAGTTCATCTCAGCATCGTTCAACTGGCGACTGGCAAAGCTAATGGGGTAGTCTAGCTTGTGTTCTCCAGGTTGAGTTAACACACACCCAATAGCAAAGTTTGATGCGTCAATATGCACATGGAAGAGTAAATCCCAGTTAGGCATTCTCAAGATTGGAGCACTCGCCAAGGCCTTCTTTAATAGCTCATAGGCACGGTCACATTCTTCGGTCCAAATAAACTCGATGAGAAGCTTATACAATGGTCGAGCTATCTCGGCGAAGAAGAGAATAAACCTTCGATAATAACCAACGTGGCCCATAAAGCGTTGGACTCCCTTGTAGTTGGTGGGTGGTGGCAATTCCAGAATGACCTTGATTTTACTCTCGTCCGTGGAAATCCCATTTTTGGACACTATATGCCCTAAGATAACTCCGTGTTTAACCCAGAATTGGCATTTGAAAGGATTCAAGGAGATGCGATATAATCTACACCTTTCAAATATTTTTCATAAACACATCAAGTGCTCATCCCAAGAGGAATGAACACAAAGATCATCTAAGAAAGCTTCATAGAAGTCCCTTAGATATTCCTTAAAGGCCGTGTTTTATCAATCGTTGGAATGTTGCAGGTGCATTGGTCAAGCCAAAGGCCATGATGCGAAAGGTAAACACTCCAAACTCCGTGATAAATGCTGTTTTAGCTTGGTCCGCGACTGCAATTGTGATCTGATTGTAACCCGAGTACCCATCTAAAAAGCTATATGCCTCCTTGCCTGCCACTCTTTCAAGCACATGTTCAGAATATGGCAAGGGGTAATGATCCCTTCTGGTGGCTGCATTAACCTTTTTGAGATCAATGCACACTCTGAGTTTCCCATTCTTCTTTGGTACGATGACTATCGGAGAAACCCATTCTGAGTGCTCAATAGGGTATATGAATCCACATTTTACAAGCTTTTCAATTTCCTCTTGTACAATCTTTGCGTACTTAGGATTCATTGGGTAGGGACGTTGCTGGACTGGTTTAGCAGTGCTAATCATTGGAATCGTGTGTTGCACCACCGAGGGTGGAACACCCTTCATATCATGATATGTCCAAGCAAATATGTCCTTGAATTCTTTAAGAAGCTTCGTAAGTGCAGCTTCTTCCACCTTGGTGAGGTCTTGAGCAATAAAAACTGGTTTAGACTCCTCACCCGGATCTGCTAAGTCTATCTCCTTAACTACCGACCGCAGGGCCATCGTAGACACCGCTACTCCCATTGGTAGGCGTTCGTTGGGCTTTTGTGTAGACCACTTTACGTTCCCCTATGGTAAATGATTTGAAATGCTCGGATGCGGGGTGTAAGTCTACTGGTTCTTGTTGTGCCAGGCTTTTTTCTTTCAATTCCGCTTCCTTTTGTTGCTGAGCCAACTCTTGGTTTTGCCGCCTTCTTGCAGTACGTCTTAGTTTCGGCTTCTCTTCGATTTCTAATTGGGCGACGTCATGAGGTTGCGGAATACACCACATGACACTTTGGAGGTATTGTCCCCAATTATCCGCTAACTTTCGATGAGCATCAATGGCTCCTACATAACTAAGCCATTCTGCAGTAGATCTTTCCTTGTTTATTGCAGTGCGTACATTAGCTCGATAGCGTTGGCGCTTATGTCTCGTTTTCTTCTTACCAAGTTTTTGATTTTTGTTTCTATCAGATTCGGACTCACTTGGTCTATCCTCACTTGTGTCCCCCTCACTTTCGGATGAATTGCAAGAGGTCACTGTCCTAGGCCTTGAGCACCTTGCTCTCACATTTGGGTGATTATTTGATTCATCCCCCCCATCAGGCTTAGAGTTAGTTTCTTCTTGAGATTCATACTCAGAGTTGCATTGGTCAGAGTCTTCGCTACTTTCAGTGTCAGTGGAGTTTGCCACTTTCTCGCCCCATCAGGAGTCAAGTGCATAACACCTATCATGTTTATTGGCACTAACGGTGGCATATCTTGCCCCTCAGGTGTTACCCACAGGTGTTACCCAACTTGTGCCTCTATTTCCCCATGTGTCTATGGTTGCCGCTAGGTGTACCCAATCCACGTTATTCGACTCAGTCATACCCGGTAGGACATCCATATAAGGAGAATCTTTCCCATCATCAGTCTCTTTTTTGCATGTATAGCAATACCTTAATGGGGCTGAGTGAATAGTGGTATCCGATCGATTATCAATGATAACCTTGCTTCCTAAAGGATGTGCACGACCATTCTCAAGATCAACTCGAATGAAAGAGTCCTGGAATTGTAGATAGACATGGTTTTTCGACCAGTCATGCATCATTTGTGCTTCCCTCATGAAAGGACGTCCTAAGATCATTTGATATGACATAGGATGCTTGGAGAAATCCATATGTCGTACCTTGTATCCCAGAACCTTGATCTTAAGGTCCCTTAACATTCCAATAGGTTTAGCAATAGTTCCGTTTGCCATCTTAACCACTATGTTTGTGACTTCGAGGTGAGGTCTCCCCATAGATTCCCAACAGTTTTTTTAGTCACAATGCTCACTCCAGCACCACCATCAAGGATTCCCTTTAGAGTTAATCCCTTGGTAGTAATGGGGAGGGTTGCATTAGATTCATCACCTTCAAAGTATTGTCCCAACTTGTTCACAGGTATTTCAACGACCGAATCTTCATCTAAGTTGGGTTGTAGATCCCAATGCTCCCCTTCATCTTGAAGCGTGTCGGGTCTATCCATATTTGCAAATTGTGGTAATCCCGCCTTTAGTTCTCCATTGAGAAATGCCCGAAGAGCTAAGAATAGCTCAGGATCTCCGTATAATTTGGATATGATCGTGGTTCTAATTTCAGAGAGGACATGAAATCCATTAGCTTAGACATATTCACGGTACTTTTCGAGACATCGCCCCTTGACTAGGGACTGGTGAAGATGGAATCACTTCCTCTTCGATGGGATCAGGCATTCCCTCACTAAACATTCTTTCAAGCAAAAAGGGTGTTTGCCCACTTCCTGATGTCGTATCCTCACTTTCTAACGGTTTATGGTTCCTGTGAGGCTGAACTTGTGTAGGAAACACTGTGTCTGGAATTTTGATTTTTCTCGGGTTTGGCTCCAGTTCTCTTTGTGTTTCTTCCACCAAACCCCTTAAGTGTTACACTTGTTCAATCTCCTCAACTGAGTTTGGGTAAGTTCCAATCTTTTTCTTGAGGGTTTTTGGCCCACGTGGCTTGTCTTGGGGGAGTCTCAGTCAGTTTGGGTGGTCGAGAGGGCATTAACTGACTTGGTTGTGGGGCCGAGGAAGTTTCCTTCAGTTTCCCCTTATTTATGTACTCGCTTGATTCTCCTTCATTGAGCTCCCGAGTGGGTTCCTCCCTTAAGGTAGTGGCTTTGGTCCCCATGGTTTCTATTGAATCGGAATCATATGCAGGATCATTCATATACACGGGGTCGTCTCCTGTCCCTATGTTAGTCTTTGAACTAGGCTTGGAGCTCGTGGCATTAAGCGATCTCTTCCGCCGTGTTTTCTTTTTCTTTGCCTGAGCGATTGATGCAGTATCCCTCTCTTCAAGAATGTAGTTTTGATTTTGAAGCATTAACCGTGTAACTACATTCGCGGGTACAACGGGTATGGTTCCTCGTGCCTGGTTGGTGACCTCAACCAAATTCAATGGCGTAATCTTGGGTGCATTAGGATTAGGTGGACATTGAGCGATCAAATGATCTATGCCACAACGATTACATGTAAGTACCGGCATTCCCGATGTGCTCCCTTGATTTGGTTGCATTTGAGTAGCGATCTTCTGTAGCCTATTAGGGCACTCCGCTACACGATGCGGTCCACAACAATCGTAGCATTGAAGAGGTGGTCTCCTCGCCAAGGTATTAAGGTTTTGCCCTCTTGTGGCGAGAGCAGCCGCTTGATATACAGAGGCTTGACTTGCCCGAAATGATCCTCCATGTAGTACTGGGGGGAATCATTTCAAACGTATCAATCCCATATGGAGCAGTGGGGTCTATCTCCTCTTCATAATCCCCACACGCACTATGTGACTCACAACCCATCTGGTTTATTGGGGTAATCCTTGGATGTGGAGGTTGTAGTCCTAGCACTGGCAGTGGTAACGGCACATACTGGACTACATTCGGATTCCTTGGAACTATGTGCTGTGATGGTTGCTCGACAGGTTGTGCAGGCATCAGCGCGGGTACTTGAGGTGTGTTTGACCAGGCTAGTGGTGCCTGATTTGCCAACATTCGCTTAAGTACTAGGCAATCTTTAGATTGATGCCATACTTACCACATGCATTGCAATTTCCATTGAATTTGACTCTGAATGTGGGACATTCACTCGTGCTATGTGGTCCTAAGCAAACTTTAGATTGATGCCATACTTACCACATGCATTGCAATTCCCATTGAATTTGACTCTGAATGTGGGACATTCACTCGTGCTATGTGGTCCTAAGCAAACCGAACACCATTGTTGCTCTCTTCTTGGGTACATATGGCTATTTTGAGGAGCTCGATTACCCCTAAAGTATTCTTGGAGAGCCTTAGTAAGGTCGGTCACAGACATTTCGGATATCTTGGGCTCCTTGGCAATAGGTTTTACTGTCATTGGCTCGTGCCCATATACTTGCGAACTAACGGATTTTGTCTCCGAAGACACCTTTTTACCTGCAATCATCAAGTTGTCTTCTAACTGGATTGCATTGGCAGTGACTGCTTCCCATGTTGTAAGACCTCTAATGACTAGGCCATTGTATATGTCCTCGTGGCGCAATCCTCGGATGAATCTATCGAGCAGTTGGTTATTATTGAAGCGCTCATCGGGAGTGCAGCGAGAATTTAGATGCTTCAATCGACTTATAAAGTCTCTCACTGACTCCCCTTCCTCACGTTCAGCTTTTTGGAGTTGAGATGCTACTCCCCAAAGCACACCCTCACGTATGTATTCTTTCAAGAACAATCTCTTGAGAGTGGGGTAGTGAGTGCGCTCTTCAACCCTTAAGGTTCGATACCAATCTCCCGCCTTCCCACTCAAGGTTAAGCCTAAGGCTTTACACTTATGCAGCTCATTGTGCTCTTCCAAGGAATCACACATGTGTTCAAAGGCTTCAATGTGCTTCCTAATATCCTCGTTACCACTGAAGTTTTGAGTGAGCTTAGCCACTTGTACTGCCTTGCTTCTAGGTTCTCTCTCAGGCATACCCCGCATGTTTTCTGCAATAGATCGTCCAATCGTCTGAGCAAATGTTGCGAGATCACCTAGGTGAGTAGGCATAGCCGGTGGAGGAAATTCTGGGATAGCTTGGCTGATAGGAGTTGGCGTTGGTCTGGGTATGTTGGCAAATGACGTAGGATATGATATGTGGCTAGGCCTAGCTCCTCTTGGATAAGGGTTGTGATAAGGCGGTCATGGAGCATACACCATTGGCATACTAAGAGGCGTAGAAGCTACATGAGCATGAGTAGCGATAGGTACATAGGGTCGATAGGCACTGGCACACACTGTTGTAGGTACTGTTCCACTAGGTAGCGGTGTCGTACTAACTACAGTGGTAACAGGTGCGCTTTCTGTCATGCTCATCATTGGGGTAGGCATTGTGGATTCCTTAATGGAAAGTTGAGCCAAGGTTGGAAAGCTAAAGTTACTGCTCGTGGGCTCAACCTGCATTGAGACTCCAGGCGAAACAACATACGAAGGGTCTATGGGACTCACCAAGGGAGTCTCCAATTGTGATAGGGTTGGTTGTTTGGCCTTGCCCGTATCCAAAAATCTCATAGAGCCAGTGGAAACTAAGTTCACTCCCCTATTTTGCCTCTCAATTTGGATAATTCTATGAATAACCTCACATATCATTTGTTGTTGCTCCTCTAGGTTAGTGGTGCTAGATGTAGATCGTAGGACTTCTAACCAACCTATGTGGTATGTGTAACCCGTGTATAGGTCAGTTAGAGTCTCTGTGTGTAGATCATATTCCCAATTTTCATTGAGAAATATCCCATCCAGACTTGGTGTGCCAAATGGTTCTCTTGAAGTGGACGCAATGTCACTTCTTATGGATTGGCTTCTAGGGACCTCTACTTTAGGAAGAGCATAGGAAGGTGGTAGCTCAGTAGGGCCCTCATTAAACGAAGTGGGTAGAATATCCACATGGACACTCTTTGGGAGGGCAGGGTCTACATAAGATGTGAATGGCGAATCTACTACCCCTCCTTCCTCATTTACTTCGCTTGTCGCATGTTCAAAGCGTGTAGCTCTACTAAAGGTCTCTATTAGATGACTAAACATGCTAGATCCGGGTTGTGGGGCCCAAACTGGCATGTTTTGGCTTGTCTCCTCAGGGTTCTTGGTAGGGTGCCCTTCCATGGCTTCTGAGTCTGAGGACGAGTCACTATCCACTATTCGTGGATCTTGGGTTGCACTCCCTTGGGTTCCAGCCGAAGGCCAAGATGCTAACGTGGAGGGATGGTGTGAGCCTGCGTAAACTGAAACGCTTTCTAGTGGCTCAGGCTCTAGCACCCGACCAGAACGTAGATGCATGTGACGTGGTTACCCCACGTGCATTGGTAACTACCCTTGAAGCCCACACAAGTGGTTTCTTGGGTATTTCGCACCCCGTTTTTACTTGTTTTTAGATTGTTTTTAACTCGTTTTTGACCCCCTTACTTACGGTCGAACTTGGACTAGGGCGTGTGATAGCTCGAAACGAGCGTATCGTTCAAAGGGTCCTAGCGTGCTTTACAGCACCGTGTTTGCCTATCCGAAACTCTCATGGTCCTCAAAATAGTCCGTTTCCCTATGGGGGAAGGGGCGAAAGCCTATTTACTTGTGGAGGAAAGGGTGAGGGCTTTATCCCACATGCTCAATTTACTCCTTGGGGAGTGGGCTACATATAAGGCACAACTTCCCATAAGCTCTCACTTGAAAGAAAGCTATGGAGGCTCACTCTCATATATATATATATCAAAAGACCGAGGCCGGGGCCGGGGTCGGGGTCAATTGGGGGTTTTTCTTTTCAAAATTTTTTTCTCCAATTAAAAAATATTTCCTCTCCACACGTTTGGTTTTTTCTTTAAAAATAAAATTTAATTTTTTATTTTTTGAAATTATTATTTTTTATTTTTTACTTTTTGAGATAAGTTTTCTAGGGTTTCTTTCTAGGTTTCAGCCTTGGCCGCGGTGCGGTTCGCACACAGCACAGGTCTGGGGATTCAGAAACCCCCCCTCACACGGAGAAAACCAGATAACAGAACGCACGCCCACACGTAGAGTGAAAAAATAACAGAAATGCAGAAGACAAATTGTAGAAACAGATTGCAAAACACGGAAACACCTCAACAACAAACACACAGTCGCTTTCCTACATTGTAAATTAAACTTCACGCAGTAGCCCGAGCTGCAAACTGGAGCTTGGTGCAGGGCAACTCCCCGGCAGCGGCAGCGGCGCAAAAAATGTGCGCTTTTGCCGCACAGGTCGTAGCTGGGGGACTTGCCGAACACCGTATGCGAGCCACGAATGGCTACAAGCATACAACCAGGACAACAAGCTCAAACAGAATGCATAAGGTGTGTCACTCACCGCTCAATTGCCGCCTTGAAGGATTCCCGCGTCGCAGTGAAGATCGCAGTGAAGAAGGAGCCGCCGTCGTCGCTCTACCGCCTCTCCGCCGGCCGCCGTGCCGCTACACAATGCTCGATCGCTCTCTCACTCTCTCTCTCTCTCTCTCTCACAGAATGCAGGAGAAGGAAACCAAGGAGATAAGGCAAGAGCACTCTTGTATTCACAACACATGAGAATGAGGGTTTTAGGGTTACATTTGACTCTTATAGTAGGTGACTTGGCCGTTTACACATGGGCGCCCATACATGGCCGGCCGATCCTAACCCTTACCCTACTGATATTCAAGGTGCGCCTCTCATCGGCGATCACCCAATCCCCTTACCCTTAACATATGGTGCCGACAAGCCTGGCCCATGACTCAGAATATTTAAATTAATGACGTAAAACATAGTACGTCTCAATGTCCATTATAGGTTAACAATTGTACTCATTAGAGCTCTCTATATGTTGTAACCTCTCTCTTTCTAATCTCTTAATATAAGTAGCCTTTATTTGAAAAAAAAATGATCGACGATCTCCAAGCCAATGAAAAACAGTCTCCGAGGCATGAAGTTTTTGCATACATATGCATGAGTGTATGCCAAATATGCAATTGTGTATGTCATGTGTATGTGTGCAAGTATGTGTGAGTGTGTGCAAGTGTATGTGTGTGTTTGTATACACTTGTGTGTATTTACAAATATATACGTGTGTATGCATGTGTACATGTGTCTATGTGTATAGATACTTATTAGTGTGTGTCTCTTTCACATGCACTCTATCTATGTTTGTGTCTGTATTATATATTTTTATATATAACATTATATTATTTATATAGATTTATGTTAAATTATCATATTTATAATACACACACACACACATATATATAACATTACATTATAATATATTAGTATAGTTATATATATATATATCTTTACTTATTATATGTTTACGTATATTATTATATATATTTGTATTCTATCTATTTTATACTTATTTATTATACATTTTTATATTTTTGTAGTATATTATTTATTTTATTTTATTTCTCTCAGCCATTAGCACCAAAAACATTTAAAAAATAGCCACATTTTAATCACTTGTCCCTGATTTGGATTAAGCTTTGGACCAATAGAAACACGACATTCAACCAATAATATGATATTGGATGTCATATCTAATTTTCACTAATTTTTGGCTATTTCAGGGAGTTATCACTACTTAATGTAATCTGGCACAGCTATTTGTGTGGGTTTCAACTTCAAAACATGCTTGCACGTACCAAATGTCAGTACTTAAGAAAATAAAATTTTAAAAATTAGGTTTCCCCCGAAATGAGTCATACATTTGAGTTAATACATTTTAAATTCCCTAGTCTACCCTGGTTGCACCTCTTTCTCATCATCTTTCTACATCATCCTCTCCTCTATTCATCATCAAACAATGTCGAGACAACAGTCATCCTCTCCTCTATTCATCATCTTTCTACATCATCCTCTCCTCTATTCATCATCAAACAATGTCGAGACAACAGTCTAACCTAAGGTGCACTCCTAATGCATTTTATCATGCATCCTTCACAATGTAACTATAATCAAGGTGTGTGGAAAGGTATCAAGTTCAAGTTAAACAATTAGGTGACTATGCAACCATCATACAAAGGTCCTTCTAGGATAAAAAGGAAAAGAAGAGGCTTACTACAATACCATAGGAAGGGGTGTATCTTGGAATTCAAGATAAAAAAAAGATGGGTGGTGGAATTCAAAGGTGCAACATGTGTACACGACAAGAAGCATGCGCATGCATCCTTTTACTCTAGTATCTGCATTGCAAGCTCATTGTAAGATATTTTGTAATTTAATTTATGTTCTTTATGATTCTATAGTTTATTGACATGTGTTGTA
The DNA here is from genome assembly GCF_041138505.1 of Cibotium barometz. Classification (NCBI taxonomy): domain Eukaryota; kingdom Viridiplantae; phylum Streptophyta; class Polypodiopsida; order Cyatheales; family Cibotiaceae; genus Cibotium; species Cibotium barometz. Next base: position 62,398,870 of record NC_141051.1, read on the forward strand.
TATGTGATAGATGTTTACCCATCAACAAGCATTGAGTGGTAACCTGTGGAGTCATTCACTGGGACTTTCAAAGCTGTGCATGCTGATCTTGGGAAAGTATTATTTTTCAATCAACCATCTTCTTTTTTTAATAAGAATATATTTTTATACGACGCTAAGTATATTGTCCCTTCAAAACCAGAAGCTTATGGAAGATTGTTAACCCTTGCCGAAGACCTCTATGGCATCGACGCTAGCCATTGTATTATTTTCGCTTCTTTTGGGCCACAAGCGTTGGAATGGCCAGAATTCATAGGAAAACCATGTATTGTACATTTTACATGTGTGGTCATTGCTTGTCTATTAAAGTCACACCACGGGATTCTAGGTTGATAGTGCTAGCTTTAGAATAAGTGTTTACACTAGCTAGAGTGGCCAAATGAGCCAAAGGATAAAACTTTTAACTTTGCTCGCCCAAGAGTGTAAACCCTAGGTCACCTACAAAACCTAAAATGTAACTCTCATGACAAATTCTCTTATACAACTAATAGAGTTCTCTTCTTCTCTACTCTCTTGTATCTTGCTTCCCTAATTCAATTAGAGTTGTTATATGCTCATTGTGTATGTATGAGTGTATGTGTGAGAGAGAGATTGAGTGAGAGGAGGGTCGATTTTCCTTTAGAGTGTGGCGACAGTGGCGGCGGCGGTGGAGTGGAGCTTTATAGTGTGGCTGCGCGAAAACATCGTCTCCTATGAGAATTCGAGCATGAGGTGAGTGTGACACACTTTTGTCCATGCAATTGTGAGCTAGGTCATGGCATTTTGACTTCTCGGTTGAGCTGTTTTATGTTCTCGAGTGTGGTTGGGCAAAGCCCCACGACATTGGTTTGTTCCTGCACTCTTTTTATGGTGCAAGGGCTTCCCATAAGTGGCATCGTGCTGCCAAGAATAGCCCCACCGCATAGCCATAGTGCATTTTGAATGCATGTGTATACCTTGAGCCCTTGATTGATGAGCTTGAGCAATTATGGAGAGGCATAAGGGTGCATAATGTTTCTCATCCAATTCCATACCGCAATGCAATGGTCAAGGGTATCTTGATGTGGACTATGTATGATTTTTTGGGCTGTACGGAGTGCTCAAGTAGGTCGTACTCATAAATTAATTCTTATATAATCATGCACAAATGATTAATTTATAACTCTAATGTATTGTAATGTCTATTAACTTTCAATGCTTACATTCCAATTTCGTAGTTCTCACAACTGCACGATATAATGCATGTCCAATTTGTGATCCATTACTTGTTTCCAAACAAGCACGTGCACTAAAGAAAGTGGTGTATGATGAACATCATCGATTTCTTCCTCTAGACCACCCAAATTATGTCACATCAGAGTTTTCTTTGATTTAATGAGAGGTGTAGAGTGGGAGGCCATGTGGCATTCGCCTCCTACAATGCCATTGGAGGGAAGGTGGAGAGATGGAGAGTGGGAGGAGAGATGGAGGGTGACTCCCATCATAACACCCGTGGGAATGAAAAGGTACTCAATCTTCTATCGTCTACCAACCATATTGGATAGAGTTAAGAATAAATCATCTTTTGGATCCAATGCACATTTTTAAGAATGTGGCATCAATGATTTAGGACCATCTAATTGGTAAAAAAGACACCCATACAATAAGGGATGACCTAAAGAATATCGGACACATGGAAAATGCATGGTCAAGGCAAGTCAATGATAAGGTGGTTTTACCAAAGGCACCATGGAGGTTGACAAGGCAAGAGGAAAAGAGTGTCAAGAATCAAATTTCATCGTTTTTTACACCAACTGGTGTAATGCACTCATTAAAGGGTCATTTACAATAGAAAAAAAGAAGGGTGAGCATCAATTGTATGGTCTCAAATCACATGATTGGCACAAGATGATGCAGGTACATACATAACTATATCTATTTTTTGGGCACTCCTCAATTTATGTTGTGTCCATGGAATCTATATTGATCTTCTATTGTTTTCAAAAATGGATTGCACTAGTTCACACTTCCAATATCAATTGGTGGGTGCAGAGAAGAGAAAGCTCAGAAGGCCATCTATAAACTAAGTGGATTGGCGAGGTGAGTTCCAATCAAAACTATAGATTTGTGCATTTGGTATAACATATAGCTTTGAAATTATATAATATTATTTAATTTATCATTTATTCCTTTGTTGAATAGATGGATAGTGTTAAAGGAGATTCATCTAGATTCCATTGACAAGGCTCGAGTTGAGTCAATTGTGGCGGTGGGTATAATTAAAGAGAGCTTTCCAAGAAGCATACTCACAACTCAATTGCATCTTCTAGTACATTTGGAATAATTTATCATTTATTCCTTTGTTGAATAGATGGATAGTGTTAAAGGAGATTCATCTAGATTCCATTGACAAGGCTCGAGTTGAGTCAATTGTGGCGGTGGGTATAATTAAAGAGAGCTTTCCAAGAAGCATACTCACAACTCAATTGCATCTTCTAGTACATTTGGTGGATGAGGTGGCTGTATGTGGCGTTGTTGATAGCCGATAAATGTTCTTTCTTGAATGCTTCATGAAAACCTTGAAGGGATTTGTGAGGAAAAGGCCAAGGCCAGAAAGGAAGCATGGAAGAGGGATGATTGGTGCAAGAATCCCTTGTATACATCTCTAATTATATACTGATTCATCTATGCCTAGCTTCATGCATAATGATGAGGATGAATGAATGGTGTCACATGTGCCACATGAAAAATGACGCATTCAAAAGATGGATGAGTCCATGTGCAAAAAGGTCATTACATTTTGTCTTCGTAACACTTCTTTGATGGAATTTAAGTGGATTTAGAAATATGAAGATGCAAGGATAGAGGAGAGAAGAGCATTTAAGAGATCAACACAAAGGCACATGGCATACCCACCCAACCTAAAGGCTATTCCAAAGGATTGTAATATTGAATGTCTTAGAGATTCACTAGAGCAAGTTGAAAGGACAGGAGAGGAGATTAAAAGAGAATAATGGGAGTATGCAAGGGGATGCAATTACCATGTAAGTAAAGATATTTGCTAAGATATATAATGTTGAATACTGACTTGCTTCAATATAAGCTATATTAAAGATTTTTGATTGGGTTACAATATAAAGTGCATAATGCAATGTTGTTCGAAGGTCGACATTTTCAAACTCAACATGTGGACTCTAAGAGAATCACATATGATTGTGGTGTAATGGCAAGTTCTGACCAAGAAAGTCAGGCTAGTAGAAGAGATGATAATATTGTAGTAGAGAAACTTGAATATTGTGGAACAATTCAAGACATCTTGGAGATTGAATTTAGAGATTTCACAGTGTTCATCTTTGATGTTAAGTGGTTCAGAGTGTTCATCTTTGATGTTAAGTGGTTCAGAGTGATGTATACAGGTACTAGAGCAACTATTCGGTTGCTATGAGCACATATAATGAATGCCTACCTAGTGCCTCCAGACCTTTGAAGACATGATGGAAGACATGATGGATACTACCTCTCAACAATCTATAAAGCTTTCCATAGCTTTCTTCAAGACCCCAAATTGCAGTATAATTTTGTTTTCACCCACTACCACCACTAAGCATTCTCACTAGTTCCAAGGATGAAATTGAATCAGGGAGGGGGTATGTTAACCACAATGGTTAGCATTACTCAAAGCGTGGTTACACTTCATGTAATTTATTTTTATGCAAAAGCGTGCTAAGCACTTTCTTTATGTAAAAAGATATGGGATGATCATGCTTACGACATGTGTAATGGTGTCCATGAGCAACAAAGCCTAGGTGTACATAGACCTAGAGAACCAATTTTGGGCCCCCAATTGTTAATGGCATTGCAAAAAGAGAGCTCATGTATATAAGTGACTTCTGGAATATGAAAAAGGACATAATCCCATTATCACAATTGAGTTTTCTTATTCCCCCTTCTTGCTCTCTTGTGGCTATGGTGTGGTAAGCATGTGTGTTGATGCATGCTTGCTTGCTTAATTGTTGTGAGTGTGTGCTTATAGGAGATTCTTCCTTCCTTCCCTATTTTTCTTCCTTTTGCTCTCTCTCTCTCTCTCTCTCTCTCTCTCTCTCTCTCTCTCTCTCTCTGTGTCCTCCTTTTGCACACATGAAGGCATTGAGATAGGGGTTAAGCTCTCCATAGCTCCTTCTCTCGTTGCTCCCTCTAGAATGAGGAGCTTGTGTCACCCACGTGGATCTTTCCTTGAGCTAAAAAGGGAGCAATGAGAGAAGGATCTATGGAGAGCTTAACTCCTATCTCAATGTATTCTCTGACATCGTCTTCAAGTTAGGGTTGTGTCCCAAGCGTTTTTCTTCCATGAAGGCTTTATAATGATAACTTTGTAAAGCTTTCATGCTCACATTAAGTGCTCTTGCCTCAAAAAGCAAGATATACTTTAATTGTCCATGATCTGATCACATGCTTAAATGTTTACTTTTAGAAAGCTTTATAATGGGCACAAACCCCAAATTACCATGTTCTTGTAGAAACTAGCCACCCACCATCAAGCCAAAATTCCAAACTTTGGAGCTCACCAATGAATGACATTCTTATCTATCTAAAATTATGCTACATCCTGCTTGCATTTTTCTTCATCATTGGTTGTATTTTTTCATCTGCGGCATAACAACTTGTGTTCCTATTGAAAAGGAGGTTAATACATTTTCTTGTATACTCAACTACGTTCATCTCCTAATGAAGACCAAAAGATCTTTCTTTTCCCGACAAAATGTTATGAGGAACTCCATTGTAAACTATTCGCACTACACTACTATCCAATTTGGTTGGGCTTTATCAGACATAAACCCCCTAAACTCGAGCAAGGAAAAGCCATGTTTCAACATTTGCTCATTCAACATCTCCCAAGATCTTATCTGAGCATGTTGATCATGTACCTTAAATTCACATGTAGCAATAGTAAGAAGATCCATTATGAATGGGTCATACACATGAGCCCCATAGTAAACCAATGATTTACTATGTGGACATAATCAAAATGTATCCATTATTCTCCAAGATACCCTCTAGGCCTCATCCTATTCACCAAATCAATCCCTGATGCAGGTCTAATAGTGGACATATTGAAAATATGGGGTTGGCTTCCTTGGGCTAGTTAAACAGGAAATAATACATGCTATGGATAAATGGATATCTAAACCTCCTCTTTAACCATAAAATAGAGTCTAGTCTAGCATCTCCCATTAACATACCTTGTATTGATCTTTGCATTCATCTCCTCTGAGAGAAGGGTGTAATGCTTGTTAGAATCTCATAAAGATTTTTGTCATTGAATTCCTGCATAGGCTCTCCATCTAGAATGAGGAGCATTTCCATTACAAGATCCCTTGTAATGGCAACATCAATGTTTTTACAAACCCTTGGCAACTTATCTTTCCTTATACCTGCTCACTAATCCATCCGAGTTATGCTCAATCTTATATACCCACTTACATCCAATTACCTTCTTTTCCTTAGGCAAATGTGCTAACGCCCATGTTGCATTTACATCCAATGCGTTGCCATCTCCTCATTCATGGCATCTTCCCATTTCTTATTTCCAATTGCCTAGCTACAAACAAGTGGGATCCAAGTCCTATATTGCTTTAATTATGTAAGCAAAATGATGGGATATGCATCCATTATATCTCAACATGTCCTAGGGTATCTAACCCACATAGACTTGTGTATACTTGGATCACTGCCAATGTTGAGAAATATAGTTCCCATCATGTTTTATATGGGGCACATGTATGTGGAAGTAAGGTAGATGAGGCCTAGGAATGTTAGCCAAATGAAAGGTTTCACTTTAAGGTTATTTAGTACATGTAAATGGTTGAATGTAAAAGTTGTTCAATGGTAAAAAAGTAGGCACATAGAAAGTCCAAGGGTGCACATGTAGTGGGGAGTTATTGACACATGGTTGGCACTAGGGCACACACAAAGCACAGATTGGACCTCCATGTGAGAGCTATATAATTATGTATTTGGATCAAACTAAGAAATGTGATTGTGTGCTTTTTTGGTGTTCCAAGTTGAAGAGAACATGTTGGAATGAGCGTACGCAATGGCCATGTGATTCAAATGGAATGGGCATACGCTATCAATGGTACTGACATTCACTTCCAATTTTTAGAGATTTTAATGTTGTAGGTCTAACTGCCACCTACAAATATTCTCCTTATCTAAATGCAATTTATGATTACTTAATGTAATTATTCCCAAATTAATGGTTGAAGATCTCACCAAATTTGCCCAAGAGGAATCAAACAGGCGTGGCAAGTTTGCCATGGCCCTTCACTGTGAATGGAATGGGCATTGACTTCTCAAAGGTTCATCCAGAATGGGATTTTTGCCTACTTTCCTCCTCTGATTTTTGTAGATTCAGGTATCTTCCCAATATTTTTTTGGACTTTTGTTTTGATACAAAGCTAGAGCTAATCTCTGCTACCTATTGAGACCTAGAATGTGTAAAGAAACCTAATAATTTAAGATTAATTTGATGATTAAACAATGGTGAAAACTTAACAAAAGATGAACAAAAAATCAAAAATTGTATGAATGTCAAGAGCAAACATTGAACACTTACTTCGGTCTCCTGCACTTGGTGAAGACCTCAATGCTCCGGTGCTCCGGTTGACCTCCACAGCTCCATTGAACACAATCAATCAAAAAAACAACAAACTCAAACAACAAACAACCAACTAGTGGATTTTCACTCCAACCGAGCTAAATGAAGACTCTAGTACATGAAATATGTGGAGGACCCTAAGCTAAGTGCTATCCCTGGGCAGTGGAGCCAAAGATGTTAAGCTAAACATACAACCTTGCACACAAGAGAGGGAAAGAAGGAGAGAAACAAGAATGCAAGGGTCGAATCAGAGATGTGCACTTAGGCAACCCTAATGAGGGTCAACTCCCCTTTGTGAGGCCACTAAGGGCTCACTCCACCACCACTTGTGTCATCCAAGTGGAGATTCAAGAGCTAGGTGAACAAAAAAGAAGGAGGGAGCTTTGGAAAGCTCAACCTTCAATCCATGCCACATGCATGAAAGAGGGACCTTGGTAGCGAGAAAAGAGAGAGGAGAGGAGAGAAGAAGTTAGATCATCACGATCCCTAACATGCACACACAACAACAATCAAGCATGCAAGAATCTACAGATAAGCAAGCATCCATAAGCTCAAGAGAGTGAGAGAGAGAGGAAAAACTCAAATGAGACTAATGGGATTTTCCTTTTCATATTCCATAAAATGTCTTGTATACAAGAGCTCTCATTTTACAATGGCCGACCACCCATTTACAATTTGGGGGCATAAAACTAGCTTCTTACCTCTATGTACATCTCTTTCCTATGACCGGCATTACACAAGCCATAAGCTCGGTCATCCAATATCTCTTTTATCAATTAGCACTTTATGTGGTTACAAAAAGATAAGCTACAAGAAGAATAGCCACGCTTGAAAAATAATGCTAACCGGAGTGGTTAACACATGCTTCTTCTTGACAAAGTATATGGAGTAATTAGACCCCTTTCTAACCTATGTATGTGCTTGACCAATCATCATTTTACATGTCCTTGGTATCTCTTTTTGGGGCTTTATTTGATATATGACTTTGGCTTTTTCTGCGCGCAGGAGTGTGGGTCTATGAGCCTAGCCACCTCTTGTGTCTTTTGGCTTCCTAGTCCACTCTTCCTCCACCTTTTACTTTGACTAAAGTTCTTTGTTTGTTTTACATTTTTGAAGGACCAAGGCTCTTAATTAACTTTTCTCATCCAAAGGTTTCCTTCTCTTATTTTCTTCATGGTTTTTAATTTTCATGGGGCTGACAAGCCTTTTCTCATATGGTTATCAATTTTCCTTCATATAACTATCTGGTGCTTGTTTTAGCATTATTGTCCATGTATAGCCTCTTTGACTAGCTTGGATTGCATGTGATGAGCCATCAATCCATACAACTTTTCAAGTGTCTTTCATCTATCTTGTGCTCTTTTTATGTTTTCGATCCAAGTCCCTGTCAAAATAGCTCCTCAAGGCCAACCAAGTGAGATCATCATTAATGTGAGATAAATATTATACTTGTTTATTTTGTTTTCTCTCACCAAGGCTAAAATTTGTCACATGTCTAGGACTTCCAACCTTATATTGAATTTCATTTCTCTTTGGCTCTTGCATAGCTGTAAATCCTGGTGCCAAACTTATATCCAAATGGCTTTTTCTACCTCATACGTCTTGGTGAATGCATCTTCAAGTGGTAGTGGCCTTACTAACCTCACATGGACTTGCAATGAGCATAACAAACCCTTGATAAATCTGTCTATCAATAATCTTTCATCATAACTATGGTGATCACAATGTTTTCTTTTAAACTTCATAAATCTATCCACATAGATTTTCATTGCAGGAAAAATAAAAAGGTTTTATTCAGCCCATCCATTATGCCAGCAAATCCCTCACAAGGGTTGAAAGGAACTACAACATAATAGAGCATGAAGACCTTTCAATGATCTACGCTGTGAACAAGTTCCGACACTATCTCTTGGGAAACAAATTTATTTTCCATGTGGACCATCAAGAACTCATTTATCTTGTGAGAAAAGCTTTTTTGGTGGGAAAAATGGCAAGATGGATGCTCCTACTTCAAGAATCTGAGTTCACCATCCAACACACACGTGGAAAAGAAAATGCAATGACATACTTTTTGTCTAGACTAGATTTCGGAGAACCTTCCTTGAAGTGTGTAGAAGATCAACTCCCAGATACCAACTTATTCATAGCATTAGCAGCCCAAAGTGGAAGAAAAGTGTTATTACGACATGAAATTTTTGGAAGAAGATGGGACTTTTCTAGAAGGATACTCCGTAAACAGGAAGAAGAGAATTGCCCTAAGAAGCAGAAATTTCACCATGATTACTGGGCAGCTCTACAAAAGAAGCATAGACCAGATCCTACGCAGATGTGTCCCGGATCATGAGTAGCAAGAACTGTTAAGAGAAGCATATTGTGGTATCACCGGAGGACACATGGGCAGAGAAATAACAGCCCGAAAAATTCTACAAGCAGGCTTGTGGTGGCCAACTCTCATTAGGGATGCCAACAATGAAGCAAAGAGCTGTGATTTCTGTCACCGAATGGGTCAACCCGGAGATTCTGATAGATTTTCCATCTCACTTATATTGCCACTATCTCCATTCATAAAGTGGGTGTTGGATTTTGTTGGACCAATCAAGCCACCCACAAAAGGCACCAGATAAGAGTACATCACTGACTATTTTACCAAGTGTCCGGAAGCTAAATATGTAAAGAGAAACTCCACAGAAGAGGTGGTTAAGTTCCTCTTTAAGGACACCATTGCTAGGCATGGGTTGCCGGTGGAAATAGTCAGTGACCAGGGCACGCATTTCATGAACAAAGTAATGAAAGGTTTGATGGAGAGATACCTGATCAATCACAAGAAGTCCTCACCCTACTACCTACAATGTAACAGCTAGGCAGAATCAACCAACAAGGTTCTGACCAAAATTCTAAAGAAAATTCTAAATGCTAAAAAAAATGATTGGGACCAGAATTTAGATGCTGTTGTAAGATTCCTCTCTCCAGCTTTTGAGGAGTAAAGGTATAAGAACCTCCCCTTCTGTTCTTATAATTATTTTCCTCTTTGAAATAGAAGAAAGATCTTGTTCTACCCTATTTTGGCCTAGAGAGAGAAAATGTCTAGAGAGAGATAATTATTTTCCTCTTTGAAATAGAAGAAAGATCTTGTTCTACCCTATTTTGGCCTAGAGAGAGAAAATGTCTAGAGAGAGATAATCCAAAATTGAGATATCTTTGGAAATAAAAATCCTCCTAGTGTCTAAAATGGATTCTCCTCAAAGAGAAGTTCAAAATTAACTTTTCAATGTGCATTAGGAATTAATTGAAAATGGTATAAGGGACCTTAGCCTAAGGGTCTACATTTTCAGAAATTTTTAGATTATGGTCCAATTAAGGTTCCAATGGGCCACTTGGATTAATCCAAGTGTTGGGATGAGATAAATCCAAAGAATAAAATAAATTAACCCAAAACGAGTAAATGCTCACATAAGATGAAGAGTTGACTGAGTACAAGGTTTATTAGTTAAAAATTATGAGATACTACTAAAAAAATGAGATATTTTGGAATAATGATGCATTTTTGACACCTTGGTAAGGAAAGGGGGACTCTTGAGGTAGGTGCCTCTTTCACATGTGTGGAAGAGTTTTTAATTCAAACTAACGAGTCAAGTCTTGACTAAAATTAAAGTGATCTGACCGAACCTGAAGTCACATGGTCAAATCAAGAAGAGACTTGCACTTGGTCCACGGAAGGCACGGGCGATTCCGCCAGGAAGGGGAAAAATCTTTTAACTAGGAGATTACTCTAACGAGTCAAGTCTTGACCAAAATTAAACTGATCTGACCGAACCTGAAGTCACATGGTCAAATCAAGAAGAGACTTGCACTTGGTCCATGGAATCACCGCTTTTTTTCTCATTTTCGAGGCACAGCTGATGATCCCCTCCCACAAAACAAGGTCTTCTCAGGATTTTAACTCATTAACGTAACTAATCGTATCTAGTTGTTTCTCAGGAATCCTTCGATCTAGCCTAACATAACTAATCGTATCTAGTTGTTTCTCAGGAATCCTCCGAGCCAGCCTATGGATTAGCCAACCACCTGACCACTGAATTGGTGGGATTCCTTTATAAAGATTTGATTAGGGTTTTTCCCGAGTACCAAGGAAAAGAGTTCCTATGTCCCCTAGCCGGCGATTCATGCAAAAATCAAATAGGCATACCACGTACACACCCAATATGAAATTGCCATTTATAACAGATTTGACTGCTGGCTTTAAGACAATCCTTGAATAAAATCATAATATTTCCGATCATCAATTTCCAAAATTCCAAGTCCATTGTGTTACAAAAATGCATCCTCTGAACTCTCTGTTGAAGACCAGCTGGCCAACCAACAAGATCCAATATCAAATTTTTGTTCCCAAAAATCTTTCCTTTTTGTCCAATCAGATATCTTCCGCGATGTACGCCTAGGTGTCCTAGCAACCACGAGCCCGTGCATCGCCTGGTCAGAACCCTCTAGGATCCTCCTTAGGTGTCCTAGGACTTCACTTAGGGACCGCTTCGTCGGTCCTCGCCCATCGTACCAGAAGCGCACCATTTTAACCATACCAAGGCTGGTCAAGACCTTGGCAGGCTTTGCCACGGATGATGTCCCTTGAGGACTCCCCGCCGCCAGCTGTTCCAACGAACCTCCTTTTAGAAAAACATAAGCCAAATGCTTCCTCCAGTATTCTGGCATAAAACAGTCCTTTCAATGAAAAACAGAGTTTCCAATGCAAGTGAGATTCCAGTTTGAGATCGGTTCCAAAGACCCTTTTTCCAATAATTCCCAATTTCATTAATGAGGATCCTTGATCTCTCATGAGGGTAATCTGCCCGTCATTTTATCCATTTATCCAACTAGATTCTTGGTGTTTGGTCAGAGAAAAACTAGATTAGTTCCAGTAGTCTATTCTTTGGATTTAGTAACTGGAATTGGTCACGAAGTTTTTGTCTGATTCAGTTCGAGAGAAGGATAATTAGGTTTACTGTCCAACCTCACGTAGTCTAACTAAATTCATTCAATTTAGTTCTACCAGGATTCCTTTCAACTAAACATCTAGTTTTTGGGTAAATATCCATTTAGTGATTTTACCAATTCAAATATCCAAGATATTCTTTTTCCCACATAAATTCTCAACCTTAATTCATTAGGTAGAATTATGATGGAAATTCATCTTTTGACATTAGAATTTAATTCAAATCCATCTTTTCTCAAATATCATGGAAATTCATCTTTTAACTAAAATATCAATACCTATTTTTTTGAATAAACTTGAAATCCTTCTTTTTCTTATTTCAATGAGTGCAATCCAATTATCATGGGAATTCCTCTTTTTCATAAATTAAATCTATTAAAATTCTTCTTAAAATTACATAAAAATAATCATTAATTCCTTTAAGCTAAAAATTCCACTTTTCTCATCTAACATTTGAATTCCAATATAGTGGGAATTCCTCTTTTATCATTTAAACTTATCTATGCAAAAAGATAAATTTAACTAAATTTTTTTCTTAAAATTTAAAAACAAATCTCCATTAATTCCTTTGCACTAGGAATTACACTTTCTTCATTTAATTAATTGGATTCCAATATGGTGGGAATTCCTCTTTCATCATAAAAATTTATCTATACAAAAAGTTAAATTTAACTATATTTTCTCTTAAAATTTAAATAAAAATCTTCATTAATTCCTTTGCACTAGGAATTATTTAAATATTTGAATTTCAATATGGTGGGAATTCCTCTTTCATCATAAAAATTTATCTATACAAAAGATAAATTTAACTAAAATCTTTCATAAAATATACATTATTTTAGCATTCTAATTGTTTTCTCTAAATCTTTGGAATACATGGATTTCCAATGAATTACTAGAAATTTCTCTTTTTCCTAATTTACTAAATATGCATAAACATAAAAATCAATTTCTCCATGATTATAATGATAATTATTCAATTAATCTACGATGATAATTCCTAGAATATGGTAGAAAGTTTTCATATTATGAATGAAAATATTTTATGTGTTTATTTTACAAACATTTTGCCATAGCTTCGCTGCTATTACTGATAATTCTCAATTTAATTGAAAAAATAAAGTTTGATATTATTGATATGATAATAATGATAACTAATTGGATCATTATCCAATGATGGATTGATTCATAATTTCTTTATGAAATAAATATCATAAAAGCATTAAAAAGCTATTATTTTGGCATCCAATTAGACAAGCATAGAAATTACTTTTGGATTAGAGAAATGCTTCATGAGAAGCTTCATTTGGATTGAGAATAGGTCATAGGAATGAAATTTCTTTGGGAGGGAGAGAGAAATGCTTAAAAACCATTAAAATTAAGCATAAATGAAAATTTATGTGTTTCTTTATTACAATTCATAAAAGAACTTCAATAGTAATCAAAAACCATTCAAATTAAAGCTTCTCAAGCTTGAGAGGGGCGGAGAAGAGAAGAATTTGGAGTTTTAATAAGAAAAAGACAATAATCCACACTTTACCTTCTAATTTACTTGATTCTTTGATCACATAGTAGAGGCCCCCAACCAACCAATTGGTTTGGTATGTTGTAGGAGTCACCAAGGAAGATTGAAGAGAGAGAGAAGCTCCAATCTCTTCAATTTTGTAGAGGTTTTTAGAGGATAATAGAAATTAAGCTTAGTTTAGAGAGTAATACCGGCATAGTTTTGTTCACAGATAATAATACAAAAGGAATGAGGGTCTATTTATAGGAAAGGGAGGCCAGGAAAACTGAGTCCAACTGAGTTCTAGAATTTTTCAGCTTCAATTTGGCTGAATTTGGACAAGATTTAGACCAGTTTGGCTCCCTTTTTTATTTGGTTTGATCCAGGAGGAGTCCAGGAGAGAGGAGAGATAAAAATATCCTATTTTTGAGTTTTAAACTCATCCAAGCATGTGAAGTAGGTGCCTCCTTAAAGGTCTCCCTTTTCCTTACACGTGTCAAAAATGAATGATTACTCCAAAATATCTCATTTTTTTATTAATACTTCATAATTTCTAACTAATAAACCTAGTACTTGGTCAACTCTTCATCTTATGTGGAAATTTACTCATTTTTGGGTATTTTCTTTTATTCTTTGGATTTATCTTGTCCCAACACTTGGATTAATCTTATTGGTCCATAGGAACCTTAATTGGACCATAATCAAAAAAATTTCAAAAATCTGGACCCTTAGGCTAAGGTCTTCTGAATCAATTTTAATTAATTCCAATTGTACCTTGGAAAATTTATTTTGATTTTCTATTTCAGGAAAATATTTTTTTTGATATTTGTAGAATTTATTTATCTAAAAATATCCCAATTTTGATTTACCACTCTCTAGTCATCAAGGTGAATCTTTGTCCCAAAAGATAATGTCTCCACAACTTCAGAGCATACACTACTAGAGTAACTCAAAGTCATGGATGTCATAATTTCTCTCATGTGTTCTGAGTTTTCTAAATTCATAGGCCACTGCATGACCTTCTTGCATTAGAGCACCGCCTAAGGCAAATCCACTGGCATCAGTAACTACCTCAAAGGGTTTGGTAAAATCTAGCAATTTAAGGACAAGGTTGGTTACTAAGGCTATCTTCAGCTTGTCAAAGGCACTCTAACACATTGCAGTCCACTAAAAAAGTGTACTTTTCTTGAGAAGGTTAGTCAAAGGGGATGCTATCTGAGCATACCTAGGTATAAAGATCCTATACCATCCAGTTAACCCTAGGAATCCTCTGAGTTCCTTTACTGACTTGGGTTCTGGCCATTCAACTTACTGCTTGGATCTTTGCGGGGTCAAGAGAAATCCTATCCTTTAACACTATGAATCCCAAGTATTCCACCTGGTCAACAGAGAAAGAAAATTTTCTCTTCTTTGCAAAGAGTTGGTGTTTCCTTAGGATTTCCAGGACCTTGTGCACATGATCTTCATGGTCTGCAGCATTCTTTGAGTATACCAAGATATCATCAAAGAAGGCAAGAACAAAATCATCCAAGTATTCTCTAAGAATATCTTGCATAAGACGATTGAATGTTGCCAGCGCATTAGTCAATCCAAACGGCATGACTATGAACTCATAATGCCCATAGCAAGTATTGAATATTGTCTTTAGGATGTCCTGCTCCTTGATTCTGATCTGGTAGTACCCAGATTTGAGATCTATCTTTGTAAACATTTGAATACCACTTAACTGATCCAGAAGTTTATCAATCCTAGGAATAGGATACTTATTCTTAATTGTTAATTGATTCAGTCCTTTGTAGTCAATACAGAGTCTTAACGTTCCATCTTTCTTCTTTTGAAAGAGAACGGGCGCACCCCAAGGTACGACATTGGGTCTGACAAATCCCTGCTCTAACAGTTGTCTTAACTGCTCCTTAAGTTTTATGGCTTCAGGAGACTGGCATTTTTATGCACGCTGGGCTACTGGTAGTAGCTGAGCTTCGGTGGTTAATTTGATCTCATGATCTACTTCATGAGACGAAGGCATCTCAGTCAGCTCTTCAGGAAATACATCTGCATACTCACTTAACCACTCTAGTTCTTTAGCTTTACATTTTATGTCTACCTAACGACATACACAGCTTGCCTTTTTCTGAGCCCTTTTAATAAATTGGAAGCCTTGACTAATTGCAGCACTGGGGATCCAAAAATTCGAATTCCTTGAACTTTATTCCCGTGAAGGTCTAGGAAAGAGATGGTTCCTTTGTGACAATGAATGTCAGCCTGATTATTTTGGAGCCATAAACTGAATAAGGTCAGTCTCAAGGTGAGTGAAAAGAATCTTCCCATTGGCTAATTCCACTTGCATAGGTTTCCCTGATTTTTTTATTTTTAGGACTAATTTACGCAGACATCCTGGGGAAATAAAAGAATGAGTACTGCCTGAATCAATCAAAAGCTTGAACTTCTTACCCTAGTACTCTGTTGGAGTCTGGAGGACTGAGAATTGACGGTTATTCCCCTAATGCTCAATTGCTGCATAGATCTGTCCTTTTTCTTTCTCCACTTCCTCAGCTATGGTGACTGCTCTGGCTGCTGTGCAGTCTGAGGTGGAACTCTCTCTCTTTGGTTATTCCAATTCTAGAAGGGAGTTCGGAGACTGCTTGCATGGAGGCTGTAGGCTGAGCTGGCACTCTTCTTGGGTTACCCTGATTTTGGCGCTGGGAACCCTCATTGGATTGATATGAAGGAGTCTGTCTCGGAACACTAGGACCCTGGCTCCCTTGGCCCACAGAGAGAGATGGGCAATCCTTGAGCTGGTGCCCAAGTCCTTGACATCCGCCGAAGCATCTGTTCTTGCTTCGAAAGTCTTCCCTTTGCATTCTGGAGAGAGCTGGAGTTCCTGAGAATGTACTTCGGGGGAAAGGTCTTCCTTCATTTTTGAAGCTTCCCGTCTCCACAATCTGGTTAGGACCTTGGTGTCTCTTTGGAGGCAAGTTGGAAGAACATCCGGAAGTCTGAAATCTCTTGAAGGATGAGGGAGCTGGCTTTGGCGTGACTTTTATGATGAAGGCTTTGGCAAAGTCCTTTGCCATTGTGACAGCTTCCACCATGGACACTGGCTTGGCATTTTTGACCAGTGTGTCGTCCAAGGGTTCGTTCATTCCCCGAATGAACTTGGCCACCATGAGTTGCTCTTCATCTAGAGGTGGTAAATATTTGAGTAGAAGAGCAAAGGCCTGGTGATATTCCTCGATGGTTTTGCTCCCCTGCTTCAACTCTAAGAATTCGTTCATTTTGATTTCCAAAAATCCAGGGGAACTAGAGAAATGCTTCATAAGAAGCTTCATTTGGATTGAGAATAGGTCATAGGAATGACCTTTCTTTGGGGGGAGAGAGAGAAATGCTTAAAAACCATTAAAATTAAGCATAAATGAAAATTTATGTGTTTCTTTATTACAATTCATAAAAGAACTTCAATAGTAAACAAAAACCATTCAAATTAAAGCTTCTCAAGCTTGAGAGGGGTTGAGAAGAGAAGCATTTGGAGTTTTAATAAGAAAAAGACAATAATCCACACTTTACCTTCTAATTTACTTGATTCTTTGATCACAGTAGAGGCCCCCAACCAATCAATTGGTTTGGTATGTTGTAGGAGTCATCAAGGAAGATTGAAGAGAGAGAGAAGCTCCAATCTCTTTAATTTTGTAGAGGTTTTTAGAGGATAATAGAAATTAAGCTTAGTTTAGAGTAATACCGGCATAGTTTAGTTCACAGATAATAATAAAAAGGAATGAGGGCCTATTTATAGGAGAGGGAGGCCACTAACTGAGTCCAACTGAGTTTTAGAATTTTTCAGCTTCAGTTTGGCTAAATTTGGACAAGATTTGGACCAGTTTGGCTCCCTATTTGATTTGGTTTGATCCAGGAGAGAGGAGAGATAAAAATATCCTATTATTTTTTAGTTTTAAACTCATCCAAGCATGTGAAGTAGGTGCCTCCTTGAAGGTTTCCCTTTTCCTTACACATGTGTCAAAAATGAATGATTACTCCAAAATATCTCATTTTTTTATTAATACTTCATAATTTTTAACTACCTAGTACTTGGTTAACTCTTCATCTTATGTGGGCATTTACTCATTTTTGGGTATTTTCTTTTATTCTTTGGATTTATCTTGTCCCAACACTTGGATTAATCTTGTTGGTCCATAAGAACCTTAATTGGACCATAATTAAAAAAAAATCAAAAATCTGGACCCTTAGGCTAAGGTCTTCTAAATCAATTTTAATTAATTCCAATTGTACCTTGAAAATTCATTTTGATTTTATATTTCAAGAAAATATTTTTTTGATATTTGTAGAATTTATTTATCCAAAAATATCCCAATTTTGATTTACCACTCTCTAGAAGTTTTTATCTCACTAGGCAAAACAAGGAAAAATGATATTTTCTTGTATTCAGAAACAAAGAATGATTACAAGGGATTGAAGTAGAGGCTTATTTGATATTCAGGCTGAGGATGAATCTTACAAGGACAAAGACACACCCAGCAAATGGAAATCCAAAAAGAAGTCAAGGAAAAGCTCATCTCATGGGGAAGGAAGCATAGTAGCTCTGAAGATTCGGATGAGGAGAGTATAAACTGATAGCTTAATGTAGGCATGGATAATCAAAAACCAACAAATTCTCATTAGGCCAATGCCTCAATTTATAAAGTTTACATGTCAAACCGGTGAAAGCGACCAAGAAGACCCACAAGGGCGGGAAGGTCAACACGGCAGTGTCTGGGGAATCCTTGGCTGCTAAGTCATTGAAAGAGGTTTGGTGCTCAACGTGCCGCAATCCGGGTCATCCTGCTCTACGGAGTGTGCACTCAATGAGAAATGGTGTGCCATCTGTACTTCTAGTTCTCACAATACCAGTGAT
The DNA here is from genome assembly GCF_041138505.1 of Cibotium barometz. Classification (NCBI taxonomy): domain Eukaryota; kingdom Viridiplantae; phylum Streptophyta; class Polypodiopsida; order Cyatheales; family Cibotiaceae; genus Cibotium; species Cibotium barometz. The sequence goes on from NC_141051.1 coordinate 62,416,922, forward strand.
TGTTATTATAATGGGAGGGGTCAACGGGCTAGAGGCTCCATTCAATGGAAGGATAAAGAGAAAAAGATCCTACAGTGGCATTTTCTCAAACAGCGGGCGGTTCGGATAATGCTTATGGCTACTCTAGTGGAGGTGGGGCCGAGGAGGAGGCCATGGTTGGGGTCGGGGTGGCCGAGGTGGTGAAAGACCGCGCATTTGTTTGTTCTGCAAAGAGGAAGGGCATTGGCGATTGGAGCTCCCAGAGGCGCAGGAGTATGACCACAAGAAGGCAGAGAGATAAGAAAAGGCCACAGGGAAGCAACCTAGTGTATCCATGGTCCAAATTGAGTCTCTTCCTGAGAAGGGATATCCAGAGGTGTGGTAATGTGCTCGGGTAAGAAGATTCAGCCTCTTGCTTAGGTAGCAGAAAAGGCTAGCATTGATTGGCCAGCACAGGAAGAAGTGCAGCATCAAGTTACCTCTTGGGTTTAGGAGCAAGCACCTAAATCTGAGGGTACAAGACCCTCACATGCGGTTCACTTTCGAGAAAATGTTACAGTGATTGCGAATTCTTCCGAGTCGTCCAGAAGTAGTCCCTGGAGAGGGATCTACACGGCCTCAATAGCAGAGCGGTAGCAATCAAAAGGCAATGATTGGGATGAACTCTTGCAAGCACCACTTCAGATCAAGTTGGGACAATTACTTAAGCTTGTTCCAAAATTTCACCAGTCCTTGCTGGCAACCGCTGACCTGGGTAGGGTGTCCCCCGCAGTAGCTGCAGGCAGTTGAAGCATAGGAAGAACAACTGCCCGCAGTAGCTGCGGGCAGTTGAAGCATAGGAAGAACAAGTCCCTAATGTTTAGGTGTGAGAGACACACACATTTCGGAGATTTCAGTGGTTCATCATGGGACTGTCATTGATCAAGTTCTGATTCATGGTGGTGCGGGTGTCAATATTTGGACACATTCAGCTTGTGAGAGAAGATGGGATGGTTGGAATGGGAACTGGCCCCATTTTTAGTGTGGATGGTGGACCAGTCGTCCTCTGGGCATTTTGAAAGGAATAGTGATTGAGGTTGTGGGAATTCCATTTGTGATGTCTTTTGTGGTCCTCAGTATGGAAGACTCCAATCAAGAATATAATCTTTGGTTTGGTCGTCCATGGTTACGACAAGCCAAGGAGCGGCATAATTGGGAACACAATCAGATGATTGTTCGGCGGGGTTGAAAAAAAGTGAAGTTCGCACTACTACGTGAGCGCTATCAGCAGCAGCAGCAGGCTGAGCAGTGCTGTCTGACCACTGATTACGAAAACAATAACTGCTGAATGCTTGGATGAAGATGAAGAGGAGTAATTTTTGTGGGCTAATGCGGATTTGGTCCCACTGTGTGTGGTGGATGTAGCCTGCATTTTCGCGGAGTATGTGGTGGTACGGATGGTGGCTCCTATGCTGGAAAAGATCTCTAGGGAGCTGTTTCTTCGTGAGGATGGTCATTCCCTAGATGTTGAGCTAAATGTATTTTGGAGCAAGGAAGAGCTTTTGAGGTGCAAATGAGTAAGGTTACCAGAGTCGAAGAATATGCTCTAGAGACAGTCTTTCTGGGAAAAGATAAGGGATCCAAACCATTGAAAGTCAGCAGTTTGCTGGATGATAAGTTTCGGGAGGCTCTGGTGGATCTTTTGACATAATTTATGAATGTCTTTGCATGGGATTACTCAGACATGAAGGGCCTAGATCCTAAGTTTTATCAGCATTGCATTCATTTAAAGCCAGATGTAATCCCTTCCAGACAGCAGCAGTACATAATGAATCCGCATGTTGCAAATCAGGTTAAAGAAGAGCTGGATCATCTCCTACTACGGGTTGGATTCATTGTTTCTCCAATAGAGAATCCGGAGTGGATTTCTCCAATCGTGATCGTTCCCATGAAGAATAAGAAGATACACATCTGTGTTGATTACAGGAAACTTAATGTGCCGGCTACTGTTCCAGATCCTTTTCCCTTGCCATATATGGATACAATCTTGGATGCTATGGCAGGCCATGAGATGTATTAATTTCTTGATGGGTCTCGTGGATATAATTAGATTCGGATGGCACTAGAGGATCAAGCTAAGAGAGCATTCATCACAGCTTGGGGTGTGTTTGTGTGTACAGTGATGTGGTTTGGCTTGAGGAATGCTCCGGGTACATTTCAATGGGATATGCATGAAATTTTTGGGCCATTCTTGATAGCTTTCATGCGAGTCTTTCTCGATGATCTCAGTGTGTTCGGGACCTCTATTTTGCATTCAGAACATCTGCGACTGTGTTTTCAGAAATGTCGGGAGGTATCTTTCAGCTAAATCCCTTAAAGTGTACCTTTGCGGTTCGGAGTGGAAAGTTATTGGGGCACATTATATCACAAGAAGGCATTGTTTTGGATCCCGATAAGGTGGCGGTGATTTCTGGTGCATCTAGCGATTTCACTAAATCTGGTGGCTCATGTGGACTGCAAAGAATTTTCTTGGACAAAGGAATGTGATTTGGCTTATCGAAGGTTGAAGATACAACTGTCCCGTGCAGTAGTCATGATGGGGCCTGAGGGAGAAGTATTTTCATGTTTTTGTGGATTCTTTGGATACGACAATTGGCAGTGTGTTGATGTAGGAGCAGAGTGCTAGCTGGTTCCGACCTGTTTATTATGTAAGCCATAGATTATCCTCCACGGAGAAGAATTATTCAGTTATAACAGAGCGAGAGTGCTTAGGCATGATCTATTCAATGAAGAAGTTTTGCCATTATCTACTAGGGAGAATGTTCTATTTTCATGTGGACCATTCTGCGTTGGTTTATCTAGTGCGGCAGTAGAATTTAACCAAAAGATTGGCCAGGTGGATGCTATTGCTGTGTAGGAGTTTAACTTTGAAGTCATTCATCGACCAGGATCTCAGCACGTAATAGCAGATTATCTTTCAAGATTGGATTCGGGAGAATAAGCTACAGGAGTGGATGACGAGTTTTTGGATGCATCGCTTTTGCTGTTTCAAATGAAGCGGATCTAGTTCTTGATGCGGTTCTGCCTCTTTTCGTGCCTTGGACTAGGTATACGAGGAAATGTTTTATTTTCTGTCTACATGTGTTATGTTGACTCATTTGACAAAAGATCAACGGAGGCAGCTCGCATTGCGGAGTTGTTCCTTTCAAGTCTGCATTAGAGAATTGTACTACCACAATGTTGCTGATGTGCTGCTGCGGTGTGTATTACTGCAAGATCAAGAGGCCGTGTTGGGAAGCGCATTGCAGAGTCTCAAGAGGGCATTTTTTGGGGAATATTACTGCATGCAAAGTTTTCCAAGCTGGCTTGTGGTGGCCAACAATGTATTTTGATGCGCAACAGTTTGTGTGCAAATGTGATGTATGCTAGAGGATGGGGCAGCCGCGTCACAGAGAGACCGCATGCCCTTACACCAGATATTGCCACTTGAGCCCTTTCAAAAGTGGGGCTTGGACTTCATTGGGCTCTTTAAACCTGTAGCTGTAAAGATAGGAAACTGGTATATTCTGATAGCAACAGAGATTATTGCACACCAAGTGGGTGGAAGCTTGGGCATTGCGGGATAATTCTTCTCTTTCAGTGGCAAAGTGTCTATACAAGGATGTATTCACTCGTTTTGGTTGCCCAGTGGAGTTGGTCAGTGATCGAGGGGGTCATTTTATTAGCAAAGTGATCAGGCAGATAACAGGTTTTTATTCGATTCTTCACAAGAAATCATCCCCTTATTATCGGCAAGCCAATGGATTGGTGGAATCATCCAGTAAGTAGATTGTGCATATTCTGACCAAGCTCGTTAGCAAGCATCGGATGGATTGGGATGTTAAGCTTCTGTCAGTACTTTGGGCATACCGTGCGGCATAGCTTACAAGGTAGCAACTGGATTAACCCATTTCAAGCTGGCTTTTGGCATGGAGGCTATCACACTGGTCGAGTTTGTTGTGCCGAGTTTACGGATTGCGAGGCTATCACACTGGTCGAGTTTGTTGTGCCGAGTTTACGGATTGCGATGGAAGATAAATTGCTGCCAGCAGAGTCTTTGGCATATCGACTGGAAGTCTTGAGTTCATTGGATGAATATCGGCCGATGAATATTCATTGGATGAATATCGGCGGTGGCTGTGGAGTTTTTACTGGGTGCAGGAACTCCAGAATCGGAGGAAACGTCAGGTGGATTGGCACTCAAAAAGATTTGATCGATGGAGCATGGAGTATGCATACTCTCATGGCTTGGGCAGAGTGGCAGTACATGGAGGGAAGGATCCACGCTCACTTGTGTGACTTTGCACCAGGATAGATTGTAACTATTCCCCATCTAAGCCCGCGTCCAAGACTCTTCCAGTGGAGGACAGTTCCGACAGTTTCGTCGCCTCACACAGAGATTGATATGAGCATTGTCTCATGGAACATTCAGGGCTTAGGGGGGCCTCAGTGCTTTCAAGGACAAGGCATCCTTAGAGGAGAGATGAAGTGAGCTATGGTCGGGGGACCTATCGACATTCTCTTCCTCCAGGAGCACCATCTTACTGAGGGGTTATAGGAAGATTCTACAAGGCATGAGTCATACTTGTTGGTCTCCATCCTTTGGCCCTTCAAGAAGGTAGGGAGGAGTGTGTCTGTCAATTTTAGCAGCCTCTGCCGTCTGTGACAAGATCGGGAGTCCTAGTTCCAGGACGTGCTCAATGGGTTACCATTCTGATTGGGAAGGATAGCATTGGCTTAATCAACATTTATGCCCCGAATGCTGCTGCAAGTAGAGCTATCTTTTGGAGCACTGTCCGTCATGTTGAGAGATGTAATGGCGGTGTTGTGTGTATGTGGGAAAGCACCCTAGAGGTGCAAGATATTGTGGCAACATAAGAATGCCACATGTAATGTTTAATGGTGTGTGAGTGTTGACCAAAAGAGTGGAAAAGGAGTTGCCACTTGGATGATGACATGTAAAGTGGGATAAGGCTAGAAAGCCTATATCATTGTATGGTTCACTTGAGATATGCAATAGAAATTATGTGTTGAGTGTGCAATGTCTCTCTCTCTCCTAGTTATGGAGTTCTTAGTGTGATGTAATTCACCTTAATTATATTTCTTAATCTATGTCTATCACCATGATCAATCCCATTTTAGGATTGTTTAACATGGTATCAGAGCTTGGGTGAGCTCTTGGTCATGGTGAATATCTATGTATAGTTTTCTTGTTTATGAGATTAGTTGATTAAGCATTATTTTCAGTTTATTATAAAAAAAAATTAAGCACTCATATTATCATTTGGATTTCATTTGTGAGGATTTGAGAGAGATTTGGAGCTGCCATTCTCAAGTTTGAGGGGATTTGCAACAAGGAGGTTGCATAGAAGCTACCCAAGAGAGTTGCAAATGGGAGTTTTGCAACATGGAGAGTCTGCTCATCATCAAAGAAGCTGAAAATGGAGATTTCAACAAGTATGAAGGCTATGGAGTCTTCGGTGTCAAACAAGGAAGCTGCCAAGAAGTTTGTGGAGGTAATTTGTGGAGTTTTACCTCAATGTTTTTGGTTATTGAGCATGGAAGAATGCTCTATGAAAGGGTTGCTAGGTGATGGGATCATGAATCCCACAGTTCTTTGCATTGGGCAAAGATGTTGAAGGTGCACATACTTGTTCAAGTGGGACAGGTGGTTATGGGCTGATTTGCAGTCCATGTTGGAGCTTGTCAAGAAATTGCCATGGCTCGTAGTTTGCTCAATGAAGGAGAGCAAAGAAGGGAATGGAAACCTTGGTAGTTTCCACATATTTTGCACCTTGGTTTCATGGTAATGAAACCTCAAAAGAAGAGTCACCCTTGAAGATGTTGGCATGCATATGGAAGAGTCTGCTATTCAAACCTATCTCCATTGGAGTAGCAATAGGCTTGCAGTCTTCAAGGCCAAATCTCCGCAACAATGTCTCAATATACTTTGTCTGACGCAAAGCAATACCTCCATCACACTGTTTAAATTGTATCCCCAAATAATGATGCAAATGCTCCAAATTTGACATCTCAAAAGAGGCATTCAAATCAGCCTTAAAATCAGCAATATGACTCTCATTTGGTCCTGTGAGCAGCATGTCATCGACATAGAGAGCAATGATTAGATGTACATCATCCACACGTTTAACATACAAAGTGCTTTCTGTTGGACTATTCTGAAAACCATGTGCAGTCAAATATGCATGTATCTTTTCATACCAAGCTCGTGGAGCTTATTTTAAACCATATAAAGCCTTTTTCAACCTACACACTTTGTTTTCCTGCCCTCTTTGAACAAAACCACGAGGCTGCGATACATACATCTCCTCATACAAATCTCCATTCAAGAATGCAGTCTTTATGTCCAACTGATGTACATTCCAACCATTATGAGCTGCCAATGCAAAAATGCTATGAATGGTAGTCATACGACAAGTGGGAGCAAAGGTCTCATCAAAATCAATGCCCTTTTCTTGAGCATAACCCTTTGTAACAAGTCTAGCCTTATAGCGATTAACACTGCCATCTGGCTTTCGTTTCAACTTAAAAACCCACTTACATCCAATGACCTTTTTACCAATAGGCAAATCACACAAAGACCACGTACCATTCTTCATTATAGCATCATATTCACTTTGCATTGCAGCCAACTAATTTTCTGATTTTTGTGCCTCATCAAATGAAAGAGGTTCTTCCTCTTCACACATACTAGACACAACAAGCCAAAGCATAACAATCTGATGCATAAGAGGCATGCTGAAAACCTGAACGAGTACGACTAGAAATAGGTGCATCAATTTTACTATCACGCAAGGTTTGCACTAGCCATTTAGGCATACCTCTAGCCTGCTCATTTTCAGCCCTATCCTCATAAATTACATCCTTGTAAATCTGCATCAGAAATAGGCTGATCTATGATGTCGTTTGAAATCTGCATAGGTTGAATATTTACCTCATTAGGACTTACATTTGAATTCCCACCTGTAAACAGAGGCAACAACGTATCAAATACATCTCGTGAGCTCACACCTATCTCTTTGGTACATGATAACAAAGGCTGCACAGCATCTTCCAAAAAAACAACATCTCGACTAATCAAGATACGCTTTGACTGTGGATGATACAATCTGTAACCCTTGCTCTCAGCACTGTAACCAACAAAAATGCATTTAACAGCCTTATCATCCAATTTTCTACGTTGTTGCACAGGCACTAAAGCATAGGCCAAGCAACCAAAGACATGCAAGTGACCAATAGAAGGCTTCCTGCCATGCCAAGCTTCGTATGGAGTAACAGACTGCAAGGCCTTAGTGGGACACCTGTTGAGTACATATGCAGCACACATGACAGCCTCAAGCCAAAACGCATGTGGCAAAGCTTGGCTCTTGACCATACATCGTGCCATCTCCATAAGTGACCTGTTTTTCCTCTCAGCAACACCATTTTGCTAAGGGGTATACGGCACTGTACATTGGTGTTTTATCCCACGACTAGCCAGAAATGCATCAAACTCTTTAGACATGTACTTCCCCCCTCGATCAGAACGGAGGGTGTCCATAGTACAATTGGATACATTTTCAACCATAAGCAAAAACTGTTTGAAGCACAAAAACACTTCGGACTTTGCCTTCAGTGGATATACCCATGCATGCCTTGAGTAATCATCAATGAAAGTCATGAAGTACAAGTGTTTACCAAATGACGGAGTTTGCATAGGCCCACATACATCACTATGTACAAGTTGCAATTTGCGAGTGGCCTGCACAGAACCATCCTTTGGAAATGCAAAACGCTGCATTTTGCCCAAAATACAGCCTTCACAAACATGTTTTAATGGTGCCTCAAGAGGGGGCAATGAAGCAACCATATCAAATTTCTGCAAACGCAGTAAACTAGCAAAGTTCAGATGACCAAAACGAGCATGCCATAGTTTTGCATCTAAAACTGCCTTTTCATCAGAAACTGCATTTGCTGAATCTTCCACACACTTGTCATAAGAATTGAGCCTATACAGCCCACGAAACAAGGTGCCAGATGCAATAATTGAGCCTATACAGCCCACGAAACAAGGTGCCAGATGCAATAATTGTATCACCAGAAGTCAAATCATGAACAGTATATCTGTCATCCACAAATTTGACTACAAGTCCAAGTCTAGCAAGCACAGAGATAGACAATAGATTCTTCTTTATCCTTGGCACATACAAAGCATCTGAAAGTGTGAAAGCGCTGCCATTTGCAGCAATTAGCATAATTTTACCAACGCCCTTCACTGGGTAAGAAGCATTATTGGCACATGTGACAGTATTCCCATTAGGGACAGCCTCAAGACAAGTGAACATATCACGATGCGAGGTAATGTGCTTTGTAGCACCACTGTCAAAATACCAAACATCAGAGTCAACAGAAACTGCCAAACATGCATCATGTACAGATGGGTCAAACTGGCAATACACGCTAAATGCCCATTCTGTATCCTGCACAACATTTGCAGAATCTACATTTGTAGAAGCATCCGCTATTGTGGCTGCATTTGACTCTTTGTTCTTTGCCTCTTTAGCCTTTAGCTTAGGGAAATTCTTAATGACATGATCAGTTGCCTTACAATAGTTGCACCTGATCTTTTTCTTGCCTTTATCAAGAGCCTTCTCAGACGTACTGTTGCTACCTGTGGAAGGAGAAGAAGTTACAGACCTACTAATAGGAGAAGAAACAGTGGAAGGGGTTGCCTTACCACTTCTTCTCTTCTCGGTAGCAGCAACAAATGCCTGATCAACTGCACGCTGCCTAGCCCTGTTTTGTCTGGACTAGGCTTCTTGCAAGAGCTTGTTGACTAAAGTATCATACTTGACAACATCAAGTCTGTCCTCAGTAACAAGTCTCCACGTGGAAGCAAAAGTCTGATATGACTCAGGTAAAGCATCAAGAACAGTCTGCACAAGAGAATGATCAAGAATAATCTCACCTGCAGAAATCAACCGTTCCTTGAGATCTTTAATCTCAGCAAGAAAAACATTCATGTCATCATCTTCCTGCATAATCTTCGATTCTAGCTCTTTACGCAGGTAAGAGATTTTTGCCTTGTTACGACCTGCATACAAACCAGCTAGAATATCCCAAGCCTGTTTTGCTGTTTTAGCTGAACAAATATGTGGAGTGATGTTACGTTTGATAGAAAGTGCAATCAAGGCATGAGCCTGCGCATCTTTACCATCCCAAACAACGAGCTTGTTTAGCAGTCGGTAAAACAGCAGCAAGTAGAGCTGCTAGAACCTGCAACATCCTCAACAGATCCTACATCCACAGAACCTGGACATACATCCATACCCTGCACAATGTTCCACACTCCTTTTGCAACCAAAACATGCTGCATCATGTATGCCCAAAGTGGGTAGTTGCTGTCTCCATCCATCAGAGAAGACAACATGCGAAATACATCATTGCTGTTATTATCAGCCATGGCCACTGACTGAAACTGATGCAAAATCTACCTGTAATGAAGCAAATACTGAACAGAAAACAACTCGTGCTATGTAGCACGGTCCACAATAGAATACGTATGCCTGTTTTGCAGAAAACTGCACTGCCAAAATTTTTGCACAAAATGACAAAAACACCTGTGCAAAACTTGCAATGCAAAAACGGAGCCCGAAACGACCTCAGATGCAATTTCTGAGAACGCACAGCCCTATGGGCTAATCTGGAGAGTATAGGGACCTGCACAACAAGCGCTCGTGAAAGCTCACCTTAATCGGAGAACGTGAGTCGGAGGGTGCTAGTGGCGTAGCCCTGGGAGCCGATGCCTACTCTGATACCAATTGTTGGAATTAGGGTTGCAAAAAAGCACACAAAGCTTGGAGAAGAAGAAGCAAGAATGCACACAACACACAGTGTATTAGATTGTGTCAATGTACAAAGATAAGTTAGCCCTAGAATGATGGGCGTATATACAAGCCGGGGGAAAAAACCTCCTAAAGAGGGAAAAAGTGCCCCGGCGGTCCTAAGTGTGTTCACACACCACTGCCTATATATATGACAACACCGAAAACCTAAAAGATAAGGCTTTTTAAAAAAAAGCTATAGTATAAAATTTGTGGTGGTTCTTTGAGATAAGGGTTTCTAAATTTGCAATGTGAAGACACACAAACTAAGCCCCTATTCACATGGGTTCTCTACGTGGCTTTGGTTAAAAAGTTTATAATGTTTTCTCTCTCCAGTGCCTTGAAATATTGGGCAAATATCAACTTATAAAAATAAAGCCGTGAAATTTATTTATTTTAACCAAAATGGAGATGAAAACTGTAATTCGATATTCACCCATGTACTTAGGGGTAAATGTACTCGGGCCTGCATGCTCAAAACATGATTTTTTTTGTAATCACCCATCGGTATGAGGGTTGCCTTGCCTGAGCTCACCAAGAAGCTCAAAATGGTTATTGTGATGTGTGCATGAGCGATGCACGTGTGAGGTGCATGCGCATGGGTTGATTCCCACCCAAACTTCTATGTTCAAATTGGACTTAGTGGTTCCACTGTGAACGAGTCGGCTCAATGATTTTTGGTGCATGGTCGGTGACTTCAACATGATAGAGGCAGGAGAGGATAGACTTGGATGTGGCACAGCCACAGTCTCAGGAGTAGAGTACTCTACATGGGAGGAGATGATACTGATTCTCTGGGGACATGACCCTTGGCATCTTCCAGAGTTTAGGCATAGCCCTGGGAATCTTAGCTTCTCTCGATCGGATTGGTGGAGCACTGGCCCCAGCATCTCTCGGCTGGGCAGGTTTAATATTTTCTTAGAGGAGGAAACCTAGAGTAGATTGGAGGGACTTTGGGAGCAGGAGAGGAGTCTGAGTAGGGGCCTAGCCTCTTTACAGCATCTTCATGAGAGTTTCCCAGACAACCCATGGATTAAGAGTCAGATTACTGTCGCCCGCACGGAGATTAGGTCCATTGAGAAGAGGAGGGTGGAGTATAGATACCATGCCAAAGGTTCATTTTGGACTCAGGCCGACGACAGAGTTACTGGAGACTTCTTTGAGATAGCTACCCCCCACAGGACGAGAGACGGTGTTTGCAGGCTGTGTGGCCAGGATGGAGCTATTGTTTCTGATCGCCCGCATGTGAGAGCCATTGCCATGAATTTCTTCTGATCTCTTCTCACTGCTGGTGCCCCATTATCTTCCCAGGTAATGGATGCACGCGAGAGAGTCTGGAGGGATATGAGAGAGGTGATTCCCCCCTCCCTTTGATGGCTAGGATGCTTGCAGGCTGTGTGGCCAGGATGGAGCTATTGTTTCTGATCGCCCGCATGTGAGAGCCATTGCCATGAATTTCTTCTGATCTCTTCTCACTGGTGCCCCATTATCCCCCCAGGTAATGGATGCACACGAGAGAGTCTGGAGGCACATGAGAGAGGTGATTCCCCCCTCCCTTCGATCTTTTTGACTTCAGAGGAGTTGGCGGAGGCGGTGAAGGCATTGCCCAGGGGAAAATTCCCGGGGGTGGATGAGCTTCATGTTTCTTTCTTTCTTCGCCATTGAGACCTCATGGAAGGTGGCCTTTGTGTTGCCTTCATGAGATGATGCTCACAGGTGCCATGCCAGAGAGGCTCATAGTGGGCTTGATACATTTGATTCCCAAGGAGGGTGGTGATAGATTGAAAATCCGGCAATGGAGACCCATGACCCTTCTAGGGACAGCCTATAAGATTTTGGCCATCAGCAAGGGACTTCAACCTTCTCTCCCATACTTGATCCATGACACTCATACTGATTTTGTTTAGGATTGGAGCATTCTGGACAACATCTTTACCTTTTGGGAGGCGACAACCAGGGATTTAATAGTCACGTGATCTCACAAGATTTTTTGTGATAATAACACATGTGAACAAGTTATTCACATGTTCTTATGTTACCGTTAACAAAATAACAGGTCACTTGCCATTTGAGAACCCCTTAAAAGCTTGGCTACACATGGGAATAAGCTATTCACATGTTCTCATCTTACCATCTTCACATAATAGCAGGTTAGTGGCCACCTAAGAAGGTTTTTTATGGCCGACAAAGATAATTTTTTTAGGCCCTTGTGACAGCTTTGTGAATATAACATGTGATCACAAGATTTTGTGTTATTAACATGTTCACATGTTCTCGTTTACGTCAGTGAAATCCCTGGAGACAACTTCGACCAAGATGCTGCAACAGGACCTCATTGTGCTACTCCTAGACTTTGATAAAGCTTATGATAGGGTGGATTGGAGCTTTCTGGAGGGCACTATGAACTGGATGGGATTCCCCATGGAGTGGATTCATGGTGTAAGATTCCTCCCTCCAACTTTTGTGATGTAAAGGTGTAAGAACCTCCCCTTCAGTCTCTGTAATCATCCCCTAATTCAGAATACAAGAAAACATTATTTTCCCTTGTTTTTTGCCTAGAGAGAGATAATACAAATTTGAGATATTTTTGGATACAAAGTTTCTCCTAATATCTAAGATAAATTTTCCTAAAATAAAAGTTCAAAAATAATTTTCCAATGTGCATTAGAAATTAATTAAATGTGTATTAGAGACCTTAGCTTAAGGATCCACATTTTCAGAAATTTTTTATTAAGGTCTAAATAAGGTTCTAGAGAGCCAATAGGATTAATCCAAGTGTTGGGGAGATGAGAAAAATACAAAGAATAAAAGAAAATCTCCCAAAAATGAGTAAATGTTCACATAAGATGAAGAGTTGACCAAGTACAGGTTTATTAGTAAAAAAATGAGATTTATTAGTAAAAAATAAAATTTTGACACCTCAGTAAGGAGGGAGGGGGCTCATGAAGGAGGCACCTAAATCAAATGATTACTTCACATTTTTAATTAAAAAATGAGATATTTTTATCTCTCTTCTCTCCTCCTGCAAACTGGATCAAAAAGTGAGCCAAACTAGTACAAATCTTGTCCAAATTGGGTCAAACTGAAGCAGGAAGTCTCTAGAACCCAGTTGGACTTGGTTAGTGGCCTCCCTCACCTATAAATAGACCCTCATTCCTTTGTATTTTCATCTTTGTGTATTTACATGCAAGTACTATCTTCAAATTAGTGTAATTTTATTATCCCTCTATTTTGCCTCTACTTTGGAAAGCTTTGGAGCTTCACTAATCTCCATCCTCTCTTGGATATTACCCTCTCCATCTTGGTGGCCAAGTTCTCCCTTCTGGACTTCACTTCTCTCCAAAGAATCAAGCCAAAAACCAAGGGTAAGCCTTAATCCATGGTGTTTTTTCTATCTTTCTCAATGGTAATCTTCTTCCCAATCCCTCTAATACTTGAGAAGCTTTTTAATCAATGTTTTTCTCTTGAAATTAAGCTTTTTAGTGATTCATAATGTTTAATTGGATTAATGCTAATATTTTATGCTTAATTATAATATTTTTGATTAATAAATCTCTCTTTTTAAAAGATTTATCATCTTTTTGGATGGATCCTTGTTAGAAGCATCGATCTTAATGTTAATCTCATTATCTTAATCAAAACTCTAGGCTTGATAAGCTAGAGAAGAAGATTAAATATTTTTATGATTTTAATCTAGTTAAAAATGATGATTAATTTCTTTTAAGCTTGTTTATGATTTAAAAAAATCATATTAATTCATTTTAAGATTGAAAGAGAGTTATGATAACATTTTGTAAGTATTTTCATATAGTAATGATGAATGGATATTTTAAGAATAATCAAAAGATTTAAATATAACTATGTTTCTAATTATGCTATATGTATGCATAATAAATTTTAGTTTAAAAGAGGAGTTTCCATCACATTTCAATTATGAGTATTTATTTAAGATTAGAAAATTAAACATTCTCTGAAATTGTACAACGAAGCTATGGCAAAATGTTTTAGAAAAAAGATGAATCTTATTTTTATGCATTAATTTAATAAAGCAAAAAGATGAATTCCCATCATATTCAAGGCATAGATATTTTTATGCTAAAAGAATGATTTTTGTTACATTTATGAAAAATACTTTTATAGTATTTATGCATAAATGTTTAAATAGAGAAAAGATGAATTTTTGTTATATTTATCTTTATATATGTACATGCATAAATAAATTTTATGCTAAAAGTGGAGTTTTGAGCATTATTCAATAGTTATAAAAATAAAGAAGGTTATGCATAAATTTTATAGAATCATTCAATTTATGAGAATTATGAAAATGAGTCATTTAGATAAATGGATTAGTATTTATACTAAAAGAGTAAATATGGGTATAATTGATTTTATAAACCCCATGAATCTTTTATTCAAAAAGAAGAATATTGAGCATGTTTTATTTTGAGAAATTTGAGAAAGAAGGTGAAAATATTCATATGAATGCATCGAGAAAACAGGGATAATTCTTAATCAAAAAAAGGAATTTTGAACACATTTAACTTTTGGAATTTTGAAGTATACATCTAGATTCTTTGAAAATAGAATCTTAGAGTACATTTTGAATGGAAAAATGATTTTTTCGAAAAAGACCAGAAACACACTTAGTTGGATGAGTGTGAATACTTAGACTGACTTAACCCTAAATTCCATTGGAAAGGAATCTGGAATGCTTGAGAGAATCAAGGATCCAAAAAGTGAACGAAAATTTAGATTTAATGGAATCTAGAAAAAGTTACATTTAACTAAGCCAAGTAATTGACAGAGACTTAGAAAGTTTTGTTAGTATGGAAAGTAGAGTAACTATATTTTTAACCTGGTTGGATATAGAAATGATGTGAATGGATGTAGGAATGATGTGAATGGATGTGAGTGCATGTAGAAATAATGTGAATGGATGTGAGTGGATGTAGGAATGATGTGAATGGATGTACGAATGATGTGAATGGATGTAGGAATGATGTGAGTGGATGTGAATGGATGTAGGATGATGTGAATGGATGTGAATGGATGTAGGATGATGTGAATGGATGTGAATGGATGTGAATATGTGAATGGATGTGATATGATGTGAATGGATGTAGGATGATGAGAATGGATGCGAATGGATTTGCAATGATATGAATGGATGTAAATGGGTGTAGGACGATGTAAATGGATGTGGAATGATGCGATGTGAATTTATGTAGAAGAATATGGAATGATGAGAAATGACGTGGAATGATGTGGAAATATGGGAGTTTGTTAGAAACTGTATTTGTATATGAGACCTGTTTTAAAGATTGTTTTATGTCAAGAATGTTGGGGAAGCATTTTCACTATCTTGTCAAATAAGGTCGTGAGGACCTAAGTGAAAAGGTTGCAACAGTTGACAGAGAGTCAATGAAGGATGTTTCACATGGCAAGGTTGGCCAACCTCGATTAAAATGGTGAGCTTCCGGTTACGGTGGATGAGGGACCAAGGAAGTGGCCTATGAGTGAAGCGCTAGGTGACCTATGAAGGAACCTAGAGGGTGCTGACCATACGGTGCTCGGGCTCTAGGTTGCTAAGGATACCCACGTGTGCGATGAGGAAGAAAAATGAGTTGGAGTTGTTTTCTGAACACGGGCATGGATCTGGGTTGATTGGCCTTGCTGATCTTCAACGGATGAATTCAAGGCTCTTTTACATGGATCATCTTGGTTGATCTTGCTGATCCCCAAAACTGAGAGTCCATATGGTTTTTATGTGATTAAACTCCTAAGTACTATGGGGCTAGGAACTATTGAAAAGGCCCCTAAGTGAGCAGGTAGTAAGCGTTCTGGTTACCGACGATGTCATAGGTACGCTGAGGAAGGAATGACTGAAATTGGATTTTAGGGTTGGAAAGTGAAAAAGTTGAAAATTGGATCTGGAAATGGAATACTGTGGATTAGGATGGAAACACTGGTTTTATTGCAAATTTGTTTTGGAAATAGTTGAATCAGAGAAAAGGCAATTTCATATTGGGTGTGTAAGTGGTTTGTCTATTTAATTTTTGCATGAAAGCTGGCTAGGGGGCCTTGGGAACTCTTTTCCCTGGTACCCAAAACATAACCAAATTTTCATAATGGATCCTATCAATACAGTGGTTGGGCGGTTGGCTAACCCGTGGGATTGGATGGGGTTAGGCTGGACTGATGGATTCCTATAATAAAATTCAATTCTATTCAAGTTATGATAGTTGAAGCAAGTCCCAGGATAATCCTTGTTCTATGGAAAAAGAATCAACGGCTGTGCCTCTTGCTGGGGAAAAAAGAATTGGTCTCTATGAACCAGTGCAAGTCCCTCCTTTGATTCGGCCATGTGACCTGCGGGTTAGGTCGAAATTCAAAGGTTAGTTAAGGCCCTTGACTATGTTAGAAGATTTTCTCACACGGAGGAATCGCCTATGCTTTCTGGGCAAGGGAAGTTTTTTTCGGGTTCGGTTTTGGAAGAATCGAGGGATTAGTCTCTTGTCCAGACATTCGTGGGCAAGGCTTCGAGTGGGAAACCCTTCCCTGCGGGAGAGGTTGCTACTTCTGCCTGCTAGCTCCCTGTATTCTGGTGCGCGAAGGGGGTAGGGATCTCACACATGGAGTCTCAAGACTTTATTCAGCATCTCACAACAGCCAGGTTCTCATTGAGGGAGCTCGAGGCGACAGATTCCCCCTTCGCCACTCGGTTTGATAGGGCTGTCCTCTGGCACCATACCTCTTTCTATTTGTCGTCGAGGCTACGAGTAGTTTTCTATCCACCTACGAGACTAGACTTCAGGGATTGCGTCTTCCCCTCCGCACATAGGAGGAGCTGCTGGACTTAGAGTTTGCAGATGACATAGCAGCCTACCTTGTTGGAAATGTAAATCTCTAGAGATTCACAGAGGCGATAGAGATTTTCTACTGTGCATCAGGAGCGCAGATCAATTGGCACAAGTTGTGTGGTTTTGGGGTAGGCTCAACACCCACCCCGACTTGGCGACTAGTTGAGGCTTTTCTAGTGGATCCCGAGGAGCACTCCAATCTGATACCTCGGTTGCCAAGTTGGCATTAATATATATCCTGAGCAACAGCTCGCTCCGCTTCCTCTGAGTATTCGAAAGAAGCTTCTATTCTAGAGCTCAGTGAGGCCCCATCGAGGGTACCCACACCCCACTGGTTGAGACCATCAGGATATCATTCACACCCTCCACTGTCAGTGGGGGAAGTTGCAGGGAGGTTTTGATCGCATACGAAAGCGGCGGGAAGCCTTCTTGAGACTTTGGAGGCCCTTTCCTCACAGATAGAGGCGGTGATCCCATTTGGCATTACAGACCACCTGTATGGTTGTTCCCACCCCCTCCCCTTGTATGAGATAGCCTTCTCCTCATAGAGCAGCCAACCGGAGGAGAAGCATCTCTTCGAGAAGGACAAAAAGGAACTGAAAATCAAAGTAGTTATAATTGAAAAAGAATACGAAAAAGTCATTGCAGCAAGGTTGGTGCTTAAAGGAAGGGGGACCTTTTTTTAGAAAATAGAAGGCTCAGTGATGAATTGCAAAAGGCACTCAAGGACAACTTAGCGTTGCAACAAAGTGAGAGTGACATGCAATTCTACAAAACTGTAGCTCATGTGCTTTACTCAGATGTGAGATTTAACAAGTAGCCCCCCAAACTTCTATAGAGAGGTCCAGCAACTGTAACAAAAGCTATGGCATGAGCCCTTGCCTACATATAGTTCATATGCTGACAAGGTGTTCACTCGGGACATGCAGAACAAGCCACATCCACCACAAAGGTGAGGTCCCCAACACCCCGGGTGCTCTCACCCATTGGTCAAAGGTAGCCTCTAGTAACAACCAGAAAACCATATGCTTACCCAAAGGAAGCAGCTGACCTAGAGCCACCCATAAACCCCAAGGACCTGGCCCTAGAGTAGCTTACAAGTCCCACAAAGCTGGTGGGAGAGTTCATGAAAAACTACAATGAAGAGCACCTAGAAGAAGTAAGAGTGTTTGACACTCAAAAATCCAAATAGACAAAAAGGGCATGGGGTGCAGTGAAGCAGAGGCACAAAGATACCAAAGGAGGCAGCACAAGCCCACTTACAAGGATATAGACAATGTCAAAGGGAGCATCCACACGGCTCAAGAGTACCACTAGATGTAGGCAAAGTTCAAGAAGGCCCAAGATGTAGGTTCAAGTGTTGAAGCACGCCCCTCAGGAGTGCCAAGTGTTTGGCCTAGCTACAAGGGCGAGAATGAGTGGCTAGACAGGCCCATAAGAGTGGTGGGGCTTTCCCCAACACCATAACTCCACTAAGGGAGTGGCTTGCAACTTTCGGGTGGCTGTTGGCACCAAGAAGGCTATAAAGAGAAGATGACCGTCAGATCAAAGGCTAATGTTAATGCTAATGCAAGAATGCTAGAGTGCAAGCCCTGATATGGCAGAGTGTTCAGGAGATGTAATTAGGTTAACTATTAGAGTACCAGGAGTCCACACTAAGGGTTTCTTGAAGAATCCCTTACTTATGTAATACCTTCCTGAGTAATGCAAATACATAGTCTCTAATTTCACTGTTTTATCACTGTCACTGTTAAGTAAGCTAAAAAGAAAGTATCTCAGTCTAGAAAGACTCCAGTAATTATTGAAACATGTGTATTGTTAAGCAACTTCTCTTTTCCCTTTTCTTTGCCTTTTTGCACAGCTTGTGAATACGATACATTTGCATTTGCAACAGATGCAGCTACTTTTTTTGGCTTATCAGTTTGCCCACATACGACAAGAGGTGCCTGAACTTTCACATTGACGTTTAATTCAAAATTGCTTATCATGCTATATATCATTGGTCAAACTGTAGATTCCAAATGTCCAAACTCCACTCACTTTTGAGTTGATTTGTAAAAATTTAACCATGAGCCCATTTTTCTAGAGAGAGGAGGTGTGGAAATTCGTAAGGGGCAAAAATGAGAGTCCATATTTCACCTAATGTGTACGTGGCCAATACATGCCCGAGAAAAGGCCCAGCACAAAGTGATGCACCACATGGTAGCAAGAAGTACCTAGTTCGCCACCACCACCCTACCTATTAGGGAGAGTCTCGCCGAGCTCCAATATAGAATCTTCTTCTAAATACTCAGAAGAAGAGGGGCGAATTGCTGCTGGGGAGAGATATCAATGCCAACCTAGAAACCGAGATATCGAACTGGAGTGCCTCTCATGATCCACTGGAAATACTTAACGGGTCACCAAGTTGGAGCTGGTGCTAAGCCTACCCAAAAACCACACAACTTGTGCCAATTGATCTGTGCTCCTGATGCACGATAGAAAACCTCGATCCCCTCCGCAAATATCTGTAGAATCCTATGACATGTAGCGGAAGTATTTGTATTGGAGGATCCTGTTACACAAACGCTCACACCTTCTTTTGTATCCTGAGTTTCGCGAGTTTAGCAATCCACTTTTAAGACTTCAAACTTTTAAGATATTTGAGAGAGAGAGAGATGAGAACTATACACCGTATGGGGTCTCGAATTGCCCATTAAAGGGTCCCCTATCCCGTTTCTCGAGATAGTATTTGCTTTATTATCTTTGAGACTAATGGTAGTGTAGGAGCTCGGCCGAGAGGTGTGACACTCAACAGAGCCACCAGTGAGTTATGCAAAGCTTGATGACTAACGATAAGCCAAACACAAGACCTTTGAAGACCGAGAGTTGGGCTGAACTGTACACGGCTGTAGAAGCACCAATGATGTCCAATCTCGCGCCTATGCACTCTTCCCAATGGAATGAGGGAGGGATGCAAAGCTGAGGCTGAGAGAGGGGGTGTTTTGGGACTGTTCTAGACTGTGTATGAATGCTGTAAATGAGTATGAATGTTGTGTTTCACCTTCACTAAGTGGCTAGAGAAAAACCACGAGATGATAAATGCTGAAAACTGTATGGATGCAGAAAGCGCAAGGTGAACTGCTATGACTGAATGCTGAACTGATGCGTTTTGCTGATGTAGAAGTGCTGAATACTCATGCTTTTGAGGTGCCTGGGATGTAGGAGACAAACGCTGAGGGATGGTGGTTGAAACCGCAATCGCTTATGCTCCTTGTGCTGAAGATGCCAAGCGCTTGAATGGTCAATGCTGATTTATGATTGAATTATTGGCTAAATATGCTAGGGCTCTATTTATATGGACCACAAGAGCCAGTCGACTGGCTACAGAGCTGGCCGACTGCTCATGTCCACATTAAATGCCTAAAATATGTATAAAATACTAAAAATGATGGGAAAATTACCGAAAAATTCCTAGTAAATATCCTAATAAATACTAGATGATATCTGGGGTGTTTGCCATGGTCTAGATGCAATGTATGAATGATGTGCAATATGCAGAATGCTTTCTAATATAAACCCTAAGGTTTCTACTGACTGTATATGCATGAATGCGTCTCTTTAAGTGGGTTAAGGGACTTAGACTGATTGACTGACTTTGCTATGGCTGAGAATGACCTACGTAGCTTGTGCCTGGCTTATCCTAGACTGAGGATTATAATAGGGTCACAGCGTACGACAAATATTATCCTAAAGGGAACTAATAATATACAATGTTGCACTGATGATGATGAGCCAATTTGTCACCATGCACACAGTGCAGAGTGCATGTGTGCATGTGACAGTTCCCCACATCTCTTGCAAGGAAAGTTGTTGTGTCGTTTGCAAACTCTAAGTCCATCAACTCTTCTCCTACTGTTAGCCGTATACATGCACTTCTATCATAGCATGTGTGAACAATGAATTATGTTGAAGGTATTTGCCTTTAACACTTTGGCGACCACGATTACAATTGAAGGGTGAGGAAGTCTCAGACAAGCAATTGATTTTCAAGATGAAGGTGGCGGTGGATAATTTCTGAAGGGTTGGTGAAGATGAGTGAAGCCTTGACGAAGATGGAATGTCTCCATGCTAGCCGCAGTCCTACCAAGGTATTGATCATCTGAGTACCCTGATCAACCAGCCGTATCATGAAGCCTTTGCTGGTGGACTGTAGTGGCATGAGCAACAAGCCGATCGATAGAAAGTCTAGGAGGCCTCAGGAGGAGCGGAACGGACCTGGAGCCGCGTGACCGTGCCATGCGAAGAGGCCGGAGGAAACAAAAAGAATACCCATTCATGGTGATCTGAACAGTGGAGGCACTTCCGTCTCGCTGACGTCATCTGGAAGCCGTCTGGACTCCGTTCAGCACATTCAGATTTGTTTGGTGCCACTTCCGGATATGAAGTCGGAGTGTCGGAGTGCAGCCAGACAATCCTAAATCGGAGTGCCCGCCGTGTCGGAGTATCCGCCCATCCGAGAATCCACCACCATCGGAGTATCTGCCGTTTGACCATCAGAAAGTTGGGTCTGACTTCTTAGTCAAACTGCAGCAGTCTCGCCATATGCAGGATGGGCTGGAAGCATGGAACTACAGTCAGAAGAGGCCAGCTTGAATTGAGGAGGACGAGGTGCTCATTCACATGTGTGCAGCGGAGATCCTGTTCGAATCTGAAGTTTGGAGTTGTACGAGTCCCAAAAGTCCGAAAATCAAAGGTTCTTTTGACTATCCATAATTAAGCATAAAATTCATTGCTCATTTCCAAAATTGGGGAGAGGCGAAATAATTGAATAACAATGTTTACTAGCATGTCTGTTCTCTTACCTCCATATTTGATATTGAGTTGTATGGGCAACGTGATTTCGTGACCTCGGTATAGCAGCAAGCTCTTCTTGTAGTGTGCAGGTCGGGTCTCGCATCAACGTGGTGCGTCGTGGTGCGTCGATTGTGAGGGCCCACACTCCTCATCATCGTAATGGGGAAGAAGAGGAAGAAAACAAAATGTGACATTGTCCTTGGGAAGGATCATAGAATCAAAGCGTGCCCATATTTGTGTAAGCCTTGTCCTAAGGGGAAGGATGAAGGATGGTAGAAAATGGTGCATGGCCGAGCTTGTGGAGGAGTTATATAGCATCGATAAATCTTTGAGGAGAGCATCATCATCTAGGAGAATGGAGAAAGCTAGGGAAAAATTAGAGCATTATTCATGTGCGTTAGATATAGTGCTTTTATGAGCGGCATCTTGATCATGAGGGGCATAGACAAAAGTCTTGTTCAAGCTTGAGGAGGATAGAGACTTTAAGATCAGCAGTGGAGGTGTTAGAGGAGGCATATGAGAGTGATTCTGACTCAGATGAGAGTGATGAGGATGTTGGCATTGTTTGTCATGATGTTGGGATGAATGTGGTGGAGGTTGAGGGTGCATGGGAGAACTAGGAAGGCAAGAAATGCCAGGAGTTCTCAGATGTCCCTAGCTTCGCATCGGATGGGTCCCAAGGTTTGACAGATGGTGTTCTCATGGAGAGGAGGAGAGTGTGTGATTCATTTTCAGTGGAGTTGATGGTGCCACATGCTTCCATTTCAGATATGGTTGATGATAGCCAAGTTTCTTCTCATGTTTATGATGATAGTGTGATTATGGATGTTGCTCCCACATCAACATGTGTAGATGTTCTACATGCTTGAGATGATATAATTCATGATGATCCTTTGGTACATGATGCGCTTCATGATGCTATTTCTCTCATGGTTCATGAGGATGATGTTTCTCACATGGATACTCTAGTTCTTGATGAGTGATGATCCTAAGGAGATAGCTCGGGCTAGCAATGTTGCAGATGTGCAGGCTCTCGTTGAGTCTACTTTCCAGGTTCCAGATGCTCATGATTGGGCCTATGATGCATGTGTATGACGATCATATTGATAATATTCCAAGTTTACACGACATGGATCTCCATGATATTCTCTTATATGATAATGGTGTTCATCATGGTGCTGATACAATGGTTATGGAGTTCTTGGATTCTATTGATCATCATGATGATGATATGATGATTCTCATGCTTGGTGATGATGTACATGATGAGCAGGATGTTCTAGATGCAGATACTCTCATGATGATTCATGAAGGATGCAGATTCCCTTATGCTCTTATATGTGTGATCATTCACATGATGGTGATCTCCATGATGTTATTATGGTTCATGCCAATTTTCATTTTATTTCCATGCATGATGGGATCCATGTTGATGGATTTTTCCATGTGATGGAGGGTTTATCCCATTCTTTTACGAGGCATGATGGGGCTAATTTGCCTATCCATGCCATGATGGGGCTAATTTGCCTATCCATGCCATGGGCTCTCATATTCAAGATGGTTTACATTATGGCGGCATATGCTTATGGATGATGTGTGGCAGCAAGAGAGAATGGATTTTCCTATGCTATTATCATGAGGATTTTATGGCGGCATATGCTTATGGATGATGTGTGGCAGCAAGAGAGAATGGATTTTCCTATGCTATTATCATGAGGATTTTCCTATGCTATTATCATGAGGATTTTCCTATGCTATTATCATGAGGATATTATTCACCTATGGTTCTATTTGTTCGTATTCTTTGATGTTGATGGTGCTTGGCCACACACATGGAGGATGGAGCATATTTCTCGTATTTTTATGGATCATGCATTGATGAGAATGGATGATGTGTTGACTTGTGGTTCTCTTCATGATGGTGATGATACTTCTATGGATGGATTTTCATTGGTTCTTGGTGCGGATTTATGCTCACATTCATGTGATGAGAATATAGTTCTTCATGTTGATGTTTATGTGGATCATAGTTATGATGATGATGATAAACATTCCTTTAATGATGTCTAGATTATGTTTTAATGGAGGAGCATACTCTTGTTTCTCTATCGAATATGGTGGATCATGGTAGTTCCATTGTGTTTTCCTTAATAGATGATCCAACCATCCATGAGTTCTTGATGTGGATGCTGAGATCCTATTTGGCATGGTTTTATGGTGATGATCTT
This sequence comes from Cibotium barometz, assembly GCF_041138505.1. NCBI lineage: Eukaryota > Viridiplantae > Streptophyta > Polypodiopsida > Cyatheales > Cibotiaceae > Cibotium > Cibotium barometz. Next base: position 62,440,727 of record NC_141051.1, read on the forward strand.
TCACCATGTGCTTCATCGACACTTTTTCATGGTGTTGTGCCACCTTGGGCACATGTTCCAGGTGCTGGAGGATCTACATCGATATGTTTTCTTGGAGATAGGCTATTCTTGGCCTATGATGCAGTTGCTGGTGCGTCATGCAGATTTTTATGTTTCACTCCAATGTCTTTGGAGTGTAGATCTTCTCATTGGTTCATGGTTATATGCATTCATATTGTATGATATAGCATGGTTTCACATGTACATGTTATGTGAACAACCTTGGCATGACCCTATCATGTTATGTGGGTTCGAGTCACGGATTCAAGATCCGTCCACCGGGTGTGCCAAGTGTTAGCCGTATACACGCACTTCTATCATAGCATGTGTGAACAAACTCTTAGGAGGTGTCTTTTCATTTATACCTTTTCGCATCCCATGCTCGATAACCACCACCATCGTGAATGCATCTCATGCATTCTTTCATGCAACCGCAATGAATAGATGAAGCTTCAATGGCAATTGTTTCTATGTGTTCTTGTGAATTACTTTGAAGGCTTTTGCCTTTAACACCTGCATGCGGGGGGGAAGATGCAATGCTTGAAGGCCAGTCTCCTAGGCAGAGAGAAAACTACTCATGGTGCGATGAACAGGAAGGGGTAACGTGTCAAAGGACAACCCTATCTAACCAAGTGGGAGAGGGGGAATCTGTCGCCCCCACAGGCTCCCTAAATGAGAACCTAGCTGTGTGAGGCTGAGTAAAGTCCTGAGACTCCACGAATACACTCCATGGGGAATCCCATCCGGCTCATAGTGCCCTCTAGAAAGCTCCAATCCACCCTATCATAAGCTTTCTCAAAGTCTAGGAGTAACACAATGAGGTCCTGCTATCGCATCCTGGCCGAAGCTCTCGCCTCCCAGAAGGTAAAGATGTCTAGAATGCTCCGATCCTGAACAAAGCCGATCTGAGTGTCATGGATCAAGTCTAGGAGAAAAAACTGAAGTCTCCTGTGCTGATGGTTTTGGCTAAGATATTATAGGATCTCCCTAGAAGAGTGATGGGTCTCCACTGATCTCCGATCAGTCATCACCACCCTCCTTGGAAATCAAGTGAATCAAGCCCTCTGAGAGTCTCTCTGGGGTGAGATGTGCGATTGGCCAGATTTGCACCTTGTCCCACCAAGAGTGGAGACTGCCAGATATGGGGCCTAGGGAGGCCACACCAAAGGAAAGGATATTCTAGCTCTGTCACACAGAGCCGGAGATAGAGGATCATTACATATGGCGATGGTGCCCTGTATACTATGAGATTCAGGGGAGGTTCCACTACCTCTTCTGAGCTAGATTCGGACCACTTTCCAGGATCATGGACTTCCCGGATCAAAGATGCATGGGACTTTTTCTTCTAGAGCTCCGTAGACACAAGGAGTCCTTAGCGAGATCCACATTAGATGTACTTGCTCAAGGACCAGAACACAGAGATCTCATCGACTTCTTGGTGATATGAGAGCTCTCTGATCACGTACCTAAATCAGATTTTATATTTCTAGATTTTGTTATCTTTGTTTATTATCATTTTATACCCAGGATGATGTACCTCATGGATATGATGTAACCTTTTGGTCTCATAGGTCATTCTAGACTTTTGAAGATGTTAATACAGCTTTCTTTCTTTTTTTCTTTCTGGCATGGCACCTGTGATCATAATCTCATTGAAAGTAGCTCAAAGGCCACCTTCCATGAGGTCCCAATGGCAAAGAAAGGAGACTGGACGCCCGCGGCCCGCCCCCGGCAATTTTCCCCTTGGGAAGTGTCGTCAATGCCTCCGCCAACTCCTCAGCACAGTAAATGGTGTCAATAAAAATGATGGAAGATAAGTGGGAACCACCTCCCTTGTATGCCGCTAGAACCTCTCACGTGTGTCCACTACCTGTGGAGATGCTGGGACACCAGTGTGAGGAGGGATCAAAAAAAGTTTGTGGTGGCGATGGCTCTCACATGGTGGGGGGATCTGAAACAATAGCTCCATCCTGGCCATGCAACCTACGAATGCCATCTCTCCTCTGTGGAGGTCGGCTATCTCAAAGAAATCCCCTGTGACTTTGTCGCCTGCCTAAGTCTAGAAAGAGGCCTTGGCATGATACCTATACTCCACCCTCCTCTCCTCTATGGATCTAATCGAGTGGTGGTGGCAAGCTGACTCTCGATCCACTGGCTATCCGGGGACCTCTCCTGAAGCCGTGCGAAGAGACAAGACTCCTCCTTAAACTCCTCTCCTACTCTTGGAAACCCTCTAATCGGCTTTGGGCTGCCTCTCTTGCAAATAAATTGCTGATCTCCCCTAACCAATGTGCACGCATCATAGCCTGAAATAAAATCCAATCCCACCCATATCTGCTCTATCCTGCTGCATATCTTGAGGTCTTGAATGAGGCTGTCCGAGATCCTTGAGCTCACATGTCATGCCTCTAGGGATCATCTAAGGATAAATTAATTGGGGTGTGATAGGAAAATGAAGTACCTACCAAAATACCAATCATATCCCCTCGGTTACAAGCCCACTTATCAACATAAAACCTATCTAGTCTAGAGAGGTTGGGGCTGGTGCTCCTCCTATTCGATCTTGAAAAGAAAAGGTTCCCACGGCTATGCCAAACTCTAGAAGATGCCAAGGGTCCTGTCCCCTGACTACAAGAATCATCTCCTCCTAGGCTGGGTACTCTGCTCTTAAAACTGTGGCCGTGCCACCTCCAAGTCTGCTCTCTACTGCCTCCATCATGTTAAAGTCCTCGCCCAAGCACGAAAAGTCAGTCTAAGAGAGGGCCTACCGTACTGAGCTCCAAAAGAGGGCTCTACTTGTTTGTCGCAGCGTTCGGAGCATAAACATTGAGGAAGCCAATGTTATCCTCTCCAATAGTCTTGGTAATCCACTATGCATGCCCCGGTACAATGACTTCTGAGCCAGTCACTACTGAGAGCTACTCACTAATAGATATACACACCCCTCCCTGCGTCCCGGAGAGGCCGAAGGATGGGGATCAAAAAGTGTGACTCCTGCCCTCCTGGAAGAATCTTCCCGCATCTACAGGTGCTCCTCTCTGAGAGATGATGCTTGTGGAGGAAAAGAATGTTTGTGGGTCCCCCACTATGGCCCTCTGAAGCTTGTCTCGTAGGATGCCTCATCTACGAAAGCCCTGAGGCCCCTTGAACCGTGAATGTTCCATGAAACAATCTACATATCAATCTATGTGTGATGCGGCACTAGCGGAATTGACCTCCACTCAAAGAGTCTTGGGTGAGGGTATAGATGGGGAATAATCACAATCCGTGCGGGGGCAAAGGCGCGCTAGGTGGACACTAATCCTGTCCTCCATGTCACACCACTCTATGAACGCACACATATGCATGCTACAAGACTCCATCGATCATAGTGGAGATATCTGTAAGAAGAGAGGGGAAGAGGTGCTGCAACAACATAAGTATGCATGAACATAAAGAGCAGCACCTTCAAACTAGAGACTACCATCTCCCCGTCCTAGCCTCGATGGGCTGAACCTCCAAGCACCATCCTATCTAGAGGCCAAAAATGGGTGAGAATGTCGGTGATGCAGAGATATTGAAGATGGTGGGAGAGCTCGACTACCTTACCCTGGATGGTAGTTGCCACTAACTCAGGATCCCACTCTGTCCCCCGAGGCTGCACTGAAGGGGAAAGAGAAGATTATCACGCCATTATCTAGCGTAGAGGGCCTGGAGTGGTGAAAAACCACACATACCCAAATAGGGGCTAGTGTCTCCTCAAACATGACGGTTTCTTCCATAAAAAACTGTACTCCATAGGTTGTCCCACGGTACTGGGGGCCCCACTTGGGGACTCTGGCGAGAGAGCCTTCATCGGGGAGGCGACAATGCTCATCTCTACCGACTTGAAAAATCGGTGAGCCAAGCGACGGATTGATCTGCGCCAGTTACCTCCACTCTAGGTCAGAGGGGCTGTTGAGGAGCGTCGAGAGTGCTCTAGAAAGGCAGAAGGGGGGGAGGGAGGGATCGAATGATAAAGGCATGACGGACTGCTACTACGGGCGGGTAAAAGAGGAAGATTCCCTAACCAACCCACAGCTTCGATGCAAAGTAATGCAAGAGCTCAGTCCTTAGAATAGGGGAAGTCAAAGAGAGAGATTCCCAAACCAGCCATCTACTTCAAAGACAGTAACGCTGGAAGTAATAGAAGAAGAAAGAGATGAAAGAGATTATCCTCCAGCTGCTGCGAGATGAGGACATCTCACGTTTTTTAAGTGGGGAAGGATGTAAGATTCCTCCATCCAGCTTTTGAGATGTAAAGGTGTAAGAACCTCCCCTTCAATCTCTATAATCATCCCCTATTTCAAAATGCAAGAAAACATTGTTTTCCTTCGTTTTTGGTCTAGAGAGAGAAAATATTCTAGAGATAGATAATATAGTTTTGAAATATTTTTGGATAAGTATTTTATCCTAGAGTCAATAGGAAGAGATCCCCTGAAACAAAATCTTAAAAAGAGTTTTCCAATGTGCATTAGAAATTAATTGAAAATGTGTATCGGACATCTTGGCCTAGGGGTACATAATCTCAAAATTTTTTGATTAAAGTCCAAATATTGTTCAAAAAGGGCCAGTAAGGTTAATCCAAGTGTTGGAATAAGAAAAATGCAAAGAATAAAAGAAAATCTCCCAAAAATGAGTAAATTCTCACATAAGATGAAGAGCTGACTAGTACTGGGGTTCATTAGTTAAAAATGTGATTTATTAGTATAAAAATGGAATTTTGACAGGGGGAGGGGGCTCATGAAGGAGGCGCCTAGAAATCACATCAAGGGGGCATTTTTAATTCAAAAAAATGAGATATTTCATCTCTCCTTCTTCAAACTAGATCAAAAAAGTGAGCTAAACTAGTCTAAAACTTGTCCAAAATGGATCAAACTGGAGCTGGAAGCCTCTAGATTCTAGTTGGACTTGGTTGGTGGCCTCCCTCTCCTATAAATAGACCCCCATTCCTTTGTATTTTGATATTGGAGTAACTCTATGCTAGTGTAATTTTCAGTTTAGTATATTTCTATTATTTCTCTACTTTGCCTCTCCATTGTGAAGCTTTGGGGCTTCACTAATCCTCTTCTTCTCTTGGAGATTACCCTCTTTTACTTGGTGGCCAAGCTTCTTCTTTGAGGGCTTCACATTTCCCTAAAGAATCAAGCCAAAAACCAAGGGTAAGCCTAAAACAATGGTGTTTTACTCTCTTCTAAATGGTAATCTTCTTCCCAACCTCTCTAATGGTGTTTTACTCTCTTCTAAATGGTAATCTTCTTCCCAACCTCTCTAATGCTTGGGAAGCATTTTAATCTATGGTTTCTTCTTTAAAACCATGCTTTTATTTATTATATTATTTAAATGGATTAGTACTAATCTTTTATGCTTAAATATAATATTTTTGATTTGTAAATCTCTCTTTTTGTAAGAATACTCACCTTTATGGATTAATCCTTCTAGGAAGGATAGATCTTAGTCCTAATCTCATTTTCTTAACCAAAATTCTAGGCCTAACAAGCTATGGAGATTAAGTATTTTTATGATTTTGTAATCTAATTAAAATGAGGATTAGTTCATTTATACTTGTTTTATGTTAAGAAAATTTATATATATTCACTCTAAAGTAAAAGAGAGCTTGTGCTAAGATTCTCATAATTATTTTCATATGGAAGTCATATTTGGGTATTTTCTCTTAAATAAACAAGATGCTTAAATGTAATTATGTTTATGTTTAAGCTTAGATTTATGCATAAACTAATTTTTATGTTAGAAGTGTTATTTCAACCATTTTTATTTCACAAAAAAAGTGAGAAAGTTATGGGAAAAAATTTTCAGTAGAAAATGAAGGTTTCTACATAAATAATTTTTATTCTAAAAGAGGAACTTTGAGTATTATTATTTCATAGAGAATGTGGGGAAACTATGGCAGAATTTTTATCATTAAAAAGTCAATTTTATGCATATTCATTTTTACGCTAAAAGTGGAATTTTAAGCATTCTCATTTCATAGAAAATATGGGGAAGTTATGGTGAAATCTTTATCATTAGAAAATGGAATTTATGCATAAATAACTTTTATATCAAAAGTGAAATTTTGAGTATTATCACTTCTTAGAAAATGTGGGGAAGCTATGGAAAAATTTATATCATTAGAGAATGAATTTATGCATAATAAATTTTATGCTAAAAGAGGAGTTTTGAGTATTATTCATTTGTCAGAAAAATAAAGAAGGTTATGCACAAATTCTCTAGATTTAATTAATTTATGAGAATTATAAAAATGATTATGAATATAATTCATTTAGATAAAAATGGATTAGTAGGTGTGCATAAAAATTTTATGCTAAAAAGAGAGATTTCCATGATATTCTATTTAGGAAAAATAGAGAAAAGAAGGTGAAATATTCATAGGGGTACATTGAGAAAATAAAGATAAATTTTAAGTAGAAAGAGGAATTATGGGTATAATTGATTTTATAAATCCCACGAGATCGTATGCATAAATCTTTTATTCAAAAAAAGGAATATTGAGTATATTTTATTTTGGAAAATTTGAGATAAGAATGAGAAAATATTCATAGGAATGCATGGAGAAATCATGGATAAAATCTTAATTAGAAAGAGAAATCACGAACATAATTAACTTTTGAAACTACAAAGTATATGTCTAGATTCTCGAAAAAAAGAATCTTGGGGTACATTCTAAAGAGAAAATGGATTTCCCAGAAAAAGACTAGAAACACGCTTAGTTGGATGAATATGAATAATTGTGGCTGACTTATTCCTAGATTCCTTGGCAAAGAAATCCGAAACTCTGAAAAGGATCGAGGATCCAAAAGAGAATGGAAATTTAGACTTAATTGAATTGAGTCGAGAAAAGCTACCTTTAACTGAGTCAAGTAATGGTGGAGACTTACAAAGTCCTGTCAGTACAAAAATTAGGGTAACGGTACTTTTAATCTGGTTGATGTGTGGAAAGATGTAGAGTGATGTGGATTGATGTATGAAATGATGTGGAGTGACGTGTGGAAGGATATGGGATGTATGCTATGATGTGGAGTGATGAGAAGTGATGTGTGGAATGCGTGGAATGATGCGGAGTGATAAGTGATGTGTGGATGACGTGGATTGATGTGGGACGATGTGAATGAATGTGGGAATGATGTAGAATGACGTGAATGGATGTGAAATGATGTGAGATGATGAAATGATGTAGGATGGTGTGAATGAATGTGGAAAAAATGTAGAATGGCGTGAATGGATGTGAAATGATGTGAGATGATGAAATGATGTAGGATGATGTGAATGGATGTGAATTGATGTGAATGGATGTGAAATGATGTGAGATGATGTGAGAATAATGTAGGATGATGTGAATTGATGTGAATTGATGTGGGATAATGTGAATGGATGTGAATTGATGTGGGATGATGTGGGATGATGTGAATGCATGTGAAGTGATGTGATGTGAATAGATGTAGAAATATGTGGGATAATGAGAATGAATGTGGGAATGATGTAGAATGACGTGAATGGATGTGAAGTGATGTGAGGTGATGAAATGATGTAGGATGGTGTGAATGAATGTGGAAAAAATGTAGAATGACGTGAATGGATGTGAAATGATGTGAGATGATGAAATGATGTAGGATGATGTGAATGGATGTGAATTGATGTGAGATGATGTGAATGAATGTGGGAATAATGTAGGATGATGTGAATGAATATGAATTAATGTGGGATGATGTGGGATAATGTGAATGGGTGTGAATTGATGTGGGATGATGTGAATGCATGTGAACTGATGTGAAATAATGTGATGTGAATAGATGTAGAAATATGTGGGATAATGATGTAGAATGACCTGAATGGATGTGAAATGATGTGAGATGATGAAACGATATAGGATGGTGTGAATGAATGTGGGAACAATGTAGAATGACGTGAATGGATGTGAAATGATGTGAGATGATGAAATGATGTAGGATGATGTGAATGGATGTGAATTGATGTGAGATGATGTGAATGAATGTGGGAATAATGTAGGATGATATGAATGGATGTGAATTGATGTGGGATGATATGGGATGATGTGAATGGATGTGAATTGATGTGGGATGATGTGAATGCATGTGAATTGATGTGAAATGATGTGATGTTAATGTAGAAATATGTGGGATAATGAGAAATGATGTGAAATGACGTGAATGGATGTGATGTGAAATAGATGTAGAATGACATGAATGGATGTGATGTGAAATAGATGTAGAATGACGTGAATGGATGTGAAATGATGTGAGATGATGAAATGATGTAGGATGATGTGAATGGATGTGAATTGATGTGAGATGATGTGAATGAATGTGCGAATGATGTGAATGGATGTGGGATGATATGCGATGATGTGAATTGATCTGGGATGATGTGAATGTATGTGAAATGATGTGATGTGAATAGATGTAAAAAAATATGGGATAATGAGAAATGACGTGGAATGATATGGGATGATGAGAAATGATGAGGAATAATGTGAAAGGATGTGGAATGATGAGGAAAGATGAGATTTTTGTTTGGAACTGTATTTATATGTGAAACCTATTTTTAAAGATTGTTTTATGTCAAGAATGCTGGGGAAGCATTTTGACTATCTTGTGGAATGAGGTCATGGGGGACCTAAGTGAAAAGGTTGCAACAGCTGACGAAGAGTTAATGAAAGACGTCTTGCGTGGCAAGGTCGACCAAGGTCTTGACCAGCCTTAGCATAATTGTTATCATTAAAAAAATAAATTTTATGCATAATTAATTTTTATGCTAAAAGTGGAATTTTAAACATTCTCATTTCAGAGAAAATATGAGAAAGTTATGGTAAAATCTTTATCATTAGAAAATGGAATTTATGCATAAATAACTTTTATATCAAAAGTGGAATTTTGAGTATTATCATTTCTTAGAAAATGTGGGGAAGCTATGGAAAACTTTATATCATTAGAGAATGAATTTATGCATAAAATATTTTATACTAAAAGTGGAGTTTTGAGTATTATTCATTTGTCAAAAAAATAAAGAAGGTTATGCACAAATTCTCTAGATTCATTTACTTTATGAGAATTATGAAAATGATTATGAATATAATTCATTTAGATAAAAATGGATTAGTAGGTGTGCATAAAAATGGATTAGTAGGTGTGCATAAAAATTTTATGCTAAAAGAGGGATTTCCATGATATTCTATTTACGAAAAATAGAGAAAAGAAGGCGAAAATATCTATAGGGGTGCGTTGAGAAAATATAGATAAATTTTAATTAGAAATAGGAATTATGGGGATAATTGATTTTGTAAATGCCACGAGATCGTATGCATTAATATTTTTTTTAAAAAAAAGAGGAATATTGAGTATATTTTATTTTGGGAAAATTGAGATAAGAATGAGATAATATTCCTGGGAATGCATCAAGAAATCATGGATAAAATTTTAATCGAAAATAGAAATCATGAACATAATTAACTTTTGGAATTTGTGTCTAGATTCTCGAAAAAAAAAGAATCTTGGGGTAAATTCTCAACAGAAAAAGGATTTTCCAGAAAAAGACCAAAAACACGCTTAGTTGGATGAATATGAATAATTGTGGATTGACTTATTCCTAGATTCCCTGGGAAACAAATCCGAAACTCTTGAAAGGATCGAGGATCCAAAAGAGAATGGAAATTTAGACTTAACTGAATTGAGTCGAGAAAAGTTATCTTTAATTGAGTAATGGTCGAGACTTAGAAAGTCATGTCAGTGTATAAAAAGTAGAGTAACTGTACTTTTAATGTGGTTGATGTGTGGAAAGATGTAGAGTGATGTGGATTGATGTGTGAAATGATGTGGAGGGATGTGGGATGTATGGAATGATGTGGAGTGATGAGAAGTGATGTGTGGAATGATGTGGCGTGATGTGTGGAATGATGTGGCGTGATGAGAAGTGATGTGTGAGATGTGTGGAATGATGTGGCGTGATGAGAAGTGATGTGTGGATGGCATGGATTGATGTGGGATGATGTAAATGAATATGGAAATGATGTAGAATGACGTGAATGGATCTGAAATGATGTGAGATGATGTAGGATGATGTGAATTAATGTGGAAATGATGTAGAATGACATGAATGGATGTGAAATGATGTGAGATGATGAAATGATGTAGGATGAGGTGAATGGATATGAATTGATGTGAATGAATGTGGAAATAATGTAGGATGACATGAATGGATGTGAAATAATGTGGGATGATGTGAATGGATGTGAATTGATGTGAAATGATGTGATATGAATTGATGTAGAAAAACTGTGGGATAATTAGAAATGACTTGGAATGATATGGGATGATGAGATGAGTAATGATGAGAAATGATGAGGAATAATGTGAAAGGATGTCGAATGAAGAGGAAAGATGGGAATTTTGTTTGGAACTGTATTTGTATGTGAAACATGTTTTTTAAAGATTGTTTTATGTTTTGACTATCTTATGGAATGAGGTCGTGGGGGACCTAAGTGAAAAGGTTGCAACAGTTGATGGAGAGTCAATGACGGACATCTCACGTGGCAAGGTCCGCGGCCGAGGTCTTGACCAGCCTCGGTTCGATTAAAATGGTGAGCTTCCTATACAGTGAATGAGGGACCAAGGAAGTGGCCTATGAGTGAAGGGCTATGTGACCTACGAAGGAGCCTAGAGGGTGCTGACCATACATTGCTCAGCTGTGGGTCGCCCAGGATACCCACGCATGCGATGAGGAAGAAAACTGAGTTGGAGCTGTTTTTTGAACACGGGCATGGATCTGGTTGATTGGCCTTGCTAGTCTTCAATGGATGAGTTCATAGCTTTTTTACATGGATCTTGTTGATTGATCTAGCTGATCTTCAACGGAGAGTCCATATGGATTTTATGTGATTATACCCCTAGGTACTATGGGCTCTAGGAACTATTGAAAAGGCCCCTGAGTGAGCAGGTGGTGAGTGTTCTGGTTGTCGATGATGCCATAGGTACGCTGAGGAAGGAATGCCTAAATTTTGGATTTTATTAGGAAGTAGAAAAGTTGGAAATGGGACCTGGAAATGGAATACTAAGAATTATGATGGAAACACTGTGCTTTTATTGGAGTGCTGTTTTGGAAATCAGAGATTTAAAGGCAATCTCCTACTGGGTGTAAGTGGTGTGTCTATTTAAATTTTGCATGAGAGCCGACAAGGGGACCTAGGAACTATTTTCCCTGGTACGCGAGACAAAACATAACCAAATTTTCATAATGGATCCTATCAATACAGTGGTTGGGCGGTTGGCTAACCCATGGGATTGGATGGGGATAGGCTGGACTGATGGATTCATATAATAAAATTCAATTCTGTTCAAGTTACGAGATAGTTGAAGTAAGTCACAGGATAATCCTTGTCCTATGGAAAAGAATCAATGGCTGTGCCTCTTTTGATGGGGAAAAAAGCGTTGGTCTCTATGAACCAAGTGCAAGTTCCTCCTTTGATTCCCTTTCTGGGCGAGGGAAGTTTTTTCTGGGTTTGGTTTTGGAAGAACCGAGGGATTAGTCTCTTGTCTGGACATTCGTGGGTGAGGCCCCGAGTGGGAAGCTCTGCCCTGCGCAAGAGGTTGCTACTTCCGCTGCCAGCACCCCAGAGCTCGATGCGCAGAGCGGGTAGGGATCTCACTGCTGGTATCAGAGCGAACTGGCTGAAGTTGATAAACCAAGAAGCAAGAAATGTCAAAAATTTATTAATTACCAATGAAAGACTATAATTGTGTGTTGAAACTTGTACAAATTGATATTCAGAATGGAAATTCATAAATTGAAAATCGAGTTTTGGGATGGAAGTATCGCAATTGTGTGAAATCCCCGACTTGCTTGAGGCCTAGATATGATGGCATTTGCTTATAACACCAAGGGCCGTGAAAACTCGTATATACCATGGGCATAACTGCAGCGCTTTACTGACAATATATACGAGTGAATCTAAGACCTTGAAGTTATGAGCAAAAATGCTATCCTAGATGATGATTTCGAATGCTCGTTGATATGATTTCAGAATTATGGTTAAGAATTGATGAATTGATTTGGATTCTGATTTGAAGGATAATGATTTTTGGGATCTAAAGCTTAACTCCTTTTGGATTTGAATTATAAATAAAGTGGTTTCTTCACCTGAGATTCTTGAGTGTCTTGGTTAAGTTGGAAAAAGGGACTTGACAAAGAATTTTCATACTGATAGGATCGTGGATCGAGGTCATTGTGGTAGAAATGTTAACCCCCAACTCGATGAGGAAGAGCTCGACCCAAATGTTCGTAAAGCTCTTCATAGATCTCAGCCTGGACCTTTCAAAGGTGAAGGGGAGCACTTGGAGAAACAATAGAGAGAGTGGATCGAAGCTATGGAGGAGTACTTCGATGTCACAAGCTACAACGAAAAGAGTAAAGTGGCTCTTGCCAAGCTGAAGATCGTAGAAATAGCCAGAGTAGCATGGAGGAACCATTGTGAGACAAACCGCTTGGATCGGAACACCTATACATAGGATGATCTCAAAGCATACCTTAGAAAGAGATTCTATCCTCCAGGTTTCTTGGAGACAAAGATGAACAAGTTCCTGGAGCTAACCCAGGGAAGCCGAACTATGGAGGAATATCACCAAGCATTCGCTCTCCTCCTCAAATACTCGCCACCGTTGGATGAAGAATAGCTAATGGCCAGGTTCATTCAGGGAATGAACGAACCCTTGGATACTTTGGTGAAGAATGCTAAGCCAGTTTCTATGGCCAAAGTAGTATGGATGGCGAAGGATTTCGCCAAGGCCTTTGTTGTCAAGGTCCCGCTGTGAAGCCAACTTGATCGTCTTTCAAAAGATTCCTAACCCTGGAAGGTGATTCTAGCTTTCCGCCTCTTAAGAGACAACAAGGTCCTAGTCAAACCCAGGATACGAGAAGTTTTAGAATGAAAGAAAGGCCTTTTCCTCGGAACACAATCCCCTGGAACTCAACTTCAGAAGTTCCATCCTTGAACAAAGGAATTAAATGCTTTCACTGCCAAGGATATGGTCATCGTAGCATGGATTTTCCAACTCCTTTTCGATCAAGGTTTTCAGGACAAGGAAGTCAAGGACCAAGATTCCAGATGCCATCTCCTTCCTTCCAGAGTAATCAAGGTCCCTTTTGTCAAAATTAGGGAAACCCCAGGAGGAAGATTCCCTAACCAACCCACAGCTTCTATGCAAAGTAATGCAAGACCTCAGCCTCATAATAGGGGAAGTCAAAGAGAGAGATTCCCAAACCAGCCATCTACTTCCAAGGCAGTAACGCTGGAAGTAATAGAAGAAAAAAGAGATGAAAGAGATTATCCTCTAGCTGCAAGGACATAGGACATATCGCGTTTTTTAAGTGGGGTAGGATATAAGATTCCTCCCTCCAACTTTTGAGATGTAAAGGTGTAAGAACCTCCCCTTCAGTCTCTTTAATCATCCCTTATTTCAGAATGCAAGAAAACATTGTTTTCCTTTATTTTTTATCTAGAGAGAGAAAATATTCTAGAGAGAGATAATACAATTTTGAAATATTTTTAGATAAATATTTTCTCCCAGTCAATAGAAAGAGAACCCCTAATACAGAATCTTAAAAAGAGTTTTCCAATGTGCATTAGAAATTAATTGAAAATGTGTATTGGACATCTTGGCCTAGGGGTACATAATTTCAAACAAATTTGATTAAAGTCCAAATAGCATTCAAAAAGGACCAATAAGGTTAATCTAAGTGTTGGAATAAGAAAAATGCAAAGAATAAAAGAAATTTCCCCAAAAATAAGTAAATTCTCACATAAGATGAAGAGTTGACTAGTATTGGGGTTTATTAGTAAAAAATTATGATTTATTGGTATAAAAATGGAATTTCGACACCTCAAGAAGGGGGGAGGGGGCTCATAAGGGAGGCGCCTAGAAATCCCATCAAGGGGGTGTTTTTTAATTCAAAAAAATGAGATATTTCATCTCTCCTCTCTCCTCCTTCAAACTAGATCAAAAAAGTGAACCAAACTAGTTTAAACATTGTCCAAAATGCATCAAACTAGAGTTGGAAGCCTCTAGATTCTAGTTGGACTTGGTTGGTGGCCTCCCTCTCCTATAAATAGACCCCCATTTCTTTGTATTTTGATATTGGAGTAACTCCATGCTAGTGTAATTTTCAGTCTAGTATATTTCTATTATTTCTCTACCTTGCCTCTGCATTGTGAAGATTTGGGGCTTCACTAATCCTCTTCTTCTCTTGGAGATTACCCTCTTTTACTTGGTGGCCAAGCTTCTTCTTTGAGGGCTTCACATTTCCCTAAAGAATCAAGCCTAAAACAATGGTGTTTTACTCTCTTCTAAATGGTAATCTTCTTCCTAACCTCTCGAATGCTTGGGATGCATTTAATCTATGGTTTCTTCTTTAAAACCATGCTTTTATTAATTATATTATTTAAATGGATTAGTTAGTGCTAATCTTTTATGCTTAATATAATGTTTTTGATTTGTAAATCTCTCTTTTTGTAAGAATACTCACCTTTATGGACTAATCCTTCTTGAAAAGATTGATCTTAGTCCTAATCTCATTTTCTTAACCTAAACTCTAGGCCTAACAAGCTAGAGATGGAGATTAAGCATTTTTATGATTTGTTAATCTAGTTAAAATAAGGATTAGTTTATTTATGCTTGTTTTATGTTTAAAAAATCGTATTTGTTCATTCTAAAGTGAAAGAGAGCTTGTGCTAACATTCTTATAATTATTTTCATATGAAAGTCATATTTGGGTATTTTTTCTTAAATAAACAAGGTGCTGAAATATAATTATGTTTGTGTTTAAGCTTAGGTTTATGCATAAACTAATTTTTATGTTAAAAGCGTTATTTTAACCATTTTTAATTCATAGAAAATGCGACGAAGTTATGGTAAAATTTTATCAGTAGAAAATGAAGGTTTATACATAAATTATTTTTATTCTAAAAGAGGAACTTTGAGTATTATTATTTCATAGAAAATATGGGAAAACTATGGCAAAACTTTTATCATTAAAAAGTTAATTTTATGCATATTTATTTTTTATGCTAAAAGTGGAATTTTAAGCATTCTCATTTCATAGAAAATATGGGAAAGTTATGGTGAAATCTTTATCATTAGAAAATGGAATTTATGCATAAATAACTTTTATATCAAAAGTGGAAATTTGAGTATTATCAATTCTTAGAAAATGTGGGGAAGCTATGGAAAAATTTATATCATTAGAGAATGAATTTATGCATAATAAATTTTATGCTAAAAGAGGAGTTTTGAGTATTATTCATTTGTCAGAAAACTAAAGAAGGTTATGCATAAATTCTCTAGATTTATTTAATTTATGAGAATTGTGAAAATTATTATGAATATAATTCATTTAGATAAAAATGGATTAGTAGGTGTGCATAAAAATTTTATGCTAAAAAGAGAGATTTTCATGATATTCTATTTAGGAAAAATAGAGAAAAGAAGGTGAAAAATAAATAGGGGTGCATTGAGAAAATATAGATAAATTTTAATTAGAAAGAGGAATTATGGGTTAAATTGATTTTGTAAATCCCACGAGATCATATGCATAAATCTTTTATTCGAAAAGAGGAATATTGAGTATATTTTATTTTAGAAAATTTGAGATACGAATGAGAAAATATTCATAGGAATGCATCGAGAAATCATGGATAAAATCTTAATTAGAAAGAGAAATCACGAACATAATTAACTTTTGGAATTACAAAGTATATGTCTAGATTCTCAAAAAAAAGAATCTTGGGGTACATTCTAAAGGGAAAATGGATTTCCCAGAAAAAGACCAGAAACACGCTTAGTTGGATGAAGGGTTGTTGCAAGATCAGGGTGTCCAATTTTGTCCAGTTTATGCTAGACTGGCACAGTGATTGGAGAGAAAATTTGGGAGGGCAAGGTACTTAAAATGAGATCAAGCAACTAATGGAAATACACATGCACTTAATTTAATCCAATATAACTTAAATTAATATAAATTAGTCTAATCAATCAAAATTAATTAAAAATATAATAAAATGATTAAAAATAATATTTGCATACTTAAATTGATCCAAATTTTTTTCCATAGATGCACCATAACAAGTACACTAGTTCCTATAGTTTTTAGATGATTTACATCAAAAATGTAATTTTACTGGTTAGATTATTAATATTTGCAGGCCTTCTGGACAGCTTGGAAGAATTTTGGAAATGAGATCATTAAAAATCTAACCATTGGATTTGCAATTTTAACTAACCACCACATTCGACTAATGCCTCACTACCTACCACTCTTTTGATCTACAAGATTGAGCTTTTTAAGTGGTCGTTATTGTGGGTACGAAAAGTGGCATATATTATAACACGTTAAAGACCTTGAAATATTTAAAGCAAATAGACAAATAGCTTGAACTTTTCTCAAAAAATCAAGTTAAGCTCTAAAATATGTGAAGATCTAAGGTCCAAAGTGGGAATCTCATATGAGTTTATATGTAAAAGATATTAGCATTTTATGGAATCAGTCCAAATTTGGGATAGGGTGTATACATTGACTTTGTACCTAAGGAAATGAGGACTTTTAATTATCTAATACTTAATCATTTTATGCAACTATATTCCCAACTTTTCATGTGATGTTCCAACAAAATAACTTGAAAGGAAACTCCTTCGTTAGCTAGGAGAGATTAGTCACTAAAGGTAAACAAATGCCTGTTTTTTAACTGTTTACAGGGTGCCTGAGTGGACAAAATTGGGCACCCTGATCGTGCAACCACCCTGAATATGAATAATTGTGATTGACTTATTCCTAGATTCCCTAGCAAAGAAATCCGAAACTCTGAAAAGGACCGAGGATCCAAAAGAGAATGGAAATTTAGACTTAATTGAATTGAGTCGAGAAAAGCTACCTTTAACTGAGTTAAGTAATGGTGGAGACTTACAAAGTCCTGTCAGTACAAAAATTAGGGTAACAGTACTTTTAATCTGGTTGATGTGTGGAAAGATGTAGAGTGATGTGGATTGATGTATGAAATGATATGGAGTGACGTGTGGAAGGATATGGGATGTATGCTATGATGTGGAGTGATGAGAAGTGATGTGTGGAATGCGTGGAATGATGCAGAGTGATGAGAAGTGATGTGTGAATGACGTGGATTGATGTGGGATGATGTGAATGAATGTGGGAATGATGTAGAATGACGTGAATGGATGTGAAATGATGTGAGATGATGAAATGATGTAGGATGGTGTGAATGAATGTGGAAAAAATGTAGAATGACGTGAATTGATGTGAAATGATGTGAGATAATGAAATGATGTAGGATAATTTGAATGGATGTGAATTGATGTGAGATGATGTGAATGAATGTGGGAATAATGTAGGATGATGTGAATGGATGTGAATTGATGTGGGATGATGTGAATGGGTGTGAATTGATGTGGGATGATGTGAATGCATGTGAAGTGATGTGAAATGATGTGATGTGAATAGATGTAAAAATATGTGGGATAATGAGAATGAATGTGGGAATGATGTAGAATGACATGAATGGATGTGAAATGATGTGAGCAGATGAAACGATGTAGGATGGTGTGAATGAATGTGGAAAAAATGTAGAATGACGTGAATGGATGTGAAATGATGTGAGATGATGAAATGATGTAGGATGATGTGAATGGATGTGAATTGATGTGAGATGATGTGAATGAATGTGGGAATAATGTAGGATGATGTGAATGGATGTGAATTGATGTGGGATGATGTGGGATGATGTGAATGGATGTGAGTTGATGTGAATGCATATGAGTTGATGTGGGATGATGTGAATGCATATGAATTGATGTAAAATGATGTGATGTTAATGTAAAAATATGTGGGATAATGAGAAATGATGTGAACGGATGTGATGTGAAATAGATGTAGAATGACGTGAATGGATGTGAAATGATGTGAGATGATGAAATGATGTAGGATGATGTGAATGGATGTGAATTGATGTGAATGGATGTGAATTGATGTGAGATGATGTGAATGAATGTGCGAATGATGTAAGATTATGTGAATGGATGTGGGATGATGTGGGATGATGTGGGATGATGTGAATGGATGTGAATTGATGTGGGATGATGTGAATGCATGTGAAATGATGTGATGTGAATAGATGTAGAAAAATGTGGGATAATGAGAAATGACGTGGAATGATATGGGATGATGAGAAATGATGAGGAATACTGTGAAAGGATGTGGAA
The DNA here is from genome assembly GCF_041138505.1 of Cibotium barometz. Lineage (NCBI taxonomy): Eukaryota > Viridiplantae > Streptophyta > Polypodiopsida > Cyatheales > Cibotiaceae > Cibotium > Cibotium barometz. The sequence goes on from NC_141051.1 coordinate 62,459,077, forward strand.
TGATGAGGAAAGATGAGATTTTTGTTTGGAATTGTATTTATATGTGAAACCTATTTTTAAAGATTGTTTTATGTCAAGAATGTTGGGGAAGCATTTTGACTATCTTGTGGAATGAGGTCATTGGGGACCTAAGTGAGAAGGTTGCAACAGCTGACGAAGAGTCAATGAAAGACGTCTTGCATGGCAAGGTCGACCGAGGTCTTGACCAGCCTTAGCATAATTGTTATCATTAAAAAAAAATTTATGCTTAATTAATTTTTATGCTAAAAGTGAAATTTTAAGCATTCTCATTTCATAGAAAATATGGAGAAGTTATGGTAAAATCTTTATCATTAGAAAATGGAATTTATGCATAAATAACTTTTATATCAAAAGTGGAATTTTGAGTATTATCATTTCTTAGAAAATGTGGGGAAGCTATGGAAAACTTTATATCATTAGAGAATGAATTTATGCATAGTAAATTTTATACTAAAAGTGGAGTTTAGTGTAATATTCATTTGTCAGAAAAATAAAGAAGGTTATGCACAAATTCTCTAGATTCATTTAATTTATGAGAATTATGAAAATATTATGAATATAATTCGTTTAGATAAAAATGGATTAGTAGGTGTGCATAAACATTTTATGTTAAAAGAGGGATTTCCATGATATTCTATTAAGGAAAAATAGAGAAAAGAAGGCAAAAATATCTATAGGGGTGTGTTGAGAAGAAATAGGAATTATGGGGATAATTGATTTTGTAAATGCCATGAGATCGCATGCATTAATCTTTTTTTTTTAGAGAGGAATATTGAGTATATTTTATCTTGGGAAAATTGACATAAGAATGAGAAAATATTCATGGGAATGCATTGACAAATCATGGATAAAATTTCAATTGGAAATAGAAATCATGAACATAATTAACTTTTGGAATTACGAAGTATGTGTCTAGATTCTCGAAAAAAAGAATCTTGGGGTACATTCTGAACGGAAAAATGATTTCCTAGAAAAAGACCAGAAACACGCTTAGTTGGATGAATATGAATAATTGTGGACTGACTTATTCCTAGATTCCCTGGGAAACAAATCCGAAACTCTTGAAAGGATCGAGGATCCAAAAGAGAATGGAAATTTAGACTTAACTGAATTGAGTCAAGAAAAGTTATCTTTAATTGAGTTAAGTAATGGTCGAGACTTAGAAAGTCATGTCAGTGTATAAAAAGTAGGATAACTGTACTTTTAATCTGGTTGATGTGTGGAAAGATGTAGAGTGATGTGAATTGATGTGTGAAATGATGTGGAGGGATGTGGGATGTATGGAATGATGAGAAGTGATGTGTGGGATGTGTGGAATGATGTGGCGTGATGAGAAGTGATGTGTGGATGGTGTGGATTGATGTGGGATGATGTGAATGAATGTGGAAATGATGTAGAATGACGTGAATGGATGTGAAATGATGTGAGATGATGAAATGATGTAGGATGATGTGAATGAATGTGGGAATGATGTAGAATGACGTGAATGGATGTGAAATGATGTGATATGATGAAATGATGTAGGATGGTGTGAATGAATGTGGGAATGATATAGAATGACGTGAATGGATGTGAAATGATGTGAGATGATGAAATGATATAGGATGATGTGAATGGATGTGAATTGATGTGAATGAATGTGGGAATGATGTAGGATAATGTGAATGGATGTGGGATGATGTGAATGGATGTGGGATGATGTGAATGCATTTGAATTGATGTGAAATAATGTGATGTGAATAGATGTAGAAAAATGTGGGATAATGAGAAATGGATGTGAAATGACGTGAATGGATGTGATGTGAAATAGATGTAGAATGACATGAATGAATGTGAAATAGATGTAGAATGACGTGAATGAATGTGAAATGATGTGAGGTGATGAAATGATGTAGGATTATGTGAATGGATGTGAATTGATGTGAGATGATGTGAATGAATGTGGGAATGATGTACGATGATGTGAATTGATGTGGGGTGATGTGAATTGATGTGGGCTGATGTGGGATGATGTGAATGGATGTGAATTGATGTGGGGTGATGTGGGATGATGTGAATGGATGTGAATTGATATGGGATGATGTGAATGCATGTGAATTGATATGGGATGATGTGAATGCATGTGAATTGATGTGAAATCATGTGATGTGAATAGATGTAGAAAAATGTGGGATAATGAGAAATGACGTGGAATGATATGGGATGATGAGAAATGATGAGGAATAATGTGAAAGGATGTGTAATGATGAAGGAAAAATGACAATTTTGTTTGGAATTGTATTTGTATGTGAAACCTGCTTTTTAAAGATTGTTTTATGTCAAGAATGTTGGGGAAGCATTTTGACTATCTTGTGGGAAAATGAAGGTGGTCCATTCTTGAGACCAAAACTCATAACTGTACAAGCAAATGCTCCCCATTTAGTAATAAATGTAGTCTTTGTTGCTATATCCTCTTCAGCCATCCAAATCTGATTATACCCTAGAACCCCACCAAGAAAGCTATACATCTCATGTCCTGCTACATCATCCAGAATTGAATCAAAAATGGCAATGGGAATGGATCTGCAATGGTTGCTGCAATCAATTTCCTTTAATCCACACACACACGGATTTTTCCTAACTTCTTAGGCACTACTACAATTGGTGACAACCACTCCGCCTAATCCACTGGCCTTATGAAACCAACTTGTAGAAGCTTATCCAACTCCTCCTTGACTTGTTTGGCATAATTCGGATTCATTCGATACCTCTGCTATTGAATCACTGGAACTGCATCCTCTTTCAGATTGATCTGATGCTTATACACTTCAGGATCCATACCCTTCAAATATCAGACTAATCCCAAGCAAACACATTAATGAATTCCTATAATAATTCCTTCAAATCCTCCTTGAATTCCTCATCGAAATGGACTTTGACTTTGACTACTTTCGGATTTTCCTCTGATCCCAGATTTAGATCCTACAGATCATCTTCTTTGACTCTTGAAACCTTGTCCATCAACTTGTCACACAAAAACTCTGCTCGACTGATTGCCTCCTTTGGTGCAACATCTCCATCTAAACAATCCGTACCCTCCTTCAGGCTATCTTGAACACCCTTATCTGACTTCTGCGTACCCTCCTTCAGGCTATCTTGAACACCCTTATCTGACTTCTGCGCCTGATCTTGTGCTGAATCGTTCTCCACAAGTTGATTAGACACCATCTTTGATTCCTACTGCAAGGCATATCGATCAATAATCCGTTCCACATCTACTTCAAATACAGGAACTACAGTCGGATTAGCCGCCAAGGAACAGGCCTCTTCATCATCCTTGACTTCTTCTGCCAAATTGATTGTCTGAGCCATCATCGGCTTCAGTGACGTCGACAACTTCTTCCTAGAACCCATCGGAAATCTTACCAAATTCTTCCCCTTTTTCAATATTACTTCAGACAGAGGATTAACATCGGTTGGGAGATTTTTGCCAGTACTACAGCATGGCAGATCTAGAGAGCTAGATGCACGGGGGCTATTGAGGGTGTCCATATTTTTGGGTCTCAATGCATTAGTACTATATGGGGTGATATCATCCATACTCTCATGGCTACCTGTGCTCATATTCAGGGGTCCTCTCGTTCCACGCAGGGAAAGCGCATTGTATTTATGTGAAAGTGGGACCATGGCGTTTCCTTTTCCTCTAGTCCCACAAGCCTCTCATGGCATCATGATGCTCCTCAGTGGTTGACATCACCTTACATATTGGGGTGATTCTATTACGTTCTGGCTTATAGCCATGATTGTTGTATACTTTTTTCATGCTTGTTGTCTCTTTCTTGGAAAAACAATGTCCCACAATGTTGCATCCTCCACTACCTACTAGCGGTCCCACAGTCGACATCAAATGTCAATGTTTAAGTTCAAGTACCTCCTGTTTTATAACAGGTGGGAGAACCGATAAGCCAAAAAAAAAGGCTTATCTGTTTTGCAAATGCAAATGTATCATATTCACAAGCTGTGCAAAAAGGCAAAGAAAAGGGAAAAGAAAAGTTGGCAAACACCTAAAAGACTAGTTGTCGAAGCGCAGGCAACAATTGCTAGCAAGAAACTATGCCTTGGATGCCTCCTCACACACGACTGCGTTAAATTTGCAAAATAATATTGTGGGCAAGAAATGGGAACAAACGGTGGAGCTGCATAGATCACAAACTCTTATGAAAATTCAAGAGATGGAATTGCTAATGCAGGTGCATGAAGATGAAATGCAAGAAAATATGTTACATAATGATAACGGGGAACACATGCAAATGGCATATGCCTGAGCAGGCCGTGTCATCTATTTTCCTATGCATATTTTCATGGTAGTCCCTCTTAAATGCTTTACGTACAATGTCAGTGGCCTCTATGAGGTAAATAAATGGAGGCATTTCTGGTCCTATGTAAATATGACGAAACTAGATATAGTTTGCTTGCAAGTACATAATTAGAATGAGTTTGTAGGGCAAGTAGGTCACTTTGTTGGTTATGGTATCTTTTATGCAAGCTTGGGTACCTATTCAGGAGTTGCCTTGTTGGTCAGACATGAATTACAACCGGTTTTAACGCATAATGACCCTGATGGTCGTTGGTTGGTGGTTCAATGTTTGATCAAGGCTAAGATGTATGAATTTGCAACTCTTTATGCACTGATCGCTTCGGCCAAGAGAGCAACATTATGGGAGGAGATTTGTGACTACCCTTGGCTCCATAATGCTTTCTTGTGTGGGGAGTTTAACAATGCCCCTTAGCAAGGGGATAACACATCTCGACATTCTCATTAGCTAGCTTCTGAGAGGTTCTGTTGGAATGCAATGATAAATGCTTTACAGGCTGTTGGAATGCAATGATAAATGCTTTACAGGCTATTGATTTGTGGACTCACATGTGCCCTTGGGTGTCTGGCTTCACTTTCCACCAGAGGGCTTTTTCTCGATAGAGCCCGCCTTGATTATGTACATGTGGATTAGTATGATGATTTAATATGAAAAGTTTGGGTGGATCACTCACAAGTGTTATCTAATCATGTACCACTATGGATGGCACCATACTTCGGACTACAATTATATGATCGTCTACTTTCTAATCAATAATCATTACCCCTCGCATGACATCTTTCATAACTTACCGCCGCTAAATGTGCAAATGCTGGAAAGTATGGATGTTACCTGGTATCATTTTGTTCAGAGGATCCAGCTCATCTCAGTAGAGACTATGGTCACTGGTATATGCATGAAGAAAAATAGAGGGTCCATAATGCAAAAGCAACCTATCAGGCTTTGGCAGAGCTTGCTTACATGAGAAATCTTTCAATGTCTGAAGAGAAGGTTTTATACAATGCAAAACATGTTCTTACTAAAAATGGTAGACGTAAGCTAGAAAAATGTCAAGTCAGACCATTGAAGGATAAGGGATTATCTTCAAAGGATTTCTTCAAAATTTTACACTTTGAATGGCAAAAAGACACCATTAAACATGTCAAGACCTTGATGCAAGCTTAGACATGTTTCAACCAACAATTGGTTGATGAATGTGTGTCCCACTGTGCACATGTCTTTGCTACTTATAGGTCCTGCAAATGCACAAGTTTGGGCAGCCAAGGATGAGTTTCTCTCTCATGTTTCATGCATAGTATCACAAAAAGAGGAACTCTTTATGGAAAAATGCTTCATGGAGGAAGAATTACAAGAGGCAATAAAACAATTGGACACTTTGGAATCTCCAAGTTGGGATGGTTTAACTGCAGAATTCTTCATGTACTTCTAGGATGATCTCAAACATGCATTGCTTTTCATTATAAATGATGCTTGGCATACTTGAAAAATGCCCAAATTGTGGAAAGAAGGGCTTGTAAAACTTCTCCCAAAAAAGAGCCTGTGTGAAACATTCACTGATTGGCAGAGACAATAACCCTAATGCCTATCGTATACAAATTGGCTACCAAAATGTTGGTGAACAGGGTAAAAGGGGTACTTTATGCAAGCTTAAAGAAGGTGCAATATGGTTTTATCCGTGCAAACAAATAACGGATAACACTGCAAATGCTTACATTGGGATTGAATATGAAAAAAAAAATGTAAGTGGACATAGAGAAGGCCTTTGACACAGTGCAATGGGATTATTTTATTGTGGAGACCATGTGCAAGATGGGGTTTAGAATTAAGATGTCCAATCTTGTGTTTTGGTTCTATCAAGGCAGTGAGGCTTCATGTATTCTCATGGTCTTTGGGTAAGTCCATTGCGTCAAGGATGCCCTCTACTTCTATACATGGATCATCTTGCACTTCGTTGTCTTCAATTGCCATCTGGCAAGCATTTTGTGGCACAGGCTTATGTAGATGATTCCTTGTTCATTCCACGAGATGATCCTAGTGATCTCCATGTTGTAATGGAGGCCTTTGATATGTTTGGTACAGCTGGCAGGATTGGAAATTAATTTTTGCTCTGAGAAATACAAAATGTTGTCATGATTGATGAAACTATATGCTGTAAAAAATACATTTATCTCTATTTATGTCTATGTGATGGTTGTTTGCACCACGAAAACTTACTTCCTTGTAATGTCTTTACATTGAATGGTCCTTTCTTTTCTCCTTGGTACCTATTTCCAAAAATCAAAGTAATGTATATAAGTAATAATGATTATGGCGTAGTTTTGGAATGAATACTTTTTCGAGGTTAGATTGAATAACATACCTTATGGTTGTTGCACTTGAACACATAATCATCAGGCACTTGTAGTTCATCCTCATTTGCCAAGTCTGTTCTCACTTGACGTAATGCAATTTTTGACCTTATATTGAGTACTGTCAAGAGCTCATGTTCAAATCATACCTCTAATATAACATCAATGGATTTTCAACGTCATCCTCCAAGTCCTGATCAATTGCTACAAGTTTTCAATTGACATAATGCCATCTCATATAATGAAAGGCCAAAATAAAATTCTAGGAGCCAATCATATATTTACAGACAATAGATTTCCTATGGATTTTGCAGGTAACCCCATTTAATTCTTTCACATCCCAATTTTGACCTAAGAAATCCAAACATTTCTCTGATTTACACAAATAAACATTGATAATGTTTTTTTGACCTCCTCGTCATAAAAGAAGTCAACAAAAACATGCAATGACATAAAGACAACGATTTTCACCTGATGATTTGCTACATTTGGTCTTATACACCTCTGCACGTCTTGGTATATCTTTAATCTAAAGCACTCACTTGTTTTTGCTGTTGGTATGGGCCATTCTGACTGTCGAATGAAGGCAGTGGTAATGCTTTCAAAGATCCATAACCTGTAACACTATGAGGTGCCATGTAAAATTCATTATAAAAGAAAACTCCTCTCTCTGCCAAAGACCTGCTTGATGTTTCTTTGTATAGTTGCTCACCAATAGATGCATGAAAAACATCAAAGATTACCACAATACTATCGATAGGCTTCCAGTCAACCAAGTTTGAAGGATATATATCTATACAGAAGAATACAAGAGAAGCACAAGTATATAAATGAAACACATTACATAAACATAATGTAAAAACATTTACTTACAGTTTGGTCTATGGAGTGGGATTCCATTAGGCAAATGTTGCAGACACAATTCTAAGTGCATGTAAGCATGTTGTATAAGGACTTCCTTAATATTCTCCTACCTGTGTTAGAGAGTTTGAAGTCTTGAACTCTGCCTTTGTAAGTGTCGCGAGATGAACTCATTCTTTGTTTTTTTTTTGCTTCCTAGTCTGCAACATAATCCAACTACCGATAGAGATTGTGGTAGGAATCCACCTTTGATTATCCATATCAAAACTGTTATATACTATAATAGCTTTAGTAGAGGAGCAGGGACGCCTAGGATGTCTGGTTTCCATGGAAGCAAATAGAAAATAAAAGCAGATGTAAGAAGAAGAGATAACCTCCAAAACGTGCAAAATTTTTAGAAGGAAATCCATTCATTAAATGACCTAGGAACTTCGAAGAGAACATTTCAAATTTTTAGAGAAAAAAGCACTTTTATTAAATGAGTTGAACGAGGGAAATTTTTAGATTGAAAACCATTCATTAAATGAGTTGAGATTTATTAAATGAGTTGACAACACTCTAATGTTCATATATATTAAAGAAATGACATTATAAAGTGTGGTCAAATGCATTTCGTATTTCTTTTATAACAATATATTCATATAAAGAATATATGAAAAATGTCTAATTATCAAAAGTTCCGTTACGGTGGCTCTCTTCCAAATGGTCGAAAGCCTTTCTCTCTCTAGAGGAAGAAGGCCCAAAGTTGAGTCACAATGAGAGAGTCTACAATGCCATTGTTCACGAGTACGAGTGGCATGATCCTTATGCATCCCTTGAGGCCACACCCTTGAGGCCACAGAGATCTTCTTTTTCCAGTATACTGCTCGATTGGGGCGACATATTTTGACGGCAAGGAGGATGGTCTCTCCAGCTGCATCGGGGCACTGACGGCTACAGGGACTCTCTCAGGAGTTCCTGGAGGATTTTTGGACCAGGATCTGGGCTAGTCGACAGGCACACAGGATCTCGACTTTCCAGTGGTGGCTGGTCGCCCACAGGGGCTCTGCAGTTGGCACCTGGCTTGTCTACAGCGGTCTTCCGACGGCCTGCGTCCGATGCGGCCACCCTAGGGAGACACAGAGACATTGCCTATGGGACTGCCCTCAGGCGCAACAGATTTGGCTGCGGATGCTGCGCATTCTGGCCCCCCTTTCTCCAGAGGGTATGTATACGTGGGGTGCCGCTGCTTGGTCGACTTTGTCAGGGCCTGCCTATGGGCTATGAGACGGAGCAGGATAGCCAGGCCATCAGATTTATTAGGGGCCAGCCTCGCCTTGTTCCTTCACCGAACTTCTCGTCCGCCCCACAGGAGAGGGATCTACGATGGGAGCTCCTCACAGCAGCCTCACCATATGGTTCACTTGGAGGGCCCGGTGCTTCAGGGCCTTTGAGGGGAGACTGGAACCACCAGCAGAGACGGTTCGGGGGATCTGGCAGGAGTTGATCCACACCCTGCGAGGACAGTATGACCGCATTCGGGGCGATGAGGCGATCTTGTGGCGCCAGGCCTTTCACACCACTTGGCGTAGTGTCCCCTTCTATACCCTACACGTGGGGTCCCCCCATTGGCACTACAGGCCACCTGTTTGGCTTTTCCCCCTCCTATTATATGATTTAGCCTCTCAGTTCTTTGTACTGATACTTGTATTTTTCAACACCTAGGGAGAGTCTCCCTGGCTGCCTTGCTTTGTTCTCTGCTCTGTTTTCTTATGAGTAGAGAGGATCTTTTGTAGCCCTATGGGCGTTTTTATATAACTAATGAAAGGATCTTTTCTCGAAAAAAAAAATCACTAGAGATGGATTGAGCATTGACTATGACCGAGTTCAGAAGGTTCTGGACTGGCCTATACCGCGAACAGTGAAACAACTTCGTTCTTTTCTCGGTTTTGTTGTTTTTCTTCGGAAATCTGTACGGGAGTACTCTCAGCTCACACTACCGATGACCGACTTATTGAAAGGTCGTGGATGTAAGTCAAATCAGCCTATCCCTTGGAATAACGATTTGGATATGGCCTTTAGACTTTTGAAAGATAAAGTCAAGGAAGCACCTATCCTAGCATTACCTGATCCAAGAAGTCGTCCTTATGTTCTTGAAACTGATGCCAGTGACTATGCTATCGGGGCTGCTCTATTTCAAGATGGTAGACCTGTTGCTTTTGAAAGTAAAAAGCTAGACGACGCTCAATCTCGTTGGCCAACCCTTGAGAAGGAGCTTTATGTTGTGATTCATGCTCTCAAGGTTTGGAGACATTATTTATATGGCTCCAAGTTTGTGGTATTGAGACTGATCATCAGTGCAATCAATCAAGTATGTGTGTGATGCGGATGATTTGAGAGGCAGGAAAGCTCGTTGGGCGGAGTTTAATGCAAGATTTTGATTTTGAGATCCGTTATCGGAAAGGGTCCATGAATAGTATTGCAGATGCGCTTAGTCGAATCAGAGAGGTGAATTCTTTGTCGTTCACCGAGATTTCTACTAACTTATTTCAGTCATTGAGAGGGCTTTGGAGGACTGATAGTTATTTTGGTCCATTTTGGCAGAAGATCCAGGACGGGAGCTCATTGATTGACCAAGACTCGGTGACTGAGCAGTCTACCATTCAGGCTGCAGGAGGCCAGTGGATGATTCGGAATGGTTTACTGTTCCGTAATGACAAAATTTGTGTACCACAGATCCCGGACATTAGGTCCAAGATTCTTAAGGAGTGTCACGACGCCCCTTCTACTGGATACCTTGGGGTACACAGGACACTATCATTAGTGAAACACACTTTTTATTGGCCAAAGATGAAAGGGTATGTAGAAGATTATGTTATCAAGTGTCAAATTTGTCAGGCAAATAAAGCTGAATGCTTTAGACAGGCTGGGTTGTTGCATCCTTTGCAAATCCCAGGTAATAAATGGGAAAGTATTTCCATGGATTTTATTACCGGATTGCCAAGAACACATCAAGGCCACGATTCTATTTGGGTTCTGGTAGATCGCTTGACAAATTTGTCAGGCAAATAAAGCTGAATGCTTTAGACAGGCTGGGTTGTTGCATCCTTTGCAAATCCCAGGTAATAAATGGGAAAGTATTTCCATGGATTTTATTACCGGATTGCCAAGAACACATCAAGGCCACGATTCTATTTGGGTTCTGGTAGATCGCTTGACAAAAATGGCTAGACTTTTACCGACCCGGAAGACTATTACAGCTATGCAATTAGCACGGCAGTTTATCGAGCAATTGTTTAGACTGTACGGGTTACCGCAGGACATAGTGAGTGATAGGGACTCTAAGTTTACGAGTGATTTTTGGAAACTTGTTTTTGAGAAGTTGGAAACAACTTTGAATTTGAGTTCCTCAAATCATCCTCAATCTGATGGCCAGACTGAAAGAGTGAATTAGATTTTGGAGGATATGCTTCGAGCATATGTATCCAAAAGACAGAGTTCATGGGAGGATTATCTTCCTATGTTAGAATTTGCATATAACAGTACTAAGCATACGAGTACAGGGTTTAGTCCTTTCATGCTTATGTATGGTTTTCAACCTAGATCACCTGTTACAGTAGGATTCTCAGGACTTCAGCATGATGCAGCACGTAATTTTTTGCAAGATATGCAGGAAATGTTACAAGTTGCAAAGGAATCTATTAGAAGTGCTCAAGACCGAGATAGGTTTTATTCTAATAGACATCGTTCACCCAGAGAGTTCTCTGAAGGAACGATGGCGTATTTGCGAGTTCCAAAAGATTCCGAGAGTTTACAGACAGGTAGATCTCCGAAATTATCCCCTAGATACTGTGGACCATTTCGTGTTACATGACGGATTGGTTCAGTTGCATATGAATTGGATTTGCCTTCTCATGTGAAAGTTCATCCTGTATTTCATGTCAGTAGACTTAAGTACTGGGTGGAGCAAATCAGTTAGTTACTCCTCAAGAAATTATAGATGTCGAGGACATGACATTTGTTCCGCACGAACCTGAAAAGATTCTTGGATTTCGTGAACGAAGATTGCGTAATACGCTTATCACACGGAATACAAGATCAAGTAGAAGGATCGTGTTGAGGAGGACGCTACATGGGAGACATTGACTACTCTTCAGAGAGATTACCCTGGCTTTTTAGTGAGCTCTTAGAGGAAGGGGAGTATGTCATGTGCACAGTGTGTATCTACCGTGTGCTACACGCACGCAAGACTGGCCTTCTATAGAGATGGTAGAGTGGTGATTATGGAGAGGCGCTCTTCATGACGGCGCGGGACCTATGGGACTACACTCAAAGTTGCTACTTGGAATTGTAATGGATCTCTACGCCTTGATGTAGGGGTTTTTGAGGATAGTTTCACAGGGAGGGACATCATCTTCTACTGTGAGACGCATCAGGCTCCTAGACAGTCCATGCCGCATGTTAAGGGATACCAATGGGAGACAGCTTGTAGACAGGAGACTCGTTCAGAGCATAGAGGACGGGGCTCAGGAGGAGTGGCAGTGTTGTTTAGAGAGGAGCTACAGCCACTGATACATATAGTCTGCACAGATGAGCAGGCTAGGTACATGTGGGTTAGGCTGAGGGCAGAGACGGGCAGATATCTCTACATTGCTATATGCTATTTTGCTCCTAGTACATCAGTGTATGCATCACCTAGCAAGCAGTCTCCCTTTTCTATTTTGGATGATGACATTTGGGAGTTCTCCAGGGATGGTGACATCATTCTCGTGGGGGACTTCAATGCCAAGACCGCCCATAACCAGACAGCATTTTATGATACCTCAGAGGAGATATTGAGGGAGCTTGATGTTAGGGATATGGATCTATCTAGACTCTCACAAGATGAGGAACATACAGTGTATGGGCGGTATTTGATAGACATGGGGACTGCACGTGGATTGGCCATCCTGAATGGCCTACAGAGATTCCCGACAGCGGGCGGTTTCACTAGCTTTCCACATCGGCATGGTGCTAGTACAGTGGACTATGTTATGGCTCAGCCCAGTCTCTTTCCCTCTTTTCAGGATTTTATGGTAGGCACTAGGCCGGTTGGAATAGCAGTGGATCATGCTATCTTGTCCTTCACTCTCACATTTCAGTTCAGCACCGCTCCATTGGGACAGGTGTCCACACACACTCGTTATACCTTTACGAGGGAGACTGACACCGTGTACACGGATGAGATATACATACGCTTATGTGCCGAGGAGCTGGGACGGCCATTAGATGAGCTCACTCAGATATTGATAGAGACGCTTCATGCTGCAGCATCTGAAACCGGCCTCTGGTAGAAACCAAAGTGCGGTAGACTAGCAGTCACCCTTCCACTTGTAGTCCAGATATAAAAACAAATTTAATTGGAGCTAGAGTGCCCCAAAACTATAATGAGAACAACACATGTTGGCCCCAAAGCTTGGCGCCCCTTTCGGTATTTCTTTATTCAAATTCAAAATGATGTAAAGCTGAGTACAACAAAACCAGCCAGGAGAATACACCTGTACGTCCAATCTGGCAGCCCACAAGACCTCTTAGCACAGAGGATTCACACACAGATCTGTGTCCCACAAAAGCAACACTCTGTGTTTCCCTCTGATCAGCCAAGACCATTCAGCAGGGCAGCCTTGAGCACACATCTGGCATATCTCAAGTACATGGTTCCACAATTCAGCATAGTCATACATCCACTGTCCAATCTTTGTTTCCACCCTTTCAATCTGTCATACCTCTCCTCTCACAAGGGGCCAGATAGCACAACCCTGCAGCAGCAGACATAAGCCAATGGAAAGAAAGATAGATGGACGAGTTCAGAGCTTACCGAATCAGCACGTGATTTTGCACTCGTGGGACAGTTCGTACCAGTCTGTACTTGACAACGACTGTCTGTACTCTTCCCCCTGCAACCACCTGACTGTTTGCACCAACCAAGCTCTGGAAAAGCTCTACCTGCACAACTGGAGATACACTGCCTGCCTACTGCTCAGAACTGAACAGATCTGGAATCGACTGTACCTGTCCGTACAGATCAATAGATCACCATTGTACCTGTCCGTACAGTTGTACCTACAGATTCCTTCGCTTGTACAAGCTTGTGCGCAGCTTGAATTCAGCGTCGCCTGTACTTGTTCTATCCGTACAACTGTACCTGCAGTCGTACAGCTGCCACGTGGACTGTACCTGCAGCTGTACCTACCTGCGCTGCCTAAATCTGCAAACTGTCAACCGCCTGCAACAACAGCTGCCGCCAGTACCTGCTGTACGGTTCCCTGCCCAGCGCCTCCTGTACCTACAGTCGTACACTTGTACCTGGCCTGTTTTCCTCACACACAGCAGCAGCAACCAGACCTCTATGCAACAGTCAACTTGCTTCCCCTCTTCTCCACGCTTGTTTCTTGCACGAATCCCCAAAAGCAAGACAGAGAGAGATGAGAGAGGCGTGTAACTCCAAAAGTGGAGTGGCCTCTCTCCAAAATTATCCTAGGGTCCCAACTTTAATATTTATTAAAGTTCCCTAGGGGCCACTAAGGCCTAGGGGCCACCCATGAATAAAACATTAAAATTCATTAATGTTGTTGTCCCCCTTCACACCTACAGATGTCCACACATCATTATCTTTGTCCGGGCACCCCAAATGTGAATCATTTAATATTTTTGCTTAGCAACCACCATGCCCACACTTGTGCTGTTCCATTTGCACAGGGTCATGACATACCCCCCTCTTGAAAAATGGCAAGCGTCCTCGATTGCATTCTGGTGATACAGCAAAATATCCAAAGTGAAATATACAATATGGCAAGATCAGCATCCCAATCTCTCTAAGCCATGCACATGTAACATCATTCACTGCAAACCAATGGCGTAGTAGTAGTCCAAGTTGTATACCACTATGAACCATACACGACCACAATATCCAATGTGACTAGTACACATATATCATAGAAGTCCCATAAACAGATGTACTGTCAGCCATCAGTACCTTCGGGTGAGACAAAAACTGCACCAAGCAACCTCTAGATGTCATTTGGGCCTGTCTGTATCAAGGGAGTGGAGGTGCTACCCCCGTCTTGAGCATCAGGCAATGCTCCAGACCCATGCTCTGCTGAACTTGAATGAGCCATAACAAGAGGCGGCTCCAACTCAAAGGCATCGAGATAAAGCTGCAAAACCTGAGGTGAATCTGTGAAGTCACCTTCCTCCATCCACTTCGCATCCATCGGTGAATAGTTCTTAAACTTCACAAGATAGCGACGGGAAACTTTACCTCATACCTTTCTTTCCTTATGTGCCAGTATCTGCTCTGGAATAAGAACCTCATCAAGTTCCTCAACTTCCGGCTGAGCCTCATCTAATACAACCTCAAGCACATCCCCACGGAAAGGTCTAAGGAGACTCACGTGAAAAGCATTGTGAATCCTCCAGTGATCTGGTAGCTTCAAGCGATAGGCCATCTCACCAATCTTTTCCAATACCTGAAAAGGCCCATAATAACGCATGCTCAACTTAGGGAATAAGCGCTCTTTACCCTTCATCTTCTTGAGTCCAGCCTTTTCAAAGTGCAAAAGAACCCAATCACCCAATGCAAACTCTAATGCACGTTTGTGACGGTTTGCTGCTTTCTTTTGCTTCTGCTAAGTTTTCTGGAGTGCCAACTTAACTCTCCGATAAGCTTCATCCATACTCTCCACATACTGATCAGCCTCAAAGATCTTATCCTTTGTATGCAAAATAGGTGGTACCTTCTTCCCTCCTTCCACAATCTCAAAAGGCGCCTTGCTCGTCGAGGTATGGACAGTGTTGTTATATGCAAACTCCACCAAAGGAAGATACTTTTCCCATTGTTGCTTGTGCTCTCACACATAACACTTAAGAAGATCTAACACTGTAGAGTTGGCCTCTTCCGATTGACCATCTGTTTGTGGATGAAATGATGATGAAAACTTGAGAGTTGTACCCATGTTGTCAAACAACCCTCTCCAGAATAAACTCGTCATCCGTGGATCACGGTCACTAATGATAGACGTAGGCAAGCCATGATACTTGAAGATGTTCGCCATGAACAACACCATATGATCAACTTTGATCGTCTTTCAAACGGGAATGAAATGAGCCTGCTTACTGAACCTGCATATGATAGTCCAAATGCCATCATTGCCCGTTTGTGTCCGTGGAAGATCAAATATAAAATCCATGGCAATGCTCTCCAAAGGTCTATCTGGAATTGTAAGATTCCTCCCCCACCCCCTTTTTGATGTCTAGTATCTTTCCCTGTAATCAATCCCTCTTCAGAAATATAAAGACCTTGTTTCTATCTGTTTTAGCCTAGAGAGAGAAAAATATTCTAGAGAGAGAATATTCAGATTTTGAATATTTTTGGATAGAAAAATATCTCTTCTAATTCAGATGAGTTCCCCTGAAACAGAAATTCAAAAAGAATTTTCCAATGTGCAATTGGAATTAATTGAAAATAGGTATAAAGAACCTTAGCCTAAGGGTCTAGATTTTCAGAAATCTTTAGACTATGGTCCAATTAAGGTTCCTATGGACCAATAGCATCAATCCATGTGTAGGGAGGAGATAAATCCAACTTGTAAAAAGAAAATACCCAAAAATGAGTAAATGCTCACATGAGGTGAAGAGTTGAAAATGTACAAGGTTTATTAGTAAAAAACTATGTGCAATATTAAAAATATGAGATATTTTGGGTATAATGATTTTATTATGACACATATGTAAGGAAGGGGAGTCCCTTAAATGCTCACATAAGATGAAGAGTTGAAAATGTACAAGGTTTATTAGTAAAAAACTATGAGCAATATTAAAATGATTCCATTATGACACATATGTAAGGAAGGGGAAATTCTTTAAAGGAGATGCATATTTCACATAAGATGAAGAGTTGAAAATGTACAAGGTTTATTAGTAAAAAAATTATGAGCAATATTAAAATGATTCCATTATGACACATATGTAAGGAAGGGGAATTCTTTAAAGGAGGTGCATATTTCACATAAGATGAAGAGTTGAAAATGTACAAGGTTTATTAGTAAAAAAAAAACTATGAGCAATATTAAAATGATTCCATTATGACACATATGTAAGGAAGGGGAGTTCTTTAAAGGAGGTGCATATTTCACATGCTTGAATGAGTTTTAAACTCATAAAAATTGAGATATTTCATCTCTCCTCTCTCCTCATTCAAGTCTAGTTCCAAAAAGTTAGCTTAACTGACCTAAAAATGGTCAAAAATTGACCAAACTGATTTGGAAAATTCTAGAATCAGTTTGTTTGGTTAGGAGCTCAATTTTTCCTATAAATAGAAGCCTCTCCCTTGTTGAAAGATATATAGTGTTTATGCATCGTTACTCTACTCCACCTAAGCCAAGAACTGTGAATTCATTTAATAATTCACTAGTTTTTGGAGCTTCCCTCTTTCTTCAATCCCCATTAGTGGCTCCATCAACATACTTAACCAATTGATTGGTTGGGGGCCTCTACCGTGAACAAAGAATCAAGCAATTTGGAAGGTAATTAGTGAATATTGATCTTTTCTATAATTTCTCAATGTTTCTCTCTTCTCAACCCCTCTCAAGCTTGAGAAGCTTAATTGGTATGGTTTTTTTAAATGATATTAAAGTTAATTGGTGAATAGTAGTGAAGAGTTACATAATTTAATAAATGCTATTGAAGTTAATTTTCATTTATGTTTAAATTTTAATGGTTTTTATGTAATTTCTCTCTCTCACTCAAGAAATGGTCATACTCATGACCCATTCTCAATCCAAATCAAGCTTTTCATAAAGCTTTTCCTTAACCCAAGATTAAGCTATGCTTGAGGCCAAATTAATGGCTTTTTTCTATACTTTTAGTTTATGCATATTGATGATTCAATCCATTATAGTTTAATGATCCAATTAGAGATCATTTTAATTATTTTTCTTAATGATAAGCTTTATCCCTTAGAAAAATTGAGATTTATCAGTCATAGCAGCGGAGCTATGGCAAAATTTTTATAAAAATTATGCATAAAATAATTTCATTCAAAGCATAAAAAGAGGACTTCCTACCATATTCTAGGAATTATCATCCTAGATTAATTGAAAGAATTTCATTATAATCATGGAGAAATTGAATTTTAATCATGCATAAAGGATAAGTTTTTATATCAAAAGTGTTATTTTTACCATTTTTATTTCATGCATAGAAGTATGCATAATGCTTAAATTTTTATATCAAAAGTGTTACTTTTATTATTTTTATTTTCATGCATAGAAGTATGCATAATGGATAAATTTTTATATCAAAAGTGTTATTTTTATTATTTTTATTTTCATGCATAGAAGTATGCATAAAGGATAAATTTTTATATCAAAAGTGTTACTTTTATCATTTTTATTTCATGCATAGAAGTATACATAATGGATAAATTTTTATATCAAAAGTGTTACTTTTATCAAATTTAAATTTCATGCATAGAGGTATGCATAAAAAGTTGATTATTTGATTGTAAGGGTGTTACTTTTATCATATTGGATTTCATGCATAGAGGTATGCATAAAAGACATTCTTTTTATACTAAAAGTGTGATTTTCCTCATAAATGGATTTTATGCATAACTTAGATGCATAAGAGAAATTCTTTTATTCTAAAAGTGTAATTCCTACTAAATTGAATTTATGCATAAGAAGATGCATAAAAAAAATTGATTTTTAATTCAAAAAGTGTCATTCTCATCTAAATTGAATTTATGCATAGGAAGATGCATAAAAGATTGAATTTTAATTCAAAAAGTGTCATTTTCATTTAAAATGAATTTATGCATAGGAAGATGCATAAAAGATTGATTTTACTTCGGAAGTATTAATCTCCTTAAATAGAATTTATGGATAAGTAAATGTGTAAAGAAATCTTATATCAAATATAAGAATTCTCTTGTATTCTATAAATAGATATGAGATGTGATAGGATGTGATAAGAGGTGTATAAGAGGTGATAAGATGAATTAAGATGTGATAAGAGGTGTATAAGAGGTGATAAGAGGTGATAAGATGAATTAAGATGTGATAAGATGTGTATGGGATGAGGTAAGAAGTGTATGTGATAGGATAAGATGTATATGGGTTGTGATAGGGCAAGAATGGATGTGATGTAAAAGATTAGATGTGAAGGCATATGGGGTTATATGAATGGGAATGTGGAAATGGATGTATGTATATGGATGTGTGGATGTGGAGATGGGAGTATGGATGTATAAATGTGAAAATAGATGTATACATGAAGATGTATATGCATAGATGTGAATGTGGATGTAGATGTGGATGTATAGATGTGAATGGGAATGTGGATGTGAATGTGGATGTAGATGTGGATGTATAGATGTGAATGGGAATGTGGATATGGATGTATGGATGTGAATGTGGATGTATGGATGTGAATGTGGATGTAGATGTGGATGTATAGATGTGAATGGGAATGTGGATGTGAATGTGGATGTAGATGTGGATGAATAGATGTGAATGGGAATGTGGATGTGGATGTATGTATGTATGTATGTGGATGTATGTATGTATGTGGATGTAGATGTGGATGTATAGATGTGAATGGGAATGTGGATGTATAGATGTGAATGGGAATGTGGATGTGGATGTATGTGAATGTGGATGTAGATGTGGATGTATAGATGTGAATGGGAATGTGGATGTGGATGTATGTATGTATGTGGATGTGGATGTATGAATGAGGACGTGATAATGAATATATGCATGTGGATGTGGATATGGATGTGTATGTATGAATGCGGATATGGATGTGGATATGGATGTGTATGTATGAATGTGGATATGGGATGTGGATGTATAAATGAGGATGTGAAAATGGAGATAAGCATGTAGATGTGGATGTATGGATGTGAATGTGGATGTGGATGTGGATGTATAGATGTGGATATGGATGTGAATATATGATATGTGATGTGAAGGAATCTGAAGTGAAGAGATGGAAAATGATGTGATTAGATGAGTACACATATAAATGAAATGTGGAATAAGTAATGTGGATTGTATGAGGGATAATGTGGAAAAATGAGAGTTAATATAGAAATTGTATTTGTAAACTGTTGTAAATGCTGTTTGTAAATGGCTGTTTTATGTCAAGAATGCTGGGAAAGCATTTTGACCGTCTTGTGATTAAGGTCGTGGAGACCTATCTGATAAAGTTGCAACTGCTGACGGAGAGTCAATGGAGGACGTCTCGCGTAGCAAGGTCGGCCGAGGTCTTGACCAGCCTCGGTTCGATTAAAATGGTGAGCTTCCGGTACGGTGGATGAGGGACCAAGGAAGCGGCCTATGAGTGAAGCGCTAGGTCACCTGCGCGAAGGATCCTAGAGGGTGCTGACCATACGGTGCTCGGGCTCTGGGTCGCCTAGGATACCCACGCGTGCGTCGAGGAAGATATTGAAACAAGGAGTAAGAGTTGTTTTGTGAAACCGGGCATGGATCTGGTTGATTGACCTTGCTGGTCTTCAATGGATGAGTCCATGGCTCTTTATATGGATCTGTTGGTTGATCTTGCTGATCTTCAACGAGAGTCCATCTTGATTTTTATAAGTGATTATATTGCCAAGTATTATGGGCTAGGAACTATTGAAAAGGCCCCTGTGTGGACAGGTGGTGAGCGTTCTAGTTGCCAATGATGCCATAGATACTCTGATGAAGGAATGATGGGAAATTATGAATCAACCGGATAAATTGGAAGATTGTGATCAGTGGTACTATGGTTTCATTAAAGGATTGTTTTAAAGTTAGCTGATGCTAAGAAAAAGGCAATTTCATATTGGGTGTGTAAGTGGTGTGGCTAGTTTTATGTTTGCATGAACTTCCGGCTAGGGGGCCTTGGAACTCTTTTCCTTGGTACCCAGGACAAAACCTAACCAAATTCCAAATTGGATCCCATCACTACAGTGGTTGGGCGGTTGGCTAACCCATGGGATCGGATGGGGTTAGGCTGGACTGATGGATCCGTAAATCGAGATTTAATTTCTATTATTACGATAGATGAAGTAAATCCCGGATAGAAATTGTTCTATGGATAGGAATCAACGGCTGTGCCTCTTGATGGGGAAAAAAGCGTTGATCCTAATGATCCAAGTGCAAGTTTCTTCCTTGATTTGACCAAGTACCGTTAAAGGTGCAGTCAGATCAGTTGATCCGTAATGATCTTGACTACGCTAGAGTAAAGAGTTATCCTGGTGGAATCGCCCATGCTTTCCGGGTAAAGGAAGTTTTTCCGGTTTCGGTTTTGGACAAACCGACGGATTAGTCTCTTGTCCGGATATCCGTGGGCGAGGCCCGAGTGTGAGACCCCTACCCGCGCATGATGTGTTACTTCCGCTGCCAGTATCCTGAATCCGTTGCTCGGTGGGAACAGGGATCTCACAGTTGGTATCAGAGCCAATTGGTTAATAAAGATCAACTGAGAAGCCAAATATGTCAAAAATTTATCAAGAAGCACAAAAAGGTTGTAATTGTGTGATATAATTCATACAATTTGATATTCAAACTGAAATTCGTAATTTAGTAATTGGGACTTCAGATGGAAGTACCGCAATTATATAGAATCCCTGACTTGCTTGAGGCCTAGACATGATGGTATTTACCTTATAATTCCAAGGGCCGTGACTACCCGTATATACCGAGAGTATACTGCAGCTCTTTACTGACAGTATATACGAGTAAATCTAAGACTTGAAATTATAAGCGTTAATGCTATCCAGAGGATGATTTCGAATGTGGTTGATATGATTTTTAATTCTGTTTGAGAATTGATGAATTGATTTGGATTCTGGTTGAAAAATGATGATCCTTGAAATTTGGTTGAAATGTAATAAGCTGAGTGAAACATCAATGAGGATGAATGGGATGAGTCCCTGTGATGATATTCATAACTGGAATGATGATAATGATTTCAGCAAATCACTATGAGATTAGTGGATTGTGCTGTCAGATTGCTACTATTAATACTTGACTTGATGGATCAAGTTAAGGGATGACAAATTGAGAACTTGCTTGACTAAAATTCCTGTGGAGGAATGTTCAGAAGGAAAATTTTCAGTCTAATGGACCATTATCGTGTTAAAGATATGAATGATATGATCTGAATGAATTGTTATTTAATGATGAGTTCTATATAAGGGATAATTATCCCCGTATTCTGTTGGGTTGACCAGAATATAAGGAACCCCAGAATAAATTGGATCTTAAGAAAAGAGTTGTCCTCTACCTTACGAGATGAGGACATCTCGCACTTTTTTAAGTGGGGTAGAATGTCAGATTCCTCCCCAACCTTTGAGGTATATAGGAGTAAGAATCTCCCTTTTGATCTTATAATTATTCCCTCTCTAAAATAAAAGAAAGATTCTGTAAAAAGAAAAAAAAAAGAAAAAAGAAAAAAAAAGAAGATCCTTTTCCTAGAATACTTCTCAGGAGTTCTACCTGTTTTAAGAATTCAGAACAATGAGTTCAGAAGTGAAAATCGGTGTTTTGGATACCACGGTTTTGGTTTTCATTCGAGTACGGCCCAAAAAGAAGTTCTTTATCTCTTGGGGAGTATAAGAAGTTATCCCCCAGATATTGTGAACCGTATCTGAATTCAATGAAAGTAGGTGACTTAGCCTACAAGCTTCTTTTATCTTCTCATCTCAAAGTTCTTAATGCCTTCTATAGAAAAATGTGCCAAACCCAAATCATGGAAAGACGGTAAAACTTCAGTGACAAGATACCGTTGGCTTCTAAGTTACGCTAGCTCCTTCCTTTATATAAGTCGTAACTTTTACTTGTCGCTCACAGTAATCTTACTTCCATCGATCTCCTTTCTTTCTTAATCTCCTTCATGGCTTGGCAACAAGAACTAGTTTTATCCATAATGATTCCTCATCTTCAAGACGCAAGAGAGTCTGTGAAGAAAGACTTTATAGAACAGTATGAGCGCTCACTTTTTCCTCACCTAGGAACTTCTGTAGCGCAGACCAAATGGCGGACCTATCAAGACATAACTAGGGTAACACCCTGGGGTCAGCAGCACTTTCGTAATAATGTCCGCTTGGCCATGGTTATCGAAGCCTTGGGTTTGGGTCCCCGATACTACTGCGTCATGAGATCAAGACATCTTGGGTTTTCTGAGCGGGTCTTCTTACTGGCGTGTTTTCTTCCTCATGAGAAGATATGCCTTTACCCCGTTTTTGGCTTACCTCTCAGAGGTCCTTTTGTTAGATCACCTCATACCACTGAGATAGGTGCAGCAATAACCAACAGAATTATTCCCATAGATGAGTTACCTTATACTTGTGCAGCTTGTGAAGACTGCTTTTGTGATCATATGATGGACGGGCTTATGGAAGTGTAAAGAGTTCTTCTATCTTTACTGTATAAGTTCCGAGAATGAATAAAGTTTAAATCTTGTTCTTATTTTGAATCTTGCTCTCTTTAAGACGTTTCTTGGTGGTTAATCTTGATTAAAATTTTTCTCTAAGTCTCATATTCGTGCATCTTGCGAAATTATCCCAGTTTGCGAGATGAGGACATCTCGCATTTTTTAAGTGGGGTAGAATGTAAGATTCCTCCCCCACCCCCTTTTTGATGTCTAGTATCTTTCCCTGTAATCAATCCCTCTTCAGAAATATAAAGACCTTGTTTCTATCTGTTTTAGCCTAGAGAGAGAAAAATATTCTAGAGAGAGAATATTCAGATTTTGAATATTTTTGGATAGAAAAATATCTCTTCTAATTCAGATGAGTTCCCCTGAAACAGAAATTCAAAAAGAATTTTCCAATGTGCAATTGGAATTAATTGAAAATAGGTATAAAGAACCTTAGCCTAAGGGTCTAGATTTTCAGAAATCTTTAGACTATGGTCCAATTAAGGTTCCTATGAACCAATAGCATCAATCCATGTGTAGGGAGGAGATAAATCCAACTTGTAAAAAGAAAATACCCAAAAATGAGTAAATGCTCACATGAGGTGAAGAGTTGAAAATGTACAAGGTTTATTAGTAAAAAACTATGTGCAATATTAAAAATATGAGATATTTTGGGTATAATGATTTTATTATGACACATATGTAAGGAAGGGGAGTCCCTTAAATGCTCACATAAGATGAAGAGTTGAAAATGTACAAGGTTTATTAGTAAAAAACTATGAGCAATATTAAAATGATTCCATTATGACACATATGTAAGGAAGGGGAAATTCTTTAAAGGAGATGCATATTTCACATAAGATGAAGAGTTGAAAATGTACAAGGTTTATTAGTAAAAAAATTATGAGCAATATTAAAATGATTCCATTATGACACATATGTAAGGAAGGGGAATTCTTTAAAGGAGGTGCATATTTCACATAAGATGAAGAGTTGAAAATGTACAAGGTTTATTAGTAAAAAAAAAACTATGAGCAATATTAAAATGATTCCATTATGACACATATGTAAGGAAGGGGAGTTCTTTAAAGGAGGTGCATATTTCACATGCTTGAATGAGTTTTAAACTCATAAAAATTGAGATATTTCATCTCTCCTCTCTCCTCATTCAAGTCTAGTTCCAAAAAGTTAGCTTAACTGACCTAAAAATGGTCAAAAATTGACCAAACTGATTTGGAAAATTCTAGAATCAGTTTGTTTGGTTAGGAGCTCAATTTTTCCTATAAATAGAAGCCTCTCCCTTGTTGAAAGATATATAGTGTTTATGCATCGTTACTCTACTCCACCTAAGCCAAGAACTGTGAATTCATTTAATAATTCACTAGTTTTTGGAGCTTCCCTCTTTCTTCAATCCCCATTAGTGGCTCCATCAACATACTTAACCAATTGATTGGTTGGGGGCCTCTACCGTGAACAAAGAATCAAGCAATTTGGAAGGTAATTAGTGAATATTGATCTTTTCTATAATTTCTCAATGTTTCTCTCTTCTCAACCCCTCTCAAGCTTGAGAAGCTTAATTGGTATGGTTTTTTTAAATGATATTAAAGTTAATTGGTGAATAGTAGTGAAGAGTTACATAATTTAATAAATGCTATTGAAGTTAATTTTCATTTATGTTTAAATTTTAATGGTTTTTATGTAATTTCTCTCTCTCACTCAAGAAATGGTCATACTCATGACCCATTCTCAATCCAAATCAAGCTTTTCATAAAGCTTTTCCTTAACCCAAGATTAAGCTATGCTTGAGGCCAAATTAATGGCTTTTTTCTATACTTTTAGTTTATGCATATTGATGATTCAATCCATTATAGTTTAATGATCCAATTAGAGATCATTTTAATTATTTTTCTTAATGATAAGCTTTATCCCTTAGAAAAATTGAGATTTATCAGTCATAGCAGCGGAGCTATGGCAAAATTTTTATAAAAATTATGCATAAAATAATTTCATTCAAAGCATAAAAAGAGGACTTCCTACCATATTCTAGGAATTATCATCCTAGATTAATTGAAAGAATTTCATTATAATCATGGAGAAATTGAATTTTAATCATGCATAAAGGATAAGTTTTTATATCAAAAGTGTTATTTTTACCATTTTTATTTCATGCATAGAAGTATGCATAATGCTTAAATTTTTATATCAAAAGTGTTACTTTTATTATTTTTATTTTCATGCATAGAAGTATGCATAATGGATAAATTTTTATATCAAAAGTGTTATTTTTATTATTTTTATTTTCATGCATAGAAGTATGCATAAAGGATAAATTTTTATATCAAAAGTGTTACTTTTATCATTTTTATTTCATGCATAGAAGTATACATAATGGATAAATTTTTATATCAAAAGTGTTACTTTTATCAAATTTGAATTTCATGCATAGAGGTATGCATAAAAAGTTGATTATTTGATTGTAAGGGTGTTACTTTTATCATATTGGATTTCATGCATAGAGGTATGCATAAAAGACATTCTTTTTATACTAAAAGTGTGATTTTCCTCATAAATGGATTTTATGCATAACTTAGATGCATAAGAGAAATTCTTTTATTCTAAAAGTGTAATTCCTACTAAATTGAATTTATGCATAAGAAGATGCATAAAAAAAATTGATTTTTAATTCAAAAAGTGTCATTCTCATCTAAATTGAATTTATGCATAGGAAGATGCATAAAAGATTGAATTTTAATTCAAAAAGTGTCATTTTCATTTAAAATGAATTTATGCATAGGAAGATGCATAAAAGATTGATTTTACTTCGGAAGTATTAATCTCCTTAAAAAGAATTTATGGATAAGTAAATGTGTAAAGAAATCTTATATCAAATATAAGAATTCTCTTGTATTCTATAAATAGATATGAGATGTGATAGGATGTGATAAGAGGTGTATAAGAGGTGATAAGATGAATTAAGATGTGATAAGAGGTGTATAAGAGGTGATAAGAGGTGATAAGATGAATTAAGATGTGATAAGATGTGTATGGGATGAGGTAAGAAGTGTATGTGATAGGATAAGATGTATATGGGTTGTGATAGGGCAAGAATGGATGTGATGTAAAAGATTAGATGTGAAGGCATATGGGGTTATATGAATGGGAATGTGGAAATGGATGTATGTATATGGATGTGTGGATGTGGAGATGGGAGTATGGATGTATAAATGTGAAAATAGATGTATACATGAAGATGTATATGCATAGATGTGAATGTGGATGTAGATGTGGATGTATAGATGTGAATGGGAATGTGGATGTGAATGTGGATGTAGATGTGGATGTATAGATGTGAATGGGAATGTGGATATGGATGTATGGATGTGAATGTGGATGTATGGATGTGAATGTGGATGTAGATGTGGATGTATAGATGTGAATGGGAATGTGGATGTGAATGTGGATGTAGATGTGGATGAATAGATGTGAATGGGAATGTGGATGTGGATGTATGTATGTATGTATGTGGATGTATGTATGTATGTGGATGTAGATGTGGATGTATAGATGTGAATGGGAATGTGGATGTGGATGTATGTGAATGTGGATGTAGATGTGGATGTATAGATGTGAATGGGAATGTGGATGTGGATGTATGTATGTATGTGGATGTGGATGTATGAATGAGGACGTGATAATGAATATATGCATGTGGATGTGGATATGGATGTGTATGTATGAATGCGGATATGGATGTGGATATGGATGTGTATGTATGAATGTGGATATGGGATGTGGATGTATAAATGAGGATGTGAAAATGGAGATAAGCATGTAGATGTGGATGTATGGATGTGAATGTGGATGTGGATGTGGATGTATAGATGTGGATATGGATGTGAATATATGATATGTGATGTGAAGGAATCTGAAGTGAAGAGATGGAAAATGATGTGATTGGATGAGTACACATATAAATGAAATGTGGAATAAGTAATGTGGATTGTATGAGGGATAATGTGGAAAAATGAGAGTTAATATAGAAATTGTATTTGTAAACTGTTGTAAATGCTGTTTGTAAATGGCTGTTTTATGTCAAGAATGCTGGGAAAGCATTTTGACCGTCTTGTGATTAAGGTCGTGGAGACCTATCTGATAAAGTTGCAACTGCTGACGGAGAGTCAATGGAGGACGTCTCGCGTAGCAAGGTCGGCCGAGGTCTTGACCAGCCTCGGTTCGATTAAAATGGTGAGCTTCCGGTACGGTGGATGAGGGACCAAGGAAGCGGCCTATGAGTGAAGCGCTAGGTCACCTGCGCGAAGGATCCTAGAGGGTGCTGACCATACGGTGCTCGGGCTCTGGGTCGCCTAGGATACCCACGCGTGCGTCGAGGAAGATATTGGAACAAGGAGTAAGAGTTGTTTTGTGAAACCGGGCATGGATCTGGTTGATTGACCTTGCTGGTCTTCAATGGATGAGTCCATGGCTCTTTATATGGATCTGTTGGTTGATCTTGCTGATCTTCAACGAGAGTCCATCTTGATTTTTATAAGTGATTATATTGCCAAGTATTATGGGCTAGGAACTATTGAAAAGGCCCCTGTGTGGACAGGTGGTGAGCGTTCTAGTTGCCAATGATGCCATAGATACTCTGATGAAGGAATGATGGGAAATTATGAATCAACCGGATAAATTGGAAGATTGTGATCAGTGGTACTATGGTTTCATTAAAGGATTGTTTTAAAGTTAGCTGATGCTAAGAAAAAGGTAATTTCATATTGGGTGTGTAAGTGGTGTGGCTAGTTTTATGTTTGCATGAACTTCCGGCTAGGGGGCCTTGGAACTCTTTTCCTTGGTACCCGGGACAAAACCTAACCAAATTCCAAATTGGATCCCATCACTACAGTGGTTGGGCGGTTGGCTAACCCATGGGATCGGATGGGGTTAGGCTGGACTGATGGATCCGTAAATCGAGATTTAATTTCTATTATTACGATAGATGAAGTAAATCCCGGATAGAAATTGTTCTATGGATAGGAATCAACGGCTGTGCCTCTTGATGGGGAAAAAAGCGTTGATCCTAATGATCCAAGTGCAAGTTTCTTCCTTGATTTGACCAAGTACCGTTAAAGGTGCAGTCAGATCAGTTGATCCGTAATGATCTTGACTACGCTAGAGTAAAGAGTTATCCTGGTGGAATCGCCCATGCTTTCCGGGTAAAGGAAGTTTTTCCGGTTTCGGTTTTGGACAAACCGACGGATTAGTCTCTTGTCCGGATATCCGTGGGCGAGGCCCGAGTGTGAGACCCCTACCCGCGCATGATGTGTTACTTCCGCTGCCAGTATCCTGAATCCGTTGCTCGGTGGGAACAGGGATCTCACAGGAATAGGTAAAGGCTGTAGTAACCCTGTTGTCTTTTGACGGTCAAATTTTACCTTCTGACATATGATGCATTGCCTTACAAAAGCATCAACATCTCTTCTCAAGGTTGGCCAATAAAAGAAAGTCTCCATTGCTTTTACCGTGGCGTCAATACCTCTATGAGCTGCATACGATGGAGCATGACTTTCAATCATAACCTTGAGTCGCAATGGCCTTGTAACACACAGTCTGCCATGCATCAATAAAAACCCATCTCTGAGAGTATAGTGCTCATGCCGCCGCTGACCCTCAGATATCTGATCATACAACCTTTCAAAGTCCTCATCATGGGCATACTGCTCTTTCATTTCATCAAGCTCATGATGATAAGCAAGTGAAACTGCTGAGACCTGTGGCTTGCGTGACAAAGCATCTGCCACAACATTCTTTTTGCCTTCCACATGCACAATCTGGAAGTGAAACATAGACAAAAAGTTTGCCCATCGCATATGCTTCTCTAAAAGCTTAGTTTGCGTGAGGAAATAATGCAAGGTGTGATGATCTGTCTGCACAGTGAAATCAGCCCCAAGTAAATAATGTTTCCATGTAGAAAGAGTATGAATTACAGCCAACGTCTCTTTCTCATAAACTTGTAAATGCTTCTCGGCATCTTGCAATATTCTACTCTCATAGGCTATTACATGTTCTTCCTGCATGAGAACTGCCCCAATGCTACTTCCACATGCATCACACTGGACAACAAAAGCCTTTCGGAGGTCCGGTAATACCAATATTGGATCCGAAGTAAGCTTTTCTTTAAGCTTTTTGAAGGCTGTAATTTCCCGATCAGCCCATCTAAACGGAGTTGCCTTCTTTGTTAAGGCATGAAGAGGCGAAGCAATTTCAGCAAAATACCATATGTACGGCCTGTAATAGGAACACAATCCTAGAAAGCTGCGTACATCATGCACGGTCCTCAAATCTGGCCAATTAAGAATTGCTTCCACCTTCGCTGGATCCATACGGACTCTATGCTTAGACACAATATGCCCCAAGAAGTGAATCTCTTGCAAGAAAAACTCACTCTTCTTGCCATTAATAACCAGCCTATGGTTCCGGAGTTCTACAAACACAATGGCCAAATGCCTTCTATGCTCTTCCTCAGTTTGTGAATACACAATCATATCATCAAAGAATGTGCCCACAAATGCTCTATGAGGCCAAAAAATCCTGTCCATCATTCTGTTAAATGTGGCAGGTGCATTTGTCAAACCAAAGGGCATAACCAAAAACTCATACAACCCAAACGTGGTTCGAAATGCTGTCTTATGCACATCCTCGGGTCTAATATGTATCTGATGATACCCGCTTTTCAAGTCAATCCAACTAAAGACTATGGAGCCCTGTAAGCGGTCCAAAATGTCATCGATCCTCGGAATGGGGAATCGATTCTTGATGGTATTCTTGTTCAGCGCCCTGTAATCAATACACATGCGCCAAGAACTATCCTTCTTTTGCACTAAGAGTACAAGTGAGCAAAAGGGTGATGAGCTAGGCTGTATCAACCCTTTATTCAAAAGCTCCTATACCTGACTCATAATTTCTTCTTGTTGAGCTGCACTAACACGGTACGGCGGTCTATTTGGTGGAGTACTACCAGGAATTAGATCAATGGCATGATCTTCTGGCCTTTCCGGAGGAAGTTCCCCTGGCAATGACTCGAAAAAACAATCTTGGAACCCACATAAGAAATTAGTCCTGTCCTTATCTAACATAGACAAATTAGACTTAGACTCATCATCTTTTGCATCCTTTACATAAATCAAGTACGCGGAAAGATGCTTTTTCATTACTGATGAAATTGTCGAAGCTGATACAATAGGAACAGAATCCCCTTTTAGTTTTACATCCAAAACATGTTCTTTCCCTCTATGAGTCAGAGTGATCTTCCTATTGTATGTATCCACCACCGCATGTACTCTGTGGCACCATGGCATACCCAATAAAACATCACATCCATCAAGTGGCATGATGAAAAACTCTTCGCTGTCTACATAACCCTGCAAATGAAGCCTGAGCTTCCCAATGATAGGAGTAACGGGTTCTGCATACCCTGGACAAGCCATGTTAGCCTCATATAACGGCCCCATCTCCTCTGCAGCACGAATCCCCAATCGGCCAGCCAAATCCGGTGAAATAAAGTTGGCTCTAGCACCTGTATCAAAGAATATCAAGGCATTTTGATCTCTCACTTTGCCCCATGCCCTGCACAACTCTGTCTCTTCACCACCTGGCTGTTCCCCAACAAGATCAGGAACTACCCTGTAGAAGGTTTTGGTTTCTTTGACTTGGGCTCTCCTTTATTGTCAGAGTCCTTTTGGGACTTTCTCTTGGGACAATTAAAAGACATATGTCCCTCTTCAGTACAGTAAAAACATTTCCGAGCATCCCTCATCAAAGCCTGTCTCTCCTCAGAAGTTCTCTTGGGCATTGGCAACTTCTTATACCGCATCTCTGTAGACCCTTTTGCATCACGCAAAGCATGCCCAGACTTTTCACACACACAGTAGCAACCAGACCTCTATGCAGCAGTCGACTTGCTTCCCCTCTTCTCCACACTTGTTTCTTGCACGAATCCCCAAAAGCAAGAGAGAGAGATGAGAGAGGCGTGTAGCTCCAAAAGCGGAGTGGCCTCTCTCCAAAATTATCCTAGGGCCCCAACTTTAATATTTATTAAAGTTCCCTAGGGGCCACTAAGGCCCAGGGGCCACCCATGAATAAAACATTAAAATTCATTAATGTTCTGGTCCCCCTTCACACCTGCAGATGTCCACACATCATTATCTTTGTTCGAGCACCCCAAATGTGAATCATTTAATATTTTTGCTCAGCAACCACCATGCCCACACTTGTGCTGTTCCATTTTCATAGGGTCATGACAGCATCAGAGGCATATCCCCATAGTCAGCCTACACGGAGATGATCTGGGAACATGCCCCAGAACAGCTGGTATGAAGAGGAGTGCAGAGAGATGAGGATCAGATTACAGAGAGAGGTGCTCATGGGTGTTACCACTCACAGACAGTCACGAATTACCTTCCGGCACCTAGTGCGACGGAAGAAGAGGGCTTATCTTGCTCGGTTAGAGAGGGATTTGTATCAGTTATTTATGAGTTAGGACTCAGGCGAGGCATGGAGACTATTCCATGAGCATTCACCATCACCAGCCATTACCTCCACAGAGATTTGGGGTGAGTATGCAGCATCTCTGTACACAGCACCAGGACAGCCGCCCCTGCCAGACCCATCGGGGAGCCATGCCCAAAGATGTGTGCTTTCTTTACTGCTGAGATGGTAAGGAAAGCTATCGACAGGATGAGGACTGGGAGAGCATATTATCATGATGGTTTGGTAGTAGAGCACTTTATTCATGCCAGAGATATGCTTGCAGAGCTTATTGCTATGATGTTTAACCGAGCCATGTGTGAGGGTTTTCCTGAGACTTGGAATATGTCCACAATTGTGCCTATCTTCAAGTCAAGGGATCCCATGCTTCCTGGGAATTATCGTACCATCATGATTGGTCACACATTGGCTAGATTATATGCATCTATTCTTGAGCAGGAGTTGAGTAGATGGGCAGAGAGAGAGGGCATACGCGCATCAGGGCAAGTAGGGTTCATGAGAGGTTTCTCCACTCTTGACCATATCTTGACACTCAGAGCTATTATTGAGGAGGGCAGATTATATGGCAGGAGGATTTATTGTTGCTTTGTGGATTTCCGCAAAGCTTTTGACACAGTACTGAGAGCCAGACTGATGCGCAGACTACAGGAGATGGGAGTGCCTTTCCCCACAGAGCTGATTTGGGGAATCATGGCTTTATACAAAACAGTTGTGGGGCAAGTACGTACTACTCAGGGTATATCTGAGATGGTTCACTCCACTATTGGGGTGAAACAGGGCTGCCCCCTTTCTCCCACCTTATTTGGGATGTATGTGGATGAGGTTTCGGACTATGTAGAGCGGGAGGGTGACAGAGGAGCACAGCTAGCAGGGACATGGATTCCGCTGTTATTGTATGCTGATGATATTGTGCTGATCTTAGATTCTCTAGAGGGGATGCACCGTCATTTGGATGCATTGCACACGTTTGCACAGGACAGTGGATTGTCTATTAACCTTGGTAAAACCAAGGTGATGGTGTTTAACACCACAACACAGTGGGTTAGGAGGTCAGTACCCACCTTTACATATGGTCAGGAGATAGTGGAGTATACAGATGCATATACTATACTTACCTTGGTGTGGTTTTTAGTGGCCCACTATTTTCCTTGAGGAGAGCAGCGGAGACCAGATTGACCAGAGCTTATGTAGCATTGGGGAGACTAGAGAGGATGTGTTCGTAGGTTCAGTTTCAGGAACCTCGAACAAAGCTCTGGCTCTTTGACACTTTGGTCACTTCAGCCATGCTGTATGGAGTGGAGATATGGGGACCTCAGTGGATCACCACAGCTGAGCTGGTAGCACTGATGGATGGAGATGTATGGAGAGGCCCTTGGTTTCTATGATTTCCCGGATGATTAGGGCCAAGGCCTCCGTACCACATGATATTATCCGTGCAGAGATGGCTGCCTCCCCATTGGTAGTAGAGGCATTCACTCGATCAGTCTCCTTTATACATAGCACTTGGGTTCTCCCTAGAGACAGATATGCTCGCTTAGCCCTGGAGTCTTCACGACAGTTGGCATCACAGGGAGACGGATCATGTTGGTATGCACAGATGACAGCTTGGTTCCAACTGCATGGCTTTAGTATGGACAGGTTACCTCCATTACAGTACTCCTCCCTCTCTCTCACACGGGCAGAGATTACCAGACTTATCAGGCAGGACTTGACTCAGCTGTGGACACTAGGAGGACATGGATACAGCCGACACACGAGCTTGGTACGAAGATGGCTTTCTATAGAGATCATCTTCTCCAGCTCACGGAGGATGGGTTTGTGATTAGACCCAGCTACATAGATACTCATCTTTCTCATGGGGTACGGTGTGCTATTGGTCAGATGCGCACATCCTCACACCAGCTAGAGATTGAGACTGGCAGATTTAGAGGAGTACTAGCTAAGGCCAGGATTTGTGAGCTGTGCCAGATGGAGCCAGAGACAGAGTTACATTACATATGTCACTGTCCAGTATATTATGAGATACGAGGCCGTTTTCACTGCCTATTAAGAGAGGGTTTCGGATCACTTTCTAGAGTCATGAGATACCAAGATCAGAGATGCCTCGGATTATACTTGCTGGAGCTGCGTACACATAGAGAGGGTCTCTTGAGAGGGAGGGGATCAGAGAGGGAGAGACACCGACGGAGGCAGATTACAGACTTCTTTCGACCAGAGATTGAGCAGTCAAGCCAGCAGGCATTGCAACTAGCCCCAGGGTATAGCCGCACCAGAGGTACACTGATTGATCGGGCTATAGAGCTGGGGCGGTCCAGGCGCCCCAAGATGAGAGGCCCATCCCAACACCGACGGAGACTACAACAGAGCATCAGGACCATACTAGCACGGCATGGGAGACGTCCAGTCAGAGTACTCACCATGGAGGACATTGAGGATATCCACCATCGACCGATGAGAGACATCTTTGGATAGTGATGTATATGATGCTTACCTTTGTTGCTGGAGTTTTCCTTCCTAGATGTTATCCATTAGGAGCTCCTAGTACCTTACTTTTCCTTATAGTTGTTGTTTCAGTTTCAGTTATTTGTTTAGTTGTTTTAGCTTTTCTTACACAGACATTGTATCAGATCCACCAATTGTTGTAACCTTTTTGGTCTCATAGGTCATTTTGGCCTTTTGAGGACGTTAATATATCATTTTTATTTTCTCTCTCTCTCTCTCTCTCTCTTACTAACACAGCCGACAGGCTTTTTCTTCTTTTCTCTCTCTTTAAACTGTTCATACAGTTGCAAGAAACACATCTAACCTTCTTCTTTGCAAAGCAAACAAACCCAAACTAGACCAAAACCTTCTTCACGGGTTCCTACGATGAAAAAGCAACATGCTGAAATTGAAAAAACTGCAGTATGCACAGAAAAAACAGCAAGCTTCTCGAACTCATACCTTTTCTTCGACCTCTTTTAATCTACATACCGACTTGCTCGTTCACGAGGCTTGCTCTGATACCACTGTCAAATCCCCATAAAATCTTCTCTTAGAACGCTCCTGGTACATGACTCGAAACCAAACAAACGGGAAGGGGGTGCAGGCCTAACTCACCTCCCAACCTTGATAGCCGTGGGCAAGCCCACAAGTCTTGGCTGTCCCCACCGAGCCACGAGTTGAGCTAACTAGATGAACGTACCAACCAATCTCTACCCCGTGACGTCCCATACCGCCGCGAAGCTACCCTTGCGGGCCTCGAGACTTGTAACATGTGGAAGCTCTGGGAGTCTTCTTTCAGCCCTAAACACTACTGGCAACATGCTGATGCAAAACGCAGATATAGAGAGAGAGTAGAGAGAGAGAAATGCTGGAAATTCAGGTATATTCATATAGTACAAAAAGGTACTCTTACATAGCCCTAGGCTGCCTTCATCTAAAAGGTGAACAACACCCAAAACTGTCCCTCTATGAAACTCCTAGAGACCCAATCCCTAGAGGATTGAATGGTTCTAATAATGAGCACATGGCCCCCTTTTATAGGCCCTCTCTAAGGCTTGGCCAACTGGCCGACTGCTGGTCGGCCAGTTCCACAACCACCATAAAACACTTCAGCGCTGCCCGATTGGGTAATAACTGCCTTAAACGTTGTCCGACTGGTGATCTTCTTCGATCATTAGTCGCCACTGCCGCCTTGTCCTTTGGAACGCCTGCCGACACAACTCTGATGTCATCCTCATGCAGCCGTCAGTCCATTCTGGCAACCGATAGCCTCGTCCATGCTATGCTCCAAGACCAATACTACCAAACAGCCCTCCTTGCTCCAGTTTCTGGTTCTTATCTGGTTCATAGTCTTTATCTGGCTGCCTCTTCTGGATCAGCACTAGAGAATTGTCCATGGCATTTATAATGCACATGACATCCCCCTCTGCTAAACTTGATGACGGGATTCCAACCTGTTCTTGGATGACTGTCATCATTCCATTCTATTCCCGGAGTCCCTCTGTCATCCATCCATCCCTGGCAACCCTTTTCTCTGAAAGCTCGGCCAGGTCTCCAAACTACTCTGTCACAGACTAAGATCTATGCATCTGGTTCCATCTAGTCCACAATCCATTCCTACCTTGACTCTGAACACTGTCTTGGTCTTCATTCCTCAGAAATGAGTCTAGCACTCTCACATCACTCTTTGGAGGATAATCCTCCCTTGGGACCGTTGCCCGAGAACCGATCTGGCTCACAGGACTGCCATCCCCTCTGGCTTTGTGAAACACCACCAACAAACCTCCTGGGAGCTCTTCCCGTTCTGTGTTCCTTGCCTTGGGCTTCGTATCCGTGTACAAAAAGGTACTCTTACACAGCCCTAGGCTGCCTTCATCTAAAAGGTGAATAACACCCAAAACTGTCCCTCTGTGGGACTCCTAGAGACCCAATCCCTAGAGGATTGAATGGTTCTAATAATGAGCACATGGCCCCCTTTTATAGGCCCTCTCTAAGGCTTGGCCAACTGGCCGACTGCTGGTCGGCCAGTTCCACAACCATAAAACACTTCAGCGCTGCCCGACTGGGCAATAACTGGCTTAAACGCTGTCCGACTGGTGGTCTTCTTCGATCATTAGTCGCCACTGCCGCCTTGTCCTTTGGAGTGTCTGCAACCGACACAACTCTGACGTCATCCTTCATGCAGCCACCATCAGTCCATTCTGGCAGCCGACAGCCTCTTCCATGCTATGCTCCAAGACCAATACTACTAAACAGCCCTCCTTGCTCCAGTTTGTGGTTCTTATCTGGTTCAGTCTTTATCTGGCTGCCTCTTCTGGATCAGCACTAGAGAATTGTCCATGGCATTGATCATGCACATGACAAGACTGCTGCTGGCCTCGGCTGCATGAAGCAGGTGCACATCTGCACTAGATCCAGGCTCCTGACCATAGAGCTCTCACAAAGACACACAAGACTCTATATGACTAATGACTAACCTTGGCCACCCTTTTATAAGCTCTTGGCCAGTCATCGGGCGTCCACACTTGGGTGACCACCCGTCCATACTTGGGTGCCCGCCTGTTAGTCTATCCCTAACTCAACTCACCAATCAGCCTGCCTAGCTCCAAGCTTCCCCAACCTCGAAGCTAGTCTTGTGTGCGTGTAGCACACGGTAGATACACACTGTGCACATGACACTTTCCTCTGCATTACATCCTCTAGCCGTGTTGTGTCCTCTCTGTATTCGTTGTGTCCTCTTTCCGTGTTGCGTCATCTCTGCATGCCTAATACACGCTCCCATGGTAGTCCGGTCAGCCCGTCCAAATATCCTCTCTCAATACAGTACTACAATCGGAAGCGGTTCAGCCACGTGCCACCCAGAGAACCTCCTCCACCCAGAGAACCTCCTCCACCCTTTCCTATGGCGGCTAACCTTGGTAACCCCACCTTCGGCAACGTGGAAGACCAACTTAACCCTCATGGTCCAACCAATCCTCCTAGCGCAGAACCCCTTTCCATGGTGCTAGGCCGAGTCAACGTGAAGCTTCCCACCTTCAAGGATCATCCACTAAGGATGTGGATGACCACATCGGACGGTCCATCTCCATTTGTAAGAGCCGAGGTCTTGAGCGGAAGGATGCCTTCTTGGTGCTCTTTTTGTCCACTCTCCAAGATTCTCCAGACAAGTGGTTCAGTCAGTTGCCAATCGACCACTTTACAGACTGGACCACTCTGAAGGACACGTTCCTCCGAACCTTCCGTACTAGTAACTATAAGGACCACATTCTCCAAGAGCTAGGGATCTATCAGAACTCATGACTTGGACCACAGTGCTAGTGGCCGGCTTACCAACTTATCCTGGTGACTTCATGGTGCGCACTGAGTGACACAAGCCTTACCCAGATCCACCCAACAGAAGATTCGGGAGAGTCGGCCCACACCACCAACATTGTTGGAATTCCAAGAGCTAGCTTCTCAACTTGAAAATGCATGAC
Source organism: Cibotium barometz (assembly GCF_041138505.1). Taxonomy (NCBI): domain Eukaryota; kingdom Viridiplantae; phylum Streptophyta; class Polypodiopsida; order Cyatheales; family Cibotiaceae; genus Cibotium; species Cibotium barometz. The sequence continues at coordinate 62,496,592 of NC_141051.1, forward strand.
TCATGTTTGAGCGTGATGTCGGCTCTGCACATCCAACAGTGACACAATCAGATGACCTGGTGGCTCAGCTGAAGCGGGAGCTGGAGGCACTCAAAGTCAGCCAAAAACCTCCTAGCGAGAGGAAAGTACTTTACTCTAGCTCAAAAGGGAGATTGAAGACTTGAAGACCCAGCATGAAGCCAAGAAGGGACTGTGGTGCGCTATATGTCAGTCACTTGGACACACCGTCCAAGAATGCCCAAAAAGGAAGTACTGCTCCTTTTGTGGATAAGGAGGACATGAGGATAAAGAGTACTACTATCTCAAAGGGTTCCGTCAACTCCATCAACAACAACCGTCTCGGCACTACCCAACCTTGCCTACTAATCCTCAACCCCTCCGCTTTTGCGGACATTCATCTAACCTTTCCTTTTGGTGGCCATCCTCTCCATCTAATCCTCAAACCCCCACAAACACACTCACCCTCACTCAAACCCCTCGCGTACATTCTAAGCCCTCTCAACCCGTGGACAACCACATCACAGTCCCCTCGCGGCTTCCACCCCTTCAACCCCCGTCCCCTCACCTAATCCACTCACCCTTGCAACCAACCACCTCACCTCACCTACCTAGTGGAAGTCCTCTCCACCAACCCTTTCACCCCCTACCGGACATCCTTCCCTCCGACCCCTTCCACCTCACACCTTTCCAACCCCCTAGCAGACATCACACACCCAACCCTCTTGCCACATCCTCCATCCCACCCTCGCTTATCCGCCTCTCCCCTTCGCCTCAACTCCTTTGCCCAAGCCTCTCGCGGAGTTCCTCACCATATCCTCACCACCTGTTGCATTACAGAAAAACCTCACCGCCCCCTTCTTTTTGCACCTTCAATGGCATCACCCCGACTCCCCTTTTGCAACCTCGACACCATAACCCGACCCCCCTCGCCTTCTCGTTGGCATCACCTCACCGCCTCCCTTGCATCCTCTACGCAATCCATCACCGCCTCCCCTGCCCACTCGCGGAATTCCGCCCCCAATCAACCTCCTCCTTCACAGCCACATCTCCTCCCTCTCCCTTGACTAACCGTTGCCCCCCTTGCGACTCACCCTCACCCCTAAACCATACTCCCTCTCACCTTTGCTGCACATCCTATCACCCTCCCCATAAGTCCCGGCATCCTCTTTCTCCCATCGCATCCTCGCTTCAGCCCTTCTCCATGGCTACCCTCCCCACCCCCTTCTTGTCGCTTACCCGCAACGACCCTTCCTTCATCGCTCCCCCTCTCCTCTTACCCTCGCCTACCCAAACCCTTACCACCTCTACCTTCGACAGCAAACCCTTCCCACCCCCTCGCCTTTCCCATACCCTCACAGTCTCCCCCTTACTCTTCATAGCCTCGACCTACCCGAACCTCAACCATCAAGCCTTCCCCGCTTTCCCTTGCCTCTTCTTCGCCTCTCCTTACCCGCCCTTCGTGTATTCCACCTGCTCCTCCCTGTCGAGTCTATATACTCCTCTTCCTCGTTGCCAATCTTCCACAAAAAAAAAAAACAAAAAAACAAAAAAACAAAAAAATCCTCTCTTCTGTCGTGATGGCTAACAATTTATCTCATCACCCTATTGCTTACCAGCACTCCATCACCCGCTTCCTCCGGCCGTTGCGTCAGGTTCCTTCTATGGCCCAAGCTTCTACGTTAGCATCTTTAATGGCCCTCGACAAAAACTTTATAACGGTGGAGAATCCCATCCAAGGAAATTATATAGCAGTGGCAAATCCCGGTTCCGTGCCCCGGTTGCCTCCCCTAGTTACTGCACCACAGTCTCCACCTGCCACCTCCACCTGGTCCTCGAGGTAACTTTTTCCACCCCCTCTTTAATTTCATCAGATTCCTTCTCTTCATCGAGTTCTTCTGCCAGCGAGTATTTTCCCTCGGATGAGGAGGTTCCCAGTCCACCCCATCCACCTGAACGCCAACAACATCTCCGTCCTCCGTCTTCTTCTCCACCACCTGTCCGCCTTCCCTCTTCTTCTCCCGTTTCCACCCAACCTTTCGACCTTCCTGCCACTCCATACCGTACCCACCGATTCACCATAAACTTCATTGATCCCCATCCATTCTAAAGAGTTTACCCACTTATTTACTCCCACCTAGCTAGCCACTTTGGGTTTGCAGGGTCTCGCTTCTCTCCCACCTATGCCTACCCTTGATGTGTGTTACATGCACTAAGCTTGATCGTTTGATAACACACAACAGGGCCTTCTTTATACCTTTATGTGGTTAGAATCTTTAGCATCAACTTTAGAGAGGAGAGAGAGAGATAAGAGAATGAGAATGTAGAAGACGACATAGTATAGGGTCCCAATACCCACACTGAAGCCCCCCCCTACAAGCAAGAGTATTTGCTTATATTATTCTTTGGAGAAATGTTGTACAATGCTGAGTACAAGTGATATGAATGCCCAACGCAAGGACGAGGAAGATTGTACGTCGACTGAGTATCCACCTAGTTCGAGGCTCTGCTGAAGACTCTCCTTGGCCACTCATGCAAGTCTAGATAGCTATAAGACTGCAAATATACTGACTGAATAAGAGGAGCTTCCTTCCTTCTGTACTCGTACTCATCCATTCAGTACTTTCAATACGTACCGTACCGGCATCATGCTTTCCATACCCATACTTTTTTTAAAAATTTACTTTTTAATTGATTGATTTTCAATTTCTATCCTATCCATGTGCCATCTTTGCTTGATACCAACTCATCAAACCCCTATTCATGTTTCTCATACCCTTGTTCCTAGCCCTTAACTTCTTCCAATTTCCTTACTTCCTCAATTTTCCTTTTCAATGGACTCATAAATTATTTCAAATTTATACTAGTGTCTTTAATCTATTTGTATGCCTTAGTGCATTTGACATTTCATGTCTAAGAGTGTAGTCTATTGATGTTACAGGATTGAGTATTTTACCTCTTTTCTTAAGCATTGCAATTATGTTTTAAGCATGTTTAACATTCACTAATCATGTTTTCCTCTGTATGTGCATGTGTAAGTTGTACACATGTGTGGGTGCAGATACATGCTTGGTGTGTGTGTGTGTGTGTGTGTGTACATGTGTGTGCATGTTTTGGGTATCTCTCTTTTACTGTGTTGCAAGTATAGCAGTTGAGAACTCCTTTACTTTTGGGGGCAGCATAGGGGTGGCCAAGGGGGGCAGCTGGGTAACAAACCATGCAGCAGCCGTCTAGGTGATGTGGCATTGCCACGTGGCACCTGACTGCAGCCAACTAGCAGCCCTGCAAGCGTAGCAGCCCTACAAGCATAGCCGAGTAGAAGCCAGCGCAGCCCATCAGCAGCCAGTGCAGCATGTACGGCTGTCATGGCAGAGGCGGCCACCAGGTGACGTGGTGTGAAGTGGCGGCTGACATGGCACAGGTGCTACCATGTGGCAGAGGCGGAAGGACCATAGGCGAACTGGCACACTTGTGAATCCCCAAAAAGCAAGAGAAAAAGCTGCCGAGCAGCTAAACGCAAGAGAAAAAAAAGGCGTCGAGCTACAAATCGTGAAGAGAGAGAAACAACGTGGAATCAAACACAAATCACCATGTAATTTTTTTTTATAAAAAAAGAAGAGAGGGAAAAGCTATTCAAAGAAGAGTTTAATAAAATCAAAAGCTCTTATATTAGTTCTTTTTCCTAAGGGGGAAAAGCATAGCTTTTCACCCCCAAACTTTTTTAAAAAAGGGGCCAAGGCTCTTGTATCCCACAACACAAATTGGGTGAAAGCTTCAAGGAGATCTCCTCTACGTGGAGCAAGGGGATTTCTTCTCGGGAATCGTACAAGGGGTACACCGACCTCAATTGATAAATAAATACCTACGGGGGCGCCACGCTTTGGGGCCAATTGGTCTTTTGTGTTGCAGGAGCACTCTAGCTCCACTTATTCTTTTTCTTCTTCTTCCAAGTTTATTATTCCAGTTCATAAAGCGATTTAAGTGTGATTAAGTGTGTTCACAGCCCGTCAAGTTTCTAAAGGCCGGTTTCAAGGTTCCATTGCTGGGATTCATCGTCAACTTTTTCAAGAGGGTGATCCTGTGGTCGACACATTTAATTCTATGGCTGGAACTAGTGCAGAGATGAAGGATTTATCTTCGGAAGAGGACGACTACTTTGATGAAGATGAGGAAAGCGAGCAAGAAATACCTTCCGATATGCCAGAAGCTGAAGATGATGATGCCACTTATGAAGCAAAGATGTAGAGTTTGATGGAGGGATTAATGGAACTCGCGAAGGACTCACGTTTTCCACAAAACTTCAAAGTTGATTCTAAACCACGGAAGCAGGGGTCTGAGAAGAAAGCTAAGCCTCAACATTCGGCTTCCGTCCACCTAAATTTTTAGCCATACCCCGATTCTTCTTCTTCTTTTCCCCCACCTATCCATGGAAACCCTTTTAATACTTCTCATCATGGTTACTTTGGCGGAGGCTCTGTCTTTCATTCCATGATGAATGGACAAAAATAGCAATAAATGTTGCATTTGATGCTACACATAGGAAATGGTGTTGTTTTTAATGCTACCGACTACTGTAGTAACCACCGGACCTGTTACTAAGCGCGTTGCCATGCTTGCCGACTGCTGCTTATGAGCATTTAGTGATGGCTGACAGGTGTTCAGAAGCCTTCAAGCTGGCCAACTGATGGTAGGGGCAAGTGAGGCAGCCAATTGGTTGCCTAGGCCTCTCCAAGGCCTAGATGAAGCTCATGGATAATCTTACAGACTTCTACATGTTTGCTAATGCCTGACCTAATGCTAAAGCTGACACTACATGCACTAACTGATACATTCTCCAAGTGGGGACTGACATCTGACTAACCACTAAAGCTCAGAGAATACGTAGCTCGTGCCTGACTGTCCCTGGACTAAGGGCTCACAATGGGGTCATGGCGTACGACAAATAATCCTAGAAAAGGTTCTACTTCTAAATAAATGCTGCACCGATGATCATGCCAGTGTCACTGTGCACCCCAGTGCAGGGTACACGTGACAATGCATCCCTCTCCGCCTCATTCCTTAGCACCTTTCCACTACTTCCTAATGGGCAACACCTCACCTCTGCTTACATTGCACAATTCCTCACATTCGGTTTTTCACCGCCACTCCAACACTGGCATCTTGTATATTTCCCCGGTCAAGCTTTCCACCGCCACCATTACCCTGCTAGCTCCCACCCCTTCACTCCCCAGCTCCCGTACTATCCACCTCTATGTTTTATTTCACTATTTTTTTCTAGTCCGTGAAATCCCCATTGCTCCACTACCATTCCTCTCCATCCATCACACCAAGGCATTCTACTGTTTATGCACGGGTCACGATTTTCCATTCCATCATCTGTTATATGAGTCCCTCTGCCTTTGTTGCTGCCGTTTTCATACCCAACTCAGTAGGCCCGACACCACCTCCTTTACTTGGCCTTCTGCTTGCTTCCTCACATATCTTTTGCAGCAGCCCCCCATTCCCCTCCCATCTTGCCCACCGCAGCCACCTCATCAGTCCAAGTGTTCTATTTCGTGCATCTAGCCTCAAGTGCAGCGTGATCTTCCTCCATCCTCTCGACGCCGCACATCTTCCCCCTCTCCACCACCCATCCCGACTAGCCCCACTATAAGCAATTCTACATCATCTCACCACACACCACCCTCGGCCTCGGCTGGGGCTGGTTCTTCCTCTTTGATAGTTGTTTCCACCCTTTCCCCACCACCCTATCTTTGACAGCAACTGTTTCACCCTTTCCCTCACCCCATCTTCGATAGCAGTTGTTTCCACCCTTTCCATCACCCCATCTTCGATAACAGCTGTTTCACCACCATCTCATGCATCAAATGCTTTCACCTTTTGCACATTTCCTGCTTGCCCACCTACATCCTCATCTTTGGCTCCATCAGTTGCTCAGGTAACACCCTCGATGGTGACTACCACCATCCCTGTCGTCACCTCTATGATCACCTCTGGAGGACCTTCACTCTTGGAGCCCCGCACGAGGTGATATTCCGCATCGATCGGGAGGAGGACACAGTGCATTGAGCTTCCATATTCTCTGTTCTCCTATAATGCCCCAACCATCCCTGTGGGTACCTTGAGAGAGTGCACAGAGAGGAAGCAAGATAAGCACTAGAGTGTGCTAATCTGAGAATTAAAAGAGAGAGAGAGAGAGAGATATGAAGCAACTATGCTGAATATACTGCAATGAAAGCAATCCCAAGAAAGAGACATCAAAGGTCTCATAAGTGAAGGATACAAAAGATGACCAAACTATATGAAAAGTGAAGAGGCAAGCCCACCTATATATAGGTCATGAGGGTTGGCCGACTGGAGCAAAGCTACTGGGCGGATTGGACAAATAGGAGCTGGCCGACTGGAGAAAAGGAACCCGACCTGCAAAAAATACCATGAAAATAGGGAGAAATACCAGGAAAATAGGGGTGGCCAACCCAAAACCAAGGGCCATAAAAGGGATCAAAAAAGGAACACCATACATGGGTAGAATCTAGGGATGAGTATGCTAACACCCCCTCTGAGCACTAGATGCTTAACAAACTCCGAGAAGCCGAAGAAGTTGTCCTCTGTCAAATTCAAAAGAATGCAGCAACAATAGGTACCAAGAAAGCTCCACAAGCAATCTCCTCAGCAACTCGGCTACAAAAGCAACAAAACAAGCTGCCAGGTACATTGCTCCTCTAGAAGACAACAACCATGCAGGTTGCGTCATGCTGCTCCAAATATTGGTGCCAAACCCAAATGTAAACACAGTGCCATAGAAATCCTTAGAAGCCTGTAGCTCCAAGAAGAAAATACCCTCAAAAGAAATAGAGTCTATCTGCTCCAACTTTGTACCAAGAGTAGCCCAATGCTGTTCCTCGAAGGTCGGCATCGCCAGATGTAAGAATTCAACTTCCCCCTTTGAAAAATGATGTCAAGACTCCACAAGCCCAACCAAATTCAAATCCCAATCCTTCAATCCCTGGAAGTACCACTGTGCCCTAGGCACGGTCACGGACACACCTGACCACAATCCAGAATCCTCACACAAAGCTCCTTCCGTTGGACCCGAAGGTACCTTCTCTTCCAACGTTTTTCCTCATAGGAGGTGTGGACGCTGGTTGGCCTGGATTTTCAGGTTTGTAGCCCTTGTTTGGCTGTATTTTCTTCTCCAGTGGACACAAATCACTTGTAGAGGGGGTTTTGTTTGGATTGTGGCTTTGGAAGCAGTTTGGTACTTGAGGAGGATACTGAATTTCTGATTTTAGTCAGCTTTTTGCTGATTTTGTAGCATCTATACCTACGTTTTGTTCTTGGCCTTCATAGTTATCCGATTTCTTCATGTTCCTTGCCTTCTATTGGCGGTGGAGTGCTGTTTTTGCTGGACAGCAGTGTTTTGGCTGTGTTTTGCTTCCCAAAGGAGTTTTCTACCCTCAGAAGGGGCCTATCTCTAGCTACTTCACTTGAGGATCAGTTTCGGGAGCTCTTTTGTATCTATGGAGACTTTCTTCTGTGACAGGAGTTTACAGATTCTGGAGGAGAGTAGTGATCTTTTCAGAGATCCTGAGCAGAGTTTATTTTGTCCGAGCCTGTGTTCTTTGCAATGTTGGCAAAACAAGGAGGGTGTTTTCCCTATGAGGTGTGATTCTTTCACATGGATCATTTGTTTGTGTTGATTATTGGGATCTAATTCTACTTATGGAATAGTCTTCTGCTCTCAGTAATGCTCTTGAGGACTTTGTTACCATTGTAGTTCATATTCCTGCTTCCCTTCCTCATTGTGAGGAGTCTACCTCTACCTCTCTTTGTGATGCTTCAAAGGATGCCCCTCCCCTTGCCCTTTCTGCATTTGGTTTGCTGCGGTGTGTAGGTTTGTTGTTTTGGAGGATGGACTTTTGGATCCAGTGGGATGTTTTGGATTTGTGGTTGGCTAACCGTGCCTGGGGCACAATGGTACTTCCAGAGTTTCTTGGATTTGGATCAGAATTAGGCTAGGCTTGTACCAATTCGATGACATCTTTTTTCAGAGGGGGATGTGGAGTCCTTTCATCTTGCAATGCCCACCTGAGTGGAGTGTGCTTATGTACATCATTGGGCAACTCATGGTATGGAGTTTGTTGAGAAGATGGACCCCATCTTTTCTATAGAGTCTTTACATCTTGCAATGTCAATCTTTTCAGAGGATGCTTTTGAACAGTGCTCATTTGGCTACTCTTGGTACAGAGTTGGAGCAGATTGACTCTATTTCTTTTGAGGGTTCCAATGTGAGGAGCAGCTTGCTTCTCTCAGGATTGATTATCTACAGGATCTGATCTTGGTTGGTTATGAGGTTTTTCATACCTTCTGTAGGCTGGATACATGACATACGACGTCGGGGAGTGTTCTTACACTTGGGTTTGGAACCATTATTTAGAGCAGCACATCGCAGCCTACATGGTTGTTTTCTTCCAGAGGAGCGGTGTACCTGGCATCATGTTCTGTTGCTTTTGTAGCTGAGTTGTTGAGGAGATTGCTTATGGAGCTTTCTTGGTACCTATTTCTGCAGTCTTTCATCTTTGATCGAGGACGGTGTCTCTAGCTTCTTGGATTTCACTCAGTATCCAGACATCATCTCCTTGTTGTTGGCTTCCTGTTTGGTGTCCTATTCTAGCCTTTAGGGCTGACCATGTTAGCTATAGGGGTTGGTCACCCTTCACATATGTTTTCCCTTATTTTATCCCCATTTTTATGGTGTCTTGGATATTTATCCTAGTCTTGGACATTTATCCCAGTCGTGTGGATGCTAGTCGGCTGCCTACTTTTGGGCATATATATAGCCGGGCTTGCCTCCATCATTATTCACTGCTTGCTTAGCATTATTTGCTGCAGTCCCTCGTATACGAGGTTTTCTCCCCTCTTGCTCGGGACATGTATTCCTTTGGATGATGATATTGAGAGCAAGTTCTCACTTGTGTTTCCTCTCCATCTCTTTCTCTCACTTTCACTCTCTCTCCTGTGTTTCCACTTTCCCTTCTTCCGTTGCATATTCTATCATGACACACATCCTCTGCATAGGCAAGGTTCGGTAAGCACTGATTCTTGTACGAGAGGAACTCCATCAAACCATACTCCTTGAGAATAGAAGTAACCTACAACTTCCATGACTGAAAGTTACCACCATCCAACTTGTCTACCTCATCCAATAAATAACAAGAAAGTGGTATGGGAGCCAAATCTGAAGCTGTCATCATTGATCCAACCAATAGGACCAAACCTCATAAGATAAAAAACTATCCAAATCAGAAAACGTTGATGTAGATCCCTTCCTCCCACCCACAGCACCCAAAAAATCCTCTTGTAGCAAAAAACACAGAAACTTCTGCTGCGGATTGTACCTCCAACCTTGAGGCCACCAGAAGAGGGAAGGAAAAAATACAAATTTGATATAGAGCGAAAAAACAGCCCCACAGGCCCTGGGGATATCCTCTAAGAAGGTGCAAGAGGGAAATGCATCGACTAGGACTGTAACTCGGGATCTCCTTTAAAAAAATGCACAATCTTAGAAGAAGAAGTGTCCACCACCTCTACCAAGGTTGCCACCAAAGCCAGAATCACAACAAGACCCCCTCTGCAATAGGTAATGTCCACTAGAGAGAAACACAGCCAAACAAGGGGCTGCAAACCTGAAAATACACGCCGACCAGTTCCACACTCCTAGTAGAGAAAAACGCTGATGAAAAGTTACCTTTACGCTAAAATCGATGAAGCCCAAGTGAAGGTAGAGCGACCAGTAGCAACTGTCTAGACAACGCAACAACCAGAGGGCTGCAAATTTGAGAAAAACGCAAAGGTAAAGGGGCTATAGATGGGGCAAAATCTGGGGCAACAGAGAGAACTATGAACCTAGAGTAATGATACCATGAAAGAGTGCACAGAGCGGAAGCAAGATAAGCACTAGAGTGTGCTAATCTGAGAAGTGCGAGAGAGAGAGAGAGAGAGAGAGAGAGAGAGAGAGAGAGAGAGAGAGATGAAGCAACTATGCTGAATATACTGCAATGAAAGTTATCCCGAGAAAGAGACATAAAAGGTCTCATAAATAAGTGAGGGATAAAAAAGATGACCTGGAAAAAATACCAAGAAAATAGGGGTAGAAAACCCACAACCAAGGGCCATAAAAGGGATAAAAAAAGGAACACCATACATGGGTAGAATTTGGGGATGAATATGCTAACAAACCTTCCTTGCCTCCGATTTCTCAATCGTCCACCAGAGCAGCTATCATTGCCACACCCTCGTCGAGCTCGCGCATCGTTTGGGGTCTCGACAACCTCTCGTCAGATCTTCACATCTACTCGGCATATCTCACCGACTATATTTTTGAGCTATCAAGTGATCGACGCCATCAGCGGGATCACAGTATGGATACCATCCGCAATCTCTATGCTCAGGTTTCCACATTAGATGTCATGTGCATGTTTGCCCCATGGACATATCCTGAAGCTAGTCCAAAAGGGGAAGCCAGAAAAAGATGTAAGAAAACCAGAATTTAGGAGCACGCTGCTATGTTGTGGCTAATGTGGACTAGGAGAAGGACATGAAGGATGCTGTCGGCTGCATCAAAGGGTCTGTCGGCTGAACCAAAGAACTGTCGGCTGTACCTGAGGGAAGGCGGCTGTAGGCACATCCAGTATTTACGAATTATGGACCAGTCGGCTAGCACTCCAAGGGTCCAAAAGGCCTATAAATAGGCAATTGTGCTCATTGGTAAAGTCATTCGCTCCACTAGGGAGTGGGTCCAGTAGTAGGACTATTTTGGTGTTTCCACCTTTTATGAAGGCAGCCCATGGCTACAGATTTAGGGGTACCTTTTGTACCATATGAATATACTGAATTTCCAGCTATCTCTCTCTCTCTCCTCTCCCTTCTATCAGCGTTTTTGCATCAGCATGTTCTAAGTGGTGTTTAGGACTGAAAGAAGACTCTCAGAGCTTCCGTGTGTTACATTGGTATCAGAGCATCAGGCTCAGCAAGGCTAAACACTGATTCAATCCCATATGATGGTGTACAGGTCCAAGGTACAGAAAAGTGCACAGGTACAAAGCCCAAGGCAAGGAACACAAGATCGGGAAGAGCTCCCAGGAGGTCTGTTTTGGTGGTGTTCCACAAAGCCAGAGGGGATGGCAGTCTTGTGAGCCAGATAGGTTTTTGGGAAACGGTCCTAAGGGAGGATGATCCTCCAAGGGGTGGAGTGAGAGCACCACACTCATTTCTCAGGAATGAAGACCAAGACGGTGTTTAGAGACAGGGCAGGAACGGATTGGGGACTGGATGGAACAGATGCATAGATCTTATTCAAAGTCTGAGTGGTTTTGGAGACCGGGCCGGGTTTTCAGTGAAAAGGGTTGCCAGAGACGATGGATGACAGAGGGTCTCAAGGAACAGAATGGGATGACAGAGGGTCTCAAGGAACAGAATGGGATGATGACAGTCATCCAAGAACAGGTTGGAATCCCATCATCAAGTTTAGCAGAGGGGAATGTCATGTGCATGTTTTCCCATGGACATATCCTGAAGCTAGTCCAGAGGGGGCAACCAGAAAAAGATGTAAGAAAACCAGAATTTAGGAGCACGCTGTTGTGTTGGCTAATGTGGACTAGGAGAAGGACATGAAGGATGCTATCGGCTGCATCAAAGGGTCTGTCGGCTGATCCAAAGAACTGTCGGCTATACCAGAGGGAAGGTGGCTGCAGGCGCATCCAGTATTTACGAATTATGGACCAGTCGGCTGGCCGACCAGTAGTCGGCCAGCACTCCAAAGGTCCAAAAGGCCTATAAAAAGGCAATTGTGCTCATTGGTAGAGTCATTCGCTCCACTAGGGAATGGGTCCAGTAGTAGGACTATTTTGGTGTTTCCACCTTTTATGAAGGCAGCCCCCATAGGGGTACCTTTTTGTACCATATGAATATACTGAATTTCCAGCTCTCTCTCTCTCTCTCTCTCTCTCTCTCTCTCTCTCTCTCTACTCTCCCTTCTATCTGCGTTTTTGCATCAGCATGTTCTAAGTGGTGTTTACGGCTAAAAGAAGACTCTCAAAGCTTCTGCGTGTTACATTAGAGCAGCGCCTGCAGGATACAGAGTCCAAGCTCACCCACCTCTGCTCTTCATCTTCCCATAGCACTAACGAGGTGGTTGGATTATGTGATCTCATGGAGCAGTAGAATCGGGAGCTGGTCTCTTTATGAGCCCAAGCTACCAAGTTGGATACCCTTAGAGCCTCTCTCCACCCTCTCCAGTTCCTTCTCACCGGTCTTCCCGCTTCTTCATCGCGGTTGGTGCTAGCACCTCTTCGGCAATACTTAGGTACATTGTTTCACGATGGACATTTTCAGTTGTATATACCATCTTTTTATGATGTTATTTTTGTGTGCACTCTTTTCATCATTGTACTCACCATAATGTAATCAGTGCTTTGCACTCTTTCATCATTGTAATATGCATAATGTAATCAGTGCATACCTACATCTTTGCATCATGTAATAACCACCTCATGCATATGTAACCCTCAAGGCAACTTACTTTTATCTTCCTCACCGAGGACGGTGAACACTCTAGTGGTGGGCGACTTGTAGCCACCAAGGGTGACCACATGGACTGTCCACCAAGATTCCCACATGGTGGACTATCCATTGCCGCAACAGAGCTGGTCTCTTTACGAGCCCAGCTACCGAGTTGGATACCCTCAGAGCATCTCTCCACCCTCTCCAGTTCCTTCTCACCGGTCTTCCCACTTCTTTGTCGGTTGGTGCTAGCACCTCTTCTAGCACACCTAGCACTACTTCTGGCAGTACTTAGATACACTGTTTCATGATGCCAGACATTTTCAGTTGTATATACCATCTTTTTATGATGTTATTTTTGTCTGCACTCTTTTCATCATTGTACTCACCATAATGTAGTCAGTGCTTGGCACTCTTTCATCATTGTAATATGCATAATGTAATCAGTGCTCTGCACTCTTTCATCATTTTAATATGCATAATGTAATCAGTGCATACCTGTATCTTTGCATCATGCAATAACCACCTCATGCATATGTAACCCTCAAGGCAACTTACTTTTATCTTCCTCACCGAGGACAGTGAGCACTCTAGTGGTGGGCGACCTATAGATACCAAGGGTCACCACATGGACTGTCCACCAAGATGCCCACATGGTGGACTGTCCAGCGCAGCAACAGACCATCCACTGCAACGGACCGTTCACCGCAATGTGACGGTGGCAATGAGTCAATGGAGGTCCCAAGCATTGGGATCATCAAGTGGAGACGGTCTACCACAATGGACACAAGGAGGTGCATTGAAGGCTTCAATGGCACCGTCTAGCACTGATGCCACCAACTCACACTCCACCGCATCTCCAAAGATAGAAGATTCCACCAAAGGCTATATTTCCACCCACGGCATTCACCAAAGATAGGAGATGCCACCAACTCAACCTCAAGCATATATGGCTTCTCATTCCATCTTGAACGACATCCTTATTCTAAAGTCCTATCTCAATTGGAGGACATCCTTACGCTCATCCTTCATACACTTTGTACTTTTTGTTCTATCATCAGCTTGAGCTGTGCCGTCCTCTTCACTGTGACCTTTGCTGAGTGTGCACGGTACAGTGAGGGACATGGACATGTATCAATGTTCTCTGAGTAGTGCAAGGGTTCTTGTTCCTTCCGTCTCTTTTGTGTTGTGTTTGATACCTAGTGTCTTATGTGTTGCGCTGTGAGCATCGAGGACTCTGGACATACTGTCCAAAGGAGAGCCACCACAGTGTGCTGGGCAACCAGCCCTGCTACAACGAAAAGAGCTAGATGAAAGAACAAATAAAGAAGCTAAATGGTGACATAAAAAGCTTAAAGGAGGATAACAGTCATGCCAAACTAAAGCTGAGCAAGCTCATAAAATCTGGCAGAGCATAGTGCAAGACATTAAAGAAGAAACCCTGCTAGCTCACACTGAATGCAACATGGCTCAGACAGAGCTTCAAGAGTATAAAGAAACTGATAAAGAGCAGGCTGTGTGCATGTTGCCTGTGGAAGCCAAAGGAAAGCTAGTGAAAGCTGTGGCAGCCCAAGTGGGCAAGATCTGGGATAAGGCCCTGGAGGCCATGCTTGAAATACAGGGGCAACTTGGCTGCCACCAAGAAGGCCCCCCAAAAAAACAAGGATGATGATCAAGAGGGACAAGGGGGAACTTCTGGGAAGAATCAATAAGGGCCAGTCAACACAGGGACAGCTACAGTTGCTGGTCACAAGGAGAAACAAGGACAGAGCACCCTAGGCCATAAACAAGCTACCACATAGACCGATTCAGAGCAGCAAGCTGCAATTCCTGAAGACATCATGAAGCTAGAGAAGAGGTGTGCTTATTGGAAAGAAGAAACACCGAAAAACAAAGATTGGGTAGTGCTAATGCTAGCTTGAAAAAAAAAAGTGAGCCAAGGAGGAAACTGAAGGAAAGAGTGCGCGATAGCTCTGCGCTCCCCCCTCCGTCCTGCTCGCCTGCGCCCTCCGCCCTCCGCCCATCCCCTTCTCTTCACTACGCCTCCCCCCATCCTCTTCTCCCCAGCATTTCTTCTCCCCTATTTTCGCCGCCCTCCTCCTCCCCCTTCCATGCGCATCTTCGCTTTTCTTCCCTACCCGCCCCCCTTCTGCACCCCTGTATAGAGTCTCGCGTGTCTTTGTGAGAGCTCTATGGTCAGGAGCCTAGATCAGTGCAGATGTGCACCTGCTTCATGCAACCGAGGCCAGCAGCAGTCTCGAGGCCCGCGAGGGTAGCTTCATGGCGGTATGGGACATGAGCTCGAAGATAAGCAGAAGGGCGCCCATGAGACGAGGAGTATAAGCGCAACGAATTGCTCAAGTCCTTTGGCTACATAGGTGGCCAGAGAGTCGTTGTCTTGTTTGACAGCGGCAGCACGGAGGATGTGGTCACGGAACAGGCCGCTAGGCGTGCCCGTTTCGAGCTGACTTTGGTGGACAAACAGGTTGAGGGTTTTAGCACAGGCATGACAACGAGCGTCAAGTATGAAGCTCTAGGTGCTAAGTTAGTGATTCAGGGCATAGAGTTTGTGCGTGACTTTATGGTTGCCCCTCTTGTAGGTGCAGACATAATTTTGGGTATTCAGTGGTTTCACAAGTTTCTTCCTGATGTCAAGTGGGACAAGCACACGTTCCAGATCAATCGGAATGTGTGAAACGCCCTGGTGACCATTAAGTGTGAGCCAGGAATTCCGAACTTTCTGCTCATAAGCCACTTACAGGCTAAGCGAGCAATCAGGAAAGCCGCACAGTGTGCGATGATTTACATCCAGACAGCCCAGACAGTGGCCAGTGCTTCCGAGAAGTACTCAATTCTCCATGAAAAGTTCCAAAAGATTTTTCTTCGGGACAGCCTCCCTCCCCAGCTCCCCCCGTCCAGACCGGAGGACCACAAGATTGACCTTCTCCCAGGCTCGGAACCCCCGAGCAAGTTTCCGTATCGCCTCTCCAAGGCAATGGAATCGGAGTTGGACCGCCAACTCCAAGAATTGTTGCGAGCTGGCTTCATCTGCCCCAGCGTGTCGCCATTTGCAGCACCGATCTTGTTTGTCAAGAAGAAAGATGGGTCTTCCCGTTTGTGTGTCGATTATTGTGCACTCAACAAGCTGACTATCAAGAGCAGATTCCCAATGCCTCGAATTGACTATATTCTCGAGAGGCTGAATGGAGCAAAGGTGTTCTCAAAACTGGATTTAAAGAGTGGGTACCGCCAGGTACGGATTGGGAGGGGGACATCCCCAAGACAGCCTTCCGTACGGAACGAGCCCACTATGAATTTGTGGTCATGCCATTTGGCTTGACGAATGCCCCAGCTACATTTAACCACATGATGGTGCGTGTTTTCCGGGATCTGATTGGAAAGTGTGTGTTCATATTTTTGGACGACATACTAATATTTTCAGCTACGGTTGAGCAGCATGACATTGATGTGGAGAAAGTCCTTAAGTTGCTGGAAAGCAACGAGCTCTACGTCAATGAAAAGAAGTCCGAATTTTATCTGTTCCAAGTGCAGTACTTGGGATATATAGTTAGTGCTGAAGGCATTCGATTTGATCTGGCTAAAGTGGCCGAGATTGTCAACTGGGAAGTACCTCAGACAGCCTATGACATTAGATCTTTTGTGGGTATATGCCAGGCATACTCCACTCACATCGACAAGTTTTCTGACCTCTCGGCAGATCTCACCGATCTGCTAAAGGGAGTGAAGACAAGAAGGCAAAAGATTCGAATGACTCCACGAGCGTTGGAGGCATTCCATCAAGGTGGCTTTGTCAGAAGCGCCTTGTTTAGCACTTGCCTCGTGGGACGACCCATTTCAGGTAATCATCGATGCGAGTAACATCGCAATTGGAGGTGTATTGCGACAGAATGGTCATCCAGTAGCTTACATGTCTCGTAAGTTAGTGCCCACCGAGAAGAAGTACTCAGTCTATGATCGTGACCTCCTAGCAGTTATACAGGCCTTGAAACATTGGAAACATTTTTTGTATGGCCGTGACTTCGAGGTTCATACTGACCATCAGGCATTACCCTGGATTCAGACAATGCCAAGTGCATAGTGGAGTGATCGACAACACCACTGGAGTCAGATATTCCAGCAATTCGGTGGTATGATTGAGTACCTTCCAGGAAAGGCTAATCCAGTGGCCAATGCTTTGAGCAGGAAGGGACAAGTGTCTACGATTCAGACCACTAGACTTGATCTTGTTGGTAAAGGACTAGAGGACATGAAGCACACGTACACGGATTCCGAGGAATTCGGTACACAGTGGGAACAGGCATTGGATGCCACAGGACCATGCCATTTTCTGATACGCGATGGTTGGCTTTTGTACAAAGGCCGACTATGTGTCATGAAGTCGTTCAGGGCAGCTCTTCTCCATGATGCCCATGATGCCATTACAGGTGGTCATAGGGGCATGAATTCGACTCTCGAGAAATTGGAACGGCAATCCTATTGGCCAAAGATGAGGCGTGATGTGTTTACATATGTACAACGCTGTGACATTTATCAAAAGGTGAAAGCTCCTCGTGGAAAGAAGATAGGGTTGTTACAACCCTTGCCAATTCTTGAGGGTCCTTTCCAAGACATTTCGATGGACTTTGTCACAAATCTGCCTCCCAGTCCAAGTAAGCGTAATACGCAGTAGTGCTTAACTATCTTATTTCTTGCAGGGCCAATGTGACCGCCGAGGATGTGTCCCAGTTATTCATTCGGCATTGGTACCCGATTGGCGGGTTTCCCAGGACCATAGTGTCAAACCGAGATGCCAAGTTTACCAGTCATTTTTGGAGGGCATTGTTTGATAAGTTTGGTACTAAGTTGAATTTTTCCAGTGCATTCCACCCACAGGCAGACAGCCAGACAGAGATATACAACCAGTTGGCCTTTGATGTGCTGAAGTGTTATGTCCACGATCAACAAGGTAAGTGGGAATCGTATTTGCCTTTAGTTCAAGCTGTTTTGAATGACTCTTTTTCTTCAACTATTGGCAGGACTCCATATGAGGCAGCGTTTGGAAGACCTTTCCAATCGTTGTTGACCAGGACTTCGTCTTCAATACCGGAGGCGAACAGAGTGACGGAGTCTTACCAGGAGATTTTAGAGTCAGTAAAGGATAGATTGGCTAAAGCACAAGAGGCCTACACTCGACAGGCCAATAAAGACCAAAGGGATATGAAGTTTTCAGAAGGGGATTGGGTTTATCTTCGGATTATGAAGCAAAGATTGAAGCAGGTGGACAAGCGATGCCCAAAGTTGTCTTTCAGGAGCTTCGAACCTTTTCCCATCCGGAAAAAGATTAATTAGGTGTCTATGCAGTTAAAGCTACCTCCGAGTTGGACTATGCACGATGTATTTCATGTCAGTTGGTTAAAGCCATATGCAGGTCCACCCCCTTCAGAGGTCAAAGACGAAATGGAACCAGACATTGTTGATGAAGCAGAAGTTATGGTTCCAGAACAGATCCTTCTGCACCGTTTCAAGCATGTCTCAGCCAAAGACTACAACAGTTCCTCACGAAGTTTCAGGACCGAGAAACTCATGAAGCGGTATGGCTCGACAAAGAGTTTTTTGAAGACTATCCAGCGTTATTGACGGATTATTTGGAGGCTATGCAGCTGCCGTCAAGTTAAGCAGAAGGGGATGTCACATGCATCGCGCACTTGGATGCCACGTAGACATTTCTGTACAGAAGGTGCAGGACCTGGGATGGTGAACTGGTCCCATGTGAGCCCAGTCCGGGACGAGTCAGCCAGGGATCCATCTCAGTTGTCCGAGGTCAGGTGTGCATTGTCCTGCTCAGTTGTCCGAGGTCAGGTGTGCATTGTCTTGCTCAGTTGTCCGAGGTCAGGTGTGCACTGTCCTGCACATGAAACAGTGCCAGTCCGCGCTGTGAGTCTCCCTCTAGAATGATGTCAGTGATTCTGTGTATCTGGTATGGTACACCGGATGCCAGATCACTGAGTAGTTAGTGTTTAGGACAAGGGGTCAGCCCATAGGGCTACCCCGGATCTTAGTGTGGGCATGGGAATGGTGTGGAACCACCCCCATGAGGGCCAGTAAGGCCCAGGCTGAACCCACCAGCCATGAAGGGGCTGTAGGACAGCCCTAGGGCAACCCTAGGGCAAGATTAAGGCAAATTCCAGGAGTTGACAGCCTTTTCATGACTGTAGGGCAGGTATGGGGCAGCCCATACAGGCTGCCCAGCCCGTGGAATGTGTGCAAAGGCTGTGCCCAGCCCTCTGGAAGCAGGCGCATCACCTTTCAGCTTGATAGGGAAAAACGCAGCATTTTATGGGATTTTATTCAGCATTTATTGCTGAATATTCACAGTCGTGGGACATTAAATGCTGGCCGCCTGAATTCTGAGTATTGAAGTTACCGATTCTTCTCCAAAGCTTCCGCATGTTACACATAAGACACTAGGTATCGAACACAACACAAAAGAGACAGAAGGAACGAGAACCCTTGCACTACTCAAAGAACATTGATACATGTCCATGTCCCTCACTGCACCGTGCACAACTCAATAGAGGTCACAGTGAAGAGGATCGCACAGCTCAAGTTGATGATAGAATAAAAAGTACAAAGTGTATGAAGGATGAGTGTAAGGATGTTGTCATGTGCATGAAATGCCATGGACATTCTCTGGAGCTAGTCCAGAAGGGGCAGCCAGAAAAGGACCAGAGTTTAGGAGCATGCTACAGTTTTGGGCCAAGGATGGACTTGGAGCAAGGCATGGAAAAACAAGGAAAGGGTGCTGTCGGCTACATGACCAGGGAGTCGGCTGTACCAGATTTGGCAGCTGCAGCAAGCGCTTCAGCGTTTATGGAGAACAGGGCTGCCCGACCAGCTTTTATGGAGTATATGCCAAGTAGGTTGGCCGACCAGCAGTCAGCCAGCTCTCCTTGTGTCCAAAGGGGCTATAAATAGCTTAGGGTGCTCATTGTATTATTCATTCAACTCCTTTGAGTTGGGTCTTAGACTAGGATTTTTTTTGGTTGTATACAACCTTTTCATGAATGTAGCCTAGGGCTGTAGATGTAGGTACCTTTTTGTACCATTAGAAATATACTGAATTTCCAACATCTCTCTCTCTCTCTCTCTCTCTCTCTCTCTCTCTCTCCGACTACAGACACTAGGCATACCCTCAGACATGATGTGGGGCATATACAGGCTATATGAGCAGGTCTTTGGGAGAGTCCGATGCCCAGGAGGCTTGTCCGACACAGTTGCTAGCACCATTGGTGTGAAGCAGGGGTGCCCGCTCTCCCCCACGCTCTTTGGGCTCTATATTGATGAGGTGGTCCACTACATCACACAGGGAGGAGGCTCTGGGGTTGAGCTATCAGGGTACTACTGTCCATGTTATGCTTTATGCTGATGACATCGTCTTGGTATCCGACACGCAGGTTGGGCTTCAAAGACACCTTGTGGCTCTTGATGACTTCTGCGCACAGAAGGGTCTCACAGTGAACCTTGGAAAAACCAAGGTTATGATCTTCCACACCTCACCCGCAGTCAGAAGCCACACTACTCTCACATTAGCAGGAGGGCGGGTCGAGGTGGTGAGTTCTCGTGTTTACCTTGGCATCACATTTACTAGCTCAGCTGGACGCTTCTCCATGGCTCAGGCAGTCCGAGACAAAGTGACCCGGGGGTATGCAGCTCTTGCTGGCCTTGAGCGTCAGTGTCATCAGGCACATTTTCAGGAACCCCGCACGAAGGGGTGGCTCTTTGATACATTAGTGACACCAGCCTTGATGTATGCAGCAGCGGTCTGGGCACCAGGGGTTGCAGCCCCCACATATGTACACATAGCATGCTTGTACTACCCCTTCAGCATATAGAGATGCATCTTGCCTTAGCACTCCATCCACATCCCCACCTCTCCTTTATATTGTTTGTATATGGGCTCCACCGATCCATGATGATTCACAGTTGTATCCAGACACATGCACACTTTTTCTTTTCTTTCTTTTCCTTTTCCTCCGATGACCGGAAGAACACAGTTGTATTATTTTTTGTCTCATAGGCCGACTTTGGCCTCTCGTAGACGTTAATATATCTTTCTTTCTTTCTCTCTCTACTCTCCCTTTTGTCTGCTTTTTTGCATCAGCATGTTCTCAGTGGTGTTTAGGACTGAAAGAAGACTCTCAGAGCTTCCGCGTGTTACATTGGTATCAGAGCATTAGGCTCAGCAAAGCTAAACACTGATTCAGTCCCATATGATGGTGTACAGGTCTAATGTACAGGAAAGTACACGGATATGAAGTCCAAGGCAAGGAACACAGGAACGGAAAGAGCTCCCAGGAGGTTTGTTGGTGATGTTCCACAAAGCCAGAGGGGATGGCAGTCCTGTGAGCCAGATAGGTTCTCGGGCAACGGTCCCAAGGGAGGATTATCCTCCAAGGGGTGATGTGAGAGTGCCAGACTCATTTCTCAACAGGAATGAAGACCAAGACAGTGTTCAGAGTCAGGGCAAGAATGGATTGGGGACTGGAGGGAACAGATGCATAGATATTATTCAGAGTCAGAGTGGTTTTGGAGATCGGGCCGGGTTTTCAGTGAAAAGGGTTGCCAGGGATGAATGGATGACAGAGGGACTTCGGGAAAAGAATGGGATGATGACAGTAATCCAAGAACAGGTTGGAATCCCGTCATCAAGTTTAGTAGAGGGGGGATGTCATGTGCATGAAATGCCATGGACATTCTCTGGAGCTAGTCCAAAAGGGGCAGCCAGAAAAAGATCAGAGTTTAGGAGCATGCTACAGTTTTGGGCCAAGGATGGACTTGGAGCAAGGCATGGAAAAACAAGGAAAGGGTGTTGTCGGCTACATGACCAGGGAGTCGGCTGTACCAGATTTGGCAGCTGCAGCAAGCACTTCAGCGTTTATGGAGAACAGGGCTTCCCGACCAGCTTTTATGGAGTATATGCCAAGTAGGCTGGCCAACCAGCAATCGGCCAGTTCTCCTTGTGTCCAAAGGGGCTATAAATAGCTCTTAGGGTGCTCATTGTATTATTCACATTCGACTCCTTTGAGTTGGGTCTTAAACTAGGATTTGTTTTGGGTGTATACCACCTTTTCATGAAGGCAGCCTAGGGCTGTAGATGTAGGTACCTTTTTGTACCATCAGAAATATACTGAATTTCCAGCATCTCTCTCTCTCTCTCTACTCTCCCTTCTGTTTGCGTTTTTGCATCAGCATGTTCTCAGTGGTGTTTAGGGCTGAAAGAAGGCTCTCAGAGCTTCCGTGTGTTACAGATGTCCTCCAATTGAGATAGGACTGCAGAATAAGGATGTCGTCCAAGATGGAACGAGGTCGAGTCGGTGGCATCTCTTATTTTTGGTGGATGCCATGGGTGGCAGCGTAGCCTTTGGTGGAATCTCCTATCTCTGGAGATGCAGTGGAGTGTGAGTCAGTGGTGCTAGTGCCAGTCTTTGCCGTCAGTGCTGTTGGAGCCTTCAATGCACCTCCTTGTGTCCGTTGTGGTGGTGAGTCTCCACTTGATGATCCCAATGCTTGGCGCCTCCGTTGACTCACTGCCACACAGTCACATTTCGGTGGGGACAGTCTGTTGCGGTGGATGGTCCGTTGCTGCGGTGGACAGTCCACCATGTGGGCATCTTGGTGGACAGTCCAGGTGGTCACCCTTGGTGGCTACATTTGTTCCCTTTGTTCTGTTTGGAGGTCTCCATTCTCCCTTTAAGCTTTTGATTTTCCTTCTTGTGCTCTGTTGCCTCCTTCCGGGCTGCCACAATGTCTAGGCCCTGGTTGCCTAGTTTAATTTCAATGTCATGTGCATGCTTGCCCATGGACATTTCCTGGAACTAATCCTAAAGGGGCAACCAGAAAAAACAGATTAGAGCTAGGATTTTGAGCACAAAGTGCAGAAGAGTCAGTGTTGGACTTGGTGCAAGGCATGGAAGACTTGGAAGAGGCTGTCAGCTGCAAGACAAGGGGCTGTCGGCTGCACACAGTGGAGTCGGCTGTACCAGAAGAGGCGGCTGTAGTTGCTTCAGCGTTTAATGGAGAAGAATGCCAGTCGGCTGGCTGACCAGCAGTCGGCCAGCATTCCAAAGATTCAAGAAGCCTATAAATAGGCGTAGGTGCTCATTGTGTTAGTTATTCTCTCCCATATGGAGTGAGTCCTTAGACTAGGACAGTTTTGGTGTATTCCACCTTTTATATGAGGCAGCCTAGGGCTGTAGACTGGGTACCTTTTTGTACCATATGAATATACTGAATTTCCAGCCATGTCTCTCTCTCTACTCTCCCTTCTGTCTGCGTTTTTGCATCAGCATGTTGACTCCGAGAGCTTCCGCATGTTACATTCAAGCTCTTTAATGTCCTGGAGAAGGACCTTGTTGGCCAAAGTTGCCCATTTGGCACACTGTTCTTCAAAGTCTCTTAACTTCTCAGCTTGCTTAAGGCATGCTCCGGATATGTCATGAAGTGCCTCCATTATTGGCAGGGATAAAGGCATTGCAGCCTGTATCCTTGCATCTACTTCAGCTGTTTGTAGAGGGTGGTTGAGCCTTATTGTGACTTGTTCATTTGATTGAGTTTCCACAGTCATCACCCTTGATTGTGGAGCTTGTGCTTCAGTCGGCTGCTGAGTAGGGAGCACAGTGGTCGTGGGCACGGTTTCCAGTGGCTTTTTGGGTGCCTCTGGTTCTTTCGGTACCTCTTTGTCTTTTTCTTTGTTCTCGCATAGGACTTCTTCTCTGCCTTTCTTGATGGTTGGTTTCCTGACCCTTGTGTGTTATTCAAATGGGTCTCCAGCTTAATCTTCTTCATTGATGTAGCTCTGGAAGAGAGAAAACTTCCTTTTCCCTTGTTCCGCAGTGGGCTTGGGGACTGCCAGAGGCTCCGTTTCTGCTCCTTTTACTGCTTCTGTATTTCTTCTTTCTTTTCAGGGTTTGCTGCTGGGGATTCTCCTGCAGCTTTCTTGGAGGTTGCCTTGCCCTTTGTCCCTTTTTGCACATCCTTGGGGCCTTGGCTGCCAGGGATGTCACGTGCATCCCGCACTTGGATGCCACATAGACATTTCTGTACAGAAGGTGCAGGACCTAGGATGGTGAACTGGTCCCATGTGAGCCCAGTCCGGGACGAGTCAGCCAGGGATCCATCTCAGTTGTACAAGGTCAGGTGTGCATTGTCCTGCCCAGGAGTCTAAGGTCAGGTGTGCATTGTCCTGCACATGAAACAGTGCCAGTCCGCGCTGTGAGTCTCCCTCTAAAATGATGTCTGTGATTCTGTGTATCTGGTATGGTACCGGATGCCAGATCACTAAGTAAGTGTTTAGGACAAGGGGTCAGCCCATAGGGCTACCCCGGATCTTAGTGTGGGCATGGGAATGGTGTGGAACCACCCCCATGAGGGCCAGGAAGGCCCAGGCTGAACCCACCAGCCATGAAGGGGCTGTAGGACAGCCCTAGGGCAAGATTAAGACAAATTCCAAGAGTTGACAGCCTTTTCATGGCTGTAGGGCAGGTATGGGGCAGCCCGTGGAATGTGTGCAAAGGCTGTGCCCAGCCCTCTGGAAGCAGGCACATCACCTTTCAGCTTGATAGGGAAAAACGCAGCATTTTATGGGATTTTATTTAGCATTTATTGCTGAATATTCACAATCGTGGGACATTAAATGCTGGCCGCCTGAATTCTAAGTATTGAAGTTACCGATTCTTCTCCAAAGCTTCCGCATGTTACACATAAGACACTAGGTATCGAACACAACACAAAAGAGACAGAAGGAACGAGAACCCTTGCACTACTCAAAGAACACTGATACATGTCCATGTCCCTCACTGCACCGTGCACACTCACCAGAGCAGGTATGGCAGCTTATGTGTGGGTCGAGTTTGTCCGCGACCTTAAGCAACGGTTTCTACCGCCCCACTACCTTGAGCGACTCGAAGACGAGTTCAGGGGAGTGCGTCAGAACGCGCAACCAGTCCTTCAGTTTGCCAATAAAATTTCGACTTTATGTATGGCCTGGACACGCAAATCCAATGGGAGGTGCGTATGTTTAGGCCAGCCACCTTTGAGGACGCACTCTCGCTTACGCAGAGTGCAGAAATGAAACACAATGGTGGCAAGCCCAAGACTTCCCAGCCGGCTTCTCCCAGGGCTACCGCCTCTCGGGGGGCAAAAGCCAGAACCACACAGGGTCTTCCCCAGGACAGAGCCCGGGAGCCTCTGGCTCCAAGAACTCGAACAATGCATCTAAGCTTACTCCAGACCAGAAAGCGGAGGCAGGCAAGACAAGTGGCAAGTTAAGTGCTGAGTACAAGAAGGAGGGTAGATGTTTCTTTTGTCATACAAAAAGACATACTTCTCAGGATTGTCCTAAGAAGCCTCCAAAGCCCGCCGCCGCCGCCTCCACAGCTTCCTTGGTGAGCTCAGCTCCCACACAGACCCCAACGACAGCTACCCCTAGTTCTTCAAACCCCGGTGCTTCAGTTGGAGCAATTATTAGCCGGGAGCTGGAAGATAAGCAGAAGGGCACCCATGACCAGGAGTATGAGCGCAACGAATTGCTCAAGTCCTTTGGCTACATAGGTGGCCAGAGAGTCGTTGTCTTGTTTGACAGCGGCAGCACGGAGGATGTGGTCATGGAACAGGCCGCTAGGCGTGCTAGTTTCGAGCTGACTTCGGTGGACAAACAGGTTGAGGGTTTTAGCACAGGCATGACAACGAGCGTCAAGTATGAAGCTCTAGGTGCTAAGTTAGTTATTCAGTGCATAGAGTTTCTGCGTGATTTTATGGTTGCTCCTCTTGTAGGAGCAGACATAATTTTGGGTATTCAGTGGTTTCACAAGTTTCTCCCTGATATCAAGTGGGACAAGCACACGTTCCAGATCAATTGGAATGTGTCAAATGCCCCACTAACCATTAAGTGTGAGCCAGGTATTCCGAACTTTTCGCTCATAAGCCATTTACAGGCTAAGCGAGCAGTCAGGAAAGGCGCACAGTGTGCGATGATTTACATCCAGACAGCCCAGACGGTGGCCAGTGCTTCTGAGAAGTACTCGGTTCTCCATGAAAAGTTCTAGAAGATTTTTCTTCGGGACAGCCTCCCTCCCTAGCTCCCCCAGTCCAGACCGGAGGATCACAAGATTGACCTCCTCCCAGGCTCAGAACCGCCGAGCAAGTTTCCGTATCGCCTTTCCAAGGCAATGGAATCGGAGTTGGACCGCCAACTCCAAGAATTGTTGCAATCTGGCTTCATTCGCCCCAGCGTGTCGCCATTTGCAGCACCGATCTTATTTGTCAAGAAAAAGGATGGGTCTTCCCGTTTGTGTGTCGATTATCGTGCACTCAACAAGCTGACTATCAAGAGCAGATTCTCGATGCCTCGAATTGACTATATTCTCGCGAGAGGATGAATGGAGCAAAGGTGTTCTCAAAACTGGATTGAAAGAGTGGGTACCACCAAGTGCGGATTGTGGAGGGGGACATCCCCAAGACAGCCTTCCGTACAGAACGGACCCACTATGAATTTGTGGTCATGCCATTTGGCTTGACGAACGCCCTTGCTACATTTAACCGCGAGATGATGCGTGTTTTCCGGGATTTGATTGGAAAGTGTGTGTTCATATTTCTGGACGACATACTTATATTTTCAGCTACGGTTGAGCAGCATGACGTTGATGTGGAGAAAGTCCTTAAGTTGCTAGAAAGCAACGAGCTCTACGTCAATGAAAAGAAGTCGGAATTTTATCTATTCCAGGTGTATTACTTGGGATATATAATTAGTGTTGAAGGCATTCGACTTGATCCGGCTAAAGTGGCTAAGATTGTCAACTGGGAAGTACCTCAGACAGCCTATGACATTAGATCATTTGTGGGTATATGCTAGGCATATTCCACCCACATCGATAAGTTTTCTGATCTCTCAGCAGATCTCACCGATCTACTAAAGGTGGTAAAAACAAGAAGGCAAAAGATTTGTGGGATGACCCATTTCAGGTGATCACCGATGCGAGTAACATCGCAATTGGAGGTGTATTGCAACAGAATGGTCATCCAGTAGCTTACATGTCTCGTAAGTTACTGCCCGCCGAGAAGAACTACTCAGTTTATGATCGTGAACTCCTAGCAGTAATACAGGCCTTGAAACATTGGAAACATTTCCTGTATGGCCGTGACTTCGAGGTTCACACTGACCATCAGGCATTACGTTGGATTCAGACGATGCCAAGTGCACAGTGGAGTGATCGACAACACCGCTGGAGTCAAATATTCCAGCAGTTCGGTGGTATGATTGAGTACCTTCCAGGAAAGGCCAATCCAGTGGCTGGAGTCAAATATTCCAGCAGTTCGGTGGTATGATTGAGTACCTTCCAGGAAAGGCCAATCCAGTGGCTGACGCTTTGAGCAGGAAGGAACAAGTGTCTACGATTCAGACCACTAGACTTGACCTTGTTGGTACAGGACTAGAGGACATGAAGCACACGTACGCGGATTCCGAGGAGTTCGGCACTCAGTGGGAACAGGCATTGGATGCCACAGGACAATGCCATTTTCTGATACGCGATGGTTGGCTTTTCTACAAAGGCCGACTATGTGTCATGAAGTCATTCCGAGCAGCTCTTCTCCATGATACCCATGACGCCATTACAGGTGGTAATAGGGACATGAATTCGACTCTGGAGAAATTGGAACGGCAATACTATTGGCCAAAGATGAGGCGTGATGTGTTTACATATGTACAACGCTCTGACATTTGTCAAAAGGTAAAAGCTCCTCGTGGAAAGAAGATAGGGTTGTTACAGCCCTTGCCAATTCCTTAGGGTCCTTTCCAGGACATTTCCATGGACTTTGTCACAAATCTGCCTCCCAGTCCGAGTAAGCGTAATACGCAGTAGTGCTTAACTATTGTTGATAGGTTTAGCAAATTTGTTATGCTTATTCCTTGCAGGGCCAATGTGACCGCCGAGGATGTTGCCCAGTTGTTCATTCGGCATTGGTACCCAATTGGCGGGATTCCTAGAACCATAGTGTCAGACCGAGATGCCAAGTTTACCAGTCATTTTTGGAGGGCATTGTTTGATAATTTTGGTACTAAGTTGAATTTTTCCAGTGCATTCCACCCACAGACAGACGGCCAGACAGAGATATACAACCAGTTGGCCTTTGATGTGCTGAAGTGTTATGTCCACGATCAGCAAGGTAAGTGGGAATCGTATTTGCCTTTAGTTCAAGCTGTTTTGAATGACTCTTTTTTTTCAGCTATTGGCAGGACTCCATATGAGGCAGCGTTTGGACGACCTTTCCAGTCGTTATTGACCAAGACTTCGTCTTCAGTACCGCGTAGGGGAACAGAGTGACGGAGTCTTACCAGGAGATTTTAGAGTCAGTAAAAGACAGATTGGCTAAAGCGCAAGAGGCCTACACTCGACAGGCCAATAAAGACCGAAGGGATATGAAGTTTTCAGAAGGGGATTGGGTTTATCTTCGGATTATGAAGCAAAGACTGAAACAGGTGGGCAAGCGATGCCCAAAGTTGTCTTTCAAGAGCTTCGGACCTTTTCCCATCCGGAAAAAGATTAATGAGGTGTCTATGCAGTTAAAGCTACCTCCGAGTTGGACTATGCACGATGTATTTCATGTCAGTTGGTTAAAGCCATATGCAGGTCCAACCCCTTCAGAGGTCAAAGACGAAGCGGAACCAGACATTGTGGATGAAGCAGAAGTTATGGTTCCAGAACAGATCCTTCTGCACCGTTTCAAGCATGGCTCAGGCCGAAGACTACGACAGTTCCTCACGAAGTTTCAGGACCGAGGAACTCATGAAGCGGTATGGCTCGACAAAGAGTTTTTCGAAGACTATCCGGCGTTATTGACGGATTATTTGGAGGCTATGCAGCTTCCGTCAAGTTAAGCAGAAGGGGATGTCACGTGCATCCCGCACTTGGATGCCACGTAGACATTTCTGTACAGAAGGTGCAGGACCTGGGATGGTGAACTGGTCCCATGTGATCCCAGTCCGAGATGAGTCAGCCAGGGATCCATCTCAGTCGTCCGAGGTCAGGTGTGCATTGTCCTGCACATGAGTCCAAGGTCAGGTGTGCACTGTCCTACACATGAAACAGTGCCAGTCCGTGCTGTGAGTCTCCCTCTAGAATGATGTCTTTGGTTCTGTGTATCTGGTATGGTACCAGATGCCAGATCACTGAGTAGATAGTGGTTAGGACAAGGGGCCAGCCCATAGGGCTACCCCGGATCTTAGTGTGGGCATGGGAATGGTGTAGAACCACCTCCATGAGGGCCAAGAAGGCCCAGGCTGAACCCACCAGCCATGGAGGGGCTGTAGGACAGCCCTAGGGCAAGCTAAAGGCAAATTTCAAGAGAAAACAGCCTTTGCATGGCTGTAGGGCAGGTATGGGGCAGCCCGTACAGGCTGCCCAGCTCTCTTGAGGTTTGCAAAGGCTCTGTCCAGCCAATCAGAAGCAGGTGCATCATGTCCAGCCTTTTTAGGAAAAAAAATGCAGCATTTTATGTGAATATTTTCAGCATTTTATGCTGAATTTCCAGTCGTGGGAGCATTTAATGCTGGCCGACTGCTGTAGCACTGGCCGACTGCTGTAGTTGAGCTAGTATAAATAGAATGGCCCATAATCCCATTCATTTATCTCATTCTCCACCAAGAGCTCAAGCATAAGGGGTAGACAAAGCCAAGAGGGTGTAGGAAATTAGGGTTACAAAAGCTAAGGGGGGTGGAAGTGAAGATTAAGCATCTTGATTAACAAGATGACAAATGATAAGTGAGAGATTAACATAAGGAAGAGAGACAGAGTTGCACACAGGTGAGAATAGGCAAATGACCAAAAGACTTAGTTGCTTCTCCATTAGCAAATTGGCCTTTATTTAGGAAAGAAAAGGTTACACCAAAATACTTCCATGTGGGAAAAATGCTTTGACCAAAAACTTTGACACCTCCATAACATGGATGATTATTTACCTCTCCAATACTACCATGTCCAAAGAATGATGAGAATGGTGGGAGTTTCAGCTTTACCAGTGCCTTTTTAACCATTAGCCTTAGAAGCACCACCTCCCAATGGTACTGCTGCAGCACAATCGCCTTTAGTATTATCACCTCAACCAGCCTCGCCAAGAATAACTCTTGCGAGACTAGTTAAGGCTTAGCCTATCATAGAAAAACCTCCTAATCCACCATGTTTCTATGTGGAATACCTTGACTCAGTGCGGTAGGAATCCCAATAAGGAGTGAGCAACACATGGCCCACATCTAGGGATTTTGATGCTAGATGCACACCAATTGATAACATTAATACAAATAGCATGAGGAGATTACCAAGCAAGGGATATCAATTCACCAATGCAAGCTCCCTTAGTATGCTTTAAATGGGCCCTCGTAGACTGGCTTGACTGCACAATGAGAGAACCATCCCAAAAGCCACAAATAGCTCACCCCCACTGCCATTAGATAGATGGTGTACCAAGTGTCGCATTGATCATTGGATTAGTGATTGTCCTCTTCTTAAGCCTACAACTCCAAATTTTCTAATGTATGCATCATCGATTGCACTGAGTTGGGAAATGTAATGTGTGTGTCTTCTTTGGATGAAGGAAAGAAGTTCTATTGAAGGTTGTGATGACAAGGGCACAAAGCCAAGTAATTATAAGATAAGGTAGCCTTTTCCACGACATCTTCGGCACATCCAAATACCCTAAGACCATAAAAGGGAAGAGAGAAAACATGGACCATAATCAAGGGAGGGTAATAGCATTGCCAAGTGAGCCTCCAACCAAACCAATTAGACCAAAGGGCTTCCCAGAGTCCTAAGGGAATGAAAGAAAAAAAAGAGAAGGATCCAAGGGACCTTCCAGGGTATTTTGAGATTGAGGATGTTCCAAATTCCTCCAATCAAATCACCTTAGAAGAAGAACATGGAGTAGAAAACTTAGACAAGCCAATCCTAATAGACATAACTGAAGAGCTTAGGGAGAAAGCCCAAAAAGCATTACAAGCTTGTAGAGATGAGGGATGGAAAGTAATGATAGATCAATTTTGATGGATAGAACGTATGAACCCAAGAAGGCATACAAGATAAGACCTAAATATGATGAATCCCTTCCAAAGAAATTGCAAGAGTACATTAACCCAAGAGAGGAGATCTAATAAGTACAACCAACCCTTCCCAGTCTCATCAAGAGCTAAGGTTGACAAGGCAAAGGGACCGACAAGATGATATGGATCCCAAATAAGGGAAAAACCACAAAATCCAGCCATACAAGATTGGGTGACCATAGAAAGGCCAAAGGATACTACAAATGATAGAGACAAATTTGGGTACCAAAGATGAAGACAACTTGAAGGTGTGACCAACATGGGACGAGAACAAATGGGTATCTAAAATCATTGTAGTGCTCAAAAAAGATACACCAAACAACATGCCACACTAAAGTAGGTATGGGTGCCTAAATTTATTGACAAAAGCAGGGCCAAGGTAGAGAAGCCATGGATTGAGGGAAAAAGGGAACAACTCTAGAAGTAAATCCAAGAACACCCATCAACCTTTAGCTTAAAGGAGTCTCCTTTGGAATATATCCTAGCAATCCCTATTTCCACACCTATGGTAGGAGCAAAAGAGCCTATAGGCAAGAAAACCTCATTCCTAGGAAATCCCAAGACCCACACGTCTTCATTTCTCACACACATCAAATCAAGGAATAGAATAAACTATTGCTCACTCAATAGTAGCATAAAGAAGAAAAGAAAGATAGGTATGTAACCCACCAAAGTGTCAAACTGAAGGCCAAAACATGGCAAGGGTATAAGAGTCAATTTACAATAAAGGCCAAAATGAGCCCAAGTGTAAATTTTAAGTAAACCACATCATGTCCTCTTTATTGATAAAGAGATAACTATTAACTACACATCAAATCCAGGAATAGAATAAACTAGGTGTGTAACCCATCAACATGTTAACAAGTCATCAAAGGCCAAAACGTGCCAAGGGCATAAGAGTCAAGTTACAAAAGTCCAAAATGAGCCCATGTAAATCCTAAGCACACCACATCATGTCCTTCACAACATTTTCAAAGTCAAGTCACTTGTATTGAAGAGGCAAGCATAAAATTCAAGTCAAGTTACCTATACAGGATGCAGAGGCATGAGGATGAAGTCCAAATTTGAGTCAAAGGAGTGACTAAGATAAGTCATACTCACATATTATTCATAGTAAAACTTTTGGGTAACACCTTATGCCTCTCAAGTATATCTCTAGATGGGAGGCACTAGTGAGATGATGAAAGGGAAACCTTTCGTTCTCTGAGAACTCCTGGTTTAATTCTTTCTCATAACACATAATTATCACCACAAAGTTAACAAATAATCCTAGGGGTGAGACATGGCACTTTCATCATGCATGCTTTAATTGCTTTTATGTATAACATCACATTATACATGGAGAACACCCACGGTAAAAACGTCATCGCCAATAGCCCATTGACCTCATTAAGGATACTTATACATCATGATTCATGTATTTAAATTCATATCTAGGTGTATCAATGTTAGGCACATACATACCTAGGTGTACCAATGCTGCACATCATCATTCATGTATTTACATTCATACGTAGATGTACCAATGTTAGGCATAGACATGCCTAGGTGTACCAATGTTAGGCACATACATACCTAGGTGTACCAATGTTACACATATACATGCATTAGGCACCTTGAAATTCATATACATGCATTAGGCACCTTGAAATTCATATACATGCATTAGGCACCTTGAAATTCATACCTAGGTGTACGAATGTTACACACATACATACATTAGGCACCTTGAAATTGTTGGGGCCTACACATAGAAAGAAACCAACACTATAGACACCCTAGTCATTGTTGGAGTTTGGTAGCTTGACATAAAGCTTAAAGTAATCCAAACTTAATCACAACTAAATTTCCCTATTGATGACGTTGTTAGAAGCGAGGTGGTACGGGCATAACTCAATGGGAACAAAGAGGTCAATGAAGTCACCCTCATCCATGCAGTCGGAGAAGCTCTACAGCACGACTAGAGGTTGAGGTGGAGGATGTGGTGAGGGAAGTGAAAGATGGTTGAGGGATTGATAAGGGAGATGGTGTTTTGGAAGAAGAGCATGGTGAGAGTAGTGTGGGAGGCATAAGGGATTTTGGAGTTGGAAAAGGTGGTAGTGGGGATCTCCTCATTGATGATGAAGATGTTAAGCTGGAGGAGGTTGAGCTAGAGGGTGCAGTGCTGAAATTCAAAGAGGGCAGAGGGTGGTTGGGGAGGGATGACAAGGTTGGGTAGGTCAGTAGTCGCATCCATCGGCTATCCACCTTTCTCTTGGTTCCATTGGCTCTTGTTGGGGTTCAAGTTTGAGCTCTGATATGTATTGCGTGAGCTAAGCAATGGTTGCATCCTTTGCATCGAGGGGCCTACAAAATTCCTTGTGATGCTTGGACATCTGGTTGTGGACCTGGTCATGAGTCTCTAATTGGGCGATATTGGCATGTGCCAAGAGGAGACCTTGTTGCATTGCATCGTCTGTCTATTGCTTTTGTCAACGAGCCATGTAGGTGGTCATGTTTCTGGCAAGGTTTTGGATCAGTGAAGAAAAGGCAACTAGGAAGTTTGGAAGGCATCCTCGAGAGAGTCGAAGAGGGCTTGCCAGATGAGAATATTTTGGTGGAGGAGAGGTGTCATTCTTATATCTAGTGGTGGGTTTCAGTAATGTTCTATGCCTCATGAGAACTTAAAAATGGGCCACTTTCAAAATGGACCACCCTCCTTGCACTTCTTAGTATGTTCTTAACGATAGGGATGGCGCATCACGATCGTGGCTAGCACTTAGGCCCTGTGGGTGGGCTGCCGGCCATGTGGGGGTAAGTTGGTTTCCAAAAAATTAGCAAAAGTTTCACTGGTAGTGGCCTCTTGATCTAACCTCTGCTCTTGGGGTTAGAAGAGTCGGGTGGGGAGAGAGCTATTGGGGTTTACTATGGGAGGGGGCCTGCTCAAGGTGGCAGCGCTTTGGTAGCTATACGGTTGAGGGGGCTCTTTCCATCCTATAACATAGTAGAGAACTTTGGTGTGAGGATTATGGCGGCCCTGAACTTGCCAGCCAAGTTTATGCAAATGATGTGGAGCTCACCAATGGTCGGCCCAATTCAATAGAAAACCTTTGGTGAGGTGGGCAAGGTAGAATAGGTAACACATTGTTATATGCACATTATGTGTGCATATACTAGGAGGCTAACCCACATTATTAGGCTTGTGAGCATGGGAGCATGGGAACAAGCTCTAGTGGAGCATGGGTTAGGACTAACCTTAACGGTTAAGGTTAGGGTCAGGCATCCAAGGGTCACACATGGGAAATGGAGAGTCAAGAGTCACTTGAGGGCCCTCCTATATAATAGGGGCATGGGGCACACTCAAGGGAGACTAAGGCTATGTTATCTTGAGGCTAGGTTATGATATGATGTTCTCTTGTATAGAGGATTATATCTACTCACCTGCCATTTCACACTATAGCTACATGCTACTGGATTGGAGTAATACCTCTTGATGGTATAAGACATCAAGATAAAGGTATGATGTACTTCATTATAATTCATGTGTGCATCCCTTGGGCTCGGGGGTGGTCGGGTGGATGAGTTTATGCCTGATTTATGCGTGTTTATGCATAACAATTATCTAGAGAGATCTTAGGGTTTTAACAGTGGTATCATAGCAATCTCTAGTTAATTGTTGTTGATTTTTCTTTCTTATTGTAATTTTTAGCATTTTTTGAAGTAAATTTTAATATTTACTAAATAAAAATATTATTTTATTGATTTGTGTTGATGATTTGCACGTGGATCGTTGATATGGCGATTGGAACGCGTGTTACTACTATTCAATAGACAAATCGACGTTGCGGGAGAATTTCGTGAGTTTAATGCTATTTTTTTTATTTTTTGTGGTTTAAAATAAACATTAATGGAATTTTTTACGAAAATACCACATATTTTATTGTGGATATTTTTGGTAGAATGGATTCCCTAAATTTCTAAAATTTTTAGGAATTTGTTCCTAATTTTTAAGAATTTTTTGAGCATTTTTATAGTTAAAAATGTATTTTTAATGCATTTTGCGGGTTTTCCGCAGGTTATTTTCTATTTTCTGCCAATTTTTTTGCTGAAAAGGAGTGTGGGGCAGTCAATTGATGCATTGGGTTCTCTCCCGTGCGTGTAAAGTTCTTCTCTTCCCCAAAATCTGAAGATTCTTTCTATTTCTCTCTCCCGCGTTGTGAATGCCTCTTGCTAGGCACATTTGATTAAGCTTAATCATAATTAAAATATAATCATGATTACAAAAGTTTAATTAAATGCTAATCTCCCTCTCAGTTAACAGAGAGAAGGAAGAAGTGGTGAGAGAAAGTTTTGGCGAAGAAGGAGAGGAGAGAGAAGAGAGCATCTCCTTCTCTTAGACCTCTCATTTCAGCGCGCACGTTGGGGGCGGGGGGGGGGAGGGGGGGCTGCACAGCAGCCGCTGGGCAAAAAAAAACGCCCCTCCCTCTTACATTTTAAAAAAAAAGCTTTATACTAAAGCTTAATTTATTTAATTTTAATTAAAAAATGTTTTTTTTAAATTCCATCCACATTGGATATTGGTTAGCATGGTGAGGATGCAAGCAAGGGTACGCAATGTTGGGCGAGTGATGTCCTCCCATTTGACTCCATCCTTGTTGACGGGGACCCCTTGATAATATCTTTGGCCATGCCTTCTGTTCCACTTAGCTTTTGATAAGACTCTGTAGCTTGGGGTAGGTGCAAAGCCTCACCGACCACATCGATGTGATGAGGGCCTATCCTCAGTGGTGGTTAGAGCAGAGGGTAGTGGTGTAGGCTGTGGATGAGTACGGGCATGGGTAGGTTGCTGGAGGCATGATATATGCTAGGTGTTACCCTTACATCTAAGGCAAGTTGGGGTACTATGGAGGATAGCCATGCAAGGTTTGTTCATGCTTTGCCATGTATTCTCCTTCTAGGGTCGGGCCTAGTCTAGAGTTTCGTGCTTCATGCCCTAAGGTTCTCAAAGTCGTGTACTCAATAACTTGGATTGACTCTTCAACCCTATGGGCCTACGTGGTTGCTATGGCCTATGTGATGATGTTGAACTAAAATACCTCTACATTGCTTGTATCGAGGTCTGATGCAGTGAAGCCAGAAGGAACATTAGGTCTCCAAGTTGTTTTGAAGACTCTAAGGTTCGTGTTTTGTGAGAGTTGGTCGAGCCAAAAGCCATAGATGTAACCGTTGACTATCTCTATGACCATTCTAGTTATGGTTGCAAGAAGGATTACTCCTTTCTCTATAGGGTTGATGATGCTTCTTGTTCTCAGACTAGATTCATCTCTGGATCCATATTGGGAGAGGATGCCTTTGTTCTTCATCTTTCTAGTAGGCGATCTCTCTCTTGCTGGATAATTTGATGTCTTAGGCTCCCACTCGTTGGTTGGACTACCCATGAGAATTGTAAGATCCCTGTTCCCACCGAGCAACAGTTTCGGGGTACTAGCAGCGGAAGTAGCACTTCTCGCGCGGGACAGGGGTCCCACATTCGGGGCCTCGTCCACGGATATCCGGACAAAAGACTAATCCGTCGGTTTTTCCAAAACCGAACCCGGAAAAACTTCCCTTATCCGGAAAGCACGGGCGATTCCTCCAGGATAACTTTTTACTCTAACGTAGTCAAGACCATTAGTGATCAATCTGATCCGACTGCACCTATAAAGATACTCGGTCAGATCAAGGAAGAAACTTGCACTTGGATCATTGGGATCAACGCTTTTTTCCCCATCAAGAGGCACAGCCGTTGATTCCTATCCATAGAACAATTACTATCCGGGATTTACTTCATCTATCGTAATAACAGAATTTTTGAGTCTCGATTTACGGATCCATCAGTCCAGCCTGACCCCATCCGATCCCATGGGTTAGCCAACCGCCAACCACTGTAGTGATGGGATCCAATTTGGAATTTGGTTAGGTTTTGTCCCGGGTACCAAGGAAAAGAGTTCCAAGGCCTCCTAGCCGGAAATTCATGCAAACATAAAATTAGCCACACTACTTACACACCCAATATGAAATTGCCTTTTTCTTAGCATCAGCTAACTTTAAAACAATCCTTTAATGAAACGATTATGTCACTGATGACAATCCTCAAGTCTCTGGTTGAATCCTTATTTCCAGTCATTCATTCATCGGTATACTTATGGCATCATTGGCAACCAGAACGCTCACCACCTATTCTCTCAGGGGCCTTTTCCATAGTTCCTAGCTCATAGTAACCGGTAATATATTCATATAATAGAATGGAATCTCCGTGGAAGATCAGCAAGATCAACCCACAGATCCATATAAAAGAGCCATGGACTCATCCGTTGAGGACCAGCAAGGTCAATCAACCAGATCCATGCCCGGTTTCAGAAAACAACTCTTATTCCTTGTTCCAATATCTTCCACGACGCACGTGTGGGTATCTTCGGTGACCCAGAGCCCGAGCACCGTATGGTCAGCACCCTCTAGGATCCTTCGCAGGTGACCTAGCGCTTCACTCATAGGCCGCTTCCTTGGTCCCTCATCCACCGTACCGGAAGCTCACGATTTAAATCGAACCGAGGTTGGTCAAGACCTCGGTCGACCTTGCTACGCGAGACGTCCTCCATTGACTCTCTGTCAGCAGTTGCAACTTTAACAGTTAGGTCTTCATGACCTTCATCCACCAAACGGTCAAAATGCTTTCCCAACATTCTTGACATAAAACAGTCATTTACAAACAGTCACAAAATACAGTTTCTAAATCGAACTCTCGTCTTTTCACATTATCCCTCCTTAATCCACATTACTTATTCCACATTCCATTCAGTGTGTACTCATTCTCGTCCATTTTCTCATATCGACAACACATTAATTCACATACACATTCACATTCACATCCATATATCCACATCTACATGCATACATCCATTTTTACATCCTCATTTATACATCCACATCCCATATCCACATTCATACATACACATCCATATCCACATTCACATCCACATTCACATCCATACATCCACATTTACATACTTACCTCCATTTTCACATCCTCATTTATACATCCACATCCCATATCCACATTCATACATACACATCCATATCCACATCCATACATCCATATCCACATGCATACATCCACTATCACGTCCTCATTCATACATCCACATCCACATACATACATACATCCATATCCACATTCCCATTCACATCTATACATCCACATCTACATCCATATACATACATACATCCACATCCACATTCTACATTCACATCTATACATCCACATCTACATCCATATTCACATACATCCACATCCATATTCCCATTCACATCTATACATCCACATCTACATCCACTTTCCACATTCACATCTATACATCCACATCTACATCCACATCCACATTCCCATTCACATCTATACATCCACATCTATACATCCACATCTACATCCACATTCACATCTATGCATATACATCTTCATGCATACATCCATTTTCACATTCATACATCCACACTCCCATCTCCACATCCACACATCCACATACATACATCCATTTTCACATTCCCATTCATATAACCCCATATGCCTTCACATCTAATCTTTTACATCACATCCATTCTCGCCCTATCACAACCCATATACATCTTATCCTATCACATACACTTCTTACCTCATCCCATACACATCTTATCACATCTTAAATCATCTTATCACCTCCTAACTTATTTCATAAGCATCTTATCACCTCTTATCACATCTTATACACCTCTTATCACATCCTATTACATCTCATATCTATTTATAGAATACAAGAGAATTCTTATATTTGATATAAGATTTCTTTACACATTTATTTATGCATAAATTCTATTCAAGGAGATTAATACTTTCGAAGTAAAATCAATCTTTTATGCATCTTCCTATGCATAAATTCATTTTAAATGAAAATGACACTTTTGAATTAAAATTCAATCTTTTATGCATCTTCCTATGCATAAATTCAGTTTAGATGAGAATGACACTTTTGAATCAATCTTTTATGCATCTTCCTATGCATAAAAGAATTTCTCTTATGCATAAAAGAATTTCTCTTATGCATCTAAGTTATGCATAAAATCCATTTATGATGAAAATCACACTTTTAATACAAAAAAGAATATCTTTTTTTTTGGCATACTTCTATGCATGAAATCCAATTATGATAAAAGTAACACTTTTATAATAAAATAATCAACTCTTATGCATACTTCTATGCATGAAATTCAATTGTGATAAAAGTAACACTTTTATAATAAAATAATCAACTCTTATGCATACCTCTATGCATGAAATCCAAATATGATAAAAGTAACACTTTTATAATAAAATAATCAACTTTTATGCATACCTCTATGCATGAAATCCAAATATGATAAAAGTAACACTTTTATAATAAAATAATCAACTCTTATGCATACTTCTATGCATGAAATCCAAATATGATAAAAGTAACACTTTTATAATAAAATAATCAACTCTTATGCATACCTCTATGCATGAAATCCAAATATGATAAAAGTAACACTTTTATAATAAAATAATCAACTCTTATGCATACCTCTATGCATGAAATTCAATTGTGATAAAAGTAACACTTTTATAATAAAATAATCAACTTTTATGCATACCTCTATGCATGAATCCAAATATGATAAAAGTAACACTTTTATAATAAAATAATCATCTTTTATGCATACATCTATGCATGAAATTCAATTATGCTAAAAGTAACACTTTTACATTAAAATAATAATCTTTTATGCATACCTCTATGCATGAAATCTAATTATGATAAAAGTAACACTTTTATGTTAAAATAATAATCTTTTATGCATACCTCTATGCATGAAAATCAATTATGCATAATATAAAAATCAATTTCTCTATGATTACAATGAATATCTTCAATTAATCTAGGATGATAATTCCTAGAATATGGTAGGAAGTCCTCTTTTCATGCTTTGAATGAAATTATTTTATGCGTAATTTTTATAAAAATTTTGCCATAGCTCCGCTGCTATGACTGATAAATCTCAATTTTTCTAAGGGATAAAGCTTATCATTAAGAAATAATTAGAATGATCCCTAATTGGATCAATAATCCATAATGGATTGAATCATCAATATTCATGAAATACAGAAACTAAAAGCATAGAAAAAAGCTATTAATTTGGCCTCAAGCATAGCTTAATCTTGGATTAAGGAAAAGCTTTATGAAAAGCTTCATTTGGATTGAGAATGGGTCAAGAGTATGACCATTTCTTGAGTGAGAGAGAGAAATTACATAAAAACCATTAGAATTAAGCATAAATGAAAATTTATGTAATTCTTAACTATCGTTAATCAATTAACTTCAATAGCATTCATCAAATTATGTAACTCTTCACTAACATTCATCAATTAACTTCAATAGCATTCAAAAACCATTCTAACTAAGCTTCTCAAGCTTGAGAGGGGTTGAGAAGAGAGAAACATTGAGAAATTATAAAAAATGATCAAAATTCACTAATTACCTTACAAATTGCTTGATTCTTTGTTCACGGTAGAGGCCCCCAACCAGTCAATTGGTTAAGTATGTTGATGGAGCCACCAATGGGGATTGAAGAAAGAGGGAAGCTCCAAAAACTAGTGAATTATTAATGAATTCACAGTTCTTGGCTTAGGTGGAGTAGAGTAACGACGCATAAACACTATCTATTTTTCAACAAGGGGGAGGCTTCTATTTATAGGAAAAATTGAGCTCCTAACCAAACAAACTGATTCTAGAATTTTCTAAATCAGTTTGGTCAATAT
Organism: Cibotium barometz; assembly: GCF_041138505.1. Lineage (NCBI taxonomy): Eukaryota > Viridiplantae > Streptophyta > Polypodiopsida > Cyatheales > Cibotiaceae > Cibotium > Cibotium barometz. The sequence continues at coordinate 62,537,127 of NC_141051.1, forward strand.
TTGACCATTTTTAGGTCAGTTAAGCTAACTTTTTGGAACTAGACTTGAATGAGGAGAGAGGAGAGATGAAATATCTCAATTTTTATGAGTTTAAAACTCATTCAAGCATGTGAAATATGCACCTCCTTTAAAGAACTCCCCTTCCTTACATATGTGTCAAAATGGAATCATTATACTCAAAATATCTCGTATTTTTAATATTGCTCATAGTTTTTTACTAATAAACCTTGTACATTTTCAACTCTTCATCTTATGTGAAATATGCACCTCCTTTAAAGAACTCCCCTTCCTTACATCATAGTTTTTTTCTAATAAATCTTGTACATTTTCAACTCTTCATCTTATGTGAGCATTTACTTATTTTTGGATACCCAAAATATCTCATATTTTTAATATTGCTCATAGTTTTTTACTAATAAACCTTGTACATTTTCAACTCTTCATCTTATGTGAGCATTTACTCATTTTTGGATACCCAAAATATCTCATATTTTTAATATTGCTCATAGTTTTTTACTAATAAACCTTGTACATTTTCAACTCTTCATCTTATGTGAGCATTTACTCATTTTTGGGTATCTTCTTTTACAAATTGGATTTATCTCCTCCCTACACATGGATTGATGCTATTGGCCCATAGGAACCTTAATTGGACCATAATCCAAAAATTTCTGAAAATCTAGACCCTTAGGCTAAGGTCCTTTATACCCATTTCCAATTAATTCCAATTGCACATTGGAAATTTCTTTTTGAATTTCTGTTTCAGGGGAACTTATTTTAATAAGATGAGATAATTTTCTATCCAAAAATATTAAAAATTTGAATATTCTCTCTCTAGAATATTTTCTCTCTCTAAGTTAAAACAGTTAGAAACAAGTCTTTTATATTTCTGAAGAGGGATTGATTACAGGGGAAGCTGCTGGACATTTTGAGAGGCTGGGGAGGAATCTTACATTCTCTCCCACTTGAAAAATGCGAGATGCCCTCATCTCGCAAACTGGGGGTAATTTTGCAAGATGCACAAGTATGAGGCTGAGAGAAGATTTTTAATTAAGATTAACCACCAATTAAAAAAGTCTCAAAGAGAGTAAGGGTCAAGACAAAAACAAGATTTAAACTTTATTCATTCTTGGAACATATACAGTAAAGATAGAAGAATTCTTTACACTTCCATAAGCCCGTCCATCATATGATCACAAAAGCAGCACTCACAAGCTGCGCACGTATAAGGTAACTCATCTATGGGAATAATTCTGTTGGTTATTGCCGCACCTATCTCAGTGGTATGAGGTGATCTAACAAAAGGACCTCTGAGAGAGGCAAGCCAAAAACGGGGTAAAGGCATATCTTCTGATGAGGAAGAAAACACGCCAGTAAGAAGACCCGCTCAGAAAACCCAAGATGTCTTGATCAGTATCGGGGACCCAAACCCAAGGCTTCAATAACCATGGCCAAGCGGACATTGTTACGAAAGTGCTACTGACCCCAGGGTGTTACCCTAGTTATGTCTTGATAGGTCCGCCATTTGGTCTGAGCTACAGACGTTCCCAAGTGAGGAAAAAGTGAGCGCTCATACTGTTCTATAAAATCTTTCTTCACAGACTCACTTGCGTCTTGAAGGTGAGAAATCATCATGGATAAAACTAATTCCTGTTGCCAAGCCATGAAGGAGATTAAGAAGAAGGGAGATCGATGGAAGTAAGATTACTGTGAGCGATAAGTAAAAGTTACAACTTATATAAAGGAAGGAGCTAGTGTAACTTAGAAGCCAACGGTATCTTGCCACTGAAGTTTTATCGTCTTTCCATGATTTGGGTTTGGCACATTTTTCTATAGAAGGCATTAAGAACTTTGAGATGAAGGGATAAAAGAAGCTCGTAGGCTAAGTCACCTACTTTCTTTGGTCCACAATATCTGGGGGATAACTACTTATACTCCCCTAGAGATAAAGAAATTCTTTTGGTCCGTATTCAAATGAAGACTATAACTGCTTCTTTGAATCCTCTAACTGTCCTCTTCTTATCTATATATTGTCTCTGTCGATCCTGGGTAGCATTTATATCTTTATGAATTGCCTGCATCTGTTGCTCTAAGTCGCCAAGCATTTGACTGGTCATCTCGACCCTAATCAATGGGTCGGACCTAGTTAATGGAGTTAAGCAATCTTGTCCGAGAACGGACCTTGATTAGATTGGTATGAAGGAATTGGTCTCTGAATTTGGGTTCTAGACATACTTAGCCTCGAGTTTGACATGACAGACTTAGGCCTCATGGATTTTTATCTTGGGATGTTTAGCAGGAGGTAGGTACAATCTTCATTTCACAACAAAAGTATGCCTTGGAGATTCTTAAGGCATTTGGGATGGCCGACTGTAAACCTATTTCCACACCCATGGAGGTTAATGTGAAGCTCTCTGCAGAAGATGCTTCATCACTTGTAGATATCAAGAAGTACAGGAAGCTAGTGGGTAGCTTAATTTTTCTCACAAACACTCGACTTGACATCAATTTCTCAATTGGTGTATTGAGTAGGTTCTCCAACAAACCATGTGAGAGCCACTAGAAGGAAGGGATGCGGGTACTAAGGTAGATGTACACTGGAGTACGACATAACTTACAGTGAAGGTGATACATTGATTGGATACTGTAACTCAGATTGGGCTGGAGATTGTGATTCCAGAAAGTCAGTTTCTGGCTATTGTTTCTTGCTTAAAAATATCCTTCTATTAGTTAATGAAAGAATGCCACAAAGAGCTAAATACAACCGCGAAGGGCTAGATACAAACTCGCCTCATGTACAGGGGTGGGGATCAAATAATCAAAAGAGGGGAAAGAAACACTTGTCCTCCGGTTGGCAGCTCTATGAGGAGAAGGGTATTGCATATAGGGGGAGGGGGGGGAAACAACCACACAAGTGGTCTATAATGCCAAGTGGGGTCACAGTCTCACCACCTCTATCTGTGAGAAACAGGCTAGGCTTCCAGAGCCTCAAGAAAGCTTCCCGCTATTTTCACATGGTCAGAACCTCCTTGTCACTTCCCCCAATCTGAAGCCTTCACTTGATTTCCACATGGTGGTGGATATAGCATAGTGGAGCATTTGACGTGTTCCCCATCCTTCACTGACCATACTTTTGACTTCACCATACCTATACACCTAGTCTTCACCCTCATTCGCACCCCACCAACCATTCTCCTCATAGTCACAGGGAATGGGCATTTTTAGACTCGGGAATGTTGGGGATGGCAGCATCATCCCGTTCCCATTCCCGTCCCATGTCATTCTATAGTCACAAGAATGGCCATTCTCAATCTTTTCCGTCCTCGTTCCCCGTCTGTCCCATGTGACTATGATTCTGCTACCTTTACCCATCTCGTCTTTCACATATGTCACCTTTGATCACAAGCATGCATATAGACCCCTTAACCCCTCTAGACACCCTCACATCTCAACTCAAAGTTGCTCTCCAAAAATTTTATTCTTCCTATTTTGCCTCAGAAAAGGTGATATGATGTTGGATTAGGAGGGCCTGACTATGCCAGGAGATAGAAGGGAGAGACACACTAGTTAAAACATAGAGGATTTTTCGATGCCCCACTCGTCGCAAAAAGTAGGCTCATCATATTCATATTGAAGGCACATTCTAGCGCATGTTCTTAGGCAAGGACTCTAAGGAGGCTCAGTGGGAGCTCCTTGGTCATCAAGATCCCTTCTCATGAACAAAATCATGGTTCTCACGTACCCACTCATTGTACATCATCCCTTCTCAACCACCACCTTCCCACCCAATCATCATCCACCTTATTCTCACGTACCCACTCATTGTACATCATCCCTTCTCAACCACCACCTTCCCACCCAATCATCATCCACCTTATTCTCCAAAGGTGTGAAGTATGAGAGCCTTGTAGGAGAGCACATCTCCCATGCAATAGACACACTAGCTCCTCTTGTGGCCCATATGTTTAGTCAGGCATTATGTGAGGATTTTCCACCCACATGGTCAACAAACACTATCACCCCCATCCAAAAAGGAGGAGACCCTCTGGAACCCAATAACTATTGCAACGTTATGATTGGTCAAACATTGGCTGAACTCTATGGATATGTGTTGAAGATGTACCTGGAGTTTCGTTAGCAGAGGCCTAAGGTGTTGAGCCCAAGGACAAGCTGGTTTTAGGAGAGCACACTCTACACTGGACCACACAAGAAGAAGATATATTATTGTTTTGTGGATTTTTGTAAAGCATTTGCTACAGTGTCTTAAGCTCGCCTTTATCAGGGACTACAAGACATGGGAGTATCTCTGATGCCATTATCATGGCTCTATAGTAGTCCATGACAAGTTTAAGCTCGAAAAGGCATGCCTGGAGAGATTTCTAGCATAATACCAGCAAACAGCAAAGGCTCGGCTTACATGCGAGTATGTTGCACTAGCTTTTTTGGAGCGCCAGTGTTTTTAGGCACATTTTCAGAAGCCAAGAACAAAACCATGGCTCTTTGGCACTATTGACACCCCTGCCTTGATATATGGTGCACCTTTTTGGGGACGTGACCTATCTGAGAAGATGTAGCATAAGATTGAGATACCTTGGGTCATGATGTTCTCACACATGATATGCAAACCATTAGAACCAGATGCCATGGATCCCATCATATAGCATGCAACGGAAGACTTTACTATGAATCACTATTTTGACAGCTTTCCAGAACCTTCAACTTGAACTTGAGTTACTTGACTTCCAAAGCATATAGATAGAGAGAAGTAGAAACAAGAGACAAGAGAATCTCACTCGGTCCATATGACAATACCTTTCATGCTTGCTTTGCTTGTACCATATTGAAGACCCGCCGTTGGATGGCTCAACACAACCCGTCGAATGGGCTGCTTTTATGGCGAGATTCAGCACTTAAACACTTACTGACCAGCTCTTCTTTATGCCCCAAGATGAGCCCTTCTCCCTCCTCCAAGTCACTATCAAGTATTCCCCCCTTCTTGGCTGAAAACACTCTGGTCTAAACCTGGTCTTTCTTGCTGAAAACGCAGAGCAAAATAGCCTCTTGATTACCTCTTGAACGGAGAGAACTTAGCCCCTCTATGGCACCCTTGATAACCTCTATCTTCTACAGCAATAATGCTAATGCATCGAATTGTCACAAGTTGGGCAAAGTGATAATAGACTGGCGTGTCTTTATTGAGAGAGAAGCTTTTACAATAAACCAAAGTGACCGGATTTTCCACAAAGCATCATCACAACTCTTGCCCAGATATCTAAACACAGCACCAAAAGCCATCCGAAAATTGTCTCAAAACAGTCCTATGAATCAGCTCACAAATAGTCCATAAATCAGCCCGGTATGGAGCCAAAAATAGCCCGGAACTCCGTGCCAAAACAGCCCTGAACCTGAGCCTCAAATCAGCCCCAAAAAGCTCTAAAAAACTGTCCCAAATTTATCCAAAACAGCCCTAGAAGAGAGTCAACTAGCCCTATCAGGCCCTCGAAGAAGGCGACTAGCCATGTGGCTACTCTAGAAGAAGTCGACCAGCCATGAAGGAGCTAGAGAAAGTCGACCAACCATGTAGAAGCTATGGAAGAAGTCGACTTGCCATGTAGGCGCTATGGAGAAAGTCGATCAGCCATGTAGGAGCTATGGAGGAAGTCGACCTGATGAAAACATCCCTCCTCCCTTGCCTTAATAGAGTCGAGTAGTTATATTTGCAGCACTTTTCCCTTTTTGCCCAAAATATCAACCTTATGCTTTTCTTGACTTGATGCCCAAGTTTTCAGCCCAAAATATCAACTTTTGTGCTTTTCCCAGCTTGTAGTCCAAATTTTCGCTAGGCACCACTTTCTGTCCACATATGCCCAAAATAATATTACGTCCAGCCCTTCATTAATGATGTGTGAACACACCGACTTATAAATATTATAAGTCACTTTATTGATAAAAATCCCATGGTGCTCATGCTGCATAGAGATCTTTCAGGCTAAACTTTGCCACTTAATGCTCTAGCTTTCTTTTGTGGAAAATCCCCATTCACAGGTTCCACTTAGTGTATGAAACACTAGTCAAGACTCGTGAAGGGACCAAATGGTGACATCCCCGCCGTCTTATAAAGAAGTTATCCACAACTGTAAAAACCTGATCCCATTGAGATATCCTTGAAGTATAGCAGATGCACTACCAATCCAAGATATTTCATAATCTGGCATTAAAGTCATAAATCCAAATCCATGATCCGAAGTCAGATACCGGCACAAGAGCCAACTACATCAAGAAAGAATCTTTATCCATATCCCGAGTCAACAACTTTGATAATAAGCAGAATACATAGCCACAAAACATCTTGCCATGCCATTGGACACTGCATAAGACACCACTCCTATGATCCATACACATGCTCAAGCCAAACATGCTTCACATGTCCATATGGTTCACCAGGGCAACGACCCTTCCATGAAACCATACATCCTTGCTAGGGTTTCCCCTTACATGAGGCTTCACTCACCAGGGCAACTACCCTTCCATGATTTCATGCAACACTCACCATGGTTACCACCCTCCAAAGAATCATCATAGAGGTGACTACGATATGGTAAGAACTCATGGCAAGTAGGGGGAGAAGATGAGGCAGTAGTGGCAAGTGCTCACTGCTTAGAGGGCACAAGAGGCAACAGTTGGTAGCAAGGGGAAAATGTGGGTGCAGATGTGGGGTGTTGGGGTCTCCAGCGCGTGGGCATTATGAATTTTTTGGACCAAAAGAGGGCCTCTTGGATTAACTTTTGATTAGGAATAGACTAATAGGAAGAGGGTTGTGTGCACATTTTTGACTTTTTTGACCCTAGGGTACCTAGGCTTTGGTTTGCTAATGGGACCTAATTACTACCTTGTCCCCCTACCTCCTGGGCCCAAACTTAGAGGTTTCCCCACCTAGAATCGTGCATATTAAAAAACCCTAAAAATTGAATATTTTTATTTTTATTTTTTACCAACAGTGTGTTTTCCCTCTCAAACTTTCCCCCAACATACTCTAGGTTTGGAAATCTCATTTTGAACCTCTTTCTTCCTCTTCTAGGGGGTTGGGAGAAAAACTCCCTAGTACCCTTGGACGACACAAACCTAATACCTTATATGAAAATGGTGACTCTATAGACCCAATGCTGTGCGGGTGGAAGGCTAAACTTATCGGATTGGATGGGGCTAGGCTAAGCCTATGGTAGTGGTCCAAAGGATCAAAAACTGGAAAGTGGGTGATAGGATGGAACCCAATGTTATGGATACTTTCGAAACTAGAACAAAAAACTTGAAAAGATTCATAGGATAGAATACTCATTAGTTGATATGTTTAATTTAGGAGTAAGGTGGACACTAAGATTATGGGTAATTTCCAAACTGAAACGCTCTCCATTGTTGCAGAAACTCCATACCTCTCAAGCTCTCCCTCCTTCTCAAGCTACCTCCCTCTCAAGCTCCCTCTCCCTCTTTCTTCCTTTGCTAAGCTCTCTGTTGTGCTGCTGTGCAGAAACTCCATCCCTCTCAAGATCTCCCTCCTTCTCAAGATCCCTCCCTCTAAAGTTCCCTCTCTCTCCCTCTCAAGCTCCCTCCCTCTCCATTGCTTGCAGAAACTCTATCCCTCTTTAGTCTACTCTAGGTTCAGGAAGCATATTCTCAAACTCTAACCCTCTTTTAAGCTTTCCATTGTTGCACTGAAAACCCTAAACTTTCTCTCCTCTCCACTCCTCTGTTATAACAAGCTTTTCTTTTCCCTTCTTCTCTTTTCTTACGTTGATGAGAAGAAAGGTATATCTGATTCCACTACATGTCTAGAAATAACCTACACTTTCTGGATATTGTGCCACTTTCTATATTTTTACAGATTGGGAAGAGTAAGGAGGGGACAACCATGGTCTCAGAATCATGGCAAATGGGGGACCTTGAATTTTCAACAGCAAGGTGCATAGCCCTACCAACATATAGTAGGCATGTGGAAGAGCTTCAAGATGAACTGGGTATATGGGAAAATAGCCTCTGTTCTGATGCACGTGAAGCAAGAGCTTCAAGATCGAGGTGAAGGCAATGACGAGCTTTCAAGTCAACAAGGAGATGGAGATCAACATGAAGTAAATGTCACAAGAGGAAAAAAATGAAGACATTATAACAATTTTAGATTAGGTGACATGCTTGTAATTTTGTAGCAGGCTCTTTTTTAACCCCTCTTTATTTAATTAAAATCTTAATAGTTTTGGAAAATGTGATTTTTTTGTCTAGCGGTCTAGTGTGAAAAGGCCACTTTAAATTTTAACTATAAATAGGCCAAAGGTGCCTTCTTTCTCATTTTCATGCGATAGAAATCAAGCACGAGCTCACACTATCTCTTTGCATTCACACATGGCTACTCACTTTGACAACTTCTGTGAGTTCCTCTCCACCACCCCATGGGCGGGCAAGAGCGCGCTCTTTGCCATGTTCTCTCTTGAAGTCGACTTTGAAAAGTCGCTCACCTTTGCGTCCCAACATTATGAGACGCAGATTGTATACATGGAGCAATACTTGGCTCCCCACTCCATCTCCTTTCCCCATTGCTCCAATGATCGATGGGTGCCTGTTGTTGAGCTGCTTCAATACATTCAACAATACGCCCGCCCCTACATCTAGCGCCTTGAACGCTTCATCAACATCTGCATCCCCGCAGGAGCTTACTGTACCTTTAATAAGAAGGAGGTGAAGAGGTTGGGGAAGGGCAATTTAGGAACTAGGTTCCTCTCGTGGCTCACCACTTTTGCATTCCTCATCAGTGATGAGGATTCGGATGGGGAGATAGAGATGCCTACATTGCAGTTGGCAGGGTATTTGAGGGATGACAAGGAAGTGAAGGCACTAGGTACGAGTGCTGGTGTGGAAGAGCATCTTGCATATTAGAGCACTTTCCAGAGGGTGCACAATTTGCAGCTGAACACCCCGTTGTAGTGGAAGATACAGGGCCATCTTCCCCATATACGAGGAGAGCAAGGTGCTACCACAGAGCTTGAGATCAATCTCTTGAGTACCATTGTCGTGAAAGATGAAGAATACTTATTTCTTCATGACCTTGAAAAGAAAGCTGACTTGAGAATGGATGAATGCCTGGGCATTATATATACACGTGATGTGAGGTGGATCTTGATACGTCACCTCGGTCCTCACCTAGATAGTGTCATATTGCCCCTTGGAGAATCTATTGCAGAGACAGTTGCTTTGGTCAAGGATAGTGTGGTTGAGACTGCGGAGCAAGCCCTAGTTCTAGAGGTGGAATTCACAATCTTATAAGACAAGCTAGAGGCTGAAAAGGATACCCCTGCTAGAGTGATGGAGGAGACCAAAGCACCTAAAAAGGATGAGGCTAAGTCCTCGATTGACCTCTCCACCCGCACACCAGCACTTTGGCAAAAGAAGACATCGAGCAAGAGGTAATAATCAACCTTTTACAACTATGTATAAGAAAATATTTTAATTTTTCCTTTGATTGCAGAGGGTGGTTGAAATTGACAGATTTGTTGGGAGAGGCGGTGGCAGCAGCAGAGACCAGGCCAAGGTCCATGGTGGACATGATGCTGCGTTGGCGCACTATCTTGGTCGGTTTCCTATGGATGGCATCACCATCATCCACAAGAACTACACCCCTCAATCTACCTTCACTCTCTTCTTTTTTTAAGCCCTCTCTAAGGTGCTCTGTGTAGTCTCTATGGCGCAGAGCACCAAATGTATAGTTTTGATTAAAAAATCCCTTGCCTTTGATGTTTTTGGTTTTGGATTTAGGGGTACGCTTCTTGCTTGTATAGGTACAGCCAAAAGCATAGGCACAGAGGATCCTCAAGAAATAGCCCAATCACTCCTTGAGCACACTCTACCCAATAACAAGATAAGGAAGCTCAATATTGTAAGAAAGCTTTTTTGAAGATGATGTATCACTTCTTATTATGAATACAATACAATTTTTACAAACTTATTTTCATCAAGTATATCATTGTTTTTTCTAGTTTGTACCATCAATTTCCTTATAAATGCATCAGAAATGACCCTCGGGGCCTGGGGGAGCAGTGCCAGAACAGTGCAAATTTTGAGCCTGCACCGCTGCTGTAGAGCCCAAATTTGCACTGTTCTGGCACAGCTTTCCCAGCCCTTCAAGATATATTCTTATGTATTGGATGACAAACAATGTATTTTTACACATGATTAAAGGTGTTTTTATCTTGTAAACTACTGTTTTTCATAATCAATGTACTCAACTTCATTATAAATGCATTTATAGTTTACAAGTTGAGTACATTGATTATGAAAAACAATAGTTTACAAGATAAATGCATCAGATTATAAATGCATCAGAATGCATTTATAATCAATGTACTCATCAGAATTGATCCTGAGTGGCTGGGGGAGCAATGCCGGAACAATGCAAATTTTGAGCTTGCACCATCGCTGCAGAGCCCAAATTTACACTGTTCTAGCACAGCTTCCCCAGCCCTCTAAGAGCAATTCTGATGTATTGGATGACAAACAATGTATTTTAATACATGATTAAAGGTGTTTTTATCTTGTAAACTACTGTTTCTCACAATCAGTGTACTCAACTTCATTATAAATCCATCAATGTACTTAACTTCATTATAAATGCATTAGAAATGATCCTGAGTGGCTAGGGGAGAAGTGCCAGAACAGTGCAAATTTTTAGCCTACATCGTCGTTGTTGCAGAGGCCAAATTCGCACTGTTCTGGCACAGCTTCCTCAATCCTCCAGGAGCATTTTTGATGCCTTGGGTGACAAACTAGCACATGATAGACACTCCATGTTAAACAAACATGATGATACCGAGACATTGTAAGTGAAACTTAACATTTAAATTATCAGAAGGTTACAAATGAAAGCCAGATAGGTTTGTTTGACAAAGGGGGCTTTAAAACAAAAGAGTTGCTTCAAAAAGCAGGTTAGCATCTAAGATCTCTAGATCGTATCGCGCTCGCCTCGAATACTCCAAGCTAGTTGCATGTCCTTGGCAAAAATGGTAATCCTCTTTGCATGTATTGCAAGGAGGTTAGTGTCTTCAAAAATCCCAACAAGATAAGCCTTGGTGTCTTCTTGCAATGCTTCAAGGACAATCCCTTGCACACACAAAACTCTGTTCTATATCGTTGGAGAATCTCCTTGACTATGCGAGCGAAAGGGGCTCTTCTTATCAGCAACTCAGTGTTCCTCTGAGTCAAGAGTCACTTGAGGGCCCTCCTATATAATAGGGGCATGGGGCACTCTCAAGGGAGGCTCTCTTGTGTAGAGCATTGTATCTACTCTCTTGTCATTTCATGCTAGAGCTATGTGCTATTGGAATGAAGTCATTTCTCTTGGTGGTATGGGACACCAAGGTAAGGTATGTGGTACTTCATTGTATTTATGTGTGCACCCTTGGACTGGTGGTCGGGTGGATACGTATATGCCTGGTTTATGCATGTTTATGCATAGTGATTAGCTAGAGAGATCTTTCGGGTTTTAATAGATACTCTCCTTCAACACAAGATATAGATCCAAACTTGAGACTACTTCCCAGGCATTGGTGTGTCTAGTGCTCTAGTAAGACTAAGTGCTCTAGTGCAGTACAAAGACGATGATGTGATAGTGATATGATATGTGATATGTATCTGCTCTCTCAAGGAACATGTACAGTATACCCTTGGTAGTGGTCGTCCAAAGTTGTTGAGTGATCAGTGGAGTAATCAAAGGTAGTCGATGGTAGGTGAGTAACCGACTCAAGTCATCCATCTGGTAGGTAGTCTAAGGGCGGGTTCACATTGGAGCGGCGGAAAACATACTCTCAAACACACTTTTCCAGGTGGAACTCTTACAAAATGCACACTTCTGCCGTCCAAGTGTTCACATAGGGAGGGGGAAGTAAAAGGGAGCCTAACTTCTTCCGCCGCCCACTGTGAACACTGGGGGGCGGCGGAAGAAAGAGTAAACACCATACCAAAAACCATAGAACAAAGCTATATTATGTCCACAAAGCATAGTGTAACTACATAAAATAAAGAAGCCACACTACAAACCACAATAAGCCAGACAAAAGACTTGTATTACAAAGGCTTAATTGGAGTTGGTAGGTGAGTCCACCAGCTCCTCTAAAGCCGCCCTTCCAAAAACTTGTAGGACATTCATCCTTGCTTGCTCTCTATACATTGTTCGGGCAAGACTATCTCGTCACTCCGAGCCAACTCCAAGGTCACTCGCACCCCCTTCATTGCCTCCTTGAGCGCGCTCTATTGCATCCTCTATGTCAACTTCACGTATTGCTTGAAGCTCCCTCATGGAGGTAGCTATTGCTCTTCGATCCTCTTCTACACGTCCAGAGCATGCTGACAATTCTGCTTCCGCCTCACGTACCCACTCCATATCAAAAGACTCTCCATGTTGGATACAAATGTTGTGTAGCACAAGACAAGCCGCAACAAGATCTGGGACATGACGTAGATTCATGTCACATCTTTTTAGCAAGATGCGAAACCTTGCCTTGAGCATACCAAACGCTCTCTCAACTGGCATCCTTGTGCTCGATTGAATGAAATTCCAATGGTACTTTAGACGTGTCAACCCTTCCTTGCATCCTTTGAAAGGCACTAACATGTATGGCCGTGCGGGGTAAGCACAGTCGCCAACCAAACAATAGTTACCCAGCTCGCCCCTTGCACATGCTTACCCTATATCACTTCTGGAGAAGTTCAAGGAGTCATGCGCTGATCCGGCCCAACCGACATCATAATTCCATACTGAGCAATTGGCGACTACTGTTAGTTGTAGCAAAATAGAGTGGAACCCTTTCCGATTGAAGTAGTCAACATGGTTGTCTCGGGGTGCAATGATGGGGATGTGAGAACCATCTATCGCACCAACGACGTAGGGAATTCCCCTAAGTGCCTCAAACTCTCGTGCTAAAGTTGCAAGCCGAGATCTTGAAGGCCATCTTATGTACGTATTCCGGAGACCCGATTTCACAATTGCCTTGGAAAATGCAAGGATTATTTCACAACATGTGCTCTTAGCGCAACCATAGGTGTCACCAAGGCCCAGTAGTCCATCTCCTGTAGCAAGTCTGCTTAGAGCAATGGCTACCCTATCTTGAATAGACACAGGCACACGGAAGTTTGTGGTTTTCTTTTGCATGAATAATGCTAAAGTCCCACAAAGGTAATGAAAGGTTTCTTTGCTAACCCTAAGACGCCGCTTGAACATGGTAGCACTATAAGCACTTAGGAGATAGCATTTTACAAAGCCTTGAGGCCGTGGATATGCCCACGCTTGTCTGTGTTCATGACCCCTCCTACAGTTCGCAATCTTCCTCAACCTCACAGATCGTGCCATGCATTCGGTAACATGCAACCAAGTCTGCACTATGCACTCATCATTGTGCATGCTTGGTTCTTTAAGCAATTCATAGATCGCTATAGAACACAACCACGCACAATAGAGTGCAATGTCTTTGGACATGCCCATTGTCACCTGCAAATCCAAAACAAGTTGATACATATTAAATTCTCAGCTTATATGGCTTCTTAGGAGCTTAGGAACATTCATAAATCCATACAACGCATAGGAACAAAGCAACGTCGAGATCCCAAACTTTATAAACTCATACAAGAATAATAACAAGAATTTCCTCCGCCAAGGCTACTTGTTGCCCCCCCTTCCTTCCTTAAGGAATTCACTCATTGTGGCATGCAATCCTGTCAATATCTACTTTGAGTTTCCCATTCTTCTTTGGCATGATGACTATCGGAGAAACCCATTCTGAGTGCTCAATTGGGTATATGAATCCACATTTTACCAGCTTTTCAATTTCCTCTTGTACAATCTTTACGTACTTAGGATTCATTGGGTAGGGACGTTGCTGGACTGGTTTAGCAGTGCTAATCATTGGAATCGTGTGTTGCACCACCGAGGGAGGAACACCCTTCATATCATGATATGTCCAAGCAAATATGTCCTTGAATTCTTTGAGAAGCTTCGTAAGTGCAGCTTCTTCCGCCTTGGTGAGGTCTTGAGCAATAAAAACTGGTTTAGACTCCTCACCCGGATCTGCTAAGTCTATCTCCTTAACTACGCAGGGCCATCGTAGACACCGCTACTCCCATTGGTAGGCGTTCGTTGGGCTTTTGTGTAGACCACTTTACGTTCCCCTGTGTGGTGAATGATTTGAAATGCTCGGGTGCGGGGTGTAAGTCTATTGGTTCTTGTTGTGCAATGTTTTTTTCTTTCAATTCCGCTTCCTTTTGTTGTTGAGCCAACTCTTGGTTTTGCTGCCTTCTTGCAGTACGACTTAGTTTCGGCTTCTCTTCGATTTCTAATTGGGCGACGTCATGAGGTTGCGGAATACACCACATGACACTTTGGAGGTATTGTCCCCAATTATCCGCTATCTTTCGATGAGCATCAATGGCTCCTACATAACTAAGCCATTCTGCAGTGGATCTTTCCTTGTTTATTGCAGTGCGTACATTAGCTCGATAGCGTTGGCGCTTATGTCTCGTTTTCTTCTTACCAAGTTTTTGATTTTTGTTTCTATCAGATTCGGACTCACTTGGTCGATCTTCACTTGTGTCCCCCTCACTTTCGGAAGAACTGCAGGAGGTCACTGTCCTAGGCCTTGAGCACCTTGCTTCCACATTTGGGTAAATATTTGATTCATTTTTCCCATCAGGCTCAGGGTCAGTTTCTTCTTGAGATTCATACTCAGAGTTGCATTGGTCAGAGTCTTCTCTACTTTCAGTGTCAGTGGAGTTTGCCACTTCCTCGCCATCAGGAGTCAAGTGCACAACACCTATCATGTTTATTGGCACTAATGGTGGCATATCTTGCCCCTCAGGTGTTACCCAACTTGTGTCTCTATTTCCCCATGTGTCTATGGTTGCCGCTAGGTGTACCCAATCCACGTTATCCGACTCAGTCATACCCAGTAGGACATCCATATAAGGAGAATCTTTCCCATCATCAGTCTCTTTTTTGCATGTATAGCAATACCTTAATGGGGCGGAGTGAATAGTGGTATCCGATCGATTATCAATGATAACCTTGCTTCCTAAAGGATGTGCACGACCATTCTCAAGATCAACTCGAATGACAGAGTCCTGGAATTGTAGGTAGACATGGTTTTTCGACCAGTCATGCACCATTTGTGCTTCCCTCATGAAAGGACGTCCTAAGATCATTTGATATGACATAGGATGCTTGGAGAAATCCATTACAATGAAGGTATGTTTTACCTTGTATCCCAGGACCTTGATCTTAAGGTCCCTTAACATTCCAATAGGTTTAGCAATAGTTCCATTTGCCATTTTAACCACTATGTTTGTGACTTCGAGGTGAGCTCTTCCCATAGATTCCCAACAGTTTTTAGTCACAATGCTCACTCCAGCACCACCATCAAGGATTCCCTTTAGAGTTAATCCCTTGGTAGTAATGGGGAGGGTTGCATTAGATTCGTCCCCTTCAAAGTACTGTCCCAACTTGTTCACAGGTATTTCAACGACCGAATCTTCATTTGGGTTGGGTTGTAGATCCCAATGTTCCCCTTCATCTTGAAGCGTGTCGGGTCTATCCATATTTGCAAATTGTGGTAGCCCCGCCTTTAGTTCTCCATTGAGAAATGCCCGAAGAGCTAAGAATAGCTTAGGATCTCCGTATAATTTGGATATGATCGTGGTTCTGATTTCAGAGGACATGAAATCCATTAGCTTGGACACATTCAACGGTACTTTTCGAGACATTGCCCCTTGACTAGGGACTGGTGAAGATGGAATCACTTCCTCTTCGATGGGGTCAGGCATTCCCTCACTAAACATTCTTTCAAGCAAAAAGGGTGTTTGCCCACTTCCTGATGTCCTATCCTCACTTTCTTCCCGAATGATACTAGGTATCGCTAACGGTTTATGGTTCCTGTGAGGCTGAACTTGCGTAGGAAACACGGTGTCTGGAATTTTGATTTTTCTCGGGTTTGACTCCAGTTCTCTTTGTGTTTCTTCCACCAAACCCCTTAAGTGTTGCACTTGTTCAATCTCCTCAACTGGGTTTGGATAAGTTCCAATCTTTTTCTTAAGGGTTTTTGGCCCACAAGGCTTGTCTTGGGGGAGTCTCAGTCAGTTTGGGTGGTCGAGAGGGCATTAACTGACTTGGTTGTGGGGCCGAGGAAGTTCCCTTCTATTTCCCCTTATTTATGTACTTGCTTGATTCTCCTTCGTTGAGCTCCCGAGTGGGTTCCTCCCTTAAGGTAGTGGCTTTGGTCCCCATGGTTTCTATTGAATCAGAATCATCTTCAGGATCATTCATATACACGGGGTCGTCTCCTGTCCCTATGTTAGTCTTTGAACTAGGCTTGGAGCTCGTGGTATTAAGCGATCTCTTCCGCCGTGTTTTCTTTTTCTTTGCCTGAGCGATTGATGCGGTATCCCTCTCTTCAAGAATGTAGTTTTGATTTTGAAGCATTGATCGTGTAACTACATTCACGGGTACAATGGGTGTGGTTTCTTGTGCTTGGTTGGTGACCTCAACCATATTCAATGGCGTAATCTTGGGTGCATTAGGATTATGTGGACATTGAGCGATCAAATGATCTATGCCACAACGATTACATGTAAGTACCGGCATTCCCAATGTGCTCCCTTGATTTGGTTGCATTTGAGTAGCGATCTTTTGTAGCCTATTAGGGCACTCCGCTACACGATGTGGTCCACCACAATCATAGCATTGAAGAGGTGGTGTCCTCGCCAAGGTATTAAGGTTTTTCCCTCTTGTGGCGAGAGCAGCCGCTTGATATACAGGCTTGACTTGCCCGAAATGATCCTCCATGTAGTACTGGGGAATCATTTCAAACGTATCAATCCCATATGGAGCAGTGGGGTCTATCTCCTCTTCATAATCCCCACACGCACTATGTGACACAACCCATCTGGTTTATTGGGGTAATCCTTGGATGTGGAGGTTGTGGTCCTAGCACTGGCGGTGGTAACGGCACAGACTGGACTACATTCGGATTCCTTGGAACTATGTGCTGTGACGGTTGCTCGACAGTTTGTGCAGGCATTAGCCCGGGTACTTGAGGTGTGTTTGACCAGGCTAGTGGTGCCTGATTTGCCAACATTCGCTTAAGTACTAGGCAATCTTTAGATTGATGGCCATACTTACCACATGCATTGCAATTCTCATTGAATTTGACTCTGAATGTGGGACATTCACTCGTGCTATGTGGTCCTAAGCACACCGAACACCATTGTTGCTCTCTCCTTGGGTACATATGGCTATTCTGAGGAGCGCGATTACCCCTAAAGTATTCTTGGAGAGCCTTAGTAAGGTCGGTCATAGACATTCCAGATATCTTGGGCTCCTTGGCAATAGGTTTTACCATCATTGGTTCATGCCCAAATACTTGCGAACTAACGGATTTTGTCTCCGAAGACACCCTTTTACCTGCAATCATCAAGTTGTCTTCTAACTGGATTGCATTGGCAGTGAGCTTCCCACGTTGTAAGACCTCTAATGACTAGGCCATTGTAAATGTCCTCGTGGCGCAATCCTCGGATGAATCTATCGAGGAGTTGGTTGTTATTGAAGCGTTCATCGGGAGTGCAACGAGAATTTAGATGCTTCAATCGACTTATAAAGTCTCTCACTGACTCCCCTTCCTCGCGTTCAGCTTTTTGGAGTTGAGATGCTACTCCCCAAAGCACACCCTCACGTATGTATTCTTTCAAGAACAATCTCTTGAGAGTGGGGTAGTGAGTGCGCTCTTCAACCCTTAAGGTTCGATACCAATCTCTGGCCTTCCCACTGAAGGTTAAGCCTAAGGCTTTACACTTATGCAGCTCATTGTGCTCTTCCAAGGAATCACACACGTGTTCAAAGACTTCAATGTGCTTCCTAACATCCTCGTTACCACTGAAGTTTTGAGTGAGCTTAGCCACTTGTACTGCCTTGCTTCTAG
Source organism: Cibotium barometz (assembly GCF_041138505.1). NCBI lineage: Eukaryota > Viridiplantae > Streptophyta > Polypodiopsida > Cyatheales > Cibotiaceae > Cibotium > Cibotium barometz. The sequence goes on from NC_141051.1 coordinate 62,555,123, forward strand.
GTTCTCTCTCAGGCATACCCCGCATGTTTTCCGCAATAGATCGTCCGATCGTCTGAGCAAACGCTGCGAGATCACCTAGGTGAGCAGGCATAGCTGGTGGAGGCACTTCTGGGATAGCCTGGCTGATAGGAGTTGGCGTTGGTCTGAGTATGGAAAATGACGTAGGATATGATATGTAGCTAGGCCTAGCTCCTCTTGGATAATGGTTATGATAAGGTGGTCGTGGAGCATACGCCATTGGCATACTAAGAGGCGTAGGAGCTACATGAGCATGAGTAGCGATAGGTACATATGGTTGTTAGGCACTGGCACGCACTGTTGTAGGTACTGTTCCACTAGGTAGCGGTGTCGTACTAACTATAGCGGTAACAGGTGCATTTTTCGCTATGCTCATCATTGGGGTAGGCATTGTGGATTCCTGAATGGAAAGTTGAGCCAAGGTTGGAAAGCTAAAGTTACTACTCGTGGGCTCAACCTGCATTGAGACTCCAGGCGAAACAACATATGAAGGGTCTATGGGACTCACCGAGGGAGTCTCCAATTGTGATAGGGTTGGTTGTTTGGCCTTGCCCGTATCCAAAAATCTCATAGGGCCAGTGGAAACTAGGTTCACTCCCCTATTTTGCCTCTCAAATTGGATAATTCTATGAATGACCTCACATATCATTTGTTGTTGCTCTTCTAGATTAGTGGCGCTAGATGTAGATCGTAGGACTTCTAACCAACCCACATGGTATGTGTAACCCGTGTATAGGTCCGTTAGAGTCTCTGTGTGTAGATCATATTCCCAATTTTCATTGAGAAATATCCCATCTAGACTTGGTGTGCCAAACGGTTCTCTTGAAGTGGATGCAATGTCACTTCTTATGGATTGGCTTCTAGGGACCTCTACTTTAGGAAGAGCATCGGAATGTGGTAGCTCAGTAGGGCCCTCAATATATTAAACGAAGTGGGTAGAATATCCACATGGACACTCTTTGGGAGGGTAGGGTCTACATGAGATGTGAATGGCGAATCCACTACCCCACCTTCTTCATTTACTTCGCTTGTCGCATGTTCAGAGCGTGTAGCTCTACTAAAGGTCTCTATTAGACGACTAAACATGCTAGATCCGGGTTGTGGGACCCAACCTGGCATGTTTTGGCTTGTCTCCTCAGGGTTCTTGGTAGGGTGTCCTTCCATGGCTTCTGAGTCAGAGGACGAGTCACTATCCACTATTCGTGGATCTTGGGTTGCACTCCCTTGGGTTCCAGCCGAAGGCCAAGATGCTAACGTGGAGGGATGGTGTGAGCCTGCGTAAACTGAAACACTTTCTAGTGGTTCAGGCTCTAGCACCCGACCAGAACGTAGATGCATGTGACGTGGGTACCCTACGTGCGTTGGTAACTACCCTTAAAGCCCACACAAGTGGTTTCTTAGGTGTTTCGCACCTCGTTTTTACTTGTTTTTAGATTGTTTTTCACCCGTTTTTGACCCCCTTACTCACGGTCAAACTTGGACTAGGGCGTGTGATAGCTCGAAACGAGCGTATCGTTCAAAGGGTCCTAGTGTGCTTTACAGCACCTGTTCGCCTATCTAGAGCTCCTGTAGTCCTCAAAACAGTCCGTTTCCTTTGGAGGGAAGGGGCAAAAGCCTATTTGCTTGTGGAGGAAAGGGTGAGGGCTTTATCCCACATGCTCACTTTACTCCTTGGGGAGTGGGCTACATATAGGGCATGACTTCCCATAAGCTCTCACTTGAAAGAAAGCTATGGAGGCTCACTCTCCTATATATATATATCAGAAGACCGAGGCCGGGGCCGGGGTCGTGGGTCGTGGGTCAATTGGGGTTCTTTCTTTTCAAAATTTTTTTCACCAATTAGAAAATCTTTCCTCTCCACACGTTTGGTTCTTTCTTTAAAAATAAAATTTAATTTTTAATTTTTTATATTTTATATTTTATATATTTTATATTTTTTTAATTTTTATTTTCTGTTTTTTTTAAAGATAAGTTTTCTAGGATTTCTTTAGGGTTCAGCCTTGGCCGCGACGCAGTTCGCACACAGCACAGATCTGGGGATTCAGAAATCCCCCCCGCACTCAGATAACCAGATAGCAGAACGCACGCCCACACGCGGAGTGGAAAAATAACAAAAGAAACAGAAATGCAGAAGACAAATTGCAGAAGACAGATTGCAAAACACAGAAACACCTCAACAACAAACACACAGTCGCTTTCCTGCAGTGTAGATTAAACTTCACGCAGCAGCCGAGCTGCAAACTGGAGCTTGGTGCAGGGCAACTCCCCGGCACAGCGGCGCCAAAAATGTGCGCTTTTGCCGCACAGGTCGTAGCTGGGGACTTGCCGAACACCGTATGTGAGCCACGAATGGCTGCAAGCATACAACCAGGGGAAGGAAGCTCAAACAGAATGCAAAGGATGTGTCACTCACCGCTCAACCGCTGCCTTGAAGGATTCCCGCGTCGTAGTGAAGAAGGAGCCGCCGTCGCCGCTCTACCGCCTCTCCGCCGCTGTGCCGCTACACAGTGCTCGATCGCTCTCTCACTCTCTCTCTCTCTCTCACACACGCAGGAGAAGGAAACCAAAGAGATAAGGCAAGAGCACTCTTGTATTCACAACACATGAGAATGAGGATTTTAGGGTTACATTTGACTCTTATAGGTGACTTGGCCGTTCACACTTGGGCGCCCATACATGGCCGGCCGACGCTAACCCTTATCCTACTGATATTCAAGGTGCGCCTCTCATCGACGATCACCCAACCCCTTTATCCTTAACATATGGTGCCGACAAGCCCGGCCCATGACTCAGAATATTTAAATTAATGATGTAAAACATACTACATCTCAATGTCTGTATGGGTTAACATTATCCTACTGATATTCAAGGTGCGCCTCTCATCGGCGATCACCCAATCCCTTCATCCTTAACATATGGTGCCGACAAGCCCGGCCCATGACTCAGAATATTTAAATTAATGACGTAAAACATAGTACGTCTCAATGTCCGTCATAGGTTAACAGGAGGCTACAGCCATGCTGGTGTTGCCATGCCTGCAGCATACACGAGAGCGAGAGGAAGAGAGACGCGCTCACAATTGTGAATCGTTATTAATTAATCGATTGACGTTGGTTACATTTATATACGAGTATAAGCACCCCTTCATTTGCATCACTTCGTGATGGGCGTTCACACTCATATAGTGGACACGAGCATTAATTCCAACAGAGGGAGCACAAGGATTGTGGAAGGTACCACACTCTCAGATCACGTTGTCGTGACGTGGATGGTGTCACTGGGAACACACTGGGTGTCTGGCTGTGAGAGTTACATCCAAAAATTCCAGCAAGAAAACAAAACAGATAGCTCTTCAAGGAGCATAAGACATCACCATTTTTGATGAAATTTACATGTACCAACTCACTTCAATACATCCCCAAATTCAGCCTGATGATTGCACAAAATTGCGTATCAAGTACTTGTCCCTTTATTCACTGATTCCTTTCTCCAAATCCTTTGAACCAATCACATGTAGGCATAACATAACCTTCAATTTTTTCCAACATACATGTGACCATTAACATTCTTTACATCCAGTGTCATCAAAACCATCATTTCAAGATGCTCTTTATCACCTGAAAACCTGCCTTAATATTCTAACATCTCACAAGCAAAATAGCATGGCATATGTACCACATAATCTTGTGATTTTTGAAAGTTCCCTATCTTGCATTCAAAAGCCCAGCTAAATAGAATTTGAAATCCAAGCTTTAAGGTTCTCCAAGGTAATTAAAAAAAACTTATACAAGACCTCATTCGAAAGCTTTTTGGAGGGAAACCTTTAAAAAAAAAGCATTCGCTTATCTCTTTAAAAGAAAAAGAAACGAATTTCAGATTTCGCTTCTTTTCTTTTATTCGCCACCTTGCTGTAGGCGTGAGGACAATGTTACACGTAGCATGAAGGTTTTTTTGAGAATCGTATCCTCTTATTACTCTTCAATTCCTCTTCAGTTTGAAACCCAGGACATCATGAACAGTCGCCGTCGTCAAGAAATTGGGAGCACTGGTCATCTTCCCCTCTGGTTATGATTTCTGCCGACTGGTTTTCTTTCGCCCCCACGATCTGGTTATTTCCCTCTGATTCCCGCAAGAGATGCGGCGTTCATCGCCTTTTGCAGCTTAATAATCGGCCTTGCCTATTTCCAAAAGACTGCGCATGCCTTTTTTTTTATATCCAGAAAATTCCAATTAAAAGGAAATCACTCACTATTCCACGTATGCTGCCCCTTGTCCCTTTAATGTAATATTCTTAACCTTAGCATTAAGGTAAGGTTCTCAATGCAAAGTAGTTCATCTAATTTAATTCCCCCACATTCAATAAACTCTTCGGCACTGTGATGTCCATTAAATCTCCATTACTCTTGATGCCTTCATAGTTTATAAATCATCATATCGGCCATGTGATTTATAGAATCCCCAATTGTTCATTCAAGTATTTCTCCATGTCTTCATAAATGCATTCCTTTGTGCATTGGCATGCCCTCATGCCATCATATATAACTGGATGCTTCTAACTTGCCCATGAGCTCTGAGTAACAGCAAAACCATCATCCTCCATACTCATATACAAAAACTCCTAGATCTGGCTCAGCCTCAGCTCGTCTTATTGAACCTCATTTACAATATGAACATATGTACATGGCATCATATAATGACTCATCATGGCACTTAACCCCATGCATCTGGATGTGTATTTGATGGCCTCACATGCACGGTTTCACATCATAGACGTGCCATGGCACGACATCCACCCCCTCTAAACCTGCACATCCTCTGGTATGTGCCAAATCATCATCAAGGTCCACATATAACTGGATGTCGTCTTCATCTTCTGCAGTTCCAGGAAGATCATCCTCTTCCTCTTCAACCATATCCATACTACCACTGTCAAGCCTCTCATCCTGAATCTCTTGTGAATCAAAAGGATCACTATCATGCCTTCTTTTAAATATCTTGATTCTTTTGCTAGCCACAAGATTCTTTACTTCTGTTCCATCAAGCTCACACAGAGTATACGTGGCATTTCCATGCACATGCTTGACAATGTAAGGGCCAAACCATCTTTTTGCAAATTTTCTTTGAACAGTGAATTGGTTGTCAAGGCTACTATCATACATTAGAACCCAATCACCTTCTTCAATAGGTTTTGGCCGGAGTCTGTGTCTACTATCAAATCTTTCTTTATTTTTCAACCTTGCATCTTTCAAGCGAGCTTTAGCAAGCTCTATATCTCCAGGCCTCCTCTCCAACTGTCTTATTCGCAATGCAAGGAGGTCATCTCTGCTCAATCCTTCCACCCAGGGCAATACATTCCAAGTTAGAACTACTTCTTCAACTGGCATCACTGGCTTCTGACCATACATTAATTCTGTAGGCATGTATCCTGTCACTGAGCTATGAGTTGTACGGTCAGCCCACAAGGCATATGGTAACAGCTTTGGCCACTCTCGCATTCTTTCTCTGCATGCCTTAGCCAAAGCTTTAATGATTGGAGGATGTCCTCGCTCACTTTTCCCATTGCCCTCAGGATTGTAAGCACATGTTAGGGACAGTTTGATACCAATTCTAGAGAAGAATTCCCTTGCTTCTTCAACATCTAGCTCACCCCTATCAGCTGTTATTTTCCCAACACAACCATACCGGCAGATCACATCTTCCAAGAGAAATTTGCATACTGTTTCCGTACTCTTTGTTCTAAGAGCACGCCCTTCTACCTGATTTGTCAAATCTTCTCTTGCAAGTGCTATATACCGCATCTGCCAAATTCCCAAAGGCATTGTAACTAGATCCACTACCCATTTGTAGTGCATGGCAGGTGGGTAGGTTGGTTGCAAGCCATCACGATGCCGCACATTTGAGTACATTTGGCATACCATGCATGTTTCCACATATTGGGAAATATCCTTGTACATTCCTTTCCACCAATATTTTTCCTTTATTTTGGTAAAGGTGGCCCACACACTTCTATGTCCAGCCCAGAGACTCTCATGGAATTCTTTCACAAGCTTTCCTTGAGTCTCTTTATCACATATGACTCTCTGTGGCATAGCATTCCTCTGCTTAGGATGCTTCCAGAGATACCCATCCTTTAGGAAATAACCATATGCTTTTCTGCGGATCCTCTTAAATTCTGAGTCAGACCAATTTTCTTGCCTTGTCAGAGTACTCAAATATTGACCAATAAGCAACCAATCTCCTTCATATATTTCCTCAATAAAAGACTCAAGTGCATTTGATAGGCAAATATGATCCCCTTTTGCATATGCTGTAGTATAGAACTTTGTACCCACATCATCAATGTCACTAATCATCTCTTTCTCATCTTCATACCTGGCTCTTGATAGCATATCTGCAACTGGATTATCTTTTCCCGCAATATGCTCAAACTCAGGATTTAGTGACTTGATATAAGCAATCCACCTAAGCATAGCAATATCTGGAGTGGTACAACTTGCTATCATCCCAAGAAGTGGCAAGCAATCAGTTTCCACAAGTACAGATGCCCCAATAAGATATTCTTTTTCACATTTTAGAGCAGTGACTATCCCCCATGACTCTCTCTTGATCTGTGGATACTTTCGTTGCCGAAAGCTTAATACCTTTGCTCCAAATCTAATTACATACCTATGATCATCCTCATCATCTTGCCCTACTGCCCATCCTATCCCAGTAGGACTAGTATCAACTGTAACAATCACAGGCCTGCCACACTCATAATCTGCCTTTCTCAAAATGGGTGATGATTGGAGCAAATATTTCAGCTTCCGCATAGCTTTAATATGTACTGCACTCCACAAAAATTTTTGATTTTTCCTCAAAAGTTGATAAAGAGGATCTGCTACATGTGCATAATGTGGGATCCAAATAACATAAAAGACACATGCTCCAAGAAATCTCCTCAGCTCTGTAACATTAATGCATATCTCTTTCATTCTTTGTATTGCATCTATTTTGGCTGGACAAGGTCGGCGTCCACTAGTACTACAAAGATGTCCCACTATTAGCACTTCACCAACTCCAAACACTGATTTCAACCCAGATAAAGTAAGATTCACTTCTTCAAGCCTGGATAGAATCATGTCACAATCCTTTATGTGATTTGCCACAAACTTGCGGCACCCCTTTGAATCCAAATCCTCATCTTTGTCTTTCTCATCACAGCCCTTTATTGGCACATCATCCAAAAATGGCATAGTTTTTTGTGGTATGAAGTCTCGTAAGACTTTATTCATTCCATTCATCATATGTGCCACTGAGTTGGTGGCTCCCTGTGGTAAGGTACACATCCTTACTAATCCCAAAGGAGTTCTCATTGTGGTCAAGTCCCTGCTTTGTATATCCAGCTGGAACTGATCATATCCCGAATACAGATCACCCATAGAGTATATAGCTTTCCCTGCAAATGCTTCTGCAAACTCATCCACAATTGGACCTGCTCCCACATTCCTGATTGTGACTTTGTTTACAGGTTGCATGTCTTGAATAAAGCGCAATGTCCCATTTTTCTTTGGTACAGTAAACCATCTGTTGAAATATGGGGCACATGAAGGCTCCAAGATTCCCGTCCTGATCTTTTCCTTTAGTAATTCCATCAACTTTGGCAAGAGAGCCTTTGGTACTGGAATTAGCCGCAGGTTCCAGGGCACATGTGGAACAGTAAAGATCACCATTGGTGCTGTTACACTTGGATCAACACAGCCTATCTCATGCGGCTGAAAAGCAAAGGCTTTCCCATGTTTTACAAGCATCTCCTCAAAGCATTCCCTTTCAACTGGCAACAGAAAATCCTTCTCACCAATCTTCAGCTCTTTTAGAGTTTCTTGAGTAAATTTATGCCCAATTTTCTTCGGATCTCTAAGATTTGGTTGCATAGAAGCTTCATCTATCTTCTCCTTGCTTCCTGGTGGCAAGGGCAAGGCAACTGGTTTCACCTTCTTTGCAACCGTTTTGTACTTTGTATCAACATGAGCATCCATCTCACAATTCATGTTTTTACATTCCACCCCCTCAAATTCCTGGATTATATCATACATCTCCACAGATGACACCTCTATCATTTCATTTCCACCCTGTAAGCATGCTCTTCCCATATCAAAAAGCACATCCATAGTATCTACAAATAACACCTCATCAAGCACCCCTGAAATAAACTCATTCTTCCCCAAAAGACCACACTGCTCAAAACTTTTTTGTTCATTTTGTATATGTTTTCGCATGCCACGCTTCAAATCCTTGCTTTTTACAAAAACCAGTGACCCATAACTGGAGAATCCCTGAAAATTTGCTGAAAAACTATTTACATTGATTGAGTCCTGCGAGAACTCATTTCCCCTTGTACCATTGGAATCCCGCTTTACAATGGCACCTGGCCAAAATCCCTCATCTCCCTGTAATTCATGAACTCTCTGTTTATCTTTGGGAGTGACTGTGCCCGAAGAGACTCACGATTCCTTTCATGATTAATGCAAAATGTCAAAAACTGAACAGCTTTTTTGCCATCTTTACTCCTTATTCTTGCATATGCTGAACCATCATCCAAAACCTTTGTTTCCATCCTTACAGCTGTAATGTAGGGTTGCCCAAGAATGAGGGGATAAGATGACATCTCCTGAACAAAGAAATTCTGATCATCCTTCACATCCCCTATAGTTACCCTTACATTTGGACATGCTGCATAAAGCTCTCCAGATGAGTTATTAGCTGCTTTAATCATCCACCCATGATCCACATCCATTGGCCACTTACATTTGTTGTAGAGATTTTTAGCCATAAGATTTATTTAAGACCCATGATCAATTAGAGCGACATATGGCTCTTCCAAATCACCTATCTTGACAAGGGTTTCAGTGGTTGCTCTTGCCCAATGGCTCCTGGAGTAATGACTCTTTGTAAGAACTTCTTTTTCATCATCCTCATCCACAAAGCGCACTTGTCGTGCCCCATCAGCAGAGTGATTACATTCCACCACATTTTCTCTCTCTTCCTTTTTTTGTACCTGTACTCCATGAGTCTTGGAAGTGCTTGCCTCCCCTTGTGATGGAATAGATTCAATTATGGACTGCCTTTTTCTTCGTATAATATCAATTATCTCATCATGAAATTCTTTCTTTGCAATCCCCAAGACTTCCCCTAGTGTGAATTCCACCCTGCTGTTTAGAATCCTTTCTTCAAGTACCTTTTTGAGATCTGTTGCAACTTCAATATCAGATTGAAGCTTGTAGAGTGGACTTTTCCCTTTACCCTTCTCCTTCATTTTTGCTGGCACTTCTTCCATTGAAACATCCTGTGGAGGTCTGCTATGCTGTGGAGGCATATGTGATGGCCCAGGATCCTTCTTTTCACTTCCACGTGTAACTCTTTTTGATGGCCCTCCTTCCTCATTTTCCCTTTTACGCTTCTCCTCTACCTGTGCCTCATTATTTTGGCATTTGGCAATGTAGGCATGAATGGATAAAGAATCCACAGGCTCCTCCCAGCCAGTCTCAAGACGTATACAATCACCTGCCTCATGCAAAGCTTGCTTTGACACTTTCTTTGACGCAATTAATTCCATTGTTGATGGCCAAAAATCCTCATTCTCATAATCCTCATCATTCTCAAATCCCTGCTTTAGTTGACCAACCTTTAATCCATAGGTTGCTGCCTCAACCATAGAAATGGCATGACTAGCAGCCATATCCTCTACCAGCTTTTTCATCCCTCCTTTCCCAAAGTTTGTACTCAATGGAAGACCAGTCTCTGTAAGATGGATTTTCCCATCTTTGAAAAACACAAGTTGATTTTTAAGAGCTTCTTTATAGCTAGCACAATCCTTCTTTGCATGCTCTGGGTCATCACACCATATGCATCTATATGTAAACCCTTCTTTGCTTTGAGGCCTTTGCATAGAAGCCTGCCCCAATGGTAGACCTTTTTCTTCAATCCTGGACATCTTCAATTTTAAGTCACGCATACCCTTGATAAGCTCATCCATCGGCCCATCTATCTTTGGAATTGTAGCAGCTGGTTTGGATAGATTCTCAGGGGTGACAGCAGTTATGGGGGTTGCAGAGCCCATCACCATTTTATCCCTCCTCCGCTGCGGCTTTGCTAACATAGTGACTGCATCCTCAACATCATTCCAATCACTCTTTAATCCCTGCTCTGTATCCTTATCCTCAAGGAGGATTTCCAATTTCTCCTGGAGATCTTTCCCAGCTGCTTGTAAGAAGAGCTCTGTTTTTTCTCTGTCCAAAGTTGCACGCTCTATCCTTGATAGCTGGGCATAGCGCTTCTCAAACTCTCTTAGCAATTCTGTGGCAGAAATTCCCATTTTAGGTTTTGTGACCCATTCCAAGAAAGTTCGTTTGGTCACTCGCTCAGAATCCTCCATGAAATATTCATCCTTTAAAGCAAGCTTGAACTCCTCCCAATTTCTGCCACCATGTGCTGTCTGCAATCCTCTTATGCGCTCTCTTATTTCAGGAACACATACCAGCTCGAAACTTCGAACCATATCCTCCTCAGTCACCCTGTTTAGCTCCATCTCCTTTATATAATTGCGCAGGTACTTTGTAATGTCCTTCCCATCAAATTGATCCACCTTTTTCACAATTGATTGTAATGCCTTGGTCGTGGAAATTTGTCCCCTCTCAGCAGCTTGTTGCTGTTGCATGTACATGGTAAACATCTGAAACATCTGCATAACTCTGGGGTCAAAATGAACCCCCTGACCCTCAGAATTCTCAGCCATAGCTTCCCTGTATATTTCACCACACTCTCACCCCAGCAGTTTCACGTCGGGTTCACCAAAAAGCTGTCGTGACGTGGATGGTGTCACTGGGAACACACTGGGTGTCTGACTGTGAGAGTTACATCCAAAAATTCCAGCAAGAAAACAAAACAGATAGCTCTTCAAGGAGCATAAGACATCACCATTTTTGATGAAATTTACATGTACCAACTCACTTCAATACATCCCCAAATTCAGCCTGATGATTGCACAAAATTGCGTATCAAGTACTTGTCCCTTTATTCACTGATTCCTTTCTCCAAATCCTTTGAACCAATCACATGTAGGCATAACATAACCTTCAATTTTTTCCAACATACATGTGACCATTAACATTCTTTACATCCAGTGTCATCAAAACCATCATTTCAAGATGCTCTTTATCACCTGAAAACCTGCCTTAATATTCTAACATCTCACAAGCAAAATAGCATGGCATATGTACCACATAATCTTGTGATTTTTGAAAGTTCCCTATCTTGCATTCAAAAGCCCAGCTAAATAGAATTTGAAATCCAAGCTTTAAGGTTCTCCAAGGTAATTAAAAAAAACTTATACAAGACCTCATTCGAAAGCTTTTTGGAGGGAAACCTTAAAAAAAAAAGCATTCGCTTATCTCTTTAAAAGAAAAAGAAACGAATTTCAGATTTCGCTTCTTTTCTTTTATTCGCCACCTTGCTGTAGGCGTGAGGACAATGTTACACGTAGCATGAAGGTTTTTCTGAGAATCGTATCCTCTTATTACTCTTCAATTCCTCTTCAGTTTGAAACCCAGGACATCATGAACAGTCGCCGTCGTCAAGAAATTGGGAGCACTGGTCATCTTCCCCTCTGGTTATGATTTCTGCCGACTGGTTTTCTTTCGCCCCCACGATCTGGTTATTTCCCTCTGATTCCCGCAAGAGATGCGGCGTTCATCGCCTTTTGCAGCTTAATAATCGGCCTTGCCTATTTCCAAAAGACTGCGCATGCCTTTTTTTTTATATCCAGAAAATTCCAATTAAAAGGAAATCACTCACTATTCCACGTATGCTGCCCCTTGTCCCTTTAATGTAATATTCTTAACCTTAGCATTAAGGTAAGGTTCTCAATGCAAAGTAGTTCATCTAATTTAATTCCCCCACATTCAATAAACTCTTCGGCACTGTGATGTCCATTAAATCTCCATTACTCTTGATGCCTTCATAGTTTATAAATCATCATATCGGCCATGTGATTTATAGAATCCCCAATTGTTCATTCAAGTATTTCTCCATGTCTTCATAAATGCATTCCTTTGTGCATTGGCATGCCCTCATGCCATCATATATAACTGGATGCTTCTAACTTGCCCATGAGCTCTGAGTAACAGCAAAACCATCATCCTCCATACTCATATACAAAAACTCCTAGATCTGGCTCAGCCTCAGCTCGTCTTATTGAACCTCATTTACAATATGAACATATGTACATGGCATCATATAATGACTCATCATGGCACTTAACCCCATGCATCTGGATGTGTATTTGATGGCCTCACATGCACGGTTTCACATCATAGACGTGCCATGGCACGACAACGTGCCAGTTTGTTTGTTGGTGGAGCAGGGCCTCGTCGCTATATCACACGGTGTATTTAAGAGGTGCCTCAAGTGGGATCGACGGCTGAGATGAGCGCGCTGTTCTCAGCCGTCGGATCACATGCACGAAAAAGTAAACTAGGGCAAGCGAAGCGCAAATGGGAATCCATCTCAGCCGTCGGATCACGTGCGCGCAAAAGTAAACTAGGACAAGGGCAGCTAAACTGGGAATCGAGGATCATACGTCAGATGAGCGGGCGATTCGTGGCCGTCGGATAACACCGCTAAAACCTAGCTGGTGAGGGATTTGGCGGACGTACGATTTGGAGACGGAGGATTTGGCGGTGCTCCCGTCTGAGGGATTTGGCGGAACATCCACTCGGCATGCATAGAGGTATGTGAAAACATTCTTATGTTTTGTTCGAATGTTAATCCAATGGTCATTAGAGACAATGAGTTGGTTGGCATAACTAGAGAGACAAACATTTCAAAGGCATATGCAAACGATGATGATTTATGAGACTAATGCATAAACTTGGAGTTTATTGACAATGCAACAACTCCTCCAAACGCATATGCCAAGTTGCCAACAATGATGATTTTATGGATTCACTTTCAATAGTGTGTCCTTTGTATAGCATGATATATGGCATTTTTTGTATTGGATCAATTGAGACAAATTAAGATAAACATTGTAGGTGCCAAAACAACCAAACCTCTATTGGGTTTAGAGATTTTTGAATCTTAATCATTTTTCAAGATTTTCTTCTTAAGAAATCTATTGGTTGCATGTAGTGGTCAATTAATCAGGTTTGAGCGTCTTTCATTGTCATTCAAAAAATGCCCGCTTCCACCTTGTCATATGTTCCTTCCACCATCCCTTTTGATCCCTTTTACTCAAAGAAACTTGCTTAGCACTAAACATTGAAGGTAATTTTCTCTCTCTCTCTCTCTCTCTCTCTCTCTCTCTCTCTCTCTCTCCCTTGTCTCTAAATCACTCAGTCTATTTGATATGTGGTAGGAAAATCAAAAAACAAGGTCTGCACAGTAAACTAAGAAAAGTAGGGAAAGTAGGACTGTGTAGTAAACTAGGACTGTGAGCAAACTATGACGGTCAAAGGGATAGATGAATAGCATTATATTAAGAAAATTTTTTCCCTTTTTCAAACATGATAACTTTCTAAATATGTCCATGTGTGTGTAGGATGAGCTTGTGGATTGAAGATCCTGGGATTGAAGATGGCCCAAGTGAGCAAACTACGATCGAAGAATACTTGGTGCCTGATACAAGTAGCCAAGAATCTAGTTGGAGTCAAGAAGAGGATGGTTTCTTTGCACAAAGGGTTGAAAGCAAAGAAATTGAAGAAAGTGCCAAAGAGTCACTTAATCCACTGCTTTATCTATCGCCTATATATTTCTCCTTTGATAGGAGAAGTTATGATGTGATGGTCAGTGTTATTCAAGGGAATTTGTCGATGACCATTGAGAGTCTTAAGACTTTCGATTCTAGAGGAATCCTTGATCTGAAGAAATGGAGGCGAATGAAGGAAAACCTTTGCTTGGATCAAAATCAAGATGGCTCCCTTGTGCTTTGCTTAAAGTCATTTCCAAATTTAAGGATATCATGCATAGAGGAATGGGAAAATATTGTCATGACATGTCATAATATATTGGAGTGTGGAGATCATAGAGGGATAAAGGAAACCCTTGAAACCATTAAAGAAACATGGTGTGTTGACATTCGTCAACATGGAATCCCTATTTCTTATGTAAAGGACTTCATTAATTCTTGTTCTTGCAGAAACATGGTAAAAGGAGTTGATGGAGATTCTATTCCACGTTGGCTTCAAAAGAACCCAAAAAGAGAACCCACGACCATTTTGAATATTGATAGCTCTAATGTGGAGAGGCATTTGATAGAGATAATGATAGAGCACAAAGTGAGGCTTGTGAAAGTTCGCTCAACAAAAAACCAAGGGCCATCAAAGAGAGTTGTTGATTACTTGTGCCATAGAGGTGGAGAACCTAGTCAAAAGGGGACACTAAGGAGATTGAGGACCTCAAAGAAGTGTCACTATCCATTTAAGGTACAAGTGGAGTATTTGAATACAAAAGACAAAGCAATTATTTCATTATATGCTTCTCATAAGGGACATGTTCCTGGCACTCGAAATGATCTATATCATTTGCCAGTCCATCCTATTGTCATTGAGCGTTGTATAGAGGATTTGTTTGACATTGGTAGCTCTCGCCATGTAGCAAGGATGTCACTCTCAAAAGAGAGATTGCATATGGAGAAGTCTTCAGACCTAGATCGCACGATCTTTAGGTTTTTCATGATTCCAAAAGAGGTCTCCATGTTGTCATACCAAGTACGCAATCAAGGTAGCATTCTAATACTCATTGACATTCTTGGTTTCTTTTCTATGTGAATAGATATTCTTGACATTCATGTTATTGCAGACAAAGCTACAGAAGATGATTGGGCATTGATGTACATGGAATGCTTGAAACTAAAGACACAAAACAAGGTAAGTTTGGTGGTTTTTCTTGACATCATTGGAGTTCCTTTATTTCTTACCATACATTCTTAATTGCATGTTTCGTGGATATAGGTGCTATATTGTTAGCCCTACAATCCTCAAGCAAAGGAAGACAAAGACAAACCATTCATTCTTATTATTCAAGATACGTGGATGTTACAAATGGCACTTCGATTCTCCTTGCATAACTCATGGGCTATTGATAGTACTTTCAAGACAAATAAATTTGTCCTACCATTATATGCAGCTGTACTACCAAACCAACTTGGAGTTGGCATTCCAGTGTGGTGTATGATGTGCACTAATGACCCAGGCTCTCATCAAGAGAGCATTGCCTTGGAGATTACTATGAAAATGGTTTTTTCAAGAATGGGAGATATTCGTCCTACAGCTCTAGTCATTGACAAGTGTCCACAAGAACTACAGCCATTACTTAAGGTGGTTGACGAAGATCCCCATTGTTGGGTTCAACAAGAGCAAGAAACTCGCCAACAAGTTGCATGCCATGTCATCCTATGTTGGTTCCATGCTAAGAAAGCTTGGGTTGAGAATTTGTTACCACAAGTAAGAGATTGCAATATTTCAAGGCTATGGACTGTGGGTATACAGTAAACTAGGACTGGATAGTAAACTAGGACTGTGCATTAACTAGGACTCGATAGTAAACTAGGACTGTGCATTAACTAGGACTGTGCAGTAAACTAGGACTGTGCAGTAACCTAGGACTGCATAATTGAGAGTATCTTAGGATATTTGATTTAATATGAGTTTTGGGTTATAATTTAACCTCTAACAAAAATGTGAAAAATGTAGGTTCCCAAAGAACTGCAAGATGAGATCTACACATCAATGTCAAATCTCATGCACTCGGTTACAGAAATGGAATTTGAACAGAAGTATCAACATTTCTTACAATGTTACAATGCACATGACAATATCATTCGATATGTAACAAATGGTTGGTGTGGGTCTACTTGTGTATGGCGAAGGCAATGGCCAAAATTTGGCCGATTGTTCTCTTATGGGAATGTTGATACTACTAACTTGGTGGAGCACCTATGGCAGTACATAAAATACACTCTCTTGGATGCACAAATCAACCGGTCCATGCTTGAACTTATACATGCTCTTGTGGGCGATTTAAAGACTGGTAGGCGCATGGGTGGAACTATGCTTGAGTTCTTCAAGCAAAAGCAAGAAATAGGTAATATCACTAGTTCTTTTAACATTTTTGCTGTATTCATTTAAAGTATCTTAAATCCTCTTCGTGACATTTGTATTTCTTGATCTAGCCGATTCTGGGCGCTTTAGTATTCGTGGATCATCAAAGATGCACACTTCAAGGTTGTATGCTGGGGAGAGAATATTACAACGATTTGAAAGTGACCCCTCATCGTTGAAAGTTATCAATGAAATGGCCTTGTCATTCAAGATTCAAAGCACCTCTTCTTCAAGCCAATGGTATCATGTGAGTATGCAATCTAATTATTGTGATTGCCCCGATTGGACAAGTGATTGCAAGCACTTATATGGCATAAGATTGATAATGAGGCATCACTTTCCTGAGTTATACAACTTTCTTCCCATTATTGACAATGTACGCACCTTGGGAATGGTTTCTATGGATCATGAGATTTGTGAGACTTCTGCAAGCCCTTGTAATCAGATGGACATGAAAGAGGCCAACACAAGTGAAGACATTCATCTCTGCATTGAGGAATTTAGAAGAATTTTAAGTCAAATAGAGGAAGAATTGAACACAAAGGACTCTACAGAAAAAGAATTATGCTTGACACAGCTACAAACCTCAAAGGAGTACCTTTCAAATCTTATCAAGCCAAAGGAGATTGACATGCCTACAAGAGGGAGTGTTCGTCAAATTTAAGCACATGTGACGACAACTAGGCTTGGCCATGGAAGGCCAAGAGAGCCTTTCAATACCATTCCAACTTCATTTCAGGAAGCTGAATTGTGTCCCCCCAACAAACGAGCTCATGTAACCGGTGTATTGAGAAGAAAACATCAACGTGGTAGACATCGTATTCAATTTGATAAAAGACCACGTATTTGGTGCCCACATTGCTGCACAAAAACATTGATGGTAGACCCCCTTTCTACCCTCTCTTGTCACACTTGCCATGGTTTATTGCCTTTAACTGAAAGACATGCTCCCATCGGTGTTGAAGGCATCCTCATAAACAAGGATGTGCTATTATGCGATGGATTACAAAGCTTGCAATGTAAGATCATGTCTTGTTTGTATGGTGATTGTAAGGATGAGGAGAGACACTTTTCTTTGACTCTTCCAAGTGGACAAGTCCTCGAAAAGATATATGCATCGCGCGTTAGACTTATGCTGTTGTACACTTGATATATGAGGATGGTGGCAAGTACTGTGTTATTTTTCAGTATTTGTGTGGCATTGGATATATGTATGATCTCTCTCATTGGTAAGCCTTTCCACATAAACTAGGACTGTGCAGTAAACTAGGACTGTGCAAAAACTAGGACAAGCCAAAGTACAAATGTTGTGAAATGGTGGCAAGTACTGTCTTATTTTTCAGTATTTGTGTGGCATTGGATCTATGTATGATCTCTCTCATTGGTAAGCCTTTCCACATAAACTAGGACTGTGCAGTAAACTAGGACTGTGCAAAAACTAGGACCTGCCAAAGTACAAATGGAAGTATTTGTGTGGCATTGGATGTATGTATGATCTCTCTCATTCGTAAGTGTGTATGATCTCTCATTGGTAAGCATTTGGATGTGTGTATGATCTGTCCTTGTGGTAAGCGTTTTCACATAAACTAGGACTGTGCAGTAAACTAGGACTGTGCAAAAACTAGGACAAGCGAAAGTACAAACGGAAGTACAAGCTTGCAATGCAAGATCATGTCTTGTTTATATGGTGATTGTAAGGACTTTGTAGTAAACTAGGACTGTGTAGTAAACTAAGACTGTGCAAAAACTAAGACTGTGCAGTAAACTAGGACTATGCAAAAACTAGGACAAGCGGAAGTACAAATGGAAGTCTCACGTAATATTTATAGCGTAAGCGACAATGGACTTTGCCTTTGAATTTGCCAATGGATGATATTGAAGACTCATAAATCCAATGAGGTTTGCAAGTAGCCTCACGTCGATACAAAGCGCAGTTTTGCATAAAGTAATAACCAAGGAGTAAACCAAAAATAACTACTGCATTGACACATGTATTGAACTCATCTAATACAAAATCTTTACAACCAAAACATTTAGCATTCCATGGAAGTGTAGCCTTTCAAGAAGTGTACAACTTATCTCGAAATGTAATTTTGTACCAACTATAAAATCCCAAAATAAGACTTATCTTCACTATTGTGGAGACATACAATGTCATATATCATAAAATGGCATAAGCCTTCCATTGACTAAGTGCCCAAAAAACTAACATAGCAAACTAAGAAGGTCACGATGCTAAGGGCAGATGCTCGTCCAATACATGGCTGAGCCAAGAATTGAACTCATCCTTCAACTTCATGACATATCCATGGTCAAACCACTTCTTTGATAGCTACACAAGGAAAAAAGCAATGTTAGAGTTTAGAACACCAAATTCACATTTAGCTCATACATAGCAAGAGATTTCGTAAGGAAGCTTATTAATAAGCATGTGCATACCCAATGCTTTGGAGGTGTATCTATAAGGCTCCCATCGATTAGTTTCTTGATAAATGCCATTACATAAAATTTGCAATCAATTGCGTTTGGTTGTTTCGGCACCTACAATGTTTATCTACATATGTCTCAATTGATTGAATCCAAAAAATGCCATATATCATGCTATATAAAGGACACAATATTGAAAGCCAAAATTAATTTTCACATACCTCTATACACTTCAACTCAAACCGAGTGGATGGGCATGCAAGAGACTCTTGTAATGGTCCATGTGTGCAACTTGAAGAAATTGACTCAAGAACTCTAATAATATATAGATGTAAAATGTTAGTTAGCATTTACCCAAGCATTATGGATTCATGAACTTCAAAGTAAAGCTCTTGTCTTACCGTTGCACAATGGAAACATACTCGCCCGAATTCCCTACATGCAGTGAGTCTAGGTGCAGGAGAATATTTTTTCTCGATGACAAGCCTCTCACCTTCATGCTGTGGGAATTATAGACCACAAAAAGAGTCCAGTGGTGCCTGAAAAACATGAAGTTGTAAGTGCTCCCGTCTACTCATGACAAAAACAAGAACACATGCATCAATATGAGTAAACTATTGACTTTACCTATGTACTAGAGGTAGAAACAAGAACACATGCTTGCTCAGATCAATATGTCCAAAGAAATTTTGCAATGAAGTATTCCTCGTTGGACGCCGTGAAGCCACATAGTCATACCACAAACTATCCACGAATGAAACCTTCTCTAGAGCATCTAGGTAGGGTTTTTTCCATCCACCTACAAAATCAACATGCTTTAAGCATCTTTGAGCTGCAAATCCAAAAGCTATATTTTAGAATTAAAAAATTTACCGACATGGCAAATAGGTTAAGCACACGAGTAGACGCTTCCACATGCATGATTGACTTGGCTAATTGCACATCCACCTCGGCAATGAATCCCCAATGTGTAGAGTGTAAGTGAATAGTCTCTCCGTGTTGAAGTCTACATAACCAAAAAATCAATCCTTGCGTAGATTAAAACCATGCATATGTTAAGATAATTCAATATTCAAGCCATAGAGTTATATAAAGTATATCTTTCATAGACTGCACTTAGATCTTTTACCTTGCCCAAGACATTGTGCGTCTTAATCTCACTAGTGGATATTGTTATTATTACATTTGAAGGCTTACTCTCACTCGGAGAGCTAATATCAACATAAGATGCATTTACATTGCAAGCCATCCCCTTCAAGTTCAAACAAACAAGAGTTGACATAAGGAGCCATGGTATGTAAAATAAAGCCTACTCTTAAATTGTGTACAAAGAGACATCTTCCACCCCTTACCTTCTTCTGTTTCTTACTTTTTTTAGAGAGCACTACATGAGCCTCCTTGTTGACAATTTTCTCCTTAAGTGAGGAAACAAGAAACAAAGCATATTTATGTATATTAGTGTGAGGAAAACAAGAAATAAAGTAGTACAAAGGTTGAAGAGTAGTATTTTCATACCATTGTAAGGGAGGCTTTTCCCTCGAATTCCACATTTCTCATCGACACTTCCTCATCGATATTTTTGTTTCCATGTGAGGAGCCTTCACTATCATGGATTTGAACATTTTTCTTTGATCGAGTCTTTTGAATTGGAAGATTACAAAGTTTCGTGGTAAATACAATTTAAGGTTAGTACCATGTTTACAAAGAAGCCCTCTTACTAACTAGTACATCAGAAGCCCTCTGACCAACTAGTACATCCATCTCTTACCTTCAAAGGAGAAAAAACAACACACTTTTGTCTCTTCTTCACTTGAGATGGAGCCACATGCTCATGGTTCGCCTCATTAATGATTTCCTTCAAGAGAGTGGCATGTTATGAAAGTAAAGAAAACAAACAACAAACAAGTTAAAAAAATCAAAAAATCATTTCCTGCATACCAAAGGAGGAGACTCTTTTTGATTTTCATCCTTGTCGCTTGTCAATATGTCCTCATCAAGGTTTTCCATCCGTTGAGAAGCCACTTCACCATCATCATTGTCACAATCATCGCTTTCTTTTTTGCGTCGCTACAAGATGCAAAATGAGAGCTTAATAATATTCATGATATATATATATTTCACAATTAAGGTTAATAGGACAAGAGAAAATCTCACATGTCTGGAATATCCCTCTTTAATGCGCCGTTCAATCCCTTGAATGCGTTTCTCCTTGTTCGCCATGTATTGTTCCATGCCCTTGGCAACAAATCCCTCGATGAATACTTCCTTTTGCATGTTATAGGCTCTCTTGGACAAGTTGGATGGAGCTTTCTTTTCCCAAGCATCTTCGGCCAAAAGTCTTTGTTTCTTTTCATTGTTTTTCATGTTGATTTGAAATTTACGTTGTGCATCTAGAAACCTTGTCTTTGATTGCTTTGCAGCACTCTTTGAAGCTCCTTGCATTCCACCACCCAAGGGGCGTCCTGTCTTTTGAAGTGGGATATCTACCTCTAAGCCATGGTCGACTTTCAAGTGGCGAATCATATGAATTCTCTTGATATAGTTCGTGTTCCATCTAGGACACGTATCTGAGACTCGACATTGCCGAGCAAGTTTCCCAGAAGGAAGAATAATCTCCTCATAAGGAGGGTTTGCAAGTGCCATCTAATAGCAATGAGTACCAAAGAACCATCAATATAAAGAAGTGACATACACAAATTTGTACCACATACTTTTAGCAAAAAGAAAGACTACAAGAACTAGTGCACAAGGGTTAAACTAGGTTGACGCTTTAAGTGTGTCATGTATGCATGATTACATATTACTAAAATACATGCATGGCAACAAGACATTAATCATGGCAATAAGTGAACCCAAGCATGGCTATAAAGCATGCATGCAATAAGCACCATCGATAAAACCAGGCTGATTTTCAAACTGGGTCTGTGTAGTAAACTAGGGATAAACTAGGTCTGTGTACTAAACTAGGCAAAAGCTTTAAGTGTGTCATGCATGCATGAACACATATTACTGCATGCATTAAGCATAGCAACAAGCACCCTAGCAAGCATGACAATTATTTGTATTCCCTGGCAAAAGCTGTAAGTGTGTCATGCATGCATGAACACATATTACTGCATGCATTAAGCATAGCAACAAGAACCCTAGCAAGCATGACAATTATTTGTATTCCCTGGCAAAAGCTGTAAGTGTGTCATGCATGCATGAACACATATTACTGCATGCATTAAGCATAGCAACAAGAACCTTGCTTAGCAAGCATGACAAGTATTTGTATTCCCTGGAACACAACAAATGATGATACTCTCAACTATGTCTCCAAACAAATTAAAAAAAAGGTCAAGGAAAACTGCAAGAAGAAGGCACCGTGGGATTTTGGCGTTTGAAGGATCGTTGATGGACGGCTGATGGAGGACGTGCAGGCCAAGTTGTATCACCGCCGGCCGTCGGACTTCTGTGACGGAGGACGTGCAGCCGACGTGCAGGTCACGGAGTTCACCGCCGTCGGATCACGTCGTCGTTCCTCGTGGGCAGGGGCGGCTGCAGGCAACCGACTGGATGTTCCGCCAAATCCCTCAGACAGGAGCACCGCCAAATCCTCCGTCTCCAAATCAGCCGTCCGCCAAATCCCTCACCAGCTAGGTTTTAGCGGTGTTATCCGACGGCCACGAATCGCCCGCTCATCTCAGACGTACGATCCCTTTTCTCCCAGTTTACCTGCCCTTGTCCTAGTTTACTTTTTCGCGCATGTGATCCGACGGCTGAGAACAGCGCGCTCATCTCAGCCGTCGATCCCACTTGAGGCGCCTCTTAAAGACACCGTGTGATATAGCGACGAGGGGAGCAGGGGTCACAGTTTCATTATCTTCGAGGATGTTGCATTCCAGATAGGCTGTATCAGGAGACGGAGGTGATGGAGAGCATGCAACTCTTATAGGAGAGAGAGTGGGTGGACTTGGACGAGGTTGCCGAGCAGGTTAGAGAGTTGTTGGTAGAGTCTAGCAGGCTTTGCCAGGGTTTTGCACGGGAGGGACGCCAGAAGGCGCAAGAAGGCACTCAGGAGGAGCCTCTCATCCATTCAGCAGTTGAGCTCGCAGCCCCCGGGGCTCCGAGAGCAGGAGTTGAGTGCTAGATTGGCCTTGGAAGCAGTTGAGGAGAGTCGATCAACTATCATTCCCTTGCATCATTTTGGGCCCGTAAGGGTGACAGGATGAACAAGGAATTTTTTCGGACCCTTGCGGGAAAGTTATGGGTGGTCAGGACAGGGCCTGAGGAGGTTCTTGGGATGGCTAGAGTACTATACAGCTCTCTTCAAGGCAGAGGAGTACACAGCAGGAGTGGAGGCAGCCAGACAGAGTGCCGGAGTGCACAGCCCGAGAAGTTACAGTGAAGATGGGGTTAGGCTTGATTGCCCCGTATAGAGAGATTGAGTTGCTGGATGCTTTTACAGAGCAGGAGGGGAAGAAATGCCCACGGGAGGACGGCTTGTCCAAATCCTTCTTTACCATGTTTTGGGAGTTGCTGAAAAGGTCGTTGCTCCTGGCCTTTCGGTGGAATTTTTCTCATGGCAGAATGCCAGAGAGCATGGCGGCGGGGCTGATTTGCCTCCTCCTGAAAAGGGGGGGGTGGGAAAGGAGCTATGACAGTGGAGGCCCATCGCTTTGTTGTCAACAGCCTATAAGGTGTTGGCAAAGATGATCAGCAGTCGGTTGAGGCCGTTGTTGCCAGATATTGTGCATGATACACAGACGGGGTTTGTGCAGGATTGCAACATCTTGGACAATCTCTTTACTTTCTTTGAGGCTGCAGAGTGGGCGTACCAGAGAAGGCGGAGATCGGTGATACTCTTATTGAACTTTGAGAAGGCCTATTACCGGGCCTTCTTAGAGGGTACACTTGCGTGGTTGGGCTTTCCCCAAGGGCAGCAGGGCGCTTATAGGAGTACATATGGGGGAGCCCTTTTCTCCTGATCGGTCTGTTCTGCAAGGGTGCCCTCTTTGGCCCCCTACCTTTTCTTGTTCTTTGCAGAGGCTATGGATGGATTTTTGAGGGACACAACTACATGGATTCACAGTTTGCAGAAGCCCAATAATACTAGCCAGGTCCTTTTGTTCCCTTGGGCCATATGAAAAAAAAGAGCGGGTAGCAACACGCTCTCAAACCCATCTAATGTCTAATGGGGATAAAACTTTGCGAGTGGATAGAGAGCAATCCCATGGAACCACTTGCAAAGTTTCACCCCCCATTGGATGCTAGATGGATGTCCTACCTAAACCTACTCTTAGGGGAGTGGATAGAGAGCAATCCCATGAAACCACTTGCAAATTTTCACCCCATTGAATGCTGGATGGATGTCCTACCTAAACCTACTCGTAGGGGACGTATGCCGATAACACTCGTCGAGGATGATACGGAGAGTATGGAGAGTGTTCGAGTTGCTCTAGACACATTTTACCTTGCGGCAAGTGCCAAGATCAACTCGAACAAGTCTGGGGGCTTTTTTATAGATCCTACTTCTACCTACGTTTGGGGCCAGGAGCTGGGCTTCACATGGGTGGCTACGGGACAGACAGCTCGTTACTTGGGTTTTCAGGTGGACATAGACATCACTACATCACAGCAGTTTGTTCTAGTTCTGGAGGAAACTGGTCTTTTGGGGTGTAGCGAGATTAACATTAGCAGGTCGTGCTCCAGTAGTCAAACGGGTGTTACTTGCAACAGCTTGGTTTGTTGCTTCTTGTGCTGGTCTTTCTCCCGATCATGTATTGCTCAGCTACATCGGATGATCTCCAATCTCTTATGGGCTGTATCTAATGGCTCTCAAGCTACGAGAGCGAGGGTGGCCTGACACACTATCATTCAGCCTCGATCTGCTGGCGGGTTGGGGATCCTCGACCCAAAGTAAGTTGCAGAGTATAGCCCTGTTGTGCTACTCCAGGGTTGCATACCTGGAAGGTGTTATTACATGAGGGGATTCGCTAGTGTACTCCAAGGAGGGGAGGAGCTTGGAGACCTTCCCTACGATACATCTTCACAGAGGCGTCCGCAGTTTTTTGGGCGTGTGGAGGTCCTTGCGGGGATGCCTGATGCAACATGCCCCGAAGTTGCAGCATAGAGATGGACAACCAGCCTCTTCTGTGGTGTAGCCACATCAGAGATGATGGGGGACATGATTGGGGAGTGCACACATGTCAATTGGTCTAGTTGGGACAGAGAGGTTGCATGCTCAATTCACACCTGATGAGATATTTACAGAGGGCTCAATGATGAGACCTTGTCGACACAAGTGGGGACCGGCAAAGGCATCAGCTTACGGAGGAGGGAGTTCGACTAAGTGATCCCCCCAGCTTGGTTTGCTCGACAAGGGTGGGTGATAACAGGGGTTCTTGGTGGCAACGCCCGTTTACCAAACTTTGAGCTCACTGCAAGGGCAGTCACTCACAGGTGTGCGCTTTTGCTGCACAGGTCGTAGCTGGGGACTTGCCGGACACCGTATGCGAGCCACGAATGGCTGTAAGCATACAACCAGGGAAGGAAGCTCAAACAGAATGCAAAGGGTGTGTCACTCACCGCTCAACTGCCGCCTTGAAGGATTCCCGCGTCGCAGCAGTGAAGAAGGAGCCGTCGCCGCCGCTCTACCGCCTCTCCGTCGCCGTGCCGCTACACAGTGCTCGATCGCTCTCTCACTCACTCTCTCTCTCTCTCACACACGCAGGAGAAGGAAACCAAGGAGATAAGGCAAGAGCACTCTTGTATTCACAACACATGAGAATGCGGATTTTAGGGTTACATTTGACTCTTATAGGTGACTTGGCCGTTCACACTTGGGCGCCCATACATGGCCGGCCGATCCTAACCCTTATCCTACTAATATTCAAGGTGCGCCTCTCATCGACGATCACCCAATCCCTTCATCCTTAACATATGGTGCTGACAAGCCCGGCCCATGACTCAGAATATTTAAATTAATGACGTAAAACATAGTACGTCTCAATGTCCGTCATAGGTTAACATGCCCCCCTTCCTGATGTAGATTCCGTCCTCGGAAGCTATGGTATGGTAAGCTCGAGAGGGTTGTTGTTGACCGTCTGCAAAACAGGGAAGTAGAGTGAAAGTATGCTGGAATTCAAAAGATATAAAGTGTATAAATTCAAGCATGTTAGACCACAATGGATGTTGCTATGAGAACTTAGTTTAAGGGTCACATGAATGAGCTAGTGTAGCAAATTAACAGGAGTTTAAAATTATTGAAAGTAAATCAAGAGTAAGCAAGGTGTCAAAGGTTAATCAAGGTTTATAACTGGCCTAAGTCAAGGAAAATAACCAAGCTTAATAAATAAATAGATGACCACACTGTGTCTACTCTGATGTTTCTTGTGTCCCTAGGCTTGTGGTATTAACTTGTTCTTAGAGTAGAATGCTATGACAATTTTTACACACAATGGCGACCTTCCTAAGGCAAAACTAACATCGATCCTGGTACCATGTTTAACACAAGGCATTATCTAGGAATCTATTAGCTCACCTTAGGCAAGGCTATCCCCTACCAACCAAGGCATCGGTCTGGAGTAGAATACTCCTCGCCTACCAAGTATCAATAAGGCGATAGGCCAACATTAAAGCACATCATAGACTTGTATTGCCATTTATTGTAGGCTTTTTTTTAAAAATCTATTTCTTTTGATCTTCGCTCTTGAACTATAATTTGTCTTGCATCCTTTCGACAAAGGGGTAATAGCTATGTCCTAGATGTCAACACACACATGGCCAGGTGTCAAACATTAAGATGGTTTGACCCTAGACCTAAGACAATCGTATTCCAAGGTTAACTAAAGACGTCATGCTGCCTAGGAATATTTCCAATAAAGTTAAGCTCATTAATGATTTACACTAGCATGCAAGCAACTTCAAAAACTAAGTAGTACATTGACAATTTCCATGTGGTCATGCATTATAGTTTATGCAATTAATTGAACAATAAAAACGAAAGAGAGTGGGTATGAAAGAATTACACCTGTAATTGGAGATCTCCTTGATTTGACGAGACAGCTTGCAATTTGATGTAGATATATTTTGATGAACGTTGCGGCAGTCTCAGGACTTGAAAGCGAACCCACCTCAAACTTTTCAACCTGTACAATCAACTAACAAGCACTATACCTCGAGAGGCACATCAGTGTGAAAATTTCAAGACTTGTTTAAGGAATCTAAACTAGAAAAAACTAGAAAACACTAACCTACCTACCAGTCACCACACTACTACTGAGGACACGGTAAGAGGATGTTGTAGAGTCCTGGCTCTAGCCCTAAGGCTAAGCCTCTATCCGCATCATCCAAACAAATAAAGTCAACCTCAGTAGTGCCATGAGTTTCATCCGTCCATTCATCATTGTCAGATATTTCCTTTTCATTTTCCCATCCACATAAACTCATAAAAAATGTAACCATGCGAGGATAGTCATCTTGTGGAAAAGGAAAGCATTGGGCGATCGGGGATATGTCCTCTACGGAGTAGGGGTCAGTCATGGTCAATAGGCGAATTAGCCATTCTAATTCCTCAACATTTTCCTCTCTGGCTAGTACATCTATATGATCCCATTCAGTTTCAATTACATGATAGCACATGTGGAATATCTGAGAAAGGTACAGATGATACCTCTCACCAAAGGTAGGAGTGGATGAAGTGTATGATGATCGGGCATCTGCCATATCTGCAAACACAGATATAGCATCAGTAGGTTTATGATAGGTCAATCTAGTTCTTGATTGTATACGGATATTTCTCTTGTTTTTGTGCTCTTGCTCTTTTTACTATTTTTTGTTTTTCTTTTCTTTGTTTTTTTTAAAAAAAAATGTATGAAGCTATATATATACATCCCCTTGAATTTGGCAATTACATGGTCAGGGGAGAAGGTTAAGGAGGAAGCATTAGAATGTCGAGCGTGAGTACATGCTCCCCCTTTCCTTGGGTAGATCATATTATTTGCAATGATGTTGCAGCCTCTTGGAACCAATTTGTCCAGCGGGTCATAGGTTGTGATGTGGGCAGATAGCTTTTTATGACCCTTGTGGCCACATCCAATTGCAGAGATGGTAGTGTACGCTCCCATTGACGAATGGAGGAAATGGTTTCCGACGATACTATTACAAGGGGAGACGTAGACTCATCGGTTTTTTGTTGGGTGTTGACAAGAGTAGGTGTAGAGCATGTAGAAACTTCTATATGAGTGTGTGCCTGGCATGAGGAGCTAGAAGCTTCATGTGGCTCCCCCCTTCCTGAGCTAGGTGGTAATGATCGATATCGTTTGGGAATCCAAACTAACTCTGGAAGAAGTGGTGCGGAGCACTCTATTACCTTTCCCTTACCACGGTCTTGAATTGTCATTGGGGTGGCAACTATTGGTTTGCAAGGTTTTACAGGTGATGTAGAGGGATTCAACTTATGTTTAGGGACCCAAATCTGGTCATTCCCCTCGTAGTACCCTTGGGCTACTAATAATTTTTTAGGGATCCATCGCGATGTTACATTGCCCTTTCTCGGGTGGGTAGCTGCTTTCCTTTTACGAGGCTTCTTGGTGGCTGAACGAGATTGAGCAGGGGAAGTAGCTGTTAACGAAGCTTTGGGAACCCATTTGTATATACTCTTTGGCATAGTAAGCGGAGCTTTAGAGACCACCCTGCATGTTTCCACTCTTGGCGTTGAAGCGTTAGAGGAATGGCAAACAATCAAAGATGGTTTTGCCACTGGACTTTGTGAATTTTCATTATCTAATATTTGAGTGGATGACTTAGGTGCGGGATTTTGAGCGGTCAGACCTAGTGTTGGTTTTTGCGTCGTGACTTGTCTGGTTGCGCAATCGATATTGCATTTGGTGGCCATCATCCATTTGCGCCCTAAGTTTACAGTCCCTTCCATTGTACCAGTAGGCAATACCAAAAAGCTTTGAATTATGGTCCCCTTGTCATAGGCAACTGGAGTGTGCAAAATTCCTGAGACAGGGGTTTTCTTCTTGTTGATTCCTTGAACTTGGATAGCACTCTTGGATAAAGGTGGTTTTCCAAGTTGACACCACACGCCATATGATAGCAAATTGTGTTGCGCTCCTGTATCCAATAATGCATTATACAGCACCTCTCCGTAAGGACTGAAAAGATGCAGGGGGGAAGAGAGCTTGAGCTCTTGCAAGCACACACACACACTCACAAAACCCTAATAGAGAACACACAAGGTGAGAGGCTGAAAATCTTCTTCTTCTCTACTCAACACTCAACACACCATATACAAGAATAAGAGTACACATAATATGAAAGGTACTCAACCAATACATACACGGGTTCTCTATAGTGTGAACCCGACTAAATGAGCTGGCGCTATAACTATGCCAGTCTCTAGAATGGCTGTCACACAGCCTGTCATCCCACTGGCCGCATATCTCATATGATCTCACCAACCATGCCAGTGGTGTAAGTGTGGGGCCTATCCCCCAGGCGGGTCATCAGTGGCCACCGCCTCACTAGACGAGCTCGATATCTCAACACTCCCCCTCGAGCTCAACTCCATCTCATGTACGCTAAGCGAAGCCTTGAATCTGCGGAGCTTCTCTGTACCCAATGCTTTGGTGAAGATGTCAGCTACCTGATCCTCTGTGTGCTGACATAAACAAGGTCAAGGTCTCCTGCCAAGACCTTCTCTCTGACGAAGTGGTAGTGGACCTCTATGTGCTTCGTACGAGCATGAAAGACTGGGTTCCTGGCCAACTGTATACTGCTAATGTTGTCACAGAAAATGACAACTTGTCTATCCACTGATAGACCCAAATCTGCAAGTAGCTTTCTCAACCAAGCTACCTCACATGCTGCCATAGCAACTCCTCTGTACTCGCCCTCTGTACTCGATAGAGCAACCATAGGCTACTTCTTGCTGCTCCAAGTCACAGCAGCACTCCCCAAAGAAAACATGAATCCACTGGTAGATCTTCTATCTGAGATACTACCAGCCCAATCAGCATCTGTGTACCCATGTACACATATCTCTGTCCCAGTCTCATAGAATAGTCCACAATGCAAAGTAGACTTCACATACCTCAGTATGCGTCTCACTGCATCCAAATGCGATTTCCGTGGAACCTGCATAAACTGACTCACCAACCCAACAGCATAGCCCAAATCTGGTCTGGTGATCGTCATGTAGATCAAACTTCCTACTATGCGTTTGTACATAGTAGGATCCTCCAGTGATCGTCATGTAGATCAAACTTCCTACTATGCGTTTGTACATAGTAGGATCCTCCAAGATCTCTCCTGAATCTGCACTCAACTTTCCATTCTGATCCAATGGCACAGAAATAGGCTTACAGCCTGTCATACCATACTTGGACAACATGTCCAAGCCATACTGTCTCTGCAGTAATCCAATACCATGTGGTGACCTAATCACCTCAATGCCCAAGAAATATCTGAGCTCCCCCAGATCCTTCATCTCAAACTTCTGTCTAAGCAAGATCTTTACATCAAAGATCTCTGCATCATGGTCCCTCGTAATGATCAAGTCATCTACATAGATGACAACAAGCACAACTCCTCTATCACCATGTCTCACATACAATGAGAAATCTGCATTGGCTACATGAAAGCCAATAGTGACAAGATATTCAGAAATCTTGTCAGACCATGCTCTTGGTGCTTGCTTTAAGCCATACAAGGCTTTCTTCAACCTGCAAACATGCTCGGGGTGACCCACATCCTCATAACCAGGTGGCTGCAACATATACACCTCTTCTTGCAAATCCCCATGCAAGAATGCATTCTTTACATCCATTTGATGTAAAGACCATTTCTTTGACGCAGCCACTGCTATCACAACTCTCACCGTTGCCATCTTGGCAACTGGGCTGAAAGTTTTCTCATAATCAATCCCATATGTCTGCGCATATCCTTTGGCTACCAATCTAGCCTTGTACCTGTTTATGCTTCCATCACTGTTATGTTTAACTTTGTACACCCACTTGCATCCAATGGCTTTCTTGCCTTCAGGCAATTGCACTAAGTCCCAAGTTTCATTTCCATATAGTGCATCCATCTCCTCATCCATAGCTTTCTCCCAACATACATTTCCAACAGCCTCATCAATGCATGTGGGCTCAACAACCTGCACAACCTTTGCCATATATGCATAGTGATGTGCCACATAACCATCATAAGTAAACCTCTGCACAGGGTTCTTCACTCTACCAGATCTTCGTAGCTTTTCATTCATGGCTTCCATAGCCTTTTTTACACCAGGTGTTCTCATAGCTGGGATCCCAAGCTCCTCATCAAGGCTCATATCTGAGCCACTAGACTCTCCATCAACATGAGAATGCCCTGCAGAAATGTCAGGCATACCAAGGGGCTCAACCACTTTCTCTTTTCCTTTACGTGATATAGTAATCACATTTGCAGGGCTGGTATTATGACGCAGCCTGCCACTCCATGGTCTATCAACAGACCCACTAGATGAGGACTCTCCTAGTCCACTCAAAGACTGTGATTGCTGACCTGCATTCTGTGCAACCATACTTCCACTCACATCAGCCCCAATAGCTTCTTTTTCAGCAGCATACCAGCTGCTCATCTCATCAAAGACAACATCCCTGCTTACCCTCAACTCACGTGTAGCAGGATTATAACACCTGTATCCCTTTTGCTCAAGGGAATATCCAATAAACACACATTTTTCAGCTTTCGGATCCAGCTTAGTTCTCAGCTCATCTGGCACATGCACATATGCAATGCATCCAAAGACTTTCAGATGAGACAAATCTGGTTTTCTGCCAGTAAACCTCTCCTCTGGAGTTACATCATGTATGGCTGCAGTTGGAGTCCTGTTCATGATGTATACTGCTGTAGAAACAGCCTCATCCCAATAGCAATGCGGCATATTCTTCTCTTCCATCAATGCTCACGCAATCTCAGCAATGTGCCTATTTTTTCGCTCAGCAACTCCATTTTGCTGCGGAGTGTATCTGCATGTATACTATCTCTGAATACCATTCTTCTTCAAATATTCAGAGAACTCATTGGAGAAGTACTCTCCCCCTGCATCTGACCTTAGGCACTTTACATATTTCCCTGTTTGCTTTTCAACCAAAAATCTGAAATTCTGAAAGTGAGTGAACACCTCACTCTTCTCCTTCATGAAATATACCCACACTTTTCTTGTGTGGTCATCAATGAAAGTCACATAATACCTGCAGCCTCCCATAGATACGGTCTTCGTAGGACCCCATACATCTGAATGCACAACATCTAGTGCATTTCTGCTCACATATCTGTTACGTGGAAACACATGCTTTGTTTGCTTCCCAAATTGGCATGCTTCACAGATTTTATGCATACCTTCCACTTTAAATTTTGGCAACCCTGTCACAATTCCTTTTGTCTGCATAGACTTCAATCTCTGCACATTCACATGTCCAATTCTTTTATGCCATATGTCTGTGTCTGCAACAATTCCTGAACCATTTGCAAACATCGCAGCACTCATCTCAGGCATGTCTACATCCAACGTAAACATTCTGCCCACTCTGTTGCCTTTTGCAACCAACCTACACTTGTCTTTAAAATCTTCAACATAACATCCATCAGGGTTAAACCGAACCTGCAAACCCTCCTCAATCATCTGGCCAACTGAAATCAGATTCTTTGTTATGTTCGGTACATGAAGTACATCTGCAAGGTACTTCACTTTGCCATCCTGCATAGACAATGGCACATCTCCAACGTGGGCAATTGGATGAGCAGTGTCATCCCCTGTTTCCACAAAACCTGGTCTTTCCGGGTTTTTCATCTCTTTGAACCACTCCCCATGACTCGTCATGTGGTTCGAAGCGCCTGAATCCACATACCATACATTATCCTTTTGTGCTGCATCAACATTTTCAGACATGGCATTCACAACATGCTGCATAACAAACAACCTTTCATTATCCTCATTATTTCTGCTTGAGGATGCATAGTTGTTTTGCTGCACTTTCCCATTTTGCATGTCAGCCTGCTTCTTATAACATTCTGACTGCACATGTCCAGGCTTACCACAATAATAGCATTCACGTGCATCATTATATTGCCTTTGCCAATTTCCACGGCCTCTTTGACTCCCCCTGCCTCTGAATTTGCCTCTTCCACCTGCGTGTTGTTGTTGTTGTTGTTGATTCTGGGACTGTTGTTGTTGTTGCTGCTGCTGGCCATAATTCTGATTACCTGTTCGGCCACCTCCTTGACCGCGTCCACGGCCTCCTCTACCTCGTCCTCTTCTTGAACTCGTGTAGAAGGCCTGTTGCTCTGAACTGTTTTTGCTTTGTGAAGACTGTTGGTCTTCACCCAAGTTCTTCTCTTCGATAATCAGCATAGACACCAAATCTGTAAAGTTGGGAATGTTTTCCCGAGTCTGAATAGACGTTTTAAATGCCTTGTATTGTGGCCCGAGACCACGTAGACAGACTTCCACCTTGTCATCATCATCTACTGACACACCAATAGATGCAAGGGATTCCACAATACCCTTTATCTTCAGCGCATAGTCATTCGTCACAGACATGCTCTTTTTCTCCACAGTATGAAGTTCATTCTTCAACTGTATCTTACGTGCCTTGGTATTTGTTTCATAGAGCTTTACCAAGGTGTCCCATGCCTCCTTGGGGGACTTGGCATCCTGAATGTGCCCAATCATGGTGTCCTGTATACTAATGGAAAGCCAATACATAACCTTCCTGGCTCCTTGGTTCCAGTCTTTAAACTCTTTCACATCTGCAGAGCAGTCAGATTTATATCCGGTATCTCCGGTGCCTCTTCATGCTCACCTTCTATGTAGTCCCAATAGCCTTTTCCCATCAGGAAATTGGTCAACCTGAACCTCCAAGCATGGAAGTTATTCTTATCAAGCTTCTCAGCCATAATCTGAGTTATCCCATCATTTGACATCTTGCCAAACACACAATTTTACCAGAAACTGCACTCTGGTTTTTTCTGCACAACTGCTGTATTTTCTGCACAGCGGTACTGCAGTCCACTCAAATGTCACAACCAGTGACCTCAATGTGCATACATACACCCAATGGCAACTGTAGACCTCTTTGCAGCACCCACAGTGTCTGCACAATTAATCTGTCTTCCTGCAGTACTTAAAACAGAGTTCTACAGAGAATCGATGACTTACCCGCAGTGCTCGAAATCGCCTGCTTTCTGAAAAACGGAGGTCTAGACGCGCCCGAAACGCCTTTTCGGCCCGGAAATTATAGTCCGAAGGACTGTATAGTTGCCCTATAGCTTTACTCCCGCGAAGAAAGCTCCTCAATCAGAGACCGTTTGCCGGTGCCTCCCGTAGAGCTCCCGACAAGGGTGTAGTCACCAACACAATAGGAAAGAGTAGTTGAAGCTCTTACCCTCATACCGCTTCCTGTGGTTCTCTTGCTTGCAGCTCAGCCCTTAGCACGAACCAGGCTCTGATACCATGAAAAGATGCAGGGGGGAAGAGAGCTTGAGCTCTTGCAAGCACACACACACACTCACAAAACCCTAATAGAGAACACACAAGGTGAGAGGCTGAAAATCTTCTTCTTCTCTACTCAACATTCAACACACCATATACAAGAATAAGAGTACACATAATATGAAAGGTACTCAACCAATACATACACGGGTTCTCTATAGTGTGAACCCGACTAAATAAGCTGGCGCTATAACTATGCCAGTCTCTAGAATGGCTGTCACACAGCCTGTCATCCCACTAGCCGCATATCTCCCATGATCTCACCAACCATGCCAGTGGTGTAAGTGTGGGGCCTATCCCCCAGGCGGGTCATCAGTGGCCACCGCCTCACTAGACGAGCTCAATATCTCAACAAGGACTCTGTAACTCAATTGGGAATCTTAGAGGTGGGTCAGATTCCAGTGAATCCTCGTCTGCCTCCTCGAAAAATGCTTGTGTAATCCCCAAGTTGGCTTCTCGTTGTCGCCTAGCACGCTGTTGACGTTCTTTGGCTTCGACTCTTGCTTGTATCTTTTTAAGCTCAGCTTGTTCTTTAGCTGCCTTCTTTTGATGGATTGCATGTAACTCCTCCTGGCTCAGGGAGTCATAGTATCTTTTAAATTTACTCCCATTAAGGAATCCAATGGTTTCAACTCCGTCGAGAGTCTCCACTCTACTGGTACCTTGCGGGGTAATTTCACATACTCTATATGGTCCCTTACCAGCATATTTGAGCTTCTTCTTTTCGTTTTGCACTCCATACATCAGGACTTTATCCCCAACCTTGATGTCCTTGTCCTTTAGATGGCGATCAAACCATTTTTTCCTTCTATCCTTCTCCACAAGGGCATTGTATACAGCCAATTGTCTTTCTTCATTTAGCCGCTCAAGGATATACAATCGCTCTACTAAGGGATTACCATCCCAACCCTCTTGAGTAGCAACACGAAGACTAGGAATGACAAATTCCCACGGCATGATTGCTTCTTGGCCATATACCATTTTGAATGGTGTGCAATTAATAGCCACTTTGTACGCAGTACGATAGGCCCATAAAGCTGTCGTAAGCTTTAGATCCCAATCCGTGCGATGAGCTTCAACTGTCTTTGTCAAAACAGAGATTAATGTCTTGTTTGTACTCTCGGCTTGGCCATTCGCTTGTGGATAATAAGGAGTAGATTTATGATGGGATATCATGAAATTTGTTGTGAGCTCCTTAATCACGTCATTTATAAAATGCGTACCATTGTCGCTCACAAGTTCAAAAGGACAACCGAATCGTGTGATTATATTTTCAAAGAGGAACTTGGCTGTTGTCCTTGCATCTGCCTTACGTGTCGCTTTCGCTTCAGCCCATTTGGTCATATAGTCAGTGGCCACAATAATATAGTGAGATTGTGTGTTTCGGGCCGCTGGACTAATTGGACCTACAAAGTCTAAACCCCACTTTTCAAATGGTTGGTTTACTTTGATTGGATGTAGGGGCATCTGATCTTTCCGTTGGGGTTTCTTGTATCGTTGGCATTCATCGTCGCAACCTTTCACAAAGAGTGTTGCATCTTGGAACATAGTGGGCCACCAATACCCTGATTGTAAGATCTTTCGCGCAGTTAAGTCTCCTGAGAAGTGACCACCGGCTACGCCCATATGTGCCTCTTGCAAAATGTATAGATACTCATCCTCTCGGGCACAACGCCTAAGAACGTCATCCTTTCCTCTTTTATAAAGAGTCCCGGCTATCAGGCAATAGGGTTCGCATTCTTTGATCAGCTTTCGAGCTAGATCTTTACGAAGCTCCTTGGGTGGAAAGCCATTAACCAAAAAGTTAACAATCTTCTCACTCCATTCAGGCATTGTCTCCACCATGAACAGGAAAGTGTCTGGTAAGTCATCATCAACCCCTGTAGGAGCCTCACCATTAGGTATGCGAGACAAATGATCAGCCATAACATGTTTTTTGCCAGGTCTCACAACAACAATGAAATCAAACTCAAGAAGAATCAATAGCCATCGTGTGATTCTTCCTGTGGAGCATGGTTTGTTTACCAGATACAACAATGCTTGATGATCCACATAGAAAACAAACTTGGTGGCAAGGAGGTTATAACAAAATTTCCTTACTGCATATATCATTGCCAACCCTTCTCACTCCGTAGTGGTGTAGTTTATCTCAGCATCGTTCAACTGGCGACTGGCAAAGCTAATGGGGTAGTCTAGCTTGTGTTCTCCAGGTTGAGTCAACACACACCCAATAGCAAAGTTTGATGCATCAATATGCACATGGAAGAGTAAATCCGAGTTAAGCATTCTCAAGATTGGAGCCAGGGATTTCATATTCACGTGATCACAGCCTTTTTTCTTGTGATCACAGCTATTGTTCACAAATCTCAATGTTCACAAAATTCACAGTTCTCAAATCCTAGAGGGTGGGATGACCTGGTAACCCACAATTGGCCCGCCGGGCTACAAGTCTGGACCGCCGGGCCCGCCGGGCGCGCAGAAGCCCGCCGGGCCCGCCTCCCGACCCGGCGGGCTATATTGTAGTATAAAAGGGTGGTCCAGGGGGTCACTGTTCACAGAATCTTCCTTGTACTTGGTGTCAGTGGTGCTAGTGTGATCAATCTGAGGTAATTTTTAAGTTGAAAGTGTTGGTGTCATTTAATTTTTTGCATACGCTTAAGTTTAACGTTGTTTGTGATGCATGTGCATGTGTCGTTAAATGTTAAGAGGCCCGCTCTGCAGATGGCCGAGCGATTGGCTAGGTCTGCTGATGTGCACTCTTAATATTTAACTTATGTAGAAGTTTTCGTTGTGGCACGGTATCTGCAAATGGTCGGTTTACTGACTAGGTTTGCAGTTACCAAGTTACAATGCGGCTTTGTTTTTGTTAAATGCTTTGAGAGCCCGCTGCAGATGGCCGGTTTACTGGCTAGGTCTGCTGATGTGCGCTCGTAGCATTTGACATGTGTGATGCTTTGCTACTTAGTACGGTATCTGCAGATGGTCGGTTTACTGACTAGGTCTGCTGACACCAAGCTATGTGGTGAAGTTTGTTTTTGTTATTTGGTTTGATAGTCATCTGCAGATGGTCGGTATACTGACTAGGTCTGCTGACGATGTGTCAAAGCATTTAACTTGTGCCATAGTTTTCATCTTAATGCGATATCTGCAGATGGTCGGTATAATGACTAGGTCTGCTGACGTCAAGTTAAGTCGTAAACTTGTGTTTTGTGTTTGTTTTTGACGATGAATGTGATTATTTAGTTTGCATGACATGAGTCATAAGTGTGTTGGATGTAGAAATCTCTTAGTTAGCTTACAAATAGCATTTTTTGTGGTTATAAATGTTGCAACTATTTGTCAATTATATTGTGCAGATTGATGGCGACGCTTGCACTTACTCCTGAAATCAAGAAATCAATTCGTATCAAACTCGTTACCTTCATTAGTTGCTTGTCACCTAATCACATCGAGGGTATTGTGTCTGATAGGAATCGATTTGAGCAAATATTAGGTGAGGTTGTCCGCGCAGTGAAAAATATCCATGTGGGTGCTGATGGAGCAGCCATCAAGCATTTTGTTACTAGCATTGTGGGCAACATGCCTAGATGCGCTGTTGACCTAGGTGACGACAGACCAGCGGAAACAAATGAATCCAAGCTGGAGCACTTCCACACAAAATGGAAGGTAGAGAAAGAGAGGTCCAAGCGTGCAAAGGCCATAGACACCCAAGCTATCCTGAGCAAGAGAGCTCGCAAAGAGCTGGACCGGCCTGCTGATGAACAAGAAGATTTATCATCTGGTGCACGTGAGGTCTCTAAAGGCACCCACTTGCAGCGCACAAAGCATAATACTAACTGCAGCATGACAATTGGGTTGCCTGTAGAGGCCATCATCACAGAAAAGAAGATGGGCTCTGGATCGTACGGCGTTGTACATAAATGCCATATTCAAGGTGTCTCCTGGTTTCCAGAAGGCATTTCTTATTGTGCAAAGCAATTCCTTGGTAGTCGAAGGGCTCAATTGAAGTCTTTTGCTCAGGAGGCTTCAATCGACCTAACCCACAGGGGCATAGTGCGCGCCATTGGGCACACAAGGAAGGAGCCATGGATACTGCTCTTCCCCCTCTTTAATGGGGGAAGTCTTGGAGATATAATGGAGTGTGTTCCGCCTCCTAAGGGGACCCTCAGTTCTGCAGGCAAAGGCAACACATACAAGAAAAAACAAGTGGCTCCTCATGAAATGGAGCGATACAAGTCTTTGATTTTTCATGCTCCCGAGCTTATCTGTGCCCTTGTGAATACCATGGCCTTTGCACATGCTGAAGGGATCATCCACAATGATTGCCACCCCTGGAATATAATGATAGATTTCACCAAAGAAGGGGTGCCACGGGTAGGCATCATTGACTGGGGTCTTGCATTAAGGGATGGGATTGAGTTCAAACCCACAAATATCGCCAACAAAGCAGAGCACGATCAACGCCCCTGGAGAGCCCCTGAGCTCGCAGATGTAAGGTCCCCTTGTCCATGGAGCAATGCATCAGATGTCTTCTGCTTGGCTTGGGTGATTGAAAAGTTTACATTATTTTGTGCTGAGTTTGCAGAAATGACCAAAGTGCCGTGGGTGGGTAAAACTGCCATCCACACAAATTTGATTAAGGAATGGACGGCTGCCTATATGACGCCATCAAAGGAAGATAGGAAGACCATGGCAGATTTTGAGGAGCAATTGAAGAATTTGGAAGTGTCACCTGCTGCATGCTTACGTCCACTATCTGAGATGACACCACACTTATTTTAAAGCCTCTTGTAAATGATATGTTTTGGTTGGCTATCTATTCCATGACCTGCCTTTAATCGACTGACACTATTTTGGTCCCAATTGTTAAATATTATTTTGATCCCAATTCTCTCTCTCTCTCTCTCTCTCTCTCTCTCTCTCTCTCTCTCTCTCTCTCTCTGAGTATTTGAAAATAACAAGTTTGCAGTAAATAAACATTGATTTTATAAACTTATACCTAACATCTGAAAATAACTTTAAAGCTATTCCTAAATTAACATTGATTCTATAAACTTAAAGTGTATACATACTTTTTCTCAGATGGCTGATAATAATGAAGCCGCAAAGAAGGCATTTGAACGCTTAAAGCAAATCTCGGGCACTGGCACTGTGAATGATGCGGCACGTATTGCCGGACGCACCTCCAAATGGGCACCGGCCCATGGATTACAGTATGCCCAAGTAAATAAGAATGTGTCCAAAGAGATGGTCAAGAGCATCTGGCCTGACGTCTCCAATGATGCCATAAAAAAAGGGCGCTTGAAGCTAACACAATGTAGTGTTCCTTTAATTATCGAGCATGCGGAGCGCATTTTTGTGGATGTCATGGCCCAACCCATGCATCACGGTGACTGTCCCCTCTGGTTTGCTAAAATGCTATATGCACAATTTGTGCAGAATTCAGTTGTAGACTTTAGCTCTCGACCTCCTCATCTACATGTGGAAGACATTCGGAGTGAGTCAATCACTATGCCTCGAGATGAGTTGCAACTGGCCATTCTTGGAGCCTCAATGGAAGTTCATCACACGGTTGATGAGCTTCAAACTCAAATCAACCAAATTAGAGGCACCCAAGGCCCTCAACAGACGGAAGCAGCACCAGAGCGCGGGCAAGCACCTGAAAGTTCAAGCGCTAGAGATATACTAAGAGAGAACAAGCTCTTGAAGAGACGCATAACGCAAATGGAGGAGCAAGGCCATGCAAACTCTCCTATGACGGCATTTGAACACCCGAATAGTTTGGAGCAACCACCTCTACATGGGCACGAAAGTGGCGGACCATGCCCTATTTGTTATAGTTTCTTTCACTCATGGTCTGGCCACTACACTGTCCCATGTGGGCACATGTACCACTTGACCTGTCTTTTGCAACACATGGTCAACAGTACTACGTGTGCTTTGTGCGGCAAAGAATTTCACAAAAATTTGTATATATGTTTTAAATTGGGTGCCGACTATGATCGGTTGACCAATGCACGACACATGGACGAGTTAGAGCCGCATTTAAACTTATCTCTCTCTTAAATGCAACCCTGGAATTTAACAAGATTCGGCAACTTTGTTCAAAAGATTTCCAATGCTCTCTCTCTATCTCTCTCTCTCTCTCTCTCTCGCACACACACAAACACATGCACACAGATTACTTTGGAGTGTGTCAAAACTAACATGATTTCGTATTCTAAGTTTAACATGACATGACTAAAAACCATACTCTCTAAATTGACACTAACATGTTTGATATCCAGTTGTTGCAAGACGGATTACTTTGGAGTGTCTCAAAACTAACATGATTTCGTATTCTAAGTTTAACATGACATGACTAAAAACCATACTCTCTAAATTGATCACCAACATGTTTGATATCCAGTTGTTGCAAGACGGATTACATTGGAGTGTGTCAAAACTAACATGATTTCGTATTCTAAGTTTAACATGACATGACTAAAAACCATACTCTCTAAATTGATCACCAACATGTTTGATATCCAGTTGTTGCAAGACGGATTACATTGGAGTGTGTCAAAACTAACATGATTTCGTATTCTAAGTTTAACATGACATGACTAAAAACCATACTCTCTAAATTGATCACCAACATGTTTGATATCCAGTTGTTGCAAGACGGATTACATTGGAGTGTGTCAAAACTAACATGATTTCGTATTCTAAGTTTAACATGACATGACTAAAAACCATTCTCTCTAAATTGACACTAACATGTTTGATATCCAGTTGTTGCAAGACGGATTACTTTGGAGTGTCTCAAAACTAACATGATTTCGTATTCTAAGTTTAACATGACATGACTAAAAACCATACTCTCTAAATTGATCACCAACATGTTTGATATCCAGTTGTTGCAAGACGGATTACATCGGAGTGTGTCAAAACTAACATGATTTCGTATTCTAAGTTTAACATGACATGACTAAAAACCATTCTCTCTAAAATGTTCACCAACATGTTTGATATCCAGTTGTTGCAAGACGGATTACATTGGAGTGTGTCAAAACTAACATGATTTCGTATTCTAAGTTTAACATGACATGACTAAAAACCATTCTCTCTAAAATGTTCACCAACATGTTTGATATCCAGTTGTTGCAAGACGGATTACATTGGAGTGTGTCAAAACTAACATGATTACATCAAACGTGAGGAGCGTCTGCGGGTGGCTTTACTAACACCAAAATCGGGTTGCAAGTTTTCTTCTATCTCTTCAATAAAGCACAAGTTATCGCTCGTATGTGGGACATTAGGCTCTACATCTCCATTCTCTTCTGCATCATACTCATCCTGAGTAATGTCATATGTCCACTTAGGCATCTCTTCGTTGTAATTATCTGACTCAATTGACTTCACCAATTTATCATTACAATACATATACACCAACTTCTCAGCTCTATCACTCAATAAACGATTTCTGCTAATAGAATGCACAAACTGCTCCAATTACGTTCAGAACTAGAATTTGAAGCACATTGCACAAGCACTCTCACAGCTAAGCGTCGCAAAGTTGGAACACTTCCCCCATTCAACATCCACCATTTCCAAGCAGGCTGTTCCTTAGCAAGCTTTTGCACAAACTCCAAGGCAAATCTACCTTCTTTCAATTTATACTTGGTTAGCTCAATTACCGCTGTTGCTTGCTCATCTGGATCTTCATAAAATCGCTCCACAACATCATAGAAATCATCGATTACCTCCTCATCTAGGGCATTCACGTCCATATGCCAGTATTCTGGGTCAAGACAATATGCAACACTATGCAATGGACTATGTGCTCCTACCCACCGAGCGCTTACATACTTGGCCAAGATATTTCTCCTTGCTCTGGTGAATGGAGGACTCCAATGCTTGACAACAGTTTTAGTGGGCTCCTCTGGGTTTGCGAGGCTTTCTTGAATGGACCACCACGCCATCCAAACCTTCCCGATATTTGGCAATCTAGAATCCAACTGGCGCAAAGCAAGCATAACTGGCATCATAACATGATAACAATCTGCTGCTTCCTCCCATAAACTACGATCCGATATCAAAGATCGCATGTACCTCACCTTTTCTTTAACCTTTTCGGACTGGTCAGCCTCCCACTCAGAGAAGCCAGCACACACAAAGGTTTCCATGACTGCATTCCTATTTCTTAGGAGAGATTGAAGCATATAAAAATTAGTGCAAAATCTGGTTTCACAAGGCAACTTTAGCATAGTTTCCATGCGTTGACGATACATATCTAAAACACGTTGCCGTTTGAGCACAAATTTGACAATCTTACTTGCACTATCGATAATCTCCTTGAACCACTCTGTATCAGCATTTTTGTACCAATCTTGTAACACCAAGTTAAGGCTATGAGTGTTACAACCAAATGTATAGATATTGGAAAATCGAGATTCCAACATACGACCTGCTGCTCGACAATTAGCTGCATTATCCATAATCACTTGAAGCACATTTTCAGACCCAACTTGGTCGATAGCATCACCAATGATATCGGCGATAAATTGACCAGATTTAATTTCCCCGGAGCTATCAACAGCTTTGATAAAGCATTCCCCACGAGGACATACCAACATTACATTTATCAATGGACGTCTTTGGGCATTCGACCAACCATCACTGACAATTGTGCATCCAGACTGATTTGTGGTGTCAATTATGAGTCTTTGAACGCTTTCCCGTGTGTTGTCATAGCA
The DNA here is from genome assembly GCF_041138505.1 of Cibotium barometz. Taxonomy (NCBI): domain Eukaryota; kingdom Viridiplantae; phylum Streptophyta; class Polypodiopsida; order Cyatheales; family Cibotiaceae; genus Cibotium; species Cibotium barometz. Next base: position 62,597,971 of record NC_141051.1, read on the forward strand.
CTTGTCAAGTAATTGATTTCGCATGTGGTGATAAGTTGGTGGACAAAACCCAGGTCCATATTCTCCAATCTTCTTCCAAGCCATCTTCCATGAATCTTTCGTGACCATAGACAATGAAGAACCAGTAAAGAAGATCGCTTTCGCTAAAGCAAGTTGAGCATCCTCTAAAGCAGTGGCACGAAAGCTGTCAACTAGATTAGTTTGTCTGGTACGAGACATACCCACCTGAAACTCAGGAGATGCATCCATCGGTATTGAGACATCTGGACCTTGGGTGTCATTTTGGCAAGTAGTATGTGTTGGAGTCACTCCTTGGTTGGAGATCCCTCCACTTGATGCTGCCAAATTCGGCGATTGGTGATTTCTTGCACAGAGATTGGGCCTCTTGTTTTGTGATGCTTGTTTACTTATCAAAGCTCTAAGGCGCTTTGCAGCATCATCAGCTCCTGCACCCTTGCATTTACCTCCGGGATTTTTTGTGCTAGTGCCAAGCAAATGCTCCCTTATTCTGGGAGCACCCCCAGATTTTACCAAGCCACAAAAATTACACTTCCATTCGACAAATCTAGAAAGATTGGAAGCAAATTGCCATTCAGGTCCCGGTGATTTTCCTCCGCTCCTCCTCTTGCCACTTTGAGACGCAACATTCAAAGTTTGTGCTGTCACATCTCGTTGCAAGGAAACTCCACTAGTTTCTAATGGTCTGTTGCTTCGTTGGGTTGATGTGCCGCAATTAGAAGCAACCATTGTAACACCTAAACAACAATCATGCAAGATTTGAGATCCAAAACAGCCTGAGTAAAACTAAAATATGCAATTATAAAGTCTAAAACCCACTTCTTGCCAATGCAACCGAACGTTTGGTGAGATGCATTTGAGGCAATCCATCCCTAAATAGAGATGATGTCCCGAACATCTCACCACCTATATCCTCCTCTAGAGAAGCTCCTACCCAGACCAAATGGCACTCGAGTAGACCACCCAAGAGGAGGTATTGCTAGTCGACCTAAAGAAACCAAACGTTTGGTGAGATGCATTTGAGACAATCCATCCCTAAATAGAGATGATGTCCCGAACATCTCACCACCTATATCCTCCTCTAGAGAAGCTTCTACCCAGACCAAATGGCACTCGAGTAGACCACCCAAGAGGAGGTATTGCTAGTCGACCTAAAGAAACCAAACGTTTGGTGAGATGCATTTGAGGCAATCCATCCCTAGATAGAGATGATGTCCCGAACATCTCACCACCTATACCCTCCTCTAGGGAAGCTCCTACCCAGACCAATTGGCACTCGAGTAGACCACCCAAGAGGAGACATTGCTAGTCCACGTAACAAATACGATAAACCATTTACAATCAAAATCTTATAAAATACAAAATATTATTAACAAGCTTCAAACAAAAATCCAGAATATTTATACTCACCTCTTGTGTCTTTTAGCCTGAGGTGAGCCACCCAAGTGCTTTGGTAAAGCACATTTGGAAGTGAGGGGAAACCCTTTATATAGGTCCCTCCAAAACAACCAAGTTTTTGGCGCAAAAAAAAAGGCCCCGGGGCCCGCCGGGCTAGATAAGTAACCCGCCGGGCTAAACAGTGGCCTGCCGGGCCAAGCTAGTAGCCCGCCGGGAAAACCGGGATAGCAAGTTTCTCCCGGTTGTGTGAATATCTATGATATTAACAAGTGTGTGAGAGTGTTATTAACTAGTGTTATTACCACTTCGCGGTTAACGTGACCACGTGAATGAAATCCCTGATTGGAGCACTCGCCAAGGCCTTCTTTAATAGCTCATAGGCACGGTCACATTCTTCGGTCCAAATAAACTCGATGAGAAGCTTATACAATGGTCGAGCTATCTCGGCGAAGAAGAGAATAAACCTTCGATAATAACCAACGTGGCCCATAAAGCGTTGGACTCCCTTGTAGTTGGTGGGTGGTGGCAGTTCCAAAATGACCTTGATTTTACTCTCGTCCGTGGAAATCCCATTTTTGGACACTATATACCCTAAGATAACTTCGTGTTTAACCCAGAATTGGCATTTGAAAGGATTCAAGGAGATGCGATATAATCTACACCTTTCAAATATTTTTCGTAAACACATCAAGTGCTCGTCCCAAGAGAAATGAACACAAAGATCATCTAAGAAAGCTTCACACAAGTCCCTTAGATATTCCTTAAAGGCCGTGTTTATCAATCGTTGGAATGTTGCAGGTGCATTGGTCAAGCCAAAAGCCATGACACGAAATGCAAACACTCCAAACTCCGTGATAAATGCTGTTTTAGCTTGGTCCTCGACTGCAATTGTGATCTGATTGTAACCTGAGTACCCATCTAAAAAGCTATATGTCTCTTTGCCTGCCACTCTTTCAAGAACATGTTCAGAATATGGCAAGGGGTAATGATCCCTTCTGGTGGCTGCATTAACCTTTTTGAGATCAACGCACACTCTAAGTTTCCCATTCTTCTCTGGTACGATGACTATCAGAGAAACCCATTCTGAGTGCTCAATAGGGTATATGAATCCACATTTTACAAGCTTTTCAATTTCCTCTTGTACAATCTTTGCGTACTTAGGATTCATTGGGTAGGGACGTTGCTGGACTGGTTTAGCAGTGCTAATCATTGGAATCGTGTGTTGCACCACCGAGGGTGGAACACCCTTCATATCATGATATGTCCAAGCAAATATGTCCTTGAATTCTTTAAGAAGCTTCGTAAGTGCAGCTTCTTCCGCCTTGGTGAGGTCCTGAGCAATAAAAACTGGTTTAGACTCCTCACCCGGATCTGCTAAGTCTATCTCCTTAACTACCGCAGGGCCATCGTAGACACCGCTACTCCCATTGGTAGGCGTTCGTTGGGCTTTTGTGTAGACTACTTTACGTTCCCCTGTGGTGAATGATTTGAAATGCTCGGGTGCGGGGTGTAAGTCTACTGGTTCTTGTTGTGCCAGGCTTTTTTCTTTCAATTTCGCTTCCTTTTGTTGTTGAGCCAACTCTTGGTTTTGCCGCCTTCTTGCAGTACGACTTAGTTTCGGCTTCTCTTCGATTTCTAATTGGGCGACGTCATGAGGTTGCGGAATACACCACATGACACTTTGGAGGTATTGTCCCCAATTATCCGCTATCTTCCGATGAGCATCAATGGCTCCTACATGACTAAGCCATTCTGTAGTGGATCTTTCCTTGTTTATTGCAGTGCGTGCATTAGCTCGATAGCGTTGGTGCTTATGTCTCGTTTTCTTCTTACCAAGTTTTTGATTTTTGTTTCTATCAGATTTGGACTCACTTGGTCGATCTTCACTTGTGTCCCCCTCACTTTCGGATAAACTGTAGGAGGTCACTGTCCTAGGCCTTGAGCACCTTGCTTCCACATTTGGGTGAATATTTGATTCATTTTTCCCATTAGGCTCAGAGTCAGTTTCTTCTTGAGATTCATACTCAGAGTTACATTGGTCAGAGTCTTCGCTACTGTCAGTTGAGTTTGCCACTTTCTTGCCATCAGGAGTTAAGTGCATAACACCTATCATGTTTATTGGCACTAACGGTGGCATATCTTGCCCCTCAAGTGTTACCCAACTTGTGCCTCTATTTTCCCATGTGTCTATGGTTGCCGCTAGGTGTACCCAATCCACGTTATCCAACTCAGTCATACCCGGTAGGACATCCATATAAGGAGAATCTTTCCCATCATCACTCTTTTTTGCATGTATAGCAATACCTTAATGGGGTGGAGTGAATAGTGGTATCCGATCGATTATCAATGATAACCTTGCTTCCTAAAGGATGTGCACGACCATTCTCAAGATCAACTCGAATGACAGAGTCCTGGAATTGTAGGTAGACATGGTTTTTCGACCAGTCATGCACCATTTATGCTTCCCTCATGAAAGGACGTCCTAAGATCATTTGATATGACATAGGATGCTTGGAGAAATCCATTACAATGAAGGTATGTCTTACCTTGTACCCCAGAACCTTGATCTTAAGGTCCCTTAACATTCCAATAAGCTTAGCAATAGTTCCGTTTGCCATTTTAACCACTATGTTTGTGACTTCGAGGTGAGCTCTTCCCATAGATTCCCAACAGTTTTTAGTCACAATGCTCACTCCAGCACCACCATCAAGGATTCCCTTTAGAGTTAATCCCTTGGTAGTAATGGAGAGGGTTGCATTAGATTCGTCCCCTTCAAAGTACTGTCCCAACTTGTTCACAGGTATTTCAACGACCGAATCTTCATTTGGGTTGGGTTGTAGATCCCAATGTTCCCCTTCATCTTGAAGCGTGTCGGGTCTATCCATATTTGCAAATTGTGGTAGCCTCGCCTTTAGTTCTCCATTGAGAAATGCCCGAAGAGCTAAGAATAGCTCAGGATCTCCGTATAACTTGGAGATAATCGTGGTTCTGATTTCAGAGGACATGAAATCCATTAGCTTAGACACATTCAACGGTACTTTTCGAGACATCACCCCTTGACTAGGGACTGGTGAAGATGGAATCACTTCCTCTTCAATGGGGTCAGGCATTCCCTCACTAAACATTCTTTCCAGCAAGAAGGGTGTTTGCCCACTTCCTGATGTCCTATCCTCACTTTCTTCCCGAATGATACTAGGTATAGCTAACGCTGCAAATGTACAGACTGAATGGCTTTGCAGGTAGTGAGTTAGTACATGCATTTTTCTTGGGAACAGGTGCTTGAGACTTGAAGTTTTTATTGTATGAGCTTTCTATTTGTCAAGAGGGTGTCTTGTTTGGGAGGTGAAGGGCTATAGAGGTATGGTCTTTCTTCTTGTTTTCACCTCACATGTGCCATGTCAGTGGGTCTGCAACAATAGGTGTCGGTGTCCGGGGCTCTCTGAAGTGCCGCCATGAGACAGGGCTATCTCTACTCACCATGAATGAAGAAATGAAAGATCTCTAGTTCCTGTATCTCTGCGAAGGCCTGCCTTTTGCGGCGAGTAAGTTTCCTCATCTCTCTCCTCTCGACTCTTGCTCTGTGATGGCTCCCAAGGCTCTCTGTATGCGGAGCCGTGAGTATAGGGCTCTGCACTTGTCAGCATACCATCTGTTTTGGGGCATAGTCCCAAATCTCGCAGGCTCTCCTGAGTGTACATGATGTGGGAAGCTCTGTAATGCAGTCGTGTGTGTAGGAGTGATGCCAGCTGGGTTGTAATGGTATCCATAGGTGCCAGGGGATCCATGAGTAGGAGCCCATCCTCTACTCTGCCAGTGTATATGTCTGCCATGTTTGTGTGAAGTAGATGGTAGTGTGTGGCATCGGTATGTGGGGGGCTGGTGATACTGGTGATCTGGCTGGTGAAAATGCCAAGTATGTATGATCTACCCCAATAGGACGAGGTGGAATGGAGGTGACAAGCTGTGATGCCTCTAAAGACTCCATAATGTAGCCTACCACTGTGCCTCCGGTCCGTGTATGACCCCCATGTGGGAAGCATGTCAGCCCTCTTGATCTCGGCCACACTGTAGCATCCCGTTATAAATAACGAGACGATGCCTGGCTCCCAACTCTAGTAAGTGGTCCCCATAATGTCCTCTGCCTGGTCCAGTGTCCTCTGATGCCCGACTAACCCCTATCTCCTCTGGATTCACAGGGTGGAGGATCTCCATGTCAGATGTCATAGTCATACACCTCACACTGTCTGCTCTGTGTGTGGGCATTGAAGTCGCCCGTAAGAAATACTTTCCCTAGTGTAGAGTAATGCATAATCTCCTCTGACAGACAAGTGTATGGCGAGGCTTCTGTCTCCTCCTCCTGTGGCATGTCCTCTGTAATGACATAGGAGGATCCTGATGGAGAAAAGTAACATAGAGCTATGTATATAACACTGTCTTGTGAGAGCTGTAAGCTGATCCACATGTATCTGGCCTCTGGATCCTGTGCTACCACTCTCAGTCTCCCCTGTAGTTCCCATTTGAATAGAACTGCTACCCCTCGACCCTCTCGAGGTACCCTGGTGTGTGGTCCTCCTATATGCTGACTCCCACTGGAATCCCTCTACTCAAGGTAGCCCTCTCTGTGGGCTCTGATGTGTCTCTGTCAAAAGTATGATGTCTCTCCCCACCATAACATGCTCCACTCGTCCAGGCTGCACCCATAGTGAACCATTATAGTTCCATACTGCCATGTGTATCTCTGTTAGTGGCCTGGTCTGTGTCCCATAGGCCCCAAACCGCTAATCCATGGGCCGTCCATCAATGATGACCCGACCATCTTGATAGAAGGCCTTCTTGCCTTCTCTCCTCACGTGTAAGACTCGTGGCATGCAAGTTCTCCTATGCTCAAGCTGCATCCTCGTGAGATCATCATCCAAGAAAATAGGAGCTCCCTCTAAACCCCGTAGTATGACCCTCTTCCTCATGAAGGTGACCCTCTCCGTCTCTCCTGCAAACTGTAGGATGAGGGCTCGCTTGTGTGTTGAGTCTTTCTCGACTCTCCATGCTTTGGTGAAGGGGAGAGGGTGCTCTTCCTTGTAGCCGAGCTTCATGCATAGAAGCTGTCCATCTTTCTCGGGAGTGGAGTCAGGTGTCTCGGCTATACCTGTGACTCGAATGTTGAGGCGGCGGGCATGCCTCATCTTCTCCTCCTCAATGGTGGTGTGAATGATTTGGTGTTCTTCCCTTTGAGTCTCCTCCCTCACTTCTTTACGGATGTTCTTCACCACCTCAACCCATCCTGACTGCTTGGCTTCGAGCTTTCCCTCCATGTCCTTTATGATCTTGGAGATCTCTTCTTTGACATTAGGGCCAAAAACGGCTAGAAAAGGGCTGTTTGTTAATCTAAGGATTAAGAAATTGTCCAATTGTGAATTGACACGTATACAAAAGTATGGCATTCTTGTCTCCTCCAAATGTCTTCTTAACGGTTCTATTTTAGTGGCGAACGGCTAAAACGGCTAAATTTAGACGTTTACGATGGCTAACATTAAAGTTTGGGTCCAAAATAGTGACATCTTGTTCCATTTTTTATTTCAAAAAATCAAGCATTAAGATACGAAATCCTCTTTTCAGGCCTTGAAAACAACGCTATTAATGACAAAACACTAAATTTTTCAGACGTCTACTTTCCGCCTTCCCTTCATTTTGGCATATGGTTTATTCTTTCTTCTTTGCACTTTCAAAAGATTCACTATTCAAAAGATTCACTATTCAAAAGATTTACTATTTTTCTCTTATCTGTGAGCTTCTATGGCGTCCTCACGTCGTCCTTCTCATAATATAACTTCTTGTGATTTTCATAACACGAGAGAAGATGGTGTTTGGAAACCCATGTCTTTTCGTGTGAATGATTGGGTAACAATGCTTCCCTCTTGCAAAGGTGCCCACAGGGTGAAAAGAACCAAGCGAAATGAAGTAAAATCCCATTGGAAAGGTCGTGTTCTTGCATTCAAAGTGACCGACAATGGCTGGCTTGCAAAAGTTCAACATGTCTACATGGCCAAAGACATGGTGTTGAACTTGGATGAACATCCAATTCTCCATTCTTACTGTAATTCAACAAACCTTTATCTATTTGACACAACACAATATTTCTCTTTCTGATATATTTGTTGTTTGTTTCATTTCAGTTATCTTTCCGTCAACAGCTGTGGAGTGGCAGCCTGTTGAGAGCTTAAGTGGCACATTCAAGGCAATTCACAAGGGGATTGCAGATGTCATGTACGCAGACAAACCACCTTCATTTTACAAATCAGTGGATTTATTTGTGTATTTTGCAGAATACAGGGTTCCATCAAGAGAAGGTGTTCATGGAGAATTGTATGACATACCTATTCCCACAATAATGTCACTAGAATGGGAAGTTCCTGATCCAAATACCATAACAAGCTTCAAATCCAAAATCAAAGATGATATTCTTAAAGCAATGTCTCCTGGAAGGATTTCAAGAAGGATTAAACTTCAATGGTTCTTGCCTATACATGTCTTTGTGGCATGTTTCAAAACAATGGAATTGGAGAGGACAAGAACGATGTGGCTTAATAGAAGACTATCTCTGAATGATCTGGACACTGTACTTGGAGAAGGATGGAGTACCAAGGAAACTTTTCATATGGGGGACAATATCAGTTGTAGAGTAAGCCCAAATTCTTTGTCCATCTCATACCAACTGTGTCGCCAATCCTTAGTTTTGGGCTATGACTATAGGAGATGGAAAAGCAAGCTTGGTAGTTGGGTCCCTTTGGATTCTGAAGAGAATTGTCCAGAGTTTGAATTTAACATCATAGTCCATCCATTCATAGATCCCAGGAAACTCATAGTAACATCAAACTGGCGACTACAACATGTTAGAGAGTCGCTTGAGTTTCTGGATGAAATATCACCTGAATATAGATTCAAAGTAGATGATATTGTTATCCGTACAAGGATGGAGAGTGTAACCTCATGCATCACATGTCTCCCCCCAAAAAAAGTTGTATTTGAGCCACTTGCAAGGGCAAGTTTGTATAGTTGAAAAGGATAATGTAATCAATATATTCTGCTAGATTTCGTCTCGTCTTCTTCACAAAATTGGTTAACAAATTGTTCGCGACACAAAACAAGGTTTAACAGTTGAATATCAAATTATTGATACAGAATTTTACAGAAAATTGTCCCAAAAAGAGTGTGTTCATATGGACAAAATGAACAAAACAAAATACAATATGTGGAATCACTCTACAAAATCAACTTTCCTTTTGGCATGAGATGACCCTGCATCTTTAGAGAATCTTTCTCTCTTCTGTTTGCTTCGATCAAATTTTGCTGATTGAGGTTCAAGTTCTGGAGTTTTCAGCACTTGAGGTGTTGGAGAGGAAGACTTTGGAGTGGATTCCCCTAATGGTGGTAAGTTGGGCTCCTCTTTGAGACCTTCACGTGTTGGCGAGGGAGATTTGGCAATGGGGTCTGGTTTTGGAGAAGGTTCTTTGGAGGTTGGCCTTGGAGACTTGGCAGTCTTCTTGGGGAACATGAACAAGAAATTTAATGGAGAGCCAACACTTGCCCTCTTACTAACTTTGTTGGACAAACGACGCTTCTGAATTTTAAATTTCACTGGTGAGTGAAAAGGAAGACCTTTAGCAGCACTCCTCTCTTTGACAGGGGTCTTCTCTTTGATAGGTGTCTTCTCTTGAGCTGGAGAAGAGCTCTTCTCTTTGGTAGGAGGACTAGGGATCTTCTCTTTGATAGGTGTCTTCCCTTGAGCTGGTGAAGAGCTCATCTCTTTGGCAGGAGGGCTAGGGGTCTTCTCTTTAGCAAGTGGGCTAGGGCTCTTCTCTTTAACAGGAGGGGTAGAGATCTTCTCTGTAGCCTGAGGGATCTTTACTTTAGAATGGCTCTTCTCTTTAGAATGGCTCTTTTTCCCCTTGGAAGACTTGCTCTTGGAAGGGCTCTTCTTTCTCTTCTTCTTCTCTTTGGCAGAGGTCTTTTCCTTCTTGAATGAGTCATCCTTGTCTTTGCTTTCCTTCTTCTCCCTTTTCCTTTTCTTTGAAGTTATATCCTTGGCTCCAGGTGGAAAGGGAGGATCAGGATCATATGGATTGATGGATCTGCTCAAAACCATGGACACTGCCTTCTCCCTTACCCAACTTACCCAAGAATCTGAATACTCATGCAACTAAGACAAAAGAAAATAAGAAAGTAAGAAAACAGGTCACTAAATGTATTCACTAAATCAATCAATGGTTTTTATTCATGAACTTACAGGAAGTGTTGTCATTCTGAATCTTGACTCAAGAAATCTCCAAGCATTAGCAAGAACCATCCATCCACAAGATGTTGAGTCTTTCTGCAAGGGAACTTCCTGATTGAAGTACTTAAAATCTTCAAGTTTGTAGTCTACATAGGTAGAGGCTAGAAAACTCAAGATAAGTTTGGCAGCACTGCAAACATAAAATTTTGAGGGTCAACCAAAAAATTGAAATCATGCAAGAAATTTGAGGGTCAACACATGGCAAAATTGATTCTTACATTTTACTTCTCCCATGGATGGATGCCAAGGAGTTCATAAAGATCACATCTCTATCCAATAGATTGATAATAATAAGACTCCAATGGCCTCTGTGATAATATGAGAACTGAAATTAGTAATGAATACTCTCATGTCTATAATAGGCAAATGGTAATTGAGTATGAGTCTTACACTTCAACATAAGGGTACACAATGTAATTGCAGGTAAGCATATCAAAGTTTTTGAGAAAACTTGCAAGATCCCCTTGCCTATTGAAAAGGCACTGTGTAACAAGGGGATCAAGAATTGTCACTTGCACAGCCATTGATTCATGAAGATCCCTCATAAGACATCTGGATACACAAACAAAACATGTCAACAAAATATGGTTCCTGGGAAATTCATCAAGAAAACAAAAGCAAATCCCTACATACCTCAGGCAGATGAAGAGGACTGTGTCAGATATCTCAATATTAGGATTCACAAGCATGCTTGTGTCCTCAGGGGCAATGTCACAATACACCTCATCCTCTCCAGGCATGGACACATCTACTATCATTTGACCTGTCACATTCTTATAAAGCTCTGAATTGGATGAATGGAGAATCTCAGCTTGCTGAGAAAGAAGTGCATCCTCTGAAATTTTCTCCTGCTCTCTCTCTCTTTCAACTTCTTCTTTGATATCCTGAGCTTTTCTTGTACCATAAGGATGAGAAATATCTTCAATAACAACAGACTGCTTGGGTTGCCTTGCTGGAGGGATATTAAGAATTTCAAAAGCTCTCATATCTTGACTTGGAATAGGCTCCAAAGCTTTGTCAAACTTATATCTAAGTCTGGACACCAGCACAAAATCTTTGCTCATAAGAGTGATCCTATGAGCAAATGCAGCAGCAATGTAGCCATCATTCATAAAGTCGATTAAAAAATCTTCAGCAGCCTCTTGAAGACACATGAGGGCCTGGGTTTCCCATCGAACTTTCTGAAGATATGTGTTTCTCATTTTACCAACTAACCTTTCTGATATGTCCCTGACAACCCGAGTAAATGGCAGTCGAGGGATGAGAAGACTTGTAGATTTCTGTGCTGCTCTTATCTCTCTTAAGGACTTCACCTGATAATTCAATCTCTTTCTTGCTGTCGCCCTCGCACGAGGCTTTGGAAGAGGCTTTTCCTGTTCGGAAGGTCCTGGCTTGTCTGCAGCTTTTTCAGTCTCCAATGGTGGGTAAACTTTCCTTGCAGTCTGCTTTGTCCTTGCCATTGAAGCTTTAGAAAGAGACCAGATCAAGCAATTTGTATAAAAGGATAAAAAAAAGAGGTAGCCCGAACGAAGCGATATAGCGAATCCAAAGATTATGGAAGGTGATAATCGCTTGATTCGGGCACGAAATAAAAAAAAAGAAAAATCCCAAACGAAGCGATGAAGGGAATCCTAGAGGTTCGGATGTGTGTTATCGCTTGATGCGGGCAGGATTTAATGAAAACTTGAATTCCCGAACGAAGCGATGATGAGAATCCTAGAGGTTCGGATGTGTGTTATCGCTTGATGCGGGCAGGATTTAATGCAAACTTGAAGACCCGAACGAAGCGATGAGGAGAATCCTAGAGAATCTGATGTGTGTAATCGCTTGATGCGGGCAGGAACTAAAAAAAACTAAAAGTCCCGAACGAAGCGATGTGGAGAATCCAAGGATCTCGGATGTTCGTAATCGCTTGATTCGGGTAGTGAATTGTGAAAACGCTTGATATGGGAAAAGTCGGGTTGGGAAACAAAAGGTAGCCTGGTTTCGCTTGATACAGTGTCGGCGAAAAAAATGAATATTTTTTACAATATTAAGTTTTTATACCTCGGATATGTCGTACAAAGTACCGTTGAGTACACGTGGTATGTAATCATTATTGCCACGTGGAATAAACGGTCACTATTTAATGTCTTTTAGTCACGCGCTTTCAAATTTTTTCCCCAGTTTTGGACCACTCATTTGCGTCAGATCAAGCTGTGCACCGTTTCCTCTTCCAAACCCTATTTTGCAAAAATCAAAATTAATTTCGAGACCTTGGAATTGTCAAAGCCCGCACCAAGCGATAGAGTCATTCCAATTTTTTTGGACCTTTCATTTTCGCTTGGTTCTGGCACATCAGAATTTTTCAGGCATTTTTCTCAAATATCTCAATGAGTAAAGGTGTTGCGGGTCGACATGAGCTTGTCGAAGAAAGCCCAAGTGAGAAACTCTTGAATGCTATTTTGCAAGATGGTCATGATATGAAGATATACGTTGATGCAGTGGAGATTTTCAATCCAAGGTTTTCTCTTTCAGATGTTTTGTTGAAGCTCAAGGACATTCTTGAAGATGAGTACAAGCAATTTGAAATGTCAATTCAAGCTCATTGTTTTCGTATCGGAGATCATGATTTTTGTCACCTTACAGATTTTACACAGCTATCTGTGGAGAAAGCCAAAGTAACAAAGAGGTTCAGCAGATTTTCAAATAGAACTTCTTTCACATGCCCTTCATCCATTTCTTGTCCTATCCATAAAAAGCATTGCAACCTTGTCTCCAAGGATGTCTCCTTTCTTTTCTTTCTATTTTTGAAAGCAGAAATACAGGACAAAGAGCAACAACCACAAATTGATGCAGACAATGAGGAAGAAAACTTAAATGTCACCACAGTTTCAAAGTTAGAGAAATGTGAAGTTTTAGAAGAGGAAGAAATTGATGTTCAAGCTGAGGAGAGAGAAAGTGCCAATCTTGATGTTGCAGAATTTAGGGCTTCCACTATTACTGAAGAGCCTTTAGAGGAAGCAAGTATATCTGAATCCTCTGTTACTCTTCCAAACCTTCCTTTCTTTTATATCAATGAGAAAGATTTTATTCCTCTTTCCTATCTTCAATGTCTCTTCAATATCAGAGAAGACTACTGTATTGCAGCAATTTCAGAAGCTTGTGAAGTGGCCAAAGACTTTATTGATACAGAAGTAGAGCCAAAGGAAGAGTTTTTGGCACTTGATTTGCAAACATCTGACAACTCATTTATCCCTGCTACTGATGCACTTGCCTTGTGCCTTAAAAAAATGGAAGAGGGGAAACCTTCCTTGAGTGATGAGGATTTTGAGGACAGGCTAATTGAGTTAGGTATTGAGTCTTTTGGCACAGATTTCAAGCTTCAGGCAGATTCTGATAAAGTGGAAAGGGTTGGCTCTTGCAACTTGATGAAAGACAAAGTAGTAATTGAGGATGAGTTGCAGAAGGTAGCTTCCATTTAATCTTTTGTTAAATGTTATTGTGATTGTAATTATTTTTAATTGAGGTTTTTGTCTTGCAGATTGAATTGCTTGATAAGGATGATTTTTTGGGAAGAGCTAGAGGCACCAGAGTGAAATCTACAGAAACTAGGTCAAGAAGGCCTTCATCTGCTCTCATGCATTACTTGCCTACATTGGATAAGGCTGTGTTCTGTGCATTCCACATGAACTTCTCTGAAGATGCTGAGTTGCCAATATTTGCCTTGAAGGTGTTGTCAAGGTTTATGGGATATACTCCCCTTCAAATAAATGCTAACAAGGTTTTGCTTCTAGAGAGAGCTGCTGCTCTTAGAATCTTTGGATATGCTGCAGGTTTCAATGCCTCAAGAGCAGGATACTTTCTTTGCTACTCTAGCTATGCAGCTGCAGCTGAGGTGTCAGATATCAATCTTCTTGGAGGTTATAGAAGGAGAAAATTTTTGAGATACAGAGGTGACATGCCAAGTAGTCCCAAGAGAATCAAATACTAATGTACACAATATTTTGCAAGGACCAACTTTATTTCAGCAAAATTTTTTGTTAGAGGTACAAATGTGTTAGTAATCATTAGTCTCTTTCTTGAGGTGTTGGTGTAGTTTCAGATTGCTGGGTCTTTGATCTCATCCTTTGTAATTGCCTCCTGTAGAACCAATTGAATAATTCGTTTAGTGCATTGCTTCTTCTTTGTCCACCTCCTCCTCTTCGGGTACATCTAAAAAAGGAAGTTCTCGCTTGATAATGAGACTTTTCCATTCCTTGTGTATTCCATGTTGCAAGTGGTCCTTCTGTAGCAAAATATGGTCCATGCAAGTAAAGAATATGCTACAAAGAAAATTTTTGTTAGTACATTTAAGAAATTACAAGTAATAAGTCTGGACACACCAATTTATAACTGTTTTGATAAGTCTGAATACTCACCAAGTAATAAGTTATGTCTTTTTCTCCCCAGGCATCTGTGATAGCTTTGATCAAAAGCTTTATTGCGTTTTTGAAATCATCTGCATAAGTATTTGAACCAACTTGTTGTCTAAGGACTTTGAAAAAATTGTCGAGTTTTTTCCAAACTTCCATACGTTTGTTGGCTACATCTGGTCTACTTTTGACATTTGTGGTGATGACACACAGCTGTTTCCAACAGTTCCACATTGCGTTGACTTGTTTGGTGTCATAGTTGCTCAAAAATCTTCTCGCTTTTGCTCCTCCCATTGAAACATCTTGCAGAACATCACCTGTACCTCCAGAAAGAACAGGATCTTTTTTAAGATGCACTTCCCCACCATGAAAACCCATTTGAGAGAGCAAGGCTTCGCACTTTTCTATGCACTCATCTGCAAGTTTAGTCGGCTTAATAGAATATGCATAGTCCAGATGAAGTCTGAGCAATTTGTCCAAGATTCTTATCTCTGCATGCAGTGTACATATATGCACATTTTTCAAATGTATTGGTAGAATTGGATCCCATATTTTAACAGAAGTTGGATAATCGACAATATTCACATTATTTCTGGATGGTGGTTTTCCAATCTCATTTTCTGCAAGCCATTCTTTTGTCCCTGTGCTTGCCATGCAATAAAGACATGGATATTTGGTATTTGCTCCTCCACATACACCAAACATACACTTCAACGCCTTGAGGTCGGCACTCAAATGCCATTCCACAATGAAATCACCTATGTCGTCAACATGAAGGTGTTCACCTGTATTTTGGCTCTGAATAACTGAAGGAATGTCTGTTTTTGAGAAGAGCCACTTTAATGTTTCATGACTCTCTACTGGTACCTGAGCTGATCCAATCCACCATAGCTCCATTTCTGATTGAGTTTTGTGGTATGGAGAATCAAGCTTACCCTGACTATAGTCCAATGCTTTATTCATTAGGGATATAGATATTCTTTCCATTTTTTGACACTTTTGGATTTGAGCTTCATCTAATTTTAAAACAAATACAAGTTTTCCTTCACAATCTATTTCTCTTATGTTGTAATATCTCACCATAAAAGATTGGACTTTTCTAATGTTCATCCAAATATTATTATAAACGTTGTATTCAAAAGATGATTTTTTTTTTTGTCTCTCATATGGCATTGTTCCCTCTATATGGAAATACTCTCCGAAATGTTTAGAAATTTCCTCATTTAACAGAGTTCTATATTTTCCAACATTGTGAGGTCTAGGCAACCCAAAAGCTTTGATTTTGTAATACTTAAGGACCCTGAACCAGGTTTTAGAGATGGCTCTGTATCCCTTTCTACTCACTCCCACTGTGTCACAAACTTCTTGCATTTGGGAAGGCTGGACTAATAAGTCCATATCTTTTAATAGATGTTGAAAGACCAGTTTTTTTTGAGTTTGATTTTCAGGAAGTTCTAAAAGTTTCAAGATATCCGACCTATTCATAAGCTCATTCAAAAATCTCACCCTTTCCTGAGCATTAGACATGTCAAATCCTAGAAGGTTAGTAACATGATCTCTTACAAGTTTTAACCTTTTTTTTCTTTGTCCAGATCTCTCTGTTAAGTTAACTACATCCCGCATTCGTTTTACTCGTGCTCTTAATCCTATTGGAGTTTCTTTTAAGGATTTCAATTGATCATTTTCTTGTTTCAAAGACACTATTTCGTTTTCAAGTTCTAAAATTTTTGTTGCATTCAAAGATGAAGTATTTTGAAGATATGTAGTATATTCTGCATAATTAATATGTGATTGAGATAGTCTTGAACTATAACCAAGTAAGCCATCCTCCCCATCACCAACAAATCTAATCAAATCATGTGGTGTGTGAAAAGAAGGATACCTTCCTGTTTTGGGATCCGGTGGATATAGACTTCCATCTGTCCATAGGTCAATATGCTTCTTTCCTTCGTTGCGAAGATGTTGAGCTTCATTTGCACATGATAGGGATCTTTGGTAGACACTCCGTGTAGTTGCATACTCTTGGTTGAGCTTGATGTTCAAATGAAACTTACGATTAGATGTATCACTCATTACTAACCGAGAAAAAAGTATAAGCAGAGCTATTAGATCATGAGAGACACAGAAGAATGAGAATGAGATGTAGCTTGTGAAATTTTTAGAGAAGCAGAGGAGTGAAATTTTTTTGGAGAATGGATAAGAGCGCGTTTGGAGAGAATGGTCATTTTGCCGCGTAGTCACTAAAAAGGGAACAAATTTCGAGACGAGCCATTAAAGAGTAGCATGAAAACGATCTATTTTTTAAGATTTTAAAATATGCACTTAGATACGTATTCAATCAGATAGATACGCTTTAAATACCCAAAACGGCTAAATTTGGAGCCGTTTTGACCGTCAACATTCTACTAATTAGCAAGTTAGCGAAATTCCTTACACAGCCCATTTTGAGACGTTTTTGGCCCTAATGTGGTCGTGAGAGTGTTGTCATTGATCTCCCCTTCTTCCTTCTCAGTATTCTTGATGGCTACCATTTCCACTTTCAATGCACTCACCTCCTCCTTGAGTGCCGTGTTCTCTTGTTCGAGGTGGTTCATGGCCCATGCTTCGAGAGAGAGAGAGAGAGAGATCCCCTGTGCCTAACCTGTATAAGTGTGAGTACCAACTCCTATGCTTCGCTAAGTTGCATGACCAGTTTCACCCCAAGAAGTCATCTTCTTCCTCCTCTATGCAAGAGGGGGCCCTTGTTTCCAATACCACTTCTACCCACAAAGGGTAGCAAGGAAAGGGGAACAACAACCCATATTATCAAGGCAACAACAATGATCCTAAAAACACTACCTCAACACCCAATCCCTAGTGGTAGAATATTCCTAAAAAGAATAGATACTGCACTCATTGCTAGATGTCTGGACATGTTGATGATCTGTGTGGCATCAAAGCCAGGGAAAATAGAGGTAACAATCCCAACACCAACAACTTGAATCGCAGAAACAACCAAGGTGGCAAAAATGCCCCAAATTGGTGGTCAAGAGGAGATAATACTCCAGCATGTACTCTACAAGGTTCCCCACCAGGGAACTAGCAACAAGGCATTGGTACGAATTATCCTAGCCTGGCCTTCTCGGTGGCAAACCACTAGTTCGGTTGCTCAAGGTACACCCCCCAGTCAGTATCCTTTTCCATCCCAGGAGGGATGTCTGATTGGTCATCTCTTACACCTCATCCCGGTGTGTGGTGATTGGGTGATGGCCTCTATAACAACACTAACAAACACAAGAAGAAAATACAATTGGGATCAGAATTGGGGGACATTGAAATCCCAGCTCCAAGGGAACCAATATGCTCTACTGTTGTCCTCAACCCTCTAGTTGACACCGTTGGCGACAAACACCTCAACCTCCTCCAAACCTCTCAACCTCATCCAGCTGACTCCTTAGGCTGTCCTCCCAGGTCAGCACTCACCTCTAAAAGCTCTAATCTTTCAACTATAAGCCTCAGCTGACCTCCACTGACACCTAGCTGATCAAAATCCTCCCTAGCTGCTACGAAAATTATTTATTCTTTTTTTGAATATGCAGGGTGCCTTCATCAATCAATTCTTCTAGTGATGTTGAGTCCCTTCGTGCTCAAAATCAAGATCGTTGGTTGCAACAAAAAATAATATGTATGTGTGATCGTTGTTGAGGATGTATGCATCGACAACGTAGCATTATGATGAATCACATTTCAATGTATGGAAAATGGGAACCGATGGGGTCAATGGTAAGTATACTTTGCTTATATTGTAAGAATTTAATTAAGAATTTTTATTCAATGGAGACTCACATGAAATACTCATAATGCGCCGCACCCTTCTTTGTTAACTCATAGGCAGCGTCAAGAGGCTAAGCATCGTAGAGAGATGGTAGAGGCTTCACAAAACGTAGAGGTGGTGGAGGATTGGAATGATGGAGATACAAGCCCACCACCCTTTCCTCATGAGATGGTGGAGGAAGAGGTTTTCAAAGATATGGTACGTGCTCTATTTGCCAATGAGCATAGTGAAAATGAAAAAGCCATGGAAAATGATCACCTTTATAACGCGGCTTCGATCCCACTTTTTGAGGGATGCACATATTCCATTCTATGCGCTGCTCTCGAGTTTCTCAACTTGCAAACAATCTATGGATGGAGCAATGAAAGTTTGAATGCAATTCTCTAGTGAGTTTTCTACTTTCATAAATTGTCACCTACCATATTGGACGAGCCTCATAATCAACCATCTTCTTGATCCAATGCACATCTTCAAGAATGTCGCCTCTAACATTTGGGAGCACTTGAGAGGAACACGGGACTCCTTGCTTGTAAGAGAGGATCTACAAATCATAGAGAGGATGCAAAGAGCTTAACCACAAGAGGGACCAAATGGGAAGACAATTCTACCTCGAGCACCTTGGATATTGACAAAGAAGGAGGAGAAGTTGGTGAAAGATGCCATTACTACATTCCGTACTCCAACGGGATGCATGAGGTGTTTAAAAAGTGCCTTCACAAAGACAAAGAAGAGAGGTGTTGAGCAATTATATGCCTTGAAGTCCCACAAATGGCACAAGATGCTTCAAGTAAGTGAAACATTGAAGTTGTTTGTATTTAACATGTTTAATCATGATGTATCTAATAATGGTGTATAAATGTTTATAGTTCATTCTTCCTACAAGCATTTCCAATTGTGCATCCCACGAAGTGTGAGAGACAATTTAGAAGATAGGGGAGCTTGTGAGGTTTGTACCCCAAACCCTCATAGAGCCAATTTTCTACACGCGTTTTCCTCAAAATTATTTGTTTATTTTTTTGCATTGTAAATACGTGAGCTCAAAAGAAAATCAATCCATGTACACTTGACTATGCAAGGGTCATGGCGGTGGAGGTGGTTTGTTTGGTGGAGGAGACATTCCTACGGTCAATTCTCACAAGCCAACTACATCTTATGGTTCATTTAATTGATCAGATTGCCATATGTGGCATTGTGCATGATCAATGGATGTTCTTTCTTGAGCGTTTCATGAAGACCTTGAAGTATTTTGTAAAGCAAAATCTAAAGCTAGAAGGTAGTATGGTTGAGGGTTAAGAATCACTTGTTTATATCTCAAAATACGTTGCTGAAGTGGATCCCTCTCTCCCTCGCCTATGGAGCAATGAAGAAGACTTGAGGATGACCTCTCATGTTCCTCAAAGAAAGGGAAAGACCAAAGTCATGGATACAGAGATGCATAGTAAGCTTACTACCTTTTGTGTGCTTAATACTGATGTGATGAGAAGATGGGTGGCAAAGTATGAGGATGAAAAGGCAAGAAGACAAAGTGAAAGGTCGGCATTTTGTAAGTGCCATGGATGTAGTGTGCCATACCCCGAGCACTTACGATTACTTCCCAAGGATCTTGATGTAGATTGGCTACATGAGGAGATGGAGAGAGTGGCGCAAGACGAAAACATGCATATCACATTGGAGGAGTGGGAGTATGCCTGAGGATGCTTCAAAAAGGTTAACAACTTGTGTTCTCAATCATATTTTAGTATGTTAAACTTGAAAAAATCTATTTTGAGGTATTTATAAATTTTTTTGTCTTAGTATTGTGCACAATGTTTAATGCTTTGTGGTTTGTGGTTGGAGGGTAAACATTTTCGTACACAAAGGATCAATGAGAAGAGGAACACCCAAGATTGTGGGGTAATTGGAAGCTTTGAGGAAGCCAATCGAGCCATGGATGATTATTGTGGATTGATCCAAAATATCATTAAGCTTGACTTTCGAAGATTCTTTGTATATATTTTTGATGTCAAGTGGTTTAAGGATGTGGTGGAAAGAGGTCCTAATGCAACAATCAAGCGTCATATGCAAGTGGCTTTGTGACCATTGACTCTACAAAGTTTTGGCGAGGAAAGGATGGGACTCTAGTGCTATCACAACATTGTGAACAGGTACATATAATTATTGGTAATTACAATATATGCATTTACAAATAGTAGAGATGTAATTTTTTGTATGATGTACCTTGTGCTTGAATAGGTTGTGTATCAAACAATAATTGACAATAAGAGATGGTGGCATATAATCCCAATCTCACCACATTCAAGAGCCATCTATAGTACATTCACCCACATTTAGCATATGGAGGAGCATGTCAACTCAACTATGGAGGGAGATAGCTTGGAAAATATTGATGATGATCGTGCCATTGGAGATGATGATTATGCTATTGGAGATGATGATATTGCCTCTCATAGTGATGATTCTAGTAGTGGGATGGATCTCTTTGTAGATTTGGATATAGGAATGGACATTGAGATAGATACTTTAGCAAGGGTTGACCTCATTGAAGATGAGGTTGAACTCTAGTTCTTTCATTGTACTTTTATTATGGCTATATTGGTCTTCCTTTTGGTATAGATTCATGCCTTTTTGAGATTACATGTATAGATTCATGCTTTTTTGAGATTACATGTATAGATTTATTGTGATATGTTGCTTTTTGTGGCATTACTTAATCATTCACCTTTGGACTGCTTTTCATGGAGGTTTAAGATTTTTTTTAAAAGCTTCACTTTGATGAAAAGATGTGGGGATTGAATCATTGTCCTTTGGATTATTTTTCATGGCATTACTTGATATACCTAAGCCTTTGCATGTATCCATCCCTTTCACCACATTACTCGACTTATACCTATTAATTTTCTCTTTGCTTAGCATATTTTTCCTTGCAAATATGCTTTCTAGAGATTCATTTGTATATAAATGCACCAAAAAATCATGCATATTATCAAAATCTTGTGCAAATAGTTCAAAAAATGATATTTTTGGGGATTGAATATTTTGTTTTTCTTTGTAAGGTTCACAATTGCAACTGCATAGGAAATTGTTACAAATTGTGTCTATAAGCGTGTCTATAATCACGTCTATGCTCGTGTCTAATTTCAAAGGAGTTAGACGCGCTTATAGACGCGAGCATAGACGTAAACGTAACTTACACGTCTATAAGAGCGTCTAGTTTCAAAGAAGTAGATGCCCTTATAAACGCGAGCATAGATGCTAGTATAGATGTCCCCATAACTTGCGCGTCTACTCAGCGTGTCTATGCTTGCTTTATGTTGTAGTGATTCAAGACCTTTTGGTTGAACATGATGAACTTGCATTGGAGAAATCTTGAACCAAGAAGGCCATACTATGGCCTATGAACGTCAGAGACAACAAGGTAGTAGATGCATTATCTTGGAGACCCCTGAGCCATACGGTTTCTATGGGTTACCATATGGATTTTACTTTGATGAAGGATCTTTATGCTACCAAAGAGGTTTTCAAAGATGTTTTGGAATAGATTGCAGAATGAAGATTTGGTGACTTCTTATGTCATCAAAAAGGGTTTTCTTATGATGCAAACCCGTTTTTATGAGACAAAGGATTTTGAGACCAAAAGTGACTACAACTCAAGTTTGGGAGAAGCTACTTCTATTGGCTTGGTAGAAAGGACATTAAGCTATATGTTCTAGAATGTTTGGTTTGTCAGAAGGTCAATTTGATCGACAAAATCTAGCAAGCTTATTGCACCCATTGAATGTTCTATGGGAGAGTATTGCCATGGATTTTATCTTTGGATTGCCAAAGTGAGGGAATGATGGTATATGAACCTTTTCAGGCTGCCAAGAAGATCAACCATGTATGCTATTGGTTGCACTTTTTAGATCATCGGAGAATATATAAGGCCCTACATGACAGTTTATGGAAACCATGTACAGGTTTACCCCCAAAGGAGCATGTTTTGAAGAATCCACCAGGGGTGGAAGAGCCATACCAAGTTCTTTTTCACTGTGTGAGAAAAAAAGGAAAGACAGTGGTCAAAAAGTTCCTCTTGGAATTCGATATTTATTTGCTATTGGTGGATGCGAAATGGATGCCAGAAAAGTACTTTAAAGACTATCCAGATATACTTCGAGCTTATGAGAAAATTGTTGGTCCTCTTCAAGAGGGAGGGATTTTATCTCTAGCCCTCTTTATTATATATATATTGGACTAGAATTGATCATTAGTTTGCTTATATAATGGTTACTTGGACATGCTCTAGTTTGGGTGGCAATGATGCCTGATAGCCCCCCAGGGAACGAGATTTGTATATGGGAGGCAATTATGCTAGATGACCCATTGGACAATGATGTCAGATATCTTAGACTTCACAGGTGGTCATCGACCAGATGGCCGAAACGACTATATTAGATTTCACTGTTGGGTGGTCATTGTTGCGACCAAATGGCCCAGGTGAGTGTATTGGATTTCATAGTCAAGCGGTCATTTACAACCACATGGCCCAAATGATTGAATTGGATTTCATGGTCAGGCGGTCAATGCGACCAGATGGCCTAGATGACTATTGACAAACCCTTGGGTGGTCCTGGTGATCAGATGGCCTTGAGAGATAGTCTAAGAGGTTTCCCTTGGGAGCCAAATAGCTCAACATGATTTTCGATGAAACTAGACAAGACTTGTGCAATGAACATGAGGATCATTACTTGTGCAATGAATAGGAGGATCATTACTTGTGCAGTGCGTAGTGCAGTGCGTACTGATGTATGTTTGAATTTCTTTCACTTTGTGTGCTATTTTTGATGTATGGACAATGCTTGGATTTATGGCATGTGATAGTCCACTGGGCTCAAGACTACCTGGTCAGTACCTAGAATACCCAATAGACACGAATGTTGCATACTTGTTTGTTGACTAGCTTCTGTCCAATTCTTGTAGGAGGTAAGTATGTATTTATTTTATCTAACACATGTGATAGACCATTAATATGTACCATCAAGAACAAAAACATTGGTCAAAGATAAGGCATATAGATGTTGCTAGATGAGCAGATGACACCACAGATAAGGGGAACGACCAAATGAACAAGCTCACCCGACATGGCTAGTACTGGGAAATATTTGAAACATATGGATGTACTTGATGTATTTGGAACACATGGATATAGATGGAGCATATGAATATGCTTGGAACACTTGCAATCCGTAGTTCATGACAATTGCGATATAAGAGGGAGGGAATGTATCTATTTGACCCTCCTAGCTCTATTTCACAAGATGGAACACATGCCCGGACACATGGACACGTTGATGAAAGCATGGAAACAGGGATCATGAAGTTGGATCAGGAAAAAGCACCAGTTTTGGACAAAAAGCAAGAAAAAGAAAAAAGTCAAATGAAGTTGACTGCGAGCTAGGGCACCATTGGAAAGAGGAGACTGACTAAAAGACATTTTTTTCAAAAAGCAGCTCTAGGGCCAAAACGCAAGGCCTTGAAGGCAGAAAAGCAAACCGTATAAAGAACTTTGGAAAGCTGGTCAAAAGTTGAGAAATATTCTATTATTAAAAGAATAAACAAGAAAGCATAGTGAAAAAGTAAAAGCAAAGCATGATAGCTTTTGGCAAAAGCAGGAACCCCCCCTTGGGTATAAATGAAGCATGAACCTCTCCCTTCTCCTCATTCATTGAAGCTTGGAGATTATTATCACCTTCATCAACATCATCATCGAGATCGTGGGAGAGTGCGAGAAGACCATCTTTGTCATCACCATCATCAATATCAAGCTTTTGATCAAGGGGTTACCTCTACCACCCCTCACGGCTATTTATATGTGTGCCACCCGATTCTACTCTACACTGCCCATCTTCACTGCCCACTGCCTTTATGCAACCACTGGTGCCACTGTGCAGCAACCAGTGTCGTCTTGTGCTACTTTGCTCCACCTAGTGCCCCCCAGTAGCGATGCCCTGAGCCGCCATCACAGCTCAAGTTTTTCTCATCTTTACAGGGCGGAAGACCTCTTAAACAGGTACATAAAATTTGCCATTTGGGATTTACCACTATTTTGGTGTTTGCTTTTGTGTGAGGAGCTTCTTGAGGATCTTCCTATAGGATTGGTATTGAGTTTTCTTGGACTTGGACTTGGATTTGGATTTGGATTTGGATCTAGATGTGGACTTGGACTTGGATTTGTATTTGGATTAGGATTTGGATCTGGAATTAGACTTGGATTTGGATTTGGACTTGGATTTGGACTTGGATCTAGACTTGGACTTGGACTTGGACTTGGATCTAGACTTGGACTTGGATATAAGATCTGCCCGGTGAGAGATTCTTGTGGGTCAGCCTCGTGGTGTTCTTGGCATCAGAGATCTCATGTCTCGACATCGATATCGACATCGAAATTGACATGGACATCGACTTGGATATACTACATCGGCATATTTGTTTGCTTTTGTATTCATTGATGTATTGATCTAGGCTAGCATGCCCGTGGATTGTTCTTGAATAAATTCCTGACAGGGGGTGGGGCCTATTCCCCGCTCAGTGTGGTGTACTGTGCAGGATCCCTATTCCCTTCTCTCTCCCCCCCTCTCTATGAACTCAGAATATAGTCATGTAGCCAGTCAAAAGAACTGGAAAGCATTTGGTCTACAAGACATCGCGGGCGGAATAAGCAAAAACGGTGAATTGCTTCAACCATAACTCTCTGATTAAAACTCAAAATATAGTCATGTAGCCAGACAAAAGAACTGGAAATCATTTGGTCTACAAGACATCGCAGGGATGGAATAGGCAAAAAGGTCTGTATATAGTCACAAATGCGCTATCTTTAGAAAGGCATTGCTTTTCCACATTTTTAGTGTGCATGGACTCTAAATATGTAAAAGTACTCTAAATATGACCTCCTATCACCTAAATTCTTTTTTTTTTTTGGAGATACTTATCTCTTTAATAGAACTATTCTTGTCTTCTTATTTCTTTTAGGATTTTTGAAGCTAATATTTTTACTCTATCACTTTCCTAATGTTTCTAGCATTATTGTCGCACTCTTCTCTAAGTGCACTCTCTTTCCTTCTTGAAATCTATATTAAAAGAGAAACACACATGGCTTGGGAGAGACCTTACAGTCTCCCCCACTTAAAAGATTCGAGATGTCCTCATCTCGCAAGTTGGGGTAGTATCTAAGTAAATCCTCCTGTCTCTTCCAAAGTGATATCCCCACTAGGTAGAAATCTTCTTTTATCTAAACATTGCTCCTAAAGAGTCCCTTATTTCATGTGTTCGGCTTGTCTTTATTATTCTAAAGTTAATTGGCCTTATTATCCTAAGTTCATACATCCATATACCTCTCATACGATATGAACCTATTTTTAAAAAAATTATAATCCTTCCTTACAAATTCCTTATTCTATACCCCCATGTAATATGGTACTTAACAAATTGTCATGGAAAAACGTAAGGGAATCAATCCTTTATGCAATCTAACCTATGATAACAATTGTATAATCTTAGTATCGTCTTCTAGAATACCTCTATTCATCATGTACATTACTTCACATGAATCTCGTACCAATCCTCTTCTATTTACTCATAGAAATACTTGTTGAATTCGGTTATTCAGTTCCTACTTCATCCCCTTCATCCATTTCGATTGCGACACCTACTACTTCATTGGATTCTACACGGACTTTTGGTCCTCCAAAATGGGTTCGCTCTCTACTTCAGGATTCAGATATATCACTTTCAGATGCTCAACAATCTACTACACGTGTCTTATACGTACACGCCCTTTAGTAAATATTGCCTTGATGTCTCATATTGGTGATGTGTTTGAGCCTGAAATGGTTAAGGAAGCTCTTTCCTTACCACATTGGTGTGAAGCAATGCAAGCAGAGATTTCTTCTATTGAATCTAATAACACATGGCAGTTAGTTCCATGACCTTCACATAAAAAGGTCATTGGTGTTAAGTGGATTTTCAAAGTCAAGTTTCATTCTGATGGTAGGCACGCCTTGTTGCTAAAGGTTATGCTCAAAAAGAAGGTGAAGACTTTGATGAAATTTTTGCTCCTACTGCCAGATATTCTACTATTCGTGTTGTTTTTGCTCTTGCTTCTCACTATGCCTGGCCTATATATCAAATGGATGTTAAATCTGCCTTCTTGAATGGAGATCTAGAGGAGGAAGTTTATGTGGAACAACCTGAAGGTTTTTTTGCACAGGGTCATGAACATGATGTGTATTTATTACAGAAAGCTCTTTATGGTCTTAACCAAGCTCCTCGAGCTTGGTATCAGAAGATTGACAGTTTTCTCCTTTCTCTACATTATGAGAGGACTCATGCAGATCCTAATCTTTATGTGCTTATTGTGGATGATGATATATGCATTCTTGTGCTTTATGTGGATGATTTGACACTCACTAGCTCTAATTTGGACCTACTCAAATGGGTTCAAACTCAACTCACAACATTATTTGCCATGACTGATCTTGGACTACTCCACTATTTCTTGGTTTAGAAGTGTGGCAATTTGCTTCTGGCATCTTTCTTTGTCAAAATAAGTATAATTTAAGGTTGCTTGAGAAATATGGCATGCGTGATTGTGCATCACTCACTTGTCCCATGGATCCTAATTCAAAATTATCCAAAGATGATGATTCTCGTGAGGTTGATTCTACAGAGTATCGCCAACTTATTGGTTCTCTACTTTATTTGGTTAACACTCGGCCAGATCTCTCCTATGCTATGAGTATTCTCAGCCAATTCTCTTCACAGCCTTGTCGATCTCATTGGCAGGGCAGCTTTGAGGGTTCTTCGATATCTTCATGGAACTCTTGAGTATGGCATTTCTTATGCAAGTGGAGATACACTTATTGGTTACTCAGATTCTGATTGGGCTGGGTGTATTGATACTAGGCGTTCCATGTCAGGCTATTGTTTTATGCTTGGTAAAGGACTTGTTTCTTGGAAATGTCAAAAGCAGTGAATTACTTCTTCTTCATCGATCGAAGTAGAGTACAAGTCATATCTTGATGCCACTTCTGAAGCACTTTGGCATCAGCACATTCTGAATCACCTTGGATGTTCATCTACTCCGACACTCATCTACTCAGATTCACAGAGTGCTATTGCTTTAGCCAAAAATCTAGTTATTCGAGGACGATCCAAACACATTGATGTTCATTTTCATTTTGTTCGTGATTGGATTTCTGAAGGTCGCATTCAGCTTGAGTATTGTCCTACCAAAGATAATGTTATTGATTTGTTTACTAAGCCTCTTCCTCAACCTACCTTGGATTATCTTCTTCAGCGCGTTGGCGTTGGTCCTCCCATCTGGACCTGAAGAGGAGGTGTTGGATAGGTGTCATCTCCAGATGGTGTCACACTAGTGGCACACTCTTTAGCCTCTAGGCATTTTTGGGATTTATAGCATTCATTTCCATTTTTTCCTATTTACACACTTTCTGGGTGGAGGAAAGGGTGGAGGAACTTTCCTATATATATGAGGCATTGTAGTTCATTTCTAATCAAGTTGGCTAGTGGTTCTTTGATGAGTTCTTGAGTACATTGTCTCTTCTCTCATCTCTTCTTTCTCACAAAACTCAAGCATATTCAGGCTAAAAACACTAAGTGGTAAAACACTACCCAAGCTGGTAAATGGATTCACATTCAAACCCTTTAGAGAAAGAATTGATGAAGGGAAACAACCAACCAGTCAAGAGGGAAACAACCAACTAACCAGTCAAGAGGGAAAAAACTCAAGCATATTCAAGCTATAAACACTAAGTGGTAAAACACTACCCAAGCTGGTAAATGGATTCACATTCAAACCCTTTAGAGAAAGAATTGATGAAGGGAAACAACCAACCAGTCAAGAGGGAAACAACCAACCAGTCAAGAGGGAAACAAGGTAAACGCAATAGACCAGTGCATGATGGTGTTGATCCCCATCTATAGAGTGCAACTAGATGAAGACATGTGCACAGCATTCCAATGGGCGACATTAAACAGAGAGAGAATGTATGATGAAAAGTAAAGGGAGCAAAGAGTTGTAAATATGGCACATACACATGGGAATCATGACATTCTTGTGTGGCTATCTTGATTTTGGGAAAATCATCATGGGAAGGACAAAATGTTCTTAAAAATATGACCCTTATCAAGAAAGCCTACCATGGCCAAACTCCATGACCCTCACTCTCCTTGAATTATTTACAACTTGCTCTCTTGCTCTTTCCCGTTGTCTCCATATATAAAGCTCTCTCGCAATCACCTGTCTTTCCCCCTTCTTACAAATCTCACCAACCAGCATCCTCCATGTCTAGAAACAACAAGAAGGTGAAGTTTGATCCTCGCAATGCCATGTTGGACCCTATGGTTCAGCACAGGTGGCTGCAAAAGGTGAGATTGTATGGACTGGACGTGCCTCCAAGAAAACATCAAAGCTAAGGTGCAATTTAAGAGTTGTCATTGAAAATCATATAGTAAAGATGGAAGGACATAAGGCCATGTTGGTCACGCCAAAAAACATAGCCAAAGCATTCAATCTTCCTGCCGAAGGCATCACCACCATCGTCAACTCCTATGATGTGGACATTGATGAGGAGCTCTCAAAAGTCGGTAAGGAATACTCTATCACCACATGTGATCTAGAACAAAAAAAGCGATTTAGATTTTACCTAGGTATGATTTGTATGCTCGTCAAGAACACCAACATATGAATGTAAGGTCCCTCTCCCAAGCCATGTATGTATCTCTTTTATTATAGATTTCAAGAAGGAAAGAGAGTGCACACTGAGAAGAGTGAGACAATAATTCTAGAAACATTAGGAAAGTGAGAGAGTAAAAATATTAGCTTCAAAAATCCTTAAAAACATAAGAAGACAAGAATAGTTCTATTAAGAGATAAGTATCTCCAAAAATAGTTCTATTAAGAGATAAGTATCTCCAAAAATAGAAATTCTAATTTAGGTGATAGAAGGTCATATTTAGAGTACTTTTACATATCTAGAGTCCATGCATACTAAAAATGTGGAAAAGCAATGCATTTATAAAGATGGCACGTTTAATTGCTATATACAGATGTTTTTGCTTATTCCTCTCATGTGGACTTGTAGACCAAATGCCTTTCGGTTCTTTTGACTGGCTACATGACTATATTCTGAGTTTTAATAAAACAGTTATGGCTGAAACCATTTTCTGATTTTGTCAGGGTCTCTACATAGGGAAAACTGTAAGAAGGCAGCAAGTAGCCTCAAGGTAATTCTAGAACTTGAGATGTATATATCCCTCCATTATTATCTAATCTCTTAGAAGAGAAGGTTAGATTTCTATGGTCTTTCGGAGGAAGTGATCACAACTCCATAGTTTTCTTTTAAAGGAAGAATAGTATGCCATAGCCTTATGAGAGAGAAGGATACTTTGCCATAGTCCTTCAAAGAGAGAAGAGTTAGAGTACTAGTGAGAGGACATTAAGCTCAATGATGGTCACATAATTCCATTTCTATGAGAAGGTATTAGGAGGACTCTCCATTCTCCTTTCTAAAGCTTTTAACGAGGACAAAGGCAACGATAAACGACAAATTTCTATAAGGTATATACATATTTTTTTTTCAATTATATATCATTCTTAGGGGTTGAGGTATGGCCCGGTCTTCTCTATTAATTGTTAATAGTGATCTATTTGATTGATTTACTACTACAAGTTTTTGATTCTTTTAAACAATAGCATATGCCTCAATAAAGAAAGCCTTATCATAGTTGAAATGGTAAAATCTTTGTGAAAGAGTTGTTTTCTTAAGAAGGTAACGTGGATTCTAGTTCTATGGTTTAGTTGAGTAAATGGATTGTTATCTTGGTTAGGTACAGGTACAACTTCTCCCTACCTTGACGTTGCCTCATTCTTATTCTTGCGTAGCCGGATGATGGAGACATTAGTAAGGCCCGGAGTCGACCCATGGTATCTCTCATACCATTGAGAGAATGAGGTTTGCCGATTGAGGTGAGTGATTGTGATGCTGGCTAGTTCTAAGGGCCCATTCTAGTGCGGCGGTGAATAAGCCCACCCTAGCGCGTAGACATTCCTCTGAGGGGTGGGAGGATTGAGTGCGACAGAGCCTGAGGGGGCAACATGCCGGCTTGAGTCCTTGCCAATAGAGCCGATGACGATGAGGTGTATGGTCCCGTAGGGTTTTGCCCCCAGCATGTAGAGGGTGGAAGGCTGAATTCTAGATCATTGGCAGTATAAAGGAAAAGAATAAGAGAGCCGGTTTGGCTTGTATGGAATTGATTCATGTATAAACTTTTTTTATAGATCTTGTCTTTGGCATTATTGTACTGTGGAAAAAGGTTGTTTTAACGAACCTTGTGAAAAAGGGTTTTTAATTAAGGAACATGTTTATTTATGTCAAACAGTGTGGTAGGATTAATTAGAAAATAAATTGACACACGAGTAGGGTGGAAAGTGGGAGGATGGAATGCCTCGACGGCACCATCCTACGGACGAGTGGACATGATTAGTCGGGTAGCTTTCCAGCATATTAAGTAAAAGCCCTATGCTAGATAAATAGGTTCTCGGGCAACTCTATTCTAGGAGACTAGGCTAGCGGTTGTGCCTTGCATGGATGAGGAAAAAAGCATTGTCTCTAGGAATCAAGGTTAGTAGTTGCCCAAATTATGATCAATTGTCCTATGGGTAATTTGACTTTTAGAAGACCACGCTTCCCCTTGTGGGATAGGACTAGGTCTTACTTACAAATAGTATCCTTGAATCTTTACATGGTCAAGGTGTCGACAAGAAGGAAATTTTCTCCAAGCTAAGACTTAGTAGACTATCTTAAGTGTTTTCCCTATTTTGGAAGGGGGGGAACTTTACAATTGGTATCATAGCTGATCTTAACTCCTACGACTTGCTATTTAAGGTTTTGCAATGTATGTTTTACCTAACATAATGCTAATTGATAAAAACATCTTACTAAGAACAAATTGAATTGATTTTTGAATGAGTGTAGGAAGAGGAAGATGCCTACTTGAAGTTTCTAGTTTTCCAGTGTGTCTTGGAGACCACTAGTCACTCCTCAAATTTTGAGTTCTGCGACACCATGGTGCAGATACTAGATGTGCTATTTTTGAAAAACTAATCATCTCATACGTGTTAATCCTGATAATCTTTGGATGTGTCAATCCCAAGCCACCAGATATGTAATTCTAAAAAAATAAAGATCTCAAATGTATTAATCCTGAGTGTTCAGCTGTGGTGCTATGATAAGTATTTGATAGTTTTGAACTTTTCATGGTGGATACAATGAAAGAAGCAAGTTCACCCTTGCTCATCTAAAAATCGTAAGAAATGCCGAATTAGTTGGAAGCACTGTTGTCAACTAGAATCAGTTATGGGATGCCATGAAAGTACACCTTCATGAAAGGTTTTATCCTCTAGGATTTTGAGAGGATAAAATGAATGAATTTTTGGAGCTAACCCAAGAAGGGAAGACCCTAGAAGAATACCACCAAAATATTGCTAAACTTGTCCGATTAGCTCCAGAGATGGATGAGGTAACTCTTCTCCATCGATTCATTTGGAAGCTTAATCTACCTTTGAATAACCTCTCGTAAAGAATGCAAAACCATCCTCTATTTCAGAAACCATAATTATAGTGAGAGACTATGATAAAGTTTTTTTATTATGGAAAGTGTCGAGAAGGATATGAGTCCTTCCATGTTAATCAAGAAGAGGTCCCCTAATTCAAGAGAAACGTCAAGCCCACCCTTGCCTACAAGGAATCATAAGCTAGAGCAAAATTAGGTCAAGAAATAGGGATAGCATTCAGAGAGTTATGGTCAAAACAATTTACTGATTTTGTCAGGGTCTCTACACAAGGAAAAATGTAAGAAGGCAGCAAGTAGTCTCAAGGTGATTCTAGACCTTGAGATGTATATATCCCTTCATTCTTATCTAATCTCTTAGAAGAGAAGGCTAGATTTCTATGGTCTTTCGGAGGAAGCGATCACAACTCCATAGTTTTCTTTTAAAGGAAGAATAGTATGCCGTAGCCCTATGAGAGAGAAGGCTACTTTGCCATAGTCCTTCAAAGAGAGAAGAGCTAGAGTACGAGTGAGAGGACATTAAGCTTGATGATGGTTGGATAATTCCATTTCTACAAGAAGGTATTAGGAGACTCTCCATTCTCCTATTTCAAGTTCTGAAGCTCTTGTTAACAAGCAAAGGCAACGATAAATGATAAATTTCTATAAGTTATATATATATATATTATTTTTCAATTATATATCATTCTTAGGGGATTAAGGTATGGCCCCGTCTTCTCTATTAATTGTTAATAGTGATCTATTTGATTGATTTATTACTTAAAGTTTTTGATTCTTTTAAACAACAGCATATGCCTTAATAAAGAATGTCTTATCATAATCTCAAGTTTAAATGCTAAAATCTTTGTGAAAGAGTTGTTGGATTCTAGTCCTATGGTTTAGTTGAGTAAATGGAATGTTTTCTTGGTTGAATTAAGATACGGGTACTACTTCTCCTTGCCTTGACGTTGCCCTGTTCTTGTTCTTGTGTAGCCGGACGATGGAGACGTTAACCTTCCATGATAACCTTAAAAGAAGATGAAAAAAAAACTCAAGAAGAGGCCTCCAAAACAGAATCTCACAAAAGGAAGTTTGAGTGGTCTTAGCACATCACCACTCTCAAGATGAAGAAGCAAAAGGAGGCCCAAGTAACCACGGAGCAACAAAAGAATCAACTTGAAGGCATAAGGAAGCATCTGGTGAAGACTGGACTATCCCTGAGCAGAGAACAAGTAGCACAAGAAACAGCATAGGGGGAAATCCAAAATGCATCAGCCACATTAAGTGACAAGATAAGAAGGTAGCAAATTGTGTCGTGGGTAAGCTGGAGAATGAAGAGAGACTTGCCAAGATAGATCAAGAGGAAACACAGGTGCAGCTTCTATCGACTCAAGTTCAGCAACATAATCAACAATCCACTGCTCAAAACTTACTCTAGGGCAACAACAATAAGATACCATTCAGAGATTGGAGGAGGAAGCAACAAGACTGCGGAGGAGAGGAGATGAGTTAGAGATAGTGGTCGCTAGGCTCTAAAAATGTGGGAGTTATCATTGAAAAACACAGATAAGATGGAAGGACATAAGTATAATAATATGGCACAGCGGAAAGAGATAGCAAGACAAAGCACAATAGACAATGCAATAAATACACAATGGAGAGAATTCAAAATTTTTATTAAAAGAGGTACAAGTGATGGTGTTGTCCACCTGTGTGCTCTCAACTAGAGCTTAGATGGCGATCTAGACATACTCTGGATGATGGAGTATGTACGAAGTGTAGAAGGGGGTGGATACTCACAAGCATTGGATGCCTTAGCTCATGGCAACCATGTCCATATATAGTACTCTAGGCAGTGTGGTAGACATATATACAACTAGGGTGGTTACAGTGCATAGACACGATCACCGCCCGTGTATCAAGAACGTGACCCACCAACCACTGCCCACTAATGATAGACTTGGTATCCGAGGAAATATTCTAGAGAATATTCCTCATCCGGGGCTCCCACCCCCGAACCCCCACTAGCAGGGGGGCTGCTAGCCCCCCTGGGACCCCCATCCGGGGGGCGATGCCCTAGACCCCAGCTAATGCTCGTACCCCTGACCATCTCCTAACTATCATCAATGGTCACAATAATGACCCCATCGGCGTCTAAGCGGGGGTTCCCATTAAAGATATATGCACAATGGCTACTCCTCATAATGGGAGCCTAACAAATGTGTATTATACATCAAAGTTAGATATGTTGAGATATGGAGCTCAACTAGTGCTATGACGGACATTGATGACCCGCCCCCTGGGTGATAGCTTCCACATCTACACCACTGGCATGGTTGGTGAGATTATGGGTGATATGCGGCCAGTGGGATGATTGGCTGTGTGACAACAATTTTGGATTACTAGAGATTGGCATAGTTATAGCGCCAGCTCATGTAGTCGGGTTCACATTATGGATCGACCCTTGTGTTGTAGTAGTTGCGTACTAACCCATATAGTGTGTGCTCTTATCTTTATGTTATGTTGGTGAGTAGAGAAGAAGAAGATAGAAACAAATTCAGCTATCCATCTCTCTCTTGTGTGTGTGTGTGTTTGCTTGCTAGGGTTTGAAGCTCTCCCTCCCCCCCACATTCTCTTTATGGTATCAGAGCCTAGTTCGTGTGAGAGCTAAGGAGGTAAGCAAGAGGCAAGAACAAGCAAGGAAGGAAGCGGTACTGCACGGGTAAGAGCACTATCATCTCTGTCCCCTTCTTGGTTTAAGCACAACATTCTCTTAGCAGTAGCTCTTGGAGCTACACATCTCCGATTGAAGAGCTGTCTTCGTGGAAGAGGAGCTAACAAGGCAAGTATACTTTCCTATTGGAAAGAAATCAAGAACAAGCAAGGAAGGAAGTGGTACTGCACGGGTAAGAGCACTATCATCTCTGTTCTCTTGGTTTAGGCACAACATTCTCTCGGAGCTACACATCTCCGATTGAAGAGCTGTCTTCATGGAAGAGGAGCTAACAGGGCAAGTATACTTTGCTATTGGACGAATTTTTAAGGCCAGATTCACATTTTAGGTGCGTTATGGGTCCCGTTTTGTCACTGAAGGGTATTTTTGGTAGTTTTCTGGAAGTTCTAGTAGAGAACTGTTTCTACTCGAAATCTGGTTATTACAGTGCAGCATTGCATTTTGGAAGTGCAGACAGGTTTTGCATATATATTGTTGATATACTGAGTGTATGTACATGTACTCTAGTCACATTTGGTGTGACACACAGGTTGTGTAAGTACCTCTGCTGTGCAGGGATTACAGAAGATATTGATGTGTCATAGATACTATGATAGGACATATATAGGATGCAAACACTCCAGTAGTCATATGGTAGAATTTGGTTCAAATGTTCCAAACTAACACAAAGGTAAGGAAGTTGCAGTTAAAGAAAGAGTTGCATACTGTGGAAAAGAAAAGCATGTCCATTAATGAATATGCCATAAAGATCAAAGGCATTGTTGAATCCCTTGGGTCTATTAATGTATCAGTGGAGGATGATTATTTGGTGAGTGTCTATCTGAATGGGCTTGGCAAAGAGTGCAAGCCATTCAAGACTTCCATTGCAGTTCGGGAGAATATTCCCAACTTTCGAGACTTGATATCTATGTTGATCATAGAAGAAAAGGCTTTAGGTGAGGATTCTTCTTCACAAAGCAAGAACACATTAGAACAGGCCTTCTACTCTAATTTAGGTAGAGGCCGTCGTCGAGGGCCAAGGTGGTGGTTGACAAGGAAATCATAACTCTGGACAACAACAATCCAATGATTCACAACAGTAATCATACACAGGTGGAAGAGGCCAGTCTAGAGGCAGGGGGAGTGAAAGAGGCCGAGGTGGTTGGCAAAGAAATCAAAATGCAAACAGCATAGAGTGCTATTATTGTGGCAAACTAGGACACATGGCAAAGGACTGCTACAAAAAGCTGAATGACATTAAAAGTGGGAAGTTGCAACAAGGCAACTATGCATCATCTAGCAAACATGGAGGTGATGACTGAAGTGAGCAGTTGTTTTTGATGCAGCACATGCTTAGTTCCATAACATGGGATGTGTCAGGATCTGGAGATATATGATATGTGGATCCAGGTGCCTCTAACCACATGACCATTCATGATAAGTGGTTTAGAGATATGCAGAAAATGGGAAAACCAAGTTATGTAGAAACAGGTGATGATACTGCACATCATCCCATTGTGCATGTTGGTAAAGTGCCATTGTCTATGCAGGATGGAAAAATGAAGTACTTGGCTGATGTAATTCATGTTTCGAATATTACAAAGAACCTCGTTTCTGTTGGACACATGGTTGAGTAGGGTTTGCAAGTGAGGTTTAATCCTCAAGGATTTTTTGTGGAAGACGTAAAAAATAAGTGTCGCTTGGTTGCACAAAGGGTAACAGAAATGGCAGGATGTTTACTTTGGATGTGAACATGCCTGAGATAAAGGTAGCCATGTTTGCGTATGGAACAGGTGTCATTGCAGATATTGACATATGGCACAAGCGCATTGGTCATGTGAATGTACAGCGTGACTGAAGTCTATGCAGGCCCAAAATATTATTGCAGGTTTGCCAAAGTTTAAGGTTGACGGTATGCATAAGGTATATGAAGCATGCCAACTTGGTAAGCAGGCCAAACATGCTTTCCCACATGAAAAGCATGTCAGTGCAAGGCCCTTGGATGTCATACATTCAGGTGTATGGGGACTGACCAAGACTACAACAATTGTAGGTTGCAAGTACTATGTTACATTCATTAATGACCACATTAGGAAAGCGTGGGTTTATTTTATGAAGGAGAAAAGTGAACTGTTTTCTCACTTTCAGAGATTTAAAGCCTTGGTCGAGAAGGAAAAAGGCATGCAAATAAAATGCCTAAGATCAGATGGTGGGAGAGAATATTTCTCCAATGAGTTCAGTGATTTCCAGAGAAAGCAGGGGATCAAGAGAGGCAGTTTACGTCGTGCAGGTACACTCCGCAACAACAGAATGGTGTTGTAGAAAGGAAAAACAGGCACATTGCAGAAGTAGCACGTGCCTTGATGAGGCTGAAAAGAATATGCCACATTACTTTTGGGTACAAGCAGTAGCAATTGCTATGCACATTATGAATAGGACACCCGCTGCAGCAGCTGTTCATGGTATGACTCCTGAACAGAAGTTTACAAGCATAAAACCGGATGTGTCTCACTTGAAAGTGTTTGGGTGTACATATGTACATGTTCCTGATGAAGTGAGAACAAAGTTGGATCCAAAGGCAGAGAAATGCATCTTCATTGGTTATGCTATGCCTTTAATAGACAAGCTGTGAGCACACACATAAAACATACAAAACATGGTTTTCCTATGAATTCTGGCCATTCCGACCCTTGTAGCCCAAAATAAGTGAAAATAATACAATGGCCGGCGTTGATGCCATAGAGGTCTTTGAAAAGGGTTAACATTCTTCCATAAGCTTCTGGTTTTGCAGGGACAATATACTTAGCGTTGTATAAAAATATCTTCTTGTTAATGAAAAAAGAAGATGGTTGATCAAAAAATAATACTTTTCCATGATCATCATGCATAGCTTCGAAAGTCCCAGTGAGAATGACTCCACAGGTTGCCACTCAATTCTTGCTGATGGGTAAATATCTATCACATATACAACACATGCGAATAAACCATAGAATCATAAAGAACATAAATTAAATTACAAAAATAGCTTACAATGAGCTTGCAATGTAGATGCTGGAGTAGAAGGATGCATGTGCATGTTTGTTGTCGTGTACACATGTTGCAC
This sequence comes from Cibotium barometz, assembly GCF_041138505.1. NCBI lineage: Eukaryota > Viridiplantae > Streptophyta > Polypodiopsida > Cyatheales > Cibotiaceae > Cibotium > Cibotium barometz. The sequence goes on from NC_141051.1 coordinate 62,635,345, forward strand.
CTTTGCCTTCCACCCATCTTTTGCTATCTTGAATTCCAAGATACACCCCTTCCAATGGTATTGTAGTAGTAAGCCTCTTCTTTTCCTTTTTTATCGTATGAGGACCTTTGTATGATGGTTGCATAGTCACCCAAGCGTTTAACTTGAACTTTATACCTTTCCACACACCCTGATCATAGTTAACATTGTGAAGGATGCATGATGAAATGCATAAAAGCTACAGTTACCATTGTAACAAGCTCTTAAAATTGGACATTGTCTAGTGGGATGTCCCTGACAACAAATGAAGCACCAACGTACCTCTCTCCTTGGGTACATGTGTGCATTGTTCGAAGCTTTGGTTGCCTTCATTTGGGAATAACCTTCGAAGCCCATACTCCTTCAAAGCTTCCCTACGCACAAAATGCTTTAGGAATAACCTTTAAAGCCCAGTAAAGTTTAGACGTTCTTCAACTCTCATAGTCTGATTCTAATCACCAGCCTTGCCATCTTCTATAATGCTAAATGTGTTTGTCTTTACAAGCTCATTCTTCTCACCTAAGGCCTCGCCAACTTGATCGAAGACCTCGAGGTGGCTTCTAGGGTCACCCTCTCCATTCAACTTGTGTGTAACCTTTGCAATTTGTGTAGCCTTTCCAGAGCTACTCAGCAACCATGTGGTTTCCATAGTTGTAACCGAGGGCATGAAACTAATGGACAATATTACATGGTTGGTCATAGGTGGTGTCATCATGAGTGGTGTAGAACCCATCACCCCAGAATCTGGAATTGTGCTAACAACATCTTGGGTTAGAACCTCTCTACTACGGTCTCAGATTGTGAAGTCTGTGCTTATAGATCCTTGGAGTCCTGTGTAACCTAGAGGAGTAATAACAGCAGTCAGGGCGTGGTCCATCATGTAGCTAGGTGATACTACAAAGGTAGGATCTACTCGCCTCACAGGAGGTCTTACCAATTTTTCTCATTGCAGGCATTCTTGCTTTGGATGTCCCAAATTTACGCCATAGGTATTTGGATACTTTCATGTTCCAATGATCCTATATATGTAATCGTAGATTTTGTGCAATCTTTCCTCCTATGTTGTGTCCCGAGATATTGATTCGACAATCCCTTCCCAACTAACACCATAAGCTTGGCATGTGGCAAAATCCACAAGAGTCTCTGTCGATGTGTCAGACTCCCAATCATTTGTGAGAAGATGTTGATCCATGATATTTAAGCCTAGCTCTTTCCCCAAGGTAGATGCAATGATATTTTGTGGAACCAAACTTGAACTGGGAATTCTACTTGCATAGAACCTCTATTTTCTTTTAAAGGACTGTTTTATGCTAGAATGCTGGAGGAAGCATTTGGTATATGATTAACTAAGGAGAGACTCGTTGCAACAGCTAGCGGGGAGTCGTCGAGAGACTATCAGACAGTACTTGCATAATCTAGCTTAGGACTTGTTTTGGGCATACTGAACTGTTTGGGATACTAATCATTGTTGTGCTAATTACAAAGTCTCTTCTTCCTTTTGACTAAGAGCTTGGATCAGTGCCTCTACCCCTTAACTTCTTCTAATGTTCTACCATCAGGCATAAGCACTTGTGCAGGGGGTGGTTCGATGGTCGCAGTTGCAAACAGGAGCTGTATGGATAGGGATATCAATGTGAACACTCCCTACTTGTAACGATGAGAGTATACCAGGTGTGTCTCTGGAGTTTAACTCAACTCCTTCATCATGTTGTCTGTATGTAGTAAGATTTGGTTCAGAAGTAGTATTTGACGCCGAACGTCTAAGGTAGCTAGCGACGCGGTCAAAAAGACTGGTAGAGCTGACTTAATTGGTGAGGCTTGGTTAGGCTTCTTACTTCTTGGGACCAGGGATCCTTCCATTGACTCGAAATCTGATGATATATAACTGGAGCCTAGTACAGGTCCTTGTACAATGCTAAACTGGGTTTTGATCGAAGGTCCTGAGCCTAGTGTAGGTGGTACACACTAAGCTCGATAGATGCACTATCGTCTAAATAGGCCTCTAATACATGCCAAGATCATAGGTGGAGTGTTGAAAGGTCCTATAGATGTCCTGGACAAGTTTGGGAATTATTGAAAAAATTTTAAATTTTATTTTTTTATTTTTTCTGAAGACTTGTAGATTGTCCTTAGTTTTTTCGAAATACGTTTTTGGTGTTTCTTAACCTGTTTGGCCCAAAAAATAATGTACTTTTTTTAGGTCAGTCAAGCGCTAGCTCCCATAGTTAAGCTCCTCAACTATGTAAAAATGTAAATTTTTTTTGGGTGTCACACAAGTTATGTGAGCACGACCGCAATAGCCTAAAATATATATTAGGCAAGTTTGTGCATGCACTTTTCAAAAAAATTATATACTCTCCTTTTTGGACCATGGATCTTTTACCTTTTCCCTTTAATACCATATTGGGGAATATGGGAATTTCCTACAAGTTTGGGACACGTGGTCAAAAGTTTGGATTAACCATAACTTGAACACCACTAATCCAAAATGAGCGCTTTATAGCTCTTTAGATTCCATTTTTCAAGCGCTTTCCAACGATAGGTCATATGATAGGGTTTTGAGAAACTTACAAACATGTTATCCATGTCCCCTTTTTTAAGTATTCAAAAATGGGAATTATCTTTTTTTTTTTTTAAAAAAAAAACTTTTTATGTTATTGGTTTACTGTTTACGATTTCAATTTTTGGTTTTACCGAAAAGGGGTTTTCCTAGAATCTTTAACCTGGGTCTGTATGCAAATGTGTCCAACCATTCAAAACTTACCCAAAAATGGGTATTGACAGGCTTTTGGACTTTTTGGCTATAGTGGCCTAAAAGCCTGCACACATTAAATGCGGACAACTAGTCAAGATGCCCCATATTAGGCTTGATTAACTTGTGTTGATTGCACTAATGCAAAAATGCAGAATGTGCAGAAAACACAGAAGTTTCTGTGTGTTGTAAATCCTCCCCTAATTTTTGAGTTTATCCCAATTTCTCCACATAAGGAGTCAAAATTAGAATAAATACTATACTGGGAAACCGATTTTATGGTTTGCTTAACCCAATTCTTTCAATTTCATGTTTAATTGATTGTTATTTTCTTTTTGAAATTGAAAAATGTAAAAAACCACGATATGCAGAAAACCATAGATTAAACTTGTAAATGATGAGTGGGAGAAGAGTTAACCTAAATGCACAAATTGCAGAACTCATAGAAATTAAAAAACATGCAAAAATTGAAAAACACGCAAAAATCGAATATAAATTTCTTAGGATTTCAAAAACAATGTAACAAAATGAACAGATTTTAAGAATTTCATTTCTACCATTCTTGAAAAAACACAGAAAATAAAACTATAAAAGAAATCAATCATACATACACATGCATTCAAAATGTATTGTGACTATGCGGTGGGGATATTCCCCGATAGCGGCACCACTTATGGGAATCCCTTGCACCATAAAATGAGTGTAGGAATAAACCAATGTCGTAGGGCATTGCCCAATCACACTCGGGAACATAAAATAGCTTAACCGAGAAGCCAAAATGCCATGACCTAGCTCACAATTGCATCATGGACAAGGTGCATCACTTACCTCGTGAATACCTGTGCTCGAATTCTTGTAGGAGATGATGTTACCACACAGCCGAACTCAAAAGCTCCACTCCATCGCCGCCGCACTCCAAAGGAAGCTCGACCCTTCTCTCACTCAATCTCTAGTCTCTCCTACATACACTCACACATACATAATGAGCATATAACAACTCTAATTGAATTAGGCAAGCAAGACACAAGAGAGCAAGAGAGTAGATAAGAAGAGCACTCTATTAGTTGCATATGAGAATGAGTCATGAGAGTTACATTTTAGGTTTTGTAGGTGACCTCTAGGGTTTACACTCTTGGACGGCCAAAGTTAAAAGTCATTTCCTCGGGCTCATTTGGCCACTCTAGCTAGTGTAAACACCTATTCTAAAGTTAGCACTCTCAACCTAGGATCTCGTGGTGCGCCTTTAATAGACATGCCCTGCGAGCACACACATAAAATATACAAGACATGGTTTTCCTATGAATTCTAGCCATTCCGACGCGTGTGGCCCAGAAGAAGTGAAAATAATACGATGATCGGCATCCACGCCATAGAGGTCTCTAACAAGGGTTAGCATTCTTCCATAAGCTTCTGGTCTTGCAGTGACAATATACTTAGTGTTGTATAAAAATATCTTCTTGTTAGTGAAAAAATCCAAAAATGATACTTTTCCAAGATCAGCATGTATAGCTTCGAAAGCCCGAGTGAGAATGACTCCATAGGTTGTCACTCAATACTTGTTGATGGGTAAATAATACTTTCCCAAGATCAGCATGCATAGCTTCGAAAGCCCGAGTGAGAATGACTCCACAGGTTGTCACTCAATGCTTGTTGATGGGTAAACATCCATCACATATACAACACATACAAATAAACCATAGAATCATAAAGAACATAAATTAAATTACAGAAATATCTTACAATGAGCTTGCAATGCAGATGCTGGAGTAGAAGGATGCATGTCCACGTTTGTTGTCGTGTACACATGTTACACCTTTGCGTTCCATCCATCTTTTGCTATCTTGAATTCCAAGATACATTCCTTCCAATGGTATTGTAGTAGTAAGCCTCTTCTTTTCCTTTTTTATCATATGAGGACCTTTGTATGATGGTTCCATAGTCACCCAATCGTTTACCTTGAACTTTATACCTTTCCACACACCCTGATCATAGTTAACATTGTGAAGGATGCATGATGAAATGCATTTGGAGATGAGTATAGGAGAGGATGATGTAGAAAGACGATGAGAAAGAGGTGCAACCAGGGTAGACTGGAGAATTTAAAATGTTTTAACGCAAATGTACGACTCATTTCGGGGGAAACCTAATGTGCATGATTTTTATAAAATTTTGTTAAGCACCGATATTTGGTACGTGCGAGCAGGGTTTGAAGTTGAAACCCACACAAATAGTTGTGCCAGATCACATTAAGGAGTGATATTCTCCTAAAATAGCCAAAACTAGTGAGGTTAGGGGAAAGTAGATATGACACCCAATATCATATTATTGGTTTCAGATGTTGTGTTTCTATGAGTCCAAAGCTCGATCCAAGTGATCAAAATCTGGCCCTTTTTTAAAACGTTTTGAGAGAATTATAAGTAAAAAAAATAGATATAGAATACATATAGATATATATATATATAATCTATACTAATATATTATAATGTAATGTTATATATATGTGTGTATTACAAATATGATAATTTAACATAAATCTATATAAATAATATAGATAGTAATAATGATATATAAACCAATGCACATATAGTAAATATATAATAATATTGTATATTTACTATTATATATAAAAACAATCACACCACATGTACATACGCGTGAGAGAGAGAGACTGCATATTTGGCATACGCTCATACCTATGCAAAAAGGTCGGGCGGGCCCCGGAGTCTTGTATCTAGAAGGGGTACATATAATATTGACTGTTTTTCATTGGCTTGGAGATCGTCGCTGGTTGTTGAGAAGAAGTGGCAGCAGTCAAAGAAATTGCTGCCGGCCGAGGACTTCGGATAGTCGATAGAACTACTAGGGCTTTTTCTTTATAAATTGCTGGAAAACAATCCTATGGTGGCGGCTGCGGGTCGCTTGTCACACAGCCGGGTTTTGGGAAAATAGGACTGGGTCCATAATTAAAATGCTTGTCAAAATAAAATGATTGGAAGTCAATGGCATCCAAATTGAAAGCTTAAGGTATGCCTTCCCCAATTTCAAGAGGAGACTACTGCTGTAGAATTTCTAAAATTAATATATTTCTAAAATTAATATTAATTTTAGACATAAACATACATATTTAGAAGAAGGTCAGTGGCCACCTCCAAATGGAAGGTAGGCCTTCCAATTTCCGCCCAGAGTGAAAAGGTCTGAAAGAACGTTCATTGTTTTACAACTAATTGTTCAATTGAACACTACATATGTATATATTTTCAATTGGACGGCTCAAAAGGAAGCTTCCATGCATTTTTTTTTCCGTTTGAAAACGCACTATCTCAAACTCTTTCATGCTTGGATACTTCTGTAGCTAGAGTTGTACTGTTTGGGGCAACCTCTACGACATGCAAGAGCAGTATAAATGATCGATCACATTAATGCATCTCCAAGGCTACTATAAGCTTCACCTGCAGTGATCAGTGTAGCTGTGGTGATACCCCTGCTATATAGATTTGTGTGAGCCTCCTGCTGCTAATTTCGAATCCTCAAATCAAAATCTCTCAATCTCTCTCTCTCTCTCTCTCTCTCTCTCTTTTTGCATATATATAGATATAAAATATGTTCACTCTATTGATGACCCCGAAAAACTTTCCATGCAAGCTTACTTTCACCTTACTCTTTGCCTTCACCCTGTGTAACGTGGCCTCTGCAAGAACTCGCTATTTCAATTTCACGGTAGGAATTACCCCCCCATCCCCGCCCTTTCCTTCTTGTATAATTTATACATATTAATCGAAGCTCTAGAAGGGATTTTGCTGCATTTAATGATTGCCCTATATATTTAATCCTGGGCGCCTTTTGGTGTTGTCAGATACAAAACACCAATGTTACGCGCCTTTGCAAGACGAAGTCTCTCTTGACTGTGAACGGCGAGTTCCCCGGCCCAACAAATTATGTGAGGGAAGGAGACAATGTGGTGGTTAACGTTACAAACCTTGTTTCATACGGCATAACCATACACTGGTATGATCAATTAATTTACTACATTAAAAAAAAAAGTTACGAGCGTATTTATCCTTATAGCAGCCGCCTATAATTGGTGTAATGATATCTTTATATATATATATATATTGCGTAATGGTCTTTATGTAGGCATGGTGTGCGGCAGCTGCGCTCGTGTTGGGCGGATGGGCCAGCCTACATCACGCAATGCCCCATCCAAACCAACCAGTCTTATGTGCACCGGTTTCAGGTCCTTGAACAAAGGGGCACCCTCTTCTGGCATGCCCATAATAGCTGGCTTAGAGCCAGCCTTTATGGAGCTTTTATCATTCTCACGAACAACAAGAGCCCCTACCCATTTCCCAAACCCAACCAAGAGCTCCCCCCTCTCCTTCTAGGTTGGATAACCCTCAATCATTCTGCTTATAACTTGGTTTTGAAAGAATTGCAACCTCTTCAAAGAGAAGTACTCAAAGGATTATACATGATCACTCATAAATCACAGTACATTACTGTTTTTGTCTAGGTGAGTGGTGGAATGCGAATGTGGAGGATGTCATAAATCAGGCACTTGTTGAAGGTGGAGGTTACAACATCTCCGATGCCATTACTATCAATGGACAGCCTGGGGACCTTTATAACTGCTCATCCAGTGGTAAGTATCGTAATAGCTAGTACCTCGACCACAATTTCCTAGTTTAAGAAGTTAATAGGAATGGTTGCCCCTGAGCAGCCCAAGGTCTTCTACTAATATTGCAGAGTAGAAAGGAAAGAAAAAGGGGGGGAAATCTATGTTATAAAACTCAAGGCAATTTTATTGTGGTTGTACTTATAATGTGCTCCCCACCAGAGGTAACCGTATTATTATTGTGGATATGCATGCAGAGACGGTGGTATACACTGTGACGCAGGGAGAGACGGTGATGCTGAGGTTAATCAATGCAGGCATGAACTTCCACATGTATTTCGCGGTGGCCAATCACAGCCTCACAATTGTGGAGGCCGACGCACAGTATGTGGAGCCATACACGACAGACATCATAGTGCTGGCGCCCGGCCAGACCTCCAACGTTCTCCTCACGGCCGACAAGCCCATAGGCCAGTACTACATCGCAGCTTCCGTCTTCTCGATGCCCAATACGTCCAATGTGCCCTTTCCCACCGTGGCCACCACAGCCATCCTTAGCTACAACGGCACCATGCCCGGATCCACCAACTTGACTTTGCCCGGCTTTCCCTTGGCCAACGACACCGACTTCGTCAACCGCTTCTACTCTAGCCTCAAGGGCAGGAATTACTCGGAAGGCTACTACTACTACGAGGTTCCCAAAACCGTGGACGTGGACCTGCTCCACACTGTAGGCTACTCTCTCCAGCCTTGTCCGACCGGACGCACCTGCCAGGGTCCCGAGGACAGCCTCATCAGAGCCTCCATCAGCAACATCACCTTTGTCAACCCCGACATCTCGCTCCTCCAGGTGGGCATAGCTTCTACTATATATTTTTTAATTAAAAAAAGAGCTACACACGAGATAAAATTTATTATTATTATTATATTAAAGTGTGACTATCTTGAACACCTATAGTGGTCGTAGAATTCAAATAGACGTTTTCTTTTGAATATCTAGAATCTCTAAAACTCTGCATTTTGAAAGTAAAACTCGTGGTCAAAGAGACATTTGCTCAGGGAATTCATCTAAAAATATGTAAGTATGATACGTGAGTTTCAGTTCAAAAATTTAAGGTAAATTTATAGAAATACATTTACAGAAGGGGCTTTTTAAGTCGATAACCTACCGTAAGTCTATAAAGAAAAAAGGGTCATTTTTTAAATACCCCTTAATACCTAGGGTGTCTTAGGAATGCACCCCCCAAGCATTGATGTCTTTAGCTAAAGACATACAGGAGTGTCTCTTTGGGAGTTCTATGAGTAATTCTGACCCACACATATAGGAGTACCTGTTTGACAGGTCTACGAGTAAAGTAATTTTGAATACGTTTGGTGAGGCTTTATAATAATAGACAATCAATCAATGAAAAATATACAAATAATGAGATGAGTGTGAAATCCATTGTTCTAGGCCTACTATTACAACATAAGCGGGATTTACACGACGAACTTCCCGGACGTGCCACTTTTCCAATACGATTACACGGCAGTGAACCCGGACATAAAGGTGGCGTTGCCGGGGACGCGGGTGCGGGTGATCCCTTTCAACAGCACTGTACAGGTGGTATACCAAGACACGGCCACGCTCTTCTTCGAACAACACCCCATCCATCTCCACGGCCAAAACTTCTACGAGGTGGGCAGGGGCAACGGCACTTTCAACGCCTCCACTGACCCTGCCTCCTTCAACCTCGTCAACCCTGTCTCTCGCAACACCGTCTCCGTGCCTGCTGGCGGTTGGGCTGCCGTCCGCTTCCAAGCTCTCAACCCAGGTAATCAATATTATTATGTAGCACCTCATCCTTTATTATGAATCTTGCTTACCTTAACGTCTCTCTCTCTCTCTCTCTCTCTCTCTCACACACACACACACACACACCCACCCCCCACACACACATATTAGCCTCTACCTTATCACACAATATGAATTTCCGTCTTTATTTCTCTCATAATCTGTAGAACACTTCATTGCTACTCTCTTAATTTGCTTTGAAGTATTTTGAGTTCATTTTGAAAAGTCCTTCTTGACGTTGAAGAAGGAAGTCTTTTTCTAAAGAGAAATTTGTCATTGTAAATAAGATTTCTCATGATAGATGATGCAATGTGCAGGGATTTGGTTTGTGCATTGCCACTTCGATATCCATGCATCATGGGGGATGGACATGGCATTCATCACCCTTAACGGCGCAGGAGAAAATGAGATGTTGCCACCACCACCAGTCGACTATCCCACTTGCCAACTTTATAAACATACATATAGCATCACGGGGGATGGACATGGCATTCATCACCCTCAATGGGCTGAGAGAAAATGAGATGTTGCCACCACCACCACCAATTTAATATCCTGCTTGTTGCCAACTTTAAAAACATACATGTAGACATGATATGATTTGATATTCGTGTCGTCAGCCAGGGTTATTTTACGCCCTACTGCCTTATCGCATTAAACATTTGCTATTTAAATGTGTTTCTTGGACACTTCAAGTATTTTCCCTACAAGCTAGGTGTTTTAACCTCCACAATACAAGAAAATGCTTTGTATTATGCTATATTCAATGGTAAAACATGTATGTGATTATGGTTTTCATGATTATTTTGATGGAATCCATGTTTCTTGTGAGTTGTTAATTGTATTTCTCATGTATTACATCCACTACAAGAGAAGGCAAGCATAGTTGTACCCAAAGTCGTGTAAAATAAAGGAAATTCAATAGTGCGAAATTTCGAGGCGGTGGTGCGACTATGCATGCGCAGCTATACATGTGGCTATGGGTGTGTGGTATAGCCTTGTAGTAGCTACATGTATATTCTCGCATAGAGCCACACGCATAACTATTGAGATAGAAAGTTTATTCTGATTGTCGGTGTGATAGAGTATGCATGGTATGCATTGGCAGTAGGAGTGTGTGGACAATCATTGGCGGTGCCCAATGATGACCAAGTGTGTGGACAGTTGGTGTAACATGAGTGTGGTGTAAACTTGTGTGTTTGCGGATTTTGAAGATTGAGAGTGTGCAAAGAAGAGTGGAATAAAATAATAGCTTCTCCTATTCTTATCTATGGTTGTGTGAGAGCTAATTAGGATACATGCAAGTGTTATTTGTATATCCCCATTCTATTTACATGTGTTTTGACTGCCCAAACATTGGATTTTGAGTTATAAAGCTTCAATTATGAACAGAAAAAGATAAGGGTATATTGTTGTTGTAGATTTGGGATACCTGCTACTACAACATTTAGTTTAAAGTGTTAATGTATGTGAAGTTTGGTTGACGAGGTTGGAAACTTGAGAAATTGGAATGTGATGCTTAATGCAATCATGTATGGAGAAAATAAGCATGTGGGAGTGTAATGTGGACATGTATATGGTTTAAGGATGGTTTTTAGAATGTTTTTGCATTGAGCAACAACAAGTGAATGTACAAGTGGTGTTGACACGACATTGATACGATTTGTGCATGTACATATATTAGTGGTTGGCATTTAACCACATTAGTTACACTAGTTGGTTGAGCGTGCTCATTGAAGCATTGTATATTTAGTAAACATGGGTGATGGCCTGGTGCGAATTGTGGCTGAAAATCTTGACCAGAATAACTTTCAAATATGGAATTACCGCATGTAAAATTTCTTGAAAGGAAAAAGCTAATGGAGCTTGGTGATAGGTAATGAGATAAAGAGCCAGAACTTCCTACAACAAACCCAAAATATTCACAACTTCAAGCACATAGAACTTGGTCGTGGAAAGAGAATACAAAGTGTTGCATTACTTCTCTATATGTGTGACAAATTCTATGCTATGTCATATACATGAGGATGTGGATAATCTCAAGGATGCATATGATACACATGCAAGGAAGATTCAATTGAAGAAAGAGATTTATATTATAACTCAAAATAATAAGAGCATACATGATTATGTGCAATAGATAAAGGGATATATAGATGCACTTGCATCCATAAATATACCTATGGGTGATAGTGATCTTGTGGCAATCACATTGAATGGTAAAAGAGTATAAGTAATTTAATACATGTATCACAATTAGAGGTGGCAATCCATGAAATTTTAAGGAGTTTTTCTCATTGATCATTATTGAAGAATTAAAGCTTGGGCTTGGTAAATCTACTAGTAGCAATGAGCATGCAAGGAACCAAGCATTCTACTCTCATAGAGTTTCAAGAAGCAAGGGGAAATCTATATCTAGAGAACATATAGGTGGACGTGGTTGGATGGATAGACCAGAATTCCCAGTCTTCATATGGTGTACGAGGCGGTAGAGGATCCTATTCCCAAGGCATGGGGAGATCTAGCTCGAGAGGAAGAGTTCATTGGCAATCTTAACAACAATAAAGCAATGGGATTGATTGTCACTATTGTGGTAAGATTGGTCATATCACAAGAGATTGATACAAGAAGTAAAATGACACGTGTGGTGGAAGAGTCCAACATGGGAATTATTATCATCTAGCAATGATGAGAGTGCAAATCATTTGTTTGCTCTATGAAACGTTTTATGGATAGCATGACTTGACATGGTGAAGCTGATGAGACATGGTACATGTATTCGGGAGCATCAAATCACATTACTTGCCATAGAGAGTCTTTTGACAGAATGTCACCTAAATAGTCATAGGGTTATGCTGCTATAGGGGATGATACACAACATCCTATTACTCATGTTGGGAGTGTGCCATTGAGGATACACGATGGTAGATTGAAGACCATGTTTAAAGTGTTATACATGTCATCTATCTCACTAAGAATTTTTCATTGATTGAAAAAATGGTAGAGCAAGGATTGCAAGTGAGATTTACTGAGCATGGTTGCTTTGTGGAAGACTTTATGAAGACCATTTGAAGTGTTGTGTGTGTCATCTATATCACTACGAATTTGGCATCGGGGTTGAAAAAATGGTAGAGAAAGGATTGCAAATGAGATTTAATGAGAATGGTTGCTTTTTGGAAGACTTTATGAAGACCATCTGAAGTGTTGTATGTGTCATCTATATCACTAAGAATTTATCATCCGCTGGACACATGGTAGAGAAAGGATTGCAAGTAAGATTTAATGAGCATGGTTGCTTTATGGAAGACTTTATGAATGGATTTTATCTCTTGCAAATGGTTAAAAGGAAGGAAGATTGTTTACTTTGGATGTAGGGGTATTCTAGAATTGAACTCAGCCATGTTTTCATGTAGTCATGGGATTGTACAAGACATTGATGTATGGCATATGTGAACATTCAAAAGCTGAAAGCTATGTAAAATAAAACGCATTGTTGGTGTTTTCTAAGGTTGAAGCATGATGTGATTTCACATGTATGTGATGTGTGTTAGTTTGAGAAGCAAACAAGATTTCCATTTCCCAAGGAAATGAGTAATAGACCTTTAGAGATTATGCATAGTGATGTTTGGGATCCTATACAAGCCCAATCCATTAATGGAAGCAAGTACTACATCACATTCATTGATGACTTTAGCAAGATGATATGGATCTATTTCTTGAAAGAGAAGAGTAAAGCTTTGGGAATATTCAAAGAGTTCAAAGTTCTTGTGGAGAAGCAATATGGTCATCGGATTGTGCCTAAGGATAGATGGTGGAGGTGAGTACACCTCACATGAATTTGATGAGTTCTTGAGAGAACATACATCAGATTAGAAGGCAACTTACATGCAAGTATACCCCTCAAAAAAATGGGATTGTTGAGAGAAAGTATAGAGTGATTTATGATGAAGAGGCTACACTACAAGAGAACGAGAGCACAGCCACATCCCACAACCGCACACCAATAAAGGAAATTCAAAATTTCAAATTTCTTTGGTGCAAATATACGCACGACTATGTACATGCAGTGCCTATGGCCACATCAGAATTGCGTGCGTAGCCATGCTGTAGTCTGTAATAAAAACAATAGGGACAGAATGGGAGAGATGTGTCCCCACATCTCTCCCATTATATTCCCTTTTTTTGGACATTGCAAAAATATTACAAATACAAAAAAAAACAATTACAATTCATATAAACATAAGAAAATGCCACTATATTTTATATATATTCTCAATGGTAACAAGATACTCCCCGATCTTGTTTGACCATGCTCTGGGTGCTTGCTTCAAGCCATACAAGGCTTTGCGTAACCTGCACACAAAATTTGGATGTGCATCACTCTCATAACTCGGTGGCTGCATCATGTACACTTCTTCTTGCAAATCACCATGCAAGAAAGAATTCTTTACATCCATTTGATGTAAAGACCAACCCTTCGCTGTGCAGCCATGCAGCCATAGCAATGACACCTCTCACAGTTACCATTCTTGCAACCGGGCTGAATCTGTAGGATTCCTCCTTAGCCTAAATAATAAAAAAGCTTTTATCTCAATCCCCTGTAATCATTTCCTATTTCAGAATGCAAGAAAATATTGTTTCTCCTTGTTTTTTTCTAGAGAGAGAAAATTCTAGAGAGAGATAATTCAATATTGAGATATTTTTAGATATAAAAATTCTCCTAATATCTAAAATATATTTTCCTAAAACAAAAGCTCAAAATAGATTCTCCAATGTGCATTAGGAATTAATTAAAAATGATATAAGGGACAACCTAAGGGTCCAGATTTTCAAAAATTTCTCGATTATGGTTCAATTAAGGTTCCTATGGGCCAATAGGATTAATCCAACTGTTGGGATGAGAAAATCCAATGAATAAAAGAAAATATCCAAAAATGAGTAAATGCTCACATAAGATGAAGAGTTGATTGAGTACAAGGTTTATTAGTTAAAAATTAAGAGATATTACTATAAAGAATGAGATATTTTGGAGAAATGATGAATTTTTGACACCTTGGTAAGGAGAGGGGGACCTTTGAGTAAGGCCCCTCCTTCACATGTGCGGAAGGATTTTTTAATTCAAAAAAATTGTGATATTTTTATCTCTCCTCTCTCCTGGGTCAAACTGGATCAAAAGGGGAGCCAAACTGGTCCAAATCTTGTCCAAATTCAGTCAAATTGAAGCTGGAAAATTCTAGATTCTAGATGGACTCAGTTAGTGGCCTCCCTCATCTATAAATAGACCCTCATTCTTTTGTATTCTCATCTGTGAGCTATACCATGCCAGTATTACATTAAAATAATTATATTTTCTATTATCCCTAAAAAATCCTCTACTTTTGGGGAGCTTGGAGCTTCTCTCTCTCTTCAACAACTCTTGGAGCTCTCTTCTCCACTTGCTAAAGTAATTGATTGGTCGGGGGCTTCACTTCTAGAAAAGAAGTAAGCTAATCCTTGAGGTAAGAATGAATTTTATGGTTTTTTGTTAAAGTTTCTCAAATGACTTCTCTTGTCAACCCCTCTCAACCTTGAGAATTTTTCTAATTGGTTGTTTTAAATTCAAATCAATCTTTCCCTAAGAATTTTAATGTGTAATCAAGAAAAAGTTAATCTTTATGCTGCTTAATTAGAATGCTTTCTTATGTATATATCTCTCTCAAAAAGAATAGTCATTCCTATGGCTAATTCTTTAGCAAAAGAATGCTTCTCATTGATAAATTCTTAATTCAAAATCAAACTCTAAGCTTGTTAAGCTAGAGAGTAAGAAAATGGTATTTTTATGCTTTTATGTTCACAAAATAATGGTTAATTCTTTTAGATTATTTATAAGTAGTTAAAAACTACTTTAATTGATTCTAAATGGGAAAGAGATAATCCTATCAATTTGGAAAAAGAGGAATAATGGAAATAGCTTAATCTAGTAGATAATCATAATTAAGTTTATGATTATGGTTAAAATTATGATTTAAATTCATAGTTTAGATTGAAGTTTAAGAATAGATCTTCTATCATATTTGCATTACAATGTTTTATTCTTTTAAGAAAAAAATTAAAAATTATCAGTAATAGAGAGAAGCTATGGTAAAAATGTCAGAAAATAATACATATCTTATTTTTATGCATAATGCTAAAAGAGGACTTCAAACCATTTTAGGATTGGACATCTTATGCAAAAAGAATGATTTTCATTATATTCATCTGAAATAAATTTTAGTATTTATGCATAAATATTTAATTAAAAGAGAAGAGAAATTTTTGATAAATTTATTTTTATGCGAAAAGAGGAATTCCCATGATAATTGAGATCCAAGTAATTAAATAGTAAAAGAGGAATTTTTGGCATATTTAAAATAATACATATTTTTATTTAATTTAAAAAAGAGAAATTTTAGATAAATTTATTTTATTCATAAGAAATTTTTAAATGATAAAAGAGGAATTCCCATGACATTTGGAATTTAATCATTTAAATGTAAAAAGAGGGATCTAAGCATATTCAAAAAATGGATATTTGTATTTAATTTAAAAGAAGAATTTTTATGATATTTTAAGTAGAGAAAGGTTTAAATTAAATTTTGGTGAAAAAAGAGAAATTTTCACCATAATTCCATCTAGAAACTTAGGGTTGATAATTAAATTGGTAGAAAGAATATTCTTAGATATTTTAGGTGGATAAATCACCAAATTGATATTTACTCAAAATTAGATTGATTGAAGAAGAGTATTTTTATAAATACCCGATATTCTCATATAGAACCAATTCTTAATCTATTATGGAATGAAATTCATAAAGTTGGAATTTTCCTTATGGTTAGAAGTTCAGTAGATTTTTATCTGAAAAAAAGCCTTAGGAATCAAAGTTAGAAGTAAACTGAATAATTTTGGTTAAGACCACGACTACGAGAGGGGCGGCCAGTAAACTACTTGCCCATCTCTCGAATCTAAGTCAAGCAAAAACCTTGTGAATGACCAATTCTAATTCTTGACATAAAGAATAGACTATGGTTGAAGTAGCATAGTTTTCCCTTTACCGAAATCACCAAGAATCTAGTTGGAAATTCAGTCAAATGATGGGTAGATTACCCTGATGAGAGATCATTGATTCTCATTAAGAAAATCTAGATTAAGGAAAAAGGGTTTTGTGGAACCAATGTCGAACCGGGAATTCTACTTGCATAGAACATCTGTTTTCTTTTAAAGGGTTGTTTTACGCCCGAATACTGAAGGAAGCATTTGGTATGTGTTTAATTAAGGAGATACTCGTTTACAATAGCTGGCGGGGAGTTGTTAAGGGATGTCGCTTGCGGCAAAACCTACCGAGGTCTTGACCAGCCTCGGTATGGTTAAAATGGTGCGCTTTTGGTACGATGGGCGAGGACCGACAAAGCAGTGCTTGAGTGAAGTGCTAGGACACCTAAGTAGGATCCTAGAGGGTTCTGACCAGGTGATGCACGGGCTCACGGTTGCTAGGACACCCATGCGTACGTCGAGAAAGATATGGATGAATTGAAAGAATGGCTTTTGTGAATGGAATTTTGATATTGGATCTCGTTGGTTGACCAGTTGGTCTTCAATGGAGAGTTCGGATGATATACTTTGTAAAACAATGGACTCAATATCTTGGAGGATTATGATCAGTAATACTATGATTTCATTGAAAGATTGTTTCAAAGACAATCAAATCTGTTAAAATGGCAATTTCATATTGGGTGTGTAAGTGGTATAACTACCTTCAATTTTTCTTGAAGCATCGGCTAGGGGGCTTGGGAACTCTTTTCCTCGGTACCCAGGCAAAAAATAACCAAATTTTTATAAAGGAATCCCACCAATACAGTGGTTGGGCAGTTGGCTAACCCATGGACCGGTTGGGGTTAGTAGGCTAGATCGGGGGATTCCTGCGATACAAATAGTTACGATTAAGTTACGTTAGTTAGAATAAGTCCTAGGAAGGCCCTTGTTTTGTGGGAGGGAATCAGCGGGCTGTGCCTCGCTACTACAAAAGGAGGAAAAAGCGGTGATTCAATGGACCAAGTGCAAGTCTCTTCCTTGATCTGACCGTGACTTTGGGTTCAGTCAGATCAATTTTATTAGTTAAGACTTTGACTCGATAGATCAATTCTCATGTTAGATGATTTTCCTAGTGGAATCGCCTGTGCTTTCCGGGCAAGGGAAGTTTTTTCGGGTTCTCCATTTTGGAGGAACCGCCGAGCTAGTCTCTTGTCCAGACATATGTGGTGGGCGAGGCCCCGAGTGTGGATCCCTGCCCTGTGGGAGAGACTGACACTGCTTTCGTCACGCAGCACCCTCGGAGGGGGCATCGCGGAGGGGGCGAGTGTCTCACAGAATGTCTCCTCATAGTCTATGCATAGCCCTTGGCAACCAATCTTGCCTTGTACCTGCTCACTAAACCATCAGCATTGTGCTTGACTTTATACACCCACTTACATCCAATTGCCTTCTTTAGGTAAAGGCACTAACTTCCATGTTGCATTTTCTTCCAACGCTGCCATCTCCTCATCCATGGCATCTTCCCATTTCTTATTTCCAATTGCTTGCTCAAAGCAAGTGGGATCAACCTCCTATATTTCTTTTACCATGTAAGCATAATGATGGGCTGTATATCCATCATATCTCAACCTATCAATAGGGTATCTAACCCTCGTAGACCTGCGTACACCTGGATCACTGCCAGGTGTCCTCAAAACAACTCTGGCTCTCCTTACACTAGGAGTAACCACAGATACAATGCCAAGCTCCTCATCAAGGCTCTGCTCAGAGAGCCACTAGAGTCACCATCCACATATGAGTGACTTGCTGAGACAGAACATGCACAAAAGGTTGATCTACCTTTTCCTTCCCTTTCCATGATACATGTGTACCTAGATCATTCCTCAACCTGCCTGAGCATGGGCTAACATTGGATCCATTGCTCGAGGACTCCCTAGGTCCACTGAGCGCCTGTGATTGCTGCTTTACATGTGGTGCAACATCAGCACTTCTCACATCTGTATCTTCTGTTGCCTTCACTATTGGTGTATACCAGCTACTCATCTCATTGAAGACAACATCTCTGCTTACTCGCATCTCATGAGTGGTAGGGTTATTACATCTATAACCTTTGGCCTCCATAGCATAACCAATGAAGATGCATTTCTCTAGCTTTGGATCCAACTTTGTTCTCACTTCATCAGGAACATGTACATATACAATACACCCAAACACTTTCAAGTGAGACACATGCGGTCTTATGCTTTGTAAACTTATGTTCAGGAGTCATACCATGAATAGCTGCAGTGGGTGTCATGTTTATAATGTACACAGTAGTTGTACTGCTTCTGCCCAAAAGTAATGTGGCATATTCTTTTCATCCATCAAGGCATGTGCCACTTTGCAATGTGCCTATTTTTCCTTTCTAAAACACCATTCTATTGTGGAGTGTACAACCGTAAACTGCTTCTTGATTCCCTGCTTTTTATGAAGAAATCACTGAACTCATTGGAAACCCCCACCATCTAATCTTAGGCATTTTATTTGCATGCCTTTTTCCTTCTCGACCCAAGGCTTTAAATCTTTGAAAGTGAGCAAACACCTCACTTTTCTGCTTCATGAAATACATCCACACTTTCCTAGTGTGGTCATCAATGAATGTAACATAGTACCTGCAACTTGCAATTGTTGCAATCTTGGTCGGTCCCCATACATCTGAATGTATGACATCCAATGGCCTTGTAGCACTGACATCCTTTTCATGTGGAAAATCATGTTTGGCCTACTTACCAAGTTGGCATGCTTCACATACCTTATGCATACTGTCAACCTTAAACTTTGGCAAACCTGCAACAATATTTTGGGCCTTCATATACTTCAGTCGTACATTCACATGACCAATGCGCTTGTTCCATATGTCAATATCTGTAATGACACCTGTTTCATGCGCAAGCATGGTGGCTGCCTTTATCTCAAGCAAGTTCACATCCAAAGTAAACATCTTGCCATTTCTGTTACCCTTTGCAACCAAGCGACACTTATTTTTGAAGTCTTCCACAAAACATCCTTGAGGATTAAACCTTACTTGCATACCCTACTCAACCATATATCCAATAGAAACCAGGTTCTTTGTAATATTCGGAACATGAAGCACATCAGCCAAGTAATTCATTTTGCCATGCTGCATAGACAATGGCACTTTACCAACATGCAGAATGGGATGCGTAGTATCATCACATGTTTCTACATAACCTAGTTTTTTCATTTTCTACATATCTCTAAACCACTCAGCATTACTGGTCACGTGGTTAGAGGCACCAAAATCCACATACCATGATGATTAGTTCAATTTAATTTGTGGTAATTAGTCTAGTTTAGAGTTTTTAGAGTTAGCTAAGTTAAAAATTAGTATATGGATACAAATTAATCCTAATTTCATGGACTAGGACCGGTACATACATACATAAAAAAATAAACTACAAGAAAGTGCACCTTTGATTGCGGCTTCACTATTATTGATTGCGCATGCACACTCGTCTTTACATGTCCAGAATGATGAAAATATAGGAAGAGACTTGTTTGGGATATTAGATAAGCAATGCTTGAATTTTCAAGGGAAATTTTGAAACTAGGGTTTTTGGAATCCAAGGGGGGAAATTCAAAATTCAATGGATAGAAATTGGTGTCATACTCATACTCAAAACAAGGAGGGAGAGTGAGGATAATGGGGGTTAAAATTCAAATTCAAAATTGAGAATCGAAAATGGGGAGAATGGCACTACTATCATTCTCAATAATGCCATGGGGGAGAATGGCAGTGGTGCCATTCTCCCCATGAAGGTGATGGGAGGCCTTGAGAATGGCACCACTGCCATTCTTCCTTGATTGTAAGGGAGAATGGCAGTGGTGCCATTCTCCTCTTCAAGGTGATGGGAGGCCTTGAGAATGGCACCAGTGCCATTCTTTCTTGAGAATGGTAGTAGTGCCATTCTCCCCCTCAAGATGATAGGAGTTCTTAAGAATAGCACCACTGCCATTCTTCCTTGAATGATGTAAGGGAGAATAGCAGTGGTGCCATTCTCCCCTTGAAGGTGGCTACACCTCTCTCTCTCTCTCTCTCTCTCTCTCTCTCTCTCTCTCTCTCTCAGGAGACTAGTTTCTTCCAGACCTAGGAGGCGGAGGACACCGACATAGTGGATTTTGTGGACCCTCCATGAGCTGCTCGGACCTACCTCGCCTGACCGAGAGGAGTTACCTCCGACCAAGCCTCTGCACTCCAGCATGCCCGACACCCTCGACCACCCCGTCGGCCACGATCACCTCATCATCAGCTCTAGATCTAGAACATGCTCCACCGCCATCAAGCTACCTTTCCACGTGACATGGCTGAGGGATGCCATGGACATTATTGTATCACTTTGGTCTCATAGGCCCATTGGGTCTTTAGTAGACGCTTAATATATCTTTCTTTCTTTCTTTCTTTATTTCTCTCTCTCTCTCTCTCTCTCTCTCTCTCTCTCTCTCTCTCTCTCTCTCTCACACACACACACACACACACACACACACAAATAATTCTCTCTCATTATCTAATTACTTTAATTAGTTTAACATTTAATTAGTGTTTAGATTCTAGTATATTTTTAATTATTATTTACAATCTAATTAGTATTTATTTAGTTTAGTTTAATTAGTGCATAATTCATATTTAATTAGTATTTATGATCTAATTAGTATTTAATTAGTTTAGTTCAATTAGTGCTTAATTATTTTAGATTAGAGTTATCTAGTTTAAAATTAGTATATAGATATGAATTAATCCTAATGTTATGTTACTTTATTTTTTATTTTTATGTGTATGTACATACGTACATACATACATACATTAAAAAAATAAGCCATAAGAAAGTGCACATGTGGGTGGGGATTGCATATGCACACTCAACTTCAGAGGACTAAAATGAAAAAAATACTCAAAAGCAATTGTTTGGGATATTGGATAGGCAATGTTTGAATTTGGGAGGGAAATTTTGAAACTAGGGTTTCTGAATCCAAGGGGGGGAATTCAAAATTCAATGGATAAACACTCGTGCCATACTCATATTAAAAACAAGGAGGGAGAGTGAGGATAATGGGGATGAGAATACAAATTCAAAGTTTTATTCAAAAATTGTGAATCTAAAATGGTGGAGAACGGCACATTGAGAATGGCAATGGTGCCATTCTCCCCTTCAAGGTGATGGGAGTTCTTAAGAATGGCACCACCGCCATTCTTCCTTGAATATAAAAGAGAATGGCAGTGGTGTCATTCTCCTCTTCAAGGTGGTATGAGGCCTTGAGAATAGCACAACTGGCATTCTTCCTTGAATATAAGGGTGAATGGCAGTGGTGCCATTAGTCCCTTGAAGGTGATGGGAGGCCTTGAGAATGGTATCACTCCCATTATTCCTTGAATGTAAGAGAGAATGGCAGTGGTGCCATCTCCCCTTCAAGGTGATGAGAGGCCTTGAGAATGGCACCACTACCATTTTTCAAAGAATGTAAGGGAGGATGGTAGTTGTCCCATTCTCCCCTTCAACGTGATGGGATGGGAGGCCTTTAGAATAGCCATGATGCAATTCTCCCCTTTAACATGATAAGTGGCCCTTAGAATGGTTTCTCCACATCAATCAAAATGATGGGATGCCTGAGAATAGAACCACTACCATTCTTTCTTAAATGTAAGAGAGGTAGGCAGTGGTGCCATTCCCCAAGGCTTTAAGGTGATGGGATGCCTTGAGAATAATACTAGTGCCATTCTTCCTTGAATGAAAGCATTAGGAGACCTTTGCACATCTTTTGGGCCTTGTAAGGATTCCTAATGTTTAGGGACTAAGGCTAACTTTGTGTTTTCTTAAGGAGACAAGGTCAATCAAGAGGGAGCCCATAATTCTAGCTTTCTAGCCCATCATGTCAGAATTGGGGGGGTAGAAATAGTGATTTTCTTTTCTCCCATTTTTGAACTTTTTTACTTTATAAGTTATCCCAAACCCATATATATGTAAAAAAATCAAATTTCAATCTCTTTTTCCCCCCAAAATTGAACCAACTCTGTCACGTAGGCTGTAACGCCTGTGAACCGACGGTAGACCGGATGGCCAGATGGGGTTTTAGCATCAACGCCTCGGCCGGAGCACCGAGGACGTGGTCATCCGGGGTCCAGTGGGAGAGGACGCCCATGCGGAGTCATGGGCGGCCAGGTTAGTGTGGGTAGTAGGCCACACACTATATAGCCTGGCGGATGAGGGGCAATCCTCATTCTTCCTTTGCGGCTGGGTGGTGAGCCAGAGGCCGTCCCCTCCTATGGTAGCACCACCCGTAGCGGTGCTACGGTGATCTAACATTGGTATCAGAGCTTGGCATCGGGATCGCGAGTGGCGTGCGAAGCGGGCCCAACCATTTAATGATTGGCTCTCAATCAAATTTGGGGGAATAACCTTATCCCAAAGGTCCTACAGCAAGAAGTCGTGGAGAAGAATAGGTTGGCTAGCTGGAAGGAAGGGTTTCCTCTCTCTCTCTCCCTTGCACACACCCAAGCTCTCCATTGCAGGTAAGCAATTTTTGTGTTTTTTTTTGATTTGGAGCTTGTCTGTGGGAGAAGAGGTTGACTGTGCATTCACAACGGGAAAAGGTCGACTGTGTGGAGGGAAGCTTGTAAGGGTGGCTGTCTGGTGCTGCCGACTGTGTGGAGGAAACCTTGTAAGGGCTGCGGCCTGCGTGGTGCTGCCGGCGGCTTGCCTAGCGGTGGCCAGCCAGGCCAGCGCCGACACCCAGCTCACAAGCGGCCAGCGCAGCTGGCGGCTAGCCCACAGGCGGCCAGCCAAGCTAGTGCCGGTGGCCAACCAGGCTAGTTTCGGCGGCCAGCCAGGCTAGCGCTGACACCCAGCCCACAGGCGGCCAGCTAGGCCAGCGCAGCCGGCGGCTAGTCCATAGGTGGCCAGCCAAGCTAGTGCCGGTGGCCACCAGCAGGCTAGTGTTGGCAGCCAACCAAGCTAGCACCGATGGCCAGCCCGGCCAGATGCACCTTATAGGAGGGTGAAGGGTCTGCCTTTCCCTGTAGTGGGGGGGACTGTGTGTCAGGCCAAAAAAAAAACAAATTTTTATTTTTTTGTTTTTTTTTAAATCCAACGAACACCTCTCTCCCGGCAGTGGACGGATAATCCTGGCAGTGGAGGGATAATTCAGGCACAGGTTCCCACGGGGAATAATTTTTTTTTATGAGTTGCAGGCACCTTGCTCTCGGATCGGAGCATCCCGGAGTAGCGATGCTTGTAGAGGCTCGCAGCGCAACACAAATCGGTAGTCGACGACAGTCGCGTAGGCGATCGTAAGGGGGGTGACTATTCTCTCTCCTCCATTGCTCAGCGTTTTTTGTAATTTTTGAGTTCTCGCATTTTTATTTGTGCAAGAATTAAAATATGTCTGCTAGGTGTAGTGTGTCCCCAACGACCTTCTACTTCTCTAGGGTTTTCAAATCTCTTGTCCTCGGTCGTCGTGGGTTTGACCCCGACCGAATTATCAGGCTGTATACGCCCGACCGTTGTCCGCCGGTCCAGAGTGCGCTCGTCCGATCACATGTGATCCGCCAGCGCCCTTGTCTGTTAACCCCGCCTTAGGACCCAGTGAGCCCGCAGCGGCCGTAGTAGTAGTAGCAGATGACCCCTTTTTGATCGATGAGCCAAATGACATGAACACCGACGTCGCCGCGACGGGACCGAGGAGGACCTCTTGGAATATGACGACGATGATTATGACCTATTAGACCCTGCCGACGTCCTGACAGAGACGGAGCTCTCTAGTGGACTTTTTAAATATCTTAATGCAAAATTGAACAATATGGGTAAAGTCCAGGCTAACTTAGTCAACGATGCTACAGAGCATCTCCACACGGTTAGACGCACTGGCAGCCGCCTTGGCTAGTACTCCGACTCCTCGTGATAGACGAGCTCCTGTGGCATGGGTGAGCGTAGCCTCGCCAGTGGTTACAGAAGTACAGGCCGTGGGGCCGTCCGTAAGAGACAGCTTCGTCGTTATTGGAAGACTTAAAGCCGCCTAGTTTGGGTGGCGAGGAGAAGGAGAGAAACAAGGACTTGGTCAACATGTTTCTAGCAAAGTGGTCAGACTTGCACGCACTATGACAACAACCTAGCCGGGTGCAGCCCGTAGAGGCTAGCCTCTCATTAACCGGCAAAGCATACAAGTGGTGGATGAGTTTGACATGTCGTCCTGCCACTTAGACAGAGTTTGAGACGATGTTTCAAAAAGAGTTTTTTCCTGTTAATGAGGCGGAGAGAAGCTGGGAGTTATGGGATAAGTGCTCGATGGAGAAGAAATCCCTGACTCAGTACATCTCAGACTATAGGGAGATAGTACTCAAGCTAAAGGGGATCGATGCATTCCAGACATTGCGAGGCTTTAAAAGAGGCCTCAAAGATGATTACCTTGAGTACGTAGATCCCTTACAGCCTAAAGACTTAGTAGAGGCAGTTAAGTATGCACAGATATTTGATGACATCTAGCGCCGTAGTGCGCGTGGTGGTTCGAGCAGGGCCGAGGGTAGTGAGAAGAGGAGGTGAGGCCTTAAAAGAAAAGGGTTCCGCAGTGAGATAAGCAGGGGGATAGGATGGACCAGGGAGGACAGGGTGGTCATTGGTCTAAAAAACTGCGACCATCTAGGAAGAAAAGAGACAGCGAAGTCCAAAAAAAAGAGGAGTATATTAAAGCGAGAAAGAAAAATCGCTGCTTTAATTGCAATGATGTAGGGCACACGAAGGCTGAAGAGAGCCCAAAAGAGATGGTAAATCCTCTAGGCAGTTGCATACAGTGTAGAGACTCCCTCTCAGTTCCGCAGAGTTCAGAGAGGTGACAGTGTGTCATTGTGATGAGCATCACCCTTGTTTGGTGACACCAGCGATGTGGCAGCCTACGGTAGGTCCGCATGACATGGTGCGCATGTATGGCACCATAGGTGGCCGTAGAGTCACAGTTTTTATGGATGATGGAGCTAGCCACAACTTCTTGAACTACTCGTTAGTCAAGAAGTTGGGGTTTTGACAGCGTGATCATGAGTATATTGTTGGCCTAGCCAACGGGTATGACAAAACGGTATGGAATACCATAGTATTAGGGGTCCCATTATCTATGCAGGACTAGGAGGCTCCGCTTGACTTTCAGGTCATGCACTTAGCTAGAGTAGACGTATATCTAAGCAGGGAGTGGCTGTATGGCTTGGGCCCTAGTCTAGCTCGGAGTTACCTACATAATACGCTACGTTTTGATCATGGAGGTAGAGTCATTACCCTGCAAGTCGACGGTACTGTCCCCGCCACACCACTTATTTCCTCTATGGAGCTATGCACAGTGGTCCGCAAAGGCCAGATTGCAGAGGTATATGCTTGTTATCCTCTTTTAAATTATGTTTCCGTAGATGAAACTGTATATGATGTTTGCGTAGACAAACAAGGAAAACAAAATAGCCTTGGACAAGACCCACTGTTTGAAAACCCTATTTGGCATGCATGCGATTCAAACAAGAAAAAATCCAAGGTGAAAGAGACATTAAAGAAAAAGTACATAGATACTTTAATGAATTTATTAGAGGAATTTCAGGACGTTTTTCCTGATGATTTGCCAGATGGCTTACCACCATCTAGAGAAGTAGACCACGGCATCGAAGTTATGCCAGGATCAAAACCTATAAGCAAACCTACTAATAGATTAAGCCACTCCAAGACACAGGAGGTGGAAAAACAATTGACGGTATATTTGAAGAAAGGCTTTATTCGGCCTAGTTCAAGTCCGTGGGCATCGCCTATTCTTCTGGTAAAGAAGAAAGACGGATCTATGTGGATGTGCATAGACTATAGGGCTCTTAATCAGATAACGATTAAGAACAAGTATCCGATGCCACGCATGGATGAGTTGTTTGATCAACTCTATGGATCGAGATGCTTTACAAAAGTAGACCTAAGATCAGGGTATCATCAGGTTAGAATTAAAGCAGAAGATGTTGCGAAGACAGCATTTAGAACCCGTTTCGGGCATTTTGCATTTTTGGTTATGCCATTTGGGCTAACCAATGCTCTAGCGACGTTTATGATGCTGATGGACAGCATTTTACGTCCATATCTGGGAAAATTCGTAGTAGCTTTCCTAGATGATATTCTTGTGTACAGTAAGACACAGAAAGAATATATAGAGCATTTGCATCTAGTGTTCAAGTTATTCCGAGAGCACAAACTATTTGCGAAGAAGAGCAAATGTGAATTTTTTGAAACAGAAATTCACTACCTTGGCCATATTATATCGGCCGATGGTACGTGGATGGAGCCAAAAAAAGTAGAGGCTATTCTTAAATGGCCAGCGCCGAAGAATCTCGAGGAACTGCAGATTTTTCTTGGCATGTCAAGGTTCTACCGACAGTATGTGAAGGACTACCTGAAGATTGCAGTCCCGTTGATTGACCAGTTATGGTTAAAAACTAAAAACATTAGTTGGGGGGAAGCCCACCAGAAGAGCTTTGATATGCTCAAGGTGACCGTAGCAGCTGCACCTGTTTTGACTATTGTCGATCCAAATAAGCCGTTTATCTTGGAAACAGACACTAGTAATGAGGCCATTGCGGCCGTACTTATGCAAAGGGGACCACCAATTGCATTTGAGAGTAAAAAGTTAGATCGTGCGCAGTGTAACTACTCGGCTTACGAGCGAGAGTTACTAGCGATAGTTCATGCACTGAAAAAGTGGAGACACTATTTATATGGTGCTCCTTTTCAGGTCCGGACGGACCATGAAAGTCTTAAATGGCTTTCAAGTCAAAGTGAACTGAAAGGTAGAAAAGGTCGGTGGGCAGAGATTCTATAGGAGTTTGACCTTCAGATACGTTACCATAAAGGTAAGTATAACGTGGTGGGCAGTTGCACTTAGTCACATGCCACAGATTAATGAACTTAGTTTCACATGCCACAGATTAATGAACTTAGTTTCACAGTCTTCAAGAATGATCTCTTGGAGTCACTACGTGGTTTATGTGAGCACGATCCATCTTTTATAGAGGTCTGGCGCACTGTACACGTACGCACTTCTTCACAGACGCGACCACCTCCCTCGTTGGCATGGATTGCTAGTCCGAAGAGACTGGTCGAAGGTGTACAACGGGAAGGGAAGCGAGAGTTAGTCCGGAGAGATTAGCTGTGTCTTCCGGGTATAGTTTGGAGCCGGAGAGCTCTGACATAGGCCCTTCATCACCTTTGACTGCCATGGCTTCAAAGGGGGGTGATAAACTTCGTCGAGGGGAGAAATACGCTAATTACTCCATTGAGGAAGGGTACTTACTCTACAAGGGTAGAGTATGTGTACCAACTTTCGGGCCCAAATTCTTAAAGAAAGTCATGATAGTCCAAGTGCGGGTCATCCCGGGATTCAGAAGACCTATGCACTAGTAAAAAGACAGTTTTATTGGCCTAGTTTGTATAAGGACGTCCAGACTTATGTGCTGAAATGCAATAAGTGCCAGGTCAATAAACACGAACGTCTTAAGGTTGGAGGACTACTCCATCCGCTGGAGATTCCTCAGGGAAAATGGGAAAGCATTTCCATGGATTTCATTACTGGTTTACCCAAGACGAGTTGAGGGAATGACTCAGTGTGGGTGGTAGTGGACAGGTTAACTAAAATGGCAAAGTTTATCGCCACGAAGAAAACTGTTAAAACGCCAGAGTTGGCAAAACTCTTTATTGAACATCTCTACAAGCTATATGGCCTGCCTGCAGATATAGTGTCGGATAGAGAGAAAGTTCAACAGTCATTTTTGGAGGGAAGTCTTCAAAAAGTTGGATACTACTCTGAGTATGAGTACGACAGATCATCTGGAGAGTCTGATGGTCAAACTGAAAGAGTTAACCAAATTTTAGAGGATACGTTGCGTTCTTATGTTAGTAAGAAGCAATCTAATTGGGAAGAGTACTTGCCCTTATTGGAGTTTGCCTATATAGCTCCAAACACTCAGCGACGACGACTGGATTTACACCATTCATGTTAATGTATGGATTCCAACCGAGATCTCCGATGGTGGCTGTAGGCCTAGAAAAGGAGAAGATTCAATCTGTCAAGGATTTCCTTGAAGATATGAATGATATGCTCAGAGCCGCACGTGAGAGTATTCATAGCGCTCAGGATCTCGCTAAAACTTATGCGGATAAAGGACGTAGAAAGGTGACCTTTGCAGAAGGTGACTTTGTATTCCTCAAGGTTCCTGCGCAGCCTGAAACCATGAAAACGAGAAAATGTGATAAAATGTCTCCGAGATATTGTGGTCCTTTTAAAATCCTTAAGAAGATTGGGGACGTAGCATATAAACTTGAGTTGCCGGAGAGTTCTCAAGTCCATCCTGTCTTCCATGTCAGTAAACTGAAGAAATCAGTTCACGGGTTAGAGAACGCAGTTTCTCCAGAGATTTTGGTAGACTTGATAGAGCCACCAAAGATACCACATGAACCTGAAAAGATTCTAGGGTATCGTGATAGGCAAACCTGACATAAAGTGTACCAGGAGGTACTTGTTAAATGGATAAACAAAGATGAGGAGGTTGCTACTTGGGAACGTCGTAGTAGTGCAATCTCCAAGAGGTTTCCCCAGTTTGTTTTTGAGGACGAAAACTCTTTTGGGAGTAATGTCACGTAGACTGTAGCGCCTGTGTGACCGACGGCAGACCGGATGGCCAGACGGGGCTTTAGCATCAATGCCTCGGCCGAAGCGCCGAGGACGTGGCCATCTGGGGTTCAGTGGGAGAGGACACCCATGCGGGATCATGGGCGGCCAGGCTAGTGTGGACGGTAGGCCACACACTATATAGCCTGGGGGATGAGGGGCAATCCTCATTCTTCCTTACTTGTCCTTGTCTCCTTAGCTCTCACAAGAACTAAGCTCTGATACCATAAAGAGAATGTGGGAGATCTTCAAACCCTAGCAAGAAAACACACACACACAAGAGAGAGAAAGACACGAGAGAGAGATGGATAGCTGAATTTTCTTCTATTATCTTATTCTCTACTCAACCAACATAACATAAAGATAAGAGTAAACACTATATGGGTTAGTACTCAACTACTACAACATACAAGGGTCGGTCCATAATGTGAACCCGGCTAAGGGTTGTTGCAAGTTCAGGGTGTCCAGTTTTGTCCAGTTTATGCTGGATATTGGGACAATTCTTGGAGAGAAAATTTGTGGAGGCAAGGTACTTCAAATGAGATCAAGCAGCTAATAGAAAATACACATGCACTTAAATTAACCTAACATAACTTAAAATAATACAAAATAGTCTAATTAATCAAAATAATGATGAAATGATAAAAACTTGATCTTTCCATACCTACAGTGATCCAATTTAACATTTGCAGGCCTTCTGATAGCCTGGAAGAATTTTGGAAAAGAGATCATTAAAACTCCAACCATTGGATTTGCAATTTTGACTAACCACCACATTCTACTAATGTCTCACTATCTACCACTCTTTTAATCTAAAAGATTGAGCATTTTAAGTGGTAGTTATTGTGGGTGTAAAAAGTGGCATATATTATAACACTTTAAAGACCTTGAAGAAAATCGACAAATAGCTTAAAAGTTTCTCAAAAAATCAAGTTAAGCTCTATATTATGTGAAGATCTAAGGTCCAAACTAGGAATCTCATATGAGTTTATATATAAAGGATATTAGCATTTTATGGAATCAATCCAAATTTTGGACATGGTGTATACATTGAATTTTTACCTAAGGAAATGAGGACTATCTAATGCTTAATCAAATTATGCAACTATATTCCCAACTTTTCATGTGATGTCTCAACAAAATAACTTGAAAGGAAATTCCTTCGTTAGCTAGGAGAGATTGGCCACTAAAGGTAAACAAATGCCTATTTTTTTACTGTTTACAAGGTGCCTGAGTGGACAAAATTGGGCACCCTGATCCTGCAACCACCCCTAATTGAGCTGGCGCTATAACTATGCCAATCTCTAGTTAAAGTGATAGGGGTAGGGAAGCTAGTGGGGCGGATGGACATGGGTGATTTACGAGATAGATAAATTCTCTAGCACATAGAAGGCAAGTGATACACTTTAGCAGATCAATAGCTTGGCCCTGTACTTCGAGTTTAGCTGCCATCAAGTTGCGTGTGCCTCATAGACACTATGTAAATTTGGGTCATCCTCTGGTATAGGTGGTATAATCAAGGATCCTCCTCCACATGCCGTGCCATTTTCTGGTGGTGGGGGCCACATCTATAAAACTTAATACCTCTAGGATTAGCATCTCTAATATGCATGTATGCATAGAGTATGCATGCTCTAACATGATGCATAGAGCCTATGTATGCTCCAATATGTGAGAGGATCCCACTTCACAATACTTGCCAGAACTCTTGGGCTAAACTCTTCGTTTTTGGATTACCACTTAAAGGACCACAATAGTGATTGTTCCATTCCTCATAGCCTATGAACTCATTATTATGCCTATCAAAGTTATCCACATGATCTGGCAATTGTGTCTTTGGCCAAAAATCTGAGTACACACTTGTCTCTAATAAAATTGGATTCTCAAGTTCCTCTAGCACATTTTTCAAGTAATCTATGACTGGTCTAATATAGGTTTCATATGATGTTGTCTCACCCTTTCTATCTGCACACTTCTCCCAAAACCTAATGTAGTCCTTTATACCTATCATTACTTTTGCAAGTGATCCCTTACAAATTCAGCCATTGGTATCATGTCTGGAAACCATGTTGGAAGAAGTGGCCATCCATTAGAATCTTTCTTCCACAACTCAATGCCTCCTTCTCTAGGCATCTAGTTAGGTGAGTTGGAATGCACTTTGTATTGCATCATCAATTTTTCTTCAAGCGTGAAGAAACAAAATTGCAATGGTTTAGAATGACCCACAAAGCATATCCTTCCAATCATTAAGACAACCGTCAACGAAACTCTTGAAGTTGGGGATCCTTATGGTACTGGTTTGGATTCGAAAGAGCATCTAAATGTATCCATTAGATGTGGAAAAATGAATGTTTGACCCACTCTTAATTTCTCAAATAACCTGCTAAACATTGCATCAATGTCCTCGTGTGTGTGCCCTACCATCAAGAAGCCTAATTGAACTGTCTTGAAGACACCTCTTGCAAAACAAGTAGAGAAAGGCATGCAAATAAGTACCGATTTTTGTTCTCTGATGCACAATTATCTAGTTATAGCAGCAAGTTCTTTGGCAATTTAGGAAACAAGGAGGCAGTGCTTGTTATAGTATCTGTAGTAGAAGTTGTGGTATTTATATCCCCTAAGTTTGCATCAGTGACACTTTCCTGTAATAAATCTACAAACCCACCACTCTAGAGAGGTTCCTTACCTTCTGAAGCATAATGACAATCCAAGTCACTTCTTGAGTTTAGAGCATTTATTAATGAAACGTTGTTGCTTTCTTGGGCCCCATTAGTAGCTAGATCCCCAATTGCATGCATGTCCATCCTCTCCAAGTTGTAGCATCAAGTTCTCTAGCAATTCACAAAATGATGAGGCAGTGCTTGCTATAGTATTTGTAGTAGAAGTCGTGGCATTTATATCCCATGAGTTTACATTAGTGACACTTTCACGTAATAAATCTACAAATCCACCACTCTGGAGAGTTTCTTACCTTCTGGCACATAATGACAATCCAAGGGACTTTTTGAGTTTAGAGCATTTAGTAATGGAACATTGTTTCTTTCTTGGACCGCATAAGTATTTAGTAGGATCCATCTCAGAGTACATGTGCCATGTATAATAAAGGTTCCTACAACTCTGCTTACTGTATCATATGCTTATTTCTTTCCTCCATCAGTATATTACGCTCCTCTCAACACTTAGTGATTGCTAGTTGTGCCTCTATCCCACTACACAAACTGCATCAGTATATTACGCTTCTCTCAACACTTAGTGGTTGCCAGTTGTGCCTCTATCCCACTACACAAACTGCATTTGGAGAACTCGCTACTCCATCAGTATATTTCTTTCCTCCATCAGTATATTACGCTCCTCTCAACACTTAGTGGTTGCCAGTTGTGCCTCTATCCCACTACACAAACTGCATTTGGAGAACTCGCTACTCCTCACCAAGGAAACATTCTTGAATTCCTCATTCCATATCCTACCAAAAGAATATTTGGACATATTTTCTAAACCCAAATGGAATAGGCATTTATTTATCTCACGTTGGATATCTACCTTTTTATATACTTGAGGTATTACTAATTGAGTCTCTCTAGAACCATCCAACATGGTTCTACTTTTGTGAGGCATACGCTCTGAGTTATTCTCCACAAACTCTTGCATAAAAGCCCTATTCATACACGTGTGCTCCCTAGTCCTCCTCACAATTCCTCTATTTCCATGCACATATTATTGTGTACCATTCTCAAACTACTCTCTATATTTGTAGAATGATGTTTTTGGTACTCCACGTATCTCATACCATGCTTTGCAACATACCTCCACACCATTCACCTTAAATTTGTAGCTTGTCTTTCCATGCATGTCACGATGCAAAACTATAGATAACATGTCATACACATAGTTTTTGTGAGATTCTAGAGAGTTGCCCCAAAAATTCTTTCAAATTTTCATTAACATATCTCGATCAGCATGTTGACAACACTTGCACTCACAACAATCAATTGAGGGAACTTGTAGCACTGATTCCATCGGCATTCTAAACATTGATGTTGGTGGCTCTCTTTGCTTGGGCTTTATTTTAATTAAAGTGTACCCTTTTGTCCTCGAAGATGAAACATCTTTTGCCATTGCACCATTCACAATATTATGTATACTGTCATCATGTTCCATGGGCACATATCTCTGCAATGGGCTTCCATCATCTAACATGGTAATTTGGCTGATTGGCCACTTAACCAAGCTTACACTAGCAATCTCTTGTGTAGTGCTTGTTGAGGTAGTTTTTATGTTCTGGTTGTTCTTCTCTATTCCCACACCTAAACAATCCTCTCCCAAGACAACAAAGTTTACAGAATCATAGAGATAAACATATAAGATCACACCCTTCCCATTGGTCTCTATCATGCTCTCATTCCACATGGCCACACTTTTTATCTCTCTAGGACTCACAAATTTTGTTATCATTTTCCAATGATGAAATAGACATTGCCTCAACATAAGGAGGCATGGACTCACTTTCTATACTCTTCACCCATGGCCTCATCCAAATCTACACCAACACATTGGAGAGAGGTCTTAGGCCATTTGACAACGCTCCAAATTACTTCAACAATTGTCGTTGCATCCATAGTGGAGAAAGGTAATAGCACGTCATTATTAACACCCTTATTCATTATCACTGATACATTGTCTATCCCTATTTTCACACCACTGCAATAGCCGTCTCGGTTAGTTCCACATACTGAACCAATTGTAACAACTTCATTACCCACTAGCATCTTTATTTTATCCCCACCTCTAAATGCCATGGTCCCTGTTTATTTAATTAGATAAAACACTCATATATCCCAAATAAATTCAATAAACATTCTGAAGACAAGAATTCATTAAATCAAAAGGGATAATGGAAGTGGTGCCATTCTCCTCATAATCAAATTGTTTTAAGAGGGGAGAGAGGCACCACTGCCATTCCCTTGCATATATTTCTTGGAGGGTAGAATGGTACCACTACCTTGAGGAGAATGGGAGAACTGCCACTCTCCCTTGATTGTAAGGAGAATGGCAGTGGTGCCATTCCCAAGGGATAATGGTAGTGGTGCCATTCTCCCCTTCAATCAAGGTGATGGGAGGCCTTGAGAATGGCACCACTACCATTCTTTGTTGAATGTAGTACTGCCATTTTCCCCTTCACGTTGATGTAATGGAAGGCATTGAGAATGGTAGTGGTGCCATTCTTTCTTCAATGTAAGGGAGAATGGAACCACTGTTTTTTTCCCTACAAGGTGATGGGAGGTCTTGAGATTGGCAACACAACCACTCTTCCTTGAGCATAAGGGAGAATTGTAGCGTTTCCCTCGAGTGCTTTTCAAGGTGATGGGATGGGAGGCCTTGAGAATGGCAGTGGTGCCATTCTCCCCTTTAAGGTGATGCAAGGGCCTAAGAATGGAAGTGGTGCCATTCTTCTCTGAATGTAATGGAGAATGGCAGTGGTGCCATCCTACTTTACATACATCAAGCTAGTGGGAGAATTGCACCATTGTCATATATTCTTGAATGTGATGGGACCCTTGAGAATGGCACCATTCAAATACATGCATCTGATTATTAAGAGAATGGCACTATTGCTATTCTACCCTCCAAACAATGTAAGCAAGGGGCATGGTAGCAATGCCATTCAACTAGAGTAGAAAGACTAATGAGAGGGGGGAATGGTAGTGGTGTTATTATTATTATATTACTTGAAAGGCACTGGCATTCTCCCTTGCTTTCATTTCAATGTATTAGGGAGAATGGCACAACTCCCATTATCCCTATCAAATTTGAGGGAGAGTGGCAGTGGTGCCATTTTGCTTTTCATAGATCAAGATTGTGGGAGAATGGCTTATGGTAGGTGGCAGTTAAATTACCTATGGTTGGTAATTTAGTGATAGTGGGTTATGGCTTATGCAAAACTGAGTCGTGCATACAACACCATTAGCTTAAAAAATTCAAGGGTGGAGTTTAGCCACCGAATCCTACGGTTTACATAAAATGCATGGTAGGTATGGCTTGATATCCATTCAAGTAGTCCATGCACATATAGAGGCTCTCAATCACCCTATTTATGTATAACCACCCCCAATAAATAAAGAAATTCACTTTTATCTTGGAGGAAGGGAGGTCCATTTTATTATTTTCAGTGCCCGTTACTTGTCATAAGCAACTATAGTCAATTCTTTATGGAAATAATTGTAGGAATGGAAATTTAGACATTAGGATATCAATTAGCATAAGTTCTATGCACACAATTAATAGTTTAGTGTAAATTCATCCCTCTATTATAATTAGAGCTTGGAAATAATATAGGCTTAGGAATAAGATTAATTTTTAAATATGGAGTATTCTTTGCACATGTCCCAAACCAGAAAATTAATAGGCCTTAAATTTACCTTACCTTAGGATAAATTAATAGGAATATATCTAAATTATTTATGCATAATAGTTGGTGTAATTATTTGACTATAGATTGCATATAAATTTGTAGGATGACTCCTAGTTAATAAATAATAATTAGTTGGTATAATTAATAACTCCTAGTTTAAACTAACCTTAGTTAAACTAATCTTAGTTAAAATTACCTTAGTTAAAATAATTAAGCTAGCTAAAGTAAGATTAGACAGCCCTAATGTTTTTTTGGCCGCCACAGCCTGCAGCCAAGCAATTCCTGTCGTGGGGCGCACTCAGAAATCGTGAGGAGAAGCCGGCCGTGGGGCGCACTCGGGAGGACTGCAGAAATAGATGATTTGTTTATGTGGATAGAGGAGGCCCTTCTTTTGGAGTTTTTTTCCCTGCTTTTCCCCATCCATCCTTCAAATGAGCAGAGGTGATCCATTGCAAGCCCAAGGTGACCAACAACAAGATGAGCAGAAGCACGGGTGTGGGACTGTCAATAGTGGGCGAGTCTGCGTGCCCCCTTTCCTTGATCATGTTGTCTCAGTGAGAAAAAAGCAAAGTGAGAGAGCATAAGCAATTCAAAACGTCCTAAGTCGTCGGCTGTAAGAGATCTCCCAGAGCTCCCAGAGTGCTTTGGTATTATTTTGGTTACCTTTAAGGCCACCAAGGTTTAATCTTCGCCCACTATAAGCCATCATGCTTGTTCATAAAGGAAGAGCATAGAGACGTGCGTGGCGGCCATCTCCTGCTTTTTTGCACGCTCTAACACGTTGCGAATAGCCCAACAGGCAGGCTCTCTCTCTCACTATTTCTGTCTCGGCGCCCCCCCCCCCACACACACACATGGCTCCCAACGTCCTTGTAAGTTATAGCTTCCGCGCCTTCTGCCTCTTGCTGCTGCTCGTGCAGGCAGCGAGCGTTCACGCCGCCTCCCGCCTCTCTCTCTCTCTCTCTCTCTCTCTCTCTCTCTTACACGCACACAAACCTCCTCTCTCTCCCTAATTACACTAATTAGTTAAAAATCTAATCAGTGTTTAGATTTTGATTTGTTTCTAATTACTATTTATAACCTAATTACTGTTGATTAGTTTAATTTAGTTTGTGCTTTATAACCTAATTAGTGTTGATTAGTTCAATTTAATTTGTGCTAATTAGTCTAGTTTAGAGTGTTTAAGTTAGCTAAGTTAAAAATTAGTATATGGGTACAAATTAATTCTAATTTCATGGACTAGGACCCGTACATACATACATAAAAAAATAAACTACAAGAAAGTGCACCTTTGATTGCGGCTTCACTATTATTGATTGCGCATGCGCATTCGTCTTAACATGTCCAGAATGATGAAAATACGGGGAGACTTGTTTGGGATATTAGATAGGCAATGCTTGAATTTCGGAGGGAAATTTTAAAACTAGGGTTTTTGGAATCCAAGGGGGGAAATTCAAAATTCAATGGATAGAAATTGGTGTCATACCCATAATCAAAACAAGGAGGGAGAGTGAGGATAATGGGGGTTAAAATTCAAATTCAAAATTGAGAGTCGAAAATGGAGGAGAATGGCACTACTATCATTCTCCATAATGCCATGGGGGAGAATGGCAGTGGTGCCATTCTCCCCATGAAGGTGATGGGAGGCCTTGAGAATGGCACCACTGCCATTCTTCCTTGATTGTAAGGGAGAATGGTGTTGAAATATACAAGTGAATAGGGTGTATGCGGGAACAAGCCCTTGGCTAGAGGTTGTAAAAGAGAATGTGTAAATGTGAGAGAACCTGTGAAAAGGTGAGAAGAATCTACTGGGAGAGAATAAAGGGTAGCATGAGAAGATTTAGGAAGTGTGGAGATATTCTGGGAGAGGTGGAGAGAATCAAGCAAAAGAGGTAGAGTGAATCAAGGAGAAATCAGTGGGATTAGATGCTTGGATGTAAACTCTATAAATTGAGGCATTGGGCTAATGAGAATTTGCTGGTTTTTGATTATCCATGCCTACATTAAGCTATTTGTTAATTACTCACATTAATCTTAATTATTTGCTAATCACTTTATTAATAACGTTGATTCTAGCATTTGATCCACCATAGCACATCACATTGCTGTAATCTCAACATGGTATCAGAGCCAAGCTAGAATTCATCAAGTTTATGAGCCCATTATCTAGTTAATTAGGATTAGTAGATAATTAAGAAATAATCAAAAATTTTAGTTATTTTCAACTAACCTCTGTACCCCCAGCTAGTGGAGGGCTCCCTCTCTTTGCACACTCAAAATTAGCCTAATCCCTTCTAGCCATAGATAACCAACTCATTTGTGCTCCAGCCAGTCGAAGAAGAAGCGCAAACCGCCAACGCAAGGTGAAGAAAATCGTGAATGAACAGGCGCCGTTTTTCAAAAGGGAATTTGAGATTTCTTCTTCATTAGTTGCAATGGGTCTAATTCCTCTTAGCCCTGGGGGTTTTCAAGCATGCTCTACAAGCTAATGAAGTTAGAATTTGATTTGATCAAGTCTACAGTGAGATCCAAGCTCTTCATCAAATCTGCAGGTGACTTTGGTAAAACAGAGACTAAACATTCAATGTTTGGTCAAATCTTGTGTTTCTTGGTTTAATCCTCTACCAGACTAATTGCTATTGATGGCTTTGAAAGGATTTGAGCTTATTTGAAGTCTAAGGCCTCAGATCTGGGCTCCCCGCATACTCTGTTTTTTGCACACAAAACAAAGGATTAATTTACTAATCAGTTGATTAATCAGTGTTAATCACTATATTTTGGTACAATTGAGGGATCAAATTAACCATTAGGTATCTGATACAGATCCCTATAACTTCAGATTTCAATTCAGAGATGGTTTGATACTCCAACCATTCCGTACAAATTGGTTACCCTTGATTTAATGTAATTTTTGGTGGTGATTTTATGCTGATTGTAATCATCTCTTAAACACTAGATTGAGTTGTAAAAGGGTAGACACTGTCCTTGAATCTTGAAATTGGATCAAGAGGTAAGACCCCCTTCACATCATCATGAGTATAGTACAAGAAATAGCCAAATTTAATGGGGAGTAGTTTTACACATGGCAGACAAAAACCATGTATCTGCTCATGAGGAAAAATTTGTGGGGGCTAGTTGAGGGAAGAGATGAATGCCCAGAGGTGAGAGGGGAAAATGAGTGGAAGAGCAGGAATGAAAAAGCATTAGGCTCAGTTTAAATGATGAAATCATTCATCACATCACAGGGATACAATGGGCCAAAGATGCATGGGATAAGCTCAATAAATTTTTGGCACACAAGCTAAAAATTCAAAGATAAATCTGTTAATGCAATTCTACAAATTGGATATGAAGGAAAGTGAACCTTTAATCGCGTGCTTGAACAGATATACAAGCATTAAGCAAGAACTGGCAGCTATTGGCAAAAAGGTAGAAGATGATGAGGCATTAGCAGTGCTTCTGAAGAGTGTGGACGAAGGTGAATATGAAAATATTGTAGCAACACTAAAGAATGTACCTGAATTGAAGCTACATGAGATAGAAGGAGCTCTACTAGAGCAAGAGAGCAGAGGCAAAGAGAAGAAATGGCTCGACTCAACAGCAGGAGAAGAAAAAGCATTCTTCACCCGAGGAGGATTCTCTCGAGGACGAGGACCAGGAAGTGGCAGAGTAGGAGGAAGAACCTTCACTTGCCACAACTGTGGAAAGCCACGACACATGGCAAGAGATTGCTACAGCAAACCCAATGGAGAAGGAACGACATTGGCAAACTTCATGGAGGCTCCTAAGGAAGTGGAGTCGGATCATCTTTTTTGAGAGAGAGAGAGAGAGAGAGAGAGCCCACAACCCAATGTAACATGCCCCAACAAAGTAAAACCACCTCTGAGCACGTGGTAGATGTATGTGTGAGCACTTTAGTCATGGTCGCAGGCACTTGTAGTAGCCTTGGACACATAGAGAGAGAGAGTGTCAAGGACTATGAGTTTAGGGACTTGAGGCACTGGTCGCGGGCTATCAAGTAAGAGAGAAATTTGGTATAGGGTCCAAGTGTGCTAAGTTAACTTGAGGGGAGGTGTGCTAGACACTGGTCGCCGCGGACTATCCAAGTAAGAGGGAAACTTGGTATAGGGTCCAGGTGTGCTAGGAGTATTCACTTGAGGGGAGGTGTTACAATATACAAGTGAATAGCGTGAGTGCGGGAACAAGCCCTTGGCTAGAGGCTATAAAAGAGAATCTGTAAATGTGAGAGAACCTGTGAAAAGTTGAGAAGAATCTACTGGGAGAGAATAAAGGGTAGCATGAGAAGATTTAGGAAGTGTGGAGATATTCTGGGAGAGGTGGAGAGAATCAAGCAAAAGAGGTGGAGTGAATCAAGGAAAAATCAGCGTGGGATTAGATGCTTGGATGTAAACTCTATAAATTGAGGCATTGGCCTAATGAGAATTTGTTGTTTTTTGATTATCCATGCCTACATTAAGCTATTTGTTCACTAATCACGTCTTAAGTATTTGCTAATCACTTTGTTAATGATGTTGAGTCTAGCATGTGATCCACCATAGCTCATCACATTGCTGTAATTTCAACAAATGAAAGTGGTGCCATTCTCCTCTTCAAGGTGATGGGAGGCCTTGAGAATGGCACCAGCGCCATTCTTCCTTGAGAATGGTAGTAGTGACATTCTCCCCTTCAAGATGATAGGAGTTCTTAAGAATAGCACCACTGCCATTCTTCCTTGAATGATGTAAGGGAGAATGGCAGTGGTGCCATTCTCCCCTTGAAGGTGGCTACACCTCTCTCTCTCTCTCTCTCTCTCTCTCTCTCTCTCTCAAGAGACTAGTTTCTTCCAGACCTAGGAGGCGGAGGACACCGACATAGTGGATCTTGTGGACCCTCCATGAGCTGCTCTGGACCGACCGCGCCCAACCAAGAGGAGTTACCTCCGACCAAGCCTCTGCACTCCAGCATGCCTGACACCCTCGACCACCCCGTCGGCCACGATCACCTCATTGTCAGCTCTAGATCTAGGACATGCTCCACCGCCATCAAGCTACCTTTCCGTGTGACATGGCTGAGGGAGACCTCTCGGCCATACTCATCAGCCCCACGCTTGATATTTTGGAGAGTGGTATACCATCTACTTTGAGCTGATGTTGCTCTCATGTTTCTATGTTCTTAGTATTCCATGATGAGTTTCCATGGAGAGTTTTGTATCACCCCAGTGAGATAGCTATGTTTATGTTTTCTTTCTGTTTTATTTTCCATTCCATGATGAGATATGCCATGGACATTATTGTATCACTTTGTTCTCATAGGCCCATTGGGTCTTTAGTAGACACTTAATATATCTTTCTTTCTTTCTTTCTTTATTTCTCTCTCTCTCTCTCTCTCTCTCTCTCTCTCTCTCACACACACACACACACACACACACACATAAATAATTCTCTCTCTCACTATCTAATTACTTTCTCTCTCTCTCACACACACACACACATAAATAATTCTCTCTCACTATCTAATTACTTTAATTAATTTAACATTTAATTAGTGTTTAGATTCTAGTCTATTTTTAATATTATTTACAATCTAATTAGTATTTGTTTATTTTAGTTTAATCAGTGCATAATTCATATTTAATTAGTATTTATGATCTAATTAGTATTTAATTATTTTATGATCTAATTAGTATTTATGATCTAATTAGTATTTAATTATTTTATGATCTAATTAGTATTTATGATCTAATTAGTATTCATGATTTAATTAGTATTTAATTAGTTTAGTTCAATTCGTGCTTAATTAATTTAGATTAGAGTTATCTAGTTTAAAATTAGTATATAGATACGAATTAATCCTAATCTTATGTTACTTAAATTTTTATTTTTATGTGTATGTACATACGTACATACATACATACATACATACATACATTAAAAAAATAAGCCATAAGAAAGTGCACATGTGGGTAGGGATTGCATATGCACACTCAACTTCACAGGACTAAAATGATAAAAATACTCAAAAGCAATTGTTTGGGATATTGGATAGGCAATGTTTGAATTTGGGAGGGAAATTTTGAAACTAGGGTTTCTGAATCCAAGAAGGGAAATTCAAAATTCAATGGATAAACACTCGTGCCATACTATTATTAAAAACAAGGAGGGAGAGTGAGGATAATGGGGATGCGAATACAAATTCAAAGTTTTATTCAAAAATTGTGAATCTAAAATGGTGGAGAATGGCACTACTACCATTCTCCATAATGCCATGGGGAAGAATGGCAGTGGTGCCATTCTCCCCATGAAGGTGATGGGAGGCCTTGAGAATGGCACCACTGCCATTATTCATTGAGAATGGCACCACTGCCATTATTCATTGAGAATGGCAATGGTGCCATTCTCCCCTTCAAGGTGATGGGAGTTCTTAAGAATGGCACCACCGCCATTCTTCCTTGAATATAAAAGAGAATGGCAGTGGTGCCATTCTCCTCTTCAAGGTGGTATGAGGCCTTGAGAATAGCACAATTGGCATTCTTCCTTGAATATAAGGGACAATGGCAGTGGTGCCATTAGCCCCTTGAAGGTGATGGGAGGCCTTGAGAATGGTGTCACTCCCATTATTCCTTGAATGTAAGAGAGAATGGCAGTGGTGCCATCTCCCCTTCAAGGTGATGAGAGGCCTTGAGAGGCCTTGAGAATGGCACCACTACCATATTTCAAAGAAGGTAAGGGAGGATGGTAGTTTGCCATTCTCCCCTTCAAGGTGATGGGATGGGAGGCCTTTAGAATAGCCATGGTGCAATTCTCCCCTTTAACATGATAAGTGGCCCTTAGAATGGTTTCTCCACATCAATCAAAATGATGGGATGCCTGAGAATAGAACCACTACCAT
The DNA here is from genome assembly GCF_041138505.1 of Cibotium barometz. Taxonomy (NCBI): domain Eukaryota; kingdom Viridiplantae; phylum Streptophyta; class Polypodiopsida; order Cyatheales; family Cibotiaceae; genus Cibotium; species Cibotium barometz. The sequence goes on from NC_141051.1 coordinate 62,677,628, forward strand.
TCTTTCTTAAATGTAAGAGAGGTAGGCAGTGGTGCCATTCCCCAAGGCTTTACGATGATGGGATGCCTTGAGAATGATACTAGTGTCATTCTTCCTTGAATGAAAGCATTAGGAGACCTTTGCACATCTTTTGGGCCTTGTAAGGATTCCTAATGTTTAGGGACTAAGGCTAACTTTGTGTTTTCTTAATGAGACAAGGTCAATCAAGAGGGCTACTTGGACCCCATAATTTTAGCTTTCTAGCCCATCATGTCGGAACTAGAGGGGCGAAATAGTGATTTTCTTTTCTCCCATTTTTAAACTTTTTTACTTTATATCCCAAACCCATATATATGTAAAAAAATCAAATTTCAATCTCTTTTCCCCCCCAAAATTGAACCAACTCTGTCACGTAAGCTGTAACGCCTGTGATCGACGGCAGACCGGGATGGCCAGATGGGGCTTTAGCATCAACGCCTTGGCCGGAGCGCCGAGGACGTGGCCATCCGGGGTTCAGTGAGAGAGGACGCCCATGCGGAGTCATGGGCGGCCAGGCTAGTGTGGGCAGCAGGCCACACACTATATAGCCTGGGGGATGTGGGGAAATCCTCATTCTTCCTCTGTGGTGGCTGGGTGGTGAGCTAGAGGCCGTCCCCTCCTGTGGTAGCACCCGTAGTGGTGCTACGGTGATCTAACATTGGTATCAGAGCTTGGCGTCGGGATCGCGAGTGGCATGCAAAGAAGGCCCAACGGTTTAAAATTGGCTCTACTGAAATATCTAGTTATATAGTACATAGCATTTTGGATTGCTTTGATTTACAAGCTTAAGTATACATCTCCTTCTCACTCTTAGGAAATTTTCCATTTGGAAAGTCAAGGAATAGTGGGCATCTCTTGTATATCCCTGCATCCCAAAGTTCAGGAAGTTTTTTACTGTGTATACATTATGCTCAATGCTATCAAAACACATAGCCCCTTAACAAGCCCTTATATAATTCAAATGGCAATGTGGTGTTTAATATAAGATCAGTAAATGAACCCTTTTGCTTTAAACAAGAATGTGGTTTAAAGCCTTGTTATCCCTTTTAGTCAAGACATGCCTAAAAACTAAAGTAAACTTAAGCGGCTTGTTTATTGTAGAGGAAAATGATGCATAGGCCTGCGAATTTTGATTTTGTAAATTTTTGAGCCAACCTTCTTCAAACCTTTTGAAATTTGTTGTGGACCCCACACCTTGACTCCTTGTAATATGTATGGCAATTAAGCTCCACAACTCATGATTTCGGCCATGTTAGCCGTTTTTGAATTCTTTACATAGATTGACAACCTCCTGAATTGACGACTAAATTAAGCAATTGAAGGATGAGAAGAGGTGGTATATATGGAGAATTCTTAGGCCTTCAATCTAATTATTCTTAAGTCATATTTAATGATAAATTAGTACTTAGAGTTAATTATCTTACCACCAAAAGCTAATCTTAACACTCTTATAGTGATTTGTAATTTCCACATATCGACATCCTCTTCTCTCATTATGCTTACATTTCCAACTCATACTCTTCTCTCATTATGCTTACATTTCTAATTCACCAGACATAGTAGTAAGAGATTAAGCCATGATTAAGAGATTTTAATAAAAAGTTGATTAAAGTAAATAATAGTATGATAATAGATTAGCTTAAGTCAACATTAAAAAAGACCTCAAAAAACTTCCATTCCCAAGAATAATAAAATATCATCACCATTTACAATGAATATTACCTCCATATATGTTGACCTTTAAGAGTTTGATAAGGACCTTCATTTGAGAAGTTGATGGAAGCTATCAACAAATTTTCTTTGAAGTCTTCAACAATGGATGAAAATCCCTTTCTAAACTTGAATAAAACTCCACCAATTATTCCTTAAATAAATTTCAAAGACATCCTTTGAATGCGGAGTTTCATTCTTTCAAGGACTCTTAATCTCACCTCTCTTATCTAATGATGATTCTCCTTAATCTCTCGAGCAAAGAACACACATACGAACTCCAAATGTGCTCTCTCTCTCTATCTCTCTCTCCTCTCTCAATATTGTACAACTTCAAGGGTAATATTTAATCTTTGATGATTAGAAACCAATGTAACTCTTCTTCTTAATATCTCCCCCTCTTGCCATTAGTATCTAGTCTTTTTAACCATAATGCATTGACTATTACTAATTACATAGATTAGTCATCTCTCTCTCTCTCTCTCTCTCTCTCTCTCTCACACACACACACACACACACACTTACTCCATTTGTGCTTATATGACATGTGTAATGGCACAAATTGCATGATAGACTACTTTACTAGGGTTCTTTACTTCTATAACTCTTTCACATTGGACCTATGGGTTGTTGCGTCTCTGTCGCGTCTCTATACATGAATGTTCATCATATAACCCTACAAGGGATGGTGGTGGGAAGTTACGTTTTTGTGGCACTACTACCTATGGGTTGTTGCACCTCTATACACGATGCTTCATCGTAATCTTACAAGGGATGGTGGTGGGAACTAATGTTCTTGCGGCACCTGCTACTATGATGTGAAGATGGAAGACTCCTCCACTCTATGTGAGTCATGACCTATATATTAGAATGGAGGTGGGTTCTTTAACTCACTTAGCCTATCTTCCTTCTTATTGAGCATTGCACGATGTCTCTTACCCTTTCCTCTACAAGGGGTCCTTATGCCTAGGTACGCAAGTACTCAAGAAAAACACTATTTTTTCATAGGTGAATAAGCTGGGATTTTGCAAGTAATTAAACTAATCTATGGAACTATATTCATGGGCATCATTATGTGTTTTAGCTCTGAATATTGCTGGATGAAAGCTTTGTTTTAATTGTTCTACATGGTAAGTATTTCGAAAAAATGAGAGTGTTGCTTTGAACTATGAATGCACATGGTTATGAACATGGGTTTGTTATGGCCATGATCATCACTCTATTTAGACTACATCTGCTCACACTAAAGATACGCTACAGATGGTTATGAGTTGCCCAACCCAAGGCACACATGAGATTTACAACTATCCTCTAAATCTCTACACTACTGATATAGTCCGACACCTTAGCCTTCTCAACTTTAATTAGCTCATCCTCTAAAATGTCTTCTTAGGTTATATATGACTTTGAACAACCCTGATCTTCAACCCTATCTCCTCAGCTGACCTTCTCTAACAACTTGTTGACCTAAACTAGCCCCAACTGACTCTCAGCTGCCCACTACCTGCCTGTAATTTGTTTCAGCTAACTGCCTGCTGACCTCTGTCAAATTCTTGTCCTCTAGACCCTTATATTTTCCTCCAGAACCAACAATCTTCAATCCTCAAATCTCTAGCTCTAGGATCCTATTGAATATGTTAGTTGTCCTATATTGACTCTTATTTGACTCAGGTTGAGTAAACTGACTCAGTTGATTTCAGATCTCCTTACCTGTGTGTCCTTTGACACTCACAAACCTTCAAACACTTTAGATCCTACAAATATTGAACACTACAGTCTCTTACCTCACTTTAGCTAACCTTTGGCTATGATGCCTGAGTCATGTCTAGTTTAGCTGATTGATCTGACTCAGATCTTTCCACTTATGTATCCTCTAAGGTTTAAAAACCTTCCAAAACTTTAAATCTCACAAAGATTCGGCTTTAAAATCCCTAAACCGACATCATCTATCTTCTAGCCGACTCTGTTAGATATCCTTCAGCCCACAAACTGTTTGACTGACTTAGACTGATTTCTAAATGTCAAACTAGACCCAAATAGCTTCCTCTCAACCCAAAAAGACTGACTCTATTCCTCCACACCCTCAGCTGATAGGTTTTGACATTCACGTGACCCTGTCGAACAACACTGATGACTCCTCTCAGCTGATGCTATCTGACTTAACATACTTCAGATCTTCACTCACAAGTGCTTTTACAATATTACTGATATTATTACATACTTACTAAGTTTTGAGAGTCTATTTCAAATAGTAACATCGTATTGAAACCTATAGGTTTTAGCTCGAGGGGTGCTGCTCCTTAGAAATTTTGTATGTAGGTTTGCTAGTTACATAGCAATGAATACTTTGCTATCTTGAGCTCACTTGGTCTACTCTTACTGAGAGGAATTACACTCCCCTTTCACCTCTTTGATCTGGTTCTATTCAGGTCCTCCTTCTATGTATGTAGCACGATTTCAAGATTGATAGAGACACATGCTGGCTCATAAAAAATTCATAAGATTTGTAAGATATTAATGAACTTGTTAAATGGAGGTTCTTTCAACATAAACTTAATGAACTTGTTAAATGGAGGTTAATTCAACATAAGCTTAATGGTGACTGTTGGATAAACACATAATAGCTAGATGTATCGGTACATGTGGTGTTAAGTGCTACGTGGACTTACATAATTTAGCTTGGTTAGGCTTTTTTGTTTTTAACTTGCGGAGATAGGGTGACATCTATAACATGTGGATAGGTCCAGTAACACCTTTAATATGCATTCAGGCTAACAAACTGTTTTTCTTGTCTGTATGGATGCAGTTAACAGGACCTACCTTCTCTTCTCTTGTGGTTTATTTTAAACAAGCTTCCCTTACTATTTTAATTTTATTTCCACTACATGACTCATAGTTGAACTTGTTTCATGTATAACATTTCTTTAAATCAAGATGGTATAGCTTCATGAATAGTTTCATTTATTCAAATGTGTGGATATTGTATATGTTTTAAACTAGCAACACACACACACACACATTATAATACATTTAGCTTACTAAGTCTAAAGCAATGTTAAGAGCACTTTGTAAGAGACTATACTAGAGCAAGCTATGCGACTAACTAGATAACGATTAAGAGTAGAATGCTTAATCACATAACCAACAAGAAAACTTGATAGAAAAGCATGCACACAACAAGAATAATAAGAGAGCAACTTGGAAATGATACAAATAATGTTTACAAAACTCACAAAGAGCTTAATCTATAAGCTTAGTCTATTATATTGGAAGAGCCTTACATACACATCACTTGAATGGATTACAAAAATCCAAGGAGGCCTTTATATAGAAAAAGGGGAGGTAGCAGGGCACCTATTCTAGCTCAGAGGTTCCTTCAAGGCTCCACCTCACATTTTCTTCTAACTTTAGTGGTGCCACTTTGCACATAGGATGTGGCCAAACATCCTACACTAGCTCTAGTCTTTACCGAGCATGTAAAAGACCTTAATCCTTGGATAAAATGTCTAGGCTACTCCCCACTCAGGTTTTCTAAGATGTTAAAACATATTAAATTTTACAACTCTTCCGTCCAAGGATATGACAACTCACCAATATAGCAACACTAGTTTACCATGGAGAGGACGGACTGTTTTAAACATCCCAAATTTTGTGAAGGAACTCCATAGTAGGCCCATCCCATCTTGGAGACTTTTTTTTAAAAATAGAGCATCATCTAGTTCCTCCCTCCTTAGTAAAAGGTTCAACCATACTAGCCGCGTCGTACTGTGTAACTATCTATACGCCAAACATGCTGCAACACTACATTTTGTGCGTGTAATACTTCACAGAGACGCTGCACTCCTACATCAGAAGTATGCTAGATTCCCAAGAACTTCTATCACTAACCCTTGTCAGATTATTGACACGTGTAGACAATTTTATGGTGACTTGCTGGGTTTGTTGGAAGAGATGAGCAGCAGTGAGATGCTTGTTGCCTATTCTTCTATTTATGCTCCTATGGTTGCTGAGTTGGACCAAGATATTACAGATTTAGAATGCTTTGAAGAACTTGCTTTGTGGGAAGAGTCCTGAGTGGGATAGTCTTACTGATGAATTGTTTATCGAGTATGCTGGGTATATGCTGGAAGATTTGTATACTTTGTTTATTACCAAAAGTTCCTTCTCAGTCTTCATTACGTCAATGGTGCTGCCCTATTTGATTGATGGGTTCTATATACAATATTTTTATGAAGGTTTTAACTAATTGGTTGCATAGAGTATTACCGCATTTGATTCACCCACTGAAATATGGAGTTATTAAAGGCAAAAATATGTTACATATTATTTTAAATGTGCAGATTGGGACTAACTATGCGGTAGCCATAAGGCAATATGGTCCAACTGGATTTGAGGAAAGCATAGTGTAGTTTGTCTTTTCTCTCACGACTAATGTAGGCTATGGGATTTGGCCCTTGCTTGGGGGTTTGATTGATTGTTCGAGTATTATTTTTCTCGATCGAGCTCTCATTGGTGCTCCCCAGCTACGAGGTCAGCCTGATGCCGGTCTTCTTCAAGCCTACGTTGAGCTTCCTCATAGTCTCGTCTGTCTGCTTTTTCTTATTGCTTTCTTGCTTTTGCTTTAGCTTTTTCTTCCCGCCATTTGGCGTCATCCTCTCATCTTTGTTGTTCCATTTGAAAGCAGAGGGAGATGAAGCTAGGGGTAGTTGGAGGAGGGGGTTTTGCTGCGGTAGCTTCCAAGAGTTGGAGACGCTCCATGAGAAGTTGGTTTTGTACTTGGAGTAGAGCTATGGTGTCTACTGTTGGTGGTGGAAGAGCATGGTCTCCAGGAGACGTCTTCCTGCTCTGCTGCTGATGTTTACTATCCTCTGTAGACATTTTGCTGAAGTTGGTGGTTGTGCCGGAGCGAACTTTAACCATCCAAGGATGCTCTCACACTAGGATGTAGTGTGTGTGGACAAGCTGAATCTAATACCAATGTAACATGTAACGAAATTATGTGTAGATGTAGAATTCCATCACACAAAGTCTCACACCGCCTTCTTTATCCTGAGTTTCGTGAGTCTTTAGCAATCCACTTTATTATTTCACACTTTAAGAGATGAGAGAGAGAGAGAGAGGGAGGGAGAGGGAGAGAGAGAGAGAGACTTGTACACCTTATTGAGTCCCAAATTACCCACTGAAGGCCCCCCTCCTATTGCTAGGAGTATTTGATTTATTACTTTGAAGAGAATGACTGACTTGGGATTGTACATTAGCCAAACGCAAGACCTTCGGAAGACCAAGAGTCGGGCTGACTATACACTGCTATAGAAGCACCAATGATGTCCAATCTCAAGGCCAATGCACTCTTCCAAGGAGTTGTAAGAAGGCTGCAAACTATGGCTTAGAGATGGGCTGAATTAGGACTATTCTAGGTTGCGAATATGCAAGGGGAATGAATGAATATGATGTGTTTACCTTCACTCGGGAGGATGGAGCAAACGATAAAGTGTATGAATGTTGAAATCTACTGTAGGACTGAGAAACGCAAGTAGACTAAAGCTCTTCTTTCTTGGGCTGATGATGCTGTGTTTTATGTTGGGTGAATGTGTGTAAGCTTCAAAAGCGATGATGATCCAACTGCTGAATACTGAATCAATGATGGATGAATGATGGAACTGAATGCTTGCTATTTATATGGGCATATAAAGCTGGTTGGTTGGCTATAGAGCTGGCCAACCGACTATTGAATAAAAGCTACACAACATGTATAAGATAATAATCATGATTTTAATGCTAAATAAGCTAGCCAACTTGGTATTAAATGTTGTTGACTAGATGATAAATAGGGATAATGTTGAGATGTCAAACTCAACATGAGCTGACACTCACGAGGCACTTGTATGACCGTTCACCATTTACATCACTGGCAGGGTTGGAAGCTGGCACCGACATATCTTCGTCAGAGATTCTACAGTTGGACTACACCAACTAGTCCACACCTACCCACTTCACTTAGCGTGTTTACATTATGTACCACTTGTATATACTGTATTATGTGTTGATTGAAGGAGAGTGAGGGTAGTGGAGTTTGGCCGTGGTAAAGTTTCTTGATTGGGGCTATATTTTCAAGGCATTTTCTGCTGCCCACGAAAGCGAGGTAGCCAGCCAAGAATACCATGATTCCCATGTGTATGTGGTGTATTTATTAATATTTACTCAACGTTCCACTTCCTTTGCTTTTCATCATACATTCTCTCTCTCTTCAATGTTGCTCGTTGGAGTGCTGTGTATATTCTCTCTCTCTTCAATGTTGCTCATTGGAGTGCTGTGTATATTCTCTCTCTCTTCAATGTTGCTCATTGGAGTGCTCGTTGGAGTGCTGTGTACATGTCTTCATCCCGGTTGCACTGTATAGATGGGGATCGATGCCATCATGCTCAAGTCCATTGTGTCTGCCTCTGTGTCCTCCTAAGTAGTTGGTTCTTGTCCTGCATTATATCTTCCTCTGTAGGGTCTAAGTCTAAATCCATTCATAGGATTGGGTAGTGTTTTACCACAGTGTTTTCAGCCTGAATGTTCCTGAGCTTAATTATTCTACTATCGGCGGATAGGAACCCATCCATCATATTTTGGCCTTACCTAGTTCTTGTTTGAGCTTTGAATTGAACAACAGTACCTTGTCATCCTCCTGAAATATCTTGTGCTTTGCTATTTTTGTCCACCCACTTCTTTCTTCTTTTCTATGAGTGATGTCTTTCACCCATGCACTGTGTAGCCTTGTTTCCTCCATCTGCATGCTGCATCCACTAGTTGATTGATTCCTCTGGATTGAACCTTTTAATCATGGATACTTTGAGGCTTAGGAGGACAACATACTCCATTGGAACTACTCCCTCTAAGACATAGACAAAAGAGAATGGGGTGAATCAGTGCTTCCCTTGAATGTTATGCGAAATGCCCATATTACAAAGTGAAGCTTTTCATCCTGGTCTATTCTATTTTGATTGATTGTCTTTATGAGGATCCGCTTCAGTACCTAATTTGTAGATTCTTCTTGACCATTTGCCTATGGATAGTAAACGGTTTATTTTTTGTGCAGCATCATGTGCTGTTAAGTCAATTTTTGAATCACTTCATTGATGAATTATCCTCCTTGATCACTTACCAGCTCCATTAGACATCCAAACCTTGTCAAGATACATTCTCATACAAGAACTTGGTTACTACTGGGAGCTGAATTATCCTTGAGGGCTTTTTCTTCCACACCCATTTAGTGTAGTAGTAGTCAGTTGCCCCACGAGAATGTATTTGTTATCAGTCCTCCTCATTGAAGGCTTGAATGGTCCTAAAAAATCCATTCCCCACTTCAGAAAGGGTTCAAGTGGTAGGACTCGGTGATGAGGAATCCAATTAGGTTGATGGCTATCCGATCCGCTGACACACATCACATTGCCTAACATGATCCCATGCATCTTTAAGTACAGTGGACCACCATAAGCCTACTTCAAGACTTTTCTGCCCATTGTTTCTCGAGAGTAGTGCCTGCTTAACACTCCTTGATGTGCTTCTATCAGCACATCTATTTTTTCATGTTCTAACAACTTGGTCAAGGCCTTTTTTTGTACAAAGCTCCTGCAATCTCTCAAGGTAATGCTTGCTTTGGAGTGCCAGTTTCTTACGCTGATCTCTACTCATGTCACAACAATGTTCCTTCTATGATGAACTGCAGCATGTCAAAGTACCAATTGCTTTGCATGGGTGTAGACTAAATAGCAAATAGGTTTGCATCTGGAAGCTGATCAGCCACCCCTATAGGTTGCTCTCCTGTGTCTATTCTATTGAAAAAGTCTGCTACTGCATTTTGATTTCTAGGGGTGTGCACGATGGTGAATTGAAATTCTTATAGCATAAACATCCACCTTGCTAACTTCCCAGTCAGATCTAGCTTATTCGATAGATATAGTAGGGCTTGATGATCTACATGGAACACAAAGTCATTTCCCAGCAAATAATGATAGAATTTATTCACTAAGTAAATCAATCCCAGGGCTTCCCTTTCAGTGGTGTAATTTTTCTCGGCATTTAAGAGCATCTGACTAGCATAATAAATGTGTATGTACCACCCTTCTTCTGTCTGTTTTATCAACACACTTCCAATTGTTGTATCTGATGCATCTATGAATACATGGAACATCTTGTCGCATATTGTTGGTTGGATTATTGCTACACTGGCATTGTTTTCAGATTTTGTAAGGCATCCTTGTGCTTTTCTGTCCATAGGAATTGTGCCCCTTCTTTGTGAGGTTATACAGTGGCTGTGCCACATTAGCAAGGTACCTGAGGAATTGGTTGTTCCGTTTGACTTGGGCCAAGAATCTGCTAAGCTCCTTCAATTTTTGCAGTAAATTCAATGTGCTTATCATCTTGACCTTGGCCGAATCGACAACAATCCCATCTTTGGACACTATGTGTGCAAGGAGTGTTCCACCCTTCATAGTGAACATGCACTTCATTGGGTTTAGCTTTAGTTTCATTCGCTTGCATCTTTCCAAGCATAGGCAGAGCCTGGTGTAGACAATCCACATACCTCTTGAAGACACTGAAGTCATCTACAAACACATGCATGAATTCAGTTAAGTAATCATAGAAAATTTCTTGTACCATGAGTTGGAATGTTGCATGTGCATTTTGGAGTCTTAAGGTCATGATGTTTTGCCATGAATTATGCCCACTTTGTGATGAATCAGGTTTTCTCCATGCCTTCAAGTGCCATTTTGACCTAGATATATCCACTTAATCCATCCAGGAAAGAATAGATTTTGTGGCCTACTATAGCATCCAACATAGAGTCTGTGAAGGGAAAAGGAAATGGATTTGGTATGGTCACTACATTATTTAGTTTCTTGTAAACCACACAGACTCTAAGCCTGCCATTATTTTTGTGCACAATCACTTAAAGGTTGCTTTTTCTATTGGTTGGATTTGGAATTTTAGTACTTTTGCTGAGTACTTGGACATAATTTTTTATGTCCAGCTGGAATAAGGATATGAGATGTGGGTTTTCTTTGAGGATTCTTTCCTCCTCATCCTCTTTAATTCCTTCCAGCATATTCAGTTCTTCTACATATAGCGGCCTGACATAGGCATTGACTTTCCTCTTGGGATTTGTGGAGATTTTTACCTTCTTCTTTCCTTTTCTGATTGTGATTTGCTCCATGTGCCAATCGTGTTTGATCTTGCCTTGTCGAAGCCATGGCCCTCTTCCTACTGGCATTGGGTACGATATCTCATTTTCCATTTGGAGAAAAGAAATGTGACAGGGAAATCATTGTTGAGAAACATGGACCGAGAGCTAGGCTAAGCTATGGTGGATCAAACACAATGCTAAACATGATTTCTTGATCAAATGGCAACACTTAAAGTGATAGACAAATATGAACCAAATAGGCTTACTTGATATTGATGCCTGAGTTGAGTTGAGTTGGTGTGTTTACATTGCTTGAAGGTGCCCCTTTAATATTAGGTGGCTCTTAAGTTTCTTGAGAGCTCACGTGGGATAAATTAGCTTTGATGATATGGTAACTTGCTAGATAACATTGTAACTTACTCTCAACCTTCTATTGTGCTCCAATGGCACCATATTTCTCAACACCCCCCTTTGTGCCATATTTTTAGGCTATTGCAAGGTGGTCGGATGCAAGGTTTACAACATGGCATCACGCCCCCTTATTTCTTAGAGGCTCTTTTGGCTTTGTTACTCTCTAGCTTAGAGGTTATTTTGGAGATGGTTGGGTTGATTTTCACTCTCCCAAGGTGCTACTTTGTCTACTCTCTAATGGGCGAGTGTTACAACATTTCACATGATTTTTGGCCTACTCATTTAGTGGCCTTTACAATGTTGGCTTGGGTAGTGAGTCACTAGAGTTTTCCTCTTTGTTGAATTCATGCTTTCATCTCTTTGCTTTTTTTCCTTCAATTCTTTCCTTCTTTTTCATTTTGGCATTTCCCTCTTCATTGTGCCTTTGGTTCTTTTTCTTACACACTGATGCAACATTATTTTTTGTAGTAGGTGGTCTTACCATGAGCTTCTTAAGTCTCTATGGTAGTTTCTAAGGCCTAATGAATGTGAACACAAATACAAAATTTTTATGTGAAGGTCTTAGCCTATATGGCTAGTGTCTAATCCCAATGCAAGACCTGGAAATGAAATATGTGTCACTAGGACGTGTAATATGCATGCAGGACAAACTTATTTTTAATGCAAGAAAATGTGTGATTACAAATTAAGTGCACGTGCACCAAGGCATACCACTTGCTTCCTTCTTCTCTTCCATGCAACCTTAGCTTGGAGCATGCTAAAATCATTGAATCATGTGTTATCCAAGGCATTGATGTGTTCGGCTCACAATTTATTAACACCCACAAGTTTTTTATTTTTTCATAGGAATAAGCTCTAGAATATATATATATATTTCACCCCATAAGGTTTTCAAACCTAAGCCTATCTTCGATTTTATGTGAACCACAAAAAACTAGAAAATATGACCTTATCTGCACCCCGAGTTTGCTACTAGGAGACAACGACTGCAAGTCATTTGCTTGCTCTTGCTCCTTAGCAATGATTTGTTGTTTTTCCATCCATCACCGCGTTGTGTAGTGTTGCCTCTGTTGATGCTACCACTCATGCGTAGCTGCATGCCTTACCTAAGAAGCACTCTCTTGCTTTGTTTTTTCTTAGTTGTGCCCTGCCCAGCTTGCTTGGTGTTTCTTTTTCTAGTGCTTCCTAATTGTCGTAGCAACTTTTCCTTGGTTGTGCCCATTCTAGCACTTACTAGCCTTGATGAAACTCATGGCTTTTGTTGTGTGATACCCCATGGCCTTGTTTGCCATAGCTATTGGGAAGGCCTTGTAACTCCTGTTCAGTACTTGCTTGCTACAAGCATTGCTATACCGTGATCCTTTTATCCAAAGATAGTGTCCTGCTCTTAAGATGGTGCTCACCTTAGTATACAAGGTTGTGTGCTCAGTTATGCTACACATGCTACCCAAAAAATAAAAACTCTATACTGAAAGCTTTGATGATACTTGGGCATTGAGGTGATTAGGTCACCACATGGTATTGGATTATTGCAAAGACAGTATGGCTTGGATATGTTGTCCAAGTATGGTATCAGAGGCTGTAAGCCTATCTCGGTGCCATTGGATCAGAATGGCAAGTTGAGTGCAGATTCAGGAGAGATTTTGGAGGATCCTACTATGTATAGGCGCATAGTAGGGAGCTTGATCTACATGATGATCACCAGGCCAGATTTGAGCTTTGATATTGGGTTGGTGAGTCAGTTTATGCAGGTTCCTTGGAAACCGCATTTGGATGCATTGAGATGCATACCGAGGTATGTGAGGTCTACTTTGCATTGTGGACTATTTTATGAAACTGGGACAGAGATATGTGTATCATCATTCCTATTCTCATCACATCCATCCATCCATTCATTCCCATCTATCTGATTTGCATCACATATCATCACATCTATTTACCTCTCATTCTCATCACTTCTATTCTCTTCACATCCATCCATCCATTCATTCCCATCTATTTGATTTGCGTCACATATCATCACATCTATTTACCTTTCATTCTCATCACTTCTATTCTTATCACATCCATCCTCTATTCATTCTCATCTATCTGATGATTCATATCTCATCTATCTGATGATTCATATCACATCTATTTACCTTTCATTCTCATCACTTCTATTCTCATCACATCCATCCTCTATTCATTCTCATCACTTCTATTCTCATCACATCCATCCTCTATTCATTCTCATCTATCTGATTCATATCACATCTATTTACCTTTCATTCTCATCACTTCTATTCTCATCACATCCATCCTCTAATCATTCTCATCACTTCTATTCTCATCACATCCATCCTCTATTCATTCTCATCTATCTGATGATTCATATCACATCTATTTACCTTTCATTCTCATCACTTCTATTCTCATCACCACTCAATTTGAACAAGATTTGGACCAGTTTGGCTCCCTTTTTTATGTGGTTTGATCCTAGGAGAGAGGAGAGATAAAATATCACATTTTTTTTAAATTAAAAACCCTTTCACACATGTGAAATAGGAACCTACCTCAAGAGTCCCCCTCTTCTTACCAAGCTATCAAAAATGCATCATTATTTCAAAATATCTCATTTTTTAGTAATATCTCATAATTTTTAACTAATAAACCTTGTACTCAGTCAACTCTTCATCTTTTGTGAGCATTTACTAATTTTTGGGTATTTTATTTTATTCTTTTGGATTTATATTATTCCAACACTTGGATTCAGCCAATCGTCCCATTGAAACCTTAATTGGACCATAATCCAAATTTTTTTGAAAATGTAGACCCTTAGGCTAAGGTCCCTTATACACATTTTCAATTAATTCCTAATGCACCTTGGAACGTTCATTTTGAATTTTTGTTTCACGGGAATCCATTTTAGACACTAGGAGGATTTTTATATCCAAAGATATCTCAATTTTGGATTATCTCTGTCTAGACATTTTCTCTCTCTAGGCTAAAATAGGGTAAAACTAGATCTTTCTTCTATTTCAGAGAGGGGAATAATTTCAAGAACAGAAGGGGAGGTTCTTATACCTTTACTCCTCAAAAGCTGGAGGGAGGAATCTTACATCCTACCCCACTTAAAAAATATGAGATGTCCTCATCTCGCACAACTTAAGGATAAACTCTTTCACCTTAAGATCCAACTGATTCTGGGGTTCCTTATAGTCTGGTCAACCCATAAAGAATCCTGGGATAAAGATCCCTTCTACAAGAAGAACACACAGAACTCATTATCAGAGAACAATTCATTCAAAACATATCATTTATATCCTTAAGTTTGACTGAAAGACAAGAAGTTAAAAAATAGTTGGCTGAAAATTTAGAACAAGGCTTTATTAGGCCAAGTAAGTTTCCCTAGGCTTTACCAATAGTATTGGTGAAGAAAAAAGATGGATTTATGCACTTGTACATATATTAGGATGGATTGAATGCAATCACAATAAAAATAAATTTCCTATCCCCAGGACATATGAGTTGTTTGATAAGCTCAAAGGTGCTAAAACTTTTTTGGGACCAATATAAATATATATTAATATACCAAAAAGCATTGAAATCTCATATGCCGACTTGACAACCCTCAATTCCCATTCAACATGTTACAAATCATGTTCCATCTCTCATCTTCAAATACAAAAGAAGAATTTTTCCAAGAAATCTGAAATCCCAGCTAAATGCATGCTTCCATCAGGACCTCAATAGTGCATCCTTTGGGTGATCGATTCTCAAAAACATTCCCCTTCTTTGACCGCACTTTGACCACTAGCCTTGAACCCATTGGATTTTCAATGAAAGCCACATAAGTATAATTCATTTGTTTAAATTTTTTATACCATCTTGTGGTCCTTGGACCAAACTTGACTAGACTTCTCGTTGGATTTTGCATAGAAATAACCTGAATATACAAGAACAAGAAGGTTAGGCTCATCCTAGTTTGCCTAAAGAAATCCCCTTCCAAGTAGTGTCAAAAGATGGCAGCCTGTAAAGCCTGAATAATCGGTATCATCCCTTCTTTATTTAGTTTATTGACATGAGTATAGATGAACACATATGTACACATTTATACATCAGACCTGTAGTATCCAACCCTATATTACTTGATTTCTGAAATAAAATACAATTTCTAGTATTCCATATTTTCCACAGATAACAAAATCTAGTTATGTTAAAGATATCATTAGCAGTCTCCTCACTAGTTGTCCAACTCCCTAATAACCAGTCCTCCCAGTGAGCCTGCACACCAATACACTTACATATCCATCTACTAACTCTGGTCCAATTACTTCTGATAGCTTGGAAATCCCAAAAGGCATGTTTGCCATCTTCTAGAGCTATTTTGCATCTAGGGCAACACCCATTAGTGAAGTTCCTTTGCACTAGTTTTCTCCCAAGAGAAAGGGCACCCATACAAACTCTCCTGGAAAGAGACATTGGAGTTGATGCTTTGGGATGGCTGCTCTAGACTAAATTTAGCCCCCTGGCTCTATAGGATCCTAAAATAGCTAGAAATCTAAATAAGAGATTGTATGATTGCTAAGGGATGGGGATTTACTAGGATGGAAGGACCCTAGTCAACTTGATGAGGAGTTTAGTCTTAATTCTAGGGAGGGACAGTTGGTTAGAGTGGTGCTGGTGGATGAGGTCCAAAAAAGCACGTACTCTACTACTTTTGTTGGGTGAAATACTGGGTTAGGCTAAACTGGATAAAGGGACTACCAAAGAACTATATAGGGATTTAAGAAGGACTGAGGAGAATGTGTTATATTGTAACAATATTTGGAGGACAAGTTGGGACCCAACACTTGGAGGAAGATATGGAAGAGTATCTGGAAACTAGAAATTCCTACCAGGTGCAAAATAGATTTAACGAATGCATGTTCCTTTCTTTCTCTGAGAGAGAATGTATGTTCCATTCAGCTTGGGAAGTCTTCCCAACAACATGGGGTATGCACCCGCAATCTCAGACATCTTCATAGGACTATAAATACGACAGTGAACATACATCTTGCCACTTCAATTTGTTCTCCCTAATGATTCCAACTAGTTGGACTCTTCTCTCATCAGCCATCCGGATCTGGAATGGAGCAGGTTACATTTTTGTAATTCCTAGCTTCTTCGCTAGGATATCTGATATTATATTCACTCCATACCCCTGCATCCAAGATGAACCTTGACACCATTTTCCCTCTGATTTTTATTGTCACTTCCGGAATGGCTATGTCTCAGTCTTGAACGATTTCCACATCTTGCGTGTATGTTGGATTGTTGGTGTATGTAAGTAGGGATGGTAATGCTCTCTTTTCTCATCTTCTCTACCCTATCTTTGCTACCTATCATGTCCCTTTTGCATGCTAGTTGCATAAAGTAGAGGTTGAGCTCTCGATAGCTCCCTCCTTATTACTCTCAACCTAGATATTGGATCTCTTCTTGGGTGACACAAGAAGGGGTGGAGTGAGCCCCTAGCAACTTCACATCGAGGAGTTAACCCTCTTAGGGTTGGCTAAGTGCAACTCTCGAGTCTTGCATGCAAACCATTCGGCTAGCTAAAAAGCAGTCGTCTGTCCCAGATTTGCTCCACGACTGAATAAATACAACATAAAATCATATTTAATGCTGCACAAGACTAAAACTAGGGCTGGGCACTTAGGCGCATGGGCAATGGAGGCTGGATATCGTGTGCGTGATATCCTAGAGGCTGAGTACCCTGTATGTGTTGCCCCACACTTTCCCTACAGCCCTCCTAGGGCTGGATAACCAGTCGGCTACCCTTTTGCAAAGCCCCAAGGGCTATCCTACAGCCCTCCCATGACCTACCCATGGCTGATAGGTACAGTGAGGGCCTTCATGCTGGCCCTTATAGGGGTTGTCTTACACTTTCCCCGTGCCCACATGAGTTCCTGGGGTAGCCCTATGGGTTGGCCCCTTTTTCTAAATGCAAACCCTGCTGTCTACACAGTGATCCAGCATCCACTATCTTACTAGATACATATCTGACTGACATCATTCCAAAGGGAGACTCACAACATGAACTGGCACTTTTTTCATGTGTAGGACAATGCACACCTGACCTTGGACTCATGTGCAAGAGGACAATGCACACCTGACCTCGGACGACTAGGATGATGAGACCCTAGCTGACTCGTCCTCCCGGACTGGGCTCACATGGGACATCCCAGGTCCTGCATCTTTTGTACAGATATGTCTACGTGGCATCCATGTGTGGGGTGCACGGGACATCCCCTTCTGGTGGTTAACTTGACGGAAGTTGCATAGCCTCCAAATAATCCATTAATAACACTGGATAGTCGTTGAAAAACTCTTTGTCAAGCCATACCGCTTTGTGGGTCCCTCGGTCGTCCTGAAACTTCATGAGGAACTATCTTTACCTTCGGCCTGAGCCATTCTTGAAACGGTGCAAAAGGATCTGTTTTGGAACCATAGCTTCTGCTTCATCAATAATATCTGGTTCCACCTCGTCTCTTTAAATTATGAAGGGCTTGGACCTGCATATGGCTTTAACCAACTGATGTGAAACACATCGTGCATAGTCCAACTCGAAGGTAGCTTCAACTGCATTGAAACCTCATTAATCTTTTTCTGGATGGGAAAAGGTCTGAAGCTCTTGAAAGACAACTTTGGGGATTACTCGAAAGTTGTGGAGGCTAAGGTGGCGGTCTTTGGAGTGGTAGTCTTCTTAGGACACTCCCGAGAAGTGTGTCCTTTTGTATGACAAAAGAAACACCTACCCTCCTTCTTGTATTGAGAAATCTCCTCAGCACTCAACTTGCCATCCGCGAGCCTCCGCTTTCTGGTCTGGAGTGCATTGTTCGAGTTCTTGGAGCCAGAGGCTCCCGTGATCCATCCTGGGGAAGACCCATATGGTTCTGGCCTTTTCCCCCTGAGGCAATAGAGCCGGCTGGGAAGTCTTGAGCTTGCCACCTCTTGGCTGAGATGAATCTCTGCCCCCTTGACCTTCAATCCTTCACCCCTTCTGCGTTAGCTTGTTCTAGGCTATCCTAGCCCTTGGTTCAGCTTTAGCACTTGATGAATGATGAGATGAGTGAATGAATTCTGGGCTGGGGTATTTATACCCTCTAGGAAGACCAGTTGGCTGGCTAAAAAGCAGTCGGTTATCCTGGATTTTCTCCACGACTGAATAAATACAGCATAAAATCATATTTATCCTGGCTTAGATGAATCTCTGCCCCCTTGACCTTCAATCCTTCACCCCTTCTGCGTTAGCTTGTTCTAGGCTATCCTAGCCCTTGGTTCAGCTTTAGCACTTGATGAATGATGAGATGAGTGAATGAATTCTGGGCTGGGGTATTTATACCCTATAGGAAGACAGTTGGCTGGCTAAAAAGCAATCGGTTATCTCGGATTTTCTCCACGACTGAATAAATACAGCATAAAATCATATTTAATGATACGCAAGTCTAAAACTAGGGCTAGGCACTTAGGCACATGGGCAATGGAGGCTGGACACTATGCGCCTGATATCCTGAAGGCTGGCCAACCTATATGGGCTACCCCACACTTGTCCTACAGCCCTCCTAGGGCTAAATAACCAGTCGGCTACCCTTGCAAAGCCCCTAGGGCTATCCCACAACCCTCCTGTAAGATTCCTCCTCAGCCTCCTGAATAATGAATAAGCTTTTACTTCAATCCCCCTGTAATCATTCCCTATTTTAGAATATAAGAGAATATTGTTTTTCCTTGTTTTTACCTAGAGAGAAGAAAAATTCTAGAGAGAGGTAATTCAATATTGAGATATTTTTGGATATAAAAATTCTCCTTATATATATTTCCCTGAAACAGAAGTTCAAAATAAATTCTCCAATGTGCATTAGGAATCAATTAAAAATGATATAAGGGACCTTAGCCTAAGGGTCTAGATTTTCAAAAATTTTTGGATTATGGTCTAATGAAGGTTCCTATGGGCCGATTGGATTAATCCAAGTGTTGGGATGAGATAAATCCAATGAAGAAAAGAAAATACCCAAAAATGAGTAAATGCTCACATAAGATGAAGAGTTGACTGAGTACAAGGTTTATTAGTTAAAAATTAAGAGATATTACTAAAAAAATGAGATATTTTGGAGAAATGATAAATTTTTAACACCTTGGTAAGGAGGGGGGACCTTTGAGGTAGGCACCTCCTTCACATGTGTGGAAGGGTTTTTAATTCAAAAAAATTGTGATATTTTTATCTCTCCTCTCTCCTAGATCAAAAAGGGACCCAAACTGGTCCAAATCTTGTCCAAATTGAGTCAAACTGAAGCTGGAAAATTCTAAAACCCAGTTGGACTCAATTAGTGGCCTCCTTCACCTATAAATAGACCCTCATTCTTTTATATTCTCATATGCGAACTATACCATGCTAGTCTTACATTAAAATAATCATATTTTCTATGCGAACTATACCATGCTAGTCTTACATTAAAATAATCATATTTTCTATTATCCCTTAAAAATCCTCTACTTTCGGGGAGCTTGGAGCTTCTCTCTCTCTTGAACAACTCTTGGAGTTCTCTTCTCCACTTGCTAAACCAATTAATTGGCTGGGGGCTTCACTTCTAGAAAAAGAAGCAAGCTAATCCTTGAGGTAAGAATGAATTTTATGGTTTTTTTGTTAATATTCTCAAATGACTTCTCTTCTCAACCCCTCTCAAGCTTGAGAAGTTTTATAATTGTTTGTTTTAAATTTAAATCAAGCTTTACCTAAGAATTTTAATGTGTAATCAAGAAAAAGTTAATCTTTATGCTTATTAAAATGCTTTCTTATGTATATCTCTCTCTCCAAAAAGAATAGTCATTCCTATGGCTAATTCTTTAGCAAAAGAATCTTCTCATTGATAAATTCTTAATTCAAAACCAAACTCTAAGCTTGTTAAGCTAGAGAATTAGAAAATGGTATTTTTATGCTTTTATGATTAACAAAATAATGGTTAATTCTTTTAGATTATTTATAAGTAGTTAAAAACTACTTTAATTGATTCTAAAAGAGAAAGAGATAATCCTATCAATTTGGGAAAAGCGGCAAAATGGAAATAGCTTAATCTAGTAGAATAATCATAATTAAGTTTATCATTATGGTTAAAATTATGATTTAAATTCATAGTTTAGATTGAAGCTTAAGAATAGATTTTCTATCATATTTGCATTACAATGTTTTATTCTTTTAAGAAAAATTGAAAATGATCAGTAATAGTAGCGAAGCTATGGTAAAATTTTCATAAAATAATACATATCTTATTTTTATGCATAATGCTAAAAGAGGACTTCCTACCATATTCTAGGATTGGACATCCTATGCAAAAAGAATGATTTTTATCATAATCATGTGAAATAATTTTTTAGTATTTATGCATAAATATTTAATTTAAAGAAAAGATAAATTTTTGGTAAATTTATTTTAAAGCAAAAAGAGGAATTCCCATGATAATTTAGATCAAAGTAATTAAATAGTAAAAGAGGAATTTTTGGCATATTTAAAATAATAGATATTTTTATTTAATTTTAAAAAAAAGAAATTTTAGATAAATTTATCTTATGCATAAGAAATTCTTAAATGATAAAAGAGGAATTTCCATGACATTTGGAATTTAATCATTTAAATACAAAAAGAGAAAATTTTGGTATACTTGAAATAATGGATATTTTTATTAAAAAAGAGAAATTTTAGATAAATTTATTTTACGATAAAAGAGAAATTTTAGATAAATTTATTTTACGATAAAAGAGGAATTCCCATGACACTTGGAATTCAATCTGGTTAAAATGGTGCACTTTCGGTACGATGGGCGAGGACCGACGAAGCGGTTGCTGAGTGAAGTGCTAGGACACCTAAGTAGGATCCTAAAGGGTTCTGACCAGGTGATGCATGGGCTCGCGGTTGCTAGGACACCCATGCGTATGTTTGAAACGCCAGCTAGGGGGCCTGGGAACTCTTTTCCTCGGTACACGGGCAAAAATAACCAAATTTTTATAAAGGAATCCCACCAATACAGTGGTTGTGGGCGGTTGTGGGCAGTTGGCTAACCCATGGACCGTAGGCTAGATAGGGGGACTCCTGCGATACAAATAGTTACGATTAAATTATATTTGTTAGATTAAGTCCTAGGAAGACCATTGTTCTATGCGAGGGAATCAACAATTGTGCCTCGTTAAAGGAGGAAAAAAGCGGTGATTCTATGGACCAAGTGCAAGTCTCTTCTTTGATCTGATCATGTGACTTTCGAGTTCGGTCAGATCAGTTTGGATAGTTAAGACTTTGACTCATTAGATCAATTCTTGCATTAGATGATTTCCCTGGTGGAATCGCCCGCCTTTCGGGTGAGGGAAGTTTTTGCAGGTTCGGTTTCGGAGGAACCGCCGGGCTAGTCTCTTGTCTGGACATCCGTGGGTGAGGCCCTGAGTGGGATCCCTTCCCCATGCGAGAGGTTGATGCTACTTCCGCCGCCAACGCCCTCGGAGGGGGCATCACAGAGGGGGCTAGGGTCTCATAGCTGGTATCAGACCTTTGTTGTTGAAAGCTAATAAGGAAAAATGAATTCTTATCAAAAATTTATAATAAAAACTCAGAAAGAGTATTTGTACGTATTGTATTTTCCTTCCTTAAGCTTCATTAATGAAGATTTTTAATCAAAGAATTTGGTTTTATAGATGGAAGTTCCACACTTATCCGGTATTCCCGATCTCACCCAGTCATAAGATATGACTGCTTTCGCCTTTGAGCATCTCATCTCTCTTGCTACAACTCGAACGAGCCGAGCCACAGACTCGTAAGCCATTTTGAGGATTTATATTTCCCAGACCCAACGGAGAGACAACAACACAAGTGGTTTGCAGGGCAATATGTCCATGCCTCTTGTGACCAGCGCAGGATGCTGAGGGAAAATCTCGTTGGCTATGATTCTGATGAGGCTAAAAGTGATTCATGGTGTCATTTTATATCACCCTACGCCTCGAGATTTCAGACTTTCCTTCCATATCTACAGACTTCTTAGCTGCTTTATTCCAAAGGAGAAGATAGTAGCTCCCTTGGCAGAAATGGAACATTTGTATCGGGACATGTCTGTAGCCCAGTATCGTCGTCTTATGCATTTCCCGAGGAGGTTTTGACTTTCTAGAGTCGAGATGCTCTATGTACATATTGCAACCTTTATATAAATAAAGAAATGTTTTGTGGAAACATTCCCTGTTATATGAGTGATTGTTTATTATTTGACGAATTGAAGAAACAAGATCTGTTACTCGGACATATGTCATAGATCTTCAATAAGATCGTTTACCTTGTTTAAGTAATTATTTTCTGAACCTCTTAAGTCTTAGGATCTCGTTGACAAAATTAAAATAAAAATTTAATAATGTATCATTTTTGGCAGAATCATGAGGCGAGCGTGAACCGTGGCCGTCAGCCAGATCCTCTCACTGATGAGGAAGATCTTGACCCTAACGTTCACAAGGCTCTTCACAGAACTCAGCCAGGATCCTTCAAAAGTGAAGGGGAGAACTTGGGCGAGGCTATGGAGAAGTGGGTTGAGGCCATGGAGGAATATTTTGATGTCACCGGATACAACGAGAGAAGCAAAATGGCTCTCGCTAGGCTGAAGACTGTGGAAACAACCAGGGTGGCACGGAGAAACCATTGCGACACTAACCATCTGGATAGGAATACCCAGTCCTGGAATGATCTCAAATCTTATCTAAGGAAGAGATTTTGTTCCCGTGATTTTTAAAAACCAAGAGGAATGAATTCTTAGAGCTAAACCAGGGGAGCAAAACTATTGAAGAATATCACCAAGCATTTGCTCTTCTCCTCAAGTACTCACCACCCCTAGACGAAGAGCAACTTATGGCCATGCTCATTTGGGGAATGAACGAACCTTTAGAAACCCTCGTCAAGAATGCCAAGCCAGTTTCCATGGTTGAATCTGTAAGAATGGCGAAGGACTTCGCCAAAGCCTTCATCGTTAAAGTCCCGCTACTAAAGCCAGCTCCCTCATCCTTCAAGAGATTCCAGAAATCGGGAAGTTCTTCCAGCCTTCCACCTCCAAAGAGACACCAAGGTCCTAACCAGAATCTGGAGTCAGGAAGTTTTAGGAACGAAGGAAGACCTTTTCCTCGAAGCTCTTTCTCAGGAACTCCGGCTCTTTCAAGAATACAGAGAGGAGAGCTTCAAAGTGAGAACATGTGCTTCAGATGTCAGGGGTTTGGGCACCAGCTCAAGGATTGCCCATCTCCTTCTGTGGGCCAAGGAAGCCAAGGTCCCAGAATTTAGAGACACACTCCTTCGTATCAGTCCAATCAAGGTCCCGCATGCCAAAATCAGAGCAACCCCAGAAGAGTGCCAGCTCAGCCTGTAGCCTCCATGCAAAGCAGTCTCCAAACTCCCTCCCAAAATTGGGGTAACCAAAGAGAGAGAGTTCCACTTCAGACTGCAGCAGCTAGAGCCGTCACTATAGATGAGGAAATGGAGGAAGAAAAAGGACACATCTATGCCGCAATTGAGCATTAGGGAAATAATCGTCAATTTCGAGTCCTCCAGACTCCAGCAAAGTACCAGGGTAAGCAATTCAAGCTTTTGATTGATTTAGGCAGTACTCATTCTTTTATTTCCCTAGGATTTCTGCATAAGTTAGTCCTATATCAAAAATCAGGGAAACCTATGCAAGTGGAATTGGCTAGTGGAAAGATTCTTTTCACACACCTTGAGACAGACCTTATTTAGTTTAGTCTAGATGGGAACATAACAGAGTGCCAGTTCAGAGTCCTTCCCTTGGGAATCTATGATGGAATACTTGGAATGGATTGTCTCCATAAGAATCAGGCTAACATTCATTGTCACAATGGAACCATCTCTTTCCTTGACCTTCACGAAAAAAGTTCAAGGAACTAGAATTTTCGGATCCCCAGTGCTGCAATTAGTCAAGGCTTCTAAATTGTTAAAAGGCCTCAGAAAAGAGGCAAGCTGTTTATGTCGTTAAGATGAATCCGGTAGATATAAAATGCAAGGCTAAAGAACCAAAGTGGTTAAGTGAGTATACAAATGTGTTCCCAGAAGAGCTGACTGAGATGCCTCTCACAAAGTAGATCATGACATCGAGTTAACCCCCGGAGCTCAGCCAATAGCCCAACGTGCATACAAAATGCCAGCCCCTAAAGCCATAGAACTTAAGGAGTAGTTAAGACAACTGTTAGAGCAGGGATTCGTCAGACCTAGTGTCTCACCTTGGGGTGCGCCCATTCTCTTTCAAAAGAAGAAAGATGGAATGTTAAGACTCTGTATTGACGACAGAGGATTGAATTAATTAACAATTAAAAATAAGTATCCTATCCCGAGGATTGATGAACTTTTGGATCGGTTAAGTGGGACCCAAATGTTCACAAAGATAAATCTCAAATCCGATTACTACCAGATTAGAATCAAGGAACAGGACATCCCGAAGACAGCATTCAATACTCACTATGGCATTATGAGTTCACAGTCATGCCGTTTGGATTGACTAATGCACCGATGACGTTTAATCATCTTATGCAGGATATTCTCAAAGAATACTTGGATGATTTTGTTCTCATCTTCTTTGATGATATCTTGGTATACTCAAAGAATGCTGCAGATCATGCAGATCATGAAGATCATGTGCATAAGGTCCTGGAAATCCTTAGGAAGCACTAACTCTTTGCAAAAAAGAGCAAGTGTTCTTTCTCTGCTGGACCAGGTGGAATACTTGGGATTCATAGTAGTGTCTAAATATGGGATTTCTCCTGACCCCACAAAGATCCAAGCACCCGTAGACTGGTCGGAACCCAAGATGGTAAAGGAAGTCAGAGGATTCCTAGGATTAACTGGATGGTATAGGATCTTTATACCCAGGTATTCTCAAATAGCATCTGTTGAGATATCAAGCTCATCTAGTGAGGTGGTGGACAGTGATGACCCACCTGGGGGATAGGCCCCACACTTACACCACTGGCATGGTTGGTAAGATCATGGGTGATATGCGGCTAGTGGGATGACAGGCTGTGTGACAGCCATTCTAGAGACTGGCATAGTTATAGCGCCAGCTCATTTAGTTGGGTTCACACTATAGAGAACCCTAGTATGTATTTGGTTGAGTACCTTTTCATATTGTGTGTACTCTTATCTTTGTATATGGTGTGTTGAGTGGTGTGTGAAGAAGAAGAAGATTTTCAGCCTCTCACCTTGTCTGTTCTCTTTTAGGGTTTTGTGAGTGTGTATGTGCTTGCAAGAGCTCAAGCTCTCTTCCCCCCCCTGGATCTTTTCATGGTATCAAAGCATGGTTCATGCTAAGGGCTGAGCTGCAAGCAAGAGAAGCACAGGAAGCGGTACGAGGGTAAGAGCTTCAACTACTCTTCCCTATTTGTGTTGGCGAATACACCCTTGTCGGGAGCTCTACGGGAGGCACTAGCGAACGATCTCTGATTGAGGAGCTTTCTTCGCGGGAGTAAAGCTATAGGGGAACCATATGGTCCTATTTGACAATATTTTTTTGACCGAAAACGCGTTTCGGGCGCGTTAGGACCTCCGTTTTTCAGAAAGCAGGCGATTTCGAGCACTACGGGTAAGTCATCAATTCTCTGCAGAACTCTATTTTAAGGACTGCAGGAAGACAGATTGGTTGTGTAGACATTGTGTGTGCTGCAAGGAGGTCAACGTTTGCCATTAGGTGTATGTACACACATTGAGGTCACTGGTTGACATTTGAGTGTAGTACGGTACCGCTGCAAAAAATACAGTAGTTTGTGTAAGACAAACCAGAGTGCTGTTTCTGGTAAATTTGTGTGTCTGGCAAGATGTCAAATGATGGCATAAACCAGATTGTTGCTGAGAAGCTTGATAAGAACAACTTCCATGCTTGGAGATTCAGGTTGACAAATTTCCTGATGGGAAAGGGTTAGTGGGACTACATAAGGTGAGCATGAAGAGGCACCGGAGATACCGAAGATCAATCCGACTGCTGTGCAGATGTGAAAGAGTTCAAGGATTGGAACCAAGGAGCCAGAAAAGTTATGTATTGGCTCTCTATCAGTATACAGGACACCATGATTAGGCACATACAGGATGCCAAGTCCCCCAAGGAGGAGTCGGACACCTTGGTAAAACTCTATGAAACGAACACCAAGGCACGAAAGATACAGTTGAAGAATGAACTTCATACTATGGAGAAAAAGAGTATGTCTGTGAATGACTATGCATTGAAGATCAAGGGTATTGTGGAATCCCTTGCATCTATTGGGATTTCAGTAGATGATGATGATAAGGTGGAAGTTTGTCTACGTGGTCTCGGGCCACAATACAAGGCATTCAAGACGTCTATTCAAACTCGAGAAAACATTCCCAATTTCACAGATTTGGTGTCTATGTTGATTATAGAAGAGAAGAGCTTGGGTGCAGACCAACAGCCTTCACAAAACAAAAACAGTTCAGAGCAACAAGCCTTCTATACAAGTTCAGGAAGAGGACGAGGTAGAGGAGGCCGTGGATGCAGCCAAAGAGGTGGCCAAACAGGTAATCAGAATTATGGCCAATAGCAGCAGCAACAACAGCAGTCCCAGAATTCACAACAACAACAACAACAATAGTCCCAGAATTCACAACAACAACAACACGCAGGTGGAAGAGGCCAATTCAGAGGCAGGGGGAGTCAAAGAGGTCATCACAACAAGTGTGGAACACCTTACGATGGGCTGGTTGAAGTTCAAGAGGTAATCTTGCTAAGGCATATGACATGGGAGATTGCCTTGTAAATTTTGAAAAAGCTGAAAGAACCCATGACAACAATAGTCGAAAACATCTTATGATGATGGGCCGGTCAAAGTTTAAGAGGTTAATCTAGCTAGACCTTGCAAAGATATGAAGTAAAAAGAATCTAGGGGATAAGGCTGAAGCTTTTGGAAAGTTTAAATAGTGGCATAAGCTTATGGAAAATGAGACAAGAAAGATGGTGAAGAAGTTTCGTATAGGAGAATTCCTTTCAACGGAATTTGATAGCTACTGCAAGGAGAGCCAACTCACCAACTGCTCACACACCTTAGCAAAATGGTGTTGTAGAATGCCATAATCCAACTGTCATGGAGATGGCTCGATGCAAGTTGAAATTGGCAAAGGCAGTATAATGATACACGTGGATGCTTTTATTGTGGTAAGCCTGGACATGTGCAGGCAGATTGTTATAAGAAGCAGGCTGACATGCAAAATGGGAAATTGCAGCAAAACAACTGTGCATCCTCAAGCAGAAACAATGAGGATAATGAAAGGTTGTTTGTTATATGCAGCATGTCATTAATGCCATGTCTGAAAATGTTGAAGCAGCACATAAAAATGATGTATGGTACGTTGATTCAGGTGCTTCAAACCACATGACAAGTCATGGGGAGTGGTTCAAGGAGATGAAAAACCTTGAAAGACCAGGTTTTGTGGAAACAGGGGATGACACTGCTCATCCAAATGCCCATGTTGGTGGAGATGTGCCATTGTCTATGCAGCAGGATGGCAAAGTGAAGTATCTTGCAGATGTACTTCATGTTCCAAACACAACAAAGAATCAGGTTTCAGTTGGCCAGATGATTGAGCAGGGTTTGCAGGTTCGGTTTAACCCTGATGGTTGTTATGTTGAAGACTTTAAAGACAAGTGCAGGTTGGTTGCAAAAGGCAACAAAGTGGGCAGAATGTTTACATTGAATGTAAACATGCCTGAAGTGAGTGCTGCGATGTTTGCAAATGGTTCAGGAATTGTTGCAGACACAGACATTTGGCGTAAAATAATTGGACATGTGAATGTGCGGAGACTAAAGTCTATGCAGACTAAAGGAATTGTGACAGGGCTGCCAAAGTTTAAAGTTGAAGGTATGCAGAAAATATGTGAAGCATGCCAATTTGGAAAGAAAACAAAGCATGTATTTGTACGTGATAGAAATGTGAACAGAAATGCACTAGATGTTGTGCATTCAGATGTATGGGGTCCTACGAAGACCATGTGTATGGGAGGCTGCAGGTATTATAACCCTGCTACACACGTGAGTTGAGGGTAAGCAGCGATGTTGTTTTTGATGAGATGAGCAGCTGGTATGCTGCTGAAAAAGAAGCTGTTGGGGCTTATGTGAGTGGAAATGTGGTTGCACAGAATACAAGTCAGCAAATCACAGTCTCTGAGTGGACTAGGAGAGTCCTCATCTAGTGGTTCAGTTGATAGACCATGGAGTGGCAGGCTGTGTCATAATACCAGTCTTGCAAATGTGATTAGTACATCACATAAAGGCAAAGAGAAAGTGGTTGAGTCCCTTAGTATGCTTGACATTTCTGCAGGGCATTCTCATGTTGATGGATAGTCTAGAGATGAGCCTTGATAAGGAGCTTGGGATACCAGCTATGAGAACACCTGGTGTAAAGAAGGCTATGGAAGCCATGAATGCAAAGCTGCGAAGATCTGGGAGAGTGAAGAATCCTATCTGCAGAGGTTTACCTATGATGGTTATGTGGCACATCACTATGCATACATGGCAAAAGTTGTGCAGGTTGTAGAGCCCACATGCATTGATGAGACTGTTGTTTGGAAATGTGTGTTGGGAGAAAGCTATGGATGAGGAGATGGATGCACTATATGGAAGTGAGACTTGGGATTTAGTGCAATTGCCTGAAGGCAAGAAAGCCATTGGATGCAAGTGGGTGTACAAAGTAAAACATAATAGTGATGGAAGCATAAGCAGGTACAAGGCTAGATTGGTAGCCAAAGGATATGCATAGACATATGGCATTGATTATGAGGAAAACTTTAGCCCAATTGCCAAGATGGCAACAGTGAGAGTTCTAATAGCAGAGGCTATGTCAAAGCAATGGTCTTTACATCAGATGGATGTAAAGAATGCATTCTTGCATGGGGATTTGCAGGAAGAGGTGTATATGTTGCAGCCACCTGGTTATGCACTTGGTTATGAGGATGTGAGTCACCCCGAGCATGTTTGCAGGTTGAAGAAGGCCTTGTATGGCTTAAAACAAGCACCAAGAGCATGGTCTGACAAGATTTCTGAAAATCTTGTCACTATTGGCTTTAATGTAGCCAATGCAGATTTCTCGCTGTATGTGAGACACAGTGATAGAGGGGTCGTGCTTTGTTTTCATCTATGTAGATGACCTGATCATTATGGGGGACCATGATGCAGAGATCTTTGATGTAAAGATCTTGCTTAGACAAAAGTTTGAGATGAAGGATCTGGGGGAGCTCAGATATTTCTTGGGCATTGAGGTGAATAGGTCACCACATGGTATTGGATTACTGCAGAGAAAGTATGGCTTTGGACTTGTTGTCCAAGTATGGTATGACAGGTTGTAAGCCTATCGTCGCAGTGCGATTGGATCAGAATGGCAAGTTGAGTGCAGATTCAAGAGAGATTTTGGAGGATCCTACTATGTATAGGCGCATAGTAGGAAGCTTGATCTACATGACGGTCACTAGGCCAGATTTGAGCTATGTTGTTGGGTAGTGAGTCAGTTTATACAGGTTCCTCTCGGAAGCCGCTTTGGTTTATACAGGTTCCTCTCGAAACAAGTTCCTCTCGGAAGCCGCATTTGGATGCATTGAGACGCATACTGAGGTATGTGAGGTCTACTTTGCATTGTGGACTATTTTATGAAATTGGGACAGAGATATGTGTACATGGGTACACAGATGCTAATTGGGCTGGTAGTATCTCAGATAGAAGATCTACTAGTGGCTTCATGTTTTCTTGGGGAGTGCTGCTGTGACTTGGAGCAGCAAGAAGCAGCCTACAGTTGCTCTATCCAGTACAGAGGCTGAGTACAGAGGTGCTGCTATGGCAGCATGTGAGGTAGCTTGGTTGAGAAAGCTACTTGCAAATTTGGGTCTATCTGGATAGACAAGTTGTCATTTTCTGTGACAACATTAGCAGTATACAGTTGGCGAGGAACCCGGTTTTTCATGCTTTCACGAAGCATATAGAGGTCCACTACCATTTTGTCAGAGAGAAGGTTTTGGTAGGAAACGTTGACCTTGTTTATGTCAGCACACAGGATCAGGTCACTGACATCTTCACCAAAGCATTGGGTATAGAGAAGCTCCGCAGATTCAGGGCTTTGCTTGGTGTACATGAGATGGAGTTGAGCTCGAGGGGGAGTGTTGAGATATCGAGCTCATCTAGTGAGGCAGTGGACACTGATGACCCACCTGGGGGATAGGCCCCACACTTACACCACTGGCATGGTTGGTAAGATCATGGGTGATATGCGGCCAGTGGGATGACAGGCTGTGTGACAGCCATTCTAGAGACTGGCATAGTTATAGCGCCAGCTCATTTAGTTGGGTTCACACTATATAGAACCCTAGTATGTATTTGGTTGAGTACCTTTTCATATTGTGTATACTCTTATCTTTGTATATGGTGTGTTGAGTGGTGTGTGAAGAAGAAGAATATTTTCAGCCTCTCACCTTGTGTGTTCTCTTTTAGGGTTTTGTGAGTGTGTGTGTGCTTGCAAGAGCTCAAGCTCTCTTCTCGCCTTCTCAAGAAGAGTATCCTATGTCAGTGGTCTGCTATGTGTCAGAGTGCCTTTGATAAGCTGAAGACAGCCTTAGTAACCAAACCTGTTCTTAAATTGTCAGATTTTACCAAACCTTTTGAGGTAGTTACTGATGCCAGTGGGTTTGCCTTAGGCAGTGCTCTTATGCAGGAGGTCATGCAGTGGCCTATGAATCCAGAAAGCTCAGAACACATGAGAGAAATTATGTTGTCCACCATGACTTGGAGTTACTCTCATTAGTTTATGCTCTAAAGTTGTGGAGACATTATCTTTTGAGATAGAGGTTCACCTTGATGATGACAGGTCATCAAAAAGTCTGAAGTGGACCTTCACCCAAAGGGATCTCAACATGCGTCAAAGGAGATGAATGCAGACCCTGCAGGAGTTCGATTTTGAGATTATCGGCTAGGGAAAGAAAATGTGGTGGCAGATGCACTCAGCAGAAAATCCTCCTTACTTGCAATTACAGTCGTGTCAAATCCATTAATCAGTGTGAAGCAAGGGAGAGAATCGTGCAAGACAAATTCTTTGCTCCTATTGCTACCCTTCTGATGCAGGAAAGCAAGACTCCTCAGGAAATGAGTCGAGTTCTTGGGTACAAATTGGATGAAGGATGCATGTATTATAATAACTGGCTATGCATTCCCAAATGATGAGGGAATAAAGGGAAGGATTCTGAGAGAAGCCCATGATAGCCTGATAGTTGGACATTCAAGGTTTATAAAACCTACATGTCTGTGAAGAAAAGCTTCTAACACCATATTAGATAATTTGGGAAAAATCCCATTCCCATTTAGAAAATGGGATCATGGTGAACGTATCCAAGATTTTATCAAAACCCTCTCATGTGACATATCGTTGGAAAGATCTTTAAGAGTAAAATCTAAATCTAAAATCTCGGACAAATTTGGAGTTAGTATGCTCAAGATATGGCCAAAACTATATTGAAAAGTCGATTCCCAAAGTGTGAGATTTTTCCCAAATTATCTGATATTGACTTTTCTTCTAGCCAGGACTCAAAAAAGATGTACTTGATCATGTGTGGCAATGCTTAATGTGTCAGAGAATCAAGGCAAAGAGAGTCAAGATGCGAGGAAAACTGCAGCCTCTAGACATTCCACAGATGAAGTGGGAATGTATCAGTATGGACTTTGTCACTGGATTACCTTCACTGAAATCAGGTTACAAGTCCATTTTTGTGCTAGTTGACAGACTAACCAAAGTTGCCTATCTGATTCCAGTGAAAGAAACATACACTGCAGTGGATGTTGCTGGAGTTTTCCTTAAAGAAATCTTTAGATTGCATGGCTTACCCAAGAGGATAGTAAGTGACAAAGATCCCAAGTTCACATCGAAATTTTAAACTGCATTCTTTGAAGTAGTAGGAACTTTCTTGAATCTCAGTACAGCCTATCACCCCGAAACAGATGGCCAGACTGAAAGAGTGAATCAGGTAATAGAAAATATTCTTCGGTCATGCTCTGGCAGGGAACCCAAGAAGTGGTTAAGCCATTTTGCATCTAGTTGAATTTGCTTACAATGCTTCTTAATATCATCAAAGCATTGGGATGAGCCCTTTCAAAGCTCTGTATGGACAAGATTGCCTTACAACATTGACTTGGTCCAACCCATTAATCAGAGTCGAAATGTCTAGACAAATGCTTGATGACATGGACTAGCAAATGCAATCAATAATCCGTAAAGATATTAAGGCAGCCCAAGATAGGCAAAAGCAGTTGTTGCAGATAAAAAGAGATCAGAGAGCGAGTTTGAGGAATCAGATATGGTCTTCATTTGAGTACAACCAAAAAGAAGTTCCTTATCTTTAGGAAAGTACAAGAAGCTCTCTCCCAGATACTATGGACCGTACGCTGTTATAAAGAAAGTAGGTGATCTAGCTTATAAACCTCAATCCCCTGTGTGCCTGAATAATGAATACGCTTTTACTTCAATCCCATGTAATCATTCCCTATTTCAGAATACAAGAAAATATTATTTTCTCTTATTTTTGCCTAGAGAGAAGAAAAATTCTAGAGAGAGATAATTCTTCTAATATCTAAAATATATTTCCCTAAAACAGAAGTTCAAAATAAATTCTCCAATGTGCATTAGGAATCAATTAAAAATGATATAAGGGACCTTAGCCTAAGGGTCTAGATTTTAAGAAATTTCTGGATTATGGTCCAATTAAGGTTCCTATGGGCCAATAGGATTAATCCAAGCGTTGGGATGAGATAAATCCAATGAATAAAAGAAAATGCCCAAAAATGAGTAAATGCTCACATAAGATGAAGAGTTGACTGAGTACAAGGTTTATTAGTTAAAAATTAAGAGATATTACTGAAAAAATGAGATATTTTAGAGAAATGATGAATTTTTGACACCTTGGTAAGGAGGGGGGGACCTTTGAGGTAGGCACCTCCTTCACATGTGTGGAAGGGTTTTTAATTCAAAAAAATTGTGACATTTTTATCTCTCCTCTCTCCTGGATCAAAAAGAAACCCAAACTGGTCCAAATCTTGTCCAAATTGAGTCAAACTGAAGCTGAAAAATTCTAGAACCTAGTTGGACTCAGTAAGTGGCCTCCCTCACCTAGAAATATACCCTCATTCTTTTGTATTCTCATCTGTGAACTATACCATGCTAGTATTATATTAAAATAATCATATTTTCTATTATTCCTTAAAAATCCTCTACTTTTGGGGAGCTTGGAGCTTCTCTCTCTCTTGACCAACTCTTGGAGTTCTCTTCTCCACTTGCTAAGCCAATTGATTGGTTAGGGGCTTCACTTCTAGAAAAAGAAGGCTAATCCTTGAGGTAAGAATGAATTTTATGGTTTTTTTGTTAATATTCTCAAATGACTTCTCTTCTCAACCCCTCTCAAGATTGAGAAGTTTTCTAATTGTTTGTTTTAAATTCAAATCAAGCTTTCCCTAAGAATTTTAATGTGTAATCAAGAAAAAGTTAATCTTTATGCTTATTTAGAATGCTTTCTTATGTATATCTCTCTCTCCAAAAAGAATAGTCATTCCTATGGCTAATTCTTTAGCAAAAGAATGCTTCTCATTGATAAATTCTTAATTCAAAACCAAACTCTAAGCTTGTTAAGCTAGAGAATAAGAAAATGGTATTTTTATGCTTTTATGATTAACAAAATAATGGTTAATTCTTTTAGATTATTTTAAAGTAGTTAAAAACTACTTTAATTGATTCTAAAAGAGAAAGAGATAATCCTATCATTTTGGGAAAAGAGGAAAATTGAAAATAGCTTAATCTAGTAGAATAATCATAATTAAGTTTATAATTATGGTTAAAATTATGATTTAAATTCATAGTTTAGATTGAAGCTTAAGAATAGATCTTCTATCATATTTGCATTACAATGTTTTATTCTTTTAAGAAAAATTAAAAATTATCAGTAATAGCAGCGAAGCTATGGTAAAATTTTCAAAAAATAATACATATCTTATTTTTATGCATAAAGCTAAAAGAGGACTTCCTACCATATTCTAGGATTAGATATCCTATGCAAAAAGAATGATTTTCATCATATTCATGTGAAATAAAATTTTAGTATTTATGCATAAATATTTAATTAAAAAGAAAACAAGAATTTTTGGTAAATTTATTTTTATGCAAAAAGAGAAATTTCCATGATAATTGAGACCAAAGTAATTAAATAGTAAAAGAGGAATTTTTGGCATATTTAAAATAATAGATATTTTTATTTAATTTAAAAAAGAGAAATTTTAGATAAATTTATCTTATGCATAAGAAATTTTTAAATGATAAAAGAGGAATTCCCATGACATTTGGAATTCAATAATTTAAATACAAAAAGAGAAAATTTTGGTATACTTGAAATAATGGATATTTTTATTAAAAAAGAAGAATTTTAGATAAATTTATTTTACAATAAAAGAGGAATTTCCATGACATTTCGAATTCAATCATTTAAATGCAAAAAGAGGATTTTAAGCATATTTAAAAAATAGCTTTTTGTATTTAATTTAAAAGAATAATTTTTATGGTATTTTAATTAAAGAAAGGTTTAAATTAAATTATGTTATTTTAATTAAAGAAAGGTTTAAATTAAATTTTGGTGACAAAAGAGAAATTTTCACCATAATTCTGCCTTGAAACTTAGGGTTGATAATTGAATTGGTAGAAAGAATATTCGTAGATATTTTAGGTGGATAAATCACCAAATTGATATTTACTCCAAATTAGATTAATGGAAGAAGAGTATTTTTATAAAAACCCGATATTCTCATATAGAACCAATTCTTAATCTATTATGGAATGAAATTCATAAAGTTGAAATTTTCCTTACGGTTAGAAGTTCATGAGATTTTGATCTGAAGAAAATCCGTAGGAATGAAAGTTAGAAGTAAACCGAATAATTTTGCTTAGTAGACCACGACTGCGAGAGGGGCGGCCAATAAACTACTTGCCCATCTGTCGAATCTGAATCAAGCAAAAACCTCGTGTGACCGATTCCAATTCTTGACACAAAGAATAGACTACCGTTAAATTAGCACAGTTTTTCCTTAACCGAAATCACCAAGAATCTAGTTGGAAATTCAGTCAAATGATGGGTAGATTACCCTGATGAGAGATCAATGATTCTCATTAAGAAAACCTAGATTAAAGGAAAAGGGTTTTGTGGAACCAATCTCGCACCGGGAATTCTACTTGCATAGAACCTCTAAAGGACTGTTTTACGCCAGAATGCTGGAGAAAGCATTTGGTATGTGTTTAACTAAGGAGAGACTCGTGCAACAGCTGGCGGGGAGTCGTCGAGGGACGTCACTCGCGGTAAAGCCTGCCGAGGTCTTAACCAGTCTTGGTATGGTTAAAATTGTACGCTTCCGGTACGATGGGCGAGGACCGAAGAAGCGGTCCCTGAGTGAAGTGCTAGGACACCTAAGTAGGACCCTAGAGGGTTCTAACCAGGTGACGCATGGGCTCGCGGTTTCTAGGACACCCATGCATACGTCGAGGAAGATACGGATGAACTGAAAAGAATGACTTTTGTGAACTAAATTTTGATATTGGATCTCGTTGGTTAACCAACTGGTCTTCAACGGAGAGTCTGGATGATATACTTTGTAAAACAATGGACTCAATATTTTGGAGGATTATGATCAATAATACTATGATTTCATTGAAAGATTGTTTTAAAGACAGCCAAATGTGTTAAAATGTCAATTTCATTGAAAGATTGTTTTAAAGACAGCCAAATGTGTTAAAATGGGAATTTCATATATTGGGTGTGTAAGTGGTATGACTACCTTGAATTTTGCTTGAAACACCGGCTAGGGGGCCTGGGAACTCTTTTCCTCGGTACACGGGAAAAACATAACCAAATTTTTATAAAGGAATCCCACCAATACAGTGATTGGGCGGTTGACTAACCCATGGGCTGTAGGCTGGATCGGGGATTCCTACAATACAAATAGTTAGGATTAAGTTATGTTAGTTAGATTAAGTCCTAGGAAGACCCTTGTTCTGTTGTGGGAGGGAATCAACGGCTGTGCCTTGCTATGGAATCCCTTAGTACTTTGCATAGACATGGCTATACATAATCCATATCCATGCATAGGCCATGCTACAACATTGCAAATTCTATAGCATGGCCTATGCATGGCCATGGCTTACACATAGCCATCCCTATGCAATCCCTATGCATAGGCTATACATGTCTATGTGTATGGATAGCCATCCATATGCATATGTTATGCATACACATGCCTATGTGTAGGCTATACATGGTGTAGGCTTATGCATAGACATGCCTATGTTCCGGCTATGCATGGCGTAGCTTGAAGCATAGCCATGCATATGCATAGCCTATACATAGCCCATGCGTAAGAAAATACGTTTTGATCATAATGCATGAGCAAATACATTTTGATTATAATGCATGAGCAAATACATTTTGATTATATTTTGATTATAATGCATAAGAAAATGCAAGGAGGGAAGAAATAGCTACAAAAGCTTTTAAAAAAAGAATAAACAAAAAATGTTAGCTTAGTCTAATCCTACTTACTTATGCAAAATGACATGAAATAATAAACCCCAAATTGATTAAGCACATGGTTAGTAAACCTTCCTTCATCAATGAGAGGAGGAGATATTACAAAACAAAGAAACAAAGCCAAAAAAGAGGTTAGTTCCTTCACCCTTTTAGATTAAAAAACCCTAATTTTTTATTCTACATACATGAATACACCAATCTTCATTAAGAAAACTATTAATGACTGAAAATTTTAATCATGAGAGGTGTGGGAGAGAGATGATTATATGAAAAGGAAAGGTAGAGGAGGAAGCATGAGGGAGGAAGGAAGGGGGAGATGGAAGAGAGAGAGAGAGAGAGAGAGAGAGAGAGAGAGAGGGGGGGGGAGGTTGAGAAGGAGAGAGTGAGATAGATGAAGAATCATGAGGGAGGAAGCAAGAGTAGGTAGAGAGAGAGAGATTGTGCACGTGCATGCGTGTGTGTGGAGCTTGGAGTGGAGGGAGGAAGTTTTGGCCTACTGCTACAACAAAACATAGATGAACAAAGGGGGGGGGAGGCGGGTGGGTGAGTTAGGGGTATGCTGCGAGACACGAGCCAAACGCCAATTTTTGATTTTTTAAAATGCCGGTAGTACGAGCGCTTGTTACTAGCGATCATCAAAATGCTGGTGGATTGCTGGTATACTATCATTCCCTTGCAGTGTGAAAGGCACAAAACACAATGGATTTCCCTCACAGGCTCTCTCTCTCTCTCTCTCTCTCTCTCTCTCTCTCTCTCTCTCTCTCTCCAGTTGCTCCAAAACATGAGATGGCTAACTCTCTGAGTCTCATTTTCTCACAGCTAAATGCACGTGAATCAAAGGCACAAAACACGATGGATTCCCCTCACAAGCTCTCTCTCGCTCTCGCTCTCTCTCTCTCTCTCTCTTTGCACATGAGTTTAAGAGTATCCACAATAAGTGTTTAAAAGTCACTTACATACTATGGCCATATGGGAAAGTCATTTGTGTACCCAACAACTAGGCTAACACCATACTTCTTGTATTCTCCAATTGTTCTAGCCAAAACAATTGACTAGTGATCACAAATCCAAGGAAAGATATTTCTGTACCCAACAACTAGGCTAACACTGTACTTCTTGTATTCTCTAATTGTTCTAGCCAACACAATAGGCTAATATGCTAGGCACATTAGCTGCTATACCCATATATGCCTTCCAAGGCTACTAACCTCACTAAGCATTCACATCCTCTTCAATATGGATTTATTAGTAGTGGCCGAGTTCTTAATTAGAGTAACAACAAATATCAATTAATTGTGTCTAAAGCACATACGTATCATTACATCAATTTTCTTTGTTTATGTTGTATTTAGTGTAGAGCTTTGACTAGTAGGATAAATGAAGGCTATTAATAAGTCATACGTAATGAAAAGTACTATAAATAGATCAAAGAAACAAAAAATGGATCATTCATGCATCTATGTCGTCCATTGCAAGGGAGACTTCAACTTCAAGGAATTATTCTCAGTGTGATATTGGGTACAAATAGATTTAGGTTGATTACAATATATCTTACATAGCAATAAAAAAAAAATGTTTTCTATTACCTTTGTTTTATGTATTTAAGTCAGACATGAATTATGACTTGAATGAGAGGAATTGTCAAATTGAAATGAACATTTGACACACTTTTTTGAACAACTGAAATGAGAAGTTGTCACACTTTTTTGAACAACTGTTGATATTGTGATCATTTATGAATCACTATAGTAATAAGTCTTTTTATGAAAAAAAATGGAACACAGACAACTATTAAATGATCTATTATCGAGCAATGTATGAACTATTATGAAGTATATAATGGTTATTCTTGTTTTACATAAATATGCATGAGCCTGAGAAGCTCACGAGTCACAGTCACCACTTACCATTAAAATTCTCTCTCTCTCTCTCTCTCTCTCTCTCTCTCTCTCTCTTTCATGGTGTCAAACTCCAAGAATGATAAGTAGGTGCTTGGTGCTCCTTTAAATTGCATTTGTCTTTTCTTTCTCTTCTTCACACCCCCTTTTTTTAGTGAGTTGTATTTATTACAAGTGTCGAGGTTTTAACTCAAGCCATGCCTCCTAGCATGGCTTGATACTCAAACTAGAGCTCCCAAACCGATTGCGTTTTTCTTTACATCCACAAGACTGAATATTTATCATATATATTAAAATTACTATGAACAAATGGATTTATCACAATGTTTGGAAGGTGTCCTCATAGTAAAAGCAGCAAACAAGTTGCCAATGCCAAACCAATGTTTCAGGTCATGGAACTTCATAACTATTTCAATATATTGATAAAATGTTATACAGTATACAAGCTTGCATCTGTTGCTTAGTGCCTTCTTCTTGAAACACCGAAACATGACAAAATATTAGCATGACTTTTACAGCATCTCAAAACATATCCAACTACAAGTAGATTTTTGTAAGAAACATATGACAGGATGTTGAAATCACTCACTTGCGAAAAATACATAGTAGCAAATAATATACATTTATATGACAGGATGTTGAAATCACTCACTTGCAAAAAATACATAGTAGCAAATAATATACATTTATATGACACCTGTGACATATAAAAAGTGAGGCATTTAAATTTGATTGCAGCTTTATTGTGTAAAATCATCATTGTTGGCTTGAGGGCCTTAAACTAAATATTTCTAAAGAGACACATATAAAGGTCATGCACAATTTTGTCTCTTGAATGCAAAAAAGTTTTCAACTAGTACGTGGTAGTGATCTTTTGAGTGATGTGCCATGGCGAATATGGGAGTGATTTTTTTAATGATCGTTTGTAAGTCCGCTTAGTGATTGTTTTGTGTGGCAGAACTTAAGCACATGGTTGAGTCACGAGTGCCCTGAAAGGTATGATTGGTAAGCTTAGACTTTTGTAAATTGTTTCTTTTCTATCCATTTCTATTTTGAAATTTGAACCTTAAAAAAACCAAGGTTTGTACATACCACTAATTAATTAATTATGAAAAGAAATTGGGTTCCTATTCGTTTTAAGTACTTGGCATGTTATATAATTTGGATAGTATGAGCTTAATTTATGGGCGGAGAAAGCTAGGTGAGGTGTACGTTTGAAACGTTTGGCATATGGTGGCTACTGCTCAGCCTCTCCGGTCATGTTGGCGCGCTACGGTAATTGTATGGGGGACCAGGACGGCGCAAAGAAATAAACTAGTAAAGTGATAATTGACGGTTTGAAATAGAAAGGCGGCGGTTGTCGGAACAAGTGGAATGAATGATCTGATTATTATTGACAATGTATGCGAAATGCCGAGACTGGACGAAGCATTTGCAAGGACGGGCGGCGGGCCAGTTGGTTGGTGGTGGTGTGGCAAAAGTGAAAGAAGCGGTGGTGGTGATGGCCCGTCTGGCGGTCGGTGACATGGCGTGGTAAAAGAAGCGTGTCTACGTGGCAGATGTAGGTGGAGAACGCGGCTGACGTGGCACCACCACATCATTGCTGATGCACCGATGAAAACCGCCCCAATAGACTAGGTGCATTTTTTGGGGCCAGATTTTGCGCACGTGGAAGATATAGCCGCACAACCATCCAGTAGGTGGCTGGAGAGTCCTTCTGATCTCGCTCGACTGTTCCAAGCCTCCAGAACAAAGAGGGCGGTTGAGTTTCCCCCTCCCACACGCTTGCGCTGCTTTTTAAAAAATTTAGCGTTATATGCTTGTAGCGCACGTGTGCCGGTGGGCTTGGTTGTTTTTCTTGGGAACCGGCGAAGTGCAGAAGAAAAGTCGAGCAAAAGCCCCGTTCCTTGCTTATAGCGCGTGCCAACTCTTGGTGCCTATCCAAACTAGAATTTAGCTTGTACACGCGCGCGCACACATACACACAAAGTCTTGCTTCTTCATCATCATATTTAGGTTTCGCGTGCTCTTTCCTTTGACCTCTGGGTCCTCAGAAAAGGATTTACAAATCGTCAGTGGAGTTTTGAGCTGGGTCTCCCTCCGCGCGCCGTCACAGGGTCTTGGTCCTGCGCAGAAGAGGGCACCTTACCATAGATGTAACAATTTTCCCCAGCCCTTCGATCGAAGATTAAAAAAAGTGGCGAAAGAGGAGCTGCAGGAGTCCTGGGATCCTCGTCTCATCACCGACCCCTTAGTAGACCCAGATCTGGAGATACCACACCTCAAGAATGGGTCCTCTAGGAAAAGAGAGATGTCCACGATCATATCTGCACTCTCCCATGTCTCAGGGTGCACCGCTGCATCTCAGGCATCATCTCCGGCAGCCGGACAAATATCGGCATCCGGTAGCTCTAGTGTGGCTATGGCTTCTTCTTCTTCATCACTCGGATCTGCTCATCATCAACACAGGATGACTTCTGCCCCTCTTCGCCAAGATCTAATCCACGCTGATTACTCTGCAAGATTGATTAATGAAACTAGCGTTAGAAGCAGCAGCTGGGCTTGGCCTTCTGCTCACTCCAGGCTTCTTTCCGGCAGCGAGCAGCCTGTTCAGTTTCAGAGTCGCCTCAGTGCAGGTGCCGTTGATCATGGCGCTGACGAAGAGGTTAGTACTTTGGTGAATTCGTTCAGTTCAGATTTTGTGGCGCTATCGGATCGACGACCATCATCTGCACCGACGGAATCTCTAGGTTTGGAGAAATTTAATGGCTGTGTGCATGCATAGGTTGTTCTTTTATTAATATTTCCTTTGAGATAAGGGTCATTAATTCTTTCATGACGATGCTTGCTTATGCAAAAATTTTCCTGCTTTGTAAAATTTTCGCAGATGATAGAGAACAGAATCAGAGGAAGCTGCCATTAGGAGAGGAGTCGGAAAGAGTAGTGGATGTGGAGGACGAGGTGGAGGCGGAGGCGCATGTGAAGAGGTCGCCTTCCCGGGATCATTTATCGACAGAGCCACCGCCGAAGAAGAGGCGGTATAGAGGAGTAAGGCAAAGGCCCTGGGGCAAATGGGCAGCTGAAATTCGCGACCCCAGGAAGGCTGCCAGGGTATGGCTGGGGACCTTTGAAACAGCGGAAGATGCTGCAAGAGCTTACGATCAAGCCGCACTTAGCTTTAGAGGCTCTAGAGCGAAGCTCAATTTTCCCGAGGCAGCAGCAGTACAGCTTAATAGTTTGCAAGTTGGAGCTGGGGCACGAGGGGCGGCAGCACAATTCGATCACCATCACCATCAGCAGTATCAATCGCTTAACCCACCACCATCAGGCTTACTTGGAGCTGGTTTACTCTCTAATCCACCCTTAAACTTGCCTGAAAGCACGTTAATGCAGCGCCCCGCGAGTAATTATGCATTCAGTCCTCCTTTCGATCATAATTTACAGCAGCAAAGGCCCCAATATTATGCTAGTCAACCTCCGAATCCCACAAACCCTTGTGTTGGAGCTTTTCAAGAGCTGCTTCACCGACATCAGCTTCAACAACAGCAGCTGCAGCTGCAGCGACAGCAAGAATATTCGCTTTTCCTGAGGCACCAAGAAGCAGCGTTAAGGTCGTCTCCGAGCTTAGCAGGTATGCAAGGGCATGCAGGAGCCCCTACTGGTCTTCATCCACCTCCCTACATGCATGCAGCGCCACACTCCCATACGTCAGCTGCCGATGCTGCCTTGCATGGAACTTTGCATGCAGCTGCACCGGTGCAGACAGGCATGAGTGTTGGCGGCCGCGGTCATGTGTCTATCGTAAACACTAGTCCACCTCAGGCAAGCAATATGATGATGGGCATGTCAATGTTTCCCGTTAGGAATCCATCTACGTCCTACAATGCAGTCGCGAGGGGCCTCTCAAGCACCCAAGAGGATAGAGTGGCCATGGAACAGCGCCTGCTGCTTAACAGATTAGCTTCACGCTCTCAACATATCTCTAATCAAGAGCAGCCCATGCAGGCATTGCTGCAGAGCGATCAGGACACCCCTAATTATGCGATCAGGGATGCTAATTATGATCAGATTCTCGGTTTTAACAGG
Organism: Cibotium barometz; assembly: GCF_041138505.1. Lineage (NCBI taxonomy): Eukaryota > Viridiplantae > Streptophyta > Polypodiopsida > Cyatheales > Cibotiaceae > Cibotium > Cibotium barometz. Next base: position 62,720,557 of record NC_141051.1, read on the forward strand.
CAGCTAAAGGACGTGCAGGGCTCTTCTTTACATGATCAGGTTACTCTTAATAAAGAGTTTCGACATTCGCGCGCAGAAGCCAGTGACATCGGCTCTTCTCCTGCACCGGCGGCCTTCGGTAATCTTCTTCCACCTACAGAGTGGTTTCCTCAACACTATCCATCCTCCGGCATCTGATTTTTGTTTGAGAGACCCACGTTACGGTTATAATCAACCCATCTGCACCACTCTCTATGGCCTGCTCCTCATTTTTCTTTCCAGCACCAACCATAGTGATTGTTGTTCTGTTGTTTTGTTGGCTTTCATCCATTTTTATTATTCTAAGGATTTAGAAGAGAGAGAGAAACATCACGTTACAATGTCGTTTGGACTGCGAGTTCCGTGTGTGTGATTACCTCTGCAACTTCTTTTATTGTGCGTATACCACAATGCCTTTGCTGTCGAAGGCCAGTAGGGTCCTTCCGTTTCGAGATTGTGTGCCACCAATGACCTGTTCTTTCTTCATATAAACAACTTATGAAGCTGCTTTAACATCATGACACGCGTAGTAAAAGGAGTCGTCCATGTGAGTTTTTATTTGTTCGGTCTTTTGGGCGTCGTGGGAGTCATACAGGCACTCCAGCTCACTCATATCCCTTGCAGGTTATCCCGTGCAGGTTCTTTTGCAAGGTTTGATGACCTTGACATGTTCTTTTGCAAGTTTTTTCTAGTTAGAAAACCATCTTCATAAGCTTCTTTAACATCATGACACGCGTAGTAAAAGGAGTCGTCCATGTGAGTTTTTATTTGTTCGGTCTTTTGGGCCTCGTGGGATTCATATAGCCACTCAGCTCACTCATCTCTCTTGGCGGTTCCTTTGCAAGGTTTGATGTCCTTGTTTGACATGTTCTTCGCAAGGTTTTTCTAATTAGAATTGAGTTTTAAAGTTCTTGAGAGAGGATATTATTAAGCTTGGAGTAATTTAATTTTCTTTAAGAACAAGCTAGGCTTCATTATTATTTGGATTGAGGATAAAAAGGTGGTAGGTCTTCCCGGGGGAGGAGGGAGAAAAAGAAAGGTGGTAGGTCACTAGCTAGAGATTGTTCTTAGTAAAGTGTGTTTTCTGTAATTTACCTTCTTTTTTCACTTTTGTAAAGGCTTTGTTGAATGCTTTTGCAAAGGGGTCCTCTAAAGCCTCCTCTCTTAAGGCTTGTACATAGCTTTACACATCTAGGAGTGACCATCAATATGGAAAATCCTAGTCATGCTTTCCACTTGGTTGGGAAATTTGCCCCATATGGACAAGGAGGATGATGATTTTGATGATAAGATATGACCTGTGGGAAACCCTTACTATTATATGCAACTATCCACTTTGTTTTTTGTATATATTTCATCTCTTTGGATGGATTACTTGTATTAGACATGGCTTCTTTTACATTGTAGTGTTCTTCCATCTTATGTTAAGAGTCAATGGCTTTAAAGATGTGCTTAAATAATCGTTATAATCACACTACCAAGGATTGATGACTTCAAGCACGTCACTTTGTGGAGAGTGTCAAAACAAGAGGCAGATTGATATCGTACATGGACGTGTCTTCGTGCGAGTCAAGTGCAAACACTTATGACGATTTTATGGACCCATGTCTCGAGTTTGTATTACGTTTCTGGGACCTATGTACGTGGTCTTTGTTGGGAGTTTTTTGATTGGTTGGTTGCTTTCAAGTATAATTTTGGTAATGGTATTGGAGGTAGTGGCTGTGTGTGTTGCCATGTGTGTGTAGTGCTCTAAAGAGCATTGCAATGAGAGCATTCTTTTTGTGGTGGCTCTGTGTGTTTCCATGTGTGTGTGGTGCTCGAAAGAACACTGCAATGAGAGAATTCTCTTTGAGTTGTGAGACTATTGTATATGGTATTTACTTGATTTGAGAGACTATTGATGAAAATCGAATTTAAGATCTTTAGATTCCAATTAAAAAGCTTTATACAACTTGAAGATAGTGTGGACAGCATGGCTAGTGGTGTTTAGTGTTATATAAATGTAAAGAAAAGCGCATGGCATTTTTGTGAGTTTTTTTGTGAATCTTACTTCATAAATTGGCATTTGTTCAAGGATAAATATCATGTCATTCAATTTTTGCTCACTCACTACCTCGCTTAGTCATATTCCACTCGGTGTTCTGATTCCATGAGCCTTTTGAACAAAACCTTTCCTGCAACCAAAATGAACAAAGAAAATTTATCAAATTTTTATTGTTTGCATACAAAAATAATTCAAACCAAACAATGCAACCGAGAAAAGTTGTATTATCATCGAATATGAATTCATCTTACACCTTTTGGTAGTTCTATCACAATAGGAGGACAGTGTAAAGAGTATGCATCATTAGTTAAAGTATGCTATGTTTAAGAGATAAAAAATGAATATATAGGTGAAAATTGTGAGATAATAGGGAGATCCAAAATGAAGGGCTGCAACTCAATTCTCTCCCTCTCACCCCTAGCCCCCCCTTGTCCTACAATATAATCCAACACAAGTCAAGTTATAGTGTATTCAATAATTCTTTCTCAATATAGATATTATATTACTTTACATATATGACTAGAAATATAAGAAAGCATTGCATGCACTACAAGAGATCTACCCATTATACCGACATTTTCTACCCACCTTTTTAAGAAGATAGTTTCTTTCAAGCATGCAATCTTATGGGCCTCGATATATATGTTGGTAATTTTCATCGATATATTGAGTCAAAAAGTTTGTCAGATAAGCGTTGAAATGAACATCGGTATATGCGCGTCAAAATGAGTGTTGGTATATGCATCAAAATGTGCATTGGAACGAGCGTTAGTATCAAGGAGAATTTTTACTTAATGCATTTTATCAAAAATATTAGTAAATACAATTGATTTGAGAATATATCAATTTTTAATGCAATATTTGTATCTCCTATATCTTGAAACACGAGATTAAAAGGGATTCATTACGGATCTGAGGATGCACTATGGGTAAGTTCACTAGACGATGATGAGCCCTTCTCATGTTCTATTAATTGATTTTCTCAATGGCATCGTCGTCCACAACATTTACATTATGGGCATCTCTTTGTTTACCATCCAAAGTCTTGAAACACGAGATTAAAAGGGAATTCATTACGGATCTGAGGATGCACTATGTGTAAGTTCACTAGACGATGATGAGCCCTTCTCATGTTCTATTAATTGATTTTCTCAATGGCATCGTCGTCCACAACATTTACATTATGGGCATCTCTTTGTTTACCATCCAAAGCATTGGGGACATTATCACCTTCTTCCATTTCTTCCTCAACATCTTTATCTTCAAATATGTGTTTGCTTCGAGGTGCAACGTGTATAACATAATACCACCATTTTGATTTCGACAAAGTTCATTAGAAGATTACCTACTCCATATTATAAGATCTATTATATTTTTCCATTCTATAACAATAAAAAGCTAATATATACAAGAAAAATAACACACATTTTATTAAAAATTATTACCTACTCACAATGTTGTGGTAGCACAAATGTATCACGATTCACGACTATCTATCCACAACTTTGTTGAGTCGATAGCAAAGACTCCACTTTTATCTCTTCTGATTGTTGCATTTGGGCCATTGTAGACCACTTTGAACCATTGAACATCGAGAATGAATGTCAAATTACTTAAAATTTAAATTTATGATATCTTCTGGGTGGTTGCAAGATGAGGGTACTCACTTTCGTTCACTCTCTCTAAAATTGGGACATCCATGCATCTCGGGCACAGTACCTCGATCGTGATAGTGCCGCGAATTAAAAGACGACACGTGCCTCCCGAGCCTAAATCGACATATCTCGATCGAGATGCCAACTAATGCCACGCTAGCAGGTCCGGGTTTCCAGGCGTCATCCATGTCACCAATACATGTCACCGCCACCACATTATCTCGATCGAGATATCTATGCCACTCGGATCCACATCAGGGCCACGCTGTATCCCCCTAGCCATATTTGACTAGCACATCTCCATCGTCCACGTATCTTGAACGAGAAATTAACATCAAATCGCGACCATTCATTGTTCGAGGTAATGGGATACAATCTCCACCGTCCCCATATCTCGATCGAGATATTGAGATCAAATCTCAGCCGTCCAAATATCTCAATCGAGATACAGAGATACAATCTGCACCGTCCAAATATCTCGATCGAGATACGTAGATGCAATATCCACCGTCCAATTATCTCGATCGAGATACGTAAACGCAATCTATACCGTCCATTCACGTACGTTGGAAGATGCGATCTCGACCGTTTAAATATCTCGATCGAGGTATATAATGAATCTTGACCGTCGAGATACCTTGTCGTGGTAATGACTTTAAATCGTGGCCGTCCATGTACCTCGAACGAGATAGTAATATCAAATCTCAGCCGTCGATCCTTCCCCAACCCTAAAATTAGGTGTGTATCTTGGCCGTATGTTGCACTAACCCTAATATCCAGAGCGTTAATCTTGCAAACCCTAAATTGCATGATGTTACCGAACCTCGATCGAGGTTATAAAACCGGAAAACTTTTTTTTTGGCCTCATTGTCACAAGTCGTTTTCACTCTCCTTGCTCTCTTGATTTGGATTAGCATTAGTGAGCCCATTAGCATTGTTTTATAGCTTCATTAGTGCTACTTAGCACTAAGCATTAGACCCTTCACATTAGACCCTTCACATTGGACCTTTGTGTTTGGCTTAGGTTTTAGCATGGAGTCACACGAGGAGGGCCATGAGGAGGGCCGCTCATCTATTGCGGACCTCATCGCGGAGATAGACCGCGAGTTAGCGGCTATCCGTAGGAGTGCTAGAGACACACCGTCTACATTACATATCGTGGGGCAGACTTGGAGGCGATGCTTGCGTCCCTTCGTAGCCTTCACGATATTGTTTATGTAGATGAGTGGATAGCCCACCATTGCACTGCTCCTGTGTCACATGGCCTGACATATCGTCAGGTCTGTGATCTTGCTCCTATTAGGGATGGAGCCTACCTAGATCTTTTCCTCGATAGTCGTGGGATGAGGCCTGGGGCGGGCAAGCCCCTTACTATTTTGCGGTGTTCGCATCCTCGTATGGCGGCACATATCTATAGTCGATATGTTGCCGCATATGGGAGGATGCCGAACAACCGCCAGATTCCCATATACTTCGCAAAGCATTTATATGCGGAGTTTGTCTTAGGGGAGGAGGTGGATAACACCAGCCACCATCGTTCGGGTGGTGGTGCTGGCCGAGGCCGTCTCCAGGACCAGGGTAGGCGGCCTCCACCAGCCCTTCGTGTAGCACCTACCATAGATCCTTCATTTGTGCCATTGTCGACAGTAGAGGCTCTTGGCACCCAGGTCGGCATTGACGTACGGAGTACCACAGAGAGCATCCAGCACGTGGTGCGCCTGTTCTCACGATCTATACCGACGACAGATGTCGAGGTATTTACATATATATTACGTCTTAAGTTTTTTTGGTCATTTATCTACATGTTTATATATACTTTTCTATATTTTTACATGAGCAGCATGGTTGATTGTGTCACGTAGGTTCCCACACCTACCACTGAGAGGCTCACTGAGGAGTTGGTAGAGGCGAGAGCGGAGATTGACCGCCTCAGAGCTGCATTACAGATGGCAGAGGCAGCTACTGCAGAGGCACAGCATCTGAGAGAGTCCGACATCCAGCAGGTAGGTTTCTCTTGCACGTAAAAGAGTTATAATTAAGGTCCTAAGTTATAAATTTCTTTAAGTAATACCTAATGAGAGACTAATCAATTATTTTAATGCTTTACTTTTTTGCGTAGGCTCGGACCGAGGTAGAGAGCTCCAGAGCTGAGGCACAGCATCATCAGATTATGGAGCAGATTGCCCAGCACAGGGCAGAGCAGCTGATGCTGCATGTTCGAGAGTTTCGTAGATCCTCGGACGTGACAGTGCCTTACCTACCTTTATATCCACGGCCTGTCTCACAGAGGTTTTTCGACGACCTCTCCCATAGGATGCACCACCCTTCCTACGTGATGCATGCTGCGCTTTATGTATCGAGGACATTGATAGTACATGTGGATATGCCCTGGGATGTGGACATATTTTCCACTTGTCTTGCATCACCCAGGAGCTAGTCCGGTTCTCAGCATGCCCCTCCTGCCGTGCACGCGTCGACCTAGCGACGTACAGGGTTTTGGGCATCGATGATCTTCACCCAGGCCTCGTTCGAGTAGATGCCAGGACTGGCAGGCCTGTCGACTTTCATCAGCTATGGACTTGGGACTCGACGCCTTCGACGATAGAGCCCAGGAGCCTGAGGTGCCTCCTGAGATAGAGTGGAGCTCACATGAGTTCGATGCTTACCAGAGAGTCCTACATGAGAGCCAGGTCACAGCATATGAGCGCGTGGGTGGTGCTGGCCCTAGTGGCACCTCGGGTGATGGTGCTAGCAGCAGTGCTGCTTCTCATGAGCAGCGTGTCCTTACAGCAGAGGAGCTTACACGAGCAGAGTGGCAGACACGTACCATTGCAGATTATAGATTTTGGGTTTACAGACAGAGGCGTCTTGCATTAGCACGACGTAGAGAGAGAGAGAGGGCCATAGCAGCTTTTGGGACTCGTGAGCTCCCGAGTACACCAGCACCAGCTCACGATCCTGCCTTTGAGGCAGACCTCCCCGCAGACATTCGACGACCCCCGCAGCCGGCACAGCCTCCTCGACGTGCACAGCAGCCTCGACGCGCACGTCGACCGGCAGTTAGAAATGACGATTTTGATTGGGTTGCTATTGATAGTGACTAAACTCAGACTAGCTGGGTTAGCTCACTTACATTGTACTTAGATTTTTGGGCAGTGACTAACCTCAGACTAGCTGGGGTAGCTCATTTTCATTCTGATGTACTTATTTGATGTTTATATCATTATGAGTTTTTTCATTATTGAGTATCATTACATTTTAGTTGATGTTCTTGATTTTATTATATTTTTTAACACTTTGGCTATCATATTGTTTGTTGAAAATCTCCATGCCATCGTACCCAAACATGCTCTGATGGGGACCAAACTTTGCAAGCATGGGGGGGGCACCCACCCCCACATGCTTGCAAAGTTTGGTCACAATCAGAGCATGTTTGGATCGCCCAGTGCGGGTTTTTGAAGTCTCTTGGTGCTTAAGAGGCCATGGAAAATCCGGGCCTTCCCCATACCATCGTACCCAAACATGCTCCGATGGGGACCAAACTTTGCAAGCATGTGGGGGGTGGTCCCCCCCACATGCTTGCAAAGTTTGGTCCCCATCAGAGCATGTTTGGATTGGTAATTAGCGCCCAGTCCGGATTTTTCAAGTCTCTTGGTGCTTAAGAGGCCATGGAAAATCCGGGCCTTCCCCATACCATCGTACCCAAACATGCTCTGAAGGGGACCAAACTTTGCAAGCATGTGGGGGTGGGTCCCCCCCACGTGCTTGCAAAGTTTGGTCACAATCAGAGCATGTTTGGATTGGTAATTAGCGCCCAGTGCGGGTTTTTCAAGTCTCTTGGTGCTTAAGAGGCCATGGAAAATCCGGGTCCATCGTACCCAAACATGCTCCGATAGGGTCCAAACTTTGCAAGAATGGGGGGGTGGGTCCCCCCCACATGCTTGCAAAGTTTGGTCACAATCAGAGCATTTTGGATTGGTAATTAGCGCCCAATGTGGGTTTTTGAAGTCTCTTGGTGCTTAAGAGGCCATGGAAAATCCGGGCCTTCCCCATACCATCGTACCCAAACATGCTCCGATGGGGACCAAACTTTGCAAGCATGTGGGGGTGGGTCCCCCCCACATGCTTGCAAAGTTTGGTCACAATCAGAGCATGTTTGGATTGGTAATTAGCGCCCAGTGCGGGTTTTTCAAGTCTCTTGGTGCTTAAGAGGCCATGGAAAATCCGGGCCTTCCCCATACCATCGTACCCATACATGCTCGGATAGGGTCCAAACTTTGCAAGAATGGGGGGGTGGGTCCCCCCCACATGCTTGCAAAGTTTGGTCACAATCAGAGCATGTTTGGATTGGTAATTAGCGCCCAATGTGGGTTTTTGAAGTCTCTTGGTGCTTAAGAGGCCATGGAAAATCCGGGCCTTCCCCATACCATCGTACCCAAACATGCTCCGATGGGGACCAAACTTTGCAAGAATGGGGGGGTGGGTCCCCCCCACATGCTTGCAAAGTTTGGTCACAATCAGAGCATGTTTGGATTGGTAATTAACGCCCAGTTCGGATTTTTGAAGTCTCTTGGTGCTTAAGAGGCCATGGAAAATCTGGGCCTTCCCCATACCATCGTACAAAACCATGCTCCGATGGGGACCAAACTTTGTGCTTGCAAAGTTTGGTCACAATCAGAGCATGTTTGGATTGGTAATTAGCACCCAGTGCGGGTTTTTGAAGTCTCTTGGTGCTTAAGAGGCCATGGAAAATCAGGGCCTTCCCCATACCATCGTACCCAAACATGCTCCGATGGGGACCAAACTTTGCAAGAATGGGAGGGTGGGTCCCCCCCACATGTTTGAAAAGTTTGGTCACAATCAGAGCATGTTTGGATTGGTAATTAGCGCCCAGTCCGGATTTTTGAAGTCTCGGTGCTTAAGAGGCCATGGAAAATCCGGGCCTTCCCCATACCATCGTACCCAAACATGCTCCGATGGGGACCAAACTTTGCAAGAATGGGGGGGTGGGTCCCCCCCACATGCTTGCAAAGTTTGGTCACAATCAGTGCATGTTTGGATTGGTAATTAGCGCCCAGTGCGGGTTTTTGAAGTTTCTTGGTGCTTAAGAGGCCATCGAAAATCCGGGCCTTCCCCATACCATCGTACCCAAACATCCTCCGATGGGGACCAAAATTTGTAAGAATGGGAGGGTGGGTCCCCCCCACATGCTTGCAAAGTTTGGTCACAATCAGAGCATGTTTGGATTGGTAATTAGCGCCCAGTCCGGATTTTTGAAGTCTCTTGGTGCTTAAGAGGCCATGGAAAATCCGGGCCTTCCCCATATCATCGTACCCAAACATGCTCCGATGGGGACCAAACTTTGCAAGAATGGGGGGGTGGGTCCCCCCCACATGTTTGCAAAGTTTGGTCACAATCAGAGCATGTTTGGATTGGTAATTAGTGCCCAGTGCGGGTTTTTGAAGTCTCTTGGTGCTTAAGAGGCCATGGAAAATCCGGGCATTCCCCATACCATCGTACCCAAACATGCTCCGATGGGGACCAAACTTTGCAAGCATGTGGGGGTGGGTCCCCCCCACATGCTTGCAAAGTTTGGTCACAATCAGAGCATGTTTGGATTGGTAATTAGCGCCCAGTCCGGATTTTTGAAGTCTCTTGGTGCTTAAGAGGCCATGGAAAATCCGGGCCTTCCCCATACCATCGTACCCAAACATGCTCCGATGGGGACCAAACTTTGCAAGCATGTGGGGGTGGGTCTCCCCCACATGCTTGCAAAGTTTGGTCACAATCAGAGCATGTTTGGATTGGTAATTAGCGCCCAGTCCGGATTTTTCAAGTCTCTTGGTGCTTAAGAGGCCATGGAAAATCCGGGCCTTCCCCATACCATCGTACCCAAACATGCTCCGATAGGGACCAAACTTTGCAAGAATGGGGGGGTGGGTCCCCCCCACATTCTTGCAAAGTTTGGTCACAATCAGTGCATGTTTGGATTGGTAATTAGCGCCCAGTGCGGGTTTTTGAAGTTTCTTGGTGCTTAAGAGGCCATCGAAAATCCGGGCCTTCCCCATACCATCGTACCCAAACATCCTCCGATGGGGACCAAAATTTGTAAGAATGGGAGGGTGGGTCCCCCCCACATGCTTGCAAAGTTTGGTCACAATCAGAGCATGTTTGGATTGGTAATTAGCGCCCAGTCCGGATTTTTGAAGTCTCTTGGTGCTTAAGAGGCCATGGAAAATCCGGGCCTTCCCCATATCATCGTACCCAAACATGCTCCGATGGGGACCAAACTTTGCAAGAATGGGGGGGTGGGTCCCCCCCACATGTTTGCAAAGTTTGGTCACAATCAGAGCATGTTTGGATTGGTAATTAGTGCCCAGTGCGGGTTTTTGAAGTCTCTTGGTGCTTAAGAGGCCATGGAAAATCCGGGCATTCCCCATACCATCGTACCCAAACATGCTCCGATGGGGACCAAACTTTGCAAGCATGTGGGGGTGGGTCCCCCCCACATGCTTGCAAAGTTTGGTCACAATCAGAGCATGTTTGGATTGGTAATTAGCGCCCAGTCCGGATTTTTGAAGTCTCTTGGTGCTTAAGAGGCCATGGAAAATCCGGGCCTTCCCCATACCATCGTACCCAAACATGCTCCGATGGGGACCAAACTTTGCAAGCATGTGGGGGTGGGTCCCCCCCACATGCTTGCAAAGTTTGGTCACAATCAGAGCATGTTTGGATTGGTAATTAGCGCCCAGTCCGGATTTTTCAAGTCTCTTGGTGCTTAAGAGGCCATGGAAAATCCGGGCCTTCCCAATACCATCGTACCCAAACATGCTCCGATAGGGACCAAAATTTGCAAGCATGGGGGGGGCACCCACCCCCACATGCTTGCAAAGTTTGGTCACAATCAGAGCATGTTTGGATTGGTAATTAGCGCCCAGTGCGGGTTTTTGAAGTCTCTTGGTGCTTAAGAGGCCATGGAAAATCCGGGCCTTCCCCATACCATCGTACCCAAACATGCTCCGATTGTGACCAAACTTTGCAAGCATGTGGGGGGGGGTCCCCCCCCCACATGCTTGCAAAGTTTGGTCACAATCGGAGCATGTTTGGGTACGATGGTATGGGGAAGGCCCGGATTTTCCATGGCCTCTTAAGCACCAAGAGACTTGAAAAATCCGGACTGGGCGCTAATTACCAATCCAAACATGCTCTGATTGTGACCAAACTTTGCAAGCATGTGGGGGTGGGTCCCCCCCCATGCTTGCAAAGTTTGGTCCCCATCGGAGCATGTTTGGGTGCGATGGTATGGGGAAGGCCCGGATTTTCCATGGCCTCTTAAGCACCAAGAGACTTGAAAAACCCGCACTGGGCGCTAATTACCAATCCAAACATGCTCTCATTGTGACCAAACTTTGCAAGCATGTGGGGGGGACCACCCCCACATGCTTGCAAAGTTTGGTCCCCATCGGAGCATGTTTGGGTACGATGGTATGGGGAAGGCCCGGATTTTCCATGGCCTCTTAAGCACCAAGAGACTTCACTGCAAAGTTTGGACACAATCAGAGCATGTTTGGGTACGATGGTATGGGGAAGGCCCGGATTTTCCATGGCCTCTTAAGCACCAAGAGACTTGAAAAATCCGGACTGGGCGCTAATTACCAATCCAAACATGCTCTGATTGTGACCAAACTTTGCAAGCATGTGGGGGTGGGTCCCCCCCCCATGCTTGCAAAGTTTGGTCCCCATCGGAGCATGTTTGGGTGCGATGGTATGGGGAAGGCCTGGATTTTCCATGGCCTCTTGAGCACCAAGAGACTTGAAAAATCCGGACTGGGCGCTAATTACCAATCCAAACATGCTCTGATTGTGACCAAACTTTGCAAGCATGTGGGGGTGGGCCCCCCCCCCATGCTTGCAAAGTTTGGTCCCCATCGGAGCATGTTTGGGTGCGATGGTATGGGGAAGGCCTGGATTTTCCATGGCCTCTTGAGCTCCAAGAGACTTGAAAAATCCGGACTGGGCGCTAATTACCAATGCAAACATGCTCTGATTGTGACCAAACTTTGCAAGCATGTGGGGGTGGGTCCCCTCCCCATGCTTGCAAAGTTTGGTCCCCATCAGAGCATGTTTGGGTACGATGGCATGGAGATTTTCAACAAACAATATGATAGCCAAAGTGTTAAAAAATATAATAAAATCAAGAACATCAACTAAAATGTAATGATACTCAATAATGAGAAAACTCATAATGATATAAACATAAAATAAGTACATCAGATTGAAAATTAGCTACCCCAGCTAGTCTGAGGTTAGTCACTGCCCAAAAATCTAAGTACAATGTAAGTGAGTTAACCCAGCTAGTCTGAGTTTAGTCACTATCAAGATAGAGATCTAGTCAGCAGCACCCTCTCTAGCTCTCAACTGCTCTAGAATGCTCTCATGGTCATCCACTCGAAGCCGAAAACGAGGGTGAGAACTTTGTTTTCGGCTTTGTACTCGAACAAGAGTGAGCCTGGTAGCAACCACTAGATGAGAGAACTGAAATGCCTCTAACTCCCACTTCCACTGCTGGAAATCAAGACTCCCCCGATGAAGTCGAATCTGCTGGTAGAACCGGCCTGCCACAATCATGCTATGGGCGTCATAAGAAAACCCATGATCATCCACTGTACCCTGGTCAAGCATGCACTTTGGCCTAGTGCAACTCATCAGATAGTAGTCTACTCCCTTGCTATTTCCCTCACTGGCAATAACAGCAAATATATCACCCTTCTGTAGCAAATCTGTCAGGTCATCATAACTGACCATGAACGCAGGACCTGTGTGCTCATCAGACACCACTGGTGGATGTGAAGGATGCTCGGGGGAGAGGAATGTCTGTATCCATGCATCTGCCCATCCTCTCGAGGCACAATGTGACCAATCGCCATCCATACATGCTCCACAGAAGCATGCAAACTGTCGTGTGTAAATCGTGGGGGCCGCCATGCATGTGCTCCTGATGGAATGTAAGCCCAAGGTGCCAGGTACTGTGTCACAATCATGGGAGGCTCTACGGTCAATCATGCCACCATCCACATGCCAAAAAAATCTCCTGACAATCCGAGCATCACGTTTGGGGTACGATGATGCTGCACTCCCACACAAATGTTGGGAGCACCACTCGACTACGTGGCCCGCATCTCTGAATCGCTGAGCATCCTGTCGCAGCTGATGACGCCTCAAGGCACGTTTCACACACGCGCCCGCACCATCATGCTCTCCCTTCCCATGACCAGTCTCAAAGAATGACCAAATCACTGGGATACTAGACTGCACATGCCACCTATAAATCCATAAAAGATAGTCTTAGTTATTGTTTTCTTTAAGATGTTCTAGTGAATTTAGTTTAATTGTAAATGTAAGAAAGCCATAAGTACTACCTGTAGAGCCAATAGAATTGACGTGATGACTTGAACTGTGCGCCACAACCATCCGACCAAACCCATCGCTGGACATGTCTGATCCCACAATCTCCTAAAAAATCGTCATGGAGACGAAAACAGTGTTGCACAAAATGTGCATCATGTGAACGATCATCACTGATATAGAAATGATACTCTCGAATAATGACACGGGTCTCGGGGGTACTCGCTATCCCATCTACATGAGCCTCTGCATGTCGATAGCTAATGTGGACCAAAATAGCAACCTGGTGAGGTAAGCAATACATACGTTTAGGACACAAAAAATCAATTAAGTAATGTAGCTCAAACATAAAACAAATATTACAAAATATAACCATTACCTGCTCTGAGAAGTAATACTCAGATTGTATCTCCTGAAAAGGTGTGAAAGTGTAGTTCTCTGCAAAATCAATCACAGAGACGACCACACCAATAGGAAACTCTGCTAGGCATGCTCGGAATTGACGATCCTGCCACTTGGCACAATGATTGTGCCGTATGTAGGGGTAGATCTGCTCCCTAAATGTGGCTGTGAAGTGACAACGTGCCATATGTAGGGGTAGATCTGCTCCCTAAATGTGGCTGTGAAGTGACAACGTGGTGTATGTTTGTCCACCAGCTGCAACTTCCTGGACTGTCCACCACTCTGGAGCTGGTGTGTCACATACTCATAACGTTGCCATGCCACTATCTCTTGGTCACTTGCATCAAGATCTACCATCTGTAGATGTGCAAGTGAACCACATGATGTGCAATTGCTCTCCACACAAGGCATCCTATGGAACTAGGCATCCTCCGTGCGTGCACACAAAAGAGAGTGGATGAAATCACGTGGACTACGAGGCAACTCTCTATGCCCACTAAGAGAACGGAACACATCATAAAAAAGTTTGAACTCAACATGGTAGCGACAACAACATGTGTCACGCTAACGTGAGTACCTCACAAACCAAGGCTTACACTCCTCAAATGACCTTTGCCCAATTTTAAGCTCTGGCCACAAACTGAGAATACAACTCAGTTTGGGTCATTTCAAGAAAGCAAGCACCGTGCTCAATGAACACTCCTCTTGTCACTCTCTTACGCAAAGCTTTCTTGAAAACTGGCGATGCACGACAATTCTCCTCCCAAAAACTTTCTATCAAGGTTCTAGTGGTTTCATCTAGTAGGCGATCATGCCTAGCTACACGACCACTACTCGCCCACATAGCACCAACCTCATTGGCATCTAAACTTTGTCGCCTAATAGACCCAACTCTAAGTGCGTGTGGTGCTATGGAAAGGATGCGAGATGTGGCACTAACCTTACCCTTCATTTGGGAGCTACTTATGGCTGCCACAATAGCCCATCGAGCAGCCAAAGCGTCCGTAGAGTTCCTCTTCTTGTTAACTATATAGGAATGACGAACACTTTGTAGCACCGCCATGCCAGCTCTCCTCTCTCTTCGACCTCCAATGTCGGAAAGCGCCCTGCAGTTGGCCATGTTGGGCAGATCAATCAAAGCATCAAGCACACATGCCTGTGATGAAGGCGTGAGGTCTTTGAAATAGGAATGGAAGATTGCATGGGCACGACGATGTGCCCCTGACTTTGATAGTTCTTTCCTATCCACACGAAGGGCGCCCAAAGGAGGGGGGGTGGGTTCTTATAGAAGAGAGGACTCAAGAAGGGCGGGTTCATGTGGATTATCTAAACTAAGGGGTAGTGGAGGGGAAGAGGGCGAAGGGAGAGGAAGTGGAAGAGGAGGAGCAAGGCTTGGATCATCGCCACAACGGAAGGTGTTGCTCGTTGACGTGCTCTCCACTCTCTCTTTCTCTCACGAGCTACCCTTCTCCTCTCCTCCTCTTGAACTTGGTGGATGGGGGGGAGTCTAGTCCTATCACGTTTCCGACTCCTACGACTTTGAGAACCCATTCTCAAGGAAGCTAAGAGAGAAAATATTATAAAGGCTCAATGATGGGATAGTACTAGAGATAAGTGTGGGATAGTACTAGAGATGTGTGATTATATAGGAAAAATAGGTTATCCACTTCAAATCTCATTGGATTTCCTATCTAAGATTGATTGGATAACTAAGATAAACATAAAGATAATTAAAGATAAACTATTAAACACCATATTAGATAATTTGGAAAAAATCCCATTCCCATTTGAAAAATGGGAGCATGGTGAACTTGTCCAAAAGTTTGTCAAAACCCCCTCATGTGACATATCATCGGAAAGATCTTGAAGAGTAGAATCTAAATCTATGATCTCCGACAAATTTGGAGTTAGTATGTTTAAGATATGTCCAAAACTATATGGAGTAATTGATTCCCAAAATGTGAGATTTTTTCCAAATTACCTAATATTGACTTATTATCCACTTAAAAATCAATATTATTTATAATATTTATTAACAAGTCTAAATATTTATCATTACTAGATATATAAATATATCTTTAAAGATATCTTTTATTTTATAATTATATAACTGCTTTTTTTAAATAAAGTATTTTTTTCAAATTTTATTCAAAGGTTTATTCTACATAAAAAAATTTCAAGAAATATAAAATTAAAAAATTTATTTTTTTAAATTAATAATATGATCTTTAATAATATTTTTATTGATCTAATCCCAAAATATAATCCTTTAAAATTAGTGATTTTAAATTCTTTTATTTAATAAGTTACATATATTTTATTATTTAAATTTCTATATTCTATTTCTCTAAATTACTAAATTAACTTTTCCAAAAATATGTTTTTGAAAAAAGAGGGGAGGTGGGAAGGAGATGCCATGTGTCACAAGCGTGCATGACACATGGCATTCTCTTGACATGTGACACTATTATGGTTGATGTGGCAATTTCATGATGTGGCATGCCATGTCACCATGTGCGAGGTGGCATGCAAAGGTGGCAAGATGATGTGGCATTAATGATGACTAGGATGATGAGGTGGGGAGTCAACTAGATTGACCATGTTGACATGGAGGGTGGAGGTGGCAAGCTGAGGTGGCAAGCTGCTTATGTGGATCCTCTCGATGCTCACGTGGACATAAAGTGGCATGCATATATAAGGTTTGTGCCTACCCAAGCCTCACACATGGAATGAAACCTAAGCTGTGAAGTTTACCAAGCCTAGATTTCCAAACCTAACTAGGATTGGTTTTAGACTTGAAAAGGGGAGAGTGGACACAATATGGGAATTTTCACTTGGGAGGATTGAAAATGGACCTTCCCATACTCAAATCAAGCCAAATTTTTTTTAATAAATTCATGGCAACAAGAGTATTGATCCCTTGAGTTTTTAGATTGAAAGATTCAATATTTAATTTTCTAGAATTAAATTACTATTGATTTAATGGGCCTCTGACAGTCATAATAAATTTTCCAAAGTAAATCTACAAAAATCCAACCGTTAGATTTGTAATTTTACCTTATACCCACATTATACTAATCTTTCCCAATCTAATCATCACTAGATCCATACAATTTGAGCATTTTAAATGGTAGATGTGGTGGGAGGATAAAATAGTATGTTTTTTAACAATTCTAATATCTTTTAAATAATATAGAAAATAGTAGAACACATCAAAAAGTACTCGATCAATCAAGTTAAGCTCTATGTTATTTGTATTTGTGATATGCAAAGTGGGAACATCATATGAGTAATAATGTAAAAGTTATAGGCAATTTACTCACATTCACTGTACCTGTCTAAACCTAGGACAGGGCCTGTATACAAACTTGGTTCCCAAAGAAAAGGGGATTTGCAATTATTGGATATTCGATCAGATTATAGTTTTAGGTGCCCAACTTTGCATATGATGTTTCATTAGAAGACCTTGAAGTGAAACTCCTTGGCTAACTATGAGAGATTGGCTATTCTTCTTGAAAAAATGCCTGTTTTCCAGCTAAAGCCAAGGGTGCCCACGACATGAAACTAGATAACCTCATCTTGCAACCACCCTTCTATGAGCCCACAATAATCAAGATACTCGCTCTCAACTCTCTTCTTATAAAGTTAGCCAATACTCCTGAATCAAAGGTCGTTCTTCTCTTATCTATACTCTCCATGTGAAAATGATGACTATGGAACAATAATCCTTCAAATTTATGATACTACAATATACATTAAAGAAAACACACTACAACAAACGAGGAGCACAGCTGTGTCAAGAGCCACACAAATTTAAAAATTCTATATACGGAAAAAACATTCACGCAACTATAGCCGCTCAATTAACCGTGTGTACATCAATGATATAGTCGTCCCTGTGTTCATGTATATAGCCATGGACTGTCTACTACAAAAAAAGGGAGACAGAATCTTTGTGACTTTCATTGATGATTACTCAAGGCATGCATGGGTATATCCACTGAAGGCAAAGTCCGAAGTGTTTTTGTGCTTCAAACAGTTTTTGCTTATGATTGAAAATGTATCCAATTGTACTGTGGGCACCCTCCATTTTGATCGAGGGAGGGAGTACATGTCTAAAGAGTTTGATGCATTTCTGGCTAGCCGTGGGATAAAACACCAATGTACAGTGCCGTATACCCCTCAGCAAAATGGTGTTGCTGAGAGGAAAAACAGGTCACTTATGGAGATGGCACGATGTATGGTCAAGAGCCAAGCTTTGCCACATGCGTTTTGGCTGTCATGTGTGCTGCATATGTACTCAACAGGTGTCCCACTAAGGCCTTGCAGTCTGTTACTCCATACGAAGCTTGGCATGGCAGGAAGCCTTCTATTGGTCACTTGTGTGTCTTTGGTTGCTTGGCCTATGCTTTAGTGCCTGTGCAACAACGTAGAAAATTGGATGATAAGGCTATCAAATGCATTTTTGTTGGTTACAGTGCTGAGAACAAGGGTTATAGATTGTATCATCCGTAGTCAAAGCGTATCTTGATTAGTCGAGATGTTGTTTTTGTGGAAGATGCTGTGCAGCCTTTGTTATCATGTACCAAAGAGACAGGTGTGAGCTCACGGGATGTATTTGATACGTTGTTGCCTCTGTTTACAAGTGGGAATTCAAATGTAAGTCCTAATGAGGCAAATATTCAGCCTATGTAGATTTCAAACGACATCATAGATCAGCCTATTTCTGATGCAGATTTACAGGATGTAATTTATGAGGATAGGGCTGAAAATAAGCAGGCTAGAGGTATGCCTAAATGGCTGGTGCAAACCTTGCATGATAGTAAAATTGATGCACCTATTTCTAGTCGTACTCGTTCAGGTTTTCAGCATGCCTCTTATGCATCTGATTGTTATGCTTTGGCTGTGTCTAGTATGTGTGAAGAGGAAGAACCTCTTTCATTTGATGAGGCACAAAAAACAAAAAATTGGTTGGCTGCAATGCAAAGTGAATATGATGCTATAATGAAGAATGGTGCATGGTCTTTGTGTGATTTGCCTATTGGTAAAAAGGTCATGTAAGTGGGTTTTTAAGTTGAAACGAAAGCCAGATGGCAGTGTTGATCGCTATAAGGCTAGACTTGTTGCAAAGGGTTATGCTCAAGAAAAGGACATTGATTTTGATAAGACCTTTGCTCCCACTTGT
This sequence comes from Cibotium barometz, assembly GCF_041138505.1. Classification (NCBI taxonomy): domain Eukaryota; kingdom Viridiplantae; phylum Streptophyta; class Polypodiopsida; order Cyatheales; family Cibotiaceae; genus Cibotium; species Cibotium barometz. Next base: position 62,739,266 of record NC_141051.1, read on the forward strand.
CGTATGACTACCATTCGTAGCATTTGTGCATTGGTAGCTCATAATGGTTGAAATGTACATCAGTTGGACATAAAGACTGTGTTCTTGAATGGAGATTTGCATGAGGAGGTGTATGTATCGCAGTCTCGTGGTTTTGTTCAAAGAGGGCAGGAAAACAAAGTGTGCAGGTTGAAAAAGGCTTTATATGGTTTAAAGCAAGCTCCACGAGCTTGGTATGAAAAGATACATGCATATTTGACTGCACATGGTTTTCAGAATAGTCCAACAGAAAGCACTTTGTATATTAAACGTGTGGATGATGTACATCTAACCATTGCTCTCTATGTCGATGACATGCTCCTCACAGGACCAAATGCGAGTCATATTGCTGATTTTAAGGCTGGTTTGAATGCCTCTTTTGAGATATCAGATTTGGGGCATTTGCATCATTATTTGGGGATACAATTTAAGCAGTGTGTGGAGGTATTGCTCTGTGTCAGACAAAGTATATTGAGACATTGTTGCGGAGATTTGGCCTTGAAGACTGCAAGCCTATTGCTACTCCAATGGAGACAGGTTTGAAGTTGAGTCTTCACGATGCTGGAGATCACTTTGATGTCACACTCTATCAGACAGCTGTCGATTGCCTCATTTATGTATGCATTATGAGGCCGGACATTCAGTTTGCAGTCTCACAGGTGAGCAGGTTTATGCATAGCCCAGGGTCTCAGAATTGGAAGGTAGTTAAACGCATCTTTCGCTACTTGAGTGGCACCATACATCTTGGGTTGTTTTATCCCAAGGGGGGATTTTTGCCGCCAGATTTACATGCTTTTTCGGACTCAAATTGGGCTGGTTGCTATGACACAAGAGTGTCCACAAGTGGTTTTTGTTTCATGCTCGGTAGCTCATGCATATCTTGGTTGAGCAAGAAGCAACCTACTATGGCCACTTCTAGTTTGTGAAGCTAAGTACAGGGCAGCTTTCATAGCTACGGTTGAGTGTGTGTGGCTCAGACGGCTTATGGTGGCTGACTTGGGTGTTGGACAGGAGTCTGCCACCTCTATCTACACCTCTATCTACACTGACAGTCAAAGCGCATTGACAGTTGTGAGAAACACAGTTTTTCATGCTCGCACAAAGCACATTGAGGTGCATTATCACTATGTCAGTAGGGAGAGACTCTCAGCAGGAGAGATCAGCTTGGCATATGTGCCAACACAGGACAACCTCGCCGATCTTTTCACAAAGGCACTTTTGGGAGAAGTTTGAAGCTTTCTGCAAAGCTTTGGGCTTGCTCCCCTTTGTGGACTGATCTACTTCCGGCATGGCACTTCCCTATACATGAGTGCCAGCTCTCGTTCACACCATCACTCCCCCCCAAGGGGGATTTGTTACCATATATATAGGCAGTGATGTGTGTGAACACACTTAGGACCGCCGGGGCACTTTTTCCCTCAGGAGGTTTTTTCCCCCTGCTTGTATATACGCCCATCATTCTAGGGCTAACTTATCTTTGTACATTGACACAATCTAATACACTGTGTGTTGTGTGCATTCTTGCTTCTTCTTCTCCAAGCTTTGTGTGCTTTCCTGCAACCCTAATTCCAACAAGCATACACTAGTGCTTTCTTGCATATACTCATAATCATTATCTCTACATGATGTGAAAGTATTGGGGTTCTCATCATCATCATCACTAAATTCTTTCCACTTTGTTCCCCATGTCTTCATATTCGTCATTTTGACGCGGTGATGAGATTCCAAACTCTTGTAACATCATGTTTAAAAAAAAGAAGCCTTGAGTCATATTCAAAAGCACAAAGCTTTATGCATTAATCCATATGCATAAGCATGAAGCTTTACGCAAAAGCCATATGCATCATTAGGAGAAATTTGGACTCAAATTGGGCTCTTTAAGGATTGCTACACATTCTCTCTCTGTAAAAATGTGCTCAAGGTGAAATTTTTGCAAATCAACTCAGAAGAAGTGAGCAGAGTTTGGAAATTCAGAATCTATTCTTTGAGACCTTTCCAATGATATATAGCATGTTTTTATAATTAAAAAAATTCCTTTATGCATCTTTCTATGCATAAAAATCAAATTTAATGAGAATAACACTTTTATAATAAAAAAATTCCTTTATGCATCTTTCTATGCATAAAAATCAAATTTAATGAGAATAACACTTTTATAATTAAAAAAATTCCTTTATGCATCTTTCTATGCATAAAAATCAAATTTAATGAGAATAACACTTTTATATTAAAAAAATTATTTATGCATCTTTCTATGCATAAAAATCTAATTTAATGAGAATAACACTTTTATAATTTAAAAAAATCCTTTATGCATCTTTTTATGCATAAAAATCAAATTTAATGAGAATAACACTTTTATAATAAAACAAATTCCTTTATGCATCTTTCTATGGATAAAAATCAAATTTAAAAATTAATATTAGCATATTCATATGTACATGGAGTAATTAGAATATTTCTTTTAGATGCAAAAATGGTGGGAATTAGTCTTTTGGAATAACATAAAAATAAACTTTCTTTTCCACAAAATTCTAGAAAATTTTGCCATAACCTCCTTTGTATGGCTGACCATTTCTCATTTTTATCATTCTATTTTTAACTTAAATTAACCCAAATTAGATTCATAGAACTCTAATCTACACAATTTTCTAAATTCAAGAGAGTAAACAATAAGAAGAGTTTAATTAATCCCTTAGTTAATCTTTCTAGGATTAAGAAAGGATGGAATGTAAAGAAGAGAAGGGAGTGGCCTTTTCCTCAAAGGCATAGCATTTGAATTTAATTCAATCAACTGTAAAACATAAAAATCAAGAAAATCATAGATTTAAAAATTGTAAATAAGTAAGAAAATTAGCTTACATGGAGCTTGTAAGCTCTCCTTTGGCTTGAGGGATTGAGGGTTCTACTCTTGTTTGAAGCAAGAGTGGCCACCAATTCACTTTGGAGAGGATAAGGCCAAAAACAATTGAATTATTAAGAAATTCAATGTAGATGATGGCTCAGGACACGAGTAGAGTAACAATGCATAAACATTAGGAACTCAATGGAGTCTTCTTGGGCCCTTTTATTTGGCAGTTTAAGGGAGTCAAACCTTTTCTCTTAAGAAGAAACGTTTTCTAATTTGAAGCTTCAAAACGGTTACTTTATTCGAATTTGAATTTGGGGGGGAAAATGGAATTTAAAATCTAGCGGATAAAACCATATCATGTAACATATCTATGGAAAGCTCTTGATGCGTAGATCACGGATCTGTAATCTCCGCTCAGATCGGAGATTGTATGTAGAAGTTATGGAGGTCCGAAAATTGTAAAATTGCCCCCCCCCCTTTTTTGGGGAAAAAAGTGCACCCTTTGACCACTCTTACACCTCTCTTACAAACCAATGGTTTTTGCTTACATGGCGGGCTCCTATTTGTCAAAAAGTTAAACGTTTCCATAACCTCATGGCAAATTAAAGGGCCCAAGAAGACTCCATTGAGTTCCTAATGCACCATTAAGATTTACAAAAGGGGAGGCTTCTATTTATAGGAAAAAGTGAGCCTCTAACCAAGCAAACTGATTCTAGAATTTTCCAGATCAGTTTGGTCAATTTTTGACCAATTTTGGGTCAGTTCAACTTACTTTTTGGATCTAGTTTTGAAATTGGAGAGAGGAGAGATGAAATATCTCATTTTATTGATTAAGAATTGGGGGTAATGATGAGAAAAAAGGCACCTCCTTCATGAGAGAGATCCCCACTCTGAGGTGTCAAAATTCAGTTTTTTTACTCTTTTCTTTGGTCCTTAGTCCACTCTTCATCTTATGTGAGCATTTACTCATTTTTGGGGGGTTTTTCTTTTATTCTTCAATTAATCTCCTCCCTACATTTGGATTAATATTATTGGTCCATAGGAACCTTAATCCAAAATTTTCAGAAAATCTGGACCCTTAGGCTAAGGTCTTTTGTGCACATTATAATTTATTTCTAATGCACCTTAGGAATTTCTTTTTAAACTTCTGTTTTGGGAAAATTTAATTTAACAAGAAGGGATATTTTTCCATCCAAAGATATCTAAAAACTGAATTATATCTCTCTAGAATATTTTCTCTCTCTAGGCCAAAACAGGTAGAAACAAGATCTTTTATTATTCTGAAAAGGGGATTGATTATACAGGGAAAGAAACTGGACATCTTGAGGGCTGGGGAGGAATCTTACATTCTCTCCCACTTGAAAAACGCGAGATATCCTTATCTCGCAAACTGGGGGTAATCCCGCATCAGTTCAGTTTCTTTCTCCCAGGTGGCGACTTCAAAAGGATAGAACTTCCATTTGACTAATAATTCTCTCAGAATTCTGTTCCTGATAACCTTCTCTCGAACATCAAGGATTTCTTCAGGTTGGAGTTCCATCTGCCCTTGGATTGAAGAAGTTAAGAGTTCATCACTAAGCACATGATTCGGGCTCGGTACATACTTCTTAAGTAGGCTGACATGAAATACATTATGTACTTTGAGATGAGGAGGCAGAAGAAGTTCATAGGCTAAGTCACCTTCTTTCTTTGTAATCAGATATGGCCCACAGAATCTGGGGGATAACTTCTTGTACTTCCCAAGAGTTAAAGAACTTCTTTTAGGGCGTACTCGAATGAAGACCATATCTACTTCTTTGAATTTTCTGTCTGACCTCTTCATATCTGCATACTGCTTTTGTCTATCCTGACCAGCTTTTATATCCTTGCAGATTTTAGACTGCATCTGCTGCTCCATGTCGTCAAGCATCTGTCTGGACATCTCGACCCTAATCAATGGGTCAGACCAAGTTAATGGTGTTAGGCAGTCTTGTCCATACAGAGCTTTGAAAGGGCTCATCCCAATACTTCGGTGATAAGAAGCATTGTAGGCGAATTTAACTAGGTGCAGATAGCTTAGCCACTTCTTGGGTTCCCTGCCCCACAGCACGACCGAAGTATATCTTGTAGGCGAATTTAACTAGGTGCAGATAGCTTAGCCACTTCTTGGGTTCCCTGCCACAGCAGGACCGAAGTATATCTTCGATTACTTGGTTCACCCTTTCTATTTGACCATCGGTCTCAGGGTGGTAAGTTGTGTTGAGATCCAAGAAAGTTCCTACTGCTTCAAAGAATGCAGTCCAGAATCTTGACGTGAATTTGGGATCTCGAGATCACTTACTATTCTCCTGGGTAGGCCATGCAATCTGAAGATTTCCTTGAGGAACACTCTAGCCACATCCACTACATTGTAGGTTTCTTTTACTGGAATCAGATGGGCAACTTTGGTTAGTCTGTCCACGAAGATGGAGTTGTAACATGATTGCACTCAAGGTAGTCCAGTAATAAAATCCATACTGATACATTCTCACTTCATCTTGGGGATGTCTAATGGATGTAACTTCCCAGGCATTTTTACTCTCTCGGCTTTGACTTTCTGACATATCAGGCATTGATGTACATGATTAAGTACATCCTTATTTAGTCCAGGCCAAAAGAAGGTTTTCTTTATAGACATGTAGGTCTTGATGAAACCTGGGGATGTCCTGCTATAAGGCTATCATGGGCTTCATTCAAAATTTGACCCTTAGTTTCCTCATCATTGGGAATGCATAGCCTGCTATTATAATACAAAATTCCTTCATCCAGGCTGTACCCTTGAGCTCGATTCAACTCTTGAGGAGTTTTGCTTTCTTGCATAAGTAGGGTAGCAATAGGGCCAAAGAATCTATCCTGCATGATCTTCTCTCTTGCTTCATTAATCAATGGATTTGACACTACTATGATTGCAAGCAAGGAGGCTTTTTTGCTGAGGGCATCTGTTACCACATTTTCTTTGCCTGGGCGGTACTTGATTTCAAAATCAAATTCCTGCAGGGTCTGCATCCACCTTCTTTGGCGCATGTTGAGATCCTTCTGAGTGAAGATCCACTTTAAGCTCTGATGATCTGTCAATCAAAGTGAATCTTTGACCCAGTAGGTAATGTCTCCACAACTTCAGGGCATAGACTACTAAAAGTAGCTCCAGGTCGTGGACAGCATAATTTCTCTCATGCGTTCTGAGTTTTCGGGATTCATAGGCCACTGCATGACCTTACTGAATGAGCGCACCTCCTAGGGTAAAACCACTGGCATCAGTTACTACCTCAAAGGGTAGAGAGAAATTTGGCTACTTCAGAATGGGATTGGTTACCAAGGTGGTCTTCAGCTTATCAAAAGCGCTCTGACACCTAGCAAACCATTGAAATGGGGTATTCTTCTTGAGATGATTAGTCAGGGGGTAAGCTATGAGAGCATACTTAGGTATAAAAATTCTATACCAACCAGTTAATCCCAAGAATCCTTTGACTTCTTTCAATGTCTTTGGTTCAGGCCAATCTATGACTGCTTGGACTTTTGAAGAATCTGGAGAAATTTCATCTTTGGATACCAGAAAGCCCAAGTATTCAACATAGAGAAAGTGCATTTTCTCTTTTTTGCAAAGAGTTGGTGCTTCCTTAAAATCTCAAGAACTTTACAGACGTGAGCTTCATGGGTCACTTGCATTCTTTGAGTAAATCAGAATATCATCAAAGAAAACAAGAACAAAATCATCCAAGTATTCTTTGAGAATGTCCTGCATTGGACGATTGAATGTAGCTAGGACATTTGTCGATCCAAACAGCATGACAGTAAATTCATAGTGCCCATAGCAAGTATTTATGGCTATCTTCGGGATATCCTGATCTAGTAATACCCTGATTTGAGATCTATCTTTGTGAAGATCTGGGCTCCTTTTAGCCTGTCCAGAAGCTCATCAATTCTGGGGATAGGATACTTATTCTTAACTATCAGCTGATTGAGACCTCTGTAATCCACACAAAGTCTTAACGTTCCATCCTTCTTTTTCTGAAAGAGAATTGGCACTCCCCAAGATGAAACACTAGGTCTTACAAACCCTTGTTCTAACAGCTGCGTAAGCTGTTCCTTGAGTTCGATGGCTTCAAAGTCTGGCATTTTGTACGTGCGCTGGGCTACTAGTGGCTGAGCTCCGAGGGTCAATTCTATCTCATGATCCACTTCCCGAATCGGAGGCATCTCATCAGTTAGCTCTGCTCGGAATAAATCATCATACTCACTTAACCACTTTGGTTCTTTAGCCTTTAACTTTGTGTCTACCGGATTCATTTTGACAACATAAATGAGCTGCTTCTTTCTAAGTCCTTTCAGTAACCTAGAAGCTTTTACTAATTGCAGATCTAGGGATCCAAAAATTCCAGTTCCTTGAACTTTGTTCCCGTGAGGTCACGGAAGGAAATGGTTCCATTGTGACAGTGAATGTCAGCTTATTTTTGTGGAGCCAATCCATTCCAAGGATTCCGTCGAAAACTCCCAAAGGTAAGACTCTGAATTGGCAGTCAGTTACATTCCCATCTAGATTGAACTGAATACGATCTGTCTCGTGGTGGTGAGTGAAAAGAATCTTCCCACTGGCCAATTCAACTTGCATAGGTTTCCTTGATTTCTGTTCAAAGACTAGCTTACGCAAGCCTCTTGGGGAAATAAATGAATGAGTACTGCCTGAATCAATCAAAAGCTTGAATGGCTTACCCTTATACTCAGCTGGAGTATGGATGACAGAGAATTAATGATTTGGCCCTTGGTTCTCAATCGCGGCATAAATCTGACCTCTTTCCTCTTCCACTACTTCTGCTATCATAACTGCTTTGGCTGCTTCTACAGATTGGGGCGAAACTCTTTCTCTTTGGTTACCCCAGTTCTGGGAGGGAGTTCTGAGACTACTCTGAACAAAGGCAGATGGTTGAGCTGGAGTCCTCCTAGGATTGCCATGATTTTGGCGAGACGGACCCTGATTTGACTGATACGAAGGGGCTGGTCTCAGCACTCTGGGTCTTTGACTTCCCTGTCCTCTTGACATGGCAGGAGTTGGGCAGTCTTTAAGCTGGTGACCGAAACCCTGACACCCAAAACACCTATTCTCACTTCTGAGCTCATCCCTCTGAATCCTTGAAAAAGGTGGGGCTCCTGAGAAAGTGTTCTAAGGGAAGGGTCTTTGCTCATCCCTCTGAGCTCATCCCTCTGAATCCTTGAAAAAGGTGGGGCTCCTGAGAAAGTGTTCTGAGGGAAGGGTCTTTCTTCACTTCTGAATCTCCTAGCATCTTGATTTCTGATTAAGGCCTTGCTGCCTCTTTGGGCGTGGAAAGTTTGAAGCACTTCCCGGGGTTTGGAACCTTTTAAAGACTGAGGGTGCAGGCTTCGGCGGGACCTTAACAACAAATGCTTTGGCAAAGTCCTTTGCCATTTTGACAGCCTTGGCCATTGAGATTGGTTTGGCATTTTTCACTAATGTGTCCAATGGCTCATTTATTCCTCGAATGAATCTGGCCATCAACTGCTCTTCATCCAAAAGTGGAGAATATTTGAGGAGAAGGATAAATGCGTGATGGTATTCTTCAATCATCCAGCTATCCTGCTTCAGTTCCAAGAACTCATTCATTTTGGTTTCCAGGAAGCCCGGAGGACAAAACCTCTTCCTGAGGTAAGCTTTAAGATCTGACCAGGTCTGGGTATTTCGATCGAGACGGTTTGTCTGGCAATGGTTCCTCCAAGTGACCGTGGCCGTTTCCATAATTTTCAATCTGGCGAGAGCCATCTTGCTTCTCTCGTTATAGCCGGTTACATCAAAATACTCTTCCATTGCCTGGATCCATTTTTCCACTACTTCTCCTAACTGTTCCCCTTCACCCTTGAAGGGACCAGGTTGGGATTGGTGCAGGGCTTTACGAATGTCCAGATCTAACTCTTCATCATCGATAAGAGGATCCGGTTGCCTAGCAGCACGGGCCGCGCGCCTCAGGGTGGTTGCAAGATGAGGATACTCACTTTCGTTCACTCTCTCTAAAATTGGGACATCCATGCATCTCGGGCGGAGTACCTCGATCGTGATAGTGCCGCAAATTAAAAGACGACACGTGCCTCCCGAGCCTAAATCGACATATCTTGATCGAGATGCCAACTAATGCCACGCTAGCAGGTCCGGGTTTCCAGGCGTCATCCATGTCACCAATACATGTCACCGCCACAACATTATCTCGATCGAGATATCTATGCCACTCGGCGGATCCACATCAGGGCCACGCTGTATCCCCCTAGGCATATTTGACTAGCACATCTCCATCGTCCACGTATCTCGAACGAGAAATTAACATCAAATCGCGACCATTCATTGTTCGAGGTAATGGGATACAATCTCCACCGTCCCCATATCTCGATCGAGATACTGAGATCAAATCTCAACCGTCCAAATATCTCGATCGAGATACAGAGATACAATCTGCACCGTCCAAATATCTCGATCGAGATACGTAGATGCAATATCCACCGTCCAATTATCTCGATCGAGATACGTAAACGCAATCTATACCGTCCATTCACGTACGTTGGAAGATGCGATCTCGGCCGTTTAAATATCTCGATCGAGGTATATAATGAATCTTGACCGTCGACATACCTTGTCGTGGTAATGACTTTAAATCGTGGCCGTCCATGTACCTCGAACGAGATAGTAATATCAAATCTCAGCCGCCCGTCGATCCTTCCCCAACCCTAAAATTAGGTGTGTATCTTGGCCGTATATTGCACTAACCCTAATATCCAGAGCGTTAATCTTGCAAACCCTAAATTGCATGATGTTACCGAACCTCGATCGAGGTTATAAAATCGGAAAACTTTTTTTTTTGCCTCATTGTCACAAGTCGTTTTCACTCTCCTTGCTCTCTTGATTTGGATTAGCATTAGTGAGCCCATTAGCATTGTTTTATAGCTTCATTAGTGCTACTTAGCACTAAGCATTAGACCCTTCACATTAGACCCTTCACATTGGACCTTTGTGTTTGGCTTAGGTTTTAGCATGGAGTCACACGAGGAGGGCCACGAGGAGGGCCGCTCATCTATTGCGGACCTCATCGCGGAGATAGACCGCGAGTTAGCGGCTATCCGTAGGAGTGCTAGAGACACACCGTCTACATTACATATCGTGGCAGACTTGGAGGCGATGCTTGCGTCCCTTCGTAGCCTTCACGATATTGTTTATGTAGATGAGTGGATAGCCCACCATCGCGTTGCTCCTGTGTCACATGGCCTGACATATCGTCAGGTCTGTGATCTTGCTCCTATTAGGGATGGAGCCTACCTAGATCTTTTCCTCGATAGTCGTGGGATGAGGCCTGGGGCGGGCAAGCCCCTTACTATTTCGCGGTATTCGCATCCTCGTATAGCGGCACATATCTATAGTCGATATATTGCCGCATATGGGAGGATGTCGAACAACCGCCAGATTCCCATATACTTCACAAAGCAGTTATATGCGGAGTTTGTCTTAGGGGAGGAGGTGGATTACACCAGCCATCGTCCGAGTGGTGGTGCTGGCCGAGGCCGTCTCCAGGACCAGGGTAGGCGGCCTCCACCAGCCCTTCGTGTAGCACCTACCACCACAGATCCTTCATTTGTGCCATTGTCGACAGTAGAGGCTCTTCGCACCCAGGTCGGCATTGACGTACGGAGTACCACGGAGAGCATCCAGCACGTGGTGCGCCTGTTCTCACGATCTATACCGACGAGACACATGTCGAGGTATTTACATATATATTACGTCTTAAGTTTTTTTGGTCATTTATCTACATGTTTATATATACTTTTCTATATTTTTACATGAGCAGCATGGTTGCTTGTGTCACATAGGTTCCCACACCTACCACTGAGAGACTCACTCAGGAGTTGGTAGAGGCGAGAGCGGAGATTGACCACCTCAGAGCTGCATTACAGATGGCAGAGGCAGCTACTGCAGAGGCACAGCATCTGAGAGAGTCCAACATCCAGCAGGTAGGTTTCTCTTGCACGTAAAAGAGTTATAATTAAGGTCCTAAGTTATAAATTTCTTTAAGTAATACCTAATGAGAGACTAATCAATTATTTTAATGCTTTACGTTTTTGCGTAGGCTCGGACCGAGGTAGAGAGCTCTAGAGCTGAGGCACAGCATCATCAGATTATGGAGCAGATTGCCCAGCATAGGGCAGAGCAGCAGATGCTGCATGTTCAAGAGTTTCGTAGATCCTCGGACGTGACAGTGCCTTACCTACCTTTATATCCACGGCCTGTCATCACAGAGGTTTTTCGACGACCTCTCCCGCAGGATGCACCACCCTTCCTACGTGATGCGTGCTGCGCTTTATGTATCGAGGACATTGATAGTACATGTGGATATGCCCTGGGATGTGGACATATTTTCCACTTGTCTTGCATCACCCAGGAGCTAGTCCGGTTCTCAGCATGCCCCTTCTGCCGTGCACGCGTCGACCTAGCGACGTACAGGGTTTTGGGCATTGATGATCTTCACCCAGGCCTCGTTTGAGTAGATGCCAGGACTGGCAGGCCTATTGATTTTACATCAGCTATTGACTTGGGACTCGACGCCTTTGACGATAGAGCCCAGGAGCCTGAGGTGCCTCTTGAGATAGAGTGGAGCTCACATGAGTTCAGAGAGTCCTACATGAAAGCCAGATACAAGCATATGAGCGCGTGGGTGGTGCTGGCCCTAGTGGCACCTCGGGTGATGGTGCTAGCAGCAGTGCTGCTTTTCATGAGCAGCGTGTCCTTACAGCAGAGGAGCTTACACGAGCAGAGTGGCAGACACGTACCATTGCAGATTATAGATTTTGGGTTTACAGACAGAGGCGTCTTGCATTAGCACGACGTAGAGAGAGAGAGGTGTTAGCAGCTTTTGGGACTCGTGAGCTCCCGAGTACACTGGCACTAGCTCACGATCCTGCCTTTGAGGCAGACCTCCCCGCAGACATTCGACGACCCCCGCAGCCGGCACAGCCTCCTCGACGTGCATAGCAGCCTCGACGCGCACGTCGACCGGAAGTTAGAGATGACGATTTTGATTGGGTTGCCGTTGATAGTGACTAAACTCAGACTAGCTGGGTTAGCTCACTTACATTGTACTTAGATTTTTGGGCAATGACTAACCTCAAACTAGCTGGGGTAGCTCATTTTCATTCTTATGTACTTATTTGATGTTTATATCATTATGAGTTTTTTCATTATTGAGTATCATTACATTTTAGTTGATGTTCTTGATTTTATTATATTTTTTAACACTTTGGCTATCATATTGTTTGTTGAAAATCTCCATGCCATCGTACCCAAACATGCTCTGATGGGGACTAAACTTTGCAAGCATGGGGGGGGCACCCACCCCCACATGCTTGCAAAGATTGGTCACAATCAAAGCATGTTTGGATTGGTAATTAGCACCCAGTCTGGATTTTTCACGTCTCTTGGTGCTTAAGAGGCCATGGAAAATCCGGGCCTTCCCCATACCATCGTACCCAAACATGCTCCGATGGGGACCAAACTTTGCAAGCATGTGGGGGTGGGTCCCCCCCACATGCTTGCAGAGTTTGGTCACAATCAGAGCATGTTTGGATTGGTAATTAGCGCCCAGTGTGGGTTTTTCAAGTCTCTTGGTGCTTAAGAGGCCATGGAAAATCCGGGCCTTCCCCATACCATTGTACCCAAACATGCTCCGATAGGGACCAAACTTTGCAAGCATGGGGGGGTTGGTCCCCCCCACATGTTTGCAAAGTTTGGTCACAATCGGAGCATGTTTGGATTGGTAATTAGCGCCCAGTGCGGGTTTTTGAAGTCTCTTGGTGCTTAAGAGGCCATGAAAAAACCGGGCCTTCCCCATACCATCGTACCCAAACATGCTCCGATAGGGACTAAACTTTGCAAGCATGGGGGGGTGGGTCCCCCCCACATGCTTGCAAAGTTTGGTCACAATCAGAGCATGTTTGGATTGGTAATTAGCGCCCAGTCCGGATTTTTCAAGTCTCTTGGTGCTTAAGAGGCCATGGAAAATCCGGGCCTTCCCCATACCATCGTACCCAAACATGCTCTGATGGGGACCAAACTTTCCAAGCATGGGGGGGGCACCCACCCCCACATGCTTGCAAAGTTTGGTCACAATCAGAGCATGTTTGGATTGGTAATTAGCGCCCAGTGCGGGTTTTTGAAGTCTCTTGGTGCTTAAGAGGCCATGGAAAATCCGGGCCTTCCCCATACCATCGTACCCAAACATGCTCCGATGGGGACCAAAATTTGCAAGCATGTGGGGGCACATGCTTGCAAAGATTGTTCACAATCAGAGCATGTTTGGATTGGTAATTAGCGCCCAGTCCGGATTTTCAAGTCTCTTGGTGCTTAAGAGGCCATGGAAAATCCGGGCCTTCCCCATACCATCGTACCCAAACATGCTCCGATGGGGACCAAACTTTGCAAGCATGTGGGGGTGGGTCCCACCCACATGCTTGCAAAGTTTGGTCACAATCAGATCATGTTTGGATTGGTAATTAGCGCCCAGTGTGGGTTTTTCAAGTCTCTTGGTGCTTAAGAGGCCATGGAAAATCCGGGCCTTCCCCATACCATCGTACCCAAACATGCTCGGATAGGGACCAAACTTTGCAAGCATGGGGGGTGGGTCCCCCCCACATGCTTGCAAAGTTTGGTCACAATCAGAGCATGTTTGGATTGGTAATTAGCGCCCAGTGCGGGTTTTTGAAGTCTCTTGGTGCTTAAAAGGCCATGGAAAATCCGGGCCTTCCCCATACCATCGTACCCAAACATGCTCCGATGGGGACCAAACTTTGCAAGCATGGGGGGTGGGTCCCCCCCACATGCTTGCAAAGTTTGGTCACAATCAGAGCATGTTTAGATTGGTAATTAGCGCCCAGTCCGGATTTTTCAAGTCTCTTGGTGCTTAAGAGGCCATGGAAAATCCGGCACTACAAGGGATCGGGCTCATACCGCGTTCCTAGCCGCTGAAAATGACTTGTGAAAAAAAGTAGCGGGCCCGTGTATCAGCGCGTGTATCATCGCGGCCAGAGACATGCGTGTAAAAGCGCGTGTATAGGACCTCTCAGACGCGCTTATACACGGGTGTGTAGCCGCGTTCTTTTTACAGACGCGTTGATACATGCGGCTATACACGCCTTTTTTTAATTTAGACTCGCTTATACACGGGTGTATAGCCGCGTTCTGTTCAGTTTAGATGTCTCAGACGCGTTGATACCTGCGTCTATACACGCGTTTCTTTAATTTAGATGTGCTTATACACGCGTAATTATCAGTTTTGACGCATTAATACACGCGTATTTTACAGAGTATCCGCGTAAATACACGCGAGTTTTAGCAATTCTGACGCGTTTATACACGCGAACAGAGAGCAAAAAAAAAAATCCAGAGAGTGCTATTTGGTGCCTGAATACTGTTCCAGCATTCCAGCACCCAATAACACTCTCTGGATTTTTTTTTTGTGCATTAGACCATCCACGAAGAACATATGCACGAGGGAGATTAAGACAAGAACGACATGAATGCATACATTTTCAATACACGATTCAAGACAGACATGAATGTAATACTATCGATCAATCAATTCAATATTACTATCAAAATTTCATACATGTATACAAGGGAGTCCATATCTCGAAGTAGCCCATGGCTTCAGTTTACAAAAAAATATATACAATCACATCCTCAATATGGAATGTGATACTATAAGTCTGAGTACTACTCAGATCCAGATGATGAGTCGGTGCTCCCTCCATGCTCAGATGAGCTCACATCGGTCGAAATGTTCGATGAGTAGTGCTCACGTCCACCCTCTGCAGTGGTGGCAGCCGGTGGATCATCAGCAGCTTGTGCCTGTTCAAGTAATATATAGTATATAAGTATATATATATGTAATTCAATAAACCAAAATCATTCGTTTAGAATTTTCAAGTACCTGTCGACCGTATGGTCTCATGGCCATCTCAAACTGCGCATCCGTAATACGTCCCTCGGCTCTGAAGATGGCCCACGTGTCACGTCTGCTATGCCGGCGAGCATACGCAGTATCGTGGGTTGTGGGCTTCCTCCCCGTAACCCGTCGCTGTATCATAATCAACACAATTTGTAAGATTAAAACAATCATAGAATCAATGAATTAAGTAAACAATCAAATAAAGTGGCAAGATACTTACGAACTCTACCTCCCATGACTCGACGCCGCCAGATCCGAAATGCGAAGATCCAATGGTCTCCATCTGGATCCGTCGTGCCTCCACATGCTGCCTGCTCTTCACGCCACCCTCTGCTCGTTTCTTTGCCTCCTTCCACTCGCGTTTGTGCGCAGTGGCAGGTTTCTCGGCAGGATAGCCACCCGCAGCTACATTTAGCCGGTCATCGTACGCGAGTTTTTTAAGGTGAGATCTTTTATTACTTAAGATCTCCCTTATTCGTGTCCTTCCCCATACATCCGAGAATGTAGCATGTGGGGGAAACATCTTCATGTACATCATGGGCTGTCTCTTGACTCACACAAATATCATCATTCAAGTCAGTTGTGTTGCCTGCAAATCATGAATTCTGAAATGCAGTCTCGTGTATACACCCGTGCAGAAACACGTGTATACACCCGTCAAAAAACGCGTGTATACACCCGTCCACAAACGCATGTATATCCACGTGAACAGACTCTGCAGACAGAGTACACGCGCTTTTACACGCGTTTCTACACGCGACCTGCGAAAAAAAAAATTCAAAAAGACCGACCTCCGACAAAGACAAAGTGTCCTTATAAAAGGACCATTGTCGCCCCTGTCAGAATCATTCACCCAATCGTGTGCACAGAAGCAAAAGGACGGAGACAAACCCAAAAAGCAAAGAGCAAATAGCATAAACAAATCAGAGGAAAGAGATAAGGCACAGGACAAACTGACTCACCTCTGAAAAAGTAAGTCTTCTCTGCTCCTTCTCTGCTCCCTCCTTCTCCCGTGTGTGCTCCTTCTCTGCTCCCTCCTTGCACTTAGGTTTCGTTACTGTTGGAAGAGGCGAAAACGAAAGCAGCGTTGATATGTTAGTTCAAAATCTATATTTGGGGAAGGCGGGCTATTTTTAGTTTGAACATACCGTCACGTTTATAAACGCGTGTATATTCACGTGTATGATATTTTAGCTGCGTTTATACACACGTTTTGCAGGAATTACCCGCGTTAATACACGCGATTTTTAGGAAGTAGCCGCGTTAATACACGCAATTTTTAGGAAATAGCCGCGTCAATACACGCGATTTTTATACTTTCATTAAAAACATATTATGATTTTGTGTTTTCTGGTTTGTACATAGGATGTCATCAACCTCTTCAAGCAGTTCTGGGGAAGATGCACTACAAGACAATGCTGCCATACACGCGTTTCATACACGCGATAAATTACGAACGCGTGTATGGTCGCGCTTGTATTTGAATAGAATCGGGCGCGTGTATTTTAGCATTTAAGTTCGCGTGTATATTTGCATTTATCAACGCGTGTATAAACGCGTTTATATACACGCAGTAATACACGCATAAATACACGATAATATTTACGAGGTAATACTCGCTATTATACACGGATAAATACACGCCACTGTACACGGATTAATACACGCATGGCAGAGAAAAACTGAAAAAAACTGAATTCCTTAACAAAATTAAAAACTATTTTCCTTAAACCATCTCATAGTACATTAC
Source organism: Cibotium barometz (assembly GCF_041138505.1). NCBI lineage: Eukaryota > Viridiplantae > Streptophyta > Polypodiopsida > Cyatheales > Cibotiaceae > Cibotium > Cibotium barometz. Next base: position 62,755,893 of record NC_141051.1, read on the forward strand.
AGTATACATCATTACACAATCCCACTACATGCATTTACAACAATGAAATATATTCAAAAATAAATCATGCATATGAGATGATAGAAATGTCATCAATTTAGAACATACAGTGACGGATTGGTTAGGGTTCGATCTCATCTTCAATAAGATCCATCCTTGTCAAACGATCAACATCAATATCCATTTGATCAATTGGTAAGGCTACGATTAAATTTATTCCACTATCGATATTCTGTACTCCATTGATAATGGTATCGATGTCCTGATCATCCTCATCAACATCACCATCATCCTCAATGGTAGGGTCATTCTCATGATCATGAGAAATGGCATGCTCATCCTCATTATCACGATCATCTCTTATTTCTTGATCATCGATCACAACATCTTCAATGGCATGTTCGACGTCATCTTCATTGCGGCTTGTTACATCCTCCATATGCTCCATATCAGTGAATGTATTATACATCACTTTGGAACGTGGTGCAATAGGGATGACATACCACCATTTGATGTCATGCACCATTGGTAGATAGATAACCTACTCAAATACACACAGTACAGTAATTAATTAGCATATCAAAAGTCAAGGGGTACGCGAGCTTAGCTATATATGTACATGAAACACATTAGTAAAAAAATGCATACCTGCTCACATTGTTGTGGCAATACGAGCCTATCTTTCTTTGTTTGCCAGAACTTTGTAGAGTCAATAGTTACATATCCACTTGCATGGCGTTTTATCGTTGCATCAGGCCCTTTTTCCACCACGTTCATTTGCCATTTGACATCCAAAACATACACAAAGAAGCGACGAAAGTCAAGCCTAAATATGTCTTGGATTATGCCACAATAATCATCCATTTTTCCATTAGCTCCCTCAAAGCTACTAATGACACCGCAATCTTGTGTATTTCTCTTTTCATCAATTCTTTGTGTTCGAAAATGCTTGCCTTCACACCATATAGCATTGAACATAGTGCACTGGACCAAAATAGAAGCAATATTTGTGTAAGCAATGTGAATAAATATTAAAAGCAAATCACTTACAACTAATGCAAAACATTGGTTCTATGTACCTTTGACATGCATCCTCGTGCATACTCCCATTCTTCCGCCGTGATATGCAGCCCCTCGTCGCTCTCTGCTCTCTCCATTTCCTCATGCAACCAATCAACATGGATATCATTCGGAAGTGTTGCTAGATGCTTAGGGTACGCCTTCCGAGAGCCATGTTGCCTCCGAAAGAGAGCTCTTTCTACTTGCCTATTTGTCTTTGCATCCTCATATCTTGTAACCCATCTGCTCATCACATCACTATTAAGGATACAAGTGAAATTGAGATCATCAATCAATGTTCTGTCAATTACTTTACTCTGTCCTTTTCCTTGAGGCACAATAGAGGTCATCCTCAAGTCCTCTTCATTGCTCCATAGTCGTGGCAAAGAGCTGTCCACCTGACCAAGAAATTCTGAAATATATACAAGAGACTCTTGTATCAACCAACCCTCGGCCATGCTTCCTTCAGGCCTTGCACTTTGCCTCACAAAGTCTTTTAAGGTCTTCATGAAGCGCTCTAGGAAGAACATCCAACGTGCATGCACAGTACCACATAAAGCAATTTCGTCCACTAAATGCACAATGAGATGTAGTTGACTTGTGAGAATTGTTCGCGGAAAAGTCTCCTCTACCAAACAAACCACCTCCACTGCCATAACACGCGCATCATCCAACGTGGCTGGATCAATTGCTTTGGAACTAACATATCTGAAAAATAAATAAATAGTACGTTATACCTCATGCACGTTCATTTTGCAAGGTATAATGAAGGGTGATCTGAGCATGGGTTTTACATACCTCACAAGTTCGCCCATCTTATAAATACATTTTTTCAAACTCTTATTCGCACAATGGTCGATGCTAGTAGGTAGTATGAACTGCGCACATAAGAGCACATTTATGGTTTATGGCATTACAAAATTTAATTTCAACGTACGTACAAGACTTGGAAAACACTTACTTGAAGCATCTTGTGCCAATCGTGGGACTTCAACCCATATAGTTGCTCAACGCCTCTTTTCTTAGTGGTTGTAAAGGCTCCCTTCAATGATCTCATGCATCCAGTGGGAGTACGCAAAGTGGTGATGGCCTGCTTTACCTGCTTCTCCTCTTTCTTTGATATAATCCATGGTGCAGGCGGAAGACGAACGTGCCCACCCACCTCTCGTGGCCAAGCTTGACGCATACGTCCTGCGACCCGCAAGTCCTCACGTACGCTAACATTGTCTCGTTTACCAGTAATATGTTCCCAAATACCAGATCCCACATTCTTGAAGATGTGCATGGGATCAAGAAGATGGTTGATCTTAAGATGGGTCCAATATGGCAGCCGGAAAAAAATGGAGTACCTGTACAAGGGATTGCTCTATGTGACCTTTAATCCAATTACAGACTACACAAAACAAGATTGAAAAAACATCACTATACCTGTTCATGCCATCTGGAGGAAGAATAGTTGTAGACTCCCAAATACGCTTCCAATCTTTTGCACGAAGTGTTTGTGGAGGAATGTTACTCTTACTAGCAACATATTTAGGATGATCTGAGGGGAGAAATCGATGATGATTATCGAATATAGTCTTACACAAACCATCAGCATACTCATGTACTAACGAAGGGCCACAAACAGGACATGCATGTTTACCCGATGTTTTCAAACCTGTTAAAATATAAATAAAAGTTAGAATAATAAAGTCAAACCGTCTAATTAATATATATAGCCAATAGTAATAGAGTAGGGAGGTAATTAGAATTCTTACCAGAACAATCGCTGTATCCTGGAAAGTCATGCATTGTCCACATCAACACTGCTTTTAAGTCGAAGTGTCGAGAGGAGGGAGGCCTACTAATGTCCACCACCGCAACACCTCTCCATAGTTCCTCCAACTCATCAATCAGTGGTTCAAGATAAACATCCATATGCTTGACTTTATGTTTCCCTGGAATTAGAAGGGATAACATAAGATGTCCCTTCTTGATCGCCATTGATGGTGGAAGGTTGTAATTCACCAGCACAACTGGCCACACGCTGTATGCGGTGCTTTTGAAACCAAATGGATTCACTCCATCCATACCCAGGCCAAGTCTCAAGTTTCTGGGCTCTATTTTAAAGCTGGGCCACTCATCTTCAATATGCTTCCAAGCAGGAGTGTCTGCGGGAATTCTCCACATGCCATCATCCGATCGATGTGAGGAATGCCATGACATGAGCTCTGCTATGGATTTGCACTTGAACATGTGTTTGATGCGAGGAATTATAGGAAAGTGTCGCAAGACTTTACGAGGTACATCAAAACTCTTCATATCTGTTCTGTACCTTGCTTCACCACAAGTGGGACATGTCAGAGCCTCCTTATGCGTCCCACGAAAGAGAATGCAATCATTGACGCATGCATGTATTTTATCATAATCCAGTCCTCCAAGAGATGTCACATAGCGCCTCGCTATGTCTCTTGAGGTGGGTAGTCTATTTTCCTTTGGAAGCATGTTTGACAATAGCCTGCATCCAATATCATCAATTATAATTAGTCTTAAATCCTAAACCTTAAACCACTAATTCAAATTTATAAGTTAGAATGCTTACTTCAACAATGCGTCAAGACTTGCATTGCTCCATCCATAAACTGTTTGTATATTAAGTAGTTCAAGTGAAGCACGTAAAACTGAGAATGTGCACCCTTCAAACACCGGTGTCGATGAAGCTTTATAAAGATGCTCTTGTTCCATATCATCGTCGTCCATACCTTTGGGATCATCCTTAAAAAGATTCCGCACCATATCATCAAGCACCTCCTCTTCCACAACTTCGTGGGGTGCAGGGCTATTGTCGTCCCTTTCCCACTCATCTCTGACAATAGATCCCGAAGCTCCAGCATCATCTCGTCGACGCTTTACGTGCTCTCGTCGCGCGTAGGGTACCATGTTAGGGTGTGGTACTGCATCCTGCTTCAATTTATCAAATTATATGTTACAACTCTATTAATTTAATTCGGATACCATGAGTCATTTGAATACCATCAATTTACATCTACTCACCTCTAAACCTGTTTGATTCCATTCTCCATACATGGAGATGTGATTCAAGGTAATTCGACGTGCTCGTACAATGCATCCTTGACATCGATTACACATACATTTGATCCGTTGTCCCAACCACACATCGCGATTACGATGACGCATTGTCTCATCTTCCCCAGAACTGCTTGAAGAGGTTGATGACATCCTATGTACAAACCAGAAAACACAAACTCATTATATATTTTTAATGAAAGCACAAAATCGTGTGTATTCACGCGGCTATCTCCTAAAACTTGCGTGTATAAACGCGGCTACTTCCTAAAAAACGCGTGTATTCACGCGGCTAATCTCTGCAAAACGCGTGTATAAACGCAGCTAAAATCATATACACGCGAATATACCTGCATTCATAAACGCGAACATAAACGCGACGGAATATTTAAACTAAAAATAGCCCGCCTTCCCCAAATATAGATTTTGAACATAGAAATCAACAGTGCATGCGTTTTCACCTGTTTTCGCCTCTTCCAACAGCAAGGAGGGAGCAGAGAAAGGAGCACACACACGGGAGAAGGAGGGAGCAGAGAAGGAGCAGAGAGGACTCACTTTTTCAGAGGTGAGTCACTTTGTCCTGTGCCTTGTCTCTTTTGTCAGATTTGTTTACTTTGCTCTTTGCTCTTTGGGTTTGTCTTTTTGCACACGATTGGGTTGCTGCATCCTGACAGGGGCGACAATGGCTGGTCCTTTTATAAGGACATTCTGTCTTTGTCGGGGGGTCAGTCTTTTCGAGAAAATTTTTTCGCAGGTCGCGTGTACAAACGCGTGTAGAAGCGCGTGTAACCTGTCTGCAGAGTTTTTTCACGCGCATATACACGCGTTTTTGGCCGGGTGTATACACGCGTTTTTTGACGGGTTTATACACGCGTTTCTGTAGACAGAAAACTGCGGTGTTTCAGATTTCATGGTTTGCAGGCAATTGACTTGTGTAAGGACAATGTGTGAGTCAAGAGACAGCCCATGATGTACATGATGATGTTTGTTGCAGGTTCTTTATGGATATTCCAGGTTCTTCATCCGATCCATTTGCGTACAGCAATTGGTTGATGGAGATGATGAATCACTTTGGGCGCCAACCTGGTCCGGTTGAGCTTACAGAGTATATGTATGCCCATCCCCCTCCTTCCCTGCCTGGTGTCTATACCCCTACCGCGAGTATCCAGGGCACTCCAGTGCCGTCTATTCCTCCGAGTCCGACGAGACGGCATGCAGCTTCTCCTCTTCCACGTCCACCGAGGAGACATACCTCGTCCCAGACACACTCACGTACACCCTCACAGCCACCATCACGTGCTCCCTCAGAGCCACTGTCACGTCAGGGCTCACAGCCACCGTCACGTAGACAATCCCCCAGTCGTGACTCCACCCGCAGCAGTAGGAAGAGTGGGAGTGGAGGATGCGGCGGGTGCTTTGGTGGGGGAGGTGGGGGAGGTGGGGGAGGTAGTAGGGCACGGGGTGAGAGAGGAGATAGAGGGAGAAGAGTTAGAGGAGACAGTTCGGAAGAGGAGGAGATGAGAGAGATGGAGAGAGTGGTTTGCTATGATGTGACGGATAGGGGCGGGATAGTGATGGATGCGAGGGGGAGGGAGGTAATGGAGTACATGCGTGGGGTAGTATCAAACTCATATAGAAATTGTTTTATTAAATTTAAAGATCAAAATAGCCGATTAGTTGGGGAGGTGATAGAGGCTGTACAGAGTCGGTACCCCAATCCCCCACATGCTACATTCTCGGATGTATGGGGAAGGACGCGAATAAGGGAGATCTTAAGTAATAAAAGATCTCACCTTAAAAAACTCGCGTACGATGACCGGCTAAATGTAGCTGCGGGTGGCTATCCTGCCGAGAAACCTGCCACCACTGCACACAAAGGCGAGTGGAAGGAGGCAAAGAAACGAGCAGAGGGTGGCGTGAAGAGCAGGCAGCATGTGGAGGCACGACGGATCCAGATGGAGACCGTTGGATCTTCGCATTTCGGATCTGGCAGCGTCGAGTCATGGGAGGCAGAGTTCGTAAGTATCCTGTCACTTTATTTGATTGTTTACTTAATTCATTGATTCTATGAATTGTTTTAATCTTACAAATTGTGTTGATTATGATACAGCGACGGGTTACGGGGAGGAAGCCCACAACCCACGATACTGCGTATGCTCGCCGGCATAGCAGACGTGACACGTGGGCCATCTTCAGAGCCGAGGGACGTATTACGGACGCGCAGTTTGAGTTGGCCATGAGACCATACGGTCGACAGGTACTTGAAAATTCGTAACGAATGGTTTTGGTTTATTGAATTGCATATATATATATATATATACTTATATACTATATATTACTTGAACAGGCACAAGCTGCTGATGATCCACCGGCCGCCGCTGCAGAGGGTGGACGTGAGCACTACTCCTCGGACATTCCGACCGATGCGAGCTCATCTGAGCATGGGGGGAGCACCGAGTCATCATCTGGGTCTGAGTAGTACTCAGATTTGTAGTATCACATTCCATATTTAGGATGTGATTGTATATATTTTTTTGTAAACTCAAGCCATGGGCTACTTCGAGATATGGACTCCCTTGTATACATGTATGAAATTTTGATAGTAATATTGAATTGATTGATCGATAGTATTACATTCATGTCTGTCTTGAATCGTGTAATGACAATGTATGCATTCATGTTGTTCTTGTCTTAATCTCCCTCGTGCATATGTTCTTCGTGGAATATGGTCTAATGGGATGGTCTAATGCACCAAAAACCCTAAACCAGAGAGTGCTATTGGGTGCTGGAATGCTGGAACAGTATTCAGGCACCAAATAGCACTCTTTGGATTTTTTTTTTTGCTCTCTGTTCGCGTGTATAAACGCGTCAAAACTGCTAAAACTTGCGTGTATCTGCGCGGATACCCTGGAACTTACGCGTGTATTAATGCGTATAAACTGGCAATAACGCGTGTATAAGCGCATCTAAATTAAAGAAACGCGTGTATCGATGCAAGTAAAAACACGTCTGGGACATTGAACTGAACTGGATGCGGCTATATACCCGTGTATAAGCGCGTTTAATATAATAAGAAGCGTGTATCGTGGCGTGTATTAACGCGTCTGTATAAAAAAATGCGGCTATATACCCGTGTATACGCGCGTCTGAGAGGTACTGTACACGCGATTTTACACGCATGTCTCTGGCCGCGATTATACACGCGCTGATACACGGGCCCGCTACTTTTTTTCACAAGTCATTTTTAGCGGCTAAGAGCGCGGGTATGAGCCCGATCCCTTGTAGTGATGAGACAATGCGTCATCGTAATCGCGATGTGTGGTTGGGACAACGGATCAAATGTATGTGTAATCGATGTCAAGGATGCATTGTATGAGCACGTCGAATTACCTTGAATCACATCTCCATGTATGGAGAATGGAATCAAACAGGTTTAGAGGTGAGTAGATGTAAATTGATGGTATTCAAATGACTCATGGTATCCAAATTAAATTAATAGAGTTGTAATATATAAACTCTAATTGAAGCAGGATGCAGTACCACACCCTAACATGGTACCCTACGCGCGACGAGAGCACGTAAAGCGTCGACGAGATGATGCTGGAGCTTCGGGATCTATTGTCAGAGATGAGTGGGAAAGGGATGACAATAGCCCTGCACCCCACGAAGTTGTGGAAGAGGAGGTGCTTGATGATATGGTGCGGAATCTTTTTAAGGATGATCCCAAAGGTATGGACGATGATGATATGCAACAAGAGCATCTTTATAAGGCTTCATCGACACCGGTGTTTGAAGGGTGCACATTCTCTGTTTTACGTGCTTCACTTGAACTACTTAATATACAAACAGTTTATGGATGGAGCAATGCAAGTCTTGACGCATTATTGAAGTAAGCATTCTAACTTACAAATTTGAATTAGTGGTTTAAGGTTTAGGATTTAAGACTAATTATAATTGATGATATTGGATGCAGGCTATTATCAAACATGCTTCCAAAGGAAAATAGACTACCCACCTCAAGAGACATAGCGAGGCGCTATGTGACATCTCTTGGAGGACTGGATTATGATAAAATACATGCATGCATCAATGATTGCATTCTCTTTCGTGGGACGCATAAGGAGGCTCTACATTGTCCCACTTGTGGTGAAGCAAGGTACAGAAGAGATATGAAGAGTTTTGATGTACCTCGTAAAGTCTTGCGACACTTTCCTATAATTCCTCGCATCAAACACATGTTCAAGTGCAAATCCATAGCAGAGCTCATGTCATGGCATTCCTCACATCGATCGGATGATGGCATGTGGAGAATTCCCGCAGACACTCTTGCTTGGAAGCATATTGAAGATGAGTGGCCCAGCTTTAAAACAGAGCCCAGAAACTTGAGACTTGGCCTGGGTATGGATGGAGTGAATCCATTTGGTTTCAAAAGCACCGCATACAGCTTGTGGCCAGTTGTGTTGGTGAATTCCACCATCAATGGCGATCAAGAAGGGACATCTTATGTTATCCCTTCTAATTCCAGGGAAACATAAAGTCAAGCATATGGATGTTTATCTTGAACCATTGATTGATGAGTTGGAGGAACTATGGAGAGGTGTTGCGGTGGTGGACATTAGTAGGCCTCCCTCCTCTCGACACTTCGACTTAAAAGCAGTGTTGATGTGGACAATGCATGACTTTCCAGGATACAGCGATTGTTCTGGTAAGAATTCTAATTACCTCCCTACTCTATTACTATTGGCTATATATATTAATTAGACAGTTTGACTTTATTATTCTAACTTTGATTTATATTTTAACAAGTTTGAAAACATCGGGTAAACATGCATGTCCTGTTTGTGGCCCTTCGTTAGTACATGAGTATGCTGACGGTTTGTGTAAGACTATATTCGATAATCATCATCGATTTCTCCCCTCAGATCATCCTAAATATGTTGCTAGTAAGAGTAACATTCCTCCACAAACACTTCGTGCAAAAGATTGGAAGCATATTTGGGAGTCTACAACTATTCTTCCTCCAGATGGCATGAACAGGTATAGTGATGTTTTTTCAATCTTGTTTTGTGTAGTCTCTAATTAAATTAAAGGTCACATAGAGCAATCCCTTGTGTAGGTACTCCATTTTTTTTCGGCTGCCATATTGGACCCATCTTAAGATCAACCATCTTCTTGATCCCATGCACATCTTCAAGAATGTGGGATCTGGTATTTGGGAACATATTATTGGTAAACGAGACAATGTTAGCATACGTGAGGACTTGCGGGTCGCAGGACGTATGCGTCAAGCTTGGCCACGAGAGGTGGGTGGGCACGTTCGTCTTCCGCCTGCACCATGGATTATATCAAAGAAAGAGGAGAAGCAGGTAAAGCAGGTCATCACCACTTTGCGTACTCCCACTGGGGATGCATGAGATCATTGAAGGGAGCCTTTACAACCACTAAGAAAAGAGGCGTTGAGCAACTATATGGGTTGAAGTCCCACGATTGGCACAAGATGCTTCAAGTAAGTGTTTTCCAAGTCTTGTACGTACGTTGAAATTAAATTTTGTAATGCCATAAACCATACATACATGTGCTCTTATGTGCGCAGTTCATACTACCTACTAGCATCGACCATTGTGCAAATAAGAGTTTGAAAAAATGTATTTATAAGATGGGCGAGCTTGTGAGGTATGTAAAACCCATGCTCAGATCACCCTTCATTATACCTTGCAAAATGAACGTGCATGAGGTATAACGTACTATTTATTTATTTTTCAGATATGTTAGTTCCAAAGCAATTGATCCAGCCACGTTGGATGATGCGCGTGTTATAGCAGTGGAGGTGGTTCAATGTTTGGTAGAGGAGACTTTTCCGCGAACCATTCTCACAAGTCAACTACATCTCATTGTGCATTTAGTGGACGAAATTGCTTTATGTGGTACTGTGCATGCACGTTGGATGTTCTTCCTAGAGCGCTTCATGAAGACCTTAAAAGACTTTGTGAGGCAAAGTGCAAGGCGTGAAGGAAGCATGGCCGAGGGTTGGTTGATACAAGAGTCTCTTGTATATATTTCAGAATTTCTTGGTCAGGTGGACAGCTCTTTGCCACGACTATGGAGCAATGAAGAGGACTTGAGGATGACCTCTATTGTGCCTCAAGGAAAAGGACAGAGTAAAGTAATTGACAGAACATTGATTGATGATCTCAATTTCACTTGTATCCTTAATAGTGATGTGATGAGCAGATGGGTTACAAGATATGAGGATGCAAAGACAAAAAGGCAAGCAGAAAGAGCTCTCTTTCGGAGGCAACATGGCTCTCGGAAGGCGTACCCTAAGCATCTAGCAACACTTCCGAATGATATCCATGTTGATTGGTTGCATGAGGAAATGGAGAGAGCAGAGAGCAACGAGGGGCTGCATATCACGGCGGAAGAATGGGAGTATGCACGAGGATGCATGTCAAAGGTACATAGAACTAATGTTTTGCATTAGTTGTAAGTGATTTGCTTTTAATATTTATTCACATTGCTTACACAAATATTGCTTCTATTTTGGTCCAGTGCACTATGTTCAATGCTATATGGTGTGAAGGCAAGCATTTTCGAACACAAAGAATTGATGAAAAGAGAAATACACAAGATTGCGGTGTCATTAGTAGCTTTGAGGGAGCTAATGGAAAAATGGATGATTATTGTGGCATAATCCAAGACATATTTAGGCTTGACTTTCGCTTCTTTGTGTATGTTTTGGATGTCAAATGGCAAATGAACGTGGTGGAAAAAGGGCCTGATGCAACGATAAAACGCCATGCAAGTGGATATGTAACTATTGACTCTACAAAGTTCTGGCAAACAAAGAAAGATAGGCTCGTATTGCCACAACAATGTGAGCAGGTATGCATTTTTTTACTAATGTGTTTCATGTACATATATATCTAAGCTCGCGTACCCCTTGACTTTTGATATGCTAATTAATTACTGTACTATGTGTATTTGAGTAGGTTATCTATCTACCAATGGTGCATGACATCAAATGGTGGTACGTCATCCCTATTGCACCACGTTCCAAAGTGATGTATAATACATTCACTGATATGGAGCATATGGAGGATGTAACAACCCGCAATGAAGATGATGTCGAACATGCCATTGAAGATGTTATGATCGATGATCAAGAAATAAGAGATGATCATGATAATGAGGATGAGCATGCCATTTCTCATGATCATGAGAATGACCCTACCATTGAGGATGATGGTGATGTTGATGAGGATGATCAGGACATCGATACCATTATCAATGGAGTACAGAATATCGATAGTGGAATAAATTTAATCGTAGCCTTACAAATTGATCAAATGGATATTGATGTTGATCGTTTGGCAAGGATGGATCTTATTGAAGATGAGATCGAACCCTAACCAATCCGTCACTGTACGTTCTAAATTGATGACATTTCTATCATCTCATATGCATGATTTATTTTTGAATATATTTCATTGTTGTAAATGCATGTAGTGGGATTGTGTAATGATGTATACTGTAATGTACTATGAGATGGTTTAAAGAAAATAGTTTTTAATTTTGTAAAGGAATTCAGTTTTTCTTCACTTTTTCTCTGCCATGCGTGTATTAATCCGTGTATAGTGGCATGTATTAATCCGTGTATAATAGCATGTAGTAATCCGTGAATATTACCGTGTATAGATGCGTGTATTACTGCGTGTATATAAACGCGTTTATACACGCATTGATAAATGCAAATATACACGCGAACTTAAATGCTAAAATACACGCGTCCGATTCTATTCAAATACAGGCGCGACCATACACGCGTTCGTAATTTATCGTGTGTATGAAACGCGTGTATGGCAGCATTGTCTTGTAGTGCGGGCCTTCCCCATACCATGGTACCCAAACATGCTCTGATGGGGACCAAACTTTGCAAGCATGGGGGGGGCACCCACCCCCACATGCTTGCCAAGTTTGGTCACAATTAGAGCATGTTTGCATTGGTAATTAGCGCCCAGTGCAGGTTTTTGAAGTCTCTTGGTGCTTAAGAGGCCATGGAAAATCCGGGCCTTCCCCATACCATCGTACCCAGACATGCTCCGATAGGGACCAAACTTTGCAAGCATGGGGGGGTGGGGCCCCCCCACATGCTTACAAAGTTTGGTCACAATCAGAGCATGTTTGGATTGGTAATTAGCGCCCAGTCCGGATTTTTCAAGTCTCTTGGTGCTTAAGAGGCCATGGAAAATCCGGGCCTTCCCCATACCATTGTACCCAAACATGCTCTGATGGGGACCAAACTTTGCAAGCATGGGGGGGGCACCCACCCCCACATGCTTGAAAAGTTTGGTCACAATCAGAGCATGTTTGGATTGGTAATTAGCGCCCAGTGCGGGTTTTTGAAGTCTGTTGGTGCTTAAGAGGCCATGGAAAATCCGGGCCTTTCCCATACCATCGTCCCCAAACATGCTCCGATGGGGACCAAACTTTGCAAGCATGGGGGGGGGGACACCCACCCCCACATGCTTGCAAAGTTTGGTCACAATCAGAGCATGTTTGGATTGGTAATTAGCGCCCAGTGCGGGTTTTTGAAGTCTCTTGGTGCTTAAGAGGCCATGGAAAATCCGGGCCTTCCCCATACCATCATACCCAAACATGCTCCGATGGGGACCAAACTTTGCAAGCATGGGGGGGGACCCACCCCCACATGCTTGCAAAGTTTGGTCACAATCAGAGCATGTTTGGATTGGTAATTAGCACCCAGTGCGGGTTTTTGAAGTCTCTTGGTGCTTAAGAGGCCATGGAAAATCCGGGCCTTCCCCATACCATCGTACCCAAACATGCTCCGATGGAGACCACACTTTGCAAGCATGTGGGGGTGGGTCCCCCCCACATGCTTGCAAAGTTTGGTCACAATCAGAGCATGTTTGGGTACGATGGTATGGGGAAGGCCCGGATTTTCCATGGCCTCGTAAGCACCAAGAGACTTCAAAAACCCGCACTGGGCACTAATTACCAATACAAACATGCTTTGATTATGACCAAACTTTGCAAGCATGTGGGGGGGACCCACCCCCACGTGCTAGCAAAGTTTGGTCCCTATCGGAGCATGTTTGGGTACGATGGCATGGAGATTTTCAACAAATAATATGATAGCCAAAGTGTTAAAAAATATAATAAAATCAAGAACATCAACTAAAATGTAATGATCCTCAATAATGAGAAAACTCATAATGATATAAACATCAAATAAGTACATCAGAATGAAAATGAGCTACCCCAGCTAGTCTGAGGTTAGTCACTGCCCAAAAATCTAAGTACAATGTAAGTGAGCTAACCCAGCTAGTCTGAGTTTAGTCACTATCAAGATAGAGATCTAGTCAGCAGCACCCTCTCTAGCTCTCAACTGCTCTAGAATGCTCTCATGGTCATCCACTCGAAGCCGAAAACGAGGGTGAGAACTGTGTTTTTGGCTCTGTACTCGAACAAGAGTGAGCCTGGTAGCAACCACTAGATGAGAGAACTGAAATGCCTCTAACTCCCACTTCCACTGCTGGAACTCAAGACTCCCCTGATGAAGTCGAATCTGCTGGTAGAACTGGCCTGCCACAATCATGCTATGGGCGTCATAAGAAAACCCATGATCATCCACTGTATCCTGGTCAAGCATGCACTTTGGCCTAGTGCAACTCATCAGATAGTAGTCTACTCCCTCGCTATTTCCCTCACTGGCAATAACAGCAAATACATCACCCTCCTGTAGCAAATCTGTCAGGTCATCATAACTGACCATGAACGCAGGACCTGTGTGCTCATCAGACACCACTCGATGTGAAGGATGCTCGGGGGAGAGGAATGTTTGTATCCATGCATCTGCCCATCCTCTCAAGGCACAATGTGACCAATCGCCATCCATACATGCTCCACAAAAGCATGCAAACCATCGTGTGTAAATCGTGGGGGCCGCCATGCACGTGCTCCTGATGGAATGTAAGCCCAAGGTGCCACGTACTGTGTCACAATCATGGGAGGCTCTACGGTCAATCATGCCACCATCCACATGCCAAAAAAATCTCCTGACAATCCGAGCATCACGTTTGGGGTACGATGATGCTGCACTCCCACACAAATGTTGGGAGCACCACTCGACTACGTGGCCCGCATCTCTGAACCGCTGAGCATCCTGTCGTCGCAGCTGATGACGCCTCAAGGCACGTTTCACACACGCGCCCGCACCATCATGCTCTCCCTTCCCGTGACCAGTCTCAAAGAATGACCAAATCACTGGGATACTAGACTGCACATGCCACCTATAAATCCATAAAAGATAGTCTTAGTTATTGTTTTCTTTAAGATGTTCTAGTGAATTTAGTTTAATTGTAAATGTAAGAAAGCCATAAGTACTACCTGTAGAGCCAATAGAATTGACGTGATGACTTGAACTGTGCGCCACAACCATCCGACCAAACCCATCGCTGGACATGTCTGATCCCACAATCTCCTAAAAAATCGTCATGGAGACGAAAACAGTGTTGCACAAAATGTGCATCATGTGAACGATCATCACTGATATAGAAATGATACTCTCGAATAATGACACGGGTCTCGGGGGTACTCGCTATCCCATCTACATGAGCCTCTGCATGTCGACAGCTAATGTGGACCATAATAGCAACCTGGTGAGGTAAGCAATACATACGTTTAGGACACAAAAAATCAAATAAGTAATGTAGCTCAAACATAAGACAAATATTACAAAATATAACCATTACCTGCTCTGAGAAGTAATACTCAGATTGTATCTCCTGAAAAGGTGTGAAAGTGTAGTTCTCTGCAAAATCAATCACAGAGACGACCACACCAATAGGAAACTCTGCTAGGCATGCTCGGAACTGACGATCCTGCCACTTGGCACAATGACTGTGCCGTATGTAGGGGTAGATCTGCTCCCTAAATGTGGCTGTGAAGTGACAACGTGGTGTATGTTTGTCCACGAGCTGCAACTTCCTAGACTGTCCACCACTCTGGAGCTGGTGTGTCACATACTCATAACGTTGCCATGCCACTATCTCTTGGTCACTTGCATCAAGATCTACCATCTGTAGATGTGCAAGTGAACCACATGATGTGCAATTGCTCTCCACACAAGGCATCCTATGGAACTGGGCATCCTCCGTGCGTGCACACAAAAGAGAGTGGATGAAATCACGTGGACTACGAGGCAACTCTCTATGCCCACTAAGAGAACGGAACACATCATAAAAAAGTTTGAACTCAACATGGTAGCGACAACAACATGTGTCACACTCACGTGAGTACCTCACAAACCAAGGCTTACACCCCTCAAATGACCTTTGCCCAATTTTAAGCTCTGGATACGAAGCCACAAACTGAGAATACAACTCAGTTTGGGTCATTTCAAGAAAGCAAGCACCGTGCTCAATGAACACTCCTCTTGTCACTCTCTTACGTAAAGCTTTCTTGAAAACTGGCGATGCACGACAATTCTCCTCCCAAAAACTTTCTATCAAGGTTCTAGTGGTTTCATCTAGTAGGCGATCATGCCTAGCTACACGACCACTACTCGCCCACATAGCACCAACCTCATTGGCATCTAAACTTTGTCGCCTAATAGACCCAACTCTAAGTGCGTGTGGTGCTATGGAAAGGATGCGAGATGTGGCACTAACCTTACCCTTCATTTGGGAGCTACTTATGGCTGCCACAATAGCCCGTCGAGTAGCCAAAGCGTCCGCAGAGTTCCTCTTCTTGTTAACTATATAGGAATGACGAACACTTTGTAGCACCGCCATGCCAACTCTCCTCTCTCTTCAACCTCCAATGTCGGAAAGCGCCCTGCAGTTGGCCATGTTGGGCAGATCAATCAAAGCATCAAGCACACATGCCTGTGATGAAGGCGTGAGGTCTTTGAAATAGGAATGGAAGATTACATGGGCACGACGATGTGCCCCTGACTTTGATAGTTCTTTCCTATCCACACGAAGGGTGCCCAAAGGAGGGGGGTGGGTTCTTGTAGAAGAGAGGACTCAAGAAGGGCGGGTTCATGTGGATTATCTAAACTAAGGGGTAGTGGAGGGGAAGAGGGCGTAGGGAGAGGAAGTGAAAGAGGAGGAGCAAGGCTTGGATCATCGCCAACGGAAGGTGTTGCTCGTTGACGTGCTCTCCACTCTCTCTTTCTCTCATGAGCTACCCTTCTCCTCTCCTCCTCTTGAACTTGGTGGATGGGGGGGAGTCTAGTCCTATCACGTTTCCGACTCCTACGACTTTGAGAACCCATTCTCAAGGAAGCTAAGAGAGAAAATATTATAAAGGCTCAATGATGGGATAGTACTAGAGATAAGTGTGGGATAGTACTAGAGATGTGTGATTATATAGGAAAAATAGGTTATCCACTTCAAATCTCATTGGATTTCCTATCTAAGAGTGATTGGATAACTAAGATAAACATAAAGATAATTAAAGATAAACTATTATCCACTTAAAAATCAATATTATTTATAATATTTATTAACAAGTCTAAATATTTATCATTACTAGATATATAAATATATCTTTAAAGATATCTTTTATTTTATAATTATATAACTGCTTTTTTTAAATAAAGTATTTTTTTCAAATTTTATTCAAAGGTTTATTCTACATAAAAAAATTTCAAGAAATATTAAATTAAATTTTTTTAAATTAATAATATGATCTTTAATAATATTTTTATTTATCTAATCCCAAAATATAATCCTTTAAAATTAGTGATTTTAAATTCTTTTATTTAATAAGTTACATATATTTTATTATTTAAATTTCTATATTCTATTTCTCTAAATTACTAAATTAACTTTTCCAAAAATATGTTTTTGAAAAAAGAGGGGAGATGGGAAGGAGATGCCACGTGTCACAAGCATGTATGACACGTGGCATTCTCTTGACATGTGGCACTATTATGGTTGATGTGGCAATTCCATGATGTGGCATGCCATGTCACCATGTGCGAGGTGGCATGCAAAGGTGGCAAGATGATGTGGCATTAATGATGACTAGGATGATGAGGTGGGGAGTCAACTAGGTTGACCATGTTGACATGGAGGGTGGAGGTGGCAAGCTGAGGTGGCAAGCTGCTTATGTGGATCCTCTCGATGCTCATGTGGACATAAAGTGGCATGCATATATAAGATTTGTGCCTACCCAAGCCTCACACATGGAATGAAACCTAAGCTGTGAAGTTTACCAAGCCTAGATTTCCAAACCTAACTAGGATTGGTTTTAGACTTGAAAAGGGGAGAGTGGACACAATATGGGAATTTTTACTTGGGAGGATTGAAAATGGACCTTCCCATACTCAATTCAAGCCAAATTTTTTTTAATAAATTCATGGCAACAAGAGTATTGATCCCTTAAGTTTTTAGATTGAAAGATTCAATATTTAATTTTCTAGAATTAAATTACTATTGATTTAATGGACCTCTAACAGTCATAATAAATTTTCCAAAGTAAATCTACAAAAATCCAACCATTAGATTTATAATTTTACCTTATACCCACATTATACTAATCTTTCCCAATCTAATCATCACTAGATCCATACAATTTGAGCATTTTAAATGGTAGATGTGGTGGGAAGGTAAAATAGTATGTTTTTTAACAATTCTAATACCTTTTAAATAATATAGAAAATAGTAGAACACATCAAAAATTACTCGATAAATCAAGTTAAGCTCTATGTTATTTGTATTTGTGATATGCAAAGTGGGAACATCATATGAGTAATAATGTAAAAGTTATTGGCAATTTACTCACATTCACTGTACCTGTCTAAACCTAGGACAGGGCCTGTATACAAGCTTGGTTCCCAAAGAAAAGGGGATTTGTAATTATTGGATATTCGATCAGATTATAGTTTTAGGTGCCCAACTTTGCATATGATGTTTCGTTAGAAGACCTTGAAGTGAAACTCCTTGGCTAACTATGAGAGATTGGCTATTCTTCTTGAAAAAATGCCTGTTTTCTAGCTAAAGCCAAGGGCGCCCACTACATGAAACTAGATAATCTCATCTTGCAACCACCCCCCATGATTTTGACAAGGTAATATTTTTGTCAACTTAACTTTGTCAACAGATTTATGGCTATTTAATTTTTGAGTTTTATTTCTTAAACAAATAAATATTCCATCATAATTCTTGAAAACATGATTCACTCAGATAATTTTACTAACCAATATTCACAACCACGAAAACAATTTGGAATCTTTTGCAAAACATCATTTATTATCAAAAGTTTTTGATATATACATAGAGCGTCTCAGCTCCAAAAGTCACCGCCTCAATCGTGTATGCATAAAAAGGCGATACTGCGATGGAGACATGTTATGATATACACGATTCATCACTGATAATGGTGCTGTAATTCTTCTCCTAGGAATAAAGCAGCTAAGAAGTCTAAAAATATGACAAAAATTTCTAAAATTTCGGGGTGAATGATTATAGAGTTGAACATAATGAATAACTCCTAGCCTTAACAAGATCATGGCTAGCGAGATATTGTGTCTAAGTCTCTGACGTTGATTGATATTGACGCGAATACTTCGCCCTCTAGAGAACCACATATACTGACGTCGCTCTACTGGATCAGGAAAGTATAGATCCTCAAAGTGACAAGCGAGTCTCACTCTGCTTTCTCGGGTTGTAGTGGAGTTGATGAGATTTTTGAAGGCAAAGGCGATCATATGCTGACTCTGGGAGAGTCCACGAATGCTAGACAGATTTGGGGTATCCATCTAAAAATCCAGTTCAATTTATGAGTTTTCAATTTATGAAGTTCATTTCAAACATATTCTTAACGAGTGAAAACATTATTTCCCAGATTTACTTTAAAATTTTAGGCAATTTCTGTTGCAGTTTCGTAAGTTTACAAAACAGCGTGCTGATACCAGCTATTTGTGAGACCCCTCTGCCCCATCCGTGCATCGGATTCCCAGTTGCTAATAGCGGAAGTAGCTTCCTCTTATGTAGGGTAGGGTTTCCCACTCGGGACCTCACCCTCGAATGTCCGGGACACAAGACTAATCTGCTGGTCATTCCGAAACCGAAACTGAGAAAATTTTCCTTGCCCAAAAAACGGGGACGATTCCACCTTTTTAATTTTCTTAACAACTTTTCTAACGGGCTCAAGAGATTAAACTATTCTTCACCTGATTAAACCAGATAGAAGGAAAACTATCACTGACTTGATTTAAAGAAATCAACGCTTTTTCCTAACCGAAATCAGGGACAGCCGTTGATCTAATCATCTGAGAAAATCAACGCTTTTTTCCTAACCAAAATTAGGCACAGCCGATGATCTACTCATTTGAGAAATTCTTCAGGGTTTTATTTAACTACTCCAATTCTAAGCATATTCCTATTATTTCAATTTAATTATTAAAACTCCACTGATTCTAGCCATCTGGCCCATGGGTTAGCCACCACACCCAACCACACTAGAATCGGTAGAACCAGACAATTACTCACCCACCCATAATTGAATGCCTTTCTACACTTTTGCTTTTCGAATACATACACACTCCTCTTTAAAACTTTAACATATAAAATAATCCATTGACAAACAGTTATTGGTTATAGATATCATAACTCAAAATTTCCATCCAGTCCCTTGTTTCTCAAAAAATAGTATCACTTTGGACTCTCTGTTGAGACCCACTGGTCGGCAACGAGATCCAGTAAACAGATTACAATAATCATTTTGTCCATCATACATATCTTCCACGACATACGCATGGGTGTCCTAGGCACCGCGAGCCCGTGCATCGCTTGGTCAGAACCCTCCAAGATCCTCCTTAGGTGTCCTGGTACTTCACTCAGGGACCGCTTGTCGGCCCTCTTCCATCGTACCGGAAGTTCACCATTTTTCAACCATACCGAGGAGGCTGGTCGTTGAGGCTTTGCCGCGTGAGCTGTCCTTTGAACACTCCCGCCAGCTGTTGTGCAACCGAACTTCCCTTAGAAAAACATATACCAAATGCTCCCTCCAATATTCTGACGTAAGACAGTCCTTTAAGAAAACAGGATTTCTATGCAAGTTTTCAGTTTAATTTTCTTTTGAATACAATGAGTATTTCTTGAATCAGTATCCCCAAAACTTCTTGATCGGAATTCTGAATTTCATACCAGAATTCATTGAATTCTATAACCTTGATCCACAGATCAATTCGAAGGGTCTCAAACTTAGTTTCCAATTTGGCGAGAGTTTTAATAGTATTTTTCTAAACTGGTCACATCTTCTTTCCTCGAAACTAACGAAAGAGTTTGGTCTTGTCATAGTCTGATTCAAGGTTCGAGTCGGATAAGATTTTTCCTGAACTATCTTTCTCGAAAAGGTTTGATAATTCAGCTACTATTTTACCGAATTTCTTTTTTTGAATATACACTTAAATGATTTCTAAATTATAGCTATGAATATACACTTAAATGATTTCTAAATTAGCTATGAATTCCAATGAGGAATAAATTTATCATTTGTCTGAATAATTCAATCTCGATAGATTTCTCGAATTTTCTTTTTACAAATCGTGTGAATATAAAACGATAGAAATTTCTCTCTTAGAGTAATTAATTATCCTTTATGCATCTTTCTATGTGTACAATCAAATTTAATCAGGATAACACTTTTATAATAAAAATATAAAAATCAAATTTAATGAGAATAACACTTTTATAATAAAAAAATTCCTTTATGCATCTTTCTATGCATAAAATTCAAATTTAATGAGAATAAACTTTTATAGTTTAAAAAAATTTCCTTTATGCATCTTTCGATGCATAAAATTCAAATTTAATGAGAATAACACTTTTATAAAAAAAATCCCTTTATGCATCTTTCTATGCATAAAAATCTAATTTAATACATTTGGATTAATCTTATTGGTCCATAGGAACCTTAATCCAAAATTTTCAGAAAATTCTAGACCCTTAGGCTGTGGTCTTTTGTGCACATTATAATTTTTTTCTAATGCACCTTAGGAATTTCTTTTTAAACTTCTATTTCGGGGGAATTTATTTTAATAAGAAGGGATATTTTTCCATCCAAAGATATCTAAAAACTGAATTATCTCTCTCTAGGCCAAAACAGGTAGAAACAAGATCTTTTATTATTCTGAAAAGGGGATTTATTACAGGGGAAGAAACTGGACATCTTGAGGGCTGGGGAGGAATCTTACAATAGGGTAAGACCTTTTGTTTGACTAGTCTCGCTCCATCGACCTTTGAAATGGTGTGCTTAACTACTTTGGGAGGTACACCCTTCATATACGTGTACTTCTAGGTAAGGAAATCTTGGAATTCTGTGAGTAGAGCAATGAGATCGATCTCTTCCTCGGTAGAGAGGTCATCTCTAATGCATACTGACCTCAGGTCTTTGCCCGGTCCTGCCAACTTAATTTCCTTTACCTTGGTTGGACCATCATATGAGGTCCCTGGCTGTCCATTGTGGGACCTTTGGGCCAAGTCATATTGCACAAATATGTCGGTCAGCTGGAAGGTCTTGAAGTGTTTGGGCACTTTTTTGTTCTCTTCTACCCTAGCTCTTTCTTCTTCTATCAGTTTTTTGGCTTCTTTTTCTACCAACACTAACTTTTTATTATGTGCTTTGTACGCAGAGTGGCAAAGCTTTTCAGGTTTGGCTTTGGGGTGGGTGTGTGGACCACAAGGGATTTATTTGCAAACTCCTTTTTCCATATTTTGTTGAAGTGGTCATGTGCTTAAACCACCCCTACATGTTTTAGCTAGTGGGTGTCTCCGGTAGGAAAAACATAACGTTCTGGCCCCGAGAATCCATCAAGCCTGCAAGTTCTATGTGAGCATGTCTCCCGTGATGGTTCTGGGAACTCTCTAGCTGAGCCTCTTCAGTAGGTTTCATGTTGGAGACCAAAGGGCATGGCTCAAGGTAAGCAGTTGAAGGCTCATATTCTATCTCAGCTAGGTAGTATCGGGCTGCCAAGAGTCTTTTCTTCTCCTCTTGGGGTTAGGGTATTCCGCAAGCTTCATAGGGAGCTGGTTAGTGTCAATCGGCTCCCTAGCCATGGTGGCTTGAGTGTAACAAATCTTCCTCTTCTAACAAAGAGGTTGATGCATGTGTGGTCGTGCCATCCTCCGAACCACTCTTAATAACTATCCGGCTATCCCCTTTGCCAATTTTTGTGGTTTTACTTCTTGAGCGTCTAGTTGCTTGTGCTTGTTCAAGGACATTCTTTGAAGATAAGACCTTTGTGTATCCCTAGTCTCGCAGGGTTGATGCCTCTGCTATAGCATGAGCTGCGACCCTCTGTCTGTTTTGCAATTTGGTTATGGCGTTGAGAGGGACTGTATGGATGAAGCCGTCTCTCATACTCAGGAAGTTAATGCTGGTACTGGGATTATCTTCACAAGCTTTCCTTGTTGTCCCTAGTCGGAGAGCACACAATCCTTATTGAAAGATCCCTGCCCCCTCCGTACAGCAGATTCAAGGGTGCTAGCAGCGGAAGTAGCACTTCATATGTGGGGCAGGGTCCCTTGCTCGGGGCCTCGCCACCCATGGATATCCGGACAAGAGATTAATTCCTCGGTTCTTCCAAAACCGAACACGGAAAAACATCCCTCACCCAGAAAGCGTAGGCGATTCCTCCATGATATTTTTACTCTAACGTAGTCAAAAGCCTTAACTAACTGAACTGATCTGACTGAACCCGTAAGTCGCTTAGTCAGAACAAGGAAAAGATTGCACTTGGATCATAGACACCAATGCTTTTTTCCTCATTGAGAGGCACAACCATTGATTCTTTTCCATAGAACAATTTTTATCTGAGATTTACTTCATCTATCGTACCAACAAAAATTTAGTCTCATTTTAGGGATCCATCAGTCCAGCCTAACCCCATCCAGTCCCATGGGTTAGGCCAACCGCCCAACCACTGTAGTATGGGATCCAATTAGGAATTTGGTTAGGTTTTGTCCCGGGTACCAGGGAAAAGAGTTCCCAGGCCCCCTAACCGGATATTCATGCAAACTTAAAACTAGTCACACCACTGCCTTTTTCATAGATTCAACTACAGTCTTTAAAACAATCATTTAATGAAACCATAGAATCACTGATCATAATCCTCTAGATATCCAGTTGAATCCTACTTTCCAATTCATTCCTTCATCGGTGTACCTATGGTATCATTGGCAACCAGAACGCTCACCACCAGGGGCCTTTTCGATAGTTCCTAGCTCATAGTACTCGGCAAAATATTCTCATATCAAAATGGAATGTCCGTTGAAGATCGGCAAGATCAACCAACAGATCCATATAAAATGGAATCTCCGTTGAAGATCGGCAAGATCAACCAACAGATCCATATAAAAGAGCCATGGACTCATCCGTTGAGGACTAGCAAGGTCAATCAACCAGATCCATCCTGAATTCAGAAAACAACTCTTACTGCTTGTTCCAATATCTTCCCCGACATACGTGTGGGTATCTTCGGCGACCCAGAGCCCGAGCACCATATGGTCAACACCCTCTAGGATCCTTCGCAGGTCACCTAGCGCTTCACTCATAGGCCGCTTCCTTGGTCCCTCATCCACCGTACCGGAAGCTCACCATTTAAATCGAACCGAGGCTGGTCAACCTTGCTATGCGAAACGTCCTCCGTTGACTCTCCATCACTCTCCATCAGCTGTTGCAACTTTATCAGCTAGGTCTCCACGACCTCATTCACAAGATGGTCAAAATGCTTCCCCATCATTCTTGACATAAAATAATCATTTAAAAACAGGTCATAATTACAATTTCTATAACGAACTCTCGTCTTTCCACATCAATCTACATTACTTAATCCACATTCATTTCATATGCATTTCCATTCTCATCCAATCACATCATTTTTCATCTCAACATTTCCATCTCAACACTTATTTCCTCAATTAACCTCATCAGATCTCATCCACTTGCATCTACTCATAATCACATCTCGTCACATCGCATCCCATCACATCCATTTCACATCACATATCATCCATTCACATCTATCCCAATTTACAACACATCTCATCACATCCATTTCACATCACATCTCATTCATTCACATCTCATCACATCCATTTCACATCACATCGCATTCATTCACATCCATCACATCACATTCATTCATATCCATTTCACATCACATCTCATTCATTCACATCCTGATTCATAACACATCACATCACATCTCATTCATTCACATCCATCACATCACATTCATTCACATCCCGATTCATAACACATCACATCACATATCATTCACTCACATCTATCCATTTTGCATCACATCGCCTCCATCCATCACATCACATCGCCTCTATCCATTCACATCCATCACATCACATTCATTCATATCCATCACATTCACATCCACATATATTCTTTCACATCCACATATATTCTTTCACATACACATCCACATCCATTCTCATCACATACACACCCACATCCATTCTTCACATACTCATCCACATCCATTCTTCACATACTTATCACATACACACCCACATCCATTCTTCACATACTCATCCACATCCATTCTTCACATACACATCCATATCCATTCTTCCACATACATCCATATCCATTCTCATCACATACACATCTATTGTTTCACATACATCCACATATCATTTCAAAGAGTCACAACTTAGTTTCAGATTTGGTGGGGGTTTTGAGAATATTTTTCTAAACTGGTCACATCTTCTTTCTTGAAACTGACAAAAAAGATTTTGGCCTTGGTCATAGTCTAATTCAAGGTTCGAGTCTGACAAGATTTTTCCTGAACTATCTTTCTCGGGAGGAAGGTTTGATAATTCAGTTACTATTTTACCGAATTTCTTTCTTTGAATATTCACTTAATTGATTTCTAAATTAATTATGAATTCCCATGAGAAATAAATTATCATTTATCTGAATATTTCAATCTTGATAGATCTCCTGAATTTTCTTTTTACAATCCCGAGTGAATATAAAATGATAGAAATTTTTTTCTTTTAATAATAAATCCTTTATGCATATTTCTATGCATAAAATCAAATTTAATGAGAATAACACTTTTGAATTAAAAATAATTTCTTTATGCATCTTTCTATGCATAAAATCAATTTTAATGAGTAACACTTTTGAAATAAAATTAATTTCTTTATGCATCTTTCTATGCATAAAATCAATTTTAATGAGAATAACACTTTTGAAATAAAATTAATTTCTTTATGCATCTTTTTATGCATAAAATCAGTTTTAATGAGAATAACACTTTTAAAATAAAATTAGTTTCTTTATGCATCTTTCTATGCATAAAATCAAATTTAATGAGAATAACACTTTTGAATTAAAAATAATTTCTTTACGCATCTTTCTATGCATAAAATCAAATTTAATGAGAATAACACTTTTGAATTAAAAATAATTTCTTTATGCATCTTTCTATGCATAAAATCAATTTTAATGAGAATAACACTTTTGAAATAAAAAAATTTATTTATGCATAAAATCAAATTGAATGGAAATAACTCTTTTATAATAAAAATTCCTTTATGCATAAAATCATTTTTTATGAAAATAACACTTTTATAATAAAAATTTCCTTTATGTATTTTTTAATGCAATAAAATCAATTTAATAATTATTATCACTGATATCCATGCATATTCATAGATGAATATGTACATGGAGTAATTAGGATATTTCTTTTAGATGCAAAAATGGTAGAAATTACTCTTTTTAAATAATATAAAAACAAACTTTCTTTTCCATAAAAATATGGAAAATTTTACCATAACCTCTTTTGTATGGCTGACCATTTCTCAATTTTAACATTCTATTTTTTACTTAACTTAACCTAATTAATCATTTGATTATTCATTTTAGGACTAAGAAAGGCTGAATTGTAAAGAAGAGAAGGGGGTGGCCTTTCCATCAAGGCATAGCATGAGATTTTAATTCAAACATTTACAAAGCATAAAAATTAAGAAAACCATCGATTTAAATTTCACAATAAGTAAGAATTTAGCTTACATGAAGCTTGTAAGCTTTCATTTGGCTTGAGGGATTGAGGGTTATACTCTTGTTTGAAGCAAGAGTGGCCACCCCCCAATGTCACTTTGGAGAGGATTAGGCTAGAAACAATTAAATTATCAAGAAATTCAATGTTAAATGGCTCAGGTCGTCTCAGGACAGGAGCAGAGTAACAGTGCATAAACACCATTAAGCTTTTACAAAAGTGGGGAGGCTTATATTTATAGGAAAAAGTGAGCCTCTAACCAAGCAAACTGATTCTAGAATTTTCCAGATCAGTTTGGTCAATTTTTGACTATTTTTGAGTCAGTTCAGCTTACTTTTTGGATCCAGTTGTGAAATAGGAGAGAGGAGAGATGAAATATCTCATTTTATTGATTTAAAAATGGAGGTAATGATAGAAAAAGGCGCCTACTTCATGAGGGGAGATCCCCACATTGAGGTGTCAAAAATTTAGTTTTTTAATCCATTTCTTTGGTCCTTAGTCCACTCTTCATCTTATGTGAGCATTTACTCATTTTTGGGAGGTTTTTCTTTTATTCTTTAATTTTTACTCCTCCCTACATTTGGATTAATCTGATTGGTCCACAAGAACCTTAATCTAAAATTTTTAAAAAATATGGACCCTCAAGCTAAGGTCCTTTTTACCTATTTTAAAAAATATGGATCCTCAGGCTAAGGTCCTTTTTACCTATTTTAAATTTATTCCAATTGCACATTGGAAAGTTCTTTTTGAATTTTTGTTTCAGGCGAAATCGTTTTAATAAGAAGGGATGTTTTTCCATCCAAAGATATCTAAAAACTAAATTACCTCTCTCTAGAACATTTTTTCTCTCTAGGCCAAAGCAGATAGAAACAAGATCTGTTTTATTATTCTGAAAAGGGGATGGAGAAACTGGACATCTTGAGGGACTGGGGGAGGAATCTTGCATCCTACCCCACTTAAAAACGCGAGATGTCCTCATCTCGCACAGCAGGTGGAGTATGATCTCTTTTATCTTCTTCTTCTTCTTCAATCACTTCCAGTGTTACTGCCTTGGAACTGGACGGCCGATTTGGGAACATCTCTTTTTGACTTCCCCTATTCTGAGGCGGAGGTCTTGCATTACTTTGGATTGAAACTGCGGGTTGGTTAGAGGGTCTACCTCTGGGATTTCCCTGATTTTGGCAGATAGAAACCTGATTAGTCTGGAAGGAAGGAGCTGGAGTCTGGAATCTTGATCGTTGATTGCCCTGCCCTGAAAACCTTGATCCAAACGGAGTTGGGCAATCCACACTGTGATGTCCAATTCCTTGACAGTTATAGCATTTCACTCCCTTGTTCAAGGTTGAAACTTTTGAAGTTGAATTCCAAGGGGTTGGGTTTCAAGAAAATGACATTTCTTCCATTCTAGAACTTCCCATATCCTGGGCTTGACCCTGATATCTCTTAGGTAGTGGAAGGTTGGAATCACCTTTTGGAACTAAAAACCTTGTGATGATGCTAGCTTCGGTGGGACCTTGACAACATCAAAGGCTTTGGAGAAATCCTTCGCCATCCGCACTGCTTCAGCCAATTGGCTTGGCATTCTTCACTAGAATATTCAAAGCTTCATTCAGTCCCCAAATGAACCCGGCCATCAACTGCATTCAGTGGTGGTGGCGAGTATTTGAGGAGGAGAGCGAACGCTTGGTGATATACTTCAATAGTTCTGTTCCCCTGGGTTAACTCTAAGAATTCGTTCATCTTTGTTTCCAAAAATCCGGGAGGACAGAACCTCGTCCTTAGGTAAATTTTGAGATCATTCCATGTCTGGGTATTCCAATCCAGACGGTTTATCTCACAGTGGTTTCTCCATGCCACTTTGGCTGTTTCTACTATTTCAGCCTTACAAGAGCCATTTTGCTCTTCTCATTGTACCCGGTGACATCAAAGTACTCTTCCATTGCTTTGATCCACTTCTCCACAGCCTTGCCTAAGTTTTTCCCTTCACTCTTGAAAGGTCCAAGCTACGATCTATGAAGAGTTTTACGAACATCCAAGTCGAGCTCTTCCTCATCAAGTTGGGGGTTAACATTTCTACCATGACGACGACCTCGATCCATGTTCCTATCAATACAAAAAATCTTGTTAAGTCCCTTTATTTATGATTCAAATCCGATTTTAGATTCATCCGATTTTGGGGTTCTTTAGATTGGTCGGCTCCCCATAGAATCATAGGATAAAGATACTCATATAGAACGCATCATCAGATAATAATTCATTTAGAACGTACCATTCATATCTTTAACACAATAATAGTCCATTAGATCGAATTTCCATCTAAATAGTCCTCCATGGGAATTTCAATCATACAAATTTTTAATTTGTCATCCCTTAACTTGATCCACTAGGTCGTGTTAACAGTAGCAATCTGTCAGCACAAATCCACTAATCTCATAGTGGTTCGCTGAAGTCATTATCGTCATTCGAGTTACGAACATCATCACAAGGACTCGTCCCATTCATCCTCATTATGGTTTTGCTCAGCTAATCGTTTTTCAATCCAAAATTCACGAATCATCATTTCTCAATCAGAATCCAAATCAACTCATCAGTTCTCAACCAAATTTTTAAAATCATATCAACCACATTCGAATTCATCATCTGGATAGCTTTTTTTTTGGCTTTAATTTCAAGATCTTAGATTTACTCGTATATACTGCGAGTAAAGAGCTGTAGTTATACCCTCGGTATATACGGGTAGTCACAGTCCTTGGAACTATAAGGTAACTATCATCATGTCTAGGCCTCAAGCAAATCACGGATTCCATACAATTGTGGTACTTCTATCTGAAGACCTAATTATCAATTTATGAATTTCATTCTAGATATCAATTTGTATGAATTTTATCACACAATTTCAACCTTTTACCGCTACTTCATAAATGTATGACATTTTTGGCTTCTCAATTGATCCACTTTAGCCTATTCGCTCTAATACCAGCTGAAAGATCCCTGTCCCCTCTGCACAACGGATTCAGGGATGCTAGCAGCGGAAGTAGCACTTCTTATGTGGGGCAGGGTCCCTCGCTCGGGGCCTCGCCCACCATGGACATCTAAACAAGAGACTAATTCCTCGGTTCTTCAAAAACCGAACCCGGAAAAAACTTTCCTCGCCCAAAAAGCACGGGCGATTCCTCCAAGATATTTTTACTCTAACGTAGTCAAAAGCCTTAACTAACTAAACTGATCTGACCAAACCTGTAGAGACTAACGCTTTTTTCCTCATTGAGAGGCACAGCCATTGATTCTTTTCCATAGAACAATTTTTATCCAGGATTTACTTCATCTATTGTACCAAAAGAAATTTAGTCTCATTTTAGGGATCCATCAATCTAGCCATCTAGCCCCATGGGTTAGCCAACTGCTCAACCACTGTAGTGATGGGATCCAATTAGGAATTTGGTTAGGTTTTGTCCCAGGGTACCAAGGAAAAGAGTTCCCAGGCCCCCTAGCCAGATATTCATGCAAACTTAAAACTAGTCACACCACTTACACACCCAATATGAAATTGCCTTTTTCATAGATTCAACTGTCTTTAAAGCAATCATTTAATGTAACCATAGAATCACTGATCATAATCCTCTAAATATCGAGTTGTATCCTAAATTCCAATCATTCCTTCATCGATGTACCTATGGTATCATTGGCAACCAAAACGCTCACCACATGTCCACTCATGGGTCTTTTCGATAGTTCCTAGCTCATAGTACTCGGCAATATATTCTCATATCAAAATGAAAAGAGCCATGGACTCGTCCGTTAAGGACCAGCAAGGTCAATCAACCAGATCCATGCTCGAATTCAGAAAACAACTCTTACTCCTTGTTCCAATATCTTCCCCGACGCACGTGTGGGTATCTTCGACGACCTAGAGCCTGAGCACCGTATGGTCAGCACCCTCTAGGATCCTTCGCAGGTCACCTAGCACTTCACTCATAGGCCGCTTCCTTGGTCCCTCATCTACTGTATTGGAAGCTCACCATTTAAATTGCAAACCGAGGCTGGTCAAGACCTCGGCCGACCTTCCTACGCGAGACATCCTCTATTGACTCTCCGTCAGCTGTTGCAACTTTATCAGCTAGGTCTCCATGACCTCATTCATCACAAGATGGTCAAAATGCTTCCCCAGCATTCTTGACATAAAACAGTCATTTAAAAACAGGTCATAATTATAATTTCTATAACAAACTCTTGTCTTTCCACATTACTTAATCCACATTCATTTAATATGCATTCCCATTCTCATCTAGTCACATCATTTTCCATCTCAACACTTCTGTCCTCAATTAACCTCATCAAATCTCATCCACTCACATCTACTCATAATCACATCTTGTCACATCACATTCATTCACATCTCATATCATTCATTCACATCTATCCAATTTACATCGCATCCCATCACATCCATTTCACATCACATATCATCCATTTCACATCACATATCATCCATTCACATCTATCCCAATTTACAACACATCTCATCACATCCATTTCACATCACATCTCATTCATTCACATCCCAATTCATAACACATCACATTACATCTCATTCACTCACATCTATCCATTTCACATCACATCGCCTCCATCCATTCACATCCATCACATCACATATATTCTTTCACATTCCATTAGGAAGTGAATGGGGTCTTCTTGGGCCCTTTAATTTGCCCAAGCCTAATCAAGGTGATTAAGGAATAGCCAAATGGGGGGTTGCCATGTGGACTAAAATGTTGGGTTTGTAAGAGAGGTGTAAGAGTGGTCAAAGGGTGCACTTTTCCCCCCAAAAAGGGGGGGAGGCAATTTTACAATTTTCGGACCTCCATAACTTCTACATACAAGCTCCGATTTGAGCGGACATTATAGATCCGTGATCTACGCATCAAGAGCTTTCCATAGATATGTTACATGATATGGTTTTATCCGCTAGATTTTAAATTCCATTTTTTTTCCAAAATTCAAATTCGAATAAAGTAGCCGTTTTGAAGCTTCTAATTAGAAAACGTTTCTTCTTAAGAGAAAAGGTTTGACTCCTTAAACTGCCAAATAAAAGGGCCCAAGAAGACTCCATTGAGGTCCTAATGATTCATATCCATCACATTCACATCCACATTTATTCTTTCACATACACATCTACATCTATTCTCATCACATACACACCCACATCCATTCTTCACATACTCATCCACATCCATTCTTCACATACACCTCCATATCCATTCTTCCACACATACATCCACATCCATTCTCATCACATACACATCCACATCTATTATTTCACATACATCCACATATCATTTCAAAGGGTCACAACTTAGTTTCAAATTTGGCGGGGATTTTGAGAATATTTTTCTAAACTAGTCACACCTTCTTTCTTGAAACTGACAAAAGAGTTTGGCCTTGGTCATTTGGCCTTGTTCATAGTCCCCGATTCAAGGTTCGAGTCTGACAAGATTTTTCCTGAACTATCTTTCTCGGAAACGTTCGATAATTCAGTTACTATTTTATCGAATTTCTTTATTTTAATATTCACTTAACTAATTTCTATATTAATTAACGAATTTCCATGAGAAATAAATTATCATTTATCTGAATATTTCAATCTTGATAGATCTCTTGAATTTTCTTTTCACAATCTCGAGTGAATATAAAACGATAGAAATTGCTTTCTTTTAATAATAAATCCTTAATGCATCTTTCTATGCATAAAATCAAATTTAATGAGAATAACACTTTTGAATTAAAATTAATTTCTTTATGCATCTTTCTATGCATAAAATCAAATTTAATGAGAATAACAGTTTTGAATTAAAATTAATTTCTTTATGCATCTTTCTATCCATAAAGTCAAATTTAATGAGAATAACACTTTTGAATTAAAAATAATTTCTTTATGCATCTTTCTATGCATAAAATCAAATTTAATGAGAATAACACTTTTGAATTAAAAATAATTTCTTTATGCATCTTTCTATGCATAAAATCAATTTTAATGAGAATAACACTTTTGAAATAAAATTAATTTCTTTATGCATCTTTGTATGCATAAAATCAATTTTAATGAGAATAACACTTTTGAAATAAAAATAATTTCTTTATGCATCTTTCTATGCATAAAATCAAATTTAATGGAAATAACTCTTTTATAATAAAAATTCCTTAATGCATCTTTTTATGCATAAAATTATTTTTTATAAAAGTAACACTTTTCTAAATAAAAAAAATTTCTTTATGCATAAAAATTAATTTAATAATTATTATCACTGATATCCATGCATATTCATAGATGAATATGTACATGGAGTAATTAGGATATTTCTTTAAGATGCAAAAAATTATGGAAATTACTATTTTGAAATAACATAAAAATAAACTTTTTTTCCATAAAATTTTAGAAAATTTTACCATAACCTCTTTTGTATGGCTGACCATTTCTCAATTTTAACATTCTATTTTTTATTTAAATTAACCTAGGTTAGATTCCAATGACTCTAATCTACACCATTTTCAAAAATCAAGAGAGTAAACAATGAAAAGAATTTATTTAATCATTTGATTATTCATTCTAGGATTAAGAAAGGCTGAATTGTAAAGAAGAGAAGGAGGTGGCCTTTCCATCAAGGCATAGCATAAGATTTTAATTCAAACATTTACAAAGCATAAAAATTAAGAAAATCATAGATTTAAAATTCAGAATAAGTAAGAATTTTGCTTACATGAAGCTTGTAAGCTTTTCTTTGGCTTGAGGGATTGAGGGTTCTACTCTTGTTAGAAGCAAGAGTAGCCACCAAGTCACTTTGGAGAGGATTAGGCCAAAAACAATTGAATTATCAAGAAATTCAATGCTAAATGGCTCAGGACAGGAGCAGAGTAACAGTGCATAAACACCATTAAGCTTTTACAAAAGGGGGAGGCTTCTATTTATAGGAAAAAGTGAGCCTCTAACCAAGCAAACTGATTCTAGAATTTTCTAGATCAGTTTGGTTAATTTTTGACTATTTTTGGGTCAGTTTAGCTTACTTTTTGGATCCACTTTTGAAATAGGAGTTAGGAGAGATGAAATATCTCATTTTATTGATTTAAAAATGGAGGTAATGATGAGAAAAAGGTGCCTACTTCGTGAGAGGAGATCCCCACACTGAGGTGTCAAAAATTTAGTTTTCTAATCCATTTCTTTGGTCCTTAGTCCACTCTTTAACTTATGTGAGAATTTACTCATTTTTGGGGGGTTTTTCTTTTATTCTTTAATTTTTACTCCTCTCTACATTTGGATTAATCTTATTGGTTCATAGGAACCTTAATCTAAAATTTTCACAAAATCTCGACCCTGAGGCTAAGGTCCTTTTTACCTATTTTCAATTTATTCCAATTGCACATTGGAAAGTTCTTTTTGAATTTCTGTTTCAGAGGAAATCATTTTAATAAGAAGAGATATTTTTCCATCCAAAGATATCTAAAAACTAAATTATCTCTCTCTAGAATATTTTCTCTCTCTAAGCCAAAACAGATAGAAACAAGATCTGATATTATTTTGAAAAGGGGATTGATTACAGGGGAGAAATTGGACATCTCAAGGGGCTGGGGGGGAGCAATCTTACACTTATACATATGGTCTTTCTCACACCCAATGCATAAAGGGTTCAATGCGAAAGTGCCTACTAAGGTACTTTCCATCGAAGGCATACAAGGAATTGTCTAGGGGTAAGTTATCCAACAGACATTCCAGAAATCTCCTTATTAAACTTTCATCAAAGAACTTGTCTTTAGCACTGCGGAAGTGGAGATATTTGATCTCTTGATGTAATCTTGAATGGTTTCACCATCCTTTTGTCTAACATTATGTAGCTTCTCAATAGGACTCCATCTGGTTCCTTAATGAGAATATCCAACCTTGAAGGCCTCTTTCAAGGCTTCGAAGGTAGCCTTGTTCTAAATTTTCAAGGACCTAAACCATTGATCGGCTTTACCATCTAGAGTGAGGCCAAAGGCTTTTACCTTAACTTGATCATCCACATAGCCAAAGGCTTCACAAATCTGGTTGAACATCTCTAAGTGTAGGATGGGGTCTCCAATCCTATCAAACTTAGTGATTAGCTTCAAGATGTTTGCGGGTTTCTTCCACTCTAGTCTGGGTCCTAGTGTTGGTTGAGCTGGGGTTGGGGCGTGATGCCAGCAGGGCACCAGTCACCCCATTCTTATTTCGATGTCTACTCTCAAGATTTCCAATGTTAGCATTCCCATGGTTGTAGGCAGATGTTGGTTGGGGGGATGATGGGTGGAAGAGCTAGGCCAAGTGTATAATAGATCATTGGAGGCCCTTGTCTCAAGGGTGGATTGGACTGTGCCCCATGTGGCCCCATGTGGTGCCCTGGGTATGCTCCCGCCGGTGGTGGGTATTATTGATATACAAGCGGCCCAAGTTGATGTGACGGGGCTAGGTAGGACCTTTCTCTTTGGTATATGACCGTACACTTCAAGATGGTACATGCATACGCTTCAGGAGGGAATGAGCATACGCTTCTCAGAAGGAAAATGGCATGGCGTACGCTTCCTGGAAAACATGGGCATGGCGTGCACTTTTGAATGAAGAAGGTACGAGTGTGGCAAGTAGATGGTACGAGCATGGCAAGGTTTCCATGGGCGTACGTTGCTATAGAAAGGAGAAATGGTATAGGCAAATGGCACAAATGGCACAGACGTACACTTGCTATAGCCAGGGAAAAAGATAAAGACACGAGCGTGGTAAAACTTACACGGGCCTGGAAAGTTGAAGAGAACATGTTGGAATGGGCGTACACTTTTGAGAAGGAACAGTCGTGTATTTCAAACGACACGGGCGTACATTATGAATGGTATGGGCATTCACTTCCAATTTTTAGAGATTTTAATGCTGCAAGTCTAACTGCCACCTATAAATTTTCTCTGACACTGCAGTTGTACCCCTTATTTAAATGCAATTTATGATTACTTAATGTAATTATTCCCTTTTTAATACTCACTACTACCAAATTAATGGGGCTGAAGATCTCACCAGATTTGCCCAAGAGGAATGGAACGGGTGTGGCAAGTTTGCCACGGCCATTCATTGTGAATGGAACGGGCATTCACTTCTCAAAGGTTCATCTAGAATGAGATTTTTGCCTACTTTTGCAGATTCAGGTATCTTCCCAATATTTTTTTGTACTTTTGTTTTGATAGGGAGCTAGAGCTAATCTCTTGCTACCTATTGATACCTAGGATACGTAATGAAACCTAATAATTTAAGATTAATGTGATGATTAAACTATGATGCAAACTTAACAAAAAGATGAACAAAATATCAAAAATTGTATGAATGCCAAGAGAAAAAATTGAACACTTACTTGTGTCTCCCGCACTTGGTGAAGACCTTAATGCTCTAGTGCTCGGTTGACCTCCATAGCTCCATGTGAACACAATCAATCAAACAAACAACAAGCAACAACTGGTGGATTTTGACCTACAACTAGGCCAAATGAAGACTCTAGCACATGAAATATATAGAGGACCCTAAGCTAAGTGCTAATCCTGGTAGTGGATCCATATATGCTAAGATAAACATAAGCCTTGCACACAAGAGAGGGAAAAAAGAAGAGAAACAAGCATGCAAGGGTCGAGTCAGAGATGTGCACTTAGCCAACCCTAATGAGGGTCAACTCCCCTTTCTGAGGCCGCTAGGGTCTCACTCCACCACCACTTGTGTCACCCAAGTGGAGATTCAAGAGCTAGGTGAAGAGTGTGATCCCTGTTCCCACCGAGCAACGGATTCAGGGTACTAGCAGCGGAAGTAGCACTTCTCGCGCGGGACAGGGGTCCCACACTCGGGGCCTCGCCCACGAATATCCGGACAAGAGACTAATCCGTCGGTTGTTCCAAAACCGAACCCGAAAAAACTTCCTTTACCGGAAAGCACGGGCGATTCCACCAGGATAACTTTTTACTCTAACGTAGTCAAGATCATTTCTGATCAAGCTGATCCAATTGCATCTATAAGATACTTGGTCAGATCAAGGAAGAACTTGCACTTGGATCATTGGGATCAACGCTTTTTTCCCCATTCAAGAGGCACAGCCGTTGATTCCTATCCATAGAACAATTACTGTCTGGGATTTACTTTATCTATCGTAATAACAAAAGTTGAGTCTTGATTTACGGATCCATCAGTCCAGCCTAACCCCATCCAATCCCATGGGTTAGCCAACCGCCCAACCACTGTAGTGATGGGATCCAATTAGGAATTTGGTTAGGTTTTGTCCCGGGTACTAGGGAAAAGAGTTCCAAGGCCCCCTAGCCGGAAGTTCATGCAAATATAAAACTAGTCACACCACTTACACACCCAATATGAAATTGCCTTTTTCTCAACATCAAAACAATCCTTTAATGAAAACCATTATGTCACTGGTGACAATCTTCCAATTTATCCGGTTGATTCAATTTCCCATCATTCCTTCATCAGAGTATTTATGGCATCATTGGCAACTAGAACGCTCACCACCTGTCCACTCAGGGGCCTTTTCAATAGTTCCTAGCCCATAATACTCGGCAATATAATCACTTATCAAGATGGACTCTCGTTGAAGATCAGCAAGATCAACCAACAGATCCATATAAAGAGCCATGGACTCATCCATTGAAGACCAGCAAGGTCAATCAACCAGATCCATGCCCAGTTTCAGAAAACAACTCTTACTCCTTGTTCCAATATCTTCCTCGACGCACGCGTGGGTATCCTGGGCGACCCAAAGCCCGAGCACCATACAGCACCCTCTAGGATCCTTCGCAGGCGACCTAGCGCTTCACTCATAGGCCGCTTCCTTGGTCCCTCATCCACCGTACCGGAAGCTCACCATTTTAATCAAACCGAGGCTGGTCAAGACCTCGGCCAACCTTGCTACGTGAGACGTCCTCCATTGACTCTCCGTCAGCAGTTGCAACTTTATCAGTTAGGTCTCCACGACCTTAATCACAAGACGGTTAAAATGCTTTCCCAGCATTCTTGACATAAAACAATCATTTACAAACAGTCACAAAATACAGTTTCTATATCAAACTCCCGTCTTTCCACATTATCCCTCCTCAATCCACATTACTTATTCCACATTCCCTTCATATGTACTCATTCTCATCCATTTATTCATATCGACGATACACTATTTCTCATACACATTCACATTCATTATTCTTCATACACATCCATGCATACATCCATTTTCACATCCTTATTCATACATCCACATCCACATACATACATCCATACATACATGCACATTCACATCCATACATCCACATCTGCATGTATACATCCACATCCGTATCTACATCCATTCCTCCAATCCACATTCACATCCACACATCCACATACATACATGCACATTCACATCCATACATACACATACATACATCTATTTCCTCATTCCCATTCATATAGCTCCATACGCCTTCACATCTATTTCCTCCTTCCCATTCATATAGCTCCATACGCCTTCACATCTATTCTTTTACATCACATCCATTCTCGCCTTATGACAACCCATATATATCTTATCTCATCACATACACTTCTTATCTCATCCCATACATATCTTATCACATCTTAACTCATCTTATCACATCTCATACACCTCTTATCACATCTCATACACCTCTTATCACATCTTAACTCATCTTATCACATCCTAACTCATCTCATATACATCTTATCTCATCTTATCACATCTCATACACCTCTTATCACATCCTAACTCCTCTTATCACATCCTAACTCATCCTTTATGCATACCTCTATGCAAGAATTTCAATTGTGATAAAAGTAACACTTTTACAATAAAATAATCAATTTTTTTTCTTTTTTTGTAATATTTTTATAATAAAATAATAATTTATTTATTTATTTCATTTCTATGCACGAAATTCAATATGATGAAAATAACATTTTTATAATAAAATAATCATTTTTTTTCTTTACAGTTTTATAATAAAATAATAAAATATTCATCTTTTATGCATACCTCCATGCATGAATTTCAA
This sequence comes from Cibotium barometz, assembly GCF_041138505.1. Taxonomy (NCBI): domain Eukaryota; kingdom Viridiplantae; phylum Streptophyta; class Polypodiopsida; order Cyatheales; family Cibotiaceae; genus Cibotium; species Cibotium barometz. The sequence continues at coordinate 62,794,165 of NC_141051.1, forward strand.
TTATGCTAAAAGTAACACTTTTATAATAAAATATTCATCTTTTATGCATACCTCTATGCATGAAATTCAATTATGCTAAAAGTAATACTTTTATAATAAAATATTCATCTTTTATGCATATCTCTATGCATAAAATTCAATTATGCTAAAAATAATACTTTTGATATAAAATTTTATCCATTATGCATACTTCTATGCATGAAAATAAAAATGATAAAAGTAACACTTTTGATATAAAAATTTATCTATTATGCATACTTCTATGCATAAAATAAAAATGATAAAAGTAATACTTTTGATATAAAAATTTATCTTTTATGCATAATATAAAAATTTAATTTTTCCATAATTGCAATGAAATTCTTTCAATTAATCTAGGATGATAATTCTTAGAATATGGTAGGAAGTCCTCTTTTCATGCTTTGAATGAAATTATTTTATGTGTAGTTTTTATAAAACTTTACCATAGCTCCGCTGCTATGACTGAAAAATCTCAATTATCTTAAAAGATAAAGCTTAATATTAAGGGAATGATTAGAATGATCCCTAATTGGATCATTAACCCATAATGGATTGAATCATCAATATTCATGAAATACATAAACTAAAAGCATAGGGAAAGCCATTAATTTGGTCTTAAGTATAGATTAATCTTGGATTAAGGAAAAGCTTTATGAAAAGCTTCATTTGGATTGAGAATAGGTCATGAGTATGACCATTTCTTGAGTGTGAGAGAGATATTACATAAAAACCATTAGAATTAAGCATAAATGGAAATTTATGTAATTCTTTACTATCATTCATTAATTACTTCAATAGCATTCAAAAAAAACCATTTCAATTAGGCTTCTTAAGCTTGAGAGGGGTTGAGAAGAGAGAAATATTGAGAGATTATAGAAAGCTCAAAATTCACCACTTACCTTACAAATTGCTTGATTCTTTGTTCACGGTAGAGGCTCCCAACCAATCAATTGGTTTAGTATGTTGATGGAGCCACCAATGGGGATTGAAGAAAGAGGGAAGCTCCAATTTCTTACAAATTGGAGAGAATTTCAGAGAATAGTAAATATTAGCATTATTTCAGCATAGTTCTAGAATAGTAAAATTCTCCTCCCTTTAACAAAGGTTTCATGTTCTATTTATAGGAGAGGGATGCTCTAACCAAAGCTAACTGATTTCTAGAATTTTCCAATTTCAGTTTGGTTGAATTTGGACTAGATTTGGATCTAGTTTGGTTCCTTTTTTATTCGATTTGGTTCCTTTTTGATTTGGTTTGGTTCAAGAGAGAGGAGAGATAAAAATATCACATTATTTTTGAGTTTAAAACTCATTCAAGCATGTGAAATATGCACCTCCTTTAATGGACTCCCCTTCCTTACATATGTGTCAAAATGGAATGATTATACCCAAAATATCTCATATTTTTAATATTGCTCATAGTTTTTTACTAATAAACCTTGTACATTTTCAACTCTTCATCTTATGTGAGCATTTACTCATTTTTGGATGCCCAAAATATCTCATATTTTTGATATTACTCATAGTTTCTTACTAATAAACCTTGTACATAGTCAACTCTTCATCTTATGTGAGCATTTACTCATTTTTGGGTATCTTCTTTTACAAAATTGGATTTATCTCCTCCCTACACATGGATTGATGCTATTGGCCCATATGAATCTTAATTGGACCATAATCTAAAAATTTCTGAAAATCTAGACCCTTAGGCTAAGGTCCTTTATACCCATTTTCAATTAATTCCAATTGCACATTGCAAAGTTCTTTTTGAATTTCTGTTTCAAGGGAACTTATTTTAATAAGATGAGTTATTTTTCTATCCAAAAATATTCATAATTTGAATATTCTCTCTCTAGAATATTTTCTCTCTCTATGTCAAAATAGGCAGAGACGAGATCTCTTATATTTCTGAAGAGGGAATTGATTACAGGGGAAGATGCTGGACATTTTGAGAGGCTGGGGAGGAATCTTACATTCTCTCCCACTTGAAAAATGCGAGATATCCTCATCTCGCAAACTGGGGGTAATTTCGCAAGATGCACGACTATGAGACTAAGAGAGAATTTAATTAAGATTAACCACCAAATAAAAAAGTCTCAAAGAGAGCAAGACTCAAGATAAGAACAAGATTTCAACTTTATTCACTCTTGGAACATATACAGTAAAGATAGAAGAACTTTTTACACTTCCATAAGCCCATCTATCATATGGTCACAAAAGCAGCACTCACAAGCTGCACACGTATAAGGTAACTCGTCTATGGGAATAACTCGGCTGGTTATTGCAGCACCTACCTCAGTGGTATGAGGTGATCTAACAAAAGGACCTCTGAGAGGCAAGTCAAAAACGGGATAAAGGCATATCTTCTGGTGAGGAAGAAAACATGCTAGTAAGAAGACCCGCTCAGAAAATCCACCATGCCTTGATCTCATCACGCAGTAGTATTGGGGACCCAAACCCAAAGCTTCAATAACCATAGCCAAACAGACATTGTTACGGAAGTGCTGTCGTCTCCACGGTGTTACCCTAGTTATATCTCGACAAGTCCGCCATTTGGTCTGAGCTACAGAAGTTCCCAAGTGAGGGCTCATACGCCTCTATAAAATCCTTCTTCACAGATTCGCTTGTGTCTTGAAGGTGAGAAATCATCATGGATAAAACCAGTTCTTGCTGCCAAGCCATGAAGGAAATTAAGAAAGGAAGGAGATCGATGGAAGTAAGATTACTGTGAGCAACAAGTAAAAGTTATGACTTATATAAAGGAAGGAGCTAGCGTAACCTAGAAGCCAACGGTATCTTGCCACTGAAGTTTTACCGTCTTTCCATGATTTGGGTTTGGCACATATTTCTATAGAAGGCTTACATGAAATACATTATGAACTTTGAGATGAGGAGGTAAAAGAAGCTTGTAGGCTAAGTCACCTACTTTCATTGAATTCAGATAAGGCTCACAATATCTGGGGGATAACTTCTTATACTCCCCAAGAGATAAAGAACTTCTTTTGGGCCGTACTCGAATGAAAACCAAAACCTTGGTATCCAAAACATTGATTTTCACTTCTAAACTCATTGTTTTGAATCCTTAAAACATGCGTGACTCCTGAGAAGTATTCTAGGGAAAGGGTCTTCCTTTTTTAAAACAGAATCTTTCTTTTATTTTTTTTAGAGAGGGAATAATTATAAGATCAATAAGGGAGATTCTTACTCCTGTAGACCTTGAAGGCTGGAGGAGAATCTTACATTGTACCCCACTTAAAAATGCGAGATGTCCTCATCTCGCAAAGTAGAGGACAACTCTTTTTCTTAAGATCCAATTTATTCTGGGGTTCCTTATATTCTGGTCAACCCAACAGAATACTGGGATAAATATCCCTTAGAACAATCCACTAATCTCATAGTGATTTGCTGAATTCGTTATCATCATTCCAGTTATGAATATCATCACAGGGACTCGTCCCATTAATCCTCATTGTGGTTTCGTTCAGATTATTATATTTCAACTAATTTCAAAAATCATCATTTTTCAATCAGAATTTTCAATCAGAATCCAATTCAATTCATCAATTCTCAAACAGAATTAAAAATCATATCAACCACATTCGAAATCATCATCTGGATAGCATTAACACTTATAATTTCAAGTCTTAGATTTACTCGTATATACTGTCAGTAAAGAGCTGCAGTTATACTCTCCGTATATACGGGTAGTCACGGCCCTTGGAATTATAAGGTAAATACCATCATGTCTAGGCCTCAAGCAAGTCAGGGATTCTATATAATTGCGGTACTTCCATCTGAAGACCCAATTACCAAATTACAAATTCCAGTTTGAATATGAAATTGTATGACTTATATCACACAATTACAACCTTTTTGTGTTTCTTGATAAATTTTTGACATATTTGTCTTCTCAGTTGATCTTTATTAGCCAATTGGCTCTGATACCAACTGTAAGATCCATGTCCCCACCATGCGACCGAATTCGGGGTACTAGCAACGGAAGTAGCACTTCTCGCGCGGGACAAGGGTCCCACACTCGGGGCCTCGCCCACGAATATCCGGACAAGAGACTAATCCGTCGGTTGTTCCAAAACCGAACCCGAAAAAACTTCCTTTACCGGAAAGCACGGGCGATTCCACCAGGATAACTTTTTACTCTAACGTAGTCAAGATCATTTCTGATCAAGCTGATCCAATTGCATCTATAAGATACTTGGTCAGATCAAGGAAGAACTTGCACTTGGATCATTGGGATCAACGCTTTTTTCCCCATTCAAGAGGCACAGCCGTTGATTCCTATCCATAGAACAATTACTGTCTGGGATTTACTTTATCTATCGTAATAACAAAAGTTGAGTCTTGATTTACGGATCCATCAGTCCAGCCTAACCCCATCCAATCCCATGGGTTAGCCAACCGCCCAACCACTGTAGTGATGGGATCCAATTAGGAATTTGGTTAGGTTTTGTCCCGGGTACTAGGGAAAAGAGTTCCAAGGCCCCCTAGCCGGAAGTTCATGCAAATATAAAACTAGTCACACCACTTACACACCCAATATGAAATTGCCTTTTTCTCAACATCAAAACAATCCTTTAATGAAAACCATTATGTCACTGGTGACAATCTTCCAATTTATCCGGTTGATTCAATTTCCCATCATTCCTTCATCAGAGTATTTATGGCATCATTGGCAACTAGAACGCTCACCACCTGTCCACTCAGGGACCTTTTCAATAGTTCCTAGCCCATAATACTCGGCAATATAATCACTTATCAAGATGAACTCTCGTTGAAGATCAGCAAGATCAACCAACAGATCCATATAAAGAGCCATGGACTCATCCATTGAAGACCAGCAAGGTCAATCAACCAGATCCATGCCCGGTTTCAGAAAACAACTCTTACTCCTTGTTCCAATATCTTCCTCGACGCATGCGTGGGTATCCTGGGCGACCCAGAGCCCGAGCACCGTATGGTCAGCACCCTCTAGGATCCTTGCAGGTGACCTAGCGCTTCACTCATAGGCCGCTTCCTTGGTCCCTCATCCACCGTACCGGAAGCTCACCATTTTAATCGAACCGAGGCTGGTCAAGACCTCGGCCGACCTTGCTACGCGAGACGTCCTCCATTGACTCTCCGTCAGCAGTTACAACTTTATCAGTTAGGTCTCCACGACCTTAATCACAAGACGGTCAAAATGCTTTCCCAGCATTCTTGACATAAAACAATCATTTACAAACAGTCACAAAATACAGTTTCTATATCAAACTCGCGTCTTTCCACATTATCCCTCCTCAATCCACATTACTTATTCCACATTCCCTTCATATGTACTCATTCTCATCCATTCATTCATATCGACGATACACTATTTCTCATACACATTCACATTCATTATTCTTCATACACATCCATGCATACATCCATTTTCACATCCTTATTCATACATCCACATCCACATACATACATGCACATTCACATCCATACATCCACATCTATATGCATACATCCACATCTGCATGTATACACCCACATCTATATGCATACATCCACATCTATATGCATACATCCACATCTATATGCATACATCCTAACTCATCCTTTATGCATACCTCTATGCAAGAATTTCAATTGTGATAAAAGTAACACTTTTACAATAAAATAATCAAATTTTTTTTCTTTTTTTTTTGTAATATTTTTATAATAAAATAATATTTATTTATTTTTTTCATTTCTATGCACGAAATTCAATATGATGAAAATAACATTTTTATAATAAAATAATCATTTTTTTCTTTACAATTTTATAATAAAATAATAAAATATTCATCTTTTATGCATACCTCCATGCATAAATTTCAATTATGCTAAAAGTAACACTTTTATAATAAAATATTCATCTTTTATGCATACCTCTATGCATGAAATTCAATTATGCTAAAAGTAATACTTTTATAATAAAATATTCATCTTTTATGCATATCTCTATGCATAAAATTTAATTATGCTAAAAATAACACTTTTGATATAAAATTTTATCCATTATGCATACTTCTATGCATGAAAATAAAAATAATAAAAGTAACACTTTTGATATAAAAATTTATCCATTATGCATACTTCTATGCATAAAATAAAAATGATAAAAGTAGAAGTATGCATAAAATAAAAATGATAAAAGTAATACTTTTGATATAAAAATTTATCTTTTATGCATAATATAAAAATTTAATTTTCCCATAATTGCAATGAAATTCTTTCAATTAATCTAGGATGATAATTCTTAGAATATGGTAGGAAGTCCTCTTTTCATGCTTTGAATGAAATTATTTTATGTGTAATTTTTATAAAAATTTTACCATAGCTCCGCTGCTATGACTGAAAAATCTCAATTATCTTAAAAGATAAAGCTTAATATTAAGGGAATGATTAGAATGATCCCTAATTGGATCATTAATCCATAATGGATTGAATCATCAATATTCATGAAATACATAAACTAAAAGCATAGGGAAAGCCATTAATTTGGTCTTAAGTATAGATTAATCTTGGATTAAGAAAAAGCTTTATGAAAAGCTTCATTTGGATTGAGAATAGGTCATGAGTATGACCATTTCTTGAGTGTGAGAGAGATATTACATAAAAACCATTAGAATTAAGCATAAATGGAAATTTATGTAATTCTTTACTATCATTTACTTCAATAGCATTCAAAAAAAAACCATTTCAATTAAGCTTCTCAAGCTTGAGAGGGGTTGAGAAGAGAGAAACATTGAGAGATTATAGAAATTTCAAAATTCACCACTTACCTTACAAATTGCTTGATTCTTTGTTCACGGTAGAGGCCCCCAACCAATCAATTAGTTTAGTATGTTGATGGAGCCACCAATGGGGATTGAAGAAAGAGGGAAGCTCCAATTTCTTACAAATTGGAGAGAAGTTTAGAGAATAGTAAATATTAGCATTATTTCAGCATAGTTCTAGAATAGTAAAATTGGAGAGAATTTTAGAGAATAGTAAATATTAGCATTATTTCAGCATAGTTCTAGAATAGTAAAATTCTCCTCCATTTTTTCAAAGGATTCATGTTCTATTTATAGGAGAGGGATGCTCTGACCAAAGCTAACTGATTTCTAGAATTTTTCAATTCAGTTTGGTTGAATTTAGACTAGATTTGGATCTAGTTTGGTTCCTTTTTTATTCGGTTTGGTTCTTTTTTTATTTGGTTTGGTTCAAGAGAGAGGAGAGATAAAAATATCACATTATTTTTTAGTTTAAAACTCATTCAAGCATGTGAAATATGCACCTCCTTTAATGGACTCCCCTTCCTTACATATGTGTCAAAATGGAATGATTATACCCAAAATATCTCATATTTTTAATATTGCTCATAGTTTTTTACTAATAAACCTTGTACATTTTCAACTCTTCATCTTATGTGAGCATTTACTCATTTTTGGATACCCAAAATATCTCATATTTTTTATATTACTCATAGTTTCTTACTAATAAACCTTGTACGTAGTCAACTCTTCATCTAATGTAAGCATTTACTCATTTTTGGGTATCTTCTTTTACAAAATTGGATTTATCTCCTCCCTACACATGGATTGATGCTATTGGCCCATAGGAACCTTAATTGGACCATAATCTAAAAATTTTTGAAAATCTAGACTCTTAGGCTAAGGTCCTTTATACCCATTTCCAATTAATTCGAATTGCACATTGGAAAGTTCTTTTTGAATTTATGTTTCAGGGGAACTTATTTTAATAAGATGAGTTATTTTTTTATCCAAAAATATTCATAATTTGAATATTCTCTCTCTAGAATATTTTCTCTTTCTATGTCAAAACAGGCAGAGACGAGATCTCTTATATTTCTGAAGAGGGAATTGATTACAGGGAAAGATGCTGGACATTTTGAGAGGCTGGGGAGGAATCTTACAAAGAGCACAGAAGGAGGGAGCTATGGAAAGCTCAACCTTCACTCCATGCCACATGCATACAAGAGGGACCTTGGTAGAGAGACAAGAGAGGGGAGAGGAGAGAAGAAGATAGATCATCACCATCCCTAACATGCACACACAACAATCAAGCATGCAAGAATCTACACACAAGCAAGCATCCACAAGCAAGAGAGAGAGAGAGAGAGAGAGAAGAAAACCTCAAATGAGACTAATGGGATTGTCCCTTTTCATATTCCATAAAATTTCTTATATACAAGAGCTCTCATTTTACAATGGTCGGCCACCCATTTACAATTTGGGGGCACAAAACTAGCTTCCTAGCTCTATGTACATCTCTTTCCTATGACTGGCATTACACAAGCCATAAGCTCGGTCATCCCATGTCTCTTTTATCAATTAGCACTTTGCACGGTTACAAAAAGATAGGTTACAAGAAGCGTAGCCATGCTTGAAAAATAATGTTAACTGGAGTGGTTAACACATGCTTCTTCTTGACAAAGTATATGGAGTAATTAGCCCCCTTTCTAACCTATGTATATGCTTGACCAATCATCGTTTTACATGTCCTTGGTCTCTCTTTTTGGGGATTTATTTTGTATATGTCTTTGCCCTTTTTTGCGCGGGAGTTTGGGCCTATGAGCCTACCCACCTCTTGCGTCTTTTGGCTTCTTAGGCCACTCTTTCTCCTCCTTTCACTTTGACTAAAGTTCTTTATTTGTTTTACATTTTTGACGGACCAAGGCTCTCAATTAACTTTTCTCATCCAAAGGTTGCCTTCTCTTATTTTGTCATGATTTTTAATTTTCATGGGTGGCTAACGAGCCCTTTCTCACATGGCTCATTGTTTCTCCTTCATATAACTATGCTTGTTTTGGCATTGTTGTCCATGTATAGCCTCTTTGACTAGCTTGGATTGCATGTGATGAGCCATCAATCCATACAACTTTTCAGGTGTCTTTCATCTATCTTGTGCTCTTTTTGTGTTTTCGATCCAAGTCCCTCAAGGCCAACCAAGTGAGATCATCATCAATGTGAGATAAATATTATGCAAGGTGCACATACTTGCTTATTTTGGTTTCTCTCACCAAGGCTAAAATTTGTCACATGTCTATGACTTCCAAGCTTATATTTTATTTCATTTCTCTTTGGCTCTTTCATAGCTCTAAATCGTGATGCCAAATTTATATCCAAAATGTGTAAGAAAGCGCATTATGGGCCCAAGGCCATGGACAACTAGTAAGTAGGTGTGAACTCTTGGGTGGAGTATAAATACCAATGTAAATGGGATTATGGCTCATTCATGATAATGTTATCTATTCCAAGAATCAATGGTGAGCTACTCCCGTGAGATGCTAAGTGGTGACTCCTTCATGAGCCACTCCCTTGGTGAGGGACTAACCCACCCCAGTTACTTTCTTTCATTGGTATCAAAGCATGGCTTTTGATCCATGATTTTTAATTTTCTTTTCTTCTTCTCATTTCGTGAAATTTCTGCTTCATTTGATTCATGGGGAAAGGGGATATGGCTAAGGTAGAGTTTGTGGTTCAAATCTGAGCATATGGACCTAATTTTTTTTTAATGAGTGGACCAAATTGGGGAAAATTCACTAATCTTGATTAGCAGTTGTTAATCAAAAACGTTTTTCTGTTTGGGAGCTTTCTTGCAAACCCTAGCCATGGAATCTCAACATGAGCAAAGGGCATTGAGTCTCTCATGTATCTAGCAATGTTTTATGAAGTATTTCACCTATTTTCCATGAGCAATGGGGCTCCCAATGTGGCTGAAAATCACTACCAAAGCTGCCCACGTTTTTCACCCAAGTGACCCTAATCTTCATCTCCTTCAACAAATTCAAGCATTAAGGCTTCCCGGGTGACATTGGTGAGTTGCTCCATCACTTCCTTACAATTTTGAAGCATTCTTTCAAGCTATGGAGTGAATTAGGGTTTTATTACACATAAAACCCTCATTTTCAGAAATTGGACTTTAATCATGGCCATTCATGCTCTTCTTTATGCATTATGAATGCTTAAATGCTACACATAGCCATTCAATGCTATGCCTTGCATATTGGCATAAGTGAGCATAGCTTTGGGCACATTTGGGGGATTGAATAAAATGTTTTGGGTTGGAAGCCCGCTTTTTGGTGACACCGTTTTCCATTGCCGGTTGCAGGTTTTTGGTCATAACTCTCTCATACGAACTCCGTTTTTGGAGTTCTAGTACTCAAAACGACCGGCTCCTCGTCCTCTTCGAGACGAGCTATAGGTCTTGAGGTACAGGATTCAGCAAGTGCTCTCTGTTTTCACTTTTGTACTGGATTTTCTAGTCCCGAGCGGGAACTCGCGCCCAGAACGCGACCCGAGATCACCGCTCCGTGACACTTGGATGTTGTTGATGTATGTGGAAATGTATTGACATTGCCATGAGTGGATGTGATGAAGGAAGCACTATGAACCATGTATTATGATATGAATGAGCATGAGTCATGCTATAAATCAATTGTAAGTCAACTCTACTCATTCATTTGAGCTTGTAACCACATTCCACTCACGATTGTACCCCACTTTATTCCTAGAATCTAGAATGAAGTAAGGGTACCTTGGCATTTGGAGGAGAGGCCAAGGGGAGAATGTCTTGAATCTTCCTTGCCGTTAGTGCCGGGTAACGCGGTAAGGAAGAGGATTAGGTACTTGGTGGTAAAGAAATGGCCTCAACCTTCACCTTGGATGTAAACTTGGTGAAGGGGTGAGAAGTGCTTGGCCGGGAGATCGGCAAGCATCAACGCGCTTCATCGACCACTTCATTCGACTTGAGCAAACAAGCAAATCCTCTACATCGACTTCTTATGCAAAAGGACAAAATTGATGCCATAAGGTCACATGCTCAAATGGAAAAATGATTGAGGATTGATCTGCTTACAGTGGTCAAATGCATAAGGATTTTAATACTTGATTGAGATGCTTTGATTTGATTGAGATTTGGTGCAAAAAGAGGGGAGACTATGGCAAAATTTTTACAAAATTTGCCTACTTGCAGCCAAGACAAATCCTTGAATTTCTAGGGTTTTTCAAAAGCTTTTCAAATCTGTCCTGAAAGCCCTTCAATCTACCCGAAAACCTCTTTCAAACAAGCTAAAGATCACTCAAATCGGAGTAGTATTGAGCGGTCAAAGTCAAGAGTTGACTTTCAGCTAGAATAGTTGACTGGTCAAAGGCTGTTGACTTTTTCAAATCTGTTTTTGGGGATCCTTACTCGTCTCGTCAAGAGCTTCGCATCGATATAAAGATCACCCAAATCGGATAAGAATTGAGCGGTTAATATCAAGAGTTGACTTTCAGTCGGTACAGTTGATTGGTCAAAGGCTGTTGACTTTTTCAGATCTGTTTTTTGGGATTCTTATTCGTCTCGTCGAGAGCTTCGTGTCGATATAAAGATCACCCAAATCGGATACCGTTTGAATAGAGAAAAAAAATCAAGTAAGTGGTCTTTGCAAGGAGGGATCAATTGCGCGCATGGAAATGACTAGAGGAGGTCAAAACAAGGGAGCCCGGAATGAAAATGATCAAAGACAACCGGAAGCAATGATGGCAACGAGTTCATCAATGAGGAATGAAGAAAGTTCAACCATAAAAGCACCATCTCCAGATGAATCTCAACCAGTGGAAATGCCTCAATCTTTGGGAACTACTCCGCTAACAGTGGACATGATGTTAATGGCTATGGAGAGTATGTTTCAAAGGATTGAAAATAACCAAACAAATTGGCAACAACAATTTGGTGAACACCTCATGGAACGGTTCAACAAGCGACACCACTACCTGGATGATGTGATGCAAAGAGGGTTAAAAGACTTGGAGAAAGCCATTAGTGAATTGGCTCCTCTCAAGCTCAACCAAGAAGCCGATATGAATGCAATGGATTGTGTACATTATGATGCCAAACATGATGGAAAGCCTTCTATGCCAGAAGAGAACAAAGTAAGACAAATGATGCCACCTCAAATGATGCCACATTCTTCTTACATGGACAAGGGCAAGAGACCTATGGGTGATGCTTCTTATGAGAGATCCAATGCCAGTATTCCAAGAACTTCATCCTTTATGCAAGATGCAAGAAGAGGGTATGAACATAAGGGATTTAAAGATGCAGGTGATTGGCAATTGGAAGATGAGCAAATGCATAGACACTTGGGTGAAGGAAGAGGATTTGATGATCCAAGAGCACGGCAGAGTGGTTCAAGAATGCATGGTGATTTTGACAATGCTGTGAAGGACAAAATCATATTTAATAAGTTCAAAGGAGAATCAAATTCTATCGAAGACTTTGAAGAGTGGGCAAACAAGATGGATCTCTACTTCGAAATCAGCCCAAGGAGCGAGATTACCAAAGTCTACTTCGCCTCACTTCATCTTGAAGGTTTTGCTCACACTTGGTGGAGGAGGAAGCAATCTCATGGTTATGTCATCACTACTTGGGAAGAATTCAAGAATGACATGGCAGAAGAGTTTACTTCTCGCATGCAAAGGGACAATCACATTATGGAATGGGACAAGCTAGAGCAAATCACTACCGTGAAGGAATATTCTCACAAGTTTCTAAAGCTTCTATTATACTTGGACGACTTTGATGAGCATTATCTTGTTGTCAAGTATATAAGGAGCTTGAAAGCTCCTATTGGTGGTGATGTCAAGTCTCATGAACCCGCCACTTTGAAGAAGGCAATGATGCTTGCAGAAATTCATGAAGAGAAGTACTTGACAAAGTGAGCTAGCAAAGGGAATATCAAAGGGGAAGTGATCACAAGGACTGACATGGGTTCTCATGCAAACACAAGACCTAATCTTCCAAGATTTCCTACCGTGTATGGTAGAGGGTCTAATAGACTTCCATTTAAACCACCATTTATGTCCAACAAAGCTACATACAATGAGTCCAAGCCAGCAAATGGGGGTTCAAAAAGCAAGGTTATCAAGGAGGACCATTTGCATGAAATGAGGCTCAAAGGTCTATGTTTCAAATGTGGAGAAAAATGGAACAAGGATCACTTCAAAGTATGCAAATCCAAGGATATTTCCATAAGCTACATTATCACTGAGGACAATGCTAATCATGAGAAGGAGGAATTCCTTGAATGCAATGATGCCTTAGGATGGGGAGATCCTCATGAGGGTGGAGGTTCTCATGATGATGGTTTTGATGAAGAAAATCTCGAGTTTCCTTTTGATCCGGGTGGGAAAATAAAGTTTGCTCATGACAAAATGGATAATGGGATGCCTCTATGCGTGTGGAATGAAAACAATAGTGCACATACTACCTTGTGTACAATCTCTCATGATGCTTATGCGGGAAGTAAGGGTGCCAACACATTGAGATTGAAGATCAAGGTGAATGGGAGAACAGCATATGCACTCATTGATACTGGAAGCACGCATAGTTTTGTCAATAAAAGGTCTTTGAACACTCTCAAAATGCAACCAACTTCTTTACCAAACAAGCACATGGTGCAAGTGGCCAATGGTGATTCAATGGGTTGCAATATCAAGTGTCAAAGTACAGAATTGGAGTTGTCCAAGAGCTACTCTTGCAAAGTTGATCTTTTGGTGATTGAGTTGGGACCAATTGACATAGTACTTGGATGTGATTGGCTGTCCACTTTGAACTCTTTTACCATGAACTTACAGAAAAGTTTCATGAGTTTTGTGCATCATGGAGGGGTTATTACATTGAATGGAATGCAAAGGTCCAAGCTCTTCATGATCAATGCTACTCAAATGAAGAAAGAGTTCAAGAAAGAGGGCTATGTTTATGTACTACAGCTTTGCAAAGAGGAAGATAATAGCAAAAAGGATTGCATCGAAAATGTGGACATGGTTAAGCTACTCAAGGATTATGAAGATGTGTTTACCATGCCAAAATCAATGCCGCCAAAGAGGAGTGTTGATCACGCTATTGATTTGGAACCAAATGCCAAACCAATCAACAAGCCTCCCTATCGTTTGTCAAAGGTTGAAAAGGAAGAGGTGGCAAAGCAAGTCAAAGAACTCATTGACATGGGATGGGTTGAACCAAGTCAATCTCCTTTTGCTTCTCCGGTGCTACTTGTGAAGAAAAAGGATGGTACTTTCCGCATGTGCATTGATTACCATGATTTGAATAAGATCACCATCAAAAATCGATTTCCAATACCAAGGGTGGATGATCTTTTGGATGAGTTGAAGGGTGCCACATGCTTTTCAAAGATTGATTTGCGTTCCGGATACCATCAAATAAGGATGAAAAGTGGTGATGAGTTCAAAACAGCATTTCGTACGGAAAGGGGTCTTTACCAATTCATGGTTATGCCGTTTGGATTATGCAATGCACCGGCAACTTTTCAAGCATTGATGAACAAAGTGCTTCAACCTTTCCTCTACAAGTTTGTATTGGTCTTTTTCGACGACATACTTATCTATAGCAAAGATGAGGAAGTGCATTTGAAGCACGTGAAAGAGGTTTTGGAGGTCTTGAGGCAAAACAAGTTGTATGTTAAGGAGACAAAATGTACCGGTGGAATATTTGGGTCACATTGTGAGCAAGGATGGCATTTGTGTGGATCCAAAGAAAGTGGAATGTATTAGGAATTGGCCGGTTCCTTCAAACACTACTCAATTGAGGGGATTTTTGGGGTTATCTTCATTCTATAGGCACTTTATTGCCCACTATGCAGAAATTGCAACCCCAATGACGGACAAATTGAAGAAGGAAACCTTCTTTTGGGATGCCATTGCCAACAAAAGCTTTGAAGATATGGAGAAGATGCTCACATCAGCACCTATTTTGGTATGTCCAGACTTCACCAAACCTTTCACAATAAGGGCGGATGCAAGTGGAAGAGGGATTGGTGCGGTACTTTACCAAGACCATGAAGTCATGGCTTATGAAAGTAGAAAGCTGAATGACAAAGAAAGAGAACTCCATGTGTATGAGCAAGAGATGATTGCTATACTCCATGCTATCAAGAAATGGCACCATTACTTATATGGGAGTCATTTTTATGTGAGGAGTGATCATAGGGTGCTGAAGTATTTCCTCACACAACCCAATTTGTCTCCTAAGCAAAGAAGGTAGGTAGCAACACTACAAAACTATGATTTTGAAATCACATACACAAAGGGCAAAGAAAATGTGGTTGCCGATTCCTTGTCTCGTATGTGGGCCTGCTCATTGTATGCTATTTCTGAGGTGCATAAAGATTGGATCATGGAGATACAAGAAGAGTACTTGTTTGATGAAGAAACCTCACAAATAGTGCAGAAATTACAGCAAGGTGTATGTGAAGAGTTACCCCATTATGAGCTGAAAAATGGTCTCCTCTACTACAAAGGAAAAGTCTACTTGGTTCCTACTTCATCATTTATCAAGAAGATCATGGAAGAGATGCATTGTACTCCTATGGCTGGTCATTTGGGTGTCTACAAAACCTTTGATGCAATAAGGAAAAGTTTCTTTTGGAAGGGGATGTGGAAGAGCATTCATGCTTATGTAAGTGGGTGCCGGTCATGTCAATTGAACAAGGATTCTACACATAAACCGGGAGGTTTGCTTCAGCCATTGCCCATTCCCGAAGGCAAATGGAGTCATATATCAATGGATTTCATTACTAACCTTCCGCGCACAAAGAAAGGGTGGGACAGCTTGTATGTTGTGGTGGATAGATTGACCAAAGTGGCCCATTTCATTCCTTCCAAGGTCACATATTCAGCCCAAAATGTTGCCAAGCAATTTGTTGATGGGGTTTTCAAGTTGCATGGTATGCCATCACAAATTGTGAGTGATCGTGATGTCAAATTCATGAGCACTTTTTGGAGAACATTGTTTGAATATATGGGAACCAAGCTTACTCCAAGCACCGCCTATCATCCCGAAACCGATGGTCAAACAGAAAGAGTAAACAAATGGGTGGAAACATATCTACGCCACTATTGTCATGATACTCAAAGCACATGGGATGATTGGTTACCTTTGGCTGAGTTTGCTTACAACTCAACATATCATGTGAGCATTGGCATGTCACCCTTTGAGGCTTTATATGGTTACAAGGTCAATTTGCCTATGTTGGTGGGTACATATGAGACTTCTAACCATAATGCCAAGGAGGAAGCTGAAAGGATGCAAGCTTTGTTGCAACAATGAAAAAGTAATTTGAAGGTTGCACAAGAGAAAATGAGACAATATGCCAATGTTCATCGAAGACCATTGGAATTCAAAGTGGGAGATTGGATTCTTTTGAGAATACCAAAGTCAAGATATGGGTCTTTGAAGGGAAGCACCAACACCAAGCTAGCTCATCGCTATTATGGTCCTTATCAAGTGATACGAAGAGTTGGGGAGGTTGCATATCAACTCTTACTTCCATCTACAACAAAGATTCATGATGTGTTTCATGTCTCTCACTTGAAAGGATATGTGGGTATGATCGATCAAATGGTTGATGAGTTACCTCCAATGAATGAAGAGGGAATGATTGAATACATTCCAGAAGCTATCTTGGGTACAAGGAAAAAGGTACTTCGCACTCGTACCTTGGTGGAGTATCTTGTTCAATGGAAAGGTTTACCTAAGGAAGAAGCTTCATGGCAACCTATTTCAGCATTGGAGGAATATGAAGCATTGATAGAGCAATATGGGTTGGTGTAAATTCAGCCACATGGAACATTCTTCTCCGAATTTGGGGTATTCATTTGAGGTTTCGAGGACGAAACCATTGGGGAAGGGATGGTTTGTAAGAAAGCGCATTATGGACCCAAGGCCATGGACAACTAGTATAAGTAGGTGTGAACTCTTGGGTGGAGTATAAATACCAATGTAAATGGGATTATGGCTCATTCATGATAATGTTATCTATTCCAAGAATCAATGGTGAGCTTCTCCCGTGAGATGCTAAGTGGTGACTCCTTCATGAGCCACTCCCTTGGTGAGGGACTAACCCACCCTAGTTACTTTCTTTCAAAATGGCTTTTTCTACCTCATACATTTTGGTGAATGCATCTTCAAGTGGTAGTGGCCTTGCTAACCTCACATGGACTTACAATGAGCCTAACAAACCCTTGATAAAGCTCTCCATCAATAATCTTTCATCATAACTATGGTGATCACAATGTTTTCTTTTAAACTTGGTAAATCTACCCACATATCTTTTCACTGTCTCATTTTCTCCTTGAAAAAAACCACCCAAGGCCATTAGGGCATTTAATGAGCTCAAGGTCTCGGGGGGTTCACTATAAGTAAACCGCTCAAGGTCTCGGGGGGTTCACTATCACGCGTATTCAAGGCCTATTTTTAAAATCCCTTATCTATAAATTTTTCATGAATGAAACATACCCTTTTTCTATTCAACTTGTGAATACCCCCTTTAAATGATGGTACCCTTTTGTATGTAAAAAATGTGTAAAAAAGGGATTTTAAAAAACCCTTCTGTTGAACCCATGTGCTATGCTTACATATTTATGAGTGACCCCCCAAGCTCAAGGTATGTAGGATCCCTGGCCCCATTGTGCAATGAATTTGGGGGTGCTAGCAGCGGAAGTAGCACTTCTTGCACAGGGCAGGGTCCCACACACTCGGGGCCTCGCCCCACGGATATCCAGACAAGAGACTAATCCATCGGTTCTTCCAAAACCGAACTCGAAAAAACTTCCCTTACCCGGAAAGCATGGGCGATTCCTCCAGGATAACTTTTCTCTAACGTAGTCAAAAGCCTGAACTTGGGATGAGCTTGACAAGCTCTATGGAGCTCGTGGTAAGAATTCCAAGATCTCACTTAAAATTGAATTTTTCAGCTTGGAACTCAAAGAGGGAGATGGCATTGGAGCCTTCATCTCTCACTTGAAGGACCTTATGGCTCAACTTGCATCAGTGAATGCGAGAATGGATGAAGATGATGCAGTGGCTGTTTTGCTAAAAGCAGTCAAGAAGGTGTACCCCACCTTAGTCACCACCCTGAAGAACATACCTAATCCCACCCTTGAAGGAGTCATTCAATCTTGTCTTGATGAAGAAAAGAGGCCAAAGGGAGGAGCTGAATCTTCAAATGTAACAACTTCATCGAATATCGAACAAGCTTTATCACATCAAGTGATCAAAGTAAGATGTGTCCATTGTAAAAAGGTGGGTCATTTGGCAAATAATTGTTGGATCAAATATCCCAACAAAATAAAATGTAACAAGTGTAAACAAACGGGACATATCACTTCTAAATGTCCTAACAAAGAGTCAGAGCTAACTTTGTATCAGCCTCTAACTCCACTGAGAAATTGTTTTAAGTCTCAATGTAACCACACCTACATTCCTAACCTTGTACGCCTAATGTTATAAAGGCATCCTATGTCCAATACCACCTATTCCAATTTTTTTCATAGTTGGTATTGAGGGGGGGTATTAAGAGACTAAGGTTATGTAAAAGGGGAGGAGAAGGGTGTGTGTGTGAATGGACTTATGGTCCACTAGCTCACCTATTTAAAGGTGGAGCTAGAAGGCATTTCATGAGCAAGAAGCTTAGTTGTATTTTGAGCAACTTAATAAGCAAGATCTTTTCTTGTATTTTGTGAGTCTCTCTCCTCCACATATTTGATCTAGCAGATGGGTCTCCACGACCTCATTCACAAGACGATCAAAATGCTTCCCCAGCATTCTTGACATAAAACAGTCATTTAAAAACAGATTTCACATACAATTATAGTTCCAACAATATTTCCATCTTTTCTCATTACTCCACATCCTTTCACATTAGACATCATCCACACATCAATCCACATCATCCATACATCCATCCACATCAATCCACACGTCAATCCACATCATTCAAACATCCATGCACATCAATCCACATTATCTACACATCAATCCACCTCATCCATACATCCATCCACATCATCCACATCAATCCACATCCTTCACTCATCATACACACCAATCCACATCCTTCACTCATCATACACACCAATCCACATCATCCACCACATTATCCACACATCCATCCATATCTTCCATACACCATCCACATCAATCCACACGTCAATCCACATCATCCAAACATCCATGCACATCAATCCATATCATAATTACATCCATCCACATCATCCACATCAATCCACATCATTCACTCATCATACACACACCAATCCACATCATCCACATCAATCCACATTATCCACACATCCATCCATATCTTCCATACATCCATCCATATCTTCCATACATCCATCCACATCAATCCACACGTCAATCCACATCATCCAAACATCCATCTACATAAACCCACATTATCCACACATCAATCCACATTCATTTCATAAGTATTCCCATTCTCTTCTAGTCATCTTTTTCTATCTCATCACTTATTTCCTCATTTATACATTAACATCTATCCAATTTACATCGCATCTTATCATATTCATTTCACATCACATCTCATTCATTCACATCCTATATCACAGTTTACATTGCATCTTATCACATTGATTCACATCCCGATTCACATGCTAACACATTCATTCACATCCTATATCATTCATTCACATTTATCTGATTCACATCACATCTCATCACATCTATTTACCTCTCATCCTCATCACATCTATTCTCATCACATCCATTCTCTATTCATTCCCATCTATCTGATTCGCATCCCATCTCATCACACCTATTTACCTCTCATTCTCATCACTTCTATTTCCTTCACATCCATTCTCTATTCATTCTCATCTATCTAATTCCTATCACATCTCATCACACCTATTTACCTCTCATTCTCATCACTTCTATTCCCATCACATCCATTCTCTATTCATTCTCATATCACATATCACCACATCTATCTACCCCTCATTCTCATTACTTCTATTCTCATCACATCCATTCTCATCTATCTGATTCATATCACATATCATCACATCTATTTACCTCTCATTCTCATTACTTATATTCTCATCACATCCATTCTCTATTCATTCTCGTCTATCTGATTCATATCACATATCATCACATCTATTTACCTCTCATTCTCATTACTTCTATTTTTATCACATCCATTTATAGAATGTAAGAGAATTCTTATTTTTGATATAAAGAATCTTTACACATCTATTTATGCATAAGAACAACTTCAGTGGGAAATAACACTTTTATAAAAATCCGTTTATGCATCTAATTATGCATAAATTTAATTTTAAGGAGAATAACACTTTCAAAATAAAAATAAATCTTTTATGCATCTTTCTATGCATAAATTCAATTTTAATGAGAATAACTCTTTTGAATTTAAAAAAAATCTTTATGCATCTTTCTATGCATAAAATCAAAATTGATGAGAATAACTCTTTTGAAATAAAAATAAATTTCTTTATGCCTCTTTCTAGGCATAAAATCAAAATTGATGAGAATAACTCTTTTGAAATAAAAATAAATTTCTTTATGCATCTTTCTATGCATAAAATCAAAATTGATGAGAATAACTCTTTTGAAATAAAAATAAATTTCTTTATGTCTCTTTCTATGCATAAAATCAAAATTGATAAGAATAACTCTTTTGAAATAAAAATAAATTTCTTTATGCATAAAATCAAAATTTGATGAAAGTAACGCTTTTATAATAAAAAAAAATCTTTTATGCATCTATTTATGCATAAAATCAAAATTGATGAGAATAACTCTTTTGAAATAAAAATAAATTTCTTTATGCACCTTTCTATGCATAAAATCAAAATTGATGAGAATAACTCTTTTGGAATAAAAATAAATTCTTTATGCACCTATTTATGCATAAAATCAAAATTGATGAGAATAACTCTTTTGAAATAAAAATAAATTCTTTATGTACCTTTCTATGCATAAAATCAAAGTTGATGAGAATAACTCTTTTGAAATAAAAATAAATTTATTTATGCATCTATTTATGCATAAAATCAAAATTGATGAGAATAACTCTTTTGAAATAAAAATAAATTCTTTATGCACCTTTCTATGCATAAAATCAAAATTGATGAGAATAACTCTTTTGAAATAAAAATAAATTTCTTTATGCATCTATTTATGCATAAAATCAAAATAACACTTTTAGGATACTTAAATGGTGGGGATTACTCTTTTTGAATAATAAAAGATAAAACTTACTTCAACAATTTTTAGAAAATTTTGCCATAACCTCCTTTGTATGGCTCACCATTTTTTAAATTTTTCTATCTTAAAATTATCTCCAAATGGTTTTAAGCACTCTAAACTAATCAAATTTCACCTTTAAAAGAGAAACAATATGAAAAGTTTAATTCCAACAATTAGATCACTTAACTAGGATAAAGAAGGACTGATTTTAAGAATAAGAAAGGGGGAAAGCCTTTCCAAGAAGACATAGCATCTGTTTATCATTTTAAGATAACAAACAATTTAGAAAACCATTAAAAGAATAAGAAAAAGTAAGATTTCTTACTTACACGAAATTTTGGGAGCTTTCCTTTAGCTTGATGGTTTGAGGGATCTACTCTTGTTTGCAACAAGAGTGGCCACCAATTCTTTAGAAGAGGGAATGGTCAAAAACTAGTGAATTATTAAGAAATTCACAGTTCTTGGCTCTTGGGAGAAGCAGAATGACAGTGTATAAAACACTATTAAGCTTCAACAAAGGGTGAGGCTTCTATTTAAAGAAAAAAGTGAGCTTCTAACCAAGCAAACTGATTCTAAAATTTTTCAGATCAGTTTGGTCAAATTTTGACCATTTTTAGGTTAGTTTAGCTTACTTTTTAGATCTAGTTGAAGCAGGAGAGAGGAGAGATGAAAATATCTCATTATTTGTGAGTTTAAAACTCAACCACACATGTGAAATAGGCGCCTCCTTCATGAGGGAAATTCCCCCACACTGAGGTGTCAAAAATTCATCATTTCTCTAAATATCTCTTCTTTTTTAACTAATATCCTTGTCCTTAGTCAACTCTTCATCTTATGTGAGTATTCACTCATTTTTGGGAGAGATTTTCTTTATTTCTTATATTTATCTTCTCCACACATTTGGATGAATCTGATTGGCCCCTCAAAACCTTAATTTAAAATTTTTTAAAAATCTGGACCCCTAGGATAAGGCCTTTTGAAAATCTGGACCCCTAGGATAAGGCTTTTTGAACAGATTATAATGATCTCTAATGCACCTTCTGAAAATATTTCTGAACTTCTGTTTTGGGAGAATTTATTTTAATAAGAAGAGATATTTTTCCATCTAAAAATATTCAAAATCTGAATAACCTCTCTTTAGAACATTTCTTTTATATTTTGGAAGAGGGATTTGATTACAGGGGAAGATGCTGGACATCTTGAGAGGTTGGGGAGGAATCTTATAAGGTAGGTGTAAAATGCTCAAGTAAGGCCGCTACTACCCCTCCCAGGTTAGTGATTCTATGTGGTTCATGCTTCTCCATGTCATAGAACCAGTTTTTAGCTTTTTTGTTCAAGTTAATGAGAAACATGCTTTCCACTCCTTGTGGAGCATGTATCTAGCTACCATACATTGAAGAATAAAATCTCTAACATGAGTGTCTTCTTTCTCATTGGGAATCAATCACTCCATTTTATTTTGGATATATATTAAACATGCCAGCTCCAAATTTGTCGGAGATTGTAGATCTAGATTCTACTCTTCAAGATCTTTCCAATGATATGTCACATGAGGGGGTTTTGACAAAATTTTGATGGACAAGTTCACCATGATCCCATTTTTCAAATGGGAATGGGTTTTTTCCCAAATTATCTAATATGGTGTTAAATGTGCATTTGCTATAAGGTGAAGCATCGTGCTTGGTCACATTGTATCAAAAAAGAGGCTAGTCGTAGACCTAGAAAAGATTAAGGCCATACAAAACATGCTAGCTCCGAAGAATGTCAAGCAAGTGGAAAGATTAGTGGAAAAAGTGACGTGGCACACAAGATTCATCAAGTATCTTACACACATAGCTCACTCCTTGTATTAGTTGACATAAAAGAATGCAAAATTTGAATGGAGTGATGCCAAAGAGCATGTGAATTGCTCAAGAAAATGGTAACAATAGCACTGATAATGGCAAACCCAGACTGAAATAAGATATTCCATGTCTATGCGGATGCCTTTGATAAGGCCATTGGGAGTGCACTCATGCAGGAAAAAGAGATGGGGTACATGTAGCCCATTTACTATACAAGCAAGGCACTCACCCCAGCAGAAAGAAACTACAATACCACAGAGAGGGAAGCATTGGGAATGATCTGCTCTGTCAACAAATTTATGCATTATCTTATGGGAAAAAAGTTTGTTTTGCATGTGGATCATCAAGCACTTATCTACCTGGTGAATAAAGCATTCTTGGTAGGCAAAATGGCAAGATGGATGCTTATCCTGCAAAGCATTTGATTTTGTCATATAGCACACTCTCGAGAAAGAAAATATGATAGCAGACTTCTTGTCAAGATGATGAACAGAAAGAAGAAATGCAAGATCAATTACTAGATGCAGACTTCTTCTCACTAAATGCGGAAGAAGAAAATTGGTATGATGACATGTGTGACTTTTTACTAAAATACAAATTCCCACAGGGATGGTGAATTGATAAAAGAAGAAGGCTTGCTTTAAGGAGAAAAGCATACACAATGATTGTTGGACAATTGTACAAGCTAGGAATAGACCAAATTCTCAGGAGGTGGAGCACAAGCAAAAAGTAGTGCTAACTGAAGCCCACCAAGGGGTGGCTGGAGATCATCAAGGTAAAAAGGTAACTGAGAAACAAGTGCTACAAGTAAGGCTATGGTGTGTTGAGATATCGAGCTCGTCTAGTGAGGCGGTGGCCACTGACCCGCCTGGGGGATAGGCCCCACACTTACACCACTGGCATGGTTGGTGAGATCATGGGAGATATGCGGCCAGTGGGATGACAGGCTGTGTGACAGCCATTCTAGAGACTGGCATAGTTATAGCGCCAGCTCATTTAGTCGGGTTCACACTATAGAGAACCCGTGTATGTATTGGTTGAGTACCTTTCATATTATGTGTACTCTTATTCTTGTATATGGTGTGTTGAGTGTTGAGTAGAGAAGAAGAAGATTTTCAGCCTCTCACCTTGTGTGTTCTCTATTAGGGTTTTGTGAGTGTGTGTGTGTGCTTGCAAGAGCTCAAGCTCTCTTCCCCCCTGCATCTTTTCATGGTATCAGAGCCTGGTTCATGCTAAGGGCTGAGCTGCAAGCAAGAGAACCACAGGAAGCGGTACAAGGGTAAGAGCTTCAACTACTCTTCCCTATTGTGTTGGTGACTACACCCTTGTCGGGAGCTCTACGGGAGGCACCGGCAAACGGTCTCTGATTGAGGAGCTTTCTTCGCGGGAGTAAAGCTACAGTGCAACTATACAGTCCTTAGGACTACAATTTAAGAGCCGAAAACACGTTTCGGGCGCGTCTGGACCTCCGTTTTTCAGAAAGCAGGCGATTTCGAGCACTGCGGGTAAGTCATCGATTCTCTGCAGAACTCTGTTTTAAGTACTGCAGGAAGACAGATTGACTGTGCAGACACTGTGGGTGCTGCAAAGAGGTCTACAATTGCCATTGGGTGTATGTATGCACGTTGAGGTCACTGGTTGTGACATTTGAGTGGACTGCAGTACCGCTGTGCAGAAAATACAGCAGTTGTGCAAGAAAAACCAGAGTGCAGTTTCTGGTAAAATTGTGTGTTTGGCAAGATGTCTAATGATGGCATAACACAGATTGTGGCTGAGAAGCTAGATAAGAATAACTTCCATGCTTGGAGGTTCAGGTTAACGAATTTCGTGATGGGAAAAGGCTATTGGGACTACATAGAAGGTTCAGGTTAACGAATTTCGTGATGGGAAAAGGCTATTGGGACTACATAGAAGGTGAACATGAAGAGGCACCAGAGATACCGGATACTGCTGCAGATGTGAAAGAGTTTAAAGACTGGAACCAAGGAGCCAGGAAGGTTATGTATTGGCTTTCCATTAGTATACAGGACACCATGATTGGGCACATTCAGGATGCCAAGTCCCCCAAGGAGGCGTGGGATACCTTGGTAAAGCTTTATGAAACAAATACGAAGGCACGTAAGATACAGTTGAAGAATGAACTTCATACTGTGGAGAAAAAGAGCATGTCTGTGAATGACTATGCGTTGAAGATAAAGGGTATTGTGGAATCCCTTGCATCTATTGGTGTGTCAGTAGATGATGATGACAAGGTGGAAGTGTGTCTACGTGGTCTCGGGCCACAATACAAGGCGTTCAAGACGTCTATTTAGACTCGGGAAAACATTCCCAACTTTACAGATTTGGTGTCTATGCTGATTATCGAAGAGAAGAACTTGGGTGAAGACCAACAGTCTTCACAAAGCAAAAACAGTTCAGAGCAACAGGCCTTCTACACGAGTTCAGGAAGAGGACGAGGTAGAGGAGGCCGTGGGACGCGGTCAAGGAGGTGGCCAAACAGGTAATCAGAATTATGGCCAGCAGCAACAACAACAACAACAGTCCCAGAATCAACAACAACAATAACACGCGGGTGGAAGAGGCAAATTCAGAGGCAGGGGGAGTCAAAGAGGCCGTGGAAATTGGCAAAGGCAATATAATGATGCACGTGAATGCTATTATTGTGGTAAGCCTGGCCATGTGCAGGCAGAATGTTATAAGAAGCAGGCTGACATGCAAAATGGGAAAGTGCAGCAAAACAACTATGCATCCTCAAGCAGAAATAATGAGGATAATGAAAGGTTGTTTGTTATGCAGCATGTTGTGAATGCCATGTCTGAAAATGTTGATGCAGCACAAAAAGATAATGTATGGTATGTGGATTCAGGCGCTTCGAACCACATGACGAGTCATGGGGAGTGGTTCAAGGAGATGAAAAACCCGGAAAGACCAGGTTTTGTGGAAACAGGGGATGACACTGCTCATCCAATTGCCCACATTGGAGATATGCCATTGTCTATGCAGGATGGCAAAGTGAAGTACCTTGCAGATGTACTTCATGTACCGAACATAACAAAGAATCTGGTTTCAGTTGGCCAGATGATTGAGCAGGGTTTGCAGGTTCGGTTTAACCCTGATGGGTGTTATGTTGAAGATTTCAAAGACAAGTGCAGGTTGGTTGCAAAAGGCAACAGAGTGGGCAGAATGTTTACGTTGAATGTAGACATGCCTAAAATGAGTGCTGCAATGTTTGCAAATGGTTCAGGAGTTGTTGCAGACACAGACATATGGCATAAAAGAATTGGACATGTAAATGTGCAGAGATTGAAGTCTATGCAGACAAAAGGAATTGTGACAGGGCTGCCAAAATTTAAAGTGGAAGGTATGTAGAAAATATGTGAAGCATGCCAATTTGGGAAGCAAACAAAGCATGCGTTTCCACGTAACAGATATGTGAGCAGAAATGCACTAGATGTTGTGCATTCAGATGTATGGGGTCCTACGAAGACCATATCTATGGGAGGCTGCAGGTACTATGTGACTTTCATTGATGACCACACAAGGAAAGTGTGGGTATATTTCATGAAGGAGAAGAGTGAGGTGCTCACTCACTTTCTGAATTTCAGATTTTTGGTTGAAAAGCAAACAAGGAAATATGTAAAGTGCCTAAGGTCAGATGGAGGGGGAGAGTACTTCTCCAATGAGTTCTCTGAATATTTGAAGAAGAATGGTATTCGGAGACAGTATACATGCAGATACACTCCGCAGCAAAATGGAGTTGCTGAGCAGAAAAACAGGCACATTGCTGAGATTGCGCGAGCATTGATAGAAGAGAAGAATATGCCGCATTGCTATTGGGCTGAGGCTGTTTCTACAGCAGTATACATCATGAACAGGACTCCAACTGCAGCCATACATGATGTAACTCTAGAGGAGAGGTTTACTGGCAGAAAACCAGATTTGTCTCATCTGAAAGTTTTTGGATGCATTGCATATGTGCATGTGCCAGATGAGCTAAGAACTAAGCTGGATCCGAAAGCTAAAAAATGTGTGTTTATTGGATATTCCCTTGAGCAAAAGGGATACAGGTGTTATAACCCTGCTACACGTGAGTTGAGGGTAAGCAGGGATGTTGTCTTTGATGAGATGAGCAGCTGGTATGCTGCTGAAAAAGAAGCTGTTGGGGCTGATGTGAGTGGAAGTGTGGTTGCACAGAATTCAGGTCAGCAATCACAGTCTTTGAGTGGACCAGGAGAGTCCTCATCTAGTGGGTCTGTTGATAGACCATGGAGTGGTAGGCTGCGTCATAATACCAGCCCTGCAAATGTGATTAGTACATCACGAAAAGGAAAAGAGAAAGTGGTTGAGCCCCTTGGTATGCCTGACATTTCTGCAGGGCATTCTCATGTTGATGGAGAGTCTAGTGGCTCAGACATGAGCCTTGATGAGGAGTTTGGGATCCCAGCTATGAGAACACCTGGTGTAAAGAAGGCTATGGAAGCCATGAATGAGAAGCTGCGAAGATCTGGGAGTGAGAAATCCTGTGCAGAGATCTACCTATGATGGTTATGTGGCACATCACTATGCATATATGGCGAAGGTTGTGCAGGTTGTTGAGCCCACATGCATTGATGAGGCTGTTGGAAATGTGTGTTGGGAGAAAGCTATGGATGAGGAGATGGATGCACAATATGGGAATGAAACTTGGGATTTAGTGCGATTGCCTGAAGGCAAGAAACCCATTGGATGCAAGTGGGTGTACAAAGTTAAACATAACAATGATGGAAGCATAAACAGGTACAAGGCTAGATTGGTAGCCAAAGGATATGCACAGACATATGGGATTGATTATGAGGAAACTTTCAGCCCAGTTGCCAAGATGGCAACGGTGAGAGTTGTGATAGCAGTGGCTGCGTCAAAGAAATGGTCTTTACATCAGATGGATGTAA
Source organism: Cibotium barometz (assembly GCF_041138505.1). Lineage (NCBI taxonomy): Eukaryota > Viridiplantae > Streptophyta > Polypodiopsida > Cyatheales > Cibotiaceae > Cibotium > Cibotium barometz. Next base: position 62,822,063 of record NC_141051.1, read on the forward strand.
AGAATGCATTCTTGCATGGGGATTTGCAAGAAGAGGTGTATATGTTACAGCCACCTGGATATGAGGATGTGGGTCACCCCGAGTATGTTTGCAGGTTGAAGAAAGCCTTGTATGGCTTAAAGCAAGCACCAAGAGCATGGTCTGACAAGATTTTTGAATATCTTGTCACTATTGGCTTTCATGTAGCCAATGCAGATTTCTCGCTGTATGTGAGACATGGTGATAGAGGAGTTGTGCTTGGTGTCATCTATGTAGATGACTTGATCATTACGGGGGACCATGATGCAGAGATCTTTGATGTAAAGATCCTGCTTAGACAAAAGTTCGAGATGAAGGATCTGGGGGAGCTCAGATATTTCTTGGGCATTGAGGTGATTAGGTCACCACATGGTATTGGATTACTGCAGAGACAGTATGGCTTGGACATGTTGTCCAAGTATGTATGACAGGTTGTAAGCCTATTTCTGTGCCATTGGATCAGAATGGCAAGTTGAGTTCAGATTCAGGAGAGATCTTGGAGGATCCTACTATGTACAGACGTATAGTAGGAAGTTTGATCTACATGACGATCACTAGACCAGATTTGAGCTATGCTGTTGGGTTGGTGAGTCAATTTATGCAGGTTCCACGGAAACCGCATTTGGATGCAGTGAGACGCATACTGAGGTATGTGAAGTCTACTTTGCATTGTGGACTATTCTATGAGATTGGGACAGAGATATGTGTACATGGGTACATAGATGCTGATTGGGCTGGTAGTATCTCAGACAGAAGATCTACCAGTGGATTCATGTTTTCTTTGGGGAGTGCTGCTGTGACTTGGAGCAGCAAGAAGCAGCCTACGGTTGCTCTATCGAGTACGGAGGCCGAGTACAGAGGAGCTGCTATGGCAGCATGTGAGGTAGCTTGGTTGAGAAAGCTACTTGCAGATTTGGGTCTATCAGTGGATAGACAAGTTGTCATTTTTTGTGACAACATTAGCAGTATACAGTTGGCCAGGAACCCAGTCTTTCATGCTCGTACGAAGCACATAGAGGTCCACTACCACTTCGTCAGAGAGAGGGTCTTGGCAGGAGATCTTGACCTTGTTTATGTCAGCACAGAGGATCAAGTAGCTGACATCTTCACCAAATCATTGGGTACAGAGAAGCTCCGCAGATTCAGGGCTTCGCTTGGTGTACATGAGATGGAGTTGAGCTCGAGGGGGAGTGTTGAGATATCGAGCTCGTCTAGTGACGCGGTGGCCACTGATGACCCGCCTGGGGGATAGGCCCCACACACACCACTGGCATGGTTGGTGAGATCATGGGAGATATGCGGCCAGTGGGATGACAGGCTGTGTGACAGCCATTCTAGAGACTGGCATAGTTATAGCGCTAGCTCATTTAGTCGGATTCACACTATAGAGAACCCGTGTATGTATTGGTTGAGTACCTTTCATATTATGTGTACTCTTATTCTTGTATATGGTGTGTTGAGTGTTGAGTAGAGAAGAAGAAGATTTTCAGCCTCTCACCTTGTGTGTTCTCTATTAGGGTTTTGTGAGTGTGTGTGTGTGCTTGCAAGAGCTCAAGCTCTCTTCCCCCCTGCATCTTTTCATGGTGGCCTACATTGAGCAAAGATGCATACAAGTTCACGACTTGTGGCAAAGAATGGGCCAACCTGATGATAAGGATAGGATGCCTTTAAACCCCATATTGCCCTTGGAACCCTTCATGAAGTGGGGACTGGATTTCATTGGGCCCATTAAACCAAAAGCAAAAGGCTCATAGTGTGAGTACATCTTAGTAGCCACAGATTACTGCACCAAATGGCCGGACGCAAAGGCAATGAGGACTAACAATGCTGCGCAGAAGTGGCAAAATTTCTCTACAGCAACATAATCTCAAGATTTGGATGCCCAATGGAATTGGTGAGTGACCAAGGAACACACTTCTTAAATGAAGTGATTCAGGAGCTCACACAAAAGCACATGATCATACACAAACACACGATCATACACAAAAAATTAACAGTGCACCACCCTCGGTGTAATAGACAAGCAGAATCCTAAAACAAAAACCTAATGAAAACCGTGAAAAAAATAGTGAGTGCAATTAAAAGTGACTGGGACCGGAAGCTTGATAGTGCTTTGTGGGCCTTCAGGACATCTTACAAGGTGACCAGGTAAGGAAGCACTCTAGTGGCTTAAGCTGTGCATAAAAGAAGAAAGGCTTGCGTGGATAGCATGGAAAGAACAAAGTGTTTAAAAAAGGAGATAGTGTTCTCCAGTCTAGTGGCTTAAGCTGTGCATAAAAGAAGAAAGGCTTGGGTGGATATAGCATGGAAAGAACAAAGTGTTTAAAAAAGGAGATAGTGTTCTGGTCTTCAACTCTAAGTTGGGAGCACATCCACGTAAAACTCAAACTGAGATGGACAGGACCATACATCATAAGAGATGAAAGACCTCCCGGTACATTTCTGCTGCTCAATTTGGATAGTACAGAGTACCCCAAAGCAGTAAATGGTTTCAAGATGAATCCATATTATGGAGAAGTTGTAGCCCCGTAATACCCAGGGGCCAGAACCAATTGTTCCCGTAAAACATGGTCAGAGCACTTTTCCCGGGAAGAAACAAAAAAAGTGGTAAGTGACCTAGAGGTGAATGCAGACCCGGAAACCATAAGACACGTGTCAAAAGTTTATAGGGCACTGCTATTCAAAAAGAATTTTATTTTTTTTTTCAAAAAAAGGCACGTTTAATTAGAAAGGGAGAATTCGAGATACATGGGCCACGTGTCCATCATGCAGTGGACACGTGGCAAGAGAAAATGGCCAAAATGTGTAGTCGCATGTGACTACACGTGTCGGCACATGCAATGCAGCCTCCTATTGGCTAACGGTCTTTTCAACTCCTACTCCACTCTGCATGCTTCCTTCTCTTTCGTTCAATCGACCTTGCAGTTAGCTTTGCCCTTCTCGATGCACAGAGAATAGGCGGGTGGCTTGGTAAGGTGTACCTCCTTGCTATTGAAAGGTTACCTTCTTTTCTGTCTCCTCTAACCAGTTTTGCAGGGGGAGAAGGTGCGAAACTAGCCCTTGTGGTGGCATCCCAGAAAGGGTGATGGAGGCCTCTCCCCATGGCTGGAGCCCTTCATCTTCCTTGTTCGGCATTCTCTTTTGTATTTCCTCCTTGCGGGATCATTTGCAGATTGCTTCTATTAGTGCCCTGATGGAATTCCTCCTTTTGTATTTCCTTGCGGGAGTGTTCTGCAGTCTAGTGGCTTAAGCTGTGGCTTGGGTGGATATAGCATGGAAAGAACAAAGTGTTTAAAAAAGGAGATAGTGTTCTGGTCTTCAACTCTAAGTTGGGAGCACATCCAGGTAAAACTCAAACTAAGATGGACAGGACCATACATCATAAGAGATGAAAGACCTCCCGGTACATTTCTGCTGCTCAATTTGGATAGTACAGAGTATCCCAAAGCAGTAAATGGTTTCAGGATGAATCCATATTATGGAGAAATTGTAGCCCCGAAATACCCAGGGGCCAGAACCAATTGTTCCCGTAAAACATGGTCAGAGCACTTTTCCCGGAAGAAACAGAAAAAGTGGTAAGTGTCCCAGAGGTGAATGCAGACCCGGAAACCATAAGACACGTGTCAAAAGTTTATAGGGCACTGCTATTCAAAAAGAATTTTATTTTTGTTTTTCAAAAAAAGTCAGGTTTAATTAGAAAGGGGGAATTCGAGATACATGGGCCACGTGTCCATCATGCAGTGGGCACGTGGCAAGAGAAAATGGCCAAAACGTGTAGTCGCATGTGACTACACGTGTCGGCACATGCGATGTAGCCTCCTATTGGCTAATGGTCTTTTCAACTCCTACTCCACTCTGCATGCTTCCTTCTCTTTCGTTCAATCGACCTTGCAGTTAGCTTTGCCCTTCTCGACGCACAGAGAATAGGCGGGTGGCTAGGTAGGGTGTACCTCCTTGGCTGTTGAAAGGTTACCTGCTTTTCTGTCTCCTCTAACCAGTTTTGCAAGGGCCTCTTCTATCTCTTCAATATGCATCAAGCCCAAAACCCTAATTTGCATAGCATATTCACGTTTTCTTTCTCTATCTCATTCGCCCAACCCTAATCTCACTACTATAGCTTCATAATTGATATGCCTGCACCACAAAGAAGACCAAAAAATGAGATTGAGGAGATCTCACTGTATAACAAGAGGGACGATGATGGTGCTTGGGTGAGAGGCATTTTGCAAGGGTGCTTGGGTTTTCCTACAACCTACTGCTGTTGGTCCACACTGAGTTCGACAGCGAGATGTGATGGAGCTTCATTAGAAGGGTCATTTAGAGGGATTCAAAAAATCAAGCAATGGAGACCTAGTGGCCATTGTACAACATGTGTACACGGCACGAGACATACATCTTCGTAAACAAACTTGATTCCCACGCAACTGTACGTATCATAGGGAAGGAAGGAGGCATGTGATATTACAATAGGTACATCTTTCATGTTTAATGGTCTTATTTTTGGGTTACAGATATTTTTCCTTCTTGCTTGGTAGAGGAGCAACCATTACGAAGCCTTATCGGAACATTTCAAGCACTCTATGCAGACATTGGTGAGGCACTGTTTTCTTGTAAAACCAGTGCAAACCTTCTTAAGGAAAAGATCTTCTTTTACTGGCAGTCCTATGTGGTGCCAATGCATGACAGTGGGTTTGGTAAGCTAGAGATCATTACATCTTCTCTCCTCTCTTCGTTGAATGGCCAACTCCTGATACTTGGATGGTTATGGTCATGAAATCAAAGATGCTTTGTAACATACAAGGATCTTTGAAGTTTGCAAAGACATCTCGATCTGTGGGTCTTAGTTGGGTATACCCAATTCATCTTTTTGCTAAGATGTTCAATACTCTCACAAACACTTACCATGTTTGTGTGCAAGAAAGTACTAGGTGATGACATGGTTGCCTTGCTTGGAGAGAAGTGGAACATTGTAGAGGGTTATCATAAGGATGATACATTCAAGTACAAAATAGTAGAGTCCAGTGTTACATTTTGGTATCTTAAAGCTCGTGGTACCTTATACATTCGCTTTTATTACGAACGGTGGATGAAGAAAAATAGTAGTTGGGTCCCATTGCAAGCGGATGAACAAGTTGTTTTTCCTCTTGACATATGTGTTAGGTTTCTCAATGGTGTGGTGGAAATTGTAAGTGTAAGCAGGCATTGGAGCCTCCTAAATATTAGGGAGCACCTCAATATCATGGGAAGTGAGGATATAAAAGGGGCACAGTTCAAGGTGAAGAATAGAAAGATTCGAATATGAATGGAGTCGAAGACCTTGGTAGATGTTGATTGGGAATATGATTGTATAAGCATGACTTAATAAGAAAGCTTTAGAGTTTTTTTATGAAGTCTGTTTAGAATTATAATATTTGCCTTTGACTCTTGGGCTCCACTCAAACCAATTTTGTAAATTTACGTATATAATTCATCAATGAAAAGTTTTGTCTTGTGATTATTGTGCCTTTGTAATTTTATATGTTGTTCTTTTAGAGTTACAATATTTGGAGCTCTTTTTATGAAGCCCTTTAAGAGTTCTAATATTTTCCTTTTAGAGATGTACACGAGTCACGAGATGACATTTTAAGGCAATTATGGCACAATATCTCAAAACCATAGCCAGCGCATTACAAACTCATGTTTCTACCTTGAAAAATTTATGTACAAATGTATTTTGAGTAAAAAATATCATAAAATGAGAAGAGAATTTTTCAATCTTTATAAAAAAGATTATAAAATTAGAAGAAAATTTACAAATATTTACAATGATAAATAGGGAGGAGAATGAAGCTTTCTATTTTGTCTCCATCTCCTCTGGTTTTTTCTCCATGTCCCCCTTTGTCTCCTCTGGTTTTGTGGCCTCCTTTGTCTCCATGTCCATTTCCTTTGACTGTTTCTGGTTATTCTTACTAGCAAACTTGAGTTCTTTCTTAGCTTTCTTGCCAACACCCTTCTTGGCACCCACTTGAGGACCACTTTTCTTTGAGGTAATTCTGTTGAAAAAGCGGTAGAGGGAGAGGAGACACACACACAGGAGCAAACCCTGATGTATATTGCAAACCCTAACCATAGAGGGAAGCCATCTCCCTTCTCACACAATGCATAAAGCCATAATCCATTAATACACACAACACACTATAAGTTGTGTCCACACTGTACTAACCCTAGCTAATGTCCACACACTATGACCAGCTGGACGCAGTCATTTATGTCTCACACATGTTCCTACCTAACATGCTAGCACATAGCATAGCTGGCTCACACTAACATCGAGCTGGAATCTCAACAGCCCCTCTCAAGCTTATGATGTATTGCCATAGATGAAGATGTAGATGCGCTTGGGATATCAAGGCTCTCAACACTCCCCCTCAAGCTCATCCCACGTACTCCCAACATAGTATGGAAGTACTCAAACTTCTCCCTGCTAAGTGGCTTTGTAAAGATGTCTGCCACGTGCTCATCAGTCTTCACATACTGTAGATCAACTGTACCATCTAGCACCTTCTCTCTGACAAAGTGATAATGGACCTCTATGTGTTTGGTCCTCGCATGAAATACTGGATTCTTGGCCAACTGTATACTGCTCATGTTGTCACAATGAATGACAACTTTGCCATCAATAGGCTCACCTAAATCTGCCAAGAGATTCTTTAACCATACTGCCTCACAAGTAGCAATGGCTGCACCTCTGTATTCAGCCTCTGTACTAGATAAAGCAACTGTAGGTTGCTTCTTGCTACTCCAACTCACCACAGTACTCCCAAGTGTAAAAGCATAACCACTAGTAGACCTCCTGTCATATGAGCTACCTGCCCAATCATCATCTGTGTAGCCATGTATATCCAAGCCTTTACCACTCTCATATAGAAGACCATAATGTGCAGTGGTCTTTACATTTTCCAATAGCTTTTGTATAGCATGTAGGTTCCACATGCTTCACCAAAGACGTCATATATACATAATGCATAGCAAAATCTCGATATGTCAACCTGTTAACTGGATATCTGACCCTTTTGGACCTCCGCAATGCATGCGGATCACTCTGAACACCTGTCACTCTAGCATGTGGTGGCACATATCTATCCTGCCTTGCACCAGGTGTGCGTAAAAGAGGTATGCCAAACTCCTCATCCAAACTCTCTGAACTTGATGACTCATAACCTGTGATTCCAATTCCTTCAACCTTCTTCTTTCCTTTATCCACAGCACTACTCCCAGTGCTCACACTCTCATGCCTCAAACGGCCTGACCATGGACGTACAGTACTACTCTCAGCCTCTGCTGCTGGCCCAGACATAGAAGTAGAACTAGAACTTGCTTGTGGCAAGTTCACATGCACATCAGCATCAAGTGACTCAATGACACCTTCATCCTTTTCTTTGTACCAACTAGCAAGCTCATCAAACACCACATCTCGTGAGATAACCACTTGCCTAGTTTGTGGATTGTAACATTTGTATGCCTTTCGATCCTGTGCATATCCAACAAACACACATTTTTTTGCCTTAGGATCCAACTTCCTCCTTCTCTCATCAGGCACATGTACATAAGCTATGCATCCAAAAACTTTGAGGTGTCCAATGTCTGGCCTGTAACCTGTAAGTCGCATCTCTGGCGTACTTCCATGAATGGCTGCTGTAGGTGTTTGATTGAGTATATACACCGCAGTAGCACAAGCTTCTGCCCAATAATAATCTGGCATGCTCTTTTCATTGAGCATCGCCCTAGCCACTTCACATATGACTCTATTCTTTCTCTCAGCAGCGACACCATTCTGCTGAGGTGTATACCTGCAAGTCAATTGTCTTCTTATACCATGCTTTCTCAAGAAATGCTCAAAAGCATTTGAGGTGTATTCACCACCTCCATCTGTCCTCAAACATTTAATCCAACATCCATATTGCTTCTCTGCAAAAGCTTTGAAATCCATAAACTTTTCCAACACTTCACTTTTCTCTCTGAGAAATTATATCCATGTCATTCTGCTAAAGTCATCAATGAATGTCACATAATATAAACTTCCTTTGATAGATGGGTTTTGTGCAGGACCCCATACATCACTGTGTACTATCTCAAGTGACCTGCTACTCATATTTCCTTCTCTAGGAAACCGCAACCTTGCCTGCTTTCCAAACTGACAGGCTTCACAAACATGCATATTCCCATCATACTTGAATCTAGGCAGCCCACTAACAATGCCTCTTGCCTGCATGTTCTTTAACCTTTGTATATTGACATGTCCAATCCTCTTATGCCACATATCAATGTCTTGTACCACATTTCTACTTTTAGAGAACATGGCTGATTTTAACTCAAGAATTCCAGCATCTAGCTTAAACAATCTGCCTTCTTTCTTGCCTTTAGCAATGACTCTACATCCATGTTTGAAATCCTCAATGAAGCAACCATGCTCGTTGAAACGAACCTGTAATCCTTGTTCCACCATTTGACCAACTGAGGCCAAGCTTTTTGTGATAGAAGGCACGTACAATATATCTGACATAGATTTTATTTAACCATTGTGCATAACCAATGGTACACTTCCAACATGTGTAATGGCATGCTGAGTATCATCTCCTGTTTCCACATAGCCTTTCACATCCATAGGCTTCATATGCTCAAACCATTCACCATGACAAGTCATATGGTTTGATGCTCTAGAGTCCATATACCAAGTGTCATCATTCTCAGCATTTGTCATCATAGATCTCACAACATATTTTATGGCAAACAAGTGATTTGTAGTGCCATCATTACTACTTGATGCATAATTTCCACCACCATGTTGTGCATAATTTCCACCATAATGTCCACCACGTTGTGCTCTACCCCCTCTCAAATCATTCTATTTGCGAAAACAATCATGCGCCATATGACCAAATTTCCCACAATAATGGCATTCCACATCTTGCATAGATGTTTGTTGGCCTTGCCAACGTCCTCTACCACGAGGATTACCTCTGCCTCTCTGAGGTGTATATCCACGACCACCTCTAGCACCATATGAAGGCTGAAAGTTCTGTTGTGGTGACCTTTCCTGCCATTACCACGGCCACGTGATGTAAATCTCCCCATGCCTCTAAAACCTCTCTGTGAATAGAAAGCCTGATTTCTATCATTATCATCATGGCTAGTAGATGCATCCTGAAATGAATCACTGAGTTTGATTTCCTCAATAAGCAAGAGTGAAACCAACTCATCAAAGTCTGGTAAACTTGTACTCGGAACTGAGATAGATGTATCAAAAGATTTATATTCCTTGCCAAGACCACGCAAGCAAAAGGATCCCATAGCTTGGTTAGGGTTGGGACCTTACATGGAAGCTCATTGGTGGCTTGATCCTTGTAGGTGGTGTGATGGAGGAAGCACCTATGGGCTCAACCTCCTTGCCGTTGCTGTATGGCTAAGGGAATGGATGATGATGAAGAAGAGAGAATTCTAAGAGAAAACCCAACATTGTGCCATTGTACCTAGTACATGTGGACAAGATCTTAGAGGAATAAAAGGTGCTGAGTCTCCCAGAGGATCACAAAGTCAAGGAACAACAAAATGAAGAAGCTCAGGGAGAGATAGCAAGAACAGGGAACAACAAAGCAAGGGAAATGAAAAAGAGGAAGAAAAGACGCAAACCATGAGGGATCTAAAACTATGGATAAAAGCTCAAGAAGAACAAAAGGAAAACCCATAAGTAAGGGTCAATCAAGACCATGTACAAGAGATAAATATAGGAACTGATCGAGAAGACAAGAATGTCAAGATAAGTGCTGAGTTAGGGGTCAATCAAGACCATGTACAAGAGATAAATATAGGAACTGATCGAGAAGACAAGAATGTCAAGATAAGTGCTGAGTTAGAGGAAGAATTTAAAGCTCAATTGATACAATCATTAAAAGAATACATGGATGTGTTTGCATGGTCATATACTAACATGGAGGGAATTGATTATATTAGCTTAAAAGAAGGTGCCATACCAGTAAAGCAGCAAAGGTACATGATGAACCCAAACTATGCCAAGTAAGTCAAAGAAGAAATAGATAGACTACTCGGGGTAGGATTCATCTACCCAGTGGAGAAGGCAACATGGGTATTGCCCATTGTGATAGTGCTAAAGAAGAACAAGAAGCTAAGAGTGTGTGTAGACTATAGAAAATTGAATGGAGCCACAAATGCTGAACCTTTTTCATTCCTTTCACTGATATCTTGCTAGATGAGGTGGCCAGAAGAGACATGTACACCTTTTTAGATAGCTTCAGTGGGTATAACCAAGTGAGGATGCCTCTTGAAGATACAAGGAAAACAACATTCATCACAGAATGGAGGGTATTTGCTGCCTTAGTAATGATGTTTGGATTACAGAATGCTCCAGCCACATTCGAGAGAATGGTACAAGAGATATTCTATGATTGCTTGACAGATTTTATGAAGACATTTGTTGATGACTTCAGTGTGTCTGGACAAAAGAGCAAACATGTTTTTCATTCGAGACTATTGGAGAGACGGAATAACTCTCTCACTTGTAGCAAGAGTAGTATGATCCACACTTAGCTCAATCCAATGGGATTTGCATCCCTTTCAGAGCTAGGGATTCAACCCGTACCGGTGCACAAAAGCTTATCCATTTGATGGAGAGATTGCTAAGAAAACTACTACTATTGACATAGACTCAACACACACTCAAGCTCAATCTTGCTATTGCTCACTCAACTCCACATTCCACTCATCCATACATCCAAACAAGAAGAAAGCTTAGCTATTGCTCACACAAGATCAAAGCATTCTTCATTCTCAAATACTCATTTCCCTAGCATGCACACAATCCTTGAAGCTATCAATACGAAACATGCACACTAGAGAATTGACATGAGAAGAGAGACAAATATCAACTCATTGCATTGAATTAACAAAAGAATAGAACTTACAACAATGTAGATGGGAAGAGAGAAGAGCTTGCACCTCTATGGAAGAAGAGGGAGAGCTAGTCTCAAGAGAGCTCAAACATGAGTTTGCCCAATGTGTCCATGCTCTCAAATGAGCCACCTTTTATACAAAAATTCTAGAACTCCCAAAAGTTCCCATGTGGGATTATTGTCAAGCCCTCTCCCACATTCATCTACAAAGTGGAACTCTTTTCAAGAGCCCTAAGTGTCTTTTTTGTTGCATCCTTGTATTGATCTTCATTTGTCATGCAACACTCCCCCCTTCCTATTTTACACACGTCCTCGAGCGCGGTAGTAGCAAGAGCTGCAACAAAAAAAGAATGGATACATTAAAGTCTTTTATTGAAAAAAAAAGAAAAGAAAAGAAAAAAACAGCAATGATAATTTCACACGTGAGCATATAAGTGCAAGGCTGATTAAAGTTTTAATGAGTACTAAAATAGGTGAGTAAAGACTAGTCAAAGTGAGACTTAAGTGGTAGATAGTGCTATGCAAAGGCAAGTGTGCTTTGTACACCGCCGGTTATGACCGCAGTCTCAATGTCCTACAAGTATGTAAGTTATTCCTAAGTGGCAAACCTACTCCTAAATATGAGCAAAGGTGATTGGAACTCTCTCTTTTTTTTTTTTTAATATGTGTGTAGAAGGTGATAAAGATTAAGGTTCTATCCCAAAGAGACCCAAGCAATGGCCAAGAGACCTCCTCCAAGAGAATCTAAAGACCGCTAAGTATCTCAAGGGCGACAGACCCTTTTTCTCTCTTTTTTTTAATGACATAAGGAGTACCCCATAAAGATGAGGGCATCGGTCCCGAGGGCCCATAGTGTACCCCAGAGTCCTACCAACATCCATCAAGGCAATAGATTCCTCAAAGGTCTTTTTCTGAAGCTTTTAGACATCAGTGTTCACCCCATGGAAACCAAGGCATCGGCCCCAAGGTGCTAAGACAACCCCAGGTCCTACCAAGCATTTCTCATGGCTGTAGACACGTCATGTCTCAATTTACTTTGGATATATATTTTTTTAGGGTATAATTTTTTTATAAATTATTATTACTCCTAGCACCTAGCTCATATCTAAGAGGTAGCTACCACTAGGGATAACTAATATACCTTGAAAGCATAAGAACTTGGCATATTCCCTTGGTATATATCCTACACTGTCTTTAGATAGAAATATCTTTTACTAAGTCTTCTAAGACTCTAGAATTCACTCACCATATTTTAACAACTAATCAAAAACTTAAATCAGCCAACATTGTGTGAACATGCAAACCATGTATTCGAAAGATAAGAGCACATAAAGAAATAAAGATTAAGATTTGAATACACCTGTTGTAGTGCCCTGTTGATGTTGTTCGTTTGCATTGATGCATTGCTGATTTTGTGCAGATTACTCCTCCTTGATCTTTGTAAGCGTAGCATGTCTCCCCCCTTCCTAATTTGTGTGCACGATAGGTGGACTATTGGGGCGTGTTTGATGCTCTTGTTTTAGCGAAGATTTCTGTAAAATTTTTATTAACAAATACGAAAAGAAAAGAAGAAAAAAAATAAAAATAAAAAATAAAATAAAATTTGCCATTGGTGCCAAACACCGAATATAGCCGAGGGGAAAAACCCAATGGGAGAAAAGTGCCCTGGCTTGTCGATCTTATTATGGAGTTGTTAAACTTACCCTTGCGCTGGTGGTGGATCCGTGTCCTCGTCTGCTGGAAAGATGGTATCAATTTCCTCAGGATGCAGAGACAACCCCTCACAAAAACCGGCCGCTGGAGAAGGTGGTAGAGGAAGGAGTGCTTCCTCACTAAAGTATGGCATTGGTTCTATGGGAAGGTTAATCAGACAGTTTCGATTTTGGAACTGCGCAATGTAGGTACTCATATTGATCCAATATTGACATGTGGAGGCTTGGGGAAGGAGGGCTTGCAAGATCGGTGGTTGCAAGTCATTTAAGCTTGTATCCCTCCATTGTTGTGCTTGAACCTCCTCAGGTAATCTACGTTGATTTGGTCCTCTCTCTGGTATTCTCACATTAAGAAGATTATGGCGTTGGGGTGTAACTCCCACAATTTGCTTCATTAAGCCCGTGCCATATCGTCTAAAGTAAGAGCGGCATATCCAACAAATATGTGAAGCTTCTTCTAATACAAGCCATGCACACTCTTGACAATGTGGAAATGGGTGATGCTGTTGATAGAATCAGGGATTTTATATTCACGTGATCACAAGATTTTTTTTGTTAATAACACTTGTGAACATGTTATTAACATGTTCACATGTTTTCATGTTCTCAAAATAGCAGGTTACCAGTGACCTGGTAACCTGCCGAAGCCCGCCGGGCTTTTTGTTTTCCCGGCGGGAAAAAAAAGTTAAAAAAAATGGTCAAAATATATTCATGTTCACAGTCATTCCTACCATTTTTGGGCCTTCTGGACTCATTAATGATGTCAAAAGTTCAAAATTCTTTGTACAAAAAAAGTTATCTCTAAATTTATCACCTTAAGCTCGATTACGATCAATTAGATCTTATTATACTTCTAATTGAGTCTAATTGACATCAATTAATATCCAATTGAGTCCAATTGGTATCAATTAAGTCTAATTGGGTGTCAATTGATCGATTGGGCTCAATTGACATCAATTGACACCCCATTGGACTCAATTGGGCTTAATTGAACTTAATTGGATTCAATCAATTGACACCCAATTGGACACAGCTGGGCTTAATTGGACTCAATTGACATCGATTAACACCCAATTGATGTCAATTGAGCTCAATTGACATCAATCCTAGTCAATTGATATCCAATTGATGCCAATTGAGCCAAATTGACACCAATTGCACTGAATTGGTACCCAATTAATGTCAATTGAGTCCTCAATTAACATCAATTAACACCCAATTGAGTCCAATTGACATCAACTAATACCCAATTGAGTCAAATTGATATCAATTAAGTATAATTGGGTGTCAATTAATCAATTCGACTCAACTGATATCAATTGATATCCAATTGGACTCAATTGACATCAATTGGGTGCCAATTGAGTCCAACTGACATCCAATTGATATCAATTGCATCCAATTGGACTTAATTGACATCAATTAGGTGCTAATTGAGTCCAAGTGACACCCAATTGATATCAATTGCATCCAATTGGGCTTAATTGACATCAATTTACACCTAATTGATGTCAATTGAGTCTAATCCAGTTCAATTCACACCCAATTGATGTCAATTGGGCTCAATTGACATCCAATTGATGTTAATTGGACTCAATTGACATCAATTAACACCCAATTGATGTCAATTGAGCTCAATTGACATCAATCGTAGTCAATTGACACCCAATTGATGCCAATTGAGTCGAATTGAGCTTAATTGATATTAATTACACTCAATTGGCACCCAATTGATATCAATTGAGTTCGATTAGACTCAATTAACATCAATTAACATCTAATTAAGTCTAATTGATATCAATTAATATCTAATTGAGTCAAATTGATATCAATTAAGTCTAATTGGATGTCAATTGATCAATTGGGCTCAATTGGTACCAATTGACATCCAATTGGACTCAATTGACATCAATTGGGTGCCAATTGAGTCCAAGTGACACCCAATTGATATCCATTGCATCCAATTGGGCTCAATTGACATCAATTCACACCTAATTAATGTCAATTGAGTCCAATCACGTTCAATTCACACCCAATTGATGTCAATTGGGCTCAATTGACACCCAATTAACTCAGCCCAATTGATATCAATTGAGTCTAATTCAAACCCAATTGAGTCTAATTACATCTAATTGGACTCAAGTGACATCAATTAACACCCAATTTATGTCAATTAAACTCAATTAACATCAATTAACACCCAATTGATATCAATTCAGCTCAATTGACATCAATCGTAGTTAATTGACACCCAATTGATGTTAATTGAGCCAATTTGGGCTTAATTGACATCAATTGCACTTAATTGACACCCAATTGATGTCAATTGAGACTCAATTAACATCAATTAACATCCAATTGAGTTCAATTGACATCAATTAATACCCAATTGAGTCAAATTGGGCTTAATTGACATCAATTGCACTCAATTGGCACCCAATTGATGTCAATTGAGACTCAATTAACATCAATTAACATCCAATTGAGTTCAATTGACGTCAATTAATACCCAATTGAGTCAAATTGATATCAATTAAGTCTAATTGGGTGTCAATTGATCAATTGGGCTCAATTGATATCAATTGACATCCAAGTGGACTCAATTGACATCAATTGGGTGCCAATTGAGTCCAATTGACACCAAATTGATATCAATTGCATCCAAGTGGGATCAATTGACATCAATTCACACCTAATTAATGTTAATTGAGTCCAATTAGGTTCAATTTACACCCAATTGGGCTCAATTGACACCCAATTGATATCAATTTGGCTTAATTGATACCTAATTGATATTAATTGGACTCGATTGACATTAATTAACACCCAATTGATGTCAATTGAGCTCAATTGACATCAATTATAGTCAATTGATACCCAATTGATGTCAATTAAGCCAAATTGACCTTAATGGACATCAATTACACTCAATTAGTATCTAATTGATGTCAATTGAGTCTAATTGAGCTCAATTAACATCAATTAGTATCCA
This sequence comes from Cibotium barometz, assembly GCF_041138505.1. Taxonomy (NCBI): domain Eukaryota; kingdom Viridiplantae; phylum Streptophyta; class Polypodiopsida; order Cyatheales; family Cibotiaceae; genus Cibotium; species Cibotium barometz. Next base: position 62,837,731 of record NC_141051.1, read on the forward strand.
ATTGAGTCTAATTGATATCAATTAACACCTAATTGAGTCAAATTGATATCAATTAAGTCTAATTGGGTATCAATTGATCAATTGGGCTCAATTGATATCAATTGACATCCACTTGGACTCAATTGACATCAATTGGGTGCCAATTGAGTCTAATTGACACCCAAGTGATATCAATTGCATCGAATTGGGCTCAATTGACATCAATTCACACCTAATTGATATCAATTGAGCCCAATTGATATTAATTGAGTCTAATTCACACCCAATTGAGTCCAATTGCATCTAATTGGACTCGATTGACATTAATAAACACCCAATTGATGTCAATTAAACTCAATTAATATCAATAAACACCCAATTGATATCAATTGACTCCAATTGGGTTTAATTGACACCCAATTGATGTCAATTAAGTCCAAATAGATACAATTAGGCTCAATTGACACCTAACTGATGTCAATTGAGTCCAATTGGATTCAATTGAGTCTAATTGGGTTAAATTGGATGCAATTAGGCTTAATTGATGTCAATTGAATTAAATTGGATGTAATTTGTCCAATTAATGTCAATTGAGTTCAATTGGATGCAATTAGGCTCAATTGACACCTAATTGATGTCAATTGAGTTCAATTCATACCCAATTATTGTTAATTGTGTCCAATTGAGCTCAATTAACACCCAATTGATGTCAATTGGACTCAATTAACATCAATTGAAGTCAATTGGGCTTAATTAATATCAATTAACATCCAATTATTATCAATTGAGTCCAATTCGACTCAATTGATACTTAGTTTACACCCAATTTTTACAAATTTGGTGTAAATTGGGCTCAATTGCGTCGAATTAGGCACAATTGACATCAATTGACACCCAATTAATATCAATTGAGTGTAAATCAAGTGTAATTGAGTCCAATTGGGCTCAATTGAGTGCAATGATGTCATGGACAATTGAGTCAATTGATGTAAGTATAGTTAGATTTAATTGGTGTGTCAATTGAACTTAAGGCCAGCAAATTATACAAAACTTTTTTTGTGCCAATAATTTTGAACTTTTGACATCATAAATGAGTCCAGAAGGCCCAAAAATGGTAAGAATGACTGTGAACATGATTTTTTTATTTTTTTATTTTTTTTAATTTTTTTTAATTTTTTAATTTGCCCGCCGGGAAAATGGGTTTTCCCGGCGGGCCCGCCGGGAAATGCATATTTTCCCGGCGGGATTACTGGCAGAGAAGGTTTTTGCAGGTCATAAAAAATGCCCGTGAATATACATTGTGATCACAAGAATTTTTATGTTAACAATAGGTTTTGTTAACGTGATCACGAAATTGTGAAGACGTTAATGAAATCCCTGGATAGAATAATGTGACAAAGTGATGCCCACAGCAATGTTCACCTAAGGGAGCATAGAAGTACCTAGAATGTGTTTGAAACGGAGAAGCACTATAACCCCCGCGATGATCTGGTCGAGTACTATCAGGGTCAATGCATGGTGGACATGTATCTCGCCAAATATCCATCAGGAGTTATCTGGACGTAGAACAATGAAATTTAGAACACTCATATCCATCATGACAATTCCAATCAAAAACAAGATTATCTCAAAGAAAACACATCTTCTAAAGGCATAAGGAACTACATTATTCAAACATTGATTTACCAAAGAGCTTTAATTGTAGTGTTAATGCCTTATCGTTAGTTTTTGGTATATCCTTTTTAAGAGGTGGAAACTTTAGCAATTGTCTTGGAATTTGAGCAAGATAAGAGGATTTAGGCATTGAAATGCTAGAATCTATGCTCAAATGAGACTCATTTGGACTTGTCGTAGGTACACAAGTTGATGGTTGAATTGTGTAACAAGGAGAAATCGGGACAACCGGTGTTTCAATACATGTTTTAGGAAGATTAACACAAGTAGTTTTGTAGGTGCTATCACAGCCACCTTTCCTTTATTGAAGATTTTGTGTTGACTTCTTTTGCACCCACTGATATGGACAATCAATTGTGGCTTTTGGAATCTTTCTGAAACACTCTTTTGCCCCTGCCAAAGCATGGCATTTTGGAAGCCAAATTGCTTTTGCACCCTCATAATAGCCTTGTGCTTTAAGAACATGTTTTGGGACCCATCGAGTAACAATCCCGAGGTTTAGGCATGGAAATGATGTGCTTCTTAGGAGGCTTAGCAACTGGACTAGATGGTACAAGTTTGTACGCATCTTTGGGTAGCCACATTGATAATTCCTTCTTGCCTGGCCTTCTTTGAGCAGCAACTAGAGTAGTTGGAACATGCCAGCCGTGGCCCTCACTTGAGTACTCATCAATTATCCACATCATTTGTTTTGGAGCTTCAAGAGCAGATTTTGATTGTGGTTTGGGTAAGGTAGAAACATTACCCCTTTGACACGATAAAGCTCGTGGAGTAGCAGATCCCAAGATGCAATCAGAATCAATTTACAACTTGTATTGTCTATTCTTTCAATCTAATGAGCAATTGGTAGCACTTAACCACGATCTATCGAGAACAACCTCTACTACTGCCTTGGACTTACGTGCCACATAAAAGGGCACTGACATTTGGTGATCCTGAATGGTCATCATAATGACACATTTTCCCTCTATAGGGTTATCTTCCCCTGAGAAGCTTCGTAGGTCCACAGAAATTTGCACCAGTGGTGGTTGACCCAAGGCTATCCAGGTGTCAAACGAGAGAACATTATAATCTGCACCAGAGTCAATTAAGGCAGAGACAAAGTAGGTAGTCTCATGAAGATGAAGGCACACTTGAATATTGAATGGTTCGACATATGGCTCATCAGTAGCCAACTGTATGGCTAACATAGAAGCTTTGCGACGCTCCTTGGCTTTTGCAACTCTAGCTTTAGCCTCCTCTTGAGCCTAACGTTTAAGTAGGTCAAGTGCTTCTTTCCGTGTTTGTGCAGCATGCATCTGTTGAAGCATGGCTTCAGTTAATGGTTCATTGTATTTCTTGAGACGACTTCCATTAATGAAGTTAGGCATTTGCTCACCTTCTAGTGTCTCTAAACGCACTGCCCCACTTGGGGTAAGCTCATTAATCACAAACAGTCCTAAGCCACATTTTTTGAGCTTTCTCTTATGTTTCTTAAGTGTGTACAAGAGAACCAGGTCTCCTTTTTTGAATCGGCCAGTTGTTACATTTCTATCATACCATTGCTTTTGTCTCCTCTTCTCGGCATACATCCCCATTACTGCCAATAAGCGGGTCTCATCAAGCTTTTCCAATTCGTCAACGCGTTGTGAAAGCTCATGACCAGTCCAATCCAATTGTTTAGCTACTCGTAGAGTAGGTACAAGAAATTCAATGGGAAGAATTGCATCTAGCCCAAAAGCAAGTTCAAATGGGGTTGTGCCCACAGATGTTTTATAGGCTGTCCTATATGCCCAGAGAACTGAGTGCAACTTTTGCTCCCAATCAGTCCTATGTCCCTCAACAATCTTTGTGAGTGCTGTGCAGAGAATCTTGTTAGTACTCTCGGCTTGTCCATTGGTCTGGGGATGATAGGGTGCAGAACGCTTGTGAATTACCATAAATTCTTGAAGCAAAAATTCTATGACTTCATTTACAAAGTGTACACCTTGATCACTAACGATCTCAATAGGTAAGCCATAGCGTGTAAACACGTACTCATACAAGAACTTGGATGTGGTTCTGGCATCATTTTTGACTGTTGCCTTTGCCTCAACCCATTTAGTCAAATAGTCGGTTGTGACTATAATATATTCTGCATGCGTGTTACGAGCTGGAGGTTTAATGGGACCGACAAAATCAATACCCCATTTTGCAAAAGCACGTGTGCTTAACATAGGCCGCAATGGCATATTGTCCTTTGTGAGATGGGAGGTTTGGTCCTTTGACAATCGTCACAACGTTTCACATATTCTTCGGCATCCGTTTGTAAGGTTGGCCACCAAAGCCCAGACCACCTAATCAACTTAGCTGTGGTATTGCCAGAAAAGTGTCCACCACCAACACCTGCATGTGCATGAGTTAAGATTTTCAGATAGTCAGCTTCACATACACACATGCGTAAGTTGCCATCCTTGCCCCTCTTGTAGAGTTGGCCCTCTATCAGCATATAGTTTGCCGCTTCAATTTTAATAGCCTGCTTTCGATGTTTAGGAATTGTTTGTTCCAAATGACCATGCTGAAGATAGTCCACAATATACTTACTCCAACTCGGTGTAGTTGAAATTTGGAATAATGTGACATTATGAATTGGCTTCTGAATTTTACATGAAGCACAGTTACGAACAAATGTTTCAGCATCTGCATGCATGGTAGGCCACCATTGCCCATCTTGAGATATACGTCGCACACAAGTGGTAGCTGATGCATGGATTCCATCGATACCCGCATGTGCCCATTCCAAGATCTCCTCATATTGGTCGGGGTTAGGTATAAGCCTCAACACTCCATCATTACCCTGACGATATAATCTCCCTGAGATTAGCTTGAATGGTCGCCATAGGTCCACATTAGGACCCGCTAGTTGTATTTGCCCGCTTGTCAAAATTTCTAAAATGGATTCAGACCATCTAGGAGCTGTCTCTACAAGGAAAAGTGTTGAATCTAACATATCATCATCCACACCCACAGGAGCTTCGCCAGAGGTGATTCGAGACAAATGATCTGCCCTTAGATGAGTTGTTCCTTTTCGAACTGCAACTTCAAAATCAAACTCAAGAAGGATGATAAACCACCTTACTATCCTTCCAGTTGCACAAGGCTTATTCACCAAATATAGCAATGCTTGATGGTCCACAAAAAATATGAATTTGTTTGCCAAAAGGTAATGGCGAAACTTTTTCACTGCATATATCATGGATAATCCTTCTCTTTCTGTTGTGGTGTAATTCTTCTCAGCATTGTTCAACTGTCGACTAGCATATGAGATTGGGAAATCCTTATTGTGTTCTCCCGATTGAGCCAAAATACATCCAATTGCAAAGTTTGAAGCATCAATATGGACATGAAAGATTTGGTTCCAATCTGGTGCCCATAAAATGGGTGCAGTCACTAATGCTCGCTTCAACTTTTCAAAGGATTCCTCACACTCATCAGTCCAATTAAACTTTACAAGAAGAGCATATAACGGTCTGGCTAGGACAGCATACATGTAGATGAATCTACGGTAATAGCCACAATGTCCCATGAATGTTTGTAGCCCTTTAGGGTTGATAGGCCGAGGTAATGAGACAATGACATCAATTTTATCCATATCTGTTGAAATCCCATTGCGAGAAACAATATGGCCCAAAATTTTCCCTTGTCTTACCATGAATTTGCACTTGTCAGGATTCAAGCTTATACGATAAAGTTGACACTTTTGAAACACAAGTCTCAGGTGTTCTATATGATCATCACGCTCTTGTGAGTGAACACATAAATCATCCATGAAAATCTCAAGAAATTACCTAAGGTACTCCTTGAATACATGACTCATTAACCGCTGAAAGGTTGCTGGTGCATTTGTTAGACCAAATGGCATAACACGATAGGCAAAGATGCCATCTTCAGTAGCAAAGGCTGTCTTGTGTTGATCCTTTGGATCAATTGACACTTGATTGTACCCAGAGAATCCATCCAAGAAACTATACGCCTTTTTCCCTGCAACTCGTTCCAGAACATGATCCGTGATTGGAAGTGGGTAATGATCACGCACAGAAGCTGCATTTACCTTCTTGAGGTTTACACATACTCGAAGTTTTCCATTTTTCTTGGGCACCACTACAATAGGGGAGACCCATTCAGTGTGTTCAATCTCATAGATAAATTCTGCCTCTAAGAGCTTGTCTATTTCTTCCTTTATCTTCCGTGCAAAATTTTCATTGTAGGTATAAGGACGTTGCTTGGAGGGTTTTGCATCCTCTCGCAATGGAATTGTATGCTGACATATGCTTGGATCAACTCCTTTGAGGTCTTTATAACTCCAAGCAAAAGCATCGCGATACTCCTTTATTGTTTGTATTAATAACTTCTCCTCATCTAAGGACAAGTCTGTGGCAATCCACACATAGCGAGGCTCTTCTCCTGGCTTAGCAATATCAATCTTTTTTGCATCCTCTGGACCATCGTATGAAACCCCTGGCTCGCTTGGTTTTTGTCGCACGGGCTGTTGAAGAACAATCTTCCGATCTTGAAGAGTGTATTGTGTGAAATTGGGAGGAACATTGAGACCCTGTTCTTGTCCACTTGAGTCTTCACTCATTGAAGACCATGCGGTTTTGAGCTCTCCTTTGCTATCTTGCATCGGATTTTTTTGTTCAACCGTTGTCTTTGCACTTCCCACACTCTTTTTTGAATCGGTTTTAGACTTGAGTTTTGGTTTTTGTTTCTTCGTCTTTTTACGATTTTTGCTAACAGTTGTTAGCTTTTCCCCTGCTTGGAATCCATCTGATCGTTTGACTTGGTCTTTGATACTATCTTGTGCTTGGACATAGTATAGATATCCGTTCTTTCCTGAGAAGTGAGGTGGTGGTCGAGAGTTTTCACTCTTAGACTCCTCCTTTTCTTTCTGCAGTCTCTCACGTTGTTCACGCTCATCTTGTCTACGGATTTTTTTATGGCTCTTACAGCATTTACGCTAGGGATCTCTACCTGAACCTCCCTTCCTCTCAAGAGTAGGCGTGCCTTTCCTAACTCTTCCTCAGGGATTGTCACCTCATTATTAAAATCAAAGTCCCATCCATCTTCCTTATCAGCATCATTAGCAGATTCGAGTGTTAAGTCCTCTACTGAGACTTCCTCGACATGCAGAGCTGTTGTGGATGTATCCCTATAGTACAAATCATCTAGAAGGGCACGTGGTTGTACCATTCGTATAGGAATAATATCATATCCATCTGAGTCACAAAATTGAATTGGCTTTTGTAAAGCACATGTCGATAATGTTGCAAGGACATGACTCCATTCTAATGGATCAATTAAATGCTCAGGGAAGGGTTGTGCAATGTATGCCTCGTCTGATGCACTTAAGTCTCTCAGTGTTGAAATCCCTACATGAGGCTCCACACATCCATAGATCTTCTCGCCCATCAGACAATGTAACTCTTGAGCCCTCAGATGAAGCAGAATCAAACTCATCTATTGGAGACCTTGTTACATCACGATATGAGTGATTCCTTAGGTTGACCCTTGTGATGACAGAATCATGTCGGAGGTACAAATAATTGTATCCCCAATCTTGAATCATTTGAAATTGTCGCATGAATGGTCTACCCAATATCACTTCATAGTTTGGATGTTGTCCAAAATCTACTACTGCAAAGGTGTGCTCATATTCAATCCCACACGTGGTGACCAATATGTTCTCAAGCAGCCCAAGGGGATGTTCTAAGCTTCCATCTGCTAGCTGCAAGCGCATCCTGGTACTTCTAATAGCTGGCTTGCCCCATTTTTCCCAAATGGACCTTGTCACAATGCCCACTCCTGCACCACTATCAAGTATTGCAGTTGAAGATACTTTTCGCACTTCTAATGGGAGGGTAGCATTTCCCTGATCGTCCTCACAAAATTTTCCTACTTTATTGATAGGAACTGGCATTACATGCTTTGTCTCAGGGTGTATGGTACACTCATGGTGACCCTTTTGTAGCAATACCTGCTCTGACAAACATGTGGCAATATCATTCCACAACTCAGGTCGAATTTTTATCAAATCAAGCAAAGGTAAGGTACAAGCCACTGGTGCTGACAAAATAGCTTGCACCATACTCATATCTTTCTCCTTTGTCAACCTTTTATGCATGGAGGGTATCCTCAAGGTTTGAGAACAGTTCTCATATTCTCCCAGATATGATGGTAAGGTTTTCATTGTATGCTTACTTCTAGGAGAAACAATTGTTTGAACTTCCTCCTGGATGCTTCGGCGTCCAAATTTATATTCCGTGCCCCTGGTAAAATCCACCTCAGAGAATGGAGGCGAACTAATAGAAGACATGTTCTCATGAACTTTCTCGTGAACTGCGGCCCACATCTCATTTGCCATGTCCTCATTAGCATCAATAACTTCATCATTGCATGGGAGGACAAGGCTAGGTGGTGGCAGATTACCTCCTTTCAAATGCGTGTCAATTGGTGCAGACCTTTCGCTATGAGCTTGTGAAATGAGTTCACTTTTCATTTCCCGACTTGACGACACTTCTGGTATAGTTTCTAATGTTGGCTTAAGAGAGGTTGGGCCCCGAGGAATAGGTGGTGGTGGTCCCTCAAGTATTGACTGAGCTTCCCTAATGAGTTGCTGATGTACAGCTAGATTGATCTTCTCCTCACGAGGGTTTGGGTATTCTTGAAGCTTCTTGGGTAGCTCAGATAAAGCTGCAATGCAACTTCTATGAGCATCAATGATGGCCTCTAGAGTCTCATTCACTTTATCCACAAAAACAGAACCCCCAGAACTATCCTCAGTCGTACTAGCCTCATCTTGTTTAATACTAGGTTCAGGTTGAGGTTGATGTTCCTCATGCACTTCCTGGGATGTAAAAGTTTTATCCCTCATGTTTTGTTTAGAGGCTTCTTGAGAACTAGTGGATGCACTTTTAGTTTGCTTGTTTCAGTTCTTCTTCCTCCTAGTGGTCTTTTTTCTATTGGACTGTAGGGTCTTGTCCACTAGATTTGTCTTTGCATCCCTAGTTCGAGGTGTCTCATCAGTCTGTATTTTAGCGTTTCGTGTCTGTGATCTAGTCATGACTCTAAGTGGCACGACATCCTCATTCTCAGATGAAGGTGGCGATGGAACTGCCCCTACAAGGTTGAGTGAGACCTTTGGTTGAGAGGTGCCTTCCTCATGTGGTTTCAGCAGACAGTCTTTTGGGAAGTGTTCTACACAGCACCCTAGACAATATCTTTCAATTGGTGGAAACTGTTGTACTGTTGTATTGGACCGAGATGCTTGCCTAGAGCGATGTGGACAATCACGAGCCCAATGGGGTTCTCCGCACTCATAACAGGGGCCCATTGGTTTGGCCTCTACTTTCCTTGGCTGCCATTGACCTGAGGGACCTGGAGTCCTAGGTTGGTAGCCGCCTAGCAACATTAAAGAGTTTTGTTCCCCTGGCATCTATAGTGCTGGGCTTGGGTATGCGGGACTTTCAAAGATATTTTCTTTGGATGAATATGATGCATATTCTTCCTCCACATAGCTTGGGTTTATTAAGTCTCTACACATATTTGAATTGTCGTAGTCAACAACCCTCACAGGAGCAGTCCCTGGAGCAGGAGGTTGAGCACCAAGAACAGGTCGTGCTTGCTCTTGTGCCATCGGTGGCTTACGTTCAAAATTAGTATACTGTTGATACATTTGTGGAGCCACTCCACCCCTCGGCTGCTCACGTTCCTGTCTCATTCTCGCGATGCGAGTACATTCCTGTGTGGTATGAGTAAAGTTCCAAGCACAGGCTTGGCACCACTTCTTTGTGGGTTGGTTTGTGACTAGAGGAGAAAAGGTATTACAGTCCTCTGTTTTATGGTTACCGCCACATGCTCCACAAAGATGAGGACCTGTAGGAAGTACACTCCTCATTCTCTGCTGCTGTTGTTGTGGCTGCATGGGTGGACGATAGGTCTGTCCCAATCTCCGTAGTACTAGGTTAGCTATCTGGTCTGGATTTACTAGCGCGCTAGACCCTGATCTTTGGTCATCACCCCACTGATCTCTAGGTTTCACCTCAGGGCCAGAACCATCCTGGAATTTGAAGTTATCGGTGAAATCCATAGCATCATGGCAACACTCGTTGAAATTTGTATGTTTCTTCGCATAGAGATGTGTATGCAGTGTTGAATTTTTGAGTCCTTTTAAGAAGAGAGAAATTAATCGACTTTGGGCGGGCTTCTCATCTTCTGGGCAACGATTAATGTACTGCTTCATTCTATTTACACAGTCTCTAACACTCTCATTCTCGCCTTGCTTGAAAGAGTAGATGTGTGCTATCGTGTCATGTTGTATTCCCATCAAGGAAAAAGCAGCAATGAATCTCTTTTCCAAAACTCGTAAAGAAGATCTGTCAGAAGCCTCTAATGCCTGAAACCAAGCCAGGGCTTTTCCCTCAAGAGTGAGTCCAAATCCTTCAATTTGAGTATGCTTATCAGCCACTTGCTCAGCTCGAACTGCTTGCCTAAATACTGCTACATGGTCGTATGGATCTCCCGACCCTTCATACTTCTTTACCAGTTTCTGAAGAGTTGATGGCCTTACTTGTCTTGAATACTCATCATAGGGCCTACGGCCTCTTACTCTCAGTGGGAATTGTTCCTCTCTTTGGAAAGATGGTCCACATGTTTTCAAAATTGGTGTGGGTACCCTATTACCAGCCTCACCAAACCCCTCCAAAGATCTTGTCACCCTCATTTCAGGATGTGCATTAATAGGAGGCCTAGTTGGCTCCCTTCTCCTCCGATTGTCATAGTGAGAAAGATGTAGTTGTGGTGTGATCTGTGGTCGCACATTTGGTGTAGGACGATATCTTGGTGCTAGAGTTGGGCTACTAGCAGTGGTCCACTTAGATGTTGAAGGTCCCTCTCTAGTGAACTCTCGTAGGGGAGGAGCAACAGTTTCTCCAAGAAAGGCTGTCTCTCCTGGTTTGGCTGTATTTGTTGAGAACACTTCCATAAATAATGGTTGTCCTTTCCACGTGAGTTCCCGAATCTCTTTCCAATCTAAGGTTCGGTATTCATTGGCCCATTTATCAATTATTCTGTTCATGTGTCCTGCGAGCTTCTCAACTACCACCACATGAGCTAGAGGAAGATCTAGCTGTGGCATTCTAGTCGTGGCATAATATCCCTCTAACGAGTCCTTATAGACCTCTTGAAGTGGGTCATCCTGTAAGACCTTTGTCACAGGAATTTGTCGTACAAACTCCCATTGGCATTCAGCCCCCTGATCCAGTTTACACTTGCCTTTCCTATCCCTTTCCAAATTTAGATCTACAAGAAGTAAATCATCTATGGATGGCTTTGAGGACTGGGCATTGGATGGTCCAGGCATGTCTGGCTCGATGAGCCAATCATCTCTAGACTCCCTTGCTCTGGAAAGTTCTGATAATTCTAAGAACTCGGTTTTAGAGAGCTCCCCTAATTTGTCTACCTTTTCAGGATGGTAGGTGACTTCGTAGCGAACACCATCTCCACCCATATACATGTTACCCTGGTCATTGACTAGAGGTGCTCTATCAAGTTCTGAGAAAATGTCGGCGATCTTAACAAGATATCGTTGTTGTGGGTCCCTAAAGATCTCAGCTCCTTGAGCATTTGTGTAGACATATTGGAGTCTCACATTGAGTGTTAACCCCATGGTGTCGGCTTCAAATGGATTAAAGGATCTTGCGGGTGTCTTATTTAGGGCTACGGGATGACTATTTGTCGGCCCTAGATTGTCCATGGACAATGAACTAGTTGTTCTAGAGGAAAGGGTATCGGATTGGGATTCAGAAAGGGTTTCAGCAATATCTGCCAAATTTCCTACCGATTGGGTCCCACTTTCCTGTGTAGGTACTCTAGAAGGTGCCCTAGGTCCTATGGCAAAATCTACAAGACGTCCCGACCGCAAGTGCATAAGGTCAAAAAAATTTTTTGGTTTTTTTATGTGTTTTTGTTTTGTTTTTTTTTGTTTTGTTGTTTTTTTTAAATAAAAAATATATATATATATGTATATATATATATATTTTTATCCTACCTAATCACTAAATGCACTAAAAGGAGTATGTGCGGTGTATCGATCTATCCTTTTTTTTATTATTTAATTATGATTTTTTTAAAAATAATTTTATGTTTTTATTTTTTTTTATTTTTTTTTAAACTTACACAAAAATTATGAATCACACTAAAAAATACTAATTATACACAAAGTTACAAAAATTAAAAAATGCAAGAAAATACTAATTATGCAAAAATTGAAGAATTACAAAATATGCAAAAAATAGACTCCTAAAAAACACTTAAGTTATAATTTTTTTTATTTTTTTTTTAATTTTCTTTTGTTTTCTTTTTTTTTCTCCTTTTGTTGGTTTTTTTTAACTAATAAATTTCGTGCCAAATATAAAAAATATGAATTTACTAATTATGCATCATTTATAAAAATTCTAAAAAAAATAAAAAATAAAAAATGCAAGCTACTTTAATTATGCAAGACTTTACAGAAATTGAAAAAATGAACAATGGTTTCAAAATACAAAAGTAAAAATTGTTTTTTTTTCTCTTTTTTTTTCTTCTTTTTTCTTTCTTTTTTTTTCTATCTCTTTTTTTCTTTTTTTCTTTTTTTTAATATTTAATTGTTTTTTCCTTTCTTTTTCTTCTTTTTTCTTTCTTTTTTTTTAAAAAAATATTTTTTTTATTTTTTTTATATTTATTATTTTTTTTATTTAAAAAATAAAAAACATGAAAAATTAATAAAAAATAAAGAAAATAAAAAAAATAAAAAATTGCACCTACCTTATCCCTCGCCGCTCGCTGAATCCTTCGCCGGCGCGCACGTGGTCTTCTGCCAGCTGCACGTCGTCTTCTACTTCTCCACTGCTGCGCTTCCTTCGCGAGTAGGTGTGTAGCCTCCAGCCGCCTCAGCTACAGGCCTTCGCTTCCACAACGCCGCCCACTTCGCTTTTGCCGGCTGCTGCCCACCCGCTTCTGCTGCTTCGCCCAATGAGGACACCCCCCACTGCGCTTTCTACCATCTGCTGCCCCTTCAGACGACGCCCTCTCCACTTCGACGCTCGCTTCAGTTGCAGACATTCCACGCTGCCGATTTCGCCTTCGCTTGTTGGCCTCGCGACCGCCAGCAGCAGCTGAGGCCTCTTCACCACCTTCTTCTTTCTTCTTCGGCCACTTCACCCAGGCGCCCTCCACTGACCAGCCTTTGCTGCCCGGCCTTCTTGCAGCTACCTCTCGCCGGCAGCTCTTCCTTTTTTTTTCTTCTGCGCTGGCTTATGCCAACGCCGCTGGCCGCCTACACCAATCGTTAAAAAAAAACGATTATATATATATATATATAATTGTTTTTGTTTTTAAAAAGCCGTCTGCTGCAGGTTTTTTTTTCAGCCTCCTTGTCCTCTAACGTTTGATGCAGCCCGCAAATATATATATATATATATATATATATATATATATATATATATATATATATAGATTTATAAGCTTTTTTTCTTAAGGCCACCCTCAACGCTTTAAGCTGCCGCCTTTTCCAGCGTTTCTAATGATGGAGTTGTCTCCCAACAAAACAACAAAACCATAAAGGAAAAGTCGCCGTCAACACTTCCAACCTACCTCACTTCCTTTCACCCTTCTCTTTCCCTCTCTCCTCTCGTCCTTAAGCGGACTTCTTGCTTGGGAGTCTATGGGGCTTGCATAAGCTATGGAAGAGCTTAGCAACGCACCTCTTTTCTTTTTATTTATTTATACTAATTACATGTTAACGAAAAGCATGAAAGAATGAAATGACAAAAAACAATGAAGGTAAGCATAATGAACAGTACTTGAAAAAGCATAAAAGCAATAAAACATAAAAAACAATGCGGGAGAAACCTCAACCGCTCAATGGTTTTTTTTCTTATCCTAACCTTATCTACTCACACCGGGATCGCACACCCGAACTTAACCTAATCACTCAATGGTTTTGCAACCAAAAGAGGAAATAGTGGTGGTTTCCACACACTCTCAACCGGATTTGAGTCTTCTCCCCGGCAGCGGCGCCAATGGAGAGACGGAAAAACTCTCTCACTTGTAGCAAGAGTAGTATGATCCACACTTAGCTCAATCTAATGGGATTTGCATCCCTTTCGGAGCTAGGGATTCAACCCGTACCGGTGCACAAAAGCTTATCCATTTGATGGAGAGATTGCTAAGAAAACTACTACTATTGACATAGACTCAACACACACTCAAGCTCAATCTTGCTATTGCTCACTCAACTCCACATTCCACTCATCCATACATCCAAACAAGAAGAAAGCTTAGCTATTGCTCACACAAGATCAAAGCATTCTTCATTCTCAAATACTCATTTCCCTAGCATGCACACAATCCTTGAAGCTCTCAATAAGAAACATGCACACAAGAGAATTGACATGAGAAGAGAGACAAATAACAACTCATTGCATTGAATTAACAAAAGAATAGAACTTACAACAATGTAGATGGGGAGAGAGAAGAGCTTGCACCTCTATGGAAGAAGAGGGAGAGCTAGTCTCAAGAGAGCTCAAACATGACTTTGCCCAATGTGTCCATGCTCTCAAATGAGCCACCTTTTATACAAAAATTCTAGAACTCCCAAAAGTTCCCATGTGGGATTATTGTCAAGCCCTCTCCCACATTCATCTATAAAGTGGAACTCTTTTCAAGAGCCCTAAGTGTCTTTTTTGTTGCATCCTTGTATTGATCATTTGTCATGCAACAACTATGCTTGCAGAGATGCAAAGATACTAAGTTAAAGCTTAATCCAACCAAATAAGTCAATATTAGATAATTTGGGAAAAATATCATATTTTGGGAATCAATCACTCCATTTTATTTTGGATATATATTAAACATGCCAGCTCCAAATTTGTCAGAGATTGTAGATCTAGATTCTACTCTTCAAGATCTTTCCAATGATATGTCACATGAGGGGGTTTTGACAAAATTTTGGTGGACAAGTTCACCATGATCCCATTTTTCAAATGGGAATGGGTTTTTTCCCAAATTATCTAATATGGTGTTAAATGTGCATTTGCTATAAGGTGAAGCATCGTGCTTGGTCACATTGTATCAGAAAAGAGGCTAGTCGTAGACCTAGAAAAGATTAAGGCCATACAAAACATGCTAGCTCCGAAGAATGTCAAGCAAGTGGAAAGATTAGTGGAAAAAGTGACGTGGCACACAAGATTCATCAAGTATCTTACACACATAGCTCACTCCTTGTATTAGTTGACATAAAAGAATGCAAAATTTGAATGGAGTGATGCCAAAGAGCATGTGAATTGCTCAAGAAAATGGTAACAATAGCACTGATGATGGCAAACCCAGACTGAAATAAGATATTCCATGTCTATGCGGATGCCTTTGATAAGGCCATTGGGAGTGCACTCATGCAGGAAAAAGAGATGGGGTACATGTAGCCCATTTACTATGCAAGCAAGGCACTCACCCCAGCAGAAAGAAACTACAATACCACAGAGAGGGAAGCATTGGGAATGATCTGCTCTGTCAACAAATTTAGGCATTATCTTATGGGAAACAAGTTTGTTTTGCATGTGGATCATCAAGCACTTATCTACCTGGTGAATAAAGCATTCTTGGTAGGCAAAATGGCAAGATGGATGTTTATCCTGCAAAGCATTTGATTTTGTCATATAGCACACTCTCGAGGAAGAAAATATGATAGTCAAGATGATGAATAGAAAGAAGAAATGCAAGATCAATTACTAGATGCAGACTTCTTCTCACTAAATGTGGAAGAAGAAAATTGGTATGATGACATGTGTGACTTTTTACTAAAATACAAATTCCCACAGGGATGGTGAATTGATAAAAGAAGAAGGCTTGCTTTAAGGAGAAAAGCATACACAATGATTGTTGGACAATTGTACAAGCTAGGAATAGAACAAATTCTCAGGAGGTGTATCGGAGCACAAGCAAAAAGTAGTGCTAACTGCAAGGGGTGGTTGGAGATCATCAAGGTAAAAAGGTAACTGAGAAACAAGTGCTACAAGCAAGGCTATGGTGGCCTACATTGAGCAAAGATGCATACAAGTTCACGACTTGTGGCAAAGAATGGGCCAACCTGATGATAAGGATAGGATGCCTTTAAACCCCATATTGCCCTTGGAACCCTTCATGAAGTGGGGACTGGATTTCATTGGGCCCATTAAACCAAAAGCAAAAGGCTCACAGTGTGAGTACATCTTAGTAGCCAGAGATTACTGCACCAAATGGCCGGACGCAAAGGCAATGAGGACTAACAATGCTGCAGAAGTGGCAAAATTTCTCTACAGCAACATAATCTCAAGATTTGGATGCCCAGTGGAATTGGTGAGTGACCAAGGAACACACTTCTTAAATGAAGTGATTCAGGAGCTCACACAAAAGCACATGATCATACACAAGCACATGATCATACACAAAAAATTAACAGTGTACCGCCCTCGGTGTAATAGACAAGCAGAATCCTAAAACAAAAACCTAATGAAAACCGTGAAAAAAATAGTGAGTGCAATTACAAGTGACTGGGACCGGAAGCTTGATAGTGCTTTGTGGGCCTTCAGGACATCTTACAAGGTGACCAGGTAAGGAAGCAGTCTAGTGGCTTAAGCTGTGCATAAAAGAAGAAAGGCTTGCGTGGATAGCATGGAAAGAACAAAGTGTTTAAAAAAGGAGATAGTGTTCTGCAGTCCAGGTAAAACTCAAACTGAGATGGACACGACCATACATCATAAGAGATGAAAGACCTCCCGGTACATTTCTCCTGCTCAATTTCGATAGTACAGAGTACCCCAAAGCAGTAAATGGTTTCAGGATGAATCCATATTATGGAGAAATTGTAGCCCCGAAATACCCAGGGGCCAGGACCAATTGTTCGCGTAAAACATGGTCAAAGCACTTTTCCCGGAAGAAACAGAAAAAGTGGTAAGTGACCCAGAGGTGAATGCAGACCCTGAAACCATAAGACACGTGTCAAAAGTTTATAGGGCACTGCTATTCAAAAAGAATTTTATTTTTTTTCAAAAAAAGGCAGGTTTAATTAGAAAGGGAGAATTCGAGATACATGGGCCATGTGTCCATCATGCAGTGGACACATGGCAACAGAAAATGGCCAAAACGTGTAGTCGCATGTGACTACACGTGTCGGCACATGCGATGCAGCCTCCGATTGGCTAATGGTCTTTTCAACTCCTACTCCACTCTGCATGCTTCCTTCTCTTTCGTTCAATCGACCTTGCAGTTAGCTTTGCCCTTCTCGACGCATAGAGAATAGGCGGGTGGCTTGGTAAGGTGTACCTCCTTGCTGTTGAAAGGTTACCTGCTTTTCTGTCTCCTCTAACAAGTTTTGCAGGGGGAGAAGGTGCAAAACTAGCCCTTGTGGTGGCGTCCCAGAAAGGGTGACGGAGGCCTCTCCGCGTGTGGCTGGAGCCCTTCATCTTCCTTGTTCGTTCGGCATTCTCTTTTGTATTTCCTCCTTGCGGGATCGTTTGCAGATTGCTTCTATTAGTGCCCTGATGGAATTCCTCCTTTTGTATTTCCTTGCGGGAGCATTCTGCAGTCTAGTGGCTTAAGCTATGCATAAAAGAAGAAAGGCTTGGGTGGATATAGCATGGAAAGAACAAAGTGTTTAAAAAAGGAGATAGTGTTCTGGTCTTCAACTCTAAGTTGGGAGCACATCCAGGTAAAACTCAAACTGAGATGGACAGGACCATACATCATAAGAGATGAAAGACCTCCCGGTACATTTCTGCTGCTCAATTTGGATAGTACAGAGTACCCCAAAGCAGTAAATGGTTTCAGGATGAATCCATATTATGGAGAAATTGTAGCCCCGGAATACCCAGGGGCCAGAACCAATTGTTCCTGTAAAACATGGTCAGAGCACTTTTCCCGGAAGAAACAAAAAAAGTGGTAAGTGACTAACATATCTTATTCCATCATCAATGTACTGAACACATAACCAAGCTATAGGAGTATAAATGAATGAGACTCAAGAGCAATGGAATATGCTCAAGAGTCACCACATAGGCATACACATGAACACAATGTAAAATGGACACAATGCCATGCAAAGTAGAGAGTATGTTCCACAAAGGACCACTTAGTATATTTTAAGCACTAAGCAAGTACACAAGGTATACACTCTACTCTCTCCACTTAGCTTGTGAATTAGTATAAGACTGTTTTTATAGACCCGTGAGAAGGAGGCGCCTAGAGGCCTACAATCACTCCACCTCTCCTAAGATCTCTCACTTAATTCACCTAAAAGGTGATGGCTGGAATCAAGGAGTCACCTACTTGACCTACACACAATAATCAAGTAAAACAAGAGTCTTCTAACCTTAGATCCCTTATTCTAAGGTACCACTAAGGATTTCCCACAAAGGTTTGCACTAAGGATGGATGCTAGATCACATATATTCTAACACCCTCCGTTGATCAAGCATCCATACCATGCAGCGTGTGCTTAGATTAAGCTATGAGAACCCGACAAGTTTCGTTTTAGGGGACTGAACCAATGGCCATGCCTCGCACAAACGGGGAAAAAGAAGTTGATTTTTGTGAACCAAGTGCGGAACTTGAGCTTGCTCCGGATACACCAGAGGTCTATGGATCGCGGTGCAATTGAGAGCTAGATTATCCTTAGGATGACCACGCATCCCTTGTGAGATAGAGTCAGGTCCTCCCAGTTGCTTGTGTCCTCATATCTTGAGGATGAGATCAGGATGACTATTGTTGGGTATGAAAAGGATTTGACCACCTATCAAAAGGATCCCATAGCTTGGTTAGGGTTGGGACCTTACATGGAAGCTCGTTGGTGGCTTGATCCTTGTAGGTGGTGTGATGAAGGAAGCACCTATGGGCTCAACCTCCTTGCCGTTGCTGTATGGCTGAGGGAATGGATGATGATGAAGAAGAGAGAATTCTAAGAGAAAACCCCAACATTGTGCCATTGTACCTAGTACATGTGGACAAGATCTTAGAGGAATAAAAGGTGCTGAGTCTCCCAGAGGATCACAAAGTCAAGGAACAACAAAATGAAGAAGCTCAGGGAGAGATAGCAAGAACAGGGAACAACAAAGCAAGGGAAATGAAAAAGAGGAAGAAAAGACGCAAACCATGAGGGATCTAAAACTATGGATAAAAGCTCAAGAAGAACAAAAGGAAAACCCATAAGTAAGGGTCAATCAAGACCATGTACAAGAGATAAATATAGGAACTGATCGAGAAGACAAGAATGTCAAGATAAGTGCTGAGTTAGAGGAAGAATTTAAAGCTCAATTGATACAATCATTAAAAGAATACATGGATGTGTTTGCATGGTCATATACTAACATGGAGGGAATTGATTATATTAGCTTAAAAGAAGGTGCCATACCAGTAAAGCAGCAAAGGTACATGATGAACCCAAACTATGCCAAGTAAGTCAAAGAAGAAATAGATAGACTACTCGGGGTAGGATTCATCTACCCAGTGGAGAAGGCAACATGGGTATTGCCCATTGTGATAGTGCTAAAGAAGAACAAGAAGCTAAGAGTGTGTGTAGACTATAGAAAATTGAATGGAGCCACAAATGCTGAACCTTTTTCATTCCTTTCACTGACATCTTGCTAGATGAGGTGGCCAGAAGAGACATGTACACCTTTTTAGATAGCTTCAGTGGGTATAACCAAGTGAGGATGCCTCTTGAAGATATAAGGAAAACAACATTCATCACAGAATGGAGGGTATTTGCTGCCTTAGTAATGATGTTTGGATTAACGAATGCTCCAGCCACATTCGAGAGAATGGTACAAGAGATATTCTATGATTGCTTGACAAATTTTATGAAGACATTTGTTGATGACTTCAGTGTGTCTAGACAAAAGAGCAAACATGTTTTTCATTCGAGACTATGCTTGCAGAGATGCAAAGATACTAAGTTAAAGCTTAATCCAACCAAATAAGTCAATATTAGATAATTTGGGAAAAATATCATATTTTGGGAATCAATCACTCCATTTTATTTTGGATATATATTAAACATGCCAGCTCCAAATTTGTCGGAGATTGTAGATCTAGATTCTACTCTTCAAGATCTTTCCAATGATATGTCACATGAGGGGGTTTTGACAAAATTTTGGTGGACAAGTTCACCATGATCCCATTTTTCAAATGGGAATGGGTTTTTTCCCAAATTATCTAATATGGTGTTAAATGTGCATTTGCTATAAGGTGAAGCATCGTGCTTGGTCACATTGTATCAGAAAAGAGGCTAGTCGTAGACCTAGAAAAGATTAAGGCCATACAAAACATGCTAGCTCCGAAGAATGTCAAGCAAGTGGAAAGATTAGTGGAAAAAGTGACGTGGCACACAAGATTCATCAAGTATCTTACACACATAGCTCACTCCTTGTATTAGTTGACATAAAAGAATGCAAAATTTGAATGGAGTGATGCCAAAGAGCATGTGAATTGCTCAAGAAAATGGTAACAATAGCACTGATGATGGCAAACCCAGACTGAAATAAGATATTCCATGTCTATGCGGATGCCTTTGATAAGGCCATTGGGAGTGCACTCATGCAGGAAAAAGAGATGGGGTACATGTAGCCCATTTACTATGCAAGCAAGGCACTCACCCCAGCAGAAAGAAACTACAATACCACAGAGAGGGAAGCATTGGGAATGATCTGCTCTGTCAACAAATTTAGGCATTATCTTATGGGAAACAAGTTTGTTTTGCATGTGGATCATCAAGCACTTATCTACCTGGTGAATAAAGCATTCTTGGTAGGCAAAATGGCAAGATGGATGCTTATCCTGCAAAGCATTTGATTTTGTCATATAGCACACTCTCGAGGAAGAAAATATGATAGTCAAGATGATGAATAGAAAGAAGAAATGCAAGATCAATTACTAGATGCAGACTTCTTCTCACTAAATGTGGAAGAAGAAAATTGGTATGATGACATGTGTGACTTTTTACTAAAATACAAATTCCCACAGGGATGGTGAATTGATAAAAGAAGAAGGCTTGCTTTAAGGAGAAAAGCATACACAATGATTGTTGGACAATTGTACAAGCTAGGAGTAGAACAAATTCTCAGGAGGTGTATCAAAGCACAAGCAAAAAGTAGTCCTAAACTGAAGCCCACCAAGGGGTGGCTGGAGATCATCAAGGTAAAAAGGTAACTGAGAAACAAGTGCTACAAGCAAGGCTATGGTGGCCTACATTGAGCAAAGATGCATACAAGTTCACGACTTGTGGCAAAGAATGGGCCAACCTGATGATAAGGATAGGATGCCTTTAAACCCCATATTGCCCTTGGAACCCTTCATGAAGTGGGGACTGGATTTCATTGGGCCCATTAAACCAAAAGCAAAAGGCTCACAGTGTGAGTACATCTTAGTAGCCAGAGATTACTGCACCAAATGGCCGGACGCAAAGGCAATGAGGACTAACAATGCTATAGAAGTGGCAAAATTTCTCTACAGCAACATAATCTCAAGATTTGGATGCCCAGTGGAATTGGTGAGTGACCAAGGAACACACTTCTTAGTGACCAAGGAACACACTTCTTAAATGAAGTGATTCAGGAGCTCACACAAAAGCACATGATCATACACAAAAAATTAACAGTGTACCACCCTCGGTGTAATAGACAAGCAGAATCCTAAAACAAAAACCTAATGAAAACCGTGAAAAAAATAGTGAGTGCAATTAAAAGTGACTGGGACCGGAAGCTTGATAGTGCTTTGTGGGCCTTCAGGACATCTTACAAGGTGACCAGGTAAGGAAGCAGTCTAGTGGCTTAAGCTGTGCATAAAAGAAGAAAGGCTTGCGTGGATAGCATGGAAAGAACAAAGTGTTTAAAAGAGGAGATAGTGTTCTGCAGTCTAGTGGCTTAAGCTGTGCATAAAAGAAGAAAGGCTTGGGTGGATATAGCATGGAAAGAACAAAGTGTTTAAAAAAGGAGATAGTGTTCTGGTCTTCAACTCTAAGTTGGGAGCACATCCAGGTAAAACTCAAACTGAGATGGACAGGACCATACATCATAAGAGATGAAAGACCTCCCGGTACATTTCTGCTGCTCAATTTGGATAGTACAGAGTACCCCAAAGCAGTAAATGGTTTCAGGATGAATCCATATTATGGAGAAATTGTAGCCCCGGAATACCCAAGGGCCAGAACCAATTGTTCCCGTAAAACATGGTTAGAGCACTTTTCCCGGAAGAAACAGAAAAAGTGGTAAGTGACCCAGAGGTGAATGCAGACCCGAAAACCATAAGACACGTGTCAACAGTTTATAGGGCACTGCTATTCAAAAAGAATTTTATTTTTTTTTCAAAAAAAGGCAGGTTTAATTAGAAAGGGAGAATTCGAGATACATGGGCCACGTGTCCATCATGCAGTGGACATGTGGCAAGAGAAAATGGCCAAAACGTGTAGTCGCATGTGACTACACGTGTCGGCACATGCGATGCAGCCTCCTATTGGCTAACGGTCTTTTCAACTCCTACTCCACTCTGCATGCTTCCTTCTCTTTCGTTCAATCGACCTTGCAGTTAGCTTTGCCCTTCTCGACGCACAGAGCATAGGCGGGTGGCTTGGTAAGGTGTACCTTCTTGCTGTTGAAAGGTTACCTGCTTTTCTGTCTCCTCTAACAAGTTTTGCAGGGGGAGAAGGTGCAAAACTAGCCCTTGTGGTGGCGTCCCAGAAAGGGTGACGGAGGCCTCTCCCCGTGTGGCTGGAGCCTTTCATCTTCCTTGTTCGTTCGGCATTCTCGTTTGTATTTCCTCCTTGCGGGATCGTTTGCAGATTGCTTCTATTAGTGCCCTGATGGAATTCCTCCGTTTGTATTTCCTTGCGAGAGCGTTCTGCAGTCTAGTGGCTTAAGCTATGCATAAAAGAAGAAAGGCTTGGGTGGATATAGCATGGAAAGAACAAAGTGTTTAAAAAAGGAGATAGTGTTCTGGTCTTCAACTCTAAGTTGGGAGCACATCCAGGTAAAACTCAAACTGAGATGGACAGGACCATACATCATAAGAGATGAAAGACCTCCCGGTACATTTCTGCTGTTCAATTTGGATAGTACAGAGTACCCCAAAGCAGTAAATGGTTTTCAGGATGAATCCATATTATGGAGAAATTGTAGCCCCGGAATACCCAGGGGCCAGAACCAATTGTTCTCGTAAAACATGAGCACAGCACTTTTCTCGGAAGAAACAGAAAAAGTGGTAAGTGACCCAGAGGTGAATGCAGACCCGGAAACCATAAGACACATGTCAAAAGTTTATAGGGCACTGCTATTCAAAAAGAATTTTATTTTTTTTTTCAAAAAAAGGCACGTTTAATTAGAAAGGGAGAATCCGAGATACATGGGCCACGTGTCCATCATGCAGTGGACACGTGGCAAGAGAAAATGGCCAAAACGTGTAGTCGCATGTGACTACACGTGTCGGCACATGCGATGTAGCCTCCTATTGGCTAGCGGTCTTTTCAACTCCTACTCCACTCTGCATGCTTCCTTCTCTTTCGTTCAATCGACCTTGCAGTTAGCTTTGCCCTTCTCGACGCACAGAGAATAGGCGGGTGGCTTGGTAAGGTGTACCTCCTTGGCTGTTGAAAGGTTACCTGCTTTTCTGTCTCCTCTAACCAGTTTTGTAGGGGGAGAAGGTGCAAAACTAGCCCTTGTGGTGGCGTCCTAGAAAGGGTGACGGAGGCCTCTCCCCGTGGGGCTGGAGCCCTGCATCTTCCTTGTTCGGCATTCTCTTTTGTGTTTCCTCCTTGCGGGATCGTTTGCAGATTGCTGTTGAAATTTGAGCATAATGATGAGCTATGGTGGATCATACACTAGAATCAACATGATTAACAAAGTGATTAAGAAATGATTAAAACGTAATTAGTGAATAATTAGCAGATAGATTAATGTAGGCATGGATACTCAAAAACCAGCAAATTCTCATTAGGGCTATGCCTCAATTTATAGAGTTTACATCAAGCATCAAATCCCATTGATTTCTCCATGATTTACTCCCAGAATATCTCCACCTTTTGCCTGATTCTCTCCACCTCTTCTCTTTTCCCTGAATATCTCCCAGAATATCTCCACACTCCTAAATTCCCTCATGCTACCCATTATTCTCTCCCAGTAGATTCTTCTAACCTTTTCACAGGTTCTTTCACAATTACATCTCCTCTTTTACAGCCTCTATCCAAGAGCTTGTTCCCACACACACCCTATTCACTTGTATTTTCAACACCTCCCCTCAAGTGAATAATCCTAGTACACCTAGACCCTATACCAAGTTTGCCTCCCTTTACTTGGTAGTCCGCGCGACCAGTGTCTACTCCTCCCCTCAAGTTATCTCAGCACACCTGGACCCTGTATCAAGTTTCTTTCTTACTTGACAGTCCGCGACCAGTGCCTCAGATCCCTAAACCCATAGTCCTTGACACTCTCTCTCTCTATGTGTCCAAGGCTTACTATAGTTGCCCGCGACCTTGACTAAAGTGCTCACACATACATCTACCACGTGGCCTACATCATCGGTGGCTCAGAGGTGGTTTTACTTTGTTGGGGCAGGTTACATTGGGTTGTGGGGTCTCTCTCTCTCTCTCTCTCAGAGATTTTCACATGGCTCCTCACTCTTTGGAGCCTCACATCTTCTCTTGTCTTCAGTCTTCTTGTCGTGGCAGCATCTCTCCACGCGTCCGTCTCTTCTTCCAGTCTTCTCGGGGCAGCTTCTCTTCTTGTGGCAGCTTCTCTTCCATGTCTTCCTTCAGCTTTTCTTCTCGGTGTGGATCCTCTTCTTGGGAAGAGATATTCTTCTTCTTCCATGGCTGGGGCCATGAGCTCGTCCGTCAGGTCATTTTGCTCCATGTGAGCAACATGTTTCAATGTTTTGCTGACAGTTCCTTTGGGCTTTTTATGTTTATCTTTTGTCATTATGCAATGCAAACCCAAATTTATGCGGGAGGTCTTACCTCGCCTTATTCTGGACAAGGGCAGTGTCTGTTCCCATTTTTACACTGATAAAATGTGCCCAATACATAATGCGTATAGCATTCATTCTCATGCACATTCCCAAATGCAACTCTGGCTGTGAATAATCTTGAATTTGAGTGAGATTTATAGGCATTAACCAAGGGTTAAATGCAAAATGATGATTTTCACAATTTTATCAACACAGTTTTACCAGAAATTACATTAAATCAAGGGTAACCAATTTGTACGGGATGGTTGGAGTATCAAACCAACTCTGATTTGCAATCTGAAGTTATAGGGATCTGTATCAGATACCTAATGGTTAATTTGAACCCTCAATTGCACCAAAGTACAGTGATTAGCACTCACTGATTAGCAAATTAATGCTCTGTTTTGTGTGCAGAAAACAGAGTATGCGGGGAGTCCAGATCTGGTGTCTTCCACTTCAAATGAGCTCAAATGCTTTGAAAGGCATCAATAGCAATGAGTCTAGTAGAGGATTAAGCCAAGAAACACAAGATTTGACCAAATAATGAAAGCTTAATCTCTGTTTTTCCAAAGTCACCTGCAAATTTGATGAAGAGCTTGGATCTCAATGTAGACTTGATGAAACTCAATTTTGTCTTCACCAGCTTGTAGAGCATGCTTGATTACCCCTTGGGCTAGGAGGAATTGAATCAATTTGAACTGATGAAGTGTAGATCTGCAATTTACTCAGAAAAATCAGCGCTGGCCAAATCGTCGATTTCTCCTCAACGCCTTCGCGGTTTGCAGCGCCGTTTTGATGTGCTTGTAGCCAAAGGAGTTAGCTATGACATGCTAGAAGCTTGTTCCCTAATTGTGAGTGTGCCAGGTGCTAGAGACCCTCCACTGGCTGGGGGTGAAGGGGAAGAGTGAAAACTCACTAAAAAACTTGATTTTTTGCTAATTACCTACTAATCCTGATTAATTCACTAATGGGCTCATAAATCTGATTGATTCTAGGCATGGCTCTGATACCATGTTGAAATTTGAGCATAATGATGAGCTATGGTGGATCATACACTAGAAAACAGAACAAAGGGAACAAATGTAGCCACCAAGGGTGACCACCTGGACTGTCCACCAAGATGCCCACATGGTGGACTGTCCACGGCAGCAACGGACCATCCACTGCAACGGACTGTCCACTGCAATGTGACTGTGTGGCAGTGAGTCAATGCAGGCGCCAAGCATTGGGATCATCAAGTGGAGACGCACCACCACAACGGACACAAGGAGGTGCATTGAAGGCTCCAACGGCACTGACGGCACAGACTGGCATTGACACCACCGACTCACTCTCCACTGCATCACCAGAGATAGGAGATTCCACCAAAGGCTACGCTGCCACCCATGGCATCCACCAAAGATAAGAGATGCCACTGACTCGACCTCAGGCATATATGGCTCCTCGTTCAATCTTGGATGACATCCTTATTCTGCAGTCCTATCTCAATTGGAGGACATCCTTACGCTCATCCTTCATACACTTTGTACTTTTTGTTCTATCATCAGCTTGAGCTGTGCCATCCTCTTCACTGTGACCTCTGTTGAGTGTGCACAATACAATGAGGGACATGGACATGTATCAATGTTCTTTGAGTAGTGCAAGGGTTCTCGTTCCTTCCCTCTCTTTTGTGTTGTGTCCGATACCTAGTGTCTTATGTGTTGTGCTGTGAGCATCGAGGACTCTGGACATATTGTCCAGAGAAGAGCCATAGTGTGCCGGGCGACCAGCCCTGCTACTACAGGTACACTAAAATTTGGCACGCCCGGTGGGACCCTTGAAACTCGAAGTCTTGGTACTCACCCTTTCCTCTGCATTGCATCCTCTTCCCGTGTTGTGTCCTCCTCTGTGTGTTCGGTGCGTCCTCTTTCCGTGTTGCGTCCTCTCTTCATGCCCAATACACGCTCCCATGGTAGTCCGGTCAGCCCATCCAAAAATCCTCTCTCAATATGGTGCTACAATCGAAAGCGGTTCAGCTACGTGCCACCCAGAGAACCTCCTCCACCCTTTCCTATGGCGGCTAACCTTGGTAACCCCACCTTCGGCAACGTGGGAGGCCAACCTAACCCTCATGGTCCAGCCAATCCTCCTGGTGCAGAACCCCTTTCCACGGTGCTAGGCCGAGTCAATGTGAAGCTTCCCACTTTCAAAGGATCATCCACTGAGGATGTGGATGACCACATCGGACGGTCCATCTCCATTTGTAAGAGCCGAGGTCTTGAGCGGGAGGATGCCTTCTTGGTGCTCTTTCCGTCCACTCTCCAATATTCTGCAGACAAGTGGTTCAGTCAGTTTCCAATCGACCACTTTACAGACTAGACCACTCTGAAGGACACATTCCTCTGAACCTTCCATCCTGGTAACTATGAGGACCGCATTCACCAAGAGCTAGGGAATCTCCAACTGCTACCAAGGGAGAGTGTCGGAACTCATGACTCGGACCACAGTGCTGGTGGCTCCCTTACCGACTTATCCTGGTGACTTCATGGTGCGTCATTGGGTGACACAAACCTTACCCAGATCCACCCAGCAGAAGATTTAGGAGAGTCGGCCCACACCACCAACATTGTTGGAATTCTAAGAGCTAGCCTCTCAACTTGAAAATGCACGACTCATGTTTGAGCGTGATGTTGGCTCTGCACATCCAACAGTGACACAATCGGATGACCCAGTGGCTCAGCTGAAGCGGGAGCTAGAGGCACTCAAAGTGAGCCACAAACCTCCTAGCGAGAAAAGTACCTTGCTCCAACTCAAAAGGGAAATTGAAGACTTGAAGACCCAGCATGCAAGCCAAGAGGGGGCTCTGGTGTGCTATATGTCAGTCACTTGGACACACTGTCCAAGAATTCTCAAAAAGGAAGTACCGCTCCTTTTGTGAAAAAGGAGGTTATTGTTAGAAGTCATCTCCTGTCTAGATTTATACACCAGGGCCTTTGTTGTGGGTGTGCCCGCCCGTATGAGGTGTTTTTATCATTTTTTCCTCACTCCCCGTATTTTTCCCCTATTTTTTCCCATTTTTTGTGGCTTGGGAGGCAGCCTATTTGCTGGCCGACTGCTGAACTGGTCCACGACTTCATGCCAGAGCTGGCCGACTGCTGATGATCTGGCGGACTGGTTGTGATGCTGGTCGTGGAGTTCTCAGGGCCAGTCGGCTGCCTATAGTAGGCCGACTGCTGATGTGGGGGCATATAAATAGGCCCCCAGCCCCATACCACTCATTGTACCAACACCGGGATCTTCTTGTGTATATCAGAGCAGAGTTACACGCCTACATCTCTCTCTCTCTTGTGCTGTTTTTCTGCATGCGGTTTTTGCTCGTGTCCCTGATCTGGTCATCATCTCCGCTGCGTATTCTGACATGGTATCAGAGCCTAGGCTCTAGATAGGTCTTGGGATTTGTGTGAGCAAGAGGGGGACTGTTTTGTGGCTGATTGGTGGACTGTTTTGGACTATTCGGGAAGAGGAGAAGCAAGAGGAAGGCGGGCTGATTTGCTGGACAGCCACTTGCAGGTATTAGTTCTTCTTTGTTCCCACCCACCCACCCTTTTCAGAGTACATCCCCGCAATGGCAGATCTATTTGAGATGGCCGAGAGACATCTGAAGATCCCGACTCTCCCCACGTTCCCGGTGGACCGTCAGTTGGACGGGAGTAACTACGGCATATGGAAGGTTATAATGGAATCTGTTCTGGAGTTTTATGACCTCGCTGATTTCGTCATTGTTGGTGTTCCACGGCCGGAAGTAGAGGAAGAGCAGTTACCGTCGATCCGAAAGGACCGAGAGGCTCAGACACACATGTTCAACGCCAGGGTCCGTTCGTTTATTTTCCTCAACTGCACACCACAGGTAATCAATCATGTGAAGCATATGACGCTGGCCAGAGGTATATGGCAGCATTTGGCTTCTCTTTACAACAGGGTATCGCCCATGAAGAGGATTTCCTTGGAAGTACAGATGCGGGTTATGAGCCCTGCAAAGTCGTCGACGATGCGGGAGCATATTAACAAGCTGCAGGCTCTTCAGCAAGAAGTTCTTCAGGTTGGGAAGGAGATATCGTCAGAGGACATGGCCATAACGTTGTTGTCACATTTGCCCTCTTCGTACTCAGCATTTTACTCGTCGTTGATTACCAGTGGCAGGCTCAGCACCATCACGTGGGAGGAGCTTGTGCCCATGATCCTGGACCAGGAGGAACGATTCACGAACCCTCCTCAGGGTGGAGGTTTGGAGGCCTTAATAACTGGCCAACGGTCAAAAGGCCGTAACTCGGGCAAAGGGAAGGCTTCGTCGGAGAAGTCGTCTGAGAAGAAGTCCAACGCTGACCGCAAGAAATTGAAGGCAGAGAGGACCTGTAATGATTGTGGCGAGAAAGGCCACTATTGGAGGCAGTGTCCCAAGCGGAAGACCGAGAAGGGTGAAGATTCCTCAGTAGCAATCATGAAGACTCCGGCTTTTGTGCACCTGGAGGTGATGGACACTGATGTTTCATTTTCTTTAAGCAGGGAGGAGATTGGAGGACTCTCCGCAACGGATACTCGGGAGTGGATTCTCGATAGTGGTGCTTCCAGGCACATGACTCCTTCCCGTTCCGGTTTACAGGATCTCTGCAGGCTTTCTGGTCATATTCTTACTGGGGATACGTCCACTATCCCAGTTCACAGTGAGGGCAGGATGGAGATAGTTTCCGATGGCAGAGGAGGGAAGCATTCCTCCTAGGTGTTGTATGTTTTGGCACTTGGTTTTCATCTGTTGTCAGTGCATCAGGTTTGCAAGACTGGCGTACGGGTGGAGTTTGATGAGCATTTTGTTGCTCTCCGGGACAAAGCAACAGGCCAAGCATAGAAACATGGGACAGGGAACGGGACGGGGACGGGGCAAAAGGCCGTCCCGGGGATGGTGCAAAAAACGGCAATCTGAAAACGATTGTTTTTTTGTAAATTTTTTTAACACACTTGATTTACACTTAGAAACCAAGACATTAAGCACAAAATTGCACCAAAAAGAGGAGAAATGCATAGTCGTATTAGCAAAAAACTATAATGGGGCGTCGATGGCGTGATAAACAAAAGTGAGTGTACAATCTAAACAAAAATGCCAAATGGCATAATGAAAGGCCCAAGGAGGGTGTACACTCAAGGCAAAATGACTAAGTGCCAAGATACAAGATTGCTAGCAAAAAAGTGGGGCAAGATTCGAGACTCGAGACTCTAGACTCAAGAGACTAGGCAAGAGGCTGAAAAGGGTGAAGATCAATCGTGACCTCCTCAGTGAAGTCCTCCATAGGCTGGTCCTCAAGTGGAGGGGGAGGGGGAGGGGGAGGTGGGGGGGACAATGCCTCGGGCACAACCTCAAGCTCCTCTAAAATCTCGGCCCTCTGCTGATCAGAGAGATGTGGGTCCTGCTGTGCCTGCTCCCATTCGGTGAAAGGATCTGCCTTCTTTGTCAAGCCCTTGCAAAGCATTCGCAAGTTGGCACTGACAAATACCAAATCATTTGCACGCTGTACACCAAGGCGGTTCCTCTTCTTAGAGGCAATGTGGCTATAAACTGACCAGAGTTGCTCTAGGCAACTGCTACTGCAAGCCTGCGAGAGTACGCGCACAGCAAATTCCTGCAACTTTGGAGTTTCCGCACCATAATCCTCCCACCAAAGTGTAGACCCTATCTTGAAGCGGTCCGCCTGTGCATCTGCCAAACCAAAAGCCCCCCGCTTCTCTCTATAAATCTGCAATTGGTCCTTGATTGTGCGGCGATCCTCCTCACTAGTGTAAAGGCGATCCAAGGTTTGTCGAAGGCCTTTGCTCACCTCTTTGTCCTTGTGTTGCCCTTTGCCTTGAAACTCAGGATCAACAATGTAGGCAGCAGCATGGAGGGGAGAGTGGTAGGCTTGCCACCTTTTCAAACATAGGGATTTGACCTGTTTATAGTGAGGCTTGACTTTGAACATTGCTTTTAGCTTCTCTGTCATGCGATCCATTGCCTCGTACACTTTGCCAATGCATGGTTGAGTGCATGGTTGAGTAGAAGGAGAGCTTGGAGAGGGAGAGCTTGAGCCTTGGGTCTTGGAGAGGGAGAGCTTGGAGAGGAGAGGGCTTGAGGAGAGCATGGAGGTAGAGGTCTCTTATATAGAAGAAGAGGGGAGCCATGTGGGAGAGAGAGACTCAAGGAAGAAGCTTTGGAGCCTTGGAGGAGTGGCGCAAGGGAAACGGCCATGACAGATAGCCGTTGGGTGCCCCGCCAACGGTCAAAAACTGCCGCCAACGGTTTGTTTGACCGTCCCCGTACGGACAGGGAACGCCGTTCTCGGAACGTTCTCGGAACGCGTTCCCGGCGTCCCCACATCGCCATCAAGAATCCGTCCCCGTCCCGCGGACGTCCCGCCCCCGTCCCGCGCGTTTCCCGTTCCTAGGGTCTGTTCCCCCCGTCCCATGTCACTATGAGGCCAAGTGGTTTGGGAAGGTAGAGTGGAGAATGGAGTTTACAGGCTTTCAGCACTCTCTCCCAGGTCCTCAGGTTTGTGATGAGTGGCAGTCTGGTAATGGCCACTTAAGTGTGGATACGCTGCAGGTACAGGCTTTCCGGGACCAGATGGTGGATAGCTTACCAGTAGATGGCAGCAGTTGGCAGGAACTTTCTAGTACTGATGTTGGTAGTTCTTGTGTTCGTGAGTCAGAGGAAGCTGAATAGGTCACTTATGCTTTGATGTCTCGTAGTATTCGGGACGTAGAACTTCCAGTAGTTGAGGATGTTCTTTCCACGGGGACCTTTCGGAAAGCCAGGCAGGTGGCAGGTGCTTACTTGCAGAAGGAGGTGGTTTCTCCAGGCTTAGTGGTTCCGGATTCAGAGGGGGTGGTTGACAGGTTTCATCAGGTTTCCAGGACTTGTATGTGCACCGTAATAGGTGGTGATCCTTGTGAGCAGTGTGATGTCTCTTTGGCTCAGAAGCTGTATGGTTCATGGATCTGGTTGATGGACACCAGATTGGACGGGAGCTTCCTGATAAGGCAGTTGAGCTCATGGTTGCGGATGACTCTTTGGGAGGCAGGATTGCGTTTCCTGTGGTTTCTGCGGCATGTGAAGGATCAGGGACTCTTGTACACAGGAGGGGGATTGTTGGATGGAGTCCGACTCCACGGTTGGAGTGACTCGGTTTGGGGAGGAGATTTGGACACGAGGAGCTCTACTTCAGGCACAGGAGGAGTTTTACGGAGCAGTAGGAGACAGTCATCTTTTGCCTTGTCGAGAACAGAGTACAGGGCGGTTTGTGATGCTGCTTGTAAGGTGGTGAGGATGCAGAGGTTGCATTGCAGGTTTGGGCTTCCATTGGAGGAACCCATGGTCATCCAGAGGCACTTTGTTCGTGAACAGATCGTTGCTGATGACATCTTGCTAGACGGAGGACAGTACGGTGGACCTCTTCACGAAGTCGCTATCTCAGGATTTGCTCAGGCGGCACCCTAGCTCCCTGTGGTTGGTTTCACAGCTAGGAGCTGAGAGGGGGTGTTAGAAGTCATCTCCTGTCTAGATTTATTGTAACACGCGGAAGCTCTGGGTAGTCTTCTTTCAGCCCTAAACACTCTTGGAAACCTTCTGATGCAAAAACGCAGGTAGAGAGAGAGTAGAGAGAGAGAGAGAGAAGTGCTGGAAATTCAGTATATACTATGGTACAAAAAGGTACATATCTTTGCAGCCCTTGGCTGCCTTCATAAAAAGGTGGCTAACCCTAAAATCTGTCCCCTATGGGACCTCTAGTGATCCAATCCCCTAGTGGGAGAGAATGCTTACAATGATGAGCACTTATGCTTTTTATAGGGGTCTTGGACATATTTTATGCTGGCCGACTGCTGGTCGGCCAGTCATAAATGCATACAATTGTTTTAATTGCTGCCGACTGGTCCTGATGCATGCGCTTCTCAGCTACCTTGTCTTCTGGTACAGCCGACCACTCCAATGTGCAGCCGACAGCCTTGTGTGCAGCCAGCAACACCTTTTCCTGCAGCCGACAACCATCTGGTCTTCAGTTTTACTCTCCATGCCTGTCTCCAGTCTTCACTGCCCAAGGTGATCTGTGCTCAATCATCCTGATTCTACTGGTTCATGGTCTTTATCTGTTTGCCTCTTCTGGATCTAGCCCTGGAAATGTCCATGGCATCTGTGATGCACATGACATCCCCCTCTGCTAAACTTGATGACGGGAATCCAACCTGCTCTTGGATGACTGTCATCATCCCAATCTTGTCCCGAAGTCCCTCTGTCATCATCCATCCCTGGCAAACCTTTTTCCCTGAAAATCCGATCTGTTCTCCAAACCACTCTGTCTCTGATGAAGATCTATGCATCTGGTCTTCCTCTAGTCCACAATCCATTCCTGCCCTGACTCTGAACACCGTCTTGGTCTTCTTTCCTGGAACTGAGTCTGGCACTCTCACATCACCCTTGGAGGATCAACCTCCCTTGGGACTGTTCCCTTAGAACCTATCTGGCTCACGGAACTGCCATCCCCATCTGGCACTGTGGAACACCACCAACAAACCTCCTGGGAGTTCTTCCCGATCTGTGTTCCCGCCTTGGGCTTCGAATCTGTGTACTTTCCTGTACCTTGGACCTGTACACCATCATCTGGGACTGAATCAGTGTTTAGCTTTGCTGAGCTTGATGCTCTGATACCAATGTAACACGCGGAAGCTCTGGGTAGTCTTCTTTCAGCCCTAAACACTCTTGGAAACCTTCTGATGCAAAAACGCAGGTAGAGAGAGAGTAGAGAGAGAGAGAGAGAAGTGCTGGAAATTCAGTATATACTATGGTACAAAAAGGTACATATCTTTGCAGCCCTTGGCTGCCTTCATAAAAAGGTGGCTAACCCTAAAATCTGTCCCCTATGGGACCTCTAGTGATCCAATCCCCTAGTGGGAGAGAATGCTTACAATGATGAGCACTTATGCTTTTTATAGGGGTCTTGGACATATTTTATGCTGGCCGACTGCTGGTCGGCCAGTCATAAATGCATACAATTGTTTTAATTGCTGCCGACTGGTCCTGATGCATGCGCTTCTCAGCTACCTTGTCTTCTGGTACAGCCGACCACTCCAATGTGCAGCCGATAGCCTTGTGTGCAGCCAGCAACACCTTTTCCTGCAGCCGACAACCATCTGGTCTTCAGTTTTGCTCTCCATGCCTGTCTCCAGTCTTCACTGCCCAAGGTGATCTGTGCTCAATCATCCTGATTCTACTGGTTCATGGTCTTTATCTGTTTGCCTCTTCTGGATCTAGCCCTGGAAATGTCCATGGCATCTGTGATGCACATGACATTTATACACCAGGGTCTTTGTTGTGGGTGTGCCCGCCCGTATGAGGTGTTTTATCATTTTTTCCTCACTCCCCGCATTTTTTCCTTATTTTTTCCCATTTTTTGTGGCTTAGGAGGCAGCCCATTTGCTGGCCGACTGCTGATGATCTGGCCGACTGGTTGTGATGCTGGTCGTGGAGTTCTCAGGGCCAGTCGGCTGCCTATAGCAGGCCGACTGCTGATGTGGGGGCATATAAATAGGCCCCTAGTCCCATACCACTCATTGTACCAACACCGGGATCTTCTTGTGTATATCAGAGCAGAGTTACACGCCTACATCTCTCTCTTGTGCTGTTTTTCTGCATGCAGTTTTTGCTCTTGTGTCCCAGATCTGGCCATCATCTCCGCTGCGTATTCTGACAGTTATGAGGGTAAAGAGTACTACTATCTCAAGGGGTTCCGTCAACTCCATCATCAACAACCTCCTCATCCCGTCTCGGCTGTCATGTGCGTGACATGCTCATGTACATTCTCAGGGTTAATCCAAAAGGGGCAGCGAGAAAAAGACCATTAGAGCTAGGACTTGGAGCACAAGATACAGAAGTGGATAGCGTGGACTTGAAGCAAAGCTTGGAGGGCATGAAGAGGATGTCTTGTCAGCTGCGTTAGAAGAAAGGAAGACAGTCGATTGAGACAAGGACTGTCGGCTGTACAAGACTGCTGTCGGTTGCTTACAGAGGTGGTCGGCTGAACCAGAGGACAAGGCGGCTGCAGGTGCATCATGACAAGTGAAGAAGTCCAGTTGGGCAGCGTTTAAGAGCATTTAATGCATTGTAGACTGGCCGACCAGCAGTCGGCCAGTATGCCAAGTGTCCAGGAAGCATATAAATAGCAAGTGTGCTCATTGTTCTATTCATTCACTCTTTATGTGTTGGATCCTTAGGGTCCTTGGAGTAGGGCACATTTGTGATGTTCACCCTTTTTACAAGGCAACCTAGGGCTGTGGACTGAGTACCTTTTTGTACTATATGAATATACTGAACTTCTAGCCATACCTCTCTCTCTCTCTACTCTCTCTTCATGTCTGCGTTTTGCATCAGCTTGTTTCCAGTGGTTTTTAGGATTGAAAGAAGACCCCCAGAGCTTCCGCGTGTTACATTGGTATCAGAGCATTAGACTCAGCAAAGCTAAACACTGAATCACTCCCATATGAAGGTGTACAGGTCCAAGGTACAGGAAAGTACACGGATACGAAGCCCAAGGCAAGGGACACAGAATCGGGAAGAGCTCCCAGGAGGTTTGTTGGTGGTGTTCCACAAAGCTAGAGGGGATGGCAGTCCTGTGAGCCAAATAGGTTCTCGGGCAACGGTCCCAAGAGAGGATTATCCTCCAAGGGGTGATGTGAGAGTGCCAGATTCATTTCTCAGGAATGAAGACCAAGACAGTGTTTAGAGTCAAGGCAAGAATGGATTGGGGACTAGATGGAACAGATGCATAGATCTTATTCAGAGACAGAGTGGTTTTGGAGACCAGGGCGGGTTTTCGGAGAAAAAGGTTGCCAGAGATGGATGGATGACAGAGGGACTTCAGGAAAAAAATTGGGATGATGACAATCATCCAAGAACAGGTTGGATTCCCGTCATCAAGTTTAGTAGAGGGGGATGTCATGTGCATGACATGCTCATGTACATTTTCAGGGCTAATCCAGAAGGGGGAGCCAGAAAAAGACCATTAGAGCTAGGACTTGGAGCACAAGATATAGAAGTGGACAGTGTGGACTTGGAGCAAAGCTTGGAGGGCATGAAGAGGATGTCTTGTCAGCTGCCTTAGAAGAAAGGAAGACAGTTGGCTGAGACAAGGACTGTCGGTTGCTTACAGAGGTGGTTGGCTGAACCGAGGACAAGGCGGCGGGCTGCAGGCGCATCATGACAAGTGAAGAAGTCCAGTCGGGCAGCAGCGTTTAAGAGCATTTAATGCATTGTAGACTGGCCGACCAGCAGTCAGCCAGTATGCCAAGTGTCCAGGAAACATATAAATAGCAAGTGTGCTCATTGTTCTATTCATTCACTCTTTATGTGTTGGATCCTTAGGGTCCTTAGAGTAGGGCAGATTTTGGTGATGTTCACCCTTTTTACAAGGCAGCCTAGGGCTGTGGACTGAGTACCTTTTTGTATTATATGAATATACTGAACTTCCAGCCATATCACTCTCTCTCTACTCTCTCTTCATGTTTGCGTTTTGCATCAGCTTACCAAGATGCCCACATGGTGTACTGTCCACCACAACACTGTGGCAGTGAGTCAACGGAGGCACCAAGCATTGGGATCATCAAGTGGAGGCGCACCACCACAACAGACACAAGGAGGTGCATTGAAAGCTCCAATGGCACCGACTGGCACTGATGCCACCAACTCACACTCCACCGCATCTCCAAAGATGGGAGATTCCACCAAAGGCTACGTTTCCACCCACGGCATTCACCAAAGATAGGAGATGCCACTGACTCAACCTTAAGCATATATGGCTCCTCATTCCATCTTGGACGACATCCTTATTCTGCAATCCTATCTCAATTGGAAGACATCCTTACCCTCATCCTTCATACACTTCGTACTTTTTGTTCTATCATCAGCTTGAGCTATGCTGTCCTCTTCACTGTGACCTCTGCTGAGTGTGAGGGACATGGACATGTATCAGTGTTCTCTGAGTAGTGCAAGGGTTCTTGTTCCTTCCATCTCTTTTGTGTTGTGTTCGATACCTAGTGCCTTATGTGTTGCGCTGTGAGCATTGAGGACTCTGGACATTCTGTCCAAAGGAGAGCCACCACATAGTGTGATGGGCAACCAGCCCTGCTACAACAAAAAGAGATAACTAATGAGATGAAAGAACAAATAAAGAAGCTAAATGGTGACATAACATGCTTAAAGGAGGAGAACAGTCATGCCAAACTGAAGCAGCAGCAAGCTCAGAAAATCTGGCAGAGCACAGTGCAAGACATTAAAGAAGAAACCCTGCTAGCTCACACTGAATGCAACATGGCCCAGACAGAGCTTCAAGAGTATAAAGAAACTGATGAAGACCGGGCTGTGTGCATGTTGCCTGTGGAAGCCAAAGGAAAGCTAGTGAAGGCTGTGGCAGCCCAAGTGGGCAAGATCTGGGATAAGGCCCTGGAGGCCATGCTTGAAATACAGGAGCAACTTGGCTGCCACTAGGAAGCCCCCAAAAAAAAGGATGATGATCAAGAGGGACAAGGGAGACCTTCTGGGAAGAAGCAATAAGGGCCAGTAAACACAAGGACAGCTACAGTTGCTGGTCACAAGGAGAAACAAGGACAGCACCTCAGGCCACAAACAAGCTGCCACACAGGCTGATTCAGAGCAGCAAGCTGCAATTCCTGAAGACATCCAGAAGGTAGAGAAGAGGGAAAAACAAAGATTGGGTAGTGTTAATGCTAGCTTGAAAAAAAAAAAGCGAGCCAAGGAGGAAACTGAAGGAAAGAGTGCACGATAGCTCTGCGCTCCCTCCGGTCCCTGCTCGCCTGCGCCCTCCGCCCATCCTCTTCGCTTCACTACGCCCCCCCCCCCCCCCCCCCCCCCCCCCCAAAATCCTCTTCTCCCCTATTTTCGAGGCCTCCTCCTCCCCCTTCCCTGCACATCTTCGCTTTTCTTCCCTGCCCGCCTGTCCGCCTCCCTCCTGTGCCCTCTGTCCACCCTTCTTCGTCCCTCCACCAGCCCTTGCTCCAGCCTGCCAGCCCCCCCCTCCGCTCCCTTTTTTCGCCTTCCCCCTCTTTGCCAGGGTTTCTACCCCCTTGAGCCTGCCCCTCCCCTTCCTCTCCGTTTTTTTCCCGTTCCCTCCTTTTCTCCTGTTCCCTGCAGGTTTGTTTCAGGTCTTCGAGGTATTGTCTTTCCCTCAAGACTCCATGGCAGCCGCTCCGTCATCCCCAACTGAGGTCGCCATTGGTTGCTTATCTTTTTCCGAAGCGGATCTTCAGATTCTTGGCACGACTGTTGCAGTACTAGAGGCCTCCACCCTGGTTTGCAAGATTGTTGATAGCTGCCCCGTGTGTGGCCAACTCAGGGATCTTCTTCGGGCTAGCCTCCTAGGTGCACCTGCAAAGATCGCAGACATTCATCCTTTTGGGACGTCGCTACTACCAGGTTGAGTTCGACTCACAACAACGGCGTCTGATCTTGTTATGCAGCAGCAGAGCCCCGTTGCATCGCGGTCATGTTTTCTTTTGCAGCAGAATTTGTATGCTCATGGTGCATACTTCATGAATTAATATGGTTCTCTTGACATGTGGAGCACCCAAGGAATGGAAAAATCTCACTGCCGAGCTAGAGAAGTATATTTCAAAAAACACCTGACATGGAGGAGGAAAGACTCATATAAATTACCTCAAAAAAATATTCAATTGGTTCCACGGATATACTTTTGGGCGAAAACTATCAACGGAAAAGGTCCGTACGAGTGATTTAGAAACGACAGCATGAAATTAAGACAAAATGAGGAGATCACTGAAGTGGAAAGCTGGCACAAGACCAACATGTCCTGCGGCATAGAGATCATCAAGAACACGAGAAGGAAGAATTTGGATTTAGTGTAACAAAATTTTGTATACGAAATTTATAACATTTTGAAGAGCGTTGTAAACATTTTTGCTTAATACAGACTTGTAATTAAAACTTAATCGCATCACTTCATTACATAAAAGATATAACAAAATATTTACAATGACAAGATAATTAATTGCTCTCGAGTCTTTTCTCTGCTTGCTCTTCCTCTTCATTAGGCATTTTTCCTCTATAACGCAAAAACTTCTTGTTACGACTATAACCCTTGAGTGCATTTACATCTTCTAGTCTGGCATCTAGAGCAAAGCTAGCATAACAGAGGAAGTATCTGGTTCTGGAAGGCCAAAATCCTATACCATATCCAAAGATACAAATAGCAGCACACTTCTCTATAAGCATGACCTTATGTGTATTGTAAGGGATAAAAGAATAGCCCATATATCTAGATAGTGTCTTGAGTGTGAGAAGTGGAATTTCAGCATTACTAGAATATTTGTTGTGGTAGACAAAAAATATTTCTTTGTCAAAAGAAGATGGGATGTAGTGTGTAAGAGCAGCATCTTGGCCAACTCTTGCACGAGCAGCACCTCCACATCCAAGGCAACCATCGGCATCATCAAGCTCAATCTGCATTAAACAAAGAATTTAGCTTTCACATAAATTCAGTCAATACCATAAACTCACTCAAGAACAAATAAATTACCTTCTGGTTCTCATCCTCTTCCAACTTGGATGCATCCCAAAGGTTGATGGAGCCTTCTTCATTTCCTTGATCAAGGGCAGGCAAGGGCTCTCTTCCCATTTTAGTAATTCCCAACTCCTCTTGAAGACTTTGAAATTCTAGCTCCGTGGGAAGAGAAGATTCAGTCTCCTTGGCTTTGTCAAAGCACAATGACATGGCTCTAGGGGCTTCAATGAAGTTCTCTGACACCTCAGTGTCCAACGTTAGAAACTCCTCTTTATGTTCGTTTTCCACAACATTGAGTATACCCATGGCAACTTCACATCCATCTGCTATAATTACGAGGCAATAATCCTCTCTTAAATTATAAAGCTTTTGTATGTGTGGGAGAGAAGGATAAAATTATTGCCATTTATAAGAAAGGAGGGCTGCCCAGGGATGACGAAGTTTGATTTTAAGTGCTCGCCATGCACAGATGATCCCTCGTCAATAATAGTGGATGCCTTAAACTCTACCATATCAAACCCTGTGCTTAGAAGGCACTTCTCATCACCAGAAACTAGGTTGATAACCTCATCATCAGATTCAATCTCTATGACAATTGAAGCTTGTGAAACCTTTTGACCCTTCTGAACTTTCAATTCATCCTTTGTGTAGTTCTCTTTGTCTGTATGATGAAGAAATAAATAAGCAACAAATCCAAAGTAGTACTCAAGAACCTTGCACTTTTTCTTGTGCCGAGGGCAGTTGTCTCATGATAAGTCTTTATCCTCTTATCTTCTAAATAGGCATCCCACCATCGTGACATGCTTTAGGGCAAAGCTAGACATGTGAACATATTGTGATGATCCCTCATTTATAATTTTTGTACTAACCAATTTACTATATGCCTCCCACTCTTTCCCTAACATAGAGCTTGCCATGTCCTTAACAATATGTTCTAAATTAAAGGGCACATTGAATATAGGCTCAATATCTAGAAGACATTCATCGTGCCTAGCTTTCCTTAACATATTAAATAGGTTTTCATTGGCACTAGATTCATCTATTACCTCTTTAAGTGTCTACAGCTTCCAAAGGATCATAATAGTGAACCACTCGCTCCATGCTCGAATTGTTGGCCATGGTGCGAGGATGAAGAACTAACCAGAAGATAAATTGCTAATTGCATGGTGAACTGAAGGCGTGAGTGAAGAGGGACCAAAACCAATCTACGATATGAGGACGAAGAACTAACCAGAAGCAAAATTGCAAATCGCACAATGAACTGAAGGCACAACTGAAGGGGGACCGAAACCAATCTACGGCGCGAGGAAGGGAGACCACAATAAAAAAATTCAAATTTAAACAAGGCACGACTATATATAGATATTATTAGAGTTGATGTCATCCATGTATGATGGAAGTGAAGGGCTGA
Organism: Cibotium barometz; assembly: GCF_041138505.1. Taxonomy (NCBI): domain Eukaryota; kingdom Viridiplantae; phylum Streptophyta; class Polypodiopsida; order Cyatheales; family Cibotiaceae; genus Cibotium; species Cibotium barometz. Next base: position 62,878,402 of record NC_141051.1, read on the forward strand.
CGTCACTAAAGTGTGCCGATGATCCACGTGTAGGGTTGACATCATCATCGATTTGCCACGTGTAGGGATGACATCATCATCACAGAGCCACATGTAGGGCTTACGTCATCCTCGCAATGATGACATTGCACTCTATAAAAAGGAGAAAATATTCATTCTTTTTTGTTGGGTACCATTGACGACGTGAGAGTTATTTTCATTATTTTTGAACTTTTCCTTTCGCTCTGTGGACGGTTACAACATTGGCCCATTCCCGTGACGGCGTGATACTGAGGATTGTATATCACGAGATTTTCTTTATCGCTTCATGGATGGAACACGACATATTCTCTCGATTCCTTCCACGATGCGAGATTCAGCCCTTCGTGTAGGGTGAATTATTTTATCGCTCAGCTTCTTCTCCCCGCCCGATTCCGTCGACACTGTGAATCTACTCTTCCGTCAGGCTTGGATTTGCCTTATCGCTCCGTGGACAGCGCTCCGGCTCGTCGCCCACCTTGTCGCTCGATTTCTTTGATGCGCGAATCTAGCTCTTCTCAAAGGATTGGATTTACTTTATCGCTCTGTGGACTGATTCTTTCCGTCGACGGCGCGATTGACGTCATCATCTTGATTTATTTGTCACTATTGCTTCGTGGAAGTATGGCTCGTACGAAGCAAACTGTGAGGATGGTGTACCCAGATCCCTCCCTTCCAAAATAGCAAGATTCAAAGCCAGAGCCTCAAAGTGAAGTTGAGGCAACAACATCTAAGCAACCATTAGAGAAGAACCTGGTAAAGGATAGAACTAATATTCTAAGGTAAGAACTTTCCTTCAGAAACAAAAGAAATTGTTTACTGAGATAAGACAAGCACAAGAGTCTACACATCTTCTCATCCCTAGGGCACCATTCCTGAGAATTGTAAGAACAGTAAGTGATAGTATCGAAGGGCAAGGACATTATAGATGGCAGAGCAGTGCACTGGCATGTCTATAAGAAGCTTGTGAAGACTTCCTTTTAGACTTTATGAATGATAGCTTCATATGTGCTGCCCATGCGCAAGAGTCACTTTGATGGACAGAGACATGGAAACTTGTAAGTAGGGTGAAGTACAGGTTTGACAAGTTTATTTATCACTTGCCAATGAGGGATAAGAAAGCCTTTGAGATCCTCGCAATTCCCCCAGCATTGAAAAGGAAATCAAAGGCAGATAATATAAAAGTTGAAGAAGTCACTTCCCCTCCCAAGAAGAAAAGAAAGTTGGTTAGGAAATCTAAGATAGACGATAAGAGTTCTGGGGAGGAGAAGGAGGTGAAGGAAAAGGAGAATATCTCACATGTGCATGATAGCTTAGAGACCCTTGTGCAGTTGGAGAAGCCCAATTCTCATAGGCTTGCCCAAGTACCAGGGTAGCTAATCTGCAATGTTGGCACAATGGAGAAAGACTATCTCTATATTGCACCTGGGGACATTTACATGCTTATAGAGAAGGATAGGGAGATTAATGACATTGTTGTTCTCATGTGTGTAAGGTATGACTACATTTTTCACATATGTTTATTTTCTCATATGTTAATAATGTAAGAATATTTTCTATTTTGTTTATTTTTCCTTTATAAACTCTTTCAGGGCACTTATGAAGGAATTGTTTCCAAATCAATTCAATGAAGTATTCATTTGTGAGCCCTTAGTGTCGCCTGCATTGATTGATATGAAGAAGAAGACTTCCAAGCTGGCATCTTATTTCAAGCCAATGAAAAATAAGAACATTTGTTTTGTTGTTTTGCCATATGTAGAGAACTGATCATTCCTATGTATTTACTATATGACATATGTAGAGAACTGATCATTCCTATGTATTTACTATATGACATATGTGTAGAATTCTTTTAAGGATATTCACTTTCTTAAATATTTCTTTTTAATTTTTTCCAGTGGACATTGGAGTGCTTGTGTTATCAATATTCTGAGAAGAAGTGTTATTTTCATGAATAGCCTGACTAGCATGCATGGGCATATTAAATTGTAAGTAGTTCTCCTTTAATAACTTGAATATTGATCTTCCTTCTAAGCTTCATACTTTATTTTTCCTTATATTCAAATTAATTTTTAATAAGGCATGTAAGAGAGCTATTGCAGCTATTGAAGACGAATATTCAAATTTGAAAAAGGAGGTAGAGTATAAGTTTCTGAATCAACCAGTGGCTTTACAAAAAGATTCTACCTCATGTGGATTGTATGTTATTGCCAATGTGTGGAAATATCTTTTGTCTAAATATACCGAGATTGATAGCAGTGTAGGCTAAGTTAAAACCCACTATTTTTGCAGTAAATCTTTACCTAAATTTTCAACTTATTTTTTATAGTTCCCGATTCTTAAATCTGAGAAATTTTCTTAATTTGACAGACTCTTGGATCTCACGAGTTTTGGATGTGGAGTGTTCGTGCAAGAGCAATCCATATTATTTTGAATAATTCAACTACTCCTAATGATCCAGATTCTCCACCATCCCCAAGGCAAGCCTCTCCATCTAAGAAGAAGAAGAAAATGCATGTACATTCACCACTGAAGCATTTTATGTTTAAGCAAGGAACTCTACATAAAGAAATCAAGGGTGCTTCTCAACAAGGCACACATAAAGAAACCAAGGGTACTAAACCAAGAATTTGTTGAGATTCAAGCTCGATGTCAGTGTGAGCCAGCTATGCTATGTGCTGGCATGTTAGGTAGGAACATGTCTGAGACATAAATGACCGCGTCCAACTGGTCATAGTGTGTGGACATTAGCTAGGGTTAGTAGAGTGTGGACACAACTTATAGTGTGTTGTGTGTATTATGGATTATGGCTTTATGCATTGTGTGAGAAGGGAGATGGCTTCCCTCTATGGTTAGGGTTTGTAATATACATTAGGGTTTGCTCTTGTGTGTGTGTCTCCTCTCCCTCTACCACTTTTTCAACATGGTATCAGAGCCTTGTGCTGTCTATTAGGGTTTATGAGTGAGTGAGAAAAGAGGGAGAAGAAGCTATGAAGAAAAGCTGTGAAGCTTGCCATTGATGCTGTGAAGCTTGGAGCACACCGATTACTATCAGATCTGAGAGCTTGGCCTATCGGGTAAGGTATTCTAAACATCCTTGAGCGGATTGCAGGTGATTTAGGTAGAAACAAAGCAATTTAGGGCAACCCAAAGCAAAGAAAATTTCTGGTTTTTGGAAGCTTTCCATTAAAGCTTGGAAGTGGTGATGTATGGTGGAAATTGATGTAAATCTGGCAAAAGACACATGTATCTAACAAGGAGGAATGTATTGGCAACTCCTATGCAAGTCTTAAACTGATTTTGGAGCAATTTACATGCATTTGAATGAGTGAAAAACTCTGGTTTTTGAGCTCTCACAAAACAGAGAAAAGGAAGTCAAAATTTGATGCATTTGGAGCATGTTTTTGGCAAAAATCAAAGCATTGATTGGTTGCACACATACCTAAGTGTGTTGGGCACTTGTATACCTCATCAATTAGCAACTCAAACACTCCCAAAGCCCTCTACAGCAGGTGGCGCATTCTGGACTGCAGAAACAGAGTATTTTTCACCATTTTACTGAGTGGAGGATCAAATTCAACTCTTGTGCTTGTTATATTTCAAAATTGACTTAGCAATTGGTTGCTACACACACTTGAGAAGGAGGCTACATGATTGGATTGATCAATTATCATCAATTGAGCTAGGAATGAGCTGATTAAAAAGCCTATCACAGAGTGAGCTTAATCAAACAATTACTCTTTGGTCTTAAACAATTGGACAAATTCCTCTTACATGGAGTTAGTGGACATCATTGCTAAGCTAATGAATGTCTGGTTGCTCAATTTGGATAAATATTGAAGAAATTAGAGCAAATTTGCTACTGGTTTTACTGGTTTTTCACAAAACAGAGAAAGGGGTTTTACAAAATTGATCTGTACACATGTCGGATGGTGTTGATATTCAACATTGAGGTTGTTTAGGTGTTAATGCAAGTTACCCATACTTGATTGAACCACTACATTATAATTTGGAGCCTTGGAAAGCGCATCAAATCAGGATATCTTGGACTGTGTGAGTCAGTTCATTTTGGATGCATACAGGTTGATTTTTACATCAAATTTGAAGTTTGTTGACTACTTTGGAGTATCTGGAGCATTCATTGGAGTGTGTTTGAGCTGAGGAAGGCTCGTTTACAGATTTGGAATTGTGCGGAAGGTGTATTTGCATTGAGCAAACATGTCGGATAATCCAGTATAGATTGTTGGTGAAAAGCTGGATAGGAAGAACTTCCAGGCATGGAAATACAGGATCAAAAGTTTTCTGAAGGGAAAAGGTTTTTGGAATCTCATTACAGGTGCTGAGCCAGAGCCGGAACTACCCCGACAACCTACACACTAGCAGTAGGTTATTGCTCATAAGCAATGGTCAGAAAGAGCATTCAAAGTGTTGCATTATCTGTCTATATGTATTTCGGATGCTATGCTCATATACATACATGATGCTGAGAATCCCAAGGATGCATGGGATACATTGGTGAAGTTGTTTGATACAGACACGAGTGCTCGTCTCGCAAGTCTCAGTTGCGACAACAAATACATAATGTGAAAAGGAATAGAAGGAGCATCCATCAACTTGTTTCCCATAAGATAATGCCTAAATTTGTTGACAGAGCAGATCATTCCCAATGCTTCCCTCTCTGTGGTATTGTAGTTTCTTTCTGCTGGGGTGAGTGCCTTGCTTGCATAGTAAATGGGCTACATGTACCCCATCTCTTTTTCCTGCATGAGTGCACTCCCAATGGCCTTATCAAAGGCATCCACAGAGACATGGAATATCTTATTTCAGTCTGGGTTTGCCATCATCAGTGCTATTGTTACCATTTTCTTGAGCAATTCACATGCTCTTTGGCATCAGTCCATTCAAATTTTGCATTCTTTTATGTCAACTAATACAAGGAGTGAGCTATGTGTGTAAGATACTTGATGAATCTTGTGTGCCACGCCACTTTTTCCACTAATCTTTCCACTTGCTTGACATTCTTCGGAGCTAGCATGTTTTGTATGGCCTTAATCTTTTCTAGGTCTATGACTAGCCTCTTTTCTGATACAATGTGACCAAGCACGATGCTTCACCTTATAGCAAATGCACATTTAACACCATATTAGATAATTTGGGAAAAAACCCATTTCCATTTGAAAAATGGGATCATGGTGAACTTGTCCACCAAAATTTTGTCAAAACCCCCTCATGTGACATATCATTGGAAAGATCTTGAAGAGTAGAATCTAGATATACAATCCCCGACAAATTTGGAGCTGGCATGTTTAATATATATCCAAAATAAAATGGAGGGATTGATTCCCAAAATATGATATTTTTCCCAAATTATCTAATATTGACTTATTTGGTTGGATTAAGCTTTAACTTAGTATCTTTGCATCTCTGCAAGCATAGTCTCGAATGAAAAACATGTTTGCTCTTTTGTCCAGACACACTGAAGTCATCAACAAATGTCTTCATAAAATCTATCAAGCAATCATAGAATATCTCTTGTACCATTCTCTCGAATGTGGCTGGAGCATTCTTTAATCCAAACATCATTACTAAGGCAGCAAATACCCTCCATTCTGTGATGAATGTTGTTTTCCTTGTATCTTCAAGAGGCATCCTCACTTGGTTATACCCACTGAAGCTATCTAAAAAGGTGTACATGTCTCTTCTGGCCACCTCATCTAGCAAGATGTCAGTGAAAGGAATGAAAAAGGTTCAGCATCTGTGGCTCCATTCAATTTTCTATAGTCTACACACACTCTTAGCTTCTTGTTCTTCTTTAGCACTATCACAATGGGCAATACCCATGTTGCCTTCTCCACTGGGTAGATGAATCCTACCCCGAGTAGTCTATCTATTTCTTCTTTGACTTACTTGGCATAGTTTGGGTTCATCATGTACCTTTGCTGCTTTACTGGTATGGCACCTTCTTTTAAGTTGATTCTATGCTAATATAATCAATTCCCTCCATGTTAGTATATGACCATGCAAACACATCCATGTATTCTTTTAATGATTGTATCAGTTGAGCTTTAAATTCTTCCTCTAACTCAGCACTTATCTTGACATTCTTGTCTTCTCGATCAGTTCCTATATTTATCTCTTGTACATGGTCTTGATTGACCCTTACTTATGGGTTTTCCTTTTGTTCTTCTTGAGCTTTTATCCATAGTTTTAGATCCCTCATGGTTTCCGTCTTTTCTTCCTCTTTTTCATTTCCCTTGCTTTGTTGTTCCCTGTTCTTGCTATCTCTCCCTACAAGCTAAGTGGAGAGAGTAGAGTGTATACTTTGTGTACTTGCTTAGTGCTTAAAATATACTAAGTGGTCCTTTGTGGAACATACTCTCTACTTTGCATGGCATTGTGTCCATTTTACATTGTGTTCATGTGTATGCCTATGTGGTGACTCTTGAGCATATTCCAAATGTTGCTCTTGAGTCTCATTCATTTATACTCCTATAGCTTGGTTATGTGTTCAGTACATTGATGATGGAATAAGATATGTTAATCACTCATAATTGATTGCCATATTATCTCCTTGTGATCAAGCTCTCATCATTTCTTTTAATAGTGTGGATACTGTAGAAGATATAAAAATCATGAGCCCTCTAGTTGTGACATATAGAAAATTAGGGTTATAGAAGCTAAGGTGGGTGGAACTGAAATTTAAAAAGCATCATGAACAAGATGACAAATGATAAGTGAGAGATTAACACGAGAGAGAGAGAGAGAGAGAGAGAGAGAGAGAGAGAGAGAGAGAGAGAGAGAGAGAGAGAGTTGCACACAAGTGAGAATAGGCAAATGACCAAACGACTTAATTGCTTCTCCATTTGAAAATACAATTACCAGATCTCGCAAGGAAATACAAAAGGAGGAATTCCATCAGGGCACTAATAGAAGCAATCTGCAAACGATCCCGCAAGGAGGAAATACAAAAGAGAATGCCGAACAAGGAAGATGAAGGGCTCCAGCCACCACGGGGAGAGGCCTCCGCCGTCACCCTTTCTGGGACGCCACCACAAGGGCTAGTTTCGCACCTTCTCCCCCTGCAAAACTGGTTAGAGGAGACAGAAAAGCAGGTAACCTTTCAACAGCCAAGGAGGTACACCTTACCAAGCCACCCGCCTATTCTCTGTGCGTCGAGAAGGGCAAAGCTAACTGCAAGGTCGATTGAACGAAAGAGAAGGAAGCATGCAGAGTGGAGTAGGAGTTGAAAAGACCGTTAGCCAATAGGAGGCTACATCGCATGTGCCGACACGTGTAGTCACATGCGACTACACGTTTTGGCCATTTTCTCTTGCCACGTGTCCACTGCATGATGGACACGTGGCCCTTGTATCTCGGATTCTCCCTTTCTAATTAAACCTGCCTTTTTTTGAAAAAAAAGAATAAAATTCTTTTTGAATAGCAGTGCCCTATAAACTTTTGACACGTGTCTTATGGTTTCCGGGTCTGCATTCACCTCTGAGTCACTTACCACTTTTTCTGTTTCTTCCGGGAAAAGTGCTCTAACCATGTTTTACAGGAACAATTGGTTCTGGCCCCTGGGTATTCCGGGGCTACAATTTCTCCATAATATGGATTCATCCTGAAACCATTTACTACTTTGGGGTACTCTGTACTATCCAAATTGAGCAGCAGAAATGTACCGGGAGGTCTTTCATCTATTATGATGTATGGTCCTGTCCATCTCAGTTTGAGTTTTACCTGGATGTGCTCCCAACTTAGAGTTGAAGACCAGAACACTATCTCCTTTTTTAAACACTTTGTTCTTTCCATGCTATATCCACCCAAGCCTTTCTTCTTTTATGCACAGCTTAAGCCACTAGACTGCAGAACACTCCCGCAAGGAAATACAAAAGGAGGAATTCCATCAGGGCACTAATAGAAGCAATCTGCAAATGATCCCGCAAGGAGGAAATACAAAAGAGAATGCCGAACAAGGAAGATGAAGGGCTCCAGCCACTGGGAGAGGCCTCCGTCACCCTTTCTGGGATGCCACCACCAGGGCTAGTTTTGCACCTTCTCCCCCTGCAAAACTGATTAGAGGAGACAGAAAAGCAGGTAACCTTTCAACAGCCAAGGAGGTACACCTTACCAAGCCACCCGCCTATTCTCTGTGCGTCGAGAAGGGAAAAGCTAACTGTAAGGTCGATTGAACGAAAGAGAAGGAAGCATGCAGAGTGGAGTAGGAGTTGAAAAGACCGTTAGCCAATAGGAGGCTGCATCGCATGTGCCGACACGTGTAGTCACATGCGACTACACGTTTTGGCCATTTTCTCTTGCCACGTGTCCACTGCATGATGGACACATGGCCCATGTATCTCGAATTGTCCCTTTCTAATTAAACCTGCCTTTTTTTGGAAAAAAAATAAAATTCTTTTTGAATAGCAGTGCCCTATAAACTTTTGACACGTGTCTTATGGTTTCCGGGTCTCCATTCACCCATGGGTCACTTACCACTTTTTCTGTTTCTTCTGGGAAAAGTGCTCTGACCATGTTTTACGGGAACAATTGGTTCTGGCCCCTGGGTATTCCGGGGCTACAATTTCTCCATAATATGGATTCATCTTGAAAGCATTTATTGCTTTGGGGTACTCTGTACTATCCAAATTGAGCAGCAGAAATGTACCGGGAGGTCTTTCATCTCTTATGATGTATGGTCCTCTCCATCTCAGTTTGAGTTTTACCTAGATGTGATCCCAACTTAGAGTTGAAGACCAGAACACTATCTCCTTTTTTAAACACTTTGTTCTTTCCATGCTATATCCACCCAAGCCTTTCTTCTTTTATGCACAGCTTAAGCCACTAGACTGCAGAACACTATCTCCTTTTTTAAACACTTTGTTCTTTCCATGCTATCCACGCAAGCCTTTCTTCTTTTATGCACAGCTTAAGCCACTAGACTGCTTCCTTACCTGGTCACCTTGTAAGATGTCCTGAAGGCCCACAAAGCACTATCAAGCTTCCGGTCCCAGTCACTTTTAATTGCACTCACTATTTTTTTCACGGTTTTCATTAGGTTTTTGTTTTAGGATTCTGCTTGTCTATTACACCGAGGGTGGTACACTGTTAATTTTTTGTGTATGATCATGTGCTTGTGTATGATCATGTGCTTTTGTGTGAGCTCCTAAATCACTTCATTTAAGAAGTGTGTTCCTTGATCACTCACCAATTCCACTGGGCATCCAGATCTTGAGATTATGTTGCTGTAGAGAAATTTTGCCACTTCTGCAGCATTGTTAGTCCTCATTGCCTTTGCGTTCGGCCATTTGGTGCAGTAATCTATGGCTACTAAGATGTACTCACACTGTGAGCCTTTTGCTTTTGGTTTAATGGGCCCAATGAAATCCCGTCCCCACTTCATGAAGGGTTCCAAGGGCAATATGGGGTTTAAAGGCATCCTATCCTTATCATCAGGTTGGCCCGTTCTTTGCCACAAGTCGTGAACTTGTATGCATCTTTGCTCAATGTAGGCCACCATAGCCTTGCTTGCAGCACTTGTTTCTCAGTTACCTTTTTACCTTGATGATCTCCAGCCACCCCTTGGTGGGCTTCAGTTAGCACTACTTTTTGCTTGTGCTTCGATACACCTCCTGAGAATTTGGTCTATTCCTAGCTTGTACAATTGTCCAACAATCATTGTGTATGCTTTGCTCCTTAAAGCAAGCCTTCTTCTTTTATCAATTCACCATCCCTGTGGGAATTTGTATTTTAGTAAAAAGTCACACGTCATCATACCAATTTTCTTCTTCCACATTTAGTGAGAAGAAGTCTGCATCTAGTAATTGACCTTGCATTTCTTCTTTCTGTTCATCATCTTGACAAGAAGTCTGCTATCATATTTTCTTTCTCGAGAGTGTGCTATATGACAAAATCAAATGCTTTGCAGGATAAGCATCCATCTTGCCATTTTGCCTACCAAGAATGCTTTATTCACCATGTAGATAAGTGCTTGATGATCCACATGCAAAACAAACTTGTTTCCCATAAGATAATGCCTAAATTTGTTGACAGAGCATGTAAGATTCCTCCCCCACCCCCTTTTTGATGTCTAGTATCTTTCCCTGTAATCAATCCCTCTTCAGAAATATAAAGACCTTGTTTTTATCTGTTTTAGCCTAGAGAGAGAAAAATATTCTAGAGAGAGAATATTCAGATTTTGAATATTTTTGGATAGAAAAATATCTCTTCTAATTCAGATGAGTTCCCCTGAAACAGAAATTCAAAAAGAATTTTCCAATGTGCAATTGGAATTAATTGAAAATAGCTATAAAGAACCTTAGCCTAAGGGTCTAGATTTTCAGAAATCTTTAGACTATGGTCCAATTAAGGTTCCTATGGACCAATAGCATCAATCCATGTGTAGGGAGGAGATAAATCCAACTTGTAAAAAGAAAATACCCAAAAATGAGTAAATGCTCACATGAGGTGAAGAGTTGAAAATGTACAAGGTTTATTAGTAAAAAACTATGAGCAATATTAAAAATATGACATATGTAAGGAAGGGGAATTCTTTAAAGGAGGTGCATATTTCACATAAGATGAAGAGTTGAAAATGTACAAGGATTATTAGTAAAAAACTATGAGCAATATTAAAAATATGACATATGTAAGGAAGGGGAATTCTTTAAAGGAGGTGCATATTTCACATAAGATGAAGAGTTGAAAATGTACAAGGATTATTAGTAAAAAACTATGAGCAATATTAAAAATATGACATATGTAAGGAAGGGGAATTCTTTAAAGGAGGTGCATATTTCACATAAGATGAAGAGTTGAAAATGTGCAAGGTTTATTAGTAAAAAAAAACTATGAGCAATATTAAAATGATTCCATTATGACACATATGTAAGGAAGGGGAGTTCTTTAAAGGAGGTGCATATTTCACATGCTTGAATGAGTTTTAAACTCATAAAAATTGAGATATTTCATCTCTCCTCTCTCCTCATTCAAGTCTAGTTCCAAAAAGTTAGCTTAACTGATCTAAAAATGGTCAAATATTGACCAAACTGATTTAGAAAATTCTAGAATCAGTTTGTTTGGTTAGGAGCTCAATTTTTCCTATAAATAGAAGCCTCCCCCTTGTTGAAAAATATATAGTGTTTATGCATCGTTACTCTACTCCACCTAAGCCAGAAACTGTGAATTCATTTAATAATTCACTAGTTTTTGGAGCTTCCCTCTTTCTTCAATCCCCATTAGTGGCTCCATCAACATACTTAACCAATTGATTGGTTGGGGGCCTCTACCGTGAACAAAGAATCAAGCAAGTTGTAAGGTAATTAGTGAATATTCATCTTTCTATAATTTCTCAATGTTTCTCTCTTCTCAACCCCTCTCAAGCTTGAGAAGTTTAATTGGTATGGTTTTTTTTAAATGCTATTGAAGTTTGAATAGTAGTGAAGAGTTACATAATTTAATAAATGCTATTGAAGTTAATTTTCATTTATGTTTAAATTCTAATGATTCTTATGTAAATTCTCTCTCTCACTCAAGAAATGGTCATACTCATGACCCATTCTCAATCCAAATCAAGCTTTTCATAAAGCTTTTCCTTAACCCAAGATAAAGCTATGCTTGAGGCCAAATTAATGGCTTTTTTCTTATGCTTTTAGTTTATGTATATTGATGATTCAATCCATTATGGATTAAGGATCCAATTAGAGAATCATTTTAATTATTTCCTTAATGATAAGCTTTATCCCTTAGAAAAATTGAGATTTATCAGTCATAGCAGCGGAGCTATGGCAAAATTTTTATAAAAATTATGCATAAAAAAATTTTCATTCAAAGCATAAAAAGAGGACTTCCTACCATATTCTAGGAATCATCATCCTAGATTAATTGAAAGAATTTCATTATAATCATGGAGAAATTGAATTTTAATATTATGCATAAAGGATAAATTTTTATATCAAAAGTGTTATTTTTACCATTTTTATTTTCATGCATAGAAGTATGCATAATGGATAAATTTTTATATCAAAAGTGTTACTTTTATCATTTTTATTTCATACATAAAAGTATGCATAAAAGAAAATTTTTATATCAAAAGTGTTACTTTTATCATTTTTAATTTTCATGCATAGAAGTATGCATAAAGGAAAATTTTTATATCAAAAGTGTTACTTTTATCATTTTTAATTTTCATGCATAGAAGTATGCATAAAGGAAAAATTTTTATATCAAAAGTGTTACTTTTATCATATTGGATTTCATGCATATAGGTATGCATAAAAGATATTCTTTTTATACTAAAAGTATGATTTTCCTCATAAATGGATTTTATGCTTAACTTAGATGCATAAGAGAAATTCTTTTATTCTAAAAGTATAATTCCCTACCAAATTGAAATCATGCATAAGAAGATGCATAAAAGATTGATTTTAATTTCGAAAGTGTTAGTCTCCTTAAATGGAATTTATGTATAAATAAATGTGTAGAGAAATCTTATATCAAATAAAAGAATTCTCTTTTTAAAAAAAAAAAGATATGAAATGTGATAAGATGTGATAAGAGGTGTATGAGATGTGATAAGAATTGATAAGATGCGTATGGAAAGTGATAGGATGTGATAAGAGGTGATAAGATGCTTATGAAATAAGTTAGGATGTGATAAGATGAATTAAGATGTGTATGGGGGGATGAGGTAAGAAGTGTATGTGATAGGATAAGATGTATATGGGTTGTGATAGGGCGAGAATGGATGTGATGTAAAAGATTAGATGTGAAAGTATATGGGGTTATATAAATGGGAATGTGAAAATGGATGTATGTATGTGGATGTGTGGATATGGAGATGGGAGTGTGGATGTATGAACATGAAAATGGATATATGCATGAAGATGTATATGCATAGATGTAAATGTGGATGTAGATGTGGATGTAGATGTGAATGTGGAATGTGGATGTATAGATGTGGATGTATGGGAATGTGGATGTGGATGTATGTGAATGTGAATGTAGATGTGGATGTATAGATGTGAATGTGGAATGTGGATGTGGATGTATGTATGTATGTGGATGTAGATGTGGATGTATGGATGTGTATGTATGAATGTGGATATGGGATGTGGATGTATAAATGAGGATGTGAAAATGGAGGTAAGCATGTAGATGTGGATGCATGTATGTGAATGTGGATGTAGATGTGAATGTGGAATGTGGATGTATAAATGAGGATGTGAAAATGGAGGTAAGCATGTAGATGTGGATGCATGTATGTGAATGTGGATGTAGATGTGAATGTGGAATGTGGATGTATAGATGTGGATGTATGGGAATGTGGATGTGGATGTATGTGAATGTGAATGTAGATGTGGATGTATGTGTATGGGAATGTGGATGTGGATGTATGTGAATGTGAATGTAGATGTGGATGTATAGATGTGAATGTGGAATGTGGATGTGGATGTATGTATGTATGTGGATGTAGATGTGGATGTATGGATGTGTATGTATGAATGTGGATATGGGATGTGGATGTATAAATGAGGATGTGAAAATGGAGGTAAGCATGTAGATGTGGATGCATGTATGTGAATGAGAATGTAGATGTGAATGTGGAATGTGGATGTATAGATGTGGATGTATGGGAATGTGGATGTGGATGTATGTGAATGTGAATGTAGATGTGGATGTATAGATGTGAATGTGGAATGTGGATGTGGATGTATGTATGTATGTGGATGTAGATGTGGATATATGGATGTGTATGTATGAATGTGGATATGGGATGTGGATGTATAAATGAGGATGTGAAAATGGAGATAAGCATGTAGATGTGGATGTATGGATGTGAATGTGGATGTGGATGTGGATGTATGGATGTGGATATGGATGTGAATATATGATATGTGATGTGAAGGAATCTGAAGTGAAGAGATGGAAAAGGAGGTGATTGGATGAGTACACATATACATGGAATGTGGAATAAGTAATGTGGATTAATGAGGGATAATGTGGAAAAATGAGAGTTAATATAGAAACTGTATTTGTAAACTGTTTGTAAATGCTATTTGTAAATGGCTGTTTTATGTCAAGAATGCTGGGGAAGCATTTTGACCGTCTTGTGATTAAGGTCGTGGAGACCTAACTGATAAAGTTGCAACTGCTGACGGAGAGTCAATGGAGGACGTCTCGCGTAGCAAGGTCGACCGAGGTCTTGACCAGCCTCGGTTCGATTAAAATGGTGAGCTTCCGGTACGGTGGATGAGGGACCAAGGAAGCGGCCTATGAGTGAAGCGCTAGGTCACCTGCGAAGGATCCTAGAGGGTGCTGACCATACGGTGCTCGGGCTCTGGGTCGCCTAGGATACCCACGCGTGCGTCGAGGAAGATATTGGAACAAGGAGTAAGAGTTGTTTTGTGAAACCGGGCATGGATCTGGTTGACTGACCTTGCTGGTCCTCAACGGATGAGTCCATGGCTCTTTTATATGGATCTGTTGGTTGATCTTGCTGATCTTCAACGAGAGTCCATCTTGATAAGTGATTATATTGCCGAGTATTATGGGCTAGGAACTATGGAAACGGCCTCTGTGTGGACAGGTGGTGAGCGTTCTAGTTGCCAATGATGCCATAGATACTCTGATGAAGGAATGATGGGAAATTATGAATCAACTGGATAAATTGGGAGAGTGTGATCAGTGGTACTATGGTTTCATTAAAGGATTGTTTTAAAGTTAGCTGATGCTAAGAAAAAGGCAATTTTCATATTGGGTGTGTAAGTGGTGTGGCTAGTTTTATGTTTGCATGAAATTCCGGCTAGGGGGCCTTGGAACTCTTTTCCTTGGTACCCGGGACAAAACCTAACCAAATTCCAAATTGGATCCCATCACTACAGTGGTTGGGCGGTTGGCTAACCCATGGGATCGGATGGGGTTAGGCTGGACTGATGGATCCATAAATCGAGACTCAACTTTGTTTTTACGATAGATAAAGTAAATCCCGGATAGAAATTGTTCTATGGATAGGAATCAACGGCTGTGCCTCTTGATGGGGAAAAAAGCGTTGATCCCAATGATCCAAGTGCAAGTTTCTACCTTGATTTGACCAAGTACCATTAAAGGTGCAGTCAGATCAGTTGATCCGTAATGATCTTGACTACGTTAGAGTAAAGAGTTATCCTGGTGGAATCGCCCATGCTTTCCGAGTAAAGGAAGTTTTTCCAGTTTCGGTTTTGGACAAACCAACGGATTAGTCTCTTGTCCGGATATCCGTGGGCGAGGCCCCGAGTGTGGGACCCCTACCCACGCATGATGTGCTACTTCCGCTGCTAGCACCCCGAATCCGTTGATCGATGGGGAACAGGGATCTCACAGTTGGTATCAGAGCATTTGGTTAATAAAGATCAATTGAGAAGACAAATAGGTCAGAAATTTATCAAGAAACACAAAAAGGTTGTAATTGTGTGATATAATTCATACAATTTGATATTCAAATTGAAATTCGTAATTTGGTAATTGAGTCTTCAGATGGAAGTACCGCAATTATATAGAATCCTTGACTTGCTTGAGGCCTAGACATGATGGTATTTACCTTATAGTTCCAAGGGCCGTGACTATTCGTATATACCGAGAGTATAACTGCAGCTCTTTACTGACAGTATATACGAGTAAATCTAAGACTTGAAATTATAAGCGTTAATGCTATCCAGATGATGAATTTGAATGTGGTTGATATGATTTTTAATTCTGTTTGGGAACTGATGAATTGATTGGGATTCTGATTGAAAAATGATGATTTTTAAAATTTAGTTGAAATATAATAACTTGAGCAAAACCGCAATGAGGATGAATGGGACGAGTCCCTATAATGATAAATGATGATAATGATTTCAACAAATCACTATGAGATTAGTGGATTGTGCTGTCAAAGTACTACTGTTAACACTTGACTCGGTATATCAAGTTAAGGGATGACAAATTGAAAACTTGCTTGACTGAAATTCCCGTGGAGGAATGTTCAGAAAGAAAAAATTTCGATCTGATGGACCATTATCGTGTTAAAGATATAAATGATATGATCTGAAATGAATTTATTTAATGATGAGTTATATATAAGGGATATTTATCCCCGTATTCTGTTGGGTTGACCAGAATATAAGGAACCCTAGAATAAATTGGATCTTAAGAAAAAGAGTTGTCCTCTACTTGGCGAGATGAGGACATCTCACACTTTTTTAAGTGGGGTAGAATGTAAGATTCCTCCCCAGCCTTCGAGGCATACAGGAGTAAGAATCTCCCTTTTTGATCTTAAAATTATTCCCTCTCAAAAATAAAAGAAAGATTCTGTTTTTTTTTAAAAAAAAGGAAGACCCTTTCCCTAGAATACTTCTCAGGAGTCACGCTGTTTTAAGGATTCAGAACAATGAGTTCAGAAGTGAAAATCGGTGTTTTGGATACCAAGGTTTTGGTCTTCATTCGAGTACGGCACAAAAGAAGTTCTTTATCTATTGGGGAGTTTAAGAAGTTATCCCCCAGATATTGTGAGCCTTATCTGACTTCAAAGAAAGTAAGTGACTTAGCTTACGAGCTTCTTTTATCTCCTCATCTCAAAGTTCTTAATGCCTTCTATAGAAAATTGTGCCAAACCCAAATCATGGAAAGACGGTAAAACTTCAGTGGCAAGCTACCGTTGGCTTCTAAGTTACGCTAGCTCCTTCCTTTATATAAGTCGTAACTTTTACTTGTCGCTCACAGTAATCTTACTCCCATCGATCTCCTTTCTTCCTAATCTCCTTCATGGCTTGGCAACAAGAATTAGTTTTATCCATAATGATTCCTCACCTTCAAGACGCAAGTGAGTCTGTGAAGAAGGATTTTATAGAACAGTATGAGCGCTCACTTTTCCCTCACTTGGGAACTTCTGTAGCGTAGACCAAATGGCGGACCTATCAAGACATAACTAGGGTAACACCCTGGGGTCAGCAGCACTTTCGTAACAATGTCCGCTTGGCCATGGTTATTGAAGCTTTGGGTTTGGGTCCCCGATACTACTGCGTCATGAGATCAAGGCATCCTGGGTTTTCTGAGCGGGTCTTCTTACTGGCGTGTTTTCTTCCTCATGAGAAGATATGCCTTTACCCAGTTTTTGGCTTGCCTCTCAGAGGTCCTTTTCTTAGAACACCTCATACCACTGAGATAGGCGCAGCAATAACCCACAGAATCATTCCCATAGATGAGTTACCTTATACTTGTGCAGCTTGTGAGGACTGCTTTTGTGACCATATGATGGACGGGCTTATGGAAGTGTAAAGAGTTCCTCTATCTTTACTGTATAAGTTCCGAGAATGAATAAAGTTTAAATCTTGTTCGTATTTTGAATCTTGCTCTCTTTAAGACTTATCTTGGTGGTTAATCTTGATTAAAATTTTTCTCTAAGTCTCATATTCGTGCATCTTGCGAAATTATCCCAGTTTGCGAGATGAGGACATCTCGCATTTTTTTAAGTGGGGTAGAATGTAAGATTCCTCCCCCACCCCCTTTTTGATGTCTAGTATCTTTCCCTGTAATCAATCCCTCTTCAGAAATATAAAGACCTTGTTTCTATCTGTTTTAGCCTAGAGAGAGAAAAATATTCTAGAGAGAGAATATTCAGATTTTGAATATTTTTGGATAGAAAAATATCTCTTCTAATTCAGATGAGTTCCCCTGAAACAGAAATTCAAAAAGAATTTTCCAATGTGCAATTGGAATTAATTGAAAATAGCTATAAAGAACCTTAGCCTAAGGGTCTAGATTTTCAGAAATCTTTAGACTATGGTCCAATTAAGGTTCCTATGGACCAATAGCATCAATCCATGTGTAAGGAGGAGATAAATCCAACTTGTAAAAAGAAAATACCCAAAAATGAGTAAATGCTCACATGAGGTGAAGAGTTGAAAATGTACAAGGTTTATTAGTAAAAAACTATGAGCAATATTAAAAATATGACATATGTAAGGAAGGGGAATTCTTTAAAGGAGGTGCATATTTCACATACCCCATTGAAAGAAGGCATTCTACCACAACCTAGTATTGCCTTCCCATGCAATGATGAAGTTATTGATGCTAACGAGGACATGGCAAATGAGATGTGGGCAGCAGTTCATGAGAAAGTTAATGAGAATATGTCCTCTATTATTTCACCTCCATTCTCTGAAGTGGATTTTACCACGAGTACAGAAAACAACTTTAGACACCCAAGCACCCAGGAGGAAGTTCAAACAATTGTTTCTCCTAGAAGATGAAGAGTTAAAAATGTACAAGGATTATTAGTAAAAAACTATGAGCAATATTAAAAATATGACATATGTAAGGAAGGGGAATTCTTTAAAGGAGGTGCATATTTCACATAAGATGAAGAGTTGAAAATGTACAAGGATTATTAGTAAAAAACTATGAGCAATATTAAAAATATGACATATGTAAGGAAGGGGAATTCTTTAAAGGAGGTGCATATTTCACATAAGATGAAGAGTTGAAAATGTGCAAGGTTTATTAGTAAAAAAAAACTATGAGCAATATTAAAATGATTCCATTATGACACATATGTAAGGAAGGGGAGTTCTTTAAAGGAGGTGCATATTTCACATGCTTGAATGAGTTTTAAACTCATAAAAATTGAGATATTTCATCTCTCCTCTCTCCTCATTCAAGTCTAGTTCCAAAAAGTTAGCTTAACTAATCTAAAAATGGTCAAATATTGACCAAACTGATTTAGAAAATTCTAGAATCAGTTTGTTTGGTTAGGAGCTCAATTTTTCCTATAAATAGAAGCCTCCCCCTTGTTGAAAAATATATAGTGTTTATGCATCGTTACTCTACTCCACCTAAGCCAGAAACTGTGAATTCATTTAATAATTCACTAGTTTTTGGAGCTTCCCTCTTTCTTCAATCCCCATTAGTGGCTCCATCAACATACTTAACCAATTGATTGGTTGGGGGCCTCTACCGTGAACAAAGAATCAAGCAAGTTGTAAGGTAATTAGTGAATATTCATCTTTCTATAATTTCTCAATGTTTCTCTCTTCTCAACCCCTCTCAAGCTTGAGAAGTTTAATTGGTATGGTTTTTTTTAAATGCTATTGAAGTTTGAATAGTAGTGAAGAGTTACATAATTTAATAAATGCTATTGAAGTTAATTTTCATTTATGTTTAAATTCTAATGATTCTTATGTAAATTCTCTCTCTCACTCAAGAAATGGTCATACTCATGACCCATTCTCAATCCAAATCAAGCTTTTCATAAAGCTTTTCCTTAACCCAAGATAAAGCTATGCTTGAGGCCAAATTAATGGCTTTTTTCTTATGCTTTTAGTTTATGTATATTGATGATTCAATCCATTATGGATTAAGGATCCAATTAGAGAATCATTTTAATTATTTCCTTAATGATAAGCTTTATCCCTTAGAAAAATTGAGATTTATCAGTCATAGCAGCGGAGCTATGGCAAAATTTTTATAAAAATTATGCATAAAAAAATTTTCATTCAAAGCATAAAAAGAGGACTTCCTACCATATTCTAGGAATCATCATCCTAGATTAATTGAAAGAATTTCATTATAATCATGGAGAAATTGAATTTTAATATTATGCATAAAGGATAAATTTTTATATCAAAAGTGTTATTTTTACCATTTTTATTTTCATGCATAGAAGTATGCATAAT
This sequence comes from Cibotium barometz, assembly GCF_041138505.1. Classification (NCBI taxonomy): domain Eukaryota; kingdom Viridiplantae; phylum Streptophyta; class Polypodiopsida; order Cyatheales; family Cibotiaceae; genus Cibotium; species Cibotium barometz. The sequence continues at coordinate 62,898,108 of NC_141051.1, forward strand.
GGATAAATTTTTATATCAAAAGTGTTACTTTTATCATTTTTATTTCATACATAAAAGTATGCATAAAAGAAAATTTTTATATCAAAAGTGTTACTTTTATCATTTTTAATTTTCATGCATAGAAGTATGCATAAAGGAAAATTTTTATATCAAAAGTGTTACTTTTATCATTTTTAATTTTCATGCATAGAAGTATGCATAAAGGAAAAATTTTTATATCAAAAGTGTTACTTTTATCATATTGGATTTCATGCATATAGGTATGCATAAAAGATATTCTTTTTATACTAAAAGTATGATTTTCCTCATAAATGGATTTTATGCTTAACTTAGATGCATAAGAGAAATTCTTTTATTCTAAAAGTATAATTCCCTACCAAATTGAAATCATGCATAAGAAGATGCATAAAAGATTGATTTTAATTTCGAAAGTGTTAGTCTCCTTAAATGGAATTTATGTATAAATAAATGTGTAGAGAAATCTTATATCAAATAAAAGAATTCTCTTTTTAAAAAAAAAAAGATATGAAATGTGATAAGATGTGATAAGAGGTGTATGAGATGTGATAAGAATTGATAAGATGCGTATGGAAAGTGATAGGATGTGATAAGAGGTGATAAGATGCTTATGAAATAAGTTAGGATGTGATAAGATGAATTAAGATGTGTATGGGGGGATGAGGTAAGAAGTGTATGTGATAGGATAAGATGTATATGGGTTGTGATAGGGCGAGAATGGATGTGATGTAAAAGATTAGATGTGAAAGTATATGGGGTTATATAAATGGGAATGTGAAAATGGATGTATGTATGTGGATGTGTGGATATGGAGATGGGAGTGTGGATGTATGAACATGAAAATGGATATATGCATGAAGATGTATATGCATAGATGTAAATGTGGATGTAGATGTGGATGTAGATGTGAATGTGGAATGTGGATGTATAGATGTGGATGTATGGGAATGTGGATGTGGATGTATGTGAATGTGAATGTAGATGTGGATGTATAGATGTGAATGTGGAATGTGGATGTGGATGTATGTATGTATGTGGATGTAGATGTGGATGTATGGATGTGTATGTATGAATGTGGATATGGGATGTGGATGTATAAATGAGGATGTGAAAATGGAGGTAAGCATGTAGATGTGGATGCATGTATGTGAATGTGGATGTAGATGTGAATGTGGAATGTGGATGTATAAATGAGGATGTGAAAATGGAGGTAAGCATGTAGATGTGGATGCATGTATGTGAATGTGGATGTAGATGTGAATGTGGAATGTGGATGTATAGATGTGGATGTATGGGAATGTGGATGTGGATGTATGTGAATGTGAATGTAGATGTGGATGTATGTGTATGGGAATGTGGATGTGGATGTATGTGAATGTGAATGTAGATGTGGATGTATAGATGTGAATGTGGAATGTGGATGTGGATGTATGTATGTATGTGGATGTAGATGTGGATGTATGGATGTGTATGTATGAATGTGGATATGGGATGTGGATGTATAAATGAGGATGTGAAAATGGAGGTAAGCATGTAGATGTGGATGCATGTATGTGAATGAGAATGTAGATGTGAATGTGGAATGTGGATGTATAGATGTGGATGTATGGGAATGTGGATGTGGATGTATGTGAATGTGAATGTAGATGTGGATGTATAGATGTGAATGTGGAATGTGGATGTGGATGTATGTATGTATGTGGATGTAGATGTGGATATATGGATGTGTATGTATGAATGTGGATATGGGATGTGGATGTATAAATGAGGATGTGAAAATGGAGATAAGCATGTAGATGTGGATGTATGGATGTGAATGTGGATGTGGATGTGGATGTATGGATGTGGATATGGATGTGAATATATGATATGTGATGTGAAGGAATCTGAAGTGAAGAGATGGAAAAGGAGGTGATTGGATGAGTACACATATACATGGAATGTGGAATAAGTAATGTGGATTAATGAGGGATAATGTGGAAAAATGAGAGTTAATATAGAAACTGTATTTGTAAACTGTTTGTAAATGCTATTTGTAAATGGCTGTTTTATGTCAAGAATGCTGGGGAAGCATTTTGACCGTCTTGTGATTAAGGTCGTGGAGACCTAACTGATAAAGTTGCAACTGCTGACGGAGAGTCAATGGAGGACGTCTCGCGTAGCAAGGTCGACCGAGGTCTTGACCAGCCTCGGTTCGATTAAAATGGTGAGCTTCCGGTACGGTGGATGAGGGACCAAGGAAGCGGCCTATGAGTGAAGCGCTAGGTCACCTGCGAAGGATCCTAGAGGGTGCTGACCATACGGTGCTCGGGCTCTGGGTCGCCTAGGATACCCACGCGTGCGTCGAGGAAGATATTGGAACAAGGAGTAAGAGTTGTTTTGTGAAACCGGGCATGGATCTGGTTGACTGACCTTGCTGGTCCTCAACGGATGAGTCCATGGCTCTTTTATATGGATCTGTTGGTTGATCTTGCTGATCTTCAACGAGAGTCCATCTTGATAAGTGATTATATTGCCGAGTATTATGGGCTAGGAACTATGGAAACGGCCTCTGTGTGGACAGGTGGTGAGCGTTCTAGTTGCCAATGATGCCATAGATACTCTGATGAAGGAATGATGGGAAATTATGAATCAACTGGATAAATTGGGAGATTGTGATCAGTGGTACTATGGTTTCATTAAAGGATTGTTTTAAAGTTAGCTGATGCTAAGAAAAAGGCAATTTTCATATTGGGTGTGTAAGTGGTGTGGCTAGTTTTATGTTTGCATGAAATTCCGGCTAGGGGGCCTTGGAACTCTTTTCCTTGGTACCCGGGACAAAACCTAACCAAATTCCAAATTGGATCCCATCACTACAGTGGTTGGGCGGTTGGCTAACCCATGGGATCGGATGGGGTTAGGCTGGACTGATGGATCCATAAATCGAGACTCAACTTTGTTTTTACGATAGATAAAGTAAATCCCGGATAGAAATTGTTCTATGGATAGGAATCAACGGCTGTGCCTCTTGATGGGGAAAAAAGCGTTGATCCCAATGATCCAAGTGCAAGTTTCTACCTTGATTTGACCAAGTACCATTAAAGGTGCAGTCAGATCAGTTGATCCGTAATGATCTTGACTACGTTAGAGTAAAGAGTTATCCTGGTGGAATCGCCCATGCTTTCCGAGTAAAGGAAGTTTTTCCAGTTTCGGTTTTGGACAAACCAACGGATTAGTCTCTTGTCCGGATATCCGTGGGCGAGGCCCCGAGTGTGGGACCCCTACCCACGCATGATGTGCTACTTCCGCTGCTAGCACCCCGAATCCGTTGATCGGTGGGGAACAGGGATCTCACAGAGCAGATCATTCCCAATGCTTCCCTCTCTGTGGTATTGTAGTTTCTTTCTGCTAGGGTGAGTGCCTTGCTTGCATAGTAAATGGGCTACATGTACCCCATCTCTTTTTCCTGCATGAGTGCACTCCCAATGGCCTTATCAAAGGCATCCGCATAGACATGGAATATCTTATTTCAGTCTGGGTTTGCCATCATCAGTGCTATTGTTACCATTTTCTTGAGCAATTCACATGCTCTTTGGCATCAGTCCATTCAAATTTTGCATTCTTTTATGTCAACTAATACAAGGAGTGAGCTATGTGTGTAAGATACTTGATGAATCTTGTGTGCCACGTCACTTTTTCCACTAATCTTTCCACTTGCTTGACATTCTTGGGAGCTAGCATGTTTTGTATGGCCTTAATCTTTTCTAGGTCTACGACTAGCCTCTTTTCTGATACAATGTGACCAAGCACGATGCTTCACCTTATAGCAAATGCACATTTAACACCATATTAGATAATTTGGGAAAAAACCCATTCCCATTTGAAAAATGGGATCATGGTGAACTTGTCCACCAAAATTTTGTCAAAACCCCCTTATGTGACATATCATTGGAAAGATCTTGAAGAGTAGAATCTAGATATACAATCCCCGACAAATTTGGAGCTGGCATGTTTAATATATATCCAAAATAAAATGGAGTGATTGATTCCCAAAATATGATATTTTTCCCAAATTATCTAATATTGACTTATTTGGTTGGATTAAGCTTTAACTTAGTATCTTTGCATCTCTGCAAGCATAGTCTCGAATGAAAAACATGTTTGCTCTTTTGTCCAGACACACTGAAGTCATCAACAAATGTCTTCATAAAATCTGTCAAGCAATCATAGAATATCTCTTGTACCATTCTCTCGAATGTGGCTGGAGCAGTCTTTAATCCAAACATCATTACTAAGGCAGCAAATACCCTCCATTCTGTGATGAATGTTGTTTTCCTTGTATCTTCAAGAGGCATCCTCACTTGGTTATACCCACTGAAGCTATCTAAAAAGGTGTACATGTCTCTTCTCTCCACCTCATCTAGCAAGATGTCAGTGAAAGGAATGGAAAAGGTTCAGCATCTGTGGCTCCATTCAATTTTCTATAGTCTACACACACTCTTAGCTTCTTGTTCTTCTTTAGCACTATCACAATGGGCAATACCCATGTTGCCTTCTCCACTGGGTAGATGAATCCTACCCCGAGTAGTCTATCTATTTCTTCTTTGACTTACTTGGCATAGTTTGGGTTCATCATGTACCTTTGCTGCTTTACTGGTATGGCACCTTCTTTTAAGTTGATTCTATGCTAATATAATCAATTCCCTCCATGTTAGTATATGACCATGCAAACACATCCATGTATTCTTTTAATGATTGTATCAGTTGAGCTTTAAATTCTTCCTCTAACTCAGCACTTATCTTGACATTCTTGTCTTCTCGATCAGTTCCTATATTTATCTCTTGTACATGGTCTTGATTGACCCTTACTTATGGGTTTTCCTTTTGTTCTTCTTGAGCTTTTATCCATAGTTTTAGATCCCTCATGGTTTGCGTCTTTTCTTCCTCTTTTTCATTTCCCTTGCTTTGTTGTTCCCTGTTCTTGCTATCTCTCCCTGAGCTTCTTCATTTTGTTGTTCCTTGACTTTGTGATCCTCTGGGAGACTCAGCACCTTTTATTCCTCTAAGATCTTGTCCACATGTACTAGGTACAATGGCACAATGTTGGGGTTTTCTCTTAGAATTCTCTCTTCTTCATCATCATCCATTCCCTCAGCCATACAGCAACGGCAAGGAGGTTGAGCCCAAAGGTGCTTCCTCCATCACACCACCTACAAGGATCAAGCCACCAACGAGCTTCCATGTAAGGTCCCAACCCTAACCAAGCTATGGGATCCTTTTGATAGGTGGTCAAATCCTTTTCATACCCAACAATAGTCATCCTGATCTCATCCTCAAGATATGAGGACACAAGCAACTGGGAGGACCTGACTCTATCTCACAAGGGATGCGTGGTCATCCTAAGGATAATCTAGCTCTCAATTGCACCGGGATCCATAGACCTCTGGTGTATCCGGAGCAAGCTCAAGTTCCGCACTTGGTTCACAAAAATCAACTTCTTTTTCCCTGTTTGTGCGAGGCATGGCCATTGGTTCAGTCCCCTAAAACGAAACTTGTCGGGTTCTCATAGCTTAATCTAAGCACATGCTACATGGTATGGATGCTTGATCAACGGAGGGTGTTAGAATATATGTGATCTAGCATCCATCCTTAGTGCAAACTTTGTGGGAAATCCTTAGTGGTACCTTAGAATAAGGGATCTAAGGTTAGAAGACTCTTGTTTTACTTGATTATTGTGTGTAGGTCAAGTAGGTGACTCCTTGATTCTAGCCATCACCTTTTAGGTGAATTAAGTGAGAGATCTTAGGAGAGGTGGAGTGATTGTAGGCCTCTAGGCGCCTCCTTCTCATGGGTCTATAAAAAACAGTCTTATACTAATTCACAAGCTAAGTGGAGAGAGTAGAGTGTATACTTTGTGTACTTGCTTAGTGCTTAAAATATACTAAGTGGTCCTTTGTGGAACATACTCTCTACTTTGCATGGCATTGTGTCTATTTTACATTGTGTTCATGTGTATGCCTATGTGGTGACTCTTGAGCATATTCCAAATGTTGCTCTTGAGTCTCATTCATTTATACTCCTATAGCTTGGTTATGTGTTCAGTACATTGATGATGGAATAAGATATGTTAATCACTCATAATTGATTGCCATATTATCTCCTTGTGATCAAGCTCTCATCATTTCTTTTAATAGTGTGGATACTGTAGAAGATATAAAAATCATGAACCCTCTAGTTGTGACATATAGAAAATTAGGGTTATAGAAGCTAAGGTGGGTGGAACTGAAATTTAAAAAGCATCATGAACAAGATGACAAATGATAAGTGAGAGATTAACACGAGAGAGAGAGAGAGAGAGAGAGAGAGAGAGTTGCACACAAGTGAGAATAGGCAAATGACCAAACGACTTAATTGCTTCTCCATTTGAAAATACAATTACCAGATCCCGCAAGGAAATACAAAAGGAGGAATTCCATCAGGGCACTAATAGAAGCAATCTGCAAACGATCCCGCAAGGAGGAAATACAAAAGAGAATGCTGAACAAGGAAGATGAAGGGCTCCAGCTCCACGGGAGAGGCCTCCGTCACCCTTTCTGGGACGCCACCACAAGGGCTAGTTTTGCACCTTTTAACGAGAGTTTAATTTAGACGTTCAAGAGGAGGGAAAGCGGGCTTGAAAATGAAATTTTTGGCTAATGAAATTTGAGATGGGTTTTTGGAAGGAAAAGTGACTTTTGGGAATCTCAAAATTTTCAAAATTTTAAGGATTTTTTGAGCCACAAGAATGGTGGGACCATACCTACCCTAACACCCCTAGTTTTTGAAAGGGACAAGTGTAATTATTAGTACTGAAAGCCTAGTTCCCCTTCCTACAACCTAGTTTCCCTCCCTATATTTAAAGGAGACTAAATGTGCACAATCCTCTATTCCTATTGGTCCATTGTTAATTACTTTCATTAGCAAAAGGCCCAAATATGTTCAAATGTCCCCTAATGTATATGGTCAAATGTCATTAGTGTCAAATTAATAAGGCAGAGCGCCTTAAATCTGTTGCATTGAGAGATTTCTTGCGAGATATGTAGGAAATGCTGACCCAAGATCAGGATTCTATGAAGAGTGCTCAGGATAGAGCATGGTTTTATGCTGATAGGGGACACTCACCTCAGTCTTTTGAGCTAGGAGTGTGGTTTATTTGAAAGTTCCTAAAGATTCTCAAACTTTGTCAACAGGAAAGTGCTCAAAATACTCCTAGATATTGTGGTTCATTCTGAGTTATACATCCGATTGGTACGGTTGTGTATGAATTAAAATAACCTCCACATGTCAGAGTTTATCTAGTCTTTCATGTCAGTAGACTAAAAGATAAACTGGGAGGTGAGGATAACACAATTAATTCTAAGCATGGGAACATAGAAGCATGGGAACATGCTCTAGTGGGGCAAGGGTTAGGTCGAACCTTGGGTTGAGGTTAGGGTCAGGAAACCAAGGGTCACACATGGAAATGGAGAGTAAAGAGTCACTTGAGGGCCCTCCTATATAATAGGGGCATGGGGCATTCTCAAGGGATGTTCTCTTGTGTAGAGAATTGTGTCTACTCTCTTGCCATTTCAAGCTAGAGCTAAGTGCTGCTGGAGTGAAGTCATATCTCTTGGTGGTATGGGACACTAAGGTAAAATATGTGATACTTCATTGTATATATGTGTGCACCCTTGGGCTCAGGGTTGGTTGGGTGGATGAGTATATACCTGGTTCATGCATGGTTATTAGCTAGAGAGATATTTAGGGTTTTAACATAGACACCCATCATCCATGAATACAAAGTTGATGAGCTTTGATGGACGTTGCCAACCAAGTTGCCCAACCTCTCCATCGTCGCAAAACCCTACCCAACTCCTAGAGCTCCATTTTGATGCTCTCCAGCTAAATCTGCTCTAACACAATCTTTTCCTTGATTACCCTCTCATAGCCTCCACCCTCTCCTACCTCAATACCAAAACTCCCCCCCTACATTAACCTCCTCATCACCCTCCATCCTCTCCAACTAAATCTCCTCTAACACAATCTTTTCCTTGATCACTGTCTCATAGCCTCCACCCTCTCCTACCTCAATACCAAAACTCCCCCCCTACATCAACCTCCTCATCACCCTCTTCTTGAAGGATAGTTTCATCTCTTGAGCCTGTTAGAAAATTCGTTAAGAAAATAAAAAAGGTGGAATCGTCCTCGTTTTCCAGGCAAGGAAATTTTTTCCGGTTTCGGTTTCGGAATGACCACCAGATTAGTCTCGTGTCCGGACATTCGAGGGCGAGGCCCTAAGTGGAAAACCTTGCCCCGCGCAAGAGGAAGATACTTCCGCTTCTGCTAGAAACTGGGAATCTGGTGCACGGAGGGGGCAGAGGGGTCTCACACCTATGAACCCTATGTATTCCAAGATGGTCTGGGAAGAAATCAATACTCCTTGACACCAGATTCATCTACAAAATACAGCACACATAATGGGTATCACCTATAGTGATAGCACCCAAAAAGAATGAGAAGGTAAGAGTGTGCATAGACCTCAAAAAGGTCATTGCTTCCACCATACATATGATCATTATCCCTTACCTTTTCGGGAGCGTGTTCTCAAACAAGTCACAAGAAAGGAAGCCTACAACTTCCTTGATGGATTCTCTGGCTACAACCAAGTGTTAATCAACCCAAGGACCACAACCCAAGGACCAACACAAAACAGTCTTTGTTTTACAGAATTGGAAACTTACGCATAGTGCATCATGCCCTTTGGGATGACCAATGCCCCTGGTACCTTCCAACGACTAATGTGTACGGCCTATAAGGAATATCTTTGGAAATTTGTTGGGGTCTTTATAGATGACCTCTGTGTCAACTCCTCATGGAAGGCACATCTTGACTATCTATGTAAGGTGCTAGAAAGATGCAGGTTGTACCACATTTCATTTAACCCACTCAAATGCCAGTTTCAGGTTAGGCATGGAGTTATCCTGGGACACAGTGTCTCCCGATAGGGAATCTCCATGGAGAATAGCAAGGCGCAGCTCATCCTTGAGCTGACCCCACCCACCAATTCTAAGGGACTCCAACGTTTCAAGGAACATGCTGGCTATTATGGGCGTTTCATTTTTATGTACGCTGATATAGCTCAACCTCTTTACAGACTCTTGATCCTTTTCAAGTGGATGGAGGAATGCCAACATGCTTATACCACCCTCAAGAAAGCCTTGGCTATAGTGGGGAGGTTGCAAGATGAGGGTCCTCACTTTCGTTCACTCTCTCTAAAATTGGGACATCCATGCATCTCGGGTAGAGTACCTTGATCGTGATAGCGCCGTGAATAAAAACACGACACGTGCCTCCCAAGCCTAAATCGACATATCTCGATCGAGATGCCAACTAATGCCACGCTAGCAGGTCCGCGTTTCCAGTCATCATCCATGTCACCATTACATGTCATCGCCACCACATGATCTTGATCGAGATATCTATGCCACTCGGATCCACATCAGGGCCACGCTGTATCCCCCTAGGCATATTTGACTAGCACATCTCCATCGTCCATGTATCTCGAACGAGAAATTAAAATCAAATCGCGACCATTCATTGTTCGAGGTAATGGGATACAATCTCCACCGTCCACGTATCTCGAACGAGATATTGAGATCCAATCTCCACCGTCCAAATAGCTCGTTCGAGATACAGAGATACAATCTCCACCGTCCAAATATCTCGATCGAGATACGTAAATGCAATATCCACCGTCCAAATATCTCGTTCGAGATAGGTAAACGCAATCTCTACCGTCCATTGAGGTATGTTGGAAGATTTCTACATCAACAGTGAAGTTCGTTGAGTACTTTGGAGTATCTGGAACACTTATTAGAGTGTGGTTAAGCTGAGGAAGGCTCGTTTATAGAATTGGACGTGTGAAGAAGGTGCATTTGCATTGAGCAAATATGTCAAACAACTAAGTATAGATTGTGGGTGAGAAGTTGGATAGAAAGAAGTTCCAGGCATGGAAATACATGATTAAAAGCTTTCTGAAAGGAAAAGGATTTTGGAACCTTGTTACAGGTGCGGAGCCAGAGCGGGAACTACCCCGATAAGCTACACAACAACAAGTTGTGGCTCATAAACAGTGGTCAGAGAGAGCATACAAAGTTTTGCATTACTTGTCTATATGTATCTCGGATGCTATACTCATACATATACATGATGCTGAGAATCCCAAGGATGCATGGGATACATTGGTAAAGGTGTTTGCTATAGATACTAGTGGTCGTAAGTCGTAGTTGAGACAATAGATTCATAATGTGAAGCGAAAAGGAAGGAGATTCATGATTATGTACAAGAGATAAAGAAGTATGCAGATGCATTGGCAACTATCAATGCCCCCATGCCTGATGATGATTTGGTAGACATTGCCTTGTGTGGTCTTGGTAAGGAGTACAAGTCTTCTGATACATCTATTTCTGTTCGAAGTACAGGTTTACCAGATTTTGATGAGTTGGTTTCACTCTTGCTTGTTGAGGAAATCAAACTCAGTGACTCGTTTCATGATGCATCTACTAGCCATGATGATAATGACAGGAATCAGGCTTTCTATTCACAAAGGGGATTTAGAGGCAGGGGGAGATTTGCATCACGGGATCATGGTAATGATCGTGGATGGTAGGATAGGTTACCACAACAGAATTTTCAGCCTACATATGGTGCTAGAGGTGGTCGTGGATATACACCTCAGAGAGGTAGAGGTAATCCTCGTGGTAGAGGATGTTGGCAAGGCCAACAAGCATCTATGCAAAATGTGGAATGCCATTACTGTGGGAAGTTTGGTCATATGGCACGTGATTGTTACCGCAAACAAAATGATTTGAGAGGGGGTAGAGCACAACATGGTTGGACATTATGCACAACATAGTGGAAATTATGCAAATGGTGGTGGAAATTTTGCATCAAGCAGTAATGCTGGCATCGCAAATCACTTGTTTGCCATGAAACATGTCGTGGGATCTATGATAACAAATAGTGACAGTGAGATGATACTTGGTATATGGACTCTGGAGCATCAAACCATATGACTTGTCATGGGGCGAATGGTTTGAACATATGAAGCCAATGGATGTGAAAGGCTATGTGGAGATAGGTGATGATTCCCAGCATACTATCACTCATGTTGGAAGTGTACCATTGGTGATGCACAATGGTGAAACAAAGTCTATGGCAGATGTCTTGTATATGCCTTCTATTACAAAAAGTTTGGTCTCAGTTGGTTAAAGGGTTGAACAAGGTTTACAGGTCTGTATGGTTGCTTCATTGAGGATTTCAAAAACGGATGTAGAGTCATTGCCAAAGGCAAGAAAGAAGGCAGGTTATTTAAGTTGGATACTGGGATTCCTGAGTTGAAATCAGCCATGTTCTCTAAAAGCCGAAATGTGGTACAAGACATTAGCATGTGGCATAAAGGAATTGGACATGTGAACATACAAAGGTTAAAGAACATGCAGGCAAGAGGCATTGTTAGTGGGCTGTCTAGATTCAAGTATGATGGAAATATGCATGTCTGTGATGCTTTTGCTAGTTTGGAAAGCAAGCCAGGTTGCCATTTCCTAAAGAAGGCAACATGAGTAGTAGGCCACTTGAGATAGTTCATAGTGATGTATGGGGTTCTGCACAAAACCCATCCATTAAAGGCAACTTGTATTATGTGACATTCATTGATGATTTCAGCAGAATGACTTGGATTTACTTTCTCAGAGAGAAAAGTGAAGTGTTGGGAAAGTTTATGGACTTCAAAGTTTTTGCAGAGAAGCAATATGGCTCTTGGATAAAATGTTTGAGGACAGATGGAGGTGGTGAATACACCTCACATGATTTTGAGAATTTCTTGAGAAGGCATGGCATAAGAAGGCAGTTAACTTGCAGGTACACACCTCAGCAAAATGGTGTTGCTGAGAGGATAAATAGAGTCATTTGTGATGTGGCTAGGGCAATGCTCAATGAAAAGAGCATGCCAAACTATTATTGGACAGAAGCATGTGCCACAGCGGTGTATGTACTTAATAAGACACCCACAGCAGCCATACATGAAAGTATGCCAGAGATGCATCTTACAGGTTTTAAGCTAGACAATGGACACCTCAAAGTGTTTGGTAGCATTGCTTATGTGCATGTGGCAGATGAGAGAAAGAAGAAGTTGGATCCTAAGGCAAAAAAATGCATTTTTGTTGGGTATGCACAGGATCACAAGGCATATAAATGTTACAATCCACATACTAGGCAAGTGGTTATCTCACGAGATGTAGTGTTTGATGAACTTGCTAGTTGCTATACAAGGCAAAGGATGAGGGTGTCTTTGATTCCGTTGATGCTGATGTGCATGTGATCTTGCCACAAGCAAGTTCTATTTCTATGTCTAGGCCAGCAGAGTCTGAGAGTAGCACTATACTAACCACCAGGTGTGTTACCATATTATAGTAGTGATGTGTGTGAACACACTTAGGACCGCCGGGGCACTTTTTCCCTCACTAGGAGGTTTTTTTCCCCCGTGCATTGTATATACGCCCATTATCTTCTAGGGCTTGTTATCTTTCATTTTTGGCACTCATAATACACTACTGTGTTGTGCTCAAGCTTCCTTATCTTCTTGAAGTTGTGTGTGCAATCCTGCAACCCTAATTCCAACAATTGGTATCAGAGCAGGCTTCCTCCTCCCGGGCAGCATCACCGGCACTTGCCGCTTCATCTCCTCCGATTGCAACGAGGTTTCACGAGCGTCTGCAGGTTAGTATATGCCGTGGGCGAGCCCGTAGGGCTCGTTTTTTTCAGAATTTTGATCTGAGGTCATTTCGCCCTCCGTTTTTGCATTCCAAGTACTGCGCAGGCAAAATCGTCCTACTGTGCAGATTTTCTGTCAAGATTAAAATCTGCAGGACAGGTGCCCATTCGTCTGTTTTGGGCTGTGCTACATAGCACAGGTCGATTTTATACAGGTTTACCTCTTACAGACAGCATTTACATCTAGTAGTACAGTCATTGGCCATGGCTGACAACAATGATGTATTCCGCATGTTGGCTGCTGAGGATAAGTTGGATGGCACCAACTATCCATTGTGGGCATATATGATGCGACATGTATTGGTAGCAAAGGGGTTATGGAACATTGTGCAGGGTATTGATGCACGTCCTATTGTGGCTGGGAATGCTGCAAACACATCAGAAACAGGTACTGTTGATGATGGTGCAGGCACAAGTGCTGTAGCAGCTGTTCGAGAACCACCACTTTCAGCAGAGCAGATTCGTTGGGATGGTAGAGATGCGCAGGCTCATGCCTTGATTGCGCTGTCTGTCAAACGTACCATTATCCCACATATTCGCTCCTGCAGGACTTCTAAGGATGCTTGGGATGTACTTGCCACATTGTATCAGGCAAGAAATGAGGCTCGTGTTGCTTACCTCCGAAAACAGTTGGAGAATGAGCATATGAACGAAGGTGATTCTATGGATAGCTTTTTGACAAAGATCAAGGATTTCAAAGAGCAGCTCATTTCTGCAGATGAAATCCTGTCAGACAGTTCACTTGTGCAGACTGTTTTGAATGGTCTACCAGATTCTTATCAGGGTTTTGCTTCCACTCTTCGCTTGATGATGAAAGGCAATCCCAATGCCTTATCATTTGAGGAGTTAGTTTCTGTTTTGCTGCAAGAAGACCAGTCAAGGCAAAACAGGAATAATATGCGTGTCGCAGATCAAGCTTTCGTTGCTAGTCAGAGAAGCGGGAAAGGTAAAGCTGGCTTTTCTTCTAGTAAGCAGAAATCTGCAAATGCTGCGCAACCAAAGAAGGAAGACAAAGATGAGAAGAAGGGTGACAAACAGAAGACATTTTGCAAGTACTGTAAGGGAAATGATCATGTCATCAAAGCGTGTCCTAAGCTGGCTGCGAAAGAGGCTAAGAAGAAAGAGGCTGGTATGGCTGTTGCAGATGCCTCTCCTTCTAACAATGAATCTGCTAATGTTGTGCTAGATACAGAATGGGCATTCAATGCGCAGTGCAGTTATGACCCATCTTTGCATGACACATGTATGTCTGCAGTAGATTCAGATGTATGGTACTTTGACAGTGGTGCCACTAAGCATATCACCTCGCAGCGCAGTTTATTCACTTTCCTTGAGTCTGCTCCCACAGGGAATACTGTCACTTGTGCCAATAACTCCTCTTATCCCGTTGAAGGAGTTGGAAAGATTGTGCTGAATGTTGCAAATGGCAACACCTTTACACTTTTTGATGCATTGTATGTGCCAGGGATCAAAAAGAATCTGCTGTCAGTCTCCGCATTTGCCAAAACAGGTTTGGTTGTAAAATTTGTGGATGACAGATGTACTGTTCATGATCTCTCTTGTGGTGACATCATTGTAGCATCTGGTTCACTATGTCGAGGGCTGTATAAGCTCAATATGGATGGCAAATGTGTAGAGGATTCAGCATGTGCTATTATGGATACGCAGGCTATTTCAAATGCAAAACTGTGGCATGCACGTTTTGGTCATCTGAATTTTGCAAGTTTGCTGCGCCTGCAGAAATCTGAAATGGTGTCTTCTTTGCCTAAGCTTGAGGCACCTGTCAAGCATGTTTGTGAGGGCTGCATATTGGGTAAAATGCAGCGTGCTTCCTTTCCCAAAGATGGATCAGTGAGAGCTGAACGCAGATTGCAGCTTGTTCACAGTGATGTTTGTGGTCCCATGCAAACTCCATCATTTGGAAACTACCTTTACTTCGTGACTTTCATTGATGATTTTACCAGGCATGCATGGGTATATCCTTTGAAGGCAAAGTCCGAAGTGTTTTTGTGCTTCAAACAGTTTTTGGTTATGGCTGAAAATGTGTCAGAAAGTAAGATGAGCACCCTCCGTTCAGATCGAGGGGGGGAGTATATGTCTTCAGAATTTAATGCATTTCTGGCTGAGCGTGGGATAAAACACCAATGCACAGTGCCGTATACACCACAACAAAATGGTGTGGCGGAGAGAAAAAACAGGTCTCTCATGGAAATGGCAAGATGTATGGTTAAGAGTCAAAGTCTACCACATGGTTTTTGGCTTGAGGCTGTCATGTGTGCCACTTATGTACTAAACAGGTGTCCCACCAAAGCATTACAGGTTGTCACTCCATATGAGGCTTGGCATGGCCGCAAGCCATCTGTTGGCCATTTACGTGTTTTTGGTTGCCTGGCATATGCATTAGTGCCTGTGCAACATCGCAGAAAATTGGATGACAAAGCTGTCAAATGTATTTTTGTTGGATATAGTGCTGAGAGCAAAGGCTATCGTTTGTATCATCCACAGACAAAGCGCATTTTGGTTAGCCGTGATGTTGTATTTGTGGAAGATGCAGTTCAGCTCTTGGTTTCATGTACTAAGGAGACAGATATCAGCTCACGTGATGTCTATGATACATTGTTGCCTCTTTTCAGTGGTGCACAGTCAAGTGCAATACCTCATGAGGCAGTTTTTCAGCCTATGCAGGTTTTAAATGATGGCACAGATCAGCCTATATCTGATGCAGATGTGCATGATGCACTTGAGGATGAGAGACAAGAGATTGAGGGCTCTAGGAATATGCCTAGATGGCTGGTGCAGACTTTGCGTGACAGCAAGTTGGATGCCCCTTTGTCTAGTCGCACTCGTTCTGGCTCTCATGGTGCCTCTTATGCGTCAGATTGTTATGCATTGGCTGTTTCTAGTATGTGCGATGAAAGTGAGCCTGTTTCATTTGATGAGGCACAAAGTTCAGAAAATTGGATGGCTGCTATGCAAGCAGAATACGATGCTATTATGAAGAATGGTACATGGTCTTTATGTGACTTGCCCCCTGGCAAGAAGGCCATTGGCACTAAGTGGGTATACAAATTGAAGCGTAAGCCTGATGGCACAGTGGATCGCCATAAGGCTAGGCTTGTTGCAAAAGGTTATGCTCAAGAGAAGGGCATTGATTTTGATGAGACTTTTGCTCCCACATGTCGTATGACCACTGTTCGTAGCATCTGTGCATTAGCAGCTCATAATGGTTGGAATGTACATCAGCTGGACATAAAGACTGCGTTCTTAAATGGAGATTTGCATGAGGAGGTGTATGTATCGCAGCCTCGTGGTTTTGTTCAAAGAGGGCAGGAAAACAAAGTGTGCAGGTTAAAAAAGGCTTTATATGGTTTAAAGCAAGCTCCACGAGCTTGGTATGAAAAAATACATGCATATTTGACTGCACATGGGTTTCAGAATAGTCCAACAGAAAGCACTTTGTATGTTAAACGTGTGGATGGTGTACATCTAATCATTGCTCTCTATGTCGATGACATGCTGCTCACAGGACCAAATGAGAATCATATTGCTGATTTTAAGGCTGATTTGAATGCCTCTTTTGAGATGTCAGATTTGGGGCATTTGCATCATTATTTGGGGATACAATTTAAGCAGTGTGATGGAGGTATTGCTTTGTGTCAGACAAAGTATATTGAAACATTGTTGCGGAGATTTGGCCTTGAAGACTGCAAGCCTATTGCTACTCCAATGGAGACAGGTTTGAAGTTGAGTCTTCATGATGCTGGAGATCACTTTGATGTCACACTCTATCAGACAGCTGTTGGTTGCCTCATTTATGTATGCATTACGAGGCCAGACATTCAGTTTGCAGTCTCACAGGTGAGCAGATTTATGCATAGCCCAGGCATTAAGCATTGGCAGGCAGTGAAGCGTATCTTTCGCTATTTGAGTGGTACTCGGCATCTTGGGTTGTTTTATCCCAAGGGGGGATCATTGCCGCCAGATTTACATGTTTTTTCAGATTCTGACTGGGCTGGTTGTTATGACACACGCGTGTCCACGAGTGGTTTTTGCTTCATGCTTGGAAGCTCATGCATATCATGGTTGAGCAAGAAGCAGCCTACTGTGGCCACTTCTAGTTGTGAAGCTGAGTACAGGGCAGCTTTCACAGCTACGGTTGAGTGTGTGTGGCTCAGACGCCTTATGGCTGATTTGGGTGTTGGGCAGCCATCTGCCACCACCATCTTCACTGACAGTCAGAGCGCATTGGCAGTTGCGCGGAACCCAGTGTTCCATGCTCGTACGAAGCACATTAAGGTGCACTACCATTATGTCAGGGAGAGACTCTCTGCAGGAGAGATCAGTTTGGCTTATGTGCCAACACAGGATAACCTTGCAGACCTTTTCACAAAGGCTCTGCCTCGTGAGAAGTTCGAAGCTTTTCGCAAAGCTTTGGGCTTACTCCCTTTTGTGGATTCGTCCACATAGCTAGACACTTCCCTATACATGAGTGCTAGCTCTTGTTCACCGCATCACTCCAGGGGGGATTTGTTACCATATTATAGTAGTGATGTGTGTGAACACACTTAGGACCGCCGGGGCACTTTTTCCCTCACTAGGAGGTTTTTTTCCCCCGTGCATTGTATATACGCCCATTATCTTCTAGGGCTTGTTATCTTTCATTTTTGGCACTCATAATACACTACTGTGTTGTGCTCAAGCTTCCTTATCTTCTTGAAGTTGTGTGTGCAATCCTGCAACCCTAATTCCAACAAGGTGGACTGACAAATTTTAGCAGGTGTACAGCTTATTGACATTGGCCCAAGTCCACCGAGGAATGCCCATTCAACAAGGCAGAATATTTACATAAGGAGATGTATGCAGTCTAATCGAACCCCCAAGGCAAGCTCGTGGCTTCCACCCTCCTCACACAAAAGTACTCTACCATATGCCACTGGATGGGAGGAGCTTCCCAGGGTAGTGCAACTTAACACCTTGATGCGGTCCCAATCTCTCTGCATCCCCCCCAATCCTCTCCAAACTCACAACCGCGAGAGCGACATCACCCGGTCCCCAAAGGCAAAGAGCCCATTCCCCCGAGATTCCCCCCTAAAGAGTAGGAAACTAAAGAAGCCAAACGCAAGGCCGTCATAGGAATTTTTTGGACCCAAAGAGGACCTCTTGGATTAACTTTTGATTAGGAATGGACCAATAGGAAGAGGGCTGGGTGCACATTTTTGACTTCTTTATATCCACTCCTTTTCTTTTCTTTTCATTTCTTCTTCTTCTTCTTTTGTTATGGTAAAATGGTTAGTTGAGATGAGAAGTGTGTTAGTGTAGGAGTAATAAACAAGGTGTGTTGATTACCCGGCATTATTTCCAAACCTTTCATAACTTCTATAGAAACAAAAACTCACCTCAAGCTCAGTGATTGACTATCTATTTCCCAAGAGCCCTCACCTTCAATAAATCTACTTCCAGATGTTCAATCTTCCTCAATCGAGTTTACTGTTGAAAATTTGAGGAAGACGAACCGACTTCGCGCTGTCCTGGCATGGCGCTTTGCCCATTGACTGGTTCCTGAATTTTGGTCTCCTGCCAAGCTCAGTGATTGACTATCTATTTCCCAAGAGCCCTCACCTTCAATAAATCTACTTCCAGATGTTCAATCTTCCTCAATAGAGTTTACTGTTGAAAATTTGAGGAAGACGAACCGACTTCGTGCTGTCCTGGCATGGCGCTTTGCCCATTGACTGGTTCCTGAATTTTGGTCTCCTGCCAGCACACTACTGCATCCTTCCATGCATTGGAGTCAGGGTCTTCATCCTCTCTCGACAAGATTCTAGTTGGCTCAAACCCGGAGTCCTATGGAAGTCGTAGCCGTTCCATGTGATCCTCCCATAATGAAGCCAATTCCACTGTCATTGTATCTGACATATCCGCTAAAGTTTCTACATCCAGCATCCAGGCACTCTCTGAAGGATCCACATACCCTTTCACCTGGGCTTCCAGAAACTTGGCCTGAGCCTGGGCCTCTGTGGTTTGCGTTTTAATTGTCTCCAACATCCGGAGATTCTCTTCAAATGTGGATTCCATCCTCTTCTTTGTGCCAGATAAGTCTTCCAAAAGCCCTCCTATCTGTTGCTTCAATTCTCCAACTTGATCCTCTAACACAGCATTCTGACTCTTCAGCATTCAAACTTCCTCCTGTAGTTGCTCCATTTTCTCTCTGCCAGTAACTATATCTCCAAACTCAAAACATCTTGCCAGGTATTGGGTGTAGCGACGGGCTATCTCCATTTCAAACTTTTTCGACAGCAGAGTAGAGAGGAGTTCATACTGAGAACCATCGGTCCTCAAAAGGGTTTAATCGGTAGAGCCGAGGGAATCTTTTCTAGAATCCTTCACTGACACGGGCTTACTCCTCTTTTCTGAAATCTTTGGCAGTTTCTTTGGAACCATCAGCAACATGCTGAGTTTCCTCTTCAACGCAGACATCCTTGAACCCTCATTGGTCTCTTTGGATTGTGCCGTCTGTGCAGTCTGCTTAGATGACTCGGCTTGCTATAATTGTGATGTCGGCCAAGAGATGATTGCGGCCTCTCAGAATGGTCTCTTTGCTTGGTAGCAAATGGCTCCTTAGGTGCCGTCTCTCTGGCTTGGCTCGAAGATCCGACTTCCTGATCTATGGCAATCCCCAAATCTGATGCTAGGTCCCTCATGAATAGAACAATAGACAGTTGGCCCATGCGAGTGTGCGTGTTTGCCTTGGTGAGCTGGGCCACCTCCTCCTTAAATCTAATCAGAAATACTTTGGCCCAAGCAACTGACTAGCCCTGTTTTGCTGTCAACAACCAAGACATCGCCTATGCAGAGATATTGACCATTTTGTTCTGCAACCATAGTATCTCTAGAAAAAATTTACAACAGGCAACCTTTGCTGCTTGTGGGTGGTTTTGCCAGCTTGCATTTTCCTGAGATTCTATTTCCAAAGAACCCATTCAGTGTTGATGCGTCCACCATCGACACATCGTGCCTTCCTTTGTAAGGGCAAATGTAGCCCCACTGGTTCACCAACTCAACGTTCAGCTCATAACTAGCCCTGCTTTGCTTTCAACAACCAAGACATCGCCTGTGCAGAGATATTGACCATTTTGTTCTGCAACCATAGTATCTCTAGAAAAAATTTACAACAGGCAACCTTTACTGCTTGTGGGTGGTTTTGCCAGCTTGCATTTTCCTGAGATTCTATCTCCAAACAACCCATTCAGTGTTAATGCTTCCACCATCGACACATCGTGCCTTCCTTTGTAAGGGCAAATGTAGCCCCGCTGGTTCACCAACTCAACGTTCAGCTCATAACTTCTTCCTGCATACTGCTCTGTGTTGCCCTTCTGTAATTGAGCCAGAATCTTTAAAGTAGCCGGGTGAACGAGGGTGACCTGCCAAGGTATATTGGAAAATGCTATCAACCATATTGTCTCCAGCTAGTCACTAGTAACTACAACATCTATGGTTACAAAGGGCGAGAAGAGCTCAAAATGCACCATGGCTATCTGTGAGTGAGCTCGCTTCGCAAATACAATGGGAGAGAAGAAAAAATTAAAGATGAACTTCACAAAATAGCATGCAAAGTTAATTTGGGGAAAAAAATATCCCTCCGCCTTGCTTGCAACCCTAAAAATACGTGCTTGATCCTCATAATTAGAATAATGAGCTTGCGGCCCCGTGTAGCCGCCATAAACCTCCTTTTCATAAGATTCTTCTGGAAATCCTGGGAAATTAATGACCTCCACACATGCACAATTAACCACTGGATCCTACTCATCATGAAACGGCCAAGGCGGCATCCACCCATGGTACGGACAAAGTTGGTACCCATTAACAGACTTGGTGAATTTCTCCCCCCTGTAGAGTGCCCAATAAAAAGGTACCATCATAGAATTTATCCACAATCCAGTATGGTCCCGTCTAACGGAGCTTCAACTTTCGAGGGTGATGACCAAGATGGGAATTGAACAGCAAAACTGGATCCTTTTTTTGGAATATCCGGAACTTAGATTTATGATTCACCCACTTCTTCCTCCGTGCTTGTACCACACTAGACACATAGGAACTGACAAACCGCTCTTCCCCCAACCACACGAGCTGCTCCATTAGATGAGCCAAACAAGGACTCCTTCGGTCCCAACTTCTCCATCGTCACACTGCAATTCTGAGACTCAGAACCAAAAACTCCATCGGAACAACAGCTTCCACCCCATACACCAGTTTAAACAGGTTTAATCCGGTTACCACCTTGTAGGCGGTCCTGAAAGACCACAGTGCTAAATAGAGCTTGTCATCCTAGTCAGTCCAGTTCTCATTGACCAGCTTCTTCAGGATCTTCTGCAGTACCTTATTACTAAACTCCACCTGACCATTAGCTTACGGATAATAAACAGTAGATTTCTTGTGAATGATCATCTCATATTAGAATTTTGCCACGAACTAAGCGGAATTATCCTTTAATGCTCAAGCTTCCACCCACTTTGTGTAGTAATCTATTGCCACCAAAATGTACGATTCCTTGTCCATCTAGCCGGTGGCTTAAACGGTCCCACAAAATCCAATCCCTTCTTCATGAAGGGCTCCAGGTAGCACCGGGTGATGTGGCATTCGATCCCTCTCAGTTGGTTGTCCCAACCTTTGGCAAATATCACACTGCTTTGCAAATCTGTAGGCATCTTTGACCAGCATTGGCCACCACAGTCCGGCTTGGAGGATTTTTCATCCAGTGACATCTCCAGCAAAGTGACCACCATTGATACCTTGATGGGATTCCTGCAACACCGCTTCTTGTTCATGCGACGGCACACACCGTCGGAATGGCTGGTCCAACCCTTGATGGTACAGTTGTCCTGCTATAATCTAAAAACTCCAAGTGCAAAGTGCCAATTGCTTCCACTGATTTGGGGTCAAATTGTTCCCCACCAGCAAGCCTATTTGGAAAAACTATAGCATATCATCATACCAAGTCTGTGGCACTCCGGAAAGACAGCCTCCAGTTTGAACACATTTGCATCTGGGAAATCATCTAGAACACTTTCCGGAGGTTCTCCACTTTCGAGCCGGGATAGATAATTCACCACTACATGGGTCGGTCTTGGCGTATGGACTACTACAATTCTTGCAAAATGAGCATCAATTTGGCCAGCTTCCCCGTCAAATTAGCTTTGTTAACCAAGTACAACAAGGCGGAGTGATCCACATGGAAGGTAAATCGGTTGCCCAGCAAATAATGTCGGAACTTAGTCACAGAGTAGATCATCCCCAAAGCTTCCCACACGGTAGTGGAGTAATTCCGTTATGCCTTGGATAATCTTCGACTAGCGTAGTACACTGGTCGAAACCACCTTGGCTCTACTTGCTACATCAACACGCTCCCAATGGCCACATCCGAGGCATCCATGAACACATGAAAAGAGAGATCCTAGTTAGGTAGCTAGACCACTGAAGCTACTGCCCCACCAACATCAACTTCAGTCATGGGAAAGCCAGGTCACATTGTTTTGACCATACCATTGGTACCCTATTAATCTGCTCATTAAGTGGCGCAGCCACATCCGCTAGATAATGGAGCATCCGACTATGCCACCGGACCTGCCCTAGAAATCGGCTTAACTGCTTGGCTATTAATCGAAACACCCGCCTTTTGAATAATTCCCACTTTAGCCGGATCCACTACAATGCCTTCTTTTGACACAATGTGCCCAAGCAGCATCCCGCTTCCCACCACGAATGCACATTTAGCTGGATTCAGGCACAATTGAGCTTCCCAGCACTTTGTTAGGCACATCAGTAAATGGTGCAGATGCAAACACTTTTGTTTGAATACATTGAAATCATCCAAAAAGGCCCTCATGAATGAACTCAGGTACTCTTCAAAAATCTCCTGTACCATCCTATGAAAAGTGGTCGGGGCATTCTTCAGACCAAATGTCATTATTTACATTAGAAGCAAAATCCCCCCACTTAGTGATAAAAGCTATCTTTTCCCGATCTTTTGGTGCCATCCGGACCTGGTTATACATCCACTAAATCCATCTAGGAAGGAATACATCTCATGTCTTGCCACCACATCCAATAATGCATCTATAAAGGGCAAAGAAAACGGATTGATGAGACGGTCGCTGCATTCAGCTTACGGTAATCCACACACACCCACAGCTTCTGATTCTTCTTTAGAACAATTACTATGGGTGACAACCAAGTTGCTCGATCAAGCGGATAAATAAATTCGACTTGCCTGCGGCCATTCCAAGTTTCACACGATTGTTCCCTTCTCAAAATCTAGCTTGCCACACGGACATTCCTAGTTTGGCTATCATTTTGACAATGGCTACACCATGCACCCGATTGGGTCTATTGAGAAGTCATGGCGCCACCCTTGGGTACCTGAGCTCTGGTCACTGACCCTTCTTGGGCCAACTTCCTGACCTGCTTGCTTGTTTTCTTCCACTCATGGCATTTCTCCTCCTCATCATGTGACTCATCATTATTGGTTTTCGATTCGTCCAAATCCTGATCCTCCACATCATCCGAGGAATTCGTATTATAATGTTTGGACTTTGGTCTTGACCAGAACTCGCTCGGCGTGAACAACAGCCTTGACTAGATCCTCTAGAGTTGCAGCACCCAGGTCGCTTGTAGCCATCGCCCGCTTCACAAGTGTGCTTAGACCTTTAATAAAATAAGAGTTGAGGATCTACACTGCCAACGGATTGGGCTGATCCAAGATGGATCAGCTTCCGAAACTTAGTGGCATAATCCTCCATTGTTAAATCCTTTTGGGTCATCCGACCCAACTTATCGAGCACATGAACACAAGATTTCTCCTCCCTATAGCGAGCCAAGAAAGCATCACGTAGAGCATCATAAGTCGAAAAGTGACCCACTCCTACTGCAGGATCCAAACAACTACCTTTTTATAGAGGGTTGGGACAAAGGCCGCCTTCTTGAGCCGCTGATCTGCTGGGCCTTGAACATTGACCTGCCATACACTTGCAAACAATAGAACGTGGGCATCTGCATAATCCGATGAATGCCCTGAGAACTTCTGGTATACTTGACCATCATTGGCGGCAAGGTTCAGTGGCCCAAATTGAAGGCGTCTCTAGCCCAAAGGAATGTACTGAGGAAAATGGAATGACGGTGGTAGCGGCAGAGTGCTCGAAGGAGACTTGGACGATTCACTGGATCGACCTCTACATAACTAGGCGGAGACTCCGGAGAACGTAGAAAGACCACTTCTTCTTCTTTGGTGGTCAGTTCCACCAGAGCTTCGTCGGGCGCGGTGGCATCATTGCGGGCGCTCTGCTCCATCACCATCCTCTGAAGAGCCTCCATAACTCACCAAATAGCCAAACAGTGCAACCTCCTGGTTCACCACATAGCACTGATGATGCTCACCCCCGCTCGGACATGAACCCATCTTGTCCACCACCATATGGGAGTCCGTTTGGAAATCGTGGTCGCCAAAATGTTAATGGAAAAGACCGTCAACAAAAAACATTGTGCTTTGACTTAAAATTAAAAGACAGAAACAGAACTTCATATTACTGAGACAACAATGTGTAGAATAGATAGATTTCTTTAATCATGTCAGGTTATCCTTGTATACACAGATGTCAAAGATTTACAAAGTAATTTGGTACAAAGATATGACTGTTGCCATATATATATAGGCAGTGATGTGTGTGAACACACTTAGGACCGCCGGGGCACTTTTTCCCTCTTTAGGAGGTTTTTTTCCCCGGCTTGTATATACGCCCATCCTTCTAGGGCTAACTTATCTTTTGTACATTGACACAATCTAATACATTGTGTGTTGTGTGTATTCTTGCTTCTTCTTCTCCAAGCTTTGTGTGCTTTTTTGCAACCCTAATTCCAACAATTGGTGTCAGAGCAGGCATCGGCTCCCAGGGCTACGCCGCCAGCACCCTCTGACTCACATTCTCCGATTGAGGTGAGCTTTCACGAGCGCTTCCAGGTCCCTATACTCTGCAAATAAGCCCTTTGGGATCTGCATTCTCAGAAATCGCATCTGAGGTCGTTTCGGGCTCCGTTTTTGCATTTCAAGTTCTGCACAGGTGTTTTCGTCATTTTATGCAAAAATTTCGACAGTGCAGTCTGCAGGAAGATGATGACATGAATGTTTTTCTTGCTGAGATTAAAGATCTCAAGGAACAGTTGATTTCTGCAGGTGAGATTATTCCTGATCATTCTCTTGTGCAGATTGTTCTTGATGCTTTACCTGAGACATATCAGACTTTTGCTTCCACGTGGAGACTTCTTGCTGAGGACAGACCTGATGCTGTCAAGTATGATACTTTAGTCAACAAGCTCTTGCAAGAAGCGGAGTCCAGGCAAAATAGGGCCAGGCAACGTGCAGTTGATCAAGCATTTATTGCTGCCCACCACCAGCAGAAAGCAGAGAAGAAGTGGTAAGGCAGTGTGAGATCCCTGTCCCCACCGCGCAACAGATTCGTGGTGCTAGCAGCGGAAGTAGCATTTCTTGCGCGGGACAGAGTCCCACACTCGGGGCCTCGTCCACGGATATCCGGATAAGAGACTAATCCGTTGGTTTTTCCAAAACCAAACCCGAAAAAACTTCCTTTATCCGGAAAGCACGAGCGATTCCACCAGGATAATTTTTTTACTCTAACGTAGTCAAGACCATTACTGATCAAACTGATCCAACTGCACCTTTAAAGGTACTCAGTCAGTTCGAGGAGGAAACTTGCACTTGGATCATTGGAATCAACGCTTTTTTCCCCATCAAGAGGCACAGCCGTTGATTCCTATCCATAGAACAATAACTATCCGAGATTTACTTCATCTATCGTAATAACAGAATTTGAGTCTCGATTTACGGATCCATCAGTCCAGCCTAACCCCATCCAGTCCCATGGGTTAGCCAACCACCCAACCACTATAGTGATGCGATCCAATTAGGAATTTGGTTAGGTTTTGTCCCGGGTACCAAGGAAAAGAGTTCCAAGGCCCCCTAGCCGGAAGTTCATGCAAACATAAAACTAGTCACACCACTTACACACCCAATATGAAATTGCCTTTTTCTCAGCATCAGCTAACTTTAAAATAATCCTTTAATGAAACCATTATGTCATTGATGACAATCCTCAAAGTCTCTAGTTGAATCCTTATTTCCAGTCATTCATTCATCGGTGTACTTATGGCATCATTGGCAACCAGAACGCTCACCACCTGTTCACTCAGGGGCCTTTTCCATAGTTCCTAGCTTATAGTAACCAGCAATATATTCATATAACAGAATGGAATCTCCGTGGAAGATAAGCAAGATCGACCCACAGATCCATATAAATGAGCCATGGACTCATCCGTTGAGGACCAGCAAGGTCAATCAACCAGATCCATGCCCGGTTTCAGAAAACAACTCTTACTTTTTGTTCCAATATCTTCCACGACGCACGTTGTCGTGCCATGGCACGTCTATGGTGTGAAACCATGCATATGAGACTATCAAATGCAAATCTAGATGCATGGGATTAAGTGCTATGACGAGTCATTATATGATGCCCATGTACATATGTTCATATTGTAAATGAGGTTCAATAAGACGAGCTGAGGCTGAGTCAGGTCTTGAAGCTTTGTATATGAGTGTGGTATGAATTATGGAGCCTTATGCTTATGGTAGACCTTGCAGTAGAAAACACTCAGTTACATACTTGGCCTATGTGGCTATGTAAATGATGGTATGGGTGGCTCGTAAAAGGGCTATGTGAATGATGTAAATGGCTACCCATGTGCATGATATGGACTTCCCTCAATGTGGATGAAGATCTTTTTCATCATCATTTCCAAATCAATGTGACATGGAACTCATGCATAATTTTCAAGGAAGGTACTATAGATGAAGCCCATGTTCATCATGAAGAAGCTCCCAAGGTTGCAAAACAATGGGTGATGTAGTGTCTTGAAGCACATACATGATGTTGAAGGTCCCGTAAGTTAAGCATGTGAAGGCCTTAGTTGCCTTGGTCGATATATTTGCATAAAAGAAGTGGATACATTATGGGTATAGAAGGAATATGAAGCTTATGAGGGCAGCTTGCGTGGTAGCAAAAGAAGAAATATTTAACTATAAAAAAGGTGGCGCATGAGTAATTTCGAATGGGGAAATACGTGAAGATAGCTGCAAAAGTGGGGGGGGCGCCGAACTCCTTGCGGGAAAGTAAGGAAAAACCAGAGAAGTGAAGTGGGGGCGCATATCAGAAATCGACGTCTGTAGAAAAAAGAGAACCAGTGCGGCAACTAACCAGAGAGAAAAAAATCAAGGAGGCGGCTACTGTTCATGGCATGTAGGAGTTAGAATTGAAGAGCAAAATGAGTGTTATCCAGTGATAGGATTTTCATTATATACATGTATTCTGCCTTTCGTGGTCTGCAGCGAAGCGCCATATGGGAATAAGCCAAAAATCAAGAAATACTCGCGTTTTTTCTCACTCTCAGATAAGCGATGTTTTTTTTATTATTATTTTGGTTCACTAAAACCCACGATTTAGAAAATCGTGTTGTTTATAAACCTTTAAAGGTTTAGAGAATGAGAATTTTTTTTTGGAACTTGTGGAATTGTGGATTAAAAGTATCAAAAACACAATAAGGCTCCTGAAAGTTGGTTTTACTTTCTACTCGATCGGATTTTGGAATTCAAGCCATGGAGTTTTCTAAATCTCATGAGCATGTTATAGTTATGCCGTATGCCATCTTTTGTTTGTGAGATGTTAGAATTTAAAAGCAGGTTTTCAGGTGATAAAGAACATCATGAAATGATGGAATTGATGACACTGGATGTATGGAATGTAAATGGTCACATGTATGTGGGAAATATTTGAAGGTTATGTTATGCCTACATGTGATTGGTTTGAGGGACTGGAAAGAGGAGCCAGTAAATCTATGATTGGAAAGGGATAGTCACTTGATACACATTTTATGTGCAATCATCAGGCTGAATTCACGGATGTATTGAGGTGAATTTGTACATGTTTATGATATCAAAAATGGAGATGTCTTGTGATCCTTGAAGAGTTATCTGTTTGAGTTTCCTTGTGGAAATTAAAAGCAACTCTCATAGCCAGAAGTCTCGTACTTACCCAGCGACATCGTCCACGTCACGACAGCTCTTAGGTGAACCCGACATGAAACTGCTGGGGTGAGAGTGTGGTGAAATATACAGGGAAGCTATGGCTGAGAATTGTGAGGGTCAGGGGGTTCATTTTGACCCCGGAGTTATGCAAATGTTTCAGATGTTTACTATGTATATGCAACAGCAGCAAGCTGCTGAGAGGGGGAAAATTTCCACGACCAAAGCACTACAATCAATTGTGAAAAAGGTGGATCAATTTGATGGAAAGGATATCACAAAGTACCTGCGCAATTACATAAAGGAAATGGAGCTAAACAGGGTGACTGAGGAGGATATGGTTCGAAGTTTTGAGCTGGTATGTGTTCCTGAAATAAGAGAGCGCATAAGAGGATTGCAGACAGCACATGGTGGCAGAAATTGGGAGGAGTTCAAGCTTGCTTTAAAGGACGAATATTTTATGGAGGATTCTGAGCGAGTGACCAAACGAACTTTCTTGGAATGGGTCACAAAACCTAAAATGGGAATTTCTGCCACAGAGCTGCTAAGAGAGTTTGAGAAGCGCTATGCCCAGCTGTCAAGGATAGAGCGCACAACTTTGGACAGAGAAAAAACAGAGCTCTTCTTACAAGCAGCTGGGAAAGATCTCCAAGAAAAACTGGAAATTCTCCTTGAGGATAAGGATACAGAGCAGGGACTAAAGAGTGATTGGAATGATATTGAGGATGCGGTCACCATGCTAGCAAAGCGGCAACGAAGGAGGGATAAAATGGTGATGAGCTCGGGAACTCCTATAACTGCTGTTACCCCTGAGAATCTACCAAAACCAGCTGCTACAATCCCAAAGGTAGAAGGGCCGATGGATGAGCTTATTAAGGGTATGCGAGACCTAAAATTGAAGATGTCCAGGATTGAAGAAAAGGGGCTACCATTAGGGCAGGCTTCTATGCAAAGGCCTCAAAGCAAAGAAGGGTTTACATACAGATGCATATGGTGTGATGACCCAGAACATGCAAAGAAAGATTGTGCTAGCTATAAAGAAGCCCTTAAAAATCAACTTGTGTTTTTCAAAGATGGAAAAATCCACCTTACAGAGACTGGTCTTCCATTGAGTACAAACTTTGGGAAAGGAGGGATGAAAAAGCTGGTTGAGGATATGGCTGCTAGTCATGCCATCTCTATGGTTGAGGCAGCAACCTATGGATTAAAGGCTGGTCAATCAAAGCAGGGATCTGAGAATGATGAAGATTAAGAGAATGAAGATTTTTGGCCATCAACAATGGAATTAATTGCGTCAAAGAAGGTGTCTAAGCAAGCTTTGCATGAGACAGGTGACTGTATACGTCTTGAGACTGGCTGGGAGGAGCCTGTGGATTCTTTATCTGTTCATGCCTACATTGCTAAATGCCAAAATAATGAGGCACAGGTAGAGGAGAAGCGTAAAAGGGAAAATGAGGAAGGAGGGCCATCAAAAAGAGTTACACGTGGAAGTGAAAAGAAGGATCCTGGGCCATCACATATGCCTCCACCGCATAGCAGACCTCCACAGGAAGTATCAATGGAAGAAGTGCCAGCAAAAATGAAGCATGAGAAGGAGAAGGGTAAAGGGAAAAGTCCACTCTACAAGCTTCAATCTGATATTGAAGCCGCAACAGATCTCAAAAAGGTGCTTGAAGAGAGGATTCTAAACAGCAGGGTGGAATTTACACTAGGGGAAGTCTTGGGGATTGCAAAGAAAGAATTCCATGATGAGATAATTGATATTATACGAAGGAAAAGGCAATCCATAATTGAATCTATTCCATCACAAGGGGAGGCAAGCACTTCCAAGACTCATGGAGTACAGGTACAGCAAAAGGAAGAGAGAGAAAATGTGGTGAAATGTAATCACTCTGCTGATGGGGCACGACAAGTGCGCTTTGTGGAAGAGGATGATGAAAAAGAAGTTCTTACAAAGAGTCATTACTCCAGGAGCCATTGGGCAAGAGCAACCACTGAAACCCTTGTCAAGATAGGTGATTTGGAAGAGCCATATGTCGCTCTAATTGATCATGGGTCTGAAATAAATCTTATGGCTAAAAATCTTTACAACAAATGTAAGTGGCCAATGGATGTAGATCATGGGTGGATGATTAAAGCAGCTAATAATTCATCTGGAGAGCTCTATGCAGCATGTCCAAATGTAAGGGTAACTATAGGGGATGTGAAAGATGATCAGAACTTCTTTGTTCAGGAAATGTCATCGTATCCCCTCATCCTTGGGCAACCCTACATTACAGCTGTGAGGATGGAAATAAAGGTTTTGGATGATGGCTCGGCATATGCAAGAATAAGGAGTAAAGATGGCAAGAAAGCTGTTCAGTTCTTGACAGTTTGCATTAACCATGAAAGGAACCGTGAGTCTCTTCGAGCACAGTCACTCCCAAAGATAAATAGAGAATTCATGAATTACAGGGAGATGAGGGATTTTGGCCAGGTGCCATTGTAAAGCGGGATTCCAATGGTACGAGGGAAAATGAGTTCTCGCAGGACTCAATCAATGTAAATAACTTTTCAGCAAATTTTCAGGGATTCTCTAGCTATGGGTCACTGGTCTTTGTAAAAAGCAAGGATTTGAAGCGTGGCATGTGTAGACATGTACAAAATGAACAAAAAAGTCTTGAGCAGTGTGGTCTTTTGGAGAAGAATGAGTTTATTTCAGGGGTGCTTGATGAGGTGTCATTTGTAGATACTATGGATGTGCTTTTTGATATGAGAAGAGCATGCTTACAGGGTGGAAATGAGATGATAGAGGTGTCATCTGTGGAGATGTATGATATAATCCGGGAATTTGAGGGGGTGGAATGTAAAAACATGAATTGTGAGATGGATGCTCATGTTGATACAAAGTACAAAATAGTTGCAAAGAAGGTGAAACCAGTTGCCTTGCCTTTGCCACCAGGAAGCAAGGAGAAGATAGATGAAGCTTCTATGCAACCAAATCTCAGAGATCCGAAGAAAATTGGGCATAAGTTTACACAGGAAACTTTAAAAGAGCTGAAGATTGGTGAAAGGAATTTTCTATTGCCAGTTGAAAGGAAATGCTTTGAGGAGATGCTTGTAAAACATGGGAAAGCCTTTGCTTTTCAGCCGCATGAGATAGGCTGTGTTGATCCAAGTGTAACAACACCAATGGTGATCTTTACTGTTCCACATGTGCCCTGGAACCTGCGGCCAATTCCAGTACCAAAGGCTCTCTTGCCAAAGCTGATGGAATTACCAAAAGAAAAGATCAGGATGGGAATTTTGGAGCCATCATGCGCTCCATATTCCAACAGATGGTTTACTGTGCCAAAGAAAAATGGGACATTGCGCTTTATTCAAGACATGCAACCTGTAAACAAAGTCACAATCAGGAATGTGGGAGCAGGTCCGATTGTGGATGAGTTTGCAGAAGCATTTGCAGGGAAAGCTATATACTCTATGGGTGATCTGTATTCGGGATATGATCAGTTCCAGCTGGATATACAAAGCAGGGACTTGACCACAATGAGAACTCCTTTGGGATTAGTAAGGATGTGTACCTTACCTCCACAGGGAGCCACCAACTCAGTGGCACATATGATGAATGGAATGAATAAAGTCTTACGAGACTTCATACCACAAATAACTATGCCATTTCTGGATGATGTGCCAATAAAAGGCTGTGATGAGAAAGACAAAGATGGGGATTTGGATTCAAAGGGGTGCCGCAAGTTTGTGGCAAATCATATAAAGGATTGTGATATGATTCTATCCAGGCTTGAAGAAGTGAATCTTACTTTGTCTGGACTAAAATCAGTGTTTGGAGTTGGTGAAGTGCTAATAGTGGGACATCTTTGTAGTACAAGTGGACGCCGACCTTGTCTAGCCAAGATAGATGCAATACAAAGAATGAAAGAGATATGCATTAATGTTACAGAGCTGAGGAGATTTCTTGGTGCATGTGTCTTTTATGTTATTTGGATCCCACATTATGCGCATGTAGCAGATCCTCTTTATCAACTCTTGAGGAAAAATCAAAAATTTTTGTGGAATGTAGCACATACTAAAGCTATGCGGAAGCTGAAATATCTGCTTCAATCATCACCTACTCTAAGGAAGGCAGATTATGAGTGTGGCAGGCTTGTGATTGTTACAGTTGACACTAGTCCTACTGGGATAGGACGGGCAGTAGGGCAAGATGATGAGGATGATCACAGGTATGTAATCAGATTTGGAGCAAAGGTATTAAGCATTCGATAACGAAAATATCCACAGATCAAGAGAGAGTTATGGGGAATAGTCACTGCTCTAAAATGTGAAAAAGAATATCTTATTGGGGCATCTGTACTTGTGGAAACTGATTGCTTGCCACTTCTTGGGATGATAGCAAGTTGTACCACTCCAGATATTGCTATGCTTAGGTGGATTGCCTATATCAAGTCACTAAATCCTGAGTTTGAGCATATTGCAGGAAAAGATAATCCAGTTGTTGCAGATATGCTATCAAGAGCTAGGTATGAAGATGAAAAAGAGATGATTAGTGACATGGATGATGTGGGTACAAAGTTCTACACTACTGCATATGCAAAGGGGGACCATATTTGCCTATCAAATGCACTTGAGTCTTTTATTGAGGAAATGTATGAAGGAGATTGGTTGCTTATTGGTCAATATTTGAGTACTCTGACAAGACAGGAAAATTGGTCTGACTCAGAATTTAAGAGGATCCGCATAAAAGCATATGGTTATTTTCTAAAGGATGGGTACCTCTGGAAGCATCCTAAGCAAAGGAATGCTATGCCACAGAGAGTCATATGTGATAAAGAGACTCAAGGGAAGCTTGTGAAAGAATTCCATGAGAGTCTCTGGGCTGGACATCGAAGTGTGTGGGCCACCTTTACCAAAATAAAGGAAAAATATTGGTGGAAAGGAATGTACAAGGATATTTCCCAATATGTGGAAACATGCATGGTATGTCAAATGTACTCAAATGTGCGACATCGTGATGGCTTGCAACCAACCTACCCACCTGCCATGCATTACAAATGGGTAGTGGATCTAGTTACAATGCCTTTGGGAATTTGGCAGATGCAGTACATAGCACTTGCAAGAGAAGATTTGACAAATCAGGTAGAGGGGCGTGCTCTTAGAACAAAGAGTACGGAAACAGTATGCAAATTTCTCTTGGAAGATGTGATTTGTCGGTATGGTTGTGTTGGGAAAATAACAGCTGATAGGGGTGAGCTAGATGTTGAAGAAGCAAGGGAATTCTTCTCTAGAATTGGCATTAAACTGTCCCTAACATGTGCTTACAATCCTGAGGGCAATGGTAAAAGTGAGCGAGGACATCCTCCAATCATTAAAGCTTTGGCTAAGGCATGCAGAGAAAGAATGCGAGTGGCCAAGGCTGCTACCATATGCTTTGTGGGCTGACCGTACAACTCATAGCTCAGTGATGACAGGATACATGCCTGCAGAGTTAATGTATGGTCAGAAGCCAGTGATGCCAGTTGAAGGAGTAGTTCCAACTTGGAATGTATTGCCCTGGTGGATGGAAGGATTGAGCAGGGAAGACCTCCTTGCATTGTGAATAAGGCAGTTGGAGAGGAGGCCTGAAGATGTAGAGCTTGCTAAAGCTCTCTTGAAAGATGCAAGGTTAAAAAATAAAGAAAGATTTGATAGAAGACACAGACTCCGGCCAAAACCTATTGAAGAAGGTGATTGGGTCCTAATGTATGATAGTAGCCTTGACAACCAATTCACTGTTCAAAGAAAATTTGCAAAAAGATGGTTTGGCCCTTACATTGTCAAGCATGTGCATGGAAATGCCACGTATACCCTGTGTGAGCTTGATGGAACAGAGATAAAGAATCTTGTAGCAGGCAAAAGAATCAAGATGTTTAAAAGAAGGCATGATAATGATCCTTTTGATTCACAGGGAACTCAGGATGAGAGGCTTGATAGTGATAACATGGATATGGCTGAAGAGGAAGAGGATGATTTTCCTAATAATGTTGAAGATGAGGACGACATCCAGATATATGTAGATCTTGATGATGATTTGGCACATACCAGAGGATGTGCAGGTTTAGAGGGGGTGGATGTCGTGCCATGGCACGTCTATGGTGTGAAACCATGCATATGAGACTATCAAATGCAAATCTAGATGCATGGGATTAAGTGCTATGACGAGTCATTATATGATGCCCATGTACATATGTTCATATTGTAAATGAGGTTCAATAAGACGAGCTGAGGCTGAGTCAGGTCTTGAAGCTTTGTATATGAGTGTGGTATGAATTATGGAGCCTTATGCTTATGGTAGACCTTGCAGTAGAAAACACTCAGTTACATACTTGGCCTGTGTGGCTATGTAAATGATGGTATGGGTGGCTCGTAAAAGGGCTATGTGAATGATGTAAATGGTTACCCATGTGCATGATATGGACTTCCCTCAATGTGGATGAAGATCTTTTTCATCATCACTTCCAAATCAATGTGACATGGAACTCATGCATAATTTTCAAGGAAGGTACTATAGATGAAGCCCATGTTCATCATGAAGAAGCTCCCAAGGTTGCAAAACAATGGGTGATGTAGTGTCTTGAAGCACATACATGATGTTGAAGGTCCCGTAAGTTAAGCATGTGAAGGCCTTAGTTGCCTTGGTTGATATATTTGCATAAAAGAAGTGGATACATTATGGGTATAGAAGGAATATGAAGCTTATGAGAGCAGCTTGCGTGGCAGCAAAAGAAGAAATATTTAACTATAAAAAAGGTGGCGCATGAGTAATTTCAAATGGGGAAATACGTGAAGATAGCTGCAAAAGTGGGGGGGGCGCCGAACTCCTTGCGGGAAAGTAAGGAAAAACCAGAGAAGTGAAGTGGGGGCGCATATCAGAAATCGGCGTCTGCAGAAAAAAGAGAACCAGTGCGGCAACTAACCAGAGAGAAAAAAATCAAGGAGGCGGCTACTGTTCATGGCATGTAGGAGTTAGAATTGAAGAGCAAAATGAGTGTTATCCAGTGATAGGATTTTCATTATATACATGTATTCTGCCTTTCGTGGTCTGCAGCGAAGCGCCATATGAGAATAAGCCAAAAATCAAGAAATACTCGCGTTTTTTCACTCTCAATTAAGCGATGTTTTTATTATTATTATTTTGGTTCACTAAAACCCACGATTTAGAAAATCGTGTTGTTTATAAACCTTTAAAGGTTTAGAGAATGAGAATTTTTTTTTGGGACTTGTGGAATTGTGGATTAAAAGTATCAAAAACATAATAAGGCTCCTGAAAGTTGGTTTTACTTTCTACTCGATCGGATTTTGGAATTCAAGCCATGGAGTTTTCTAAATCTCATGAGCATGTTATAGTTATGCCGTATGCCATCTTTTGTTTGTGAGATGTTAGAATTTAAAAGCAGGTTTTCAGGTGATAAAGAACATCATGAAATGATGGAATTGATGACACTGGATGTATGGAATGTAAATGGTCACATGTATGTGGGAAATATTTGAAGGTTATGTTATGCCTACATGTGATTGGTTTGAGGGACTGGAAAGAGGAGCCAGTAAATCTATGATTGGAAAGGGATAGTCACTTGATACACATTTTATGTGCAATCATCAGGCTGAATTCATGGATGTATTGAGGTGAATTTGTACATGTTTATGATATCAAAAATGGAGATGTCTTGTGATCCTTGAAGAGTTATCTGTTTGAGTTTCCTTGTGGAAATTAAAAGCAACTCTCACAGCCAGAAGTCTCATACTTACCCAGCGACATCGTCCACGTCATGACAACGTGTGGGTATCTTCGGCGACCCAGAGCCTGAGCACCGTATGGTCAGCACCCTCTAGGATCCTTCGCAGGTGACCTAGCGCTTCACTCATAGGCCGCTTCCTTGGTCCCTCATCCACCGTACCGGAAGCTCACCATTTAAATCGAACCGAGGCTGGTCAAGACCTCGATCGGACCTTGCTACGCGAGATGTCCTCCATTGACTCTCCGTCAGCAGTTGCAACTTTAACAGTTAGGTCTTCATGACCTTAATCCACAAGACGGTCAAAATGCTTTCCCAGCATTCTTGACATAAAACAATCATTTACAAACAGTCACAAAATACAGTTTCTAAATCGAACTCTCGTCTTTCCACATTATCCCTCCTTAGTCCACATTACTTATTCCACATTCCATTCAGTGTGTACTCATTCTCATCCATTTCCTCATATCGACGACACATTAATTCACATACACATTCACATTCACATCCATATATCCACATCTACATGCATACATCCATTTTCACATCCTCATTTATACACCCACATCTCATATCCACATTCATACATACACATCCATATCCACATCCATACATCCACATACATACATACATCCACATCCGTATCTACATCCATACATCCACATTCACATCCACATCCACATACATACATCCATTTCCACATTCCCATTCATATAACCCCATATGCCTTCACATCTAATCTTTTACATCACATCCATTTTTGCCCTATCACAACCCATATACATCTTATCCTATCACATACACTTCTTACCTCATCTCATACACATCTTATCACATCTTAATTCATCTTATCACTTGCTAACTTATTTCATAAGCATCTTATCACCTCTTATCACATCCTATCACATATCATATCTATTTATAGAATACAAGAGAATGCTTATATTTGATATAAGATTTCTTTACACATTTATTTATGCATAAATTCCATTTAAGGAGATTAATACTTTCGAAGTAAAAATCAATCTTTTATGCATCTTCCTATGCATAAATTCATTTTAAATGAAAATGACACTTTTGAATTAAAATTCAATCTTTTATGCATCTTCCTATGCATAAATTCAGTTTAGATGAGAATGACACTTTTGAATCAATCTTTTATGCATCTTCCTATGCATAAATTCAATTTGGTAGGAATTACACTTTTAGAATAAAAGAATTTCTCTTATGCATCTAAGTTATGCATAAAATCCATTTATGATGAAAATCACACTTTTAGTATTAAAAAGAATATCTTTTATGCATAAGTTTCTATGCATGAAATCCAAATATGATAAAAGTAACACTTTTATAATAGAATAATCAACTCTTATGCATACTTCTATGCATGAAATTCAATTGTGATAAAAGTAACACTTTTATAATAAAATAATCAACTTTTATGCATAC
This sequence comes from Cibotium barometz, assembly GCF_041138505.1. Taxonomy (NCBI): domain Eukaryota; kingdom Viridiplantae; phylum Streptophyta; class Polypodiopsida; order Cyatheales; family Cibotiaceae; genus Cibotium; species Cibotium barometz. The sequence continues at coordinate 62,935,314 of NC_141051.1, forward strand.
CTCTATAATGCATGAAATCCAAATATGATAAAAGTAACACTTTTATAATAAAGTAATCAACTCTTATGCATACTTCTATGCCTGAAATTCAATTGTGATAAAAGTAACACTTTTATAATAAAATAATCAACTCTTATGCATACTTCTATGCATGAAATTCAATTGTGATAAAAGTAACACTTTTATAATAAAATAATCAACTCTTATGCATACGTCTATGCATGAAATCCAAATATGATAAAAGTAACACTTTTATAATAAAATAATCAACTCTTATGCATACTTCTATGCATGAAATTCAATTGTGATAAAAGTAACACTTTTATAATAAAATAATCAACTCTTATGCATACTTCTATGCATGAAATTCAATTGTGATAAAAGTAACACTTTTATAATAAAATAATCAACTCTTATGCATACTTCTATGCATGAAATTCAATTGTGATAAAAGTAACACTTTTATAATAAAATAATCAACTCTTATGCATACCTCTATGCATGAAATCCAAATATGATAAAGTAACACTTTTATAATAAAATATTCAACTCTTATGCATACTTCTATGCATGAAATTCAATTGTGATAAAAGTAACACTTTTATAATAAAATAATCAACTCTTATGCATACTTATATGCATGAAATTCAATTGTGATAAAAGTAACACTTTTATAATAAAATAATCAACTTTTATGCATACCTCTATGCATGAAATCCAAATATGATAAAAGTAACACTTTTATAATAAAATAATCATCTTTTATGCATACATCTATGCATGAAATTAAAAAAGTAACACTTTTATAATAAAATAATCATCTTTTATGCATACATCTATGCATGAAATTCAATTATGCTAAAAGTAACACTTTTGTAATAAAATAATCATCTTTTATGCATACCTCTATGCATGAAATTCAATTATGCTAAAAGTAACACTTTTGTAATATAATAATCATCTTTTATGCATACCTCTATGCATGAAATTCAATTATGCTAAAAGTAACACTTTTGTAATAAAATAATTATCTTTTATGCATACCTCTATGCATAAAATTGAAATATGATAAAAGTAACACTTTTGTAATAAAATAATCATCTTTTATGCATACCTCTATGCATGAAATTCAAATATGATAAAAGTAACACTTTTAGATTAAAATAATAATCTTTTATGCATACCTCTATGCATGAAATCTAATTATGATAAAAGTAACACTTTTATGTTAAAATAATAATCTTTTATGCATACCTCTATGCATGAAAATCAATTATGCATAATATAAAAATCAATTTCTCTATGATTATAATGAATATCTTCAATTAATCTAGGATGATAATTCCTAGAATATGATAGGAAGTCCTCTTTTCATGCTTTGAATGAAATTATTTTATGCGTAATTTTTATAAAAATTTTGCCATAGCTCCACTGCTATGATTGATAAATCTCAAATTTTCTGAGGGATAAAGCTTATCATTAAGAAATAATTAGAATGATCCCTAATTGGATCAATAATCCATAATGGATTGAATCATCAATATTCATGAAATACATAAACTAAAAGCATAGAAAAAAGCCATTAATTTGGCCTCAAGTATAGATTAATCTTGGATTAAGGAAAAGCTTTATGAAAAGCTTCATTTGGATTGAGAATGGGTCATGAGTGACCATTTCTTGAGTGAGAGAGAGAAATTACATAAAAACCATTTGAATTAAGCATAAATGGAAATTTATGTAATTCTTAACTATCATTAATCAATTAACTTCAATAGCATTCATCAAATTATGTAACTCTTCACTACCATTATGTAACTCTTCACTACCATTCATCATTCATCAAATTATGTAACTCTTCACTACCATTCATCAATTAACTTCAATAGCATTCAAAAACCATTCCAATTAAGCTTCTCAAGCTTGAGAGGGGTTGAGAAGAGAGAAACATTGAGAAATTATAGAAAAGATCAAAATTCACCATTTACCTTACAAATTGCTTGATTCTTTGTTCACGGTAGAGGCCCCCAACCAATCAATTAGTTAAGTATGTTGATGGAGCCACCAATGAGGATTGAAGAAAGAGGGAAGCTCCAATTTCTTCAATTTGGAGAGAATTTTAGAGAATAATAGAAATTAGCATTATTTCAGCATAACTCTAGTATAGTTAAATTCTTCTATTTTTTTCAAAGGACTCATGTTCTATTTATAGGAGAGGGAAGCTCTAACCAAAGCTAATTGAATTCTAGAATTTCCCAGATTCAGTTTGGTTGAATTTGGACTACATTTGGATCTAGTTTGGTTCCTTTTTGATTCGGTTTGGTTCCATTTTGATTTGGTTTGATTCAAGAGAGAGGAGAGATAAAAATATCACATTATTTTTGAGTTTAAAACTCATTCAAGCATGTGAAATATGCACCTCCTTTAATGGACTCCCCTTCCTTCCATATGTATCAAAAATGGAATCATTATACCCAAAATATCTCATATTTTTAATATTGCTCATAGTTTTTTACTAATAAACCTTGTACATTTTCAACTCTTTATCTTATGTGAGCATTTACTCATTTTTGGATACCCAAAATATCTCATATTTTTAATATTGCTCATAGTTTTTTACTAATAAACCTTGTACATTTTTAACTCTTCATCTTATGTGAGCATTTACTCATTTTTGGATATCCAAAATATCTCATATTTTTGATATTACTCATAGTTTCTTACTAATAAACCTTGTACATAGTCAACTCTTCATCTTATGTGAGCATTTACTCATTTTTGGGTATTTTCTTTTACAAATTGGATTTATCTCCTCCCTACACATGGATTGATGCTATTGGCCCATAGGAACCTTAATTGGACCATAATCCAAAAATTTCTGAAAATCTAGACCCTTAGGCTAAGGTCCTTTATACCCATTTCCAATAAATTCCAATTGCACATTGGAAAGTTCTTTTTGAATTTCTGTTTCAGGGGAATTCATTTTAATAATATGAGAAATTTTTTTATCTAAAAATATTCAAAATCTGAATATTCTCTCTCTAGAATATTCTCTCTCTCTCTAAGTCAAAACAGTTAGAAACAAGGTCTTTTATATTTCTGAAGAGGGGATTGATTACAGAGGAAGATGTGGACATTTTGAGAGGCTGGGGAGGAATCTTACAGGCAGCCCCTTCCACTGTTTCTTCTCCTATTAGTAGGTCTGCAACTTCTTCTCCTTCCACAGGTAGCAACAATAAGTCTGAGAAGGCTCTTGATAAAGGCAAGAAAAAGACCAGGTGCAACTATTGTAAGGCAAATGATCATGTCATTAAGAACTGCCCTAAGCTAAAGGCTAAAGAGGTAAAGAAGAAAGAGTCAAATGAAGCCACAATAGCGGATGCTTCTACAAATGCAGATTCTGCAAATGTTGTGCAGGATACAGAATGGGCGTTTAGCATGTATTGCCAGTATGACCCATCTGTACATGATGCATGTTTGGCAGTTTCTGTTGACTCTAATGTATGGTATTTTGACAGTGGTGCTACAAAGCACATTACCTCGCATCGTGATATGTTCACTTGTCTTGAGGCTGTCTCTAATGGGAATACTGTCACATGTGCCAATAATGCTTCTTACCCAGTGAAGGGCGTTGGTAAAATTATGCTTACTGCTGCAAATGGCAGTGCTTTCACACTTTCAGATGCTTTGTATGTGCCAGGGATAAAGAAGAATCTATTGTCTGTCTCTGCGCTTGTTAGACTTGGATTTGTAGTCAAATTTGTGGATGACAAATGTACTGTTCATGATTTGACTTTTGGTGATACGATTATTGCATCTGGCACCTTGTTTCGTGGGCTGTATAGGCTCAATTATTATGACAAGTGTGTGGAAGATTCAACAAATGCAATTTCTGATGAAAAGGCAGTTTTAGATGCAAAACTATGGCATGCTCGTTTTGGTCATCTGAACTTTGCTAGTTTGCTGCGTTTGCAGAAATTTGATATGGTTGCTTCATTGCCCCCTCTTGAGGCACCATTGAAACATGTTTGTGAAGGCTATATTTTGGGCAAAATGTAGCGTTCTGCGTTTCTAAAGGATGGTTCTGTGCAGGCCACTGGCAAATTGTGCAGGCCAAAGGATGGTTCTGTGCAGGCCACTCGCAAATTGTAACTTGTACATAGTGATGTATGTGGGCCTATGCAAACTCCGTCATTTGGTAAACACTTGTACTTCGTGACTTTCATTGATGATTACTCGAGGCATGCATGGGTATATCCATTGAAGGCAAAGTCCGAAGTGTTTTTGTGCTTCAAACGGTTTTTTCTTATGGTTGAAAATGTATCCAATTGTATTGTGGGCACCCTCCGTTCTGATCGAGGGGGGGAGTACTTGTCTAAAGAGTTTGATACATTTCTGGCTAGTCGTGGGATAAAACACCAATGTACAGTGCTGTATACCCCTTAGCAAAATGGTGTTGCTGAGAGAAAAAATAGGTCACTTATGGAGATGGCACGATGTATGGTCAAGAGCCAAGCTTTGCCACATGCGTTTTGGCTTGAGGCTGTCATGTGTGCTGCATATGTACTCAACAGGTGTCCCACTAAGGCCTTGCAGTCTATTACTCCATATGAAGCTTGGCATGGCAGGAAGCCTTCTATTGGTCACTTGCGTGTCTTTGGTTGCTTGGCCTATGCTTTAGTGCCGGTGCAACAACGCAGAAAATTGGATGATAATGCTGTCAAATGCATTTTTGTTGGTTACAGTGCTGAGAGCAAGGGTTACAGATTGTATCATCCGCAGTCAAAGCATATCTTGATTAGTCGAGATGTTGTTTTTGTGGAAGATGCTGTGCAGCCTTTGTTATCATGTACCAAAGAGACAGGTGTGAGCTCATGGGATGTATTTGATACATTGTTGCCTCTGTTTACAGGTGGGAATTCAAATGTAAGTCCTAATGAGGCAAATATTTAGCCTATGCAGATATCAAACGACATCATAGATCAGCCTATTTCTGATGCAGATTTAAAGGATGTAATTTCTGAGGATAGGGCTGAAAATGAGCAGGCTAGAGGTATGCCTAAATGGCTGGTGCAAACCTTGCATGATAGTAAAATTGATGCACCTATATCTAGTCGTACTCGTTCAGGTTTTCAGCATGCCTCTTATGCATCAGATTGTTATGCTTTGGCTGTGTCTAGTATGTGTGAAGAGAAAGAACCTCTTTCATTTGATGAGGCACAAAAATCAGAAAATTGGTTGGCTGCAATGCAAAGTGAATATGATGCTATAATGAAGAATGGTACATGGTCTTTATGTGATTTGCCTATTGGTAAAAAGGCCATTGGATGTAAGTGGGTTTTTAAGTTGAAACGAAAGCTAGATGGCAGTGTTGATCGCTATAAGGCTAGACTTGTTGCAAAGGGTTATGCTCAAGAAAAGGGCATTGATTTTGATGAGACCTTTGCTCCCACTTGTCGTATGACTACCATTCGTAGCATTTGTGCACTGGCAGCTCATAATGGTTGGAATGTACATCAGTTGGACATAAAGACTGCGTTCTTGAATGGAGATTTGCATGAGGAGGTGTATGTATCACAGCCTCGTGGTTTTGTTCAAAAAGGGCAGGAGAACAAAGTGTGCAGGTTGAAAAAGGCTTTATATGGTTTAAAGAAAGCTCCACGAGCTTGGTATGAAAAGATACATGCATATTTGACTGCACATGGTTTTCAGAATAGTCCAACAGAAAGCACTTTATATGTTAAATGTGTAGATGATGTACATCTAATCATTGCTCTCTATGTCGATGACATGCTGCTCACAGGACCAAATGAAAGTCATATTGCTGATTTTAAGGCTGATTTGAATGCCTCTTTTGAGATGTCAGATTTGGGACATTTGCATCATTATTTGGGGATACAATTTAAGCAGTGTGATGGAGGTATTGCTTTGTGTCAGACAAAGTATATTGAGACATTGTTGCGGAGATTTGGCCTTGAAGACTGCAAGCCTATTGCTACTCCAATGGAGACAGGTTTGAAGTTGAGTCTTCATGATGCTGGAGATCACTTTGATGTCACACTCTATCAGACAGCTGTTGGTTGCCTCATTTATGTATGTATTACGAGGCCGGACATTCAGTTTGCAGTCTCACAGGTGAGCAAGTTTATGCATAGCCCAGGGTCTCAGCATTGGAAGGCAGTTAAACACATCTTTTGCTACTTGAGTGGCACCATACATCTTGGGTTGTTTTATCCCAAGGGGGGATCGTTGCCGCCAGATTTACATGCATTTTCGGACTCAGATTGGGCTGGTTGCTATGACACAAGAGTGTCCGCAAGTGGTTTTTGTTTCATGCTCGGTAGCTCATGCATATCTTGGTTGAGCAAGAAGCAACCTACTGTGGCCACTTCTAGTTGTGAAGCTGAGTACAGGGCAGCTTTCACAGCTACAGTTGAGTGTGTGTGGCTCAGACGGCTTATGGCTGACTTGGGTGTTGGACAGGAGTCTGCCACCTCTATCTTCACTGACAGTCAGAGCGCATTGGCAGTTGTGAGAAACCCAGTTTCTCATGCTCGCACAAAGCACATTGAGGTGCATTATCACTATGTCAGGGAGAGACTTTCAGTAGGAGAGATCAGCTTGGCCTATGTGCCAACACAGGACAACCTCGCCGATCTTTTCACAAAGGCGCTTCCTCGTGAGAAGTTCGAAGCTTTCCGCAAAGCTTTGGGCTTGCTCCCCTTTGTGGACTGATCTACTTCGGGCATGGCACTCCCCTATACATGAGTGCCAGCTCTCGTTCACACCATCACTCCCAGGGGGGATTTGTTGCCATATATATATAGGCAGTGATGTGTGTGAACACACTTAGGACCGCCGGGGCACTTTTTCCCTCTTTAGGAGGTTTTTTCCCCCGGCTTGTATATACGCCCATCCTTCTAGGGCTAACTTATCTTTTGTACATTGACACAATCTAATACATTGTGTGTTGTGTGTATTCTTGCTTCTTCTTCTCCAAGCTTTGTGTGCTTTTCTGCAACCCTAATTCCAACAATGACGCTTCAATGACAGTGCTTCATATAGGCACACTGATACATGGATGGGCGGATTAAATTTAGACGGATAGTTGGTTGGGCGGATGGTTGGAAGGTTGGGCCGTCGGATGGTCAGGACCTGCCCAATAGTAGTAAGGCCTAATGCTGAGGTGTTCTAGTTGAGATGCTATGTGTGGTTGAGTACTGTTAGGTATTTTTTGGTAATATTTTCTTGGCATATGTACACACTCATGCATGGCATTTACAAATAAAGGGTGTCCATCTCCAAGGGCTAAAGGGGGTATAAGGCCACATGTGAACGGATCTAACAAAAATATGCAATGTGTGCAGTTAGTTATTGGTTTACCTTGATAAATGGGAAATGGAAGGGGTGTGAGATGAGAATCAGTTTCACAAGGCAGGTTTTAGCACTATCATGTATGGACAAGGTTGTTGACAAATAATGTGAGCATGCAGAGGACTATTTTTTTTTTAAAAGCTAGACAGGGACCCGTTATAGAGGAGGTCATCTACAGTACCGGTCCTTGGCATTTCATGGGAAACAAAGGTATGAGTGGTGCAAAGTCTTCCTTGAATGAAAGAGTCACCTTGGGATTTAATACAAGGCTTGCTAAAAATAGAAGGTGGCCTTGGATTGCTTTAAAAAATTCTTCAACTTGCCTCAATTTTCAAAGGAGGGCCGCGTGGAGGTGGGGTGAGCTCTCTGACATGCCTTGGAATATTATGAATAATATAAGGTTCTTTGGTTGAACGGGCAGCGCACGCTGGTGTATAAGAAGAGGAGGGGAGCGAGACGATGTATATAGAGATGGTATTCGCAGCTCTAATGCTCAAAGCGCAGCCCATGTGCGTGGAGGAGCGAAGCTGTAGTATAGGAGGTGTGTGGGAGAGCTGCGAAGCTGTAGTTCTCAGAGAGCAGCGTAGCCTATGTGTGAAGAGAAGGCGTGGTTCTGTAGTTCTCAGAGAGCTGCGCAGCACTCTCTATTGGTGTAGGAGCGAAGCTGTAGTATAGGAGGTGTGTGGGAGAGCTGCGAAGCTGTAGTTCTTAGAGAGCAGCGTAGCCTATGTGTGAAGAGAAGGCGTGGTTCTATAGTTCTCAGAGAGAAGCGCACCCATATGTATAAGTGGATAGTGAGAGCTCGATTCTATGATGCTCTAAGATAGCCTGCGTAGCTGCAGTTTCAATTGTGTGGGAGAGCTCGTTGCTCTAATGCTCTCAGAGAGCTGTGCAGCCATGTGTGTATAAGAGGAGAAACGTAGCCTTATGTAGGAAGGAGCAGTTTCTAGCACTCTTAGACAGCCCACGGCGCCCAGTTTGGGGTGAGAGGAAGTGTTCATTTATTTTGTGGGGAGAAGCTCTCAAGGAGAAGCGCAAACATGCATATACGAGAGACTATGCAGTACTCTGTATGCTTGTGTGTAGGAGGGGAGGAGAAGCTGCAACAAAACCTGTATAAACAAGGAGAAGGTGGCTCTCTATCATGATGACAGCCCATGCATGTAAGTGACGGCTAGCCAGTTTTTTTGTTCTCTTTTTTGTGAAATAACTCATATATATATGAGGAATCACCAATTTGTGGCATTGGAAAACCCATGTATATGATAACCAACTCTCTGATTTTGTGGAAAGCTCATGTGTATGAGAAAGACAGCCCTCTGGTTTTGCTTGAGAGAATATGTATGTATGGTGGTATGCTTCTTCAACAGACAGACTGAAGACCATAAAGTGATTGTGCCTCCTAGTCACACACTGCTTGCCAGGTTGGGAGAATTGAAGTTCCTTACTGATGTTGTCTTTTCTTGGGAAACTGAAGTTTTACAGAAAGCTCATACTTGATGGAATGTAACCTTGTTATGTCAAGTGGTTCTCTCACCATTTCTCTGTGGTGATCATTTTGCTTATGGCTGTGAGCCTATTTCATAATAAGGGTGCACCCCTATATGCATATGTATCAATTGAGTAAAGGGTGGCAGATGTTGATGTGCCCATCTCCCCTTGCATGTCTTGATCAAATGTATGTAGGCTCCCTCCAGTTACGTAGAAAATTGAATGAGGGTAGAGACAAGGTTTCATGCTTAAGATGTTAAATGTTGTGTCAGCTCACTGAGTAGCTGACTGGTGCCCCTTTTTCTTGATGTTGGTGTGTACTCCGAACTGTGGAAAGGCATTGCTATAGAGGTGTTCCGTGTTTCTCCGCCTCCCTTCACAGATTTTGGTGCCCCCACTGAGGAGCATTCCAAGAACCTTTAGTTTACAAGACTGAAAACATGTGCATGTGATTAATCTCAGTGAATGACTGCTATGCCAGGACAGTTGTGTGACAGATGCCTTCTAAAATTGTGCTATATTAGCTTGATTTGACAGCCAACTGAAGTATGGTTTGCATGCTGAAATTCTTGGGATTGGTGCTGTTTCACAGTTGATGTGTTGCCTAAAAATTCTGGTAGAATTGGAAAATTAGCCAGTCGTGCCTCTTGGGAGTTGGATGGCCACTCTCAATGGATAATCACAATGGACCTCAATTTACTCCTTTCCATTTTACCCAAAGAATTCAGATAAATGTTCATGTGGACAGAAAAATTTTCTTTCAACAGCGTATGGCATATATGTTTGGGCCAGACAGACTGAGGGAAATATTGGAGTCTCCTTTGCCTGTGGTAATCCCGATGATTAACTATGCAAATTCGTTTGATGTGCATGTGTTCATCCTCTTCTAAACCTGAAGTGTTTTGAAGTTTTCTTCTGAGAATTGAGTTAGTAGAAGGTTTTGTTTTTGCATCTGTGTCAAAAGGGTTTTTTTGGGTAACAATGGCTTTCCCTTATCCAGAGTTTCATGGAAAAAGTGATGAGAGTGTGGAAGAGTTCTTAGAAAACATGGAAGTTGCGTGCATAAGCAACCATATTCAGATACCCGCTCAAATGTTACGCCTTTTGCAAATCTGTTTGAAGGGTGATGCACGGAGCTGGTGTAAGGGTTATGAGGAGGAGTTGCAGAGGGCTGATCCACCTATGCCATTGACATGGGATAATGTCCGACAAGCTTTAACAGCACAGTTTGTGAAGGTGAAAGATCCAGACAAAGTTTGGCATGAAATACAGGAATTGAGACAAAGAAAAGCGGAGCTCATTGATGATTACATCAAGAAGTTTTCCATATTATGGGAGAGCTTGTGTCAAGCCTTGCAGCCACAAGTGCCCCCACCAGATATGATGAAGAAGGATCGGTTCTTGGTTGGCCTCAAGGAAAACCTGCGTTGGAGGGTAGAATTGAAGAAGCCAAGAACATACAAGGATGCATTGGAGGTGGCAAGGAACAAAGAGTGGAAGTTGAATAGACTAACCCAATTGGGAGTGAGCTCACTACCTATGGTGTCAGAGATGAAGCAAATGGATTCCATGCAAAGTCGGGTTCCAGAGGAGGTTCATCCGGCAGATGCGGTTTCAGTAGCTACTCAAGTTGTGCCAGCAATGGTCACTACTGCAGCACAAGATGATGAACTAAGGCAGGACTTGAGGCACAAGTGGTTGATTTGATGAAGAATCTTAGCCTAAATATGTTAAGTAATGTGGGAAATAATCGAGGTCGTGTGAGACTTGCAAACCAGCCAGGAGGTGAAGGACAACCAAAGAATGGTTTTGGTGGACAGAACAACGGCAGGGGTTGGAGGCAGTGGCCCACATGCTATAACTGTGGAGAGCTTGGCCACATCAGCCCACAATGTGATAAACCACCAAGAATGGGTGGAGATATGTATCCATTGCCCGCACAGTTGCCGAACCGGTCAAATGATTATGGCATTGAGATTAAGGGTGAGGCAGGACCTAGTGGACTGACCAAGGAGGACAAGGGAAAGACAAAAGTGTTAAGTGTGGTCACCTTGGAGAAGGCAGCAATGTTAGAAGATACATTAGTAATTCCTATTGGGAAGAGAACCACAGAGGATAAAGAAGGAAGAAATGAAGCAGGTCCCAGTAGGAAGAAAGGGAAGAGTCATGAGGGTGAAGATGTGAAAGCTAAAAGGAAAAGGAGAGCCCGCCGAAAATTTCACGTCTCAGATTTTCCACTAGGGGAAGGGCAGGATAGCTACGACTTGAAACAGGACCTGAGCAGTAGGAAAGCAGACGTGACCTTTGGACAACTAGTGGAAATGATACCGAAGCTGAAGCGCCAATGGAAGAAACTAGTCAGCCCGAAGGGGAAGGAACCCAACAGAGGGTCAGTGAGAGTGTTGGCCATTGATGAGTCTTCAGACATTTGTCCCATAGTGGATGTTTGGCACAAGAGGAAGAATCTTGGTCAGGGATACGTGGATGGTGGTGCACAAATCTGTGTAATCACTCAAACATGTGTAGAAAAGATGGGCCTGACAGTAGAAGGAGTTTCAGGATTCCGCATACGACTGGCGAACCATCAAAAGATCAAGTGTCTAGGGGTAGTGAAGAGCTTGGAAATCGAAGCTTATGCAGTCAAAACAGTAGTAGATTTTCATGTAATGCGAGCAGGATTAGGGGCATGGCTACGCGCCGTGCGGGCCGTTCAAGATTGGAGACACGGTACAATCAGCTTATATGGGGAGACAGGGGGCAAAAGATTATTTGACATGAGTAGCAGGAAGCCACTAGATGAAGATTATGAAGAAGGGGAGAGTTCAAGTAGTGAAGAGTCTTCCACTGTGTCAGATGGGGACAGTGGCACCACCTCTAGTAGTGGGAGAGGTAAATGTGGCATTTCTGATGGTGGATAGGGTCTTTGAACAGACCAGCATAGTTGCATCCATGAAGAGGATTGAAGATGAGTCTAAGGGCCCATATGAGGTGATTGAAGAGCTAATGCAACCCCAGGTGAAGCCGCACGAGAAAAACGAATTGATGGCCAGGATGATTAGCACAGATCTCTCAGACGTGGAGAAGGAGAAGTATTTAAAGATGTTGTCAACATATCCAGATTTATTCATCACATCTTATGAAGAATTCCGGGGCTTCAAAGGGGAAGATTTGCACATAGAGCTAAAAGAAGGAGCCAAGCCAGTACGTCAAAGATTAAGGAGAATGGGTCCAGAACAGATGAAGGCTTTGTGAGAAGAGGTGGACAAACTACTAAAGGCTGGTTTTATATGCCCTGTGGAGACAACAGAGTGGGTGAGCCCAGTCGTGGTCACTCCAAAAAAGGATGAAAAATGGAGGGTTTGTGTGGATTTCAAACCTTTGAATGCAGCCACAAAGAAGGATACATACCCACTACCTTTCATTGATCAAATCCTGGATTCGGTGGCGGGTCATGAAAGATACAGTGTGTGTGATGGGTTTTCAGGCTATTTCCAGTTGAAGATTGCTCCAGAGGATCAGAAGAAAACTACTTTCATTACACCATGGGGCTGCTTTTGCTATACAGTGCTACCATTTGGGCTAACAAATGGTCCAGCTCACTATCAAAAGAGAGCAAATTGGGCGCTTCTGCCATTCATTGGAAAATGTGTACAGGATTTCATTGATGATTTTTGTGTCTATAGCACACGAATGGATCACTGTGAAAAGTTGGAAATGGTGCTGGAACGATATAATGATTGTGGTGGCCAACTCAATCCCAAGAAGTGTTTCTTTGCAAAACCAAGGGTAAAATTGTTGGGTCATATGGTGTCAGAAAATGGCATTGAGGCTGATCCAGACAAGTGTTGCATGACAAATGAAGATTAATACAAGGATGCAACAAAAAAGATACTTAGGGCTCTTGTAAAGAGTTCCACTTTGTAGATGAATGTGGGAGAGGGCTTGACAATAATCCCACATGGGAACTTTTGGGAGTTCTAGAATTTTTGTATAAAAGGTGGCTCATTTGAGAGCATGGACACATTGGGCAAACTCATGTTTGAGCTCTCTTGAGACTAGCTCTCCCTCTTCTTCCATAGAGGTGCAAGCTCTTCTCACTCCCCATCAACATTGTTGTAAGTTCTATTCTTTTTTGTTAATTCAATGCAATGAGTGATGTTTGTCTCTCTTCTCATGTCTATTCTCTAGTATGCATGTTTCTTTGTTGATAGCTTCAAGGTTTGTGTGCATGCTAGGGAGTAAGATCTTGAGAATGAAGGATGCTTTGAGCTTGTGTATGCAATAGCTTAGCTTTCTTCTTGTTTGGATGTATGGATGAGTGGAATGTGGAGTTGAGTGAGCAATAGCAAGATTGAGCTTGAGTGTGTGTTGAGTCTATGTCAATAGTAGTGGTTTTCTTAGCAATCTCTCCATTAATTGGATAAGCTTTTGTGCACCGGTACGGGTTGAATCCCTGGCTCCGAAAGGGATGCAAATCCCATTGGATTGAGCTACGTGTGGATCGTACTACTCTTGCTACAAGTGAGAGAGTTATTCCTTCTCTCCATTGGCGCCGCTGCCGGGGAGATACAACAACAACAGCAGAGAATGAGGAGTGTACTTCCTACAGGCCCTCATCTTTGTGGAGCATGTGGCGGTGACCATAAAACAGAGGACTGTAATACCTTTTCTCCTCTAGTCACAAACCAACCCACAAAGAAGTGGTGCCAAGCCTGTGCTTGGAACTTTACTCACACCACACAGGAATGTACTCGCATTGCGAGAATGAGACAGGAACGTGAGCAGCCGAGGGGTGGAGGGGCTCCACAAATGTATCAACAGTATACTAGTTTTGAACGTAAGCCACCGATGACACAAGAGCAAGCACGACCTGTTCTTGGTGCTCAACCTCCTGCTCCAGGGACTGCTCCTGTGAGGGTTGTCGACTATGACAATTCAAATATGTGTAGAGACTTGGTAAACCCAGGCTATGTGGAAGAAGAATACGCATCATATTCATCCAAAGATAATCTCTTTGAAAGTCCCGCATACCCAAGCCCAGCACTGGACGTTCAACCAGGGGAACAAAACTCTTTAATGTTGCTAGGCGACTACCAACCTAGGACTCCAGGCCCCTCAGGTCAATGGCAGCCAAGGAAAGTAGAAGCCAAACCAATGGGCCCCTGTTATGAGTGCGGAGAACCCCATTGGGCTCGTGATTGTCCACATCGCTCAAGTGTAAGATCCCTGTTCCCACCGAGCAACGGATTCAGGGTACTGGCAGCGGAAGTAGCGCTTCTCGCGCGGGACAGGGGTCCCACACTCGGGGCCTCGCCCACGGATATCCGGATAAGAGACTAATCCGTCGGTTGTTCCAAAACCGAACCCTGAAAAACTTCCTCTACCGGAAAGCACGGGCGATTCCACCAGGATAACTTTTTACTCTAACGTAGTCAAGATCATTTCTGATCGAGATGATCCGATTACATCTATAAGATACTTAGTCAGTTCAAGGAAGAAACTTGCACTTGGATCATTGGGATCAACGCTTTTTTTCCCATTCAAGAGGCACAGCCGTTGATTCCTATCCATAGAACAGTTTCTGTCCGGGATTTATTTTTTTTTTCTATCGTAAAAACAAAAGTTTGAGTCTCGATTTACGGATCCATCAGTCCAGCCTAACCCCATCCAATCCCATGGGTTAGCCAACCGCCCAACCACTGTAGTGATGGGATCCAATTAAAAATTTGGTTAGGTTTTGTCCCGGGTACCAAGGAAAAGAGTTCCAAGGCCCCCTAGCCGGATGTTCATGCAAAATAAAACTAGTCACACCACTCACACACCCAATATGAAATTGCCTTTTTCAACCAGATTCAACCAATTTAAAATAATCCTTTAATAAAACCATAGTATCATTGACCACCATCTTCCAATTTATCCAATTGATTCTTAATTTCCCATCATTCCTTCATCAGAGTATCTATGGCATCATTGGCAACTAGAACGCTCAGGAGCCGTTTCGATAGTTCCTAGCCCATAATACTTGGCAATATAATCACTTAACAAGATGGACTCTCGTTGAAGATCAGCAAGATCAACCAACAGATCCATATAAGGAGCCATGGACTCATCCATTGAAGACCAGCAAGGTCAATCAACCAGATCCATGCTCGATTTCAGAAAACAACTCCAACTCTGTTCCAATATCTTCCTCGACGCACGCGTGGGTATCCTAGGCAACCCAGAGCCCGAGCACCGTATGGTCAGCACCCTCTAGGATCCTTCGCAGGTAACCTAGCGCTTCACGCATAGGCCGCTTCCTTGGCCCCTCATCCACCGTACCGGAAGCTCACCATTTTAATCGCACCGAGGCTGGTCAAGACCTCGGCCGACCTTGCTACGCGAGACGTCCTTCATTGACTCCCCGTCAGCAGTTGCAACTTTACCATCACGACCTTAATCACAAGACGGTCAAAATGCTCCCCCCAGCATTCTTGACATAAAACAATCTTTTACAAACAGCATTTACAAACAGCATTTACAAACAGTTTACAATACAATTTCTATTTTAACTTTCATTTTTCCACATTATCCCTCATCAATCTACATTACTTATTCTATATTCCATTTATATGTATACTCATCCCATCACATCATTTCCATCTCATCACTTCAGATTCCCTCACATCACATATCGTATATTCACATCCATACATCCACATCTATATGCGTACATTCACATCTACATGCATACTTCT
This sequence comes from Cibotium barometz, assembly GCF_041138505.1. Lineage (NCBI taxonomy): Eukaryota > Viridiplantae > Streptophyta > Polypodiopsida > Cyatheales > Cibotiaceae > Cibotium > Cibotium barometz. The sequence goes on from NC_141051.1 coordinate 62,950,913, forward strand.
ACATCTCTATGCATACACCCACATCCACATTCACATTCACCTCCATACATCTACATCTATATGCATACATCCATCTCAACATTCACATCCACATCTATACATCTACATCTACATGCATACATCCACCTCTACATCCACATCTACATCTATACACCTACATCTACATGCATACATCCACATCTCCATTCACATCTATATCTATACATCTACATCTACATGCATCCATCCACCTCCACATCCACATCTACATCTATACATCTACATCTACATGCATACATCCATATCTCCATTCCCATCTACATCTATACATCTACATCTATATGCATACATCTACATCTCCATTCACATCTACATCTATACATCTACATCTACATGCATCCATCCACATCTCTATTTACATCCTCATCTATACATCTACTTCTACATGCATACATCCACATCTCCATGCATACATCCACCTCCACATTCACACTCACATCTATACATCTACATCTACATGCAAACATCCACATCTCCATGCATAATAAAATTCTTTAATTAATCTAGGATGATAGTTCCTAGAATATGGTAGGAAGTCCTCTTTTTATGCTTTGAATGAATTTATTTTATGCGTAATTTCTATAAAAATTTTGCCATAGCTCCGCTACTATGACTGATAAATCTCAATTTTTTTCTAAGGGATAAAGCTCATTATTAAAAAAATAATTAGAATGGTCTCTAATTGGATCATCAATCCATAATGGTCTCTAATTGGATCATTAAGAAAACAATTAGAATGGTCTCTAATTGGGTCATTAAGAAAACAATTAGAATGGTCTCTAATTGGGTCATCAATCCATAATGGATTGAATCATCAATGTGCATAAACTAAAAGCATAGCAAAAGCCATTAATTTGGCCTCAAGCATAGCTTAATCTTAGATTAAGGAAAAGCTTTATGAAAAGCTTCATTTGGATTGAGAATGGGTCATGAGTATGACCATTTCTTGAGTGAGAGAGAGAAATTATAAAAAACCATTAGAATTTAAATATAAGTAGAAATTAACTTCTATAGCATTTATTAAATTATGTAACTCTTCACTACTATTCACCAATTTACTTCAATAGCATTTAAAAAAACCATACCAATTAAACTTCTCAAGCTTGAGAGGGGTTGAGAAGAGAGAATCATTGAGAAATCATAGAAAAGATCAAAATTCAATATACTTACCTTATGATTTGCTTGATTCTTTATTCACGGTAGAGGCCCCCAACCAATCAATTGGTTTAGTGTGTTGATGGAGCCACCAATGGGGATTGAAGAAAGAGAGAAGTATCAAAAACTAGTGAATTATTAAAGAATTCACAGTTCTTGGCTTAGGTAGAGTAGAGTAACAATGCCTAAGACACTCTATATTTTGGCTTAGGTGGAGTAGAGTAATAAAGCATAAGAGACTATATATTTTGGCTTAGGTGGAGTAGAGTAACAAAGCATAAGAGACTATATGTTTTGGCTTAGGTAGAGTAGAGTAACAAGGCATAAGAGACTATATATTTTGGCTTAGGTGGAGTAGAGTAACAAGCATAAGAGACTATATGTTTTGGCTTAGGTAGAGTAGAGTAACAAGGCATAAGAGACTATGTTTTTTTCAACAAGGGGAGGCTTCTATTTATAGGAAAATTTGAGCTCCTAACCAAACAAACTGATTCTAGAATTTTCCAAGTCAGTTTGGTCACTTTTTGACCATTTTTAGGTCAGTTAAGCTAACTTTTTGGAACTAGACTTGAATGAGGAGAGAGGAGAGATGAAATATCTCAATTTTTATGAGTTTAAAACTCATTCAAGCATGTGAAATATGCACCTCCTTTAAAGAATTCCCCTTCCTTACATATGTGTCAAAATTGTATTGCTCATAGTTTTTTACTAATAAACCTTGTACATTTTCAACTCTTCATCTTATGTGAAATATGCACCTCCTTTAAAGAACTCCTCTTCCTTACACATGTGTCATAGTTTTTTTACTAATAAGCCTTGTACATTTTCAACTCTTCATCTTATGTGAAATATGCACCTCCTTTAAAGAACTCCCCTTCCTTACATATGTGTTTATTTACTAATAAATCTTGTACATTTTCAACTCTTCATCTTATGTGAAATATGCACCTCCTTTAAAGAACTCCCCTTCCTTACATATGTGTTTATTTACTAATAAACCTTGTACATTTTCAACTCTTCATCTTATGTGAAATATGCACCTCCTTTAAAGAACTCCCCTTCCTTACATATGTGTTTATTTACTAATAAACCTTATACATTTTCAACTCTTCATCTTATGTGAAATATGCACCTCCTTTAAAGAACTCCCTTCCTTACATATGTGTTTATTTACTAATAAACCTTGTACATTTTCAACTCTTCATCTTATGTGAGCATTTACTCATTTTTGGGTATCTTCTTTTACAATTTGGATTTATCTCCTCCCTACACATGGATTGATGCTATTGGCCCATAGGAACCTTAATTGGACCATAGTCTAAAGATTTATGAAAATCTAGACCCTTAGGCTAAGGTTCTTTATACCTATTTCCAATTAATTCCAATTGCACATTGGAATTTTTTTTTTTAAAATTTCTGTTTCAGGGGAACTCATCTGAATTATAAGAGATATTTTTCTATCCAAAAATATTCAAAATCTGAATATTCTCTCTCTAGAATATTTTCTCTCTCTAGGTTAAAACAACCACAAACAAGATCTCTTATATTTCAGAAAAGGGAATTGATTACAGGAGAATATACTAGACATCAAAAAGGGGGTTGGGGGAGGAATCTTACATTCTACCCCACTTAAAAAACGCGAGATGTCCTCATCTCGCAACTTGGAATAATTTCGCAAGATGCACGAATATGAGACTTAGAGAAAAATTTTAATCACGATTAACCACCAAGAAAAGTCTTAAAGAGAGTAAGATTCAAAATAAGAACAAGATTTAAACTTTATTCATTCACGGGACTTATACAGTAAAGATAGAAGAACTCTTTACACTTCCATAAGCCCGTCCATCATATGGTCACAAAAGCAGTCCTCACAAGCTGCACAAGTATAGGGTAACTCTTCTATGGGAATGATTCTGCTGGTTATTGCCGCACCTATCTCAGTGGTATGAGGTGATCTAACAAAAGGACCTCTAAGAGACAAGCCAAAAACAGGGTAAAGGCATATCTTCTCATGAGGAAGAAAACATGCCAGTAAGAAGACCCGCTCAGAAAACCCAAGATGCCTTGATCTCATGACACAGTAGTATCGGGGACCCAAACCCAAAGCTTCAATAACCATGGCCAAGCGAACATTGTTACGAAAGTGCTGCTGACCCCAGGGTGTTACCCTAGTTATGTTTTTATAGGTCCGCCATTTGGTCTGCGCTACAGAAGTTCCTAGGTGAGGAAAAAGTGAGCGCTCATACTGTTCTATAAAGTCTTTCTTCACAGACTCTCTTGCGTCTTGAAGGTGAGAAATCATCAGGGATAAAACTAATTCTTGTTGCCAAGCCATGAAGGAGATTAAGAAAGAAAGGAGATTGATGGGAGTAAGATTACTGTGAGCGACAAGTAAAAGTTATGACTTATATAAAGGAAGGAGCTAGCGTAACCTAGAAGCCAACGGTAACTTGCCACTGAAGTTTTATCGTCTTTCCATGATTTGTGTTTGACACATTTTTCTATAGAAGGCATTAAGAATTTTGAGATGAGGAGATAAAAGAAACTTGTAGGCTAAGTCACCTACTTTCATTGAATTCAGATATAAGGATCACAATATCTGGGGGATAACTTCTTATACTCCCCAAGAGATAAAGAACTTCTTTTGGGCCGTACTCGAATAAAAACCAAAACCTTGGTATCCAAAACACCGATTCTCACTTCTAAACTCATTGTTCTAAATCCTTAAAACAGGCGTGACTCCTGAGAAGTTTTCTAGGAAAAGGGTCTTCCTTTTTATTAAACAGAAACTTTCTTTTATTTTAGAGAGGGAATAATTATAAGATCAGAAAGGGAGATTCTTACTCCTGTATACCTCGAAGGCTGGGGAGGAATCTTACATCCTACCCCACTTAAAAAGTGCGAGATGTCCTCATCTCGCAAGGTAGAGGACAACTCTTTTTCTTAAGATCCAATTTTATTCTGGGATTCCTTATATTCTGGTCAACCCAACAGAATACTGGGATAAATATCCCTTATATAGAACTAATAACAACTCATTCAAATCATATCATTCATAACTTTAACATGATAATGGTCCATTAGACCGAGAAGTTTCTTTCGGAACATTCCTCCACGAAAATTTTAGTCAAGCAAGTTCTCAATTTGACATCCCTTAACTTGATCTACCGGTCAAGTATTAATAGTAGCAATCTGACAGCACAACCCACCAATCTCATAGCGATTTGCTGAATTTGTTATCATCATTCTAGTTATGAATATCATCACAGGGACTCGTCCCATTCCCCCTCATTGTGGTTTCATTATATTTCAACTAATTTTTAAAAATCAACATTTTTCAATCAGCATTTTCAATCAGAATCCAAATCAATTCATCCATTCTCAAACAGAATTAAAAATCATATCAATCACATTCGAAATCATCATCTGGATAGCATTAACGCTTATAATTTCAAGTCTTAGATTTACTCGTATATACCGTCAGTAAAGAGCTGCAGTATACTCTCGGTATATACGGGTAGTCACGGCCCTTGGAATTATAAGGTAAATACTATCATGTCTAGGCCTCAAGCAAGTCAGGGTTTCTATATAATTGTGGTACTTCCATCTGAAGAACCAATTACCAAATTATGAATTTCAGTTTGAATATCAAATTGTATGAGTTATATCACACAATTATAACCTTTTTGTGTTTCTTGATAAATTTTTGACATATTTATCTTCTCAGTTGATCTTTATTAATCAAATGCTCTGATACCAACTGTAGATCCCTGTTCCCACCGAGCAACGGATTCAGGGTACTGGCAGCGGAAGTAGCGCTTCTCGCGCGGGACAGGGGTCCCACACTCGGGGCCTCGCCCACGGATATCCGGATAAGAGACTAATCCGTCGGTTGTTCCAAAACCGAACCCTGAAAAACTTCCTCTACCGGAAAGCACGGGCGATTCCACCAGGATAACTTTTTACTCTAACGTAGTCAAGATCATTTCTGATCGAGATGATCCGATTACATCTATAAGATACTTAGTCAGTTCAAGGAAGAAACTTGCACTTGGATCATTGGGATCAACGCTTTTTTTCCCATTCAAGAGGCACAGCCGTTGATTCCTATCCATAGAACAGTTTCTGTCCGGGATTTATTTTTTTTTTCTATCGTAAAAACAAAAGTTTGAGTCTCGATTTACGGATCCATCAGTCCAGCCTAACCCCATCCAATCCCATGGGTTAGCCAACCGCCCAACCACTGTAGTGATGGGATCCAATTAAAAATTTGGTTAGGTTTTGTCCCGGGTACCAAGGAAAAGAGTTCCAAGGCCCCCTAGCCGGATGTTCATGCAAAATAAAACTAGTCACACCACTCACACACCCAATATGAAATTGCCTTTTTCAACCAGATTCAACCAATTTAAAATAATCCTTTAATAAAACCATAGTATCATTGACCACCATCTTCCAATTTATCCAATTGATTCTTAATTTCCCATCATTCCTTCATCAGAGTATCTATGGCATCATTGGCAACTAGAACGCTCAGGAGCCGTTTCGATAGTTCCTAGCCCATAATACTTGGCAATATAATCACTTAACAAGATGGACTCTCGTTGAAGATCAGCAAGATCAACCAACAGATCCATATAAGGAGCCATGGACTCATCCATTGAAGACCAGCAAGGTCAATCAACCAGATCCATGCTCGATTTCAGAAAACAACTCCAACTCTGTTCCAATATCTTCCTCGACGCACGCGTGGGTATCCTAGGCAACCCAGAGCCCGAGCACCGTATGGTCAGCACCCTCTAGGATCCTTCGCAGGTAACCTAGCGCTTCACGCATAGGCCGCTTCCTTGGCCCCTCATCCACCGTACCGGAAGCTCACCATTTTAATCGCACCGAGGCTGGTCAAGACCTCGGCCGACCTTGCTACGCGAGACGTCCTTCATTGACTCCCCGTCAGCAGTTGCAACTTTACCATCACGACCTTAATCACAAGACGGTCAAAATGCTCCCCCCAGCATTCTTGACATAAAACAATCTTTTACAAACAGCATTTACAAACAGCATTTACAAACAGTTTACAATACAATTTCTATTTTAACTTTCATTTTTCCACATTATCCCTCATCAATCTACATTACTTATTCTATATTCCATTTATATGTATACTCATCCCATCACATCATTTCCATCTCATCACTTCAGATTCCCTCACATCACATATCGTATATTCACATCCATACATCCACATCTATATGCGTACATTCACATCTACATGCATACTTCTACATCTCTATGCATACACCCACATCCACATTCACATTCACCTCCATACATCTACATCTATATGCATACATCCATCTCAACATTCACATCCACATCTATACATCTACATCTACATGCATACATCCACCTCTACATCCACATCTACATCTATACACCTACATCTACATGCATACATCCACATCTCCATTCACATCTATATCTATACATCTACATCTACATGCATCCATCCACCTCCACATCCACATCTACATCTATACATCTACATCTACATGCATACATCCATATCTCCATTCCCATCTACATCTATACATCTACATCTATATGCATACATCTACATCTCCATTCACATCTACATCTATACATCTACATCTACATGCATCCATCCACATCTCTATTTACATCCTCATCTATACATCTACTTCTACATGCATACATCCACATCTCCATGCATACATCCACCTCCACATTCACACTCACATCTATACATCTACATCTACATGCAAACATCCACATCTCCATGCATAATAAAATTCTTTAATTAATCTAGGATGATAGTTCCTAGAATATGGTAGGAAGTCCTCTTTTTATGCTTTGAATGAATTTATTTTATGCGTAATTTCTATAAAAATTTTGCCATAGCTCCGCTACTATGACTGATAAATCTCAATTTTTTTCTAAGGGATAAAGCTCATTATTAAAAAAATAATTAGAATGGTCTCTAATTGGATCATCAATCCATAATGGTCTCTAATTGGATCATTAAGAAAACAATTAGAATGGTCTCTAATTGGGTCATTAAGAAAACAATTAGAATGGTCTCTAATTGGGTCATCAATCCATAATGGATTGAATCATCAATGTGCATAAACTAAAAGCATAGCAAAAGCCATTAATTTGGCCTCAAGCATAGCTTAATCTTAGATTAAGGAAAAGCTTTATGAAAAGCTTCATTTGGATTGAGAATGGGTCATGAGTATGACCATTTCTTGAGTGAGAGAGAGAAATTATAAAAAACCATTAGAATTTAAATATAAGTAGAAATTAACTTCTATAGCATTTATTAAATTATGTAACTCTTCACTACTATTCACCAATTTACTTCAATAGCATTTAAAAAAACCATACCAATTAAACTTCTCAAGCTTGAGAGGGGTTGAGAAGAGAGAATCATTGAGAAATCATAGAAAAGATCAAAATTCAATATACTTACCTTATGATTTGCTTGATTCTTTATTCACGGTAGAGGCCCCCAACCAATCAATTGGTTTAGTGTGTTGATGGAGCCACCAATGGGGATTGAAGAAAGAGAGAAGTATCAAAAACTAGTGAATTATTAAAGAATTCACAGTTCTTGGCTTAGGTAGAGTAGAGTAACAATGCCTAAGACACTCTATATTTTGGCTTAGGTGGAGTAGAGTAATAAAGCATAAGAGACTATATATTTTGGCTTAGGTGGAGTAGAGTAACAAAGCATAAGAGACTATATGTTTTGGCTTAGGTAGAGTAGAGTAACAAGGCATAAGAGACTATATATTTTGGCTTAGGTGGAGTAGAGTAACAAGCATAAGAGACTATATGTTTTGGCTTAGGTAGAGTAGAGTAACAAGGCATAAGAGACTATGTTTTTTTCAACAAGGGGAGGCTTCTATTTATAGGAAAATTTGAGCTCCTAACCAAACAAACTGATTCTAGAATTTTCCAAGTCAGTTTGGTCACTTTTTGACCATTTTTAGGTCAGTTAAGCTAACTTTTTGGAACTAGACTTGAATGAGGAGAGAGGAGAGATGAAATATCTCAATTTTTATGAGTTTAAAACTCATTCAAGCATGTGAAATATGCACCTCCTTTAAAGAATTCCCCTTCCTTACATATGTGTCAAAATTGTATTGCTCATAGTTTTTTACTAATAAACCTTGTACATTTTCAACTCTTCATCTTATGTGAAATATGCACCTCCTTTAAAGAACTCCTCTTCCTTACACATGTGTCATAGTTTTTTTACTAATAAGCCTTGTACATTTTCAACTCTTCATCTTATGTGAAATATGCACCTCCTTTAAAGAACTCCCCTTCCTTACATATGTGTTTATTTACTAATAAATCTTGTACATTTTCAACTCTTCATCTTATGTGAAATATGCACCTCCTTTAAAGAACTCCCCTTCCTTACATATGTGTTTATTTACTAATAAACCTTGTACATTTTCAACTCTTCATCTTATGTGAAATATGCACCTCCTTTAAAGAACTCCCCTTCCTTACATATGTGTTTATTTACTAATAAACCTTATACATTTTCAACTCTTCATCTTATGTGAAATATGCACCTCCTTTAAAGAACTCCCTTCCTTACATATGTGTTTATTTACTAATAAACCTTGTACATTTTCAACTCTTCATCTTATGTGAGCATTTACTCATTTTTGGGTATCTTCTTTTACAATTTGGATTTATCTCCTCCCTACACATGGATTGATGCTATTGGCCCATAGGAACCTTAATTGGACCATAGTCTAAAGATTTATGAAAATCTAGACCCTTAGGCTAAGGTTCTTTATACCTATTTCCAATTAATTCCAATTGCACATTGGAATTTTTTTTTTTTTAAATTTCTGTTTCAGGGGAACTCATCTGAATTATAAGAGATATTTTTCTATCCAAAAATATTCAAAATCTGAATATTCTCTCTCTAGAATATTTTCTCTCTCTAGGTTAAAACAACCACAAACAAGATCTCTTATATTTCAGAAAAGGGAATTGATTACAGGAGAATATACTAGACATCAAAAAGGGGGTTGGGGGAGGAATCTTACATCAAGGCAAGTATCTCGATCCAATACAACAGTACAACAGTTTCCACCAATTGAAAGATATTGTCTAGGGTGTTGTGTTGAACACTTCCCAAAAGATTGTCTGCTGAAACCACATGAGGAAGGCACCTCTCAACCAAAGGTCTCACTCAACCTTGTAGGCATAGTTCCATCGCCACCTTCATCTGAGAATGATGATGTCGTGCCACTTAGAGTCATGACTAGATCACAGACACGAAACGTCGAAATGCAAACTGATGAGACACCTCGAACTAGGGATGCAAAAACAAATCTGGTGGACAAGACCCTACAGTCCAATAGAAAAAAAACCACTCGGAGGAAGAAGAACCGAAGCAAACAAACTAAAAGTACATCCAGTAGTTCTCAGGAAGCCTCTAAACAAAACATAAGGGATAGAACTTTTACTTCCCAAGAAGTGCATGAGGAACATCAACCTAAACCTGAGCCTAGTGCTAAACAAAATGAGGCTAGTACGACTGAGGATAGTTCTGGGGGTTCTGTCTTTGTGGATAAGGTAAATGAGACTCTAGAGGCCATCATTGATGCTCATAGAAGTCACATTGCAGCTTTATCTGAGCTACCCAAAAAGCTTCAAGAATACCCAAACCCTCGTGAGGAGAAGATCAATCTAGCTGTACATCAGCAACTCATTAGGGAAGCTCAGTCAATACTTGAGGGACCACCACCACCTATTCCTCGGGGCCCAACCTCTCTTAAGCCAACATTAGAAACTATACCAGAAGTGTCATCAAGTAGAGAAATGAAAAGTGAGCTCATTTCACAAGCTCAGAGCGAAAGGTCTGCACCAATTGACACTCAATTGAAAGATGACATTCTGCCATCACCTAGCCTTGTCTTCCCATGCAATGATGAAGTTATTGATGCTAATGAGGACATGGCAAATGACATGTGGGCCGCAGTAAATGAGAAAATTAATGGGAACATGTCTTCTGTTAGTTCGCCTCCATTCTCTGAGGTGGATTTTACCAGAGGCACGGAAAACAAATTTAGACACCCAAACATTCGGGAGGAAGTTCAAACAATTGTTTCTCCTAGAAGTAAGTATACAATGAAAACCTTACCATCATATCTGGGAGAATATGAGAACTGTTCTCAAACCTTGAGGATACCCTCCATGCATAAAAGGTTGACAAAGGAGGAGTCATGTCCTTGCAACATTATCGACATGTGCTTTACCGAAGCCAATTCAATTTTGTGACTCAGATGGATATGACATTATTCCTATACGAATGGTACAACCACATAACCTTCGAGATAATTTGTACTATAGGAATGCATCCACAACAGCTATGCATGTCGAGGAAGTCTCAGTTGAGAATTTAACACTCAAATTTGTTAATGATGCTGATAAGAAAGAGACACAAGCTCCAAAACAAATGATGTGGATAATTGATGAGTACTCAAGTGAGGGCCATGGCTGGCATGTTCCAACTACTCTAGTTGCTGCTCAAAGAAGGCCGGGCAAGAAGGAATTATCAATGTGGCTACCCAAAGATGCGTACAAACTTGTACCATCTAGTCCAGTTGCTAAGCCTCTTAAGAAGCACATCATTTCCAAGCCTAAACCTCAGATTGTTACTCGATGGGTCCCCAAACAGGTTCTTAAAGCACAAGGTTATTATGAGGGTGCAACAGCAATTTGGCTTCCAAAATGCCATGCTTTGCTAAGGGTAAAAGAGTGTTTCAGAAAGATTCCAAAAGCCACCCTTGATTTTCCATATCGGTGGGTGCAAAAGAAGTCAACACAAAATCTTCAAGAAAGGAAAGGTGGCTGTGATAGCACCTACAAAACTACTTGTGTTGATCTTCCTAAAACATGTATTGAAACACCGGTTGTCCCTATTCCTCCTTGTTACACAATTCCACCATCAACTGGTGTACCTCCAACTCCAAAGGAGTCTCATTTGAGCATAGATTCTAGCATTTCAAAGCCTAAATCCTCTTATCTTGCTCAAATTCCAAGACAATTGATAAAATTTCCACTCAAGAAGGACATACCTAACACCAAAGATAAGGCATTAACACTACAATTGAAGCTCTTTGGTAGATCAATGTTTGCATAGTGTGGTTCCTTATGCCTTTAAAGGATTATGTTCTTTTTGAGATGATCTCCACCACCAGCGCAAGGGTAAGTACAAACGACTCCACAATAAGATCGACAAGCCAGGGCACTTTTTTCCCATTGGGTTTTTCCCCTCGGCTATATTCGGTGTTTGGCACCAATGGCAAATTTTATTTTTTTTCTTTTCTTTTCGTGTTTGTTAAAAAATAATTTTGCAGAGATCTCCGAAAAAAACAAGAGCATCAAACACGCCCCACTAGTCCACCTATTGTGCAAACAAATTAGGAAGGGGGGAGACATGCTACGCCTACAAAGATCAAGGAGGAACAATCTGCACAAAATCAGCAATTCATCAATGCAAACGAATAACATCAACAGGGCACTACAACAGGTGTATTCAACTCTTAATCTTTATTTCTTTATGTGCTCTTATCTTTCGAATATATGGTTTGCATGTTCACACAATATTGGCTGGTTTTAGTTTTTGATTAGTTGTTAAAATATGGTGAGTACATTCTAGACTCTTAAAAGACTTGGTAAAAGATATTTCTATCTAAAGACAGTGTAGGATATATACCAATGGAGTATGCCAAGTACTTATGTTTTCAAGGTATATTAGTTATCCCTAGTGGTAGTTACCTCTTAGATATGAGCTAGGTGCTAGGAGTCATAAAAATTTATGAAAATACACCCTAAAAAATATATATATATATACAAAGTGAATTGAGACATGAAGTGTCTACCGCCATGTGAAATTCTTGGTAGGACCTGAGGTTGTCTTAGCACCTTGGGGCCGATGCCTTGGTTTCCATGGGGTGAACACTGATGTCTAAAAACTTCAGAAGAAGAACTTTGAGGAATCTGTCGCCTTGATAGATGTTGGTAGGACTCGGGGGTACACTATGGGCCCTCAAGACCGATGCTTTCATCTTCATGGGGTACTCCTTAGGTCATAAAAGAAAGAAAAAGGGTCTGTCGCCCTTAAGATACTTAGCGGTCTTTAGATTCTCTTGGCGGAGGTCTCTGGGCCAATGCTTGGGTCTCTTTGGGATAGAAACTTATTCTTTATCACCTTCTACACACATATCAAGAGATATCCAAAAAAAAAAGAAAAAAAAAGAAAAAAAAGAAAAAAAAAAAGAGAGAGTCCCAATCACCTTTGCTCATATTTAGGAGTAGGGATGCCACTTAGGAATAACTTACATACTTGTAGGACATTGAGACTGCGGTCATAACCGGCGGTGTACAAAGCACACTTGCCTTTGCATAGCATTATCTACTACTTAAGTCTCACTTTGACTAGTCTTTACTCACCTATTTTAGTACTCATTAAAACTTTAATCAGCCCTGCACTTGTATGCTCACGTGTGAAAATTATCATTGCTGATTTTTCTTTTCTTTTCTTTTCTTTTTCTTTTTCAATAAAAGACTTCAATGTATCAATTCTTTTTTGTTGCAGCTCTTGCTACTACCGCGCTCGAGGACGTGCGCAAAATAGGAAGGGGGGAGTGTTGCATGACAAATGAAGATTAATACAAGGATGCAACAAAAAAGATACTTAGGGCTCTTGTAAAGAGTTCCACTTTGTAGATGAATGTGGGAGAGGGCTTGACAATAATCCCACATGGGAACTTTTGGGAGTTCTAGAATTTTTGTATAAAAGGTGGCTCATTTGAGAGCATGGACACATTGGGCAAACTCATGTTTGAGCTCTCTTGAGACTAGCTCTCCCTCTTCTTCCATAGAGGTGCAAGCTCTTCTCACTCCCCATCAACATTGTTGTAAGTTCTATTCTTTTTTGTTAATTCAATGCAATGAGTGATGTTTGTCTCTCTTCTCATGTCTATTCTCTAGTATGCATGTTTCTTTGTTGATAGCTTCAAGGTTTGTGTGCATGCTAGGGAGTAAGATCTTGAGAATGAAGGATGCTTTGAGCTTGTGTATGCAATAGCTTAGCTTTCTTCTTGTTTGGATGTATGGATGAGTGGAATGTGGAGTTGAGTGAAAAATAGCAAGATTGAGCTTGAGTGTGTGTTGAGTCTATGTCAATAGTAGTGGTTTTCTTAGCAATCTCTCCATTAATTGGATAAGCTTTTGTGCACCGGTACGGGTTGAATCCCTGGCTCCGAAAGGGATGCAAATCCCATTGGATTGAGCTACGTGTGGATCGTACTACTCTTGCTACAAGTGAGAGAGTTATTCCGTCTCTCCAACAAGGTCAAGGCAATCATGCTTCTTCCTTCTCCAGAGACTACAAAACAGTTAGCAACATTCATTCAGAAGGTAAAGTACATGGCAAGATTCATTTCATTGTCCTCACAGCTTTTATATCCATTACAACAGGTGGCAAAGCACGATCCTTTGCAATGGGATGACAAATGTGAAGAGGAGTTTCGGAGAGTCAAAGAAGTCTTAGGGGAGATGACAGCGGTGCAGGCTCCAAATTGGGAACAGGTTTTTTATGTGAATCCTTCAGTAGGAGAGGATGCTATTGGTGCTATGTTGCTGCAAAAAGGGAAGGGGAGCCAATATATGCACCCCGTCTATTGTGCTAGTAGGGTAAAATCAGTAGCAGAGAGAGGACTGTCAAAAATAGAGTTGGTGATGGTAAGTGTGGTGTTTGCTTGTCGACGGTTTCGCCAATATCTTTTGACAAAACCATTTGTATTCCTAACTAGCTACACATTCTTGCCTCAGCTCATCAATGGTGTAAACATGTCTAAGGCAGTGAAAAAGTGGGTGATTGAATTGCAGGAGTTTGAGTTCTCTTTCTTGGTGGAAGAAAGCAACAGAGCTACTTTGGCAGACTTGTTAACTTATAAGGAAAACCCTCTACTTGTCAAAGAGGAAGGTGTTAGAAAGGTAGAAAATGTGGCAGAAATAAGCAATGCTCATGTTTTGTTCTTTGATGGTTCATACAGGAAGAGCCATGATGCAGCTTCTGGTGGTATAGCTCTTTATGACCAGCAAGGTAAGCTGATTTGTAAAAAGGGATTCAAAGTTGATGCTCATACTAACAATGAAGCAGAGTATTCTACATTGGAAGCAGGGCTAAACATTTGCATTAAGCATGGTGTAAAGAGACTATGCATAAGAGGTGATTCTCTACTGGTGGTAAAGCAAATACTAGGAGTATGGAAGAGCAAAAACCCTGCATTGAGGAACAAGTGTTTCAAGATCAAGAGCTTTTTGAAGGAGTTTGAAGCATGGGGCATTCGGCATGTGGAGCGTTCTCTTAATATAGAAGCACATGAAGCAGCACAGGGAATGATTGGCGAGCTATATGTGTTAAAAGCAGATATGCCACTTTATCGGGGTCGTGAAAGTCTGACACTGGAAGAAGAGTTTTTGTTGACAGGAGTCATTCCCAAGGACATTGAGAAGGCAAAGAAATATGGGTTTGTACGCAGAGCTTGCAAATACAAGCTCATTGGTGACACCTTATACATGCAAGGGGCTGACTTGGTGTTAAGGCGTGTACCATGGAAGGAAGAGCTGTACAGAGTGCTTGAGGAGAATCATGAAGGAGCATGCGATGGCCACTTTGCATTTAAAATCACATTGCACAAAATCTTACAGGAGGGTTACATATGGCCAAGTATACAAAAAGATGTGCATCACTGGTGTAGCTCATGCAAAAGGTGCCAGGCATTTGGGAAACGAGTTTTAAAACCAGAGTTGCGCAAGACAATCTTGGCCTTTGACATTTTGAGAAGTGGGGAATTGATACAGTAGGACGCTTACCCATTACCAGCAGGGGGAAGAGTTATATCTTGACAGCTGTGGATTATCTTTCCAGGTGGGCAGAAGCTAGAGCAGTGAAGCAAATTACTGCAAGAGATGTTGCAAAGTTTGTTTATGAAGACATCTGCTGTAAGTTTGGGGTGCCCTTGGAGCTTCTTTTAGATCAAGGGCCTGGTTTTAGAGCTGACTTGCTAGAATACTTGTGTGCCAAAATGCGGATTAAGCATAATTTTACTACTCCTTATTACCCACAGTGCAACGGTTTGAATGAAAGATTCAATGGTGAACTTGCACACATTCTTGCAAAGGTGACAGAACATCAGGGCAAGAATTGGGATCTGGAGCTGTTCAGTGCTTTATGGGCTTATCGTACATCGGTGAAGACAAGCACAGGTTTTACACCTTTTCACTTAGTGTATGGCAAAGAAGCTTTGTTACCTGTGGAAGTTGAGTTGCCTGCAATTAAAATGTTAGAAAAGCTGCTAGGGCCATCTAGCAACACATTTAAAGAGAGACTCTTACAGTTACAAGAGGTTTAGCTGGAAAGGATGAGTGCCTTGGAACATTATGAGAAGATGCAAAATAGGGCATTGACAAAGATAAATGAGAAAGGTATGAGTGGTGCAAAGTCTTCCTTGAATGAAAGAGTCACCTTGGGATTTAATACAAGGCTTGCTAAAAATAGAAGGTGGCCTTGGATTGCTTTAAAAAATTCTTCAACTTGCCTCAATTTTCAAAGGAGGGCCGCGTGGAGGTGGGGTGAGCTCTCTGACATGCCTTGGAATATTATGAATAATATAAGGTTCTTTGGTTGAACGGGCAGCGCACGCTGGTGTATAAGAAGAGGAGGGGAGCGAGACGATGTATATAGAGATGGTATTCGCAACTCTAATGCTCAAAGCACAGCCCATGTGCGTGGAGGAGCGAAGCTGTAGTATAGGAGGTGTGTGGGAGAGCTGCGAAGCTGTAGTTCTCAGAGAGCAGCGTAGCCTATGTGTGAAGAGAAGGCGTGGTTCTGTAGTTCTCAGAGAGCTGCGCAGCACTCTTTATTGGTGTAGGAGCGAAGCTGTAGTATAGGAGGTGTGTGGGAGAGCTGCGAAGCTGTAGTTCTCAGAGAGCAGCGTAGCCTATGTGTGAAGAGAAGGCGTGGTTCTGTAGTTCTCAGAGAGAAGCGCACCCATATGTATAAGTGGATAGTGAGAGCTCGATTCTATGATGCTCTAAGATAGCCTGCGTAGCTGCAGTTTCAGTTGTGTGGGAGAGCTCGTTGCTCTAATGCTCTCAGAGAGCTGTGCAGCCATGTGTGTATAAGAGGAGAAACGTAGCCTTGTGTAGGAAGGAGCAGTTTCTAGCACTCTCAGACAGCCCACGGCGCCCAGTTTGGGGTGAGAGGAAGTGTTCATTTATTTTGTGGGGATAAGCTCTCAAGGAGAAGCGCAAACATGCATATACGAGAGACTATGCAGTACTCTGTATGCTTGTGTGTAGGAGGGGAGGAGAAGCTGCAACAAAACCTGTATAAACAAGGAGAAGGTGGCTCTCTATCATGATGACAGCCCATGCATGTAAGTGACGGCTAGCCAGTTTTTTTGTTCTCTTTTTTGTGAAATAACTCATATATATATGAGGAATCACCAATTTGTGGCATTGGAAAACCCATGTATATGATAACCAACTCTCTGATTTTGTGGAAAGCTCATGTGTATGAGAAAGACAGCCCTCTGGTTTTGCTTGAGAGAATATGTATGTATGGTGGTATGCTTCTTCAACAGACAGACTGAAGACCATAAAGTGATTGTGCCTCCTAGTCACACACTGCTTGCCAGGTTGGGAGAATTGAAGTTCCTTACTGATGTTGTCTTTTCTTGGGAAACTGAAGTTTTATAGAAAGCTCATACTTGATGGAATGTAACCTTGTTATGTCAAGTGGTTCTCTCACCATTTCTCTGTGGTGATCATTTTGCTTATGGCTGTGAGCCTATTTCATAATAAGGGTGCACCCCTATATGCATATGTATCAATTGAGTAAAGGGTGGCAGATGATATGCCCATCTCCCCTTGCATGTCTTGATCAAATGTATGTAGGCTCCCTCCAGTTACGTAGAAAATTGAATGAGGGTAGAGACAAGGTTTCATGCTTAAGATGTTAAATGTTGTGTCAGCTCACTGAGTAGCTGACTGGTGCCCCTTTTTCTTGATGTTGGTGTGTACTCCGAACTGTGGAAAGGCATTGCTATAGAGGTGTTCCGTGTTTCTCCGCCTCCCTTCACAAGTACTATCTTCTCTCCTTCTTTTCTCTATGTCCTTGTAGGTCGAGTTGAGGTGTGTGGTTGTAATAGCTACCTTGGTGCTCAACCTTAGCTAAGAAGGAAGCTCAATAGTTGGAAGACTTTTCTCTCTCTAATCTCAATGGTGGCAATAAGTAGGGAAATCTATGAGGAATCCTAATGAAAAATAGCTTCCTAATCAAACCAATCAAATGAAAGTGATAACTCTTAGAAACCTAATGTTCTTAATCACTTGCTAATAAGCCAGCCCGACCAAGCTTGATAGCATGTTAAAAAGTATAGATCTAGGGCGGCTTATAGAAAGTAGTTCAAGACATAATTAAGGAGACTAATGAGGTGATTAAGAAATTAAACAAGATGTTAACAACAAAATGGTATGCTCACAAAATGTCACATAATCTCTCACATTAGAGTTGATCTAAGTACATCCTTTTTTATCTCTCATGGAGCTCCCAACTCACAAGATTTGTGCACCCTAGTGCCGTCCCATAAATGCTCACACTACATGTGCCTCCTTGCATTTTTCATGTGCTACCTTTTTGACCTTTGCCAATGTACCAATAGTTTATTCCTTTTCTAATGTGCATTCTCCTTCCCTTTCTTTTCACATGTTGCACCCTCACACATTGAATTTGTAAATAGTGGTGATAACTATCTCACTAATACCTTTAACGAAGTCAAAGGCATTATTGGCACACATAATAGCGTGACCACCTTGTGCAGTCTCCATATATTTGACCAAACTTGTTTGAGAAGCTATGTGCGTAGAAGAATCGTTATCAAGAAAATAATTTTTAGAGACAGTTACACAGAGACACATATTTTGTTTAGGATTATAATTTCAAATAGCCGTCTAGTGAGATGTCTTCATGGATAACAGAGCCCTCTTTCTTATTAGAACTCTGATTATTAAAAATAGAACTATTAGAACCTTTGTTAGATTCATTTTTCCTCTTTTTCTTATTTTGAAGTTTGAAGCAATTTTAAATTACATGGTTGGGCTTCAGTGTAAGGCTTCTTATAGTACCGGGTAAGTCACCTTCTTTGGCTATTCGGAATCACCCTTAGCCTTAGAAGTTTTGTTTGAATTGGTCTTTTGCTAGAATTTCTTGCCCTTACCCTTGGCTGCTGCCAAATCCTAATCACACTTACTGCTCTAGAACTCTTAGAGGAATTCTTTCTAGGACTATTCCTCTTGCAATAGTAAGCTAACAAGCTCTTGAAATGTAAGAGAAACTCCATTACCTATCCTTAGAGAGAGCGAGGGAAGTATTTTATAAGAATATAGCACAAAAGAAAGATGGATAGCAAAACAAAGTGCAATATACAATACAATAGATACAAAATTAAAAATTCTGAGATAGGTAAATGTGATGGTCTTGTCCACCCATGTGCTCTCAAATAGAGCTTAGATGTTAATCTAGATAGACTCTAGATGGAGGAAGTATTGAGTGTAGAGGATGTGGATACTCACAAGCATTGGATACCTTAGCTTGTGATAACTATGTCCATATATAGTGGTGCATGTGGTTAAATGTGTATACAACACCGAAAACTATGTGGCATAGACACGGTCACATTGTTCTCAAAAAACGGCCAACCAACCATCACCCACTAATTATGAACCCATATCATCGGGCCCCAATGCTTATAGCCCTAACCATCTCCTAACCATAAATGGTCACAATAAGAACCCCATATCCTTAGCCTCGACCCATTATTTTTAGTGGGCATAATAATAATGGGTGATATCTGGTCAATATGCTCAATTTTAATATTTGGGATTCATTTATCTTGTTTTTCTAGAACCTTAAATGATAAGAATAGTATGTTGTATCACTTCTGGTGGTACTCCCTTCATATTTGCATATTTCCAAGAAAAAATTCACCCTTTAAGATTTTTCACCAACTCTCTCTCTCTTCAGGACTCAAATCTTGTTTAGAAATGAGCACTGATTTGGGATCCTTCCCAAGTTTAGCTAGGTCTACTTGTTTCACCGTGTCTTCATTGTTGTTTCATCAACTACTCCTTCCATAAGGCAAGCTACTTCAGTTGCACGAGGAACATTTCTATTAGAAATTTTGGCTTTCAATGTCTCTAAATGAGGTCCATATTCTACATGCTTTCCCAACATGTATGCATGCTACTTTGAACTTTGCAATAGAGAGTTGGTCGTGTCTGAAACACAAGCATCATACAATGCTATCATTTTCTTATGACCCTCTCTCGCCATCCAACTCCCATGTTTAAACTCGAAGATCTATCCTTGGCATGTTTGCTAGCTCTGTTTGAAGAGACAATCTAAGATTTTGGCATGTGTAAGTATTAAGACTTAACTTAAAAGACGTTATCGTAGTAATCATACAAACACTTTAGTGAGATTACCACTGACATCAAGTCTCCCCAATGTGCGATACTAGTTTTCCACCAATTAAAACAACTATCCAAGGTAGGGATGTCTTTGGCTCACTCGCTTAATTCTCCCCCACCAGTGTGAATACGTCTACTCTGAGACATTGCCTCCTCTTTTGCCGATACATTTCTCCATTTCTCACATAATTCTTTGTGTTCTATTAGATCTTCTTTTCTAACATATCGGGTTGTATGATTTTTATAACTCTGTTTCTAATGGAAAAGATATGAATTTTCATGACCCTCCATCTTCTTATCAACCCCTTTGTTGTATATTATTCTTACAACATTGCAACTGGCTTGTGCTTCATCCAGCATGAAGCCATGGGAATCATCTCTTTTATGACCATTCCTTTCCATCGTTTGATTAAGAAAAGTCCAAAAAGGGCTTGAGATTCTGTAAGATTCCTCCCCCACCCCCTTTTTGATGTCTAGTATCTTTCCCTGTAATCAATCACTCTTCAGAAATATAAAGACCTTGTTTCTATCTGTTTTAGCCTAGAGAGAGAAAAATATTCTAGAGAGAGAATATTCAGATTTTGAATATTTTTGGATAGAAAAATGTCTCTTCTAATTCAGATGAGTTCCCCTGAAACAGAAATTCAAAAAGAATTTTCCAATGTGCAATTGGAATTAATTGAAAATAGCTATAAAGAACCTTAGCCTAAGGGTCTAGATTTTCAGAAATCTTTAGACTATGGTCCAATTAAGGTTCCTATGGACCAATAGCATCAATCCATGTGTAGGGAGGAGATAAATCCAACTTGTAAAAAGAAAATACCCAAAAATGAGTAAATGCTCACATGAGGTGAAGAGTTGAAAATGTACAAGGTTTATTAGTAAAAAAACTATGAGCAATATTAAAAATATGACATATGTAAGGAAGGGGAATTCTTTAAAGGAGGTGCATATTTCACATAAGATGAAGAGTTGAAAATGTACAAGGATTATTAGTAAAAAAAACTATGAGCAATATTAAAAATATGACATATGTAAGGAAGGGGAATTCTTTAAAGGAGGTGCATATTTCACATAAGATGAAGAGTTGAAAATGTACAAGGTTTATTAGTAAAAAAAACTATGAGCAATATTAAAATGATTCCATTATGACACATATGTAAGGAAGGGGAGTTCTTTAAAGGAGGTGCATATTTCACATGCTTGAATGAGTTTTAAACTCATAAAAATTGAGATATTTCATCTCTCCTCTCTCCTCATTCAAGTCTAGTTCCAAAAAGTTAGCTTAACTGATCTAAAAATGGTCAAATATTGACCAAACTGATTTAGAAAATTCTAGAATCAGTTTGTTTGGTTAGGAGCTCAATTTTTCCTATAAATAGAAGCCTCCCCCTTGTTGAAAAATATATAGTGTTTATGCATCGTTACTCTACTCCACCTAAGCCAAGAACTGTGAATTCATTTAATAATTCACTAGTTTTTGGAGCTTCCCTCTTTCTTCAATCCCCATTAGTGGCTCCATCAACATACTTAACCAATTGATTGGTTGGGGGCCTCTACCGTGAACAAAGAATCAAGCAAGTTGTAAGGTAATTAGTGAATATTCATCTTTCTATATTTTCTCAATGTTTCTCTCTTCTCAACCCCTCTCAAGCTTGAGAAGTTTAATTGGTATGGTTTTTTTTAAATGCTATTGAAGTTTGAATAGTAGTGAAGAGTTACATAATTTAATAAGTGCTATTGAAGTTAATTTTCATTTATATGATTCTTATGTAAATTCTCTCTCTCACTCAAGAAATGGTCATACTCATGACCCATTCTCAATCCAAATCAAGCTTTTCATAAAGCTTTCCCTTAACCCAAGATAAAGCTATGCTTGAGGCCAAATTAATGGTTTTTTCTTATGCTTTTAGTTTATGTATATTGATGATTCAATCCATTATGGATTGAGGATCCAATTGGAGAATCATTTTAATTATTTCCTTAATGATAAGCTTTATCCCTTAGAAAAATTGAGATTTATCAGTCATAGCAGCGGAGCTATGGCAAAATTTTTATAAAAATTATGCATAAAAAAATTTTCAAAGCATAAAAAGAGGACTTCCTACCATATTCTAGGAATCATCATCCTAGATTAATTGAAAGAATTTCATTATAATCATGGAGAAATTGAATTTTAATATTATGCATAAAGGATAAATTTTTATATCAAAAGTGTTATTTTTATCATTTTTATTTTCATGCATAGAAGTATGCATAATGGATAAATTTTTATATCAAAAGTGTTACTTTTATCATTTTTACTTTCATGCATAGAAGTATGCATAAAGGATAAATTTTTATATCAAAAGTGTTATTTTTACCATTTTTATTTTCATGCATAGAAGTATGCATAATGGATAAATTTTTATATCAAAAGTGTTACTTTTATCATTTTTATTTCATACATAAAAGTATGCATAAAAGAAAATTTTTATATCAAAAGTGTTACTTTTATCATTTTTAATTTTCATGCATAGAAGTATGCATAAAGGAAAATTTTTATATCAAAAGTGTTACTTTTATCAATTTTAATTTTCATGCATAGAAGTATGCATAAAGGAAAAATTTTTATATCAAAAGTGTTACTTTGATCATATTGGATTTCATGCATATAGGTATGCATAAAAGATATTCTTTTTATACTAAAAGTATGATTTTCCTCATAAATGGATTTTATGCTTAACTTAGATGCATAAGAGAAATTCTTTTATTCTAAAAGTATAATTCCCTACCAAATTGAAATCATGCATAAGAAGATGCATAAAAGATTGATTTTAATTTCGAAAGTGTTAGTCTCCTTAAATGGAATTTATGTATAAATAAATGTGTAGAGAAATCTTATATCAAATAAAAGAATTCTCTTTTTTTTTAAAAAAAAAAAGATATGAAATGTCATAAGATGTGATAAGAGGTGTATGAGATGTGATAAGAATTGATAAGATGCGTATGGAAAGTGATAGGATGTGATAAGAGGTGTGATAAGAGGTGATAAGATGCTTATGAAATAAGTTAGGATGTGATAAGATGAATTAAGATGTGTATGGGGGGATGAGGTAAGAAGTGTATGTGATAGGATAAGATGTATATGGGTTGTGATAGGGTGAGAATGGATGTGATGTAAAAGATTAGATGTGAAAGTATATGGGGTTATATAAATGGGAATGTGAAAATGGATGTATGTATGTGGATGTGTGGATATGGAGATGGGAGTGTGGATGTATGAACATGAAAATGGATATACGCATGAAGATGTATATGCATAGATGTAAATGTGGATGTAGATGTGGATGTATAGATGTGAATGTGGAATGTGGATGTGGATGTATGTGAATGTGAATGTAGATGTGGATGTATAGATGTGAATGTGGAATGTGGATGTGGATGTATGTATGTATGTGGATGTAGATGTGGATGTATGGATGTGTATGTATGAATGTGGATATGGGATGTGGATGTATAAATGAGGATGTGAAAATGGAGGTAAGCATGTAGATGTGGATGCATGTATGTGAATGTGAATGTAGATGTGAATGTGGAATGTGGATGTATGGGAATGTGGATGTGGATGTATGTGAATGTGAATGTAGATGTGGATGTATAGATGTGAATGTGGAATGTGGATGTGGATGTATGTATGTATGTGGATGTAGATGTGGATATATGGATGTGTATGTATGAATGTGGATATGGGATGTGGATGTATAAATGAGGATGTGAAAATGGAGATAAGCATGTAGATGTGGATGTATGGATGTGAATGTGGATGTGGATGTGGATGTATGGATGTGGATATGGATGTGAATATATGATATGTGATGTGAAGGAATCTGAAGTGAAGAGATGGAAAAGGAGGTGATTGGATGAGTACACATATACATGGAATGTGGAATAAGTAATGTGGATTAATGAGGGATAATGTGGAAAAATGAGAGTTAATATAGAAACTGTATTTGTAAACTGTTTGTAAATGCTGTTTGTAAATGGCTGTTTTATGTCAAGAATGCTGGGGAAGCATTTTGACCGTCTTGTGATTAAGGTCGTGGAGACCTAACTGATAAAGTTGCAACTGCTGACGGAGAGTCAATGGAGGACGTCTCGCGTAGCAAGGTCGACCGAGGTCTTGACCAGCCTCGGTTCGATTAAAATGGTGAGCTTCCGGTACGGTGGATGAGGGACCAAGGAAGCGGCCTATGAGTGAAGCGCTAGGTCACCTGCGAAGGATCCTAGAGGGTGCTGACCATACGGTGCTCGGGCTCTGGGTCGCCTAGGATACCCACGCGTGCGTCGAGGAAGATATTGGAACAAGGAGTAAGAGTTGTTTTGTGAAACCGGGCATGGATCTGGTTGACTGACCTTGCTGGTCCTCAACGGATGAGTCCATGGCTCTTTTATATGGATCTGTTGGTTGATCTTGCTGATCTTCAACGAGAGTCCATCTTGATAAGTGATTATATTGCCGAGTATTATGGGCTAGGAACTATGGAAACGGCCTCTGTGTGGACAGGTGGTGAGCGTTCTAGTTGCCAATGATGCCATAGATACTCTGATGAAGGAATGATGGGAAATTATGAATCAACTGGATAAATTGGGAGATTGTGATCAGTGGTACTATGGTTTCATTAAAGGATTGTTTTAAAGTTAGCTGATGCCAAGAAAAAGGCAATTTTCATATTGGGTGTGTAAGTGGTGTGGCTAGTTTTATGTTTGCATGAAATTCCGGCTAGGGGGCCTTGGAACTCTTTTCCTTGGTACCCGGGACAAAACCTAACCAAATTCCAAATTGGATCCCATCACTACAGTGGTTGGGCGGTTGGCTAACCCATGGGATCGGATGGGGTTAGGCTGGACTGATGGATCCGTAAACCGAGACTCAATTTCTGTTATTACGATAGATGAAGTAAGTCCCGGATAGTAATTGTTCTATGGATAGGAATCAACGGCTGTGCCTCTTGATGGGGAAAAAAGCGTTGATCCCAATGATCCAAGTGCAAGTTTCTTCCTTGATCCGACGGAGTATCTTTATAGGTGCAGTTGGATCAGCGTGATCAGTAATGATCTTGACTACGTTAGAGTAAAATTTTATCCTGGTGGAATCGCCCGTGCTTTCCGGGTAAGGGAAGTTTTTCCCGGGTTCGGTTTTGGAAAAACTGACGGATTAGTCTCTTGTCCGGATATCCGTGGACGAGGCCCCGAATGTGGGACCCCTGTCCCGTGCGAGAAGTGCTACTTCCGCTGCTAGTACCCGAATCCGTTGCTCGGTGGGAACAGGGGGATCTCACAGATTCCGTGTCTTTCTCTTTCATCCAAACATTACAATAGTCATCAACTCTTGAACTGTGTAGATTATTAAGCATAAATAGCTATTTAATGTTACAAAGATTAGCATTATACCTTTAATAAAATAAATAAGTGTGTGTGTGTGTATGTATGTATGTATATATATATATATATAATAACTTATTACACTTACAATGGGTTATAAACATGGCATGCCATTATCACCCAATTATGTACTCTCAATCTACAACCAAAAAAAAACCGTTAGTATCCAAAGAACTACATTGAATTTTTTTATCTTATTAACATATTAACAAGGATATCTGAAGAACTACATTGACAAAAAAAACATTAGTACCCAAATAACTACATCGACAAGTTTTATCTTATTAACACATTAACAAGGGTACTTATGATTCTCGACTAGAGGAGCCATTTCTTCCAATAAATTGGTCGATTCAATGTCCCCAACTATATTATATTCCACCCTATCTTCTTTTAGCACTAAAGACATTATTAATTCTTTTGCTATTGTCATCAGATCTTTCCTTGGTCCAATAGTCCTATCTCCTTGAATAGCCCGATCAACTAACAATATGGTTTTCCCAATGGTAGCTTTAGATGTCCCTGGCTATACTACATGCTTATGTTTCCCACAATGAATCATTAATCATCAATGTCCCCAACTATATTATATTCCACCCTATCTTCTTGTAGCACTAAAGACATTATTAATTCTTTTGCTATTGTCATCAGATCTTCCTTGGTCCAATAGTCCTATCTCCTTGAATAGCCCGATCAACTAATAGTATGGTTTTCCCAATGGCAGCTTTAGATGTCCCTGGCTGTACTACATGCTTATGTTTCCCACAATGAATCATTAATGTTGTATAACACTCATTTCAGGGCATGGCATACTAGACTAAACATTGGCACACCATAATGCATATAGTAGGTATCTTGAAAAAGTGACAAAGCACCTTACTGTGTCCATCATCTGCAAGGAAACCCACTGCTAACTTCCTAGCCAATGAACCCATTGTGAATGCCAATATTTTGATAATTTAGGTAGGTAAACCTCCTACACTGTAACATTCATAGGCATTGGCTGACTCTCACAGTGCCATCAAATGATTATCTACTTGTATTTGCTCTTGTCCATGGATGTCCATCATATTTGTGCTCCATGGAATCCATGCCTATATACCTTCCAAATATTGGTGGGAACTCCAATAACACATCTCCATCATACTGCCTAGGTATTTCACTGATAGTTAATCTAAGCTCGATCATGTTGACAAGCCTACATAACAAGCTTGATGGAGGTAATTGGCTAATGATTGGTACAATGCTTTGGAATGTATTTCATCTCTGAAAATCATCATCTTTCCCTTTCTTGGTGTTATCTACTACTAAAATATTAGAACTAATATTTTAGTATTTCATGTTGACAAGCCTACATAACAAGCTTGATGGAGGTAATTGGCTAATGATTGGTACAATGCTTTGGAATGTATTTCATCTCTGAAAATCATCATCTTTCCCTTTCTTGGTGTTATCTACTACTAAAATATTAGAACTAATAGGATGCTCCTGTTGAATAGTCTTCATGGTAGCTACACCATCTTTGTTCCTTCTTAGAGCTAGAATTGACACTACTTCATCGGTTGAGGAGGGATTGCTATCATCATCTAAAGAGGACTCCAAGAGAATAGATGAAGGGCCTACAACATTAGAAATTTGGGGAGAGTTGCTATGCAAATGTGTTCCTACCACCACAAGATAATGTAAAGAAAGAGGGGAGTCCAACATGTATTGGTCATTTCCTTCTGCATCCAAATGACAATCTAGCTTAATTAAAGATGACAATTTTTGTGCTCATTCACAACTACATTCAAGCTTTCTATGGTTTGGGTGGAGCTTATTTCTTTGCAAGGAACTGATTTGAGATAATAAGCTTACCCTCTCTCAAAGGAACTCTCACTGGCTCTATTATGCACCCTAAGAACACAAGATAAGCTTCCATAGCATAATATGACTATGAGGAACAGTTGCAAAAGGCTATACTCGAATAAGAGATAATTTATTGGAATAAGAGAGTAAATTAGACTATAAGATTTCATTCACACATTGTTGCATTCAAGAAAGATGGTAAAATGCTTATCATAAATTGCAAGAATTAAAGACCCACTCATTTGTTTAACTAACACGATCTCTCTAACTAGCTGC
The DNA here is from genome assembly GCF_041138505.1 of Cibotium barometz. Classification (NCBI taxonomy): domain Eukaryota; kingdom Viridiplantae; phylum Streptophyta; class Polypodiopsida; order Cyatheales; family Cibotiaceae; genus Cibotium; species Cibotium barometz. The sequence goes on from NC_141051.1 coordinate 62,978,252, forward strand.
TTACTAACTAAACAACCATGCATGAAGTGACCTCCCTACTAAGAAGCACGATGTTAATATAAAATCAACATTAAATTAGCATGGTGTGGCTATGTATGGAATTTAGTGAGGCCTTGTCTGAAAACAAAATTCTGATAGATTTTGGATATTTTAATGGGACATTTCTTTAACTCTTCTCTTAGTACACATCTTGCTTGTAAATGCACCCAAGCCTAAAAAATAGAGCGCTTATTTTCAAGGATAAACATTAATTAGAATTTTACTACTTATTATAATTAAGAAGAAGCTTTTCTTTTGAAGGATAATTGTTTTTGTAAACTTATGTGAAGGGTAAAATGCCTCAAAAAGAGTGTGAAGGCTTCAAATATTAGGCCTAAGAGAAAAAAGGAAGAAAGAGAGAGAGAGAAAGAGAGAGAGAGAGAGAGAGAGAGAGAGAGAGAGAGAGAGAGAGAAGAAGAAGGGAGAAATAGAGAGAGAGAGAGAGAGAGAGAGAGAGAAATTACCCTTCAAAAATAGAGAGAGAGAGAGAGAGAGAGAAATTACCCTTCAAAAATGAAGGGAGAGAAAAAATTTTGAAGTGTAAATTTTTTATTTTCTTTTTGAAGTGTAAATTTTTTTTTCTCTCTCTCTCTCTCTCTTTCTCCCTCTCTATTTTTCCTCCTCTTTTTGAAGGGTAAAATTTGTATCATTTTGAAGGGGTTTTGTTTCTTTTTCCCTTCTTCTCTCTCTTTCTTCCTTCTTTCTCCCTTCCTCCTGACCCTTTTTCTCTCTTTGTCCCGTCACCTCCAATTCCACCTTGCAACAACCGGCCATGCTTCCTCGAGCTATGCAATGCCATGTCCCATTCACATGTATTTTTCTTTGTTTTATATGTTTTAATGCTTCATTTTGGGGGCAAAATAAAGAGAATGGGGGAAAGAGAGAGATCTTGAGTTCCTTTGCTAGCAAAACACACACACACAAGAGAGAGCAAGGTATAAGAGAGAGATGGATGGCTGAATTTTTGTCTATCTTCTTCTTTTATCTACTAACATACAACTAAAAGATAGGACTACATACTATAAGCAAAATTACTCTCTTATAGTAATATACAATGGTTGGTCCATAATGTGAACTATATAAGCCAATATGGCTATATATAGCTCTAGGACTCCATAGAGCCCGACATCCACTGGTAGCATATCAACCATAATCTCACCAAACATGCTAGTGGTATAAGTGCAAAAGCTATCATCTAGCAGGTCATAAATGTCCGCAGCACTAGTTGAGCTCAATATCTCAAGACTCCCCCTTGTGTTGAACTCCACACACTGCACTCCAAGTAATCTCCTAAACCCGTGGAGATTCTCTATGCCCAATGCCTTCGTGAAGATGTCAGCCACTTGATCCTCTGTGTTGACATATACTAGATCTATATCACCTACTAGAACCTTCTCCCTCATAAAATGATAATGAATGTTAATATGATTTGTCCTAGTATGGTATAGTTGGCTACTAGCCAACTGTATGATACTTGTGTTGTCATTATAAATGACAGCTTCCCTATCCACCACAAGCTCACCCATATCACTAAGTAGCTTCTAAAACCAAGCTACCTGATAAGCTTCCATAGCAGCATCCTTGTACTTTACCTTTGTACTCAATAAAACAACTATTGGGGCAATTTATTATTGCTCAACGCACAATAGCACTCCCAAATGAACACATAAAGCCACTGGTAGATCTCTTATCTATGACACTACTAACTCAATCAGCATATTTGTACCCATGTAGATGTATCTCTGTACCATGCTCATAGAAAAGTCCATAATTAGCTGTGGACTTTATGTTGAGATATCGAGCTCATCTAGTGAGGCGGTGGACACTGATGACCCGCCTGGGGGATAGGCCCCACACTTGCACCACTGGCATGGTTGGTGAGATCATGGGTGATATGTGGCCAATGGAATGACAGGCTATGTGATAGCCATTCTAGAGATTGGCATAGTTATAGTGCCAGCTCATTTAGTTGGGTTCACACTATAGAGAACCCTAATATGTATTTGGTTGAGTACCTTTCATATGTGAGTACTCTTATCTTTGTATATGGTGTGTTGAGTGTTGAGTGAAGAAAAAGAAGATTTTCAGCCTCTCACCTTGTGTGTTCTCTATTAGGGTTTTGTGAGTGTGTGTGTGCTTGCAAGAGCTCAAGTTCTCTTCTCCCCTGCATCTTTTCATGGTATCAGAGCCTAGTTCATGCTAAGGGCTGAGCTGCAAGCAAGAGAAGCATAGGAAGCGGTATAAGGGTGAGAGCTTCAACCACTCTTCCCTATTTGTGTTGGCGAGACTACACCCTGTCGGGAGCTCTACAGGAGGCACCGGCAAACGATCTCTGATTAAGGAGCTTTCTTCATGGGAGTAAAGCTATAGGGCAACTATACTGTCCTGTTGAACTCCTGTCGGCGGACATCATTTTTTTGGGCCGAAAATGTGTTTGGGGCACGTCTTGACCTCTCTTTTTCAGAAAGTAAGCAATTTCGAGCACTACGGGTAAGTCATTGATTCTCTGCAGAACTCTGTTTTAAGAATTGCAGGAAGACAGATTGGCTGTGCAGACACTGTGTGTGCTGCAAGGAGGTCAACAGTTGCCATTGGGTGTATGTATGCACATTGAGGTCACTGGTTGTGACATTTAAGTGTACTACAGTACCGCTGTAAGAAATACAGCAGTTTGTGCAGGACAAACTAGAGTGCTCTTTCTGGTAAATTTGTGTTTCTGGCAAGATGTCAAATGATGGCATAACCTAGATTGTTGCTGAGAAGCTTGATAAGAACAACTTCCATGCTTGGAGATTCAGGCTAACAAATTTCCTGATGGGAAAGGGCTATTGGGACTATATAGAAGGTGAGCATGAAGAGGCACCGGAGATACCGGACATCAATCCGACTGCTGTAGATGTGAAAGAGTTCAAGGACTAGAACCAAGGAGCCAGAAAAGTTATGTATTGGCTCTCTATCAGTATACAACAGGACACCATGATTGGGCACATACAGGATGCCAAGTCTCCCAAGGAGGCATGGGACACCTTGGTAAAACTCTATGAAACGAATACCAAGGCATGCAAGATACAGTTGAAGAATGAACTTTATACTATGGAGAAAAAGAGTATGTCTGTGAATGACTATGCATTGAAGATAAAGGGTATTGTGGAATCCCTTGCATCTATTGGTGTTTCAGTAGATGATGATGATGACAAGGTGGAAGTCTGTCTACGTGGTCTCGGGCCACAATACAAGGAGTTCAAGACGTCTATTTAGACTCGGGAAAACATTCCCAATTTTATAGATTTGGTGTCTATGTTGATAATAGAAGAGAAGAGCTTGGGTGAAGACCAACAGTCTTTATCATAAAACAAAAACAGTTCAGAGCAACAGGCCTTCTACACAAGTTCAGGAAGAGGACGAGGTAGAGGAGGTCGTGGACGCAGTCAAGGAGGTGGCTGAATAGGTAATCAGAATTATGGCCACCAACAGCAACAACAACAGTCCCAAAATTCACAACAACAACAACAACAACATGCAGGTGGAAGAGGCCAATTCAGAGGCGGGGGGAGTCAAAGAGGTCGTGGAAATTGGCAAAGGCAGTATAATGATACACGTGGATGCTTTTATTGTGGTAAGCTTGGACATGTGTAGGCAGATTGTTATAAGAAGCAGGCTGACATGCAAAATGGGAAATTGCAACAATACAACTATGCATCCTTGAGCAGAAACAATGAGGATAATGAAAGGTTGTTTGTTATGCAGCATGTCGTTAATGCCATGTCTAAAAATGTAGAAGCATCACATAAAGATGATGTATGGTACGTTGATTCAGGTGCTTTGAACAGGGATTTAATATTCACGTGATCACAAGATTTTTTGTGATAATAACACATGTGAACAAGTTATTCACATGTTCTCATGTTACCGTTCACAAAATAGCAGGTCACTTGTCATTTGGGAACCCCTTAAAAGCTTGGCTACACGTGGGAATAAGCTATTCACATGTTCTCATGTTACCATCTTCACATAATAGTAGGTCAGTGGCCACCTAAGAAGATTTTTTATGCCCGAAAAAGATAATTTTTTTAGGTCCTTGTGAAAGCTTTGTGAATATAACATGTGATCACAAGATTTTTTGTGTTATTAACATATGTTATTAGCATGTTCACATGTTTTCGTTTACGTCAGTGAAATCCCTGGCTTTGAACCACATGACAAGTCATGGGGAGTGGTTCAAGGAGATGAAAAACCTTGAAAGACCAGGTTTTGTGGAAATAGGGGATGACACTACTCATCCAATTGCCCATGTTGGAGATGTGCCATTGTCTATGCAAGATGGCAAAGTGAAGTACCTTGCAGATGTACTTCATTGTTTCGAACATAACAAAGAATATGGTTTCAATTGGCCAGATGATTGAGCAGGGTTTGCAAGTTCCGTTTAACCCTGATGGTTGTTATGTTGAAGACTTTAAAGACAAGTGCAGGTTGGTTGCAAAAGGCAACAGAGTGGGCAAAATGTTTACGTTCAATGTAAACATGCCTGAAGTGAGTGCTGCGATGTTTGCAAATGGTTCAGGAATTGTTGCAGACACAGACATTTGGCATAAAAGAATTGGACATGTGAATATGCAGAGAATGAAGTCTATGTAGACTAAACGAATTGTGACAGGGCTGCCAAAGTTTAAAGTTGAAGGTATGCAGAAAATATGTGAAGCATGCCAATTTCGAAAGCAAACAAAGCATGTATTTCCACGTAACAGAAATGTGAGCAGAAATGCACTAGATGTGTGCATTCAGATGTATGGGGTCCTACAAAGACCATGTCTATGGGAGGCTACAGGTATTATGTGACATTTATTAATGACCACACAAGGAAAGTGTGGGTATACTTCATGAACGAGAAGGGTGAGGTGTTCACTCACTTTCAGAATTTCAAAGTTATGGTTGAAAAGCAAATAGGGAAATATGTAAAGTGCCTAAGGTCAGATGGAGGGGGAGAGTACTTCTCCAATGAGTTCTCTAAAATTTGCTGAGCGAAAAAACAGGCACATTTCTGAGATTGTGCGAGCATTGATGGAAGAGAAGAATATGCCGCATAGCTATTGAGCTGAGGCTATTTCTACAGGAGTTTACATCATGAACAGGACTCTAACTGTAGCCATACATGATGTAACTCCATAGGAGAGGTTTACTTGTAGAAAACCTGATTTGTCTCATCTGAAAGTTTTTGGATGCATTGCATATGTGCGTGCCAGATGAGCTGAGAACTAAGCTGGATCCAAAAGCTAAAAAATGTGTGTTTACTGGATATTTCTTCGAGCAAAAGGGATACACGTGTTATAACCTTGCTACACGTAAGTTGAGGGTAAGCAGGAATCATTGGACTGTTGTTGTCCAGAATTCTGATTTCCTTGTTGGCCACCACCTTCACCTCGACCATGGCCTCTACCTGAATTAGAGTAAAAGGCCTCTTTTGATGTGTTCTTGCTTTGTGAATAAGATTCCTCACCTAAAGCCTTTTCTTCTATGATCAGTATAGATATCAAGTCCCGAAAGTTGGGAATATTCTCCCTAACTACAATGGAGGTCTTGAATGGCTTGTACTCTTTGCCAAGCCCATTCAGATAGACACTCACCAAATCATCATCCTCCACTGATACATTGATAGAACCAAGGGATTCAACAATGCCCTTGATCTTTAAGGCATATTCATTGATGGACATGCTTTTCTTTTCCATAGTATGCAACTCTTGCTTTAACTGCAACTTCCTTGCCTTTGTGTTAGTCTCTGGAACATCTGAACTAGATTCTGCCATGCAACTGCTAGAGTGTTTGCATCCTGTATGTGTCTTATCATAGTGTTTGTGACACTAATTGAAAGCCATCACATGACTTTTCTTACACCCTAAGTACAATCCTTGAATGCCTTTATATCTACAGGAGTGGCATTCTCCTCAAATAACTCTAGAGGCTTCTCATTGTCTCCTTCTACATCATCCCAAAATCCTTTACCTATTAGGAAATTGGTCATTCTGAACTTCCAGGCATGGAAGTTATTCTTATCCATGTTCTCAATAACAATATGATTAATTCCATCAGATATGTTTTCTTGCAGCAAATCAAATAACGTGCAAATAGACAACTTCTGTATGCAACTTGTAATACATCAGTATCTCATGTAACTATTGCAGCAGCGATACTTCAGCATAGCTTGTGTGTCACCAAATGTGACCAGAGCACATGTACATACACCCAGTATCAACATTACATGTGCAAACCCTAGTTGCACTTCCAAAATGCACTACTGCACTGGAGTAACTAGATTTTGAGCAGAAACAGTTCTCTACTAGAACTTCTAAAAAATTATCGCTAAAAAATTGTCGCTAAAAAATTGTTGAAAATACCTTGCAATGACGAAATGGGGCCCGTAACGCGCCTGAAACACAACTCTAGCTGAAAACATACCATCCTATAGGACAATGTAGCTCCTCTCCCGGCGTAGATAGCTCCTCAATCTAAGAGATGTGTAGCTCCCAAAACTATGGAGGGGGTGTTGTACCTAAACCAAGAAGGGGAAAGAGATGATGATGCTCTTACCCATGTAGTACCACTTCCTTGCTTTCTTGTTATTGCCTCTTTCTTGCCTCCTTAGCTCTCACACAAACCATGCTCTGACACCATAAAGAGAATGTAGGGGAGAGGGAGAGCTTCAAACCCTAGGAAGCAAACACACACACACAAGAGAGATCAAGACACAAGAGAGAGAGATGGATAACTGAATTTTCTTCTTCTCTACTCAACCAACATAAAGAGAATGTAGGGGAGAGGGAGAGCTTCAAGCCCTAGGAAGCAAACACACACACACAAGAGAGAGCAAGACACAAGAGAGAGAGATGGATAACTGAATTTTCTTCTTCTCTACTCAACCAACATAACATAAAAATAAGAGTACACACTATCTAGGTTAGTACTCAACTACTACAATATACAAGGGTTGGTCCATAATGGGAACCCGACTAAATGATCTGGTGCTATAACTATGCCAGTCTCTAGTAATCCAAAATGCCTGTCACATAGCTTGTCATCCCATGAGCTGGTGCTATAACTATGCCAGTCTCTAGTAATCCAAAATGGCTGTCACATAGCTTGTCATCCCATGAGTTGGTGCTATAACTATGCCAGTCTCTAGTAATCCAAAATGGCTGTCACATAGCTTGTCATCCCACTAGCCGCATATCACCCATAATCTCACCAACCATGCTAGTGGTGTAGATGTGGAACCTGCGGGTCATCAATGTCTATCGTACCACTAGTTGAGCTCGATATCTCAACAACACAGAGTAATTCTTGGGTTGTTTTGGTAGCTACATTTTCCAGAGAAGGTACATCATGGAACTCATGCAAACTCGAGGGTTACTTTGTGGTGAGAACTCTTAGTGCTTTCATGTAGGCACATGTGGACACTCCTTGGCAAGCAACACTCTGCATGTTTGCGGTACCTGGAAGGTACCAAGGATTTTGGCATTTTCTATGGAGAGGAGGCCACTTTATGTGGCTCGAGTGACTCCAACTAGGCTTGACTGTACTTGCAAGTACAACTAAAATCCTAATTGTACCTATAAAGTACATATTGAAAATCCTACTCTAATGGCAAGTACATATTGAAAACCCTACTATACCTATAATAAGTACCTACAAGTACAACTAAAATCCTAATTGTACCTACAAAGTACATGTTGAAAGTCCTATTCTACTAGCAAGTACATACTAAGAACCCTACTATACCTATAATAAGTACCTATTGAATATCATCATGCATCTATAGTACATACTAAAAACCCTATTATAACTATAATAAGTACATATTTAATATCATCGTACATCTATAGTACCAAATGTATGTGCTATGAATTGGCACCAAGTGTACTTGTTTGAGTAATTGCTACCCTGTACTAATACGTGTTCATGTACTCATACCTATTCACGTACCTATGCCTATTTGGGTACTCGTACAAGGGAGGCTTGAGCCATGGTATTTTCAAGGGTGTGAGCTAGGATCTAGAATGAGAGCACCTCTTTGTGTGTGGTATCGGAATGACAATTTCATGTTCACTTCCCTCCAAGTGTATGCGACAAGTGGCTAGGCTATTTAGACTCATGTTCACTTCCCTCCAAGTGTATGCGACAGGTGGCTAGGCTATTTAGACTCATTCGATGAGTCCAGCATCAACAATCTACTCTAATACACTTTTGTTTGGGTAACTTGTCTTCATACTTGCATTACACCATATTCTCTAGATGTCAAGCTCTTGTTGGAGCTTTGTACATATTTAAATACTCCAATGGGGGTGTACTATACTAGTGCTTGTCGCTTTTGCATAATATCTTGTGCAATGTGGCTTTTACATATTAGCTGTGATGTGCGTATTGTTCACGAGACAATGCCCAAGGACTTTCACACCTAGCTACTATAGTCATAATGGTATCAGAGCATGGTTTCCCTCTTGTTGGTGGGGAAACAGTCGATTGGGCATTGGGCTCTGTGTGGACAGCCCGTTGAACACTATGAACAGCCATGCACAAAGTGTTCAAGGGGCTATTTCACATGGCCAAGCAAGTTGCTTTGGCAAATAAACATATTCATGCAGGTTATATAGAGGAGAAAATACATGTAGGATAACCTTATAGAGGTAAGGATACGATGCAATAGTATGACCCCAATGTATTGAAAGTAAAGATTGAGCGTGTCAAAAGGAAGTTGTATGCCAGGGAAGAAGAGATCAAGATTCTCTATGATAACCCACAAGTTCACAAGCTTATGGAGGTCACAAAGGCCGAGTATATCATTGGCACACACTATGGATTCTATGGTGAAGGAATTGGGTATGAATCCGGAGAGGTAGCCCTCAACTACCTTATATATATTGGACATTTGGTAAAAGGCAATGCAGGGGAGCTTTGTGTGAAATAGCTTGTGCATGGGGAGACGAGTAATGCTATGTCTCATAGGATCAAGTATATGTGCACAAAGATGAGACTTCTATGACTTCCAAGCAAGCCTCCACCCTGTATGGGTCGAGAAAAGGATGCAATAAAGGCTCATCTCCATCTACGTGTCATTGACATAAAATGTGATAATTTCCACCCCAACATATACGTGTCATTGACATAAAATGTGATAATTTCCACCCCAACATATACGTAATAACACTTAAGGTCTTAATGATGCAAAAATCCTCTTGATCGCTCACATTTATAGAGATTTCATGGTGGGACAATGTCATGAATGTAGCCATGAACATAACCTCTTGTGTGCAACCCCACTGCAATAAAGTCACACACTATGCTTGTATTGACACCTTTAATATTAAAGGTTCGGTTTCCTTCTTTCACGATCTGCATTATATCAAAAAGACATACTAGATCCTCTTGAAACTCCTAGTTTGGAATCGCACGGCCTACCTTCAAAGGATCCCTAATAAATTCCCTCACCTTTGGAGAATTCATATCCTGCTACACCATGTTGAGAAGAGTTGCATTTAATTGTTATTCCACGATATAAAAGACACACATTTACAATACTTACACATGTGTTCACAATTGATTAGTACACTAGTGAGCGTTGAGGCTTCTATAATAGTAGAGGAATTAGCACCTTGATGTCGCCACATGCTTAGAGCATTGAGGACCACTCTCGCCGAGGGTGTATGACAAGACACTCCTACAAAGTTATAAGTGCATGCACTACACATATACATTACATTATCATTACTAATGAATAAAATCATACTTGGAAAATTCATTTAAATTAGTGTTATAACACCTAGGTTAGGTGGATTATTATGTTACAAAGGTGCATTTGGTGTTTCACCTCTTGCCAAGCTTATCTGGATCCATAATGTATTCATCTAAGTTTGTATTCCAACCCTATAATAATCAAACCCCTCACCTCTTGCCAAGCATCTCTAGACGTACAACTAAATTATGTACATTAGTATCTGAACTATTTAATAATATAATAATAAGGTATGTACATGGCAAAGATAGCGGCAAAAAAAAGGATGTTAATGTACATGTGATGCATGCTTTCCATGGGGAAAGTGATAGGATTGTTGCAGTCGCGCTTTGCCTATGGAATTGGGTAGAGATGAGGCCCATCATAAGATGAAAGTTGTGTGTAATGTTGGGACAACAAAAGCTAATTATGTATTGCGTGCCACTCATGCCATTGAGTATACCCATGGTGAATGAGTCTCATGCAAGGATCCTTATATGTGAATGCAAGTATTGGGAGGTTGCCTTTGCAGCACTACATAGAGCACATGCCTCCATGACGCTTGTTTCTTGTCAAGGTTTGATGCATGTGCCTACTATTGCCCCATTGGATAAGGAGAATAGAAATCTAGAAGATGAGGGTCACCGTGCCAAGAAGCTTAAAGAACTTAAAGTAGGTGCAAAATATATAAAGTTTGAAGCCTATCATGGTGATTATGATGCAAGAAAGGCAATGGTATACATAGCTCAATTTGACATTTCTTTCAATGATGAATTCTCTGAGATATCCAAGATTTTTCATGTAAGCATGTTTTGGCTACCCATTGGCGGATCCTAGAAAAGATCTCTAGCTGCCCTGTTCATGTGAAGACTTTAAAGAGAGATTTTATCACAATTCTTTCTTCCCAATGCTATGGAGAAGATCACGAGGTAAGTGGGATAAGATTGAGTAGAAGGACAATGAGTCTATGTTGACATATGTAAACAAGTTTTGGAAGATCTACTTGGAGGTCTTGCCATTTTTTTTTGTGTTGAGCCCGAGAAGAAAAGAAAGTTCAAGTCTAGACTTCAACCTGTCTATGGTCCACCGGTCTTTATACTCACCACAATGCTACCTTGGAGGACTATATAGTAGCCGCTCTTATCATCATGAGAAATTGGAGCACAAATTGCAACGTTCTTGTAAAGGAGACCATGTTTTCAACGGCAAAGAGAGGGCTAGTCATAACAAGCAAAATAGCGGACATCATGCTAAGCCTTTTGCGAAAGATGTAAAGAGTGGTGGGAAAGCTAAAAATATGATGCCTCTCAGGAAAAGCACAAGTTTAGCCTCACTTGTGAGAAAAGGGATCAATATGCAAAAACAAGGGTAAATTCTTATCATGTGGTAGAAAAGATCATATGTTTTATTAGTTTCCTAAGTGTAAGTGTAAAGACAATGAGAAGCAACAAAGGCAATGTGCATGCCAATCCCAATGTGCAAAAGAATACAAGAAATGAAGACAAAGAGAGGATGGTTTACAAAAAGCTTGGGGATATCTCAAGGATCAACCCACACTCTTTATGTTTGATGATTGTGTCACAAATAACTTCATTTATGTGGAGATGACATTCACATTGAACATCGATGTAGGGGACATGGGCGGAGGCTACTTTTGTGAGCAAGCAAGTGACCCCTATTTTTGGAAAGTTGTGCATACACATCTAGGGTTATCTTGATCATGAGAATTTCTTGGTTGCACCATTGCAAGGATGTGATGTATTGCTAGGAAAGTTGTGGCATCACCGCATATAGAACCACACACAAGGAGTATAAAACCAACGTATTTACTTTTATTCATAAGGGCCACATGTATGTTATTGATGCTACCCAGGAGGGAAACTCCTTCCCAGTTTAATCTCATGTTCAAATTAATAAAGCAATGAAAAAGAGTGTTTCTGCATAATTGGTTTTTGTACGTGTAAATGTTAAAAATGATGATGTGCAATTACATAATCTTATGAGTGATAGGCTGAAATTTTTAGATGGATACAAAGATTTTTTTGCAGATGCATTGCCAGGAGAGTTACCTCTCCTGAGAGACTCAAGGATCACAACATTGATTTGGTGCCCAATAGACCTGCATGTAGGGTAAGCAGAGAGAGCACATCAAGAGGAGATATGAAACACATGACGGAGCTATTGGACCAAGGTTTGGTTCAGCCAAGCTCTTCACCATATTTCTCACTAGTCTCTCTAGTGTAGAAGAAGGATGATTCCTTTCGTATGTGTGTGGATTATTGGGCTTTGAATGAGATTATACTATCAAGAACCGGTTTCCAATCCTACGCATCGATGACATCCTTGATAAACTTGATGTGGATCTGCATGTTTCAGTCGCATTGACCTTAAAAGTGGGTATCACTAGGTGTGTGGCACTACATGATGTACACAAAAAAAAAACATTCAGGACGTCATTAGGGTTATATGAGTTTTTGAATATGCCGTTCGGTCTCATGAATGTCCTGGCAACATTCAATAGAATGATGGAGCACATTTCTCGTGAGCATTGGAAATTCATAGGTATGTTTTTCGATGATATCTTGGTATTTTCCAAGAACGAGTAGGAACACCTCCATGATTTTGCCACTATGTTTGAAGAGCTTTGTAATCACAAGCTCTTCATCAATGCAGAAAAGAGCAATTTTTTTCTTTCTGGGATTCACTATTTGGGGCACATTGTGTCAAAGGATGGCATCAAGATGGATTGTGCAAAGATTGAAGCCATTTGGAATTGACATAAACTATCTCCCGTATCTGAAGTATGAAGATTTTTGAGTTTATGCTCATATTACAAGTGTTTTATCAGAGCACTTTGCATTGATTGCTTTGCCATTGCATGAGCTCACTAAGAAGAAGGTAGTCTTCAAATCGATAGTTGATGAGAAAAAATTTATCAGAGCACTTTGCATTGATTGCTTTGCCATTGCATGAGCTCACTAAGAAGAAGGTAGTCTTCAAATAGATAGTTGATGAGAAAAAAGGCAAGAAAGAGGCCTTCTTTTGCCTCAAGGATGCCATTATGAGTGGGCATGTGTTAGGCATCCGAAACCTTTTTGTGAGGAGTGTGATGCACTCGAATTTGCACTAAATCAAGAAGAACATGTTGTAGCTTATGAAATCCTTTGTTTGCATGATGCAGAGCTTTATTTGGGAATCTATGAGAAGGAGTTGTTGGTGAAAAGTCATGGCTTGACTGTTTGGAAGCACTATCTTCTTGGAATTTATTTTATGGTCAAGATAAATCATCAAAACCTAAGGCACTTCTTGAGGCAAAATTTTTTTTGGAGAAGAATACGAGGATGGCAAACTTCTTACAGTGTCAGTTGCCTCACATGGGGACTTATCTATCATGCATGAATTGTATCATACATATATTTATTTTGGTCATATATGGACTGATTTAGAAGCTGAACATGCACATGAATCTTATGTGATCAAATTGGGGTATCTCACAAAGGATAACTACCTATGCGTTGTGTCAAACATGAGGCAAAAGGTCATCGATGAGTGTCATGCTCCTTCATATGCAAAACATAGAGGTATCATACCTACTACTTGAATGATTGAGCACTATTTCTTTTGTCCAAGTATGCACAAGGATCTTGAGGCATATGTGCATGCATGTATCACATTCCAAAAGGTCAAGACATGCAAAATTCTCCAAGTTTTCTTCAGCCCCCCATTGACTATTCCCTCACTACCATGAGAAAGTATTGTAATGGACTTTATCATGGATTTTCCTTGTACTCAGCAAGGTGATGATGCTATTTGGATGATTGTTGCCAGGTTTAGAAGCAGGCACACTTCTTGCTAGTCAAGAAGACTATATTAAGCCTGAGCATATGATCAAGATATTTGTGGTAGAAGTGTTTAAACACCATGGTATGCCTAAGTCCATTGTGGGGGATAGAGATCCCAAGACTACAAGCCTCTTTTAAAGAGCTTTGTTTGCAAATATGGGCACTAAGTTGGACTTCTTGTTAGTTTTTTATCTCCAAATGGATGGGAAAGGCGACGCTGAAAATTTAGTTGTGTTGGATCTCCTCAAATGCTATGTTGTAGATTAGAAAAGAGCTTGGGAGAAGTATCTACCATTGGTAGAGTTTTCATATAACAACGCAGTGCATGCCTCCATAGGAAATGCCCCATTTGAGATTGTTTATGGCAAGGTGATATTGCCACCCATCCTACACACTAAGGATGAGATATTTGCTTAGCTGATGATGAGTATGTAAAAGATCTTGATTGTAAGATTCCTCCCCCATTGATGTCTAGTATCTTCCCCTGTAATCAATCCCTCTTCAGAAATACAAAGACCTTGTTTCTAATTGTTTTAACCTAGAGAGAGAAAATATTCTAGAGAGATAATATTCAGATTTTTAATAATTTTAAATAGAAAAATAACTCATCTTATTAAAATAAGTTCCCCTGAAACAGAAATTCAAAAAGAACTTTCCAATGTGCAATTGGAATTTATTGGAAATGGGTATAAAGGACCTTAGCTTAAGGGTCTAGATTTTCAGAAATTTTTGGATTATGGTCCAATTAAGGTTCCTATGGGCCAATAGCATCAATCCATGTGTAGGGAGGAGATAAATCCAATTTGTAAAAGAAGATACCCAAAAATGAGTAAATGCTCACATAAGATGAAGAGTTGAATATGTACAAGGTTTATTAGTAAAAAACTATGAGTAATATCAAAAAAATGAGATAAATTGAGTATCCAAAAATGAGTAAATGCTCACATAAGATGAAGAGTTGAATATGTACAAGGTTTATTAGAAAAAAACTATGAGTAATATCAAAAAAATGAGATAAATTGAGTATCCAAAAATGAGTAAATGCTCACATAAGATGAAGAGTTGAATATGTACAAGGTTTATTAGTAAAAAACTATGAGTAATATCAAAAAAATGAGATAAATTGAGTATCCAAAAATGAGTAAATGCTCACATAAGATGAAGAGTTGAAAATGTACAAGGTTTATTAGTAAAAAACTATGAGCAATATAAAAAATATGAGATATTTTGGGTATAATGATTCCATTTTGACACATATGTAAGGAAGGGAAATTCTTTAAAGGAGGTGCATATTTCACATGCTTGAATGAGTTTTAAACTCAAATATAATGTGATATTTTTATCTCTCCTCTCTCTTAAACCAAACCAAATCAAAATGGAACCAAACCGAATCAAAAATTAACCAAACTAGGTCTAAATCTAGTCCAAATTCAACCAAACTGAATTTGGAAAATTCTAGAATTCAGTTAGCTTTGGTTAGAGCTTCACTCTCCTATAAATAGAACATGAGTCCTTTGAAAAAAATAGAAGAATTTTACTATACTAGAGTTATACTAAAATAATGCTAGTTTCTACTATTCTCTAAAATTCTCTCCAAATTGAAGAAATTGGAACTTCCCTCTTTCTTCAATCCCCATTGGTGGCTCCATCAACATACTTAACCAATTGATTGGTTGGGGGCCTCTACCGTGAACAAAGAATCAAGCAATTTGTAAGGTAAATGGTGAATTTTGATCTTTTCTATAATTTCTCAATGCTTCTCTCTTCTCAACCCCTCTCAAGCTTGAGAAGCTTATTTGGAATGGTTTTTGAATGCTATTGAAGTTAATTGATGAATGATAGTGAAGAGTTACATAAATTGATGAATGCTATTGAAGTTAATTGATTAATGATAGTTAAGAATCACATAAATTTTCATTTATGCTTAATTCAAATGGTTTTTATGTAATTTCTCTCTCTCACTCAAGAAATGGTCATACTCATGACCCATTCTCAATCCAAATGAAGCTTTTCATAAAGCTTTTCCTTAATCTAAGATTAATCTATACTTGAGGTCAAAGTAATGGCTTTTTTCTATGCTTTTAGTTTATGTATTTCATGAATATTGATGATTCAATCCATTATGGATTAATGATCCAATTAGGGATCATTCTAATTATTTTCTTAATGATAAGCTTTATCCCTTAGAAAAATTGAGATTTATCATAGCAGCGGAGCTATGGCAAAATTTTTTAAAAAATAATTTCATTCAATCATGAAAAGAGGACTTCCTACCATATTCTAGGAATTATCATCCTAGATTAATTGAAAGATATTCATTGTAATCCTAGAGAAATTGATTTTTATATTATGCATAATTGAATTTCATGCATAGAGGTATGCATAAGAGATGAATATTTTATTATAAAAGAGTTACTTTTAGCTTAATTGAAATTCATGTATAGAGGTATGCATAAGAGATGAATATTTTATTATAAAAGTGTTACTTTTAGCATAATTGAATTTCATGCATAGATGTATGCATAAGAGATGAATATTCGATTATAAAAGTGTTACTTTTAGCTTAATTGAATTTCATGCATAGAGGTATGCATAAGAGATGAATATTCTATTATAAAAGTGTTACTTTTAGCATAATTGAGATTCATGCATAGAGGTATGCATAAGAGATAAATATTTTATTATAAAAGTGTTACTTTTAGCATAATTAAATTTTGTGCATAGAGGTATGCCTAAGAGATGAATATTTTATTATAAAAGTGGTACTTTTGGCATAATTGAATTTCATGCATAGAGGTATGCATAAGAGATGATTATTTTATTATAAAAGTGTTACTTTTAGTATAATTGAATTTCATGCATAGAGGTATGCATAAAAGGATATGGGAAGTGATAAGATATGATAAGATGCATATGAGATGAGTTAGGATGGGATAAGATGAGTTAAGAAGTGATAGGATGTGTATGGGATGAGGTAAGAAGTGTATGTGTTGGGATAAGATGTATATGGGTTATGATAGGGTGAGAATATGGATGTGAATGTGGATGGGTATGTATGGATGTATGCATGTAGATGTGGATGCATGAATGTGGATGTATGGATGTGAATGTGGATGTGGATGTGGATGCATGGATGTAAATGTGGATGTGTATGTAATGGATGTATGCATGTGGATGTGGATATGGATGTGTATGTATGAATGTGGATATGGGATGTGGATGTATAAAAGAGGATGTGAAAATGGAGATAAACATGTAGATGTGGATGTATGGATGTGAATGTGGATGTGGATGTGGATGTATGGATGTGGATATGGATGTGAATATATGATATGTGATGTGAAGGAATCTGAAGTGAAGAGATGAAAAATGAGGTGATTGGATAAGTACACATATAAATGGAATGTGGAATAAGTAATGTGGATTAATGAGGGATAATGTGAAAAAATGAGAGTTAATATAGAAATTGTAATTGTAAACTGTTTGTAAATGCTGTTTGTAAATGGCTGTTTTATGTCAAGAATGCTGGGGAAGCATTTTGACCGTCTTGAGATTAAGGTCGTGGAGACCTAACTGATAAAGTTGCAACTGCTGACGGAGAGTCAATGGAGGACGTCTCGCGTAGCAAAGTCGGCCGAGGTCTTGACCAGCCTCGGTTTGATTAAAATGGTGAGCTTCCAGTACGGTGGATGAGGGACCAAGGAAGCGGCCTATGAGTGAAGCGCTAGGTCACGTGCGATCCCTAGAGGGTGCTGACCATACGGTGCTCGGGCTCTAGGTCACCTAGGATACCCACGCGTGCGTCAAGGAAGATATTGGAATAAGGAGTAAGAGTTGTTTTGTGAAACCGGGCATGGATCTGGTTGATTGACCTTGCTGGTCTTCAATGGATGAGTCCATGACTCTTTATATGGATCTGTTGGTTGATCTTGCTGATCTTCAACGAGAGTCTATCTGGATTTTTATAAGTGATTATATTGCCGAGTATTATGGGCTAGGAACTATTGAAAAGGCCCCTGAGTGGACAGGTGGTGACCGTTCTAGTTGCCAATGATGCCATAGATACTCTGATGAAGGAATGATGGGAAATTTGACATTCAACTGGATAATTTGGAAGATTGTGATCAGTGGTACTTAGTGGGATGACAGGCTATGTGACAGCCATTTTGGATTACTAGAGACTGGCATAGTTATAGCGCTAGCTCATTTAGTCAAGTTCACATTATGGACCAACCCTTGTATGTTGTAGTAGTTGAGTACTAACCCATATAGTGTGTACTCTTATCTTTATGTCATGTTGGTTTAGTAGAGAAGAAGAAGATAGAAGAAAATTCAGCTATCCCTCTCTCTCTCTTGTGTCTTGCTCTCTCTTGTGTGTGTGTGTTTGCTTGCTAGGGTCAGGGATTTAATATTCACGTGATCACAAGATTTTTTGTGATAATAACATATGTGAACAAGTTATTCACATGTTCTCATGTTACTGTTCATAAAATAACAGGTCACTTGCCATTTGGGAATCCCTTAAAAGCTTGGCTACACATGGGAATAAGCTATTCACATGTTCTCAT
This sequence comes from Cibotium barometz, assembly GCF_041138505.1. NCBI lineage: Eukaryota > Viridiplantae > Streptophyta > Polypodiopsida > Cyatheales > Cibotiaceae > Cibotium > Cibotium barometz. The sequence goes on from NC_141051.1 coordinate 62,996,461, forward strand.
GTTACCATCTTCACATAATAGCAGGTCAGTGGCCACCTAAGAAGATTTTTTATGCCCGACAAAGATAATTTTTTTAGGCCCTTGTGAAAGCTTTGTGAATATAACATGTGATCACAAGATTTTTTGTGTTATTAACATGTTCACATGTTCTCGTTTACGTCAGTGAAATCCGTGGCTAGGGTTTGAAGGTCTCCCTCACCCCCACATTCATTTTACTTTGTGCACTTGTAGGGAGGGTGGACGTGATAGAAAGAGAGTGGAGAGGAGAAAAAAATGTTAAAATGCAGATTTGCCCCTCCAGAGAAGAAAATGCAGGTGTGAAACATTGCGGACAGCCACCAAGTTTGCATGGAAACGCGACAAAAGTTAGCACCAGTTAGTGATTCTAGGTCTAGAAACCTCTGGGCTCTGATACCATGTCACAGGGCAGCATAAAGATGTAGACAAATGACAAAAACGCTGAGGATCCAAGAGAGAGATGAGAGAAACACACACAAATACACACAAACACATTACCACATATTTATCCATGCTTAGAAGCCTTTCAAACATAGGTAATACCTTGTGTGAAAAGGCCAAACTTTAAATTTTAACTATAAATAGCCAAAGGTGCCTTCTTTCTCATTTTCACGCGATAGAAACCAAGCACGAGCTCACACTATCTCTTTGCATTCACATGGCTATCCACTTTGACAACTTCTGTGAGTTCCTCTCCAACACCCCGTGGGTGGGCAAGAGCGAGATCTTTGTCATGTTCTCTCGTGAAATCGACTTTGAAAAGTCGCTCGCCCTTGCGTCCCAACATTATGAGACGCAGATTGCATACATGGAGCAATACTTGGCTCCCCACTCCATCTCCTTTCCCCATTTCCCCAATGATCGATGGGTGCCTGTTGAGCTGCTTAAGTACATTCAACAATTTGCCCGCCCCTACATCCAGCGCCTTGAACGCTTCATTGACATCTACATCCCCGCAGGAGCTTACTGTACCTTCAATAAGCAGGAGGTGAAGAGGTTCGGGAAGGGCAATTTTGGAACTAGGTTCCTCTCATGGCTCACCACTTTTGTGTTCCTCATCAGTGATGAGGATTCGGATGAGCAGGTAGAGATGCCTGTATTGAAGTTGGCAAGGTATTTGAGGGATGACAAAAGGAAGTGAAGGCAGTAGGAACGAGTGTTGAGCAGCTTGCATCAGAGCACTTTCCAGAGGGTGCACAATCTGTAGCAGCTGAACAGCCCACTATAGTAGAAGATGCGGGGTCATCTTCCCCACATCAGGAGAGCAAGGTGATGCCAGAGCTTGAGATCAATCTCTTGAGCACCATTGTGGTGGAAGGTGAAGAATACTTATTTCTTCATGACCTTGAAAAGACAGCTAGCTTGAGAATGGATGAATGCCTGGGCATTATATACACACAATGTGAGGTGGACCTTGATATGTCCAACCTCGGTCCTCACCTAGATAGTGCTATATTACCCCTTGGAGAATCTATCGCAGAGACAGTTGCTTTGGTCAAGGAAACTGTGGTTGAGACCGCGGAGCAAGCCCTAGTTCTAGAGGAGGAATTCACAACCTTACAAGACAAGCTAGAGGCTAAAAAGAATACCCTTGCTGCTGGAGCAATGGAGGAGACCAAAGTACCAAAAAAGGATGAGGCTAAGTCCTCGATTGACCTCTTCGCCCCCACCAGCACTTTGGCAAAAGAAGACATTGAGCAAGAGGTAATAATCGACCTTTTACAACCTAGAAACATTTGTAATTATGTATAGGAAAATATTTTGAATTTTCCTTTGATTGCAGAGGGTGGTTGAAATTGACGCATTTGCTGGGAGAGGCGGCGACATCAGAGACCAGGCCAAGGTCCATGGATATGATGCTGTGTTGGTGCATTATCTTGGTTGACTTCCTGTGGTTGGATGGCATCGCCATTATCCATAGGGACTACACCCCTCAATCTGCCTTCACTCTCTTCTTTTTGAAAGCCCTCTCTAAGGTGCTCTGTGTAGCCTCTATGGCACAGAGCACCAAATGTATAGTTCTAATTAAAAAATCCCTTGCCTTTGATGTTTTTGGTTCTGGATTTAGGGGTAAGCTTTTTGCTCGTATAGGTATAGCCAAAAGCATAGAGGATCCTCAAGAAATAGCCCAATCACTCCTTGAGCACACTCTGCCCAATAACAAGAGAAGAAAGCTCAATATTATAAGAAAGTTTTTGTCAAGATGATGTATCATTTCTTATTATGAATACAATACAATTTTTGCAAACTTATTTTCATCAAGTATATCATTGTTTTTTTTAGTTTGTACCATCACTGTTTTTGTGAATGCATAAAAAATGACCCTGGGAGCCTGGGAGAGTAGTGCCAGAACAGCTTTCCAGTCCTTCAGGAGCAATTTTGATGCATTGGATGATAAAAAATATACTTTTACACATGATTAAATGTATTTTTATCTTGTAAATTACTGTTTCTCATAATCAATGTACTCAACTTGATTATAAACGTGTCAAAAATGATTCTGAGTGGCTGGGGGAGCAGTGCTAGAACAATGCGAATTTTGAGCCTGCATCGTTGCTGCATAGCCTAAATTTGCACTGTTCTGGCATAGCTTCCTCAATCCTTCAGGAGCAATTTTGATGCATTGGATGACAAACAATGTAATTTTACACATGATTAAAACTGTTTTTATCTTATAAACTATTGTTTTTTACAATTAATGTACTTAACTTCATAATAAATTCATAAAAAATTATCCTGAGTGGCTGGGGGAGCAGTGCCAGAATAGTGTGAATTTTGAGCCTGCACTGCCAATGCAGAGCCTAAATTCGCACTCTTCTGGCACAGCTTCCTCAGTCCTCCAGGAGCAATTCTGATGCATTGGATGATAAACACTATATTTTTACACCTGATTAAAAGTGTTTTTATGTTATAAACTAATATTTCTCACAATTAGTGTGCCCAACTTCATTATAAATGCATCAGAAATGATCTTGAGTGGCTGGGGGAGCAGTGCCAGAATAGTGCGAATTTTCAACCCCTGCACCGCCGCTGCAGAGCCTAAATTCGCACTATTCTGGCATAGCTTCCCTAGTCCTCCAGGAGCAATTCTGATGCATTAGATGATAAATACTATATTTTTACACATGATTTAAGATGTTTTTATCTTATAAACTGCTATTTCTCACAATTAGTGTGCTCTACTTTATTATAAATGCATCAAAAATGATCCTGAGTGGCTGGGAGAGTAGTGCCAGAACAATGTAAATTTTCAGCCCGCACGGCTGTTGTAGAGCCTAAATTCGCACGGTTCTGGCATAGCTTTCCCAGTCCTCCAGGAGCAATTGTGATGCATTAGATGATAAACACTATATTTTTACACATGATTTAAGGTGTTTTTATCTTATAAACTGCTATTTCTCACAATTAGTGTGCTGAACTTCATTATAAATGCATCAGAAATGATCCTGAGTGGCTGGGGGAGCAGTGCTAGAACAATGCAAATTTTGAGCCTGCACCGCAGAGCCTAAATTCGCACTGTTCTGGCATAGCTTCCCTAGTCCTCCAGGAGCAATTCTGATGCATTAGATGATAAATACTATATTTTTACACATGTTTTAAGATGTTTTTATCTTATAAACTGCTATTTCTCACAATTAGTGTGCTCAACTTTATTATAAATGCATCAAAAATGATCCTGAGTGGCTGGGGGAGTAGTGCCAGAACAATGCAAATTTTAAGCCTGCACCGCTGTTGTAGAGCCTAAATTCGCACTGTTCTGGCATAGCTTCCCTAGTCCTCCAGGAGCAATTCTGATGCATTAGATGATACATACTATATTTTAACACATGATTTAAGATGTTTTTATCTTATAAACTGCTATTTCTCACAATTAATGTGCTCAACTTCATTATAAATGCATCAGAAATGATCCTGAGTGGCTGGGGTAGCAGTGCTAGAACAGTGCACATTTTGTAGAGCCTAAATTCGCATTGTTTTGGCATAGCTTCCTCAGTCCTCTAGGAGCAATTCTGATGCATTGGATGATAAACACTATATTTTCACACATGATTAAAGGTGTTTTTATCTTATACACTACTGTTTTTCACAATTAGTATGCTCAAATTCATTATAAATGTATCACAAATGATCCTGAGTGGCTAGGGGGGTGAAGTGCCAGAACTGTGCGAATTTTGAGTCTACATCACCATTGTTGCAGAGGCCAAATTCACACTGTTCTGGCACAGCTTCCTCAGCCCTCCAAGAGTATTTCTGATGCCTTGGGTGACAAACTGGCACATGATAGACACTCCATGTTAAACAAACATGATGACACCGAGACATTGTAAGAGAAACTTAAAATTTTAAATATCAAAAGGTTACAAATGAAAGCCAGATAGGCTTGTTACAAAGGGGGGTTTGAAATAAAAGAGTTGCTTAAAAAAAAGGTTAACATATAAGATCTCTAGATCGTGTCTCACTCGCCTCGAATGCACCGTGCTAGTTGCATATCCTTGGCAGATATGGTAATCATCTTTGCATGTATTGCAAGGAGGTTGGTGTCTTCAAGAAGCCCAACAAGGTAAGCCTCGGAGGCTTCTTGCAATGCTTCAAGGGCAATCCCCTGCACATGAAACTCTGTTCTATATCGTTGGAGAATCTCCTTCACTGCGCGAGCAAAAGGGGCTCTTCTTATGAGCAACTCAGTGTTCCTTTGATAAAACTTGATTTCTTGTAGAGCCCTATGCCCTTGGCGCATCCTTCTCCTTGGAGCTCTCTGTGTTGTGTTAGTGCATTGGTGAGGTTGGGACTTCCTTGGCTTGAAGAGCTTGACCTTTCTACGCTTGTGCACACTTGCAGGAACCTCCTCTTGGTCTCTCTCATAGTCTGAATCCTCCTCCTCCTGTTGCTGTGGTACCTGTGTATCAAGTTCCTCCCGAGTAGGTAGGGGACCGTGTCGTCCTGGTAGTAGGGTCTTGCCACCTATGGTGCTACGCAATGTAGGAATGTTTTCACCAACCCAGTCGAACTACTCATCATTGGCCTCTATGTCTTGATCTCTAGGGTGGCTGCATTGTGTGTGCACTGGTGTTGCTGTGGGAGGAGGGTTGGACTCTGGTGATCCCATTGGGAGTGTCCTAGAATCCAAGGGGTCAGTCTCTTCTGTGGTGTCGCCAGTATGTGGTTGTTGGGTGCCTTGCACTGTGTTTTGTGAAGGCATGGTAACACGTGCGGTGGTCTTGGTGCCATATCCATGTACGACTATGCTAACGTGGTGATGTGCTGGTGTCCTTAGGTACGTAGATCTTGAGCTCAAGCTCTCTAAAAAAGTGAAATGAAAATGAAGCGCTAGAAGGAACTATTAATAGTTTTTTTAAGGGAAAAAAAAACCTACCTAAACGTCTAATTTTCTTAGCCTTATTACATCTAGATTTATGCTGGTGTGTGCACAACCCAACGCCTCCCTTGTCTCCTCATTCGTGCACGCCAAGCACCATGTCTATGGGGAGCATTGGTCTGCAACCATTCAAGCCGAGCATGACTTTTTGCAGCCTTGTGTGCCTCTTGCGCAAGCTTAGATTGTTGGGCCTGCTCCCTAACCAATACCCTTCCAAAGGTTGTGCGATAAAACCAATTGAACATGTAAGATTCCTTCCCAGCCTCTCAAAATGTCCAGCATCTTCCCTTGTAATCAATCCCCTCTTCAGAAATATAAAAGATCTTGTCTCTACCTGTTTTGTCATAGAGAGAGAAAATATTCTAGAGAGAGAATATTCAGATTTTGAATATTTTTAGATAGAAAAATTTCTCATAATATTAAAATGAATTCCCCTGAAACAGAAATTCAAAAAGAACTTTCCAATGTGCAATTGGAATTAATTGGAAATGGGTATAAAGGACCTTAGCTTAAGGGTCTAGATTTTCAAAAATTTTTGGATTATGGTCCAATTAACGTTCCTATGGGCCAATAGTATCAATCCATGCGTAGGGAGGAGATAAATCCAATTTGTAAAAGAAGATACCCAAAAATGAGTAAATGCTCACATAAGATGAAGAGTTGACTATGTACAAGGTTTATTAGTAAGAAACTATGAGTAATATTAAAAAAAATGAGATAAATTGGGTATCCAAAAATGAGTAAATGCTCACATAAGATGAAGAGTTGAATATGTACAAGGTTTATTAGTAAAAAACTATGAGTAATATAAAAAAAATGAGATAAATTGGGTATCCAAAAATGAGTAAATGCTCACATAAGATGAAGAGTTGAATATGTACAAGGTTTATTAGTAAGAAACTATGAGTATTACTAAAAAAATGAGATATTTTGGGTATAATGATTCCATTTTGACACATATGTAAGGAAGGGGAGTCCCTTAAAGGAGATACATATTTCACATGCTTGAATGAGTTTTAAACTCAAAAATAATGTGATATTTTTATCTCTCCTCTCTCTCTCTCTTGAACCAAACCAAATCAAAAGGGAACTAAACCGAATTAAAAAGGAACCAAACTAGGACATCCAAATCTAGTCCAAATTCAACCAAACTGAAATTGGAAAATTCTAGAAATCAGTTAGCTTTGGTTAGAGCCTCCCTCTCATATAAATAGAACACGAGTCCTTTGAAAAAAAGAGGAGAATTTTACTATATTAGAATTATGCTGAAATAATGTTAATTTTTACTATTCTCTAAAATTCTCTCCAAATTGATGAAATTGGAGCTTCCCTCTTTCTTCAATCCCCATTGGTGACTCCATCAACATACTAAACCAATTTATTGGTTGGGCGGTTGGCTTATCCATGGGACTCGATGGGGTTAGGCTGGACTGATGGATCCGTAAATCGAGACTTAATTTCTGTTATTACGATAGATAAATAAATCCCGAATAGTAATTGTTCTATGGATAGGAATCAACGGATGTGCCTCTTGATGGGAAAAAAAGCGTTGATCCCAATGATCCAAGTGCAAGTTTCTTCCTTGATCCGACCGAGTATCTCTATAGGTGCAGTCGGATCAGCGTGATCAGTAATGATCTTGACTACGTTAGAGTAAAAAGTTATCCTGGTGGAATCGCCCGTGCTTTCCGGGTAAGGGAAGTTTTTCCGGGTTCGGTTTTGGAAAAACCGACGGATTAGTCTCTTGTCCGAATATCCGTGGGGACGAGGCCCCGAGTGTGGGACCCTGTCCCACGCAAGAAGTGCTACTTCTGCTACTAGTACCCGAAATCCATTGCGCGGTGGGGACAGAGATCTTACAGTTGGTATCAGAGTGAATTGGCTAATAAAGATCAACTGAGAAGCCAAATATGTCAAAAATTTATCAAGAATCACAAAAAGGTTGTAATTGTGTGATATAATTCATACAAATTGATATTCAAACTAAAAATTTGTAAATTAGTAATTGGGTCTTCAAATGGAAGTACCACAATTTTATGGAATCCCGGACTTGCTTGAGGCCTAGACATGATGGTATTTACCTTATAGTTCCAAGTACCATGACTACCCGTATATACCGAGGGTATAACTGCAGCTCTTTATTGACAGTATATACGAGTAAATCTAAGACTTGAAATTATAAGCATTAATGCTATCCAATAAATGAATTCGAATGTGGTTGATATGATTTTTAATTCTGTTTGAGAACTGACGAATTGATTTGGATTCTGATTGAAAAATGATGTTTTGTGAAATTTAGTTGAAATGTAATAAGCTGAGCGAAACCACAATGTGGATGATTGGGACGAGTCCCTGTGATGATAAATGATGATAATGATTTCAGCAAATCACTATGAGATTAGTGGATTGTGCTGTCAAATTGCTACTGTTAATACTTGATACGGTAGATCAAGTTAAGGGATGACAAATTGAGAACTCAACTGAAATTCCCGTGGAGGAATGTTCAGAAGGAAATTTTTCGGTCTAATGGACCATTATCGTGTTAAAGATATGAATGATATGATCTGAATGAATTGTTATTTAATGATGAGTTCTATATAAGGGATATTTATCCCAATATTTTGTTGGGTTGACGAGAATATAAGGAACCCCTAAATAAATTGGATCTTAAGAAAAAGAGTTGTCCTCTACCTTGCGAGATGAGGACATCTCGCACTTTTTTAAGTGGGATAGAATGTAAGATTCCTCCCCAGCCTTCGAAGTATGCAGGAGTAAGAATCTCCCTTTTCTGATCTTATAATTATTCCCTCTCTAAAATAAAAGAAAGATTTTGTTTAAAAAAGGAAGACCCTTTCCCCAGAATACTTCTCAGGAGTCCTACCTGTTTTAAGGATTCAGAACAATGAGTTTAGAAGTGAGAACCGGTGTTTTGGATGCCAAGGTTTTGGTCATCAGTTAAAAGACTGCCCAACTCCTACCATGACAAGGGCACAGGGAAGTCAAGAACCCAAATTCAGAGACCAATTCCTTCATACCAATCTAATCAGGGTCCGTCTTGGACAAGATTGCTTAACTCCATTAACTAGGTCCGACCCGTTGATTAGGGTCGAGATGTCCAGACAAATGCTTGACGACATGGAGCAGTAGATGCAGGCAATTCATAAAGATATAAAAGCTGCCTAGGATCGACAGAAGCAGTATGCAGATAAGAAGAGGACAGTCAAAAAATTCAAAGAAGCAGATATGGTCTTCATTCGAGTACGGCCCAAAAGAAGTTCTATATCTCTTGGGAAGTATAAAAAGTTATCCCCCAAATATTGTGGACCATATCTGATTTCATTGAAAGTAGGTGACTTAACCTACGAGCTTCTTTTAACTCCTCATCTTAAAGTTCATAATGTATTTCATGTAAGCCTTCTAAAGAAAAATGTGCCAAACCCAATTCATCAAGCGAAAGGCGGTAAAACTTCAGTGGCAAGATACCCCGTTGGCTTCTAGGTTACGCTAGTTTCTTCTTTTATATAAGTCGTAACTCTTACTTGTCACTCGGGCGCAGTAATCTTCCTTCCATCGATCTCCTTCTTTCTTAATCTCCTTCATGGCTTGGCAGCAAGAACTGGTTTTATCCATGATGATTTCTCACCTTCAAGACGCAAGCAAGTCTGTGAAGAAGGATTTTATAGATCTGTATGAGCGCTCACTTTTTCCTCACTTGGGAACTTCTGTAGCTCAGACCAAATGGCGGACCTATCAAGACATAACTAGGGTAACACCGTGGGATCAGCAGCACTTTCGTAACAGTCTGCTTGGCTATGGTTATTGAAGCTTTGGATTTGGGTCCCCGATACTTTTGCGTGATGAGATCAAGGCATGGTGGATTTTCTGAGCGGGTCTTCTTACTTGCGTGTTTTCTTCCTCACCAGAAGATATGCCTTTATCCCATTTTTGGCTTGCCTCTTAGAGGTCCTTTTAATAGGTCACCTCATACCAGTTTTCTTCCTCACCAGAAGATATGCCTTTATCCCATTTTTGGCTTGCCTCTTAGAGGTCCTTTTAATAGGTCACCTCATACCAGTGAGATAGGTGCTGTAATAACTGGCCAAATTATTTCCATAGATGAGTTACCTTATACGTGCGCAGCTTGTGAGTGCTGCTTTTGTGACCATATGATGGACGGGCTTATGGAAGTGTAAAAAGCTCTTCTATCTTTACTGTATATGTTCCAGGAGTGAATAAAGATGAAATCTTTGTTCTTGTCTTGAGTCTTGCTCTCTTTGAAACTTTTCTTGGTGGTTAATCTTAATTAAATTTTCTCTCAGTCTCATATTCGTGCATCTTGCGAAATTACCCCCAGTTTGCGAGATGAGGACATCTCGCGTTTTTCAAGTGGGGGAGAATGTAAGATTCCTCCCCAGCCTCTCAAAATGTCCAGCATCTTCCCCTGTAATCAATCTCCTCTTCAAAAATATAAAAGATCTTGTCTCTACCTGTTTTGTCATAGAGAGAGAAAATATTCTAGAGAGAGAATATTCAGATTTTGAATATTTTTAGATAGAAAAATTTCTCATAATATTAAAATGAATTTCCTTGAAACAAAAATTCAAAAAGAACTTTTCAATGTGCAATTGGAATTAATTGGAAATGGGTATAAAGGACCTTAGCCTAAGGGTCTAGATTTTCAGAATTTTTTGGATTATGGTCCAATTAAGGTTCCTATGGGCCAATAGCATCAATCCATGTGTAGGGAGGAGATAAATCCAATTTGTAAAAGAAGATACCCAAAAATGAGTAAATGCTCACATAAGATGAAGAGTTGATTATGTACAAGGTTTATTAGTAAGAAACTATGAGTAATATAAAACAAAATGAGATAAATTGAGTATCCAAAAATGAGTAAATGCTCACATAAGATGAAGAGTTGAATATGTACAAGGTTTATTAGTAAAAAACTATGAGTAATATAAAAAAAATGAGATGAATTGGATATCCAAAAATGAGTAAATGCTCACATAAGATGAAGAGTTGAATATGTACAAGGTTTATTAGTAAGAAACTATGAGTATTACTAAAAAAATGAGATATTTTGGGTATAATGATTCCATTTTGACACATATGTAAGGAAGGGGAGTCCCTTAAAGGAGGTGCATATTTCACATGCTTGAATGAGTTTTAAACTCAAAAATAATGTGATATTTGTATCGCTCCTCTCTCTTGAACCAAACCAAATCAAAAGGGAACCAAACCGAATAAAAAAGGAACCAAACTAGATCCAAATCTAGTCCAAATTCAACCAAACTGAAATTGGAAAATTCTAGAAATCAGTTAGCTTTGGTTAGAGCCTCCCTCTCATATAAATAGAACATGAGTCCTTTGAAAAAAAAGAGGAGAATTTTACTATATTAGAATTATGCTGAAATAATGTTAATTTTTACTACTCACTAAAATTCTCTCCAAATTGATGAAATTGGAGCTTCCCTCTTTCTTCAATCCCCATTGGTGACTCCATCAACATACTAAACCAATTGATTGGTTGGGGGCCTCTATCGTGAACAAAGAATCAAGCAATTTGTAAGGTAAATGGTGAATTTTGATCTTTTCTATAATTTCTCAATGTGTCTCTCTTCTCAACCCCTCTCAAGCTTGAGAAGCTTAATTCGAATGGTTTTTGAATGCTATTTAAGTTAATTGATGAATGGTAGTGAAGAGTTACATAATTTGATGAATGCTATTGAAGTTAATTGATTAATGATAGTTAAGAATTACATAAATTTCCATTTATGCTTAATTCTAATGGTTTTTATGTAATTTCTCTCTCTCACTCAAGAAATGGTCATACTCATGACCCATTCTCAATCCAAATGAAGCTTTTCATAAAGCTTTTCCTTAATCCAAGATTAATCTATGCTTGAGGCCAAATTAATGGCTTTTTTCTATGCTTTTAGTTTATGTATTTCATGAATATTGATGATTCAATCCATTATGGATTAATGATCCAATTAGGGATCATTCTATTTATTTTCTTAATGATAAGCTTTATCCCTTAGAAAATTTGAGATTTATCAGTCATAGCAGCGGAGCTATGGCAAAATTTTTATAAAAATTACGCATAAAATAATTTCATTCAAAGTATGAAAAGAGGACTTCCTACCATATTCTAGGAATTATCATCCTAGATTAATTGAAAGATATTCATTGTAATCATAGAGAAATTGATTTTTATATTATGCATAATTGATTTTCATGCATAGAGGTATGCATAAAAGATTATTATTTTAACATAAAAGTGTTACTTTTATCATATTTGGATTTCATGCATAGAGGTATGCATAAAAGATTATTATTTTAACATAAAAGTGTTACTTTTATCATATTTGGATTTCATGCATAGAGGTATGCATAAAAGATTATTATTTTAATGTAAAAGTGTTACTTTTATCATAATTGGATTTCATGCATAGAGGTATGCATAAAAGATTATTATTTTAATGTAAAAGTGTTACTTTTATCATAATTGGATTTCATGCATAGAGGTATGCATAAAAGATTATTATTTTAATGTAAAAGTGTTACTTTTATCATAATTGAATTTCATGCATAGAGGTATGCATAAAAGTTGATTATTTTATTATAAAAGTGTTACTTTTATCATATTTGAATTTCATGCATAGAGGTATGCATAAAAGTTGATTATTTTATTATAAAAGTGTTACTTTTATCATTATTTGAAATTCATGCATAGAGGTATGCATAGAAGTTGATTATTTTATTATAAAAGTGTTACTTTTATCATATTTGAGTTTCATGCATAGAGGTATGCATAAAAGAAAATTTTTATACTAAAAGTGTGATGTTCATCATAAATGGATTTTATGCATAAGTTAGGTGCATAAGAGAAATTCTTTTATTCTAAAAGAGTAATTCCTACTAAATTGAATTTACGCATAGGAAGATGCATAAAAGATTGATTTTAATGCATAGGAAGATGCATAAAAGATGGATTTTTAATCTGAGAGTGTTTGTCTCCTTAAATGGAATTTATGCATAAATAGATGTGTAAAGGAATCTTATATCAAATATAAGAACTCTCTTGTATTCTATAAATAGGTATGAGATGTGATAGGAAGTGATAAGAGGTGTATGAGGTGTGATAAGATGTGATAAGATGCACATGAGATGAGTTAGGATGTGATAAGATGAGTTAAGATGTGATAAGATGTGTATGGGATGAGGTAATAAATGTATGTGATGGGATAGATGTATATGGGTTGTAATAGGGTGAGAATGAATGTGATGATAAAATAATAGACGTGAAGGCATATATGATTATATGAATGGGGAATGTGGATGTGGATGTATGTATGTGGATGGGTAGGTATGGATGTGAATGTGGATGTGTATGTGTGGATGTAAGAATGTAGATGTGGATGCATGAATGTGGATGTATGGATGTGAATGTGGATGTGGATGTGTATGTATGGATGTATGCATGTAGATGTGGATGTATGAAAGTGGATGTGGATGTGTGGATGTGAATGTGGATGTGGATGTGGATGTATGGATGTGAATGTGGATGTGTATGTATGGATGTATGCATGTAGATGTGGATGCATGAATGTGGATGTATGGATGTGAATGTGGATGTGTATGTATGGATGTATGCATGTAGATGTGGATGTATGCATGTAGATGTGGATGTATGAATGTGGATGTGGATGTATGCATGTAGATGTGAATGTATGCATATAAATATGGATGTATGGATGTGAATGTACATGTAGATGTGGATGTATGAAATTGGATGTGAATGTATGCATATAGATGTGGATGTGTATGTGAATGTATGCATATAGATGTGGATGTGTATGTGTGGATGTATGTATGTGGATGTGAAAATGGATGCATGGATGTAGATGTGGATGTATGGATGTGAATGTGGATGTGGATGTGGATATATGTATGGATGTGAATATATGATATGTGATGTGAAGGAATCTGAAGTACAAGATGGAAAATGATGTGATGTGAAGGAATCTGAAGTGACAAGATGGAAAATGATGTGATGTGAAGGAATCTGAAGTGACAAGATGCAAAATGATGTGATTGGATGAGTACACATATAAAAGGAATGTGGAATAAGTAAAGTGGATTGATGAGGGATAATGTGGAAAAATGAGAGTTAATATAGAAACTGTATTTGTAAACTGTTTATAAATGGCTGTTTTAGGTCAAGAATGCTGGGGAAGCATTTTGACCGTCTTGTGATTAAGGTCGTGGAGACCTAACTGATAAAGTTGCAACTGCTGACGGAGAGTCAATGGAGGACGTCTCGCGTAGCAAAGTCGGTCGAGGTCTTGACCAGCCTCGGTTCGATTAAAATGGTGAGCTTCCGGTACGGTGGATGAGGGACCAAGGAAGCGGCCTATGAGTGAAGCGCTAGGTCACCTGCGAAGGATCCTAGGGGGTGCTGAACCATACGGTGCTCAGGCTCTGGGTCGCTTAGGATACCCACACATGCGTCAAGGAAGATATTGGAACAAGGAGTAAGAGTTGTTTTCTGAAACCGGGCATGGATCTGGTTGATTGACCTTGCTGGTCTTCAATGGATGAGTCCATGGCTCTTTATATGGATCTGTTGGTTGATCTTGCTGATCTTCAAAAGAGGTTCCATCTTGATTTTTATAAGTGATTATATTGCCGAGTATTATGGGCTAGGAACTATTGAAAATGCCCCTGAGTGGACAGCTGGTGAGCGTTCTGGTTGTTGCCAATGATGCCATAGATACTCTGATGAAGGAATGATGGAAAATTAAGAATCAACCGGATAATTTGGAAGATTGTGATCAGTGATACTATGGTTCATTAAAGGATTTTTTGAAAACTGGTTAAATCTGTGAAAAAGGCAATTTCATATTGGGTGTATAAGTGGTGTGACTAGTTTTATTTTTGCATGAACATCCGGCTAGGGAGCCTGGGAACTCTTTTCCTTGGTACCCGGGACAAAAATCAAATTTTAAATTGGATCCCATCACTACAGTGGTTGGGCGGTTAGCTAATCCATGGGATTGGATGGGGTTAGGCTGGACTGATGGATCCGTAAATCGAGACTCAATTTCTGTTATTACGATAGATAAAGTAAATCTCGGATAGTAATTGTTCTATGGATAGGAATCAACGGCTGTGCCTCTTGATGGGAAAAAAAGCGTTGATTCCAATGATCCAAGTGCAAGTTTCTTCCTTAATCCGACGGAGTATCTTTATAGGTGCAGTCGGATCAGCGTGATCAGTAACGATCTTGACTACGTTAGAGTAAAAAGTTATCCTGGTGGAATCGCTCGTGCTTTCCGGGTAAGGGAAGTTTTTCCGGGTTCGGTTTTGGAAAACCCGACGAATTAGTCTCTTGTCTGGATATCCGTGGTGGTGGACGAGGCCCCGAGTGTGGGACCCTGCCCCGATACTATTGCGTGATGAGATCAAGGCATGGTGGATTTTCTGAGCGGGTCTTCTTACTTGCGTGTTTTCTTCCTCACCAGAAGATATGCCTTTATCCCATTTTTGGCTTGCCTCTTAGAGGTCCTTTTAATAGGTCACCTCATACTAGTGAGATAGGTGTTGCAATAACCGGCCGAATTATTCCCATAGATGAGTTACCTTATACGTGTGCAGCTTGTGAGTGCTGCTTTTGTGACCATATGATGGACGGGCTTATGGAAGTGTAAAAAGTTCTTCTATCTTTACTGTATATGTTCCAAGAGTGAATAAAGATGAAATCTTTGTTCTTGTCTTGAGTCTTGCTCTCTTTGAGACTTTTCTTGGTGGTTAATCTTAATTAAATTTTCTCTCAGTCTCATATTCGTGCATCTTGCGAAATTTCCCCCAGTTTGCGAGATGAGGACATCTCGCGTTTTTCAAGTGGGAGAGAATGTAAGATTCCTCCCCAGCCTCTCAAAATGTCTAGTATCTTTCCCTGTAATCAATCCCCTCTTCAGAAATATAAAAGATCTTGTCTCTACCTGTTTTGTCATAGAGAGAGAAAATATTCTAGAGAGAGAATATTCAGATTTTGAATATTTTTAGATAGAAAAATTTCTCATAATATTAAAATGGATTCTCCTGAAACAGAAATTCAAAAAGAACTTTCCAATGTGCAATTGGAATTAATTGGAAATGGGTATAAAGGACCTTAGCCTAAGGGTCTAGATTTTCAGAATTTTTTGGATTATGGTCCAATTAAGGTTCCTATGGGCCAATAGCATCAATCCATGTGTAGGGAGGAGATAAATCCAATTTGTAAAAGAAGATACCCAAAAATGAGTAAATGCTCACATAAGATGAAGAGTTGACTTTGTACAAGGTTTATTAGTAAGAAACTATGAGTAATATTAAAAAAAATGAGATAAATTGGGTATCCAAAAATGAGTAAATGCTCACATAAGATGAAGAGTTGAATATATACAAGGTTTTTTAGTAAAAAACTATGAGTAATATCAAAAAAATGAGATAAATTGGATATCCAAAAATGAGTAAATGCTCACATAAGATGAAGAGTTGAATATGTACAAGGTTTATTAGTAAGAAACTATGAGTATTACTAAAAAAATGAGATATTTTGGGTATAATGATTCCATTTTGACACATATGTAAGGAAGGGGAGTCCCTTAAAGGAGGTGCATATTTCACATGCTTGAATGAGTTTTAAACTCAAAAATAATGTGATATTTGTATCGCTCCTCTCTCTTGAACCAAACCAAATCAAAAGGGAACCAAACCGAATAAAAAAGAAACCAAACTAGGTTCAAATCTAGTCCAAATTCAACCAAACTGAAATTGGAAAATTCTAGAAATCAGTTAGCTTTGGTTAGAGCCTCCCTCTCATATAAATAGAACATGAGTCCTTTGAAAAAAAGAGGAGAATTTTACTCTATTAGAATTATGCTGAAATAATGTTAATTTTTACTACTCACTAAAATTCTCTCCAAATTGATGAAATTGGAGCTTCCCTCTTTCTTCAATCCCCATTGGTGACTCCATCAACATACTAAACCAATTGATTGGTTGGGGGCCTCTACCGTGAACAAAGAATCAAGCAATTTGTAAGGTAAATGGTGAATTTTGATCTTTTCTATAATTTCTCAATGTGTCTCTCTTCTCAACCCCTCTCAAGCTTGAGAAGCTTAATTGGAATGGTTTTTGAATGCTATTGAAGTTAATTGATGAATGGTAGTGAAGAGTTACATAATTTGATGAATGCTATTGAAGTTAATTGATTAATGATAGTTATAAATTTCCATTTATGCTTAATTCTAATGGCTTTTATGTAATTTCTCTCTCTCACTCAAGAAATGGTCATACTCATGACCCATTCTCAATCCAAATGAAGCTTTTCATAAAGCGTTTCCTTAATCCAAGATTAATCTATGCTTGAGGCCAAATTAATGGCTTTTTTCTATGCTTTTAGTTTATGTATTTCATGAATATTGATGATTTAATCCATTATGGATTAATGATCCAATTAGGGATAATTCTATTTATTTCCTTAATGATAAGCTTTATCCCTTAGAAAATTTGAGATTTATCAGTCATAGCAGCGGAGCTATGGCAAAATTTTTATAAAAATTACGCATAAAATAATTTCATTCAAAGTATGAAAAGAGGACTTCCTACCATATTCTAAGAATTATCATCCTAGATTATTGAAAGATATTCATTGTAATCATAGAGAAATTGATTTTTATATTATGCATAATTGATTTTCATGCATAGAGGTATGCATAAAAGATTATTATTTTAACATAAAAGTGTTACTTTTATCATATTTGGATTTCATGCATAGAGGTATACATAAAAGATTATGACTTTAATGTAAAAGTGTTACTTTTATCATAATTGGATTTCATGCATAGAGGTATGCATAAAAGATTATTATTTTAATGTAAAAGTGTTACTTTTATCATAATTGGATTTCATGCATAGAGGTATGCATAAAAGATTATTATTTTAATGTAAAAGTGTTACTTTTATCATAATTGGATTTCATGCATAGAGGTATGCATAAAAGATTATTATTTTAATGTAAAAGTGTTACTTTTATCATAATTGGATTTCATGCATAGAGGTATGCATAAAAGTTGATTATTTTATTATAAAAGTGTTACTTTTATCATTATTTGAAATTCATGCATAGAGGTATGCATAAAAGTTGATTATTTTATTATAAAAGTGTTACTTTTATCATATTTGAGTTTCATGCATAGAGGTATGCATAAAAGAAAATTTTTATACTAAAAGTGTGATGCTCATCATAAATGGAATTTATGCATAAGTTAGATGCATAAGAGAAATTCTTTTATTCTAAAAGAGTAATTCCTACTAAAGTGAATTTACGCATAAGAAGATGCATAAAATATTGATTTTAATGCAAAAGTGTCATTCTCATTTAAAATGAATTTATGCATAGGAAGATGCATAAAAGATGAATTTTTAATCCGAGAGTGTTAGTCTCCTTAAATGGAATTTATGCATAAATAGATGTGTAAAGGAATCTTATATCAAATATAAGAACTCTCTTGTATTCTATAAATAGGTATGAGATGTGATAGGAAGTGATAAGAGGTGTATGAGGTGTGATAAGATGTGATAAGATGCACATGAGATGAGTTAGGATGTGATAAGATGAGTTAAGATGTGATAAGATGTGTATGGGATGAGGTAATAAATGTATGTGATGGGATAGATGTATATGGGTTGTAATAGGGTGAGAATAAATGTGATGATAAAATAATAGACGTGAAGGCATATATGATTATATGAATGGGGAATGTGGATGTGGATGTATGTATGTGGATGGGTAGGTATGGATGTGAATGTGGATGTGTATGTGTGGATGTAAGAATGTAGATGTGGATGCATGAATGTGGATGTATGGATGTGAATGTGGATGTGGATGTGTATGTATGGATGTATGCATGTAGATGTGGATGTGGATGTGTGGATGTGAATGTGGATGTGGATGTGGATGTGGATGTGAATGTGGATGTGTATGTATGGATGTATGCATGTAGATGTGGATGCATGAATGTGGATGTATGGATGTGAATGTGGATGTGTATGTATGGATGTATGCATGTAGATGTGAATGTATGCATATAAATGTGGATGTATGGATGTGAATGTACATGTAGATGTGGATGTATGAAATTGAATGTGAATGTATGCATATAGATGTGGATGTGTATGTGTGGATGTGGATGTATGTATGTGGATGTGAAAATGGATGCATGGATGTAGATGTGGATGTATGGATGTGAATGTGGATGTGGATGTGGATATATGTATGGATGTGAATATATGATATGTGATGTGAAGGAATTTGAA
Source organism: Cibotium barometz (assembly GCF_041138505.1). Lineage (NCBI taxonomy): Eukaryota > Viridiplantae > Streptophyta > Polypodiopsida > Cyatheales > Cibotiaceae > Cibotium > Cibotium barometz. The sequence continues at coordinate 63,015,227 of NC_141051.1, forward strand.
GTGACAAGATGGAAAATGATGTGATTGGATGAGTACACATATTCCACATATAAAAGGAATGTGGAATAAGTAAAGTGGATTGATGAGGGATAATGTGAAAAAATGAGAGTTAATATAGAAACTGTATTTGTAAACTGTTTATAAATGGCTGTTTTATGTCAAGAATGCTGGGGAAGCATTTTGACCGTCTTGTGATTAAGGTCGTGGAGACCTAACTGATAAAGTTGCAACTGCTGACGGAGAGTCAATGGAGGACGTCTCACGTAGCAAAGTCGGCCGAGATCTTGACCACTCGGTTTGATTAAAATGGTGAGCTTCCGGTACAGTGGATGAGGGACCAAGGAAGCGGCCTATGAGTGAAGCGCTAGGTCACCTGCGAAGGATCCTAGAGGGTGCTGACCATACGGTGCTCGGGCTCTGGGTCGCCTAGGATACCCACACGTGCGTCGAGGAAGATATTGGAACAAGGAGTAAGAGTTGTTTTTTGAAACCGGGCATGGATCTGGTTGATTGACCTTGCTGGTCTTCAATGGATGAGTCCATGGCTCTTTATATGGATCTATTGGTTGATCTTGCTGATCTTCAACAGAGGTTCCATCTTGATTTTTATAAGTGATTATATTGTCGAGTATTATGGGCTAGGAACTATTGAAAAGGCCCTTGAGTGAACAGGTGGTGAGCGTTCTGGTTGCCAATGATGCCATAGATACTCTGATGAAGGAATGATGGGAAATTAAGAATCAACCGGATAATTTGGAAGATTGTGATGAGTGATACTATGGTTCATTAAAGGATTGTTTTAAAACTGGTTGAATCTGTGAAAAAGGCAATTTCATATTGGGTGTATAAGTGGTGTGACTAGTTTTATTTTTGCATGAACACCCGGCTAGGGGACCTGGGAACTCTTTTCCCTGGTACCCGGGACAAAAATCAAATTCTAAATTGGATCCCATCACTACAGTGGTTGGGCGGTTGGCTAATCCATGGGACTGGATGGGGTTAGGCTGGACTGATGGATCTGTAAATCGAGACTCAATTTCTGTTATTACGATAGATAAAGTAAATCTCGGATAGTAATTGTTCTATGGATAGGAATCAACGGCTGTGCCTCTTGATGGGAAAAAAAGCGTTGATCCCAATGATCCAAGTGCAAGTTTCTTCCTTGATCCGACCGAGTATCTTTATAGGTGCAGTCGGATCAGCGTGATCAGTAATGATCTTGACTACGTTAGTGTAAGATTCCTCCCCCAACCCCTTTTTGATGTCTAGTATATTCTCCTGTAATCAATTCCTTTTCTGAAATATAAGAGATCTTGTTTGTGACTGTTTTAACCTAGAGAGAGAAAATATTCTAGAGAGAGAATATTCAGATTCTGAATAATTCTGGATAGAAAAATATCTCTTATAATTCAAATGAGCTCCCCTGAAACAGAAATTTAAAAAGAATTTTCCAATGTGCAATTGGAATTAATTGGAAATAGGTATAAAGAACCTTAGCCTAAGGGTCTAGATTTTCATAAATCTTTAGACTATGGTCCAATTAAGGTTCCTATGGGCCAATAGCATCAATCCATGTGTAGGGAGGAGATAAATCCAATTTGTAAAAGAAGATACCCAAAAATTGAGTAAATGCTCACATAAGATGAAGAGTTGAAAATGTACAAGGTTTATTAGTAAATAAACACATATGTAAGGAAGGGGAGTTCTTTAAAGGAGGTGCATATTTCACATAAGATGAAGAGTTGAAAATGTACAAGGTTTATTAGTAAATAAACACATATGTAAGGAAGGGGAGTTCTTTAAAGGAGGTGCATATTTCACATAAGATGAAAAGTTGAAAATGTACAAGGTTTATTAGTAAAAAAACTATGACACATATGTAAGGAAGAGGAGTTCTTTAAAGGAGGTGCACATTTCACATAAGATGAAGAGTTGAAAATGTACAAGGTTTATTAGTAAAAAACTATGAGCAATAAAATTTTGACACATATGTAAGGAAGGGGAATTCTTTAAAGGAGGTGCATATTTCACATGCTTGAATGAGTTTTAAACTCAAAAATAGTGTGATATTTTTATCTCTCATCTCTCTTGAACCAAACCAAATCAAAATGGAACCAAACCGAATCAAAAAGTAACCAAACTAGGTCCAAATCTAGTCCAAATTCAACCAAACTGACTTGGAAAATTCTAGAATCAGTTTGTTTGGTTAGGAGCTCAAATTTTCCTATAAATAGAAGCCTCCCCTTGTTGAAAAAAATATAATGTCTTATGCATTGTTACTCTACTCCACCTAAGCCAAAATATATAGTCTCTTGTGCTTGTTACTCTACTCCACCTAAGCCAAATTAGATAGAGTCTTATGCTTTGTTACTCTACTCCACCTAAGCCAAAATATAATCTCTTATGCTTTGTTACTCTACTCCACCTAAGCCAAAATATATAGTCTCTTGTGCTTGTTACTCTACTCCACCTAAGCCAAATTAGATAGAGTCTTATGCTTTGTTACTCTACTCCACCTAAGCTAAAATATATAGTGTCTTATGCCTTGTTACTCTACTCTACCTAAGCCAAGAACTGTGAATTCTTTAATATTTCACTAGTTTTTGATACTTCCCTCTTTATTCAATCCCCATTGGTGGCTCCATCAACATACTAAACCAATTGATTGGTTGGGGGCCTCTACCGTGAATAAAGAATCAAGCAAATCATAAGGTAAGTATATTGAATGTTGATCTTTTCTATGATTTCTCAATGATTCTCTCTTCTCAACCCCTCTCAAGCTTGAGAAGTTTAATTGGTATGGTTTTTTTTTTAATGCTATTGAAGTTAATTGGTGAATAGTAGTGAAGAGTTACATAATTTAATAAATGCTATAGAAGTTAATTTCCACTTATATTTAAATTCTAATGGTTTTTATAATTTCTCTCTCTCACTCAAGAAATGGTCATACTCACGACCCATTCTCAATCCAAATGAAGCTTTTCATAAAGCTTTTCCTTAATCCAAGATTAAGCTATGCTTGAGGCCAAATTAATGGCTTTTTGCTATGCTTTTAGTTTATGCACATTGATGATTCAATCCATTATGGATTGATGACCCAATTAAAGACCATTCTAATTGTTTTCTTAATGATCCAATTAGAGACCATTATGGATTGATGATCCAATTAGAGACCATTCTAATTGTTTTCTTAATGATCCAATTAGAGACCATTGTGGATTGATGATCCAATTAGAGACCATTCTAATTGTTTTCTTAATGATCCAATTAGAGACCATTATGGATTGATGATCCAATTAGGGACCATTCTAATTATTTCTTTAATAATGAGCTTTATCCCTTAGAAAAAGATTGAGATTTATCAGTCATAGTAGCGGAGCTATGGCAAAATTTTTATAGAAATTACGCATAAAATAAATTCATTCAAAGTATAAAAAGAGGAATTCCTACCATATTCTAGGAACTATCATCCTAGATTAATTAAAAGAATTTTATTATGCATGGAGATGTGGATGCTGCATGTAGATGTAGATGTATGGATGTGAGTGTGAATGTGGAGGTGGATGTATGCATGGGACGTGGATGTATGCATGTAGAAATAGATGTGTAGATGAGGATGTAAATGGAGATGTGGATGGATGCATGTAGATGTAGAGGTATAGATGTAGATGTGAATGGAGATGTGGATGTATACATGTAGATGTAGGTGTATAGACGTAGATGTGGATGTGGAGGTGGATGTATGCATGTAGATGTAGGTGTATAGACGTAGATGTGGATGTAGAGGTGGATGTATGCATGTAGATGTAGGTGTATAGACGTAGATGTGGATGTGGAGGTGGATGGATGCATGTAGATGTAGATGTATAGATGTAGATGGGAATGGGGATATGGATGTATGCATGTAGATGTAGTTGTTAATGGAGATGTATATGTATACATGTAGATGTAGATGTATAGATGTAGAGGTGGATGTATGCATGTAGATGTAGGTGTATAGACGTAGATGTGGATGTAGAGGTGGATGTATGCATGTAGATGTAGGTGTATAGACGTAGATGTGGATGTAGAGGTGGATGTATGCATGTAGATGTAGATGTATAGATGTGGATGTGAATGTGGAGTGGATGTATGCATGTAGATGTAGGTGTATGGAGGTGAATGTGAATGTGGATGTGAATGTATGCATAGGGATGTAGATGTATGCATGTAGATGTGAATGTACGCATATAGTTGTGGATGTATGGATGTGAATATACGATTGTGATGTGAGGGAATCTGAAGTGATGAGATGGAAATGATGTGATGGGATGAGTATACATATAAATGGAATATGGAATAAGTAATGTAGATTGAGGAGGGATAATGTGGCAAAATGAAAGTTAAAATAGAAATTGTATTGTAAACTGTTTGTAAATGCTGTTTGTAAATGCTGTCTGTAAATGATTGTTTTATGTCAAGAATGCTGGGGGGAGCATTTTGACCGTCTTGTGATTAAGGTCGTGATGAGAAAGTTGCAACTGCTGACGGGGAGTCAATGAAGGACGTCTCGCGTAGCAAGGTCGGCCGAGGTCTTGACCAGCCTCGGTGCGATTAAAATGGTGAGCTTCCGGTACGGTGGATGAGGGGCCAAGGAAGCGGCCTATGCGTGAAGCGCTAGGTTACCTGCGAAGGATCCTAGAGGGTGCTGACCATACGGTGCTCGGGCTCTGGGTTGCCTAGGATACCCACGCGTGCGTCGAGGAAGATATTGGAACAGAGTTGGAGTTGTTTTCTGAAATCGAGCATGGATCTGGTTGATTGACCTTGCTGGTCTTCAATGGATGAGTCCATGGCTCCTTATATGGATCTGTTGGTTGATCTTGCTGATCTTCAACGAGAGTCCATCTTGTTAAGTGATTATATTGCCAAGTATTATGGGCTAGGAACTATCGAAACGGCTCCTGAGCGTTCTAGTTGCCAATGATGCCATAGATACTCTGATGAAGGAATGATGGGAAATTAAGAATCAATTGGATAAATTGGAAGATGGTGATCAATGATACTATGGTTTTATTAAAGGATTGTTTTAAACTGGTTGAATCTGGTTGAAAAAGGGCAATTTCATATTGGGTGTGTGAGTGGTGTGACTAGTTTTATTTTGCATGAACATCCGGCTAGGGGGCCTTGGAACTCTTTTCCTTGGTACCCGGGACAAAACCTAACCAAATTTTTAATTGGATCCCATCACTACAGTGGTTGGGCGGTTGGCTAACCCATGGGATCGGATGGGGTTAGGCTGGACTGATGGATCCGTAAATCGAGACTCAAACTTTTGTTTTTACGATAGAAAAAAAAAAATTTAAATTCCGGACAGAAACTGTTCTATGGATAGGAATCAACGGCTGTGCCTCTTGAATGGGGAAAAAAGCGTTGATCCCAATGATCCAAGTGCAAGTTTCTTCCTTGAACTGACTAGAAGTATCTTATAGATGTAATCGGATCATCTCGATCAGAAATGATCTTGACTACGTTAGAGTAAAAAGTTATCCTGGTGGAATCGCCCGTGCTTTCCGGTAAAGGAAGTTTTTCCGGGTTCGGTTTTGGAACAACCGACGGATTAGTCTCTTATCCGGATATCCGTGGGCGAGGCCCCGAGTGTGGGACCCCTGTCCCGCGCGAGAAGCGCTACTTCCGCTGCCAGTACCCGAATCCGTTGCTCGGTGGGAACAGGGATCTTACAGTTGGTATCAGAGCATTTGGTTAATAAAGATCACCTGAGAAGACAAATAGGTCAAAAATTTATCAAGAAACACAAAAAGGTTATAATTGTGTGATATAATTCATACAATTTGATATTCAAACTGAAACTCGTAATTTTGGTAATTGGGTCTTCAAATGGAAGTACCGCAATTATATAGAATCCCTGACTTGCTTGAGGCCTAGACATGATAGTATTTACTTTATAATTCCAAGGACCGTGACTACCCGTATATACCGAGAGTATACTGCAGCTCTTTACTGACAGTATATACGAGTAAATCTAAGACTTGAAATTATAAGCGTTAATGCTATCCAGATGATGATTTTGCATGTGATTGATATGATTTTTAATTCTGTTTGAGAATGGATGAATTGATTTGGATTCTGATTGAAAATGCTGATTGAAAAATGTTGATTTTTAAAAAATTAGTTGAAATATAATGAAACCACAATGAGGGGGAATGGGACGAATCCCTGTAATGATATTCATAACTAGAATGATGATAATGAATTCAGCAAATCACTATGAGGTTAATGGGTGTGCTGTTAGATTGCTACTGTTAATATTTGACCGGTAGATCAAGTTAAGGGATGTCAAATTGAGAACTTGCTTGACTGAAATTTCCGTGGAGGAATGTTTCGAAGGAAACTTTTCGGTCTAATGGACCATTATCATGTTAAAGATATGAATGATATGATCTGAATGAATTGTTATTTAATAATGAGTTCTATATAAGGGATATTTATCCCAGTGTTCTGTTGGGTTGACCAGAATATAAGGAACCCCAGAATAAATTGGATCTTAAGAAAAAGAGTTGTCCTCTACTTGGCGAGATGAGGACATCTCGCATTTTTTTTAAGTGGGGTAGAATGTAAGATTCCTCCCCAGCCTTCGAGGTATACTGGAGTAAGAATCTTCCTTTCTGATCTTATAATTATTCCCTCTCTAAAATAAAAGAAAATTTCTGTTTAAAAAAGGAAGACCCTTTTCCTAGAATACTTCTCAGGAGTCACGCCTGTTTTAAGGATTTAGAACAATGAGTTTAGAAGTGAGAATCGGTGTTTTGGATACCAAGGTTTTGGTTTTCATTCGAGTACGGCCCAAAAGAAGTTCTTTATCTCTTGGGGAGTATAAGAAGTTATCCCCCAGATATTGTGATCCTTATATCTGAATTCAATGAAAGTAGGTGACTTAGCCTACAAGTTTCTTTTATCTCCTCATCTCAAAATTCTTAATGCTTTCTATAGAAAAATGTGTCAAACACAAATCATGGAAAGACGGTAAAACTTCAGTGGCAAGTTACCGTTGGCTTCTAGGTTACGCTAGCTCCTTCCTTTATATAAGTCGTAACTTTTACTTGTCGCTCACAGTAATCTTACTCCCATCAATCTCCTTTCTTTCTTAATCTCCTTCATGGCTTGGCAATAGGAATTAGTTTTATCCCTGATGATTTCTCACCTTCAAGACGCAAGAGAGTCTGTGAAGAAAGACTTTATAGAACAGTATGAGCGCTCACTTTTTCCTCACCTAGGAACTTCTGTAGCGCAGACCAAATGGCGGACCTATCAAAACATAACTAGGGTAACACCCTGGGGACAGCAGCACTTTCGTAACAATGTCCGCTTGGCCATGGTTATCGAAGCCTTGGGTTTGGGTCCCCGATACTACTGCGTCATGAGATCAAGGCATCTTGGGTTTTCTGAGCGGGTCTTCTTACTGGCGTGTTTTCTTCCTCATGAGAAGATATGCCTTTACCCCGTTTTTGGCTTGCCTCTCAGAGGTCCTTTTGTTAGATCACCTCATACCACTGAGATAGGTGCGGCAATAACCAGCAGAATCATTCCCATAGATGAGTTACCCTATACTTGTGCAGCTTGTGAGGACTGCTTTTGTGACCATATGATGGACGGGCTTATGGAAGTGTAAAGAGTTTCTCTATCTTTACTGTATAAGTTCCGAGAATGAATAAAGTTTAAATCTTGTTATTATTTTGAATCTTGCTCTCTTTAAGACTTTTCTTGGTGGTTAATCGTGATTAAAATTTTTCTCTAAGTCTCATATTCGTGCATCTTGCGAAATTATTCCAAGTTGCGAGATGAGGACATCTCGCGTTTTTTAAGTGGGGTAGAATGTAAGATTCCTCCCCCAACCCCTTTTTGATGTCTAGTATATTCTCCTGTAATCAATTCCTTTTCTGAAATATAAGAGATCTTGTTTGTGACTGTTTTAACCTAGAGAGAGAAAATATTCTAGAGAGAGAATATTCAGATTCTGAATAATTCTGGATAGAAAAATATCTCTTATAATTCAAATGAGCTCCCCTGAAACAGAAATTTAAAAAGAATTTTCCAATGTGCAATTGGAATTAATTGGAAATAGGTATAAAGAACCTTAGCCTAAGGGTCTAGATTTTCATAAATCTTTAGACTATGGTCCAATTAAGGTTCCTATGGGCCAATAGCATCAATCCATGTGTAGGGAGGAGATAAATCCAATTTGTAAAAGAAGATACCCAAAAATTGAGTAAATGCTCACATAAGATGAAGAGTTGAAAATGTACAAGGTTTATTAGTAAATAAACACATATGTAAGGAAGGGGAGTTCTTTAAAGGAGGTGCATATTTCACATAAGATGAAGAGTTGAAAATGTACAAGGTTTATTAGTAAATAAACACATATGTAAGGAAGGGGAGTTCTTTAAAGGAGGTGCATATTTCACATAAGATGAAGAGTTGAAAATGTACAAGGTTTATTAGTAAAAAAACTATGACACATATGTAAGGAAGAGGAGTTCTTTAAAGGAGGTGCACATTTCACATAAGATGAAGAGTTGAAAATGTACAAGGTTTATTAGTAAAAAACTATGAGCAATAAAATTTTGACACATATGTAAGGAAGGGGAATTCTTTAAAGGAGGTGCATATTTCACATGCTTGAATGAGTTTTAAACTCAAAAATAGTGTGATATTTTTATCTCTCATCTCTCTTGAACCAAACCAAATCAAAATGGAACCAAACCGAATCAAAAAGTAACCAAACTAGGTCCAAATCTAGTCCAAATTCAACCAAACTGACTTGGAAAATTCTAGAATCAGTTTGTTTGGTTAGGAGCTCAAATTTTCCTATAAATAGAAGCCTCCCCTTGTTGAAAAAAATATAATGTCTTATGCATTGTTACTCTACTCCACCTAAGCCAAAATATATAGTCTCTTGTGCTTGTTACTCTACTCCACCTAAGCCAAATTAGATAGAGTCTTATGCTTTGTTACTCTACTCCACCTAAGCCAAAATATAATCTCTTATGCTTTGTTACTCTACTCCACCTAAGCCAAAATATATAGTCTCTTGTGCTTGTTACTCTACTCCACCTAAGCCAAATTAGATAGAGTCTTATGCTTTGTTACTCTACTCCACCTAAGCTAAAATATATAGTGTCTTATGCCTTGTTACTCTACTCTACCTAAGCCAAGAACTGTGAATTCTTTAATATTTCACTAGTTTTTGATACTTCCCTCTTTATTCAATCCCCATTGGTGGCTCCATCAACATACTAAACCAATTGATTGGTTGGGGGCCTCTACCGTGAATAAAGAATCAAGCAAATCATAAGGTAAGTATATTGAATGTTGATCTTTTCTATGATTTCTCAATGATTCTCTCTTCTCAACCCCTCTCAAGCTTGAGAAGTTTAATTGGTATGGTTTTTTTTTTAATGCTATTGAAGTTAATTGGTGAATAGTAGTGAAGAGTTACATAATTTAATAAATGCTATAGAAGTTAATTTCCACTTATATTTAAATTCTAATGGTTTTTATAATTTCTCTCTCTCACTCAAGAAATGGTCATACTCACGACCCATTCTCAATCCAAATGAAGCTTTTCATAAAGCTTTTCCTTAATCCAAGATTAAGCTATGCTTGAGGCCAAATTAATGGCTTTTTGCTATGCTTTTAGTTTATGCACATTGATGATTCAATCCATTATGGATTGATGACCCAATTAAAGACCATTCTAATTGTTTTCTTAATGATCCAATTAGAGACCATTATGGATTGATGATCCAATTAGAGACCATTCTAATTGTTTTCTTAATGATCCAATTAGAGACCATTGTGGATTGATGATCCAATTAGAGACCATTCTAATTGTTTTCTTAATGATCCAATTAGAGACCATTATGGATTGATGATCCAATTAGGGACCATTCTAATTATTTCTTTAATAATGAGCTTTATCCCTTAGAAAAAGATTGAGATTTATCAGTCATAGTAGCGGAGCTATGGCAAAATTTTTATAGAAATTACGCATAAAATAAATTCATTCAAAGTATAAAAAGAGGAATTCCTACCATATTCTAGGAACTATCATCCTAGATTAATTAAAAGAATTTTATTATGCATGGAGATGTGGATGCTGCATGTAGATGTAGATGTATGGATGTGAGTGTGAATGTGGAGGTGGATGTATGCATGGGACGTGGATGTATGCATGTAGAAATAGATGTGTAGATGAGGATGTAAATGGAGATGTGGATGGATGCATGTAGATGTAGAGGTATAGATGTAGATGTGAATGGAGATGTGGATGTATACATGTAGATGTAGGTGTATAGACGTAGATGTGGATGTGGAGGTGGATGTATGCATGTAGATGTAGGTGTATAGACGTAGATGTGGATGTAGAGGTGGATGTATGCATGTAGATGTAGGTGTATAGACGTAGATGTGGATGTGGAGGTGGATGGATGCATGTAGATGTAGATGTATAGATGTAGATGGGAATGGGGATATGGATGTATGCATGTAGATGTAGTTGTTAATGGAGATGTATATGTATACATGTAGATGTAGATGTATAGATGTAGAGGTGGATGTATGCATGTAGATGTAGGTGTATAGACGTAGATGTGGATGTAGAGGTGGATGTATGCATGTAGATGTAGGTGTATAGACGTAGATGTGGATGTAGAGGTGGATGTATGCATGTAGATGTAGATGTATAGATGTGGATGTGAATGTGGAGTGGATGTATGCATGTAGATGTAGGTGTATGGAGGTGAATGTGAATGTGGATGTGAATGTATGCATAGGGATGTAGATGTATGCATGTAGATGTGAATGTACGCATATAGTTGTGGATGTATGGATGTGAATATACGATTGTGATGTGAGGGAATCTGAAGTGATGAGATGGAAATGATGTGATGGGATGAGTATACATATAAATGGAATATGGAATAAGTAATGTAGATTGAGGAGGGATAATGTGGCAAAATGAAAGTTAAAATAGAAATTGTATTGTAAACTGTTTGTAAATGCTGTTTGTAAATGCTGTCTGTAAATGATTGTTTTATGTCAAGAATGCTGGGGGGAGCATTTTGACCGTCTTGTGATTAAGGTCGTGATGAGAAAGTTGCAACTGCTGACGGGGAGTCAATGAAGGACGTCTCGCGTAGCAAGGTCGGCCGAGGTCTTGACCAGCCTCGGTGCGATTAAAATGGTGAGCTTCCGGTACGGTGGATGAGGGGCCAAGGAAGCGGCCTATGCGTGAAGCGCTAGGTTACCTGCGAAGGATCCTAGAGGGTGCTGACCATACGGTGCTCGGGCTCTGGGTTGCCTAGGATACCCACGCGTGCGTCGAGGAAGATATTGGAACAGAGTTGGAGTTGTTTTCTGAAATCGAGCATGGATCTGGTTGATTGACCTTGCTGGTCTTCAATGGATGAGTCCATGGCTCCTTATATGGATCTGTTGGTTGATCTTGCTGATCTTCAACGAGAGTCCATCTTGTTAAGTGATTATATTGCCAAGTATTATGGGCTAGGAACTATCGAAACGGCTCCTGAGCGTTCTAGTTGCCAATGATGCCATAGATACTCTGATGAAGGAATGATGGGAAATTAAGAATCAATTGGATAAATTGGAAGATGGTGATCAATGATACTATGGTTTTATTAAAGGATTGTTTTAAACTGGTTGAATCTGGTTGAAAAAGGGCAATTTCATATTGGGTGTGTGAGTGGTGTGACTAGTTTTATTTTGCATGAACATCCGGCTAGGGGGCCTTGGAACTCTTTTCCTTGGTACCCGGGACAAAACCTAACCAAATTTTTAATTGGATCCCATCACTACAGTGGTTGGGCGGTTGGCTAACCCATGGGATCGGATGGGGTTAGGCTGGACTGATGGATCCGTAAATCGAGACTCAAACTTTTGTTTTTACGATAGAAAAAAAAAAATTTAAATTCCGGACAGAAACTGTTCTATGGATAGGAATCAACGGCTGTGCCTCTTGAATGGGGAAAAAAGCGTTGATCCCAATGATCCAAGTGCAAGTTTCTTCCTTGAACTGACTAGAAGTATCTTATAGATGTAATCGGATCATCTCGATCAGAAATGATCTTGACTACGTTAGAGTAAAAAGTTATCCTGGTGGAATCGCCCGTGCTTTCCGGTAAAGGAAGTTTTTCCGGGTTCGGTTTTGGAACAACCGACGGATTAGTCTCTTATCCGGATATCCGTGGGCGAGGCCCCGAGTGTGGGACCCCTGTCCCGCGCGAGAAGCGCTACTTCCGCTGCCAGTACCCGAATCCGTTGCTCGGTGGGAACAGGGATCTTACAGTTAGAGTAAAAAGTTATCCTGGTGGAATCGCCCGTGCTTTCCGGGTAAGGGAAGTTTTTCCGGGTTCGGTTTTGGAAAAAACAACGGATTAGTCTCTTGTCCGGATATCCGTGGACGAGGCCCCGAGTGTGGGACCTTGCCCCGCGCAAGAAGTGCTACTTCCGCTGCTAGTACCCCGAATCCATTGCGCGGTGGGGACAGGGATCTCACAGAACATCTCTTGTAAATAGTTTATACGTGTTCCTCCTATATAGAAACTCCACTTCCATGTCTTGTATTTTTTAAATAAACCCCTCTTGCTTTATAATGTGATTTCTCCATCCCTTGGGTACTCCACATGTCGAGTGATCCATACTTGTTCATGAAATATGCGCCATGCACATAAACTATGTGCTGTACACATGACAATAGAATTTAATTAGAAAAAGTCAAGGTTAAAACACCAGTTTATTTTTTTACTCTACAACTTACCATATAGTGTGTTACTTTACTCTCTCCCCAAGCACCTAGCACACTTTTGGTGAATTCTATGATATGTTGTTAGAATGATGCCCATTCTTGGGCAGTTATGCTACTTTGATTCATAATGCGAACCATGTTATTGAAATTCATCCAAAGCTGTTTGTGCATATTTACAAGAGCTGGCATTGGACAATCTACATTTGTGGTGATTGCACACAGGTCTTTCTAGAGTCCCCAAGTCTTCTTTGAATTCTCTATGTTTGCTAGCTTCTCCAAAAATCTCCTTGCCTTTGATCCAGTCATGGAGACCTTTTGAGCAACCTCGTATGACATACCAGAGGCCTGCTTATTCACTCCAATTTTCACGTTTCTGCCCTGGCAGCCCAAACAATTCAGAAGATGCTCTAATTTACCAAGGGCTGCAACTTTCCTCTCTTGTGTAGGCATTGTGAATGCATAATTGATATAGCACTTAAGTAATCGATCAAAGATTCTCATGAATGCATGAAGTGTGCAAAAGTGAATATTCTTTAGTGGAAAATTAATGATGGGACTCCAATTTGAATTCCTGTTTGGTTCTCCTAGCATATCACGAGACATGACACCTTCCACCCATCTTGCATTTGGTTGTTCCTCATCTTCATCACATCAGTTGACTCGGTTGGATCTACTGCATCTTCTTGTTGCTTCTTCCCTTTCTTTGGACCTTTTGAGGCGTCCTTCCCGCCGCGACAGAACCAACCTTCTGTATACCTTTTTCATTTGTCTTTTTTTGCCTAGGAATATCAATTTGAGCACTGCAATATGGACAAGGCCATCTTGATGTCGTGCCTTGAGCACAACCCATCATGCATTTAATTGTCTTCAAATCTCCCCCAAGATGCCAATCCACCTTGAACTTTCCTATGTTTTCTATATCTAAAAGTTGACCATCAATTTGCTTTTTTATTACATCTGTTATCCAGGGAGTCCTTTCAAACATCCACGTCAATACCTCATGTGTCTCCTTCGGTACCTCGAATGCACCAAGCCACCATACCTCATGTGTCTCCTTCGGTACCTCGAATGCACCAAGCCACCATACCTCTTTCTCAGATTGCACACTAAAACCTGGTTTGGTAGTCTTTTCCCATGCACAAATCATGGCCTCATTCATGAGCGTAGTACTCATACGTTCTAGCTTCCGACCTTTCACAATTCGGCACTCATCTAGCTTGAGCACAAATGAAAGTGTGCTCCCCAAAACTGCAAATAAATGGTTTTTTACAATATTCAAAACAAAATAATCGTCTTCATTTTCTACTGAAAAACATGAATAGTAGCAATTGCAAGTTCTCACCTTTTGGTGAAAGACCATAGAACTTCACCATAGCTTGTTGTAGTCTCTCAATATGAACAAAGATATTATTGTAAACATCATAGTGAAATTCTCTACTTGTTGTCTTGATTTTCTTTCTGCTCGACCCTGTGTCTAATGTTAGTGTGTCCTCAATGTCATAAAACTGTCCTATAGCTTGCTGCACATCATCATTATTGATATGCTTGACATTGTGAATCACCTTGAGTGTAGGAAAAAAAGTGCCAGTGATTCCTTGTCTTAGAAATGCATCTTTTACAACCTCACGGATTGCTTGGTACCCTTTCATGCTGATTCCAGCTGCATCACAAGCATGTTGAATTAATGAAGAATCGATAAAGGTGGTAATCTCCCTCACTACATTGTTGACAGCTTGGCGTATTTTAGGATGATGAGGGTCAGTAATAATTAAGAGAATATCCTTGGTATTCAGAATGGCTTTGACCAAATCCTTCCATCCCTCTTTATTAGAACCACACACCTCTTGTGCAAAAAATTCCTGGCAGAACACAAATCATGACTATTTTGTTTAAATCACTAAGTGCAAATGAAAGTTTATGTTACTTACTTTGTTGTAAGAATGCTTTTCTTCCGTGCTCCACCTTTAATTGGAAGAGATTCTATACTAGCCAATGTGTTTTTGCGTTCACGAGCACCATTTGGCGTTGCTTTGAGTCGTTGATAAGTTTCTCTAACCTTTGAATCTTTGCATCCTTCTCCACATTCTCTGTGAGGATCTCTTTCATTTTATCTGATGATGTTTTAAGTCCTTCTTGACATTGTAAAAGGCTGAATTGTGATGCTTGCAATTGAGATTGGAGAATATGGGTTTGCCAAGCTCCACTTGTAGTCAATCTTCTGCAGTATCCTAACAAGCCAAGCTCTCCTTCACCAACAAATTGCATAAAAGATGATAAATTGCAGAAAGGAGGGTTTGCTCTTAATGGAGGATCAACTGGATAGAGATGCCCATCAACCCAAAGATCTACATTTTTCTCCTTAGCTATCCTACGAGCTTGGACAGATTGTGCATCAGTAGGATGAGTTTTTTTAGAGCTGCCATACTCTTCAGGAATACGAATGTGTAAATCAACCTTCTGTTTTCTAGCTTCACAAGGGGCTATACACACACCATAGCTAAGCAGAGGAAGAAGCTAAAGTAGAGAGAGAGAGAGAGAGAGAGAGAGAGAGAGAGAGAGAGAGAGAGAGAGAGAGGGAGTGAGAGAGAGACTCTTAAAACTTTGATGTTGTAGGTATAACACAAATCCGTTTTTCTAAGTAGAAAATGATCTTTTTGATATACAAATATACTAACATGGAGTTTTTCATCAATAAATTACATTTATGAGAAAAATAAAAAATAATAATTTTTGGAGTCCCCACAATTTCGGGATCTGACAAGAGTTATGTTTATGGGGTTGTGGGGACCTGACAGTTAGTTATGGATGTACTGGCTTCTGATAGGCTTCTGATGTGACCCTTGAATTATAAGCTTTTTGGAGAGAAAATTTTATTTTCATCATACATATTGGTTGGGTGGTGTTTTTTCCACCTCAAAATGTAAAAAAATAAAAAATAATTTTTTTTTCACTATTTGGGGCCCACCTAAATACGAGAATGTTTTGCTGATGTGGAAGGGAGATATGGTGGGAGTTAATGAGAAAGGAGATTTCAAACTGACAAGAAAGATTCAATTTATAGAGAGTGAAGATAAAAATTCAAAAAGTAAGAGAGAAAGTATGAGAAAAGTCAAAAAGTAAGAGAGAGAGTATGAGAATATTCCCTTTAAAAAGTGAAACTAGGGGGGTATGGCTGATGTGGCACAGGGCAAAAAATAGGGGTCATCATAGCCTTTGTCTCCCTTAAGTCCAGCTTTTTAAGCTCTAATCCCTTAAAATTAGGAATCCTTAGGAGGCCCTTTTTGGGTCTAAAAAACTCCTAATGGTGGCGGAGAAGCCACCTTGACAAGATATTGTGATTCAGATTGGGCGAGACATAGATAGCAGGAGATCAGTGTGACAGGCTATTGTTTTTCACTTGGATCTAGAGTTATCTCATGGATTAGTAAGAAGCAACCTACAGTTGCTCTTTCTTCTACTACCGAGGCTGAATACAAAGCAGCATGTTTTGCCTCATGTGAGTTATTATGGTTGAGGAGGCTTTTGGCAGACATAGGAGCAGTCTAGGAGAAACCTACAGAGTTACTATGTGACAACGAGAGTTGCATGGCGATTGCACGAAATCGTGTTTCATGCTCGTACAAAACATATTGAAGTTCAGTATCACTTTGTGCGAGAGCTTATCATGGATGAAGTGGTGGATTTGGTTTATTGTCCAACAGAGGACAATTGTGCAGATATCTTCACTAAGGCTCTTGGGAGAAAGACCCTGGAGAGCGACATCTTCAACAACTCGGCATTGGGCCAAAATGGTAGTTCACCTTCGGCGGGTGGACATTGAGGGGGGGTGTTGGATATCACTGCTCCACCCTCAGGTAACTACGCAGGCACCGGCTAACTCTACTTTGTGAGCCCCCCCTATCTGAGGAGAAGGCATTTATGAGTAGCACGGGTCGCTTGGTAGGTCCCGGTTTAAACACCGGATGGTGGCCGATTGTGGCCAGATAGCATGAGACGATTCTGGAAAAGGTTGGCACACTGCCAACCAAGCTACATGCATATGTGGTGAGTTATTATACACCTACTGCATATGGGCTGTAAATTTTGAGTCCGTTTTGCAGCGCGCAGTTTCACACCAGCCTACTTGGGGGAAGGTGCGGAGGGGGGCGTGAGCCCCTCTTTGCAGGGGGTCCGGGGGGGAGTCATGCGGACTTTGCGGGCCAACCGAAATATAGATTTGGTGGTCATTTATGATTGCATGATGAAAAATCATGCACGCAAAGCTCTATTTAGCGAGACGGTCTTTTCCACTAAAATCACTCTTCACCCACGCTTTTTGCATACAGCCTTCACTCTCACTTCTTCCAGTTAGCTATCAAAGCTTCTTCACCGAAGCACACGGCTGGGAAGCGATAGCTATCTATTGTAATTGCATACAGTAAAATCAGAAATTTTTGATTCTCCATATCTCTATGTTTTCTCGTCTACAAAGGTCTTGGCTTCTGTTGTTTCGTAATTTCTTACATCACTGTGGAAAGCTTGGTTACATCTTTGCAAATTGGTGTTTAAAAAATAAGCCAAAAAGAATTTGTAATGCATGTGGAAGGATTGGGTACTTGGAAGAACATTGCTACTCCAAACGGAATCAAGAAAACAATTATGTGGAAGAAGGTCACTATGTGGTAGAAAATAATGTCTCTAGCTCCAATCATCTTTTCTAAAAACTTTGTATGTCCTACCCTCTGGCACCGATGATATAGCCAAGGTAGAAGAAATAGCCAAAATTTGTAACCCTACTCTTAGAAGAAGAGACCTCTAGATCTAAAAGATAGGTCAAGTCTCTATCAAGGGGGGACCTCACTCTTACTACTTAGAGATGACCTCAAGGCCTCAAAGGTACATCAAGTCACCATCAAGGGGGGGTGCTGAGATTTGAGGTGACATGTAAGCTAGAGAGAAGAGTGGAGACTTATCCCACATTAATGTACAAGCCCAAGAGTGTACCTCCTCATATAAAAGGAGACCATTTCAAGCAATGAAAAATGAAGCAATCTCTCAAGCCTCTCTATGAGTACAAGTCTCAATCTTGTAACCTAATTGTGTTTGAGTCTTAAGCTTAGTTAGCATAATTTTTTTATCATCATTATGTTGTTAATAAGGTTACACCCACCATAAGATTAGTGTTTCTTAATAATTGTAATTAGGGTTCAGCTAGCCATGCATGGTGAGGGTTCATGTTTATTGACAACAATGCCACAATGGGTCAACCCAAGGGAGGCATTAAGAAGTAGTGGTGCATGCACTGGCATTGAAGGCACCACATTGACACTCCAACAAGCATCTCCCAGAGATAGGAGATTCTACCAAAGGCTCCACTTCGAGGGCATGTACCAAAGAGAGGAGATGCCATCGACTTTAACACGTCTTGGTGAACTTCTTATATTGTCCCTCCACTCATCCTAAAGGATATCCTTCATCCCTCACCCATCATCAAACATCCTTCATGCTTATCCCTTCATACCACTTTGTAGTCTGTGTTTTCCAATCACTCAACTTGTGTGTCTACCTCTTCACTGTGATCTCTGATGAGTGTGCATGGTATAGTGAAGGACATGTAATAGTGTTCTTAGAGTAGTGCAAGTGCTCTTGTTCCTCTTGCCGTCTTGTCTCTAGTTGCAATCTTGTCACTTGCGTTGTGTTCCACTCCTCCATAGTGTCTACTATGTTATGCTGTCAGCATCGAGGACTATAGACATACTATTGAGAGAAGAGCCACCACTTTGTACCAAGTTAATGGTGTTAGGCAGTCTTGTCCATACAGAGCTTTGAATGGGCTCATCCCGATACTTCGGTGATAAGAAGCATTGTAGGCGAATTCGACTAGGTGCAGATAGCTTAGCCACGTCTTGGGTTCCCTACGAGAGCATGACCGAAGTATATCTTTGATTACTTGGTTCACCCTTTCTGTTTGACCATCGGTCTTAGGGTGGTAAGCTGTGCTGAGATCCAAGAAAATTCCTACTACTTCAAAGAATGCAGTCCAGAATCTTGACGTGAATTTGGGATCTCGATCACTTACTATTCTCCTGGGTAGGCCATGCAATCTAAATATTTCTTTGAGGAACACTCTGGCCACATCCACTACAGTGTAGGTTTCTTTTACTGGAATCAGATGTGCAACTTTGGTTATTCTATCAACTACCACGAAGATGGAGTTGTAACCTGATTGCACTGAAGGTAGTCCAGTAATAAAATCCATACTGATACATTCCCACTTCATCTAGGGGATGTCTAATGGATGTAACTTCCTAGGCATTTTTACTCTCTCAGCTTCATCTGGGAGATGTAACTTCCCAGGAAGTTTTACTCTCTCGGCTTTGACTTTTTGACATATCAGGCATTTACGTACATGATTAAGTACATCCTTTTTTAGACCAGGCCAAAAGAAGCTTTTCTTTACCAGACATGTAAGTCTTAATGAAACTTGGATGTCCTACTATAAGGCTATCATGGGCTTCATTCAGAATTTGACCCTTAGTTCCCTCATCATTGGGAATGCATAGCCTGCTATTATAATACATAATTCCTTCATCCAAGCTGTACCCTTGAACTCGGTTCAACTCTTGAGTTTTTCTTTCCTGCATAAGTAGGGTAGCAATAGGGCCAAAGAATCTATTCTGCATGATCTTCTCTCTTGCTTCATTAATCAATGGATTTGACACTACTATGATTGCAAGCAAGGAGGCTTTTCTGCTGAGGGCATCTGCTACCACATTTTCTTTGCCTGGGCGGTACTTGATTTCAAAATCAAATTCCTACAGGGTCTGCATCCACCTTCTTTGGCGCATGTTGAAATCCTTCTGAGTGAAGATCCACTTTAAGCTCTGATGATCTGTCAAAGTGAATCTTTGACCCAGTAGGTAATGTCTCCACAACTTCAGGGCATAGACTACTAAAAGTAGCTCCAGGTCGTGGACATCATAATTTCTCTCATGTGTTTTGAGTTTTCGAGATTCATAGGCCACTGCATGACCTTCCTGCATGAGCGCACCTCCTAGGGAAAAACCACTAGCATCAGTTTTACTACCTCAAAGGGTAGAGAGAAATTTGGCAACTTCAGAACGAGATTAGTTACCAAGGCGGTCCTCAGCTTATCAAAAGTGCTCAGACACCTGGCAGACCATTGAAACGGGTATTCTTCTTGAGAAGATTAGTCAAGGGGAAGCTATGAGAGCATACTTAGGTATAAAAATTCTATACCAACTAGTTAATCCCAAGAATCCCTCGACTTCTTTCACTATCTTTGGTTCAGGCCAATCTATGACTGCTTGGACTTCTGCGGAATCTAGAGAAATTCCGTATTTGGATACCAGAAAGCCCGAGTATTCAACATGGTCGACAAAGAAAGTGCATTTGCTCTTTTTTTGCAAAGAGTTGGTGCTTCCTTAGAATCTCAAGAACTTTACGGACGTGAGCTTCATGGTCAGCTGCATTCTTTAAGTAAATCAGAATATCATCAAAGAAAACAAGAACAAAATCATCCAAGTATTCTCTGAGAATGTCTTGCATTAGGCGATTGAATGTAGCTGGGGCATTAGGCGATTGAATGTAGCTGGGGCATTTCTCAATCCAAACGGCATGACAGTAAATTCATAGTGCCCATAACGAGTATTGATGGCTCTCTTTGGGATATCTTGATCATTAATCCTGATCTGGTAATACCCTGATTTGAGATCTATCTTTGTGAAGATCTAGGCTCCATTTAGCTTGTCTAGAAGCTCATCAATTCTGGGGATAGGATACTTATTCTTAACTGTCAGCTGATTGAGACCTCTATAATCCACACAAAGTCTTAACGTTCCATCCTTCTTTTTTTGAAAGAGAACTAGCGCTCCCCAAGGTGAAACACTGTGTCTTACAAACCCTTAATCTAACAGCTACCTACGCTGTGTCTTGAGTTCAATGGCTTTAGGGAGGACTGGCATTTTGTACGTGCGGCGTTGGGCTACTGGCTGAGCTCAGGGGGTCAATTCTATCTCATGATCTACTTCCCGAATAAGAGGCATCTTAGTTAGCTCTCCTGGGAATAAATCATCATACTCACTTAACCACTCTGGTTCTTTAGCCTTTAACTTTGTGTCTACCGGATTCATTTTGATAACATAAATGAGCTGCTTCTTTCTCACCAGTTACATTGCCATCTAGATTAAACTGAATAAGATCTGTCTCATGGTGAGTGAAAAGAATCTTCCCACTGGCCAATTCAACTTGCATAGGTTTCCCTGATTTCTGTTCTTCTAAGACTAGCTTACGCAAGCATCCTAGGGAAATAAATGAATGAGTACTGCTTGAATCAATCAAAAGCTTAAATGGCTTACCCGTATACTCAACTAGAGTATGGATGACAGAGAATTGATAATTTTGCCCTTGGTTTTCAATCGTGGCATAAATCTTACCTCTTTCCTCTTCCACTACTTCTACTATCATAACTGCTCTGGCTGCCAGATTGGGGTGGAACTCTTTCTCTTTGGTTACCCCAATTTTGGGAAGGAGTTCTGAGACTACTTTGAACAGAGATTGTTGAGCTAGAGTTCCTAGGATTGCCCTGATTTTGGCGAGACGGTTGACTGATACAAAGGGGTTGGTCTCTTCACTCTGGGTCCTTGACTTCCCTGTGCTCTTGACATGGTAGGAGTCGGGCAGTCTTTAAGCTGGTGACCGAAACCCTGACACCCAAAACACCTATTCTCACTTTTGAGCTCATCCCTCTAAATCCTTGAAAAAGGTGGGGCTCCTGAGAAAGTGTTCTAAGGGAAGGGTCCTCCTTCCCTTCTAAATCTACCAACATCTTGATTCTGATTAGGGCCTTGCTGCCTCTTTGGGGGCGGAAAGTTTGAAGCACTGCCCAGGGTTTGGAACCTATTAAAGTTTGAGGGTGCAGGCTTCGGTGGGACCTTAACAAGAAATGCTTTGGCAAAGTCCTTTGCCATTCTGACAGCTTCTGCCCCATTGTTTGATACTCGTTTGGCATTTTTTAGGTTGGGATCGGTGCAGGGCTTTACGAACATCCGGATCTAACTCTTTATCATCAAAGTAAGAGGATCCTGGTTACCTAGCACGGGTCGCGTCCATGATTCTGTTGACAAAACAATATTTTTGTCAACTGAACCTTGTCATCAGATTTATGACTATTTAATTTTTTGAGATTTATTTTGTAAACAAATAAATATTCCATCATAATTCTTGAAAACAAGATTCACTCTGATAAATTTGTTAACCAATATTCACAACCACAAAAACAATTTGGAATCTTTTGCAAAACATCATTTATTTTATCAAAAGTTTTTGATATAAACATAGAGCGTCTCGGCTCCAGAAGTCACCGCCTCAATCGTGTACGCATAAAAAGGCGATACTGCGATGGAGACATGCTATGATATACACGATTCATCACATTGATAATGGTGGCGAATTCTTCTCCTAGGAATAAAGCGGCTAAGAAGTCTAAAAATACGGCAAGAAAATCTAAAATTTTGGGGGTCAATGATTATAGAGTTAAACATAATGAATAACTCCTAGCCTTAACAAGATTATGGCTAGTGACATATTTTGTCTGAGTCTCTGACGTTGATTGGTATTGACGCGAATACTTCACCCTCCAGAGAACCACATATACTGACATCACTCTACTGGATCAAGAAAGTATAGATCCTCAAAGTGACGAGCAAGTCTCACTCTGCTTTCTCAGGTTGTAGCGGAATTGATGAGATTTTCTAAGGCAAAGGCGATCATATCCTGACTCTGGGGAGAGTCCAGGAATGCTAGACAATTTGGGGTATCCATCTAAAAATCCAGTTCAATTTATGAGTTTTCAATTTATGAAGTTCATTTCAAACATAATCTTAAAAAGTGAAAACATTATTTCCCAGATTTATTTTAAAATTTTAGGCAACTTCTCCAGCAGTTTTGTAAGTTTACAACACCGCTCTGATACGTTTTCTCTCTCTAGGCCAAAATAGGTAGAAACAAGATCTTTTATTTTTCTGAAAAGGGGATCGATTAAAGGGGAAGAAACTGGACATCTTGAGGGACTGGGGAGGAATCTTACAAAGATCTCATGGGTGGCACCTCCAATGCAAGAAGCAATGGTGGGAATGAATATGTGGACAATGGTGACAAAAGGAGAATCGACTTCTAAATGTATCATTACACACATTGATGGACCTAAGATGCATAATATTGACATGGATAGAGCTATGCCGTCAACCTCAAGGGATGTTGGAAAAGGCAAGCAAGTGGTGTACAACTTTGATGCGTAAACTATTGATGGATCTTGGAAGACTTCCAAAGCTCCCGTGAGAGTTGGTGGTAATCAAAGGAGTCATGCATCACAAGACAGGGATGAGTTCAAAGGTGTGAAGGAAAAAGCGAATCTCACCAAGTTCAAGGGTGAGGGCAATACCAATGAATATTATGAGAAGAATGGGTGAACAAAATGGAGATGTACTTTCAGCTCAACCCAAGGTCGAATCGAGCTAAAGTGTACTTTGTCCCTCTTCATCTCGAACGCTATGCCCGTACATGGTGGAGGAGCTTGTCTACTCATGGATATGAGATTACCACTTGGGAGGACTTCAAGGATGAAATGAAGGAAGCATTTTTGTACATCAACAAAAAGTAATATGTGCTTGGAATGATCTTGAGCAACGGGGGAAGAGTGTAAAGGAGTACACGCATCAATTCCTCAAACTATCCTTGCATGTAGATGCTGTGAGTGAGACATATAAGAAGGTCAAGTACATCAAGGGGCTCAAGTCAAACAGTGGAGCTGATGTAAATGCTCAACGGCCATCATCTCTCAAGGAAGCCATGGTGTTAGCCGATATCTATGAGGAGACGTATAGTCAACAATGGCAATCCAAAGTTTCCAAAGTTGATGCAGTCCCATCTTCAATGTAAAGACTCCTCCAAGCAATGCCATTCCAAAGTTTCCAAAACGGTGTATGGCAAGGGCACCAAATCAAATTTTAGGTTTGGTGGTGGTACTATGGGAAGTTGACTAATGGTGCACACGAGAAATGGTGATGAAGGAGGACTACATCAATGAGTTGCATAGCAAAGGTTTATGCTATAAGTGTGGAGAGAAATGGTCCAAGGAGCATTACAAGGTATGCAAGGCTAGAGACCTATCCTTGAGTATGATCTTGACCGAGTCGAATGGTGATGAACTTGAGGATGAGGAAGTAAAATTTGTGGATTTCAATGACAAATATGATGAAGAAGATGAACATGAAGCTGATGGTGAATTTCCTTTTGATCAAGGTGGACCCATGAAGAGAAATTCATTTGATGATGGTTTGCCTATGCATACTACAAGTGAATGCAAGAAAGATGCTATCCTTTGCACATTGTCACTTGATTCTTATGCCGATTGCAAGGGAACTAAGACATTGAGAATCAAGGCTATGATCAATGGTAGATAAGCACATGTACTTGTGGAGAACGGTAGTACGCATAACTTTGTCAATCAGAATTCCTTGTACAATTTCAAGTTGTACCCGGATGCTTTGGATGTATTGCATGTTGTGCAAATAACAAATGGGGAAAGTATGGATTGCACAATGGTGTGTAAGAACACAGAGGTGTTGCTTTCAAAGGATTATGCTTGCAAAGCTGATTTGTTAGTGTTGGACATGGGCCAATTGACTTAGTGTTGGGATGTGATTGGCTGTCCACACTTGGCACATTATCTATGAATTTGAAGAGGGGACTCATGAGATTTATGCATGAGAGAAGTCAAGTGTAACATACCCATCTTCATTAATAAATAAATGTCCATGTAATAGATGAATTTATGAGTTTTTATGGTATAAAAATCAATGATTTTATTAAATGAGCCATTTCTACTTAGAATCTTCAAATTTTGAGCCCAAATTTGGAATCTCCGCACGATTTTACCTTAATTTAGGATTTTAATGCATCCATGATCTTTAACACAAGTGTTGCAACAGCTTGCTTTAACTTAAAAAAACTTTTCTATTGAATTTTGGTCCAAACATATTTCAAAATAGAAAATAATAAACATTCAATAAAACCAGATAGTCCTAAGAAAGATCTGAGTGTAGTAATTTCTTATGGAACACACCATGCCAAGATCACCGCTACTTTCTTTGGATCCATCTTTACGCTTAGCACCAATATAATGTGTCCCAAATACTCAACTTCTTCTTGACATAGGAAAGTCTTTTATGAGTTACCTTATACATGCACAGCTTGTGAGTGCTACTTTTGTGAGCATATGATGAACGGGCTTATGAAAGTGTAAAGAGTTCTTCTATCTTTACTGTATATGTTCCAAGAATGAATAAAGTTTAAATCTTGTTCTTGTCTTGACCGTTACTCTCTTCGAAACTTTTTTAATTGGTGATTAATCTTAATTAAAAAATTTCTCTCAGTCTCATACTTGTGCATCTTGCGAAATTACCCCCAGTTTGCGAGATGAGGACATCTCGCGTTTTTCAAGTGGGAGAGAATGTAAGATTCCTCCCCAGCCTCTCAAAATGTCCAGCATCTTCCCCTGTAATCAATCCCTCTTCAGAAATATAAAAGACTTGTTTCTAACTGTTTTAACCTAGAGAGAGAAAATATTCTAGAGAGAGAATATTCATATTTTTAATATTTTTGGATAGAAAATTATCTCATCTTATTAAAATAAGTTCCCCTGAAACAGAAATTCAAAAAAGAACTTTCCAATGTGCAATTGGAATTAATTGGAAATGGGTATAAAGGACCTTAGCCTAAGGGTCTAGATTTTCAGAAATTTCTGGATTATGGTCCAATTAAGGTTCCTATGGGCCAATAGCATCAATCCATGTGTAGGGAGGAGATAAATCCAATTTGTAAAAGAAGATACCCAAAAATGAGTAAATGCTCACATAAGATGAAGAGTTGAAAATGTACAAGGTTTATTAGTAAAAAACTATGAGCAATATTAAAAATATGAGATATTTTGGGTATCCAAAAATGAGTAAATGCTCACATAAGATGAAGAGTTGAAAATGTACAAGGTTTATTAGTAAAAAACTATGAGTAATATTAAAAATATGAGATAATTTGGGTATAATGATTCCATTTTGACACATATGTAAGGAAGGGGAGTTCTTTAAAGGAGGTGCATATTTCACATAAGATGAAGAGTTGAAAATGTACAAGGTTTATTAGTAAAAAACTATGAGCAATATTAAAAATATGAGATATTTTGGGTATAATGATTCCATTTTGACACATATATAAGGAAGGGGAGTTCTTTAAAGGAGGTGCATATTTCACATGCTTGAATGAGTTTTAAACTCATAAAAATTGAGATATTTCATCTCTCCTCTCTCCTCATTCAAGTCTAGTTCCAAAAAGTTAGCTTAACTGACCTAAAAATGGTCAAATATTGACCAAACTGATTTAAAAAATTCTAGAATCAGTTTGTTTGGTTAGGAGCTCAATTTTTCCTATAAATAGAAGCCTCCCCCTTGTTGAAAAATATATAGTGTTTATGCATCGTTACTCCACTCCACCTAAGCCAAGAATTGTGAATTCATTAATAATTCACTAGTTTTTGGAGCTTCCCTCTTTCTTCAATCCCCATTGGTGGCTCCATCAACATACTTAACCAATTGATTGGTTGGGGGCCTCTACCGTGAACAAAGAATCAAGAAATTTGTAAGGTAATTAGTGAATTTTGATCATTTTTTATAATTTCTCAATGTTTCTCTCGTCTCAACCCCTCTCAAGCTTGAGAAGCTTAATTGGAATGGTTTTTGAATGCTATTGAAGTTAATTGATGAATGGTAGTGAAGAGTTACATAATTTGATGAATGCTATTGAAGTTAATTGATTAATGATAGTTAAGAATTACATAAATTTCTATTTATGCTTAATTCTAATGGTTTTTATGTAATTTCTCTCTCTCACTCAAGAAATGGTCATACTCATGACCCATTCTCAATCCAAATGAAGCTTTTCATAAAGCTTTTCCTTAATCCAAGATTAAGCTATGCTTGAGGCCAAATTAATGGCTTTTTTCTATGCTTTTAGTTTATGTATATTGATGATTCAATCCATTATGGATTGATGATCCAATTAGAGACCATTCTAATTATTTTCTTAATGATAAGCTTTATCCCTTAGAAAAATTAAGATTTATCAGTCATAGTAGCGGAGCTATGGCAAAATTTTTATAAAAATTACACATAAAATAATTTCATTCAAAGCATGAAAAGAGGACTTCCTACCATATTCTAGGAATTATCATCCTAGATTAATTGAAGATATTCATTGTAATCATAGAGAAATTGATTTTTATATTATGCATAATTGATTTTCATGCATAGAGGTATGCATAAAAGATTATTATTTTAACATAAAAGTGTTACTTTTATCATAATTAGATTTCATGCATAGAGGTATGCATAAAAGATTATTATTTTAATGTAAAAGTGTTACTTTTATCATATTTGAATTTCATGCATAGAGGTATGCATAAAAGATCATTATTTTAATATAAAAGTGTTACTTTTATCATATTTGAATTTCATGTATAGAGGTATGCATAAAAGATTATTATTTTAATGTAAAAGTGTTACTTTTAGCATAATGGTATGCATAAAAGATGATTATTTTATTATAAAAGTGTTACTTTTAGCATAATTGAATTTCATGCATAGAGGTATGCATAAAAGATGATTATTTTATTACAAAAGTGTTACTTTTAGCATAATTGAATTTCATGCATAGAGGTATGCATAAAAGATGATTATTTTATTACAAAAGTGTTACTTTTAGCATAATTGAATTTCATGCATAGAGGTATGCATAAAAGATGATTATTTTATTACAAAAGTGTTACTTTTAGCATAATTGAATTTCATGCATAGAGGTATGCATAAAAGATGATTATTTTATTACAAAAGTGTTACTTTTAGCATATTTGGATTTTATGCATAGAGGTATGCATAAAAGATGATTATTTTATTATAAAAGTATTACTTTTAGCATATTTGGATTTCATGCATAGAGGTATGCATAAAAGTTTATTATTTTATTATAAAAGTGTTACTTTTATCATATTTGGATTTCATGCATAGAGGTATGCATAAAAGTTGATTATTTTATTATAAAAGTGTTACTTTTATCATATTTGGATTTCTGCATAGAGGTATGCATAAAAGATATTCTTTTTATACATTATTGGCATACAACACATTTTTCCTGAGCACACCAAAAACTGTAAACAGCGTGTTTCATGCTTTAATAAATATTTACTATACACCAAAATGTCATCAATAAAATTCATTTCAAATTTACCTATGAATGGCCTAAAGACATCATTCATTAACAACATAAATGTGGTTGGCACATTAGTAAGCCCAAATAGCATTACAAGGTACTTGTAGTAACCAAAATGAGTACGAAAATTAGTAATTAATGCATACTTATAATAACCTTTATGTGATGCATCCTCCCCTCATGCATAAATTGCTAGACATGTGTTGCAAAGTCAATAAGAGGCTTCTTCCATGCATGCCATTCTTTCCCTAGCACAACATCAAAACGTGCTAGTCGAGTAATATCAAAGTTGAGCTCCTCAAACTAGGATTGAATCATGAGACCAAGGCCTACAATCTGTTGATCCCAAACCTCTGTTCCTTTGCAATCTACTAGCTCAAATGTGTATTGATATGGCAAGGGTTGATTTTTCAACTTTAACTTCTTGACAAGTTGAGAAATAACCACATTATGACTAGAGGCCGTATCGAAGAGTAGTTTCACTGGTTTCCCTTTAATCAAACCCTAAATTACAATAACCATGACTAGCCTCTAAAGATAAGATTGTATCCTACAGCCATAGGTGCCCATTTCTTAATTGACACTGAGTTGAAGTATCATCCAAAAAATCATCCTTGAGATCATCCCCACCGCAGTGATCTGAATCTACAGTAGGCTCAGTGGTCATATTTGTGGTCATATTTACAACTATGCTGCTTCTTTAATGGACAATCATGCCTTTGATGCTTGCCCATACAAGCATAGCATAAGACTTCATTCTTAGCTATCTCAAACTATTCAGGAGTACTTTAAGAGTGTAGCTTTATCTTCCCAAGTTGCATCCTCTTCAAGGTAATCTTTCCACTGTACTAGATGTTCTACAAGAGTTCTATTTCGGAGTTGCCTTTCTCTAGAATCTATGATCCTACTAGGCTATAATTCAAGGACTCCTTTTCTTGTTCATCATCAAGAATATGATCGAGACTGGGTACATAAAGTTTTAACAAACTTACATGAAATAAATTTTGGACTTTGATATGGGCTGGGAGCTGGAGTTTATAGGCACTTTTACCTAGACACTTGATAACTGTATAGGGACCACAATACCTAGGACTAAGCTTCTTATATTTCCCAACCAAGTGATAGAGAACTTTGTTTGGGGCGCACTTATAGAAGAACTTTGTCTCCTTCTGCGAAGATCCTTTTAGACCTCTTGGTGTCAGCATAATGCTTTTGCCGATCTTGAGCAGCTTTCATATCCTTTTGGATTGCCTTGGTCTGTTCCTCCTTCTCTTCGAGCATTTTCCTAGATGCCTCAACTCTTATGGTTGGATCAAAGAAATTTAGAGAAGATAATCATTCTTGCCCATAGAGTGCTTTGAATGGTGACATTCTTATGCTCTAATGATAAGATGTATTGTAGGTGAATTCTACCAAAGAAAGGTATTGAATCCATCATCTTGGTTCCCGTCCACAATATGCTCTGAGAATGTCTT
This sequence comes from Cibotium barometz, assembly GCF_041138505.1. Taxonomy (NCBI): domain Eukaryota; kingdom Viridiplantae; phylum Streptophyta; class Polypodiopsida; order Cyatheales; family Cibotiaceae; genus Cibotium; species Cibotium barometz. The sequence continues at coordinate 63,044,843 of NC_141051.1, forward strand.
CAATTACCTGATTAACTCTCTCAGTCTGGCCCCATCAGTCTCTAGATGATAAGCTATGCTGAAGCAAAGTTGAGTGCCCAAGGCTTGAAATAAGGACTGCCAGAACTTTGAAGTGAAGTCAGCATCTCAGTCCCTTACTATCCTCTTTGGGAGACCATGAAGTTTGAAGACTTCCTTAATGAATATTCGAGCAACATCAGAAGCTTTGAAGGTCTTCTTTGCTGGTATAAGGTGAGCTACTTTGATAAGTAAGTCCTTTCACCAAAATCGAGTCATGAAGTTTGAAGACTTCCTTGATGAATATTCAAGCAATATCAAAAGCTTTGAAGGTCTTCTTTTCTTGTATAAGGTGAGCTACTTTGATAAGTAAGTCCACTACTACCAGAATGGAGTCATATCCTCCTTGTACAGTGGGGAGACTTGTGACAAAATCCATTCTAATGCACTCCCACTTTATGTGGGGAATATAGAAGGGGGGTTGAAGTCTCCCAAGAATCTTAACTCTTTCAGCTTTGATCCTTTGGCATGAGAGACATTGCTTCAAGTACTGAAGGACATCATTTTTCAAGCCTGCCCAATGAAAGCTCCTTCTTATCGCATTTAATGTTTTTACATAGCCTGAGTGTCTTGCAACAAGACTATCATGAGCTTCATGGGGATTAGTTTCTTTAAAGCAGGATCATTAGGGGATACAAAGCCTGTGTGATTGAAGTAGAGGCTTCCTTCATGAGTGGAGTATCCCTTGATTAGATTCTTCTTTGAATTTCCCCCTTGTTCTACTAACTTCACCATCCTCTAATAATATGGATCATGAGATGAGACTTCTTTCACCTCGACTAGTATGAGATCATTTGGCATTGAAATTGCACTTAAGAAAGATTTGCAGCTAAGTGCATATGCTACCACATTATCTTTCCCAGGGTGGAATTTGATGTCAAAGTCATATTCTTGTAGAATTTCAATCTATCTCCTTTGTCGCATGTTGAGGTTAGGCTGGTTGAACATCCACACTTCAGACTTTTTTGGTCAGTTATAAGCTAGAATTTTCCCCCCAAGAGATAGTGTCTCCATAATTTAAGGCAATGAACAACTGCTAAGAGCTCCAAATCATGGGTGGCATAATTCGCTTCATATTTCTTCAGCTTGCCAGGAAGTATAAGTAATTGTCTTCCTTCTTGGCCTAAGACACCACCAAGTGCTAGACTACTAGCATCAGTAAACCACTTCAAATTCCTTGGTGAAATCAGGAAGTTTCAGGACTGGGGCGAAGTAATAATGACCTTGAGCTGATCAAAACTGTCTTGATGGATTGGCAGCCACACTATTTTGCAATCCTTCTTAAGAAGATCCGTTCAAAGAAAGGTGCAGCTACCAAGGCATAATCTTTGATAAAAATCCTATACCATCCTGTGATTCCCAAAAAACCACGAACTTCACAAACTCATTTAGGGAGTGGCCACTCCAGTATATCTTTGGTGGGGTCTACACTGAGATGACATATTTGGAGGCGATGAATCCAAGATACTCAATTTGATGAGTAAAGAAAGTACATTTGCTCTTCTTGGCAAAGAGTTTATGTCTGCACAGCAATTGCAAAACCCTACGCACATGCTTCTCATGCTCTTCCATTGATTTGGAGTAGATTAAGATGTCATTGATGGATATGAATGAATGAGATATGATGGGTGTAAATGGATGTGATGTAATTGAATGTGATGGATGAGAATTGATGTGGTGTCATGTGAATTGTGATGTGAATGATTATGATGTGATGAGAAAGGGAATACAGATGAAATAAATGAGGAATGATGTGGAAAGACGAGAGTTTGCTATAGAAACTGTATTTATGACCTGTGTTTAAAAAATGAATGTTTTATGTCAAGAATGCTGGGGAATCATTTTGACCGTCTTGTGAATGAGGTCATGGAGACCTAATCTGATAAAGTTACAATAGCTGACAGAGAGTTAATGGAGGATGTCTCGCGTAGCAAGGTCGGCGTCTTGACCAGTCCTCGGTTTGATTAAAATGGTGAGCTTCCGCCGGTACGGTGGATGAGGGACCAAGGAGTCGGCCTATGAGTGAAGGGCTAGGTGACTTGCGAAGGATCCTAGAGGGTGCTGACCATACGGTGCTCGGGCTCTGGGTCATCGAAGATACCCACACGTACGTTGTGGAAGAAATTGGAACAAGGAGTAAGAGTTGTTTTCTGAATTTAGGCATGGATCTAGTTGATTGGCCTTGCTGGTCCTCCAACGGATGAGTCCACAACTCTTTTATATGAATCCATTGGTTATTCTTGCTGATCTTTAATGGAGATTCCATTTTTCATATGTGAATATATTATTGGTTACTATGAGCTAGGAACTATCGAGACGAAAAGGCCCCTGAGTGGACGTGTGGTGAGCGTTCTAGTTACCAATGATGCCATAGATATACCGATGAAGGAATGATTGGAAATAAAGATTCAACTGGAGATTTTGAGGATTATGACCAATGATACTATGGTTTCATTAAATGATTATTTTAAAGATAGCCGATTCTATGAAAAAGGCAATTTCATATTGGGTGTGTAAGTGGTGTGACTAGTTTTAAGTTTGCATGAATATCCGGCTAGGGGGGGCCTAGGAACTCTTTTCCCTGGTACGCGGGACAAAACCTTACCAAATTCTTAATTGGATCCCATCACTACAGTAGTTGGGTGGTTGGCTAACCCATGGGACTGGATGGGGTTAGGCTGGATTGATGGATCCCTAAATTTGAGACTCAATTGTGTTATGGTACAATAGATGAAGTAAATCCTAGACAAAAATTGTTCTATGCAAAAGAATCAATGGCTGTGCCTCTCAATGAGGAAAAAAGCATTGGTCTCTATGATCCAAGTGCAATCTTTCCCTGATGTGGCTATGGGACTTATGGGTTTGGTCAGATCAGTTCAGTTAGTTAAGACTTTTTGACTACGTTAGAGAAACTTTATCCTGGAGAAATCGCCCGTGCTTTCCGGGCAATGGGAAGTTTTTCCGGGTTCGGTTTTGGAAGAACCGATGAATTAGTCTCTTGTTCGGATATCCGTGGTGGGGAGCGAGGCCTCGAGTGAGGGACCCTGGCCCATGCAAGAAGTGCTACTTCTGTTGGTAGCGGCCTTGCATTCGTTGCGTGGTGGGGACAAGGACCTTACAGTTGGTATCACAGCAAATTTGGCTAAAGTGGATCAATTGAGAAGCCAAAAATGTCAAAAATTGATGAAGTAGCAGTAAAAGGTTGAAATTGTGTGATAAGTTTATACAAATTATTATTCAAAGACTGAAATTCATAATTTGGTAATTGGGTCTTCAGATGGAAGTACCACAATTATACGGAATCCTTGACTGGCCTGAGGCCTAGACATGATGGTATTTACCTTATAATTCCAAGGACCCTGACTACCCGTATATACCGAGGGTAAAACTACATCTCTTTATTGGTAGTATATACCAGTAAATCTAAGATCTTGAAATTATAAGCAAAAATGCTATCGAGAATGATAAATTCGAATGTGGTTGATATGATTTTAAAATTCTGGTTAAGAACTGATGAGTTGATTTGGATTCTGATTGAAAAATGATGATTCTTGAATTTTGGTTGAAATGTAATAATTTGCTAAACAAAACCATAATGAGGATGAATGGGACGAGTCCCTGTGATGATGTTCATAACTAGAATGATGATAATGACTTTAGCAAATCACTATGCCATTAGTGGATTGTTCTAACAAATTGCTACTATTAACACTTAACTCAGTGGATCAAGTTAAGGGATGACAAATTAAAAAAATCTACATAATTAAAATCCCCACCATGAAGGACTGTTCCGATGGAAATTTTGGTCTAATGGACCATTATTATGCTAAAGATATGAATGAGATGTTCTGAATGAATTGTTATCTAATAATGATTTCTATATGAATATCTTTATCCCATGATTCTGTGAGGAACTGACCAATCTAAAGAACCCCAGAATCAGTTGAATCTAAAATTGGATTTGAATCATAAATAAAGGGACTTAACAAGAATTTTTGTATTGATAGGAGCATGGATCGAGATCGTCGTGGTAGAAATGGTACCCCCCAACTCGACGACGAGGAAGAGCTTGACTTGGATGTTTGTAAAACTCTTCAACTCTTCATAGATCGTAGCCTGGACCTTTCAAGGGTGAAGGGGAAAACTTGGGTGAGGCTGTGGAAAAGTGGATTGAAGCAATAGAAGAGTACTTTGATGTCACCGGTGTACAATGAGAAGAGAAAAATGGCTCTTGCAAGACTAAAGATAGAAGAAACAGCCAGAGTGGCATGGAGAAACCACTACAAGACAAAGCATCTGGATTGGAATACCCACACATGGAATGATCTTAAAAATTACCTAAGGACAAGGTTGTGTCCTCCTGGCTTTTTGGAAACAAAGATAAACAATTCTTAGGATTTAACCCAGGGGATTATAACTATTGAATTATATCACCAAGCGTTTACTCTCCTCCTCAAATTCTCACCACCGCTGGTGGATGAAGAACAGCTAATGGCCAGGTTCATTCGGGGACTGAACAAACCTTTGAATATCCTCGTGAAGAATGCCAAGCCAGTTTCCATGGCTGAAGCAGTGCGGAAGCAGTGCGGATGGCGAAGGATTTCACCAAGGCCTTTGATGTCAAAGTCCCGCCGAAGCCAGCACCATCACTCTTTCAAAAGGTTTTTAATTCTAGAAGGTGATTCCAACCTTCCGCCGCCTAAAAGATTTCACGGTCAAGCCCAGGATATGGGAAGTTCCAGAATGGAAGAAATGTCCTTTTTTCGAAACAACTCAATCCCCTGGAATTAAACTTCAGAAGTTCCACCCTTGAACAAGGGAGTGAAATGCTATAACTGTCAAGGATTTGGACATCACAGTATGGATTGCCCCCCAACACCTTTTGGATCAAGGTTTTCGAGGCAGGGAAATCAGGGATCAAGATTCCAGACTTCATCTCCTTCCTTCCACAGTAATCAGGTTTCTTTTTGCCAAAATCAAGAAAATCCCAGAGGTAGACCCTCGAAACAACCCGCAGTCTCAATCCAAAGTAATGCAAGACCTCCGCCTTAGAATAGGGGAAGGCAAAGAGAGATATTTCCAAATCAAGAAAATCCCAGAGGTAGACCCTCGAGCCAACCCGCAGTCTCAATCCAAAGTAATGCAAGACCTCCGCCTTAGAATAAGGGAAGGCAAAGAGAGATATTTCCAAATTGACCGTCCACTTTCAAGGCAGTAACGTTAGAAGTAATTGAAGAAGAAGAAGAAGATGAAAGAGATCATATTCCACCTGCGATATGAGGACATCTCGCATTTTTTAAGTGGGAGAGAATGTAAGATTCCTCCCCAGCCCTCAAGATGTCAAGTTTCTTCCCTTGTAATCAATCTTTTCAGAATTATAAAAGATCTTGTTTCTACTTGTTTTGGCCTAGAGAGAGAAAATATTCTATAGAGAGGTAACTCACTTCTTAGATATCTTCGGATGGAAAAATATCCTTTCTTATTAAACTAAACTCCCCCGAATCAGAAGTTTAAAAAGAATTTCCTAAGGTGCATTAGAAATAAATTATAATCTGCTCAAAAGGCCTTAGCCTAAGGGTCCAGATTTTCTAAAAATGTTGGATTAAGGTTCTGAGGGACTATTTAGATTAATCCAAATGTAGGGAGGAGATAAATTAAAGAAATAAAGAAAAACCTCCCAAAAATGAGTAAATACTCACATAAGATGAAGAGTGGACTAAGGACCAAGGAAAATAGTTTAAAAACTGATTTTTGACACCTCAAAATGGGGATTCCCCCTCATGAAGGAGGCACCTTTTTTCTCATCATTGCTTTCCATTTTAAATCAATAAAATGAGATATTTCATCTCTCCTCTCTCCTAATGCAAGTCTAGTTCCAAAAAGTAAGCTGAACTGACCCAAAAATAGTCAAAAATTGACAAAACTAATCTGGAAAATTCTAGAATCAGTTTGCTTGGTTTGAGGCTCACTTTTTTCTATAAATAGAAGCGGAGCCCTTTGTAAAAGCTTAATAGTGTTTATGCACTGTTACTCTACTCCTCCCCAGAGCCAAAAACATTGAATTCACTTGATATTTGACTTGTTTTTGACTAATTCCTCTACAAAGAATTGGTGGCCACTCTTGATCCAAACAAGAGTAGAACCCTCAATCCTTAAAACAAAAGGAAAGCTCACAAAACTCCATGTAAGTTATTAATTCTACTTTTTTTTAATCCTAATCTATGGTTTTCTGAATTCTTTGCTTTTTAATGTGATTATGGATTATAAGCCTTGATGAAAAGGCTTGCCCCTTCTCTTCATTAAGAATTTCAGTCTTTCTTTATCTTAAAATGAGTAACAAATAAAGTGAGTTAAACTTTTCCTATTTAGAAGTGAAAAATTGATTAGATTAGAGTGCTTTATTTCATCTTGGGATAAATTTTAAAGTAAATTTAGAATGTAAAAATTAAAAAATGGTCAGCCATACAAAGGAGGTTATGGCAAAATTTTCTTAAATTTTGTGGAAACAAGTTTTATCTTATGTTATTCAGAAAGAATAATCCCCACCGTTTGTGCATTCTAAAAGAAATTATTTTTATTTTAAAGTGTTATTCCTATTTTATGCATAAATAGATGTATAAAAGAATTTTCTTTTATTATAAAAGTGTTATTTTTATTAGATTCAATTTCTATGCATAGAAAGATGCATATTGGATATTTTTTTATTATAAAAGTGTCATTTTCATTAGATTCAATTTCTATGCATAGAAAGATACATATTGGATATTTTTTTTATATAAAAGTCCTATTTTCATTAGATTCAATTTCTATGCATAGAAAGATGCATATTGGAAATTTTTATTATAAAAGTGTCATTTTCATTAGATTCAATTTCTATGCATAGAAAGATGCATATTGGATATTTTTTTTATCAAAAGTGTTATTTTCATTAGATTCAATTTCTATGCATAGAAAGATGCATATTGAAAATTTTTATTATAAAAGTGTCATTTTCATCAGATTCAATTTCTACGCATAGAAAGATGCATATTGGAAATCTTTTTATTTTAAAATGTTATTCCTATTAAATTGATTCTGTGCATAAATAGATGCATAAAGAATTTTTATATCAAAATTATTAGATTCTCTTTAATTCTATGTTTAATTTCCATGAATATTTGATAAATGACTAAGTAAATACCCTGAGAGGGAAAATTCTATCGTTTCATATTCACTCGGTTTGTAAAGAGAAAATTCAGAAAATCTATGGAAGTTGAAATATTCAAATAAATGATTAATTTATTTGTCATCAAAATTGGTGATTAAATTAGAAATCAATTAAGTGAATATTCAATGAGTGAAATTCGATAAATTAGTAATTGAAATATCATCCCCTTTTCGAGAAAGATAATTCAGAAAGAAAAAGAGATGTGAGGTAAATAGAAGTGATGAGATGTGTGATGTAAATCAGATAGATGTGAATGAAGGGATGAATAGATGTGGTGTGAATAGAGGTGATGAGATGTGAGGTAAATAGATGTGAAGAGATGTGTGATGAGAATCACATAGATGTGAATGAAGGGATGAATAGATGTGATGTGAATAGAGGTGATGAGATGTGAGGTAAATAGATGTGAAGAGATGTGTGATGTGAATCAGACAGATGTGAATGAAGGGATGGATAGATGTGATGAGAATAGAGGTGATGAGATGTGAGGTGAATAGATTTGATGAGATGTGTGATGTGAATCCGATAGATGTGCGTGAATGCGTGGATGTGATGTGAATAGATGTGATGAGATGTGAATAGGGGTGAAGAGATGTGAGGTGAATAGATGTGATGAGATGTGAATAAGGGTGAAGAGATGTGAGGTGAATAGATGTGAGGTGAATAGATGTGATGAGATGTGATGTCATGTGAATCAGGATGTAAATGAATGATATGGGATGTGAGTGGATGTATGTGAAAGAATGGATGTGAATGTATGTAAAAGAATGTGATGTGGATGTGTATGCAAAGGAATGTGATGTGATGAAAAATGATGTGATGTGACATGATTAAATGTGGATGTGAAGTGATGAATGAACGAATGTGATGGATATGAATGAATGAGATATGATGGGTGTAAATGGATGTGATGGACGAGAATTGATGTGGTGCCATGTGAATTGTGATGTGAATGATTATGATGTGATGAGAAAGGGAATACAGATGAAATAAATGAGGAATGATGTGGAACAATGTGGAAAGACGAGAGTTCGCTATAGAAACTGTATTTATGACCTGGTTTCTAAAAATGACTATTTTATGTCAAGAATGCTAGGGAAGCATTTTGACCATCTTCTGAATGAGGTCGTGGAGACCTAATCTCATAAAGTTGCAACAGCTTTGACAGAGAGTCAATGGAGGATGTCTCGTGTAGCAAGGTTGCGACCGAGGTCTTGACCAGCCTCGATTCGATTAAAATGGTGAGCTTCCGGTACGGTGGATGAGAGACCAAGGAAGCGGCCTATGACTGAAGCGCTAGGTGACCTGCTATCCTAGAGGGTGCTGACCATACAATGCTCGGGCTCTGGGTCGCCGAAGATACCCACTGTACGTGCGTTGTGAAAGATATTGGAATAAGGAGTAAGAGTTATTATCTTAATTCGGGCATGGATCTGGTTGATTGGCCTTCCTGGTCCTCAATGGATGAGTCCATGGCTCTTTCATATGGATCTGTTGATTGATCTTGCTTATCTTTAATGGAGATTTTATTTTTGATATATGAATATATTACCGATTACTATGAGCTAGGAACTATCGAAAAGGCCCCTGAGTAGACAGGTGGTGAGTGTTCTGGTTGGTCAATGATGCCATAGATATACCGATGAAGGAATGATTGGAAATAAAGATTCAACTCGAAATTTTGAGGATTATGACCAATGATACTATGGTTTCATTAAATGATTGTTTAAAGACAGCGGATTCTATGAAAAAGGCAATTTCATAGTGGGTGTGTAAGTGGTGTGACTAATTTTAAGTTTACATGAATATCCGGCTAGGGGGCGTGGAAACTCTTTTCCTTGGTACGCGGGACAAAACCTAACCAAATTCTTAATTGGATCCCATCACTACAGTGGTTGGGTGGTTGGCTAACCCATGGGACTGGATGGGGTTAGGCTGGACTAATGGATCCCTAAATTTGAGACAATTCTGTTATGGTACAATAGATGAAGTAAATCCCGGACAAAAATTGTTCTATGGAAAAGAATCAACGGCTGTGCCTCTCAATGAGGAAAAAATCATTGGTCTCTATGATCCAAGTGCAATCTTTCCCTGATCTGACTATGGGACTTATGAGTTTGGTCAGATCAGTTCAGTTAGTTAAGACTTTTTGACTACATTAGAGAAAATTTATCCTAGAGGAATCGCACGTGCTTTCCAGGCAATGGGAAGTTTTTCCGGGTTCGGCTTTGGAAGAACCGATGGATTAGTCTCTTGTTCGGATATCGGTGGGCGAGGCCCCGATGAGGGACCCTGGCCCGTGCAAGAAGTGCTACTTCTGATGGTAGTGGCCGTGAATTCATTGCGCGGTGGGGACAGGGACCTTACAGCTCGTATTAGAGCAAATTTGGCTAAAGTGGATCAAATGAGAAGCCAAAAATGTCAAAAATTGATGAAGTAGCAGTAAAAGGTTGAAATTATGTGATGAATTCATACAAATTGTTATTCAGACTGAAATTCATAAATTGGTAATTGGGTCTGCAGATGGAAGTACCGCAATTATATGGAATCCCTAACTTGCTTAAGGCCTAGACATGATGGTATTTACCTTATAATTCCAAGTATCGTGACTACCCATATATTCCGAGGGTATAACTACAACTCTTTACTGGCAGTATATACGAGTAAATTTAAGATCTTGAAATTATAAGCAAAAATGATATCCACATGATAAATTCGAATGTGGTTGATATGATTTTAAAATTTTTGTGAGATCCCGGTCTCCACCGCGCAACGGATTCAAGGTGCTAGCAGCGGAAGTAGCACATCGTGCGCGGGTAGGGGTCTCACACTCGGGGCCTCGCCCCCCACACGGATATCCGGACAAGAGACTAATCCGTCGGTTTGTCCAAAACCGAAACCGGAAAAACTTCCTTTACCCAGAAAGCATGGGCGATTCCACCAGGATAACTCTTTACTCTAATGTAGTCAAGATCATTACTGATCAAACTGATCCGACTGCACCTCTAACGGTACTTGGTCAGATCAAGGAAGAAACTTGGACTTGGATCATTGGGATCAACGCTTTTTTCCCCATCAAGAGGCATAGCCGTTGATTCCTATCCATAGAATCTATGGGCATAATTCTGTTGGTTATTGCCGCACCTATCTCAGTGGTATGAGGTGATCTAACAAAAGGACCTCTGAGAGGCAAGCCAAAAACGGGGTAAAGGCATATCTTTTGATGAGGAAGAAAACACGCCAGTAAGAAGACCCGCTCAGAAAACCCAAGATATCTTGATCTCATGACGCAGTAGTATCGGGGACCCAAACCCAAGGCTTCAATAACCATGGCCAAGCGGACATTGTTACAAAAGTGCTGCTGACCCCAAGGTGTTACCCTAGTTATGTCTTGATAGGTCCGCCATTTGGTCTGAGCTACACACGTTCCCAAGTGAGGAAAAAGTGAGCGCTCATACTGTTCTATAAAATCTTTCTTCACACAGACTCACTTGCATCTTGAAGGTGAGAAATCATCATGGATAAAACTAATTCCTATTGCCAAGCCATGAAGGAGATTAAGAAGAAGGGAGATCGATGGAAGTAAGATTACTATGAGCGACAAGTAAAAGTTACGACTTATATAAAGGAAGGAGCTAGCGTAACTTAGAAGCCAACGGTATCTTGCCACTGAAGTTTTACCGTCTTTCCATGATTTGGGTTTGGCATATTTTTCTATAGAAGGCATTAAGAACTTTGAGATGAAGAGATAAAAGAAGTTCGTAGGCTAAGTCACCTACTTTCTTTGGTCCACAATATCTAGGGGATAACTACTTATACTCCCCTAGAGATAAAGAAATTCTTTTGGTCCGTATTCAAATGAAGACTATAACTGCTTCTTTGAATTCTCTGATTGTCCTCTTCTTATCTGTATATTGTCTCTGTCGATCCTGGGCAGCATTTATATCTTTATGAATTGCCTGCATCTGTTGCTCTAAGTTGCCAAGCATTTGACTGGTCATCTCGACCCTAATCAATGGGTCGGACCTAGTTAATGGAGTTAAGCAATCTTGTCCGAGAGACGGACCCTGATTAGATTGGTATGAAGGAATTGGTCTCTGAATTTGGGTTCTAGACTTCCCTGTGCCCTTTTCATGGTTGGAGTCGGGCAGTCTTTTAACTGATGGTCAAAACCTTGGCATCCAAAACACCGGTTCTCACTTCTGAATTCATCGTTCTGAATCTTTAAAACAGGTGGGCTCCTGAGAAGGTATTCTGGTAAAGTGTCTTCCCTTTTTAAACAGAATCTTTCTTTTATTTAGAGAGGGAATAATTATAAGATTCTTACTCCTGTATACCTCGAAGGCTGGGGGAGAAATCTTACATTCTACCCCATTTAAAAAGTGCGAGATGTCCTCATCTCACAAGTAGAGGATAACTCTTTTGCTTAAGATCCAATTATTCTGGGGTTCCTTATATTCTGGTCAACCCAACAGAATATGGGGATAAATATCCCTTATATAGAACTCATCTTTAAGTAACAATTCATTCAGATCATATCATTCATATCTTTAACACGATAATGGTCCATTAGACCGAAAAATTTCCTTCTAAACATTCCTCCACGGGAATTTTAGTTAAGCAAGTTCTCAATTTGTCATCCCTTAACTTGATCTACCGTCTCAAGTATTAACAGTAGCAATTTGACAGCACAATCCACTAATCTCATAGTGATTTGCTGAAATCATTATCATCATTTATCATTACAGGGACTCGTCCGAGTCATCCACATTGTGGTTTCGCTCAGCTTATTACATTTCAACCCATTTTCAGGGATCATCATTTTTCAATCAGAATCCAAATCAATTCATCAGTTCCCAAACAGAATTAAAAATCATATCAACCACATTCGAAATCATCATCTGGATAGCATTAACGCTTATAATTTCAAGTCTTAGATTTACTCGTATATAATGTTAGTAAAGAGCTACAGTTAAATTACGAATTTTTTAGTTTAAATATCAAATTGTATGAATTATATCACACAATTACAACCTTTTTGTGCGTCTTGATAAATTTTTGACATAATTGGCTCCTCAGTTGATCTTATTGGAGATCTATGACATAAGTCTGATAAACAGATTTTTCTTTATCCGATCGTCCGTAAACAATCACTTAAATAACAGGAAAAACATTTGTATATTTATATACAAGTTGCAATAAATACATAGAGTGGCTCGGCTCCAAAATTCAAAATCTCCTCGAGAGACGCATAAGACGACGGTACTGGGCCATAGTCATGCCCTGTTACATAATTTCTCTAATTGCGAAGGGAGCTATTATTTTCTCCTTAGGGATAAATCGACTGAAGAGTCTATAAACTCGGCAAGCAAGTCTGAAATTTTGAGGCGTTGAAAGATATAGAATGACACCACGCGTCATTTTCAGCTTTATCAAAATCATGGCCAATGAGAGGTTCTGCCTCATCATTGCATGCCGGTTGCAAGAGGCGTGGATATATAGCCCTGCAAACCACTTATGATGTTGTCTCTCCACTAGGTTAGGAAAATATAATTCCTCAAAATGGCGTGCGAGTCTTGTTGGGCTTGTTCGTGTTGAAGCGGAAGAGATGAGATGCTCGAAGGCAAATGCAATCATATCTTGAGACTGGGTGAGGTTGGGAATACCAGATAAATGGGGAACTTCCATCTATAAAAATAATTTCTTTGATTAAAATTTCTTCATTAAAGAAGCTTACGGAATGAAAATACATTATGAAAATGCTGTTTCTGAATTCTTATTACCAATTTCAGATAAGAATTTAATTATCTTTATTAGCTTTCAATTTCGCTCTGATACCAACTGTGAGATCCTGGTCTCCACCGCGCAACGGATTCAGGGTGCTAGCAGCGGAAGTAGCACATCGTGCGCGGGTAGGGGTCTCACACTCGGGGCCTCGCCCACCCCGGATATCTGGACAAGAGACTAATCCGTCGGTTTGTCCAAAACCGAAACCAGAAAAACTTCCTTTACCCGGAAAGTACGGGCGATTCCACCAGGATAACTCTTTACTCTAACGTAGTCAAGATCATTACTGATCAAACTGATCCGACTGCACCTCTAACAGTACTTGGTCAGATCAAGGAAGAAACTTGCGCTTGGATCATTGGGATCAACGCTTTTTTCCCCATCAAGAGGCACAGCCGTTGATTCCTATCCATAGAACAATTACTATCCAAGATTTACTTCATCTATCGTAATAATAGAAATTAAATCTCGATTTACGGATCCATCAATCCAGCCTAACCCCATCCAGTCCCATGGCTTAACCACTGTAGTGATGGGATCCAATTAAGAATTTGGTTAGGTTTTGTCCCGGGTACCAAGGAAAAGAGTTCCAAGGTTCCCTAGCCGGAAGTTCGTGCAAACATAAAATTAGTCACACCACTTACACACCCAATATGAAATTGCCTTTTTCTTAGCATCAACTAGCTTTAAAACAATCCTTTTTCTTAGCATCAACTAGCTTTAAAACAATATGAAATTGCCTTTTTCTTAGCATCAACTAGCTTTAAAACAATCCTTTAATAAAACCATTATGTCACTGATGACAATCCTCAAAGTCTCTGGTTGAATCCTTATTTCTAGTCATTCTTTCATCGGTGTACTTATGGCATCATTGGCAACCAGAACGCTCACCACCTCTTCTCTCAGGGGCCTTTTCCATAGTTCCTAACTCATAGTAACCGGCAATATATTCATATAATAGACTGGAATCTCCGTGGAAGATCAGCAAGATCAACCCACAGATCCATATAAAAGAGCCATGGACTCATCCGTTGAGAACCACCAAGGTCAATCAACCAGATCCATGCCCGGTTTCACAAAACAATTCTTATTCTTTATTCCAATATCTTCCACGATGCACGTGTGGGTATCTTTGGCGACCTAGAGCCCGAGCACCGTATGGTCAGCACCCTCTAGGATCCTTCGCAGGTGACCTAGCGCTTCACTCATAGGCCGCTTCCTTGGTCCCTCATCCACCGTACCGGAAGCTCACCATTTAAATCGAACCGAGGCTGGTCAAGACCTCGATCGACCTTGCTACGCGAGACGTCCTCCATTGACTCTCCGTCAGCAGTTGCAACTTTATCAGTTCGGTCTTCATGACCTTAATCCTCAAGACGGTCAAAATGTTTCCCCAGCATTCTTGACATAAAACAGTCATTTACAAACAGTCACAAAATACAGTTTCTATAACGAACTCTCGTCTTTCCATATTATCCACTCTTGGACCACATTACTTATTCCACATTCCATTCAATGTGTACTCGTTCTCATCCATTCACTCATATAGATTACACATTATCTCACATACACCTTCATCTTCATTATTCTACATACATATCCATGTTCGTACGTCCACATCATACATCCAATTTCACATTCATACATACGCATCTACATGCATACATCCACATCCACATTCATACATCCATACTTCTATTTCCACATCCACACATCCACATTCACATTCATACATCCACATTCACATGCATACATCCATTTTCACATCCTCATTCATACATCCACATTCACATACATACATCCACATCCGTATCTACATCCATACATCCACATCTACCTCTTCATTCACATTCACATCCATACATCCACATCTACATACATACATCCATTTTCACATCCTCATTCATACATCCACATCCATATACATACATACATCCATTTTTCACTTCCTCATTCATACATCCACATCCACATACATACATACACATCCGTATCTACATCCATACATCCACATCCACATCCACATTCACATTCATACATATATATCTACATGTATACATCCACATCACATTCATACAACCATATTACATCCATTCTCGTCCTAACACATCCCATATACATCTTAACACATCCTAACTCATCTTAACACATTCTATCACATCTCATACACATCTAACACATTCTATCACATCTCATACACATCTTTTCACATCTCATACACCTCTTATCACATCCTATCACTTCCCATACGCATCTTATCACATCTTATCACATCTCATACACCTCTTATCACATCTTATCACATTTCATATCTTTTTTAAGAGAATTCTTATATTTGATATAAGATTTCTCTACACATTTATTTATGCATAAATTTCATTTAACACTTTCGAAACAAAAATCAATCTTTTATACATCTTCTTATGCATAAATTCAATTTGGTAGGAATTACACTTTTAGAATAAAAGAATTTCTCTTATGCATCTAAGTTATGCATAAAATCCATTTATGATGAAAATCACACTTTTAGTATAAAAAGAATATCTTTTATGCATACCTCTATGCATGAAATCCAAATATGATAAAAGTAACACTTTTATAATAAAATAATCAACTTTTATGCATACCTCTATGCATGAAATCCAAATATGCTAAAAGTAACACTTTTGTAATAAAATAATCATCTTTTATGCATACCTCTATGCATGAAATCCAATTATGCTAAAAGTAACACTTTTGTAATAAAATAATCATCTTTTATGCATACCTCTATGCATGAAATTCAATTATGCTAAAAGTAACACTTTTGTAATAAAATAATCATCTTTTATGCATACCTCTATGCATGAAATTCAATTATGCTAAAAGTAACACTTTTGTAATAAAATAATCATCTTTTATGCATACCTCTATGCATGAAATTCAATTATGCTAAAAGTAACACTTTTATAATAAAATAATCATCTTTTATGCATACCTCTATGCATGAAATTCAAATATGATAAAAGTAACACTTTTACATTAAAATAATAATCTTTTATGCATACCTCTATGCATGAAATTCAAATATGATAAAAGTAACACTTTTACATCAAAATAATAATCTTTTATGCATACCTCTATGCATGAAATCTAATTATGATAAAAGTAACACTTTTATGTTAAAATAATAATCTTTTATGCATACCTCTAGATGCATGAAAATCAATTATGCATAATATAAAAATCAATTTCTCTATGATTACAATGAATATCTTCAATTAATCTAGGATGATAATTCCTAGAATATGGTAGGAAGTCCTCTTTTCATGCTTTGAATGAAATTATTTTATGCGTAATTTTTATAAAAATTTTGCCATAGCTCCGCTACTATGACTGATAAATCTCAATTTTTCTAAGGGATAAAGCTTATCATTAAGAAAATAATTAGAATGGTCTCTAATTGGATCATCAATCCATAATGGATTGAATCATCAATATACATAAACTAAAAGCATAGAAAAAAGCCATTAATTTGGCCTCAAGCATAGCTTAATCTTGGATTAAGGAAAAGCTTTATGAAAAGCTTCATTTGGATTGAGAATGGGTCATGAGTATGACCATTTCTTGAGTGAGAGAGAGAAATTACATAAAAACTATTAGAATTAAGCATAAATGGAAATTTATGTAACTCTTCACTACCATTCATCAATTAACTTCAATAGCATTCAAAAACCATTCCAATTAAGCTTCTCAAGCTTGAGAGGGGTTGAGAAGAGAGAAACATTGAGAAATTATCGAAAATGATCAAAATTCACTAATTACCTTACAAATTTCTTGATTCTTTGTTCACGGTAGAGGCCCCCAACCAATCAATTGGTTAAGTATGTTGATGGAGCCACCAATGGGGATTGAAGAAAGAGGGAAGCTCCAAAAACTAGTGAATTATTAATGAATTCACAGTTCTTGGCTTAGGTGGAGTAGTAACGATGCATAAACACTATATACTTTTCAACAAGGGGGAGGCTTCTATTTATAGGAAAAATTGAGCTCCTAACCAAACAAACTGATTCTAGAATTTTTTAAATCAGTTTGGTCAATATTTGACCATTTTTAGGTCACTTAAGCTAACTTTTTGGAACTAGACTTGAATGAGGAGAGAGGAGAGATGAAATATCTCAATTTTTATGAGTTTAAAACTCATTCAAGCATGTGAAATATGCACCTCCTTTAAAGAACTCCCCTTCCTTACATATGTGTCAAAATGGAATCATTATATCCAAAATATCTCATATTTTTAATATTGCTCATAGTTTTTTACTAATAAACCTTGTACATTTTCAACTCTTCATCTTATGTGAAATATGCACCTCCTTTAAAGAACTCCCCTTCCTTACATATGTGTCAAAATGGAATCATTATACCCAAAATATCTCATATTTTTAATATTACTCATAGTTTTTTACTAATAAACCTTGTACATTTTCAACTCTTCATCTTATGTGAGCATTTACTCATTTTTGGATACCCAAAATATCTCATATTTTTAATATTGCTCATAGTTTTTTACTAATAAACCTTGTACATTTTCAACTCTTCATCTTATGTGAGCATTTACTCATTTTTGGGTATCTTCTTTTACAAATTGGATTTATCTCCTCCCTATACATGGATTGATGCTATTGGCCCATAGGAACCTTAATTGGACCATAATCCAGAAATTTCTGAAAATCTAGACCCTTAGGCTAAGGTCCTTTATACCCATTTCCAATTAATTCCAATTACACATTGAAAAGTTCTTTTTTGAATTTCTGTTTCAGGGGAACTTATTTTAATAAGATGAGATAATTTTCTATCCAAAAATATTAAAAATATGAATATTCTCTCTCTAGAATATTTTCTCTCTCTAGGTTAAAACAGTTAGAAACAAGTCTTTTATATTTTTGAAGAGGGATTGATTACGGGGGAAGATGCTGGACATTTTGAGAGGCTGGGGAGGAATCTTACAATTTTGGTTGAGAACTGATGAGTCGATTTGGATTCTGATTGAAAAATGATGATTCTTGAATTTTGGTTGAAATGTAATAAGCTGAACAAAACCACAATGAGGATGAATGGGACGAGTCCCTGTGATGATGTTCATAACTGGAATGATGATAATGACTTCAGCAAATTACTATGAGATTAGTGGATTATGCTGACAAATTGCTACTGTTAACACTTGACCTAGTGGATCAAGTTAAGGGATGACAAATTAAAAAAAATATGTATAATTAAAATCCCCATGGAGGACTGTTCAGATGGAAATTTTGGTCTAATGGACCATTATTGTGTTAAAGATATGAATGAGATGTTCTGAATGAATTGTTATCCGATAATGAGTTCTATATGAATATCTTTATCCCATGATTCTGTGAGGAACTGACCAATATAAAGAACTCCGGAATCAGTTGAAGCTAAAATTGGATTTGAATCATAATTAAAGGGACTTAACAAGAATTTCTGTATTGATAGGAGCATCGATCGAGATCGTCATGGTAGAGATGATAACCCCCAACTCGACGAGGAAGAGATCGACTTGGCTGTTCGTAAAACTCTTCATAGATCACAGCCTGGACCTTTGAGGGTGAAGGGGAAAACTTGGGTGAGGCTGTGGAAAAGTGGATCGAAGTAATGGAAGAGTACTCCGATGTCACCGGGTACAATGAGAAGAGAAAAATGGCTCTTGCAAGACTGAAGATCGTAGAAACAGACAAAGTGGCATGGAGAAACCACTGTGAGACAAACTGTCTGGATCGGAATACCCAGACATGGAATGATCTCAAAAATTACCTAAGGACGAGGTTCTGTGCTCCCGGCTTTTTGGAAACAAAGATGAACGAATTCTTAGAATTAACCCAGTGGAGTAGAACTATTGAATTATACACCAAGCGTTTGCTCTCCTTCTCAAATTCTCGTCACCGCGAGATGAAGAACAGCTGATGGCCAAGTTCATTTCGGCGACTGAACAAACCTTTGAATATCCTAGTGAAGAATGCCAAGCCAGTTTCCATGGCTGAAGCGGTGCGGATGGCAAAGGATTTCACCAAGGCCCTTGATGTCAAAGTCCCGCGCCGAAGCCAGCACCATCACCTTTCAAAAGGTTTTTATTTCTAGAAGGTGATTCCAACCTTCTGCCGCCTAAAAGATATCAGGGTCAAGCCCAGGATATGGGAAGTTCCAGAATGGAAGAAATGTCCTTTTTCCGAAACTCATTCCCCTGGAATTCAACTTCAAAAGTTCCACCCTTGAACAAGGGAGTGAAATGCTATAACTGTCAAGGATGTGGACATCACAGTATGGATTGCCCAACACCTTTTGGATCAAGGTTTTCGGGGCTGGGAAATCAGGGATCAAGATTCCACACTCCAGCTCTTTCCTTCTAGAGTAATCAGGTTTCTTTCCGCCAAAATCAAGAAAATCCCAAAGGTAGACCCTCTAATCAACCTGCAGTCTCAATCCAAAGTAATGCAAGACCTCCGCCTCAGAATAGGGGAAGGCAAGGAGAGATATTTCCAAATTGACCGTGCACTTCCAAGGCAGTATTGAAGAAGAAGAGAAGATGAAAGAGATCATACTCCACCTACGAGATGAGGACATCTCACATTTTTTAAGTGGGAGAGGATGTAAGATTTCTCCCCAGCCCTCAAGATGTCCAGTTTCTTCCCCTGTAATCAATCCCCTTTTCAGAATAATAAAAGATCTTGTTTTTACCTGATTTCACCTAGAGAGAGGTATTTCACTTCTTAGATATCTTTGAATTGAAAAATATCCTTTCTTATTAAACTAAATTCCCCCAAATCAGAAGTTTAAAAAGAATTTCCTAAGGTGCATTAGAAATAAATTATAATCTGCTCAAAAGGCCTTAGCTCCATATTTTCTAAAAATGCTGGATTAAGGTTCTGAGGGACTATTTAGATTAATCCAAATGTAGGGAGGAGATAAATTGAAGAAATAAAGAAAAACTCCCAAAAATGAGTAAATACTCACATAAGATGAAGAGTGGACTAAGGACCAAGGAAAATAGTTAAAAACTGATTTTTGACACCTCAAAATGGGGATTCCCACTCATGAAGAAGGCGCCTTTTTTCTCATCATTGCTTTCTATTTTAAATCAATAAAATGAGATATTTCATCTCTCCTCTCTCCTAATTCAAGTCTAGTTCCAAAAAGTAAGCTGAACTGACCCAAAAATAGTCAAAAATTGACCAAATTGATCTGGAAAATTCTAGAATCAGTTTGCTTGGTTTGAGGCTCACTTTTTCCTATAAATAGAAGCCTCCCCCTTTGTAAAAGCTTAATAGTGTTTATGCACTATTACTCTACTCCTCCCAGAGCCAAAAACATTGAATTCACTTGTTTTTGACTAATTCCTCTGCAAAGAATTGGTGGCCACTCTTGATCCAAACAAGAGTAGAACCCTCAATCCTTCAAGAAAAAGGAAAGCTCACAAAACTCCATGTAAGTTATTAATTCTACTTTTTTTTAAAATCCTAATCTATGGTTTTCTGAATTCTTTGCTTTTTAATGTGATTAGGGATTATAAGCCTTGATGAAAAGGCTTCCCCCTTCTCTTCATTCAGAATTTCGGCCTTTCTTTTATCCTTAAATGTGTAACAAATAAAGTGAGTTAAACTTTTCCTATTGATTACTCTTTAGAAGTGAAAAATTGATTAGATTAGAGTGCTTTATTTCATCTTGGGATAAATTTTAAAGTAAATTTAGAATGTAAAAATTGAAAAATGGTCAACTATACAAAGGAGGTTATGGCAAAATTTTCTTAAATTTTGTGGAAACATGGTAAAATTTTCTTAAATTTTGTAGAAATAAGCTTTATCTTATGTTATTCAAAAAGAATAATCCCCACCGTTTGTGCAGTCTAAAAGAAATTCTTTTTATTTTAAAAGTGTTATTCCTATTTTATGCATAAATAGATGTATAAAAGGATTTTCTTTTATTATAAAAGTGTTATTTTCATTAGATTCAATTTCTATGCATATTGGATATTTTTTTATTATAAAAGTGTCATTTTCATTAGATTCAATTTCTATGCATAGAAAGATGCATATTGGATTTTTTTTAATTATAAAAGTGTTAGTTTCTTTAGATTCAATTTCTATGCATAGAAAGATGCATATTGGAAATTTTTATTATAAAAGTGTCATTTTCATTAGATTCAATTTCTATGCATAGAAAGATGCATATTGGATATTTTTTTTATATAAAAGTGTTATTTTCATTAGATTCAATTTCTATGCATAGAAAGATACATATTGGAAAGTTTTATTATAAAAGTGTCATTTTCATCAGATTCAATTTCTATGCATAGAAAGATGCATATTGGAAATCTTTACATTAAAAGTGTTATTCCTATTAAATTGATTTTATACATAAATCGATGCATAAAGAATTTTTAGATCAAAATTAGATTCTCTTTAATTCTATATTTAGTTCGATCAAATCAGTTCAGTTAGTTAAGACTTTTTGACTACGTTAGAGAAAATTTATCCTGGAGGAATCGCATGTGCTTTCCGGGCAATGGAATTTTTTTTTGGGTTTTTTTGGGTTCGGTTTTGGAAGAACCAATGGATTAATCTCTTGTCCAGATATCCGTGGTGGGTGAGGTCTCGAGTGAGGGACCCTGGCCCGCACAAGAAGTGCTACTTCCGCTGGTAGCGGTCTTGAATTCGTTGCGCGGTGCAGACAGGGACCTTACAGCTGGTGTCAAAGTAAATTTGGCTAAAGTGGATCAACTGAGAAGCCAAAAATGTCAAAAATTGATGTAGTAGTAGCAGTAAAAGGTTGAAATTGTGTGATAAATTCATACAAATTGTTATTCAGATTGAAATTCATAAATTGGTAATTGGGTCTGCAGATGGAAGTACCGCAATTATATGGAATCCCTTACTTGCTTGAGGCCTAGACATGATGGTATTTACCTTATAATTCCAAGTACCGTGAACAAATTAAAAAAATATGTATAATTAAAATCCCCATGGAGGACTGTTCAGATGGAAATTTTGGTCTAATGGACCGTTATTGTGTTAAAGATATGAATGAGATGTTCTGAATGAATTGTTATCCGATAATGAGTTCTAATTGAATATCTTTATCCCATTCTGTGAGGAACTGACCAATCTCTAAAGAACCCCAGAATCAATTGAAGCTGAAATCGGATTTAAATCATAATTAAAGAGACTTAGTAAGAATTTTCGTATTGATAGGAGCATCGATCGAGATCGTCGTGGTGAAGATGATAACCCCCAGCTCGACGAGGAAGAGATCGACTTGGATGTTTGTAAAACTCTTCATAGATCGCAGCCTGGACCTTTCAGGATGAAGGGGAAAACTTGGGTGAGGCTATGGAAAAGTGGATCGAAGTAATGGAAGAGTACTTCGATGTCATCGGGTACAATGAGAAGAGAAAAATGGCTCTTGCAAGACTGAAGATAGTAGAAACAGACAGAGTGGCACGGAGAAACCACTGCGAGACAAACCGTCTGGATCGGAATACCCAGACATGGAATGATCTCAAAAATTACCGAAGGACGAGGTTCTGTCCTCCCGGCTTTTTGGAAACAAAGATGAACGAATTCTTAGAATTCACCCACCAGTGGAGTAGAACTATTGAATTATATCACCAAGTGTTTGCTCTCCTCCTCAAATTCTCGTCACCGCTGGATGAAGAACAGCTGATGGCCAAGTTCATTTCGGGGACTGAACGAACCTTTGAATATCCTGGTGAAGAATGCCAAGCCAGTTTCCATGGCTAAAGCAGTGCAAATGGCGAAGGATTTCACCAAGGCCTTTGATGTCAAAGTCCCGCCGAAGCCAGCACCATCACCTTTCAAAAGGTTTTTATTTCTAGAAGGTGATTCCAACCTTCCGCCGCCTAAAAGATATCAGGGTCAAGCCTAGGATATGGAAAGTTCCAGAATGGAAGAAATGTCCTTTTTCCGAAACTCAATCCCCTGGAATTAAACTTCAAAAGTTCCACCCTTGAACAAGGGAGTGAAATGCTATAACTGTCAAGGATGTGGACATCACAATAGGGATTGCCCAACACCTTTTGGATCAAGGTTTTCGGGGCTGGGAATTTAGGGATCAAGATTCCAGACTCCAGCTCTTTCCTTCTAGAGTAATCAGGTTTCTTTCCACCAAAATTAAGAAAATCCCAGAGGTAGACCCTCTAATCAACCCGCAGTCTCAATCCAAAGTAATGCAAGACCTCCGCCTCAGAATAGGGGAAGGCAAAGAGAGATATTTCCAAATTGACCGTGCACTTCCAAGGTAGTATTGAAGAAGAAGAAGAAGATGAAAGAGATCATACTCCACTTGCGAGATAAGGACATCTCGCATTTTTTAAGTGGGAGAGAATGTAAGATTTCTCCCCAGCCCTCAAGATGTCCAGTTTCTTCCTTCCCTTTTCAGAATAATAAAAGATCTTGTTTCTACCTGATTTCGCCTAAAGAGAGGTATTTCAATTCTTAGATATCTTTGAGTTGAAAAATATCCTTTCTTATTAAACTAAATTTCCCCGAATCAGAAGTTTAAAAAGAATTTCCTAAGGTGTGTTAGAAATAAATTATAATCTGCTCAAAAGGCCTTAGCCTAAGGGTCCATATTTTCTAAAAATGTTGGATTAAGGTTCTGAGGGACTATTTAGATTAATCCAAATGTAGGGAGGAGATAAATTGAAGATATAAAAAAAAACCCCCCAAAAATGAGTAAATCCTCACATAAGATGAAGAGTGGACTAAGGACCAAGGAAAATAGATAAAAACTGATTTTTGACACCTCAAAATGGGGATTCCCCCTCATGAAGGGAGCGCCTTTTTTCTCATCATTGCTTTCTATTTTAAATCAATAAAATGAGATATTTCATCTCTCCTCTCTCCTAATTCAAGTCTAGTTCCAAAAAGTAAGCTGAACTGACCCAAAAATAGTCAAAACTTGACCAAATTGATCTGGAAAATTCTAGAATCAGTTTGCTTGGTTTGAGCCTCACTTTTTCCTATAAATAAAAGCCTCCCCCTTTATAAAAGCTTAATAGTGTTTATGCACTATTACTCTACTCCTCCTAGAGCCAAAAACATTGAATTCACTTGTTTTTAACTAATTCCTCTACAAAGAATTGGTGGCCACTCTTGATCCAAACAATTGTAGAACCCTCAATTCTTCCAGAAAAATAAAAGCTCACAAAACTCCATGTAAGTTATTAATTCTACTTTTTTAAAAACCCTAATCTATGGTTTTCTGAATTCTTTGCTTTTTAATGTGATTATGGATTATAAGCCTTGATGAAAAGGCTTCCCCCTTCTCTTCATTAAGAATTTCGACCTTTCTTTCTTCCTAAAATGTGTAACAAATAAAGTGAGTTAAACTTTTCCTATTGATTACTCTTTAGAAGTGAAAAATTGATTAGATTAGAGTGCTTTATTTCATCTTGGGATAAATTTTAAAGTAAATTTAGAATGTAAAAATTGAAAAACGGTCAACTATACAAAGGAGGTTATGGCAAAATTTTGTTAAATTTTGTGGAAACATGGTAAAATTTTCTTAAATTTTGTAGAAATAAGTTTTATCTTATGCTATTCAAAAAGAATAATCCCCACTGTTTGTGCGTTCTAAAAGAAATTCTTTTTATTTTAAAAGTGTTATTCCTATTTTATGCATAAATAGATGTATAAAAGGATTTTCTTTTATTATAAAAGTGTTATTTTCATTAGATTCAATTTCTATGCATAGAAAGATGCATATTGGATATTTTTTACTATAAAAGTGTCATTTTTATTAGATTCAATTTCTGTGCATAGAAAGATGCATATTGGATTTTTTATTATTATAAAAGTGTTATTTTCTTTAGATTCAATTTCTATGCATCGAAAGATGCATATTGGAAATTTTTATTATAAAAGTGTCATTTTCATTAGATTCAATTTCTATGCATAGAAAGATGCATATTGGATATTTTTTTATATAAAAGTGTTATTTTCATTAGATTCAATTTCTATGCATAGAAAGATGCATATTGAAAATTTTTATTATAAAAGTGTCATTTTCATCAAATTCAATTTCTATGCATAGAAAGATGCATATTGGAAATCTTTACATTAAAAGTGTTATTCCTATTAAATTGATTTTAGGCATAAATAGATGCATAAAGAATTTTTATATCAAAATTAGATTCTCTTTAATTCTATGTTTAGTTCGGTCAAATCAGTTCAGTTAGTTAAGACTTTTTGACTACGTTAGAGAAAATTTATCCTGGAGGAATCGCATGTGCTTTCCGGGTAATGGGAATTTTTTTCGGGTTTTTTCGGGTTCGGTTTTGGAAGAACCGATGGATTAGTCTCTTGTCCAGATATCCATGGGCGAGGCCCTGAGTGAGGGACCCTGGCCCGCGCAAGAAGTGCTACTTCCGCTGGTAGCGGTCTTGAATTCGTTGCACGGTGGAGACAGGGACCTTACAGCTAGTATCAGAGTAAATTTGGCTAAAGTGGATCAACCGAGAAGCCAAAAATGTTAAAAATTGGTATAGTAGTAGCAGTAAAAGGTTGAAATTGTGTGATAAATTCATACAAATTGTTATTCAGATTGAAATTCATAAATTTGTAATTGGGTCTGCATATGGAAGTATTGCAATTATATGGAATCCCTTACTTGCTTGAGGCCTAGACATGATGGTATTTACCTTATAATCCCTTACTTGCTTGAGGCCTAGACATGATGGTATTTACCTTATAATTCCAAGTACCGTGACTATAAGATTCTCCTCCAGCCTTCGAGGTATACAGGAGTAAGAATATCCCTTTTTGATCTTATAATTATTCCCTCTCTAAAATAAAAGAAAGATTCTGTTTAAAAAAGGAAGACCCTTTCCCTAGAATACTTCTCAGGAGTCACGCCTGTTTTAAGGATTCAGAACAATGAGTTCAGAAGTGAAAATCGGTGTTTTGGATACCAAGGTTTTGGTTTTCATTCGAGTACGGCCCAAAATAAGTCCTTTATCTCTTGGGGAGTATAAGAAGTTATCCCCCAGATATTGTGAGCCTTATATCTGAATTCAATGAAAGTAGGTGACAGCCTACAAGCTTCTTTTACCTCCTCATCTCAAAGTTCTTAATGTATTTCATAGAAATATGTGCCAAACCCAAATCATGGAAAGACGGTAAAACTTCAATGACAAGATACCGTTGGCTTCTAAGTTACGCTAGCTCCTTCCTTTATATAAGTCGTAACTTTTACCTGTCGCTCACAGTAATCTTACTTCCATCGATCTCCCTTCTTCTTAATCTTCTTCATGGCTTGGCAACAGGAATTAGTTTTATCCATGATGATTTCTCACCTTCAAGACGCAAGCGAGTCTGTGAAGAAAGATTTTATAGAACAGTATGAGCGCTCACTTTTTCCTCACTTGGGAACTTCTGTAGCTCAGACCAAATGGCGAACCTATCAAGACATAACTAGGGTAACACCCTGGGGTCAGCAGCACTTTTGTAACAATGTTCGCTTGGCCATGGTTATTGAAGCTTTGGGTTTGGGTCCCCGATACTATTGCGTTATGAGATCAAGGCATCTTGGGTTTTCTGAGCGAGTCTTCTTACTGGCGTGTTTTCTTCCTCATCAGAAGATATGCCTTTACCCCGTTTTTGGCTTGCCTCTCAGAGGTCCTTTTGTTAGATCACCTCATACCACTGAGATAGGTGCAGCAATAACCAACAAAATTATTCCCATAGATGAGTTACCTTATACGTGCGCAGCTTGTGAGTGCTGCTTTTGTGATCATATGATGGACGGGCTTATGAAAGTGTAAAGAGTTCTTCTATCTTTACTGTATATGTTTCAAGAATGAATAAAGTTTAAATCTTGTTCTTATCTCGAATCTTACTCTCTTTGAGACTTTTTTTTTGGTTAATCTTAATTAATTTTTCTCTAAGTCTCATATTCGTGCATCTTGCGAAATTATCCCAAGTTTGCGAGATGAGGACATCTCGCGTTTTTCAAGTGGGAGTGAATGTAAGATTCCTCCCCAGCCTCTCAAAATGTCCAGCATATTCCCCTGTAATCAATTCCCTTTTCTGAAATATAAGAGATCTTGTCTCTGTCTGTTTTGGCATAGAGAGAGAAAATATTCTAGAGAGATAATATTCAGATTATGAATATTTTTGGATAGAAAAATAACTCATCTTATTAAAATAAGTTCCCCTGAAACAGAAATTCAAAAAGAACTTTCCAATGTGCAATTAGAATTAATTGAAAATGGATATGAAGGACCTTAGCCTAAGGGTCTAGATTTTCAGAAATTTTTGGATTATGGTCCAAGTAAGGTTCCTATGGGCCAATAGCATCAATCCATGTGTAGGGAGGAGATAAATCCTATTTGTAAAAGAAGATACCTAAAAATGAGTAAATGCTCACATCAGATGAAGAGTTGAATATGTACAAGGTTATTAGTAAAAAACTATGAGTAATATCAAAAAAATGAGATAAATTGAGTATCCAAAAATGAGTAAATGCTCACATAAGATGAAGAGTTGAATATGTACAAGGTTTATTAGTAAAACACTATGAGTAATATCAAAAAAATGAGATAAATTGAGTATCCAAAAATGAGTAAATACTCACATAAGATGAAGAGTTGAAAATGTACAAGGTTTATTAGTAAAAAACTATGAGCAATATTAAAAATATGAGATATTTTGGGTATAATCATTCCATTTTGACACATATGTAAGGAAGGGGAGTCCCTCTCCTATAAATAGAACATGAATCCTTTGAAAAAAAGGAGGAGAATTTTACAATTCTAGAACTATGCTAAAATAATGCTAATATTTACTATTCTCTAAAATTCTCTCCAATTTGTAAGAAATTGGAGCTTCTCTCTTTCTTCAATCCCCATTGGTGGCTCCATCAACATACTAAACCAATTGATTGGTTGGGGGCCTCTACCGTGAACAAAGAATCAAGCAATTTGTAAGGTAAGTGGTGAATTTTAATCTTTTCTATAATTTCTCAATGTTTCTCTCTTCTCAACCCCTCTCAAGCTTGAGAAGCTTAATTGGAATGGTTTTTGAATGATATTGAAGTTAATTGATGAATGGTAGTGAAGAGTTACATAAATTTCCATTTATGTTTAATTCAAATGGTTTTTATGTAATTTCTCTCTCTCACTCAAGAAATGGTCATACTCATAACCCATTCTCAATCCAAATGAAGCTTTTCATAAAGTTTTTCCTTAATCCAAGATTAATCTATACTTGAGATCAAATTAATGGCTTTTTTCTATGCTTTTAGTTTATGTATTTCATGAATATTGATGATTCAATCCATTATGGATTAATGATCCAATTAGGGATCATTCTAATTATTTCCTTAATGATAAGCTTTATCCCTTAGAAAAATTGAGATTTATCAGTCATAGCAGCAGTGGAGCTATGGCAAAATTTTCATAAAAATTCCTCATAAAATAATTTCATTCAAATCATGAAAAGAGGACTTCCTACCATATTCTAGGAATTATCATCCTAGATTAATTTAAAGATATTCATTGTAAGCCTAGAGAAATTGATTTTTATATTATGCATAATTGAATTTCATGCATAGAGGTATGCATAAGAGATGAATATTTTATTATAAAAGAGTTACTTTTAGCATAATTGAATTTCATGCATAGAGGTATGCGTAAGAGATGAATATTTTATTATAAAAGAGTTACTTTTAGCATAATTGAATTTCATGCATAGAGGTATGCGTAAGAGATGAATATTTTATTATAAAAGAGTTACTTTTAGCATAATTGAATTTCATGCATAGAGGTATGCGTAAGAGATGAATATTTTATTATAAGAGAGTTACTTTTATCATAATTGAATTTCATGCATAGAGGTATGCGTAAGAGATAAATATTTTATTATAAAAGTGTTACTTTTAGCATAATTGAATTTCATGCATAGAGGTATGCGTAAGAGATGAATATTTTATTAAAAAAGTGTTACTTTTAGCATAATTGAATTTCATGCATAGAGGTATGCATAAGAGATGATTATTTTATTATAAAAGTGTTACTTTTAGCATAATTGAATTTCATGCATAGAGGTATGCATAAAAGATATGAGAAGTGATAAGATGTGAAAAGATGCATATGAGATAAGTTAGGATGGGATAAGATGAGTTAAGAAGTGATAGGATGTGTATGGGATGAGGTAAGAAATGTATGTGATGGGATAAGATGTATATGGGTTGTGATAGGGTGAGATTATGGATGTGAATGTGGAGGTGGATGTATGCATGTAGATGTGAATGTGAATGTGGATGTATGGATGTGAATGAGGATGTGGATGTAGATGCATGGATGTTTGGATGTGAATGTGGATGTATGGATGTGAATGAGGATGTGGATGTAGATGCATGGATGTAGATGTGGATGTATGCATGTAGATGTAGATGTATGAATGTGAATGTGAATGTGGATGTGGATGTATGGATGGAGATGTGGATGTATGCATGTAGATGTAGATGTATAGATGTGGATGTGAATGTGGAGGTGGATGTATGCATGTAGATATAGATGTATAGATGTGGATGTGAATGTGGAGGTGGATGTATGCATGTAGATGTGAATGTGAATGTGGATGTATGGATATGAATGAGGATGTGGATGTAGATGTATGGATGTAGATGTGGATGTATGCATGTAGATGTAGATGTATGAAGGTGGATGTGAATGTGGATGTGGATGTATGCATGGAGATGTAGATGTATGCATGTAGATGTAGATGTATAGATGTGGATGTGAATGTGGAGGTGGATGTATGCATGTAGATATAGATGCATAGATGTGGATGTGAATGTGGTGGATGTATGCATGTAGATGTAGATGTATGAATGTGAATGTGAATGTGGATGTGGATGTATACATGGAGATGTGGATGTTTGCATGTAGATGTAGATGTATGAATGTGGATGTGAATGTGGAGGTAGATGTATGCATGTAGATATAGATGTATAGATGTGGATGTGAATGTGGAGGTGGATGTATGCATGTAGATGTGAATGTGAATGTGGATGTATGGATGTGAATGAGGATGTGGATGTAGATGCATGGATATAGATGTGGATGTATGCATGTAGATGTAGATGTATGAATGTGGATGTGGATGTATGCATGGAGATGTGGATGTATGCATGTAGATGTAGATGTATAGATGTGGATGTGAATGTGGAGGTGGATGTATGCATGTAGATATAGATGTATAGATGTGGAGGTGGATGTATGCATGTAGATGTAGATGTATGGATGTGAATGTGAATGTGGATGTGGATGTATACATGGAGATGTGGATGTTTGCATGTAGATGTAGATGTATGAATGTGGATGTGGATGTATGCATATAGATGTGAATGTACGCATATAGATGTGGATGTATGGATATGAATGTGCATGTAGATGTGGATGTGAAAATAGATGCATGGTTGTAGATGTGGATGTATGGATGTGAATGTGGATGTGGATGTGGATATATGTATATAGATGTGAATATATGATATGTGATGTGAAGGAATGTGAAGTGATGAGATAGAAAATGATGTGATGGGATGAGTACACATATGAATGGAATGTGGAATAAGTAATGTGGATTGATGAGGAATAATGTGGAAAAATGAGAGTTTATATAGAAACTGTATTTGTAAACTGTTTGTAAATACTGTTTGTAAATGGCTGTTTTATGTCAAGAATGCTGGGGAAGCATTTTGACCGTCTTGTGATTAAGGTCGTGGAGACCTAATTGATAAAGTTGCAACTGCTGACGGAGAGTCAATGGTGGACGTCTCGCGTAGCAAGGTCGGCCGAGGTCTTGACCAGCCTCGGTTCGATTAAAATGGTGAGCTTCCGGTACGGTGGATGAGGGACCAAGGAAGCGGCCTATGAGTGAAGCGCTAGGTCACCTGCGAAGGATCCTAGAGGGTGCTGACCATACGGTGCTCGGGCTCTGGGTTGCCTAGGATACCCACGCGTGCGTCGAGGAAGATATTGGAATAAGGAGTAAGAGTTGTTTTGTGAAACCGGGCATGGATCTGGTTGATTGACCTTGCTAGTCTTCAATGGATGAGTCCATGGCTCTTTATATGGATCTGTTGGTTGATCTTGCTGATCTTCAACGAGAGTCCATCTGGATTTTTATAAGTGATTATATTGCCGAGTATTATGGGCTAGGAACTATTGAAAAGGCCTTTGAGTGGACAGGTGTTGAGCGTTCTAGTTGCCAATGATGCCA
Organism: Cibotium barometz; assembly: GCF_041138505.1. Lineage (NCBI taxonomy): Eukaryota > Viridiplantae > Streptophyta > Polypodiopsida > Cyatheales > Cibotiaceae > Cibotium > Cibotium barometz. The sequence goes on from NC_141051.1 coordinate 63,076,190, forward strand.
TAGATACTCTGATGAAGAAATGATGGGAAATTAAGAATCAACCGGATAATTTGGAAGATTGTGATCAGTGATACTATGGTTTCATTAAAGGATTGTTTTAAAACTGATTGAATCTGTGAAAAAGGCAATTTCATATTGGGTGTGTAAGTGGTGTGACTAGTTTTATTTTTGCATGAATATCCGGCTAGTGGGCGTGGGGACTCTTTTCCTTGGTACCCGGGACAAAACCTAACCAAATTCCTAATTGGATCCCATCACTACAGTGGTTGGGCAGTTGGCTAACCCATGGGACTGGATGGGGTTAGGTTGGACTGATGGATCCGTAAATCGAGACTCAATTTCTGTTATTACGATAGATAAAGTAAATCCCGAATAGTAATTGTTCTATGGATAGGAATCAACGGCTGTGCCTCTTTGATGGGGAAAAAAGCGTTGATCCCAATAATCCAAGTGCAAGTTTCTTCCTTGATCTGACCGAGTATCTTTATAGGTACAATCGGATCAGCTTGATCAGTAATGGTCTTGACTACGTTAGAGTAAAAAGTTATCCTGGTGGAATCGCCCGTGCTTTCCGGGTAAGAGAAATTTTTTCGAGTCCGGTTTTTGGAAAAATCGACGGATTAGTCTCTTGTCCGGATATCCGTGGTGGACGAGGCCCCGAATGTGGGACCCCTGTCCTGCGCAAGAAGTGCTACTTCCGCTGCTAGTACCCCGAATCTGTTGCTCGATGGGAACAGGGATCTCACAGTTGGTATCAGAGCTAATAAAGATCATCTGAGAAGCCAAAGATGTCAAAAATTTATCAAGAAGCACAAAAAGGTTATAATAGTGTGATATAATTCATACAATTTGATATTCAAACTGAAAATTCGTAAATTAGCAATTGGGTCTTCAATTGGAAGTACCGCAATTGTATGGAATCCCGGACTTGCTTGAGGCCTAAAAATGATAGTATTTACCTTATAGTTTCAAGTACCATGACTACCCGTACATACCGAGGGTATAACTGCAGCTCTTTACCGACAGTATATATGAGTAAATCTAAGACTTGAAATTATAAGCGTTAATGCTATCCAGATGATGATTTCGAATGTGGTTGATATGATTTTTAATTCTGTTTGAGAATTGATGAATTTATTTGGATGCTGATTGAAAAATGATGATTTCTGAAATTTAGTTGAAATATAATAACCTGAGCGAAACCACAATGAGGGTGAATGGGACGAGTCCCTGTGATGATATTCATAACTGGAATGATGATAATGAATGCAGCAAATCACTATGAGATTAGTGGATTGTGCTGTGAGATTGCTACTGTTAACACTTGACCGGTAGACCAAGTTAAGGGATGACAAATTGAGAACTTACTTGACTGAAATTTTCGTGGAGGAATGTTCAGAAAGAAATTTGCGGTCTAATGGACCATTATCGCGTTAAAAATATGAATGTTATGATCCGAATGAATTATATTTAATGATGAGTTCTATATAAGGGATATTTATCCTAGTATTCTATTGAGTTGACGAGGATATAAGGAACCCCAGAATAAATTGGATCTTAAGAAAAAGAGTTGTCCTCTATCTTGCGAGATGAGGACATCTCGCATTTTTAAGTGGGGTAGAATGTAAGATTCTCCTCCAGCCTTTGAGGTATACAGGAGTAAGAATATTCCTTTTTGATCTTATAATTATTCCCTCTCTAAAATAAAAGAAAGATTTTGTTTAAAAAAGGAAGACCCTTTCCCTAGAATACTTCTCAGGAGTCACGCCTGTTTTAAGGATTCAGAACAATGAGTTCAGAAGTGAAAATCGGTGTTTTGGATACCAAGCTTTTGGTTTTCATTCGAGTACGGCCCAAAAGAAGTCCTTTATCTCTTGGGGAGTATAAGAAGTTATCCCCCAGATATTGTGAGCCTTATATCTGAATTCAATGAAAGTAGGTGACTTAGCATACAAGCTTCTTTTACCTCCTCATCTCAAAGTTCTTAATGTATTTCATAGAAATATGTGCCAAACCCAAATCATGGAAAGACGGTAAAACTTCAGTGACAAGATACCGTTGGCTTCTAAGTTACGCTAGCTCCTTCCTTTATATAAGTCGTAACTTTTACCTGTCGCTCACAGTAATCTTACTTCCATCGATCTCCCTTCTTCTTAATCTCCTTCATGGCTTGGCAATAGGAATTAGTTTTATCCATGATGATTTCTCACCTTCAAGACGCAAGCGAGTCTGTGAAGAAAGATTTTATAGAACAGTATGAGCGCTCACTTTTTCCTCACTTGGGAACTTCTGTAGCTCAAACCAAATGGCGGACCTATCAAGACATAACTAGGGTAACACCCTGGGGTCAGCAGCACTTTCGTAACAATGTCCGCTTTGCCATGGTTATTGAAGCTTTGGGTTTGGGTCCCCGATACTACTGCGTCATGAGATCAAGGCATCTTGGGTTTTCTGAGCGAGTCTTCTTACTGGCGTGTTTTCTTCCTCATCAGAAGATATGCCTTTACCCTGTTTTTGGCTTGCCTCTCAGAGGTCCTTTTGTTAGATCACCTCATACCACTGAGATAGGTGCAGCAATAACCAACAGAATTATTCCCATAGATGAGTTACCTTATACGTGCGCAGCTTGTGAGTGCTGCTTTTGTGATCATATGATGGACGGGCTTATAGAAGTGTAAAGAGTTCTTCTATCTTTACTGTATATGTTTCAAGAATGAATAAAGTTTAAATCTTGTTCTTATCTCGAATCTTACTCTCTTTGAGACTTTTTTTTTTTGGTTAATCTTAATTAATTTTTCTCTAAGTCTCATATTCGTGCATCTTGCAAAATTATCCCAAGTTTGCGAGATGAGGACATCTCACGTTTTTCAAGTGGGAGTGAATGTAAGATTCCTCCCCAGCCTCTCAAAATGTCTAGCATATTCCCCTGTAATCAATTCCCTTTTCTGAAATATAAGAGATCTTGTCTCTGTCTGTTTTGGCATAGAGAGAGAAAATATTCTAGAGAGAGAATATTCAGATTATGAATATTTTTAGATAGAAAAATAACTCATCTTATTAAAATAAGTTCCCCTGAAACAGAAATTCAAAAAGAACTTTCCAATGTGCAATTAGAATTAATTGAAAATGGATATGAAGGACCTTAGCCTAAGGGTCTAGATTTTCAGAAATTTTTGGATTATGGTCCAATTAAGGTTCCTATGGACCAATAGCATCAATCCATGTGTAGGAAGGAGATAAATCCTATTTGTAAAAGAAGATACCCAAAAATGAGTAAATGCTCACATAAGATGAAGAGTTGAATATGTACAAGGTTATTAGTAAAAAACTATGAGTAATATCAAGAAAATGAGATAAATTGAGTATCCAAAAATGAGTAAATGTTCACATAAGATGAAGAGTTGAATATGTACAAGGTTTATTAGTAAAACACTATGAGTAATATCAAAAAAATGAGATAAATTGAGTATCCAAAAATGAGTAAATACTCACATAAGATGAAGAGTTGAAAATGTACAAGGTTTATTAGTAAAAAACTATGAGCAATATTAAAAATATGAGATATTTTGGGTATAATCATTCCATTTTGACACATATGTAAGGAAAGGGAGTCCATTAAAGGAGGTGCATATTTCACATGCTTGAATGAGTTTTAAACTCAAAAATAATGTGATATTTTTATCTCTCCTCTCTCTTGAACCAAACCAAATCAAAAGGGAACCAAACGGAATAAAAAAGGAACCAAACAAGATCCAAAACTAGTCCAAATTCAACCAAACTGAAATTGGAAAATTCTAGAAATCAGTTAGCTTTGGTTAGAGCCTCCCTTTCCTATAAATAGAACATCAATCCTTTGAAAAAAAGGAGGAGAATTTTACTATTCTAGAACTATGCTAAAATAATGCTAATATTTACTATTCTCTAAAATTCTCTCCAATTTGTAAGAAATTCGAGCTTCTCTCTTTCTTCAATCCCCATTGGTGGCTCCATCAACATACTAAACGAATTGATTGGTTGGGGGCCTCTACCGTGAACAAAGAATCAAGCAATTTGTAAGGTAAGTGGTGAATTTTTATCTTTTCTATAATTTCTCAATGTTTCTCTCTTCTCAACCCCTCTTAAGCTTGAGAAGCTTAATTGGAATGGTTTTTGAATGCTATTGAAGTTAATTGATGAATGGTACTGAAGAGTTACATAATTTGATGAATGCTATTGAAGTTAATTGATTAATGATAGTTAAGAGTTACATAAATTTCCATTTATGTTTAATTCAAATAGTTTTTATGTAATTTCTCTCTCTCTCACTCAAGAAATGGTCATACTCATGACCCATTCTCAATCCAAATGAAGCTTTTCATAAAGTTTTTCCTTAATCCAATATTAATCTATACTTGAGATCAAATTAATGGCTTTTTTCTATGCTTTTAGTTTATGTATTTCATGAATATTGATGATTCAATCCATTATGGATTAATGATCCAATTAGGGATCATTCTAATTATTTCCTTAATGATAAGCTTAAACCCTTAGAAAATTTGAGATTTATCAGTCATAGCAGCGGAGATATGGCAAAATTTTTATAAAAATTACGCATAAAATAATTTCATTCAAATCATGAAAAGAGGACTTCCTACCATATTCTAGGAGTTATCATCCTAGATTAATTGAAAGATATTCATTGTAAGCCTAGAGAAATTGATTTTTATATTATGCATAATTGAATTTCATGCATAGAGGTATGCATAAGAGATGAATATTTTATTATAAAAGAGTTACTTTTAGCATAATTGAATTTCATGCATAGAGGTATGCATAAGAGATGAATATTTTATTATAAAAGAGTTACTTTTAGCATAATTGAATTTCATGCATAGAGGTATGCATAAGAGATGATTATTTTATTATAAAAGTGTTACTTTTAGCATAATTGAATTTCATGCATAGAGGTATGCATAAAAGATATGGGAAGTGATAAGATGTGAAAAGATGCATATGAGATGAGTTAGGATGTGATAAGATGAGTTAAAAAGTGATAGGATGTGTATGGGATGAGGTAAGAAATATATGTGATGGGATAAGATGTATATGGGTTGTGATAGGGTGAGATTATGGATGTGAATGTGGAGGTGGATGTATGCATGTAGATGTGAATGTGAATGTGGATGTATGGATGTGAATGAGGATGTGTATGTAGATGCATGGATGTAGATGCATGGATGTATGCATGTAGATGTAGATGTATGAATGTGAATGTGAATGTGGATGTGGATGTATAGATGGAGATGTGGATGTATGCATGTAGATGTAGATGTATAGATGTGGATGTGAATGTGGAGGTGGATGTATGCATGTAGATATAGATGTATAGATGTGGATGTAAATGTGGAGGTGGATGTATGCATGTAGATGTGAATGTGAATGTGGATGTATGGATGTGAATGAGGATGTGGATGTAGATGCATGGATATAGATGTGGATGTATGCATGTAGATGTAGATGTATGAATGTGGATGTGGATGTATGCATGGAGATGTGGATGTATGCATGTAGATGTAGATGTATAGATGTGGATGTGAATGTGGAGGTGGATGTATGCATGTAGATATAGATGTATAGATGTGGATGTGAATGTGGAGGTGGATGTATGCATATAGATATAGATGTATAGATGTGGATGTGAATGTGGAGGTGGATGTATGCATGTAGATGTAGATGTATGAATGTGAATGTGAATGTGGACGTGGATGTATGGATGGAGATGTGGATGTATGCATGTAGATGTAGATGTATAGATGTGGATGTGAATGTGGAGGTGGATGTATGCATGAAGATATAGATGTATAGATGTGGATGTGAATGTGGAGGTGGATATATGCATGTAGATGTGAATGTGAATGTGGATGTATGGATGTGAACGAGGATGTGGATGTAGATGCATGGATGTAGATGTGGATGTATGCATGTAGATGTAGATGTATGAATGTGGATGTGGATGTATGCATGGAGATGTGGATGTATGCATGTAGATGTAGATGTATAGATGTGGATGTGAATGTGGAGGTGGATGTATGCATGTAGATATAGATGTATAGATGTGGATGTGAATGTGGAGGTGGATGTATGCATGTAGATGTAGATGTATAGATGTGGATGTGAATGTGGAGGTGGATGTATACATGGAGATGTGGATGTTTGCATGTAGATGTAGATGTATGAATGTGGATGTGGATGTATGCATATAGATGTGAATGTACGTATATAGATGTGGATGTATGGATGTGAATGTGCATGTAGATGTGGATGTGAAAATAGATGCATGGATGTAGATGTGGATGTATGGATGTGAATGTGGATGTGGATGTGGATATATGTATGGATGTGAATATATGATATGTGGATATATATATGTGGATGTGAATGTGGATGTGGATGTGGATATATGTATGGATGTGAATATATGATATGTGATGTGAAGGAATCTGAAGTGATGAGATGGAAAATGATGTGATGATCTTCAACGAGAGTCCATCTGGATTTTTATAAGTGATTATATTGCCGAGTATTATGGGCTAGGAACTATTGAAAAGGCCCCTGAGTGGACAGGTGGTGAGCGTTCTAGTTGCCAATGATGCCATAGATACTCTGATGAAGGAATGATGGGAAATTAAGAATCAACCGGATAATTTGGAAGATTGTGATCAGTGATACTATGGTTTCATTAAAGGATTATTTTAAAACTGATTGAATCTGTGAAAAAGGCAATTTCATATTGGGTGTGTAAGTGGTGTGACTAGTTTTATTTTTGCATGAATATCCGGCTAGGGGGCCTGGGGACTCTTTTCCTTGGTACCCGGGACAAAACCTAACCAAATTCCTAATTGGATCCCATTACTACAGTGGTTGGGCGGTTGGCTAACCCGTGGGACTGGATGACCCATGGGACTGGATGGGGTTAGGCTGGACTGATGGATCCGTAAATCGAGACTCAATTTCTGTTATTACGATAGATAAAGTAGATCCCGAATAGTAATTGTTCTATGGATAGGAATCAATGGCTGTGCCTCTTTGATGGGGAAAAAAGCGTTGATCCCAATGATCCAAGTGCAAGTTTCTTCCTTGATCTGACCGAGTATCTTTATAGGTACAATCGGATCAGCTTGATCAATAATGGTCTTGACTACGTTAGAGTAAAAAGTTATCCTGGTGGAATCGCCCGTGCTTTCTGGGTAAGAGAAATTTTTTCGAGTCCGGTTTTTGGAAAAATCGACGGATTAGTCTCTTGTCCGGATATCCGTGGACGAGGCCCCAAATGTGGGACCCGTGTCCCACGCGAGAAGTGCTACTTCCGTTGCTAGTACCCCAAATCTGTTGCTCGGTGGAAACAGGGATCTCACAGTGACCACCCATATAACTGTAGCTCTTTACTGGCAGTATATACGAGTACATTTAAGATCTTGAAATTATAATAAAAAATGCTATCCAGATGATGAATTCGAATGTGCTTGATATGATTTTAAAATACTGGTTGAGAACTGATGAGTTCATTTGGATTCTGATTGAAAAATGATGATTCTTGAATTTTGGTTGAAATGTAATAAGCTGAACAAAACCACAATGAGGATGAATGGGACGAGTCCCTATGATGATGTTCATAACTGGAATGACGATAATGACTTCATCAAATCACTATGAGATTAGTGGATTGTGCTGACAAATTGCTACTATTAACACTTGACCCAGTGGATCAAGTTAAGGGATGACAAATTAAAAAAATATGTATAATTAAAATCCCCATGGAGGACTGTTCAGATGGAAATTTTGGTCTAATGGACCATTATTGTGTTAAAGATATGAATGAGATATTTTGAATGAATTGTTATCCGATAATGAGTTCTATATGAATATCTTTATCCCATGATTCTGTGAGGATTTGACCAATCTAAAGAACCCCAGAATCAGTTGAAGCTAAAATCGGATTTGAATCATAATTAAAGGGACTTAACAAGAATTTTCGTATTGATAGGAGCATCGATCGAGATCGTCGTGGTAGAGATGATAACCCCCAACTCGACGAGGAAGAGCTCGACTTGGATTCGTAAAACTCTTCATCATAGATCGCAGCCTGGACCTTTCAAGGGTGAAGGGGAAAACTTGGGTGAGGCTGTGGAAAAGTGGATCGAAGCAATGGAAGAGTACTTCGATGTCACTGGGTACAATGAGAAGAGCAAAATGGCTTTTGCAAGACTAAAGATAGTAGAAACAGCCAAAGTGACATGGAGAAACCACTGCGAGACAAACCGTCTGGATCGGAATACCCAAACATGGAATGATCTCAAAAATTACCTAAGGACGAGGTTCTGTCCTCCCGGCTTTTTGGAAACAAAGATGAACGAATTCTTAGAATTAACCTAGTGGAGTAAAACTATTGAATTATATCACCAAGCGTTTTCTCTCCTCCTCAAATTCTCGCCACCGCTGGATGAAGAACAGCTGATGGCCTGGTTCAGTCGGGGACTGAACGAACCTTTGAATATCCTGGTGAAGAATGCCAATCCAGTTTCCATGGTTGAAGCAATGCGGATGGCGAAGGATTTCACCAAGGCCTTTGATGTCAAAGTCCCGCCGAAGCCAGCACTATCACCTTTCAAAAGGTTATTAATTCTAGAAGGTGATTCCAACCTTCCATCGCCTAAAAGATATCAGGGTCAAGTCCAAGATATGGGAAATGTCCTTTTTCTGAAACTCAATCCCCTGGAATTCAACTTCAGAAGTTCCACCCTTGAACAAGGGAGTGAAATGCTATAACTGTCAAGGATTTGGACATCACAGTATGGATTGCCCAACACCTTTTGGATCAAGGTTTTCGGGGCAGGGAAATCAGGGATCAAGATTCCAGACTCCAGCTCCTTCCTTGCACAGTAATCAGGTTTCTTTCTACCAAAATCAAGAAAATCCTAGAGGTAGACCCTCTAATCAACCCGCAGTCTCAATCCAAAGTAATGCAAGACCTCTGCCTCAGAATAGGGGAAGGCAAAGAGAGATATTTCCAAATTGACCATCCACTTCCAAGGCAGTAACGTTGGAAGAAGAAGATGATGATGAAAGAGATCATAATGCAAGACCTCTGCCTCAGAATAGGGGAAGGCAAAGAGAGATATTTCCAAATTGACCATCCACTTCCAAGGCAGTAACGTTGGAAGAAGAAGATGATGATGAATGAGATCATACTCCACCTGTGAGATGAGGACATCTCGCGTTCTTTAAATGGGAGAAAAAGTAAGATTCCTCCCCAGCCCTCACGATGTCCAGTTTCTTCCCCTGTAATCAATCCCCTTTTCAGAATAATAAAAGATCTTGTTTCTACCTGTTTTGGCCTAGAGAGAGAAAATGTTCTAGAGAGAGCTATTTCAGTTCTTAGATATCTTTTGGATGGAAAAATATCCTTTCTTATTAAACTAAATTCCCCCAAATCAGAAGTTTAAAAAGAATCTCCTAAGGTGCATTTGAAATAAATTATAATATGCTCAAAAGGCCTTAGCCTAAGGGTCCAAATTTTCTGAAAATTTTGGATTAAGGTTCTAAGGGACTATTTAGATTAATCAAAATGTAGGGAGGAGATAAATTGAAGAAATAAAGAAAAACCCCCCAAAAATGAGTAAATACTCACATAAGATGAAGTCTGAGTGGACAAAGGACCAAGGAAAATAGTTTAAAAACTGATTTTTGACACCTCAAAATGGGGATTCCCCCTCATGAAGGAGGCACCTTTTTTCTCATCATTACTTTCTATTTTAAATCAATAAAATGAGATATTTCATCTCTCCTCTCTCCTAATTCAAGTCTAGTTCCAAAAAGTAAGCTGAACTAACCCAAAAATAGTCAAAAATTGACCAAATTGATCTGGAAAATTCTAGAATCAGTTTGCTTGGTTTGAGGCTCACTTTTTCCTATAAATAGAAGCCTCCCCCTTTGTAAAAGCTTAATAGTGTTTATGCATTGTTACTCTACTCCTCCCCAGAGCCAAAAACATTGAATTCACTTGATATTTCACTTGTTTTTGACTAATTCCTCTACAAAGAATTGGTGGCCACTCTTGATCCAAACAAGAGTAGAACCCTCAATCCTTCAAGCAAAAGGAAAGCTCACAAAACTCCATGTAAGTTATTAATTCTACTTTTTTTTAATCCTAATCTATGGTTTTCTGAATTCTTTGCTTTTTAATGTGAGTGATTATGGATTATAAGCCTTGATGAAAAGGCTTCCCCCTTCTCTTCATTAAAATTTCAGCCTTTCTTTTATCTTAAAATGAGTAACAAATAAAGTGAGTTAAACTTTTCCTATTGATTACTCTTTAGAAGTGAGAATTGATTAGATTAGAGTGCTTTATTTCATCTTGGGATAAATTTTAAAGTAAATTTAGAATGTAAAAATTGAAAAATGGTCAACCATACAAAGAAGGTTATGGCAAAATTTTGTTAAATTTTGTGGAAACATGGTAAAATTTTCTTAAATTTTATAGAAATAAGTTTTATCTTATGTTATTCAAAAAGAATAATCCCCACCGTTTGTGCATTCTAAAAGAAATTCTTTTTATTTTAAAATTGTTATTCCTATTTTATGCATAAATAGATGTATAAAAGGATTTTCTATTATTATAAAAGTGTTATTTTCATTAGATTCAATTTCTATGCATAGAAAGATGCATATTGGATATTTTATTATTATAAAAGTGTCATTTTCATTAGATTCAATTTCTATGCATAGAAAGATGCAATGATTGGATTTTTTTTAATTATAAAAGTGTTATTTTCATTAGATTCAATTTCTATGCATAGAAAGATGCATATTGGAAATTTTTATTATAAAAGTGTCATTTTCAGTAGATTCAATTTCTATGCATAGAAAGATGCATATTGGATATTTTTTTATTATAAAAGTGTTATTTTCATTAGATTCAATTTCTATGAATAGAAAGATGCATATTGGAAATTTTTATTATAAAAGTGTTATTTTCATTAGATTCAATTTCTATGCATAGAAAGATACATATTGGAAATCTTTTTATTTTAAAAGTGTTATTCCTATTAAATTGACTTTATGCATAAATAGATGCATAAAGAATTTTTATATCAAAATTAGATTCTCTTTAATTCTATGTTTAATTTGATAAATGAATAAGTAAATACTCTGAGAGGGAAAATTCTATTGTTTCATATTCACTCGGTTTGTAAAGAGAATATTTACGAAATCTATGGAAGTTGAAATATTCAGATAAATGATTATTTTATTCCTCATCAGAATTCGTGATTAAATTAGAAATTAGTTAAGTGAATATTCAATGAATGAAATTCAGTAAATTAGTGATTGAAATATCACCCCCTTTTCGAGAAAGATAATTCAGGAAGAAAAAGAGATGTGAGGTAAATGAAAGTGATGAGATGTGTGATGCAAATCAGATAGATGTGAATGAAGGGATGAATAGATGTGATGTGAATAGAGGTGATAAAATTTGAGGTAAATAGATTTGAAGAGATGTGTGATGAGAATCAGATAGATGTGAATGAAGGGATGAATAGATGTGATGTGAATAGAGGTGATGAGATGTGACGTAAATAGATGTGCAGAGATGTGTAATGTGAATCAGATAGATGTGAATGAAGGGATGGATAGATGTGATGAGAATAGAGGTGATGAGATGTGAGGTGAATAGATATGATGAGATGTGTGATGTGAATCAGATAGATGTGCATGAATGGATGGATGGATGGATGTGATGTGAATAGGGGTGAAGAGATGTGAGGTGAATAGATGTGATGAGTTGTGATGTCATGTCAATCAAAATGTAAATGAATGATATGGGATGTGAGTGGATGTATGTGAAAGAATGATGTGAATGTATGTAAAAGAATGTGATGTGGATGTGTATGCAAAGGAATGTGATGTGATGAAAAATGATGTACTGTGACATGAATATATGTGGATGTGAAGTGATAGATATGAATGTATGAATAGATGTGGGTAGTCGTACAGGTGAACGATTGGATGGATGTGTATGAATGAGATATGGTGTGGACAGAAGTGATGAGATATAACGTGGATAGAATGTATGTGATGGGATGGTTATGAGAATGTATGTGGTGGTATGAATGAACGCATGTGATGGATTTGAATGAATGAGATATGATGGGTGTAAATGGATGTGATGTAATTGAATGTGATGGACGAGAACTGATGTGGTGTCATGTGAATTGTGATGTGAATGATTATGATGTGATGAGAAAGGGAATACAGATGAAATAAATGAGGAATGATGTGGAACAATGTGGAAAGACGAGAGTTCGTTATAGAAACTATATTTATGACCTGGTTTTTAAAAATGTCTGTTTTATGTCAAGAATGCTGGGGAAGCATTTTGACCATCTTGTGAATGAGATCGTGGAGACCTAATCTGATAAAGTTGCAACAGCTGATGGAGAGTGAATGGAGGACATCTCACGTAGCAAGGTCGCAGCTGAGGTCTTGACCACCCTTGGTTCTTTTAAAATGGTGAGCTTTGGGTACGGTGGATGAGAGACCAAGGAAGCGGCCTATGAGTGAAGCACTAGGTAACCTATGAAGGATCCTAGAGGGTGCTGACCATATGGTGCTCGGGCTCTGGGTCACCGAAGATACCCACACGTGCATCGTGGAAGATATTAGAACAAGGAGTAAGAGTTGTTTTCTGAATTCAGGCATGGATCTGGTTGATTGGCCTTGCTGGTCCTCAACGGATGAGTCCATGGCTCTTTTATATAGATCCGTTGGTTGATCTTGATGATCTTTAACAGAGATTCCATTTTTGATATGTGAATATATTGCCGGTTACTATGAGCTAGAAACTATCAAAAAAGGCCCCTGAGTGGATGCCAGAGATATACCGATGAAGGAATGATTTGGAAATAAAGATTGAACCGGAGATTTTGAGGATTATGACCAATGATACTATGGCTTCATTAAATGATTGTTTTCAAGACAACTGATTCTGTGAAAAAGGCAATCTTATGTTGGGTGTGTAAGTGGTGTGACTAGTTTTAAGTTTGCATGAATATCCGGCTAGGGGGCCTCGGAACTCTTTTCCCTGGTACCCAGGACAAAACCTAACCAAATTATTAATTGGATCCCATCACTACAGTGGTTGGGCGGTTGGCTAACCCATGGGACTGGATGGGGTTAGGCTGGACTAATGGATCCCTAAATTTGAGACTCAATTTTATTATGGTATGATAGATGAAGTAAATCCCGGAAAAAAATTGTTCTATGGAAAAGAATCAATGGCTATGCCTCTCAATGAGGAAAAAAGCATTGGTCTCTATGATCCAAGTGCAATCTTTCCCTGATCTGACTATGGGACTTATGGGTTTGGTCAGATCAGTTCAGTTAGTTAAGACTTTTTGACTACGTTAGAGAAAATTTATCCTAGAGGAATCGCCCGTGCTTTCCGGGCAATGGGAAGTTTTTTTGGGTTTGGTTTTGGAAGAACGGATGGATTAGTCTCTTGTCCGGATATCCATGGGTGAGGCCCCAAGTGAGGGACCCTAGCCTGCGCAAGAAGTGCTACTTCCGCTGCTAGCAGCCTTGAATTTGTTGCGTGGTGGGGATAGGGATCTTACAGCTTCAGGGAGGGACATTTTATAAGGCATTTTTGAGACAGGTTGAGCTCTAGAGATCACCTCGATTTCATGATCGACTTCTCAACGAGGAGGCGGTAGCCCTGTAAGCTTGTCAGGGAAGATGTCAGAGAATTCTTGGAGCCAAGAGAGTTTTGTCTCCTTACTAGGTTCGATGGCTTTGTTGAGCTTGACTAAGAAAACTTGCTGACCCTTACGTGCTCCCTTGAGAAGATGTTTTGCCTTGATTGCCCTATAGTTAGGTTTTATTGTTTTTCTATTTTCTCGTGAAAGGATACTACTTGGCCATGCTCATTTTCAAAAGTAATACTCCCTTGGTTACAGTGAATGCTAGCTTTGTTTGCAATTAACCAGTCCATCCCAAGGATTCCATCATAAATTCCTAATGGCAATACTCTAAAGTGGCCATGAGTTTTCTCATTACCCAGCTCAAAATCAAGGTTTCCTATAGAGTGGCGATGTGAGATCCCTCTGCCCCCTCCGCGCACCGGACTCCCGGTAGCTGAGAGTGGAAGCATCCCCCTCATGCGCGGGGAGGGGTTTCTCACTCGGGGCCTCGCCCTCAAATGTCCGGGCAGGAGACTAAGCTGGTGGTCATTCCGAAAACCAAAACCGGGAAAATTTCCCATGCCTGGAAAGCGGGGACGATTCCACCTTTTTGAATTTTCTTAACGAATTTTTCTACCAAGATCAAATCTAAACTATCCTTCACCTAAATAAACCAGATAGAAGGAAAATATCACCGATATAATTTGATCATCTGAGCCATTCAATGCTTTTTTCCTAATCAAGATCAGGCACAGCCGTTGATCCACTCAATTGAGAAATTTATCAGGGAATTAACTTACTACTCGAATCCTAGCGTAATCCTAAGATTTTTCAGTTTGATTATTAAAACTCCACTGATTCTGGCCTAACCCCATCCGGCCCATGGGTTAGCCACCACCCTGCCGAATCGGTAGAACCAAAAAATTACTCACCCACCCATAATTGAATGCCTTTATTAACTTTAGCTTTAGAAAATAGATACGCACACACTCCTCTTTAAAACTTTAATTTATAAAACAATCCATTGACAAACAATTACTGGGTAGAGATGTCACAACTCAAAATTTCCATTCAATCCTTGTTTCTCACAACATAGTATCACTCTGGACTCTCCATTGAGACCAGCCGGTCAACAATGAGATTCAGTAAGATTACAGTAAGTTTCTCGTCATCATACATATATATCTTCCACGACATACGCATGGGTGTCCTCGGCACCGCGTGCATCGCCTGGTCAGAACCCTCCAGGATCCTCCTTAGGTGTCCTGGCACTTCACTCAGGGACCGCTTCGTCGGCCCTCATCCATCGTACCGAAAGCGCACCATTTTAACCATACCGAGGCTGGTCAAGACCTCGGCAGGTTTTGCCGCGTGAGGTGTCCTTTGAACACTCCCCGCCAGCTGTTGCAACCAAACTTTCCTTAGAAAACACATATGCCAAATGCTCCCTCCAACATTCTGGCATAAGACAGTCCTTTAAGAAAATAGGGTTTCTATGCAAGTTTTTAGTTTTGATTTTGTTTGAATACCATGAATAAATCTTAAATCCGTATCCCAATACTTCTAGATCTAGGTCTGAATTCCAAACAGAATTCCTCGAATTTTGTTAACTTGATCCTCAGATCAAAATCAAAAGTCTTAACTTAGTTTCGGATTCGGTGAGTGTTTTGAGTGCATTTTAAATCCGTATCCCAATACTTCTAGATCTAGGTCTGAATTCCAAACAGAATTCCTCGAATTTTGTTAACTTGATCCTCAGATCAAAATCAAAAGTCTTAACTTAGTTTCAGATTCGGTGAGTGTTTTGAGTGCATTTTTCCTAAACTGGACACATTCTCATTGATTGAAACTGATGAAGGAATTAGGTCTTGGTCAATAGTCTGAATCAGAGTTTGGGTCTGGAAAGGTTCTTCCTAAACTATCTTTCTCGAAAGTTACTATTTCAATTTCTCTTTTTCTAAATTTCGTTCGATATTTGTTTACAGATTTCTAAAACATGAATTTCTTATAAGGAATAAAATAATCATTTATCTCCATCTCCGACTTCGATAGTTTAATTGAATTTTCTCATTACCATCTTAGTGAATATGAAACGGTAGAATTTCCTCTCACATATTATCTACTTATTCATTTTTCTAATTTTTACGAAAATTAACAGAGGATTAAAGAGAACCCTTATTTAATTATAAAGATTCTATATGCATCTAATTATGCATAAAATCCAATTCTGATGAAAGTCACACTTTTATCATCATAAAAATCATTTATGATGAAAATCACTCTTTTAACATGAAAGAATTTCTTTTATGCATATATTTATGCATACAAATAATTTATGATGAAAATCGCTCTTTTAATTTAAAAAAATATCTTTTATGCATCCATTTATGCATAAAAATCATTTATGATGAAGATCACACTTTTAATATA
Source organism: Cibotium barometz (assembly GCF_041138505.1). NCBI lineage: Eukaryota > Viridiplantae > Streptophyta > Polypodiopsida > Cyatheales > Cibotiaceae > Cibotium > Cibotium barometz. The sequence goes on from NC_141051.1 coordinate 63,092,335, forward strand.
AAAAATATATATTTTATGCATATGTTTATGCATAAAAATCATTTATAATGAACATCACACTTTTAATATAAAAAAATATCTTTTATGCATATGTTTATGCATAAAAATCATTTATGATGAAAATCACACTTTTAATATAAAAAAATATCTTTTATGCATATCTTTATGCATACAAATCATTTATGATGAAAATCACATTTTTAATATAAAAAAATATCTTTTATGCATATCTTTATGCATACAAATCATTTATGATGAAAATCACACTTTTAATATAAAAAAATATCTTTTGTGCATATGTTTATGCATAAAAATCAATAATGATAAAAGTAACACTTTTATAGTAAAAAAAATATTCTTTTATGCATAGAATTCAATAATGATAAAAGTAATACTTTTATAATTAAAATATATTCTTTTATGCATACTCTTATGCATAGAATTCAATAATGATAAAAGTAACACTTTTATAATAAAAATATTCTTTTATGCATACTCTTATGCATAGAATTCAATAATGATGAAAGTAACACGTTTATAATAAAAAATATTCTTTTATGCATACTTTTATGCATGAAAATCAATATGATGAAAGTAATTCTTTTAAAATAAAAAATAATAATCTTTTATGCATTATTTTATGCATAAATCTGCCCTTGGGTTGAAGAGGTTAGGATTTCATCATTAAGCACATGATTTGGGCTTGGTACATATTTCATCATCAAGCACATGATTTGGGCTTGGTACATATTTCATCATCAAGTTCATGATTTGGGCTTGGTGCATATTTCTTTAGAAGGCTTACATGAAATACATTATGAACTTTGAGATGAGGAGGCAGAAGATGCTCGTAGGCTAAGTCACCTACTTTCTTTGTAATCAGATATGGCCCACGATATTTGGGGGATAACTTCTTGTACTTCCCAAGAGATAGAGGACTTCTTTTGGGCCGTACTCCAATGAAGACCATATTTGCTTCTTCAAACTTTCTGTCTGTCCTCTTCTTATTTGCATACTGCTTCTGTCGATCCTGGGCAGCTTTAATATCTTTACGAATTGACTGCATCTGATGCTCCATGTCGTCAAGCATCTGTCTGGACATCTCGACCCTAATCAATGGGTCAGACCAAGTTAATGGAGTTAAGCAATCTTGTCCATACAGAGCTTTAAAAGCGCTCATCTTGATACTTCGGTTGTAAGATCCCCGTCCCCACCACGCAACGGATTCTAAGTGCTAGCAGTGGAAGTAGCACATCTTGTGCGGGGCAGGGTCCTACACTCGGGGCCTCGCCCACCCACGGATATCCGGACAGGTGACTAATTCCTCGATTCTTCCAAAACCGAACTTAGAAAAACTTCCCTTGCCCGAAAAGCACAGGCGATTCCTCCAGGATAAAATTTTACTCTAACGTAGTCAGGGTCATTTTACTGACCAAACTGATCCAACCGAACCTAAAGTCACTTGGTCAGATTAAGGAAGAAACTTCCACTTGGATCATAGAGACCAACGCTTTTTTCCCCATCGAGAGGCACAGCCGTTGATTCCTTTTTCCATAGAACAATCACTATCTGGGATTTACTTCATCTAGCGTACCACAATAGAAATTGAGTCTCCAATAGGATCCAATTAGGAATTTGGTTAGGTTTTGTCCCGGGTACCAGGGAAAAGAGTTCCCAGGCCCCCTAGTAGCCGGATGTTCATGCAAACATAAAACTAGTCACACCACTTACACACCCAATATGAAATTGCCTTTTTCCCAGATTTAAATGTATTTAAATCAGTCATTTAATGAAATCATAGTGTTACTGATCATAAACTTCCAAGTATCCAGTTGAATCTTAATTTCCAATCATTTCTTTATCGGAGTATCTATGGCATCATTGGCAACCAGAATGCTCACCACCTGCTCACTCAAGGGCCTTTTCGATAGTTCCTAGATCATAGTACCCGGCAGTTATTCACTTTTAAAAGTTAGGATGGAATCCTCGTTGAAGATCAGCAAGATCAATCAATAGATCCATATAAGAGAGCTATGGTCTTATCAGTTGAGGACCAGCAAGGTCAATCAACAGATCCATATAAGAGAGCTATGGTCTTATCAGTTGAGGACCAGCAAGATCAATCAACAGATCCATATAAGAGAGCTATGGTCTTATCAGTTGAGGACCAGCAAGATCAATCAACAGATCCATATAAGAGAGCTATGGTCTTATCAGTTGAGGACCAGCAAGGTCAATCAACCAGATCCATACTCGGTTTCAAAAAACAACTCTTACTCCTTGTTCCGATATCTTCCACGACGCACGTGTGGGTATCTTCGGCGACCCAGAGCCCGAGCACCATATGGTCAGCACCCTCTAGGATCCTTCTTAGGTCACCTAGTGCTTCACTCATATGCCGTTTCCTTGGTCCCTCATCCACCATACCGGAAGCTCACCATTTAAATCGAACCGAGGCTGGTCAAGACCTCGGTCGACGACCTTGCTACGCGAGACGTCCTCCATTGACTCTCCGTCAGCAGTTGCAACTTTATCAGTTAGGTCTCCCCATGACCTTAATCACAAGACGGTCAAAATGCTTCCCCAGCATTCTTGACATAAAACAATCATTTACAAACAGTTTACAAATACAGCTTCTATAATGAACTCTCGTCTTTCCACATTATCCCTCATCAATGCACATTACTTATTCCACATTCCATTCATATGTGTGCTCATTCTTATCCAATCACATCAATTTCCATCTCATCACATCAGATTCATTCACATCACATATCATTTATTCACATCCCAATTCACATGCCATCACATCTCATCCATTCACTCATATCGATGTCACATCATTTCACATACACATTCCATTCATATGTGTACTCATTCTTATCCAATCACATCAATTTTCATCTCATCACATATCACATATCATTTATTCACATCCCAATTCACATGCCATCACATCTCATCCATTCACTCATATCGATGTCACATCATTACACATACACATTCGCATTCATTATTCGACATACACATCCACATTCGTACTTCCACATCCATACATCCACGTCCACATCTGCATTCATACATACATATCCATATCCACATCCATACATCCACTTCCACATTCATACATCCACATCCACATCCACATCCACATCCATTTCCACATCCTCATCCACATCCACATCCATACATCTATTTTCACATCCACATTCATACATCCACATCCATACATCCACATCCACATCTACATCCATACATCCATTTCCACATCCACATTCATACATTTCACATCCACATCCACATCCATATATCCATTTCCACATCCACATGCATACATTCCACATCCACATCCACATCCATACATCCACATCCACATCCACATCCACATCCACATCCATACTTATCACATACATATACATCTTTCCTTTCCCATACATCCTTCACATACATACATCTACATCCATTCTTTCACATACATATATCTACATCCATTCTTTCACATACATACATCTCCATCCATTCTTTGTTCATTTTCATCTATCTGATTCATTTCACATCCTCATATCTATTTATAGAATACAAGAGAATTCTTATTTTTGATAAAATATTTCTTTACGCATCTATTTATGCATAAATTCTATTTTAAGGAGAATAACACTTTCGAAATAAAAATCAATCTTTTATGCATCTTCCTATGCATAAATTCATTTTAAATGAGAATGACACTTTTGAGTTAAAATTCAATCTTTTATGCATCTTCTCATGCATTAAATCAAAATTGATGAAAATAACTCTTTTGAACTAAAAATAGATTTCTTTATGCATCTTTCTATGCATGAAATCAAAATTGATGAGAATAACACTTTTGGGTTAAAATAAATTCTTTATGCATCTTTCCATGCATGAATCCAATTTAGTAGGAATTACACTTTTAGAATAAAAGAATTTCTCTTATGCATCTAATTTATGCATAAAATCCATTTATGACATGAAAATCTCACTTTAAATATAAAAAAATCTTTTATGCATACTAACCATTTATGATGAAAATCACTCTTTTAATATAAAAGAATTTCTTTTATGCATCTAATTTATGCATAAAATCATTTATGATGAAAATCACACTTTTAATAAAAAAAAATATCTTTTATGCATATGTTTATGCATACAAATCATTTACGATGAAAATCACTCTTTTAATATAAAAGAATTTCTTTTATGCATCTAATTTATGCATAAAATCATTTATGATGAAAATCACACTTTTAATTAAAAAAAATATCTTTTATGCATATGTTTATGTATACAAATCATTTATGATGAAAATCACTCTTTTAATATAAAAGAATTTCTTTTTTGCATAAAATCATTTATGATGAAAATCACACTTTTAATATAAAAAAATATCTTTTATGCATACAAATCATTTATGATGAAAATCACACTTTTAATATAAAAAAAATCTTTTATGCATATGTTTATGCATAAAAATCATTTATGATGAAAATCACACTTTTAATATTAAAAAAATATCTTTTATGCATATGTTTATGCATAAAAGTCATTTATGATAAAAGTAATATTTTTATAATAAAACAAAATATTCTTTTATGCATACAAATCAATATGATGAAAGTAACTCTTTTGTAATTTAAAAAAAATACTTTTATGCATTATTTTATGCATAAAAATCCATAATGAAGAAAGTAACACTTTCATAATAAAAATTATCAATAAGTATCTTTCATAGAATTTAATTCTATTGAAAATCATTCTTTTATAAAAATTATTCAATATGCATCTTTTTATGCATGAATGAAAATGACACTTTTAGAATACTCTAACGATGGGGAATACTCTTTTTGATTAATAAAAGATGAATTTTATTTCATAATTTTTCAAAAAAATTTGCCATAACCTCCTTTGTATGGCTGACCATTTTTCAAATTTTAACTTACTAAAATTAATTAGAAGTTTACCAAGAATATTTAAAACATTCTAATGTAAACAATCAAAGAGAAACATTATGAAAAACTTGATTTTATTCATTAATCATTCATCTAGGATAAGAATGGTTGGATTTACTAAAGAAGAGAGGGGAATGCCTTTTTTCAATGAGGCATAACATCATTTGCAATTTAGAGAAGATAAAAATCATAAAAACCATAAAAACCATAAAATGAATGGAAAAGAGAAGAATCTCCAACTTACTAATGAATTTGAGAGCTTTCCTTTGGCTTGATGGTTTGAGGGTTCTACTCTTGTTTGAAACAAGAGTGCCCACCAATCTTTTGTAAGAGGGAAGGTCAAAAACTAATGAATTATGAGTAAAATTCACAGTTTTTGGCACTTGGGAGAGGCAAGGTAACAGTGCAAAACACTATTAAGTTTCAACAAAGGGGAAGGCTTCTATTTATAGAAAAAAGTGAGCTTCTAACGAAGCCAACTGATTCTAGAATTTTTCAGATCAGTTTGGTCAATTTTTGACCATTTTTGGGTCAGTTTTGCTCATTGTTTGGATCTAGTTGAAACAGGAGAGAGGAGAGATAAAAATATCTCATTATTTGGGAGTTTAAAACTCATTCAAGCATGTGAAATAGGCGCCTCCTTTATGAGGGGAATTCCCCCATACTGAGGTATCAAAAATGCATCATTTCATCTAAATATCTCTCTTTTTTTAACTATTAACCTTGTCCTTAGTCAACTCTTCATCTTATGTGAGTATTTACTCATTTTTGGGAGATTTTTCTTTTATTCTTCTATTTATCTCCTCCCTACATTTGGATGAATCTTATTGGTCCATAGGAACCTTAATTTAAAATTTTGAAAAAATCTTGACCCCCAAGATAATGCCACTTGAACAGATTATACTTAATTTCTAATGCACCTTCTGAAAATCTTTTTGGACTTCTGTTTCGGGGGAACTTATTTTAATAAGAAGAGATATTTTTCCATCCAGAAATGTTTAAAAACTGAATTACCACTCTCTAGAAGATTTCCTCTCTCTAGGCCAAAACTGGTAGAAACAAGATCTTTTATATTTCTGAAGAGGGATTTGACTACAAGGGAAGATACTGGACATCCTGAGAGGCTAGGGAGGAATCTTACATCGGTGATAAGAAGCATTTTAGGCGAACTCGACTAGGTGCAGATAGCTTAGCCATTTCTTGGGTTCCCTGCCAGCATGACCGAAGTATATCTTCGATTACTTGGTTTACGCTTTCAGTTTGACCATCGGTCTCATGGTGATAAGCTGTGCTGAGATCCAAGAAAGTTCTCACTGCTTCGAAAAATACAGTCCAGAACCTTGAAGTAAACTTGGGATCTCAATCACTTACTATTCTCCTGGGTAGGCCATGCAATCTGAAGATTTCTTTGAGGAACACTCTAGCCACATCCACTGTAGTGTAGGTTTCTTTGACTGGGATCAGATGTGAAACTTTGGTTAGTCTGTCAACTACCATGAAAATGGAGTTGTAACTTGATTGCACTGAAGGTAATCCAGTAATAAAGTCCATACTGATACATTCCCACTTCATCTGGGGAATGTCCAATGGATGTAACTTCCCAGGCATTTTTACTCTTTCAGCTTTGACTTTCTGGCATGTCAGACATTGACGTACATGATTCAGTACATGCTTTTTCAGACCAGGCCAAAAGAGGCTTTTCTTTATAGACATGTAGGTTTTGATGAAACCCGGATGTCCTGCTATATAAGGCTATCATGGGCTTCATTCAGAATTTGATCCTTGGTTCCCTCATCATTGGGAATGTATAGCCTGCGATTATAATACATAATGCCATCATCCAGGCTATACCCTTGAACTCTGTTCAACTCCTGTGGAGTTTTTCTTTCCTGCATAAGTAGGGTAGCAATAGGGCCAAAGAATCTATCCTGCATAATCTTCTCTCTTGCTTCAATAATCAAGGGATTTGATACTATAGTAATTGCAAGCAAGGAGGCTTTTCTGCTGAGGGCATCTGCTACCACATTTTCTTTTCCTAGGCGGTACTTGATTTCAAAATCAAATTCTTGCAGGGTCTACATCCACCTTCTTTGGTGCATGTTGAGATCCTTTTGAGTAAAGATCCACTTTAAACTCTAATGGTCTGTCATCAAAGTGAATCTTTTTCCCAGTAGGTAATGTCTCCACAACTTTAAGGCATAGACTACTAAAAGTAATTCCAGATCGTGAGAACAGCATAATTCCTCTCATGCGTTCTGAGCTTTTGGGATTCATAGGCCACTGCATGATCTTCCTACATGAGTGCACCTCCCAGGGCGAAACCACTTGCATGAGTTTTACTACCTCAAAGGATGGAGAGAAATCTGGCAGTTTTAGAATGGGACTCGTTACCAAAGCGGTCTTTAGCTTATCAAAAGCACTCTGGCACCTCGCAGACCACTGAAATGGGGTATTCTTTTTGAGAAGGTTAGTCAGGGGGGGAAGCTATGAGAGCATACTTTGGTATAAAAATTCTATACAACACCATATTAGTGAATTTGGGAATTTTCCAATTCCCATTTTTGAATACTTAAAAAAGGGGACATGGATAACATGTTTGTAAGTTTCTCAAAACCCTATCATATGACCTATCATTGGAAAGCGCTTGAAAAATGGAATCTAAAGAGCTATAAAGCGCTCATTTTGGATTAGTGGTGTTCAAGTTATGGTTAATCCAAACTTTTGACCACGTGTCCCAAACTTGTGGGAAATTCCCATATTCCCCAATATGGTGTTATACCAACCAGTCAATCCCAAGAATCCTCTGACTTCTTTCACTGTCTTTGGTTCAGGCCAATCTATGACTGCTTGGACTTTTGTGAAATCTGGAGAAATTCCATCTTTGGATACCAGAAAGCCCAAGTATTCAACGTGGCCGGCAGAGAAAGTGCATTTACTTTTTTTGGCAAAAACTTGGTGCTTCCTTAGAATCTCAAGAACTTTTCGGACATGAGTCTCATGGTCAGCTGCATTCCTTGAGTGAATCAGAATGTCATCAAAGAAAACTAGAACAAAATCATCCAAGTATTCTCTGAGGATATCCTGCATTAGGTGATTGAATGTAGCTGGGGCATTAGTTAATCTGAACGGCATGACAGTAAATTCATAATGCCCATAGCGAGTATTGATGGCTGTTTTCGGTATATCTTGATCATTGATCCTGATCTGGTAATACCTGGATTTCAGATCTATCTTTGTGAAGATCTGGGCTCCATTTAGCCTGTCCAGAAGCTCATCAATTCTTGGGATAGGATACTTATTCTTAACTATCAGCTAATTTAGACCTCTGTAGTCCACACAGAGTCTAAGCGTTCCATCTTTCTTTTTCTGAAAGAGAACGAGCACACCCCAAGGTGAAACACTGGGTCTTACAAACCCTTGTTCTAACAGTTGTCTAAGCTATTCCTTGAGTTCAATGGCTTCACGAACTGGCATTTTGTACGTGCGCAGGGCTACTCGCTGAGCTTCGGGGGTCAATTCAATCACATGATCTACTTCCCGAATTGGAGGCATTTCAGTTAGTTCTGCTGGGAATAGATCATCAAATTTACTTAACCATTCTGGTTCTTTAGCCTTAAGCTTTGAGTCTACTGGGTTCATTTTGACAACATAAATTTGCTGCTTCTTCCTAAGTCCTTTCAGCAACCTGGAAGCTTTTACTAGCTGAAGGTCTGGGGATCCGGAAACTCCACTTCCTTGAACTTTGTTCCCGTGAAGGTCATGGAAGGAAATGGTTCCATTGTGACAGTGTATGTCAGCTTGATTTTTGTGGAGCCAATCCATTCCAAGGATCCTATCAAAAACTCCCAGAGGTAAGACTTTGAACTGACAGTCGGTCACATTACCATCTAGATTGAACTGGATAAGATCTGTCTCATGGTGAGTGAAAAGAATCTTCCCACTGGCCAATTCAACTTGCATAGGTTTCCCTGATTTCTATTTTAGGACTAGCTTACACAAGCATCCAAGGGAAATGAATGAATGAGAACTGCCTGAATCAATCAGCCTGAATCAATCAAAAGCTTAAAAGGCTTACCCTGATACTTTGCTGGAGTATGGATGACTGAGAACTAATGGTTAGGCCCTTGGTTTTCAATTGCAGCATAGATCTGCCCTCTTTCCTCTTCTACTACATCTGAAATTGTGACTGCTCTGGCTGCTGTAGTCTGAGGTGGAACTCTTTCTCTTTGGTTGCCCCAGTTTTGGGAAGGAGTTCTGAGGTTTCTCTGGACAAAGGCAGATGGGTGCGCTGGAGTTCTTCTGGGGTTACCCTGGCTTGGGCGAGACGGACCCTGATTAGACTGGTATGAAGGGGTTGGTCTCCAAACTCGGGGTCCTTGACTTCCCTGTCCCCTTAACATGGCAGGAGTCGGGCACTCTTTTAGTTGGTGACCAAAACCTTGGCATCCAAAACATCGATTTTTTTCACTTCTGAGCTCATCCCTCTGATTTCTTGAAAGTGGTGGGGCTCCTGAGAAAGCGGTGGGTCTTCCTTCACTTCGGAATCTTCCTGTATCCTGATTCTGATTCGGGCCTTGCTGCCTCTTCGGGGGTGGAAAGTTTGAAGTACTTCCCTGGGCTTGGAATCTTTTAAAGTTAGAGGGTGCAGGCTTTGGCGGGACCTTTACTACAAAGGCTTTGGCAAAACCCTTTGCCATTCTTACGGCTTCAGCCATGGACACTGGCTTGGCATTAGGACTTGTTTGGGGTCTTCTTGGGCCCTTTAATTTGCCCCAAGCCTAATGACAGTCATTAAGGAATGGTGCAATGGGAGAAGGCCATGTGGAGAAAAATGTTGGGTTTCCCTGCCCCTAATATGTAGGGGTCAAACTTGAATCATACGTTTTTTTTTAAAGAAATTGGGCTGAAAATGCAAAATCTTTCAATAAAATCAGATTTCCCACCTTTTTTTAATAAAGACAGCTCAAACTGGCATAAATGACCCCACCTCAAAAAGTGGGCTAGGGCCAGAAACGCCCCTCCATCATTATCCCTCATTTAAAGCTACTTTTTCCTCTCCCCACTCCCTCTTCCTCTCTCTAAAACTAGCAATTCGGTTTTGAGTCTCTCTCTAACTAAAAGAATCTTTTTTGGCCTCCTCCCTCCCCATTCTGCCTTCCCCTTCCCTCCTAAAGTTAGATCTATCTTTCTTTGCCTTCTTGGCTATGGAAAGCTTGGAAAACAGTCCACTTTTTCCCCCATCAAGTCCATCCTCTCTTGCTTGCACACATTCTTCACTCTCCTCTTGCTAGCTTATACACATTCTTGACTCCTCTTGCCAGCTTATATGCTTTGCTAGCATTAGGTTGCAGAGATCTTCTTGGCTATGGAAAGCTTGGAAAACAGTCCTTTTTTCCCCATCAAGTCCATCCTCTCTTGCTTGCACACATTCTTCACTCTCCTCTTGCTAGCTTATACACATTCTTGACTCCTCTTGCCAGCTTATATGCTCTGCTAGCATTAGGTTGCAGAGATCTTCTCACACACCTACAACTTCAGAGCATTTAGCTTAGTCGGTTAGCCAAGCACAATGAGTCGCCGACCTCGTTCAAGGGTGGAGTCCTTTAGCAGCAGCAACGAACAAGACGACACTGGCTTGTGGGTTACAAGCACCTTTGCAAAAGGAATGTGGGTGACGATGCGTCCAAGCACAAGGGGAGCCCACAAAGTCTCTCGTAGATACATAGGGTTAAAGTCACACCATTGGAAGGGTCGCATAGTGGATCTCAAGCAGGGGGCTGACGGAAGCAAGCAGGTGATGATCCAACACGTCTACAAGGCATCGCAACTCCGTGTTGACAATGCCAATCACAAACGCTTTCCTGCAAATTGTAAGTTTTATTTGTGCTTCTTGTTTTATGGGCTGCACTGAGACATGCTAATATCATTTCATGTTACGGAAGCTTGATTTTTTCAAGTGTGTTCTTATAATGTTCTGTGCAGACATCTTTCCGTCGACATTTGTGGAATGGGAGCCTTTAGAGGCCCTTTCTGGAACCTTTGAGGCGCACTACTTTGAAATTGGCAAGCTACTATATACTGGTTGTTCAACATCAGAGCTTTTAGAGCGCTCAGTTTTCTTCTTTCATGTAGAGTATATTGTACCCACGTCAAGAGATGGTTCTGGGACTCTACGGAGGCTCCCTACACCAAGTCTCACGGACCATGATTGGCCAAAGCCCGACAATACTTTGGTTGCACTAACCAGACGTCGGATTGAGATTGATGTGTGCAATGCAATGAAGTGCACCTATGGGTCACATCGTGCGACTCTCACATTCTTCATGCCTTCACATTTGTTTGTGTTTTTGTTCAAGGAGGCTGATGTTCACCGGACTCCTACAATGTGGATTGCAAAGGGAGGCACAGTAATGAGTGCCTTTTTGCCACCTTCGTGGGATTTGAAGGTTATTCAACATCAGGGTGACAAGATAAAGTGCATGGTGGTGTCGGAGAAGATGGTCGTTCGGTACCAGCTTGGAAAGCAACAACTCTCTATTATCTTTCCTTACAGACGTTGGAAGCTGACTGGGGGCGAATGGCAAGCACTCGATTCGGACATCAACGATGCAGAACAGCTTGATGTACATGTTAGCACGCAAGCTGATGTGTGGGATATCGTAGTAAATGCTGATTGGAATATGGCGAACCTAAGGGAGTACTTAGGCCTTAGGTTTGCACTGAAAGGTGACTTTTCATTTGTGATTGATAACACACCTCTACGTAAGAGGAAAGAGGCATCTTACTTTTGTAAAAGCATTCCCTTCCCCAGATGTATCCATATCAAGCAAGCTATGTAACAGATTTTGAGAGATTAATTCAAAACAATTTTGGCTACTCGCAATTTGCGTTCAATTTTGTGCACTTTTAAGTTTTGTCGCGTGTTTTTATTTTTTTGGAGGTTTTAAGTGAGTTTTTAAACATAAAAAAAGTTTTAAAGACCTCTTTATAAGTCACTTTTGGCCACTTTGAGTTCATCTCCTCACTCTTGGCATCTTTGCGGTCCCCTTGCCTTCTTCGCTACTCAAGCATGGCCACCCCCGCCCAAGCTCTCCTATCTCAATTGCACAAGCTTGACCTCGGTCACTTGATCAAGAAGCTTGCACCCATCTTTCAGACATCTATTGACATGGAAGGCACCGCCGAACTCCATAATGACGTGTTTGGGGCGTTCACTAGCTACATGGACACATACATGGCTGAATATTGTGTCAACTTTGAAGACGAGGAGGGAACTTGGGTGCCTGTGGATCTTATCAAGCATACCTACAAAGCGGACAAAAATTTCAGGTTCAGGCTTGCAAGATTCCTCAAAGGCCTTAGTAGCGCATATCTAAGGGAGGAGGAAGAAGATAACCTGGTAGGTCTTGGAATGGGCAACATCGGCACAAGTTTTTTGAGGTGGGACATGACTCTTGCCCTCCTGATCTTGGAGGGAACAGAGAAAAGCAAGGGAAAGAGGAAGGCCACTCCTCCAAAGAAAGCCACACCTTATCTCTTGATCAAGGAAGTTAACCCAAAGGAGGAGATTGTCACCCCAGTGCAAGAAGCATCTCTTGCACTTGTGACTCTCGCGGAAGAGCCGCAAGCTGAGGCTGTGAAACGGGACATCGAAGGGGACGATGTCATGGATGAAGTTCCAGAGCTCGAAGTGCGAACTCTACACCCCATCATAGTAGAAGGTGTAGAGTTCTTATTTTTGGATGACGTCGCCCATGTCCTTGGGCTACACCAGGATGAAACTCTCTCAGTCATTGCTATGTACGTGGGCATGCGAGACACACAACAGCCGTCCAAAGATGATGACATCTGCATTGACTTCAATTCCGCAGATGTCACAAAGGTGCTTGCGCTCCCGGAAAATCATGCCTCAATAGAGTCCCTTGTGGCAGAGACTCTTGTACAAATATCCCAGTGCAAGGATTTCTACGAGAGTGTGCCAGAAACTAGCTTTGCCCCTCACAAGCCGCTTGCCATTTTGGATTCCGTCAGCCTCGGGAGCATCAATATTAGTGATGCAGACCTTGCGGATCATGATGATGCCACTGAGGTAGTACACCCAATTTCTTCCCTTCTTAATTTGTAATTTTTTGAAGTCAACTCATTCTTCTATCTACTTTGTAGACCGCAAGAGAAATGGACTGGTTCGCAAGCCGAAAGGGTGGAGCACGAAAGGAGGTGGAGGGGAAAGATGCTGCGCTATGGCACTACATCCCGAGCTTCAATGCCGAGATGCTTCGTGTAATTCACGACGACTTTTCAAATGATGCGCAAGCTGAATTTTTGAAGTGCAGAGCCCTAAGCGCCATCCTGTATGAAGCCCCTATAGCCCAAAATGCCCAAAATGTATTCTTGTAAATAGGGAAGCAGCTATCTATAGCTTTGGTGATAAAAGTGCAGGGTCTTTCCTAGGATTTTGTGGCCTTAGCCTTGGACAAGGCATCACTGATGCCAAAGAGATAGCCGAACGCATTGGTGACAAACCATCAGTAAAGACTCTCACCCACGAGGCTTTCACCAAGCTCATCAAGCGAGTTGGCTAGATCCAATGTACTCATTTGCCTTCTGTGAAAATCAAACAATTAATGACATCAAGATGTTTTTCGAGCTGATTTTAAGTTTTATCTTCTTGATGTGTTTATATGTTGTTGTCGTGTCCTGTCATGATGTTTCAATTAATTTTTTGTGAACGCTCGTCTGCCACCGCCCGTCCGACTTTGGCTCGACTCGACGGGCCGATTTCTCCCGCGTATGGCCCCAGAAGGGTAGATCAGCTGTGCGGGGTGTGCCGGGGCCGGGGGGGGCCGGTGGTCACTCCGTGGAACACAGGTTCCACGGAGCGACCACCGGCCCCCCCGGCCCAAGGGTAGATCAGCTGTGCGGGGTGTGCCGGGGCCGGGGGGGGGGGGCCGGTGGTCGCTCCGTGGAACCTGTGTTCCACGGAGCGACCACCGGCCCCCCCCCGGCCCCGGCACACCCCGCACAGCTGATCTACCCTTCTGGGGCCATACACGGGAGAAATCGGCCCGTCGAGTCGAGCCAAAGTCGGACGGGCGGTGGCAGACGAGCGTTCACATGAGGTCGAATGTACATAGCGACAACAATTACATGCAAAAGACTACAATTACCTTGACAAGACAACAATCACTTGCAATAGAAAATAACTTTTTTGAAAATAGACATGGTTTTTCATTAATCAAATTGAGATTACAAAACACGGTTTGTTGCATTACAAAGGCTTCCCCTATTTAGTGAAAGAGAGCTTCCTCTCCACGGATACGCCTAGCTAGATGAAGATCAGATGGCTTCAAAGTGACACGTTTTGCATGCACCATGCACAAAACCGCGTCTTGGAAAAGCGAAACCAAAATATCCTCGGCACCTTGTTGCAAAGCGCCTAGTGCCGCCGCTTGCACACGATTGACATCCTGGCGCTGGTCGTGGATAATCTCTTTGACGAGACGCCCAAAAGGTGCCTTTGGAATAATTGGTGTGCAGGTCTTTTGATATTTGCGAATTTCTCTAAGGGCAACTGTCCCTGGTCTCCACCTTTGCTTCTTCTGCGTTGTTGGGGGCGGTGGTGCTTGCGCGTGGCGAGTCCAAGCTGGCGTGTCATTTTTAAACTTCTGTCACTGCTCTTGGAAGTTATCGGAAGGGGGTTCTGTGCGTTTAGGAATGGTTTTCCCCTTCTTAGCCTTTGCAGGTGTTGGAGTTTTCTTTGCCTTTGCAGATGGAGTCTTCGGAGCTGCTCTCTGCTCTGCCTCCTTCCTTACTCGCTCCTCTTCATCTTTCCTGTCTTTTTCCTCACGAAGCCTCCGTGTGTTTGCTGCCCTGGCTTCTCGTTCAAGCTTCTGTCTCTTATTTTTTACTTCCTCAGCTGAGAGTTTTCTCTTTCCTTTACCAAGTGCACGAGCCAAGACTCTGTTTAGCATTGCATTGACAATCCTATTGCTCGGCAGGTGCTCCCTTTCTACTGTGTCTTCATTTCTCCTCTTTGTATATTCTGCTCGAAGACTTTGTATATCCGCTTCCAAAATTGTGTCATCTTCGTATCCGGCCATTCGCAGGTCAGCAACAAATCCGTGAGCTTTTCTGTTAAGCCAATCCTCCTCCGCAGCAAAGAATGCTAATCTTCTCTTGTTGCTTGCGGCGGCCTGAGCTTCTTCTACAGCCTTCTTATCTGCCTCCGCCTTCCTAACTGCCTCGTCTTCTTCCTCCTTCTTGGTAGCCTCATCCTCCTGTGCTTTCTTTGCTGCCTCGTCCTCTTGAGTTCTGACGGTCTCTTCGGCTTCTTTTCTTGCTCTCTCAGCTGCCTCCATGTCCTCTGCTTCTTTGTGTAATCTCTTCGCTTCTTGGCATTCTTGGGCTTCTTGGGCCTCTCGCTCAAGCCTCACACGCTCAGCTTCCAGATCCACTTGGGCTTGTGGGTAAATGTTTGGGATTGCAGTTCTATGTGTCACCGGTAAGGGCCCAAGGTCTTTGAAAATGTCATCCTGCGTATTGGAGGGAGGATCATTTGGGGGCTCCATGTGCGTGAGATATTAGTGCGCGTGCGAGAGAGAGAGAGAGAGAGAGCGCGAGAGAGAGTCAAGGGGAGAGGAAGAGAGAGAGCTCACAAGTCAAGACTTTTAAAAATGACTATAAAACTCACTGATATTTATAGGGGGCCAAAATTACAAAAAAGTCAATTTACAAAATGAACGGGCCAAAAAGCGGCGAACAAGTATTATTGGGTGGGTAACCACACACGGCCATTTCTTAGTCGACCACTGTGCCATTGCCTCGCTCTTTCACGTGCCATTGACGCATTGCACCCTTCTCTTTCGCCTTGCACCTAACACCTTCATGATTTTGCGCCTCAAAGACAAATTTCCGGCTCGCTTTTGGGCCTTTCTCCCAGTAAGTGCACGGTAAAACCAATTGAACATTTCCTGCCTTGGCTTGGTAATGTGATCGTTCCATGCCTTGGTTGCTCCAGAGTGCAAGAGACCCATATTCATATAGAAAGAAGGAACTGTGCACATAGAGAATATGCATGTAGTGTGTTATATGAGTTTCCCCCCAAGCATCGATCATTTCTTCTGTGAATCTGTCAATCGAAGTCTTGAATGTAGCTATCTCTGCTTCATCAAGATACGGGCGCTCAAGAAGCCTCATCATCTCATCACAAGCTTCCCACACAT
Organism: Cibotium barometz; assembly: GCF_041138505.1. Taxonomy (NCBI): domain Eukaryota; kingdom Viridiplantae; phylum Streptophyta; class Polypodiopsida; order Cyatheales; family Cibotiaceae; genus Cibotium; species Cibotium barometz. The sequence goes on from NC_141051.1 coordinate 63,108,524, forward strand.
GTGCACGCTTCAATCCTAGTGTCGCCTCATTGCCTCGATAGGTTGTTACATCACAAATCTGCTTCCATAATTCAAAATGTGTATGGCTTTGAGCCTCACCATAGTTTGAGAGCAGGTGTCTTGCTTTTGCACCACCCATACATATCTTATTAGGGTTATCTTGGATACTTGATGGGTTTTTGCGATCCTTAGAGAGGGTGACAGCACCTGCGTGAAGCCCCACGGATGATAAAACAACTTCAAGCTCTTGGATGCCCTGTTCTCGCCGTGACTCTGGCTCCATGTTCCAAGCATAATTGATGTGGAGCATCAACAATTTGTCCAGAATTCTAAGTCTTGCGTGCAAGGTACACACATGTACTCGCGACAGTGGAATTGAAAGAATAGGGTTCCAAGTAGCATCCTCCTCTGCGCGAGATGGTGCCTTGCTTTGATTGCAGCTCATAATTCCATTGAGCCAGACGTGCATACCCTTCCCTTTTTGTAATTGATTTGAGCCCTTTGCACTTGCCTGCTTACGACCTTTCACCTTGGTTGCTTGTTTGGCCTTCCCCACTGCGACACTTGGCATCCTTGGATGACAACAAAAGATGCATGGAAACAAAGTGTTAGCACCGCTTTTAGTTCCCAACTTGCATTTGAGGGTCTTGAGATCACCACCAAGGTGCCACTCTATTTCAAAGTGACCAGTGACAGGCACATGCAAGACTTCACCATTTGTTTGCCTGTGTATCACTCCTTGAATACCTGTACGGGTGAAGTACCACCTCAGACTGTCATGGTCCTCGTGCGGAAGGGTCCATGCCGCCTGCCACCATATGTTCTTCTCAGACTGCACTCCAAAGTAATCTTGCTTGCGTCGCTTTGTGTGCAAGTTATTCTCCGCATCACCTGTTTCATCTTCGTCGTCTAAGCTCTTTCGCTTCAATGCCCTGCTCATGAGTGTCAGACTTGTACGTTCCACCCTTTAGCCCTTTACAACCTGACATTCATCCAATTTGAGGACAAATATAGCCTTTCCATCCGTCTCCTCTAATGTCATATCATAAAACTGAATCATAGCTCGTTGAAGCGCCTCCACCTCGACGTAAACATTGTTAAACTTGTTGTAAGCAAAATCTTTTGAATTTGACATTGGCCATGCTGTTGCGTGACGAGTGGTGATCAATGCAAGGATGCAACACAAAGATGCAAGCAGGAAAACAAGAGATTTAACATTCTTATTTAGGGCTCTCGTAAAGTGTTCCAAGTTGTAGATGAGTGTGGGAATGGGCTTAAGAATAATCCCACATGGGAAGTTTTGGGAGTTTTAGGAGTTTTAGTGTACTGTAGCCGCCTAGCAAGTCGGCAATATTTTTGTTTGCTGACTTCCTTGCCATAACTATACTATATGGTGTATAGATCGTGTCATTCCTTTGCCTCGTAGACGTGCTGTGATGCAAGTATACAAAGCCCTGTATCCCTTATCACTGATACCTGCTGTGTCGCACACAGTGAGCATGTCAATGGGACTGACAATCTGCTCGAATTCCTTGAGAAAATACTTTTGAATCCTGTCACGCAATGCAACATTTACTGGATTGGTTATCATATTGATTACTTTCTGCTCTGGAATAATGTGCTCAAGGATAGACTCCTCAGTATTGGAACAACCTAATATTGCTTTAGCACATTCCCTGGACATCACATAGTTCAGAGTCAATGACATAACTATATGAAAAAGGAATGTAATGCTAGTTTTGAAGCTGTGATTACCTTGTTTGACGCACACGTCGCTTGCGAGCCCCCCCATCTTTGGAAAGAAGACTCAGAGGCTTGCGCTTTCGCTGCCTTGCATTATATCCCACGGGGAGGTGAGTGAAATGATCGACACGTCGGCGAAGGTTCCGAGTTGAGTTTCGAAGACGGAGATAGTTCTCTATAGCTCGATCCCTCCTTTCCACACCTTTATTAAGCTTCATCTTCTGCTCTGCATCCTCCTTCTCTAGATCCTTGACTCGAGCCAGCATATGTTCCTTTGTGGCCATGAAAGTTGACGCACATTCTTCCTTTTCTGCCTTGCATAATTTTAGAAGCTTTCTGAGGTGATTTTGATTTGAGAGTTCCTGCAAGGACAAAGAATAGAGCCTCTGACAGTACCCTAAGAAACCATTATAACCATCACCCAAGAAGCGTACGACCTGCGTGATATTACGAAAAGGGGGAGGTGCACCAGTCTGTGGATCAAGGGGATAAATGCTTCCATCAGTCCAAAGATCAATGGCTTTTGCACCTTGAAGTCGTAGCACCTCAGCAGGAATACATCCCTTCGTTCGATTACTTCGCATTGTGGCATACTCCTCGTCTAAGTCCACGTGCAAGCGAAACTTTGATTGCTTGTTGGTGATGTCCCGTAGAGCCATTGTACCTAGCAAATGGAGATGGAGATGTAGATGGATACAGAGATGGAAATGTGGATGGTGATGGAGATGGAGATGTAGATGGATACAGAGATGGAAATGTGGATGGTGATGGAGATGATGGAGATGGAGGATGGAGGTGGAGGATGGAAATGTGGATGGTGATGGAGGAGATGAAGATGGAGATGGTGATGGAGATGGAGGTGGAGGAGATGCAGATGGATATAGAGAAATGGAGGCCTTGAGGAGATAGATATGGAGAGCTTGCTAGTGATGGAGATGGAGAGCTTCAGCTTGCAAGGATGTGTAGATCTGTACCTTCACAGGAGGGGATGGTGAGCTCTTCCATGAGAGCTGGTGGAGAGGATGATAGATATGGAGAGCTTGCTAGTGATGGAGATGGAGAGCTTCAGCTTGCAAGGATGTGTAGATCTGTACCTTCACAAGAGGGGATGGTGAGCTCTTCCATGAGAGCTGGTGGAGAGGATGATGGAGTAGGAGGTCCAGATCTGCAGGCCATGGCTCCTAGAGAGAGAAAAAGAAGCCCTTACCCAAGTAAAACACCCTAAACGCGTTTTAGAGAGAGAGTGTAGAGAGAGAGTGGGATCTGTAGCACCTCCAAAAAGGGAGGGAACAAAGTGACAAAAATTTTCAAACATTCTTTGTGAAAGGTACTTCACTACAAGACCAAAAGGCAGTTAGGTCCATATTCCTTCCCAAGGACAGAAGATCTAATGATTAGATTACCTTTAGGCCTATTTTCTTTTTTGTAGAAAAGGAAAAATGCATTTTCAGGCCTAGGCCACTAGCTTGGTCAAAGCTTGATTAGCATTTTAAGCATTTCACTAAGTGTCCAAATAAAAGGGCCCAAGAAGACCCCAAACAAGTCCTAATGCATTTTTGACCAGTGTGTCCAAGGGTTCATTCATTCCCCGAATGAACCTGGCCATGAGTTATTCTTCATCTAGAGGTGGTGAATATTTGAGTAGAAGAGCAAAGGCCTGGTGATATTCCTCGATGGTTCTGCTCTCCTGCTTTAGCTCTAAGAATTCGTTCATTTTGATTTTCAAAAATCAAGGGGGACAAAATCTCTTTCTTAAATAGGTTTTTAGGTCGTTCCAGGACTGAGTATTTCTATCCAGACGGTTGGTGTCACAGTGGTTCCTCCATGCTACCCTGGCTATTTCCACTATTTTGAGCCAGGCAAGAGCCATTTTGCTCTGCTCATTGTAGCCTGTGATGTCAAAATATTCTTCCATGGCTTCCACCTATTTCTCCACAGCCTCGCCTAAGTTCTGTCCTTCTCCTTTCTCCTTTGAAGGGTCCTGGCTGAGTCCTATGAAGAGCCTTGTGAACATCAGGGTCAAGCTTGTCATCTTCACAGAGAGGGTCTGGTTGACGGCCACGATTTCATCGTCTCATGATTTTGTCAAAAATTTATATATTATTAAATTAAATTTTTATTTTGATATCATCCACGAGATCCTAAGACTTAAGAGGTTTGAAAATCAATTTCTTAAACGAGACAATGATCTTATTGGAGATCTATGACATATGTCCGATAACAGATTTTTCTTTATCAGATCGTCTACCGTAAACAATCACTTATAAAACAGGGAATTTTTTTCTTCAAAAAACATTTCTATATTTATATAAAAGTTGCAATATGTACATAGAGCAGCTTGGCTCCAGAATTCAAAATCTCCTCGGGAGTCACATAAGACGACGGTACTGGGCCATAGCCATGCCCTGATACAAACGTTCACTTACTGACAAGGGAGCTATTATTTTCTCCTTAGGAATAAAACAGCTAAGGAGTCTGTAGACTTGGCATGAAAGTCTGAAATTTTGAGGCGTCGAACGATATAGAATGATGCCACGCACCATTTTCAGCTTTAACATAATCATAGCCAATGAGAGGTTCTGCCACAGCATTGCATGGTGGTCGCAAGAGGCGTGGACATACTGCCCTGCAAACCACTTATGCTGTAGTCTCTCCGTTGGGTTAGGAAAATATAAATCCTCAAAATGGCGTGCGAGTCTTGTTCGGCTTGTTCGAGTTAAAGCGGAAGAAATGAGATGCTCGAAGGCGAACGCAGTCATATCTTGAGACTGGGTGAGGTTGGGAATACCAGATAAATAGGGAACTTCCATCTATTAAAACAATTTCTTTGATTAAAAATTCTTCATTAAAGAAGCTTACGGAATGAAAATACATTATGAAAATGCTTTTTTCTGAGTTTTTATTATCAATTTCTGATAAGAATTACTTATCTTTATTAGCTTTCAATAAAGCTCTGATACCAAGTTTGAGATCCCTCTGCCCCCTCCGCGCACCGGACTCCTTGTATAGCGGAAGCAGCCCCCTCATGCGTGGAGTAGGGTTTCTCACTCGAGGCCTCACCCTCGAATGTCCGGGCACGAGACTAAGCTGGTGGTCATTCCGAAAACCGAAACCGGGAAAACTTTCCATGCCCGAAAAGCGAGGACGATTCCACCTTTTTGAATTTTCTTAACGAATTTTTCTAACGAGATCAAATCTAAACTATCCTTCACCTGAATAAACTAGATAGAAGGAAACTATCACCGATATAATTTGATCATCTGAGCCATTCAATGCTTTTTTCCTAATCAAGATCAGGCACAGCCGTTGATCCACTCAATTGAGAAATTTATCAGGGAATTAACTAACTACTCGAATCCTAGCGTAATCCTAAGATTTTTTTAGTTTGATTAATAAAACTCCACTGATTCCAGCCTAACCCCATCCGGCCCATGGGTTAGCCACCACCCTGCCACCACTGGAATCGATAGAACCAAAAAATTACTCACCCACCCATAATTGAATGCCTTTCTTAACTTTAGCTTTAGAAAATAGATACGCACGCACTCCTCTTTAAAACTTTAATTTATAAAACAATCCATTGATAATCAATTATTGGATACAGATGTCACAACTCAAAATTTCCATTCAATCCTTGTTTCTCACAACACAGTATCACTCTGGACTCTCCATTGAGACTAGCCGGTCAACAATGAGATCCAGTAACAGATTACAACAAGTTTCTTGTCATCATACATATATATCTTCCACGACATATACATGGGTGTCCTCGGCACCATGAGCCCGTGCATCGCCTAGTCAAAACCCTCCAGGATCCTCCTTAGGTGTCCTGGCACTTCACTCTGGGACCGCTTCGTTGGCCCTCGTCCATCGTACCGGAAGTGCACCATTTTAACCATACCGAGGCTGGTCAAGACCTCGGCAAGTTTTGCCGCGTGAGCTATCCTTTGAACACTCCCCGCCAGCAGCTGTTGCAACAGAACTTCCCTTAGAAAACACATATGCAGTCCTTTAAGAAAACAGGGTTTCTATGCAAGCTTTCAATTTTGATTTTGTTTGAATACCATGAATAAATCTTAAATCCGTATCCCAATACTTCTAGATCCAGGTCTGAATTCCAAACAGAATTCCTCGAATTTCGTTAACTTGATCCTCAGATCAAAATCAAAAGTCTTAACTTAGTTTCGGATTCGGTGGGTGTTTTGAGTGCAATTTTCTTGAACTGGGCACATCGTCATTGATTGAAACTGATGAAGGAATTAGGTCTTGGTCAATAGTCTGAATCAGAGTTTGGGTCTGGAAAGGTTCTTCCTAAACTATCTTTCTCGAAAGGTATTATTTTAATTTCTCTTTTTCTAAATTTCGTTCGATGAATATTTGTTTACAGATTTCTAAAACATGAATTTCTTATTAGGAGTAAAACAATCATTTATCTCGATCTCCGACTTCGATAGTTTAATTGAATTTTCTCATTACCATCTTAGTGAATATGAAATGGTAGAACTTCCTCTCACATATTATCTACTTATTCATTTTTTCAATTTTTATGAAAATTAACAGAGGATTGAAGAGAACCCTTATTTACTTAATAATTATTTAATAAAGATTCTATATGCATCTAATTATGCATAAAATCTAATAATTATGCATAAAATCCAATTCTGATGAAAGTCGCACTTTTATCATCATAAAAATCATTTATGATGAAAATCACTCTTTTAACATGAAAGGATTTCTTTTATGCATACAAATCATTTATGATGAAAATCACTCTTTTAATTTAAAAAAAATATCTCTTATGCACCCATTTATGCATAAAAATCATTTATGATGAAAATCACACTTTTAATATTTAAAAAATATATCTTATGCATATGTTTATGCATAAAAATCATTTATGATGAAAATCACACTTTTATTATAAAAAAATATCTTTTATGCATATGTTTATGCATAAAAATCATTTAGGATGAAAATCACACTTTTAATCTAAAAAAATATCTTTTATGCATACAAATCATTTATGATGAAAATCACACTTTTAATATAAAAAAATATCTTTTATGCATATCTTTATACATACAAATCATTTATGATGAAAATCACACTTTTAATTAAAAAAAATATCTTTTATGCATAAAAATCAATAATGAAAAAAGTAACGCTTTTATAATAAAAAATATATTCTTTTATGCATAGAATTCAATAATGATAAAAGTAACACTTTTATAATAAAAATATATTCTTTTATGCGTACTCTTATGCATAGAATTCAATAATGATAAAAGTAACACTTTTATAATAAAAAATATTCTTTTATGCATACTTTTATGCATGAAAATCAATATGATGAAAGTAACTCTTTTAAAATAAATAATAATAATCTTTTATGCATTATTTTATGCATAAAAATCAATATGATAAAAGTAACACTTTTAAAATAAAAATAAATTTCTTTTATACAGATAATCAAAATGCATCTTCTATGCAGGAAAATGACACTTTTAGAATATAGAAAACATAAGGATTACTCTTTTAGAATAATAAAAGATAATACTTATTTTCAAATTTTTGAAAAAATTTGCCATAACCTCCTTTGTATGCCTGACCATTTTTCAAATTTTAAGTCTCTAAAATTAATTAGAAGTCCACCAAGAGTATTTAAATCATTCTAACGTAAACATTTTTCTACTTATTTAAGAGAAACATTATGAAAAACTTGATTTTATCCATTAATCATTCATCTAGGATAAAGAATGATTGGATTTACTAAAGAAGAGAGGGGAATGTCTTTTTTCAATGAGGCATAACATCATTTCATTTTAGAAAAGAAAAAAATCATAAAAAAACCATAAAAGAAATAGAAAAGAGAAGAATCTCCAACTTACATGGATAATTTGAGAGCTTTCCTTTGGCTTGATGGTTTGAGGGTTCTACTCTTGTTTGAAACAAGAGTGGCCACCAATCTTTTACAAGAGGGAAGGTCAAAAACTAATGAATTATGAGTAAAATTCCCAGTTTTTGGCACTTGGGAGAAGTAGGATAATAGTGCAAAAACACTATTGAGTTTCAACAAAAGGGGAAGGCTTCTATTTATAGGAAAAAGTAAGCTTCTAACCAAGCTAACTAATTCTAGAATTTTCCAGATCAGTTTGGTCAATTTTTGACCATTTTTGGGTCAGTTTTGCTCACTTTTTGGATCTAGTTGAAACAAGAGAGAGGAGAGATAAAAATATCTCATTATTTGGGAGTTTAAAACTAATTCAAGCATGTGAAATAGGCACCTCCTTCATGAGGGGAATTTCCGCATACTGAGGTGTTAAAAATGCATCATTTCATCTAAATATCTCTCTTTTTTAACTATTAACCTTATCCTTAGTCAACTCTTCATCTTATGTGAGTATTTACTCATTTTTGGGGGATTTTCTTGTTATTCTTCTATTTATCTCCTCCCTACATTTGGATGAATCTTATTGGTCCATAGGAACCTTAATTCAAAAATTTTTAAAAATCTGGACCCCTAGGATAATGCCTCTTGAACAGATTATACTTAATTTCTAAAAAACCTTCTGAAAATATTTTTGAACTTCTGTTTCAAGGGAACTTATTTTAACAAGATGAGATATTTTTCTATCCAAAAATATTTAAAAATTGAATTACTACTCTCTAGAAGATTTTCTCTCTCTAGGCCAAAACTGGTAGAAACAAGATCTTTTATATTTCTGAAGAGGGATTCAATTACAGGGGAAGATGCTGGACATCTTGAGAGGCCGGGGAGGAATCTTACAGGCAAGATACTACTTATTTCCCACTGGCTAACTCTAGAATCATTCTTCTAGTTGTTTTTTGACCCAAGTTTAATTTTTGCAAATGCCTAGGAGAAAGAAATGAATGGGTATTGCCACAATCAATCAAAAGACAAAATGGCTTACTGTGATGAGTGGTTGGGGTTTGGATTACACCAAATTCTTTATTCGAACCTTGGTGTTCTACCGCCACATAGACAACTGCGTGCTCTTCTTCAGCCATTTCCAAGGTTGGTTCTTCACTTATAATACAGGCGGTCCTAGCAACTGCTCCTCCATGGTCTCTGCCATGTCTACTGCCTCTTGCACCTTGGTGGATAGGGACTCCACGACCTTGATTTCCTCTGCCACCTTGGGAAAATGATGTTTCTAGCTTGGGACAGTTGGCCCTAAAGTGTCCTGGCTCATTGCATTCAAAACACAGAGGGCCTTCTCTCTGGAAGAAGAAGCATACGAGCGGGGGACAAAAGAGTTGCTTTTTTGCCCTATGTTGTAGTAGGGGAAATTCTGTTGGGGTTTCTTGTAGGGCCAATATTTAGGATTTGCCTCAGGGTAAGATCTCTTCTGAGGCTTAGCTTTGTCAGTCCTCATTTCTTTCACAAGGGGCTTTGCTCATATGAGAGCATCCTGTAATGTGCTCATGGGATGGGGGAAGATATCTTTCCTTCACACGGCCTGCTTGATGTCTTCCCACATCATTTGAGAATGCTCGGTGACTCCCTTGTCACGGCACCACTGTTTCCACCAGAGTTTAGCATCTCCGATGAGGCAAAACCGTGCAAGCATAGACTGATTTTCTACTCTAGTACCGGCAGAGCAGAGAAATAATCGTCCATCGCTTCAATCCAGACTTCAGTATCCTTCTCAATATTTGAACCTTCTCCTTTAAAGGAGGGAGGTTGTATTTGCTTGAGCAGCAGCTTCTTCTCCTGGATATTGGTGTAAAGCACATTGGGAAGTGAAGGCTGATCGTCTTGGTCATCATTGTAAAAAGGAATTTAAGATTACAAGATTTATACTTGCACAACACTTAAGCTTTTTTTTATCTTTTTTTAGAGTAAAACATTGAAATCATTTTATTTCCAAATATTTACAAGGAGAAGTTTTATTACAAAGATCTGAGACTAATATAATTAGTCTTATTTGTCATCAAGGGGAATTCCTAAGCTTGACTATGACATAAGGGTAGAGTGGTCCACATAGGTGAAGTATGGGGGTTCCGCTGTAGTTTCTAAGACTCGAAAAACTGATGGTAAGTGTGGTAGACTCTAGATTGGGGTAGGTCCCAACATAGCTACTCTGTCGCGGCGGTAGGTAATAGCAGCATCACTCAGTCATACACCCAGAGATCCTGAGGTATGCGAATCCCATCTATAGTCAGAGAGGTGTCGGGCTTGGGAGTATCGACAAACCAAAATAAATAGACCATCTTCCACTTTTCAATCCAACGAATCCGCTTTAGGTTGGTGGTAAGGTTCCCAATTGGATCCACTCAGATGAAGAAATATCTCCGCCCGTGACTCCAAAAATCTCTACCCCATCCTCTTTCGATACGAGAGAAATGGGGGAGGGACATCTTCTCTAGTATCTGCACCATGGTGTTATGGAACTCGAAATTTGAGGAGTGACTAGCAGTCTTGAAGATGCATTGGAAAACTAGAAACTTCGAGTAGGCATCTTCCTCTTCCTACAATCATTCAAACATGAATTCAACTTGTTTTTAGTATGGTGTTTTTATTAATTAGCATTATGTTAGGTAAAACATACATTGCAAACAATCCTTAAATGGCAAGTCCTAGGAGCTAAGATCGGCTCTGATACCAATTGTAAGGTTCCCCGCTTCCAAAATAGGGGAAACACTTAAGATAGTCTGCTAAGTCTTAACTTGGAGAAATTTTCCTACTCATCGACACCTTGACCATGCAGAGATTCAAGGTTACGATTCATAGGTAAGACCTAGTCCTATCCCATAGGGAGAGCGTGGTCTTCTAAAAATCAAATCACCCATAGGGTAATTGATCATAATTTGGGCAACTACTAGTCTTGATTCCTAGAGACAACACTTTTTTCCTCATCTAGGCAAGGCACAGCCTCCACCACTGGCCTAGTCTTCTAGAATAGAATTGCCCGAGAACCTATTTATCTAGTGTAGGGCTTTCACTTAATCTGTTGGAAAGCTACCTGACTAATCGGGTCCACCTATTTGTAGAATGTTGCTGTCGGTGTATTCCATCCTCCCACTTTCCACCCTACTCACGCGTCAATTTGTTTTCTAATTAATCCTACCACACTCACTCTCATGTTTTTTAAAAAAAATTATACATGAATCATATCCATACAAGCAAAACCGGCTCTCTTATTTTTTTCCTTTATACTGCCGAGATGATCTAGAATTTGGCCTTCTAGCCTCTACATGCTGGGCAAAGCCCTATACGGGACCATACACCTCATCGTCGCGTCAGCCCAGCTAGCAAAGGATTCAAGCCGGCCTATTGCCCTCTCAGGCTCCATCGCTCGATCCTCTTGCCCCTCAGAGGGATGTCTACGCACTAGGGTGGGCTTCTTCACCGCACTAGCCTTGACCCTCATAACTAGACATCATCAATCTCTCACCTCAATCGGTGAACCTTATTCTCCCAATGGTATGAGGGATACCTTGCACCAATCTCGGGCTTTTCTCTAATGATGCCGCCCGTCTACACAAGCATGGAATGGAGTTAGCGTCGAAGCCAGGAAAAACCTGCACTCTTTTTCTTAAAGATAACAATTTCAATACAGATCATTGAATACAACATCACTTCAAATCGTAGCTTCATACATTTTTTTCAAAGGAAAGGATACACTTCTTCTTTCTTTATTTATGGACATTAATATTAAAGAAAAACTCTTTTTAAAAGATAACCAGGCTAACTCGGACGCCGTTTCCTTGAGGAGCTTGCAACGGGAGGGTTGGAGCCGCATTAGGAGCATCTTCTCCAATCTCATTGTTGCATGCTCCTCTCGAGCTTTTGGCATTTTTGGGATGGGACCATCTTGGATGTCTCCTTGTAGTGCTCGCTGTCGTGGTCGTAATGCTTCAGTCAGATCTCAATTTCGAGATCATTTGCTCACTCTATGAGCAAAAAACTACATCACACAAACCCTCTCTAAGGTAGAAAACCTCTTGCTAAAGTCCACACAAATGGGAGGGTTGGGGGGAGGGGGGGCGGGGGAGGAGAAGAGTTAAGGACACTGTCTCCTAACAAGGGTGGGCTTGCTGAAAGTTGGCTTATCTGAAAATTGGTAGACGACGGGGTGTTGAGAGGGGGCGGCCGCAGCAAGGGACGATTGCAGGTAGTACTACAGCAAGTACCTTATGCACCACGGATAGAAGGGTGGTACAGATGGTGACATGGCCTTATGCAAAGTATAGGCTACGCAGGGATGCGTAGTGGCCATGGAGCACCCTGAGGGTTTATATAGCTATGGGGTACTAGTGTGGGCACTGCGTAAAGTACGATCGAAAGGACGGTGTACCGTCAAAGGATGTAGATCAGTGGCTTGCATGGGCCTAGGGGAAAGGTATGGTGGCGGTCAACAGGGAAAGGAGTGGTACGCATGTACCTTATTTGGTCAAAGGCAACATGGGTGTGTCCACGTAGCGGTGCATATGGACCACACAGTGGGTGGCCAACCTTTGGTTCTTGCGCGGTCATTGTATGGGCACCTTGGTGAGTGTGTACGGTCCTTTTTTGGAGCAAGGTCCCCAAATTTAGGGTGTCGGCCTCGATTTGCATGCCGGACCACTCGGGGGGGGGGATTTTTGTTTTTGTCCGGGATGTTTGCCTAGTCGTTTGGGGTGCAGAGCAGTCGTCAATCAGACACTCGATCATGCATTTATTAAGGTTTAAAGGTCATCATTTTTTAACTAAAAATAACCAAAATTTGCTTATAAGCTTGATCCAATGTCCGTTTTGGTGAATGGATGTGAAGTAATGTAAATAGATGTGAACGTGATGTGATGATATGTGGATGTGATGTGAATCTAAATGAATGTAGAAGGATGTGATGTGATATGAATGGATGAGATGCAATGTGGATATGTTGTGATGTGATGTGATGAGGATAGATGTGGATAGATGTGATGAGATGTAATATGATGTGATTGGATGATAATGGATGAAGGATGATAGGAATACATATGACTGGATGTGGAATAAGCAATGTGAATTGAGGTAGAAGAATGTGGAATAACGAGAAATGATGTGGAACAATGTGGAAAGATGAGAGTTCGTTAGAAATTGTATTTATGAAACCTGTTTTTAAATGACTATTTTATCTCAATCTTCCCCTCTACATCTTTTCAAGATGCAGATTGGGTAGGTATCATCTCAAACAGGAGATCTACTGGCTACTGGTGGATTTATGTTTTCATTGGGGAGTGCTACTGTGACATGGAGTAGCAAGAAGCATCTCCCACAATTGACTTGTCGAGTATACAGAGTATAGAGGAGCTGCGATGGTGGGGCAACATGTGAGATAGCTTAGTTACGCAAGCTACTTGTTACTGATTTGGGGTTACATGTGGAGAGAAAGGTTGTCCTATATTGTGATAATATTAGCAATATAGAGTTGGCCAGGAACCCAATGTTCCATGTGCAGATGAAACACATTGAGGTATATTACCACTTCATCAAGGAGAGAGTCTTTGGAAAGTGACATCAACTTAGCCTATGTTAGCACACAAGATCAGTTCGTTGACATCTTCACAAAGGCCTTGGTAGTTGAGAAGCTATGTAGATTTTGAGATATTCTTAGAGTTCATGAGTTGGAGTTAAGCTTGAGGGGGAATGTTGATCTGTCAAGCTCAACATGAGCTAACACTCATGAGGCGCTTGCATGACCGTTTGACATTTACATCACTGGCGAGTTTGGTAGCTGGCACACCGACATATCCTCGCTAGAGATTCTACACCTGGGCTATATCAACTAGTCCACACCTACCAAATCCTCTTAGCATGTTCACATTATGGATCACTTGTATATACTCTATTATGTGTGTTAGTCCCTTTATCTTCTTTGTAGACCTCTTTTGTTGTGTGAAGAAAAAGAAGATTTTTCACCCTCTCACTTTGTGTGTTCTCTTCTAGGGTTTATGTGAGTGTGTGTGTATGCTTGCAAGATCTCAAGCTCTCTTCTCCCTTGCATCTTTTTATCAACATGTGGATTCCCACGTGTGGGCTATTTTACATGTGCGAATCGCACGTGTGAATACATGGCATGGCCACATGGCTTCCCTATCATTTCCATGTGGCATCACGGTGCTATAAATATTTGGTAAATTTTTAAAAACATTGCCTCCAAGCTACGTGCACCTTTCCCCTGAGCTACCCTTTTCCCCCATCCCCCTTTAGCTACCCTTTTCCCCTAGCCCCCTCAGCTACAGTAGCAGTTTTATGTCTCGTATTTTTCTCCATCAACTGTAGAAAAATGACACAAATAGGTGGATCCTCGTCGTTTGGATTATAGTATTTGTGCCGTGTTTCCAACTATCCTAGCTATTGAAAGCCTAGATTCTCTTGTGCTACATCCTGCTCTTGGGCCCAACAGTTCAGTGGGGGATTGGCAAAGCAATCAGTTTGACCACCTTCCACATTGTGGCACCACCTCAGTACTACACGTGTGAATATGGTGGGCTGTAACCACCAGAGTAGCCGTTGCAAAGAACAAGAAGACCAAGCTTAAATAAATGAAGCCTCCCCCTTTGTAAATGGTTAATAGTGTTTTATGCACTGTTACTCTACTTCTCCCCAGAGCCAAAACAGTGAATTCATTGATAAAATTGATTTGTTTTTTACCATTTCCTCTTCAAAAGAATTTGGTGGCCACTCTTGTTGCAAACAAGAGTAGATCCCTCAAACCATCAAGCCAAAGGAAAGCTCACACAACTCCTAGTAAGTTAGAAATTCTACTTTTTCTTATTCTATTTTATGGTTTTTTGATTTTTGCTTTCTTTAAAATGAAAATGGATGTTATGCCTTGCTAGAAAGGCTTTCCCCCTTCTCTTCAGTATTGAATTCAACCTTTCTTTATCCTAGATATGTAATCAATTTGATGAAATTAAACTTTTCATATTGTTTACTCTTAATAAAGTGAAAATTGATTAAATTAGAATGATTTAAATCATCTTGGATAATTTCTAGTGAAATTTTAAAGTGAAATTTTTAAAAAATGGTCAGCCATACAAAAGAGGTTATGGCAAAATTTTCTTAAATTTGGTGAAATAAGATTTATCTTTTTATTATTCAAAAAGAGTAATCCCCACCGCTTGTGTATTCTAAAAGTGTTATTTTTATTCTATGCATAGAAAAATGCATATTAAAAATATTTTTATTATAAAAGTGTTATTTTCATTAGAATTAATTTCTATGCATAGAAAGATGCATATTGGGAATATTTTGATTATAAAAGTGTTACTTTCATCATATTTTGATTTTATGCATAGAAATATGCATAAAGAATTTATTTTTATTCCAAAAGTGTTATTCTCATCAAATTTTGATTTTATGCATAGAAAGATGCATAAAGAAATTATTTTTATTCCAAAAGTGTTATTCTCATAAATTTTGATTTTATGCATAGAAAGATGTAAAAAGAATTTATTTTTATTCCAAAAGTGTTATTCTCATCAAATTTTGATTTTATGCATAGAAAGATGCATAAAGAATTTATTTTTATTCCAAAAGAGTTACTCATTGATTTTGATTTTATGCATAGAAAGATGCATAAAGGAATTTATTTTTATTCCAAAAGAGTTATTCTCATTGATTTTGATTTTATGCATAGAAAGATGCATAAAGGAAATTATTTTTATTTTCAGAGAGTTATTCTCATTAGTTTTGATTTTATGTATAGAAATATGCATAAAGGAGTTTATTTTCAAAAGAGTTATTCTCATTTAATTTTATTTTATGCATAGAAAGATGCATAAAGGAATTTATTTTTATTTTGAAAGTGTTATTTCCTTTAAATTGAATTTATGCATAAATAGATGTATAAAAGGATTTTTATAAAAGTGTTATTCCCACAGAAGTTGATTTTTATAAAAGAATGAATGGATGGATAGGTGTGATGTGAATCAGATAAATGTGAATGAATGGATAGATAGATGTGATGTTATATTTGATAAATGTGAATGAATGGATGGATAGATGTGATGTGAATCAGATAAATGTGAATGAATGGATGGATGGATGTGATGTGAATAGATGTGATGAGATGTCATGAATGATATGGGATGGATGTGGATGTATGTGAAAGAATGGATGTGGATGTATGTGAAAGGATGGATGTGGATGTATGTGAAGGATGGATGTGGATGTATGTGAAGAATGGAAGTGGATGTATGTGAAAGAATAAATGTGGATGTATGTATGTGAAAGGATGGATGTGGATGTATGTATGTGAAAGAATGGATGTGGATGTATGTGAAAGGATAGATGTGGATGTGTATGTGATAAGTATGGATGTGGATGTATGTGAAAGGATAGATGTGGATGTGTATGTGATAAGTATGGATGTGGATGTATGTGGATGAATATATGTGAATGTGAATGTGATGGATATGAAGAACGAGAATAGAGGCGATGAGATGTGATGTAAATTGGATAGATATGAATGATAAAGGATGTGAATGAATGATATAGGATGTGAATGAATGTGTTAGCATGTGAATCAGGATGTGAATGAATGATAAGGGATTTGAATGGATGTGATGTGATGTGAATCGGGATGTGAATGAACGATAAGGGACGTGAATGAATGTGTTAGCATGTGAATCGAGATGTGATGTGAAATGGATGTGATAAGATGCGATGTAAACTGGATAGATGTTAATGTATGTGAAGTGATGAGTTGTATGGGTAGATGCAAGTGGATGAGATCTAATGAGGATAAATGAGGAAATAAGTGATGAGATAGAAAAAGATATGATTAGATGAGAATGGGAATACTTATGAAATGAAATGAATGTGGATTGATGTGTGGGTAATGTGGATGGATGAGTGGATAATGTGGATTGATATGGATGGATGAGTCGATAATGTGGATTGATGTGGATGGATGTATGGATGATGTGGATTGATGTGTGGGTAATGTGAATTGATGTGGATGGATGAGTGGGTAATGTGGATTGATGTGGATTGATGTGGATGGATGTATGGATGATGTGGATTGATGTGTGGGTAATGTGGATTGACGTGAATGGATGAATGGATGATGTGGGTTAATGTGTGGATAATGTGGATTGACGTGAATAGATGTATGGATGATGTGGATTGACGTGTGGATTGATGTGGATGGATGTATGGATGATGTGGATTGATGTGGAAGGATCTATGGATGATGTGGATGAATGTGTGGATGATGCAATTAGATGTGAATTGATGTGGGAATGATGTGATGTGATAGGGATCGATGAAGAAAAAAAAATTGTGGGAAAAGATGGGGACTAATGTGAAAGGATGTGGAGTGATGAGAAAAGTTGGAAATATTGTTAGAATTGTATTTGTATGTGAAATCTGTTTTTAAATGACTGTTTCATGTCAAGAATGCTGGGGAAGCATTTTGACCGTCTTGTGAATGAGGTCGTGGAGTGTTGAGATATCAAGCTCATCCAGTGAGGCGGTGGACACTGATGACCCACCTGGGGGATAGGCCCCACACTTACACCACTGGCATGGTTGGTGAGATCTTGGGTGATATGCGGCCAGTGGGATGACACAGGCTGTGTGATAGCCATTCTAGAGACTAGCATAGTTATAGCGCCAGCTCATTTAGTTGGGTTCACACTATAGAGAACCCGTGTATGTATTGGTTGAGTACCTTTCATATTATGTGTACTCTTATCTTGTATATGGTGTTGAGTGTTGAGTGAAGAAGAAGAAGATTTCCAACCTCTCACCTTGTGTGCTCTCTATTAGGGTTTTGTGAGTGTGTGTGTGTGTGCTTGCAAGAGCTCAAGCTCTCTTCCCCCTCCATCTTTTCATGGTATCAGAGCCTGGTTCGTGCTAAGGGCTGAGCTGCAAGCAAGAGAACCACAGGAAGCGATACGAGGGTAAGAGCTTCAACAACTCTTCCCTATTTGTGTTGGTGACTACACCCTTGTCGGGAGCTCTACAGGAGGCACTAGCAAATGATCTCTGATTGAGGAGCTTTCTTCGCGGGAGTAAAGCTATAGGGAAACTATAATGTCCTATCAGACCTATCAGACAAGAATTTTTGGGCCGAAAACACGTTTCGGGCGTATCTGGACCTCCGTTTTTGAGAAAGCAGGAGATTTCGAGCACTGCGGGTAAGTCATTGATTCTCTGCAGAACTCTGTTTTAAGAACTGCAGGAAGACAGATTGACTGTGCAGACACTATGGGTGCTGCAAAGAGATCAACAGTTGCCATTGGGTGTATGTATCCACATTGAAGTCACTGGTTGTGACATTTGAGAGTACTACAGTACCACTACAGAAAATACAGCAGTTTGTGCAAGACAAACCAGAGTGCTATTTCTGGTAAAATTGTGTGTTTGGCAAAATGTCAAATGATGGGATAACCCAGATTGTGTCTGAGAAGCTTGATAAGAATAACTTCCATGCTTGGAGGTTCAGGTTGACGAATTTCCTGATGGGAAAGGGCTATTGGGACTACATAGAAGGTGAGCATGAGGAGGCACCAGAGATACCGGACATAAATCTGACTACTGCAGATGTGAAAGAGTTTAAAGATTGGAACCAAGGAGCCAGGAAAGTTATGTATTGGCTCTCCATTAGTATACAGGACACCATGATTGGGCACATTCAGGATGCCAAGTCCCCCAAGGAGGCGTGGGACACCTTGGTTAAACTCTATGAAACAAATACCAAGGCACGCAAGATACAGTTGAAGAACGAACTTCATACTGTGGAGAAAAAGAGCATGTCTGTGAATGACTATGCATTGAAGATGAAGGGTATTGTGGAATCCCTTGCATCTATTGGTGTGTCAGTAGATGATGATGATAAGGTGGAAGTCTGTCTACATGGTCTCGGGCCACAATACAAGGTGTTGAAGCAGCACAAAAAGATGATGTGTGGTATGTGGATTCAGGTGCTTCGAACCACATGACAAGTCATGGGGAGTGGTTCAAGGAGATGAAAAACCTGGAAAGACCAGGTTTTGTGGAAACAGGGGATGACATTGCTCATCCAATTGCCCATGTTGGAGATGTGCCATTGTCTATGCAGGATGGCAAAGTGAAGTACCTTACAGATGTACTTCACGTTCCGAACATAACAAAGAATCTGGTTTCAGTTGGCCAGATGATTGAGCAGGGTTTGCAGGTTCGGTTTAACCCTGATGGTTGTTATGTTGAAGACTTTAAAGACAAGTGCAGGTTGGTTGCAAAAGGCAACAGAGTGGGCAGAATGTTTACGTTGAGTGTAGACATGCCTGAAATGAGTGCTGCGATGTTTGCAAATGGTTTAGGAATTGTTGCAGACACACACATTTGGCATAAAAGAATTGGACATGTGAATGTGTAGAGAATGAAGTCTATGTAGACTAAAGGAATTGTGTGACAGGGTTGCCAAAATTTAAAGTGGAAGGTATGTAGAGAATATG
The DNA here is from genome assembly GCF_041138505.1 of Cibotium barometz. Lineage (NCBI taxonomy): Eukaryota > Viridiplantae > Streptophyta > Polypodiopsida > Cyatheales > Cibotiaceae > Cibotium > Cibotium barometz. Next base: position 63,127,703 of record NC_141051.1, read on the forward strand.
TGAAGCATGCCAATTTGGGAAGCAAACAAAGCATGTGTTTCCACGTAACAGATATGTGAGCAGAAATGCACTAGATGTTGTGCATTCAGATGTATGGGGTCCTACGAAGACCATGTCTATGGGAGGCTGCAGGTATTATGTGACTTTCATTGATGACCACACAAGGAAAGTGTGGGTATATTTCATGAAGGAGAAGAGTGAGGTGTTCACTCACTTTCAAAATTAAAGAGTTTTGGTTGAAAAGCAAACAGGGTAATATGTAAAGTGCCTAAGGTCAGATGGAGGGGGAGAGTACTTCTCCAATGAGTTCTCTGAATTTTTGAAGAAGAATGGTATTCAGAGACAGTTTACATGCAGATACACTCGGCAGCAAAATGGAGTTGCTGAGCGAAAAAATAGGCACATTGCTGAGACTGCGCGAGCATTGATGGAAGAGAAAAATATGCCGCATAGCTATTGGGCTGAGGCTGTTTCTATAGCAGTATACATCATGAACAGGACTCCAACTGCAGCCATACATGATGTAACTCCAGAGGAGAGGTTTACTGGCAGAAAACCAGATTTGTCTCATCTGAAAGGCTTTGGATGCATTGCATATGTGCATGTGCCAGATGAGCTAAGAACTAAGCTAGATTCAAAATGTAAGATCCCTGTTCCCACCGAGTAACAGATTCGGGGTACTAGCAGCGGAAGTAGCACTTCTCGCGCGGGACAGGGGTCCCACACTCGGGCCTCACCCACGGATATCCGGATAAGAGACTAATCCGTCGGTTGTTCCAAAACCGAACCCGAAAAAACTTCCTTTACCGGAAAGCACGGGCGATTCCACCAGGATAACTTTTTACTCTAACGTAGTCATTTCTGATCAAACTGATCCAATTGCATCTATAAGATATTTGGTCAGATCAAGGAAGAAACTTGCACTTGGATCATTGGGATCAACGCTTTTTTCCCCATTCAAGAGGCACAGCCGTTGATTCCTATCCATAGAACAATTACTGTCCGGGATTTACTTTATCTATCATAATAACAAAAGTTGAGTCTCGATTTATGGACCCATCAGTCTAGCCTAACCCCATCCAATCCCATGGGTTAGCCAACCGCCCAACCACTGTAGTGATGGGATCCAATTTGGAATTTGGTTAGGTTTTGTCCCGGGTACCAAGGAAAAGAGTTCCAAGGCCCCCTAGCCGGAAGTTCATGCAACGTAAAACTAGCCACACCACTTACACACCCAATATGAAATTGCCTTTTTCTTAGCATCAGCTAACTTTAAAACAATCCTTTAATGAAACCATAGTATCATTGATCACAATCTTCCAATTTATCCGGTTGATTCATAATTTCCCATCATTCCTCCATCAGAGTATCTATGGCATCATTGGCAACTAGAACGCTCACCACCTGTCCACACAGGGGCCTTTTCAATAGTTCCTAGCCCATAATACTTGGCAATATAATCACTTATAAAAATCAAGATGGACTCTCATTGAAGATCAGCAAGATCAACCAACAGATCCATATAAAGAGCCATGGACTCATCCATTGAAGACCAGCAAGGTCAATCAACCAGATCCATGCCCGGTTTTGCAAAACAACTCTTACTCCTTGTTCCAATATCTTCCTCGATGCACGCGTGGGTATCCTAGGCGACCCAGAGCCCGAGCACCGTATGGTCAGCACCCTCTAGGATCCTTCGCAGGTGACCTAGCGCTTCACTCATAGGCCGCTTCCTTGGTCCCTCATCCACCGTACCGGAAGCTCACCATTTTAATCGAACCGAGGCTGGTCAAGACCTCGGTCGACCTTGCTACGCGAGACGTCCTCCATTGACTCTCCGTCAGCAGTTGTAACTTTATCAGTTAGGTCTCCACGACCTTAATCACAAGACGGTCAAAATGCTTCCCCAGCATTCTTGACATAAAACAGCCATTTACAAACAGTTTACAAATACAATTTCTATATTAACTCTCATTTTTCCACATTATCCCTTATTAATCCACATTACTTATTCCACATTCCATTTATATGTGTACTCATCCAATCACATCATTTTCCATCTCTTCACTTCAGATTCCTTCACATCACATATCTATATTCACATCCATATCCACATCCATACATCCACATTCACATCCATACATCCACATCCACATCCACATTCACATCCATACATCCATATCCACATCCATACATCCACATCCACATCCACATTCACATGCATACATCCACATCCACATCCATACATCCACATCCACATCCACATTCACATCCATACATCCACATCTACATGCTTACCTCCATTTTCACATCCTCATTTATACATCCACATCCCATATCCACATTCATACATACACATCTACATCCACATCCATACATCCACATCCACATGCATACATCCACTATCACGTCCTCATTCATGCATCCACATCCACATACATACATACATCCATGTACATACATACATACGTCCACATCCACATTCCCATTCACATCTATACATCCACATCTACATCCACATACATACATACATCCACATCTACATTCCACATTCACATCTATGCAGCCACATCTACATCCACATTCACAACTATACATCCACATCTACATCCACATTCGCATACATCCACATCCACCTTCCCATTCACATCTATACATCCACATCTACATCCACATACATACATACATACATCCACATCCACATTCCACATTCACATCTATACAGCCACATCTACATCTACATCCACATTCACATCTATGCATATACATCTTCATGCATACATCCCTTTCCACATTCATACATCCACACTCCCATCTCCACATCCACACATCCACATACATACATCCATTTTCACATTCCCATTCATATAACCCCATATGCCTTCACATCTAATCTTTTACATCACATCCATTCTCGCCCTATCACAACCCATATACATCTTATCCTATCACATACACTTCTTACCTCATCCTATACACATCTTATCAAATCTTAATTCATCTTATCACCTCATAACTTATTTCATAAGCATCTTATCACCTCTTGTCACATCTTATACACCTCTTATCACATCCTATCACATCTCATATCCTATTTATAGAATACAAGAGAATTCTTATATTTGATATAAGATTTCTTTACACATTTATTTATGCATAAATTCTATTTAGGGAGATTAATAATTTTGAAGTAAAAATCAATCTTTTATGCATCTTCTTATGCATAAATTCAATTTGGTAGGAATTACACTTTTAGAATAAAAGAATTTCTCTTATGCATCTAAGTTATGCATAAAATCCATTTATGATGAAAATCACACTTTTAGTATAAAAGAATATCTTTTATGCATACTTCTATGCATGAAATTCAATTGTGATAAAAGTAACACTTTTATAATAAAATAATCAACTTTTATGCATACCTCTATGCATGAAATCCAATTATGATAAAAGTAACACTTTTATAATAAAATAATCAACTCTTATGCATACTTCTATGCATGAAATTCAATTGTGCTAAAAGTAACACTTTTACATTAAAATAATAATCTTTTATGCATACCTCTATGCATGAAATCTAATTATGATAAAAGTAACACTTTTATGTTAAAATAATAATCTATTATGCATACCTCTATGCATGAATTTCAATTATGCTAAAAGTAACACTTTTATAATAAAATATTCATCTCTTATGCATACCTCTATGCATGAAATTCAATTATGCATAATATAAAAATCAATTTCTCTAGGATTACAATGAATCTCTTTCAATTAATCTAGGATGATAATTCCTAGAATATGGTAGGAAGTCCTCTTTTTATGCTTTGGATGAAATTATTTTATGCATAATTTTTATAAAAATTTTGCCATAGCTCCGCTGCTATGACTGATAAATCTCAATTTTTCTAAGGGATAAAGCTTATCATTAAGGAAATACTTAAAATGATCTCTAATTGGATCATTAATCCATAATGGATTGAATCATTAATATACATAAACTAAAAGTATAGAAAAAAGCCATTAATTTGGCCTCAAGCATAGCTTAATCTTGGGTTAAGGAAAAGCTTTATGAAAAGCTTGATTTGGATTGAGAATGGGTCATGAGTATGACCATTTCTTGAGTGAGAGAGAGAAATTACATAAAAACCATTAGAATTTAAACATAAATGGAAATTAACTTCAATAGCATTTATTAAATTATGTAACTCTTCACTACTATTCACCAATTAACTTCAATAGCATTTAAAAAACCATACCAATTAAGCTTCTCAAGCTTGAGAGGGGTTGAGAAGAGAGAAACATTGAGAAATTATAGAAAAGATCAATATTCACTAATTACCTTACAAATTGCTTGATTCTTTGTTCACGGTAGAGGCCCCCAACCAATCAATTGGTTAAGTATGTTGATGGAGCCACTAATGGGGGTTGAAGAAAGAGGAAAGCTCCAAAAACTAGTGAATTATTAAATGAATTCACAGTTCTTGGCTTAGGTGGAGTAGAGTAACGATGCATAAACACTATATATTTTTTCAACAAGGGGGAGGCTTCTATTTATAGGAAAAATTGAGCTCCTAACCAAACAAACTGATTCTAGAATTTTCTAAATCAGTTTGGTCAATATTTGACCATGTTTAGGTCGGTTAAGCTAACTTTTTAGAACTAGACGAGAGAGGAGAGATGAAATATCTCAATTTTTATGAGTTTAAAACTCATTCAAGCATGTGAAATATGCACTTCCTTTAAAGAACTCCCCTTCCTTACATATGTGTCATAATGGAATCATTTTAATATTGCTCATAGTTTTTTACTAATAAACCTTGTACATTTTCAACTCTTCATCTTATGTGAAATATGCACCTCCTTTAAAGAACTCCCCTTCCTTACATATGTGTCATAATGGAATCATTTTAATATTGCTCATAGTTTTTTTACTAATAAACCTTGTACATTTTCAACTCTTCATCTTATGTGAAATATGCACCTCCTTTAAAGAACTCCCCTTCCTTACATATGTGTCATAATGGAATCATTTTAATATTGCTCATAGTTTTTTACTAATAAACCTTGTACATTTTCAACTCTTCATCTTATGTGAGCATTTACTCATTTTTGGATACCCAAAATATCTCATATTTTTAATATTGCTCATAGTTTTTTACTAATAAACCTTGTACATTTTCAACTCTTCATCTTATGTGAGCATTTACTCATTTTTGGGTATCTTCTTTTACAAATTGGATTTATCTCCTCCCTACACATGGATTGATGCTATTGGCCCATAGGAACCTTAATTGGACCATAATCCAAAAATTTCTGAAAATCTAGACCCTTAGGCTAAGGTCCTTTATACACATTTCCAATTAATTCCAATTGCACATTGAAAAATTCTTTTTGAATTTCTGTTTCAGGGGAATTCATCTTAATTATAAGAGATATTTTTCTATCCAAAAATATTCAAAATCTAAATATTCTCTCTCTAGAATATTTTCTCTCTCTAGGTTAAAATAGTTAGAAACAAGGTCTTTATATTTCTGAAGAGGGATTGATTACAGGGAAAGATACTAGACATCAAAAAGGGGGTGGGGGAGGAATCTTACATTCTACCCCACTTAAAAAACGCGAGATGTCCTCATCTCGCAAACTAGGGTAATTTCGCAAGATGCACGAATATGAGACTTAGAGAAAAATTTTAATCAAGATTAACCACCAAGAAAAGTCTCAAAGAGAGCAAGATAAGAACAGATTTAAACTTTATTCATTCTCGAAACTTATACAGTAAAGATAGAAGAACTCTTTACACTTCCATAAGCCCATCCATCATATGGTCACAAAAACAGCACTCATCACAAGCTGCACAAGTATAAGGTAACTCATCTATGGGAATAATTCTGTTGGTTATTGCCGCACCTATCTCAGTGGTATGAGGTGATCTAACAAAAGGACCTCTGAGAGGCAAGCCAAAAATGGGGTAAAGGCATATCTTCTCATGAGGAAGAAAACACGCCAGTAAGAAGACCCGCTCAGAAAACCCAAGATGCCTTGATCTCATGACGCAGTAGTATCAGGGACCCAAACCCAAAGCTTCAATAACCATGGCTAAGCGGACATTGTTACGAAAGTGCTGCTGACCCCAGGGTGTTACCCTAAATATGTCTTGATAGGTCCGCCATTTGGTCTGAGCTACAGAAGTTCCCAAGTGAGGGAAAAGTGAGCGCTCATACTGTTCTATAAAATCCTTCTTCACAGACTCACTTGCGTCTTGAAGGTGAGGAATCATTATGGATAAAACTAATTCTTGTTGCCAAGCCATGAAGGAGATTAAGAAAGAAAGGAGATCGATGGGAGAAGATAACTGTGAACGACAAGTAAAAGTTACGACTTATATAAAGGAAGGAGCTAGCGTAACTTAGAAGCCCACGGTAACTTGCCACTGAAGTTTTACCGTCTTTCCATGATTTGGGTTTGGCACATTTTTCTATAGAAGGCATTCAGAACTTTGAGATGAGGAGATAAAAGAAGTTCGTAAGCTAAATCACCTACTTTCTTTGGTCCACAATATCTGGGAGATAACTTCTTATACTTCCCAAGAGATAAAGAACTTCTTTTGGGCCGTACTCGAATGAAGACCAAAACCTTGATATCCAAAACATCAATTCTCACTTTTGAACTCATTGTTCTGATGAATCCTTAAAACAAGTGGGACTCTTGAGAAGTATTCAGGGAAAAGGTTCTTCCTTTTTTAAACAGAATCTTTCTTTTATTTTAGAGAGAGAATAATTATAAGATCAGAAAGGGAGATTCTTACTCCTGTATACCTCGAAGACTGGGGGAGAATCTTACATTCTACCCCACTTGAAAAGTGCGAGATGTCCTCATCTCGCAAGGTAGAGGACAACTCTTTTTCTTAAGATCCAATTTTTTTCCTGGGTTCCTTATATTCTGGTCAACCCAACAGAACACTGGGATAATTATCCCTTAAATGGAACTCATCATTAAATGACAATTCATTCAAATCATATCATTCATATCTTTAACATGCTAATGGTCCATTAGACCGAAAAATTCCCTTCTGAAGATTCCTCCACGGAAATTTCAGTTAAGCAAGTTCTCAATTTGTCATCCCTTCACTAGATCTACGGGTCAAGTGTTAACAATAGCAATCTGACAGCACAATCCACTAATCTCATAGTGATTTGCTGAAATCATTATTATCATTCCAGTTATGAATATTATCACTGGGACTCGTCCCATTCATCCTCATTGTGGTTTCGCTCAGTTTATTACATTTTAACTAAATTTCAGAAATCATCATTTTTCATCAGTTCCCAAATAGAATTAAAAATCATATCAACCACATTCGAATTCATCATCTGGATAGCATTAACGCTTATAATTTCAAGTCTTAGATTTACTCGTATATACTATCAGTAAAGAGCTGCAGTATACTCTCGGTATATACGGGTAGTCACGGCCCTTGGAATTATAAGGTAAATACCATCATATCTAGGCCTCAAGCAAGTCAGGGATTCTATATAATTACGGTATTTCCATCTGAAGACCCAATTACCAAATTACGAATTGCAGTTTGAATATCAATCTGTATGAATTATATCACACAATTATAACCTTTTTGTGCTTCTTGATAAATTTTTGACATATTTGGTTTCTCAGTTGATCTTTATTAGCCAAACGCTCTGATACCAACTGTAGATCCCTGTTCCCACCGAGCAACAGATTCGGGGTACTAGCAGCGGAAGTAGCACTTCTCGCGCGGGACAGGGGTCCCACACTCGGGCCTCACCCACGGATATCCGGATAAGAGACTAATCCGTCGGTTGTTCCAAAACCGAACCCGAAAAAACTTCCTTTACCGGAAAGCACGGGCGATTCCACCAGGATAACTTTTTACTCTAACGTAGTCATTTCTGATCAAACTGATCCAATTGCATCTATAAGATATTTGGTCAGATCAAGGAAGAAACTTGCACTTGGATCATTGGGATCAACGCTTTTTTCCCCATTCAAGAGGCACAGCCGTTGATTCCTATCCATAGAACAATTACTGTCCGGGATTTACTTTATCTATCGTAATAACAAAAGTTGAGTCTCGATTTATGGACCCATCAGTCCAGCCTAACCCCATCCAATCCCATGGGTTAGCCAACCGCCCAACCACTGTAGTGATGGGATCCAATTTGGATTTTGGTTAGGTTTTGTCCCGGGTACCAAGGAAAAGAGTTCCAAGGCCCCCTAGTCGGAAGTTCATGCAACATAAAACTAGCCACACCACTTACACACCCAATATGAAATTGCCTTTTTCTTAGCATCAGCTAACTTTAAAACAATCCTTTAATGAAACCATGGTATCATTGATCACAATCTTCCAATTTATCCGGTTGATTCATAATTTCCCATCATTCCTCCATCAGAGTATCTATGGCATCATTGGCAACTAGAACGCTCACCACCTGTCCACACAGGGGCCTTTTCAATAGTTCCTAGCCCATAATACTTGGCAATATAATCACTTATAAAAATCAAGATGGACTCTCATTGAAGATCAGCAAGATCAACCAACAGATCCATATAAAGAGCCATGGACTCATCCATTGAAGACCAGCAAGGTCAATCAACCAGATCCATGCCCGGTTTTGCAAAACAACTCTTACTCCTTGTTCCAATATCTTCCTCGACGCACGCGTGGGTATCCTAGGCGACCCAGAGCCCGAGCACCGTATGGTCAGCACCCTCTAGGATCCTTCGCAGGTGACCTAGCGCTTCACTCATAGGCCGCTTCCTTGGTCCCTCATCCACCGTATCGGAAGCTCACCATTTTAATCGAACCGAGGCTGGTCAAGACCTCGGTCGACCTTGCTACGCGAGACGTCCTCCATTGACTCTCCGTCAGCAGTTGCAACTTTATCAGTTAGGTCTCCACGACCTTAATCACAAGACGGTCAAAATGCTTCCCCAGCATTCTTGACATAAAACAGCCATTTACAAACAGTTTACAAATACAATTTCTATATTAACTCTCATTTTTTCACATTATCCCTTATTAATCCACATTACTTATTCCACATTCCATTTATATGTGTACTCATCCAATCACATCATTTTCCATCTCTTCACTTCAGATTCCTTCACATCACATATCTATATTCACATCCATATCCACATCCATACATCCACATTCACATCCATACATCCACATCCACATCCACATTCACATCCATACATCCATATCCACATCCATACATCCACATCCACATCCACATTCACATCCATACATCCACATCCACATCCACATTCACATCCATACATCCACATCTACATGCTTACCTCCATTTTCACATCCTCATTTATACATCCACATCCCATATCCACATTCATACATACACATCCACATCCACATCCACATGCATACATCCACTATCACGTCCTCATTCATGCATCCACATCCACATACATACATACATCCACGTACATACATACATACGTCCACATCCACATTCCCATTCACATCTATACATCCACATCTACATCCACATACATACATACATCCACATCTACATTCCACATTCACATCTATGCAGCCACATCTACATCCACATTCACAACTATACATCCACATCTACATCCACATTCACATACATCCACATCCACCTTCCCATTCACATCTATACATCCACATCTACATCCACATACATACATACATACATCCACATCCACAATCCACATTCACATCTATACAGCCACATCTACATCTACATCCACATTCACATCTATGCATATACATCTTCATGCATACATCCCTTTCCACATTCATACATCCACACTCCCATCTCCACATCCACACATCCACACTCCCATCTCCACATCCACACATCCACATACATACATCCATTTCCACATTCCCATTCATATAACCCCATATGCCTTCACATCTAATCTTTTACATCACATCCATTCTCGCCCTATCACAACCCATATACATCTTATCCTATCACATACACTTCTTACCTCATCCTATACACATCTTATCAAATCTTAATTCATCTTATCACCTCATAACTTATTTCATAAGCATCTTATCACCTCTTGTCACATCTTATACACCTCTTATCACATCCTATCACATCTCATATCCTATTTATAGAATACAAGAGAATTCTTATATTTGATATAAGATTTCTTTACACATTTATTTATGCATAAATTCTATTTAGGGAGATTAATACTTTCGAAGTAAAAATCAATCTTTTATGCATCTTCTTATGCATAAATTCAATTTGGTAGGAATTACACTTTTAGAATAAAAGAATTTCTCTTATGCATCTAAGTTATGCATAAAATCCATTTATGATGAAAATCACACTTTTAGTATAAAAGAATATCTTTTATGCATACTTCTATGCATGAAATTCAATTGTGATAAAAGTAACACTTTTATAATAAAATAATCAACTTTTATGCATACCTCTATGCATGAAATCCAATTATGATAAAAGTAACACTTTTATAATAAAATGATCAACTCTTATGCATACTTCTATGCATGAAATTCAATTGTGCTAAAAGTAACACTTTTACATTAAAATAATAATCTTTTATGCATACCTCTATGCATGAAATCTAATTATGATAAAAGTAACACTTTTATGTTAAAATAATAATCTATTATGCATACCTCTATGCATGAATTTCAATTATGCTAAAAGTAACACTTTTATAATAAAATATTCATCTCTTATGCATACCTCTATGCATGAAATTCAATTATGCATAATATAAAAATCAATTTCTCTAGGATTACAATGAATATCTTTCAATTAATCTAGGATGATAATTCCTAGAATATGGTAGGAAGTCCTCTTTTTATGCTTTGGATGAAATTATTTTATGCATAATTTTTATAAAAATTTTGCCATAGCTCCGCTGCTATGACTGATAAATCTCAATTTTTCTAAGGGATAAAGCTTATCATTAAGGAAATACTTAAAATGATCTCTAATTGGATCATTAATCCATAATGGATTGAATCATTAATATACATAAACTAAAAGTATAGAAAAAAGCCATTAATTTGGCCTCAAGCATAGCTTAATCTTGGGTTAAGGAAAAGCTTTATGAAAAGCTTGATTTGGATTGAGAATGGGTCATGAGTATGACCATTTCTTGAGTGAGAGAGAGAAATTACATAAAAACCATTAGAATTTAAACATAAATGGAAATTAACTTCAATAGCATTTATTAAATTATGTAACTCTTCACTACTATTCACCAATTAACTTCAATAGCATTTAAAAAACCATACCAATTAAGCTTCTCAAGCTTGAGAGGGGTTGAGAAGAGAGAAACATTGAGAAATTATAGAAAAGATCAATATTCACTAATTACCTTACAAATTGCTTGATTCTTTGTTCACGGTAGAGGCCCCCAACCAATCAATTGGTTAAGTATGTTGATGGAGCCACTAATGGGGGTTGAAGAAAGAGGAAAGCTCCAAAAACTAGTGAATTATTAAATGAATTCACAGTTCTTGGCTTAGGTGGAGTAGAGTAACGATGCATAAACACTATATATTTTTTCAACAAGGGAGAGGCTTCTATTTATAGGAAAAATTGAGCTCCTAACCAAACAAACTGATTCTAGAATTTTCTAAATCAGTTTGGTCAATATTTGACCATGTTTAGGTCGGTTAAGCTAACTTTTTGGAACTAGACTTGAATGAGGAGAGAGGAGAGATGAAATATCTCAATTTTTATGAGTTTAAAACTCATTCAAGCATGTGAAATATGCACTTCCTTTAAAGAACTCCCCTTCCTTACATATGTGTCATAATGGAATCATTTTAATATTGCTCATAGTTTTTTTACTAATAAACCTTGTACATTTTCAACTCTTCATCTTATGTGAAATATGCACCTCCTTTAAAGAACTCCCCTTCCTTACATATGTGTCATAATGGAATCATTTTAATATTGCTCATAGTTTTTTTACTAATAAACCTTGTACATTTTCAACTCTTCATCTTATGTGAAATATGCACCTCCTTTAAAGAACTCCCCTTCCTTACATATGTGTCATAATGGAATCATTTTAATATTGCTCATAGTTTTTTACTAATAAACCTTGTACATTTTCAACTCTTCATCTTATGTGAGCATTTACTCATTTTTGGATACCCAAAATATCTCATATTTTTAATATTGCTCATAGTTTTTTACTAATAAACCTTGTACATTTTCAACTCTTCATCTTATGTGAGCATTTACTCATTTTTGGGTATCTTCTTTTACAAATTGGATTTATCTCCTCCCTACACATGGATTGATGCTATTGGCCCATAGGAACCTTAATTGGACCATAATCCAAAAATTTCTGAAAATCTAGACCCTTAGGCTAAGGTCCTTTATACACATTTCCAATTAATTCCAATTGCACATTGAAAAATTCTTTTTGAATTTCTGTTTCAGGGGAATTCATCTTAATTATAAGAGATATTTTTCTATCCAAAAATATTCAAAATCTAAATATTCTCTCTCTAGAATATTTTCTCTCTCTAGGTTAAAATAGTTAGAAACAAAGTCTTTATATTTCTGAAGAGGGATTGATTACAGGGAAAGATACTAGACATCAAAAAGGGGGTGGGGGAGGAATCTTACACAAAAGCTGAAAAATGTGTGTTTATTGGATATTCCCTTGAGCAAAAGGGATACAGGTGTTATAACCCTGCTACACGTGAGTTGAGGGTAAGCAGGGATGTCTTTGATGAGATGAGCAGCTAGTATGCTGCTGAAAAGAAAGCTGTTGGGGCTGATGTGAGTGTAAGTGTGGTTGCACAGAATGCAGGTCAGCAATCACAGTCTTTGAGTGGACCAGGAGAGTCCTCATCTAGTGGGTCTGTTGATAGACCATGGAGTGGCAGGTTGCGTCATAATACCAGTCCTGCAAATGTGATTAGTACATCATGCAAAGGAAAAGAGAAAGTGGTTGAGCCCCTTGGTATGCCTGACATTTTTGCAGGGCATTCTCATGTTGATGGAGAGTCTAGTGGCTCATATATGAGCCTTGATGAGGAGCTTGGGATCCCAGCGATGAGAACACCTGGTGTAAAGAAGGCTATGGAAGCCATGAATGAAAAGCTGTGAAGATCTGGGAGAGTGAAAAATCCTATGCAGAGATTTACCTATGATGGTTATGTGGCACATTACTATGCATATATGGCAAAGGTTGTGCAGGTTGTTGAGCCCACATGCATTGATGAGGCTGTTGGAAATGTGTGTTGGGAGAAAGCTATGGATGAGGAGATGAATGCACTATATGGAAATGAAACTTGGGACTTAGTGCAATTGCCTGAAGGCAAGAAAGCCATTGGATGCAAGTGGGTGTACAAAGTAAAACATAACAGTGATGGAAGCATAAACAGGTATAAGGCTAGGTTGGTAGCCAAAGGATATGCGCAGACATATGGCATTGATTATGAGAAAACTTTCAGCCCAGTTGCCAAGATGGCAACAGTGAGAGTTGTGATAGCAGTGGCTGCGTCAAAGCAATGGTCTTTACATCAGATGGATGTAAAGAATGCATTCTTGCATGGGGATTTGCAAGAAGAGGTGTATATGTTGCAGCCACCTAGTTATGAGGATGTGGGTCACCCCGAGCATGTTTGCAGGTTGAAGAAAGCCTTGTATGGCTTAAAACAAGCACCAAGAGCATGGTCTTGGTGCTTGGGCATTAAGGTGATTAGGTCACCACATGGTATTGGATTACTGCAGAGACAGTATGGCTTGGACATGTTGTCCAAGTATGGTATGATACACTGTAAGCCTATCTCAGTGCCATTGGATCAGAATGGCAAGTTGAGTGCAGATTTAGGAGAGATCTTGGAGGATCCTACTATGTATAGGCGCGTAGTAGGAAGCTTGATCTATATGATGATCACCAGACCAGATTTTAGCTATGCTCTTGGGTTGGTGAGTCTGTTTATGCAGGTTCCACGAAAACCGCATTTGGATGCAGTGAGACGCATACTGAGGTATGTGAGGTCTACTTTGCATTGTGGACTATTCTATGAGACTGGGATAGAGATATGTGTACATGGGTACACAGATGCTGATTGGGCTGGTAGTATCTCAGATAGAAGATCTACCAGTGGATTCATGTTTTCTTTGGGGAGTGCTGCTATGACTTGGAGCAGCAAGAAGCAGCCTACGATTGCTCTATCCAGTACAGAGGCCGAGTACAGAGGAGCTGCTATGGCAGCATGTGAGGTAGCTTGGTTGAGAAAGCTACTTGCAGATTTGGGTCTATCAGTGGATAGACAAGTTATCATTTTTTGTGACAACATTAGCAGTATACAGTTGGCCAGGAACTCAGTATTTCATGCTCGCATGAAGCATATAGAGGTCCACTACCATTTCATTAGAGAGAAGGTCTTGGCGGCAGCAGGAGACCTTGACCTTGTTTATGTCAGCACAGAGGATCAGGTAGCTGACATCTTCACCAAAGCATTGGGTACAGAGAAGCTCCGCAGATTCAGGGCTTCGCTTGGTGTACATGAGATGGAGTTGAGCTCGAGGGGGAGAGTTGAGATATCGAGCTCATCCAGTGAGGCGATGGACACTGATGACCCGCCTGGGGGATAGGCCCCACACTTACACCACTGGCATGGTTGGTGAGATCTTGGGTGATATGCGGCCAGTGGGATGACAGGCTGTGTGACAACCATTCTAGAGACTGGCATAGTTATAGCGCCAGCTCATTTAGTTGGGTTCACACTATAGAGAACCCGTGTATGTATTGGTTGAGTACCTTTCATATTATGTGTACTCTTATCTTGTATATGGTGTTGAGTGTTGAGTGAAGAAGATTTCCAGCCTCTCACCTTGTGTGTTCTCTAATAGGGTTTTGTGAGTGTGTGTGTGCTTGCAAGAGCTCAAGCTCTCTTCCCCCTGCATCTTTTCATGAAGACCTATCTATTAAAGTTGCAACTACTGTGATTGAAAGTCAATGGAAGACGTCTCGCATAGCAAGGTCGGCCGAGGTCTTGACCAGCCTTGGTTTGATTTAAATGGTGAGCTTTCGGTACAGTGGATGAGGGACCAAGGAAGCGGCCTATGAGTGAAGCGCTAGGTGACCTGCGAAGGATCCTAGAGGGTGTTGACCATACGGTGCTCCGGCTCTAGGTCACCGACGATACCCGCATGTGCATCGTGGAAGATATTGGAACAAGGAGAAAGAGTTGTTTTCTGAATTCGGGCATGGATCTGGTTGATTGACCTTGCTGGTCCTCAACGGATGAGTTCATGGCTCTTTTATATGGATCCGTTGGTTGATCTTGCTGATCTTCAACGGAGAATCCATTTTGATATGCGAATATATTGCCGGTTACTATGAGCTAGGATTCTGCATGTTAATCGGCTCCTCCAGTTCCTGGAATGGCTTCTTGCCCAAGCCAATTAGTTTGGCACGATGATCTTTGTACTGGTAGAGCTCTTTCTCCAGTTGGTCCATCTTCAAGAGGAGGTTGTCATGGGCTGTGGATGAGGCCAATCCCTCTAGTGATGGTGGGGGGACTAGGTCAGAGATATCGGGGATCGCAGCACGATCGACTACTATTGGGTGGGTGTTCGGCTTGGTGCTCCTCCAGATTGAGCATCCCCTTTATCATCCGTGTCAGCATCATCCCTTGGTTGGATTGTAGGCTGCTTTGCACTAGCCTATGAGGATCATGCAGAGCTCGTCCATAAGGTTGTCCCACAAACAACTCTCAGATCATCCTACAGGGTGTCGAGAGTTTGGTCAGGACTTCAGTGTCGATTTGGATGGTAGTGGAGGAGGGGCCAATGTGCACTTTCCACTAGGTTTCCAAAAAAGTTGTGTTTTTTCCTTGAGGATTTGGTCTTTGAGAGAGTCCAGGAAGCCAGTGAAGTGGGCGGCAACTCGGTTTTTTGCTTCCTTGGTCACGGTCACCTCCCTCTGCGCATCCGCCACCACCTACTCTCTCAGGTTGTCATTCTCCTGCTAGAGGTAATTGATAGTGTCTTGTAGGTGGAGCATCTGGGCCTCAGTTTGGCATGTACCTAATGGATTTTTCCGCTTGAAGCACTCGGCTAGGTACTTGGCATACCATCTTGCCATGGGGATGTTGATGGGCGAGCGGTGGATAGAGGGACCCATTAGGCTAGAGTCCACCACCAACTGGGCACGGGAGATTGGGACTGTTGGGGGTCTATCAGCTAGCTTTGTGGTCGTCAGATCCACTAATACATGCTGCTTCTTTTCTTTGGACACTCGGGAGGCCTGCACTAACTTGTGCTTGAACTGGGACACCGTGGCCGTAGATCGGTTGGGTCCCATTTTAGAGTTCAAGCTGGCTGTCCTCTCCGAACTAACCACCTCGATCAAGATTTTCACAGTTTGTGGCTTCGGTTGGGGTTCTGGAGCATTTTGTACTTTGGCTTATTGGGGCGGGTTCTAGCCCGACACCACATGGAAACAACACCGTCAACAACAACTATCCCATCTTGGTATGGATGTTGCTCTTTTGTAGGTGAGTGGCCTCCTTTTGCATCTTGGTGAAGCAAAGAGTGTCCTAGCTGATGTCCTTGCCTTTCTCCACCTTTCAAATCCATCCCAATGCTTCTATCAAGATTTGTTGTGTTTTTTTCTATAGCCTTAGGGTCCCCAGGAACATTCTGTAGTAGAAGATGATGGTTGTGGTGCTCTTTTGGTTCCCTAGTTTATGTTCTCCACTCGGTCTCAAAACTTCCAGACCATATATAGTCATTCTTTGCCGGGGGGATTTATGTAAGGTTGTCGAGGGACAACTTTAGCTCTAAGGCTTGGAAAGTTTCACTCTCATCTGACGTAGTCTGGTTGTGATGTCCTACACAAACACGCTATTTTTTGCATAGTGCCCAAGGGATCCCCTTTGATAAAGAGCATGTTTGGGTATAGTACATTACACCCATCCAGTAAATGATAGGGGTGAAACTTTACAAGTGGGTCCATGGAATTTCTCTCCCTCCACTCACAAAATTTCACCCCCATCAGATGCCAGATAGGTGTGATGGTGTGTTGCCACCCACCCTTTCTATTATAGTGCCCAAGGGATCTGCTATTGAAAAAAGAGTCGGTTTGGATCAGACATGAAACCCATCTAGCGTCTAATGGTGGGGTGAAACACTCTGAGGAGGTCCATGGAGTTACTCTCCCCCCACTTGTAAAGTTTCACCCCCATCAAAAATCAAATGGGCATGACGGTGTGTTTCCACCCACCCCTCTTTGCATAGTTTCCAAGGGGTCCCCTATGCAAAAAAGAGGGGGTTTGGGTAGGATATCACACATATTGCAAGTGGATCCATGGGGCTACTCTCCAACCACTCATAAAGTTTCAACCCCATCAAAAAATTATAGATGGGTCTAATGTCCTACCCAAAAACCCATTCTTTTTTGGATAGGGGACTCCTAGGACACTATGCCAAAAAGAGCAGGTGGCATCACACTATATAAGATTCCTCCCTCCAGCTTTTGAGCAGTAAAGGTATAAGAACCTCCCCTTTTGTTCTTGTAATTATTCCTCTCTTTGAAATAGAAGAAAGATCTTGTTTTACCCTATTTTGGCCCAGAGAGACAAAATGTCTAGAAAGAGATAATCCAAAATTGAGATATCTTTGGATATAAAAATCCTCCTAGTGTCTAAAATGTATTCCCCTGAAAAGAAGTTCAAAATGAACTTTCCAAGGTGCATTAGGAATTAATTGAAAATGTGTATAAGGGACCTTAGCCTAAGGGTCTATATTTTCAAAAAAAATTGGATTATGGTCCAAGTAAGGTTCCAATGGGCCAATTGGATTAATCCAAGTGGTGGGATGAGATAAATTTGGATTATGGTCCAAGTAAGGTTTCAATTGGATTAATCCAAGTGTTGGGATGAGATAAATCCAAGAGAATAAAATAAAATACCCAAAAATGAGTATATACTCACATAAGATGAAGAGTTGACTGAGTACAAGGTTTATTAGTTAAAATTTATGAGATATTACTAAAAAAAAATTAGATATTTTAGAATAATGATGCATTTTTGACACCTTGATAAGGAGAGGGGGAATCTTGAGGTAGGCGCATATTTCACATTTATGGAAGGGTTTTTAATTCAAAAAATTGTGATATTTTTATCTCTCCGCTCTCCTGGATCAAACCAAATAAAAAAGGGAGCCAAACTAGTTCAAATCTTGTCCAAATTGAGTCAAACTGAACCTACAAAATTCTAGAATCCAGTTGGACTTGGTTAGTTGCCTCCCTCACCTATAAATATACCCTTAGTCATTTGTAAAAAAATCTTGGTTAGTTGCCTCCCTCACCTATAAAAATATAAATATACCCTTAGTCAAAATCTTGGAGCTATACTATGCCAGTATTATATTAAAATAATCATATTTTCTATTATCTCTTAAATTTTCCTCTCTCTTGGGAGCTTGGAGCTCTCTCTCTCTACAACAACTCTTGGAGTTGCTCTTCTCCTCTTGGTGGACCAATTGATTGGTCGGGGGCTTCACTGCTAATAGAGAATCAAGCCAAACTTGGAGGTAAAATTAATTTTTATGGTTTTTTTCAATTTATCTCAATGACTTTCTTCTTCTCAATCCCTCTCAAGCTTGAGAAGCTTTCTAAATAATTGTTTTAATTTAAATCAAGTTTTTCCTTAAAGTCTTAATGCTTAATTAAAGAGAAAGTTAATCTTTATGCTTGTTTGTAATGCTTTCTTTAAGTAAATCTCTCTCTCTAAAAGAATAGCCATCTTTATGGCTAAATCCCTTGAAAAAGGATGCTTCTCAATGATAGTCTCTTAATTCAAAGCTAAACTCTAGGCTTGATAAGCTAGAGATTAAGAAAATGGTATTTTATGATTTTGTGTTAACAAAATAATGGTTATTTCTTTTAGATTATTTATAAGTAGTTAAAAACTACTTTGATTGTTTCTAAATGAGAAATAGATTATCTTATCAATTTGGGAGAATAGAAATAATGGAATTAGCTTAATCTAGTGGGATAATCATAATTGAGTTTATAATTATGGTTAAAATTATGATTTAAATTCATAGTTTGATTTTAAGCATAAAAGAGAAACTACTATCATATTTTCATTACAAGCTTTTACTCTTTTAAGAAAAATTAAAAATTATCAATAATAGCAGCAAAGCTATGGTAAAATTTTCAAAAAATAATACGTATCTTATTTTTATGCATAATGCTAAAACACGACTTCCTACCATATTCTCGGATTGGACATCCTATGCAAGAAGAATGATTTTCATCATATTCATGAGAAATCAGTTTTTTGTAATTATGCATAATTAATTGATTATGAGAAAAGAGTAAATTTTGGTAAATTTATTTTTATACAAAATGAGAAATTTCCATGATATTTGAGAACCAACTAACTAAATGGTAAAAGAGGAATTTTTGGCCTAATTAAAATTATGAGTATTTATCAAAAGGGGATTTTTTGAGCATTATTAATTTTATTGGGAAATATGGGTAGAATTAATTTTTGTAAATCTTATGAATCTTTTAGTAAAAAAGAAGAATATTGAATATATTTCACTTGAGAAATTTGAGAAAGAATATGAAAATATCCATCTAGAAAAAGTACCTTTAACTAGGCCAAACGATTGGTAGAAACTTAGAAAAGTCCCATCGGTATCGAGAGTAGAAAATGGTGAATGTGATGTGATAAGATGTGAGTGGATGTGATGAAATGTGGATGAGAAGTGATGTGATGTGAATGGATGTGGGTGTGGATGTGATGAGATGTGAATGGGATGTGATGTGATGTAAATAGATATGGATGTGGATGTGAATGTGATGAGATGTGATGTGATGTAAATAGATGTGGATGTGAATGTGATGAGATGCGAATAAGATGTGATGATATGTGAAAGGATGTGATGTGATGTAAATGGATAAGAATGAGATGTGATGATATGTGAAAGGATATGATGTGATGTAAATGGATGAGAATGGGATGTGATGTGAAAGATATGCATGTGAATGAATGGATGGATGTGGATGATGTGAATGTGAATGAATGGATGGATGTGGATAGATGTGCAAGTGAATGGATGGATGGATGTGGATAGATGTGAATGTGAATGAATGGATGGATGTGGATGAATGTGATGAGATGTGAATGGATGTGATGAGATATGGATAGATGTGGATGTGATGTAATGTGGATGGAATGAATGTGGTGTGATATGGATGGAATGAATGTGATGTGATAAGGATAGATGTGGATGGAATGTATGTAATGTGATGTGGATGCAATGAATGTGATGGATGTGAATGGGTGTGATGGGGTATGAATGGATGTGATGAGATGTGAATGGATTTGATGAGATGTGAATGTGATGTGATGATATCTTAATGGATGCAATGAGATGTGAATAGATGTGAATGTGATGTGATGATATCTGAATGGATGTGATGTGATGTGAATATGATATGATGAGATGTAAATGGATGTGAATATGATGTGATGAGACGTGAATGGATGAGATGTGATGTGGATAGATGTGATGTGATGAGATGTGGATCTGAATGAATATAAATGAATGTGATGTAATGTGAATGGATGGATGAGATGTAAGGTGGATGAATGTGATGTGAATGTGGATCTAGGTAGATGTGAATGTAATGTGAATGAATGGATGAGATGTGATGTGATGAGATGTGGATCTGAATGAATATAAATGAATGTGATGTAATGTGAATGGATGGATGAGATGTAAGGTGGATGAATGTGATGTAATGTGAATGAATGGATGAGATGTGATGTGGATGGATGTGATGTGATGAGATGTGGATCTGAATGAATATAAATGAATGTGATGTAATGTGAATGGATGGATGAGATGTAAGGTGGATGAATGTGATGTGAATGTGGATCTAGGTAGATGTGAATGGTGGATGTGATGTGGATCGGGGTAGATGTGAATGGATGAGATGTGATGTGAATGGATGTGATGTGATGTGATGTAGATATGGGTAGATGTGAGTGGATGAGATGTGAGTGGATGAGATGTGATGAGGATAGATGTGATGAGATGTAATATGATGTGATTGGATGAGAATGGAAGAAGACGATAGGAATACATATGACTGGATATGGAATAAGCAATGTGAATTGATGTAGAAGAATGTGGAATAACGGTAAATGATGAGGAACAATGTGGAAAGATGAGAGTTTGTTAGAAACTGTATTTATGACCTGTTTTTTAAATGACTGTTTTATGTCAAGAATGATGGGGAAGCATTTTGACCATCTTGTGAATGAGGTCATGGAGACCTAAGTGACAGCTGACGAAGAGTCAACTGAGGACGTCTCATGTAGCAAGGTCGACCGAGGTCTTGACCAGCCTCGATTTGATATAAATGGTGAGCTTCCGGTATGGTGGATGAGGGACCAAGGAAGGGGCCTATGAGTGAAGCTCTAGGTCACCTGCGCGAAGGAGCCTAGAGGGTGCTGACCATACGGTGCTCGGGCTCTGGGTCGCCGAAGATACCCACGCATGCATCGAGGAAGAAAAATGGAACAAGGTGTTAGAGTTGCTTTTTGAACTCCGGCATGGATCTAGTTGATTGTCCTTGTTGGTCCTCAAAACAGATAAGTCCATGGCTCTTTTATATGGTGAGCTTTCGGGACGGTGGATGGGGGACCAAGGAAGCGGCCTATGAGTGAAGCGCTAGGTCACTTGCTGCTGCAAAGGAGCCTAGAGGGTCCTGACCATATGGTGCTTGGGCTCTGGGTCACCGAAGATACCCACACATGCATCGAGGAAGAAAAATGGAACAAGGTGTTAGAGTTGTTTCTGAACTCGGGCATGGATCTGGTTGATTGTCCTTGCTGGTCCTCAACGGATGAGTCCATGGCTCTTTTCTATGGATCTGTTGGTTGATCTTGTTGATCTTCAACGGAGTTCCTTATGTGATTATATTGCCGGGTACTATGAGCTAGGAACTATTGAAAAGGCCCTTGAGTGAACAGGTGGTGAGCATTCATAGGTACACCGATGAAGGAATGATTGGAAATTAGAATTCAAGCTGGATATTTTGGAGGATTATGATCAGTGATACTATGGTTTTGTTAAAAGATTGTTTTAAAGACAGCTGAATCTCTGAAACAGGCAATTTCATATTGGGTGTGTAAGTGGTATGACTATCTTGAAGTTTGCTTGAAGCACTGGCTAGGGGGCCTGGGAACTCTTTTCCCTAGTACCCGGGGAAAAACATTACCAAATTTCGAAATGAATCCTATCACTACAGAGGTTGGGCAGTTGGCTAGCCCATGGGATTGGATGGGGTTAGGCTAGGCTTATGGATCCCTAAAGTGAGACTCAATTCTCAGTTAAGTTACGATAGTTGAAGTAAATCCCCGATAACCCTTGATCTTCTATGGAAAAGAATCAACGGGTGTGCCTCTTGATGGAAAAAAGCATTGGACTCTGATCCAAGTGCAAGTCTTTTTCTTGATCTGACCATGAGACTTATGGGTTCAGTCGGATCAGTTTGGTTAGTGATGACCTTGACTACGTTAGAATAAAATTACCATGGAGGAATCGCCTATGTCTGTTGTTGGGCGAGGGAAGCCTTTCCGGGTTTGATTTTGGAAGAACCGAGGGATTAGTCTCTTGTTCAGATATCCATGGGCGAGGCATGGAGTGAGAGGCTCTGCCCTGCGTAAGAAGTGCTACTTCCACTGCTAGCATCCCGGAATTTGTTGCGCGGAGGAGGGGGCAGGATCTTTCACACTATCACACACATCTAATGTTCGATGGGGGTGAAAGTTTGCGAGTGGGGAGAGATTAGTCCCATGCACCCACTTGCAAAGTTTCAAGCCCATCATATGCTGGATGTGTGTGATGTCCTTCCCAAACCCACTCTTTTTTGCATAGGGGACCCCTTGGGGCACTATGCAAAGAAGAGCGGGTGTGGAAACACACTCTCATGCCCATTCAGCGTGCCGATGGAGATGAAAATTTGCAAGTGGCAAGGGGGTGGCAGCTCCATGAACCCACTCAAAAATTCTTATTTCCATCAAATGGAAGTGTAATATCCTACCCAATCCTACACTTTTGTTTGCATAGGGGACCCCTTGGGCACTATACCAAAAAGAGCGGGTGGCAACACACTGTCACACCCATTCGGCATTCGATGGGGGTGAAACTTTTCAAGTCAAGGGAGAGAAGTCCCATGGACCCACTAGCAAAGTTTTACCCTTATCAAACACAATATGGGTGTGATGTCCTACTCAAACATGCTCTTTTTTGCATAGGGGACCCCTTCCGCACTATGCAAAAAAGAGTGGGTTTGGGTAGGAGATCACAGTCGTCCACCATCGGGGATGGGGGTGAAACTTTATGAGTGGAATCATGGGGTGATCCCGCCCACTCACAAAGCTTCATTCCTGACACGTGTGATGGTGTGTTGCCACCCACACTTTTTTTTCATAGTACCTAAGGGGTCCCCTATGCAAAAAATAGCGAGTTTGGGTGAGACATGAGACCCATTCGGCCTTTGATGGGGATGAAACTCTTCGAGTTGGTCCATGGAGTTTATCTCCCCCCACTTGTAATGTTTCATCCCTATTAGAGGCCGGATGGGCATGATGGTGTGTTGCCACCCGCTCTTCTTTGGATAGTGCCCAAGGGGTCCCCTATGCAAAAAAGAGCGGGTTTGGGTAGGACGCCACACCCATTGGGCATTTGATGGGGGATAAAACTTTGAAAGTAGATCCATGGGGCTGCTCTTCCACCACTCACAAATTTCACCCCCATCAGTGGACACTAGATGGGTGTGATGTCCTGCCCAAAAACCCACTTTTTTTTGCATAGGGGACCCCTTGGGCACTATGCCAAAAATAACAGGTGGGAACACACCGTTACACCCATATGATGTTGGATGGGGATGAAAGTTTACCAGTGGGGGAACAGCAGCCCCATGGACCCACTTGAAAATTTTCACCCCCATCGTATGCTGGATGGGTGTGATGTCCTACCTAAACCCTCTCGTTTCTGTATAGGGGACCCCTTGGGGTACTATGCAAAGAAGACTGGGTGTGAAAACACACCATCACACCCATTGGGACAGCAGGGTAGGTTGATAGGGATTAAACTTTGCGAGTGGCAGGGGGCAACCCCTGGGAATGAAACTTTGCATAGTGCCCAAGGGGTCCCCTATGGAAAAAAGGGGGGGGGGTTGGGAAAGACATCACATCCATCAATGGCATACGATGGGTTTAAAACTTTGTACATGGGGTTCTATCCCCCCACTTTCAAAGTTTCACACCCATCACTGGGTGTGATGGGTGTGTTTCCATGTGCTCTTTTTGCCATAGTGCCCAAGGGGTCCCCTATGTAAAAAAGAGTAGGGTTGAGTAGGACATCACACCCATTCGACATCTGATGAAGGTGAAACTTTGCGAGTATATCCATGGGGTTTATCCCTGCCCACTTAAAAAGTTTCACCCCCATCAAACGCTAAATGGGTGTGATGTTGTCTTGTCCCCTATGCAAAAAAGAGCGGGTTTGGGTAGGACATCACACTCATTCGGCATCTGATGAAGGATAAACTTTGCAAGTATATCCCTGGGGTTTCTCCCTCCCCACTTGTAAATTTTCACCCCCATAAAATTCCAAATGAGTGTTACATTGTCTTGTCACCCGGTCTTTTTTTGTATAGTGCCTAAGGAGTCTCCCATGCAAACAAAAAACCGGTTTGGGTATGATATCACACCCATATGACATCTGAAGGGGTTAATAATTTTCACAATGGGTCCATGGGGATTTTTTTCCCCTACTCAAAATGTATCACCCCCATCAAAAGCCAGATGGGTGTGATGTCCTATGCAAAGATTCTCTTTTTTGTAAAGGAGACCCCTTGGGCACTATGCAAAAAGAGCAGGTGTGGCACACACCATCACATACCTCAGACGTTGTCCAATGGGTATGAAACTTTGTGAGTTGATAGAGAGTATCCCAATGGTCCCACTTGGAAAGTTTCACCCCCATCCAATGTGGTCTAGGTGTGATGTCCTACCTAAACCCACTATTTTTTGCATAGTGCCCAAGGGGTCCCCTTTGCAATAAAGAGTATGTTTGGGTAGGACATCACACCCATCCAGCAAGGGTGAGACTTTGTAAGTTGGTCCATGGGACTGTTCTCCCCTCATTCGCAAAGTTTCACCCCCATCAAATGCTGGGTGTGAGGTTGTGTTGCCACCCTCTTTCTGCCTTAGTACCCAAGGGGTCCCCCATGCAAAAAAGAGCGGGTTTGAGAGGGAAATGAAACCCATCCATGTGATGGGGGTGAAACTCTGCAAGTGCATCCATGGAGTTGCTCTCTCCTGACTTGTAAATTCTCATCCCCATCAGGCACCATATGAGGCATGCCAATGTGTTGTTACCCGCTTTTCTTTGCATAGTGCCCACCAAGAGCTCCCTATGCAAAAAAGAGCAGGTTTGAGTAGGAAATCACATGCATCCAACATCCAATGGGGTCCCTTATGCAAAAACAAGTTCCCAAGGGGTCCCCTATGTTTGGGTTGGCCATCACACTCATCTGCAAGGTGAAACCTTGCAAATGGGTCCATGGGGATGATCTCCCCCAAGTGGCAAAGTTTTATCCCCATTGGTGGGGATGCCGGATTGGTGTGATGGTGTGTTGTCACCCACTCTTCTAAGCATAGTTCTCAAGGGTTTCCCTTTGCAAAAAGGATAAGATTTGAGTGAAACATCATACCCATCGGGCATTTGATGGGGGTGAAACTCTGTGTGTTGGGTGGAACATCATACCCATCACGCATCTCATGGGGGTGAAACTCTATGAGTGCATCTAGGGAGTTTTTCCTATCCCACTCACAAAGTTTCATCCCCATTGGATGCCAGATAGGCATGACAATGTGTTACAACCCACTTTTCTATGCATAGCGTCCAAGGGGACTCCTATGCAAAAACGAGTGACTTTGGGTAGGACATCACACCCATCCAGCATCTGATGGTGGGGTGTGAAACTTTTCAAGTGGGTCCATGGGGCTCCTCTCCCACCACTTGCAAACTTTCACCCCCATCGGGAAGTGCTAGATGAGTGTGGTGTCCTACCTAAAAACACTTTTTTTTTGTATAGGGGACCCCTTCGTGTTATATGCACACTATGTGTGCATATACTACCTAAAAACACTTTTTTTTTGTATAGGGGACCCCTTCGTGTTATATGCACACTATGTGTGCATATACTAGGAGGCTAACCCACATTAGGCTTGTGAGCATGGGAGCATGGGAACAAGCTCTACTGGAGCATGGGTTAGGACTAACCTCAAGGGTTAAGGTTAGGGTTAGGCATCCAAGGGTCACACATGGGAAATGGAGAGTCAAGAGTCACTTTAGGGCCCTCCTATATAATAAGGGCATGGGGCACACTCAAGGGAGGCTTGGAGGCTTGGACTTGTGAGGCGCCAAGGCTATGTTATGCTCTCTTGTGTAGAGGATCATATCTACTCACCTACCATTTCACACTATAGCTACATGCTATTGGATTGGAGTTATACCTCTTGATGGTATGGAACATTAAGGTAGAGGTATGATGTATTTCATTATTTTTCATGTGTGCATCCCTTGGGCTCAGGGGTGGTCGGGTGGATGAGTTTATGCATAACAATTATCTAGAGAGATTTTTAGGGTTTTAACAGTGGTATGAGAGCAATCTCTAGTTAATTGTTGTTGTTTTTTTCTTATTGCAATTTTTAGTATTTTAAGTCAATTTTCATATTTACTAATAAAAATATTATTTTATTGATTTATATTGATAATTTGCATGTGGATCATTGATATGGTGATTGGAATGCGTGTTACTACTATTCAATGGACGAATCGACGTTGCGGGGGAATTCCGTGAGTTTAATGCTATTTTTTCCTATTTTTTGTGGTTTAAAATAAGCATTAATGGAAATGTTTACAAAAGTACCACATATTTTATTGTGGATATTTTTGGTAGAATGGATTCCCTAAATTTCTACAATTTTTAGGAAAATTTTGCTAGTTTTTTTAGAAAATTTTAGAGCATTTTTATGGTTAAAAATGTATATTTTTTATACATTTTTGTGGGTTTTTCCGCGGGTATACGATCAAATTTCTGTCAATTTTCTGTTGAGATGCAGTAGAGGGCAGCATGCTGATGCATTTAATGCTCTCGCGTGTGTGTGGGACCCTCTTCGTCTCTTAATTCCAAATTTTCTTCTATTTTCCTCTCGCGTGTAAATAAACCACCTCTTAAAAAATTATATTTTTTATTAATATTAATCATAATCAAGATTATTTATGATTAAGGAGATTAATTAAAAATTAATCTCTCTGATTAATGATTAACAGAGAGAGAGGAGTTGGGGTGGTGAGAGAGGAGTTGATTTGGAGAAGGAGAGAGGAGACCTTTTGCCTTTCCGCTTTCCCGAAACTTTTGGCTTTCCGAATTCCGGAAAACCTTTTGACCTTTCGGATTTCGGAAACTTTTGACCTTTCACATTCTGATTTTTTTTGTCTTTTCATTTTCCTAAAACTTTTGGATTTCCGTATTCCGGAAAAACCATTGGAATTCCGAATTTTTTTGACCATTCGTATTCTAAATGCGTTCGGGGTAAATTAAAAATTTCAAAAAATTCCTAAAAATTAGTGAAAAATTAGACAAAGGTTATTTTAAATTTTTGGAAAATGTGGGGTTGGTGTTTGGCATGTGGTGTGTCCATTTGGGCACCCGTGAAAACCATTCAAATTCCTTTAAAAATAAAATTTTTGACCCAAAAAATAAAAAATCCATTAAAATTGTAAATTTTATTGGATTTGAGAATTGTCGGGCGGAATCAGAAATTTCGTGAATGATAGGATTCTCAGGAAAAATTAGGAATATTCTAGAAATTATTTTTATAAATCTTATAAATTGGTATTTTTAAAATATCAATAGTATTTTAGCAAAATTAATTGCTAAATTTTTTTTGGAAAAATATAGGTTTGGAATGCCATAAGATAGGTTTGGTGGAATTCAAAATTATCGTATTTTGAGGCCCTATAAAATCAGGAAAAAATCATGATAATTATTTTTCTTAAGAATTTAATATTTTGGAGGGTTATTTAATGTTGAAGTACGTTTTCTCATGCTGACATTAGATAGATGTGGGTTATTCGTATATTATTAATACGATTATACCTCGTATTAGTAGATATTTTTGTTTGGATTAATTCTGAACGATGTTTTCATGATTTTTACCATTGTTTAGCCATTCTTAATTTCTTTTGATGGCTATAATTTGCATTCAAAGAGTGATTTTTCTCTCATAGAGTATTTACTTATTCATTTATCAATTATTCATGGAAATTAATCATAGAATTAAAGAGAACTCTAATTTTGATATAAAAATCATTTATGCATAAGTTTAATTTTGATGAAAGTAACACTTTTATAATAAAAAAATTCTTTTATGCATCATAAAAATCAATTTTGATGAAAGTAACACTTTTATAATAAAAAAATTCTTTTATGCATCACTTTATGCATAAAAATCAATATTGGTGAAAGTAACACTATATTAAAAAACATATTTTCAATATGCATCTTTCTATGCATAGAAATTAATTCTAATGAAAATAACACTTTTATAATAAAAATATTTCCAATATGCATCTTTCTATGCATAAAAATTAAGTCTAATGAAAATAACGCTTTTACAATAAAAATATTTTCAATATGCATCTTTCTATGCATAGAAGTTAAGTCTAATGAAAATAATGCTTTTATAATAAAAATATTTCCAATATGCATCTTTCTATGCATAGAAATTAAGTCTAATGAAAATAACACTTTTATAATAAAGAATATTTCCATTATGCATCTTTCTATGCATAGAAATTAATTCTAATGAAAATAACGCTTTTGTAATAAAAATATTTCCAATATGAATCTTTCTATGCATAGAGATTAGAAAATAACGCTTTTATAATAAAAGTATTCCCAATATGCATCTTTCTATGCATAGAAATTAAGTCTAATAAAAATAACGCTTTTAAAATAAAAATATTTTCAATATGCATCTTTCTATGCATAGAAATTAAGTCTAATGAAAATAACACTTTATAATAAAAATATTTCCAATATGTATTTTTCTATGCATAGAAATTAATTCTAATAAAAATAACGCTTTTGTAATAAAAATATTTCCAATATGCATCTTTCTATGCATAGAATGAAAATAACACTTTTAGAATACACAAATGGAGGGGATTACTCTTTTTGAATAACATAAAGATAAAACTTATTTCTACAAAATTTAAGAAAATTTTGCCATAACCTCCTTTGTATGGCTGACCATTTCTCAAATTTTTCCATTCTAAATCTACTTAGAATTCAGCCCAAGATGAATTTAGCACTCTAATCTAATCAATTCTCATTTTTTTAATACAAAAAGTTTAATTCCGTTTATTTGATTACACATCTTGTGGATAAAGAAGGGCTGAATTCACAATGAAGAGAAGGGGGAAGCCTTTCCATCAAGGCATAACATCCAATTTCACATTAAAAAAAGCAAGAAATCATAAAACCATAGAATAGAATTTAAAAAAAGTAGAATTTCTAACTTACATGGAGTTTTGTGAGCTTTCGTTTGGATTGAGGGATTGAGGGTTCTACTCTTGCTTGGATCAAGAGTGGCCACCAATTCTTTGTAGTAGAATTAGTCAAAAACAAGTGAATTATCCAAGAATTCAATGTCTTTGGCTCTGGGGAGGACAAGAGTAACAGTGCATAAAACACTATTAAGCTTCTACAAAGCGGGAGGCGTTTATTTATAGAAAAAAATGAGCCTCTAACCAAGCAAATGGATTTTAGAATTTTTCAGTTCAGTTTGGTCAGTTTTTGACCATTTTTTGGGTCAGTTTAGTTCACTTTTTGGATCCAGTTTTGAATTAGGAGAGAGGAGAGATGAAATATCTAATTTTAATGATTTAAAATTGAAAAGCAATGATGAGAAAAAGGTGCCTACTTCATGAGGGGGAATCCCTATCGTGAGGTGTCAAAAATCAGTTTTTAAAACTATTTAAATCCTTGGTCCTTAGTCCACTCTTCATCTTATATGAACATTAACTCATTTTTAGGGGGTTTTTCTTTTATTTTTCAATTTATCTCCTCCTACATTTGGATTAATCTTATTGCTCCATAGGAATCTTAATCTAAAATTTTCAGAAAGTCTGGACTCTTAGGCTAAGGCCTTTTGAACAGATTATAATTTATTTCTAATGCACCTTTTGAATTTCTTTTTGAACTTCTGTTTCGGGGGAATTCATTTTAATAAGAAGAGATATTTTTCCATCCAAAAATATCTAAAAACTGAATAATCTCTCTCTAGAATATTTTCTCTCTCTAAGCCAAAATAGGTAGAAACAAGATCTTTTATTATTATGAAGAGGGGATTGATTACAGGGGAAGATACTAGACATCTTGTTTGCCAACCACCTCGGCCCCTTTGGCTCCCCTACCTCTAGACTGGCCTCTTCCACCTGTGTATGATTGCTGCTGTGAATCATTGGATTGTTGTTGTCCAGATTTCTGATTTCCTTGTCGTCCACCACCTTGGCCTCGACCATGGCCTCTACCTCTGCCTCTACTTGAATTAGAGTAGAAGGCTTGTTTTGATGTGTTCTTGCTTTCTGAAGAAGAATCCTCACCTAAATCCTTTTCTTCTATGATCAGCATAGATATCAAGTCCCGAAAGTTGAGAATATTCTCCCTAACTGCAATGGAGGTCTTGAATGGCTTGTACTCTTTCCCAAGCCCATTCAGACAGACACTCACCAAATCATCATCCTCCAGTGATACATTGATAGACCCAAGGGATTCATTGATGAACATGCTTTTCTTTTCCACAGTATGCAACTCTTGCTTTAATTGCAACTTCCTTGCCTTTGTGTTAGTTTGGAACATCTGAATCAGGTTCTGCCATGCAACTGCTGGAGTGTTTGCATCCTGTATGTGTCTTATCATAGTGTCTATAACATTAATTAAAAGCTAGTACATGGCTTTTCTTGCACCCTGATACCAATCCTTGAATGTCTTTATATCTGTAGGAGTGGCATTCTCATCAGATTACTCTGGAGGCTCCTCATTGTCTCCTTCTACATAATCCCAAAATCCTTTACCCATTAGGAAATTGGTCATTCTTAACTTCCAAGCATGGAAGTTATTCTTATCCAGCTTCTCACTAACAATATGATAAATTCATCAGACACATTTTTTTGTAGAGTAGTCAAATAACCTGCAAACAGACAACTTCTATATGCAACCTATAAAACAATAATATCTCATGTAATTGCTGCAGCAGCGGTACTTCAGCACAATGTGTGTAGCTTTCTGAAGGGAAAAGGTTTTTGGAATCTTATTATAGGTGCTGTGAGCCAGAGGCGGAACTACCCCGACAGTGCCGCTTCCTTCCTTGCTTGTTCTTGCCTCTTGCTTGCCTCCTTAGCTCTCACATGGACCAGGATTTCATACCATAAAGAGAATGTGGGGGAGAGGGAGAGCTTCAAACCCTAGCAAGCAAACACACACACACAAGAGAGAGCAAGACACAAGAGAGAGATGGATAGTTGAATTATCTTCTATCTTCTTCTTCTCTACCCCACCAACATAACATAAAGATAAGAGTACACACTACTGGGTTAGTACTCAACTACTACAACATACAAGGGTCACTCCATAATGTGCACATGAATAAATGAGCTGGCGCTATAACTATGCCAGTCTCTAGTAATCCAAAATGACTGTCACACAGCCTCTCATCCCACTGGCCGCATATAACCCATAATCTCACCAACCATGCCAGTGGTGTAGATGCGAAAGCTATCACCTAGGCGGGTCATCAATGTCCATCGTAAGACTAGTTGAGCTCGATATCTCAACATAAGTCCATTAATGGGGCCTCTCTTCCTTGACTTGCAAAGTTTTATTCCCATTGGATGCGGGTGTCATGGTGTGATGCCACTCTCTCTTTTTGGCATAATGCCCAAGGGGTCCTCTATACAAAAAAGATCGGGTTTGGATAGGACATCACACCCATCTGGCATCTAATGGGGGTGAATTTCTGCGAGGATATCTTTGGGGTTGCTCCCTCTTCATCACTTGCTAAGTTTCATCCCCATCAGAGGCTAATGGGTATGATGATGTGTTGTCACCCACACGTTTTTGCATGGTTCCCAAGTGGTCTCCTATTATGCAAGAAAAAGTGGGCTTAGTTATGACATCTGGTGTCTAATAGGGCTTATACATTACAAATGGGGTCCATTGGAATTTCCTCCCCCCACTTAAAAAGTTTAACCTTTCATCGAACGCTAGATGGGTGTGATGTTCGACCCAAACATGCTCATTTTTGCTCCTCCCTCCCTATACTCACAAAGCTCCATCCCCATCAGAGATGTTGAATGTGTGTGACAATTTGTTACCACCTGCTCTTTTTTGCATAGTGCCCAAGGGGGTACTATTTAATTCCAGATGGGTGTGAGTTCCTAGTACCCAAATCTTCTCTTTTTTGTAGTGTCCAAGGGGTCCCTTATGCAAAAAAGAGCGTAGGATCACACACCCATTAGGCATCTGATCGGGGTGAAACTTTGTAATTGGGTCCATGGGGCTACTCTGTCCTCACCCAGAACCTTTTATCCCATTGTATGCCAGATAAGTGTGATGGTGTGTTACCACCACTCGCTCTATTTGGCATAGTGTCCAAGGGGTCCTCTATGCAGGGTTTGGATAGGACATCACACTCACCTGGCATTTGATGGGGGGAAACTTTGTAAGTGGTTCCATGGGGCATCCCCCCAATCACAAAGTTTCACCCACACCAGATGGGCACGACAGTGTGTTTCCATCCGCTCTTCTTTGCATAGTGCCCAAGGGGTCCCCTATGCAAAAAAGAGTGGGTTTGGGTAGGACATCACACCCATTTGGCATACAATGGGGATGATACTATGTAAGTAGGTCCATGTGGCTGCTCTCCTCAACTCATAAAGTTTCACCCCCATTGGATGCTTGATGGTGGGTGTGACAGTGTGTTGCCCACCAACATTTTTTGGCATAGTGCCCAAGGGATCCCCTATGCAAACAAGAGCAGGTTTGGGTAGGACATCACACCCATCTGGTGTCTCAGGGGGGTGAAAATTTGTGAGTATGTCTACGGTGGTCCTCCCCTTCAAACCACAAAGTGTGCTGACATATACCAGATCTACATCTCCTGCTAGAACCTTCTCCCTCACAAAGTGATAATGCACCTCAATGTGCTTTGTTCTAGCATGATATACTGGGTTACTGGGCAGCTGTATGCTGCTCATGTTGTCACAATATATGATAGCTTCCCTATCCATAGGCTCTCCCATGTTACTAAGTAGCTTCTAAAACTAAGCTATTTCACAAGCTGCCATAGCAGCACCCCTGTACTTTGTCTCTATACTCGGCAAGGCAAGCTTCTTACTACAACTCAGAGGAGCACTCCCAAATGAGAACATAAAACCACTGGTAGATCTCCTATCTACTACAATGCTACTAGCTCAATCACCATCTGTGTACCCATGCAGCTGTATCTCTGTACCAGCCTTATAGAAAAGTCCATAATAAACTGTGGAATTTATATACCTGAGGATCCATCTAGCAGCATCTAAGTGTGGCTTCCTAGGGGCCTGCATAAACTGACTCACAAGTCCAACAGCATAGCTCAAGTCAGGCCTTGAAATGGTCATGTATATCAAACTACCCACTATACGCCTGTATGTAGTGAGGTCATCCAAAAGCTCACCTGTATCTGTGGAAAGCTTTGTGTTTTGCTCGAATGACACTTATAGAAAAGTCCATAATAAACTGTGGAATTTCTATACGTGAGGATCCATCTAGCAGCATCTAAGTGTGGCTTCCTAGGGGCCTACATAAACTGACTCACAAGTCCAACAGCATAGCTCAAGTCTGGCCTTGAAATGGTCATGTACATCAAACTACCCACTTTACGCCTGTATGTAGTGAGGTCATCCAAAAGCTCACCTGTATCTGTGGAAAGCTTTGTGTTCTGCTCCAATGACACTGAAATAGGCTTACAGCGCCTGTCATACCATACTTGGGCAACATGTCCAAGCCATACTTCCTCTCCAATAGAAAAATGCCATCATGAGGTGATCTCACCACCTCTATGCCCATGAAATACCGCAGCTCACCCAAATCCTTCATCTCAAACTTCTGCTTCAAAAGCATCCTGACATCATGTATGTCTGCTTCACTATCACCAGTGATAATCAAGTCATCCACATAGATGACTAATAGCATGATCCCTCTATCTGTCTTTTTCACATGTTTTGAAAACTGTGCATTGGATATTTGAAATCCAATGGTAACAAGATACTCCCCTATCTTGTTTGACCATGCTCTGGGTGCCTACTTCAAGCCATATAAGGCTTTGTGTAACCTGCACACAAAATCTAGTTGTGTATCACTCTCATAACCTGGTGGCTGCATCATGTACACTTCTTCTTGCAAATCACCATGCAAGAAAGCATTCTTTACATCCATTTGATGTAAAGACCAACCCTTTGCTCTGCAGCTATAGCAATAACAACTCTCACGGTTGCCATTCTTGCAACCAGGTGGAATGTTTCCTCATAGTCTATGCATAAGTCTGCGCATAGTCCTTGGCAACCAATCTTGCCTTGTACCTACTCACTGAACCATCAGCATTGTGCCTGACTTTGTACACCCAGTTACATCCAATTGCCTTCTTTTCCTTAAGCAATGGAACTAACTCCCATGTTGCATTTGCATCCAATGCTGCCATCTCCTCATCCATGGCATCTTCCCATTTCTTATTTCCAATTGCCTTCTCAAAGCAAGTGGGATCAACCTCTTGTATTGCTTTTACCATTATGGATAATGATGAGTTGTATATCCATCATATCTTAACCTGTCAACATGGTATCTAAACCTTGTATACCTACGTACACCTGGATCACTCTGCCAGGTATCCTCAAAACAGCCCTCATTCTCCTTACAGCAGGAGTAACCACCACAGACACAATGCTAAGCTCCTCATCAAGTCTTTACTCAGAGCCACTAGAGTCACCATCCACATATCGATGTGTTTTTGCTTTGTGAAGAATAATCCTCACCTAAAGCCGTTTCTTCTATGATCAGCATAGATATCATGTCCCAAAAGTTGGGAATATTCTCCCTAACTGCAATGGAGGTCTTGAATGGCTTGTACTCTTTTCCAAGCCCATTTAGACAAACACTCACCAAATCATCATCCTCCATTGATACATTGATAGACCCAAGGGATTCAACAGTGCCCTTGATCTTTAAGGCATATTCATTGATGGACATGCTTTTCTTTTCCACAGTATGCAACTATTGCTTTAACTACAACTTCCTTGCCTTTGTGTTAGTCTAGAACATCTGAACCAGATTCTGCCATGCAACTGCTAGAGTGTTTGCATCCTGTATGTGTCCTATCATAGTGTCTGTGACACTAATTAAAATCCAGTTACATGATTTTTCTTGCACCCTGATTCCAATCCTTGAATGCCTTTATATTTGTAGCAGTGGCATTCTCCTCAGATAACTCTGGAGGCTCCTCATTGTCTCTTTCTACATAGTCCCAAAATCTTTTACCCATTAGGAAATTGGTCATTCTGAACTTCCACGCATGGAAGTTATTCTTATCCAGCTTCTCACTAACAATCTGATTAATTCCGTCACACATCTTTTCCTGCAGTAGTCAAATAACCTACAAACAGACAACTTCTGTATGCAACCTGTAATACAACAGTATCTCCTGTAACTACTATAGCATTGGTACTTCAGCATAGCGTGTGTGTGACCAAATGTGACCAGAGTACATGTTTATACACCTAGTATCAACAATACATGTGCAAACCCTGTCTGCACTTCCAAAATGCAGTGCTGCACTACAATAACCAGATTTCGAGCAGAAACAGTTCTCTACTAGAACTTCCAGAAAACTCCTAAAAATATGTTGCAGTGTCGAAATGGGGCTGGTAACGTGCCCAAAACATAAATTTGTCCAATAAGATAGTATACCTACCCTGTAGCTCTGCTCCCACGAACACAGCTCCTCAATCGGATATGTGTAGCTCCTAGAGCTACTTAGGGGGTGTTGTACCTAAACCAAGAAGGGGAGATGATGGTGCTCTTACCCGTGTAGTACCGCTTCCTTCCTTGCTTTTTCTTGTCTCTTGCTTGCCTCCTTATCTCTCACACGAACCAGGCTCTGATACCATAAAGAGAATGTGGGGGAGAGGGAGAGCTTCAAACCCTAGCAAGCAAACACACACACACAAGAGAGAGATGGATAGCTGAATTATCTTCTATCTTCTTCTTTTCTACACAGCAAGACACAAGAGAGAGATGGATAGCTAAATTATATTCTATCTTCTTCTTTTCTACTCCACCAACATAACATTAAGATAAGAGTGCACACTAATCGGTTAGTACTCAACTACTACAACATACAAGGGTCAGTCCATAATGTGAACCTGACTAAATGAGCTGGTGCTATAATTATGCCAGTCTCTAGTAATCCAAAATGGCTGTCACATAGCCTGCAATCCCATTGGCCGCATATCACCCATAATCTCACCAACCATGCCAGTGGTGTAGATGTAGATGCTATCACCCAGGCAGGTCATCAATGTCCGCCGGTAGCACTAGTTGAGCTTGATATCTTAACATAAGTCCATTAATGGGCTTCTCTTCCCTGACTTGCAAAGTTTTACCCCCATTGGATGCCCGATGGGTGTCACGGTGTGCTCCCACTCGCTCTTTTTGCCATAGTGCCCAAGGGGTCCTCTTTACAAAAAAGATGGGTGTGATGTCTTAGTACCCAAATATTCTCTTTTTTGTAGTGTCCAATGGGTCCCTTATTACCACACACCCATTAGGCATCTGATCAGGGTGAAACTTTGTAATCAGGTCCATGGGGCTACTCTCTCCTCACCCAAAACTTTTTAGCCCATTGTATGTGATGGTGTGTTACCACCACTCGCTCTATTTAGCATAGTGCCCAAGGGGTCCTCTATGCAGAGCTTGGATAATAGGACATCACACTCACCTGGCATCTGATGGGGTGAAGCGTTGTAAGTGGTTCCATGGGGAACCCCCCTAATCACAAAGTTTCACCCACACCAGATAGGCACGACGGTGTGTTTCCATCCGCTCTTCTTTGCATAGTGCCCAAGGGGTCCCCTATGCAAAAAAGAGTGGGTTTGGGTAGGACATTACACCCATTTGGCATACGATGGGGATGAGATTTCGTAAGTAGGTCAATGTGGTTGCTCTCTTCCACTCATAAAGTTTCACCCCCATCGGATGCTTGATGGTGGTGGGTGTGACAGTGTGTTGTCCACTAACATTTTTTGGCATAGTGCCCAAGGGGTCCCCTATGCAAGATGGGTGTGACGATGTGTTGTAAAAAAGAATGGATTTGGGTGGGACATCACACCCATTGGGCATCTGCTGATGGGGGTGAAATTTTGCAAGTGGGTCTATGGAGTGTTTTCCCCCCACTAATAAAGTTTCATCCCCATCACACACATTGGATAGACGTGACCGTGTGTTGCCACCCGCTCTTATCTACATAGTGCCCAAGGAGTCCCCTATGCAAAAAAGAGCAATTGTGGGTAATACATCACACACATCCGACATCTGATGGGGGCTGGAAATTTACATATGGATACATGGGGCTCCTCTCGCGCAAAGTTTCAAAGTCATCTTGGTAGATGTCAGATGGGTGTGAGGTTCTACCCAAAAATGCTCTTTTGCATAGGAGACCCCTTGGGCACTATGCAAAAAAGAGCGCACGAATACACACTGTCACACACATCCGAAGTTTGATGGGGATGAACCTTTGTGAGGGAGGGGAAGATTATCCCGAAGGGGTCCCCTATGCAAAAAAGTGTGGGTGGAAACACACCGTCATGCCCATCCGGAATCCGATGGGGTTGAAACTTTGACGAGTGGGGGGGAGCAGCTCTATGCACCCACTCACTAAGTTTCATCCCCGAAGCAAACAATGGATGGGTGTGATGTCCTACCCAAACATGTTCTTTTTTGCATAGGGTTTGCTTGGGAACTATGCAAAAAAGAGCGGGTGAGCACACACTTTCACACCCATTTGGCATCCGCCGATAGCCACCTGCTCTTTTTGGCATAGTGCCCAAGAGGTCCCCTATGAAAAAAAGAGTAAGCTTGGGAAGGGCATCACACCCACTTGGGGGATGAAACTCTACAAGCGGGTCCATGGAGCTCCTCCTTCCCCACTTGGTTTGTGATGGGGATGAAACTCTACAAGCGGGTCCAGGGAGCTCCTCCTTCCCCACATGTAAAATTTCATGCCCATTGGACCCTAGATGGGTGTGACGATGTGTTGCCACCAGCTCTTCTTTGCATAATGCCCCCCAAGGGGTCCCCTATGTAAAAACGAGAGGGTTTCGATAGGACATCACACCCATCCAACATTTGTTGATAGGGGTGAAACTTTGCAAGTGGATACATAGGCTACTCTCCCTCCACGCACAAAGTTTCACCCCCGACATCAGATGGGTGTTATGGTGGTGTGTTGCCACCTACTCTTTTTGACGTAGTGCCTAAAGGCCAGTCCCCTTTGCAAAAAAGAGTGGGTTTGGGTAAGAAATCACACCCATCCGGGTAAAATGTTGCAAGTGTGTGCATGGGGCTGCTCCTCTGCCAATCGCAAAGTTTCAATCCCATCGGTGTGCTGTCACCACTTGCTCTATTTTGCATAGTACCCAAGGGGTCCCCTATGTAAAAAAGAATAGGTTTGGATAGAACATCACACCCATTCAGCATATCCGATGGGGGTAAAACTTTGGGAGTGGTTCCATGAAGTTGCTCTCCCCACACTCACAAAGTTTCACCCTACTTACGTTAAAAAGAGAAAGATATAAAATGTATGGGGATAAATGAAAAGCAAACTCATAATATATATGGGAAAAAGATATAAACTAAGAGAAAGATACAAAATAAGGGGCCCTAGATACAATGAAAGAGAGGGAGAAGGGTACAATATCAATCCAGAGTCTCTTTAGCTATAAGGGTGTCCAAGATACTCACATGCTCGAGTTGGGCTAGGGTCCACCATGGGGGTCCTCCCTTTTTGCTGGTAACTAGCAAAAGCATGAGTTTCACAGAAAGAACTAGATGATAGTATATAATTGCCTTCTTGCTCCAATCATACGTCACAAACTCGATGCTTCCCTTTTGTGCATCTGACCCATGCGCATAATAGTGACTTGAAACTATCATGTTATGCGTATCAAATGAGAATCCATAATCATTAGTCACATTGCCCTCAAGGGTGCACTTGGGCCTAGTGCATTGTATAATGTAGTAGTCTCACCTCCTGATTACCCTCCTTGGCAAGCCCTCCTCTCGACAATGACAACAAAAACATCATCCACTGTCAAAATATCTGTCAAATAAGCATGATCTGCCCCATCAGGTAGTGCGAGTATCAAGAATGGTGGGGGGTAGCCTCAACAACTGCTGTTAACCCATTCATGGAGACCTCAAGAGTTATGAGCTCGGCCATTGGAAAGATCCTCATGACAGTTGCGGTTCACCAGGTAATCTCTTGTTGGATGTGTTTCAAGGGGGGTTAGAGTGAACCATAACATTTTTGGCACCACTGTCGGGGAGCCATCCCTTGGCTTTTTCCTCTAATATATGTATTACCCATTGCCCATTATCTTGATTAATGGTTTCCCATGAAAAAGATGTGGATTTGATGGTGATTTGTGTGTGATTTGGTGTAGAATAGCTTTCTTTTTTGTTTTTGTAAAGAATGTTTTTTCCTTAATTTATTATTATTATGGTTTTTTATGTTCTTAGGGCTTGCACATAGTTTGTATTTCGCTTAGTTTTCATCCATTGCATCAAACAATGTAATTTTTAGTGAATGTTAGGTCTCTTTAGTGTTAAACATAGAACTAAAATCATTAATTTTAGCTTAGTTGTGTGTTTTGTATTTGAATCGTTTGTATTAGAGTGTTAATAAGCATTAGGAGTAGCTTAATCTTTCAAAACAATTCTCAAAACTATAAAAAAATCCTTGAATTCAACTAATTTCTCTTAATGGATTGGTTTTTGCCATTAAGAGTAATTAATTCACCAAAAATTTAGAAAATGTATTTTTTGGAGTCTAAATTGATCATGTGTAGTCGAGATTAGTGTTTTTGAGTGTTTTGAGAGCATCTAGTTGCATCAAAACACCTAATTACATCCATTTCTTCATCAAATTGGAGGAATTCGACTCTCTTTGCTTAATTTTGCCTTAAAAGAAGAGACCAAAATTAAGAGTCTAATTAATCTCCTATTTTAGATTAATTTACACATTTGTTAATGCACCTAGCTTAGCATTCCCTTGCTCTAGGGATTAGTGGTTAATTAGAGGCCTTGATTAGTGTAAAAGAGGGAAAGATTAGTGAAAGGATTAATCTTTAATTAGTGAAAGAATTAATCCTTGATTAGTTGTTAATTACATTTTTACATAATTCATTAAGGCTAATGAGCATTCAATGAGTAGATGCTCATGAGTTGTCAAATTGTCCATTTTGGAAGTCATTTATGAAGGGTGCAAGGGGTGTCATAAAAAGGTTGACTTTTTTAATTCCCATTCACCTTTTTGGAAAAATGCCAATATTTCCCTAAATTTAAATTAAAAAAATATCCCCTCCCCCAAATAAGGAAATTCATATTTCCCACGACTCCCAAAAAAAATTTCGAATTTTTCTTTTCGAAAAAAAAGAACATGATACAAGCCTTTTACGGCCAAGCATTTCATGGCCAAGCCTTTCACGAGGCCAAGAGTCTCATAGCCAAGCATTTCACAGCCAAGCCTTTCACGGCCAAGCGTTTCATGGCCAAGCGTTTCACAGCCAAGTCTTTCACGGCCAAGAGTTTCACGGCCAAGCCTTTCATGGCCAAGAGTTTCACGGGCAAGCCTTTCATGGCCAAGTGTTTCACAGCCAAGCCTTTCATGGCCAAGCCTTTCACGGCCAAGAGTTTCACGGCCAAGCCTTTCACGGATTAAGGGTCATGCCTTAAGACCTCACGCTATTAAGAATAAAAAACCCCTGTTTGGAGGCTAAACCGTGAATTCGATGAAGACTCTTCAGGGCTCATCGAAAAGCTGACATCGAGCTCTTCAACTTTGGTCTTGGCCATCCAAAGTCAAAATCGATCGTTTTGGCCTCCGACCATCAGCCTCAAAATTCAACCCAAAAATCAAGGCAAAAAAAAACCCACAAAGCACGAAAAAACGTAGAAAACAGCGTGAGAATGATGTCGAACCATACTCGGGCTACTTCTTGAGAGTCTAAACGACAAAATCATGAACGACTCAGGGAGACAAAGTTGTAGTACTCCAAAAATACTACAACTCTCTCATACAGAGTTTTTCAAAATTCCTTTTGGAACAGCCTCAAAAATGTGCGGCGAAACAGGAAAAAACTTTTTCAGTTTTTTTCGTCTTGAGACAGTGACAGAAAATAGGTTTTAGGAGCTCCTCTTCTATCTGGGAAGTTACTAGCATGCACTTTTTTCGGAAAAATATCTCAAGGTCATTTACATGCGTATAGCGCCTAAGGTAGTTAGGGCAAACAGACACTTGTTTGACCCAACGAAGAGTACGCCAGGCCTCTTGAGGCTGTAACGAGCTATGAGAAAATATAAAAAGAAAAAAAAAACGTGTGCTTGCTCATTAAGGAGCAAATAGGCGATCCAATATAACAACGATAGAGGGATTGCTAGGGATCACACGAGGACTGAACCCAATGGCTGGCATCTTCGAGCCATTGAGATCTATGCCCCAAATGCACCTCCCAATACCATTGGCCATGCCTATAACAAGCGTGTTATCGGGTTTTATACCCTATGTCACTTCAATCCCACCGAGCTTTGGTCCTTTACCTAACATCTCCACAAATCCTATAGGTACCAAACCTTTCCTGGATGCCCACAGCTTGGACATACTGACTAGTCTAGGAAGGGGGGTAGCCCAAGGACTGAGTGAGTCCTTACCAAAGAGCACTCACTTACGCCCTCAGTGACTCATAAAAACATACGACCATACAAATTTTCAAAATTATGGACAAATACGACGAAACAACATATCCTGTTCAATTCATTCAAATGTTTGAACAGAGATGTGAAGCCTTTGGAAATCCAAACTGCCCCACCAAGGTACATGCATTGAACTAATGCTTAGAGGGGGCAAGGCTAGTTGATGGTTCATGACATTG
Source organism: Cibotium barometz (assembly GCF_041138505.1). Taxonomy (NCBI): domain Eukaryota; kingdom Viridiplantae; phylum Streptophyta; class Polypodiopsida; order Cyatheales; family Cibotiaceae; genus Cibotium; species Cibotium barometz. The sequence goes on from NC_141051.1 coordinate 63,170,116, forward strand.
ATGCCGGTGATCAAGACCAACTTAAGAACCATGAAAATAGCCTTTATCCATGATTTTTTAAGACAAGGTGATCGGTGGAGTGCAGAAAAAGAACTCTATTCAATTGAGCGTAAACCAAATGAACCATTAGAGATTTTATCCTTCGGATAAAACTCTTAGACTCACGATGTGACTCATGGGAAAAATTAAACGATTTTCAATTGAAGAGATATTATATGATGGACTTAAAGAAAAACAACATACGTAACTTGATCATTGTATCTAACCCAAAAACATTCGATCAATGTTGTAAAGAAACAATACGTTTAGATGACAACATGCTGGAAGATGATCATGCTACAAGTTGTTCCTCATCTAAACCAAGTGAAGCAATGACAAAAGAAAGATTGACCTCGAAATTGTCATTTCTCGAATCCTATGCAGCCTTGCTTAAAAGCTCTCAATCAACATCTCTAAGAGAGGCTGAGATCCTTTTCAAAATCAGCCATCCTTAATGCCTCTACAAGTGAACAAAAAAATGCCTTGTGTTAAGTGCAATCACTATGATCATACCAATCCCCATTGTGCATACAAGGCACTTATTTTTATGTACTGCATATATTGTAAATTCTTTAATCATGATACTAAAAAGTGTCCCAATTCATCAACAATTGACTCAAAACCTCCATCTCTCGTGCACCAAACACAAAAAGTCCAAAGGGTAGAAACTGCTTAGGAAGTAGTTAATCAAACACTTCAGTGTTTCTATTGTCGTGGACCTCACAAAGTGGCAGACTGCACAATTTGGAATACTTCCATGCCTATAGTCACTGACACTTTGCACTCCATGTGTGAACGATGTGGCATTGATCACATGTTCCATGATTGCCCAAGACGAGTTGCTTCAATGCAACTGGTCTCACAAAATAAAACCCTTAATATCTTGAGTGTATAAAATGGGTAATTGTCAATGGTACCCTTGAATGTGCTTAAATGCTTACAAGCTAAGACACGAGAAATGGTCAAAATGAATGTAAAAGACAATACTTGAATATGGGTAGAACATGTTTTAAAGCAAAACCCAAAAGAGAAAACAAAACCTTCTAAACCTAAGAAAAACAAGAGACAACAAACTATTGAAACCAAGGTTGAATTAAAGGATAGGGAAAAGGAGTCTGTGGGAGGACATAAACCCAAAAGAGCCAAAAGCTACACATGGTGTAGAAGTATCCACTTCAACATCCACCACACAAACCACAAAACCCATAGGTGCGACATAGAATACAAAAGCCCAAAAGAAAATTCAATCTCATCGCATGGGCAAACATAAAGAAAACCTGATGATCCAAAGAAAGTCAGAAGATGAAATAAGTTCTAGTACATCACTAAGTGAGGATGAAACAAGTTCCTACTCTTCACTCAGTGCACCTTATAAACCAATCAAGAAACTAAAACCCACCCAACTACCCCAAATTGATAATCATGGGCACATGACATATGCAGAATGCAAAAAGCAATCTCAGGAGAGCATGCTTAGCTTGGTTGAGTGTCTTACAGGATCACCAGTTGTGATTGAGCCTAATAATTTCAAACCTTAAAAAACAACCAAAATACAAAACCTAGAGGTGTATGTCTTCCCCTTTCAAGAGGAAGACATACTCTCTATAGAAGAGTCATTAGAGATAGATTGCACGAATTATGAAATTCAGAAAGCATGTGAGGAATTTGATAATTCCCTTACCAAATTAAAGAAGTCTCTCAAAACCTCATTTGGAGGAATGCTCTTCTCTCATGGTGGTGAAGCTAGCATAACATCAGCACTTGCACCCTTAAGGGCTCAACATGAGTTATACCAAGACATAAAGAACTCCATAGAAGAAGATTGTGAGGATTCGCAAGTTTCCAAACAAACCTCATTTAGAATTGTCAGAGGGCCAAGTGTGCCAGTATACGCATTGTGTACTCTTGAAAAACCTCATTTAGAATTGTTAGAGGGCCAAGTGTGCCAGTATACGCATTGCGTACTCTTGAAAAAGTTGACAGCCAAAAAGAGGATGAAAGTGAATGGGAATATGAAACTGAAATGGGATATGAAACTAAAACAAAAACTGAAACATCCATAGTTCCTCTAGAAGATTCTATCATGGTATGGTTAGATTTCCAAACAAACCTCATTTGGAATTGTCAGAGGGCCAAGTGTGCCAGTATATGCATTGCGTACTCTTAAAAAAGTTGACAGCCAAAAAGAGGATGAAAGTGAATGGGAATATGAAACTGAAATGGGATCTAAAGCTGAAACAAAAACTGAAACATCCATAGTTCCTCTAGAAGATTCTATCATGGTATGGTTAGATTTCCCTACAAGCAATGATGTTAAGCACAAATGCGCGTTGATTAGCACTTACTCTAGTCAAAACATCATGACAATAGACACTTGGGTGCCATTGGGATAACGTAAACTTATCCCTATAGACAATGGTGTTGCAAGAGGAGCCAATGAACAAAGCATTGGAGTTCAGGTTACTTTAGCTATGCTACTCAAACAATCGGTGGTGGAGATGTGGAATTTACATTCTATGTTACCCTAGATTCCCTTGAGTATGATGTCATGCTTGGTGGGACTTGGATACGTGACTTGTTGTAATCGATAGATGAATCCATGCAAACAGTCACCTTGAACACTCCTGAAGGCAATGTACAATTGCCGGAGGAAGAGACCTTGGAGAAGCTAGAACTTTGAACATATCTAATTGAAAAGATCTCTAGGATTCTGGTTGGATTGGAAATTTCAAATAAAATCACCACAGCTTAAGCATAGCTTTATCCAACACGAGAACACAATCTCATGACCCTCAAGTTATGGAATTTGTTGGGTCAACCAACACTCATGTCTCATCCTGAAAGAATTCCCTTTACACAAGACTTGAACATGCCATGTTTGGGGTACTTTGAACATACAATGTATATTGAAACTAACCCCCTTACTTGCAAGTTTTTTGTGGTTGAGTATGTATTGGAAGAAGATTTGATCTTGGGGCATAAATGGACTATTACTGCCCAAGCACCACTGTGCTTTGCTAGCGATAAAGTCATCATGGTGGTTAACGACAAAAAGTTGACAATACCATACTGCAAGGATGAGGATCCAAATTTAATGGATTTTTATGATGCTGAACGGAAAAGGTTACAAGCCTCTTCCATAGAATCCCCTCTACACAATAACCTACCATCTGTGTCAAAATGATCGACTTCGATAAAAAATCTCTTTCTCTGATTTTGACCTTGATGCTTGCAACCCTCGGACACATTAGGTGTCCTTTGTGCAGTCTGTGCACATTTTTCTTTCCAACGGTAAAATCTGGGTAAACTCAATTGCTTCTTCTAAAGTTTTCAGATCATTGTACTAAACTTGATTCTTATAGTCTGAGTCTAGTCCATGAATAAATCTACGAATCTTTTGAAAATCGTCCATTCCTTTCAGCTTAAGAATGATTTCTCTATAATTGGAGATGTTCTGAGTCAACCGCGTGAGATTCCTCATCTTACAATTGTTCCATGTTTCCCAATTACGATCCATCTCATTCTCAGGAAGAAATTCTTTCATGAATGCACTTTCAAATTCAGCCCATGTAGTAGGCCAAGTTTTGGACTCCAAGCTCATCCACCACTTGTATACTTTACAACCTAGAGTTAAGCTCGCTTCAAGCACGTGTATCTCCTCTGGAGTTTGGCATGCAATCGATGCAAATCCTGCCACTTTTGTAAAAAAGTTTTGGCCGCATCCTTATTGCGTTCCTTCTCCTTCTCGCTAAAGGTCAGAGGTTTTAGGTCTTTTAGAATAGCAACCACATTTCTAGGGTGAGATGTACCGACATTCATGTTTCCACCTTGGGTGGGAGCTACTAGCATCCCTCCTACTGAAGCACTTATGGTGGTAGAAGCTTGCATATTATTCTTTAACTCCTGGGCATAGAGAAGTATCTTATCATACTTGGCCTCAATGTCCTAATCACGGGACTCGAGAGCCTTAAACCATTTAGTATTGGGACCAAATGATCATCAAGAAGGTCCTCATCTATCATCGTGACATCACGATTGTCCACTGTCGTTCCTATGTCAAACAAACAACTGGGGCCTCAAGTCCAAGCTCTTGGAAAAAAATTGCATGTATTAGCTTGAAGTAAAGTTTTTGGTGCGATGCTAGAATTTGAAAGTTGATGTTGAAAAAAACCTTCAAATCTTCATAAGAAGAATCCCAAAACTCCACTTGAAAGATCCAGCATAGGAACATCCGCTAATTTGTACAAGTTCTAATCTTTGAAAGGATTTTCATGAAAATTGATTTCTTTTTTAAATAAAATTATGAACCCAAACTCTGCAACTCATCGATGGGCTGAGAAAAACAGTGACAAGGTAACTCTGCAACTCGTCGAGAACCGACGACTGAGTGAAACAACGACAAGGGAACTCTACAACTCGAAGTAAGTTTGTTGGTGCGATGCTAGAATTTGAAAGTTGATGTTGAAAAGAACCTTCAAATCTTCATAAGAAGAACCCCAAAACTCCATTGAAAGATCCACCACCTGCTAATTTGCACAAGTTTTTATCTTTGAAAGGATTTTAAAGAAATTTGATTTCTTAAAAAAAAAAAATTCTGAACCCAAACTCTGTAACTCGTCAATGGGCTGAGCGAAATAGTGACAAGGGAGCTCTGCAACTCGTCGACGAGATGACTGAGCGAAACAACGACAAGGGAACTCTGCAACTCGTCCACCACAACTTGAAACGGTTGACCCGGGTTTGTGTGGGTTGTAAAAATGATGCTGGTTGCTCTGTCTATTGGGTGCTACAGAAACAGTGGCCAGCAACCGTGGGGTGACTTGTATTCGCTGCACAGGAAGAAACTATAATTGGAGATGTTATGAGTCAACGTGAGATTATTCATCTCAAAATTGTGCCACGCTTCCCAATTACGATCCATCTCATTCTCAGGAAGAAATTTTTTTATGAATGCACTTTCAAATTCAACCCACATAGTAGGCCGAGTTTTGCACTTCAAGCTCATCCACCACTTTTATGCTATACAACCTAAAGTTAAGCTTACTTTAAGCGTGTGTATCTCCTCTGGAGTTTGACGCAATCGATGCAAATCTTGTCACTTTTATAAAAACATGATGACTGCCCATTGTCATTCCCGTGTTGAACAAACGGTTGGTACCTCAAGTCCAAGCTCTTGGAAAAAAGTTGCATGTATTAGCTCGACGTAAATTTGTTGGTGAGATGCTAGAATTTGAAAGTCGATGTTGAAAAGAACCTTCAAATCTTCATAAGAAGAACCCCAAAACACCACTTGAAAACTCCATCACAGGAACATCCACTAATTTGCACAGGTTTTAATCTTTAAAAGGCTTTTAAAGAATTTTGATTTCTTTTTTCTTAAAAAAAATTCTGAACCCAAACTCTGTAACTCGCCGACGGGCTGAGCAAAACATGGAGAAGGGAACTCTGCAACTCGTCGACGATGACTGAGCGAAACAACGACAAGGGAACTCTGTACGTCTACAACTTGAAATGACTGACTCGGGTTTGTGTGGGTTGTAAAAACAATGCTGGCTGCTCCGTCTATGGGGTGCTACAGAAACAGTGGCCGAAAACTGTGGGGTGACTTGTATTCGCTCCACACGAAAAAATCGAGGGAGTGGGAGAGAAAGTGATCTCCTCACGCCGGCCGTTATCGTGTTGTTGGCGCCTTCATGATTCTGTTGAGCCACCGGTCTCTAACTGGTGGTTGGCAACCACCTTGCGTTATTTGATGGTGTGGCCCATAGCGTTGTCAAAGGATCTAATACACTCTGATACCATTATTAGGTATGTCAAACCAGCCAACCTCTAGAAAAACAAAAGGGCTGAGAGCTCCTAAATCCTCCACCCAGCCACGCGACTACACGACCCCTCAAGTTATCCTTGGACACCTTTTTTTGCTATTCTAGGCTACCTGGCCACACTTAGCCAACTTCCCCTTAATTGTATGTCAACACTTCCCTAGTGCACACCACCACGTGTCCTCTAGCTTGGCCATGCTGGCTCCCATTGAACCCTGCCCATGCCTTGTTTGTACAGTTGAGCTCTCTAGGCTCCCATAACTACTGTTGTCATGACAGAACTAGTTGGGGTTGGTCTTGATTGTGATTGATGGTTCGATAAGAGAAATACCTTGTAAAAAATGTTTTAATGTTGGTATAAGGCGTGTTTCTATCCACGTAGAAATCAAAGGATATAGAGAGGGAAAGAAATCACGGTTCACAGTTTTAAATGTAGTTGGTAATGTAGCTATGGATTCATGATTGGTTCTTTTTCTAACCATATATGTAACTACGAAACAAAAAATAGCCTAATATCTCGATGAAGATCTCAACCACTACCATGCCAACAACCTCGAAAGGGCTCACATATATCAATCAAGGTCCATGTCACTACTAAAACATGTCACTGCCACTTGGATATCTCAATTGAGATACTTAGTCAATTGAGATCCACCTCAATGCCACAAGGGATCTTGATTGACAATGTATAACTGCCCACTCGAATGTACATTGAGCATGTACTGTGTTGATATGTAATGAAGTGTTATTGGCTACACCGTCCCTCTCCTACTACAATGGGCAATGCTTACTTTAACTTGTCATGGGGGATGTTTTGGAATCCAAGCTTGTATTTTGGTAGACTCCAAGCTTTGATAGTGGTAGCTAGAAGTTCCACTCTCTAGATTTTATCCATAATCTAATTCTAACTAATGAAATGCTTACTGGCTTAGTATATATAGTCTAATGTTTTGAGTCACCCCCATTCTTCAAGCTTCACTATTTTTGGAGCTGGCTTCATTCCAAGCATATGTTAATCTTGTTCTAGTATTACTTTAATCTTAATTATCTTTAAATTCAAGCTTAATCTCTTTTTGCTACCTCTTAGTAAGGGTTCATGAAGTCGTAGGACTAGAACAAGTAATATAGAACACCATATTCGTGAGTTTGGGAATCTCCCAAGTCCCATTTTTGTAATACTAAAAAGGTGGGCCCGATTAACATGTCTATAAGTTTCTCAAAACCCTATCATGTGACCTATCATTGGAAAGCGCTTGAAAAGATGGATCTATTAAGCTTTAAAGCGCACAATTTGGAGTAATGGTGTTCAAGTTATGGCAAATCCAAAGTTTTGACCACGTGTCCCAAACTTATGGGAAATTCCCATATTCCTCAATATGGTGTTATAGGCAACGGGATCCCGTGATCCACCTTATTCATGAGGAGCAAGCAAAGGTCTACATGGAGAATTGAAGGAGAAGAGATCATTGAGCGGCGAAAAGCAAGGGCTCGAGCATTGGATCCACATGAGAATAGTCTTCATGATGAGAACCTGCATGATTTCTGCTAGGTAAAGGAGCTGCTAACTTGCTATCCCTCAATGTCTGCATAAGCCATTTTGGCATATGCCTAGATTCTTCTATGGCTCTTCTCTCCTCATCCACTACACCCTCAATAATTGCCTCATCAAAAGGCTGATTTTCAGGCTGATTTTGCACTTGAAGAAGGCTGAATTTCAGCACTTGGTTGAGCATTCAATTGCTCTACATATGACTGTCCTCCATTAAATAAAGGTAGGAGCAAATCAAACATGTCCTGTGAGCATACATTCTGCTATTTTTTGCATGAAAGCATGGGCTGAACTCAGTTTTCGACAAAAACAACATCTCTACTTACTAAAATCCGCTTTGAGGCCGGATGGTAGAGTCTATATCCCCCTTGCTTTTTGAACTATATCCCACAAATATGCATTTAACTGCCTTATCATCAAGCTTACTGTGTTGTTGCTCAGGCACAAGAGCATAAGAAAGACAACCAAAACATGCAAATGAGTCACAGAAGGCTTCCTGCCATGCCAAGCTTCATAAGGAGTTTTAGACTTCAAGGCCTTGGTAGGGCATTTGTTCAACACATAGTTTGTGCACATAGTTGCCTCTAACCAAAACCATGAGGTAAATCTTGGGCTTTCACCATACATCGTGGCATCTCCATGAGAGACCTATTCTTCCTCTTAGCCACACCATTTTTCTGAGGTGTGTATGGCACTGTACATTGATGCCTTATACCTTTTTCAGCTATATATGCATGAAATTCCTTGGACATATACTCCCCCCCTCGATCTGAACAAAGGGTGCCAACTTTACATTCACATGCATTTTTAGCCATGGATATGAAGTGTTTAAAGCACATAAAAACCTCTAACTTGTACTTAAATGGATACACCTAGCTATATCTCGAGTAATCCTTGATAAAAGTGACGAAGTAGAGAGATCCCCCAATAGATGGTGTCCTCATAGGACCACATACATCACTATGTATAAGCTGTAATTTCTTAACAGCTCTCATAGATCCATCCTTTGGAAATGATGCCTGATGCATTTTACCAAGAATACACCCCTCACATACATGTCTAGTAAGGGTCTCAAGAGTTGGCAACTCAGACACCATATCATGCCTTTGAAGGCGTAACAAACTGCCATAGTTCAAATGGCCAAATCGTGCATGCCATAATTTTGCATCACTCATAGCACTAGTCGTAGAGACTGAGCAAGCATCATGCTACAACTTCTCAAATACATCCATCTTATATAGGCCATGAAACAAGGTACGTGGAGGAAATGATAGAATAACCATCATTTCTATCTTGAACTGTACATCTGTCATCCATAAATTTCACTGTCAAGCCTGACAAGGCTAAGGCTGAAACTGACAGTAGGTTCTTCTTAATGCTTGGCACATATAAAACTTTAGAAAGAGTAAATGCGCTCCCATTTGCAGCAGTGAGAGCACAACTCTACCAACTCCTTTGACAGGATATGAGGAATCATTTGCACATGTGATGGTTTCTGCACTTGGAAAGACAGATTCCAGAGATGAGAACATACCTTTTTGTGAAGTAATGTGCTTATTAGCACCAGTGTTAAAGTACCAAGCATCCGATTCTACCACTAACATGCATACATGAACAGAAGGGTCATAACTGCAATGTATAGTCCATTCCCAATCATCTTGAGCAAAACTTGCAGATTCCTTCTTCTCTGCACTTGTGCAGATGCATCAGTCCCACAGCCATGCTCGATTCTTTCTTTTTCTCCTTCTCTGTACTCTTGTATGTAGTGCCTTGGTTTCGTGCTGCAATAGTGACACTTACTCTTCTTTTTAGGCTTAGCACCTTCTCTCTCTACATCCTTACTTGAGGATTTTGATTTTGGCTTATAGACACCATGCAAAGAAGCCTTAACTTTGCCTTTCTAATTGGCAACAAAATCTTGGTCACCAACTCGCATATTAGATCTGTTTTGCCTAGATTGCTCTTCTTGCAAGAGTATTGAAACCAGCTCATCAAGTGTAAGGGCATTTGGATTTCCCTTCATCTCATGAGTCTAAGGGAAGAGGCAAAACTTTGATAAGAATCCGGCAATGCAGTGAGAACTGTGGGCACCAATGTACTATGAGGATATATCTCATCCACACTAGCAAGCTGCTCCTTAAAATCTTTGATCTTGGTCAAGAAGCTATCCATTGAGTCTCCCTCATTCATGTCCTCAAACTCTAACTATTTGTGCAGATATGCAACATGTGCTTCATTGCACACCTGGTATAATGTAGCAAGTGCATCCCATACCTATTTTGAAGTCTTACATGACCGAATATGAGGAATAATGCTTCACTTCACAGAAAGTGCAAGCAATGCATGTGCCTATGCATCTCTTCCATCCCATCTCGGTTGAGCAGTAGTGGGAGCTACTGGTGGTGCATGTGGAGGAGCCACATCTATATCAGATTCTACTTCAGATGTACCTGCAACACCTGGTTGCACTGGTAGTTGTGAAATAGGATGAGTTTCACTACCACTGTCCCCACATTCCAAAGGCCTTTAGCATGCCTCATCATATAGGACCACAATGGGTAGTTAGTCCCATCAAGTTTGTCCTCTGAGAGCAGACAATATGTTGAATACATCACTACTGCCAACATGACTTTCTACCAAATGTACAAAATCTTTCAACACACTACAAGTACTCAGTATTCACTAGATGCAACCCTGGATGGCTGCCAACTGACTGAATCACCTACAAAGTGTATGAAAAATAACACAGAGTACAGAATAGAGTGTTACTGGAAAAAGTATGATGGTCGATGTTGTTGAAGACACTGTGGATGTTGCTGCACACCAAATCTTTGCCGCTATACACAGCCCAAACACCCAAAATCGAGCAGACCCAATCCAAAATGACGCCTCTCTAAAACATCTGCAGAAACCTTGCAGTGCCCAAAACGCGCCACAGACCTCGAAAATGTTGTTTACTTTGTATACATCACACTACAGTATACACCTTCTTCTTCTTCTAAGAGGGTATCTCAATCGGAGACAAAAAAATAGGATAGTGAGGAGGGAGACAGACTACTAGATCAAGTGTCAAGGAAGCTAGCTCTGATACCAATTGTTGGAATTAGGGTTAGGGTTTCAATAATGCACACACACAAGATAGAGAAGCTTGAGAGTACACAAACTCACTAGAATATAATGAAAAAATTTGTGCGAGATACAAAAGATAAGTACACACCCCAAAATGAGTAGATAAGAGGGTGTACATATGCACGGGGGAAAAAACCTCGTAGTGAGAGAAAAAATGCCCCGACGGTCCTAAGTGTGTTCACACACATCACTACCATATAATGCTACAAATGTTTTGAAAAACTTAAGGTAGCTATAGCTACATCTCCCATTCTAAAAGTGGTTGATCTGAATCAACCCTTTGTGGTGTGCAAACGAATGCAAGTAACGATGCAATAGGTGCAGTCCTCTTACAAGGGGGGAAACCTATTGCATTTGAAAGTAAAAAGTTACACAAGGCTCAACAAAATTATTCAGCTTATAAAAGGGAGTTATATGCTATAATTCATGCCTTAAAGAAGTGGAGGCATTATTTATATGGTGCTAGATTTGAGATAGTCTTTGATCATGAGAGCATCAAATGACTATCTAGTCAAAGAGAGTTGAAAGGACGCAAAGCTCGATGGGACAGAGTTGCTCCAGGAGTTCAACTTTTAACTTAGATTTAGAAAAGGACGTTACAATGTGGTAGCTGATTTGCTGAGTCACATGCCCATGGTTAATGAGTTTAGTTTTACTCAAATTAAGAGAGATTTTTTGGAATCACTCAAGGGGAAGTGCATTGATGATCCACATTATGCCCATGTGTAGAGTGTCATAGAGAAGAGGGATCCCTTGACTATAAATAAAGATAGCCCCGTTAATGAGACACACACTTTATCTAGTGATAAGTCTCGAGGGATGTCTCAAGGAGACATGTCACTTACAAGTGTTGAACGAAATCGTTGGAAGAATTTTCCATTGATAATGGTTACTTACTGTACAAAGGCAGAGTATGTCTTAAAATTCCAAAAGTGTCAGGTCAATAAAGTTGAACGCCTAAAAGTAGGTGGTTTATTAAGTCCACTAAAGATCCCAAATGGCAAGTGGAAGAGTATCTTAATGGACTTTATAGTTGGATTACCTAAAACGAACAAAGACCACGATTCAGTTTGGGTAGTCGTGGTGGATAGGTTGACAAAAGTGTGTCGGTTTATTCCAACAAAACAACAATGACTATGCCTGAGTTAGCACGACTACTCATGGAGAATATCTATCGACTATATGGGTTACCTGCTGGCTGATCATTCACAAAGTGATGGTGAAACCGAGAGAGTCAACCAAGTCCTAGAAGACATGCTACGAGCATATGTTTAAAAAAAAAACCAATTGGAAAGAATATTTACCCATACTGGAATTCACTTATAATAATGCCCAATATTCAACAACGAGATTTAGCTCATTTATGTTGATTTATGGTTTTCAACCATGAGCCCTAGTGGCCGTTGGACTCGAGAAAGAAAATATACAAAAAGTTAAAGATTTTCTTTAAGATCTTTAGGAGATGATGAAAATCGTAAAAGATAATGTTAAGAGAGCACATGATCGTGCTAAACATTATGCAGACAAAGATCATAGACAAATCATCTTTGAAGAAGGTGACAAAGTGTTTTTTAAGGTTTGAACATTGCGAATCTTTGAAAACGAGGAGAAGTCCGAAGTTATCTCCAAGGTATTGTGGTCCATTCACAATACTTAAAAAAGTAAGTATTGTTGCTTATAAGTTAGCTTGACGAGAAAGATCTAAAGTTTATCTAGTTTTTCACGTCAGTAGACTGAAAAAGAAATTGGGAGATGACGATAATCTCATCAGTCAAGAGATCTTAGTAGAACTTATCGAACCCCCATCCTTACCACACCAACCAAAAAAAGCCTTGGATTTCCAAGAGAAAAGGACTCAACAATATGTACGACAGGATTGTTTAGTCAAGTGAAAGGATAGACTAGAAGAAGGTTAATGTCATGACAACTGTAGTTCTAGGAGCCTAGAGAACTCAACCATCCGGACAAGGCACCGGGGGGGGGGGGGGGGGGGGGGGGGGTCAATGGGAGCCAACATGGCCAAGCTAGAGGACATGTGCTGGTGCGCACTAGGGAAGTGTTCACACACAATTAAGAGGCAATAGTCAAAGTATGGCCAGCTTGAGGGGTCGTGTAGTGGCGTGGCTGGGTGGAGGATTCAGAAGCTCTCTGAGCCCTTTGGTTTTTCTAGTGGCGTGGCTGGGTGGAGGATTCAGAAGCTCTCTGAGCCCTTTGGTTTTTCTAGAGGCCGGTTGGTTTGGCAGACCTAATAAGTTTCTCAAGTTGGACAGTCATACTTATTTCCATGAAGAGATATGGTTTAGTGTACTTTGGATATTAAGTGTAATGTCTTCTATACTCTTAAATGCTATGAGATCTTTAGATTCTTCTTAATGCGCTCTAAATAATGTGTAGTTAAATATAATCAAAAAAATTTGGTGTTTTTTGTTTGTTTTGCAGTTGTAAACATGGTTTGAATGTAGCCGAATCTGAAACCCATAGCCATGTTACCAACCACGTTTATAATCGTGAACATAATTTTTTACTCTTTAGATTCTGTAATTTTTATGCGGACAAAAATGTGGCTTTTATCGACGTTTTTAAAATGTGTTTTCTCATCCAACCATGAATCACAATCAAGGCCAACCCTAGCCATTTCGTCAAGTTGGACACTCACACTTATTTCCATGAGGAGATATGGTTTAGTGTACTTTGGATATCAAAGGTAATGTCTTTCTATGCTTTTAAATGAGATCTTTAGCCTCTATGCTTTTGAATGTTATGAAATCTTTAGCTTCTTAATGTGCTCTTAATTATGTGTAGTTAAATTTATTTATTTTTTTAAAGGAGAAAAATGGGAGAGATTCTCGATGTATCCTTTTTTTTTTGTTTCACGGTTATAAACATGGTTAGAATATGACCCAACCACAAACCCATAGTCGCGTTACTAACCATATTTTTATAACCGCGAAAGCATGATTTTTGCACTCTCTTGATCCTTTGATTTCAATGCAGATAGGAGCATGGCCAAACTCCCCTATTTGTTGTAGTACTACACCATACCTTACATAGTCTAAAATGAGGAATTCCATTAAGGTTATATTCTTGCCACTCACATCTTACCCAATCCACTCCACCCATATGGCAACATGTGGCACCATAAGACAATAGAGTAGAAACACATCGCCACACACTTCTTATTGTATACATAGAGATATCTATACAATGAGATATCATATCTATGTACAATGGTATAGAAACACATCGCCACATCATCACCAAGGACCATATTAGGGAGTTTGGGAAAATCCTATTACTTTGGGAATTTTCATTTCAATATACTTTTTGGTGTATCTTGAGTATAGCAACTCGAAAGTTGTCGGAGAATTTGGATCCAGAATCTACTCTATAAGAGCTTTCCAACGACATGTCACATGAGGGGGTTTTTGATCTTGCAAAATGGAAATTGGGATTTTTCCAAAGTTCCTAATATGGTCTTAGGTCCACATGTCTTCTCATTGTACATATATAGATATCTCATTAACCTTTAAAAAAATTAGCTTCATGAGTCAACTAATAATCTGTGTGGCATCTTTTACAAAGAAAAACTCTCGATGCATTGGACATGAACCACCCTTACTTTATAAGGAAGCGCATCATGGATGAACAGCACACTTGTATCGTAGGCATTGCCAAGGTCTTCATTAGGGAAAGTGCTATAAAGAAAACAATCTTTATTTATAAGTTAGACGGTTCTCTCAATGTTCATACTAGAATCGTTGGTCCATACTTCTCCTCGTGGCTATTAAATAGCCTACCAAAGTCCATTGCCCAGAGGTCCTTTGGATCCATAAACACGTGAGAAAATAATATGGAGCGGAGACACGATAGAACCTTGGGGTTTTTGGGTTGGTGGATGAAACTTTCCAAGGACGAGTTATGGAATGGGTGGGACTGCGGAGAGCGCCGTTCCAAGAAGCTAGGGTGTTCAACTGGGCCTTAGAGGTCATGATGTAATATATGATGATGATATGATAGGGGATGTGTACATGGGGATGGTTGCGAGTACACACGCTGGGGCAAGTTGGCACTTGAGGCAAGCTACTTGCAATTGTGCAAGCCAGACGAGATCCCAAAAGATCCCAAAGTTGAGCTTTTCTAATCCATGGGATATGTCCAAGGTGGTGGCCCCCCTGTAGCTGCCTCATATTATTTTCGACATCAGTCCTCAAAGTTTGGATTTGTGTACTCCTGAGCTCTCAGCCACCACCACCACCACCACAAGAGCATACATACACCGGACACCTGCTGCTTGTGGTGAAGAGTCCAGCCACTTGGAGTGCGTCATGCATGCGTAATATACATATTTGCGGACTTTCATTCGGCTTCAGCCTTGTAATATCACGACTAAGCTTACCTGGTTTACCTCACATTTACCCTATGCTTATAGAGCTAAGGTTTTGTCAAGCTTACTTATATAAAGAAAATGCGCTAGTCCACGATGAGTTGCAACGCAGGATTCAACAAGGTACAGAGCGAGTGGGGGACTCTTTTGAAAATGCTTCCCTGGCTGGCACTTGGGTTGAGCTCAGTTGCTTTTTTCATTATTCAAATGTTTTCGCAGCCGCAGCACACAATAATTCTCGCCTATAAAACCAGCTCCTCCCACATTCTTACAAATCACTCCCAACGAAAGAAGCATCACAGCCCGCCATATTAATTAGCCAAGTCACCGACTTGCACGCAGCCACCATGGTCCAACTTAGTTTCATCTTGGGTATCGTAGGTATGCCTTTACACCCCTCCCCTCCCCCCCCCCTTCCTTTTTGCCCTCTTTTCAATGCTTTGTGAATCGTGGCCTTCCATGGCTATGCTTTCTTTCCCTTTTGAGTGGAATTTGGAATACGAAGTGCCCTTCGAGGCTTGGCTGTTAAACCTTTTTGGAGGGAAGAAAAACCAAAATACTAGATATTCTTGTCATGGCAGGAGAGTCCTGTAGGCACACTCAATCTTTTCTGAGAATATAGTCACATACACGCTTCTTTCTTTTTTTGGGAGTGTTCTTGTCTTAATGGCATGAACACTCCCAGAAGAGACCAATGGCTACATTATATCAAAGTGACTCTTGGGAAGGAATCTCTTGAAATGATTTTACCATACAACTATTCTTGTCCTAGCTAACTTCGACATGAGCTTTTTCATACGATCAGCTATTCACAGCGTGAAAAATAAACATACACAGAAGTACTTTTGTGATTACTGTTTTCTAAGAACTTGAAGCTTCACATAATTAATTTACTTTCAAGTGAACACTAGAATCTAGATCTTGTCACTCATGACTAAGCATTTTTTTACATTGATAGAATTAGCCAATTAAAAAACAAAAAGATTTTAATAATATGTGAATTTTGTAATGCGTATGTTGTTCGTTCTTATATAATATATGATATGCCCACACAATTTTGTGATGAGTTCTCCATTTTTTTTAATATAATAAGAAAGCTATACAGCGTTGGCATGATGGTAGTATAGACTATGTGTTAATATGCATCATTGATATCATGGCAATGCTACTCCTTATAATATCTTAATATGTTTTATGCTACTCCTTTTAATATCTTAATGCTTTGGTGTGGGAAAACTTGATTATGTTCTTGATTATCCCTTTATCATATAATAATTGAGGGAATATGCATCATTGATATCACCGCAATGCTACTCCTTATAATATCTTATGTTTTTGTGTGGGAAAACTTGATTATGTTTTTGTTTTGTGACCAGGAAATATCACAGCGATGCTGGGGCTGGTGTCGCCTATGTAAGTGTCTGAAATAAATGGTTATGAGATTTTTTGTGTTATAAATATAAATATAAATATATACGTATGATACATATATATAAAGAGAAGCTGTGGAATAATATTTAATATTGGAAAGTGCGCTGTGTGCCTTTTTGCCGACTAGGCCGACCTTCTGGGTGATCATGAAGAAGGGCAGCACGGGCTCCTTCTCGGCACAGCCTTACCTCTTCAGCCTGCTCTCGGCCCTCTTCTGGACCTACTACGGCATCTTGAAGCGTGGGGGAATATTCGTGGTCACCATCAGCGCTACCAGCTGCGCCTTCCAAGCTTGCTACCTCTCCATCTACCTCTGGTTCGCCACCACCGCCCAGAGGGTGCGTTCTAAAATAATCATCAATTATCCACTAAGTCCTACATTAAATCTCAACCCAACTGGCTTAGTGACTGATCTTATATTCTTGACTTTTGCTTTGACCAGAGGAAGACCTCGTGTATTCTCCTCATCATCGTGATCTCCTACGTCGCTACGATCGTCTTCACCACACTGGTAAAGCATGGAGAGAAGCCCCTCATTACCGTTGGCATCCTCTGCACTGTTACCTCAGTCTTCTCTACTGCAGCTCCCTTAACCATCATCGTAAGCTTCCAACTAATTTGCAGCTAGAAAGCTTACTTATTAATCACAGTCAATGCACTAACTACTGCTTAATGCAGTGGACGTAGTACTGCTCTTGTAGCAATGTCTCACATAGAAGTGGCTATGGCGATCATTTAACGTCCATTATAATTAGCTGGTTAATCCTTTGTGTCGACGCTGCGCTCAATGCCGTAGCTAAGCTAGGGCTAATTGTCATTAACTTTCAAAACCCTAACTACTTCATGGATTTCAAGCCCACCATCGGGAGACTGTTTAGTCTGGTCTCGTGCTCACACTACTGCCATTGTTCAATACAGCATAAGGTGGTGACGAGTGGCAGCGTGCAGTACATGCCCTTTACCTTGTCACTTGGCTTATTTCTCAACGGAGCATGCTGGCTGGCCTACGCGCTGTCTCTCAAGGATATGTTCATCACGGTAATTAATGCAAAAGCATACGTTCAGTTTGAGATTATGGTGCGAACGTTAATTAACTGTGGGTTAGTGATATTTATTTTCTTATATTAACTATATCATTGTATATGCATGAGTGAGTGCAGATACCGAACGCCATTGGTGTGTCTCTCTCTGCAATCCAGCTCGTGCTCTACTGCTTCTATAGGATCTACGGCGAAAAGTGCAAGGCCCGCCTGGCTGTGGCCGATGAGATGTCTGCAATAGTGGATCTTAGGCAGCTTGCCATCAAGGCAAAGCAATGCGATTTCCTCGAAGACATTGAAACCGACATCCGTAACAGCAAGTTGCCCGTTGCCCCGCGGTACGCAGCACCCGCACTTCCCTCAGAAGAGATCACCATAACCATATAATAATTGACCCCCACGCCCCTCTCCACATCAATGATCCATCATTCAATGACCATGGTGGGTCACTAACCTTACTGTTTGTATTTCCCCCCCTCCTTGGATTACTTTAATGCCAAAGAAAGATTCCATAGCAAAGACCTTGTTCCTATATCTACATGGCTCCTACATGCTTTTGTTGCTTCTTAGTCAAACTTGTCAATCACATACATTCACGTGCTAAATGAAGTTATGAAGTTGTGACATGCAAATATGTGTTGGTGCTTAAAATTTGGGAAACGACTTTTGCATAACATTACCTCAATCCTTTTCACCAAGGTTGAAGAGGAAATTGTACTTTTCAACAAGCAATTTTTTCATACTTTCAACTAATCATAGATTTTCAAGAGGTTATCTTCCTTCTCCCATCTCTTTTGGAAGGATTTTTAAAAGTTTCAATTGGCTCTCGATTAAACCGAACTTATTTTTTCCCAAACCTTGGTTATTCTAGTTTATGCATTGATTCATACAAATGTGGGTAGCTTATCCTCATTAAAATTTCCTCTTATAAACTAGACTTGATTGAACATCATGTGCTATAGGTACTGCATATCCTTAAATAGCTGAACTACAAAATCTAATGCCTATAACAATGTTGTCTTACAAACCATCAATAACTCTATGAAGAAACTAATAAGAGATTTAAAATCATCTCGCTCACACATGGAAGGATTACTTCACCTTGGGCATCCTCATGTCACAAAAGCCTTATCCTTGAGTGAAAGTGTTTTGACTCCAAAACATGTGATGAGAAGACTATCCTCCAATCACAAATTACACCTCACCATCCATAAGATGAGTAACCACAACATTGTATCTTAGTTTTTGGAGATGGTTAAGGGGGCTCACAAAACACTACTAACCATATATCTCATAAAAGTTTAAGGAAACATCTAACAATGAAATTCAATAAACAACGCCCAATGTCAACCTAAGAGCTTGCATCCTAGAGTGAAAGTGTTTTGACTCCAAAACATGTGATGAGAAGACTATCCTCCAATCACAAATTACACCTCACCATCCATAAGATGAGTAACCACAACATTGTATCTTAGTTTTGGGAGATGGTTAAGGGGGCTCACAAAACACTACTAACCATATATCTCATAAAAGTTTAAGGAAACATCTAACAATGAAATTCAATAAACAACGCCCAATGTCAACCTAAGAGCTTGCATCCTAGAGTGTTTGCAAGCTAACGTGCTTAAGTGGCCCCCATTATGAGAAGTAGCCATGATTAAGAAGCTCAAGTGCGACCTCCCAATATTCACCACGGGAAGGTGGCTTAGGAGGTCGGATGGTTTGGAGAGAGGTTGAGTTAGATTTGGCACGCTGCGACCTTCCAATATTTTCCATGGGAAGGTGGCTTAGGAGGTCGGATGGTGTGGAGACACTACAAGAGCTTGAGGACATACCGACGCTAAAATACCGACGCAAATGTCGAACGTCGGTATGTCCGTCGTCATGTTGGAGGAGACAAGCATGGCGGGGTTTTTTTAAATTTTCATGTCCCGACGCCTATATTGACGCCCATACCGTCGCTTATTCCGACACCTATACCGACGCATATTTCGTAGAATATACCGACGTATATACCGACGCATATTCCGTAGCATATACCGGCGCTCGTAAGTTTTTCACAGCCGAGAGCCTATTTTCTGGTTTTTTCGCAAAAGAAGAAGCGCAAGTGAAACGAAGAAGGTGCTTTCTCTCCCTCTTCTCTTTCTCTCTCTCTCCTCTTTTTTCCTCTCTCCTCTTTTCTCCTTCTTTCTTCTTTTCTCCTCTTCTCCTTCTCCTAACATGTTATTGCAATTGCTTTTAGTTTTTAATTTAAGAATTAGGACGTTTAGGGTTTTGTGTTTTTTTGGCTCTCTATGCATGTTGAGAGCTCTCTATGTATGCATAGATCTCCTAATGCATGCATAGAGATTTTAGGGTTTTGTATTAGTTCTTTTTCTTGTGTTTAATTTACTAATTAGTTTGTTTAATATTTTGTTTTGCAGCTCTTTTACCTCACCAATCTTTCACCAATCCTCTCCTTCAGCTTTGCAAAAAAGAGGTAGATCCTCTTTCGATTTTTCTTGTTTATGCTATTTTCTATGAATTTTTGCATCCCTGTTTTATGGTTTAGGGTTAGTTTTGGGTTCTTGTAAGCTTACACATAGGATTAATTTAATATCTATGCATAAAACCTATAATAAGCTTGCAATCTCTATTATCCATGTACGTAAAACAAGATCATGTTTATTACACCATTGGGTGATGGGATTAAGGGTTAGCATAGTGCATAAGGCATATAGCATAGAGCTTATGCATAGAGCTTATGCATAAGTCTTGCATAGAGCGTATGCAAGAGACTTATGCATAGAGCGTATGCATAAGACTTATGCATATGACTTATGCATAGAGTTTATGCATATGGCTTATGCATAGAGCGTACGCATAAGACTTATGCATATGGCTTATGCATAGAGCTTATGCATAAGGCTTATGCATAAGGCTTATGCATAGAGCGTGTGCATAAGGCTTATGCATAGAGCGTAATTGCATAGAGCGTAATTGCATAGAGCGTGTGCATAAGGCTTATGTGAAAGGGATTAAGGGTTAGCATAATAGTGCATAAGGCATATAGCATAGAGCTTATGCATATGTCTTGCATAGAGCGTATGCATAAGACTTATGCATATGACTTATGCATATGGCTTATGCATAGAGCGTATGCAGGTAGACTTATGCATATGGCTTATGCATAGAGCTTATGCATAAGGCTTATGCATAGAGCGTGTGCATAAGGCTTATGCATAGAGCGTAATTACATAGAGTGTAATTGCATAGAGCGTGTGCATAAGGCTTATGTGAAAGGGATTAAGGGTTAGCATAGTGCATAAGGCATATAGCATAGAGCTTATGCATAGAGCTTATGCATAAGTCTTGCATAGAGGGTATGCATAAGACTTATGCATAGAGTGTACGCATAAGACTTATGCGTATGACTTATGCATATGGCTTATGCATAGAGCGTACGCATAAGACTTATGCGTATGGCTTATGCATATGGCTTATGCATAGAGCTTATGCATAAGGCTTATGCATAGAGTGTGTGCATAGAGCGTAATTGCATAGAGCGTAATTGCATAGAGCGTAATTGCATAGAGCATGTGCATAAGGCTTATGTGAAAGGGATTGTTGAAATGCAATTGCAAATGCCTTGATTGTGGTTAACAAATGCTTATGCAAATGCCATGGTGAGGGCATTGTGAATTGTTGGTTTGTGTTGGAGCTTTTGGATGATGGATTGAGCCATGAGTCCATGCTAAGTTGTCTTCTACTAAATTGTAAAAGGGCATGAGTCATGCTCAATACTTGTAAGCCAACAAACTTGTTCTATCATTTGATATTATCCACATCATTTTGTACCTACACTCACCATTGCAATCACTTCAAGTTTCTATAGAATCTAGCAATGTGTGAGGGTACCTTGGCATTGGTTGGAGAGGCCAAGGGGAGAATGGCTTGAACTCTTTGTGCCGTGATTGCTTGGTAAAGCGGTACGAAGGGGGATTAGGTACACCGGTGTGAAGAAATGGCCTCAACCTTCACCTTGGAGGAAAACTCGGTGAAGGGGTGAGAAGAGCTTGGCCGGGAGATCGGCAAGCTTCAACGCGCGTCCTCAACAATCCTCACCATCGACTTTGTGGATGCATTTGGGCAATGGGGCCCCTTTTCCGTCATATTGTGTGGATATTGCAAATGCATATGATCTTTCATGACATTGTGGGATACAAAGAGTATTGCGTACAAGTTTTAAGAAGTTGCATTCTCAATTGAGATTTGGTTCCAATTACAAAGGAGACTCTGGCGGAATTTACAAAACCGTAATTCAGTCCTAGGGTTTTTGAGATTAGGTCCGAGCTTATGGCTTATGCATAAGACTTGTGCATAGAGCATGTGCATATGGCTTATGCATAAGACTTATGCATAGAGCGTGTGCATAAGACGTATGAATATGGCTTATGCATAGAGCTTATGCATAAGACTTATGCATAAGGCTTATGCATAAGACTTATGCATAAGGCTTATGCATAGAGCTTATGCATAAGTCTTGCAGCCTTATTATGCAAGCTTATACTTATAATATGCATTTAGATTATTGCATAAGGCCTTTATAAACAGCTATTTATGAATAGAGATAGCTTCTCTCTCCATCCTTGTTCAAATTCTATTTAATTTTGTATGGAGAGGAGATAAGCTGATTTGTGTCTAATGAGCTGCATATACATGTTATCCTGCTAGATGGAGCCTCTCAATCTGGAAGAGAGAATAGCGTGTCCATGCATGCGATGTAAGTACCAAATCTTTCGAAAACGAAGGATTTGCAACGAGCATGTTCATGACGCTGGCATATTTCCAATGGAGCGCTTGCAAAATTTACGGTTTCAATCGTACAACCAAGCAAGTGTGCAGCCGCATCTTGATAACATTGCGCCTGTGAATTCTCGTCCCCAACAAAGGATGAGGATATCGCAGGAGGGAGTGACAGATGGAGCTCAATTAACAGCACCCGAGGGAATGGAAGAAGGTCAGGAAATGGAAGAAGGTCCAATGGAAGAAATGTTGGATGCCTTCATCGAGCAACAAGAAGCTCTCTTCGAGGAGCATGAACAATCCAGATGCATGGTAGAGAAGTTTTTCCCTACAAGTTTATTAACAATCCAGATGCATCTGCTAGTTCATGTTGTAGATGAGGTTGCAGTTGCTGGAACAGTCCATTCAAGATGGATGTTCTTTTTGGAGAGGTTTATGAAGACATTAAAGGGATTTGTTCGCCAAATGGCTCGCCCAGAGGGTAGTATGTCAGAAGGGTGGCTGATACAAGAGTCCCTTGTTTACATCACTGAATATTTAAGTTCCTCAGATCCAGAGATACCTCGACTATGGTCTCAAGAGTCCAACAGGCGAGTCATTGGTGAGGAACCTCAAGGCCAAGGCATTAAGAGAAAGATGGATAACACTTTGAGAGAAAAAATCAACAAATTTTGCATCTTGAACTCTCATGTAATGGAGAAGTGGATTGAGACATATGAAGCTCTCAAGCGACAGCGAGTACAAGATCGTTTAAGTTTCAGAAGGAATCGCACTACAAGAAATCTCCCATATCCAGAAGGTATGCAAGCTCTTCCGGACTTTCCCACAGGTAGATGGCTAGAAGCTACAATTTTAGAAGCCAAACGTGCTGGTTTACCTATAACAGAGGAGGAGGAGGAGCTTACAAAAGGATGCGATTGGCATGTAAGTGTTTAAGTTCTACATGTCTCTCATTTTTTTCTCTACATGTCTCTGTGTTTGATTCTCCATCAACAAACTTTTTGTGCTATTTGTAGTATCACAAATATGGGGCGTTTTGGTCACATGGACGTAATTTTCGAGTAGAACGAATAGACCAAAGAAGAGCAACCTTTGATTGTGGTGTCACAGCACAGTTTGTTCAAGAAAGTCGTGCAAGTGCAAGTGATGATAACACAATTACTGGAATGCTTGATTACTTTGGAACCATTCAAGATATATTAAAGGTTGGCTTCAAAAGTTTTGAGTTGTTTATCTTTGATGTGAAGTGGTTCAAGGTAATCATGAATGGGCCACATGCAACTGTACGTAGAGACAAGAGTGGCCTCATCCAAGTGGACTCCACAAAGGTATGGACCGATCAGCAAGATACTTTTGTGCGCCCAGAGCATTGTGAGCAGGTTGTCTTTAAAGAGGATCCAAAAGATCCACGCTGGCTGTTTGTGGTTCAAGTCGCCCCCCGCAGTAAGCAAATTTTTGAAGAATTTGAGCTACAACAAGGTGATGTGGATGCACAGGGTAATGGAGAGCAGCAAGAGCAAGCCAATATCAACAATGAAGAGGAGCAAGCAAATGAAGAGGAGCAACTAGAGCAAGATCCAGATGAAGAGGTGCAAACCAAGGAAGCTGAAAAACAAGTTGAGGAAGAAGACATAGATGATGAAGACATCCTTCATCAAGGGACTTTTAATGATGAGGATGCTGAAATGTACATAGACATAGATCTCTTTGGGGCTACTGATCTTAATGAGGATGATAGAATAGATAATGATTTTTAAAATGATGTATCTTAATGATTATGCAAATAGTTATGACATATTTGTAATGGTTTTATGACATTGAAGGTCCATTCATTGTTTACCATTGTTAATGTTTACCATCATAATCACTATTGTAGAAGCAAGTTGATATAGTTTTACCAATGTTGTTTATCATTGTTAATGTTTATCTTATGGTTCTTTCATTCATTGTTTACCGTGTAATTTTCATTCCGTACAAGTTTGTCATATGGTTTTTTGTCCAACAGGCCATGGGTGACTCACCGCCCTACGACTACAGTCCAGATTTTTCATTTAATCCTACACCGCAGGGCATGAGTCCCCAGCAGTTATATGGTTTTCTTTCGTCCATGACTCCAGAGCAGAGAGCCATGGCTCAGAGTTATTGGGGTTCTGGAGCAGGGACCCTATGAATGTCGTCTCTAATAAGTGGATACAGTATACAGCTCGCATTTTGATGGGGCATCGTAGGTCAGAGGCGAGGGACGCATTCCGAGAGGGGAAGGAGAAACCTGTTTGGCTAGATGACAGGGAGTGGGCAGCCATTGCTCAGGAGCTCACCGAGACACCAGACAGGTTTCAACAACAAAGAGAGGCGGCAAGGGCAAGACTCCAAACAGTAGGGGCTTCTCATCTCGGGAGTGGTGGTTACGAAACCATGCGCCATGAATTCGTAAGTGTTTGTCGCAATTTTATTTATTTAAATGTATGTATGCGGGCTAAATGTTGATTTCTAAAAGTTATAATTGTTAATCGTGTGTGCAGGAGTTGGCCATGAATCGCCCACCAAGTAGGCGAGAGGAGAAGTACGCTCACAAACATGGCCTTGTGGCCTTGTTTGAGATGCTTGAAGAAGAAGGAGAGACCGTTAATTGGGAGGCATTACCATGATGTAAAATGACCTTCAAACTAATGAAATATGATCAAAACATTCTTGAGTATTAATGTTTAATTTAATTTCTTGTTTGTCGATCAGGAAAATATGCAAACGAGCACGGTTGTTTTTGTGCTCTATTGTAGACAGAATAGTGCTGTCTGTTTGGTGTTGTTGATCCTGCTCATTGCAGGCAGCTAGGCAACAGCCAGGCAGCACTATTCTGCCCAAAAAAAAATTTCTGCTACAGCGTCGGTATATGCCCCGGTTCCACAGTCGGTATATACGTTGGTATAGACCCCGGTTTACCCCTCGGTATACATTCCGGTATAGATGCCGGTTTAACCGTCGGTATAAATAACGGTATAGATGCCGGTTTAAGCGTCGGTATTACCCCCGGTGAGCGTCGGTATAGATGCCGTTATATGCGCCGGTATTAACACCCAACACTTATACCGACGCTACGGTTCCGGCGCTTATACCGGCGCTTATACCGATGACGAGGCTTTTTTAGACACCGTTAAATAGCGCCGGTACAAGCCCCGGTATATGGCTAATATGTAGTAGTGAGAGAGGTTGAATTAGATTTGGCACGCTGCGAAATAGGCTACATGCTACACTAGACCATTATCTCATAATGGTCCACACGTGGAGTAGGTGGTAGACTTTACTCTTAGACACCATATTCTGACATTATAGGCCCGAACAGGGCCCAAGATGAGCCTGAATGGCTATGAGAGGTGGGAAAACTTTATGTAATCTCTAGTACGTCTTTATGTGTCAAGTCTACAACGTGAATGGTGGCACTGACTACAACAGTCAAACCCTATGCAATCTTTATAGTACATCTTTATGTGCCGATACTACATGATGAATAGTGACATCGAGTATCACCATAGACCTATGTGGCCATGTCATGGTTTCCCTGTGTATATAAGCCTATAAAGATACATGGCCAACCCATGTCTACACAATTCATCACTATGAGTTTACACCCTGGCTTCTACTAGTATACAGCCTCCATCTTAGCAGTCCTACATCAGCCATCGAAGCTCTGTTCGTAGGAGTACATAGGTGTGGAGATCTACCATTTATTGTATCACTTCAATAATACAATATTCTTCTCTCTCTTTTATTATGTAATTTGAGCTTGTTAAAAATTTTCCTATGAAATATTCTACTTCTTATTAGCATTCTCTAAAATACACTTCACATTATATCCTTTTACATGGTATCAAACGCAATCAGCATGAGTGTGCTATGCCCCCGATCTCACTCACCATTGTTTAAGGGTATTGCAGCCTATGTATCATAGTTTTATTACATCTTTGAATGTTGGTGTCATGCCTCCTCCTCTCACATTTGAGGAGTTCAACTGATTACTTCATGATAAAAAGATAAGGATGCAGAGTTGTAATGGTGGCATCCAAGCTTTCTCCGCTAACACAAAGAAGAAGGGTAGAGACTCTAACTCTTCAAATAAGAAGAAAAAGGTTAAATTTGTTTCATGTAACCATAAAAATAAAAGATAGCCAAAGAATGTAAGATAAAGCAAGAAGATGCCAAGAATGGCGCTCTGAAGACCAAGGAATAAATAGAGTCATTTGTTACCATTGAAGAAGTGCACAATGACACAACACTTGGGGGGTTCACCTAAAAATATGTAAGTATACCACGTGAGTTCAAATGAAGGGATATTTTAATTTAAAATTTTAACGTAAATTTACAAAAATACATTTACAAAACGGGTTTTTTAAATCGATTTTGGAAAAAAAAACCGTAAGCCCATAAAGAATAAGGGGTTATTTTATTCATGGAAATTTTATAGGTAAGGTGTTTTTTAAATACCCCTTGAACGCATGTGATACATAGGGCTTCTAAGTAATGCACCCCCCGAGGACACAACATCCCATCGTGACTCTTGGATCATCATGTGCGACACTGGGTTTCTAGGCACAAGACCAATCGCAAAGATTTATATTCCTTCCTAAAGCCTATGGGACATGGTGGTGTGGGCGGGCAATGGTGCAAAGTACCCAATAAAGGATTCAGGTGCTATTTCTATCATCTCTAAAGAAGGTTGTACAAAAAGTCTTTCAAATGTATTTTTAGCTTCTAGATATGAAGAGAAACCTTATTTTTGTCTTAGCCAAAATCATATACTATGACTTGTGTGTCCAATTTGATTAGAATAGTGCAGTTATTCATGATATGATTTTGGCTTCTAGATACTATGAATTTGGTGTGCTATAGAATGGCCATAGGGCCATTCTTTCAAGCACATTATGATTATAAGAATGTCCCAAGATTCTTCCATGGACAATCTTGATGTATTTTGCATGCATGTGTAGGG
This sequence comes from Cibotium barometz, assembly GCF_041138505.1. Classification (NCBI taxonomy): domain Eukaryota; kingdom Viridiplantae; phylum Streptophyta; class Polypodiopsida; order Cyatheales; family Cibotiaceae; genus Cibotium; species Cibotium barometz. Next base: position 63,197,279 of record NC_141051.1, read on the forward strand.
AGAATGGCAAAAGGCCATTCTACCACTTTGAGAGAATGGTCCTAAGGCCATTCTAAAGCACACCATGGATGGTAGATTAGCCCTAGGAACATTCTCTCAAGAATACCATGGATCATGTGTGCTTTAGAATGGCCCTAAGTCCATTCTTGTTTGCAAGCACATTGTGATTACAAAAATTACCATAGGGACATTGTGCATTATTTGGCACATTTTATTGGCCTACATCAACAAAGTTTTAGCAATTTGAAAATTAAATCTTGGGATAACCTTGATATATATTGCATGCATGCATAAAGAGAATGGCCAAAAGGCCATTCTAACATGCACAATATGAGTTGAGAGAATGTCCCTAGGGCCATTCTAAAGCACACCATGGATTGTAGATGTTGGCCCTAGGGCCGCTATACCAAGCACACCATGCATGGATTTAATATTCACGTGATCACAAAATTTTTGGTGATAATAACACATGTGAACAAGTTATTCACATGTTCTCATGTTACCGTTCACAAAATAACAGGTCACTTGCCATTTGGGAACCCCTTAAAAGCTTGGCTACACATGGGAATAAGCTATTCACATTTTCTCATGTTACCATCTTCACATAATAGCAGGTCACTGGCCACCTAAGAAGATTTTTTATGCCCGACAAACATAATTTTTTGGGGCCCTTGTGAAAGCTTTGTGAATATAACATGTGATCACAAGATTTTTTGTGTTATTAACCAACTTTATCAGCTAGGTCTTCACTCACGACCTCATTCACAAGATGGTCAAAATGCTTCCCAAGCATTCTTCCCAAATGGTTTAAAGCATTCTAAACTAATCAAATTTCACTTTTTAAAGAGAAACAATATGAAAAGTTTAATTCTAACAATTTGATTACACATCTAGGATAAAGAAAGGTTGAATTCAAGAATGAAGAGAGGGAGAAAGCCTTTCCAACAAGGCATAGCACCATTTTTCATTTTAAAGAAAACAGAAATTAGAAAACCATTAAATGGAATAAAGAAAAAGTATGATTTCTAGCTTACATGAATTTTTGTGATCTTTTCTTTGGCTTGATGGTTACTCTTGTTTGCAACAAACAAGAGTGGCCACCAATTCTTTTGAAGAGGAAATGGTCAAAAACTAATGAATTATCAATAAATTCACCGTTTTTGGCTCTAGGGAGAAGTAGAGTAACAATGCATAAAACACTATTAACCATTTAAAAAGGGGGAGGCTTCATTTATAGGAAAAGTGAGCCTCTAACCAAGCAAATTGATTCTAAAATTTTCTAGATTAGTTTGGGTAATTTTTGACCATTTTTAGGTCAGTTTAGCTTACTTTTTGGATCTAGTTGAAGCAGGAGAAGGGAGAGATGAAAATATCTCATTATTTGTGAGTTTAAAACTCAACCACACATGTGAAATAGGTGCCTCCTTCATGAGGGGAATTCCCCCACACTGAGGTGTCAAAAATGCATCATTTCTTCTAACTATCTCTTCTTTTTTAACTAATAACCTTGTCCTTAGTCAACTCTTCATCTTATGTGAGTATTTACTCATTTTTGGAAAGATTTCATTTTATTCTTCAACTTATCTCCTCCTTGCATTCGAATTAATCTAATTAGTCCATAGGAACCTTAATTCAAAAATTTCAAAAAATTTGGACCCTTAGGCTAAGGTCCTTTTTACCTGATTTCAATTTATTCCAATTGCACATTGGAAATTTCTTTTTGAATATCTGTTTCAAGGGAAACCATTTTAGACACTAGGAGGATTTTTATATCAAAAAATATCTCAATTTTGATTTACCTCCCTCAACATTTTCTCTCTCTAAGGCTAAAACAAGGGAAAACGAGATCTTTCTTTTATTTCAGAGAGGGGAATAATTATAAGATCAGAAGAGGAGGTTTTTACACCCATTAGAAAAGAAATTGAATTATTGCCGCCTTTCTAATGATAACTACCCAATAAACACAATAAAGTTAGGGTAGAAAAATAACTCACCTAGATACATAAGCAACTAGGTATCTAAGTCGGAATATGTACAAAAGTACAAGGAACATAATAGTCCAAAATTATGTGCAAAAAACGAAGGCAAATGCTACCTTCAAAGCATTAGGACCTCAATGGAGTCTTCTTGGGCTCTTTTATTTGGCAGTTTAAGGGAGTCAAACCTTTTCTCTTAAGAAGAAACGTTTTCTAATTTGAAGCTTCAAAACGGCTACTTTATTCGAATTTGAATTTTGGGGGGAAGATGGAATTTAAAATCTAGCGGATAAAACCATATCATGTAGCATATCTATGGAAAGCTCTTGATGCGTAGATCACGGATCTGCAATCTTCGCTCAAATCAGAGCTTGTATGTAGAAGTTATGGAGGTTCGAAAATTGTAAAATTGCCCCCCTTTTTTGGAAAAAAAAGTGCACCCTTTGACCACTCTTACACCTCTCTTAATCACCCATGGTTTTTGCTTACATGGTGGGCTCCTATTTGTCAAAAAGTTAAACGTTTCCATAACCTCATGGCAAATTAAAGGGCCCAAAAAGACTCCATTGAGTTCCTAATGCACATGAAATTATCCAAAAGATCAAAAGATCCTTATAAAACCATGGATAAAAGCATAGAAGCTTCTTGAATCCATGAAAACCATAGTTGATCATAAAAATCAATGCATACCATCTGATGGACATTAATCATGCCAAAAGAAGCATTAAAATTGGTGGCCAACTCATCAATCCGGAGTATATGAACAAAGTAAGCAAGTGAAACACATGTGTGTAACACTCAATAAAAAACCCCTAGACACACAAGTGATCTAGGCAAAACCTGATGAGTCCATATAAAACTTGGAAAACATCCAATAAAATCCACCAAACAAACAGATTAACTAACCCATGATCGAATTAGTCTTAGGCTTAAGAAATTAAGCATAGACCACACTTAAACAAGTGCAAAATAAATTATCATGTACAAGTGTCAAAGGTGAGACACACTTTGAACACAGATTATAGTCATCATCATTGAAAAAATTAAGGAACATGTCCAAAAAGAATGGCTAAACAATGGAAAAAAAATATGAAATCATCGTTTAGAATTAATCCAAACAAAAATAACTACTAATACGAGGTACAATTGTATTAATAATATGCGAATAACCCGACGTGCGTGCAGAACTGAGAGAGAGGGAGAATACTCTCTCCTCTCCCCTCTCCCCTCTCTCCTCTCCAACTTCTCCATTCCATCTCTCTTTCTCCACCCACTCCTTCTCTCTTAACAGACAGGTGGATTAGCATGTAATTAAAAAAAATTAATCATAATCAAATACTAATTATGATTAAAGTTTTCAGCAAATTATGCCATATAAGAGGTATTCACACGGGCGGGAGGAAAATAGAAGGAAAATTCAGAATTGAGAGGCGAAGAGAATCCCACGCACATGGGAGAGCATTCCACGCATCAACACCCTATTGCATTTTCAATAGAAAATTGGCAGAAAATGGATAGAATATCCACAGAAAACCCGCAAAAATGCATAAAAAATACATTTTTAACAATAAAAATGCTCTAAAAAAATTTTAAAAAATAGGAAAAAAATCCCAAAATTTCTAGAAATTTAGGGAATCCATTCTACCAAAAATATCCACAGTAAAATATGTGGTATTTTTGTAAAAAATTCCATTAATGCTTATTTTAAAAAACCACAAAAAATAGAAAAAAATAGCATTAAACTCATGAAATTCCCCCGCAATGTTGATTTGTCCATTAAATAGTAGTAACACGCGTTCCAACTGCCATATCGATGATCCACATGCAAATCATCAACACAAATCAACAAAATAATATTTTTTATTTAGTAAATATTAAAATTTACTTCAAAAAATGCCAAAAATTATAATATGAAAGAAAAAATAACAACAATTAACTAGAGATTGCTCTGATACCATTGTTTAAACCCTAAGATATCTTTAGATAATTGTTATGCATAAACATGCACAAATCAGGCATAAACTCATCCACCTGACTACCTCTGAGCCCAAGGGATGCACACATGAAATATAATGAAGTACACCATACCTTTACCTTGATGTCCCATACAATCAAGAGGTATAACTCCAATCCAATAGCATGTAGCTATAGTGCGAAATGGTAGGTGAGTAGTTATGATCCTCTACATGAGAACATAACATAACTTAGCCTCAAGATAACATCAAAAGACCATAGCCTAAGCCTCAAGATAACATAGCCTTGGCCTCCCTTGATTTTGCCCCATGCCCCTATTATATAGGAGGGCCCTCAAGTGACTCTTGACTCTCCATTTCCCATGTGTGACCCTTGGATGCCTAACCATAACCTTAACCCTTATGTTAGTCCTAACCTATACTCCACTAGAGCTTGTTCCCATGCTCCCATGCTCACAAGCCTAATGTGGGTTAGCCTCCTAGTATATGCACACATAATGTGCATATAACACTTACTTCAACTATCGTAACTTGAATAGAATTGAATTTTATTATAGGAATCCATTGATCCAGCCTGGGTTAGCCAACCGCCCAACCACTGTATTAATAGGATCCATTAAAAAAAATTGGTTATGTTTTGTCTCCGAGAACAAGGGAAAGGTGTTCCCAAGCCCCCTAGCCGGCTCTCATGCAAAACTTAAATAGACACACCACTTATGCACCCAATATGAAATTGCCTTTTCGTAGGCTCAACTATCTCCAAAATAGCATTGCAATAAAACCACAATGTTTCCAACATAATCCTCAGTATTCCAGTTCCAAGTCCAATTTCTAATCATTCTTTCCTTGGGGTACCTATGGGATCATTGGCAATCAACCAGAACGCTCACCACCTGCTCACTCAAGGGCCTTTTCAATAGTTCCTAGCCTATAGTTCCTAGGAATATAATCAAGATTTTTTCATAAAATCCATATTCCATTCATTCCTTCTTCAAGGTACCTATAACATCATTGGCAACCAAAGCGCTCACCACCTACTCACTCAGGGGCCTTTTCAATAGTTCCTAGCCCATAGTACCTAGGAGTATAATCACATAAAATACATATGGACTCTTCGTTTTGAAGATCAACTAGATCAACCAACAACAAGATCCATGGAAAAGAGCCATGAACTCATCCGTTTGAAGACCAGCAAGGCCAATCAACTAGATCCATGCCCATGTTCAGAAAATAACTCCAACTCATTTTCTTCCTCGATGCACGCGTGGGTATCCTGGGTGACCCAGAGCCCGAGCACCATATGGTCAGCACCCTCTAGGTTCCTTCGTAGTTGACCTAGCGCTTCACTCATAGGCCACTTCCTTGGTACCTCATCCAGCATACCGGAAGCTCACCATTTTAGGCTGGTCAAGACCTCGACCGATCTTGCCACGCAAGATGTCCTTCTTTGACTATCCATCCATCAGCTGTTTTACAACATTTTCACTTAGGTCCCCACTAGGACCTCATTCCACAAGATAGTCAAAATGCTTCCCCAGCATTCTTGATGTAAAACAATCTTTAAAAAACACGATTCACATACAAAATACAGTTTTCAAATAAAATTCCCATCTTTTCACATCATTCCACATCCTTTCACATCATTGCTCATCATTTCACATCATTCCACGTCATTTCTCATCATTCCACATTCTTCTACATCAATTCACATCAAATCATTCCACATCAATTCATATCCTTTCACATCATTCAACATTAATTCACATCATCCCACGTCATTCCCACATTGATTCACATCATCCCACATCATTTCCACATTCATTCACATCATTTCCACATCACTCCACATACTCCACATCATTCCCCCATCAATCCATATCACTTCACATCATACCACACATCAATCCACATCAATCCACACATTCCACATCAGTTCACACATTCCACATCCTTCCACACATCACTCCACATCATTTCACACATCACTCATATTAATTCAGACATTCCATATCAATTCACACATTCCACATCCTTCCACACATCACTCCACATTATTTCACACATCACTCACATTAATTCTTACATTCCACATCATTTCACACCTTAATCCATATCAACCCATCAATCCAATATCTACAAACAAGATGGTCTCTTTTCGCTTTGAGCGAATCAGGTTTGATTATCAACTTTCCTTGATCTAGTTATCAAAATCTTTGTTCCACAATCAACCAGGTAAAAAGTACAGTTACTCTACTTTTTAAAACTTTCTAAGTCCTCCCAACCATTACTTGGCTCAATTAAAGGCAAATTTTTCTCGACTCAATTCACTTAAGTCTATTTTTTCGTTCCCTTTTGGATCCTCGCTCCATTCAAGAATTCTAGATTCCTTTCCCAAGGAATCTACGAATAAGTCAGTCAAGTATTTACATTCATCCAAGTAAGCGTGTTTCTAGTCTTATTCTAGGAAATCCCTTTTCTCGAATGTACTTAAGATTCTAGTTTTCAAGAAGCTAGACGTATTCCAAAAGTTAATTATGTTCGTGATTCCTCTTTCTGATTAAAAGTTTATCCGTGCTTTCTTGATGCATTCCTATGAGTATTTTCACATTCTTTTCTCAAATTTTCCAAAATAAAACATTCTCAATATTCTTCTTTTTGAATAAAAGATTTATGCATACGACCTCATGGGATCTACAAAATCAATTCTACCCATAATTCCTCTTTCTGATTTAAAACTTATCTATGTTTTCTCTATGCACCCCTATGAATATTTTCACCTTCTTTTCTCTATTTTCTTAAAATAAAATATCATGGAAATCCCTCTTTTAGCATAAAATATTTATGCACCCAAACTAATTTATTTTTTTCTAAATGAATTATATTCATAATCATTTCCATAATTCTCATAAATTGAATTAATCTAGAAAATTTTTGCATAACCTTCTTTATTTTTTTGGTAAATGAATAATGATCAAAACTCCATGTTTAGCTTAAAATTAATTATGCATAGATTCATTCTCTAATGATATAAATTTTTCCATAGCTTTCCCACATTTTCTATGAAATGATAATACTCAAAATTCTACTTTTAATATAAAAATTATTTATGTATAAATTTTATTTTCTAATGATAAAGATTTTACCATAACTTTTCCTTATTTTCTATGAAATGAGAATGCTTAAAATTCCACTTTGAGCATAAAAAGTAATTTATGAATAAACCTTCATTCTCTAATGATAAACTTTTTCCATAGTTTCCCTGCATTTTCTATGAAATGAGAATGCTTAATATTACACTTTTAGAATAAATTTTATTATGCATAAACCTTCATTTTCTAATAATAAAATTTTGACATGACTTCCCCGCATTTTCTATGAATTGAAAATGGTTAAAATTTCACTTTTAATATAAAGATTAGTTTATGCATAAACCTAAGCTTAAACATAAAAATTAATTCATCATAAATCAAGAAAAAATGGTTTTAAGATAAAAACCATAAAATAAAATGCTTCCCAAGCATGAGGGAGGTTGGGAAGAAGATTAACAATAAAAAGAGAGCATAAACTTTATTGTTTAGGCTTACCCTTTGTTTTCTTGATTCTTTACCTTGCTAGAATTGTGTAGCCCTCAAAGAAGAAGCTTGGCCACCAAGGGAAAAGGGTAATCTTCAAGAGATGAAGAGGTTTAGTGAAGCTCTAAAGCTTCATAATGGAGGGACAATGAAGAGGGATAAAAGAAATACACTAAATTGAAAATTACACTAGCACAGAATTACTCTAAGATGAAAATACAAAGGATTGGGGGTCTATTTATAGGTGAGGGAGGCCACCAACCAAGTCCAACCAGAATCTAGAGGCATCCAGCTTCAGTTTGATCCAATTTGGACAAGTTTTGGACTAGTTTGGCCCACTTTTCTGATCTAGTTTAAAAGAGGTGAGAGGAGAGATGAAATATCTCATTTTTTTGATTAAAAAGTTAGAGTAACCATGCAGATTCTAGAAGCCTCCTTCATGAGCTCTTGAGGTGTCGAAATTCCAAATTTTTACTAATAAATCCTGATTTTTTTTTACTATTAAGTACATGTACTAGTCAACTCTTCATCTTATGTGAGAATTTACTCCTTTTGGGGGATTTTCTTTTATTCTTGAATTTTTCTAATTCCAACACTTGGATTAACCCTATTGACCCTTTAGAACACTCTTTGGACCTTAATCCATAATTTTTTGAAAATGTTGACCCTTAGGTTAAAGTGTCAGTGCACAATTCAATTAATTTCTAATGCACATTACAAAACTTTTTTTAAACTTCTATTTTAAGAGAATTCATCTTAAATAAAAGGGATAACTTTATATCTCAAAATTGTATTATCTCTCTCTAGAATATTTTCTCTCTCTAGGCCAAAAACAAAAAAAAATAATGTTTTCTTGTATTCCGAAATAGGGGATGATTACAGAGACGGAAGGGGAGGTTCTTACACCTTTACATATCAAAAGCTAGAGGGAGGAGTCTTACATCCTACCCCACTTAAAAAAAATGAGATGTCCTCATCTCGCATTGGAGGATAATCTCTTACATCTCTTTCTTCTTCTATTACTTCCAGCGTTACTGCCTTGGAAGTAGATGGCTGGTTTGGAAACTTCTCTCCTTGACTTCCCCAATTCTAAGATTGAGGTCTTGCATTACTTTGCATCAAAGCTGAGGGTTGGTTATTAGGGAGTCTACCTCTGGGGTTTCCCTTATTTTGACGGGAGGGACCCTAATTACTCTGGAAGGAAGGAGCTGGAATCTCAAATCTTGGTCCTTGAATTCCTTGTTCGAAAAACTTTGATCCAAAAGGAGTTGGGCAATCCATACTACAATGACCATATCCTTGGCAGTTAAAGCATTTAACTCCTTTGTTCAAGGGTGGAACTTCTGAAGTTGAGTTCCAGGGTATTGTGTTCCGAGGAAAAGGCCTTCCTTCCATTCTATAACTTCCCGTATCCTAGGTTTGACTATCACCTTGTTGTCTCTTAGGAGGCGGAATGTGGGAGTTACTTTCTGGGGTTAGGAAGCTTTTGAAAGATGATGGTGTTAGCTTCGGCGAAACCTTGACAACAAAGGCCTTGGCGAAATCCTTTTCCATCCACATTGCTTCAGTCATAGAAACTGGCTTAGCATTTTTTACTAAGGTATCCAAAGTTTTGTTCATTCCCCAAATGAACCTGGCCATCAGCTGTTCTTTATCCAGCGGTAGCAAGTATTTGAGGAGGAGAGCGATTGCCTGGTGATATTCCTCCATAGCTCGACTTCCGTGGGTTAGCTCTAGGAACTCGTTCATCTTTGTCTCCAAGAAGCCTGGAGGGCATAATCTCTTTCTGAGGTATGCTTTGAGATCATCCCATGTCTGGGTGTTCCGATCTAAGCGGTTTATCTCATAGTGGTTCCCCCACGCTACTTTGGCTGTTTCTATGATCTTCAGCCTGGAAAGAGCCAGCTTACTTTTTTTATTGTAACCAGTGACATCGAAGTACTCCTCCATAGCTTCGATCCACTTCCCTACTGTTTCTCCCAAGTGCTCCCCTTCACCTTTGAGGTCCAGGCTGAGATCTATGAAGAGCTTTGTAAACATCTGGGTCGAGCTCTTCCTCATCGAGTTGGGGGCTAACATTTCTACCACGCAACCTCGATCCATGATCCTATCAATATGAAAATTCTTTGTTAAGTCTCTTTTTCCAACTTAACCAAGACACTCAAGTGAAAAGATCACTTTATTTATAATTCAAATCCAAAAGGAGTTAAACTTTAGATCCAACTGATTCTGGGGTTCCTTAAAGTTTGGTCAACCCTCACGCAATCCTGTGATTAATATCCCTTCTATAAGAAGAAACATATAGAACTCATTATTAAAAAATAGTCCATTCATATCCTTAACACAATAATAGTCCATCAGACTAGTAATCTCCAGTTAACATATGAACATTCCCCACATAAATTTTAATTGTACAGGTTCTTGATTCATCGTTCCACAATCGGGTCCACTGGGCCAAAGGTCAAGCTATGAACAATCAGTCAGCACATAGTCCACTAATGTCAAAGTGATCTGCTAAAAGTCTTGATCGTCTATGGTCACTGAAATTTCTCTCCATTCATCATCATTATGACTTATTCAACTCATCTACTTTCAACCAAAATTCAAAAAATCACCATTAAAATCCAAATCAATTCATCAAATTTTCAACTAGAATTCTAAAATCATATCAACCAGCATTCGAAAAATCATCATCTAGGATAGTATTTTTCTCATAACTTCAAGGTCTAAGATTCACTCGTATATATTGTTAGTGAAGAGCTGCAGTATACCCACGGTACATACGGGTAGTCACGGTGGCAAATGCCATCATATCTATAGGGCTCGAGCCAGTCGAGGATTCCACACAATTGTGGTACTTCCATCTAAAAACCCAATTCCCAATTATGAATTTCCATTCTGAATATCAATTTGAACGAGTTTCAACACTCAATTATAGTCTTTCATTTGGTAATACATAAATTTTTGACATTTCTTACTTCTTGGCTTATCAACTTCAACCAATTTGCTCTGATACTAGCTATGAGATCCCTTCCCTCTGTACACATCGAACTCTGGAGTGTTGGCAGCAGAAGTATCAACCTCACGCGCAGGACGGCAGAGCTTCCCACTCGGGGCCTCGCCCACGAATGTCCCGACAAGAGACTAATCCCTCGGTTCTTCAAAAACCAAACCTAGAAAAAACTTCCCTTGCCTAGAAAGCATAGGAGATTCCTCCAGGAAAATCTTCAACGTAGTCAAGAGCCTTAACTATCCTTTGTATTCCAACCGAACCCGCAGGTCACATGGTCGAATCAAAGGAGGAACTTGCACTTGGTTCATAGAGACCAACGCTTTTTTCCTTATCAAAAGAGGCACAACCGTTGATTCTTTTCCATGGAACATGGATTATCCTGTGACTTACTTCAACTATCATAACTTGAACAGAATTGAATTTTATTCGAGGAATCCATCGATCCAACCTAACCCCATCGAATCCCATGGGTTAGCCAACCGCCCAACCACTGAATTGATAGGATTAATTATAAAAATATGGTTATGTTTGTCCCGGGTACCAAGGAAAAGAGTTCCCAGGCCCCCTAGCCGGCTCTCATGCAAAACTTAAATAAACACACCAATTACGTACCCAATATGAAATTGCCTTTTCCTAGACTCAACTATCTCCAAAACAGCATTGCAATAAAACCATAGTATTTCCAACATAATCCTCAGTATTCTAGTTCCAAGTCCAATCCCAATCATTCTTTCCTCGGACGTACCTATGGCATCATTTGAAACATCTCTGCCCCCTTCATGCAACGGATTCGGGGGGTGCTAGCAGCGGAAGTAGCACTTCTTGCATGGGGTAAGATCCTTCACTCGAGGCCTTGCCCACGGATATCCAGACAGGAGACTAATCCCTTAGTTCTTCAAAAACCGAACCCGGAAAAACTTCCCTTGTCCAGAAAGCATGGGCGATTCCTCCAGGATATTTGTACTCTAACGTAGTCAGGGTCATTACTTACCAAACTGATCCGACCAAACCTGTGAGTCACTTGGTCAGATCAAGGAGGAAACCTGCACTTGGATCATAGAAACCAACGCTTTTTTTCCCATCGAGAGAGGCACAGCCGTTGATTCTTTGTCCATAGAACAATTACTATCCGAGATTTACTTTATCTATCGTACTATAATAGAATTGAGTCCTATTTTAAGGATCCATCAGTCCAGTGCCTAACCCCATCCAGTACCATGGGATAGCCAACCGCCCACCAACCACTGTAGTGATGGGATCCAATTAGGAATTTGGTTAGGTTTTGTCCCAGGTACAAGGGAAAAGAGTTCCCAGGAGCCCTAGCCAGATATTCATGCAAATTTAACGCCAGTCACACCACTTACACACCCAATATGAAATTGCCTTTTTCACAGATTTAGCTATCTTTAAAATAATCATTTAATCATACCATAGTGTCACTGATCATAATCCTCAAAATCTCCGGTTGAATCCTTATTTCCAATCATTCCTTCATCGGTGTATCTATGGCATCATTGGCAACCAGAACACTCACACCACTGTGTGCTTTTGCCGCACGAGTCATAGCTGGGGACTTGCCGAACACCGTATGCGAGCCACGAATGGTTGCAAGCATACAACCAGGAAAGCAAGCTCAAACAGAATGCAAAGGTGTGTCACTCACCGCTCAAACCGTCGCCATGAAGGATTCCCGCGTCGCAGCAGGCAGTGAAGGAGGAGCCGCCATGCTCGCTGCTCAACCACCTCGCCGCTGCCGTGCCGCTACACAGTGCTCGATCGCTCTCTCGCTCTCTCACACACGCAGGAGCAGGAAACCAAGGAGATAAGGCAAGAGCACTCTTGTATTCAACACATGAGAATGAGAGTTTTAGGGTTACATTTGACTCTTATAGGTGACTTGGCCATTCACACATGGGCGTCCATACATGGCCGGCCGATCCTAACCCTTACCCTGCTGATATTCAAGGTGCGCTTCTCATCGACGCAATCACCCAATCCCTTTATCCTTAACATATGGTGGCGAGACAAGCCTGGCCCATGACTCAGAATATTTAAATTAATGACGTAAAACATAGTACGTCTCAATGTCCGTCATAGGTTAACATGCCCCCCTTTCCTGATGTAGATTCCGTCCTCGGAAGCTATGGTATGGTAAGCTCGATAGGGGGGTTGTGGTATACCATCTACAAAACAGGGAAGTAGAGTGAAAGTATGCTAGAATTCAAAAGATATAAAGTGTATAAATTCAAGCATGTTAGACCACAATGGATGTTGCTATGAGACTTAGTTTAAGGGGTCACATGAATGAGCTAGTATAGCAAATTAATAGGAGTTTAAAATTATTGAAAGTAAATCAAGAGTTAGCAAGGTGTCAAAGGTTAATCAAGGTTTATAATTAGCCTAAGTCAAGGAAAATAACCAAGCTTAATAAATAAACAGATGACCACACTGTGTCTACTCTAAGAACAAGTTAATACCGCAAGCCTAGGGACACAAGAAACATCAGAGTTACAAGAGCCTTTTGCCTTTATTTTTTTATGCACATGACAATTTTTACACACAATGGCGACCTTCCTAAGGTAAAACTTACATCGATCCTGGTACCATGTTTAACACAAGGCATTATCCAGGAATCTATTAGTTCACCTTAGGCAAGGCTACCCCCTACCAACCAAGGCATCGGTTTAGAGTAGAATACTCCTCACCTACCAAGTATCAATAAGGCGATAGGCCAACATTAAAGCACATCATAGACTTGTATTGCCATTTATTGTAGGCTTTTTTTTTAAAAAAAATATTTCTTTTGATCTTCGCTCCTGAACTATAATTTGTCTTGCATCCTTTCGACAAAGGGGTAAAAGCTATGTCCTAGAGGTCAACACACACATGGCCAGGTGTCAAACATTAAGATGGTTTGACCCTAGACCTAAGACAATCGTATTCCAAGGTTAACTAAAGATGTCATGCTGTCTAGGAATATATCCAATAAAGTTAAGCTCATTAATGATTTACACTAGCATGTCAAGCAACTTCAAAAACTAAGTAGTACATTGACAATTTCCATGTGGTCATGCATTATAGTTCATGCAATTAATTGAACAGTAAAAATGAAAGAGAGTGGGTATGGAAGAATTACACCTGTATTTTGCAGATCTCCTTGATTCGATGAGAAAAATGCCTGCAATTTGATGAGATATTTATGTATGAGCGTTGCGGCTATCTCAGGACTTGAAAGCGAACCCACCTCAAACTTTTCCACCTGTACAACCAACTAATAAAGCACTATACCTCGAGAGGCACATCAGTGTGAAAAATTAACGACTCGTTTAAGGAATCCAAACTAGAAAAAACTTGAAAACACTAACCTACCTACCAGTCACCACATTACTACTGAGGATACGGTAAGAGGATGTTGTAGAGTCTTGGCTCTAGCCCTAAGGCTAAGCCTCTATCTGCATCATGCAAAAAAATAAAGTCAACCTCAGTAGTGCCATGAGTTTCATCCATCCATTCATCATTGTCAGATATTTCTTTTTCATTTTTCCATCCACATAAACTCATCAAGAATGTAACCATGCGAGGATAGTCATCTTGTGGAAAAGGAAAGCATTGGGCTATCACGGATATGTCCTCTACGGAGTAGGGGTCAGTCATGGTCACAATAGGCGAATTAGCCATTCTAATTCCTCAACATTTTCCTCTCTGGCTAGTACATCTATATGATCCCATTCAGTTTCAATTACAGGATAGCACATGTGAAATATCTGAAAAAGGTACAGATGATACCTCTCACCAAAGGTGGGAGTGGATGAAGTGTATGATGATCATGCATCTGCCATATCTGCAAACACAGATATCTAGTTCCTGATTGTATACGGATATTTCTCCTCTTTTTGTGCTCTTGCTCTTTTTACTATTTTTTGTTTTTCTTTTCTTTTCTTTTTTATGTATGAAGCTATATATATACATCCCCTTGAATTTGGCAATTACATGGTCAGGGGAGAAGGTTAGGGAGGAAGCATTAGAATGTCAAGCGTGAGTACATGCTCCCCCTTTCCTTGGGTAGATCATTTTTTTTGCATTGATGTTGCAGCCTCTTGGAACCAATTTGTCCAGCGGGTCATAGGTTGTGATGTGGGGCAGATAGCTTTTTATGACCCTTGTGGCCACATCCAATTGCAGAGATGTTAGTGTACGCTCCCATTGACGAATGAAGGAAATGGTTTCCGACGATACTATTACAAGGGGAGACGTAAACTCATCGGTCTTTTATTGGGTGTTGACAAGAGTAGGTGTAGAGCATGTAGAAACTTCTATATCAGCGTCGTGTGCCTGGCATGAGGAGCTAGAAGCTTCATGTGGCTCCCCCCTTCCTGAGCTAGGTGGTATTGATCGATATTGTTTGGGAATCCAAACTAGCTCTGGAAGAAGTGGTGCGGAGCACTCTGTTACCTTTCCTTTACCACAATCTTGAATTGTCGTTGGGGTGGCAACATTTGGTTTGCAAGTTTTTACAGGTGATGTAGAGGGATTCAGTTCATGCTTTTAGGGACCCAAATGTGGCCATTCCCTTTGTTATACCCTTGGGATACTAATAATTTTTTAGGGATCCATCGTGATGTTACATTGCCCTTTTTCGAGTGGGTAGCTGCTTTCCTCCAAGGCTTTGTGTCTGAACGAGATTGAGCAGGGGAAGTAGCTGTGAACAAAGCTTTTGGGACCCATTTGTATGTACTCTTTGGCATAGTAAGCGGAGCTTTAGAGACCACCCTGCATGTTTCCACTCTTGGCGTTGAAGCGTTAGAGGGGTGGCAAACAATCAAAGATGGTTTTGCCTCTGGACTTTGTGATTTTTCATTATCTAGCATTTGAGTGGATGACTTAGGTGCGGGATTTTGAGCAGTCAGACCTAGTGTTGGTTCTTGCGTTGTGACTCGTCTGGTTGCCCAATCGATATTGCACTTGGTGGCCATCATCCATTTGCGCCCTAAGTTTACAGTCCCTTCCATGGTACCCACAGGCATAACCAAAAAGCTTTGAATTACGGTCCCCTTGTTATAGGCAACCGGAGTGTGTAAAATTCTTGAGACAGGGGTTTTCTTCTTGTTGATTCCTTTAACTTGGATAGCACTCTTAGATAAAGGTGGTTTTCCAAGCTGACACCACATGCCATATGATAGCAAATTGTGTTGAGCTCCTGTATTCAATAATGCATTATACAGCACCTCCCCGTAAGGACTCTGTAACTCAATTGGGTATCTTAGAGGCGGGTCAGATTCCAGTGAATCCTCGTCTGCCTCCTCAAAAAATGCTTGCGTAATTCCCAAGTTGGCCTCTTGTTGGCGCCTAGCATGCTGTTGACGTTCTTTGGCTTCAACTCTCGCTTGTATCTTCTTAAGCTCAGCTTGTTCTTTAGCTGCCTTCTTTTGATGGATTGCATGTAACTCCTCTTGGCTCAGGGGGTCATAGTATCTTTTGAATTTACTCCCATTAAGAAATCCAATGTTTTCAACTTCGTCGAGAGTCTCCACTCGGATGGTACCTTGCAGGGTAATTTCACATTCTCTATACGGTCCCTTACCAGCATATTTGAGCTTCTTCTTTTCGTTACACACTCCATACATCAGGACTTTATCCCAACCTTGATGTCCTTGTCCTTCAGGTGGCAATCAAACCATTTTTTCCTTCTATCTTTCTCCACAAGGGCATTGTACACAGCCAATTGTCTTTCTTCGTTTAGCCGCTCCAGGATATATAGACGCTCTATTAAGGGATTACCATCCCAACCCTCTTGAGTAGCAACACGAAGACTAGGAATGATAAATTTCCACGGCATGACCACTTCTTGGCCATATACCATTTTAAACGGCGTGCAATTAATAGCCACTTTGTACGCAGTACGATAGGCCCATAAAGCTGTTGTAAGCTTTAGATCCCAATCCGTGCGATGAGCTTCAACTGTCTTTGTCAAAACAGAGATTAAGGTCTTGTTGGTACTCTCGGCTTGGCCATTTGCTTGCGGATAGTAAGGAGTAGATTTATGATGAGATATCATGAAATTTGTTGTGAGCTCCTTAATCACTTCATTTATAAAATGCGTACCATTGTCGCTCACAACTTCAAAAGGACAACCAAAGCGTGTGATTATATTTTCAAAGAGGAACTTGGCTGTTGTCCTTGCATCTGCCTTACGTGTCGCCTTCGCTTCAGCCCATTTGGTCATATAGTCCGTGGCCACAATAATATAGCGAGATTGTGTGTTTCGGGCCGCTGGGCTAATTGGACCTACAAAGTCTAAACCCCACTTTTCAAATGGTTGGTTTACTTAGATCGGATGTAGGGGCATCTGATCTTTCCGTTGGGGTTTCTTGTATCGTTGGCATTCATCGCAACCCTTTACAAAAAGTGATGCATCTTGGAACATAGTGGGCCACCAATACCCTGATTGTAAGATCTTTCGCACAGTTAAGTCTCCTGAGAAGTGACCACCGGCTACGCCCATATGTGCCTCTTGCAAAATATATAGATATTCATCCTCTCAGGCACAATGCCTGAGAACATCATCCTTTCCTCTTTTATAAAGAGTCCCGGCTATCAGATAGGGTTTGCATTCTTTGATCAACTTTCGAGCTAGATCTTTACGAAGCTCCTTGGGTGGATAGCCATTAACCAAAAAGTTAACAATCTTCTCACTCCATTCACGCATTGTCTCCACCATGAACAGGGAGGTGTCAGGTAAGTCATCATCAACTCCCGTAGCCTGCCTCACCATTAGATATTCGAGACAAATGATCAGCCATAACATGTTTTTTGCCAGGTCTCACAACAACAGTGAAATCAAACTCAAGAAGAATCAATAGTCATCGTGTGATTCTTCCTGTGGAGCATGGTTTGTTTACCAGATACAACAATGCTTGATGATCCACATAGAAAACAAACTTGGTGGCAAGGAGGTAATAACGAAATTTCCTTACTGCATATATCATTGCCAACCCTTCTCGCTCCGTACTGGTGTAGTTCATCTCAGCATCGTTCAACTGGCGACTGGCAAAGCTAATGGGGTAGTCTAATTTGTGTTCTCCGGGTTGAGTTAACACACACCCAATAGCAAAGTTTGATGCATCAATATGCACATGGAAGAGTAAATCCCAGTTAGGCATTCTCAAGATTGGAGCACTCGCCAAGGCCTTCTTTAATAGCTCATAGGCACGGTCACATTCTTCGGTCCAAATAAACTCGATGAGAAGCTTATACAATGGTCGAGCTATCTCGGCGAAGAATAGAATAAATCTTTGATAATAACCAACATGGCCCATAAAGCGTTGGACTCTCTTATAGTTGGTGGGTGGGGGTAATTCCAAAATGACCTTGATTTTACTCTCGTCAATGGAAATCCCATTTTTGGACACTATATGCCCTAAGATAACTCCGTGTTTAACCTAGAATTGGCATTTGAAAGGATTCAATGAGATGCGATATAATCTACACCTTTCAAATATTTTTCGTAAACACATCAACAAGTGCTCGTCCCAAGAGGAATGAACACAAAGATCATCTAAGAAAGCTTCATAGAAGTCCCTTAGATATTCCTTAAAGGCCGTGTTTATCAATCGTTGGAATGTTGCAGGTGCATTGGTCAAGCCAAAAGCCATGATGCGAAAGACAAACACTCCAAACTCCGTGATAAATGCTATGTCCTCGACTGCAATTGTGATCTGATTGTAACCGGAGTACCCATCTAAAAAGCTATATGTCTCCTTGCCTGCCACTCTTTCAAGCACATGTTCAGAATATGGCAAGGGGTAATGAACCCTTCTGGTGGCTGCATTAACCTTTTTGAGATCAACCCACACTCTGAGTTTCCCATTCTTCTTTGGTACGATGACTATCAGAGAAACCCATTTTGAGTGCTCAATAAGGTATATGAATCCACATTTTACAAGCTTTTCATTTTCCTCCTATACAATCTTTGCGTACTTAGGATTCATTGGGTAGGGACGTTGCTGGACTAGTTTAGCAGTGCTAATCATTGAAATCGTGTGTTGCACCATCGAGGGTGGAACACCCTTCATATCATGATATGTCCAAGAAAATATGTCCTTGAATTCTTTAAGAAGCTTCTTAAGTGCAGCTTTCTCTGACTGGGTGAGGTCTTGAGCAATAAAAAGTGGTTTAGACTCCTCACCCAAATCTGCTAAGTCTATCTCCTTAACTACCGCCGCAGGGCCATCGTAGACACCGCTACTCCCATTGGTAGGCGTTCATTGGGCTTTTGTGTACACCACTTTACGTTCCCCTGTGGTGAATGATTTGAAATGCTCGGGTGCGGGGCATAAGTCTACTGGTTCTTGTTGTGCCAGGCTTTTTTCTTTCAATTTCGCCTCCTTTTGTTGCTGATCTAACTCTTGGTTTTACCGCCTTCTTGCAGTACGACTTAGTTTCGGCTTCTCTTCGATCTCTAATTGGGCGACGTCATGAGGTTGCGGAATACACCACATGACACTTTGGAGGTATTGTCCCCAATTATCCGCTAACTTTCGATGAGCGTCAATAGCTCCTACATAACTAAGCCATTCTGCACAGTGGATCTCTCCTTGTTTATTGTGGTTCGCACATTAGCTCGATAGCGTTGGCGCTTATGTCTCGTTTTCTTACCAAGTTTTTGATTTTGTTTCTATCAGATTCGAACTCACTTGGTCAATCTTCACTTGTGTCCCCCTCACTCTCGGATGAACTGTAGGAGGTCACTGTCCTAGGCCTTGAGCACCTTGCTTCCACATTTGGGTGAATGTTTGATTCATCCCCCCCATCAGGCTCAGAGTCAGTTTGTTCTTGAGATTCATACTCAGAGTTACATTGGTCAGAGTCTTCACTACTGTCAGTTGAGTTTGCCACTTTCTTGCCACCATCAGGAGTCAAGTGCATAACACCTATCATGTTTATTGGCACTAACGGTGGCATATCTTTCCCCTCAGGTGTTACCCAACTTGTGCCTCTATTTCCCCATGTGTCTATGGTTGCCGCTAGGTGTACCCAATCCACGTTATCTGAGTCAGTCATACCCGGTAGGACATCCATATAAGGAGAATCTTTCCCATCATCAGTCTCCTTTTTGCATGTATAGCAACCTTAATGGGGCGGAGTGAATAGTGGTATCCGATCGATTATCAATGATAACCTTGCTTCCTAAAGGATGTGCCCGACCATTCTCAAGATCAACTCGAATGACAGAGTCCTGGAATTGTAGGTAGGCATGGTTTTTTGACCAATCATGCACCATTTGTGCTTCCCTCATGAAAGGACGTCCTAAGATCATTTGATATGACATAGGATGCTTGGAGAAATCCATTACAATGAAGGTATGTCTTACCTTGTACCCTAGAACCTTGATCTTAAGGTCCCTTAACATTCCAATAGGTTTAGCAATAGTTCCGTTTGCCATCTTAACCACTATGTTTGTGACTTCGAGGTGAGGTCTTCCCATAGATTCCCAACAGTTTTTAGTCACAACGCTCACGCCAGCACCACCATCAAGGATTCCCTTTAGAAAGTGTTCTGAGGAAAGGGTCTTCCTTCACTTTTGAATCTTCGAGCATCTTGATTCTGATTAAGGCCTTGCTGCCTCTTTGAGGTTGGAAAGTTTAAAGCACTTCCCGGGGTTTGGAACCTTTTAAAGTTTGAGAGTGCAGGCTTCGGCACGGGACCTTAACAACAAATGCTTTGGCAAAGTCCTCTGCCATTCTGATAGCTTCTGCCATTGAGACTAGTTTGGCATTTTTCACTAATGTGTCCAATGGCTCGTTCATCCCTTGAATGAATTTGGCCATCAGCTGCTCTTCATCCAAAAGTGGAGAACATTTGAGGATAAGGGCAAATGCGTGATGGTATTCTTCAATCGTCCGGCTATCCTACTTCAGTTCTTCCAAAAACTCATTCATTTTGGTTTCCAGGAAGCCCGGAGGAGGACAAAAATTCTTCTGAGGTAAGCTTTAAGATCTGACCAAGTCTGGGTATTTTGGTCGAGACGATTTGTCTCACAATGGTTCATCCATGTGACCCTGGCTGTTTCCACAATTTTCAATCTAGCGAGAGCCATCTTGCTCCTCTCGTTATAGCCAGTTACATCAAAAGACTCTTCCATTTCCTCGATCCATTTTTCCACTACTTCTCCTAGCTGTTTCCCTTCACCCTTGAAGGGACCAGGTTGGGATCGGTGCAGGGCTTTATGAACGTCCGGATCTAACTCTTCATCATCGATAAGAGGATCCGGCTGCCCAGCATGGGCCGCGCGCCTCATGATTCTAACAAAATAATATTTTTGTCAACTTAACTTTGTCACTATTTAGTTTTTGAGATTTATTTCTTAAACAAATAAATATTCCATCATAATTCTTGAAAACAAGATTCACTCTGATAACAATTTGGAATCTTTTGCAAAAAATCATTTATTACCAAAAGTTTTTGATATAATATACAAAGAGCGTCTCGGCTCCAAAAGTCAGCACCTCAATCGCATATGCATAAAAAGGCGATACTGCGATGGAGACATGCTATGATATACACGATTCATCACTAATAATGGTGCTGTAATTCTACTCCTAGGAATAAAGTGGCTAAGAAGTCTAAAAATACGGTAAGAATTTTTAAAATTCTGGGGTGAATGACTATAGAGTTTTTCATAATAATGAATAACTCCTAGCCTTATGAATGAAAAGATGCAGGGGGGAAGAGAGCTTGAGCTCTTGCAAGCACACACACACACTCACAAAACCCTAATAGAGAACACACAAGGTGAGAGGCTGAAAATCTTCTTCTTCTCTACTCAACACTCAACACACCATATACAAGAATAAGAGTACACACAATATGAAAGGTACTCAACCAAATACATACACGGGTTCTCTATAGTGTGAACCCGACTAAATGAGCTGGCGCTATAACTATGCCAGTCTCTAGAGTGGCTGTCACACAGCCTGTCATCCCACTGGCCGCATATCACCCAAGATCTCACCAACCATGCCAGTGGTGTAAGTGCGGGGCCTATCCCCCAGGCGGGTCATCAGTGTCCACCGCCTAACTAGAGCTCGATATCTCAACACTCCCCCTCGAGCTCAACTCCATCTCATGTACACCAAGGGAAGCCCTGAATCTGCGGAGCTTCTCTGTACCCAATGCTTTGGTGAAGATGTCAGCTACCTGATCCTCTGTGCTGACATAAGCAAGGTCAAGGTCTCCTGCCAAGACCTTCTCTCTGACGAAGTGGTAGTGGACCTCTATGTGCTTCGTACGAGCATGAAAGACTGGGTTCCTGGCCAACTGTATACTACTAATGTTGTCACAGAAAATGACAACTTGTCTATCCACTGATAGACCCAAATCTGCAAGTAGCTTTCTCAACCAAGCTACCTCACATGCTGCCATAGAAGCTCCTCTGTACTCGGCCTCCGTACTCGATAGAGCAACCGTAGGCTGCTTCTTGCTGCTCCAAGTCACAGCAGCACTCCCCAAAGAAAACATGAATCCACTGGTAGATCTTCTGTCTGAGATACTACCAGCCCAATCAGCATCTGTGTACCCATGTACACATATCTCTGTCCCAGTCTCATAGAATAGTCCACAATGTAAAGTAGACTTCACATACCTCAGTATGCGTCTCACAGCATCCAAATGCGGTTTCCGTGGAACCTGCATAAACTGACTCACCAACCCAACAGCATAGCTCAAATCTGGTCTGGTGATCGTCATGTAGATCAAACTTCCTACTATGCTCTTGTACATAGTAGGATCCTCCAAGATCTCTCCTGAATCTGCACTCAACTTGCCATTTTGATCCAATGGCACAGAAATAGGCTTACAGCCTGTCATACCATACTTGGACAACATGTCCAAGCCATACTGTCTCTGCAGTAATCCAATGCCATGTGGTGACCTAATCACCTCAATGCCCAAGAAATATCTGAGCTCCCCCAAATCCTTCATCTCAAACTTCTGTCTAAGCAAGATCTTTACATCAAAGATCTCTGCATCATGGTCCCCCGTAATGATCAAGTCATCTACATAGATGACAACAAGCACAACCCCTCTATCACCATGTCTCACATACAATGAGAAATCTGCATTGGCTACATGAAAGCCAATAGTGACAAGATAGTCAGAAATCTTGTCAGACCATGCTCTTGGTGCTTGCTTTAAGCCATACAAGGCTTTCTTCAACCTGCAAACATGCTCGGGGTGACCCACATCCTCATAACCAGGTGGCTGCAACATATACACCTCTTCTTGCAAATCCCCATGCAAGAATGCATTCTTTACATCCATCTGATGTAAAGACCATTTCTTTGATGCAGCCACTGCTATCACAACTCTCACCATTGCCATCTTGGCAACTGGGCTGAAAGTTTCCTCATAATCAATCCCATATGTCTGCGCATATCCTTTGGCTACCAATCTAGCCTTGTACCTGTTTATGCTTCCATCACTGTTATGTTTAACTTTGTACACCCACTTGCATCCAATGGCTTTCTTGCCTTCTGGCAATTGCACTAAATCCCAAGTTTCATTTCCATATAGTGCATCCATCTCCTCATCCATAGCTTTCTCCCAACACACATTTCCAATAGCCTCATCAATGCATGTGGGCTCAACAACCTGCACAACCTTTGCCATATATGCATAGTGATGTGCCACATAACCATCATAGGTAAATCTCTGCACAGGATTTCTCACTCTCCCAGATCTTCGCAGCTTCTCATTCATGGCTTCCATAGCCTTCTTTACACCAGGTGTTCTCATAGCTGGGATCCCAAGCTCCTCATCAAGGCTCATATCTGAGCCACTAGACTCTCCATCAACATGAGAATGCCCTGCAGAAATGTCAGGCATACCAAGGGGCTCAACCACTTTCTCTTTTCCTTTACGTGATGTAGTAATCACATTTGCAGGACTGGTATTATGACGCAGCCTGCCACTCCATGGTCTATCAACAGACCCACTAGATGAGGACTCTCCTGGTCCACTCAAAGACTGTGATTGCTGACCTGCATTCTGTGTAACCACACTTCCACTCAAATCAGCCCCAACAGCTTCTTTTTCAGCAGCATACCAGCTACTCATCTCATCAAATACAACATCCCTGCTTACCCTCAACTCACGTGTAGCAGGGTTATAACACCTGTATCCCTTTTGCTCAAGGGAATATCCAATAAACACACATTTTTCAGCTTTCGGATCCAGCTTAGTTCTCAGCTCATCTGGCACATGCACATATGCAATGCATCCAAAGACTTTCAGATGAGATAAATCTGGTTTTCTACCAGTAAACCTCTCCTCTGGAGTTACATCATGTATGGCTGCAGTTGGAGTCCTGTTCATGATGTATACTGCTGTAGAAACAGCCTCAGCCCAATAGCAATGCGGCATATTCTTCTCTTCCATCAATGCTCGTGCAATCTCAGCAATGTGCCTATTTTTCCGCTCAGCAACTCCATTTTGCTGCGGAGTATATCTGCATGTGAATTGTCTCCGAATACCATTCTTCTTCAAAAATTCAGAGAACTCATTGGAGAAGTATTCTCCCCCTCCATCTGACCTTAGGCACTTTACATATTTCCCTGTTTGCTTTTCAACCAAAACTCTGAAATTCTGAAAGTGAGTGAACACCTCACTCTTCTCCTTCATGAAATATACCCACACTTTCCTTGTGTGGTCATCAATAAAAGTGACATAGTACCTGCAGCCTCCCATAGATACGGTCTTCGTAGGACCCCATACATCTGAATGCACAACATCTAGTGCATTTCTGCTCACATATCTGTTACGTGGAAACACATGCTTTGTTTGCTTCCCAAATTGGCATGCTTCACATATTTTCTGCATACCTTCCACTTTAAATTTTGGCAGCCCTGTCACAATTCCTTTTGTCTGCATAGACTTCAATCTCTGCACATTTACATGTCCAATTCTTTTATGCCATATGTCTGTGTCTGCAACAACTCCTGAACCATTTGCAAACATCGCAGCACTCATTTCAGGCATGTCTACATTCAACGTAAACATTCTGCCCACTCTGTTGCCTTTTGCAACCAACCTGCACTTGTCTTTGAAATCTTCAACATAACACCCATCAGGGTTAAACCGAACCTGCAAACCCTGCTCAATCATCTGGCCAACTGAAACCAGATTCTTTGTTATGTTCGGTACATGAAGTACATCTGCAAGGTACTTCAATTTGCCATCCTGCATAGACAATGGCACATCTCCAACGTGGGCAATTGGATGAGCAGTGTCATCCCCTGTTTCCACAAAACCTGGTCTTTCCGGGTTTTTCATCTCCTTGAACCACTCCCCATGACTCGTCATGTGGTTCGAAGCGCCTGAATCCACATACCATACATTATCCTTTTGTGCTGCATCAACATTTTCAGACATGGCATTCACGACATGCTGCATAACAAACAATCTTTCATTATCCTCATTATTTCTGCTTGAGGATGCATAGTTGTTTTGCTGCAATTTCCCATTTTGCATGTCAGCCTGCTTCTTATAACATTCTGACTGCACATGTCCAGGCTTACCACAATAATAGCATTCACGTGCATCATTATATTGCCTTTTCCAATTTCCACGGCCTCTTTGACTCCCCCTGCCTCTGAATCTGCCTCTTCCACCTACGTGTTGTTGTTGTTGTTGTTGTTGATTCTGGGACTGTTGTTGCTGCTGCTGCTGCTGCTGCTGCTGGCCATAATTCTGATTACCTGTTCGGCCACCTCCTTGACCGCGTCCACGGCCTCCTCTACCTCATCCTCTTCCTGAACTCGTGTAGAAAGCCTGTTGCTCTGAACTGTTTTTACTTTGTGAAGACTGTTGGTCTTCACCCAAGTTCTTCTCTTCGATAATCAGCATAGACACCAAATCTGTAAAGTTGGGAATGTTTTCCCGCGTCTGAATAGACGTCTTGAACGCCTTGTATTGTGGCCCGAGACCACGTAGACAGACTTCCACCTTGTCATCATCATCTACTGACACACCAATAGATGCAAGGGATTCCACAATACCCTTTATCTTCAGCGCATAGTCATTCACAGACATGCTCTTTTTCTCCATAGTGTGAAGTTCATTCTTCAACTGTATCTTACGTGCCTTGGTGTTTGTTTCATAAAGCTTTACCAAGGTGTCCCACGCCTCCTTGGGGGACTTGGCATCCTGAATGTGCCCAATCATGGTGTCCTGTATACTAATGGAAAGCCAATACATAACCTTCCTGGCTCCTTGGTTCCAGTCTTTAAACTCTTTCACATCTGCAGCAGTCGGATTTATATCCGGTATCTCCGGTGCCTCTTCATGCTCACCTTCTATGTAGTCCCAATAGCCTTTTCCCATCAGGAAATTTGTCAACCTGAACCTCCAAGCATGGAAGTTATTCTTATCCAGCTTCTCAGCC
Organism: Cibotium barometz; assembly: GCF_041138505.1. Classification (NCBI taxonomy): domain Eukaryota; kingdom Viridiplantae; phylum Streptophyta; class Polypodiopsida; order Cyatheales; family Cibotiaceae; genus Cibotium; species Cibotium barometz. The sequence goes on from NC_141051.1 coordinate 63,223,252, forward strand.
ACAATCTGTGTTATGCCATCATTAGACATCTTGCCAAACACACAATTTCACCAGAACCTGCACTCTGGTTTTTTTCTGCACAACCTGCAGTATTTTCTGCACAGCGGTACTGCAGTACTCTCAAATGTCACAACCAGTGACTTCAGTGTGCATACATACACCCAATGGCAACTGTAGACCTCTTTGCAGCACCCACAGTGTCTGCACAGTCAATCTGTCTTCCTGCAGTTCTTAAAACAGAGTTCTGCAGAGAATCGATGACTTACCCGCAATGCTCGAAATCGCCTGCTTTCTGAAAAACGGAGGTCCAGACGCGCCCGAAACGCGTTTTCGGCCTGGAAATTGTAGTCCGTAGGACTATATAGTTGCCCTATAGCTTCACTCCCGCGAAGAAAGCTCCTGAATCGGATATCGTTTGCCGGTGCCTCCAGTAGAGCTCCCGACAAGGGTGTAGTCACCAACACAATAGGGAAGAGTAGTTGAAGCTCTTACCCTCGTACCGCTTCCTGTGGTTCTCTTGCTTGCAGCTCAGCCCTTAGCACGAACCAGGCTCTGATACCATGAAAAGATGCAGGGGGGAAGAGAGCTTGAACTCTTGCAAGCACACACACACACTCACAAAACCCTAATAGAGAACACACAAGGTGAGAGGCTGAAAATCTTCTTCTTCTCTACTCAACACTCAACACACCATATACAAGAATAAGAGTACACACAATATGAAAGGTACTCAACCAAATACATACACGGGTTCTCTATAGTGTGAACCCGACTAAATGAGCTGGCGCTATAACTATGCCAGTCTCTAGAGTGGCTGTCACACAGCCTGTCATCCCACTGGCCGCATATCACCCAAGATCTCACCAACCATGCCAGTGGTGTAAGTGCGGGGCCTATCCCCCAGGCGGGTCATCAGTGTCCACCGCCTAACTAGAGCTCGATATCTCAACAATGAAGATCATGGCTAGAAAGATATTCTTCCTGAGTCTCTATCGTTGATTGGTATTGACGCGAATACTTCGCCCTCCAGAGAACCACATATGCTCATGTTGCTCTATTGGATCAGGAAAGTATAGATCCTCAAATTGACGAGCGAGTCTCACTCTGCTTACTCGGGTTGTAGCGGAGTTGATGAGATTTTCAAAGGCAAAGGCGATCATATCCTGACTCTAGGAGAGTCCAGGAATGGTAGAGAGATTTGGGGTATCCATCTAAAAATCCAGTTCAATTTATGAGTTTTAAATTTATGAAGTTCATTTCAAACATAATCTTAACAAGTGAAAACATTATTTCCCAGATTTACTTTAAAATTTTAGGCAATTTCTACTGCTGCTTCATAAGTTTACAACAGTGCTCTGATACCAGCTGTGAGACCCCTCTACCCCCTGAGCGCACTGCATTCCCAGTTGCTCGCAAAACGGAAGTAGCTTCCTCTTGCACAGGGCAGGGTTTCCCACTCGAGGCCTCGCCCTCAAATGTCCAGACACGAGAGTAATCTGGTGGTCATTCCAAAACCAAAATTGAGAAAATTTTCCTTGCCCAAAAAATGGGGACGATTCTACCTTTTTGATTTCCTTAACGAATTTACTAACGGGCTCAAGAGATAAAACTATCCTTCACCTGATTAAACCAGATAGAAGGAAAACTATCACTGACTTAATTTGAAGAAATCAATGCTTTTTCTTAACCAAAATCAGGCACAACCGTTGATCTAATCATCTGAGGAAATCAACGCTTTTTTCCTAACCGAAATGAAGCACAGCTGTTGATCTACTCATTTGAGAAATTCTTCAGCGTTTTATTTAACTACTCTAATTCTAAGCGTATTCCTATTATTTCAATTTAATTATTAAAACTCCACTGATCCCAGCCTACCCATGGGTTAGCCACAACCCACCAACCACTGGAATCGGTAGAACCAGACAATTACTCACCCACCCATAATTGAATGCTTTCCTTAACTTTTGCTTTCGAATACAGATACACACACACTCCTCTTTAAAACTTTAACATATAAAATAATCCATTAACAAACAATTATTAGTTACAGATATCATAACTCAAAATTTCCATCCAGTCCCTTGTTTCTCAAAAAGCAGTATCATCTGGACTCTCCGTAGACCCACTCGTCAGCAAAACGAGATCCAGTAAAACAGATTACAATAATCATTTCGTCCATCATACTACATATCTTCCTCCACCACGACATACGCATGGGTGTCCTAGGCACCACGAGCCCATGCATTACTTGGTCAAAACCCTCCAGGAGCCTCCTTAGGTGTCCTGGCACTTCAATCAGGGACCGCTTCGTCGGCCCTCATCCATTGTACTACCGGAAGCACACCATTTTTCAACCACAGGCTTTGCCGTGTGAGCCATCCTTTGAACACTCCCCGCCAGCTATTGCAACCAAACTTCCCTTAGAAAAATATATACCAAATGCTCCCTCCAACATTCTGGCAGCGTAAGACAGTCCTTTAAGAAAACAGGGTTTCTATGCAAGTTTTCAGTTTGATTTTCTTTTAAATACAATGAGTATTTCTTGAATCAATATCCCCAAAGCTTCTTGATTGGAATTTTGAATTTCATACCAGAATTCCTCAAATTCTATAACCTTGATCCAGAGATCAATTCGAAGGGTCTCAAACTTAGTTTCAGATTTGGAGGGAGTTTTGAGTGTACTTTTCTAAACTCGTCACACCTTCTTTCCTCGACACTGGCGAAAGATTTTTCCTGAACTATCTTTCTCGAAAAGGTTTGATAATTCAGTTACTATTTTACCAAATTTCTTTCTTTCAATATACACTTAATTGATTTCTAAATTCGCTACTATGAATTCCTATGAGGAATAAATTAATCATTTATCTTAACAATTCAATCTCGATAGATTTCTTGAATTTTCTTTTTACATACCGTGTGAATATAAAATGATAGAAACTTCTCTCTTAGAGTATTTAATTATTCATTTATCAACAATTACTCATAGAGTTTAAACATAGAATTTAAGAGAATTCTAATTTTGATATAAAATTCTTTATGCATCTATGCATAAAAATCAACTTCAATGGGAATAACACTTTTATATAAAAGAAAATCCTTTTATGCATCCATTTATGCATAAAATCAATTTAAGAGGAATAACACTTTTAAATAAAAATCCTTTATGTATTTTTCTATGCATAAAAATCAATTTTAATAAATTAGAATATTTCTTTTGGATGCAAAAATGGTGGGAATTACTCTTTTGGAATAACATAAAAACAAACTTTCTTTTCCACAAAATTCTAGAAAATTTTGCCATAACCTTCTTGTATGGCTGACCAATTCTCATTTTTATCATTCTTTATTTGACTTAAATTAATCCAAATTAGATTTATAGAAATCTAATCTACACAATTTTCTAAATTCAAGAGAGTAAACTATAAGAAGAGTTTAATTATTCCCTTAGTTAATCTTTCTAGGATTAAGAAAGGCTGGAATGTAAAGAAGAGAAGGGGGTGGCCTTTTCATCAAGGCATAGCATTTGAATTTAATTCAATTAACTGCAAAACATAAAAATCAAGAAAATCATAGATTTAAAATTTGTAAATAAGTAAGAAAATTAGCTTACATGAAGCTTGTAAGCTCTCCTTTGGCTTGAGGGATTGAGGGTTCTACTCTTGTTTGAAGCAAGAGTGGCCACCAAATCACTTTGAAGAGGATTAGGCCAGAAATAATTGAATTATTAAGAAATTCAATGAAGATGGCTCAAGACACGAGAAGTAGAGTAACAGTGCATAAACACCATTAAGGTTTTACAAAGGGGGAGGCTTCTATTTATAGGAAAAAGTGAGCCTCTAACCAAGCAAACTGATTCTAGAATTTTCCAGATCAGTTTGGTCAATTTTTGGTCAATTTTTTACCATTTTTGGGTCGGTTCAACTTACTTTTTTAATCTAGTTTTGAAATAAGAGAGAGGAGAGATGAAATATCTCATTTTATTAGTTTAAAATTTGGGGTAATGATGAGGAAAAAGGTGCCTACTTCATGAGGGGAGATCCCCACTCTGAGGTATCAAAATTCAGTTTTTAAATTGTTTTCTTTGGTCCTTAGTCCACTCTTCATCTTATGTGAGCATTTACTCATATTTGGGGGGGTTTTCTTTTATTCTTCAATTTATCTCCTCCCTAAATTTGGATTAATCTTATTGGTCCATAAGAACCTTAATCCAAAATTTTTAAAAAATTTGGACCCTTAGGCTAAGTTCTTTTGTGCACATTATACTTATCTTTCAGGGGAATTTATTTTAAAAGAAGGGATATTTTTCCATCCAAAGATATCTAAAAATTGAATTATCTCTCTCTATAATATTTTCTTTCTCTAGGCCAAAATAGGTAGAAACAAGATCTTTTATTATTTTGAAAAGGGGATTGATTACAGGGGAAGAGACTGGACATCTTAAGGGCTGGGGAGGAATCTTACACCTAGTGCCATTCTCAGAAATCACATTATGCATGGTAGAATGGCCTTTTGGCCATTATCTTTACACATGAATGCAAAATACATCAAGATTGACTATGGAAGAATGGGCCATTCTTGTAATTAGAATGTGCTTGAAAGCGTGGCCCTATGGCCATTCTAAAGCACACCATCCTTGGTGTGCTTCAGAGAATGGTCCTAAGGTCAATCTACCATCCATGATGTGCTTTAAAATGGCCCTTGTACCATTCTATTATCAAATCACATTATGCATGGTGGAATGGACTTAGGGCCATTCCAAAGCACATTGAGCTTGCAAGGATGTCTTAGGGCTATTCTCCACTTCCTTGTGATAACTTCCTAGGGACAATATCTACACATGAATGAAAAATACATCAAGATTGTCTATGTAAGAATGGCCCTCTAGGGCCTTTCTTGTAAGCGTAGTGTTCTTGAAATAATGGCCCTTAGGGTACTCCCAAATCACATTGTGCATGGTAAAATGGCCTTTTTGCCATTCTCTCTATATATACATGCAAAATATATCAAACTTTTCCATAGAATATTGGCCCTAGGGCCATTCTCCGTGTAATGAAGGGGGCTTCGAATTAGACTCAAAGAGAGCCCATGGGCATAGATATGGCTGGGCAAGTATGGAGACCCAACATTAATGAGTGTGGAAAGGTGGGCAAGTATATAAGTGAATATTGTAATCAGGGGAATTACATACTTTTACCAATGAAATCATACTTGTTAGATCTTCATGCTTCTATGGCTATGGTGGCACTCCTTGAGTGCATGTGGTACTCCCTCTTGAGTGCATGTGGTACTCCATTATGAGTGCAATCTTTCTCTCTTTCTTTTCCTCATCATTACAGTGGTATCAGAGCCTTGCATGATCCAAGATTTCTAAAAAAAATAAAAAATTCTGCATTTTCATGATTTTGTTGGAGTTTCTTAGGAATTTTCTTGATTTTGATTGATTTCTTGATCAAGAAATGGGGCATGGGGGGTGTTGAATGATGGAAATTCTCTTGATTTTTGAATTGAGTAGAATTTTGGGGTCATGGTTTGGCTGAGGACCAAATTCTGAGCGGTTGCTCCAAAATTTGAAAGAAGGGACCAAATTTGGGGAAACATTATGCTAATCTTGAGTAAGTTTTGTTAATAAAAAATGTTTATGATTTTCTTCTTTCTCCACATGCTTGATTCTGAGAGAAAATAGGGCTTCTTCCTTTTGCCATTGATGAGCAGCATTAACTTAGGGATTTGGATGAGCAATTCTTGATCTCTCAAATGACATCTTGATTAGGCATTTTTTTGGGAATTTCTCCAATGGAAGCTCACAGCCCTCTAGCGCATGATTTTAAGGGTGTATGCAACTGTTTGCACTGTTTTCTACAATCGTGGAGCCCTTAAGCTTCGCCTTAAGTTTGGAATTAACCTTGGCAATAAGGAGGCAAAGAAGATATAATTTTTAGCGCGTTTTTGTGGATGTCAATGCCGTGTTTCTACGATGTCTACAGCCAGTTATTCAGAGTGTTTTTGGTGAGAATCTAGCCATGGAGCAAGCAAAGCTTACTTAAGCTTGGCTTAAGCAAGAAATGCTTCAACATAGCCACAAGAAATGCTTCTCCACGTTTTTTGTGCATGGCCATGGGGAGCTGATGTGAAGTGAAGAGTTATTGAAGCTACAAATTAGAGGATTACAATAATTTCCTTCAAGCCTTCAAGGTCCCAAGTCATATCAAGCATCGAGGCTTTAACATCAAGCAGAAACGATGGAGTAAGGGATACATTTTATATATGTGAATACCATTGCTAAACAAGCATATGTCTGCATTTTACATGTTTGGAATGCCATTAGTTTTCCTATTGCATGCTAATTGCAATAAATGGGAATGTTCATAAGGCTTTGAAGCTTTTGCATAGCCATTACATATACCATTGAAAGGATTTTTGGATGCATCATATGAGCCCTTGATTTGCTTAAGCATTAAGCAAACACCACTCCTTTGGTGTTCATTGAAACAATTGGAGTCTACTTGCCATATGATTGATTGATTGGTGCATTGATGAGGGTCATGGAGTAAAGGCAAAGGGGTTTAAGTGATGCTGCAGATCAATGAATTGTGCTTGTGAATCACATGATTTTGGATGCTATGTGGATGTTGTTTTTGTGGTGATTGATTGTGATGGAGATACTTTGGATGAATGGGGAAAGCATCAGTAGATGCTCTTTGTAATGATAAAATGAAATAGCATGAGTCATGCTAAAAACATTGTAAGTACTCCTATCTTATCCTTTTGTAGCTACATCCACATTCACTTGTATCCCACTTCATGTCATAGTGTCCAGTATGTTTATGAGGGTACCTCAGGCATTGGAGGAGAGGCCCGGGGGGAGCATGGCATGAACTCTCTTTGTCACTCATGAGTGCTTTTGGTAAACGGAAAGGAGGGGGATTAGGTACTTGGATGTGAAGAATTGGCCCCAACTTGTGCCTAGAATCGGACTAGGTACAAGGGTGGGAAGGCTTGGCGAGGAGATCAGCAAGCATAAAGTTCTACTTTGACAGACAATCAACTATATTGCAAACATGCCGAGGCTATGGAAGCCATTGATCACTTAATTGGGTATGCCATGGATATTTGCTAGTGGTCAAAGCATAAGGGTTACATGAGCAAGAATATGATTTTGATGATGATCATTTGTGGCATTATATCATGAGTGGATATTGGGCAATTGTGTTTGCATTTTGATTGAGATTTGGGCCAAAACTATGGTGAAATTTTTGTGATTTTTTTGCACTCTGCAGTGGGTAAAGAAGTGCAATTCAGTCCCAACTCGCTCAAGATCTCTCAAGGGTCTTTGGAAGTCTTTAAAGGGTGTATTAAGGTGGTCCTAACTAGCCATCAAGTGGTTGATTCGGACACCATCTCAGGGTACAAAGTGGACAATTTTGTCAGGCTTAAAACCCTAATTAAGTAAAAAATGGAGTGGACTAAATTGAAGGTGTCTACATAGCTTAAGAACACTACTAAAGAGCTTCCCAATGAGCCAACAAGTTCCCAATTCCAAGACCGTTTGGATGGTCAACCCCTCATAGTTGACTCTCAGCTAAATGTCAAAACAGAGAGGTATAGGGGTGTTCGAAGTGGTGATCCAGGGTGATAGAAGTGTTCCTCTCATCGAGACAAACGTGGCAAGCCCTTGATCATTTAATTTCGACATTGGTAGTACCAAAAACCCTAATTTGGTACCATGGGTGACCGTGAACAAGAGGGAATGCCTTTACATAACATGAGTGATCACATGGTGAATGAGGGCATGTCAGGGCACACAACAAGTGGAAGTGCACAAGTTTCTTTGGAGCACATTACTTTGGATATGCTAAAGGTTACTATCACCGAAGCTATGAAGATGCACAAAGGGATATTTGCTTCCAAAATAGTGAGCTTTTGAGGTAACATAGTGAGCATATTTGGCAAAGCAATGTTCTCATGGAGCAAATGTTCAATGCTATGAATGAGGGCTTCAAGAAGCTTGGTGATGGGATAAATGAAGTGTAAAGGTGTGTGGAAAGGGTTGACACTTCCCTTGATAGGATAAGAGGCTGGTCACAACCACAAAGGTCATTTCCAAATCCATCATCTTGTGGGCTTAATCGGCATGGAAATGTTGAAATTAAGGTGGGAAGTTCTAATGGGTACACTTAAAGTATGAAGAAAGCACTTCAAGAGAACCTAAAAGATGTTTCTCATGTTGAATCACCATTGTCAAAGCCCTATGGAAAGGAAGGAAAGCATAGGCAAGATTTGATGGAGTCAAAACAAAAGGAAATGGCCATAATTTCCAATGAAGATAACAAAGATAGGTATGCATGGTTATATAACAAGGTCATACACTCCAAGTTACCAAAGTCCTTGATAAAGGATGAATTTGTGGATCATATGATTTCTACTCCTATTGGAAGCTTATGGTTCAAGCATGGTGAACCATTTGTAGAAGCTTTGATTTCTTTTGATGGGCAAGGAGTCACTTGTATACAGCTCAAGGAATGGATTCACAATTGGGATGCCTACCTTTGTGCATTTCCATGCAATGAGGGAGACAAAGTGAAGCAAGTGACATGCAAATTTGGAGGCAAAGCTAGACACTAGTGTGGCTACAAGTAATGCATGAGTACAGATGGAATTGGGCAAATTTAGCCTATGAAGTGGTAAAAATCTTTGTGGCTACTCAAGAGAAATGGAGCTTTAGGGAAAAATGCATGCCATTATTACGTGTGGATTCATTGCCTAAGTATGCCGAGGAATATTGATACCTTTTCTTCTTTGTGCCTAACATTGTGAGGAGAAGGAGATAATAGGTGGATTTGTGTAAAAATTAGGAAAGGAGTTCATGCAAGTGGTCCGATGCATCATGGATATTGACAATGACATTGCTCTTAATGAGATATTTTGTTAGTGGAGGTCTTTTGCAAGCCTACCCTGTCTATACATGGGATTTCTACTAGGAGTTCGCTTCAGTCCACATCTCTTATTGGAAGCCATTGCTATGGGAATACTTCAAGTGATGAAGGCGATGCTAATGATTTATGTCAAGTGGCTTCAATGCATGTATGGATGGCTGAAAATGAACCAGTGGACAGCCATGAAGATGCAAGTGTTGATGGGGAAGATCAAGAGCAAATGCATGGATCTCTTCTTGGAGAGAATTGTAATGAAGAGAAAATGCATGGATCTTTTTTTGGAGAGAATTGTATGGATAAAGATAAATGCAATGAAGCTCTTCTTGATGAAGGACACAACTCTTTGCGAAGATCTTCATGGTGTTGCATTGCATCAAGGATTTGTGGTTGCAAACCATGAAGATGTGGCATATAATGTAGATTCACAAAATGATGGTGTGGATGAAAGAAATAATGTGGTTGATTGTGATCCTTATGATGACATTTATGAGGAAAATGCTTTGGGTAATGATGATGATGATGCTTTGGTTCATGGAAGTGATTCATGGGTGGACTTTGATGGCGGATCATTGGTTGGTGATGACACTTCCAACCATGATGTTTCATACACATTTGATCCCGGTATACATGGAAAGATGTTTGATGTGGATTCATTTCCACATGATCCGGGTGGATAGCATGCATTTCCAGAAGCGGATGGATTTCCATATGGCCCGGGTGGATACTATGCATTGCCATTTGAAGCAGATGGGTATGGTGTCTTTGGATAGCTATATGCATGGAATGGGATGATGGCATGAAAGGTGTCATTGCTGCAAATTTATTGTATGGATAGCCATGGCCATTGGTGTACTTCACCACTCATTAATCAACGCTCAATAAGACTCCATGGTCTTATGGATATCATAGAGAGCAGTCCATATGTACATCAAATAAGTGGATATCTCTATGTGTGAAAGATCCTTGCCCCCTCCGCGCAATGGATTCGGGGTTATAGCAGCAGAAGTAGCACTCTTTACACGGTGCAGGGTCCTCTCACTCGGGGGCTTGCCCACGGATATTCAAGCAGGAGCCTAATCCCTTGGTTCTTCCAAAACCAAACCCGAAAAAACTTCCCTTGCCCGAAAAGCACGGGCGATTCCACCAAGATATTTTTACTCTAACGTAGTCAAGGTCATTACTGACCAAACTGATCCGACCAAACCTAAAGTCACTTGGTGAGATCAAGGAAGAAACTTGCACTTGGATCACTTGGTCAGATCAAGGAAGAAACTTGCACTTGGATCATAGAGATCAACTCTTTTTTCTCCACCATCGAGAGGCACAGCCATTGATTCCTTTTTCCATAGAAAAATTACTATCCGGGATTTACTTCATCTAGCATACTACAACAGAAATTGAGTCTCATTTTTACGGGTCCATCAATCCAGCCTAGTCCCATAGGTTAGCCAACTGCCCAACCACTGTAGTGATGGAATCCAATTAAGAATTCGGTTAGGTTTTGTCCCGGGTACCAGGGAAAAGAGTCCCCAGGCCCCCTAGCTGGATATTCATGCAAACTTAAAGCTAGTCACACCACTTACACACCCAATAGAAAATTGCTTTCTTCACAGATTCAGCTATCAACACCATACTAGATAATTTGGGAAAAATCTCATTCCCATTTGAAAAATGGGATCATGGTGGTGAACTTGTCCAAAATTTTATCAAAACCCCCTCATGTGACATATCATTGGAAAGATCTTGAAGAGTAGAATCTAGACTCATCTTCAATCTTCGACAAATTTGGAGTTGGCTTGTTTAAGATATATACAAAATTAAATGGAGTGATTGATTCCCAAAATATGATATTTTTCCCAAATTATGTAATATTGACTTTATCTTTAAAACAATCATTTAATGAAGCCATAGTATCACTAATCACAATCCTCCAAAATATCCGGTTGAATCTTAATTTCTAATCATTCCTTCATTGTAGTATCTATGGCATCGTTGGCAACCAGAACGCTCACCACCTGTCCACTCAGGGGTCTTTTCGATAGTTCCTAGCTTATAGTACCCGAAAATATATGCACTTATAAAAAAATTCAAGATGGAATCTCCGTTAAAGATCAGCAAGATAAACCAACAAATCCATATAAAAGAGCCATGGACTCATCCGTTGAGGACCAGCAAGGTCAATCAACCAGATCCATGCCTGGTTTCAGAAAACAACTCTTACTCCTTGTTTCGATATCTTCCACGATGCACGTGTGGGTATCTTTCGCGACCCAGAGCCCTATGGTCAGCACACTCTAGGATCCTTTGCAGGTCACCTAGCGCTTCACTCATAGGCCGTTTTCTTGGTCCCTCATCCACCATACCCGAAGCTCACCATTTAAATCGAATTGAGGCTGGTCAAGACCTCGACCGAGACCTTGCTACGCGAGACGTCCTCCGTTGACTCTCCGTCAGCTGTTGCAACTTTATCAGTTAGGTCTCTACCACGACCTTATTCACAAGACGGTCAAAATGCTTCCCCAACATTCTTGACATAAAACAGTCATTTACAAATAGGTCACAATTAGAGAATGAACTCTCGTCTTTCCACATTATCCCTCATTAGTCCACATTATCCCTCATTAGTCCACATTACTTATTCCACATTCAATTCATATTTGTACCCATTCTTATCCAATCACATCATTTTCCATCTCATCACATCACATTCATTCACATCCCATATCATTCATTCACATCCCATATCATTCATTCACGTCCTGATTCCCATGTCAGCACATCTCATCCATTCACTCATATTATCGACATCACATCCTTTCACATACATATTCGCATTCATTATTCCACATACACATCCACATTCGTACATCCACATCCACATCTGCATTCATACATCCACATCCATATCCACATCCATACATCCACATTCATACATCCACATCCACATCCATACATCCATTTTCACATCCACATTCATATGTCCACTCCACATCTACATCCATACATCCATATCCATATCCACATCCACATTCATACATCCACATCCACATCCACATCCATATTCATACATCCACATTCATACATCCACATCCATACATCCATTTCCACATCCACATTCATACATCCACATCCACATCTACATCCATACATCCATATCCACATCCACATTCCATATCATATCCACTTCCACATCCATACATCCACATCCACATCCACATTCATACATCCACATCCACATCCATTTCCACATCCACATTCATACATCCACATCCATACATCCATTTTCCCATCCACATCCACATTCTCATTCATACATCCACATCTATACATCCATTTCCACATCCACATCCATACATCCATTTTTCCATCCACATCCACATTCTCATTCATACATCCACATCCATACATCCACATCCATATCCAAATCCACACCCATATCCACATCCACACCCACATCCATTTCCACATCCACATTCATACATCCACATCCACAACTACATCCATATCCACATCCACATTCCATATCTACATCCATACATCCACATCCACATCTACATTCATACATCCACATCCACATTCCATATCATATCCACTTCCACATCCATACATCCACATCCACATTCCATATCATATCCACTTCCACATCCATACATCCACATCCACATCCACACATCCATTTCCACATCCACATTCATACACCCACATCCATGACCACATCCATACATCCATTTTCACATCCACATTCATACATCCACATCCACATCCACATTCTCATTCATACATCCACATCCATACATACACATCCATATCCACATCTATACATCCACATCCACATTCACATCCGCGTACTTTCCATCTCACCCTTGCATATATCCTCTCATCTTTTTCTCATCTCATTATTCACATTTACATCTATTTGCATTACATCAAATCTTATCCTATTTTCATCTTATCACATTCATTCACATCCTATCGCATCCCATACACACATCCATTCTCATCCATACACAGCCCATACACATCTTATCACATCCCATCACATCTCATACTCATCTTATCGCATCCGACATACATCTTATCACATCTTATTTTCTTCTTATCACATCCATTCACATGCTATTACCATTTAATAGCTTTTTTCTAGTTTGATACCCACAATAGGACTTTTTCTAAATTTTTGCCAATTGCTTGGCCTAATTAAATATTCTTTTTCTGACAACTATTTTCGTATTCCTTCTCAATTCCTCAATTTAATTATATTCAAATATTCTTCTTTTGAATAAAAGATTTCATGGGATTTGTAGAAATCAATTCTACCCATATTTCTACTTTTAGTAAATAATCATAAATCGATTTATACTAGAAATTCCTCTTCTTCTCATTTAAATTTCTTGGACCCCAATTACCATGGGAATTCCTCTTTTTGCATTTAATTATTTACATTCCAATGTCATGGGAATTTCTCTTTTTCCATAAATTATTTCTCATAAAATAAATTTATCTAAATTAAAATATCCATTACTTCGATATGCTAGAAATTTCTCTTTGGCCATCTAAATGATGGAATTCCAAATGTCATAAGAATTCCTCTTTTGACATTTAAATATTTCTCATAGATAAATAAATTTATCTAAAAATTCATCTTTGAATTTAAATAAATTATCCCATAACTCCAATATACTAGGAATTTCTCTTTTCCCTTCCAATTGATGGAATTCCAAATGTAATAGGAATTTCTCTTTTAACATTTAATTATTTCTCATAGATAAATAAATTTATCTAAAAAAATCATCTTTAAATTTAAATGAATTATCCAATAATTCCAATATACTAGGAATTTCTCTTTTCCCATCCAATTGTTGGAATTCCAAATGTAATAGGAATTCCTCTTTTATCATTTAAACTTATCTATGCAAAAAAATAAGTTTAACTAAATTTTCTCATGAAAATTAAATAAAAATCTTCATTAATTCCTTTGCACTAGGAATTATACTTTTCTTATTTAAATATTTTAATTTCAATATGGTGGAAATTCCTCTTTCATCATAAAAATTTATCTATACAAAAAGATAAATTTAACTAAAACCTTTCTTTAATTTTTACATAAAATATACATTATATTAGTATTCCAATTTTTCCTCTTAATTCTTTGGAATACATGGATTTCCATTATCATGGGAATTACTCTTTTAACATAAAAATAAATTACTAGAATTCTCTTTTTTCTAATTTATTAATTAAGCATAAACATAAAAATCAATTTCTCCATGATTTCAGTGAGAATCATTCAATTAATCTAGGATGATAATTCCTAGAATATGGTAGGAAGTCCTCTTTTCATATTATGAATAAAAATGTTTTATGTGTTTATTTTACAGAAATTTTACCATAGCTCCGTTGCTATTAACTGATAATTCTCAATTTAATTGAAAGAATGAAGTTTAATTTTGTTAATAAGATTAGAATGACCGCTAATTGGATCATTATCCAATTATGGATTGATTCATAGTTTCTCTATGAAATAAATATCATAAAAGCATTAAAAAGCTATTGTTTTGGCCTCCAATTAGACAAGCATAGAAATTACTTTTGGATTAGAGAAATGCTTCATGAGAAGCTTCATTTGGATTGAGAATAGGTCATAGGAATGACCTTTCTTTGGGGGAGAGGGAGAAATGCTTAAAAACCATTAAAATTAAGCATAAATAAAAATTTATGTGTTTCTTTATTACAATACATCAAAGAACTTCAATAGTATTCAAAAGCCATTCAAATTAAGCTTCTCAAGCTTGAGACAGGTTGAGAAGAGAGAAACATTTAGAAATTATGAAAAAAGATTAATCCACTCTTTACCTTTTAAATTGCTTGATTCTTTGATCACAGTAGAGGCCCCCAACCAATCAATTGGTTTGGTATGATGATGGAGTCACCAAGAAATATTGAATTTGGAGAGAGGGAAGCTCCAATTTCTTCAATTTGGAGAAGATTTTTAGAGGATAGTAAAAATTATCATTATTTCAGCATAATACTGGCATAGTATATTTCTCATATTTTTTTATAAAGGCCAAGGATCTATTTATAGATGAGGGAGGCCTCTAACCAAGTCCAACTAATTTCTAGAATTTTCCAGGTTCGGTATGGTTGAATTTGGACAAGATTTGGACCTAGTTTGGTTCCCTTTTGATTTGGTTTGATCCAAGAGAGAGGAGAGATAAAAATATTAATATATTTTTGAGTTTAAAACTCCACCACACATGTGAAATAGGTGCCTCCTTGAAGGGACCCCTTTTCCTTACACATGTGTGAAAAATGAATCATGATACCCAAAATATCTCATTTTTTTAGTAACACTCATAGTTTTTTACTAATAAACCTTGTACTACATAGTCAACTCTCCATCTTATGTGGGAATTTACTCATTTTTAGGTATCTTTATTTTACAAATTGGATTTATCTTCTCCCCACACATAGATTGATCCTATTGGCCCATAGGAACCTTAATTGGACCATAATCTGAAAATTTCTGAAAATCTAGACACTTAGGCTAAGGTCCTTTATACCTATTTCCAATTAATTCCAATTGCACATTAGAAAGTTTTTTTTGAATTTCTGCTTCAAGGGAACCCATTTTAGACACTAGGAGGATTTTTATATCCAAAAATATCTCAACTTTGGACTACCTTGTTGAGAAAACGTGGTGCTCATGCTAGATCAAGTGTGTGGAGAGGAGAGACTCAAAAAGTACAAGAACAATATCTTGCTTATTAAGTTGTTTATGAATACAACTAGGCTTTGCTCACATACATAATGCCTCCTAGCTCCACCTTTAAATAGGTGAGCTAGTGGACCTCAAGTCCATTCACACTCACACCCTTCTCTCGCCCTTCTACATAACCTTAGTCTCTTAATACCCCCCCTCAATACCAACTATGAAAGAATGGAATGGGTGGTATTGGACATAGGATGCCTTTATAACATTAGGCATACAAGGCTTGGAATATAGGTGTGGTTATCTAGGATTTACAACTTTGTTCCTAGAGCCTTAGAGGCTATTACACTGATGCCATCTAAGTCTTTATTTATTGTCGATGAAGACGTACACCTCAATGATGGTGCACCCCACTCTTTGTGTTTGCTTGACTTCTTGTAGATGACATGTTCTAGACATTCATGCCATTGCTTCCACCATATGCTTTCCACCTTGACCATTCTCACACAATGATCATAATAAGCAGGCTGCCACCATTGCTTAAGTGGTTTGCTTTTAGATGGTCCTCCAACATGCTTTATGCTTCCTTGAATGCCATATATCCTCCATGGGTTATGAGGTATATTTAAATGGGGAAGGGAAAGGGAGGGTCTTACCACTTGTCTTATGGATCGGTCAAGGGCAGTGTCTACTCCACAATTACAATAGCTTTTATGCATGTTGGTTAAATGATACCCTTTAGGGTTTGAAGTTACGAGCTTAATGAGTAATTGGTTGAGGTAAATACTCAAAAAAATAAGGTTTATCATCTTTGACTCAAGAAGGCGAGGACATGGCTCATAATGTTGCCAATGCCTCTTACAAAAAGTAATGCCAAAAGATGCTTAAAATCATGACAACCAATAAGGTAGAGTTCTTAGGGATGCTATGCTCAACCTTACAACTCATCTTAGAGGATGAAATTGCAGAATATGCAGCGGAATGAAATGCCTTGGGCTTGGGAAACGAGAGCATACGGCTTATTACATGCCTATGCCTCTTACAAACAAGAGCCTCAACAACATTATAAATGAACACTTAGTTAGTGTTCAAGTTTAAACAACTCAAGTATTGAGTTTGTTGATGAAAAAACCAGAGATCTTCAACCTCTTTGACTCATGAGATGAAGACAATTGGTTCATGGTTGCACCATTTCTCCTTGGAAGAAGCGGTTGATGATGAAGACTTGTAATGTGGCACTTATGGTGTGTGCCCGACCTCCATGTTGATGAAGAAGAGCCTTCTTAATGTAAATGACCTTCTCCTTTGATGGTTAAGACCACCTTAGTGTTAAGCAACACTTTGGTTGATGATTAATATCACCATTAGTCTGTATAAAATATAATTAGTGCTAAAAAGCAAATTTTTAGTGTAAAATAACACTTATTTTGGTGAATAACTCACCATTAGTGTTTAATAACACTATTAGTGTTTAAGAACACTTTATAATAACCTCCCTTTGCTGGATTAATAGCTTAATTAGTGTTAAACAACATAATTAGTGCTTAAAAGCACACTTTGAAAGCTTTGAAGGCTTGAAAGTTGATGTTGATGTTGAAGCTTGACGGGAATGAGATTTATGAATATCTCATGTGGTTGGAATCTCTTCAACATCAAGAGAAAAACTCAGCAACAACATTTACTTCATCACTTGATTGATTAGAGCAAAGGAGGTGATGATATGAGCAAGAAAAAACATAAAAAATGAAGCTTTAATGGAAGCTTGAAGGTGAAGAAGAAGGGGCGCCTGGTCTTTTGCTTCCAGCCGGCGCATCCGTGGACGGTTGAAGCTCAAATTAGAGCTGTGACATCTCCACTCATTGGGCTACCATAGCCCTCAAAGCCCATCCCTAATGGTGGTCTACAGTGTAAGATTCCTCCCCAGCCTCTCAAAATGTCCAGCATCTTCCCCTGTAATCAATCCCTCTTCAGAAATATAAAAGACTTGTTTCTAACTGTTTTAACCTAGAGAGAGAAAATATTCTAGAGAGAGAATATTCAAATTTTTAATATTTTTGGATAGAAAATTATCTCATCTTATTAAAATAAGTTTCCCTGAAACAGAAATTCAAAAAGAACTTTCCAATGTGCAATTGGAATTAATTGGAAATGGGTATAAAGGACCTTAGCCTAAGGGTCTAGATTTTCAGAAATTTTTGGATTATGGTCCAATTAAGGTTCCTATGGGCCAATAGCATCAATCCATGTGTAGGGAGGAGATAAATCCAATTTGTAAAAGAAGATACCCAAAAATGAGTAAATGCTCACATAAGATGAAGAGTTGAAAATGTACAAGGTTTATTAGTAAAAAACTATGAGCAATATTAAAAAAATGAGATATTTTGGGTATCCAAAAATGAGTAAATGCTCACATAAGATGAAGAGTTGAAAATGTACAAGGTTTATTAGTAAAAAACTATGAGCAATATTAAAATGATTCCATTATGACACATATGTAAGGAAGGGGAGTTCTTTAAAGGAGGTGCATATTTCACATAAGATGAAGAGTTGAAAATGTACAAGGTTTATTAGTAAAAAACTATGAGAAATATTAAAATGATTCCATTATAACACATATGTAAGGAAGGGGAGTTCTTTAAAGGAGGTGCATATTTCACATAAGATGAAGAGTTGAAAATGTACAAGGTTTATTAGTAAAAAACTATGAGCAATATTAATATGATTCCATTATGACACATATGTAAGGAAAGGGAGTTCTTTAAAGGAGGTGCATATTTCACATGCTTGAATGAGTTTTAAACTCATAAAAATTGAGATATTTCATCTCTCCTCTCTCCTCATTTAAGTCTAGTTCCAAAAAGTTAGCTTAACTGACCTAAAAATGGTCAAATATTGACCAAACTGATTTAGAAAATTCTAGAATCAGTTTGTTTGGTTAGGAGCTCAATTTTTCCTATAAATAGAAGCCTCCCCCTTGTTGAAAAATATATAGTGTTTATGCATCGTTACTCTACTCCACCTAAGCCAAGAACTGTGAATTCATTTAATAATTCACTAGTTTTTGGAGCTTCCCTCTTTCTTCAATCCCCATTAGTGGCTCCATCAACATACTTAACCAATTGATTGGTTGGGAGCCTCTACCGTGAACAAAGAATCAAGCAAGTTGTAAGGTAATTAGTGAATATTGATCTTTCTATAATTTCTCAATGTTTCTCTCTTCTCAACCCCTCTCAAGCTTGAGAAGTTTAATTGGTATGTTTTTTTTAATGCTATTGAAGTTTGAATAGTAGTGAAGAGTTACATAATTTAATAAATGCTATTGAAGTTAAATTTCATTTATGTTTAAATTCTAATGATTTTTATGTAAATTCTCTCTCTCACTCAAGAAATGGTTATACTCATGACCCGTTCTCAATCCAAATCAAGCTTTTCATAAAGCTTTTCCTTAACCCAAGATTAAGCTATGCTTGAGGTCAAATTAATGGCTTTTTTCTATGCTTTTAGTTTATGTATATTGATGATTCAATCCATTATGGATTAATAATCCAATTAGAGATCATTTTAATTATTTCCTTAATGATAAGCATTATCTCTTAGAAAAATTGAGATTTATCAGTCATAGCAGCCGAGCTATGGCAAAATTTTTATAAAAATTATGCATAAAATAATTTCATTCAAAGCATAAAAAGAGGACTTCCTACCATATTCTAGGAATTATCATCCTAGATTAATTGAAAGAATTTCATTACAATCATGGAGAAATTGAATTTTAATATCATGCATAAAGGATAAGTTTTTATATCAAAAATGTTATTTTTATCATTTTTAATTTTCATGCATAGAAGTATGCATAAAAGAAAAATTTTTATATCAAAAGTGTTACTTTTATCATTTTTAATTTTTATGCATAGAAGTATGCATAAAAGAAAATTCTTATATCAAAAGTGTTACTTTTATCATTTTTAATTTTCATGCATAGAAGTATGCATAAAGGAAAATTTTTTATATCAAAAGTGTTACTTTTATCATTCTTAATTTTCATGCATAGAAGTATGCATAAAAGAAAATTTTTATATCAAAAGTGTTACTTTTATCATTTTTAATTTTCATGCATAGAAGTATGCATAAAGGAAAATTTTTTATATCAAAAGTGTTGCTTTTATCATTTTTAATTTTCATGCATAGAAGTATGCATAAAGGAAAAAATTTTATATCAAAAGTGTTACTTTTATCATATTGGATTTCATGCATAGAGGTATGCATAAAAGTTGATTATTTTATTATAAAAGTGTGACTTTTATCATAATTGAATTTCATGCATAGAGGTATGCATAAAAGTTGATTATTTTATTGTAAGAGTGTTACTTTTATCATATTGGATTTCATGCATATAGGTATGCATAAAAGATATTCTTTTTATGCTAAAGTGTGATTTTCCTCATAAATGGATTTTATGCTTAACTTAGATGCATAAGAGAAATTCTTTTATTCTAAAAGTGTAATTTCCTACCAAATTGAATTTATGCATAAGAAGATGCATAAAAGATTGATTTTAATTCCGAAAGTGTTAGTCTCCTTAAATGGAATTTATGTATAAATAAATGTGTAGAGAAATCTTATATCAAATATAAGAATTCTCTTATTTAAGAAAAAAAAAAAGAGATATGAAATGTGATAAGATGTGATAAGAGGTGTATGAGATGTGATAAGAATTGATAAGATGCGTATGGAAAGTGATAGGATGTGATAAGAGGTGTATGAGATGTGATAAGAATTGATAAGATGCGTATGGAAAGTGATAGGATGTGATAAGAGGTGTATGAGATGTGATAAGAATTGATAAGATGCGTATGGAAAGTGATAGGATGTGATAAGAGGTGTATGAGATGTAAAAAGATGTGATAAGATGTGTATGAGATGTGATAAGATTTGATAAGATGCGTATGAAAAGTGATAGGATGTGATAAGAGGTGTATGAGATGTAAAAAGATGTGATAAGATGTGTATGAGATGTGATAGAATGTGTTAAGGTGAGTTAGGATGTGTTAAGATGTATATGGGATGTGTTAGGACGAGAATGGATGTAATATGGTTGTATGAATGTGATGTGGATGTATACATGTAGATGTATATGTATGAATGTGAATGTTGATGTGGATGTGGATGTATGGATGTAGATACGGATGTGTATGTATGTATGTGAATGTGTATGTATGAATGAGGATGTAAAAATGGACGTATGTATATAGATGTGGATGTATAGATGTATGTATGTAGATGTGGATGTATGTATGTAGATGTGGATGTATGGATGTGATTGTGAATGAAGAGGTGGATGTGAATGTATGGATGTAGATACGGATGTGGATGTATGTATGTGAATGTGGATGTATGAATGAGGATGTGAAAATGGATGTATGCACGTGAATGTAGATGTATGAATATGAATGTGGATGTGTGGATGTGGAAATGGAGGTATGGATATATGAATGTAGATGTGAATGTATGCATGTAGATGCGTATGTATGAATGTGAAATTGGATGAATGATGTGGATGTACGAACATGGATATGTATGTAGAATAATGAATATGAAGATGTATGTGAGATAATGTAGTCTATATGAGTGAATGGATGAGAACGAGTACACACTGAATGGAATGTGGAATAAGTAATGTGGTCCGAGAGTGGATAATATGGAAAGACAAGAGTTCGTTATAGAAACTGTATTTGTGACTGTTTGTAAATGACTGTTTTATGTCAAGAATGCTGGAGAAGCATTTTGACCGTCTTGAGGATTAAGGTCATGAAGACTGAACTGATAAAGTTGCAACTGCTGACGGAGAGTCAATGGAGGACGTCTCGCGTAGCAAGGTCGATCGAGGTCTTGACCAGCCTCGGCTCGATTTAAATGGTGAGCTTCTGGTACGGTGGATGAGGGACCAAGGAAGCGGCCTATGAGTGAAGCGCTAGGTCACCTGCGAAGGATCCTAGAGGGTGCTGACCATACGGTGCTCGGGCTCTGGGTCGCCGAAGATACCCACACGTGCGTCGTGGAAGATATTGGAACAAGGAGAAAGAGTTGTTTTCTGAAACCGGGCATGGATCTGGTTGATTGGCCTTGCTGGTCCTCAACGGATGAGTCCATGGCTCTTTTATATGGATCTGTGGGTTGATCTTGCTGATCTTCCACGGAGATTCCATTCTATTATATGAATATATTGCCGGTTACTATGAGCTAGGAACTATGGAAAAGGCCCCTGAGAGAACAGGTTGTGAGCGTTCTGGTTGCCAATGATGCCATAAGTATACCGATGAAAGAATGACTGGAAATAAGGATTCAACTAGAGACTTTGAGGATTGTCATCAGTGACATAATGGTTTTATTAAAGGATTGTTTTAAAGCTAGTTGATGCTAAGAAAAAGGCAATTTCATATTGGGTGTGTAAGTGGTATGACTAGTTTTATGTTTGCATGAACTTCCGGCTAGGGGGCCTTGGAACTCTTTTCCTTGGTACCCGGGACAAAACCTAACCAAATTCCAAAGTGGATCCCATCACTATAGTGGTTGGGTGGTTGGCTAACCCATGGGATCGGATGGGGTTAGGCTGGACTGATGGATCCGTAAATCGAGATTTAATTTCTATTATTACGATAGATGAAGTAAATCCCGGATAGAAATTGTTCTATGGATAGGAATCAACGGCTGTGCCTCTTGATGGGGAAAAAAGCGTTGATCCCAATGATCCAAGTGCAAGTTTCTTCCTTGATTTGACCAAGTACCATTAAAGGTGCAGTCAGATCAGTTGATCCGTAATGATCTTGACTACGTTAGAGTAAAGAGTTATCCTGGTGGAATCGCCCGTGCTTTCCGGATAAGGGAAGTTTTTCCGGGTTCGGTTTTGGAAAAACCGACAGATTAGTCTTTTGTCCGGATATCCGTGGACGAGGCCCCGAGTGTGGGACCCTGCCTCACGCAAGAAGTGCTCCTTCCGCTGCTAGTACCCCGAATCCGTTGCGCGGTGGGAACAGGGATCTCACAGTTGGTATCAGAGCAGGTTTTGAAAGCTAATAAAGATAATTAAATTCTTATCTGAAATTGGTAATAAGAATTCAGAAACAGCATTTTCATAATGTATTTTCATTCCGTAAGCTTCTTTAATGAAGAAATTTTAATCAAAGAAATTATTTTTATAGATGGAAGTTCCACATTTATCTGGTATTCCTGACCTCACCCAGTCTCAAGATATGATTGCATTTGCCTTCGAGCATCTCATCTCTTCCGCTTCAACACGAACAAGCCGAGCAAGACTCGCACGCCATTTTGAGGAATTATATTTTCCTAACCCAGTGGAGAGACAACAGCATAAGTGGGTTGCAGGGCTATATATCCACGCCTCTTATAACCGGCGTGCAATGCTGAGGCAAAACCTCTCATTGGCCATGATTTTGATAAAGCTGAAAATGACGCGTGGTGTCATTCTATATCTTTCAACGCCTCAAAATTTTAGACGTGCTTGCCGAGTTTATAGACTCCTTAGTCGATTTATCCCTAAGGAGAAAATAATAGCTCCCTTCGCAGTTAGAGAACTTATGTAACAGCACATGACTATGGCCCAGTACGGTCCTCTTATATGTCTTTCGAGGAGATTTTGAACTCAGAGCCGAGTTGCTCTATGTATATATTGAAACTTTTATATAAATAAAGAAACGTTTTCCGGTTAAAAAATTCATGTTGAATAAATGATTGTTTATGGCGAACGATCTACTGCTGATAAAGAAAAAAAAATCTGTTATTATCGGACATATGTCATAGATCTCCAATAAGATCAACTGAGGAGCCAATTATGTCAAAAGTTTATCAAGACGCACAAAAAGGTTGTAATTGTTTGATATAATTCATACAAATTGTTAATTCAAATTGAAATTCGTAAATTAGTAATTGGGTCTTCAATTGGAAGTACCGCAATTGTATGGAACCCTGACTTGCTTGAGACCTAGACATGATGGTATTTACCTTATAGTTTCGAGTATCATGACTATCCGTATATACCGAGGGTATAACTGCAGCTCTTTACCGACAGTATATACGAGTAAATCTAAGACTTGAAATTATAAGCGTTAATGCTATCCAGATGATGATTTTGAATGTGTTTGATATGATTTTTAATTCTGTTTGGGAACTGATGAATTGATTTGGATTCTGATTGAAAAATGATGATCCCTGAAAATGGGTTGAAATGTAATAAGCTGAGCGAAACCACAATGTGGATGACTGGGACGAGTACCTGTAATGATAAATGATGAAAATGATTCAGCAAATCACTATGAGATTAGTGGATTGTGCTGTCAAATTGCTACTGTTAATACTTGAGACGGTAGATCAAGTTAAGGGATGACAAATTGATAACTTACTTAACTGAAATTCCCGTGTGGAGGAATGTTCAGAAGGAAATTTTTCGGTCTAATGGACCATTATCGTAGGAATGATATGATCTAAATGAATTATTATTTAATGATGAGTTCTATATAAGGAATATTTATCCCAGTATTCTGTTGGGTTGACCAGAATCTAAGGAACCCAGAATAAATTGGATCCTAAGAAAAAGAGTTGTCCTCTACTTGCGAGATGAGGACATCTCGCACCTTTTTAAGTGGGGTAGAAGTTTGTAAGATTCCTCCCCCCAACCTTCGAGGTATACAAGAGTAAGAATCTCCCTTTTTGATCTTAAAATTATTCCCTCTCTAAAATAAAAGAAAGATTCTGTTTAAAAAGGGAAGACACTTTCCCCAGAATACCTTATCTGGAGCCCACCTGTTTTAAAGATTCAAAACGATGAGTTCAGAAGTGAGAACCAGTGTTTTGGATGCCAAGGTTTTGACCATTAGTTAAAAGACTGCCCAACTCCTACCATGAAAAGGGCACAAGGAAGTCTAGAACCCAAATTCAGAGACCAATTCCTTCATACCAATCGAATCAGGATCCGTCTCGGACAAGATTGCTTAACTCCATTAACTAGGTCCGACCCATTGATTAGGGTCGAGATGACCAATCAAATGCTTGGCGACTTAGAGCAATAGATGTAGACAATTCATAAAGATATAAACGCTGCCCAGGATCGACAGAGACAATATACAGATAAGAAGAGGACAGTCAGAGAATTCAAAGAAGCAGTTATAGTCTTCATTGATTACGGACCAAAAGAATTTCTTTATCTCTAGGGGAGTATAAGTAGTTCTCCCCCAGCTATTGTGGATCAAAGAAAGTAGGTGACTTAGCCTACGAACTTCATTTATCTCCTCATCTCAAAGTTCTGAATGCCTTCTATAGAAAAATGTGCCAAACCCAAATCATGGAAAGACGGTAAAACTTCAGTGGCAAGTTACCGTTGGCTTCTAAGTTACGCTAGCTCCTTCCTTTATATAAATCGTAACTTTTACTTGTCGTTCACAGTAATCTTACTTCCATCGATCTTCTTTCTTTCTTAATCTCCTTCATGGCTTGGCAACAAGAATTAGTTTTATCCTTGATGATTTCTCACCTTCAAGACGCAAGGGGGTCTGTGAAGAAAGATTTTATAGAGCAGTATGAGCGCTCACTTTTCCCTCACTTGGGAACTTCTGTAGCGCAGACAAAATGGCGGACCTATCAAGACATAACTAGGGTAACACCCTGGGGTCAGCAGCACTTTCGTAACAATGTCTGCTTGGCCATGGTTATTGAAGCTTTGGGTTTGGGTCCCCGATACTACTGCGTCATGAGATCAAGGCATCCTGGGTTTTCTGAGCGGGTCTTCTTACTGGCGTGTTTTCTTCCTCATGAGAAGATATACCTTTACCCCGTTTTTGGTTTGCCTCTCAGAGGTCCTTTTGTTAGATCACCTCATACCACTGAGATAGGTGCGGCAATAACCAACAGAATTATTCCCATAGATGAGTTACCTTATACTTGTGCAGCTTGTGAGTGCTGCTTTTGTGATCATATGATGGACGGGCTTATGGAAGTGTAAAGAGTTCTTCTATCTTTACTGTATAAGTTCCGAGAATGAATAAAGTTTAAATCTTGTTCTTATCTTGAATCTTGCTCTCTTGAGACTTTTTTTTAAATTGGTGGTTAATCTTAATTAAAAAATTTTCTCTCAGTCTCATACTTGTGCATCTTGCAAAATTACCCCCAGTTTGCGAGATGAGAGCATCTCGCGTTTTTTAAGTGGGAGAGAATGTAAGATTCCTCCCCAGCCTCTCAAAATGTCCAGCATCTTCCCCTGTACTCAATCCCTCTTCAGAAATATAAAAGACTTGTTTCTAACTGTTTTAACCTAGAGAGAGAAAATATTCTAGAGAGAGAATATTCAAATTTTTAATATTTTTGGATAGAAAATTATCTCATCTTATTAAAATAAGTTCCCCTGAAACAGAAATTCAAAAAGAACTTTCCAATGTGCAATTGGAATTAATTAGAAATGGGTATAAAGGACCTTAGCCTAAGGGTCTAGATTTTCAGAAATTTTTGGATTATGGTCCAATTAAGGTTCCTATGGGCCAATAGCATCAATCCATGTGTAGGGAGGAGATAAATCCAATTTGTAAAAGAAGATACCCAAAAATGAGTAAATGCTCACATAAGATGAAGAGTTGAAAATGTACAAGATTTATTAGTAAAAAACTATGAGCAATATTAAAAATATGAGATATTTTGGGTATCCAAAAATGAGTAAATGCTCACATAAGATGAAGAGTTGAAAATGTACAAGGTTTATTAGTAAAAAACTATGAGCAATATTAAAATGATTCCATTATGACACATATGTAAGGAAGGGGAGTTCTTTAAAGGAGGTGCATATTTCACATAAGATGAAGAGTTGAAAATGTACAAGGTTTATTAGTAAAAAACTATGAGCAATATTAAAATGATTCCATTATGACACATATGTAAGGAAGGGGAGTTTTTTAAAGGAGATGCATATTTCACATAAGATGAAGAGTTGAAAATGTACAAGGTTTATTAGTAAAAAACTATGAGCAATATTAAAATGATTCCATTATGACACATATGTAAGGAAAGGGAGTTCTTTAAAGGAGGTGCATATTTCACATGCTTGAATGAGTTTTAAACTCATAAAAATTGAGATATTTCATCTCTCCTCTCTCCTCATTTAAGTCTAGTTCCAAAAAGTTAGCTTAACTGACCTAAAAATGGTCAAATATTGACCAAACTGATTTAGAAAATTCTAGAATCAGTTTGTTTGGTTAGGAGCTCAATTTTTCCTATAAATAGAAGCCTCCCCCTTGTTGAAAAATATATAGTGTTTATGCATGAAAGAAAGTAACTGGGGTGGGTTAGTCCCTCACCAAGGGAGTGGCTCATGAAGGAGTCACCACTTAGCATCTCACGGGAGAAGCTCACCATTGATTCTTGGAATAGATAACATTATCATGAATGAGCCATAATCCCATTTACATTGGTATTTATACTCCACCCAAGAGTTCACACCTACTTACTAGTTGTCCATGGCCTTGGGCCCATAATGCTTTCTTACAAACCATCCCTTCCCCAATGGTTTCGTCCTCGAAACCTCAAATGAATACCCCAAATTCAGAGAAGAATGTTCCATGTGGCTGAATTTACACCAACCCATATTGCTCTATCAATGCTTCATATCCCTCCAATGCTGAAATAGGTTGCCATGAAGCTTCTTCCTTAGGTAAATCCTTCCATTGAACAAGATACTCCACCAAGGTACGAGTGCGAAGTACCTTTTTCCTTGTACCCAAGATAGCTTCTGGAATGTATTCAATCATTCCCTCTTCATTCATTGGAGGTAACTCATCAACCATTTGATCGATCATACCCACATATCCTTTCAAGTGAGAGACATGAAACACATCATGAATCTTTGTTGTAGATGGAAGTAAGAGTTGATATGCAACCTCCCCAACTCTTCGTATCACTTGATAAGGACCATAATAGCGATGAGCTAGTTTGGTGTTTGTGCTTCCCTTCAAAGACGCATATCTTGACTTTGGTATTCTCAAAAGAACCCAATCTCCCAGTTTGAATTCCAATGGTCTTCGATGAACATTGGCATATTGTCTCATTTTCTCTTGTGCAACCTTCAAATTACTTTTGCATTGTTGCAACAAAGCTTGCATCCTTTCAGCTTCCTCCTTGGCATTATGGTTAGAAGTCTCATATGTACCCACCAACATAGGCAAATTGACCTTGTAACCATATAAAGCCTCAAAGGGTGACATGCCAATGCTCACATGATATGTTGAGTTGTAAGCAAACTCAGCCAAAGGTAACCAATCATCCCATGTGCTTTGAGTATCATGACAATAGTGGCGTAGATATGTTTCCACCCATTTGTTTACTCTTTCTGTTTGACCATCGGTTTCGGGATGATAGGCGGTGCTTGGAGTAAGCTTGGTTCCCATATATTCAAACAATGTTCTCCAAAAAGTGCTCATGAATTTGACATCGCGATCACTCACAATTTGTGACGGCATACCATGCAACTTGAAAACCCCATCAACAAATTGCTTGGCAACATTTTGGGCTGAATATGTGACCTTGGAAGAATGAAATGGGCCACTTTGGTCAATCTATCCACCACAACATACAAGCTGTCCCACCCTTTCTTTGTGCGCGGAAGGTTAGTAATGAAATCCATTGATATATGACTCCATTTGCCTTCGGGAATGGGCAATGACTGAAGCAAACCTCCCGGTTTATGTGTAGGATCCTTGTTCAATTGACATGACCGGCACCCACTTACATAAGCATGAATGCTCTTCCACATCCCCTTCCAAAAGAAACTTTTCCTTATTGCATCAAAGGTTTTGTAGACACCCAAATGACCAGCCATAGGAGTACAATGCATCTCTTCCATGATCTTCTTGATAAATGATGAAGTAGGAACCAAGTAGACTTTTCCTTTGTAGTAGAGGAGACCATTTTTCAGCTCATAATGGGGTAACTCTTCACATACACCTTGCTGTAATTTCTGCACTATTTGTGAGGTTTCTTCATCAAACAAGTACTCTTCTTGTATCTCCATGATCCAATCTTTATGCACCTCAGAAATAGCATACAATGAGCAGGCCCACATACGAGACAAGGAATCGGCAACCACATTTTCTTTGCCCTTTGTGTATGTGATTTCAAAATCATAGTTTTGTAGTGTTGCTACCCACCTTCTTTGCTTAGGAGACAAATTGGGTTGTGTGAGGAAATACTTCAGCACCCTATGATCACTTCTCACATAAAAATGACTCCCATATAAGTAATGGTGCCATTTCTTGATAGCATGGAGTATAGCAATCATCTCTTGCTCATACACATGGAGTTCTCTTTCTTTGTCATTCAGCTTTCTACTTTCATAAGCAATGACTCCATGGTCTTGGTAAGGTACCGCACCAATCCCTCTTCCACTTGCATCCGCCCTTATTGTGAAAGGTTTGGTGAAGTTTGGACATACCAAAATAGGTGCTGATGTGAGCATCTTCTTCATATCTTCAAAGCTTTTGTTGGCAATGGCATCCCAAAAGAAGGTTTCCTTCTTCAATTTATCCGTCATTGGGGCTGCAATTTCTGCATAGTGGGCAATAAAGCGCCTATAGAATGAAGATAACCCCAAAAATCCCCTCAATTGAGTAGTGTTTGAAGGAACCGGCCAATTCCTAATACATTCCACTTTCTTTGGATCCACACAAATGCCATCCTTGCTCACAATGTGACCCAAATATTCCACCTCATGTGCCATGAAGGTACATTTTGTCTCCTTAACATACAACTTGTTTTGCCTCAAGACCTCCAAAACCTCTTTCACGTGCTTCAAATGCACTTCCTCATCTTTGCTATAGATAAGTATGTCGTCGAAAAAGACCAATACAAACTTGTAGAGGAAAGGTTGAAGCACTTTGTTCATCAATGCTTGAAAAGTTGCCGGTGCATTGCATAATCCAAACGGCATGACCATGAATTGGTAAAGACCCCTTTCTGTACGAAATGCTGTTTTGAACTCATCACCACTTTTCATCCTTATTTGATGGTATCCGGAACGCAAATCAATCTTTGAAAAGCATGTGGCACCCTTCAACTCATCCAAAAGATCATCCACCCTTGGTATTGGAAATCGATTTTTGATGGTGATCTTATTCAAATCACGGTAATCAATGCACATGCGAAAAGTACCATCCTTTTTCTTCACAAGTAGCACCGGAGAAGCAAAAGGAGATTGACTTGGTTCAACCCATCCCATGTCAATGAGTTCTTTGACTTGCTTTGCCACCTCTTCCTTTTCAACCTTTGACAAACGATAGGGAGGCTTGTTGATTGGTTTGGCATTTGGTTCCAAATCAATAGCATGATCAACACTCCTCTTTGGCGGCATTGATTTTGGCATGGTAAACACATCTTCATAATCCTTGAGTAGCTTAACCATGTCCACATTTTCGATGCAATCCTTTTTGCTATTATCTTCCTCTTTGCAAAGCTGTAGTACATAAACATAGCCCTCTTTCTTGAACTCTTTCTTCATTTGAGTAGCATTGATCATGAAGAGCTTGGACCCTTGCATTCCATTCAATGTAATAACCCTTCCATGATGCACAAAACTCATGAAACTTTTCTGTAAGTTCATGGTAAAAGAGTTCAAAGTGGACAGCCAATCACATCCAAGTACTATGTCAATTGGTCCCAACTCAATCACCAAAAGATCAACTTTGCAAGAGTAGTTCTTGGACAACTCCAATTCTGTACTTTGACACTTCATATTGCAACTCATTGAATCACCATTGGCCACTTGCACCATGTGCTTGTTTGGTAAAGAAGTTGGTTGCATTTTGAGAGTGTTCAAAGACCTTTTATTGACAAAACTATGCGTGCTTCCAGTATCAATGAGTGCATATGCTGTTCTCCCATTCACCTTGATCTTCAATCTCAATGTGTTGGCACCCTTACTTCCCACATAAGCATCATGAGAGATTGTACACAAGGTAGTATGTGCACTATTGTCTTCATCCCACACGCATAGAGGCATCCCATCATCCATTTTGTCATGAGCAAACTTTAGTTTCCCACCCGGATCAAAAGGAAACTCGGGATTTTCTTCATCAAAACCATCATCATGAGAACCTCCACCCTCATGAGGATCTCCCCATCCTAAGGCATCATTGCATTCAAGGAATTCCTCCTCCTCATGATTAGCATTGTCCTCAGTGATAATGTAGCTTATGGACATATCCTTGGATTTGCATACTTTGAAGTGATCCTTGTTCCATTTTTCTCCACATTTGAAACATAGACCTTTGAGCCTCATTTCATGCAAACGGTCCTCCTTGATAACCTTGCTTTTTGAACCCCCATTTGCTGGCTTGGACTCATTGTATGTAGCTTTGTTGGACATAAATGGTGGTTTAAATGGAAGTCTATTAGACCCTCTACCATACACGGTAGGAAATCTTGGAAGGTTAGGTCTTGTGTTTGCATGAGAACCCATTTCAGTCCTTGTGATCACTTCCCCTTTGATATTTCCTTTGCTAGCCCACTTTGTCAAGTACTTTTCTTCATGAATTTCTGCAAGCATCATTGCCTTCTTCAAAGTGGCGGGTTCATGAGACTTGACATCACCACCAATAGGAGCTTTCAAGCCCCTTATATACTTAACAACAAGATAATGCTCATCAAAGTCGTCCAAGTATAATAGAAGCTTTAGAAACTTATGAGAATATTCCTTCACGGTAGTGATTTGCTCTAGCTTGTCCCATTCCACAATGTGATTGTCCCTTTGCATGCGAGAAGTAAACTCTTCTGCCATGTCATTCTTGAATTCTTCCCAAGTAGTGATGACATAACCATGAGATTGCTTCCTCCTCCACCAAGTGTGAGCAAAACCTTCAAGATGAAGTGAGGCAAAGTAGACTTTGGCAATCTCGCTCCTTGGGCTGATTTCGAAGTAGAGATCCATCTTGTTTGCCCACTCTTCAAAGTCTTCGATAGAATTTGATTCTCCTTTGAACTTATTAAATATGATTTTGTCCTTCACAGCATTGTTAAAATCACCATGCATTCTTGAACCCCTCTGCCGTGCTCTTGGATCATCAAATCCTCTTCCTTCACCCAAGTGTCTATGCATTTGCTCATCTTCCAATTGCCAATCACCTGCATCTTTAAATCCCTTCTGTTCATACCCTCTTCTTGCATCTTGCATAAAGGATGAAGTTCTTGGAATACTGGCATTGGATCTCTCATAAGAAGCATCACCCAAAGGTCTCTTGCCCTTGTCCATGTAAGAAGAATGTGGCATCATTTGAGGTGGCATCATTTGTCTTACTTTGTTCTCTTCTGGCATAGAAGGCTTTCCATCATGTTTGGCATCATAATGTACACCATCCATTGCATTCATATCGGCTTCTTGGTTGAGCTTGAGAGGAGCCAATGCACTAATGGCTTTCTCCAAGTCTTTTAACCCTCTTTGCATCACGTCATCCAGGTAGTGGTGTCGCTTGTCGAACCGTTCCATGAGGTGTTCACCAAATTGTTGTTGCCGATTTGTTTGGTTATTTTCAATCCTTTGAAACATACTCTCCATAGCCATTAACATCATGTCCACTGTTAGCGGAGTAGTTCCCAAAGATTGAGGCATTTCCATTGGCTGAGATTCATCTGGAGATGGTGCTTTTATGGTTGAACTTTCTTCATTCCTCGTTGATGAACTCGTTGCCATCATTGCTTCCGGTTGTCTTTGATCATTTTCATTCCGGGCTCCCTTGTTTTGACCTCCTCTAGTCATTTCCATGCGCTTAATTGATCCCCCTTTGCAAAGACCACTTACTTGATTTTTTTTTTCTCTATTCAAACGGTATCCAATTTGGGTGATCTTTATATCAACGCGAAGCTCTCGATGAGACGAATAAGAATCCCCAAAAACAGATCTGAAAAAGTCAACAGCCTTTGACCAGTCAACTATACCGGCTGAAAGTCAACTCTTGATGTTAACCGCTCAATTCTTATCCGATTTGGGTGATCTTTATATCGATGCGAAGCTCTTGACGAGATGAGTAAGGATCCCCAAAAATAGATTTGAAAAAGTCAACAGCCTTTGACCAGTCAACTATTCTAGGTGAAAGTCAACTCTTGACTTTGACCGCTCAATACTACTCCGATTTGAGTGATCTTTAGCTTGTTTGAAAGAGGTTTTCGGGTAGATTGAAGGGCTTTCAGGACAGATTTGAAAAGCTTTTGAAAAACCCTAGAAATTCAAGGATTTGTCCTGGCTGCAAGTAGGCAAATTTTGCAAAAATTTTGCCATAGTCTCCCCTCTTTTTGCACCAAATCTCAATCGAATCAAAGCATCTCAATCAAGTATTAAAATCCTTATGCATTTGACCACTGTAAGCAAATCAATCCTCAATCATTTTTCCATCTGAGCATGTGACCTTATGGCATCAATTTTGTCCTTTTGCATAAGAAGTCGATGTAGAGGATTTGCTTGTTTGCTCAAGTCGAATGAAGTGGTCGATGAAGCGCGTCGATGCTTGCCGATCTCCCGGCCAAGCACTTCTCACCCCTTCACCAAGGTGAAGGTTGAGGCCATTTCTTTACCACCAAGTACCTAATCCTCTTCCTTACCGCGTTACCCGGCACTAACGGCAAGGAAGATTCAAGACATTCTCCCCTTGGCCTCTCCTCCAAATGCCAAGGTACCCTTACTTCATTCTAGATTCTAGGAATAAAGTGGGGTACAATCGTGAGTGGAATGTGGTTACAAGCTCAAATGAATGAGTAGAGTTGACTTACAATTGATTTATAGCATGACTCATGCTCATTCATATCATAATACATGGTTCATAGTGCTTCCTTCATCACATCCACTCATGGCAATGTCAATACATTTCCACATACATCAACAACATCCAAGTGTTATGAAGCGGTGTACTCGGGTCGCGTTCTGGGCGCGAGTTCCCGCTCGGGACTAGAAAATCCAGTACAAAAGTGAAAACAGAGAGCACTTGCTGAATCCTGCACCTCAAGACCTATAGCTCGTCTCGAAGAGGACGACGAGCCGGTCGTTTTGAGTACTAGAACTCTAAAAACGGAGTTCGTATGAGAGAGTTATGACCAAAAACGTGCAACCGGCAATGGAAAACGGTGTCACCAAAAAGCAGGCTTCCAACCCAATACATTTTATTCAATCCCCCAAATGTGCCCAAAGCTATGCTCACTTATGCCAATATGCAAGGCATAGCATTGAATGGCTATGTGTAGCATTCAAGCATTCATAATGCATAAAGAGCAGCATGAATGGCCATGATTAAAGTCCAATTTCTGAAAATGGGGGTTTTATGTGTAATAAAACCCTAATTCACTCCATAGCTTGAAATAATGCTTCAAAATTGTAAGGAAGTGATGGAGCAACTCACCAATGTCACCCGGGAAGCCTTAATGCTTGAATTTGTTGAAGGAGATGAAGATTAGGGTCACTTTGGTGAAAAACGTGGGCAGCTTTGGTAGTGATTTTCAGCCACATTGGGAGCCCCATTGCTCATGGAAAATAGGTGAAATACTTCATAAAACATTGCTAGATACATGAGAGACTCAATGCCCTTTGCTCATGTTGAGATTCCATGGCTAGGGTTTGCAAGAAAGCTCCCAAACAAAAAACGTTTTTGATTAACAACTGCTAATCAAGATTAGAAATTTTTCCCAATTTGGTCCACTCATTCCAAAAAAAAATAGGTCCATGTGCTCAGATTTGAACCACAAACTCTACCTTAGCCATATCCCCTTCCCCCATGAATCAAATGAAGCAGAAATTTCACGAAATGAGAAGAAGAAAAGAAAAATTAAAAATCATGGATCAAAAGCCATGCTCTGATACCAATGAAAGAAAGTAACTGGGGTGGGTTAGTCCCTCACCAAGGGAGTGGCTCATGAAGGAGTCACCACTTAGCATCTCACGGGAGAAGCTCACCATTGATTCTTGGAATAGATAACATTATCATGAATGAGCCATAATCCCATTTACATTGGTATTTATACTCCACCCAAGAGTTCACACCTACTTACTAGTTGTCCATGGCCTTGGGCCCATAATACTTTCTTACAATGCATCGTTACTCTACTCCACCTAAGCCAAGAACTGTGAATTCATTTAATAATTCACTAGTTTTTGGAGCTTCCCTCTTTCTTCAATCCCCATTAGTGGCTCCATCAACATACTTAACCAATTGATTGGTTGGGGGCCTCTACCGCGTGAACAAAGAATCAAGCAAGTTGTAAGGTAATTAGTGAATATTGATCTTTCTATAATTTCTCAATGTTTCTCTCTTCTCAACCCCTCTCAAGCTTGAGAAGTTTAATTGGTATGTTTTTTTTAATGCTATTGAAGTTTGAATAGTAGTGAAGAGTTACATAATTTAATAAATGCTATTGAAGTTAATTTTCATTTATGTTTAAATTCTAATGATTTTTATGTAAATTCTCTCTCTCACTCAAGAAATGGTCATACTCATGACCCGTTCTCAATCCAAATCAAGCTTTTCATAAAGCTTTTCCTTAACCCAAGATTAAGCTATGCTTGAGGTCAAATTAATGGCTTTTTTCTATGCTTTTAGTTTATGTATATTGATGATTCAATCCATAATGGATTAATAATCCAATTAGAGATCATTTTAATTATTTCCTTAATGATAAGCATTATCTCTTAGAAAAATTGAGATTTATCAGTCATAGCAGCGGAGCTATGGCAAAATTTTTATAAAAAATATGCATAAAATAATTTCATTCAAAGCATAAAAAGAGGACTTCCTACCATATTCTAGGAATTATCATCCTAGATTAATTGAAAGAATTTCATTACAATCATGGAGAAATTGAATTTTAATATCATGCATAAAGGATAAATTTTTATATCAAAAGTGTTACTTTTATCATTTTTAATTTTCATGCATAGAAGTATGCATAAAGGAAAAAATTTTATATCAAAAGTGTTACTTTTATCATTTTTAATTTTCATGCATAGAAGTATGCATAAAAGAAAATTCTTATATCAAAAGTGTTACTTTTATCATTTTTAATTTTCATGCATAGAAGTATGCATAAAGGAAAATTTTTTATATCAAAAGTGTTACTTTTATCATTTTTAATTTTCATGCATAGAAGTATGCATAAAAGAAAATTTTTATATCAAAAGTGTTACTTTTATCATTTTTAATTTTCATGCATAGAAGTATGCATAAAGGAAAATTTTTTATATCAAAAGTGTTGCTTTTATCATTTTTAATTTTCATGCATAGAAGTATGCATAAAGGAAAAAATTTTATATCAAAAGTGTTACTTTTATCATATTGGATTTCATGCATAGAGGTATGCATAAAAGTTGATTATTTTATTATAAAAGTGTGACTTTTATCATAATTGAATTTCATGCATAGAGGTATGCATAAAAGTTGATTATTTTATTGTAAGAGTGTTACTTTTATCATATTGGATTTCATGCATATAGGTATGCATAAAAGATATTCTTTTTATGCTAAAAGTGTGATTTTCCTCATAAATGGATTTTATGCTTAACTTAGATGCATAAGAGAAATTCTTTTATTCTAAAAGTGTAATTTCCTACCAAATTGAATTTATGCATAAGAAGATGCATAAAAGATTGATTTTAATTCCGAAAGTGTTAGTCTCCTTAAATGGAATTTATGTATAAATAAATGTGTAGAGAAATCTTATATCAAATATAAGAATTCTCTTATTTAAGAAAAAAAAAAAGAGATATGAAATGTGATAAGATGTGATAAGAGGTGTATGAGATGTGATAAGAATTGATAAGATGCGTATGGAAAGTGATAGGATGTGATAAGAGGTGTATGAGATGTGATAAGAATTGATAAGATGTGTATGAAAAGTGATAGGATGTGATAAGAGGTGTATGAGATGTGATAAGAATTGATAAGATGCGTATGGAAAGTGATAGGGTGTGATAAGAGGTGTATGAGATGTAAAAAGATGTTATAAGATGTGTATGAGATGTGATAAGATTTGATAAGATGCGTATGAAAAGTGATAGGATGTGATAAGAGGTGTATGAGATGTAAAAAGATGTGATAAGATGTGTATGAGATGTGATAGAATGTGTTAAGATGAGTTAGGATGTGTTAAGATGTATATGGGATGTGTTAGGATGAGAATGGATGTAATATGGTTGTATGAATGTGATGTGGATGTATACATGTAGATGTATATGTATGAATGTGAATGTTGATGTGGATGTGGATGTATGGATGTAGATACGGATGTGTATGTATGTATGTGGATGTGTATGTATGAATGAGGATGTAAAAATGGACGTATGTATATAGATGTGGATGTATAGATGTATGTATGTAGATGTGGATGTATGTATGTAGATGTGGATGTATGGATGTGATTGTGAATGAAGAGGTGGATGTGAATGTATGGATGTAGATACGGATGTGGATGTATGTATGTGAATGTGGATGTATGAATGAGGATGTGAAAATGGATGTATGCACGTGAATGTAGATGTATGAATATGAATGTGGATGTGTGGATGTGGAAATGGAGGTATGGATGTATGAATGTAGATGTGAATGTATGCATGTAGATGCGTATGTATGAATGTGAAATTGGATGAATGATGTGGACGTACGAACATGGATATGTATGTAGAATAATGAATATGAAGATGTATGTGAGATAATGTAGTCTATATGAGTGAATGGATGAGAACGAGTACACACTGAATGGAATGTGGAATAAGTAATGTGGTCCGAGAGTGGATAATATGGAAAGACAAGAGTTCGTTATAGAAACTGTATTTGTGACTGTTTGTAAATGACTGTTTTATGTCAAGAATGCTGGAGAAGCATTTTGACCGTCTTGAGGATTAAGGTCATGAAGACTGAACTGATAAAGTTGCAACTGCTGACGGAGAGTCAATGGAGGACGTCTCGCGTAGCAAGGTCGATCGAGGTCTTGACCAGCCTCGGCTCGATTTAAATGGTGAGCTTCCGGTACGGTGGATGAGGGACCAAGGAAGCGGCCTATGAGTGAAGCGCTAGGTCACCTGCAAAGGATCCTAGAGGGTGCTGACCATACGGTGCTCGGGCTCTGGGTCGCCAAAGATACCCACACGTGCGTCGTGGAAGATATTGGAACAAGGAGAAAGAGTTGTTTTCTGAAACCGGGCATGGATCTGGTTGATTGGCCTTGCTGGTCCTCAACGGATGAGTCCATGGCTCTTTTATATGGATCTGTGGGTTGATCTTGCTGATCTTCCACGGAGATTCCATTCTATTATATGAATATATTGCCGGTAACTATGAGCTAGGAACTATGGAAAAGGCCCCTGAGAGAACAGGTGGTGAGCGTTCTGGTTGCCAATGATGCCATAAGTATACCGATGAAAGAATGACTGGAAATAAGGATTCAACTAGAGACTTTGAGGATTGTCATCAGTGACATAATGGTTTTATTAAAGGATTGTTTTAAAGCTAGTTGATGCTAAGAAAAAGGCAATTTCATATTGGGTGTGTAAGTGGTATGACTAGTTTTATGTTTGCATGAACTTCCGGCTAGGGGGCCTTGGAACTCTTTTCCTTGGTACCCGGGACAAAACCTAACCAAATTCCAAAGTGGATCCCATCACTACAGTGGTTGGGTGGTTGGCTAACCCATGGGATCGGATGGGGTTAGGCTGGACTGATGGATCCGTAAATCGAGATTTAATTTCTATTATTACGATAGATGAAGTAAATCTCGGATAGAAATTGTTCTATGGATAGGAATCAACGGCTGTGCCTCTTGATGGGGAAAAAAGCATTGATCCCAATGATCCAAGTGCAAGTTTCTTCCTTGATTTGACCAAGTACCGTTAAAGGTGCAGTCAGATCAGTTGATCCGTAATGATCTTGACTACGTTAGAGTAAAGAGTTATCCTGGTGGAATCGCCCGTGCTTTCCGGATAAGGGAAGTTTTTCCGGGTTCG
The DNA here is from genome assembly GCF_041138505.1 of Cibotium barometz. Classification (NCBI taxonomy): domain Eukaryota; kingdom Viridiplantae; phylum Streptophyta; class Polypodiopsida; order Cyatheales; family Cibotiaceae; genus Cibotium; species Cibotium barometz. Next base: position 63,261,908 of record NC_141051.1, read on the forward strand.
GTTTTGGAAAAACCGACAGATTAGTCTTTTGTCCGGATATCCGTGGACGAGGCCCCGAGTGTGGGACCCTGCCTCGCGCAAGAAGTGCTACTTCCGCTGCTAGTACCCCGAATCCGTTGCGCGGTGGGAACAGGGATCTCACATACAGGCACCGAGTTTGTGTACGACCAGCATTGCAGCAGCAGCAGCTGGCGGTCACTCCGACGGCAATGCCGCGATGAATATGAGATGAGTCACCAAATTGACCATACGAATTGGTTCACCCGACCGCAGCTCCTCTACATCTCCCATGTTAAAATCTCAGAGAGATTTTGCCTCTACCGACTGCTGGAAGGCCTCCAATGGAAGAGGGTTGAGCTCCACACAAGAAAGATAAGGAAAAATTGGAGATATTTGACCTATTCTACACCACAAGTGGTTCAAATCACCTAAGCTCTAATACCATGTTGAGAAAATGTGGTGCTCATGCTAGATCAAGTGTGTGGAGAGGAGAGACTCAAAAAATACAAGAACAATATCTTGCTTATTAAGTTGTTTATGAATACAACTAGGCTTTGCTCACATACATAATGCCTCCTAGCTCCACCTTTAAATAGGTGAGCTAGTGGACCTCAAGTCCATTCACACTCACACCCTTCTCTCACCCTTCTACATAACCTTAGTCTCTTAATATACTTCCCTCTAGACATTTTCTCTCTCTAGTTCAAAATAGGGTAAAACAAAATCTTTCTTTTATTTCAGAGAGGGGAATAATTATAAGATCAGAAAGGGAGGTTCTTACTCCTGTATACCTCAAAAGTGGGGGGGAGGAATCTTACAATGTGGAGTTCTTTTGTGAGAGGCACTTTTGGAGCTGCAACAAATGTACTTCCACATTCATGAGGGAAGTCAAGAAGATTCCCAATAGCCCATACATTTCTCCATACATGGTTTCGAGGATGAAACCTTTGGGTGGAGATGGTTTGTAATGAAGGGGTCTTGGAATTAGACTCAAAGAGAGCCCATGGGCATAGATATGGCCGAGCAAGTATAGAAGCCGAGCAAGTATAGAGGCCCAACATTAATGAGTGTGAAAAGGTGGGCAAGTATATAAGTGAATATTGTAATTAGGGGCATAACATACTTTTACTAATGAAATCATACTTCTTAGAGCTTCATGCTTCTATGGCTATGGTGATACTACCTTGAGTGTATGTGGTACTCCGTCTGAGTGCATGTGGTACTCCATTATGAGTGCAATCTTTATCTCTTTTGTTTCCCCATCATTACACTCCCAAATCACATTATGCATGGTAAAATGGCCTTTTGTCATTCTCTCTACACATGCATGCAAAATACATCAAGATTGTCGATGGAAGAATGGCTCTACGGCCATTCTTGTAATCACCAATTGTTCTTTAAAGAATGGCCCTCTGACCATTCCAATACACTGCATCCATGGTGTGCTTTCTTATACTCGCCCTAGAGACATTCTCTAAAATCACATTTATGCATGGTATAAAGGCTTTTTGGACATTTTTTCTACACATGCATGCAAAATACATTAAGGTTGTCCATGGAAGAATGGGCACAGGGCCATTCTTCTAATAACAAATTGTTCTTGAAAGAATGGACCTATGGCCATTCTTAAGCACACCATCCATGGTGTGCTTTTGGTGGAATGGCCCTTGGGCCAATCTACCATCCATGGTGAGCTTAAGAATGGCAGTAGGGCTATTCTCTCAAATTGTAGTATACGTGCTAGAATGGCCTTTTGGCCATTCTCTTTACAAATGCATGAAAAACAATCAAGATTATCCATGGAAAAATGGCCCTAGTTCCATTCTTGTAATCACAATGTACTTGAAATAATGTCCCTAGGGCCCTTCTAGAGCACACCATCCATGGTGTGCTTGAGAGAATGGCCCTAGAGCCAATCTATCATCCATGGTGTGCTTATAATGGCCCTAGGGCCATTCTCTGAAATTATCTGAAATTAGATTGGGCGTGGTAGAATGGCCTTTTGGCCATTCTCTCTACCCATGTATAAAAAATACATCAACCATTCATATAATAACAAATTATTCTTGAAATAATGGCCCTTCTAAAGCACACCATCCATGGTGTTCTTGGTAGAATGCACCTAGGAGCAATCTACCATGCATGCAAAATACATCAAGATTGTCAATGGAAGAATGGACCTAGGGCCATTATTGTAAGCACAATGATGTTTTAGGTCCTTTATTCCACATAATGGTGTGTAGAATGGTCCTAGGGCAAAACCCTTCATGTTGTGAGAGGTTCCCAAAGCTTTAAACAATAATATATAATAAATAAATGATGATGTGTAGAGATTCCAAGGTGGCACAGACAACGTGGCAATGGGGAGGATAAGAGAAGGTGCAAAAAACAAAAATAGAAAGCCTATGGGTCATGGAACGATAAGGCAAAATTGTTCCAGAAAGGTGGCGAGGCACTGAGACGAGGAAAAAAGGGGAAATTTAGATAATCTACGGGAGATAAAAGGAGACATAAGAGAAGCAGGAGGTGCAAGAGTGAGGGATATGTGTGAAGAATCTATAGTTAAACAAGCTAGCTGAGGGACTTCTAGTTTTCAAAAATTACAAAGGTGGATATCTGTGCAATTAGGGAAATTAGAGCATAGAAGACGCAAGGTCGAGAGAATCAACTAGGAGAAGAGTCCTCGGTGATTTTTTTGAGGCGACTCTATTAGAACGTGGTTTAGTTCAATTCATCATCATTTGTAGGCTGACATAGGTTAGCTAAGAGATGAATTGAGTTTGTTTAGGGAAGGCCTACAGTTTGTAGTATTAGTGAATTCACTGTAGTTTGAAAAGTGGACCTAGGGATAAATCACGGTTGTGCACACGCTCCCAGCTCCCTCCCTTTGCTAGCGATGCCTATATTTTCCACCCCAGCCATCTGTGAGCCCCTGCTCTCCTCCCCCCTATCCCAATTCTTTCGTCCCTCCACCCCTTTTTCTTTCTGCTTCTATCCCCCGCCCCCCAACTTGGCCCCCATCTCTATTTTGTTTTTCTACCCCCCTTAAAAAGATGGAGGAGGGCATAAGAGAGCTTGAGTTCTTGCAAGCACACACACACTCACAAAACCCTAAAAGAGAACACACAAAGTGAGAGGCTGAAAATCTTCTTCTTCTTCTTCACACAACACTCAACACACCATATACAAAGATAAGAGTACACACCATATGAAAAGGTACTCAACCAAATACATACTAGGATTCTCTATAGTGTGAACCCAACTAAATGAGCTGGTGCTATAACTATGCCAGTCTCTAGAATGGCTCTCACACAGCCTGTCATCCCACTGGCCGCATATCACCCATGATCTCACCAACCATGCCAGTGGTGTAAGTTTGGGGCCTATCCCCCCCCAGGCGGGCCAGTGGTGTAAGTTTGGGGCCTATCCCCCCCCCAGGCGGGTCATCAGTGTCCACCGCCTCACTAGATGAGCTCGATATCTCAACACTCCCCCTCGAGCTCAACTCCATCTCATATACACCACAAAGCCCTGAATTTGCGGAGCTTCTCTATACCCAATGCTTTGGTGAAGATGTCAGTGACCTGATCCTGTGTGCTGACATAAACAAGGTCAATGTCTCATGCCAAAACCTTCTCTATGACAAAATGGTAGTGGACCTCTATATGCTTCGTGCGAGCATGAAAAATTGGGTTCCTGGCCAACTGTATACTGCTAGTGTTGTCACAAAAAATGACAACTTGTCTATCCACTGATAGACCCAAATTTGCAAGTAGCTTTCTCAACCAAACTACCTCACATGCTACCATAGCAGCACCTCTGGTACTGGATAGAGCAACCGTAGGCTGCTTTTTGCTGCTCCAAGTCACAACAGCACTCCGAAAGAAAACATGAATCCACTAGTAGATCTTCTATCTGAGATACTACCAGCCCAATCAGCATCTGTGTACCCATGTACACATATCTCTATCCCAGTTTCATAAAATAGTCCACAACAGTATGCATCTCAATGCATCCAAATATGGCTTCCGAGGAACTTGCATAAACTGACTCACCAACCCAACAACATAGCTCAAATCTGGCCTGGTGATCATCATGTAGATCAAGCTTCCTACTATGCGCCTATACATATCCTCCAAATCTCTCCTGAATCTGCACTCAACTTGCCACTCAACTTGCCATTGTGATCCAATGGCACTGAGATAGGCTTACAGCTTGTCATACCATACTTGGACAACATGTCCAAGCCATACTGTCTCTGCAATAATCCAATACCATATGGTGACCTAATCACCTCAATGCCCAAGAAATATCTGAGCTCCCCCAGATCCTTCATCTCAAACTTCTATCTAAGCAAGATCTTCACATCAAAAATCTCTACATCATGGCCCCCATAATGATCAAGTCATCTACATAGATGACAACAAGCACAACCCCTCTATCACTGTGTCTCACATACAGCGAGAAATCTGCATTGGCTAAATGAAAGCCAATAGTGATAAGATATTCAAAAATCTTGTCAGACCATGCTCTTGGTGCTTGTTTTAAGCCATATAAGGCTTTCTTCAACTTGCAAACATGCTCGGGGTGACTCACATCCTAAAAACCAGGTGGCTGCAACATATACACCTCTTCCTGCAAATCCCCATGCAAGAATGCATTATTTACATCCATCTAATGTAAAGACCATTTCTTTGACGCATCCACTGCTATCACAACTCTCACTGTTGCCATCTTGGCAACTGGGCTGAAAGTTTCCTCATAATCAATGCCATATGTCTGCGCATATCCTTTGGCTACCAATCTAGCCTTGTACCTGCTTTTTCTTCCATCACTATTATGTTCTACTTTGTACACCCACTTGCATCCAATGGCTTTCTTGCCTCCTTCACGCAATTGCACTAAATCCCAAGTCTCATTTCCATATAGTGCATCCATCTCCTCATGCATAGCTTTCTTCCAACACACATTTCCAATAGCCTCATCAATGCATGTGGGCTCTACAACCTGTACAACTTTTGCCATGTATGCATAGTGATGTGCCACATAACCATCATAGGTGAACCTCTGCACACAATTCTTCACTCTCCCATCTTTTCAAGCTTTGCATTCATGGCTTGCATAGCTTTCTTTACACCAGGTGTTCTCATAGCCAGTATCGCAAGCTCCTCATCAAGGCTCATCTCTGAGCCACTACTAGAATCATCATCAACATGAGAAGCAGAAATGTCAGGCATACTAAGGGGCTCAACCACTTTCTCTTTACCTTTATGTGATGTACTAATCACATTTGCAGGACTGGTATTATGATGTAGCCTGCCACTCCATGGTCTATCAACTGAACCACTAGATGAGGACCCTCCTAGTCCACTCAAAGACTGTGATTGCTAACTTGCATTTTTGTGCAACCACATTTCCACTCACATCAGCCCCAACAGCTTCTTTTTCAGCAGCATACCAGCTCACCTGTATCCCTTTTGCACACATTTTGAGCTTTTGGATCTAGTTTAGTTCTCAGCTCATCTGACACATGCACATATGCAATGCATCCAAAGACTTTCAGATGAGATAGATCAGGTTTTCTACCAGTAAACCTCTTACATCATGTATGGCTACAGTAGGAGTTCTGTTCATGATGTATACTACTCTAGAAATAGCCTCATCCCAATAGCTATGCGGCATATTCTTCTCTTCCATCAATGCTCGTGCAATCTCAGCAATGTGCCTCTTTTTCTGCTCAACAACTCCATTTTGCTACGGAGTGTATCTGCATGTAAATTGTCTCTGAATACCATTCTTCTTCAAGAATTCAGAGAACTCATTGGAGAAGTACTCTCCCCCTCCATCTGACCTTAGGCACTTTACATATTTCCCTGTTTGCTTTTCAACCATAACTCTGAAATTCTGAAAATGAGTGAACACCTCACCCTTCTCCTTCATGAAGTATACCCACATTTTCCTTGTGTGGTCATCAATAAATGTCACATAGTACCTGCAGCCTCCCATAGACACGGTCTTTGTAGGACCCCATACATCTGAATGCACATATTTTATGCATACCTTCAACTTTAAACTTTGGCAGCCCTACCGTCACAATTCCTTTAGTCTACATAGACTTCATTCTCTACACATTCACATGTCCAATTCTTTTATGCCAAATGTCTATGTCTGCAATAATTCCTGAACCATTTGCAAACATTGCAGCACTCACTTCAGGCATGTTTACATTCAATGTAAATATTATGCCCACTCTGTTGCCTTTTGCAACCAACCTGCACTTGTCTTTAAAGTCTTCAACATAACAACCACCATCACGGTTAAACCAAACCTGCAAACCCTGCTCAATCATCAGGCCAACTGAAACCAGATTCTTTGTTATGTTTAGAACATGAAGTACATTTGCAAGGTACTTCACTTTGCCATCCTGCACATAGACAATGGCACATCTCCAACATGGGCAATTGGATAAGCAGTGTCATCCCCTGTACCACTCCCCATGACTTGTTATGTGGTTCAAAGCACCTGAATCAATGTACCATATATCATCTTTATGTGCTGCTTCAACATTTTGAGACATGGCATTAATAACATGCTGCATAACAAACAACCTTTCATTATCCTCATTGTTTCTGCTCGAGGATGCATAGTTGTTTTGCTGCAATTTCCCATTTTGCATGTCAGTCTGCTTCTTATAACAATCTTCCTGCACATGTCCAGGCTTACCACAATAAAAGCATCCACGTGTATCATTATACTATCTTTGCCGATTTCCACGACCTCTTTGACTCTCCCTGCCTCTGAATTGGCCTCTTCCACCTGCGTGTTGTTGTTGTGTGAATTCTTGGACTGTTGTTGTTGGTGCCGCTGGCCATAATTCTAATTACCTGTTCAACCACCTCCTTGGCCGCGTCCATGGCCTCCTCTACCTCGTCCTCTTCCTGAACTTGCGTAGAAGGCCTATTGCTCTGAACTATTTTTGTTTTGTGAAGGCTGTTCGTCTTCACCCAAGTTCTTCTCTTCTATAATCAACATACCAACAAATCTGTGAAATTGGGAATGTTTTCCTGAGTTTGAATAGACGTCTTGAACGCCTTGTATTATGGGCCAAGAGCACGTAGACAAACTTCCACCTTATCATCATCATCTACTGAAATGCCAATAGATACAAGGGATTCCATAATACCCTTGATCTTCAATGCATAGTCATTCACAGACATACTCTTTTTTCTCCACAATATGAAGTTCATTCTTCAATGGTATCTTTCGTGCCTTGGTATTCGTTTCATAGAGTTTTACCAAGGTGTCCCATGCCTCCTTGGGGGACTTAGCATCGTGAATGTGCCCAATCATGGTGTCTTGTATACTGATTAGAGAGCCAATACATAACTTTTCTATCTCCTTGGTTCCAATCCTTGAACTCTTTCACATCTGCAGTAGCCGGATTGATCTCCGGTATCTCCGATGCCTCTTCATGCTCACCTCAACAACCCTTTCCCATCAGGAAATTTGTCGACTTGAACCTCCAAGCATGGAAGTTGTTCTTATCAAGCTTCTCAGCAACAATCTGGTTTATGCCATCATTTGACATCTTGCCAGACACACAAATTTACCAAAAACAGCACTCTGGTTTGTCCTACACAAACTGCTGTATTTTCTACAGCGGTACTGTACTACACTCAAATGTCACAACCAGTGACCTCAATGTGCATACATACACCCAATGGCACTTGTTGACCTCCTTGGAGCACACACAGTGTCTGCACAACCAATTTGTCTTCCTGCAGTTCTCAAAACAAAGTTCTGCAGAGAGAATCAATGACTCACCCGCCCGCAGTGCTAGAAATCACCTGCTTTCTAAAAAATGGAGGTCGTAACACGCCCAGAATTCGTTTTGGGCCCAAAAAATATTGTCTGATAGGACCCTATAGGATAGTATAGTTGCCCTATAGCTTTACTCCCGCGAAGAAAGCTCCTTAATCAGAGATCATTTGCCGGTGCATCCCGTAGAGCTCTCGACGACAAGGGTGTAGTCACCAACACAAATAGGGAAGAGTAGATGAAGCTCTTACCCTCGTACCGCTTCCTATGCTTCTCTTGCTTGCAGCTCAGCCCTTAGCACGAACCAGGCTCTGATACCATGAAAAGATGCATGGGAGAAGAGAGCTTGAGTTCTTGCAAGCACACCCACACTCACAAATTCCTAAAAGAGAACACACAAGGTGAGAGGCTGAAAATCTTCTTCTTCTTCTTCACACAACACTCAACACACCATATACAAAGATAAGAGTACACACCAGATAAAAAGGTACTCAACCAAATACATACTAGGGTTCTCTATAGTGTGAACCCAACTAAATGAGCTGGCATTATAATTGTCACACAGCATGTCATCCCACTAGCCGCATATCACCCATGATCTCACCAACCATGCCAGTGGCGTAAGTGTGGGGCCTATCCCCCACGCGGGTCATCAGTGTCCACCGCCTCACTAGATGAGCTCGATATCTCAACACCCCCCCTCGTGCCTTCCTTTCGTTGCCCTCCTTCTTCCGTTTCTTTTGCCGACGCCACCCCCTTCCTTGCTCGCTCCACCTCCCTCTTTGCTTCTATGGCCACCCCTTAGCTCAATCCTCCCCTCCTTTTTTGCATTCCACATTTTGGCCTCCTCCCCCTCTTCACTGCCCCCCCCTTCCCCCTCCTTGCTAAAAGTGTCCCTATGTTTTTCTTTTCTCTTTTCTTTTTCCTCATCCCTCTCCTCCCTCCCTCCCCTCCCATGCAGGTTGTTGTTTCAAGGCTTGAGAGGTTTCTAATTTATTTAGCAAGCTTTGGTTCATTTTGGTCCTAACCCTCAAGAGGACTCCATGGCAGTTGCTGTATCATCCCTAACCACCATAGCCACCGTGGCTTTCATTTCTTTCTCCGAAGTGGATCTTTAGGTTCTTGCCACTGTTGCCTCACTTTAAGACTCCACCCTAGTCTCTGCAAAATTGTTGGTAGTCACCCCGCGCACGTGAACATCTCAGGGATCCTTTTCAAGCCAACCTCATTGGCAAACCTACAAAGATAATCGATATTCACCCTCTAGGGCATGGATACTACCAGGTAGAGTTTGGCTCGCCATCGACATCAGACAGAGTCATGCAAATGAGTCCCTTAGCACTATGTATGGTGCAAGCCTTCTTTGCTCGGTGGAAACACGGCTTTGATCCCGTCTGACCCATTGGCTAGCATTTCGGGCATCCGAGTGACAATTTTCTTCCCAAGCGTTAGGAAGGAGTACCTTCCTCTTCTCTAGTGATTAGTCCCGTCTAACCCATTGGCTAGCATTTTGGGCTTTGATCTCGTCTGACCCCCATTGGCTGGCATTTCAGGCATCTGAATGACAATTTTCTTCCCCATTGGCTGGCATTTCAGGCATCTGAATGACAATTTTCTTCCCAAGCCTTAGGAAGGAGTACCTTCCTCTTCTCTAGTGATTGGTGGTGCCATCAGGAGAGTGATGGAGTCCTCCCCCACCGCTTCCTCAAACCTCACAAAGAGAGCTGGGATTCCATCTCTTCGTAACTCTGTGGCCTCACCAAAGTCAATTCCGTACTGTATTTCTATACCTAGCCTCCATGGAGACCCCATAGAGAAGCACGTGGAGTATTCAGGCCTCCCACGAGGCCAATGCTTCATTTGTAGATAGATGGGTCACTTAGTTTTCCCTTGGCAGTAGTCCAGGAGACTACGTCCAGTGATTCTTCCCATATGTTCTCGTGTTGCCCCTCATGAGGGGTAGAGAGAGGGGAAAGCCCTTATGCAATAGAGTACCAAGCCCTAACTTTGGGTGACCCAAAAACAGACGGTGAGAGTGACAGATGGTTAGGCTGCCAGAGGACCACAAAAGCCAAGCTCCATTGCCAAGCGGGCCAAGCTGGCAGATCTTAGGAGGATTTAGTTCTATCACATAACCATTTCGAGAACTTATCCCAGCACATTCCCATTGGTGATGTGCCCTCCTCATTTCTTGAGGAGCGGGTCCATCTAGCCCCTTAGTATGGTGGCTAATCCCTTGTCAATATTCCTCACTGACCCTCAATGTTTGAGAGGCCAACCGGCCTCTCTGAGCCCCCGGCAGGCCCCTCCCCCCAAATTTCCTCCCTGTTGATCGATCCCCTTAGTAGCATCGTGCCCCGGCCTCTCTGCCCCTCCGCCCTCTCTTATCACCACCTCCCCCACCTCCCGCTCCCTCCCCCCCTTCTACCTCTCTGAAGAGAACTATCATTGATCTTGACCCAGTGCAGAGGCATCCAGTGGGATCTCTCCATTCCTTGACTCACCAATTTTGTGAGCCAATAGAGATGACCATAGTTGCCTCCGCGGTTAGGGATCTTCCACTAGAGTCCCCAAGTGGGGCCCCTAGGATCCCGGGACAGTCTTTGGACTACAATTCCTTTCGATGTCTGCTGATGGAAGGGACTACCATATTTGAGGAGACAGTTTGGGTATGTGTAGTTTTTCACCACTCTAGGACCTCTACACCAAATAATGGCATGATGATCTTCTATTTCCCTTTCAATATAGCCTCGGGGACAGAGTGGGATCCTGAGTCAGTGTGGCAGCAGTGTGGTAGCAGCAACTACCATTCAGGGTCAGGAAGTTGAGCTCTCCCACCATCTCCATGATCTCCACATCACTGATATTCTCACCCATTTTTGGTCTCTGGCTAGAATAGAGCTTGGAGGTTCAGCCCATCGAGGCGAGGATAGAGAGATGGTAGTATCCAATATTGGGGTGGTGATCTTTGTGTTCATGCATACATTTTTTGTGGTACCTCTTCCCCCCTCTTAAAGATACCTATACTGTGATCGATGAAGTCCAGAGCATGCATATGCACGTTGTCGTGCCATGGCACGTCTATGATATGAAACCGTGCATGTGAGGCCGTCAAATACACATCCAGATGCATGGGTTAAGTGCCATGACGGGTCATTATATGATGCCATGTACATATGTTCATATTGTATATGAGGTTCAATAAGACAAGCTGAGGCTGAGTCAGATTTAGGAGTTTTTTGTATATGAGTATGGAGGATGATGTTTTTGCTGTTACTCAGAGTTCATGGGCAAGTTAGAAGCATCCAGATATATATGATGGCATGAGGGCATACCAATGCACAAAGGAATGCATTTATAAAGGCATGAAGAAATACTTAAATGGGAAATTGGGGATTCTATAAATCACATGGGCCGATATGATGACTTATAAACTATGAAGGTATCACAGTGCCGAAGAGTTCATTGAATGTGGGGAAAATAACATGGGGCTTGTGTCTTCATAGGTGTGAGAATGCTTTGGGAATCTTGTGTTGTGCCAAAGCAGAGAATTCAAAGTATCATTGGCTAAAATGCCTTATGGGTAAATGTATGTCATGTGGAGGCCAGACAAGAAATTTTTTATACACCCTCTGGAAGCAACAAAAATACAAAGATCCATGTTGAAGTGCTTGAGGGAATTGCTGTGACCGTTAAAAAGAAGGGAATATAAGGTTATGTCTTACTATGAGACTTCTAACCTTAATGCTAAGGTTAGAAGAAACATATAATGGGTGGCATAACCTTAATGCTAAGGTTAGAAGAAACAAATAACGAATGGCAGCGCACGTGGAAGAGAGAAGATTCTTTTATTTGGAAAATTCTGGAGCGCAGCTTTTGGGAATAGGAAATTCCCGCATCAGTAGTGGGAAAAAGGTGGTAAGGCGCCGAGATCGCCGCGGGAAAGAGGGAAAAACCACCGGAAAGAGACGGCGATAGCAGAGTGGGAAAAATTTTTCTGCAGCGTCTGAGAACAGTGTCAAAAAGACCAGACGTTTTTATTTCAAATATATATAGACTGTGTGTGCTTTGTAGGTGCTAGAATTAGAGAGTAATTCTAGCACAACATAACGATGTAATTATGGGAAAAGCTATTTTCTAAACCAACACTCAGCGATGCTGCTCCAGCTAATTCACCCTCGCATAATCGATGTGAAGCTTATGGTTGGTGGAGTTCCACGCATGCAATTCAACAGCTAAGTGTTTTTTATATATATATATATATATATTCTCTTAAAAGTTACTCTCATTCTATACGAATTGAGAGAATCGTTTAACCCATATATATATCAAAAGAAGTTTGGAAATGAATAGAAGGATTTTTGGGGAAAAAGCTAAGGAATTTGGAGCTCGGTGAATTATGAAAAATGCATTGAAGTTGAGGGTAATTTGCCTACTTCCTTCTCATATGGATTTTGGAAATTATGAGTATGTCAAAGCTATGCCAAATGCTATATTTTGCTTGTGAGATGTTAGGACATTAAGGCAGGTTTTCAGGTGATAAAGTACATCTCGAAATAACGGTTTTGAGGGCACTGGATGTAATGGATGTAGCTGGCCACATGTATATTGGAATAATTGGAAAGCTTTGTTATGCCCACATGTGAATGGCTCAAAAGATTTCATGCAATTCTGTGCATTCACCTGAAGGAATTCAAGGATGTATTGAGACAAGTTGACACATGTATTTGTCATTGGAAATAGTGATGTTCAATACTCCATGGGAAATTTTGTATGTGAGTTTCCTTGTTAGGTTCGACACCAACTCTCACAGCTAGAAGTTTCGTACTTTCCTGGCTACTCCGCACACTTCACGACATCTTTGGTGAACCCGACGTGAAACTGCTGGGGTGAGAGTGTGGTGAAATATACAGGGAAGCTGTGGCTGAGAATTCTGAGGGCCAGGGGGTTCATTTTGACCCCGGAGTTATGCAGATGTTCCAAATGTTTTCCATGTACATGCAACAGCAACAAGCTGCTGAGAGGGGATAGATTTCCATGACCAAAGCCTTACAATCAATTGTGAAAAAGGTAGATCAATTTGATGGGAAGGACATTACAAAGTATCTGCGCAATTATATAAAGGAGATGGAGCTAAACAGGGTGACTGAGGAGGATATGGTTCGAAGTTTCGAGTTGGTATGCGTTCCTGAAATAAGAGAGCGCATAAAAGGATTGCAGACAGCACAGGGTGGCAGAAATTGGGAAGAATTCAAACTTGCTTTAAAGGATGAATACTTCATGGAGGATTCTGAGCGAGTGACCAAACGAACTTTTTTGGAATGGGTCACAAAACCTAAAATGGGAATTTCTGCCACAGAATTGCTAAGGGAGTTTGAGAAGCGTTATGCCCAGTTGTCAAGAATAGAGCGTGCAACTTTGGACAGAGAAAAGACAGAGCTCTTCTTGCAGGCAGCTGGGAAAGATCTCCAGGAGACATTGGAAATCCTCCTTGAGGATAAAAATACAGAGCAAGGATTAAAGAGTGATTGGAATGATGTTGAGGATGCAGTCACTATGTTAGCAAAGCGGCAGCAGAGGAGGGATAAAATGGTGATGGGCTCTGCAACCCCCATAGCTGCTGTTACCCCTGAAAATTTATCCAAGCCAGCTGCCACAATTCCTAAGATAGATGGGCCGATGGATGAGCTTATCAAGGGTATGCGTGATTTAAAATTGAAGATGTCCAGGATCGAAGAAAAAGGTCTACCATTGGGGCAGGCTTCTATGCAAAGGCCTCAAATCAAAGAAGGGTTTACATATAGATGCATATGGTGTGATGACCCAGAGCATGCAAAGAAGGATTGTACCAGCTATAAAGAAGCTCTTAAAAATCAACTTGTGTTCTTCAAAGATGGGAAAATCCATCTTACAGAGACTGGTCTTCCGCTGAGTACAAACTTTGGGAAAGGAGGGATGAAAAAGCTGGTAGAGGATATGGCTGCTAGTCATGCCATTTCTATGGTTGAGGCAGCAACCTATGGATTAAAGGTTGGTCAACAAAAGCAGGGATTTGAGAATGATGAGGATTATGAGAATGAGAATTTTTGGCCATCAACAATGGAATTAATTGCATCAAAGAAAGTGTCAAAGCAAGCTTTGCATGAGGCAGGTGATTGTATACGTCTTGAGACTGGCTGGGAGGAGCCTGTGGATTCTTTATCCATTCATGCCTATATTGCCAAATGCCAAAATAATGAGGCACAGGTAGAGGAGAAACGTAAAAGGGAAAATGAGGAAGGAGGGCCATCAAAAAGAGTTACACGTGGAAGTGAAAAGAAGGATCCTGGGCCATCACATATGCCTCCACAGCATAGCAGACCTCCACATGATGTTTCAATGGAAGAAGTGCCAGCAAAAATGAAGGAGAAGGGTAAAGGGAAAAGTCCACTCTATAAGCTTCAATCTGATATTGAGGTTGCAACAGATCTCAAAAAGGTGCTTGAAGAGAGAATTCTAAACAGCAGGGTGGAATTCACACTAGGGGAAGTCTTAGGGATTGCAAAGAAAGAATTTCATGATGAGATAATTGATATTATACGAAGAAAAAGGCAGTCCATAATTGAATCTATTCCATCACAAGGGGAAGCAAGCACTTCCAAGACTCATGGTGTACAGGTACAGAAAAAGGAAGAGAGAGAAAATGTGGTGGAATGTAATCACTCTGCTGATGGGGCACGACAAGTGCGTTTTGTGGAAGAAGATGATGAAAAAGAAGTTCTTACAAAGAGTCATTACTCCAGGAGCCATTGGGCAAGAGCCACCACTGAAACCCTTGTCAAGATAGGTGATTTGGAAGAGCCATATGTTGCTCTAATTGATCATGGGTCTGAAATAAATCTTATGGCTAAAAATCTCTACAACAAATGTAAGTGGCCAATGGATGTGGATCATGGGTGGATGATTAAAGCAGCTAATAATTCATCTGGAGAGCTTTATGCAGCATGTCCAAATGTAAGGGTAACTATAGGGGATGTGAAGGATGATCAGAATTTCTTTGTTCAGGAGATGTCATCGTATCCCCTCATTCTTGGGCAACCCTACATTACAGCTGTAAGGATGGAAACAAAGGTTTTGGATGATGGTTCAGCTTATGCAAGAATAAGGAGTAAAGATGGCAAAAAAGCTGTTCAGTTTTTGACAGTTTGCATTAATCATGAAAGGAATCGTGAATCTCTTCGGGCACAGTCACTCCCAAAGATAAACAGAGAGTTTATGAATTACAGGGAGATGAGGGATTTTGGCCAGGTGCCATTGTAAAGCGGGATTCCAA
Organism: Cibotium barometz; assembly: GCF_041138505.1. Taxonomy (NCBI): domain Eukaryota; kingdom Viridiplantae; phylum Streptophyta; class Polypodiopsida; order Cyatheales; family Cibotiaceae; genus Cibotium; species Cibotium barometz. The sequence continues at coordinate 63,277,038 of NC_141051.1, forward strand.
TGGTACAAGGGGAAATGAGTTCTCGCAGGACTCAATCAATGTAAATAGTTTTTCAGCAAATTTTCAGGGATTCTCCAGCTATGGGTCACTGGTTTTTGTAAAAAGCAAGGATTTAAAGCGTGGCATGCAAAGACATATACAAAATGAACAAAAAAGTTTTGAGCAGTGTGGTCTTTTGGAGAAGAATGAGTTTATTTCAGGGGTGCTTGATGAGGTGTCATTTATAGATACTATGGATGTACTTTTTGATATGAGAAGAGCATGCTTACAGGGTGGAAATGAAATGATAAAGGTGTCATCTGTGGAGATGTATGATATAATCCAGGAATTTGAGGGGGTGGAATGTAAAAACATGAATTGTGAGATGGATGCTCATGTTGATACAAAGTACAAAACGGTTGCAAAAAAGGTGAAGCCAGTTGCCTTGCCCTTGCCACCAGGAAGCAAGGAGAAGATAGATGAAGCTTCTATGCAGCCAAATCTTAGAGATCCGAAGAAAATTGGGCATAAATTTACTCAAGAAACTCTGAAAGAGCTGAAGATTGGTGAGAGGGATTTTCTGTTGCCAGTTGAAAGGGAATGCTTTGAGGAGATGCTTGTAAAACATGGGAAAGCTTTTGCCTTTCAGCCGCATGAGATAGGCTGTGTTGATCCATGTGTAACAGCACCAATGGTGATCTTTACTGTTCCACATGTGCCCTGGAACCTGCGGCCAATTCCAGTACCAAAGGCTCTCTTGCCAAAGTTGATGGAATTACTAAAGGAAAAGATCAAGATGGGAATCTTGGAGCCTTCATGTGCCCCATATTCCAACAGATGGTTTACTGTACCAAAGAAAAATGGGACATTGCGCTTTATTCAAGACATGCAACCTGTAAACAAAGTCACAATCAGGAATGTGGGAGCAGGTCCAATTGTGGATGAGTTTGCAGAAGCATTTGCAGGGAAAGCTATATACTCTATGGGTGATCTGTATTCGGGATATGATCAGTTCCAGCTGGATATACAAAGCAGGGACTTGACCACAATGAGAACTCCTTTGGGATTAGTAAGGATGTGTACCTTACCACAGGGAGCCACTAACTCAGTGGCACATATGATGAATGGAATGAATAAAGTCTTACGGGACTTCATACCACAAAAAACTATGCCATTTTTGGATGATGTGCCAATAAAGGGCTGTGATGAGAAAGACAAAGATGGGAATTTGGATTCAAAAGGGTGCCGCAAGTTTGTGGCAGATCATATAAAGGATTGTGACATGATTCTATCCAGGCTTGAAGAAGTGAATCTTACTTTATCTGGGCAGAAATCAGTGTTTGGGGTTGGTGAAGTGCTAATAGTGGGACATCTTTGTAGTACTAGTGGACGCCGTCCTTGTCCAGCCAAGATAAACGCAATACAAAGAATGAAGGAAATATGCATTAATGTTACAGAGCTGAGGAGATTTCTTGGAGCATGCGTCTTTTATGTTATTTGGATCCCACACTATGCACATGTAGCAGATCCTCTTTATCAGCTTTTGAGGAAAAATCAAAAATTTTTGTGGAGTGCAGTACATATTAAAGCTATGCGGAAGCTGAAATATTTGCTCCAATCATCACCCATTTTGAGAAAGGCAGATTATGAGTGTGGCAGGCCTGTGATTGTTACAGTTGATACTAGTCCTACTGGGATAGGATGGGCAGTAGGGCAAGATGATGAAGATGATCATAGGTATGTAATTAGATTTGGAGCAAAGGTATTAAGCTTTCGGCAGCGAAAGTATCCACAGATCAAGAGAGAATTATGGGGGATAGTCACTGCTCTAAAATGTGAAAAAGAATATCTTATTGGGGCATCTGTACTTGTGGAGACTGATTGCTTGCCACTTCTTGGGATGATAGCAAGTTGTACCACTCCAGATATTGCTATGCTTAGGTGGATTGCTTATATCAAGTCACTAAATCCTGAGTTTGAGCATATTGCGGGAAAGGATAATCCAGTTGCAGATATGCTATCAAGAGCCAGGTATGAAGATGAGAAAGAGATGATTAGTGACATTGATGATGTGGGTACAAAGTTCTATACCACAGCATATGCAAAGGGGGATCATATTTGCTTATCAAATGCACTTGAGTCTTTTATTGAGGAAATATATGAAGGGGATTGGTTGCTTATTGGTCAATATTTGAGCACTCTAACAAGGCAAGAAAATTGGTCTGACTCAGAATTTAAGAGGATCCGCAGAAAAGCATATGGTTACTTTCTAAAGGATGGGTATCTCTGGAAGCATCCTAAACAGAGGAATGCTATGCCACAGAGAGTCATATGTGATAAAGAGACTCAAGGAAAGCTTGTGAAAGAATTCCATGAGAGTCTCTGGGCTGGGCATAGAAGTGTGTGGGCCACCTTTACCAAAATAAAGGAAAAATATTGGTGGAGAGGAATGTACAAGGATATTTCCCAATATGTGGAAACATGCATAGTATGCCAAATGTACTCAAATGTGAGGCATCGTGATGGCTTACAACCAACTTACCCACCTGCCATGCACTACAAATGGGTAGTGGATCTAGTTACAATGCCTTTGGGAATTTGGCAGATGCGGTATATAGCACTTGCAAGAGAAGATTTGACAAATCAGGTAGAAGGGCGTGCCCTTAGAACAAAGAGTACGGAAACAGTATGCAAATTTCTCTTGGAAGATGTGATCTGCCGATATGGTTGTGTTGGGAAAATAACAGCTGATAGGGGAGAGCTAGATGTTGAAGAAGCAAGGGAATTCTTCTCTAGAATTGGTATCAAACTGTCTCTAACATGTGCTTACAATCCTGAGGGCAATGGGAAAAGTGAGCGAGGACATCCTCCAATCATTAAAGCTTTGGCTAAGGCATGCAGAGAAAGGATGAGAGTGTGGCCAAAGCTGCTACCATATGCCTTGTGGGCTGACCGTACAACTCATAGCTCAGTGACAGGATACATGCCTGCTGAATTAATGTATGGTCAGAAGCCAGTGATGCCAGTTGAAGAAGTAATTCTAACTTGGAATGTATTGCCCTGGGTGGAAGGATTGAGCAGAGATGACCTCCTTGCATTGCGAATAAGACAGTTGGAGAGGAGGCCTGAAGATGTAGAGCTTGCTAAAGCTCGCCTGAAAGATGCAAGGTTGAAAAATAAAGAAAGATTTGATAGTAGACACAGACTCCGGCCAAAACCTATTGAAGAAGGTGATTGGGTTCTAATGTATGATAGTAGCCTTGACAACCAATTCACTGTTCAAAGAAAATTTGCAAAAAGATGGTTTGGCCCTTACATTGTCAGGCATGTGCATGGAAATGCCACATATACTCTGTGTGAGCTTGATGGAACAGAAGTAAAGAATCTTGTGGCTGGCAAAAGAATCAAGATATTTAAAAGAAGGCATGATGGTGATCCTTTTGATTCACAAGAAATTCAGGATGAGAAGCTTGACAGTGGAAGTATGGATATGATTGAAGAGGAAGAGGATGATCTTCCTGGAACTGCAGAAGATGAAGACGACATCCAGTTATATGTGGACCTTGATGATGATTTGGCACATACCAGAGGATGTGCAGGTTTAGAGGGGGTGGATGTCGTGCCATGGCACGTCTATGATATGAAACCGTGCATGTGAGGCCGTCAAATACACATCCAGATGCATGGGTTAAGTGCCATGACGGGTCATTATATGATGCCATGTACATATGTTCATATTGTATATGAGGTTCAATAAGACAAGCTGAGGCTGAGTCAGATTTAGGAGTTTTTTGTATATGAGTATGGAGGATGATGTTTTTGCTGTTACTCAGAGTTCATGGGCAAGTTAGAAGCATTCAGATATATATGATGGCATGAGGGCATACCAATGCACAAAGGAATGCATTTATAAAGGCATGAAGAAATACTTAAATGGGAAATTGGGGATTCTATAAATCACATGGGCCGATATGATGACTTATAAACTATGAAGGTATCACAGTGCCGAAGAGTTCATTGAATGTGGGGAAAATAACATGGGGCTTGTGTCTTCATAGGTGTGAGAATGCTTTGGGAATCTTGTGTTGTGCCAAAGCAGAGAATTCAAAGTATCATTGGCTAAAATGCCTTATGGGTAAATGTATGTCATGTGGAGGCCAGACAAGAAATTTTTTATACACCCTCTGGAAGCAACAAAAATACAAAGATCCATGTTGAAGTGCTTGAGGGAATTGCTGTGACCGTTAAAAAGAAGGGAATATAAGGTTATGTCTTACTATGAGACTTCTAACCTTAATGCTAAGGTTAGAAGAAACATATAATGGGTGGCATAACCTTAATGCTAAGGTTAGAAGAAACAAATAACGAATGGCAGCGCACGTGGAAGAGAGAAGATTCTTTTATTTGGAAAATTCTGGAGCGCAGCTTTTGGGAATAGGAAATTCCCGCATCAGTAGTGGGAAAAAGGTGGTAAGGCGCCGAGATCGCCGCGGGAAAGAGGGAAAAACCACCGGAAAGAGACGGCGATAGCAGAGTGGGAAAAATTTTTCTGCAGCGTCTGAGAACAGTGTCAAAAAGACCAGACGTTTTTATTTCAAATATATATAGACTGTGTGTGCTTTGTAGGTGCTAGAATTAGAGAGTAATTCTAGCACAACATAACGATGTAATTATGGGAAAAGCTATTTTCTAAACCAACACTCAGCGATGCTGCTCCAGCTAATTCACCCTCGCATAATCGATGTGAAGCTTATGGTTGGTGGAGTTCCACGCATGCAATTCAACAGCTAAGTGTTTTATATATATATATATATATATATATTCTCTTAAAAGTTACTCTCATTCTATACGAATTGAGAGAATCGTTTAACCCATATATATATCAAAAGAAGTTTGGAAATGAATAGAAGGATTTTTGGGGAAAAAGCTAAGGAATTTGGAGCTCGGTGAATTATGAAAAATGCATTGAAGTTGAGGGTAATTTGCCTACTTCCTTCTCATATGGATTTTGGAAATTATGAGTATGTCAAAGCTATGCCAAATGCTATATTTTGCTTGTGAGATGTTAGGACATTAAGGCAGGTTTTCAGGTGATAAAGTACATCTCGAAATAACGGTTTTGAGGGCACTGGATGTAATGGATGTAGCTGGCCACATGTATATTGGAATAATTGGAAAGCTTTGTTATGCCCACATGTGAATGGCTCAAAGGATTTCATGCAATTCTGTGCATTCACCTGAAGGAATTCAAGGATGTATTGAGACAAGTTGACACATGTATTTGTCATTGGAAATAGTGATGTTCAATACTCCATGGGAAATTTTGTATGTGAGTTTCCTTGTTAGGTTCGACACCAACTCTCACAGCTAGAAGTTTTGTACTTTCCTGGCTACTCCGCACACTTCACGACAACGTGCTCATATAGAGTGACATCACATGGAGGACAAGCCCTTGGCGCACTTCCCCCTGTGTACAGATTATGATTATTCCTCATCTAAATCCTCACCCAAGACTCTTCGAGTGGAGGGCAACTCCACTAGTGCCTCTTCACAGCAAGGTTGATATGCGGATTGTCTCATGGGACATTCAGGGTTTAGGGGGGCCTCAGTACTTTCCCAAAGTAGGCGTCCTATGAGGTGAGCTTTAGAGGGCCATAGTGGGGGGACCCATAGACAATTTTATCCTCCAGAAGAATCATCTCTCAAAGGGTGATCAACTAGAAGGTGCAGGATACTTTAGCAAGATTGACTTAAGTTCAAGCTATCATTAAGTTTACATCTACATGGAGGATATGCCTAAGACAACTTTTCGTACCAGATTTGGGAATTATGAGTTTTTAGTTATGCCGTTTGGTCTAGCTAATTCTCTAGCTACGTTTATGATGCTTATGGATAGCGTCTTACGCCTATATCTTGGTTGATTTGTTGTAGTATTTCTTCATGATGTTTTGATCTTTAGTTGCATAGAGGAAGAGTATTTGCAACATTTAATATTAGTGCTTGAATTGCTCAGGCAAAACACACTTTATGGTGTTAAAGAGAGAAAGTGTGAGTTTTTTACCTCCTCAGAGATCCATTATTTGGGTCACATCATCTTGGTAGAGGGAATTCAGATGGATCCTTCAAAAGTAGAGGCAATTCTCAAGTGGCCTCATCCAACCAATTTAGAGGAATTACAAATACTCCTCAGATTGGCAGGTTTCTACCACAAATTCATTCAAGATTATGCTAAGTTAGTGGTTTCCATGATAGACCAATTCAATGCTAAGGCTCACAACTTTGTTCGGGGTTGTGACCAACAATAATGTTTTAATCGCCTCCTTAAGGTTGCCATAGCTATCACACCTGTGCTAGCAATAGCAGATCATAATCAACCATTGATGGTTGAAACGGATGCTAGTAACCATGCAGTTGGTGCTATGCTTCTTCAAGGAGGAAGATCGTAGCTTTTGAGAGCAAGAAGTTGAATAGCACCAGAATTATTTTGTGTAGGAGGAAGACCGGTAGCTTTTGAGAGTAAGAAGTTGGATAGCACCAGAATTATTTTGTGTAGGAGCATGAGCTTTATGCCATCATTCATGCTCTAGGCAAGTGGAGACTCTACAGTGCTAAGTTTGAGATTGTTTTTGATCATGAGAGTATCAAGTGGTTGCCAACTCAAACTGATTTGAAAGGTCGTAAAGCTAAGCAAGCAGAAATCCTCCAAGAATGCAACTTTCAATTAAGGTATCGTAAGGGCCGATACAATGTCGTGGTTGATGCCTTAAGTCGCATGCCTCTAGTAAACTTGTTGAGTTTCATGGAGTTGAAAAATTAAATTTTAGATTCACTCAAAGGCAAGTGCGAACATGACCAATCATATGCACAAGTGTGGAAAGTTGTTACATGCATGGCTCCCTCACACTCCATAGTAGTGAGTTTAAATGATAGTTCCACACCCAACTCTCCTCTTTCTAGGAATGAGCTTCATCATTGGAAGCATGTTTCCATCAATAATGGGTACTTGTTACACAAAGAAAGAGTCTATATACCCTCGGACTCTAACACTAGGCGCCAAATACTTTATGAGTGTCATGATAGTCCAAGCACACGTCATCCTGGAATTAAAAAGACCTATGCCTTAGTGAGAAGGCACTTCTATTGGCCTGCACTCAGAGGGACGTCCAAGAATATGTTTTGTATTGTCAAAAATGCAGGGTCATTAAGGCTAGGCGTCTTCAGATAAGCGGGCTATTACAATCATTAGAGATCCCTGATGGTAAGTGGAAAAGCATCTCTATGGATTTTATTGTAGGTCTACCTACAACTAGAAGAGGTCATGATGCCATCTGGGTTGTAACGAAAAGGTTGACCAAGATGTCTTGGTTCATTCTGACTAAAACAACGGTGAAAATGCCAGAGTTAGCTCAGCTTTTCATTGACAATATCTATCAACTTTATGGGCTACCAGCCAATATAGTTAGTGATAGAGACCAAAAGTTTAATAGTCACTTGTGGCACAAGCAGTGTTCAAAAGGCTGGACACAATGCTCAGTAGTATGAGCACAATTTGTTAAGAATGTTAAACTTGAGGTTAATCATGGTGGTGTAGACATAGATTAAGCATAGTGATTAGGGGGGATTAAACCAAACAAGATAAGCCATGAGAGAGAGATGTGCACACTCAACAAGAATCTATATCATATGCTTCAAACAAAGGCTTCTAATATAGATATCCTAGACCTAATCCACTTTATATGTGTCCACCCATGTGGCACACTCATCTCCACTTGAATAGTCAACACTCACACACCACATATTTTAAAGATATCTAGCACTTCTAGAGTGCGTTCCCACACACACATATTCACCCAATCAATTTGTAAGATCCTTGACCCCACCGCGCAACGAATTCAGAGGTGCTAGCAGTGAAAGTAGCATTTCTTGCGCGGGCCAGGGTCCCACACTCGGGGCCTTGCCCCATCGGTTCTTCCAAAACCGAACCCAGAAAAACTTCCCTTGCCCGGAAAGCACGGGCGATTCCTCGAAGATAACTTTTCTCTAACGTAGTCAAAAGCCTTAACTAACAGAACTGATCTAACCGAACCCATAAGTCCTAATCAACTCAGATGGGAAGGTATAAGGGTGTACCTCCAATTGAGAATTTGCTCCCATGATTCCAAGAGAAAAAGATGCACTTAGCCGCATGAGTACAATTTCAATGCCAAATAATCCCATACTGGTCATAGTCAGATCAGGGAAAAGATTGTACTTGGATCATAGAGACCAACGCTTTTTTCCTCATCGAGAGGCACAGCCATTGATTCTTTTCCATAGAACAATTTTTGTTTGGGATTTACTTCATCTATCATACTATACAAAAATTGAGTCTTGATTTAGGGATCCATCAGTCCAGCCTAACCCCATCCAATCCCATGGGTTAGCCAACCACCCAACCACTGTAGTGATGGGATCCAATTAGGAATTTTGGTTAGGTTTTGTCCCGGGTACCAGGGAAAAGAGTTCCTAGGCCCCCTAGCTTGATATTCATGCAAACATAAAACTAGTCACACCACTTACACACCCAATATGAACTTGCCTTTTTCACAGATTCAACAATCTTTAAAACAATCATTTAATGAAACCATAGTGTTACTGATCATAATCCTCTAATTATCTAGTTGAATCCTAATTTCCAATTCCTTCCTTCATCGGTGTACCTATGGCATCATTGGCAACCAGAACGCTCACCACCTATTTACTTAGGGGCCTTTTCAATAGTTCCTAGCTCATAGTACCCGGCAATATAATTACATAAAAATATCCAGATGGAATCACTGTTGAAGATAAGCAAGATCAACCAATAGATCCATATAAAAGAGCCATGGACTCATCCGTTGAGGACCAGCAAGGTCAATCAACCAGATCCATGCTCGAATTCAGAAAACAACTCTTACTCCTTGTTCCAATATCTTCCCCGACGTACTTGTGGGTATCTTCGGCGACCCAGAGCCCGAGCACTGTATGGTCAGCACCCTCTAGGATCCTTTGAAGGTCACCTAGCGCTTCACTCATAGGCCGCTTCCTTGGTCCGAGCTTGGTCCCTCATCCACTGTACCGAAAGCTCACCATTTAAATCAAACCGAGGCTGGTCAAGACCTCGGCCGACCTTGCTACGCGAGACGTCCTCCATTGACTCTCCGTCTCAGCAGTTTTACAACTTTAATAGAGAGGTCTCCACACGACCTCATTCACAAAACTGTCAAAATGCTTCCCCAGCATTCTTGACATAAAACAGTCATTTAAAAATAGGTTTCACATATAAATACAGTTCCAACAATATTTCCATCTTTTCTCATTACTCCGCATCCTTTCACATTAGTCCCCATCTTTTCTTATCTTACCACAATTTTATTTTCTTCATCGATTCCTATCACATCACATCATTCCCACATCATTCTTATCTTACCACAATTTTATTTTCTTCATCGATTCCTATCACATCACATCATTCCCACATCAAATCGCATCATCTACACATCATCCATACATCCATCCACATCCATCCACATTATCCACACATCCTTTCACATCCTTTCACATTATCCACACATCAATCCACATTATCCATACTCCATCCACATCATCCACATCAATCCACATCATTCACATCAATTTATATCATCCACTCATCAATCCACATCATTCACATCAATTTATATCATCATACACACACCAATCCACATCATCCACATCAATTTATATCATCCACTCATCAATCCACATCATTCACATCAATCCACATCATTCATACATCCATCCACATTAATCCACATTATCCATACAATTTCATAAGTATTCGCATTCTCATCTAATCACATCTTTTTCTACCTCAACACTTAATTCCTCATTTATCCTCATCAGATCTCATCCACTTGCATCTACCCCCATACATCTTATCACTTCACATACATTAACATCTATCTACTTTGCATCATATCTTATCACATCCATTTCACATCATATCACATTCATTCACATCCTATATCATTCATTCACATCTTGATTCACAGGTTATCACATTCATTAACATCCCTTATCATTCATTCACATCCTGATTCACATGCTAATAGATTCATTCAATCCCATATCATTCATTCGCATCCTTTATCATTCATATCTATCCAATTTACTTCCATTTCATCACCTCTATCCTCATTCATATCCATCACATCTACATATATTCTTCCACATACATCCCCATCCATACTTATCACATACACATCCACATCTATCCTTTCATATACATCCACATCGATCTTTTCACATACATACATCCACATCCATTCTTTCTCATATATCCACTTCCATCCTTCACATACATCCACATCCATTCTTTCACATACATCCACGTCCATCTTTTCACATACATACATCCACATCCATTCTTTCTCATACATCCACTTCCATCCTTCACATACATCCACATCCATCCTTGACATACATCCACATCCATTCTTTAACATACTTCCACATCTATCCTTTCACATACATACATCCACATCCATTCTTTCTCATACATCCACTTCCATTCTTCACATACATCCACTTCTATTCTTCACATACATCCACATCCATCCATCCATTCATTCCCATCTATCTGATTCACATTACTCCTCATCACATCTATTCACCTCACATTCTTGTCACTCCTATTCTCATCGCATCCATCCATCCATCCATTCATTCCCATCTATCTGATTCACATTACTCCCATCACATCTATTCACCTCACATTCTCGTCACTCCTATTCTCATCGCATCCATTCATCTATTCATTCCCATCTATCTAATTCGCATCCCATCTCATGACTTCTATTTACCTCTCATTCTCATCACATCTATCTAATTTGCATCCCATCTCATCACTTCTATTTACCTCTCATTCTCATCACATCTATCCATCCATTCATTCTCATCTATTTGATTCGCATCACATCTCATCACATCTATTTACCTCTCATTCTCTTCTATTCTCATCACATCTATCCATCCATTCATTCCCATCTATCTGATTTGCATCCCATCTCATCACATCTATTTACCTCTCATTCTCATCACATCTATCCATCCATTCATTCTCATCTACTTGATTCACATCATATCTCATCACATCTATTCTTAGAATGCAAGAGAATCCTTATTTTTTATATAAAGATTCTTTACAATCTATTTATGCATAATTTCAATTTTAAGGAGAATAACACTTTCGAAGAAAAAAAAATCTTTTATGCATCTTTCTACACATAAATTCAATTTTAATGAGAGTAACTCTTTTGAATTTAAAAAAAATCTTTATGCATCTTTCTATGCAAAAAATCAAAATTGATGGAATAACTCTTTTGGAATAAAAATAAATTCTTTATGCATCTGTTTATGCATAAAATCAAAATTGATGAGAATAACTCTTTTGAAATAAAAATAAATTCTTTATGCATCTATTTATGCATAAATCAAAATTGATGAGAATGACTCTTTTGGAATAAAAATAAATTCTTTATGCATCTATTTATGCATAAAATCAAAATCTAATGAAAATCACTCTTTTATAATAAAAAAATGACCAATATACATCTTTCTATGCATAGAATTTACTTTTAATAGAAATAACACTTTTATAATAAAATTATTTCTACTATGCATTTTTCTATGCATAGAATGAAACTAACACTTTAAGAATACACAAACGATGGGGATTACTCTTTTCTAATAATAAAAGATAAAACTTATTTCATAAAATTTAAGAAAATTTTGCCATAACCTCCTTTGTATGACTGGCCATTTTTTAAATTTTCTATCCTTAAATTACTTAAAAATTATCCCCAATTGGTCTAAAGCATTCCAAACTAATCAAATTCTACTTTTAAAAGAGAAACAATATGAAAAGTTTAATTCCAACAATTAGATTACTTAACTAGGATAAAGAAGGGCTGAATTTAAGAAGAAGAGAGGGGGAAAGCCTTTCTAACAAGGCATAGCATGTGTTTATCATTTTAAAGATAACAAAAAATCAGAAAACCATTGAAAGAATAAAGAAAAAGTAAGATTTCATACTTACATGAATTTCTAGGAGCTTTCCTTTAGCTTGATGGTTTGAGGGATCTACTCTTGTTTGCAACAAGAGTGGCAACCAATTCTTTAGAAGAGGGAATGGTCAAAAAACTAATGAATTATTAACAAATTCACAGTTTTTGGCTCTGGGGAGGAGCAGAGTAACAGTGCATAAAACGCTGTTAAGCTTTAACAAAGGGGGAGGCTTCTATTTATAGGAAAAAGTGAGCCTCTAACCAAGCAAACTGATTATAGAGTTTTCCAGATCAGTTTGGTCAATGTTTGACCATTTTTAGGCCAGTTTAGTGGAGAGACAGAAGACTCTCACACTTGTAGCATGAGTAGTATGATCCGTGCGTAGCTCAATCCAATGGGATTTGCAGCCCTTTCGGAGCTAGGGATTCAACCCGTACCGGTGCACGAAAGCTTATCCATGAATGGAGAGAATGCTAAGAATACCACTACCTTGACATAGACTTTACACACACAAGCTCAATCTTGCCATAACTCATTCACTCATCATCCCACTTATTCATGCATCCAATACAAGAAGAAAGCTAAGCTAATGCATACACAAGCTCAACGCATACTTCATTCTCAAGCTCTTACTTCCCTAGCATGCACACAAACCTTGAAGCTTAATGGAACTTGAAATAAACATGCATTCTTAATCACTACTCAAGCAATGCCTTGCCCATGGATAAGCTACAAGCTATGGAGAAGCTTAAGCTTGAATCCACAACCACACAAAGCCTAATAGAGAATCCACTAGCATCAACAAGGAAGCATGCACACTAAAGAATAGAAATGAGAAGAGAGACAAACATCATCTCATTGCATTGAATTAAAAAAAAGCATTGCTCATACAATTGTGTAGATGGGGAGAGAGAAGAGCTTGCACCTCTATGAACAAGAGGGAGAGCTAGTCTCAAGAGAGCTCAAGCATGAGTGTAGCCCAAAGTGTCCCTAAGCTCTCAAATGAGCCACTTTTTATACTAAAACTCCTAAAACTCCTAAAACTCCCAAAACTTCCCATGTGGGATTATTCTTAAGCCCACTCCCACACTCATCTACAACTTGGAACTCTTTACAAGAGCCCTAAATAAGGATGTCAAGTTTCTTGTTTTCTTGCTTGCATCTTTTTGTTGCATCCTTGCATTGATCACCACTCGTCACGCAACACTCCCCCCTTCCTATTTTGTGCACGTCCTCGAGCGCGGTAGAAGCAAAAGCTGCAAAAAACAATGGATACAAGTAAAGCCTTTTATTGAAAAAAAACCAGCAATGACAATCTCACACGTGAGCATACAAGTGAAAGGCTGATTAGAGATTTAAAGAGTGCTAAAAGAGGTGAGTAAAGACTAGTCAAAGTGAGACTAGGTGGTTAGATAGTGCTATGCAAAGGCAAGTGTGCTTGTACACGGCAGGTTATGACCGCAGTCTCAATGTTCTACAATTGTTTAAGTTATTCCTACACGTGGCAACCCGACTCCTAAATATGAGCAAAGGTGATTGGACCTCTTTTTTTTGTGTGTGTGTAAAAGTTGAATAACGAGAAAGGTTCCATCCCAATGAGACCCAAGCAATGGCCAAGAGACCTCCGCCAAGAGAATCTAAAGGCCGCTAAGTATCTCAAGGGCGACAGACCCTTTTCTTTCTTTTTGACATAAGGAGTACCCCATGAAGATGAGGGCATCGGTCTCGAGGGCCCATAATATACCCCCGAGTCCTACCAGCATCCATCAAGGTGGTAGAGTCCTTGAAGGTCTTTCTTAACCTTTTAGACGTCAGTGTTCACCCCATGGAAACCAAGGCATCAGCCCCAAGGTGCTAAGACAACCCCAGGTCCTACCAAGCATTCCACATGGCTGTAGACACGTCATGTCTCGATTCACTTGTATATATTTTTTAGGGCATGATTTTCGTAAATTTTTTATTAATCCTAGCACCTAGCCCATGCCTAAGAGGTAGCTACCACTAGGGATAACTAATATACTTCGAGACATAAGAACTTGGCATACTCCGTTGGTATATATCCTACACCGTCTTCAAATAGAAATACCTTCTACTAAGTCCTCTAAGAATCTAGAAATCACTCACCACATTTTAACAACTAATTTAAAACTTAAACCAGCCAACTATGTGTGAGCATGCAAACAATATATCCAAACGTTAAAAGCACATAAAGAACAAAAGATTATGATTTGAATACACCTGTTGTAGTGCTCGTTGATGTTGTGCGTTTGCATTGATGCATTGCTGATGTTGTGCAGATTGCTTCTCTTTGCTCTTTGTAGGCATTGCATGTCTCCCCCCTTCCTAATTTGTGTGCACAGCAGATGGACTATTGGGGCGTGTTTGTATGCTCTTGTTTAGCTGAGATCTCTGCAAAATGTTTATTAACAAACAAGAAAAGAAAAGAAAGGAATAAAATTTGTTATTGGTGCCAATCACCGAATATAGCCGAGGGGAAAAACCCAGTGGGAGAAAAGTGCCCTAGCTTGTTGATCTTATTGTGGAGTTGATAAGCTTACCCTTGCACTAGTGGTGGATCCGTGTCCACTTCTGTCGGAAAGATGGTATCAATCACTTCAGGATGCAAGGACAACCCTGTACAAAAACCGGCCTTTGGAGAAGGTGGTAGAGGAAGGAGTGCTTCCTCGCTAAAATATAGCATTGGTTATATGGGAAGGTTAAGCAGACAATTTCGATTTTGGAACTGCTCAATATAGGTACTCATAGTGATCCAAAATTGACATGTTGAGGCTTGGGGAAGGAGGGCTTGCAAGATAGGTGGTTGCAAGTCATTTATGCATGTATCCCTCCATTTTTGTGCTTGAATCTCCTCAGGTAATCTACATTGATTTGGTCCTCGATCTGGTACTCTCACATTAAGAAGGTTATGGTGTTAGGGTGTAATTCCCACAATTTGTTTCATTAAGCCCGTGCCATATCGTCGAAAGTAAGAGCGGCATAGCCAACAAATGTGTGAAGCTTCTCCTAATACGAGTCGTGCACACTCTTGACAATGTGGAAATGGGTGATGCTGTTGATAGAATAAAGTGACAAAGTGATACCCACAGCAATTTTCACCTAAGGGAACATAAAAGTACCTAGAATGAGTTTGAAAAGGAGGAGCACTATAACCCCCGCGATGTTCAGGTTGAGTACTATCAGGGTCAATGCATGGTGGACATGTATCTCGCCAAGTATCCATCAGGGTATCTGGTAGTAGAACAATGAAATTTAGAAACTTCAAACTTTATACACTCATATCCATCATTACAATCCCAATCAAAAACATTGTAGATAAGATCATCTCAAAAAGAACATTAGTAAATGTGAGACTATGCAAACACTGATAAGATCATCTCAAAAAGAACATAATCCTCTAAAGGCATAAGGAACCACATTAGTAAATGTGAGACTATTCAAACACTGATCTACCAAAGAGCTTCAATTGTAGTGTTAATGCCTTACCTTTGGTTTTGGGTATGTCCTTCTTAAGAGGTGGGAAGGTTAGCAATTGTCGAGGAATTTGAGCAAGACAAGAGTATTTAGGCATTGAAGTGCTAGAATCTATGCTCAAAGGAGACTCACGTAAAGTTGGATTTGTCTTAGGTATACAAGTTGATGGTGGAATTGTGTAACAAGGAGAAATTGGGACAACTAGTGATTCAATACATGTTTTGGGAAGGTCAACACAAGGAGATTTGTGGGTGCTATCACAACCACCTATCCTATCTTGAAGAGGTTGTGTTGATTTCCTTTGCACCCACTGATATGGAAAACCAAGGGTGGCTTTTGGAATCTTATTGATACACTCTTTTACCTCTAGCAAACCATGGCATTTGGGAAGCCAAAGTGCTGTTGCACCCTCATAATAGCCTTGTGCTTTAAGAACATGCTTTGGGACCCAATGAGTAACAATCTGAGGTTTAGGCTTGGAAAAGATGTGCTTTTTAGGAGGCTTAGCAACTAGGCTAGATGGTACAAGTTTGTATGCATCTTTGGGTAGCCAAATTGATAATTCCTTCTTGCCTGACCTTCTTTGAGTAGTGACTAGAGTAGTTGGAACATGCTAGCCATGGCCCCCTCACTTGAGGACTCATCGATTATCCACATCATTTGTGTTGGAGCTTCAAGAGCAGAATTTGAAAGTGGGTTGTGTAAGGTAGAAACACCACCCTTTTGACATGATAAAGCTCGTGGAGTAGCAAATCCCAAGATGCAATCATAATCAATTTACAATTTGTATTGTCTATTCTTCCAATCTAATGAACAATTGGTAGCACTTAACCATGATCGACCGAGAACAACCTCTACCATTGCCTTGGACTTACTTGCCACATAAAAGGGAACTGACATCTGCTGGTGATCCTGAATGGACATCATAATGACACATTTTCCCTCTATAGGGTTATCTTCACCTGAGAAGCTTCGTAAGTCAATAGGAATGTGCACAAGTGTTGGTTGTCCCAAGGCTATCCATGTGTCAAATGAGAGAACATTATAATCTGCACCAGAGTCAATTAAGGCAGAGACAAAGTAGGTAGTCTCATGAAGATGAAGACACACTTGAATATTGAAAGGATCGACATATTGTTCTCATCAGTAGCCAATTGTAAGGCCAACATAGAAGCCTTGCGACGCTCCTTGGCTTTTGCAATTCTAGCTTTAGCCTCTTCTTGAGCCTGACGTTTAGGTAGGTCATGTGCTTCTTTCCGTGTGTGTGCAGCATGCATTTGTCGAAGCATGGCTTCAGTTAATGGTTCATTGTATTTCTTGAGACGACTTCCATTAATGAAGTTAGGCATTTGCTCACCTTCTAGTGTCTCTAAACGCACTACACCACTTGGAGTAAGCTCATTAATCACAAACGGTCCTAGGCCACGTTTCTTGAGGTTTCTCTTATGCTTCTTAAGTGTGTACAAGAGCACAAGGTCCCCTTTTTTGAATCGGCCAGTTGTTACATTTCTACCATACCATTGCTTTTGTCTCCTATTCTCACCATACATCCCCATTACCGCCAATAAGCGGTCTCATCAAGCTTTTCCAATTCATCAATGCGTTGTGAAAGCTCATGACTAGTCCAGTCCAATTGTTTAGTAACTTGTAGAGTAGGTACAAGAAATTCAATGGGAAGAATTGCATCTAGCCCAAAAGCAAGCTCAAATGGGGTTGTGCCCACAGATGTTTTATAGGCTGTCCTATATGCCCAAAGAACTGAGTGCAACTTTTGCTCCCAATCAGTCCTATGTCCCTCAACAATCTTTGTGAGTGCTGTGCAGAGAATCTTGTTAGTACTCTCCGCTTGTCCATTGGTCTGGGGATGATAGGGTGCAGAACGCTTGTGAATTACCATAAATTCTTGAAGCAAAAACTCTATGACCTCATTCACAAAGTGCACACCTTGATCACTAACGATTTCAATAGGTAAGCCATAGCGTGTAAACACATACTCATACAAGAACTTGGCTATGGTTCTGGCATCATTTTTAATTGTAGCCTTTGCCTCTACCCATTTGGTCAAATAGTCAGTTGCGACTATAATATATTCGACATGCGTGTGACGAGTTGGAGGTTTAATGGGACCGACAAAATCAATACCCCATTTTGCAAAGGCACCTGTGCTTAACATAGGCCGCAATGGTTAATTGTCCTTTGTGATGGGAGGTTTGGTCCTTTGACAATCGTCACAACGTTTTACATATTCTTCGGCATCCATTTGTAAGGTTGGCCACCAAAGCCCAAACTACCTAATCAACTTTGCTGTGGTATTGCCCGAAAAGTGTCCACCCCCAACACCTGCATGTGCATGAGTCAAGATTTTCAAGTAGTCAGCTTCACATACACACATGCGTAAGTTGCCATCCTTGCCCCTCTCGTACATGTAGATGAATCGACGATAATAGCCACAATGTCCCATGAATATTTGTACCCCTTTAGGGTTGATAGGCTGAGGTAATGAGACAATGACATCAATTTTATCCATATTTGTTGAAATCCCATTGCGAGAAACAATATGGCCCAAAATTTTTCCTTGTCTTACCATGAATTTGCACTTGTCAGGATTCAAGCATATACGATAAACTTGACACTTTTGAAACACAAGTCTGAGGTGTTCTATATGATCATCACGCTCTTGTGAGTGAACACATAAATCATCCATGAAGATCTCAAGAAATTGCCTAAGGTACTCCTTGAATACATGACTCATTAACCGCTGAAAGGTTGCTGGTGCATTTGTTAGACCAAATGGCATAACACGATAGGCAAAGATGCCATCTTCAGTAGCAAAGGCTGTCTTGTGTTGATCCTTTGGATCAATTGACACTTGATTGTAACCGGAGAATCCATCCAAGAAACTATATGCCTTTTTCCCTGCAACTCGTTCTAGAACATGATCCGTGATTGGAAGTGGGTAATGATCACGTACAGTAGCTGCATTTACCTTCTTGAGGTTTACACATACTCGAAGTTTTCCATTTTTCTTCGGCACCACTAAAATAGGGGAGACCCATTCAGTGTGTTCAATCTCATAGATAAATTTTGCCTCTAAGAGCTTGTCTATTTCTTCTTTTATCTTTCGTGCAAAATTCTCATTGTAAGTATAAGGACGTTGCTTGGAAGGCTTTGCATCCTATCGCAATGGAATTGTATGCTGACATATGCTTGGATCAACTCCTTTGAGGTCTTTATAACTCCAAGCAAAAACATCGCGATACTCCTTTATTGTTTGAATTAATAACTTCTCCTCATCTAAGGACAAGTCTGTGGCAATCCACACATAGTGAGGCTCTTCTCCTGGCTTAGCGATATCAATTTTTTTTGCATCTTCTAGACCATCATATGAAACCCCTGGCATGCCATTTTTAGGTCAGTTTAGTGGAGAGACGGAAGACTCTCTCACTTGTAGCATGAGTAGTATGATCCGTGCGTAGCTCAATCCAATGGGATTTGCATCCCTTTCGGAGCTAGGGGTTCAACCCGTACTACCGGTGCACGAAAGCTTATCCAAGAATGGAGAGAATGCTAAGAACACCACTACCTTGACATAGACTTTACACACACAAGTTCAATCTTGCCATAACTCATTCACTCATCATCCCACTCATTCATGCATCCAATACAAGAAGAAAGCTAAGCTAATGCATACACAAGCTCAAAGCATACTTCATCATTAGGAAGTGAATGGAGTCTTCTTGGGCCCTTTAATTTGCCCAAGCCTAATCAAGGTGATTAAGGAAGAGCTAAATGGGGGGTTGCCATGTGGACTGAAATGTTGGGTTTTTAAGAGAGGTGTAAGAGTGGTCAAAGGGTGCACTTTTTCCCCCAAAGGGGGGGGGGGAGAAATTTTACAATTTTCGGACCTCCATAACTTCTACATACAAGCTCTGATTTGAGCGG
Source organism: Cibotium barometz (assembly GCF_041138505.1). Classification (NCBI taxonomy): domain Eukaryota; kingdom Viridiplantae; phylum Streptophyta; class Polypodiopsida; order Cyatheales; family Cibotiaceae; genus Cibotium; species Cibotium barometz. Next base: position 63,296,517 of record NC_141051.1, read on the forward strand.
AGATTACAAATCCGTGATCTACGCATCAAGAGCTTTCCATAGATATGTTACATGATATGGTTTTATTCGATGGATTTTAAATTCTATTTTCCCTCCAAAATTCAAATTTGAATAAAGTACCCGTTTTGAAGCTTCTAATTAGAAAACGTTTCTTCTTAAGAAAAAAGGTTTGACTCCCTTAAACTGCCAAATAAAAGGGCCCAAGAAGCCTTCCATTGAGGTCCTAATGTTCTCAAGCTCTTACTTCCCTAGCATGCACACAAACCTTGAAGCTTACTCTTTTAATATTATGAATGAAAATGTTTTATGTGTTTATTTTACAAAAATTTTGCCATAGCTTTGCTGATATTACTGATAATTCTCAATTTAATTAAGAGAATGAAGTTTAATATTATTAATATGATTAGAATGACCACTAATTGGATCATTATCCAATTATGGATTCATTCATAATTTCTCTATGAAATAAATATCATAAAAGCATTAAAAAGCCATTATTTTGGCCTTCAATTAGACAAGCATAAAATATAATTTTGGATTAGAGAAATGCTTCATGAGAAGCTTCATTTGGATTGAGAATAGGTCATAGGAATGACCTTTCTTTGGGGGGAGAGAGAGAAATGCTTAAAAACCATTAAGATTAAGCATAAATGGAAATTTATGTGTTTCTTTATTACAATACATTAAAGCATTTCAATAATGTTCAAAAGCCATTCAAATTAAAGCTTCTCAAGCTTGAGAGGGGTTGAGAAGAAATAAACATTTAGAAATTATACAAAAAAAGACCATATTCCACTCTTTACCTCCTAAAATGCTTGATTCTTTAGTCACTGTAGAGGCCCCCACCCAATCAATTGGTTTGGTATGTTGTAGGAGTCACCAAGGAAGATTGAAGAGAGAGAGAAGCTCCAATCTCTTCAATTTTGTAGAGGTTTTTAGAGGATAATAGAAATTAAGTAATACCGGCATAGTTTAGTTCACAGATAATAATCAAAGGAATGAGGGTTTATTTATAGGAGAGGGAGGCCACTAACTCAGTCCAACTGAGTTCTAGAATTTTCCAGCTTTAGTTTGGCTGAATTTGGACAAGTTTTGGACCAGTTTCGGACCAGTTTTGGATCAGTTTCGCTCCCTTTTTGACTTGGGTTGGTTTAGGAGAGAGGAGAGATAAAAATATCCCATAATTTTTGAGTTTTAAACTCATCCAAGCATGTGAAATAGGTGCCTCCTTGAAGGTCTCCCTTTTCCTTACACATGTGTCAAAAATGCATGATTACTCCAAAATATCTCATTTTTTTATTAATACACGATAATTTTTAACTAATAAACCTAGTACTCGGTCAATTCTTCATCTTATGTGGGCATTTACTTTTTTTTTGGATATTTTATTTTTTTCTTTGGATTTATCTTGTCCCAAAACTTGGATTAATCTTATTGGTCCGTAGGAACCTTAATTGGACCATGATCAAAAAGTTTTCGAAAATCTGGACCCTTAGGCTAAGGTCTTCTGAATTAATTTTAATTAATTCCAATTGCACCTTGGAAAATCTATTTTGATTTTCTATTTCAGGGAAATATTTTTTTTAATATTTGAAGAATTTATTTATCCAAAAATATTCCAATTTTGATTTACCACTCTCTAGAATGTTTTTATCTCACTAGGCAAAACAAGGAAAAATGATATTTTCTTGTATTCAGAATTATAGAATGATTTTAAGGGATTGAAGTAGAGGCTTATTTGATTTTCAGGCTAAGGAGGAATCTTACATCCAACTCCATTTGCATCTTCCCTTGATGCAAATCTTCTCTTTGTTGCAAAACTCCATTTGCAACTCTCTTGGGCAGCTTCTTTGATGTTTGATGAAGACTCCATAGTCTTCTTTTTGTTGCAAAACTCCATTTGCAACTCTCTTGGGCACCTTCTTTGATGTTTGATGAAGACTCCATAGTCTTCATAATGCTGAAATCTTGATTTTCAGCTTCATAGGCAGCTTTGAACTCCGCTCTCAAATGCAAATAGGAGACTCCATAGTCTTCATAATGCTGAAATCTTGATTTTCAGCTTCATAGGCAGCTTTAAACTCCTCTCTCAAATGCAAATAGAGAACAATAATAGAGTGTGCATATTTTTTTTTAAAATGAACCATAATACCATGCTTAATATCAAACAAACACACAAACAAGCTAGTATACATAAAAATCACCATGATTAAGAGCGCAAGTTGGCTCTGATACCATGTTAAGAATGCTAAACTTGGGGTTAATAATGGTGGTGTAGACATAGATTAGGCATAGTAATTAGGGGGGATTAAACCAAACAAGATAAGCCATGAGAGAGAGATGTGCACACTCAACAAGACTCTATATCATATGCTTCAAACAAAGGCTTCTAATTTAGATAGCCTAGACCCAATCCACTTTACATGTGTCCACCCATATGGCACACTCATCTCCACTTGAATAGTCAACACTCACACACCACATATTTTAAGATATCTAGCACTTCTAGAGTGCGTTCCCACACACACATATTCACCCAATCAATTTAGCATTGCACCATGCGCAATGCATCTCTCAACACAATTGACCACCTAAAAGTGATAGTCAGATAGAAAGGGTCAAAAGGATATGCTAGGAGCATATATGAGTAAACAAAAAACAAATTGGAAAGATTACTTCCAATTTTAGAATTTGCCTACAATAGTGCCAAGCATGTTGCTACAAGCTTTAGTCCTTTCATGCTTATGTATGGGTTTCAACCCCAATCTTCAGTAGTTGTGGGATTAGCTATTGAAATAATTCAAAAGGTTAAAGATTTTCTACAAGATCGTAACGATATGGTGAAAATCGCAAAGGAAAATGTTAAATGGGCCCAAGATTGTTTTACAAGCATTATGCGGATGAAGATTGCAAGCTGGTCACATTTGAAGAAGGTGACCAAGTATTTCTCAAAGTTTCCTCGCGTTTGGAAACTTTGAAGATGAGAAAAGTGCCAAAGTTGTCACCTAGGTATTATGGACCTTTCACAATACTTAAGCATGTAGGTGACATTGCCTACAAGTTAGCTCTGCCCCAAAACAATCCAAGGTTCACCTAATTTTTCATGTTAGTCATTTGCGAAACGACTAGGCGAATATGCGAATGTGGTGGATATAGGTGTTCTTGTAGATTTAATTGAGCCTTCAGTGTTACTACACTAGCCAGAGTGCATCTTGGATTATAAAGAGAAGCGAACCCATCACAAAATTAGACAATAGTGTCTAGTGAAGTGGAAGGATAGACCGGAAGAAGGTTCAACTTGGGAGGACGTTAGTACTCTCAAGACCCGATATCCTATCTTTGTTTTCGAGGACAAAAAATCTTCCAACAAAAGGGGGGAGTAGTGTCAAGACATGGGTAGGACTAGGCGGGTTCAAGGGAGTCCGAACATGTGTGGACGGCCAAGGCTATTTTAGTTGGCTAGGGTTCCTATATTCGGCGGTCAGGTGGAGAGTTTCCCTATTCTCTTCTAGAAGGTTCATGGAGGTCCCATGGGGATCTCACACCTCTGTTTCTCGAGATCGGATAGGAGGAGCACTATCCCCAACCTCTTTAGACTTGACAAGTTTTATGTTGACAAGTGGGCTTGCAGTCGAGGGGGTATGATTAGGATTTTGGCATGTACTTCCTTTTCTAATCATGCCTTGGTTATTTTGTCCTTAGAGGACCCCTTTCTGGACGCAGGCAAGCGACAGAGTCACAGTGGATTTCTTTGAGATAGCTCGATCCCATAGGAGGAGAGATGGTATTTGCAGGTTGTGTGGCCAGGATGGAGCTATTGTTTCATATCCCTACAGGTGAGACTCGGCCATCTCTATATAGACTTTTTTCTCAATGGTGCCCTAGCATCTTCACAAGTTGTCGATGTAAATGAGAGGGTTTGGTGGCATAAGAGGGAGGTGGTTCCCCCTTCTCTTCGGTAATTCTTATTGACATCATTTACTTATTAGGAGTTGGTGAAGGCATTAAAGGCACTTCCCTGGGAAAATGCTGAGGGGCGGATGGGATTCTAGTCTCCTTCTTTCTTCATCATTGGGACCTCATGGAAGGTGGCCTTTGAGCTTCATTCAATGATATTAAAATTACAGGTGTCATCCTAGAGAGGCTCTCAGAGGGGTTGATTGATGTTAGTGAGTAAATCGACTGCTTATTTCCCTGGCAACCTATGGAAGTTCACTGGTTATGCACACAGCATACACCAGACTAACACGACATTAAATCAAGCAAAAAAGACAGCTTACAAGTTACTCAGACAATTACTCGACTGCCTATTCACTTAATAGTGGAAGAACAAAATACTACAGAGCTAATTTCAATGGAGTTAACAAACAACCGGATGCAAACACCAAGACTCAGAAACATAACAAGATGTCTCATGTACAATGAAGCTAAAACCCAAAAAGGCAACAGTCTTGCCAATATATATATATATATATATATATATATATTAAGAAGAACAATGATACAAAAATGGCAGCCAGTCTCTAGAATGGCTGTCACACAGCCTGTGTAAATGCGGCTTTCGAGGAACCTGTATAAATTGATTCACCAACCCAACATCATAGCTCAAATCTGGCCTGGTTGTAAGATCCCCGTTCCCACCACGCAACGGATTCTGGGTGCTAGCAACGGAATTAGCACATCTTGTACGAGGCAGGGTCCTACACTTGGGGCCTCGCCCACAGATATCCGGACAGGTGACTAATTCCTCGGTTCTTCCAAAACCAAACTTAGAAAAACTTCCCTTGCCCGGAAAGCACAGGCGATTCCTCCAGGATAAAATTTTACTCTAACATAGTCAGGGTCATTACTGACCAAACTGATCCAACTGACCTAAAGTCACTTGGTCAGATCAAGGAAGAAACTTGCACTTGGATCATAGAGATCAACCCTTTTTTTTCCCAATGTCGAGAGGCACAGCCGTTGATTCCTTTTTCCATAGAACAATTACTATGCGGGATTTACTTCATATAGCATACTACAATAGAAATTGAGTCTCATTTTACGGATCCATCAGTCCACCCTACAGTCCCATGGGTTAGCCAACCACCCAACCACTGTAGTGATGGGATCCAATTTAGAATTTGGTTAGGTTTTGTCCCGAGTACTAGGGAAAAGAGTTCCCAAGTCCCCTAACTGGATGTTTATGCAAATATAAAACTAGTCACACCACTTACACACCCAATATGAAATTGCCTTTTTCTCAGCATCAGCTATCTTTAAAACAATCCTTTAATGAAACCATTGTGTCACTGATCACAATCCTCAAAATCTCTGGTTAAATCCTTATTTCCAATCATTCCTTCATTGGTGTACTTATGGCATCATTGGCAAAAACCAGAACGCTCACCACCTTTTCACTCATCAGGGGCCTTTTCAATAGTTCCTAGCTCATAGTACCCGGCAATATAATCTTTTATAAAAATCAAGATGGAATCTCCGTGTTGAAGATCAGCAAGATCAACCAACAGTTCCATATAAAAGAGCCATGGACTCATCCGTTGAGGACCAGCAAGGTCAACCAACAGTTCCATATAAAAGAGCCATGGACTCATCCGTTGAGGACCAGCAAGGTCAATCAACTAGATCCATGCCCGGTTTCAGAAAACAACTCTTACTCCTTATTCCAATATCTTCCACGACGCACGTGTGGGTATCTTCAGCGACCCAAAGCCCGAGCACCGTATGGTCAGCACCCTATAGGGTCCTTCGCAGGTCACCTAGCACTTGTTGAGACTCAAGCTCGATGTTAGTGTGAGCCAGCTATGCTATGTGCTGGCATTTAGGTAGGAACATGTGTGAGACATAAATGACCGCGTCCAGCTGGTCATAGTGTGTGGACATTAGCTAGGGTTAGATGAGTGTGGACACAACTCATAGTGTGTTGTGTGTATTATGGATTATGGCTTTATGCATTGTGTGAGAAGCAATGATTTTATATTCACGTGATCACAAAATTTTTTTTGTTAATAACATGTGTTAACATGTTATTAACATGTTAACATGTTAACATGTTCTCAAAAAAGCCGGTGGCAAGCGACCTGGTAACCCGATAAAATCCCGCCGGGCTTTTGCTATACCCGGCGGTCCCGCCACGATAAAAGTAAAACCCGGTGGGTCCCGGCGGGGTCGTCATCTAGCCCGGTGGGGTACAATTTCCTATATATATGGGCCCGGGGGGCCCTTTGGGAGTTCATTGCTGACAGCATACACAGGTAATGAAACTTGTGTGTGTGTGTGTGTGTGTGTATGTGGGTGTGTTCGTGCGGGCAGCCGCCCACTGTCTCAATGCGTGGCAGGATGTGGGTGGTCCGCCACACGAGGGATGTGTGTGTGGGTGTGTGTTCGTGCGGGCAGCCGCCCATTGTCGCAATGCGTGGCAGGATATGGGTGGCCCGCCACACGACAGGTGTGTGTGTAAGACCATTCTTCGGAATGGTGCTTACCCTGGGGCACTTAGTCGGTAACGCGGCTAGTCTGTGTCCTATGGTAAGTATGGCATGCCGTAGCGGTACTAGTCGGTAACACGGCAAGCATAGTATCGTTATGGCAATGTCACCTTCCCTTCCCTTCCCTTTGTCAAATGCGGACATATGGTCGGTAACGCGGCCAGTGTATGTTCGTATCCTACTCGTATTTCCATAGAATCGGGCGGCATTTTGTCGTTAACGCGGCAAGTTGGTGTCGTCCGCTAGTGCATAAATTGTTTTTTGCATATTGCGGCATTTGATCGTTAACGCGGTCAAAAAAATGTCGTAAATTTGTTTGATTTGACTTGTATTGTTTTTATTGTGTTTGATCTATGCGATACTTGGTTGCTAACGCGGCATGAGTATTTCATGGATCAAAGTTTACATCATATTGTCTAAACGTTTTATTTTATAATATCGTGATTCGTAACTCGAAAAATATGAATATCTCTCTCTTCTTACCTCCCTCTCTCTCTCTCTCTCATGATACACTTCACAACTCTTTCTCTCTCTCTTTCTCATGATACACTTCACAACACGATAGATGTGTAGATAAGGATTTCTTTTTATTTCTCTTAAAATTTACATAATTCCTAATAATTTCTTTTTTCTCCCTCTATTTACTTAAAAATTAAAACAGTACATTATTTTCCTCTTTAGGAACTCACAAAAACATTAAAAATGTCATCTAATGTTTCTTCTCTCTATCTGTCACAACTCTCTCTTCCTCTCCTCTCTCTCTCTCTCTCTCTCTCATGATACACTTCACAATTCTCTCTCTCTCTCTCTCTCTCTCTCTCTCTCTCTCTCTCTCTCTCTCTCTCATGATACACTTCAGAACTCTCTCTCTCTCTCTCTCATGATACACTTCACATCTCTCTCTCTATCACGATAGGTGTGTAGATGAGGAGTGCTTTAGGATTACAAAACATTATTTTTCTCTTTTTAGGAACTCACAAAACTATAAAAAATGTCATTTAATTTTTCCTCTCTCTCTATCTGTCACACCTCTCTCTCTTCCTCCCTCCCCCCCTCTCTCTCTCGTTCGATAATGTATACACTTCATAAGTAATAATGCACTTGTTACGGTTGTCTCACGTTCGATAATGTATTGCATGATGTTGAGTTCACTAATATTGTTTGATATATTCTGTTTTTGTTTGATCATTGATAAGTAATGATACACTTGTTGCTGTTCTCTCACGTTTGATGATGTATTGGATGATGTTGAGTTCATTAAAATTATTTGATATTCCGTTTTTGTTTGAACATTGATAAGTAATGATATACTTGTTGCTGTTCTCTCACGTTTGCTTGATGTTGATTTCAGTAATGTTTGATATTCTGTTTTTTTGTGTTTAGTGATATTTGCTAGATTTATGAAGACGACCAACATGCTTTCCCCCGAAGAGCGTAAAATCGTTCTACGAGCAATTCGCATTGAAGCAGTCATCACAGTGTCACAATGTGCTGATGATGTCGTCAAAAAGATCAATGAGTGTGAGATACTCATGCGAGATCTAATAGACCAGATATGGGAAAATGCACGGCGTCGGCTTCGAAGCGGAGGCAACGCTGAGTTGCTTGATAGACAGAAGATAGCAGATTTCAACCATCAACACATAACACGAACCATTTTGGGGAGCATGCGTGTAGCATGCAGTGATCTTAGAGATGCTGCCCCGCCTGAAGCCAATATGCAACGTCTACAGTTATGGGACGTTGTATGGAGCGAGCAAAGAGCCAAGAGCAAGTGCATGAAGGTGTTGGATGCAGAGTCCCTCCCCAAAAGAGTGCGCATTGCCCAGGACGTCGCTGCAACGTCCAGCCAGGCAGATGCAAGTGGTACAGGTGTCATTAATTGTACCATCTACAATTCTATGTGCACACATCTCATTGGCATCCCGCACGAGGCTCTGTTCGAAGGGCGAACAATAGGCTCCGGTGTTTTTGGCACAGTAAAAGAGGATACAGTTAAAGGTATATCATTTTTACCGGAGCACATTACTTTTTGCGGAAAGCACTACAAAGGAGAAGGCAGCGCCAAGTTCGAGAGCTTCCAGGCAGAGCAGGGTATGCAAGTGCTACATCCATCGATTATCTGGTGTATTGCCTTTACAAAAGAAGCTCCTTCGATCACTATTTTCCCGTACTATAACGGCGGCGCTCTTGGTGATACTCTTCTGAAGGTTCCCTTCAGATTCAGTGAGTTCACCAGAGCAATTTTCCGTTTGGATCGAGGATGGAGACAACCCCCACCTGATAATATTCCTTTAAGTCATCTAGAACTTTCTAAAATAAAACAAATAGTAATAACCATGCCACATATTATGCATGCCCTGGTGGAAGGCCTAGCGGCAGCACATCTGGCAGGAATTGTACATACCGACCTACATCCATTCAATGTAGTGTTGGATTTTACAAAAGAGTTGAAGCCACGCATAGGTATTATCGATTGGGGGTTATTGCTGAGAGCACCCAAAAAATGGGTGTCTCTCAATTTTGTATTTGAAGCAGACAAGAACCCTGAGAAGGTGGCACAGGCAGTCTCCTACGCAGACAGAGAGCGAAATAAATGGCCGTGGATAGCCCCGGAGCTTTATGATCCATTTTTGGCAGATGCATACACTCCTGCATCTGATGTTTTTGCCTTGGGATATTTATTACAAACCTTATATGACTTTTGGCAGAAAGTACAAGAGTTGTGGATGGATAATAATTCCTATGACAAAGTTACCATGGATACTATTATTCATAGAGTCAAAAATTGGATATTTCTGCCTAATCGCGATGAGCAAAAATCAATTTTGCAAGTAGTTGAATTTTTTAGATCACTAAATACTGACCCAACGACGAGGGCACAACGTCCTCTTGTAGAGCTATCGGTGTCATTCACCCCAACTTTGTAATGATACAGTATCAAGAGATTAAGTTTCAGGAATGGCATTTTGATTCTCTCTTCAAAATTTGATGTGTCCATTGTTTGAAATATTATCTCATTGAGTTTTTGCAATATCTCTCTCCTCTTATGGTGTTTAAGTTTATGTTTTCTCTTCAAAATTTGATGTGCGCGCATTGTTTGAAGTATTTTTGGAGTCAAGTGGATATTTCTCATCGAGTCTTTGCAATACATATCTCCTCTCGTGGTATTTAACTTTAAGATTTTGAGAGTAATGGTCAATTTATCTTACGTTGATCTTTACAGTTCATTAAAATCCTAAAGTCATTTATGTTCATGTAGATATGGCAGAGGCGCAAGCGAACAAGCATCAGGAGTTAGCCAAGAAGGCATATGAGCGAATGAAGGCCCTTGCACATGGCCTGACAGCCCGCGAAGCTACAAGAACAGCATGCAGGTTGTCGAAATGGACAAATCCAACTTATGTCCAATGGAAAGACATAAACAAACGCGTAACCACAGAGATGATAAAGGAAATATGGCCATGTCCAGATGGCGAGATTAAGAAGGGAACAGGGATTTTATATTCACGTGATCACAAAATTTTTTTTGTTAATAACATGTGTGAACATGTTATTAACATGTTCACATGTTAACATGTTCACAAAAAAGCCGGTGGCAAGCGACCTGGTAACCGGGAAAAATCCCGCCGGGATTTTGATATACCCCGGCGGGCCCGCCGGGCTTTTGCTTTGCCCGGCGGGTCCCGGAGGGGTCGTCACATATCCCGGCGGGGTACATTTTTCTATATATATGGGCCCGGGGGGCCCTTTGGGATTTCATTGTTGACAGCATACACAGGTAATGAAAACTTGTGTGTGTGTGTGTGTGTGTGTGTGTGTGTGTGTATGTGGGTGTGTTCGTGCGGGCAGCCGCCCACTGTCGCAATACGCGGCAAGATGTGGGTGGTCCGCCACACGAGGGATGTGTGTGTGGGTGAGTTCGTGCGGGCAGCCGCCCATTGTCGCAATGCGCGGCAGGATTTGGGTGGCCCGCCACACGACTGGTGTGTGTGTGTAAGGCCATTCTTCGGAATGGTGCTTACCCTAGGGCACTTAGTCAGTAACGCGGCGAGTCTGTGTCCTATGGTAAGTATGGCACGCCGTAGCGGTACTAGTCGGTAACGCGGCAAGCATAGTATCGTTATGGCGATGTCACCTTCCCTTCCCTTCCCTTTGTCAAATGCGGACATATGGTCGGTAACGCGGCCAGTGTATGTTCGTATCTTATTGGTATTCCCATAGAATCGGGCGGCATTTTGTCGTTAACACGGCAAGTTGGTGTCGTCCGCTAGTGCATAAAATGTTTTTTGCATATTGCGGCATTTGATCGTTAACGCGGTCGAAAAAGTGTCGTAAATTTACTTGCGTATTTCGGCATATGATCGTTAACGTGGTCGAATAAATATCGTAAATTTGTTTGATTTGACTTGTATTGTTTTTATTGTGTTTGATCCATGCGATACTTGGTTGCTAACGCGGCATTAGTATTTCATGGATCAAAGTTTACATCATATTGTCTAAATGTTTTATTTTATAATATCGTGATTCGTAACTCGAAAAATATGAATCTTTCTCTTCTTATCCCCCTCTCTCTCTCATGATACACTTCACAACTCTTTCTCTATCTCTCTCATGATTCACTTCACAACACGATAGATGTGTAGATAATGATTTTTTTTTATTTCTCTTAAAATATACATAATTTTTAATAATTTCTTTTTTCTCCCTCTATTTACTTAAAAATTAAAACAATACATTATTTTTCTCTTTAGGAACTCACAAAAACATTAAAAATGTCATTTAATGTTTCTTCTCTCTATCTGTCACAACTCTCTCTTCCTCTCCTCTCTCTCTCTCTCTCTCTCATGATACACTTCACAATTCTCTCTCTCTCTCTCGCAATGATACACTTCACAACTCTTTCTCTCTCTCTCTCATGATACACTTCACATCTCTCTCTATCACGATAGGTATGTAGATGAGGAGTGCTTTAGGATTACAAAACATTATTTTTCTCTCTTTAGGAACTCACAAAACTATAAAAAATGTCATTTAATTTTTCCTCTCTCTATCTGTCACACCTCTCTCTCTTCCTCCCCCTCTCTCTCTCTCTCTCATTCGATAATGTATACACTTCGTAAGTAATAATGCGCTTGTTGCGGTTGTCTCACGTTCGATAATGTATTGCATGATGTTGAGTTCAGTAATGTTGTTTGATATATTCTGTTTTTGTTTGATCATTGATAAGTAATGATACACTTATTGCTGTTTTCTACGTTTGATGATGTATTGGATGATGTTGAGTTCATTAAAATTATTTGATATTCCGTTTTTGTATGGACATTGACGATATTGATATACTTGTTGCTGTTCTCTCACGTTTGCTTGATGCTTATTTCAGTAATGTTTGATATTCTGTTTTTTTGTGTTTAGTGATATTTGCTAGATTTACGAAGACGATCAACATGCTTTCTCCCGAAGAGCGCAAAATTGTTCTGCGAGCAATTCGCGTTGAAGCGGTCATCACGGTATTACAATGTACTGATGATGTCGTCAAAAAGATCAACGAGTCTGAGATACTCATGCAAGATCTCATAGACCAAATATGGGAAAATGCACAGCGTCGGCTTCGAAGCGGAGGCAACGCTGAGCTGCTAGATAGACAGAAGATAGCAGATTTCAACCATCAGCACATAACACGAACCATTTTGGGGAGCATGCGAGTAGCATGCAGTGATCTTAGAGATGCTGCCCCGCCTGAAGCCAACATGCAACGTCTACAGTTATGGGACGTTGTATGGAGCGAGCAAAGGGCCAAGAGCAAGCGCATGAAGGCGTTGGATGCAGAGTCCCTCCCCAAAAGAGTGCGAATTGCCCAGGACGTCGCTGCAACGTCCAGTCAGGCAGATGCAAGTGGTACAGGTGTCATTAATCGTACCATCTACAATTCTATGTGCACACATCTTATTGGCATCCTGCACGAAGCTCTTCACGAAGGACGAACAATAGGCTTCGGTGTGTTTGGAACAGTAAAAGAGTATGCAATTTAAGGTATATCATTTTTACCGGAGCACATCACTTTTTGCAGAAAGCACTACAAAGGAGAAGGCAGCGCGAAGTTCGAGAGCTTCCAGGCAGAGCAGGGTATGCAAGTGCTACATCCATCGATTGTTCGATGCATTGCCTTTACAAAAGAGGCTCCTTGGATCACAATTTTCCCGTACTATAATGGCGGCGCTCTTGGTGATACTCTTCTGAAGGTTCCCTTCAGATTCAGTGAGTTCACAAGAGCAATTTTCCGTTTGGATCGAGGATGGAGACAACCCCCGCCTGATAATATCCCTTTAGGTCATCTGGAACTTTCAAAAATAAAAGAGTTAGTAATAAACATGCCACATATTATGCATGCCATGGTGGAAGGTGTAGCGGCAGCACATATGGCAGGTATTGTACATACCGACCTACATCCTTTTAATGTAGTGTTGGATTATACAAAAGAGCTAAAGCCACGCATAGGTATTATCGATTGGGGGTTGCTGCTGAGAGCGCCCAAAAAACGGGTGTCTCTCAATTTTGTTTTTGAAGCAGACAAGAACCCGGAGAAGGTGGCACAGGCAGTCTCCTACGCAGACAGAGAGCGAAATAAACGGCCGTGGATAGCCCCAGAGCTTTATGATCCATTTTTGGCAGATGCATACACTCCTGCATCTGATGTTTTTGCCTTGGGATATTTATTACAAACTTTATATAACTTTTGGAAGAAAGTGCAAGAGTTGTGGATGGATAATAGTTCCCATGACAAAGTTACCATGGATACTATTATTCATAGAGTCAAAAATTGGATGTTTCTGCCTAATCGCGATGAGCAAAAATCAATTTTGCAAGTAGTTGAATTTTTTAGGTCACTAAATACTGACCCTACGAGGGCACAACGTCCTCTTGTAGAGCTATCGGTGGCATTCACCCCGACTTTGTAATGATACAGTATCAAGAGATGAAGTTTCAGGAATCTGAAAATTTGATGTGTCCAATGTTTCAAAATTTTGTTTCTCTCTTCAAAATTTGATGTGTCCAATGTTTCAAAATTTTGTTTCTCTCTTCATTGAGTCTTTGCAATATCTCTCTCCTCTTCTGGTGTTTAAGTTTATGTTTTCTCTTCAAAATTTGATGTGCGAGCATTGTTTGAAGTGTTTTTGGAGTCAAGTGGATATTTCTCATCGAGTCTTTGCAATACATATCTCCTCTCGTTGTGTTTGACTTCAAGATTTTGAGAGTAATGGTCAATTTATCTTACGTTGATCTTTAGAGTTCATTAAAATCCTAAAGTCGTTTACGTTCATGCAGATATGGAGCAGGCGCAAGCGAACGAGCATCAGGAGTTAGCCAAGAAGTCTTACGAGCGAATGAAGGCCCTTGCACATGGCCTGACAGCCCGCGAAGCTACAAGAACAGCGTGCAGATTATCGAAATAGATAAATCCAACTTATGCCCAATGGAAAGACATAAACAAATGGGTAACCACAGAGATGATAAAGGAAATATGGCCATGTCCAGATGGCGAGATTAAGAAGGGAAGATGGAAGATTTCTCGTTGCACTCACAATGATATCAAAACTAATGCCGAGCGCATTTTCTTGGAGGTGTACGGCCGTCCTCTCCATAACGCCGACGCTCCACTGTATTTTGCTAAAATGCTATATGCTCACTTTATACTGGAAACTCCAGTGGACTTCGCCTCCAGAGAGGCCACTGTCAACACCCACGACATACGTGAAGAGACAGTGACATTCACAAGAGAAGAACTTGCTCTCATGGTGGAGGGCGCCGGACTGGAGTTAAACCAGGTCAAAGAAAGCTTAGGGGCACAGCTAGCAGAGAAGGAGAAAGAAGCTGACCGATTAACTCAAGCGTCAACTCCTCCCCCAGCCAATAGAGGGATTCAAGAGCAGCTAACAAAGATCAGCCAAGACGTGCAGAGCATCTCTTCACGTATTGCTCCTGTGCGCCAAGGAAACCACATCTCTCATTTTTTGATACATCCTGATCTTGTGGGAGTTTCTGCTGAGGCTACAAGTTCCTCCACCCCCCAATGTCCTGTATGTTACAAAGTATTCGATGGGTGGAGCGGCCAGTATATATTACCATGTGGACACTACTACCACTTAATATGTTTAGTGAGACAAATGCAAAATACTTCCACATGTGCATTGTGCAATGTCCCAATAAATCAAGGTATTTATACAGTGTTCGGCATGGCTAGCGAATATAAACCACCAGGACCTTTAGATGCAACTCCTAGTGCAATTCGTAATTTATTTCAAGACGAAAGCTAAGAAAAACAAATCCTACTTTTGTATTGATAATTTCTCCAAATACGATCATTTGTACAAGTACTTTTTATTAAATTAATGAAGTGACTTCTTCCTCTATGTCAGTATCTTGCTCCAAAATTCTTTCACCGTTTACTCTCTCGTCTGCTAAATTAAGCTCATCTAAGTCAATGTCTAAATTGTCTTCTATCTCAAGGGTGGTGCACAACGTACGTCCAACATCAAAGTTCTCGTCTACTACATCTTCACAATTGTACATCCATCTGGGCATATCTTCTTCATACTCTTCGCTTTCGATGTCTCGCAAGATCTTTTCATTGCAGTACATGTAAACAAGTTTATCTGCTCGATCTGCAAGAAGTCGATTGCGAATAGTACTATGAATATATTTATACATTGTAAGATTCCTCCCCAACCCCTTTTTGATGTCTAGTATCTTTCCCTGTAATCAATCCCTCTTCAGAAATATAAAGACCTTGTTTCTATCTGTTTTAGCCTAGAGAGAGAAAAATATTCTAGAGAGAGAATATTCAGATTTTGAATATTTTTGGATAGAAAAATATCTCTTCTAATTCAGATGAGTTCCCCTGAAACAGAAATTCAAAAAGAATTTTCCAATGTGCAATTGGAATTAATTGAAAATAGGTATAAAGAACCTTAGCCTAAGGGTCTAGATTTTCAGAAATCTTTAGACTATGGTCCAATTAAGGTTCCTATGGACCAATAGCATCAATCCATGTGTAGGGAGGAGATAAATCCAAATTTGTAAAAAAGAAGATACCCAAAAATGAGTAAATGCTCACATAAGGTGAAGAGTTGAAAATGTACAAGGTTTATTAGTAAAAAACTATGAGCAATATTAAAAATATGAGATATTTTGGGTATCCAAAAATGAGTAAATGCTCACATAAGATGAAGAGTTGAAAATGTACAAGGTTTATTAGTAAAAAACTATGAGCAATATTAAAATGATGCCATTATGACACATATGTAAGGAAGGGGAATTCTTTAAAGGAGGTGCATATTTCACATAAGATGAAGAGTTGAAAATGTACAAGGTTTATTAGTAAAAAACTATGAGCAATATTAAAATGATTCCATTATGACACATATGTAAGGAAGGGGAATTCTTTAAAGGAGGTGCATATTTCACATGCTTGAATGAGTTTTAAACTCATAAAAATTGAGATATTTCATCTCTCCTCTCTCCTCATTCAAGTCTAGTTCCAAAAAGTTAGCTTAACTGACCTAAAAATGGTCAAATATTGACCAAACTGATTTAGAAAATTCTAGAATCAGTTTGTTTGGTTAGGAGCTCAATTTTTCCTATAAATAGAAGCCTCCCCCTTGTTGAAAAATATATAGTGTTTATGCATCGTTACTCTACTCCACCTAAGCCAAGAACTGTGAATTCATTTAATAATTCACTAGTTTTTGGAGCTTCCCTCTTTCTTCAATCCCCATTAGTGGCTCCATCAACATACTTAACCAATTGATTGGTTGGGGGCCTCTACCGTGAACAAAGAATCAAGCAAGTTGTAAGGTAATTAGTGAATATTGATCTTTCTATAATTTCTCAATGTTTCTCTCTTCTCAACCCCTCTCAAGCTTGAGAAGTTTAATTGGTATGGTTTTTTTTTAAATACTATTGAAGTTTGAATAGTAGTGAAGAGTTACATAAGTTAATAAATGCTATTGAAGTTAATTTTCATTTATGTTTAAATTCTAATGATTTTTATGTAAATTCTCTCTCTCACTCAAGAAATGGTCATACTCATGACCCGTTCTCAATCCAAATCAAGCTTTTCATAAAGCTTTTCCTTAACCAAGATTAAGCTATGCTTGAGACCAATTTAATGGCTTTTTTCTATGCTTTTAGTTTATGCATATTGATGATTCAATCCACTATAGATTAATGATCCAATTAGAGATCATTTTAATTATTTCCTTAATGATAAGCTTTATCCCTTAGAAAAAATTGAGATTTATCAGTCATAGCAGCAGAGCTATGGCAAAATTTTTATAAAAATTATGCATAAAATAATTTCATTCAAAGCATAAAAAGAGGACTTCCTACCATATTCTAGGAATTATCATCCTAGATTAATTGAAAGAATTTCATTATAATCATGGAGAAATTGAATTTTAATATCATGCATAAAGGATAATTTTTTTATATCAAAAGTGTTACTTTTATCATTTTTAATTTTCATGCATAGAAGTATGCATAAAGGAAAAAATTTTATATCAAAAGTGTTACTTTTATCATTTTTTAATTTTTCATGCATAGAAGTATGCATAAAGGAAAATTTTTATATCAAAAGTGATACTTTTATCATTTTTAATTTTCATGCATAGAAGTATGCATAAAGGATAATTTTTTTATATTAAAAGTGTTATTTTTATCATTTTTAATTTTCATGCATAGAAGGATGCATAAAGGAAAATTTTTTATATCAAAAGTGTTACTTTTATCATTTTTAATTTTCATGCATAGAAGTATGCATAAAGGATAATTTTTTTATATCAAAAGTGTTACTTTTATCATATTGGATTTCATGCATAGAGGTATGCATAAAAGTTGAATATTTTATTATAAAAGTGTTACTTTTAGCATAATTGAATTTCATGCATAGAGGTATACATAAAAGATATGGGAAGTGATAAGATATGATAAGATGCATGTGGATGTGGATGTGGATGTATGAATGTGGATGTATGGATGTGAATGTGGATGTGGATGTGGATGTATGAATGTGGATGTATGGATGTGGATGTGGATGTATGAATGTGGATGTATGGATGTGAATGTGGATGTGGATGTGGATGTATGAATGTGGATGTATGGATGTATGAATGTGGATGTATGGATGTGAATGAGGATGTAGATGTGGATGCATGGATGTAAATGTGGATGTGGATGTGGATGTATGGATGTATGCATGTAGATGTGGATGCATGAATGTGGATGTATGGATGTGAATGAGGATATAGATGTGGATGTATGGATGTGAATGTACTTGTAGATAAAGATGTATATATGTGAATGGGAATGTGGATGTGGATGTATGTATGCATGTGGATGTGGATATGGATGTGTATGTATGAATGTGGATATGGGATGTGGATGTATAAATGAGGATGTGAAAATGGAGATAAGCATGTAGATGTGGATGCATGAATGTGGATGTATGGATGTGAATGAGGATATAGATGTGGATGTATGGATGTGAATGTGCATGTAGATATGGATGTATATATGTGAATGGGAATGTGGATGTGGATGTGGATGTATGTATGCATGTGGATGTGGATATGGATGTGTATGTATGAATGTGGATATGGGATGTGGATGTATAAATGAGGATGTGAAAATGGAGATAAGCATGTAGATGTGGATGTATGGATGTGAATGTGGATGTGGATGTGGATGTATGGATGTGAATGAGGATGTGGATGTGGATGCATGGATGTAAATGTGGATGTGTATGTATGGATGTAGGCATGTAGATGTGGATGCATGAATGTAGATGTATGGATGTGAATGAGGATATAGATGTGGATGTATGGATGTGAATGTGCATGTAGATATGGATGTATAGATGTGAATGAGAATGTGGATGTGGATGTGGATGTATGTATGTATGTATGTGGATGTGGATATGGATGTGTATGTATGAATGCGGATATGGATGTGGATATGGATGTGTATGTATGAATGTGGATATGGGATGTGGATGTATAAATGAGGATGTGAAAATGGAGATAAGCATGTAGATGTGGATGTATGGATGTGAATGTGGATGTGGATGTGGATGTATGGATGTGGATATGGATGTGAATATATGATATGTGATGTGAAGGAATCTGAAGTGAAGAGATGGAAAATGATATGATTGGATGAGTACACATATAAATGAAATGTGGAATAAGTAATGTGGATTGCATGAGGGATAATGTGGAAAAATGAGAGTTAATATAGAAATTGTATTCGTAAACTGTTTGTAAATGCTGTTTGTAAATGGCTGTTTTATGTCAAGAATGCTGGGAAAGCATTTTGACCGTCTTGTGATTAAGGTCGTGGAGACCTAACTGATAAAGTTGCAACTGCTGACGGAGAGTCAATGGAGGACGTCTCGCGTAGCAAGGTCGGCCGAGGTCTTGACCAGCCTCGGTTCGATTAAAATGGTGAGCTTCCGGTACGGTGGATGAGGGACCAAGGAAGCGGCCTATGAGTGAAGCGCTAGGTCACCTGCGAAGGATCCTAGAGGGTGCTGACCATACGGTGCTCGGGCTCTGGGTCGCCCAGGATACCCACGCGTGCGTCGAGGAAGATATTGGAACAAGGAGTAAGAGTTGTTTTCTGGAACCGGGCATGGATCTGGTTGACTGACCTTGCTGGTCCTCAACGGATGAGTCCATGGCTCTTTTATATGGATCTGTTGGTTGATCTTGCTGATGTTCAACGAGAGTCCATCTTGATAAGTGATTATATTGTTGAGTATTATGGGCTAGGAACTATTGAAACGGCCCCTGTGTGGACAGGTGGTGAACGTTCTAGTTGCCAATGATACCATAGATACTCTGATGAAGGAATGATGGGAAATTATGAATCAACTGGATAATTTGGGAGATTGTGATTAGTGGTACTATGGTTTCATTAAAGGATTGTTTTAAAGTTAGCTGATGCTAAGAAAAAGGCAATTTTCATATTGGGTGTGTAAGTGGTGTGGCTAGTTTGCCTTTTTCTTAGCTGATGCTAAGAAAAAGGCAATTTTCATATTGGGTATGTAAGTGGTGTGGCTAGTTTTATGTTTGCATGAAATTCCGGCTAGGGGGCCTTGGAACTCTTTTCCTTGGTACCCGGGACAAAACCTAACCAAATTCCAAATTGGATCCCATCACTACAGTGGTCGGGCGGTTGGCTAACCCATGGGATCGGATGGGGTTAGGCTGGACTGATGGATCCGTAAATCGAGACTCAATTTCTGTTATTACGATAGATAAAGTAAATCCCGGATAGTAATTGTTCTATGGATAGGAATCAACGGCTGTGCCTCCTTGGTGGGGAAAAAAGCGTTGATCCCAATGATCCAAGTGCAAGTTTCTTCCTTGATCCGACCAAGTATCTTTATAGATGCAGTCGGATCTGTTTGATCAGTAAGAGTTTTGACTACGTTAGAGTAAAAATTATCCTGGTGGAATCGCCCGTGCTTTCCGGATAAGGGAAGTTTTTCCGGGTCTGGTTTTGGAAAAACCGACGGATTAGTCTTTTGTCCGGATATCCGTGGACGAGGCCCGAGTGTGGGACCCTGCCTCGCGCAAGAAGTGCTACTTCCGCTGCTAGTACCCCGAATCCATTGCGCGGTGGGAACAGGGATCTCACAGTTGGTATCAGAGCGAATTGGTTAATAAAGATCAACTGAGAAGACAAATATGTCAAAAATTTATGTAGAAACACAAAAAGGTTGTAATTGTGTGATATAATTCATACAATTTGATATTCAAACTGAAATTCGTAATTTGGTAATTGGGTCTTCAGATAGAAGTACTGCAATTATATAGAATCCCTGACTTGCTTGAGGCCTAGACATGATGGTATTTACCTTATAATTCCAAGAGCCACGACTACCCGTATATACCGAGAGTGTACTGCAGCTCTTTACTGACAGTATATACGAGTAAATCTAAGACTTGAAATTATAAGCGTTAATGCTATCCAGATGATGAATTCGAATGTGGTTGATATGATTTTTAATTCTGTCTGAGAATTGATGAATTGAATTGGATTCTGGTTGAAAATTCTGATTGAAAAATGATGATTTCTGAAATTAGTTGAAATATAAAAATCTGAACAAAACCACAATGAGGATGAATGGGACGAGTCCCAGTGATGATATTCATAACTGGAATGATGATAATGAATTCAACAAATCACTATGGGATTAGTGGGTTGTGCTGTCAAATTGTTACTGTTAACACTTGATCAGTAGATCAAGTTAAGGGATGACAAATTGAGAACTTGCTTGACTGAAATTCCCGTGGAGGAATGTTCAGAAGGAAATTTTTCGGTCTAATGGACCATTATCATGTTAAAGATATGAATGATATGATCTGAATATTAATGATGAGTTCTATATAAGGGATATTTATCCCAGTGTTCTGTTGGGTTGACCAGAATATAAGGAACCCCAAAATAAAATTGGATGTTAAGAAAAAGAGTTGTCCTCTACCTTGCGAGATGAGGACATCTCGCACTTTTTAAGTGGGGTAGAATGTAAGATTCCTCCCCAGCCTTCGAGGTATACAGGAGTAAGAATCTCCCTTTCTGATCTTATAATTATTCCCTCTCTAAAATAAAAGAAAGTTCTGTTTAACAAAGGAAGACCCTTTTCCTAGAATACTTCTCAAGAGTCCCACCTGTTTTAAGGATTCAGAACAATGAGTTCAGAAGTGAGAATCGATGTTTTGGATATCAAGGTTTTGGTCTTCATTCGAGTACGGCCCAAAAGAAGTTCTTTATCTCTTGGGGAGTATATGAAGTTATCCCCCAGATATTGTGAGCCTTATATCTGAATTCAATGAAAGTAGGTGACTTAGCCTACAAGCTTCTTTTATCTCTTCATCTCAAAATTCTTAATGCCTTCTATAGAAAAATGTGTCAAACCCAAATCATGGAAAGACGGTAAAACTTCAGTGGCAAGTTACCGTTGGCTTCTAAGTTACGCTAGCTCCTTCCTTTATATAAGTCGTAACTTTTACTTGTCGCTCACAGTAATCTTACTTCTATCGATCTCCTTTCTTTCTTAATCTCCTTCATGGCTTGGCAACAAGAACTAGTTTTATCCATAATGATTCCTCACCTTCAAGACGCAAGTGAATCTGTGAAGAAGGATTTTATAGAGCAGTATGAGCGCTCACTTTTCCCTCACTTGGGAACTTCTGTAGCGCAAACCAAATGGCGGACCTATCAAAACATAACTAGGGTAACACCCTGGGGTCAGCAGCACTTTCGTAACAATGTCCGCTTGGCCATGGTTATTGAAGCTTTGGGTTTGGGTCCCCGATATTACTGTGTCATGAGATCAAGGCATCTTGGGTTTTCTGAGCGGGTCTTCTTACTGGCATGTTTTCTTCCTCATGAGAAGATATGCCTTTATCCCGTTTTTGGCTTGCCTCTCAGAGGTCCTTTTGTTAGATCACCTCATACCACTGAGATAGGTGCAGCAATAACCAACAGAATTATTCCCATAGATGAGTTACCTTATACTTGTGCAGCTTGTGAGGACTGCTTTTGTGATCATATGATGGACGGGCTTATGGAAGTGTAAAGAGTTCTTCTATCTTTACTGTATAAGTTCTGAGAATGAATAAAGTTTAAATCTTGTTCTTATTTTGAATCTTGCTCTCTTTAAGACGTTTCTTGGTGGTTAATCTTGATTAAAATTTTTCTCTAAGTCTCATATTCGTGCATCTTGCGAAATTATCCCAGTTTGCGAGATGAGGACATCTCGCATTTTTTAAGTGGGGTAGAATGTAAGATTCCTCCCCAACCCCTTTTTGATGTCTAGTATCTTTCCCTGTAATCAATCCCTCTTCAGAAATATAAAGACCTTGTTTCTATCTGTTTTAGCCTAGAGAGAGAAAAATATTCTAGAGAGAGAATATTCAGATTTTGAATATTTTTGGATAGAAAAATATCTCTTCTAATTCAGATGAGTTCCCCTGAAACAGAAATTCAAAAAGAATTTTCCAATGTGCAATTGGAATTAATTGAAAATAGGTATAAAGAACCTTAGCCTAAGGGTTTAGATTTTCAGAAATCTTTAGACTATGGTCCAATTAAGGTTCCTATGGACCAATAGCATCAATCCATGTGTAGGGAGGAGATAAATCCAAATTTGTAAAAAAGAAGATACCCAAAAATGAGTAAATGCTCACATAAGGTGAAGAGTTGAAAATGTACAAGGTTTATTAGTAAAAAACTATGAGCAATATTAAAAATATGAGATATTTTGGGTATCCAAAAATGAGTAAATGCTCACATAAGATGAAGAGTTGAAAATGTACAAGGTTTATTAGTAAAAAACTATGAGCAATATTAAAATGATGCCATTATGACACATATGTAAGGAAGGGGAATTCTTTAAAGGAGGTGCATATTTCACATAAGATGAAGAGTTGAAAATGTACAAGGTTTATTAGTAAAAAACTATGAGCAATATTAAAATGATTCCATTATGACACATATGTAAGGAAGGGGAATTCTTTAAAGGAGGTGCATATTTCACATGCTTGAATGAGTTTTAAACTCATAAAAATTGAGATATTTCATCTCTCCTCTCTCCTCATTCAAGTCTAGTTCCAAAAAGTTAGCTTAACTGACCTAAAAATGGTCAAATATTGACCAAACTGATTTAGAAAATTCTAGAATCAGTTTGTTTGGTTAGGAGCTCAATTTTTCCTATAAATAGAAGCCTCCCCCTTGTTGAAAAATATATAGTGTTTATGCATCGTTACTCTACTCCACCTAAGCCAAGAACTGTGAATTCATTTAATAATTCACTAGTTTTTGGAGCTTCCCTCTTTCTTCAATCCCCATTAGTGGCTCCATCAACATACTTAACCAATTGATTGGTTGGGGGCCTCTACCGTGAACAAAGAATCAAGCAAGTTGTAAGGTAATTAGTGAATATTGATCTTTCTATAATTTCTCAATGTTTCTCTCTTCTCAACCCCTCTCAAGCTTGAGAAGTTTAATTGGTATGGTTTTTTTTAAATACTATTGAAGTTTGAATAGTAGTGAAGAGTTACATAAGTTAATAAATGCTATTGAAGTTAATTTTCATTTATGTTTAAATTCTAATGATTTTTATGTAAATTCTCTCTCTCACTCAAGAAATGGTCATACTCATGACCCGTTCTCAATCCAAATCAAGCTTTTCATAAAGCTTTTCCTTAACCAAGATTAAGCTATGCTTGAGACCAATTTAATGGCTTTTTTCTATGCTTTTAGTTTATGCATATTGATGATTCAATCCACTATAGATTAATGATCCAATTAGAGATCATTTTAATTATTTCCTTAATGATAAGCTTTATCCCTTAGAAAAAATTGAGATTTATCAGTCATAGCAGCAGAGCTATGGCAAAATTTTTATAAAAATTATGCATAAAATAATTTCATTCAAAGCATAAAAAGAGGACTTCCTACCATATTCTAGGAATTATCATCCTAGATTAATTGAAAGAATTTCATTATAATCATGGAGAAATTGAATTTTAATATCATGCATAAAGGATAATTTTTTTATATCAAAAGTGTTACTTTTATCATTTTTAATTTTCATGCATAGAAGTATGCATAAAGGAAAAAATTTTATATCAAAAGTGTTACTTTTATCATTTTTTAATTTTTCATGCATAGAAGTATGCATAAAGGAAAATTTTTATATCAAAAGTGATACTTTTATCATTTTTAATTTTCATGCATAGAAGTATGCATAAAGGATAATTTTTTTATATCAAAAGTGTTACTTTTATCATATTGGATTTCATGCATAGAGGTATGCATAAAAGTTGAATATTTTATTATAAAAGTGTTACTTTTAGCATAATTGAATTTCATGCATAGAGGTATGCATAAAAGATATGGGAAGTGATAAGATATGATAAGATGCATGTGGATGTGGATGTGGATGTATGAATGTGGATGTATGGATGTGAATGTGGATGTGGATGTGGATGTATGAATGTGGATGTATGGATGTGGATGTGGATGTATGAATGTGGATGTATGGATGTGAATGTGGATGTGGATGTGGATGTATGAATGTGGATGTATGGATGTATGAATGTGGATGTATGGATGTGAATGAGGATGTAGATGTGGATGCATGGATGTAAATGTGGATGTGGATATGGATGTATGGATGTATGCATGTAGATGTGGATGCATGAATGTGGATGTATGGATGTGAATGAGGATATAGATGTGGATGTATGGATGTGAATGTACTTGTAGATAAAGATGTATATATGTGAATGGGAATGTGGATGTGGATGTATGTATGCATGTGGATGTGGATATGGATGTGTATGTATGAATGTGGATATGGGATGTGGATGTATAAATGAGGATGTGAAAATGGAGATAAGCATGTAGATGTGGATGCATGAATGTGGATGTATGGATGTGAATGAGGATATAGATGTGGATGTATGGATGTGAATGTGCATGTAGATATGGATGTATATATGTGAATGGGAATGTGGATGTGGATGTATGTATGCATGTGGATGTGGATATGGATGTGTATGTATGAATGTGGATATGGGATGTGGATGTATAAATGAGGATGTGAAAATGGAGATAAGCATGTAGATGTGGATGTATGGATGTGAATGTGGATGTGGATGTGGATGTATGAATGTGGATGTATGGATGTGAATGAGGATGTGGATGTGGATGCATGGATGTAAATGTGGATGTGTATGTATGGATGTAGGCATGTAGATGTGGATGCATGAATGTGGATGTATGGATGTGAATGAGGATATAGATGTGGATGTATGGATGTGAATGTGCATGTAGATATGGATGTATAGATGTGAATGAGAATGTGGATGTGGATGTGGATGTATGTATGTATGTATGTGGATGTGGATGTATGAATGAGGACGTGATAATGAATGTATGCATGTGGATGTGGATATGGATGTGTATGTATGAATGCGGATATGGATGTGGATATGGATGTGTATGTATGAATGTGGATATGGGATGTGGATGTATAAATGAGGATGTGAAAATGGAGATAAGCATGTAGATGTGGATGTATGGATGTGAATGTGGATGTGGATGTGGATGTATGGATGTGGATATGGATGTGAATATATGATATGTGATGTGAAGGAATCTGAAGTGAAGAGATGGAAAATGATATGATTGGATGAGTACACATATAAATGAAATGTGGAATAAGTAATGTGGATTGCATGAGGGATAATGTGGAAAAATGAGAGTTAATATAGAAATTGTATTCGTAAACTGTTTGTAAATGCTGTTTGTAAATGGCTGTTTTATGTCAAGAATGCTGGGAAAGCATTTTGACCGTCTTGTGATTAAGGTCGTGGAGACCTAACTGATAAAGTTGCAACTGCTGACGGAGAGTCAATGGAGGACGTCTCGCGTAGCAAGGTCGGCCGAGGTCTTGACCAGCCTCGGTTCGATTAAAATGGTGAGCTTCCGGTACGGTGGATGAGGGACCAAGGAAGCGGCCTATGAGTGAAGCGCTAGGTCACCTGCGAAGGATCCTAGAGGGTGCTGACCATACGGTGCTCGGGCTCTGGGTCGCCCAGGATACCCACGCGTGCGTCGAGGAAGATATTGGAACAAGGAGTAAGAGTTGTTTTCTGGAACCGGGCATGGATCTGGTTGACTGACCTTGCTGGTCCTCAACGGATGAGTCCATGGCTCTTTTATATGGATCTGTTGGTTGATCTTGCTGATCTTCAACGAGAGTCCATCTTGATAAGTGATTATATTGTTGAGTATTATGGGCTAGGAACTATTGAAACGGCCCCTGTGTGGACAGGTGGTGAACGTTCTAGTTGCCAATGATACCATAGATACTCTGATGAAGGAATGATGGGAAATTATGAATCAACTGGATAATTTGGGAGATTGTGATTAGTGGTACTATGGTTTCATTAAAGGATTGTTTTAAAGTTAGCTGATGCTAAGAAAAAGGCAATTTTCATATTGGGTGTGTAAGTGGTGTGGCTAGTTTGCCTTTTTCTTAGCTGATGCTAAGAAAAAGGCAATTTTCATATTGGGTGTGTAAGTGGTGTGGCTAGTTTTATGTTTGCATGAAATTCCGGCTAGGGGGCCTTGGAACTCTTTTCCTTGGTACCCGGGACAAAACCTAACCAAATTCCAAATTGGATCCCATCACTACAGTGGTTGGGCGGTTGGCTAACCCATGGGATCGGATGGGGTTAGGCTGGACTGATGGATCCGTAAATCGAGACTCAATTTCTGTTATTACGATAGATAAAGTAAATCCCGGATAGTAATTGTTCTATGGATAGGAATCAACGGCTGTGCCTCCTTGGTGGGGAAAAAAGCGTTGATCCCAATGATCCAAGTGCAAGTTTCTTCCTTGATCCGACCAAGTATCTTTATAGATGCAGTCGGATCTGTTTGATCAGTAAGAGTTTTGACTACGTTAGAGTAAAAATTATCCTGGTGGAATCGCCCGTGCTTTCCGGATAAGGGAAGTTTTTCCGGGTCTGGTTTTGGAAAAACCGACGGATTAGTCTTTTGTCCGGATATCCGTGGACGAGGCCCGAGTGTGGGACCCTGCCTCGCGCAAGAAGTGCTACTTCCGCTGCTAGTACCCCGAATCCGTTGCGCGGTGGGAACAGGGATCTCACATACATGCTCCAGTTTCTTTCTGAGCCTGAGTTTGAAGAGCACTGACTTAGAACCTTCATCGCAAGGTTGCGCAATAAAGCATAATGCTCACCACCATTCATCATCCACCACTTCTATGTAGGTTGCTCTTTAGCCATTTGTTGAACAAGGGAGTTGGAAAATAAACCCTCTTTCAACCGAAATGAGGTCATCTCCTTTATGCACTATACACGATCATCATCATTATTATAGAAAGTGTTTACCACTTTATAAAAATCTTGCACCACCTCAACGTTGGACATCAAATCCATATTCCAATATTCAGGATCTAACATGTAAGCAGCACTGTGCAGTGGTGAATGCGCTCCAATCCATCTAGCATGAAAGTACTTCAACAGAACTTTTCTTTGTCTACTAGAGAATGGTACACGCCATTGCTTTTCCACCACTGAATGCTCTAATTTCTCAGGACACCCCAAACTCCGCTGGACAGTCCACCATTGCATCCATGCTTTTCCGAGATTAGGCGCTCTTTGATCAAGGCTTCGTACAGCATACATAACAGGCATCATTACATGGTATGCATCCATCACACTGTTCCACCAACTTCTTCTCGTAAGCGCTCCCTTCAAGACTTTGATTTTCTCTTTCACTTTTTCAAGTTGAGTGTTCTCCCAGTCATGAAATGCCATGCATGTAAATGTTTCACAAACTGCATCTTTATTTCTAAGAAGAGACTCAAAAGTGTAAAAGTGAGTGCAAAACCTAGTCTCCGCTGGAAGCTTTAACATAACTGACATGCGAGGTCGAAACATATCCAAAACTCTCTGTCTCTTGAGCATGAATTTCACAAGCTGGCGAGCAGTGTCGACGATTGAGGCAAACCATTTGGTATCATCAGATTTATACCAATCTTTTAATACAAGATTCAAACTATGAGTATTACAGCCTACCGGAAAAATATGTGGATATTGTCGCTGTAGGATTCTGGATGCATTTTTACAATTTTTTGCATTGTCCATGACGACTTGGACTACATTTTTGGCACCCACTTCCTCTATCACAGAGCTAATGACTTGAGCAATGTAAGCCCCAGTTTTGATTGAACCAGCTGAATCCACGGCACGGATGAAAGTCTCACCTCAAGGTGAAATAACCATTACATTAATTAATGGTTTTCTTTGCACATTAGACCATCCATCACTTACTATACTACATCCAGAAAGCTCTATATTGCTAAGAATTATTCTTTGTACACGTTCTTTTACCTGCGCATAACATTTCTCTAATAGATCATTTCGCATAGCATGGTACGTAGGCGGTGAAAACCCTGGTCCAAACTCACCAATTTTCTTCCATGCTCTCTTCCAATGCTCACTGTCCACCATCATCATAGCACTCCCAGAAAAGTAAATCGCTTTAGCAAGGACGAGTTGTGCATCATCGAGTCGACCTTGACGTAGGCTTTCTTGCAATGAAGTTTGACGCATGGGTATATTTCCTACGTCAAAGTTTTGCTTGCAAGAAGATGCACTGGGTAGATTACTTTCTGGCTGCATATTGCCGTTCGGGGTACAAGTAGGCGATGTAGCGGGAGTTTGATGATTAGAACAACAGTGTTCTTGCTGCCTTGATACATTAACGGTAGGAGTGTCATGTTTTCTTGAATCTTTCTTTTGAATTTCTTCTCTTATGCGTTTGGCCACTATAGGTGCAGAGGGGTGGGTACATGACTTTTTCTTCGGTCCGCCTAAAAAGTGTTCTCTTAGTCGAGGCGCCCCGCCTGATTTTACTGCATGGCATAGCTTACACTCCCAATCTATGAATCGATCACCAACGTTAATTGCATATTGCCACTCTATCCCAGGTGCCTTTTTTTTCCTGCTATTTGAAATTTGGACTCTATTGGAGGTATCACTGGATCCAACATTGTCCTCCATCTCAACAAATAACCTATTCAACCAAGCATATAACAATGAATACACAAATGAAAAAACAACAAATCACTCACGTATAACAAAACATACATCTGTAGACAAAGTACTTCGAAACTATCTTGACAAATACAAAAGATCATCACATAACACAAAACTATTTCAAACTATCTTGCAAGGTCTTACTACAAAACTACTTCGAAACTATCATGCACATTGCACCCCCAATGAAGGATGCCTTTTGTACCCAATTAAGGATACTTTACACAATCAAAGATCTATGCTTGCCCAATACTCTAGTATAGGACAATAGACCTTCTCTAACATTCACAAAAAAAATCAAAGATCTATGCTTGCCCAATACTCTAGTATAGGACAATAGACCCTTGTCTACTCTAAACTATATCAAGTATCAAGAGCCAATACAAGACCCTAAGCAGGACTCTTGGCTCCATCAAACCATTCATAAAGCAGAATGAGGTAGATTACGTACGTGGCTCAAATGCAAAGCTGAATGACTCCAAATTTGTCCCTAAATCTCCGCAAGTATTAGCTACGAACCACACCCTGCCCCCAGTTCAAAGAACTAAGGACGAGTGGCCCAATAGCCTTAGGAGTGCCTACAAGGAAAGACGACAGCCCCTAAAATAAGGACGTTCTTCCCAAGAGGACACTTCTAGCAACTCGAGAGCTCTACAAGTACTTTGAGGAGAGATATCACGCCCCCAAAACAAGGACTATCTTCCCAAAAGTTGTACGATGGGTGTCGAGTAGTGTTTATATACAGAATAATACCCCGCCGGTGTTTTTCATTTTTCCCGGCGGGCCCGCCGGGCTATTACCTTTCCCGGCGGGCCCGCCGAGAAAACTCTATATCCCGGCGGGCCCGCCGGGAATGATAGAAGCCCGGAGGTGTTACTGGAATAGTGGGTTCCGGCAGGTCATTTCTCAGGTCATGTGAATATACAATGTGATCACAAGTTTTAATATGTTAACAATAGGTTTTGTTAACGTGATCACGAAATTGTGAAGACGTTAATGAAATCCCTGGAAGGGAAGATGGAAGATTTCACGTTGCACTCACAATGATATCAAAACTAATGCCGACCGCATTTTCTTGGAGGTGTACGGTCGTCCTCTCCATAACGCCAACGCTCCACTCTATTTTGCTAAGATGCTATATGCTCAATTTATCCTAGAAACTCCAGTTGGACTTCGCCTCTAGAGAGGCCACTGTCAACACCCACGACATACGTGAAGAGACAGTGACATTCACAAGGGAAGAACTTGCTCTCATGGTGGAGGGCGCTGGATTGGAGTTAAACAAGGTCAAAGAAAGCTTAGGGGCACAGCTAGCAGAGAAGGAGAAAGAAGCTGACCGATTAACTCAAGCGTCAACTCCTCCCCCGGCCAATAGAGGGATTCAAGAGCAGCTAACAAAGATCAGCCAAGATGTGCAGAGCATCTCTTCACGTATTGCTCCTGTGCGCCAAGGAAACCACATCTCTCATTTTTTGATACATCCTGATCTTGTGGGAGTTTTTGCTGAGGCTACTAGTTCCTCCACCCCCCAATGTCCTGTATGTTACAAAGTATTCGATGGGTGGAGCGGCCAGTATATACTACCCTGTGGACACTACTACCACTTAATATGTTTAGTGAGGCAAATGCAAAATACTTCCACATGTGCATTGTGCAGTGTCCCAATAAATCAAGGTATTTATACAGTGTTCGGCATGGCTAGCGAATATAAACCACCAGGACCTTTAGATGCAACTCCTAGTGCAATTCGTAATTTATTTCAAGACGAAAGCTAAGAAAAACAAATCCTACTTTTGTATTGATAATTTCTCCAAATACGATCATTTGTACAAGTACTTTTTATGAAATTAATGAAGTGACTTCTTCCTCTATGTCAGTATCTTGCTCCAAAATTCTTTCACCGTTTACTCTCTCGTCTGCTAAATTAAGCTCATCTAAGTCAATGTCTAAATTGTCTTCTATCTCAAGGGTGGTGCACAACGTGCATCCAACATCAAAGTTCTCGTCTACTACATTATCACAATTGTACATCCATCTGGGCATATCTTCTTCATACTCTTCGCTTTCAATGTCTCGCAAGATCTTTTCATTGCAATACATGTAAACAAGTTTATCTGCTCGATCTGCAAGAAGTCAATTGCGAATAGTACTGTGAATATATTTGTACATGCTCCAGTTTCTTTCTGAGCCTGAGTTTGAAGAGCACTGACTTAGAACCTTCATCGCAAGGTTGCGCAATAAAGCATAATGCTCACCACCATTCATCATCCACCACTTCCATGCAGGTTGCTCTTTAGCCATTTGTTGAACAAGGGAGTTGGAAAATAAACCCTCTTTCAATCGAAATGAGGTCATCTCCTTTATGCACTGTACACGATCATCATCATTATTATAGAAAGTGTTTACCACTTTATAAAAATCTTGCACCACCTCAACGTTGGACATCAAATCCATATTCCAATATTCAGGATCTAACATGTAAGCAACACTGTGTAGTGGTGAATGCGCTCCAATCCATCTAGCATGAAAGTACTTCAATAGAACTTTTCTTTGTCTACTGGAGAATGGTACACGCCATTGCTTTTCCACCGCTGAATGCTCTAATTTCTCAGGACACTCCAAACTCCGCTGGACAGTCCACCATTGCATCCATGCTTTTCCGAGATTAGGCGCTCTTTGATCAAGACTTCGTACAGCATATATAACAGGCATCATTACATGGTATGCATCCATCACACTGTTCCACCAACTTCTTCTCGTAAGCGCTCCCTTCAAGACTTTGATTTTATCTTTCACTTTTTCAAGTTGAATGTTCTCCCAGTCATGAAATGCCATGCATGTAAATGTTTCGCAAACTGCATCTTTATTTCTAAGAAGAGATTCAAAAATGTAAAAGTGAGTGCAAAACCTAGTCTCCGCTGGAAGCTTTAACATAACTGACATGCGAGGTCGAAAAATATCTAACACTCTTTGTCTCTTGAGCATGAATTTCACAAGCTGGCGAGCAGTGTCGACGATTGAGGCAAACCATTTGGTATCATCAGATTTATACCAATCTTTTAATATAAGATTCAAACTATGAGTATTACAGCCTACCGGAAAAATATGTGGATATTGTCGCTGTAGGATTTTGGATGCATTTTTACAAATTTTTGCATTGTCCATGACGACTTGGACTACATTTTTGGCACCCACTTCCTCTATCACACAGCTAATGACTTGAGCAATGTAAGCCCCAGTTTTGATTGAATCAGCTGAATCCACGGCACGGATGAAAGTCTCACCTCTAGGTGAAATAACCATTATATTAATTAATGGTTTTCTTTGCACATTAGACCATCCATCACTTATTATACTACATCCAGAAAGCTCTATATTGCTAAGAATTATTCTTTGTACACGTTCTTTTACTTGCGCATAACATTTCTCTAATAGATCATTTCGCATAGCATGGTACGTAGGCGGTGAAAACCCTGGTCCAAACTCACCAATTTTCTTCCATGCTCTCTTCCAATGCTCACTGTCCACCATCATCATAGCACTCCGAGAAAAGTAAATCGCTTCAGCAAGGGCGAGTTGTGCATCATCGAGTCGACCTTGACGTAGGCTTTCTTGCAATGAAGTTTGACGCATGGGTATATTTCCTACGTCAAAGTTTCGCTTGCAGGAAGATGCACTGGGTAGATTACTTTCTGGGTGGTTGCACATTGCCGTTCGGGGTACAAGTAGGTGATGTAGCGGGAGTTTGATGATTAGAACAACAGTGTTCTTGCTGCCTTGATACATTAACGGTAGGAGTGTCATGTTTTCTTGAATCTTTCTTTTGAATTTCTTCTCTTATGCGTTTGGCCACTATAGGTGCAGAGGGGTGGGTACATGACTTTTTCTTCGGTCCGCCTAAAAAGTGTTCTCTTAGTCGAGGCACCCCACCTGATTTTACTGCATGGCATAGCTTACACTCCCAATCTATGAATCGATCACCAACGTTAATTGCATATTGCCACTCTATCCCAGGTGCCTTTTTTTTCCTGCTATTTGAAATTTGGACTCTATTGGAGGTATCACTGGATCCAACAGTGTCCTCCATCTCAACAAATAACCTATTCAACCAAGCATATAACAATGAATACACAAATGAAAAAACAACAAATCACTCACGTATTACAAAACATACATTAGCAGACAAAGTACTTCGAAACTATCTTGACAAATACAAAAGATCATCACATAACACAAAACTACTTCAAACTATCTTGCAAGGTCTTACTACAAAACTACTTCGAAACTATCATGCACATTGCACCCCCAATGAAGGATTCCTTTTGTACCCAATTAAGGATACTTTACACAATCAAAGATCTATGCTTGCCCAATACTCTAGTATAGGACAATAGACCTTCTCTAACATTCACAAAGAAAATCAAAGATCTATGCTTGCCCAATACTCTAGTATAGGACAATAGACCCTTGTCTACTCTAAACTATATCAAGTATCAAGAACCAATACAAGTCCCTAAGCAGGACTCTTGGCTCCATCAAACCATTCATAAAGCAGAATGAGGTAGATTACGTACGTGGCTCAAATGCAAAGCTGAATGACTCCAAATTTGTCCCTAAATCTCCGCAAGTATTAGCTACGAACCACACCCTGCCCCCAGTTCAAAGAACTAAGGACGAGTGGCTCAATAGCCTTAGGAGTGCCTACAAGGAAAGACGACAGCCCCTAAGATAAGGACGTTCTTCCCAAGAGGACACTTCTAGCAACTCGAGAGCTCTACAAGTACTTTGAGGAGAGATATCACACCCCCAAAACAAGGACTATCTCCCCAAAAGTTGTACGATGGGTGTCGGGCAGTGTTTATATACAGAATAGTACCCCGCTGGTATTCTTTCTTTTTCCCGGCGGGCCCGCCGGGCTTTTGTTTTTCCCGGCGGGCCCGTCGGGATAAATAGTTTTCCCGGCGGGCCTGCCGGGAAAGATAAAAGCCCGGAGGTGTTACCGGACTAGTGGGTTCTGGCAGGTCATTGCTCAGGTCATGTGAATATACAATGTGATCACAAGTTTTAATATGTTAACAATAGGTTTTGTTAACGTGATCACGAAATTGTGAAGACGTTAATGAAATCCCTGGTGAGAAGGGAGGAGATGGCTTCCCTCTATGGTTAGGTTTTGCAATATACATTAGGGTTTGCTCCTGTGTATGTGTCTCCTCTCCCTCTACCTATTTTTCAACATGGTATCAGAGCCTTGTGCTGTCTATTAGGATTTATGAGTGAGTGAGAGAAGAGGGAGAAGAAGCTGTGAAGAAAAGCTGTGAAGCTTGCCATTGATGCTGTGAAGCTTGGCGATTACTACTATCAGATCTGAGAGCTTGGCCTACCGGGTAAGGTCTTCTAAACATCCTTGAGCAGATTGCAGGTGATTCAGGCAAAAAAACAAAGCAAATTAGGGCAACCCAAAGCAAAGGAAATTTCTGGTTTTTGGAAGCTTTCCATTGAAGCTTGGAAGCAGTGATGTATGGTGAAATACATGCAAATCTGGCAAAGAAATATGTATGTGACAAGCAAGAATGTGTTGTCAACTCATGTACAAGCCCTACACTGATTTTGGAGCATTTTTGATGCATTTGAATGAGTGGAATTCACTGGTTTTTGAGCTCTCACAAAATAGAGAAAAGGAACTCAAATTTTGATGCATTTAGAGCATGTTTTTGGCAAAAATCAAAGCATTGATGGATTGCACACTTGCCTAGGTGTGCTAAGGACTTAATCCCATCATCAATTATCACTTTAAACACTCCCAAATCCCTCAGGAGTAGACGGTGCAGGTTGGACAGAGAAACAAGGCAAATTTTTGATCTTTTTGATACGAGGAGGTCAAATTCCATTTGGATGCTTGACATATTCCAAAATTGACTTAGCAATTGGTTGCTACATACACTTGAGAAGGAGGTTACATGATTGGATTGATCAATTATCATCAATTGAGCTAGAAATGAGCTGATTAAACAGGCTATCTACTGGTTTTGTAGAGAAATAGAGTGAGTTTAATCGATCAATCACTCACTGGTCTTAAACAATTGGACTAATTCCTTTTACATGGAGTTAGTGGACATCATTGCTAAGAATGCCTGGTTGCTCAATTTGGACAAAGATTGAAGAAATTAGAGCAAAATTACTACTAGTTTTTTTGGTTTTTCTCAGAACAGAGAAGGGGGTTTGACAAAATTGATATGTACACATGTTGGATGGTGTCGATATTCAACATTGAGGTTGTTTAGGTGTCAATGCAAGTTACCCATACTTGATTGAACCACTACATTGCAATTTGGAGCCTTGTAAAGCGCATCAAATCACGGTATCTTGGACTGCGTGAGCCAGTTCATTTTGGATGCATATAGGTTGATTTTATACGTCAAAATTGAAGTTTGTTGACTACTTTGGAGTATCTAGAACACTCATTGGAGTGTGGTTGAGCTGAGGAAGGCTCGTTTACAAATTTGGAATTGTACGGAAGGTATATTTGCATTGAGCAAACATGTCGGATAATCCAATACAGATTGTTGGTGGTGAAAAGCTGGATAGGAAGAACTTCCAGGCATGGAAGTATAGGATCAAAAGTTTTCCGAAGGGAAAAGGTTTTTGGAATCTCATTAGGTGCTGAGCCAGAGCTAGAACTATCCCGACAACCTACACAGCAGTAGGCTATAGCTCATAAGCAATGGTCAGGAAGAGCATTCAAAGTGTTGCATTATATGTCTATATGTATTTCAGATGCTATGCTCATTCACATACATGATGCTGATAATCCCAAGGATGCATGGGATACATTGGTGAAGTTGTTTGATACAGACACGAGTGCTCGCAAGTCTTAGTTGCGATAATAGATACATAATGTGAAGCGGAATAGAAGGAGCATCCATGATTATGTACAAGAAATAAAGAAGTTTGCAGATGCATTGGAAACAATAAATGCCCCCATGCCTGATGATGATTTGGTAGATATTACCTTGCGTGGTCTTGGCAAGGAATATAAATCTTTTGATACATCCATCTCGGTTGTTCGGAGTACAGGTTTACCAGACTTTGATGAGTTGGTTTCACTCTTGCTTGTTGAGGAAATCAAACTCAGTGATTCCTTTCAGGATGCATCTACTAGCCATGATGATAATGGCAGAAATCAGGCTTTCTATTCGCAAAGAGGCTTTAGAGGCAGGGGGGATTTGCATCACGTGGCCGTGGTAATGGTCGTGGATGGCAGGACAAGTCATCACAACAGAATTTTCAGCCTTCAAATGGTGCTAGAGGTGGTCGTGGATATACATCTCAGAGAGGCAGAGGTAATCCTCGTGGTAGAGGACGTTGGCAAGGCCAACAAACATCTATGCAAGATGTGGAATGCCATTACTATGGGAAATTTGGTCATATGGCAAGAGATTGTTTCCGCAAATAGAATGATTTGAGAGGGGGTAGAGCACAACATCGTGGAAATTATGCACATCATGGTGGTGGAAATTATGCATCAAGCAGTAATGATGGCAGCGCAAATCACTTGTTTGCCATGAAACATGTTGTGGGATCTATGATGACAAATGCTGAAAATGATGACACTTGGTATATGGACTCTGGAGCATCAAACAATATGACTTGTCATGGTGAATGGTTTGAGCATATGAAGCCTATGGATGTGAAAGGCTATGTGGAAACAGGAGATGATACTCAGCATGCCATTACACATGTTGGAAGTGTACCATTGGTTATGCACAATGGTCAAACAAAGTCTATGTCAGATGTATTGTATGTGCCTTCTATCACAAAAAGTTTGGCCTCAGTTGGTCAAATGGTGGAACAGGGATTACAGGTTCGTTTCAATGAGCATGGTTTCTTTGTTGAAGATTTCAAACATGGATGTAGAGTCATTGCTAAAGGCAAGAAAGAAGGCAGGTTGTTTAAGCTGGATGTTGGGATTCCTGAGTTAAAATCAGCCATGTTCTCTAGAAGCAAAAATGTGGTACAGGACATTGACATGTGGCATAAGAGGATTGGACATGTCAATATACAAAGGTTAAAGAACATGCATGCAAGAGGCATTGTTAGTGGGCTGCCTAGATTCAAGTATGATGGGAATATGTATGTTTGTGAAGCCTGTCAGTTTGGAAAGTAGGCAAGGTTGTGGTTTCCTAGAGAAGGCAACATGAGTAGCAGGGCACTTGAGATAGTACATAGTGATGTATGGGGTCCTGCACAAAACCCATCTATCAAAGGAAGTTTATACTATGTGACATTCATTGATGATTTCAGCAGGATGACATGGATATACTTTCTCAGAGAGAAAAGTGAAGTGTTGGAAAAGTTTATGGAATTTAAAGATTTTGCAGAGAAGCAATATGGCTCTTGGATTAAATGTTTGAGGACAGATGGAGGTGGTGAATACACCTCAAATGCTTTTGTTGAGCATTTCTTGAGAAAGCATGGTATAAGAAGACAATTGACTTACAGGTATACACCTCAGCAAAATGGTGTGGCTGAGAGAAAGAATAGAGTCATTTGTGAAGTGGCCAGGGCAATGCTCAATGAAAAGAGCATGCTAGATTATTATTGGGTAGAAGCTTGTGCTACCACGGTGTATATACTGAATAAAACACCTACAGCAGCCATACATGGAAGTACGCCAAAGATGTGACTTATAGGTTTTCGGCCAAACATTGGACACCTCAAAGTATTTGGTTACATAGCTTATGTACATGTGCGTGACGAAAGAAGAAGGAAGTTGGATCCTAAGGCAGAAAAGTGTGTGTTTGTTGGATATGCACAGGATTGCAAGGCATACAAATGTTATAATCCATAAACTAGACAAGTGGTTATCTCACGAGATGTGGTGTTTGATGAGCTTGCTAGTTGGTACAAAGCAAAGGATGAGGGTGTCATTGAGTCACTTGAAGCTGATGTGCCTGTGAACTTGCCCCACAAGCAAGCTCTAGTTCTACTACTATGTCTGGGCCAGCACAGCAGAGGCTGAGAGTAGTACTGTACGTCCATGGTCAGGACGTTTGAGGCATAAGAGTGTGAGCACTGGGAGTAGTGCTATGGATAAAGGAAAGAAGAAGGTTGAAGGAATTGGAATTATAGGTTATCAGTCATCAAGTTCAGAGAGTTTGGATGAGGAACTTGGTATACCTATTTTATGCACACCTGTAAGGCAGGATAGATATGTGCCACCACATGCTAGAGTGACAGGTGTTCAGAGTGATCCGCATGCATTGCGGAGATCACAAAGGGTCAGATATCGAGTTGACAGGTTGACATACCGTGATTTTGCTATGCATTATGCATATATGGCGTCTTTGGTGAAGCATGTGGAACCTACATGCTATACAGAAGCTATTGGAAAGCATGTATGGGAGAAAGCAATGGATGTTGAGATGGACGCATTGGTTCATAATGACACATGGGATTTGGTTGCATTACCACAGAACAAAAATGTCATTGGTTGTAAATGGGTTTACAAAGTGAAATACAAGTCTGATGGTTCCATTGAGCGACATAAAGCAAGATTGGCTAAGGGTTATGCACAAACCCAAGGATTGGACTATGATGAAACATTTAGTCCAGTGGCAAAGATGGGAACAGTGAGAGCAGTCATTGCTATGGCTGCAAGCTAATGGCTGGGAAATGCATCAAATGGATGTGAAAAATGCATTTCTAAATGGTGATCTACAAGAAGAAGTGTATATGGCACAGCCAGAAGGTTATGTACACCCAAGATATCCCACTCATGTATGCAGATTGAAAAAGGCTTTATATGGTTTGAAGCAAGCACCTCGTGCTTGGAGTGATAATATGAGCAGATATATTATCTCCCTTGGATTTCAGGTTTCTACAGCAGATTCTTCACTCTATGTGAAGAAAACAGATCATGGGATTGTTTTACTTGTCATCTATGTGGATGACTTGATTATCACAGGTGATCATGGTACAGATGTGATGCATGTCAAGAAAGCATTGAGTGGGCAATTTAACATGAAAGACTTGGGTGAGTTGAGATACTTTCTTGGAATTGAAGTGATCAAAGACCATGCAGGTACATGGTTAGTGCAACGCCAATATGCATTGGATATGTTGGCAAAATATCGCATGACAGGGTGTAAGCCTATGAGTACACCTTTGGAGCAGAATGTAAAGTTGCGAGCTGATTTTGGTGAGGAGTTGGATGATCCATCTATGTACAGAAAGATGGTTGGTAGTCTCATTTACATGACTATCACACGCCCGGATTTGAGTTATGCTGTGGGGCTAGAAGTCAGTTTATGCAGAGCCCCAGAAAACCACATTTGGATGCAGTGAGATGCATCATGCGATATGTAAAGACCACTGCACATTATGGTCTTCTTTATGAGAGTGGTAAAGGCTTGGATATACATGGATATACAGATGTTGATTGGGCAGGTAGCTCATATGACAGGAGGTCTACTAGTGGTTATGCCTTTACACTTGGAAGTGCCGTGGTGAGTTGGAGTAGCAAGAAGCAACCTACAGTTGCTTTATCTAGTACAGAAGCTGAATACAGAGGTGCAGCCATTGCTACTTGTGAAGGAATTTGGTTAAAGAGTCTCTTCGCAGATTTGGGTGAGCCTATTGATGGCAAAGTTGTCATTCATTGTGACAACATGAGCAATATACAGTTGGCCAAGAATCCAGTATTTCATGCGAGGACCAAACACATAGAGGTCCATTATCACTTTGTCAAAGAGAAGGTGCTGGATGGTACAGTTGATCTACAGTATGTGAAGACTGATGAGCAGGTGGCAGACATCTTTACAAAGCCACTTAGCAGGGAGAAGTTTGAGTACTTCCGTACTATGTTGGGAGTACGTGGGATGAGCTTGAGGGGGAATGTTGAGAGCTTTGATAGCCCAAGCTCATCTACATCTTCATCTATGGTAGTACATCATCTATGGTACAGTTGATCTATAGTATGTGAAGACTGATGAGCAGGTGGCAGACATCTTTACAAAGCCACTTAGCAGGGAGAAGTTTGAGTACTTTCGTACTATGTTGGGAGTACGTGGGATGAGCTTGAGGGGGAATGTTGAGAGCTTTGATAGCCCAAGCTCATCTACATCTTCATCTATGGCAGTACATCATGAGCTTGAGAGGGGCTGTTGAGATTCAAGCTCGATGTCAGTGTGAGCCAGCTATGCTATGTGCTGGCATGTTAGGTAGGAACATGTGTGAGACATAAATGACCGCGTCCAGCTGGTCATAGTGTGTGGACATTAGCTAGGGTTAGATGTGTGTGGACACAACTCATAGTGTGTTGTGTGTATTATGGATTATGGCTTTATGCATTGTGTGAGAAGGGAGATGGCTTCCCTCTATGGTTGAGTTTTGCAATATAGATTAGGGTTTGCTCCTGTGTGTGTGTCTCCTCTCCCTCTACCTATTTTTCAATAGCGCTTCACTCATAGGCTGCTTCCTTGGTCCCTCATCCACCGTACACGGAAGCTCACCATTTAAATCGAACCGAGGCTGGTCAAGACCTCGGCTGACCTTGCTACGCGAGACGTCCTCCATTGACTCTCCGTCAGCTGTTGCAACTTTATCAGTTAGGTCTCCACGAATTATGAGTAAATTCACAGTTTTTGGCTCTTGGGAGAAGCAGGGTAACATTGCAAAAAACACTATTAAGCTTCAACAAAGGGGAGGCTTCTATTTATAGGAGAAAGTGAGCCTCTCTAACCAAGCAAACTGATTCTAGAATTTTCCAGATCAGTTTGGTCAATTTTTGACCATTTTTAGGTCAGTTTAGCTCACTTTTTTAATCTAGTTGAAACAGGAGAGAGGAGAGATAAAAATATCTCATTATTTGGGAGTTTAAAACTCATTCAAGCATGTGAAATAGGCACCTCCTTCACGAGGGGAACTCCCCCATACTGAGGTGTCAAAAATGCATCATTTCTTCTAAATATCTCTCTTTTTTAACTATTAACCTTGTCGTTAGTCAACTCTTCATCTTATGTGAGTATTTACTCATTTTCGTGGGGATTTTATTTATTTATTCCATTTATCTCCTCCACACATTTGGATGAATCTTATTGGCCCATACGGTATCTTCCATAGGCAAGCCTTCGCGTTGTTCGACAAGGGACTCCAACTCTGAATCTTGGGTTGACAAGAATCAGAGGGGCTCCAACTCTGATTCTTGGGTCGACATCTTGAAGAGGGCAGCTGGAGAGAAAATTCGATCTTGCAGAAGAATAGTGCGAGAGAACTTGAGAGCTTGAAAACTTGAGAGATGTGTGGCAAGAAGCCCACTTAAGGGGTTTATATAACCTTTCCCAAAAGCAACTTGAGCTTTTGCTTTTGTGTGTGTGTGTGTGTGTGTGTGTGTGTATATATATATATATATATATATATATATATATATAGATATATGTATTCTATTTTCTTTTAAAAAAACACCTTTAAACCTTAGGAGCCTTAAAACTCTTTAAAAAACAAAAACTAATGAATTATGAGTAAATTCACAGTTTTTGGCTCTTGGGAGAAGCAGGGTAACAGTGCAAAAAACACTATTAAGCTTCAACAAAGGGGGAGGCTTCTATTTATAGGAAAAAGTGAGCCTCTAACCAAGAAAACTAATTCTAGAATTTTCCAGATCAGTTTGGTCAATTTTTAACCTTTTTTAGGTCAGTTTAGCTCACTTTTTGGATCTAGTTGAAACAAGAGAGAGGAGAGATAAAAATATCTCATTATTTGGGAGTTTAAAACTCATTGAAGCATGTGAAATAGGTGCCTCCTTCATAAGGGATATTCCCGCATACTGAGGTGTCAAAAATGCATCTTTTCTTCTAAATATCTCTCTTTTTTAACTATTAACCTTGTCGTTAGTCAACTCTTCATCTTATGTGAGTATTTACTGATTTTTGGGAGGATTTTCTTTATTTCTTCCATTTATCTCCTCCACACATTTGGATGAATCTTATTGGCCCATAGGAACCTTAATTTAAAATTTCAAAAAAATCTTGACCTTCAGGATAAGGCCTCTTGAACAGATTATACTTGATTTCTAATGCACCTTCTGAAAATCTTTTTGAACTTATGGTTCAGGGGAACTTATTTTAATAAGAAGAGATATTTTTCCATCCAAAAATATTTAAAAACTAAATTACCACTCTCTAGAAGATTTTCTCTCTCTATGCCAAAACTGGTAGAAACAAGATCTTTTATATTTTTGAAGAGGGATTTGACTACAGGGGAAGATACTAGACATCCTGCGAGGCTGGGGAGGAATCTTACACTGGTGATCATCATGTAGATCAAGTTTCCTACTATGCGCCTATACATAGTAGAATCCTCCAAAATCTCTCTAGAATCTGCACTCAACTTGCCATTCTGATCCAATGGCACTGAGATAGGCTTACAGCCTATCATACCATACTTGGACAACATGTCCAAGCCATACGGTCTCTGCAGTAATCCAATACCATGTGGTGACCTAATCACCTCAATACCCAAGAAATATCTGAGCTCCCCTAGATCCTTCATCTTAAACTTCTGTCTAAGTAAGATCTTTACATCAAAGATCTCTGCATCATGGTCCCCCGTAATGATCAGGCCATCTACATAGATGACAACAAGCACAACCCCTCTATCAATGTGTCCCACATATAGCGAGAAATCTGCATTGGCTACATGAAAGCCAATGTGACAATATATTCAGAAATCTTGTCAGACCATGCTCTTGGTGCTTGTTCTAAGCCATACAAGGCTTTCTTCAACCTGAAAACATGCTCGGGGTGACTCACATCCCCATAACCAAGTGGCTGCAACATATACACCTCTTCCCGCAAATCCCCATGCAAGAATGCATTCTTTACATCCATCTGATGTAAAGACCATTCCT
This sequence comes from Cibotium barometz, assembly GCF_041138505.1. NCBI lineage: Eukaryota > Viridiplantae > Streptophyta > Polypodiopsida > Cyatheales > Cibotiaceae > Cibotium > Cibotium barometz. The sequence goes on from NC_141051.1 coordinate 63,339,617, forward strand.
TTGATGTAAAGACCATTCCTTTGACGCATCCACTGCTATCACAACTCTCACTGTTGCCATCTTGGCAACTGGGCTGAAAGTTTCCTCTCATAATCAATGCCATATATCTGCACATATCCTTTGGCTACCAATCTAGCCTTGTATCTACTTATGCTTCCATCACTGTTATGTTTTACTTTGTACACCCACTTACATCCAATGGCTTTTTTGCCTTTAGGCAATTGCACTAAATCCCAAGTCTCATTTCCATATAGTGCATCCATCTCCTCATCCATAGCTTTCTCCCAACAAACATTTCCAACAGCCTCATCAATGCATGTGGGCTCTACAACCTGCACAACTTTTGCCACATGTATGCATAGTGATGTGCCACATAACCATCATAGGTAGACCTCTGCACAGGATTCTTCACTCTCCCAAATCTTTGCAGCTTTGCATTCATGGCTTCCATAGCCTTCTTTACACCAGGTGTTCTCATAGCTGGTATCCCAAGATCCTCATCAAGGCTCATCTCTGAGCCACTAGACTCTCCATCAATATGAGATCCCCGTTCCCACCGCGCAACGGATTCGGGGTACTAGCAGCGGAAGTAGCACTTCTTACGTGAGGCAGGGTCCCACACTCGGGGCCTCGTCCACGGATATCCGGACAAGAGAGTAATCCGTCGGTTTTTCCAAAACCGAACCCGGAAAATTTTCCCTTATCCGGAAAGCACGCGTGATTCCTCCAGGATAACTTTTTACTCTAACGTAGTCAAGACCATTAGTGATCAAACTGATCCGGCTGCACCTATAAGATACTCGGTCAGATCAAGTGTAAGATTCCTCCCCCAACCCCCTTTTTGATGTCTAGTATCTTCCCCCGTAATCAATCCCTCTTCAGAAATATAAAGACCTTGTTTCTAACTGTTTTAACCTAGAGAGAGAAAATATTCTAGAGAGAGAATATTCAGATTATGAATATTTTTGGATAGAAAAATAACTCATCTTATTAAAATAAGTTCCCCTGAAACAGAAATTCAAAAAAGAAATTTCCAATGTGCAATTGGAATTAATTGGAAATAGGTATAAAGAACCTTAGTCTAAGGGCCTAGATTTTCAGAAATCTTTAAACTATGGTCCAATTAAGGTTTCGATGGGCCAATAGCATCAATCCATGTGTAGGGAGGAGATAAATCCAAATTGTAAAAGAAGATACCCAAAAATGAGTAAATGCTCACATAAGATGAAGAGTTGAAAATGTACAAGGTTTATTAGTAAATAAACTCATATGTAAGGAAGAGGAGTTCTTTAAAGGAGGTGCATATTTCACATAAGATGAAGAGTTGAAAATGTACAAGGTTTATTAGTAAATAAACACATATGTAAGGAAGGGGAGTTCTTTAAAGGAGGTGCATATTTCACATAAGATGAAGAGTTGAAAATGTACAAGGCTTATTAGTAAAAAAACTATGACACATATGTAAGGAAGAGGAGTTCTTTAAAGGAGGTGCATATTTCACATAAGATGAAGAGTTGAAAATGTACAAGGTTTATTAGTAAAAAACTATGAGCAATACAATTTTGACACATATGTAAGGAAGGGGAATTCTTTAAAGGAGGTGCATATTTCACATGCTTGAATGAGTTTTAAACTCATAAAAATTGAGATATTTCATCTCTCCTCTCTCCTCATTCAAGTCTAGTTCCAGAAAGTTAACTTAACTGACCTAAAAATGGTCAAAAAGTGACCAAACTGACTTAGAAAATTCTAGAATCAGTTTGTTTGGTTAGGAGCTCAAATTTTCCTATAAATAGAAGCCTCCCCTTGTTGAAAAAAACATAGTCTCTTATGCTTTGTTACTCTACTCCACCTAAGCCAAAATATATAGTCTCTTATGCTTTGTTACTCTACTCCACCTAAGCCAAAATATATAGTCTCTTATGCTTTGTTACTCTACTCCACCTAAGCCAAATTAGATAGAGTCTTATGCTTTGTTACTCTACTCCACCTAAGCCAAATTAGATAGAGTCTTATGCTTTGTTACTCTACTCCACCTAAGCTAAAATATATAGTGTCTTATGCCTTGTTACTCTACTCTACCTAAGCCAAGAACTGTGAATTCTTTAATAATTCACTAGTTTTTGATACCTCTCTCTTTCTTCAATCTCCATTGGTGGCTCCATCAACATACTAAACCAATTGATTGGTTGGGGGCCTCTACCGTGAATAAAGAATCAAGCAAATCATAAGGTAAGTATATTGAATTTCGATCTTTTCTATGATTTCTCAATGATTCTCTCTTCTCAACCCCTCACAAGCTTGAGAAGTTTAATTGGTATGTTTTTTTTTAAATGCTAATGAAGTTAATTGGTGAATAGTAGTGAAGAGGTACATAATTTAATAAATGCTATAGAAGTTAATTTCCACTTATATTTAAATTCTAATGGTTTTTATAATTTCTCTCTCTCACTCAAGAAATGGTCATACTCATGACCCATTCTCAATCCAAATGAAGCTTTTCATAAAGCTTTTCCTTAATCCAAGATTAAGCTATTCTTGAGGCCAAATTAATGGCTTTTTGCTATGCTTTTAGTTTATGCACATTGATGATTCAATCCATTATGGATTGATGACCCAATTAGAGACCATTCTAATTGTTTTCTTAATGATCCAATTAGAGACCATTATGGATTGATGACCCAATTAGAGACCATTCTAATTGTTTTCTTAATGATCCAATTAGAGACCATTATGGATTGATGACCCAATTAGAGACCATTCTAATTGTTTTCTTAATGATCCAATTAGAGACCATTATGGATTGATGATCCAATTAGAGACCATTCTAATTGTTTTCTTAATGATCCAATTAGAGACCATTATGGATTGATGACCCAATTAGAGACCATTCTAATTGTTTTCTTAATGATCCAATTAGAGACCATTATGGATTGATGATCCAATTAGAGACCATTCTAATTGTTTTCTTAATGATCCAATTAGAGACCATTATGGATTGATGATCCAATTAGAGACCATTCTAATTATTTCTTTAATAATGAGCTTTATTCCTTAGAAAAAAATTGAGATTTATCAGTCATAGTAGCGGAGCTATGGCAAAATTTTTATAGAAATTACGCATAAAATAAATTCATTCAAAGCATAAAAAGAGGACTTTCTACCATATTCTAGGAACTATCATCCTAGATTAATTAAAAGAATTTTATCATGCATGGAGATGTGGATGTTTGCATGTAGATGTAGATGTATAGATGTAGATGTGGATATGGAGGTGGATGGATGCATGTAGATGTAGATGTATAGATGTAGATGTGAATGGAGATGTGGATGTATACATGTAGATGTAGATGTATAGATGTAGATGTGGATGTATGCATGTAGATGTAGGTGTATAGATGTAGATGTGGATGTAGAGGTGGATGTATGCATGTAGATGTAGATGTATAGATGTGGATGTGAATGTGGAGGTAGATGTATGCATATAGATGTAGATGTATGGAGGTGAATGTGAATGTGGATGTAGATGTATGCATAGAGATGTAGATGTATGTATGTAGATGTGAATGTACGCATATAGATGTAGATGTATGGATGTGAATATGCGATATGTGATGTGAGGGAATCTGAAGTGATGAGATAGAAATGATGTGATGGGATGAGTATACATATAAATGGAATATGGAATAAGTAATGTAGATTGATGAGGGATAATGTGGAAAAATGAAAGTTAAAATAGAAATTGTATTGTAAACTGTTTGTAAATGCTGTTTGTAAATGCTGTTTGTAAATGATTGTTTTATGTCAAGAATGCTGGGGGGAGCATTTTGACCGTCTTGTAATTAAAGTCGTGATGGTAAAGTTGCAACTGCTGACGGGGAGTCAATGAAGGACGTCTCGCGTAGCAAGGTCGGCCGAGGTCTTGACCAGCCTCGGTGCGATTAAAATGGTGAGCTTCCGGTACGGTGGATGAGGGGCCAAGGAAGCGGCCTATGCGTGAAGCGCTAGGTTACCTGCGAAGGATCCTAGAGGGTGCTGACCATACGGTGCTCGGGCTCTGGGTCGCCTAGGATACCCACGCGTGCGTCGAGGAAGATATTGGAACAGAGTTGGAGTTGTTTTCTGAATCGGGCATGGATCTGGTTGATTGACCTTGCTGGTCTTCAATGGATGAGTCCATGGCCCCTTATATGGATCTGTTGGTTGATCTTGCTGATCTTCAACGAGAGTCCATCTTGATAAGTGATTATATTGCCAAGTATTAAAGGCTAGGAACTATCGAAACGGCCCCTGAGCGTTCTAGTTGCCAATGATGCCATATATACTCTGATGAAGGAATGATGGAAAATTATTAAAGGCTAGGAACTATCGAAACGGCCCCTGAGCGTTCTAGTTGCCAATGATGCCATATATACTCTGATGAAGGAATGATGGAAAATTAAGAATCAATGGGATAAATTGGAAGATGGTGATCAATGATACTATGGTTTTATTAAAGGATTGTTTTAAACTGGTTGAATCTGGTTGGAAAAAAGGCAATTTCATATTGGGTGTGTGAGTGGTGTGACTAGTTTTATTTTGCATGAACATCCGGCTAGGGGGCCTTGGAACTCTTTTCCTTGGTACCCGGGACAAAACCTAACCAAATTTTTTAATTGGATCCCATCACTACAGTGGTTGGGCGGTTGGCTAACCCATGGGATTGGATGGGGTTAGGCTGGACTGATGGATCCGTAAACCGAGACTCAAACTTTTGTTTTTACGATAGAAAAAAAAAAAAAAAATCCCGGACAGTAACTGTTCTATGGATAGGAATCAACGGCTGTGCCTCTTGAATGGGGAAAAAAGCGTTGATCCCAATGATCCAAGTGCAAGTTTCTTCCTTGAACTGACTAAGTATCTTATAGATGTAATCGGATCATCTCGATCAGAAATGATCTTGACTACGTTAGAGTAAAAAGTTATCCTGGTGGAATCGCCCGTGCTTTCCGGTAAAGGAAGTTTTTCCGGGTTCGGTTTTGGAACAACCGACGGATTAGTCTCTTATCCGGATATCCGTGGGCGAGGCCCCGAGTGTGGGACCCCTGTCCCACGCGAGAAGCGCTACTTCCGCTGCCAGTACCCCGAATCCGTTGCTCGGTGGGAACAGGGATCTTACAGTTGGTATCAGAGCCTTTGGTTAATAAAGATCAACTGAGAAGACAAATATGTCAAAAATTTATCAAGAAACACAAAAAGGTTATAATTGTGTGATATAATTCATACAATTTGATATTCAAACTGAAATTCATAATTTGGTAATTGGTTCTCCAGATAGAAGTACCGCGATTATATAGAATCCCTGACTTGCTTGAGGCGTAGACATGATATTATTTACCTTATAATTCCAAGGGCCGTGACTACGCGTATATACCGAGAGTATACTGCAGCTCTTTACTGACAGTATATACGAGTAAATCTAAGACTTGAAATTATAAGCGTTAATGCTATCTAGATGATGATTTCGAATGTGATTGATATGATTTTTAATTCTGTTTGAGAATGAATGAATTGATTTGGATTCTGATTGAAAATGCTGATTGAAAAATGTTGATTTTTAAAAATTAGTTGAAATATAATGAAACCACAATGAGGGGGAATGGGACGAGTCCTTGTGATGATATTCATAACTAGAATGATGATGACGAATTCAGCAAATCACTATGAGATTAGTGGGTTGTGCTGTCAGATTGCTACTGTTAATACTTGACCGGTAGATCAAGTTAAGGGATGTCAAATTGAGAACTTGCTTAACTGAAATTTCCGTGGAGGAATGTTCCGAAGGAAACTTTTCGGTCTAATGGACCTTATCATGTTAAAGATATGAATGATATGATCTGAATGAATTGTTATTTAATGATGAGTTCTATATAAGGGATAATTATCCCAGTGTTCTGTTGGGTTGACCAGAATATAAGGAACCCCAGAATAAAATTGGATCTTAAGAATAAGAGCTGTCCTCTACCTTGCGAGATGAGGACATCTCGCACTTTTTAAGTGGGGTAGGATGTAAGATTCCTCCCCAGCCTTCGAGGTATATAGGAGTAAGAATCTCCCTTTCGGATCTTATAATTATTCCCTCTCTAAAATAAAAGAAAGTTTCTGTTTAAAAAAGGAATACCCTTTTCCTAAAATACTTCTCAGGAGTCACGCCTAATTTAAGGATTTAGAACAATGAGTTTAGAAGTGAGAATCGGTGTTTTGGATACCAAGGTTTTGGTTTTCATTCGAGTATGGCCCAAAAGAAGTTCTTTATCTCTTGGGGAGTATAAGAAGTTATCCCCCAGATATTGTGATCCTTATATCTGAATTCAATGAAAGTAGGTGACTTAGCCTACAAGTTTCTTTTATCTCCTCATCTCAAAATTCTTAATGCCTTCTATAGAGAAATGTGTCAAACACAAATCATGGAAAGACGGTAAAACTTCAGTGGCAAGTTACCGTTGGCTTCTAGGTTACGCTAGCTCCTTCCTTTATATAAGTCGTAACTTTTACTTGTCGCTCACAGTAATCTTACTCCCATCAATCTCCTTTCTTTCTTAATCTCCTTCATGGCTTGGCAACAGGAATTAGTTTTATCCCTGATGATTTCTCACCTTCAAGACGCAAGAGAGTCTGTGAAGAAAGACTTTATAGAACAGTATGAGCGCTCACTTTTTCCTCACCTAGGAACTTCTGTAGCGCAGACCAAATGGCGGACCTATCAAAACATAACTAGGGTAACACCCTGGGGTCAGCAACACTTTCGTAACAATGTTCGCTTGGCCATGGTTATTGAAGCTTTGGGTTTGGGTCCCCGATACTACTGTGTCATGAGATCAAGGCATCTTGGGTTTTCTGAGCGGGTCTTTTTACTGGCATGTTTTCTTCCTCATGAGAAGATATGCCTTTACCCCGTTTTTGGCTTGCCTCTCAGAGGTCCTTTTGCTAGATCACCTCATACCACTGAGATAGGTGCGGCAATAACCAGCAGAATCATTCCCATAGATGAGTTACCCTATACTTGTGCAGCTTGTGAGGACTGCTTTTGTGACCATATGATGGATGGGCTTATGGAAGTGTAAAGAGTTCTTCTATCTTTACTGTATAAGTCCCGTGAATGAGTAAAGTTTAAATCTTGTTCTTATTTTGAATCTTGCTCTCTTTAAGACTTTTCTTGGTGGTTAATCTTGATTAAAAATTTTCTCTAAGTCTCATATTCATGCATCTTGCGAAATTATCCCAAGTTGCGAGATGAGGACATCTCGCGTTTTTTAAGTGGGGTAGAATGTAAGATTCCTCCCCCAACCCCCTTTTTGATGTCTAGTATCTTCCCCCGTAATCAATCCCTCTTCAGAAATATAAAGACCTTGTTTCTAACTGTTTTAACCTAGAGAGAGAAAATATTCTAGAGAGAGAATATTCAGATTATGAATATTTTTGGATAGAAAAATAACTCATCTTATTAAAATAAGTTCCCCTGAAACAGAAATTCAAAAAAGAAATTTCCAATGTGCAATTGGAATTAATTGGAAATAGGTATAAAGAACCTTAGTCTAAGGGCCTAGATTTTCAGAAATCTTTAAACTATGGTCCAATTAAGGTTTCGATGGGCCAATAGCATCAATCCATGTGTAGGGAGGAGATAAATCCAAATTGTAAAAGAAGATACCCAAAAATGAGTAAATGCTCACATAAGATGAAGAGTTGAAAATGTACAAGGTTTATTAGTAAATAAACTCATATGTAAGGAAGAGGAGTTCTTTAAAGGAGGTGCATATTTCACATAAGATGAAGAGTTGAAAATGTACAAGGTTTATTAGTAAATAAACACATATGTAAGGAAGGGGAGTTCTTTAAAGGAGGTGCATATTTCACATAAGATGAAGAGTTGAAAATGTACAAGGCTTATTAGTAAAAAAACTATGACACATATGTAAGGAAGAGGAGTTCTTTAAAGGAGGTGCATATTTCACATAAGATGAAGAGTTGAAAATGTACAAGGTTTATTAGTAAAAAACTATGAGCAATACAATTTTGACACATATGTAAGGAAGGGGAATTCTTTAAAGGAGGTGCATATTTCACATGCTTGAATGAGTTTTAAACTCATAAAAATTGAGATATTTCATCTCTCCTCTCTCCTCATTCAAGTCTAGTTCCAGAAAGTTAGCTTAACTGACCTAAAAATGGTCAAAAAGTGACCAAACTGACTTAGAAAATTCTAGAATCAGTTTGTTTGGTTAGGAGCTCAAATTTTCCTATAAATAGAAGCCTCCCCTTGTTGAAAAAAACATAGTCTCTTATGCTTTGTTACTCTACTCCACCTAAGCCAAAATATATAGTCTCTTATGCTTTGTTACTCTACTCCACCTAAGCCAAAATATATAGTCTCTTATGCTTTGTTACTCTACTCCACCTAAGCCAAATTAGATAGAGTCTTATGCTTTGTTACTCTACTCCACCTAAGCCAAATTAGATAGAGTCTTATGCTTTGTTACTCTACTCCACCTAAGCTAAAATATATAGTGTCTTATGCCTTGTTACTCTACTCTACCTAAGCCAAGAACTGTGAATTCTTTAATAATTCACTAGTTTTTGATACCTCTCTCTTTCTTCAATCTCCATTGGTGGCTCCATCAACATACTAAACCAATTGATTGGTTGGGGGCCTCTACCGTGAATAAAGAATCAAGCAAATCATAAGGTAAGTATATTGAATTTCGATCTTTTCTATGATTTCTCAATGATTCTCTCTTCTCAACCCCTCTCAAGCTTGAGAAGTTTAATTGGTATGTTTTTTTTTAAATGCTAATGAAGTTAATTGGTGAATAGTAGTGAAGAGGTACATAATTTAATAAATGCTATAGAAGTTAATTTCCACTTATATTTAAATTCTAATGGTTTTTATAATTTCTCTCTCTCACTCAAGAAATGGTCATACTCATGACCCATTCTCAATCCAAATGAAGCTTTTCATAAAGCTTTTCCTTAATCCAAGATTAAGCTATTCTTGAGGCCAAATTAATGGCTTTTTGCTATGCTTTTAGTTTATGCACATTGATGATTCAATCCATTATGGATTGATGACCCAATTAGAGACCATTCTAATTGTTTTCTTAATGATCCAATTAGAGACCATTATGGATTGATGACCCAATTAGAGACCATTCTAATTGTTTTCTTAATGATCCAATTAGAGACCATTATGGATTGATGACCCAATTAGAGACCATTCTAATTGTTTTCTTAATGATCCAATTAGAGACCATTATGGATTGATGATCCAATTAGAGACCATTCTAATTGTTTTCTTAATGATCCAATTAGAGACCATTATGGATTGATGACCCAATTAGAGACCATTCTAATTGTTTTCTTAATGATCCAATTAGAGACCATTATGGATTGATGATCCAATTAGAGACCATTCTAATTGTTTTCTTAATGATCCAATTAGAGACCATTATGGATTGATGATCCAATTAGAGACCATTCTAATTATTTCTTTAATAATGAGCTTTATTCCTTAGAAAAAAATTGAGATTTATCAGTCATAGTAGCGGAGCTATGGCAAAATTTTTATAGAAATTACGCATAAAATAAATTCATTCAAAGCATAAAAAGAGGACTTTCTACCATATTCTAGGAACTATCATCCTAGATTAATTAAAAGAATTTTATCATGCATGGAGATGTGGATGTTTGCATGTAGATGTAGATGTATAGATGTAGATGTGGATATGGAGGTGGATGGATGCATGTAGATGTAGATGTATAGATGTAGATGTGAATGGAGATGTGGATGTATACATGTAGATGTAGATGTATAGATGTAGATGTGGATGTATGCATGTAGATGTAGGTGTATAGATGTAGATGTGGATGTAGAGGTGGATGTATGCATGTAGATGTAGATGTATAGATGTGGATGTGAATGTGGAGGTAGATGTATGCATATAGATGTAGATGTATGGAGGTGAATGTGAATGTGGATGTAGATGTATGCATAGAGATGTAGATGTATGTATGTAGATGTGAATGTACGCATATAGATGTAGATGTATGGATGTGAATATGCGATATGTGATGTGAGGGAATCTGAAGTGATGAGATAGAAATGATGTGATGGGATGAGTATACATATAAATGGAATATGGAATAAGTAATGTAGATTGATGAGGGATAATGTGGAAAAATGAAAGTTAAAATAGAAATTGTATTGTAAACTGTTTGTAAATGCTGTTTGTAAATGCTGTTTGTAAATGATTGTTTTATGTCAAGAATGCTGGGGGGAGCATTTTGACCGTCTTGTAATTAAAGTCGTGATGGTAAAGTTGCAACTGCTGACGGGGAGTCAATGAAGGACGTCTCGCGTAGCAAGGTCGGCCGAGGTCTTGACCAGCCTCGGTGCGATTAAAATGGTGAGCTTCCGGTACGGTGGATGAGGGGCCAAGGAAGCGGCCTATGCGTGAAGCGCTAGGTTACCTGCGAAGGATCCTAGAGGGTGCTGACCATACGGTGCTCGGGCTCTGGGTCGCCTAGGATACCCACGCGTGCGTCGAGGAAGATATTGGAACAGAGTTGGAGTTGTTTTCTGAATCGGGCATGGATCTGGTTGATTGACCTTACTGGTCTTCAATGGATGAGTCCATGGCCCCTTATATGGATCTGTTGGTTGATCTTGCTGATCTTCAACGAGAGTCCATCTTGATAAGTGATTATATTGCCAAGTATTAAAGGCTAGGAACTATCGAAACGGCCCCTGAGCGTTCTAGTTGCCAATGATGCCATATATACTCTGATGAAGGAATGATGGAAAATTATTAAAGGCTAGGAACTATCGAAACGGCCCCTGAGCGTTCTAGTTGCCAATGATGCCATATATACTCTGATGAAGGAATGATGGAAAATTAAGAATCAATGGGATAAATTGGAAGATGGTGATCAATGATACTATGGTTTTATTAAAGGATTGTTTTAAACTGGTTGAATCTGGTTGGAAAAAAGGCAATTTCATATTGGGTGTGTGAGTGGTGTGACTAGTTTTATTTTGCATGAACATCCGGCTAGGGGGCCTTGGAACTCTTTTCCTTGGTACCCGGGACAAAACCTAACCAAATTTTTTAATTGGATCCCATCACTACAGTGGTTGGGCGGTTGGCTAACCCATGGGATTGGATGGGGTTAGGCTGGACTGATGGATCCGTAAACCGAGACTCAAACTTTTGTTTTTACATTAGAAAAAAAAAAAAAATCCCGGACAGTAACTGTTCTATGGATAGGAATCAACGGCTGTGCCTCTTGAATGGGGAAAAAAGCGTTGATCCCAATGATCCAAGTGCAAGTTTCTTCCTTGAACTGACTAAGTATCTTATAGATGTAATCGGATCATCTCGATCAGAAATGATCTTGACTACGTTAGAGTAAAAAGTTATCCTGGTGGAATCGCCCGTGCTTTCCGGTAAAGGAAGTTTTTCCGGGTTCGGTTTTGGAACAACCGACGGATTAGTCTCTTATCCGGATATCCGTGGGCGAGGCCCCGAGTGTGGGACCCCTGTCCCACGCGAGAAGCGCTACTTCCGCTGCCAGTACCCCGAATCCGTTGCTCGGTGGGAACAGGGATCTTACAAAGGAAGAAACTTGCACTTGGATCATTGGGATCAACGCTTTTTTCCCCATCAAGCGGCACAGCCGTTGATTCCTATCCATAGAACAATTACTATCCGGGATTTACTTCATCTATCGTAATAACAGAAATTGAGTCTCGATTTATGGATCCATCAATCCAGCCTAACCCCACCGATCCCATGGGTTAGCCAACCGCCCAACCAGTGTAGTGATGGGATCCAATTTAGAATTTGATTTTTTTTGTCCCGGGTACCAAGGAAAAGAGTTCCCAGGCCCCCTAGCCGGATGTTCATGCAAAAATAAAACTAGTCACACCACTTACACACCCAATATGAAATTGCCTTTTTTAAATAGATTCAACCAGTTTTAAAAACAATCCTTTAATGAAACCATAGTATCACTGATCACAATCTTCCAATTTATCCGGTTGTTTCTTAATTTCCCATCATTCCTTCATCAGAGTATCTATGGCATCATTGGCAACCAGAACGCTCACCACCTGTCCCCTCAGGGGTCTTTTCAATAGTTCCTAGCCCATAATACTCGACAATATAATCACTTATAAAAATCAAGATGGACTCTTGTTGAAGATCAGCAAGATCAACCAACCAATCCATATAAAGAGCCATGGACTCATCCATGGACTCTTGTTGAAGATCAACAAGATCAACCAACCAATCCATATAAAGAGCCATGGACTCATCCATTGAAGACCATCAAGGTCAATCAACCAGATCCATGCCCGGTTTCAGAAAACAACTCTTACTCCTTGTTCCAATATCTTCCTCGATGCACATGTGGGTATCCTAGGCGACCCAGAGCCCGAGCACCGTATGGTCAGCACCCTCTAGGATCCTTCGCAGGTGACCTAGCACTTCACTCATAGGCCGCTTCCTTGGTCCCTCATCTACCGTACCAGAAGCTCACCATTTTAATCGAACCGAGGCTGGTCAAGACCTCGGTCGACTTTGCTACGCGAGACGTCCTCCATTGACTCTCCGTCAGCAGTTGCAACTTTATCAGTTAGGTCTCCACGACCTTAATCACAAGATGGTCAAAATGCTTCCCCAGCATTCTTGACATAAAACAGCCATTTACAAACAGCATTTACAAACAGTTTACAAATACAGTTTCTATATTAACTCTCATTTTTCCACATTAACCCAATCTACATGTACATTCACATCCATACATCCACATTTATATGCATACATTCACATTTACATGCATACATCCACATCCACATCTACATGCTCATTCATGCATCCTCATCCATACATCCACATCTACATGCACATTCACATCCATACATCCATATCTATATGCATACATCCACATTTACATGCATACATCCATACATACACATCCGCATTCACATCCATACATCCACATCTACATGCATATATCCATACATACACATCCACATTCACATCCATACATCCTCATCCACATCCACATTCACATCTATACATCCACATCCACATTCATACATCCACATCTACATGCATACATCCATACATACACATCCACATCCACATCCACATCCACATTCATATCCATACATCCACATCTACATGCATACGTCCACATACACATCCACATCCACATTCACATCCATACATCCACATCTACATGCATACGTCCACATCTCCATGCATACATCCACATCCACATTCACATTCACATCCATACATCTACATCTACATGCATACATCCACATCTACATGCATACATCCATACATACACATCCACATCTCCATGCATACATCCACATCCACATTCACATTCACATCTATACAACCACATCCACATTCATACATCCACATCTACATGCATACATCCATACATCCACATCTACATGCATACGTCCACATCTCCATGCATACATCCACATCCACATTCACATTCACATCCATACATCTACATCTACATGCATACATCCACATCTACATGCATACATCCATACATACACATCCACATTCACATCTATACATCCACATCCACATTCATACATCCACATCTACATGCATACATCCATACATACACATCCACATCCACATTCACATCCATACATCCACATCTACATGCATACGTCCACATCTCCATGCATACATCCACATTCACATTCACATTCACATCCATACATCTACATCTACATGCATACATCCACATCTCCATACATACATCCATATCCACATTCACATTCACATTCACATCCATACATCTACATCTACATGCATACATCCACCTCCACATTCACATCCACATCTATACATTTACATCTACATTCACATCCACATCCATACATCTACATCTACATGCATACATCCACCTCCACATTCACATCCACATCTATACATCTACATCTACATGCATACATCCACATCTATACATCTACATGCATACATCCACATCCACATTCACATTCACATCCATATATCTATATCTACATGCATACATCCACCTCCACATTCACATCCACATCTTTACATCTACATCTACATTCCCATCCACATCCATACATCTACATCTACATGCATACATCCACATCTCCATGATTACAATAAAATTCTTTTAATTAATCTAGGATGATAATTCCTAGAATATGGTAGGAAGTCCTCTTTTCATGCTTTGAATGAAATTATTTTATGTGTAATTTTTATAAAAATTTTACCATAGCTCCGCTGCTATGACTGATAAATCTCAATTATCTTAAAAGATAAAGCTTATCATTAAGAAAATGATTAGAATGATCCCTAATTGGATCATTAACCCATAATGGATTGAATTATCAATATTCATGAAATACATAAACTTCAAGCATAGGGAAAGCCATTAATTTGGTCTTAAGCATAGATTAATCTTGGATTAAGGAAAAGCTTTATGAAAAGCTTTATTTGGATTGAGAATAGGTCATGAGTATGACCATTTCTTGAGTGAGAGAGAGAAATTACATAAAAACCATTAGAATTAAGCATAAATGGAATTTTATGTAATTCTTTACTAACATTCATTAATTACTTCTATAGCATTATCATTCATCAATTAACTTCAATATCATTCATTAATTTATGTAATTCTTTACTACCATTCACCAATTAACTTCAATAGCATTCAAAAACCATTCCAATTAAGCTTCTCAAGCTTGAGAGGGGTTGAGAAGAGAGAAACATTGAGAAATTATAGAAAAGATCAAAATTCACCACTTACTTTACAAATTGCTTGATTCTTTGTTCACGGTAGAGGCCCCCAACCAATCAATTGGTTTAGTATGTTGATGGAGCCACCAATGGGGATTGAAGAAAGAGGGAAGCTCCAATTTCTTACAAATTGGAGAGAATTTTAGAGAATAGTAAATATTAGCATTATTTCAGCATAGTTCTAGAATAGTAAAATTCTCCTCCTTTTTTTCAAAGGACTCATGTTCTATTTATAGGAGAGGGAGGCTCTTAACCAAGGCTAACTTATTTCTAGAATTTTCCAGATTCAGTTTGGTTGAATTTGGACTAGATTTAGACCTAATTTGGTTACTTTTTGATTCGGTTTGGTTCAAGAGAGAGGAGAGATAAAAATATCACATTATCTTTGAGTTTAAAACTCATTCAAGCATGTGAAATATTCACCTCCTTTAATGGACTCCCCTTCCTTACATATGTGTCAAAATGGAATGATTATACTCAAAATATCTCATATTTTTAATATTGCTCATAGTTTTTTACTAATAAACCTTGTACATTTTCAACTCTTCATCTTATGTGAGCATTTACTCATTTTTGGATACCCAAAATATCTCCTATTTTTTATATTACTCATAGTTTCTTACTAATAAACCTTGTATATATTCAACTCTTCATCTTATGTGAGTATTGTAGGGACTCCCCTTCCTTACATATGTGTCAAAATGAGATCATTATACCCAATTATCTCATACTATTAAAATTACTCATAGTTTCTTACTAATAAACTTTGTACATAGTCAACTCTTCATCTTATGTGAGCATTTACTCATTTTTGGGTATCTTCTTTTACAAAATTGGATTTATCTCCTTCCCACACATGGATTGATCCTATTGGCCCACAGAAACCTTAATTGGACCATAATCCAAAGATTTTCTGAAAATCTAGACCCTTAGGCTAAGGTCCTTTATACCCATTTCCAATTAATTCCAATTGCACATTGGAAAGTTCTTTTTGAATTTCTGTTTCAGGGGAACTTATTTTAATAATATGAGAAATTTTTCTATCTAAAAATATTCAAAATCTGAATATTCTCTCTCTAGAATATTTTCTCTCTCTAGGTTCAAACAGTTATAAACAAGATCTTTTATATTTCTGAAGAGGATTTAATTACAGGGGAATATGCTGGACATCTTGAGAGGCTGGGGAGGAATCTTACATTCTCTCCCATTTGAAAAATGCGAGATGTCCTCATCTCGCAAATTGGGGTAATTTCGCAAGATGTCCGAATATGAGACTAAGAGGAAATTTAATTAAGATTAACCACCAAGAAAAATCTCAAAGAGAGCAATACTCAAGACAAGAACAAAGATTTCAACTTTATTCACTCTTGGAACATATACAGTAAAGATAGAAGAACTTTTTACACTTCCATAAGCCCGTCCATCATATGGTCACAAAAGCAGCACTCACAAGCTACACACGTATAAGGTAACTCATCTATGGGAATAATTCGGCTGGTTATTATAGCACCTACCTCAGTGGTATGAGGTGATCTAAGAAAAGGACCTCTAAGAGGTAAGCCAAAAACGGGATAAAGGCATATCTTCTGGTGAGGAAGAAAGCATGCTAGTAAGAAGACCCGCTCAGAAAATCCACCATGCCTTGATCTCATCACGCAGCAGTATCGGGGACCCAAACCCAAAGCTTCAATAACCATAGCCAAGCGGACATTGTTACGGAAGTGCTGTTGCCCCCACGGTGTTACCCTAGTTATATCTCGACAGGTCCGCCATTTGGTCTGAGCTACAGAAGTTCCCAAGTGAGGGAAAAGTGAGCGCTCATACAGTTCTATAAAATCCTTCTTCACAGACTCACTTGCGTCTTGAAGGTGAGAAATCATCATGGATAAAACCAATTCCTGCTGCCAAGCCATAAAGGAGATTAAGAAAGAAAGGGGATCGATGGAAGTAAGATTACTCTGAGGAGCGACAAGTAAAAGTTATGACTTATATAAAGGAAGGAGCTAGCGTAACCTAGAAGCCAACGGTATCTTGCCACTGAAGTTTTACCGTCTTTCCATGATTTGGGTTTGGCACATATTTCTATAGAAGGCTTACATGAAATACATTATGAACTTTGAGATGAGGAGGTAAAAGAAGCTCGTAGGCTAAGTAACTTACTTTCTTTGAATTCGGATAAGGCTCACAATATCTGGAACCATAAAATCCAATTTCAGTCATTCCTTCTTTAATGTACCTAAGGCATCATCGGTAACTAGAACGCTCACCACCTGCTCACTCAGGGGCCTTTTCAATAGTTCCTAGCCCATAGTACCTAGGACTTTAATCACATAAAATCCATATGCACTCTCAATTGGAGATCAGCAAGAAAACCAACAAGATCCATGTAAAAGAGCCATGAACTCATCCGTTGAAGACAAGCAAGGCCAATCAACCAAATCCATGCCTGTGTTCAAAAAATAGCTCCAACTCATTTTTTTTCCTCGTCACACACGTGGGTATCCTGGGCGACCCCAGAGCCCGAGCACCGTATGGTCAACACCCTCTAGGTTCCTTCGTAGGTCACCTAGCGCTTCACTCATAGGATGCTTCCTTCGTCCCTCATCCACCGTACCGAAAGCTCATCATTTTTAATCGAATCGAGGTTGGTCAGGACCTCGGCGACCTTGCCACACATGAGACATCCTTCATTGACTCTCCATCGGCGGCTGTTGCAACTATTTCACTTAGGTCACCAACAACCTGATTCCACAAGATAGTCAAAATGCTTCCCTAACATTATTAACATAAAACAATCTTTAAAAAATAGGTCTCACATACAATTACAATTCCAACAAAATTTCCATATTTCCTAATCATTACACATTCTTTCACATCATTCCTCATTGTTTCTCATCGTCCCATCTCATTCCACATCATTTCTCATTATCTCACATTTTTCTACATCAATTCAATTCACATCACATCGTTTCACATCATCCCACATCAATTCACATCCACTCACATTATTCCCACATCAATTCACATCCATTCACATCATCCCACATCCATTCACATCATTTCACATCCATTCACATCCATTCACATCCATTCACATCTTTTCACGTCCATTCACATCCATTCACATCCATTCACATCTTTTCACATCCATTCACATCATTTCACATCCATTCACATCCATTCACATCTTTTCACGTCCATTCACATCCATTCACATCTTTTCACATCCATTCACATCATTCCCACATCACACTTCTGATCACATCATTCCCGCATCAATCCACATCTATTCACATCTTCCCACATCAATCCACATCTAATAACATCATTCCCACAATAATCCACATCTAATCACATCATTCCCATATCAATCCACATCTTTCCACATCTAATCACATCGTTCCCACATCAATCAACATCTATTCACATCTTCCCAAATCAATCCACATATACTCACATCATTTCACATCCATTCACATCCATTTTTATCTAAGTGAATTATATTTATAATCATTTCCATAATTTATCTAGAAAATTTGTGCATAACCTTCTTTATTTTGCAGGCAAATGAATAATGCTCAAAACTCCACTTTTAGCATAAAATTTATTTTGCATAAATTCATTCTCTAACGATATAAATTTTTCCATAGCTTCCTATATTTTCTAAGAAATGATAATACTCCAAATTCCACTTTTGATATAGAAGTTATCTATGCATAAATTCCATTTTCCAACGATAAAGATTTTACCATAACTTTCCATATTTTCTATGAAATAAGAATGCTTAAAATTCCACTTTAAGCATAAAAATCAATTATGCATAAAATTCATCTTTTAAATAACAAAACATTTACCATACTTTACTTGTATTTTCTACGAAATGAGAATGCCCAAAAGTTTACCTTTAATATAAAAATTTGTTTATGCAAATCCTTCATTTTCTAATGATAAAATTTTGCTATGGTTTCCCCGCATGTACTATCAAATGAGAATGGTTAAAATTACACTTTTAACATAAAAATTAGTTTATACATAAGCCTAAGCTTAAACATAAACATAAGCAACTAATCCTCATTTTAATTAGCTTTAAAAAATCATAAAAAAGCTTAATCCTTATCTCTAGCCTGTTAGGTGTAGAGATTTGGTTAAGAAAATAAGATTAGGACTACGATCTATCCTTCCAAGAAGGATTAATCCAATAAAGGGGAGTATTCTTACCAAAAGAGAGATATACAAATCAAAAAATTACTTTTAAGCTTAAAAGATTAGCATTATTCCATTTTTAACAACATAATCAATAAAAACATGGTTTTAAAAGAAAAACCAATAGATTAAAATGCTTCCCAACAAGCATTAGAGGGGCTAGGAAGAAGATTACCATTTAGAAGCGAGAAATCTGCATTGGCTACATGAAAGCCAATGTGACAAGATATTCAAAAATCTTGTCAGACCATGCTCTTGGTGCTTGTTCTAAGCCATACAAGGCTTTCTTCAACCTGAAAACATGCTCGGGGTGACTCACATCCCCATAACCAGGTGGCTGCAACATATACACCTCTTCCCGCAAATCCCCATGCAAGAATGCATTCTTTACATCCATCTGATGTAAAGACCATTCCTTTGATGTAAAGACCATTCCTTTGACGCATCCACCACTGCTATCACAACTCTCACTGTTGCCATCTTGGCAACTGGGCTGAAAGTTTCCTCTCATAATCAATGCCATATATCTGCACATATCCTTTGGCTACCAATCTAGCCTTGTATCTACTTATGCTTCCATCACTGTTATGTTTTACTTTGTACACCCACTTACATCCAATGGCTTTTTTGCCTTTAGGCAATTGCACTAAATCCCAAGTCTCATTTCCATATAGTGCATCCATTTCCTCATCCATAGCTTTCTCCCAACAAACATTTCCAACAGCCTCATCAATGCATGTGGACTCTACAACCTGCACAACTTTTGCCACATGTATGCATAGTGATGTGCCACATAACCATCATAGGTAGACCTCTGCACAGGATTCTTCACTCTCCCAAATCTTTGCAGCTTTGCATTCATGGCTTCCATAGCCTTCTTTACACCAGGTGTTCTCATAGCTGGTATCCCAAGATCCTCATCAAGGCTCATCTCTGAGCCACTAGACTCTCCATCAATATGAGATCCCCGTTCCCACCGCGCAACGGATTCGGGGTACTAGCAGCGAAAGTAGCACTTCTTACGCGAGGCAGGGTCCCACACTCGGGGCCTCGTCCACGGATATCCGAACAAGAGAGTAATCCGTCGGTTTTTCCAAAACCGAACCCGAAAAATTTTCCCTTATCCGGAAAGCACGCGTGATTCCTCCAGGATAACTTTTTACTCTAACGTAGTCAAGACCATTAGTGATCAAACTGATCCGACTGCACCTATAAGATACTCGGTCAGATCAAGGAAGAAACTTGCACTTGGATCATTGGGATCAACGCTTTTTTCCCCATCAAGAGGCACAGCCGTTGATTCCTATCCATAGAACAATTACTATCCGGGATTTACTTCATCTATCGTAATAACAGAAATTGAGTCTCGATTTACGGATCCATCAGTCCAGCCTAACCCCATCCGATCCCATGGGTTAGCCAACCGCCCAACCAGTGTAGTGATGGGATCCAATTTAGAATTTGATTTTTTTTGTCCCAGGTACCAGGGAAAAGAGTTCCCAGGCCCCCTAGCATGTTCATGCAAAAATAAAACTAGTTACACCACTTACACACCCAATATGAAATTGCCTTTTTTAAATAGATTCAACCAGTTTTAAAATAATCCTTTAATGAAACCATAGTATCACTGATCACAATCTTCCAATTTATCCGGTTGATTCTTAATTTCCCATCATTCCTTCATCAGAGTATCTATGGCATCATTGGCAACCAGAACGCTCACCACCTGTCCACTCAGGGGTCTTTTCAATAGTTCCTAGCCCATAATACTCGACAATATAATCACTTATAAAAATCAAGATGGACTCTCGTTGAAGATCAGCAAGATCAACCAACCAATCCATATAAAGAGCCATTGACTCATCCATTGAAGACCAGCAAGGTCAATCAACTAGATCCATGCCCGGTTTCAAAAAACAACTCTTACTCCTTGCTCCAATATCTTCCTCGACGCACATGTGGGTATCCTAGGCGACCCAGAGCCCGAGCACCATATGGTCAGCACCCTCTAGGATCCTTCGCTCGCAGGTGACCTAGCACTTCACTCATAGGCCGCTTCCTTGGTCCCTCATCCACCGTACCAGAAGCTCACCATTTTAATCGAACCGAGGCTAGTCAAGACCTCGGCCGACTTTGCTACACGAGACGTCCTCCATTGACTCTCCGTCAGCAGTTGCAACTTTATCAGTTAGGTCTCCACGACCTTAATCACAAGATGGTCAAAATGCTTCCCCAGCATTCTTGACATAAAACAGCCATTTACAAATAGCATTTACAAACAGTTTACAAATACAGTTTCTATATTAACTCTCATTTTTCCACATTAACCCAATCTACATGTACATTCACATCCATACATCCACATTTATATGCATACATTCACATTTACATGCATACATCCACATCCACATCTACATGCTCATTCATGCATCCTCATCCATACATCCACATCTACATGCACATTCACATCCATACATCCATATCTATATGCATACATCCACATCTACATGCATACATCCATACATACACATCCGCATTCACATCCATACATCCACATTCATGCATCCACATCTACATGCATACATCCATACATACACATCCACATTCACATCCATACATCCTCATCCACATCCACATTCACATCTATACATCCACATCCACATTCATACATCCACATCCACATCCACATTCACATCCATACATCCACATCTACATGCATACGTCCACATACACATCCACATCCACATTCACATCCATACATCCACATCTACATGCATACATCCACATCCACATTCACATTCACATCCATACATCTACATCTACATGCATACATCCACATCTACATGCATACATCCATACATACACATCCACATCTCCATGCATACATCCACATCCACATTCACATTCACATCTATACATCCACATCCACATTCATACATCCACATCTACATGCATACATCCACATCTACATGCATACGTCCACATCTCCATGCATACATCCACATCCACATTCACATTCACATCCATACATCTACATCTACATGCATACATCTACATCTACATGCATACATCCATACATACAAATCCACATCTCCATGCATACATCCACATCCACATTCACATTCACATCTATACATCCACATCCACATTCATACATCCACATCTACATGCATACATCCATACATACACATCCACATCCACATTCACATCCATACATCCACATCTACATGCATACGTCCACATCTCCATGCATACATCCACATCCACATTCACATTCACATCCATACATCTACATCTACATGCATACATCCACATCTCCATACATACATCCACATCCACATTCACATTCACATTCACATCCATACATCTACATCTACATGCATACATCCACCTCCACATTCACATCCACATCTATACATCTACATCTACATTCCCATTCACATCCATACATCTACATCTACATGCATACATCCACCTCCACATTCACATCCACATCCATACATCTACATCTACATGCATACATCCACCTCCACATTCACATCCACATCTATACATCTACATCTACATGCATACATCCACATCTATACATCTACATGCATACATCCACATCCACATTCACATTCACATCCATACATCTATATCTACATGCATACATCCACCTCCACATTCACATCCACATCTATACATCTACATCTACATTCCCATCCACATCCATACATCTACATCTACATGCATACATCCACATCTCCATGATTACAATAAAATTCTTTTAATTAATCTAGGATGATAATTCCTAGAATATGGTAGGAAGTCCTCTTTTCATGCTTTGAATGAAATTATTTTATGTGTAATTTTTATAAAAATTTTACCATAGCTCCGCTGCTATGACTGATAAATCTCAATTATCTTAAAAGATAAAGCTTATCATTAAGGAAATGATTAGAATGATCCCTAATTGGATCATTAACCCATAATGGATTGAAATATCAATATTCATGAAATACATAAACTTAAAGCATAGGGAAAGCCATTAATTTGGTCTTAAGCATAGATTAATCTTGGATTAAGCAAAAGCTTTATGAAAAGCTTTATTTGGATTGAGAATAGGTCATGAGTATGACCATTTCTTGAGTGAGAGAGAGAAATTACATAAAAACCATTAAAATTAAGCATAAATGGAATTTTATGTAATTCTTTACTAACATTCATTAATTACTTCTATAGCATTATCATTCATCAATTAACTTCAATATCATTCATCAATTTATGTAATTCTTTACTACCATTCACCAATTAACTTCAATAGCATTCAAAAACCATTCCAATTAAGCTTCTCAAGCTTGAGAGGGGTTGAGAAGAGAGAAACATTGAGAAATTATAGAAAAGATCAAAATTCACCACTTACTTTACAAATTGCTTGATTCTTTGTTCACGGTAGAGGCCCCCAACCAATCAATTGGTTTAGTATGTTGATGGAGCCACCAATGGGGATTGAAGAAAGAGGGAAGCTCCAATTTCTTACAAATTGGAGAGAATTTTAGAGAATAGTAAATATTAGCATTATTTCAGCATAGTTCTAGAATAGTAAAATTCTCCTCCTTTTTTTCAAAGGACTCATGTTCTATTTATAGGAGAGGGAGGCTCTTAACCAAGGCTAACTGATTTCTAGAATTTTTCAGATTCAGTTTGGTTGAATTTGGACTAGATTTAGACCTAATTTGGTTACTTTTTGATTCGGTTTGGTTCAAGAGAGAGGAGAGATAAAAATATCACATTATCTTTGAGTTTAAAACTCATTCAAGCATGTGAAATATGCACCTCCTTTAATGGACTCCCCTTCCTTACATATGTGTCAAAATGGAATGATTATACTCAAAATATCTCATATTTTTAATATTGCTCATAGTTTTTTACTAATAAACCTTGTACATTTTCAACTCTTCATCTTATGTGAGCATTTACTCATTTTTGGATACCCAAAATATCTCCTATTTTTTATATTACTCAT
Source organism: Cibotium barometz (assembly GCF_041138505.1). Classification (NCBI taxonomy): domain Eukaryota; kingdom Viridiplantae; phylum Streptophyta; class Polypodiopsida; order Cyatheales; family Cibotiaceae; genus Cibotium; species Cibotium barometz. The sequence continues at coordinate 63,363,677 of NC_141051.1, forward strand.
AGTTTCTTACTAATAAACCTTGGACATATTCAACTCTTCATCTTATGTGAGTATTGAAGGGACTCCCCTTCCTTACATATGTGTCAAAATGAGATCATTATACCCAATTATCTCATACTATTAAAATTACTCATAGTTTCTTACTAATAAACTTTGTACATAGTCAACTCTGCATCTTATGTGAGCATTTACTCATTTTTGGGTATCTTCTTTTACAAAATTGGATTTATCTCCTTCCCACACATGGATTGATCCTATTGGCCCAAAGGAACCTTAATTGGACCATAATCCAAAGATTTTCTGAAAATCTAGACCCTTAGGCTAAGGTCCTTTATACCCATTTCCAATTAATTCCAATTGCACATTGGAAAGTTCTTTTTGAATTTCTGTTTCAGGGGAACTTATTTTAATAATATGAGAAATTTTTCTATCTAAAAATATTCAAAATCTGAATATTCTCTCTCTAGAATATTTTCTCTCTCTAGGTTCAAACAGTTATAAACAAGATCTTTTATATTTCTGAAGAGGGATTTAATTACAGGGGAAGATGCTGGACATCTTGAGAGGCTGGGGAGGAATCTTACATTCTCTCCCATTTGAAAAATGCGAGATGTCCTCATCTCGCAAATTGGGGTAATTTCGCAAGATGTATGAATATGAGACTAAGAGGAAATTTAATTAAGATTAACCACCAAGAAAAATCTCAAAGAGAGCGAGACTCAAGACAAGAACAAAGATTTCAACTTTATTCACTCTTGGAACATATACAGTAAAGATAGAAGAACTTTTTACACTTCCATAAGCCCGTCCATCATATGGTCACAAAAGCAACACTCACAAGCTGCACACGTATAAGGTAACTCATCTATGGGAATAATTCGGCTGGTTATTATAGCACCTACCTCAGTGGTATGAGGTGATCTAAGAAAAGGACCTCTAAGAGGTAAGCCAAAAACGGGATAAAGGCATATCTTCTGGTGAGGAAGAAAGCATGCTAGTAAGAAGACCCGCTTAGAAAATCCACCATGCCTTGATCTCATCACGCAGCAGTATCGGGGACCCAAACCCAAAGCTTCAATAACCATAGCCAAGCGGACATTGTTACGGAAGTGCTGTTGCCCCCACGGTGTTACCCTAGTTATATCTCGACAGGTCCGCCATTTGGTCTGAGCTACAGAAGTTCCCAAGTGAGGGAAAAGTGAGCACTCATACAGTTCTATAAAATCCTTCTTCACAGACTCGCTTGCGTCTTGAAGGTGAGAAATCATCATGGATAAAACCAATTCCTACTGCCAAGCCATGAAGGAGATTAAGAAAGAAAGGGGATCGATGGAAGTAAGATTACTGTGAGGAGCGACAAGTAAAAGTTATGACTTATATAAAGGAAGGAGCTAGCGTAACCTAGAAGCCAACGGTATCTTGCCACTGAAGTTTTACCGTCTTTCCATGATTTGGGTTTGGCACATATTTCTATAGAAGGCTTACATGAAATACATTATGAACTTTGAGATGAGGAGGTAAAAGAAGCTCGTAGGCTAAGTAACTTACTTTCTTTGAATTCGGATAAGGCTCACAATATCTGGAACCATAAAATCCAATTTCAGTCATTCCTTCTTTAATGTACCTAAGGCATCATCGGTAACTAGAACGCTCACCACCTGCTCACTCAGGGGCCTTTTCAATAGTTCCTAGCCCATAGTACCTAGGACTTTAATCACATAAAATCCATATGCACTCTCAATTGGAGATCAGCAAGAAAACCAACAAGATCCATGTAAAAGAGCCATGAACTCATCCGTTGAAGACAAGCAAGGCCAATCAACCAAATCCATGCCTGTGTTCAAAAAACAGCTCCAACTCATTTTTTTTCCTCGTCACACACGTGGGTATCCTGGGCGACCCCAGAGCCCGAGCACCGTATGGTCAACACCCTCTAGGTTCCTTCGTAGGTCACCTAGCGCTTCACTCATAGGATGCTTCCTTCGTCCCTCATCCACCGTACCGAAAGCTCATCATTTTTAATCGAATCGAGGTTGGTCAGGACCTCGGCGACCTTGCCACACATGAGACATCCTTCATTGACTCTCCATCGGCGGCTGTTGCAACTATTTCACTTAGGTCACCAACAACCTGATTCCACAAGATAGTCAAAATGCTTCCCTAACATTATTAACATAAAACAATCTTTAAAAAATAGGTCTCACATACAATTACAATTCCAACAAAATTTCCATATTTCCTAATCATTACACATTCTTTCACATCATTCCTCATTGTTTCTCATCGTCCCATCTCATTCCACATCATTTCTCATTATCTCACATTTTTCTACATCAATTCAATTCACATCACATCGTTTCACATCATCCCACATCAATTCACATCCACTCACATTATTCCCACATCAATTCACATCCATTCACATCATCCCACATCCATTCACATCATTTCACATCCATTCACATCCATTCACATCTTTTCACGTCCATTCACATCATTTCACATCCATTCACATCCATTCACATCCATTCACATCTTTTCACGTCCATTCACATCCATTCACATCATTTCACATCATTCCCACATCACACTTCTGATCACATCATTCCCGCATCAATCCACATGTATTCACATCTTCCCACATCAATCCACATCTAATAACATCATTCCCACAATAATCCACATCTAATCACATCATTCCCATATCAATCCACATCTTTCCACATCTAATCACATCGTTCCCACATCAATCAACATCTATTCACATCTTCCCAAATCAATCCACATATACTCACATCATTTCACATCCATTCACATCCATTTTTATCTAAGTGAATTATATTTATAATCATTTCCATAATTTATCTAGAAAATTTGTGCATAACCTTCTTTATTTTGCAGGCAAATGAATAATGCTCAAAACTCCACTTTTAGCATAAAATTTATTTTGCATAAATTCATTCTCCAATGATATAAATTTTTCCATAGCTTCCTATATTTTCTAAGAAATGATAATACTCCAAATTCCACTTTTGATATAGAAGTTATCTATGCATAAATTCCATTTTCCAACGATAAAGATTTTACCATAACTTTTCCATATTTTTTATGAAATAAGAATGCTTAAAATTCCACTTTAAGCATAAAAATCAATTATGCATAAAATTCATCTTTTTAATAACAAAACATTTACCATACTTTACTTGCATTTTCTACGAAATGAGAATGCCCAAAAGTTTACCTTTAATATAAAAATTTGTTTATGCAAATCCTTCATTTTTTAATGATAAAATTTTGCTATGGTTTCCCCGCATGTACTATCAAATGAGAATGGTTAAAATTACACTTTTAACATAAAAATTAGTTTATACATAAGCCTAAGCTTAAACATAAACATAAGCAACTAATCCTCATTTTAATTAGCTTTAAAAAATCATAAAAAAGCTTAATCCTTATCTCTAGCCTTTTAGGTGTAGAGATTTGGTTAAGAAAATAAGATTAGGACTACGATCTATCCTTCCAAGAAGGATTAATCCAATAAAGGGGAGTATTCTTACCAAAAGAGAGATATACAAATCAAAAAATTACTTTTAAGCTTAAAAGATTAGCATTAATCCATTTTTAACAACATAATCAATAAAAACATGGTTTTAAAAGAAAAACCAATAGATTAAAATGCTTCCCAACAAGCATTAGAGGGGCTATGAAGAAGATTACCATTTAGAAAAAACACCATTGTTTAGGCCTACCCTTGGTTTTTGGCTTCATTTTTTAGGGAAATGTGAAGCCCTCAAAGAAGAAGCTTGGCCACAAAGTAAAAGAGGGTAATCTCCAAGAGAAGAAGAGGATTAATGAAGCTCCAAAGCTTCACAATAATAGAAATATAATTAACTAGAAATTACACTAGCATATAGTTACTCCAATATGAAAATAAAAAAGAATTGGGGTCTATTTATAGGTGAGGGAGGCCACCAACCAAGTCCAACTAGAATCAAGAGGCTTCTAGCTCTACAATTTTATCCATTTTGGATAAGTTTAGACTAGTTGACTAGTTTGAAGAAGGAGAGATGAGATATCTCACTTTTTTTAATTGAAAAATACCCTCTTGATGTGATTTCTAGGTGCCTCCTTCATGAGCCCTTCTCCCCATTCTCAGGTGTCAAAAATTCTATTTTTTTACTAAAAAAATCCATTTTTTAACTAATAAACCCTGTACTAGTCAACTCTTCATCTTATGTGAGAATTTACTCATTTTTGGGGGATTTTTCTATACTCTTTGCCTTTTTCTCATCTCAACACTTAAATTAACCTTATCAGCCCTTCTTGACACTCTTTGAACCTTAATAAGATTTTTTTTTAAAATTTTATACCCCCACGCCAAGATGTCCAATTCACATATTCAATTAATTTCTAATGCATATTGGAAAACTCTTTTTAAGATTCTGTTTCAGGGGATCTCTTCCTATTAACTGCTGGGAGAAAACTCTTATTCAAAAATATTTCAAAAATGTATTATCTTTCTCTAGAATATTTTATCTCTCTAGACCAGAACAGGGTAAAACAATGTTTTCTTACATTTAGAATTAGGGGATAATTATAGAGATTGAAGGGGATGTTCTTACACCTTTACATATCAAAAGCTCGAGGGAGGAATCTTACATCCTACCCCACTTTAAAAAACGTGAGTTGTCCTCATCTCGCAGCTGTGGGATAATCTCTTTCTTCTTTAAATATTTCCAGCGTTACTACCTTGGAAGTAGATGGTTGGTTTGGGAACTTCTCTCTTTGTCTTCCCCAATTCTAAGAGTGAGGTCTTACATTACTTTGCATCAAAGCTAAGGGTTGGTTAGGGGGGGTCTACCTCTGGGTTTCTCTAATTTTGAGACGAGAAAGACCTTCATTACTCTGGAAGGAAGGAACTGGAATCTGGAATCTTGGTTCCTTCACTTTCTTTTCTCGAAAACCTTGATCCAAAAGAAGTTCGGAATTCCATGCTACGATGACCGTATCTTTGGTAGTTAAAGCATTTAATTCCTTTGTTCAAGGGTGGAAATTTTGAAGTTGAGTTCCATGAGATTATATTCCTAGAAAAAGGCCTTTCTTCCATTCTAGAACTTCTTGTATCCTGGGTTTGACTAGGACCTTGTTGTCTCTTAGGAGGTGGAAAGTTAGAATCACCTTTTGGAGTTAGGAATCTTTTGAAAGATGATGGTGTTGGCTTCAGTGGTGGGAACCTTGACAACAAAGGCCTTGGCGAAATCCTTTGGCATCCACACTGCTTCAGCCATAGAAACTCGCTTAGCATTCTTCACCAATGTATCCAAGGGTTCATTCATTCCCCGAATAAACTTGGCCATCTGATGTTCTTCATCCAGCAGTGTGGAGTATTCGAGGAGGAGGAGAGCGAATGCTTGGTGATATTCCTCCATAGTTCCGCTTCCGTGGGTTAGCTCTAGGAACTCGTTCATCTTTGTCTCCAAGACGCATAGAGGACAGAATCATCCCACGTCTGGGTGTTTCGATCCAAGTGCTTTGTCTCACAGTGGTTCCTCCATGCTACTCTGGCTATTTCTACGATCTTGAGCCTAGGAGGAGCCACCTTACTTCTTTCATTGTAACTAGTGACAAAGAAGTACTCTTCCATAGCTTCGATCCACTTCTCTACTGTTTCTCCGAAGTGCTCCCCTTCACCTTTGAAAGGTCCAGGCTGAGATCTACAAAGAGCTTTGAACACCATATTAGTGAATTTGGGAATTTCCCAATTCCCATTTTTGAATACTTAAAAAAGGGGACATGGATAACATGTTTGTAAGTTTCTCAAAACCCTATCATATGACCTATCGTTGGAAAGCGCTTGAAAAATGGAATCTAAAGAGCTATAAAGCGCTCATTTTGGATTAGTGGTGTTCAAGTTGGTTAATCAATATGGTGTTTTTGCAAACATCTGGGTCGAGCTCTTCCTCATCTTGTTGGGAGAAAACATTTCTACCAAGATGACCTTGATCCATGATCCTATCAATAAAAAAATTCCATGTTAAGTCCCTTTTTCCAACTTAACCAAGATGCTCAGGTGAAAAGATCACTTTAAATATGAAAGGACTTAAACTTTAGATCCAACTGATTATGGGCTTCCTTAAAGTTTGGTCAACGCTCTCAGAATCATGGGATAAAGATCCCTTCTACAAGAAGAAACATAGAGAACTCATCATAAAAAAATAGTTCATTCATATCCTTAACATAAAAATGGTCCATCAGACCAGTAATTTTCATGTATCATATAAACATTCCCCACGGAAATTTCAGTTATAAAGGTTCTTAATTTGTCATTCCACAATTGGGTCCACTGGGCCAAAGGTCAAGCTGTGAACAATATGTCAACACAATCCACTAATCTCATAGTGATCTGCTGAAAGACTTGATCATCTTCCCAGCTACCAACATCATCATCATCATCATGACTTATTCAGCTCATCATCCCGAATTCAGAAATCATCATCTTTCAATTAGAATCCAAATCAATTCATCAATTCTCAACCAAAATTCTAAAAGCATATCAACCAGCATTCAAAATTATCATCTGGGATAGCATTTTTGCTTATAACTTCAAGGTCTTCGATTCACTCTTATATATTGCCAGTATAGAGCTGCAGTTATACTCACGGTATATACAGGTGGTCATGGTCCTTGGTGTTATAAGATAAATGTCATCACATAACACAATCATTTACAAACAGTCATAAAATACAGTTTCTATATTGAACTCTCGTCTTTCCACATTATCCCTCCTCAGTCCACATTACTTATTCCACATTCCATTCAATGTGTACTCATTCTCATCCATTCCCTCATATCGACGACACATTAATTCACATACACATTCACATTCATTATTCTACATACACATCCATGTTCGTACATCTACCTCATAGATCCAATCCCATATTAGCATTCATACATACACATCCATATCCACATCCATACATCCACATCCACATCTACATTCACATGCATACATCCACATCTACATGCATACATCCATTTTCACATCCTCATTCATACATCCACCTCTCATATCCGCATTCATACATACACATCCATATCCACATCCATACATCCACATCTACATGCATACATCCATTTTCACATCCTCATTCATACATCCACATCCCATATCCGCATTCATACATACACATCCATATCCACATCCATACATCCACATTCACATCCATACATCCACATCTACATGCATACATCCATTTTCACATCCTCATTCATACATCCACATCCACATACATACATCCACATCCACATCTACATGCATACATCCATTTTCACATCCTCATTCATACACCCACATCCACATACATACATCCACATCCGTATCTACATCCATACATCCACATCCACATCCACATTCATACATACACATCTACATGCATACATCCATTTTTACATCCTCATTCATACATCCACATCTCATACATACATCCACATCCGTATCTACATCCATACATCCACATCCACATCCACATTCACATTCATACATACACATCTACATGCATACATCTATTTTCACATTCTTACATCCACACTCCCATTTCCACATCCACACATCCACATTCACATTCATACATCCACATCCACATACATACATCCACATCCGTATCTACATCCATACACCCACATCCACATCCACATTCATACATCCATTTTCACATTCCCATTCATATAACTACATACGCCTTCATTTCTATTCTTTTACATCACATCCATTCTCGCCCTATCACAACCCATATACATCTTAACCCATCACATACACTTCTTACCTCATCCCATACACATCTTATCACATCTTAACTCATCTTATCACATCCTAACTCATCTCATATGCATCTTATCACATCTTATCACATCTCATACACCTCTTATCACATCCTATCACATCTCATATGCATCTTATCATATCCTATCATTTCTCATATCTATTTATAGAATACAAGAGAATTCTTATATTTGATATAAGATTTCTTTACGCATCTATTTATGCATAAATTTCGTTTAAGGAGACTAACACTTTTGAAATAAAAATCAATCTTTTATGCATCTTCCTATGCATAAATTCATTTTAAGTGAGAATAACACTTTGAATTAAAATTCAATCTTTTATGCATCTTCCTATGCATAAATTCAATTTAGATGAGAATGACACTTTTGACTTAAAAATCAATCTTTTATGCATCTTCTTATGCATAAATTCAATTTAGTAGGAATTACACTTTTAGAATAAAAGAATTTCTCTTATGCATCTAATTTATGCATAAAATCCATTTATGATGAAAATCACACTTTTAGTATAAAAAATATCTTTTATGCATACCTCTATGCATGAAATCCACTTATGATAAAAGTAACACTTTTATAATAAAATAATCTTTTATGCATACCTCTATGCATGAAATCTAAATATGATAAAAATAATATTAATAAAATAATCATCTTTTATGCCTACCTCTATGCATTAAAATCAATTATGATAAAAGTAACACTTTTGATATAAAAATTTATCCTTTATGCATACTTCTATGCATGAAAATAAAAATGATAAAAGTAACACTTTTGATATAAAAATTTATCCTTTATGCATACTTCTATGCATGAAATAAAAATGATAAAAGTAACACTTTTGATATAAAAATTTATCTTTTATGCATACTTCTATGCATGAAATAAAAATGATAAAAGTAACACTTTTGATATAAAAATTTATCCTTTATGCGCATACTTCTATGCATGAAAATAAAAAATGATAAAAGTAACACTTTTTTATATAAAAATTTATCCTTTACACACATAATCAAAATACATCTTCTATGCATGAAAATAATACTTTAGAATATAGAAACCATAAGGATTACTCTTTTAGAATAAGAAAAGGTGAATTTTATTTCACTAATTTCTAAAATTTTTGCCATCACCTCCTTTGTATGGCTAACCATTTTTCAATTCTCTAAGTCTTTAAAACTAATTAAAAGTGCACCAAAAGTATTGAAATTATGCTAAAGTAAACATTTTTTCACTTAATTGAAACAAACACTATAAAAACTTGACATTAATCAATTAACCATTCACCTAGGATAGAGAATGGTTGGTTTTGTTAGAGAAGAGAGGGGAATGCCTTTTTGTAATGAAGCATAACATTTTTAGAGAAGACATAAAGCATAAAAACCATTTAAAGCCATAAAAACCATAAAATAAGTGAAAAGAAGGATCACCAACTTACTAATGACTTTGAAAGCTTTCCTTTGGCTTGATGGTTTGAGGGTTCAACTCTTGTTTGAACAAGAGTGGCCAACCAATCTTTGGAAAAGGAAAATGTCAAAACTAGTGAATTATTAATAAATTCACAGTTCTTGACTTGGGGGGAGTAGAGTAACAGTGCATAAAACACTATTGTTTTTCAAAAAGGGGGAGGCTTCTATTTATAGAAAAAATTGAGCTCCTAACCAAACAAACTGATTCTAGAATTTTCCAAATCAATTTGGTCAATTTTTGACCATTTTTAGGTCAGTTAAGCTAACTTTTTGAAACTAGACTTGAATTAGGAGAGAGGAGAGATAAAATATCTCAATTTTTGATGAATTAAAACTCAATTTGCACGTGTGAAGTAGGCACCTCATTAAAGGGCCTCCCCTTCCTTACATATGTGTCAAAAATGGAATTATTATACTCAAAATATCTCATATTTTTAATATTGCTCATAGTTTCTTACTAATAAACCTTGTACATATTCAACTCTTCATCTTATGTGAGCATTGAAGGGACTCCCCTTCCTTAAATATGTGTCAAAATGGAATCATTATACCCAAAATATCTCATATTTTTAATATTGCTCATAGTTTCTTACTAATAAACCTTGTACATAGTCAACTCTTCATCTTATGTGAGCATTTACTCATTTTTGGGTATCTTCTTTTACAAAATTGGATTTATCTCCTCCCCACACATGGATTGATCTTATTGGCCCATAGGAACCTTAATTGGACCATAATCCAAATTTTTTTGAAAATCTAGACCCTTAGGCTAAGGTCCTTTATACCCATTTCCAATTTATTCCAATTACACATTGGAAAGTTCTTTTTGAATTTCTGTTTCAGGGGAATTCATTTTAATAATATGAGAAATTTTTCTATCTAAAAATATTCAAAATTTGAATATTCTCTCTCTGGAATATTTTCTCTCTCTAGGTTAAAACAGTTAGAAATAAGATCTTTTATATTTATGAAGAGGGCATTGATTACAGGGGAAGATGCTGGACATTTTGAGAGGTTGGGGAGGAATCTTACATGCCACACAAGAAAGTGACTGTCTATCAATGATTTCAATCACTTCATCATCAAAGTAAACCCCAAGACCTTTAGAAGTAGCCTTAGAGATAGAAAATAAGTTGGCAAACATCTTAGGCACATGCAAAACATCATGTAAGATAGCATCTCCAAAAGAAACATCACCAATACCAATCACAGGGAAAGACGAAGCATCACCAATGTGTACTGATGAAGAGATAGACTTATAGTTTTCCAATAAGGAAGAACTATTCGTCATGTGAGAGGTAGCACCACTGTCGGCAATCCACTCATCCGCAGTATGCATATCAAGATCTTTGATTACCACAAGTGATGTGTCACATGAAGAAGTAGAAGACATAGCAACATATGCAATCTTGGCGTTACCGTCTTCCATCTTGTCTTTGTTTTTGTCGTGAGAAGATGTTGATGTAGAAAAACCCTTAGATTTGGATTCAAGTTCAGCTTTTATCTTCTTGGATGCCGCCTTCTTAGCAAAACAACGATCCTCCGTATGGCCACTACGATCACAGAAAGTGCACTCCTTGGAAGAATCCTTTGATTTGTCTTTGTCGCCTTTGGTTGAAGAATCTTTAGCATTGGAATTAGAGCCTTTGCATTGATCATTCCCCTTGCCTTTGCCTTTGCCCTTGCCTTGGCTTACAAAATCCGAGTCCTTTTTTTTTTGCTTGTGAGTAAGGCACTTATCATGAAGAAGACCCATAGTCTCTTCAAAGGAAGGGAAAGGAACTCGAAGAAAGATGTTATCTTTGAACGATTTAAGAGAAGAAGGCAATTTACCAAGTAGCTTGTGGACCAGATTGCTTACCAATGTACCAAACTCTTCAAGTTGTTGCTTGATTCGATTGAATTCTCCAATCTTCTTCACTATGTTGTCGGATTCGGAGATAGAAAGCTTATCCAAATCTTCTTCCAACTTAGCCATCTTAACCGTTGAAAGTCTTCCATATTGCATTTGTATAGCGTGCCATAATTGTTGAGCCGTACTCCTTGTAGAGAGAAATTGAGACACAACCGATGTAGGCATGCCATGCACAAGTAAAGCTTTGGCCCGTGCATCCATATAGGTTTGATATTGAGAAGGCACCATATGAGGAGAAGTGATTATAGACCACACCCCGGCGCTTTCCAAAAGAAGTTGTATAAACAAGGACCAAGTGGGGGAGTTGTTTGGGGTAAGTTTTTGTGAATCGGAAAGACTTGGAAGGCTCAAAGATTGAGTGAAAGGGTTAAAGGGCTGATATGATTGAGTGGGGAGAGGAGTAGTAGTGGAAGTAGTAGAAGGAGGAATCATAGTAGATGAAGTTGCCATAAAAGGCATAGATGATGTAGGGGGATATACCATAGAGGGCATAGAAGTATGTGGATAGGAAGGCATAAAGGAAAAAGAAGAAAGAGTGAAAGGATCCGTAGAAGGTAATGGATACGACGGAAAAGAGAAAGTAGAAGCACCTACCGAAGAAGGAATTGCACCAACTTCCATTGTAGTAGTTGCCTTGCTATGCGAGATGTCCTCCATTGACTCTCCGTCAGCTATTGCAACTTTATTAGATTAGGTCTCCACGACCTCATTCACAAGAGAGTCAAAATGCTTCCCCAGCATTCTTGACATAAAACAGTCATTTAAGAACATGTCATAAATATAATTTCTATAACAAACTCTCGTCTTTCCATATTGTTCCACATCAATCCTCATTTATTTCACATGTATTCCCATTCTCATCACATCATTTTCCATCTCATCACATCTTTTCTTATTTATCCGCATCAGATCTCATCCACTCGCATCTACCCATATATCCGCATCTCATCACATCATATTCGTTCACATCACACATCATATCTATCTCCATTTACATCACATCATTTTCCATCTCATCACATCTTTTCTTATTTATCTGCATCAGATCTCATCCACTCGCATCTACCCATATCCACATCTCATCACATCATATTCGTTCACATCACACATCACATCTATCTCCATTTACATCACATCATTTTCATTCATATCCATCAAATTCATTCCTTCATATCCACCACATACATTCTCATAACCATCCCATCACATACATTCTATCCACATTATATCACATCACTTCTATCCACATCATATCTCATTCATACACATCTCATCTCATTCATCCACATCCATCTAATCGTTCACATGTACGACTACTCACGTCTATTCATACATTCATATCTATCACTTCACATCCACATATATTCATGTCACATCACATTCATATCTATCACTTCACATCCACATATATTCATGTCACATCACATCACATTCTTTCACATACACATCTATATCCATTCAAAAATGATGATTTCTGAAATTTAGTTGAAATAAAATAACCTGAGCGAAACCACAATGAGGATGAATGGGACGAGTCCCTGTGATGATATTCATAACTGGAATGATGATAATGAATTCAGCAAATCACTATGAGATTAGTGGATTGTGATGTTAGATTGCTACTATTAACACTTAACCGATAGATCAAGTTAAGGGATGACAAATTGAGAACTTGCTTGACTGAAATTCCCGTGGAGGAATTTCACATACATCCACATCTATTCTTTCACATACTCATTCATATCCATTCTTCACATACGTATTCACATCCATTCTTCACATATACATCCATATACATTCTTCACATACAAATTCACATCCATTCTTTCACATACTCATTCACATCCATTCTTCACATTCATATCCATTCTGCACATACACATTCACATCCATTCTTCACATACACATTTACATCCACTTTCATCACATACATTCACATCCATTCTTTCACATACATCCACATCCATTCTTTCACATACATATCCACATCCATTCTTTCACATACATCCACATCCATTCTTTCACACACATCCACATCCATTCTTCACATACACAATCACATCCATTTTCATTACATTTCATCCACTCACATCCCATATCATTCATTTACATCCTGATTCACATGACATGACATCACATTTATTCATTCACATCTATCTGATTCACATCACATCTCATCACATCTATCTGATTCACATCACATCTCATCACATCTATTCACCTCACATCTCATCACCTCTATTCACATCACATCCATCCATCCATTCATTCAAATCCATCTGATTCACATCACATCTCATCACATCTATTCACCTCACATTACATCACATCCATCCATCCATTCATTCACATCTATCCGATTCTCCTAACATCTCATCACATCTATTCACATCACATCCATCCATCCATTCATTCACATCACATCTAATCACCTCACATCTCATTACCTCTATTCACATCACATCCATCCATCTATTCATTCACATCTATCTGAATCACATCACATCTATTCACCTCACATCTCATTAGCTCTATTCACATCACATCCATCCATCCATTCATTCACATCTATTTGATTCACATCACATCTCATGACATCTATTCACCTCACATCTCATCACCTCTATTCACATCACATCCATCCATCCATTCATTCACATCTATCTGATTCACATCACATCTCATCACATCTGTTCACCTCACATTTCATCACCTCTATTCACATCACATCCATTCATCCATTCATTCACATCTATTCGATTCACATCACATCTATTCACCTCACGTTCTCATCACCTCTATTCATAGAATTTAAACATAAAATTTAAGAGAATTCTAATTTTGGTATAAGAATTTTTTATGCATCTATTTATGCATAAAAATCAACTTTAATGAGAATAACAAATTTTGAAATAAAAATAAATCCTTCATGCAGCTTTCTATGCATAAAAATCAAATTTAATGAGGATAACACTTTTGAAATAAAAGTAATTCCTTTATGCAGCTTTCTATGCATAAAAATCAATTTTAATGAGGATAACACTTTTGAAATAAAAATAATTCCTTTATGCAGCTTTCTATGGCACATAAAAATCAATTTTAATGAGGATAACACTTTTGAAATAAAAATAATTCCTTTATGCATCTTTCTATGCAGTGATATCCATGCATATTTATAGGTGAATATGTACATGGAGTAATTAGATTATTTCTTTTAGATGCAAAAATAGTGGGGATTACACTTTTGAAATAAAATAAAAACAAACTTTCTTTTCCACAAAATTCTGGAAAATTTTGCCATAACCTCCTTTTGTATGGCTGACCATTTCTCATTTTTATCATTCTTTAATTGATTTAAATTAACACAAATTAGATTCATAGAAGTCCAATCTACACAATTTTCTAAATTCAAGAGAGTAAACAATAAGAAGAGATTTATTAATCCTTTAGTTAATCTTTTTAGGATTAAGAAGGCTAGAATGTAAAAACGAGAAGGGGGTGGCCTTTTCATCAAGGCATAGCATTTGAATTTAATTCAATTTATTGTAAAACATAAAAATCAAGAAAACCATAGATTTAAAATTAAACAAGTAACAAAATTAACTTACATAGAGCTTGTAAGCTCTCCTTTGCCTTGAGGGATTGAGGGTTCTACTCTTGTTTGAAGCAAGAGTGGCCACCAATTCACTTTGGAGAGGATTAGGCAAAAAATAATTGAATTATTAAAAAATTCAATGGCTCAGTACAGGAGCAGAGTAACAGTGCATCAACACCATTAAGCTTTTACAAAGGGGGAGGCTTCTATTTATAGGATAAAGTGAGCCTCTACCCAAGTAAACTGACTCGAGAATTTTCCAGATCAGTTTGGTCAATTTTCCAGATCAGTTTGGTCAATTTTTGACCATTTTTGGGTCAGTTTAGCATACTTTTTGGATCTAGTTAAAATAGGAGAGAGGAGAGATGAAAATATCTCATGATTTTTGAGTTTAACACTCCTCCACACATTGAAATAGGCGCCCTCCTTCATGAGGGGAGATCCCCACAGTGAGGTGTCAAAATGCATCATTTCCTCTAAATATCTCTTAATTTTTAACTAATAAACCTTGTACTCAGTCAACTCTTCATCTTATGTGAGCATTTACTCATTTTTGGGGGTTTTTCTTTTATTCTTCAACTTATCTCCTCCCTACATTTGGATTAATCTTATTGGTCCATATGAACCTTAATGGGACCATAATCTAATTTTTTTTGAAAATATAGATCCTTAGGCTAAGGTCCTTTATACCTATTTTCAGTTAATTTCAATTGCACATTGGAAAGTTCTTTTTGAATTTCTCTTTCAAGGGAAATTGACTCTTTAAGATTTTTGTGCAGAATACAACCTTTGTATCACTGTTTTGATATATTTGAGTGCTAAAGGTTTTTTTTAAGTGTGTTTTATTTGAGTGCTAAAAATATATATTTTTTCAAAAGTGCCTTGTATTTGAGTGTTAAAAGCATGTTTTTTCAAATTTTTCTTGAATATGAATCATTTTTTATGGGGTGGCATCATCAATAATGGGTTTCATGTTGGGGAGGTTTATCGACAACACCTTAGTGGATATGTATACAAACAATGCATAGATCACATGGTTTGTATAGAAGAAAGAAAAACAATACCACCACATAAAGATCCCAGGCACCGTAGTATATCAAGATCACATGTAGCCATTTGAATGATGCACATACCACATATGCTCCGTAAAGACCGTATGGTGATAATACTAATTACATAAAAGATAGCATGCAACCATTTCCTAAGTTATATTGACCATGTGGATCACACAAAGACTATTAGACACACTAGGAGGATTTTTATATCCAAAAATATCTTTTTTTTATTTACCTCCCTCTACACATTTTCTCTCTCTAGGCCAAAATAGGATAAAGCAGGATTTTTCATTTATTTCAGAAAAGGGAATAATTATAAGATCATAAGGGGAGGTTGTTATACCTGCACACCTTAAAAGCTGGAGGGAGGAATCTTACATCCTACCCCACTTAAAAAAAGGGAGATGTCCTCATCTCGCAAACTAGAGGACAACTCTTTCCTTTAAGATCCAACTGATTCTGGGGTTCCTTATAGTCTGGTGAACCTAAAAAAATCCGGAGATAAAGATTCCTTATATAGACCTCATCATCCGATAACAATTCTTTCAGATCATATCATTCATATCCTTAACACAATAATGGTCCATTAGACCAAAATTTTCATCTGGACAGTCCTCCATGGGAATTTCAATTATATAGATTTTTAATTTGTCATCCCTTAACTTGATCCACTAGGTCAAGTGTTAACAATAGTAATCTATCTCAGCACAATCCACTAGTCTCATAGTGATTTGCTGAAGTCATTATCGTCATACCGGTTATGAACATCACCAGAGGGACTCGTCTTATTCATCCTCATTGTGTTTTTGCTCAACTTATCACTTTTCAATGAAAATTTAGAAATCATCATTTTTCAATTAGAATCCAAATCAACTCATCAGTTCTCAACCAGAGTTTTAAAATCATATCAACCACATTCGAATTCATCATATCAACCACATTCGAATTCATCATGTGGATAGCATTTTTGCTTATAATTTCAAGGTCTTAGATTTACTCGTAAAGAGATGCAGTTATACCCTCGGTATATACGGGTAGTCAGGGTCCTTGGAATTATCAGGTAAATACCTTCATGTCTAGGCCTCAAGCAAGTTAGGGATTCCATGCTCGGTACATACGGGAAGTCAGGGTCCTTGGAATTATCAGGTAAATACCTTCATGTCTAGGCCTCAAGCAAGTTAGGGATTCCATGCAATTGCGGTACTTCCATCTGAAGACCCAATTACTAATTTATGAATTTTAATCTGAATATCAATTTGTATGAATTTCATCACATATTTCCAACTTTTTACTGTTACTTCATAATATTTTGACGTTTTTGGCTTCTCGATTGATCCACTTTAGCCAATTTGCCTCTGATACCAGCTCAAAGATCCTTGTCCCCACCATGCACAACAAATTGTGAGGTGCTAGCAGCGGAAGTAGCACTTCTTGCGTGGGGCAGGGTCCCTCACTTGGGGCCTCGCTCGAATATCCGGACAAGAGACTAATCCCTTGGTTCTTCCAAAACCAAACCTAGAAAATTTTTTTCGAATATCCGGAAAGCACGGGCAATTCCTCCAGGATATTTTTACTTGAACGTAGTCAAGAGCCTTAACTAACTAAACTGATCTGATCGAACCCATAAGTCCCATAGTCAGATCAAGGAAAAGACTTGCACTAAGATCATAGAGACCAATGCTTTTTTCCTCATTGAGAGGCAGAGCCGTTGATTCTTTTCCATAGAACAATTTTTATCCGGGATTTACTTTATCTATCGTACTAATTGAATTGAATCTCATTTTAGGGATCCATCAATCCAGCCAGTCCCATGGGTTAGCCAACCGCCCAACCACTTTAGTGATGGGATCCATTTAAGAATTTGGTTAGGTTTTGTCCCGATTTACGAGGGAAAAGAGTTCCCAGGCCCCTAGCCGAATATTCATGCAAACTTAAAACTAGTCACACCACTTACAAACCCACAATATGAAATTGCCTTTTTCACAGAATCAGCTGTCTTTAACACAATCATTTAATGAACCCATAGTGTCACTGATCATAATCCTCCAAAATATTCGGTTGAATCCTAATTTCCAATTTTTCCTTCATCGGTGTACTTATGACATCATTGGCAACCAGAACGCTCAACACCTCTCCACTCAAGGGACTTTTTGATAGTTCCTAGCTCATAGTACCCGAAAATATTTTCACTTATAAAAATCCAAATGGAATCTCCATTGAAGATCAGCAAGATCAACCAACAGATCCATATAAAAGAGCCATGGACTCATCCGTTGAGGACTAGCAAGTTCAATCAACCAGATCCATGCCCGAATTCAGAAAACAACTCTTACTCCTTGTTCCAATATCTTCCACGACGCACATGTGGGTATCTTCAACAACCCAGAGAAAAATCACTGTATGGTCAGCACCCTCTAGGATCCTTTGCAGGTCACCTAGAACTTCACTTATAGGCCTCTTCCTTGGTCCCTCATCCACCGTACCGGAAGCTCACCATTTAAATCGAACCGAGACTGGTCAAGACCTTGGCCGACCTTGCTACGTGAGACGTCCTCCATTGACTCTCTGTCACCTGTTGAGCAACTTTATCGGATTAGGTCTCCACGACGACCTCATTCACAAGACGGTCAAAATGCTTCCCCAGCATTCTTGACATAAAATAGTCATTTAAAACCATGTCATAAATATAGTTTCTATAATGAATTCTCGTCTTTACTGTTAACACTACATCAATCCTCATTTATTTCATATGTATTCCCATTCTCATCACATCATTTTTCACCTCATCACATCTTTTCTCATTTATCCGCATCCCATCCACACGCATCTACCCATATCCACATCTTATCACATCATATTCGTTTACATCACACATCACATTTATCTCCATTTACATCACATCATATTCATTCATATCCATCACATTCATTCGTTCATATCAACTACTTACATTCTCATAACCATCCCATCACATACATTTTATCCACATTATATCACATCACTTCTATCCACATCATATCTCATTCATACACATCTCATCTCATTCATCCACATCCATCCATCTATTCACATGTACGACTACTCACATCTATCCATACATTCATATCTATCACTTCACATCCACATATATTCATGTCACATCATATCACATTCTTTCACATACATATCTATATCCATTCTTTCACATACATCCACATCCATTCTTTCACATACTCATTCACATCCATTCTTCACATACACATTCACATCCATTCTTCACATACACATCCATATCCATTCTTCACATACACATTCACATCCATTCTTTCACATACTCATTCACATTGATTCTTCACATACACATTCACATCCATTTTCATCACATACATCCACATCCATTCTTTCACATACATCCACATCCATTCTTCCCATACAAATTCACATCCATTTTCATCACATATCATCCACTCACATCCCATATCATTCATTTACATCCTGATTCACATGACATGACATCTCATTTATTCATTCTCATCACATCTATTCACCTCACATCTCATCACCTCTATTCACATCACATCCATCCATCCATTCATTCACATCCATCTGATTCAAATCACATCTCATCACATCTATTCACCTCACTACTCATCACCTCTATTCACATCACATCATCACATCCATCCATCCTTTCATTCACATCTAACTGATTCACCTCACATCTCATCACATTCCACGTCACATCTATCCACATCACATCCATCCATCCATTCATTTACATCTATCTGATTCACATCACATCTGATTACATCTATTCACCTCACATCTCATCACCTCTATTCAAATCACATCCATCCATCCTTTCATTCACATCTAACTGATTCACCTCACATCTCATCACATCTATCCACATCACATCCATCCTTCCATTCATTTACATCTATCTGATTCACATCACATCTCATCACCTCTATTCACATCACATCTCATCACCTCTATTCACATCACATCCATCCATCCATTCATTCATTCACATCACATCTCATCACCTCTATTCACATCACATCTCATCACATCACATCTCATCACATCACCTCTCATCACATCCATCCATTCATTCACATCACATCTCATCTCATCACATCTCATCACCTCTATTCACATCACATCCATCCATCCATTCATTCACATCTATCTGATTCACATCACATCTCATCACATCTATTCACCTCATATCTCATCCACCTCTATTCACCTCACATCTCATCCACCTCTATTAAAATCACATCCATCCATCCATTCAATCACATCTATCCGATTCACATAAAAGCTCATCACATCTATTCACCTCACATCTCATCATCACCTCTATTCACATCACATCCATCTATCCATTCATTCACATCTATCTAATTCACATCACATCTCATCACCTCTATTCACATCACATCCATCCATCCATTCATTCACATCTATCTGATTCACATCACATCTCATCACATCTAATCATCTCACATTCTCATCACCTCTATTTACAAAATTTAAACATAGAATTTAAGAGAATTCTAATTTTGATATAGAAATTCTTTATGCATCTATTTATGCATAAAATACAACTTTAATGATGATAACACTTTTGAAATAAAAATAAATCCTTTTATGCATCTCTCTATGCATAAAAAAAAATTTAATGAGGATAAAACTTTTCGAAATAAAAATAATTCCTTTACGCATCTTTCTATGCATAAAAATCAATTTCAATGAGGATAACACTTTTGAAACTAAAAAAAAGCCTTTATGCATCTTTCTATGCATAAAAATCAATTTTTATGAGGATAACACTTTTGAAATAAAAATAATTCCTTTATGCATCTATATATGCATAAAAATCAATTTTAATGAGGATAACACTTTTGAAATAAAAAAAATTCCTTTATGCATCTTTCAATGCAGTGATATGGATGCATATTCATAGGTGAATATGTACATGGAGAAATCAGAATATTTCTTTTAGATGCAAAAATGGTGGGAATTACTCTTTTGGAATAACATAAAAACAAACTTTCTTTTCCACAAAATTTTGAAAAATTTTACAATAACCTCCTTTATATGGCTGACCATTTCTTATTTTTATCATTCTTTAATTGCCTTAACCCAAATTAGATTCATAGAACTCTAATCTACACAATTTTCTAAATTCAAGAGAGTAAACAATAAGAATAGATTAATTTATCCTTTAGTTAATCTTTCTAGGATTAAGAAAGACTAGAATGTAAAGAAGAGAAGGAGGTGGCCTTTTCATCAAGGCAGAGCATTCCAATCCAATTCAATCTACTGCAAAACATAAAAATCAATCCAATTCAATTTACTGCAAAACATAAAAATCAAGAAAACCATAGATTTGAAATTAAACAAGTAAGAAAATTAACTTACATAGAGCTTGTAAGCTCTCCTTTGGCTCAATGAGGGATTGAGGGTTCTACTCTTGTTTGCATAAACATCATTAAGCATTTACAAAAGGGGGAGGTTTCTATTTATCGAAAAAAGTGAGCCTCTAACCAAGCAAACTGATTCTAGAATTTTCTAGATTAGTTTGGTCAATTTTTGACCATTTTTGGGTCAGTTTAGCTTACTTTTTGGATCCAGTTAAAACAAGAGAGAGGAGAGATGAAAATATCTCATTATTTTTGAGTTTAAAACTCCTCCACACATGTGAAATAGGTGCCTCCTTCATGAGGGGAGATCCCCACACTGAGGTGTCAAAAATGCATCATTTCCTCTAAATATCTCTTAATTTTTAACTAATAAACCTTGTACTCATTCAACTCTTCATCTTATGTGAGCATTTAGTCATTTTTGGGGGTTTTTCTTTTATTCTTCAATTTATCTCCTCCCTACATTTGGATTAATCTTATTGGTCCGTAGGAACCTCAATTGGACCATAATTCAAAAATTTCTGAAAATCTGGACCCTTGCGCTAAGGTCCTTTATACCTATTTTTAGTTAATTTCAATTGCACATTGGAAAGTTTTTTTTTAATTTCTATTTCAGGGAAAACTATTTTAGACACTAGGAGGATTTTTATATCAAAAAATATCTTAATTTTGATTTACCTCTCTCTAGATATTTTCTCTCTCTAGGCCAAAACAGGGTAAAATAGGATCTTTCTTTTATTACAGAAAGCAGAATAATTATAAGATCAGAAGGGGAGGTTCTTATACCTGCATACCTTAAAAGATGGAGGGAGGAATCTTACATCCTACCCCACTTAGAAAACGCGAGATATCCTCATCTCGTAAACTAGAGGACAACTCTTGCCTTTAAGATCCAACCGATTCTGGGGTTCCTTATAATAGTCTGGTGAACCCAACAGTATCCTGGGATAAATATCCCTTATGTAGAACTCATCATCAGATAACAATTCTTTTAGATCATATCATTCATATCCTTAACACAATAATGGTCCATTAGACCAAAATTTTCATCTGAACAGTACTCCATCAGAATTTCAATTATACATATTTTTAATTTGTCATCCCTTAACTTGATCCACTGGGTCAAGTGTTAATAGTAGCAATCTGTCCACAGCACAATCCACTAATCTCATAGTGATTTGCTGAAGTCATTATCATCATATCGGTTATGAACATCGTCACACAGGGACTCATCCCATTTATCCTTATTATGTTTTTGCTCAGCTTATTGATTTTCAACCAAAATTTAGGAATCATCATTTTTCAATCAGAATCCAAATCAACTCATCAGTTCTCAACTAGAGTTTTAAAATCATATCAACCACATTCAAATTCATCATCTGGAGGATAGCATTTATGCTTATAATATTTTCAAGGTCTTAGATTTTACTCGCATATACTGCTAGTAAAGAGTTGCAGTTATAGCCTCAGTATATATGGGTAGTCACGGTCCTTGGAATTATAAGGTAAATACCATCATGTCTAGGCCTCAAGCAAGTCAAGGATTCCATGCAGTTGCGGTACTTCCATCTGAAGACCCAATTACTAATTTATGAATTTCAGTCTGAATATAAATTTGTATGAATTTCATCACATATTTCAAACTTTTTACTATTACTTCATAAATTTTTGACGATTTCGGCTTCTTGGTTGATCCACTTTAGCCAATTTGCTCTGATACTAGCTGAAAGATCCCTGTCTCCTACGCGCAACGAATTCTAGGGTGCTAGCAATGAAAGTAGCACTTCTTGCATGGGGCAGGGTCCCATCATCAATTTGCCATACATCTAAGTCACATATCACTTTAGAGTCTACCACTTATCCTGGCATGCCAATTTCACGTTATATCTTGGACCATCTACACCTCTTCAACTTGGGAGCTAGCTTCACCACTAACCTGGGTGATGTGGTCATCTTTAGGAAGGGAGGGAGGGGGACATAGTTTCACCCACCTATAACACCACAAGGAGCTTTGCCGTCTTATACCTCGCCCACGAATATCCGGACAAGAGACCAATCCCTCGGTTCTTCCAAAATTGAACCTTGAAAAACTTTCCTCACCCGGAAAGCACGGGCCATTCCTCTAGGATATTTTTACTCTAACGTAGTCAAGAGCCTTAACTAACTGAACTGATCTGACCGAACCCGTAAGTCCCACAGTCACATCAAGGAAAAGACTTTCACTTGGATCATAGAGACCAATGCTTTTTTCCTCATTGAGAGGCATAGCTATTGATTCTTTTCCATAGAACAATTTTTATCCGGGATTTACTTCATCTATCGTACCAACAAAATTGAATCTCATTTTAGGGATCCACCAGTCCAACCTAACCAAATCCAGCCCCGTGGGTTAGCCAACCGCCAACCACTGTAGTGATGGGATCCATTTAAGAATTTGGTTAGCGTTTGTCCCGGGTACCAGGTGAAAGAGTTCCCAGGCCCCCTAGCCGGATATTCAAGCAAACTTAAAACTAGTCACACCACTTACACACCCAATATAAAATTGCCTTTTTCACAGAATTAGCTGTCTTTAAAACAATCATTTAATGAAACCATAGTATCACTGATCATAATCCTCCAAAATATCCGGTTGAATCCTAATTTCTAATTTTTCCTTCATCAGTGTACCTATGGCATCATTGGCAACCAGAACGCTCACCACCTGTCCACTTAGGGGACTTTTTGATAGTTCCTAGCTCATAGTACTCGGTAATATTTTCACTTATAAAAATCAAAATGGTATCTCCGTTGAAGATCAGCAAGATCAACCAACAGATCCATATAAAAGAGCCATGGACTCATTTATTGAGGACCAGCAAGCTCAATCAACCAGATCCATGCGTGAATTCAGAAAACAACTCTTACTCCTTGTTCTAATATCTTCCACGATGCACGTGTGGGTATCTTCGGTGACCCAGATCCCTAGCACCGTATGGTCACCACCCTCTAGGATCCTTCGCAGGTCACTTAACGCTTCACTCATATAGGCCGCTTCCTTGGTCCCACGTCCACTGTACCTGAAGCTCACCATTCAAATCGAACCGAGACTGGTCAAGACCTTGGCCGACCTTGCTGCATGAGACGTCCTCCATTGACTCTCCATCAGCTGTTGTAACTTTATCAGATTAGGTCTCCACAACCTCATTCACAAGATGGTCAAAATGCTTCCCCAGCATTCTTGAAATAAAACAGTCATTTAAAAACATATCATAAATAGAGTTTCTATAATGAACTCTCGTCTTTCCATATCGTTCCACATCAATCGTCATTTATTTCATATGTATTCCCATTCTCATCACATCATTTTCCATCTCATCACATCTTTTCTCATTATTTCGCATCAGATCTCATCCACTCCCATCTACCCATATCAACATCTCATCACATCATATTCGTTCACATCACACATCACATCTATCTCCATTTACATCACATCACATTCGTTCATATCCATCACATTCGTTCATATCCATCACATTCATTCGTTCAGATCCACCACATACATTCTCATAACCATCCCATCACATACATTCTATCCACATTATATCACATCACTTCTATCCACATCATATCTCATTCATACACATCTCATCTCATTCATCCACATTCATCCAATTGTTCATATGTACGACTACTCACGTCTATCCATACATTCATATCTATCACTTTACATCCACATATATTCATGTCACATCACATAACATTCTTCCACATACACATCTATATCCATTCTTTCACATATATCCACATCCATTCTTTCACATACACATTCACATCCATTCTTCACATACACATCCATATCCATTCTTCACATACACATTCACATCCATTCTTTCACATCCATTCTTCACATACATATTCACATCCATTCTTCAATACACATTCACGTCCATTCTTCACATACATATTCACATCCATTTTCATCACATACATTCACATCCATTCTTTCACATACATCCACATCCATTCTTTCATATATCTATCCAGATCCATTCTTTCACATACATCCATATCTATTTTCACACACACACTCACATCCATTTTCATCCACTCACAACCCATATCATTCATTTGTATCCTGATTCACATGACATCATATCTCTTTTATTCATTCACATCTATTTAATTCACATCACATCTATTCACCTCTATTTGATTCACATCACATCTATTCACCTCTATTCACATCACATCGATACATCCATTCATTCACATCCATGTGATTCACATTTGATCTCATCACATCTATTCATCTCACATCTCATCACCTCTATTCACATCACATCCATCCATCCATTCATTCACATCTATCTGATTCACATCACATCTATTCACCTCACATCTTATCACCTCTATTCACATCACATCGAACCATCCATTCATTCACATCTATCTGATTTACATCACATCTATTCACCTCACATCTCATCACCTCTCTTCACATCACATCCATCCATCCTTTCCTTAACATCTATCTGATTCTCATCACATCTATTCACCTCACATCTCATCACCTCTATTCACATCACATCCATCCATCCATTGGTTCACATCTATCTGATTCACATCACATCTCATCACATCTATTCACCTCACATCTCATTACCTCTATTCACATCACATCCATCCATCCCTTTATTTACATCTATCTGATTCACATCATATCTCATCACATCTGTTCACCTCACATCTCATCACCTCTATTCACCTCACATCTCATCACATCTATTCACCTCACCTCTCATCACCTCTATTCAAATCACATCCATCCATCCATTCATTCACATCTATCTCATTCACATCACATCTATTCACCTCACATTCTCATCACCTCACATCTATTCACCTCACATTCTCATCACCTCTATTCACAGAATTTAAACATAGAATTTAAGAGAATTCTATTTATGCATAAAAATCAACTTTAATGATAATAACACTTTTAAAATAAAAATAAATCCTTTATGCATTTTTCTATACATAAAAATCAATTTTAATGAGGATAACACTTTTGAAATAAAAATAAATCCTTTATGCATCTTTCTATACATAAAAATCAAATTTAATGAGGATAACACTTTTGAAATAAAAATAATTCCTTTATGCATCTTTCTATGCATGAAAATCAATTTTAATGAGGATAACACTTTTGAAATAAAAATAATTCCTTTATGCATCTTTCTATGCAGTGATATCCATGCATATTCATAGGTGAATATGTACATGGAGTAATAAGAATATTTCTTTTAGATGCAAAAATGGTGGGAATTACTTTTTTGGAATAACATAAAAACAAACTTTCTTTTCCATAAAATTCTGGAAAATTTTGTCATAACCTCCTTTGTATGGCTGACCATTTCTCATTTTTATCATTCTTTAATTGACTTAAATCAACCTAAACTAGATTCATAGAACTCTAATCTACACAATTTTCTAAATTCAAGAAAGTAAACAATAAGAAAAGATTAGTTAATCCTTTAGTTAATCTTTCTAGGATTAAGAAAGACTGGAATGTAAAGAAGAGAAGGGGGTGGCCTTTTCATCAAGGCATAGCATTTGAGTTTATTTCAATTTACTGCAAAACATAAAAATCAAGAAAACCATAGATTTAAAATTAAACAAGTAAGAAAATTAACTTACATAGAGCTTACATAGAGCTTGTAAGCTCTCCTTTGGCTTGAGGGATTGAGGGTTCTACTCTTGTTTAAAGCAAGAGTGGCCACCAAGTAAGAAAATTAACTTACATAGAGCTTGTAAGCTCTCCTTTGGCTTGAGGGATTGAGGGTTCTACTCTTGTTTAAAGCAAGAGTGGCCACCAATTCACTTTAGAGAGGATTCTAAGGCCAAAAATAATTGAATTATTAAAAAAATTCAATGTAAATGGCTCAAGACAGGAGCAGAGTAACAGTGCATAAACACCATTAAGCTTTTACAAAGAGGGAGGCTTCTATATATAGGAAAAAGTGAGCCTCTAACCAAGTGAACAGATTCTAGAATTTTCTAGATCAGTTTGGTCAATTTTTGACCATTTTTGGGTCAGCTTAGCTTACTTTTTGGATCTAGTTTAAACAGGAGAGGAGAGATGCAAATTTGAGGTGTCAAAAATGCATCATTTCCTTTAAATATCTCATATTTTTTAACTAATAAACCTTGTACTCAATCAACTCTTCATCTTATGTGAGCATTTACTCATTTTTGGGGATTTATATTTTATTCTTCAGTTTATCTCCTCCCTACATTTGGATTAATCTTATTGGTCCATAGAAATCTTAATTAGACCGTAATCCAAAAATTTCTGAAAATCTGGACCCTTAGGCTAAGGTCCTTTATACCTATTTTCAATTAATTTCAATTGCACATTGGAAAGTTCTTTTTGATTTTCTGTTTCAAGGGAAACCATTTCAGACACTAGGAGGATTTTTATATCCAAAAATATCTTAATTTTGATTTATCTCTCTCTAAACATTTTCTCTCTCTAGGCAAAAACAGGGTAAAACAGGATCTTTCTTTTATTTCAGAAAGGCGGATAATTATAAGATCAAAAGGGGAGGTTCTTATACCTGCACACCTTAAAAGCTGGAGGGAGCAATCTTATAAGTTTCACAAAGAGAGATGCTACTGGCCAAGGCTCAAGGGCGTCAAGTGTCTGAGGATTTGTACCAGACAAACTTACTCTGCATGCAGCTCCAAGAAAAGTTTGATGAGCAGACATAGCAGCTGGGGCATGCCCTTGCCCGCATTATTGAACAATAACTTAATCACGCCCATGAAGCTGCTCAACAAGAACATCATGAGTTGACAATCATCAAAAGCTTACATCAAGGTGCCCAAAATGGACCCCAGGCAGCGGAGGAAACCCTTGCCTGAACCCAAAAAGATTTTCTCATACATAGAGAGATTTTGAACGCCACAATACAGACTCTGGAGGAACACCCTGGTGAGGCTGAAGCTCCCCCACGCAGCCCCCTTCCACCCTTGACTGAAAAGTGGACGCTCTCATGGATATAGCCACGGAGCTCTCGATTCTTGAGATCCCCCCACAAACACCCTACTAGCTCATCGACTTCCATTTTTGGAGCGTTCAATTGAACCTTCTCTAGCACAACCTTTACCTCGATGAGCCCCTCTCCCGCCATAGCTTTACTTACCTCTTCACCAAGCTCCCCATCTTGAGAATCACCCCCATCCCCCACTTCTTTTTCCAAGGCTTTCTTTCTTTCCACCACCCCATGATCTCTATGAGCTCCCCAAACACCCTCTCCAAGTCAGTTTGATGGGTTGGTGATAACTACTCCTCTTTGGCTTCCCTTCTGATCCGACCAAGCTCATCGATCTCTCTGTCTCGGAAGTTCTATGCCTCTATCCCTAACCCTCCTAGATCTCTACATTGGCTCTGCATTATTTACAAGATGTTCGCTAACAGGTCATCAATTGTGCTTATCTCTCCCTCTAGGCAGACGCTCTCCCCCCTTACGCCCAAGAAGGCTTACTCATTCTTTACCACAATTGGTGTTTTGAGTAGCTTGATGTCATTGCTACAACTGGAATCTTCCATTGACGACACCCATGTCACCTTCCCACTGGAGTTCACCACCAAAGACGCTGGTGCTAGTGGCTTTCTTCCATGCACACGGCCCTGCAGATGCCATTGAAGTAGGCCCGGCCCCTAATGACAATGATGGGAAAGATGACGGCTAGGGTAGTCTACCACCACCACCCCCATGACCCTCTTCTACCCCACCTCCCCCACCCCCACCGAGTTCATATTTCGCCCATACCATCAGCCAATCTCCACCATCTCCACCCCCGTCGGGAACATCCACCCTCCCTTTCTTCCATGCACAACCTTATTCTCCACCCATCCATTTTTCCTTCATCACCCACTACAACTAGGAATGCAAATTCATACTATGCATATGTTGATGTTTGATCCAGATAGCCATTATCATGAACATAGGTGATGGTATATCTAAGAGTAGTGTAGGAATGGGCTCTAGTTATAATTATTTATAGTGCATGTCAAGGATGTTGAAAGATGGTATGTCTAAGGGTAGTGTAGAATGAACTCTGGTTATAATTATTTAGAGGACATGCAAAGGATGTTGAGAGATGCAATCTTCGCTCATGACATTGTCTTTGTGTACAAAGAGAAAAGAGAGGAGCTTAGGGCTTCTGGAATGGTGGTAGAGAAGAGCTTAGAGCTTTCACGAGACGATGACGGTAGATTCAAGGTCCCCTATGCTAGAGAGAATACTACTGCATATAGGCATGGCAGAGTCTAGGCTCAGGCACCCCCCTCCTCGACATAGATGGTCGCACCACATATATTTGCTTATAGTTCTTCAGATTTAAAATTGAATTATAGAACAAAAATCAGGATTGGCGAATCAATCGACTTGTTGTAATCCAAATCAATGGAGCCTTGCACATTTGGATTAAAACCAATGGATCATAGGTCATCATGGATATCTCATCTAGCTCTTCTGTTATCATGATTTTTTGGCATCTACTATGTAGCGATATTATTATTATTATTTATGATACAAAGGTTATATGGTTACATAGGCAAGCATTTTTTTTAATGACCTCCTCTCAAATTTGAAGTCAAAGATTGCGATCATATGTGTTTTTCACGTCCTTATCTGTAAACCTATGTTCTACCTATATCACCTCATCCTAGGTACATTTTTTCTTTAATTCTATGCAAAACATCAAGTTTTATGGAAAAGTTGATGTTTTGCATAAAATCGATGTAAAACATCAACTTTTTCATAAAACTTAATGTTTTGCATCAACTCGATGCACAACATCGAGTTTGTGTGAAAAAGGTGATATTTTGCGTCGAGTTGATGCAAAATATCAATTTTTCCACAACTCGATGTTGTGCATCGAGCTGATCCAAAACATCAACTTTTCCACACAACTCGATGTTTTGCATCAAAGTTGATGCAAAACATCAAATTTTCCACACAACTCGATGTTTTGCATCAAAGTTGATGCAAAACATCAACTCTACCACAAAACTTGATGTTTTGCATCAAGTTTCAGATGCTCCGGAGAAAAAAGTTAGAGGATCGGAGGTTGATTTTCACAAACGGCCTTTTTTAGCAATTTCGATCTCTTCAAGCACGCTCAAATGACCTATTCCATACATTTTGAGTATGAACACGACTATGTTTCGATGCGATTTGCAGACGTCACAAAGTGACTTGTTGATGCAACAAGTCACTTTGTGACGTTTGTAAATCACATCGAAATATAGTTGTGTTGGTACTTAAAATTTATGGAATAGATCATCTGAGCATGCCAGCGTAAATGAAATCGCTAAAACAGGCCGTTAATGAAAATCAATCTCGGATCCTCCAACTTTCTTCTCCTCCGGAGCATCTGAAACTTGATCATGCAAAACATCAAGTTTTGTGGTAGAGTTGATGTTTTACATCAACTTTGATGCAAAACATCGAGTTGTGTGGAAAAGTTGATGTTTTACATCAACTCGATGCAAAACATCAAGTGTGCGAAAAAGTTGATGTTTTGCATCGAGTTGGCAAAATATCAACTTTTCCACACAACTCAATCTTTTTTATCGAGTTGATGTGCAAAACATCAAGTTTTATGAAAAAGCTGATGTTTTACATAGATTTTATGCAAAACATCAACTTTTTCATAAAACTTGTTTTGCATCAAAGTTGATATAAAACATCAAGTTTTGTGGGAAGTTGATGTTTTGTATAATGTTGATACAAAACATGAAGTATTGTAAAAAAGTTGATCTTTTGCATAGAAAGTTAATGTTTTGAATATAAAGTTAATGTTTTACATCAACTTGATGCAAAATATTAAATTTTCATAAAAATGGATGTTTTGTATATCAAGTTGGCTTCAAATCGAGGAGTTAACCCTCTTAGGGTTGGCCAAGTGCAACTCTC
Organism: Cibotium barometz; assembly: GCF_041138505.1. Classification (NCBI taxonomy): domain Eukaryota; kingdom Viridiplantae; phylum Streptophyta; class Polypodiopsida; order Cyatheales; family Cibotiaceae; genus Cibotium; species Cibotium barometz. Next base: position 63,394,935 of record NC_141051.1, read on the forward strand.
TGGACTCGACCCTTGCATGCTTCTCTCTTCTCTTCTCTTCTCTTTCCACTTCGTGTGCAAGGTAGCATGTTATCCCTGACACTCTCAAATCACATTTTGGATGGTAGAATGGCCTTTTGGCCATTCTCTCTACACATGTATGAAAAATACATAAACCATTCTTGTAATAACAAATTGTTCTTGAAATAATGTCCCTATGACCATTCTAAAGCACACCATCCGTGGTGTGCTTGCTAGAATGCACATAGGTCCATGCATGTAAAATACATCAAGATTGTCAATGGTGGAAGTATGGTCCTAGGGCCATTATCGTAATATAGTCACAATGATGTCTTAGGTCCTTTCTTGCACATAATGGAGTGTAGAATGGCCCTAGGGAAAAACCCTCCATGTTGTGAGAGATGCCAAAAGCTCAAAACAAATATGGAATTATATAATAAATAAATGATGATATGTAGAGAGTCCAAGGTGACAAAGGCAAAGGTGACAGAGGCAGCGTGGTAGTGGGGGGGGATGAGAGCAGGTGAAAAAAACAAAAATAGAAAGTGTATGGGTGATGGAAGGAAAAGGCCTAATTTTTCGAGAAAGGCGACGATGCGACGATGGGAAAAAAGGGGGAATGGAGATAATCTACCATGGGAGATAAACAAGGAGATGGAAGAGAAGCGGGAGGAGGTGCAAGAGTGAGAGATGTGTGTGAAGAATCTATAGTGAAGCAAGCTAGTTGAGGGACTTCTAGTTTTACAAAATTGCAAAGGTGGAGATTAGTGTAGTTGGGGTGCAATTGTGAAAATCAGAGCAAAGAAGACGTAAGGTCCAGAGAACCAGGAGAAGAGTCCCTCGTGATTTCTGTGAGGCGACTCTATTAGAACTTGGTTTAGTTCAATTAATCTTCATCTGTAGCTCACATAGGTTAGCTGAGAGCTGAATTGAGTCTGTCTAAGGAAGGCTTATAGTCTGTATTAGTGAATTCACTATAATTTGAACACTAGGTGGAGTATACAAGTGGATAAACCCCAAGTTTTTTTAGTGTGTTTTTTATGATATGTTCTGGACCCATTGTTTCAAGGGTGTTGAGATTGCTTGTCTTAGTTTTTATGAAGAAAGCCTAGATTTTAAAGCTTGTATCTGAATTGGGATTAATGAGAATTTGTGATATGGAGGTTGATTTGAGTTGTTTTGATTGTCTTTGTTGAGATAGATCATCTGTGAAAATATTTCTGACGTTTTAGGAGGTTTGAGCTACCTTATAATTGAAAAACTCATCTTTTGCTTAGTGAATGTTGTCAGATAGGGTTAGAAGAGTGTCAACTACAAGCAGATAGGGTTAGAAGAGTGTCAACTACAAGCAGATGTGTGTCTAAGGGGTCAGTTGATGAGATAAAAGAGTTGTTTTGATCTTCTTGGATTCAAGGGAGGTCATTTTGAGTTGAGTCTGATTGCTAGAAGTTTGACAGGTTTATGGAACAATTGGTCATTGTAGGTGAGTTGTAACTTGATTGTGATTAGTTGGGTGTCTATAGAGTTATAACTATGTGTGGTTTGAGTTTTTAGAGGTGTTAGAGGACTCAGAGCAAAGAAAACATATTCAAGTTAAGTTAACTATCAGCCAATAGAGTCAGAGGTCACATAAGTCAATAGAAAAGCAATTGTGGAGGATTCAATGGACATAAAAGAGAAAATTCATGCTCCACCTAGGATTTATGAGTCAGTTAGCTTTGTCTCCAAAAGAAAAATTGGTAACAGTTGAGGTCAGTTGGATGAGTGTCAGCTGAAGGTTAGTTGGATGAGTGTCGAGGTGAAGGTCCGCAGAGAACATAAGGGGACGCGTAGCATGGTTCTGGGGTTGATAGATTGAGGCTAGCTGATTGAGGAGGACAATAAGAGAGCAAGGAGGATGCATATTGGAGTAGGGTTCTGTGTCAGACATCCGAGCTAGTTTACAGGAAGCTAGGGCAGACTAGTTTCAACAAGGCAAGCAAAGCAGAGCTGATAGAATCTATTAAGTTCAGGTTAAAGTGTTTGTGGTTGGCTCTCGCTCTAGAGGACACAATGGAAGTCAGGCAAACATGTTTATGCCTCGAATGTGCTACGAGCATCTGTTCTAGACTACAATCATAACTTGTTCATTTCTGAGCCAGACTTTTGAGGTAGTGTGACACGAAGTTGGGGTTTGGACTTCGGTCACTTCTTAGAATCAAAACACACTTGTATGAAACCTCACAGCCTCCTCACATCCCTTTCTCTCCCTAGGTTCAGATAAAGATATACACATCAAAAGGTGAGATCATAATTCATGGAAGGAAAGATGAAAGGCTCCGGAGAAGCAAGAATTTCTGCCAGTCTTGCAGCTCCAAAACAAGAGGGCGATTCTTTGTTGGAAGAAAATCTTCCGACTCAGGATTATGTGAACGGAAACTTACGGGGAATATTGGTAAGGTTCATCCGTTTGAATTGGGCGATTTGGTCGGAACATATTAAAGCAAATGAATATAGCAATCACTTATAAGAGGATAAGACACATGGGATTGGCTTTTTGATAAGAGATTAAGAGAAATTAATCATTATTAAGAAAGAATGGCCAAAAGTCTAAAAAAATAGAAATACACAGAGAATTACAGTTTTAAATCCATATAGGTTGTGCAAAAGAGGATTACATAGGTGCGTAGAGCTTGAAGAGAGCTTCGTGCCCATATAAAAACTTTCAAAAACGGACAACTGAGCGAAAAGTTATGAGCATTTTACTACAAGACTATAAAACTACCAAAATTCACCTAAAAGTTAGCAACTTTGGGAGAAATTTTGATCATCAATGAAGTGAGGGATTAATAAATTAGTTACATGAGTGGAAAGAGCATATAAAGAGCTTCTTAGCCATATGATCAATTTAAGAAACCAACACCCGAGTTATGAGTAACTACCGATTGAAAACTGGGTATTGGCCCACAAAAACTGCACTTCCCTCTCTTTGCATGAAACCTCAATTTTCACATAGCCTCTTGTCTTTCATCTCCTTCAGGATTCAAGCTAGAGGGTAAGGGTTAACATTGCTCAGCAGACAATGGTAAAGATTTACCTATGGTCCCCAAAGTCTTTCCGCATGCTCATTACCGCTAAAACCATTGGTACCTCCAAAGGAGGACGGCATTAAGGCAAGGGCTACCTTGAGAAGTCATAGGCCCACCAAGATAATAACTCCTTATCCCACTTATCATGAATCATCAAAGAGGTCCAAAATTGGGTTAAGCATGAGGAGCTAATGCTAAATGAGACATTCACATGTAAAGAGAGTGTTTGAATAGGGGTTTGAAAGATAAGAGAATGGCAATGACACAAAATGCTCAATTGAGGAGGCTCATTCCTTGATTTGAAAGGGAGAGGAGGGCTCCTTTTCTAGGTGGAGAATCACCCTCTCTTCCATTGTTACAAATTACAACATAAAAATCTTCAACCCTTCGGTGACATAAGGGTAGATGTCACCATTAATTGTCCTCTTAGGCTAAGTCTTCTATTGATTATTAAATTGAAGACTTTTTGACTTTGAAAGTGTGATGAGATAATAGCAAAGTCTAAGTGGCATGTAGGTGGAGATCCCACTTACACATGGCGGAATTCTCCTCTTCCATGTAGGCATTCTAGAAGAATCTTTCCCAATTATGCACCTACACACACTCCTCCACATGCCTTCCACACTCCCCAACTTGTAGTCTTATGGTGAATACTATATTAATAATACAATTAAAATCCATGTGAGCATGAAGGCCCACTTTTATTTTCCATATCACTAGTCTATCTACCATACCAAAGTATTTATCAAGCATACTTGTGGCATTTACAATGTGTGCACCCTAAATCAAGTAAGACCATTATATTTGAAGATAGAATGTTGTTATCAAGGTAGCTGCCAAGCTGCCACATCACCGCGCCGTTATTCCATTGTGGGCGCCGCAATCTTCTTGGACAAGCTTCCACCTTATTACCATTGAGAAACCATCAAAATATGCACAAAATTGAAAATGAAAGATATCAATTTTTCATGTCACATCTTTCCCCCCCAGCAGATCCTCCATGCTTGCCTTGGGGATCTGCTGGCCATGGTGCTTGGGGGTAAAATATCTTTAGCTGCCGCTGCCGGTACTCATTGGTACGTCCGGGAACCTCCTGGCCACTTGCATTGTCTAGAAGATGTGTTATTTTTTTGAACTTTTGCTTTATCTTGAAGGGGCCTTCCCAACGTCAAAGAAGCTTCTTATCTAGTCGTTTCTCCACACGGCCATCATACCTCTTTTCCTCCTGGATCAAATAAAACTATCCCCCCCAGCCCCACATTGCCTGGAAGGGCTAAAGGCTCCATCAAAATGCATAGTGAAAGCAGTTGGTGGTGTCTCCAGATCTTCATATACTTCTTCCTTTGCTCCTGTTCCTTCTTCCTCTTCCTTCCTGGTAAGCAAATCTGCAAGAGAGGCCCTAGTGGTGTTTTTTGTAATAAAAGTGAAAGAGAATTCTTAAAGCTCACAAATCCACTTTGCAAGCTTTCGTCTCCTGCAGGATTGGGTTTACGGACCAAGAATTGTAAAGAAGGTTGAGATGTGAGGAAGAAAAAAGGGCGAGGTAACAAGTATGACCTGAACTTCTTTACTGCAAAAACAAGAGACAAACCACCTTTCTCCATTTCACCATACCTCTCCTCGGCATCAGTGAGTTGTCGGCTTGCATAATACACTGGTTGCATACGCCCTTGCTCTCCCTTTTGCAAGAGTATAGTATCCCACTGAATGTGATGAGACACTTGGGTTCACATAAAAGTCCTCCCCCCACCTAGGAGGCTGCACAATTGGACTTTGACTCCTGCATTCCTTGAGCAAACAAAAAGATTGAATTTGATCAGGCCCCCATTGGAAAGAAACATTCTTCTTTGTCAATAGATTTATAGGATACATCTTCTCAGAGAACATGTCAACAAAGCGTTGGTAATACTTTGTTTTATGCAAAATTCTCCTTACCTCCCTCACATTGGTAGGCGATGGGAGGGCCATAATTGCCTGCACCTTCTCAGGATCCATCTCTATGCCTTCTTCTGAGATGACTTGTCCCAAGAGAACCACCTTCCTTCATGCCAAGCGGCATTTTCCAGGATTAAGACACCCTTTTGCATCATCAATACTTTGCAAGGCCAACCTCAACTTTTCCAAGTGATCCATGCGGCTTGAATAAATGCAAAAATCATCCAGAAAGACCCTTATAAACTTTCCCAAGTAAGGTGCAAATACCTGACTCATGAAGCATTGAAAAGTTGCTGGTGCATTGGTCAAGTCAAATGGCATCACCCTATAGGCATACACTCCCCGATAAATGAGGTTTTTCTTTGATCTTCTTCACAAATCCGGATTTGAAAGTATCCAGAGTATCCATCACACACTGAATACAACTCATGACCTGCAACTTGATCCAAAATCTCATCCTGAAAGGATAGAGGATAATAATCCCTCTTTGTGCATGCATTCAGAGGGCGAAAGTCCACACACACACGCCATTTTCCACCCTTTTTGGGAGTGACTACAACTGGGGAAATCCATTCTGAATTCTCTACTGGAAAAATAAATCCAGCTTCAAGCAAATTTGTTACCTCCTTCTTAAGCACCTCTGCTTGCACTACTCCCAAACGCCTTAGCCCGCTGCACCACTGGCTTACTTTGGGGCTTGAGATCAATCTTATGCTCCACTAGGGTAACTTGGCGTACTTGTGAGTAGCTGTTTACAAAAAGGTTAAGAAATCCATCCAACATTTTTTAGTAATTCTCCCTTTTAGTACCTGCTATGGACTCATCAAGAAGAAGTTCATTTTGTTGGTGAAGACTAGTGAGGTCCACATCTCCTTTCTTGCACATGGTTGAAGAAGCTTCCTCTTCCAAGGCTCCATTGTCTTCAGCATCCCCTCGATCCCTTCCTAGGGAAAGACCAAATGCAACTCCCTCCACCTCTCCTTCTGAGATGGAATCCTCGGAGCTACCACTTGTCTCTTCTTCATCGGATGACTCTGACTCTGAACTTTCCGAAGTTGAAGGTTCACCTCTTACCACCTTCTTGCGACGACTCTTGATGTTGTAGTGGACCTTCTTATTCTCACCTTGTAGAATAAGATCACCTGTCTCCCACTTTTGAATTGCCTTCACTTGGCGAAGCCATGGTCTACCCAATATCAATGGGTAAGCCCTAGCATCAGGCTTTGTAGGAATGACCTGGAAAGTTGTAGGCACAGAAATACCACATACATCCACTCCCAAATTCCTTACAATTCCTAAGGTTTTTACCCTAGTATTATCAGCAAGTTTGATGCGATAGGGAGAGTTAGAAGAAGACAACTTTAGATCGGCATCTTTCATTGTTTTTTCACTCATGACATTGATTGATGCACCTCCATCAATGCATGCATTAGAAATTGTTTGCCCCTCAATGATGACATCAATCACACACAGGCACATCATCTCCTACATCAATATCCACTTTTTGAACCATGAGTCCCATTATCCCTCTTCTTCTTTTTCTTAGATTCCCTTGTGCTAGCCAGCTTACCCCATTCCTTTCTGAGCTTTGGAGAGAGTGTGAAAAGCTGCCCAAATGTGATTTGTGCCGTTTTCTCCCTAAGATTTGTCAAGAGGTCATAACTAAGAGATTCTTGTCCAAGAGGAAAGTCAGATTGTCCAATTTTTCTCCTAGATGACTTCTTCTTCTTCTTCTTATTTTTCTCCTCATCTTCGGATTTATCTTCTTGTTCTTCTTCTTCCTGACTCCTAGTTTTACGACCCCTTTTTGCCATTAATGGCATCAATGTTTCCTCTTCTTCTTCTGAGCATATTTCCTCTAAAAGTGCTAAACTTTTATCCTCTCTTTTCCTCAATTTTGGACACTCAGTGCAATAGTGCCCCTTCTCTTGACATTCATAGCATGTGACACTATTTCTATCCCTAGGTTTATCCTCAGCTTGTGGAACCCTAGGTGGCCTTGCATTGACTAAGTGTAACTTCAAATCAGTAAATTCTCCCATAAGTTGTGCAATGTTATGATCCAAGGATGGAGGTTGTACTTGAGATGTTGAGGCTATCTCTACTCGTGGTGGGGTTGGCACATTCGGAGAAGATTGGAATGTGGACTCAATATGAAGAGTGGCCTCCTTCTTCAAAGCAATACGAAGAGTCTCTTTAAAATTAGTGGGATCTTTGCTAAGAAATTTTCCATGCAAGCGGGGATCCAAAGCCCTGATAAACTTGCTCATCTTAAGGTGCTCCATTGCTAAAGAACTCTTTGAATCTTCCATAGAAGGTGAAGAAGAAGAAGCAACAACATGTAAAGCAGCTTGTTGATATTTGATGAATAAGGCTTCATACCTCACTGAAAAGGCAGAAACTGACTCTCCATCCTTTTGGAAAATTTGATCCAATTGCAATAGTAAAGCATTTGGTGACTCCACTGTCCCAAATCTCTCCTTCATTGCTTTGGTCAACCTTTCCCAATCATTCTTGGACTCCTCTGGCAAAGCCTCATGCCAAGTTAAGGCTACACCCTCCAAGAAATCTGGGAGTATTTCTGCCCTCTCCTTCATAGACCAACCCGTCAAGCGGCATGCTTGGTTAAACTCTCGGAGATAACTCCCCGGGTCTTCTCCTTCCGATCCTTGGAACACCGGAATGTTGAACATCTTGCACCAAAAGATGAGTAGCAACGAGGAAAATTTACTTATTTTAAAATAGCTTTTCTTTAATCATGCGGGACCTTGAGGTTGAAATAGAATAATTCTAAGTAAAACCTGCCTGCCGTCTCCACCAAAAGATGTGACACGAAGTTGGGGTTTGGACTTCGGTCACTTCTTAGAATCAAAACACACTTGTATGAAACCTCACAGCCTCCTCACCTCCCTTTCTCTCCCTAGGTTAAGATAAAGATATACACATCAAAGGTGAGATCATAATTCATGGAAGGAAAGATGAAAGGCTCCGGAGAAGCAAGAATTTCTGCCAGTCTTGCAGCTCCAAAACAAGAGGGCGATTCTTTGTTGGAAGAAAATCTTCCGACTCAGGATTATGTGAACGGAAACTTACGGGGAATATTGGTAAGGTTCATCCGTTTGAATTGGGCCATTTGGTTGGAACATATTAAAGAAAATGAATATAGCAATCACTTACAAGAGGATAAGACACATGGGATTGGCTTTTTGATAAGAGATTAAGAGAAATTAATCATTATTAAGAAAGAATGGCCAAAAGTCTAAAAAAATAGAGATACACAGAGAATTGCAGTTTTAAATCCATATAGGCTATGCAGAAGAGGATAATATAGGTGCGTAGAGCTTGAAGAGAGCTTCGTGCCCATATAAAAACTTTCAAAAACGGACAACCGAGCGAAAAGTTATGAGCTTTTTACTAAAACTGCCAAAATTTGCCTAAAAGTTAGCAACTTTGGGAGAAATTCTGATCATCAATGAAGTGAGGGATTAATAAATTAGTTACATGAGTGGAAAGAGCATATAAAGAGCTTCTTAGCCATATGATCAATTTAAGAAACCAACACCCGAGTTATGAGTAACTACCGATTGAAAACTGGGTATTGGCCCACAAAAACTGCACTTCCCTCTCTTTGCATGAAACCTCAATTTTCACATAGCCTCTTGTCTTTCATCTCCTTCAGGATTCAAGCTAGAGGGTAAGGGTTAACATTGCTCAGCAGACAATGGTAAAGATTTACCTATGGTCCCCAAAGTCTTTCCGCATGCTCATTACTGCTAAAACCATTGGTACCTCCAAAGGAGGACGGCATTAAGGCAAGGGCTACCTTGAGAAGTCATAGGCCCACCAAGATAATAACTCCTTATCCCACTTATCATGAATCATCAAAGAGGTCCAAAATTGGGTTAAGCATGAGGAGCTAATGCTAAATGAGACATTCACATGTAAAGAGAGTGTTTGAATAGAAGTTTGAAAGATAAGAGAATGGCAATGACACAAAATGCTCAATTGAGGAGGCTCATTCCTTGATTTGAAAGGGAGAGGAGGGCTCCTTTTATAGGTGGAGAATCACCCTCTCTTCCATTGTTACAAATTACAACATAAAAATCTTCAACCCTTCGGTGACATAAGGGTAGATGTCATCATCAATTGTCCTCTTAGGCTAAGTCTTCTATTGATTATTAAATTGAAGACTTTTTGACTTTGAAAGTGTGATGAGATAATAGCAAAGTCTAAGTGGCATGTAGGTGGAGATCCCACTTACACATGGCAGAATTCTCCTCTTCCATGTAGGCATTCTAGAAGAATCTTTCCCAATTATGCACCTACACACACTCTTCCACATGCCTTCCACACTCCCCAACTTGTAGCCTTATGGTGAATACCATATTAATAATACAATTAAAATCATGTGAGCATGAAGGCCCACTTTTATTTTCCACATCACTAGCCTATCTACCATACCAAAGTATTTATCAACCATACTTGTGGCATTTACAATGTGTGCACCCTAAATCAAGTAAGACCATTATATTTGAAGATAGAATGTTGTTATCAAGGTAGCCGCCAAGCCGCTGCATCACCGCGCCGTTATTCCATTGTGGGCGCCGCAATCTTCTTGGACAAGCTTCCACCTTATTACCATTGAGAAACCATCAAAATATGCACAAAATTGAAAATGAAAGATATCAATTTTTCATGTCATAGTAGTTTTCAATCAATTTTTCTATCAGTAGAAGGTCAAAAGAGGATTAGCCAAGTGTTTGGTAAGCTTCTAGGGTTGCAGCTATAAAGAAAGCTGAAGTTGGAGGATTGTCGAGCATCGAGGAGGACTTATCTTGGACTGAAAACATAAGGAGGATTTTGGAGACAATTTTCTATCATTTTTGCGTTAGCAGCTAAAGTGAATTTAGCTTAGCAAAGGAGTGATGACGACCCGAGTGATCTAGAGTAATGAAGCAAGTTTTTGAAGTGTGCTAATGTTGGCGGATAAGTTCTTACCTCATATCATCAACTAGTGTCTGATTTGGGTGACACTCAATAGCTAATCTGTCTAGAGCAGTAGGGAGAGATTTAGGTTAGCTTTTGTGGTCAATTGAGGCGTTTAGACTTAAGATCTGAAGTCTTTGACATTTATCTGATTGGGGAGGATAGTTGAAGGTGATAACCTAGTTGGATTGAAGGTGTAGAGGTGTCCATTTCTGTTAGCTAGAGGTCAAGGTGTAAGATTCCTGTAGAGCGGTTCTCTCTACCGTGCAATATAGTGCTCATAGAGTACTACCGATCAACAAATGTGTTAAGAAACACAATGTCAATCCGAGGACTCGACCTGATTAGTGCATGAAGGCTTATCCCATGAGGGAGAGCTCACATACTCAAACCACCACTTGATGATTCAACCATTCAACACCTCAATCAATCTCTCAATCCCTTAAATCCACTACACTAATCAAGAGAACAAGCAATGCATGGCAATCTCTTAATCCCATTAAAACATTGATTAAATCTTAGCTTTCCCTAATGCCTCCAAACCCATAAGCGTGCATCTACTAACCCACAAGCTTAAGCAAGCTTTCTCAACCTCCATAGTATAAAATGAAAATTTGTATGGAATAAAGTATCCTAGGATGTCTTGCAAGGCACTGTGTCTCATTTTTGTGGGCCATCTCCTAATGATGATAATAAGTAGTCGTGCAGGTAAGAAATGTAAATTTGAGACCCAAATAAAAAAATATCTAAATTTCTTGCAAAAAGATATAAATTAGAAGCTCACAAATTTATTATCCTCATAGTTGTTTAAGCTTACTGTGTCCATTGTATCCACTTTAAGTTCAATTTGCAGGAAGCAACCTAATTTATCCACTCTGGCCTTTAGCGATCGACCAGTTGTGTCCACTTTAAGTTATCATTAGAGAAAGCCACTTACTATGTACACTCTGGTCTTTACCAACCAATTGTGTCCACTTTAAGTTATCCTCACACGAAAGCCACTTACTGTGTCCACTCTGGTCTTATTGACCAGTTATGTCCACTTTAAGTTATCTTCACATGAAGCCAATTACTGTGTCCACTCTAGTCTTTACTTACCGGTTGTGTCCACTTAAATTTTTCCTCACATGAAGCGACTTATTGTGTCCACTCTGGTCTTTACCGACCAGTTGTGTTCACTTTAAGTTGTGTCCATTTTACGTTCACTGTAAATTATCCCTTATCGTGTCCACTATAAGGTTATGTATGCCCACTTTAAGATTAGGTGTGTTGACCTATAGTTCAGGTTCATGAGTCATACATTGTGTCATGTGATCAATCATATGTCATCTATATTTTTTATGTTGTGCGATAAAATTACATACAATGGTACTTGGAAAAAAAATCATGTGATGAAATTAATGTTTGAAATTTATCACGTGATGAATTTAAATCTTTTACATTTTGTAGATCATGGCCGAATCAATTAACATGCCTGAACAAAAACTCCTTTCAAAGACTATTTCCATGTATTTAATAAATGCCTGACGATGAGCTAAGATCATGTTTTGATCCAACGAGGAAGGATATTTTTTATTGTAAGATTCCTCCCCCAACCCCTTTTTGATGTCTAGTATCTTCCCCTGTAATCAATCCCTCTTCAGAAATATAAAGGCCTTGTTCTAACTGTTTTAACCTAGAGAGAGAAAAATATGCTAGAGAGAGAATATTCAGATTATGAATATTTTTGGATAGAAAATTAACTCATCTTATTAAAATAAGTTCCCCTGAAATAGAAATTCAAAAAGAATTTTTCAATGTGCAATTGGAATTAATTGGAAATAAGTATAAAGAACCTTAGTCTAAGGGTCTAGAATTTCAGAAATTTTTAGATTATGGTCCAATTAAGGTTCCTATGGGCCAATAGCATCAATCCATGTGTAGGGAGGAGATAAATCCAATTTGTAAAAGAAGATACCCAAAAATGAGTAAATGCTCACATAAGATGAAGAGTTGAAAATGTACAAGATTTATTAGTAAAAAAACTATGAGCAATATTAAAAATATGAGATATTTTGGGTATCCAAAAATGAGTAAATGCTCACATAAGATGAAGAGTTGAAAATGTACAAGGTTTATTAGTAAATAAACACATATGTAAGGAAGGGGAGTTCTTTAAAGGAGGTGCATATTTCACATAAGATGAAGAGTTGAAAATGTACAAGGTTTATTAGTAAATAAACACATATGTAAGGAAGGGGAGTTCTTTAAAGGAGGTGCATATTTCACATAAGATGAAGAGTTGAAAATGTACAAGGCTTATTAGTAAAAAAAAACTATGACACATATGTAAGGAAGAGGAGTTCTTTAAAGGAGGTGCATATTTCACATAAGATGAAGAGTTGAAAATGTACAAGGTTTATTAGTAAAAAACTATGAGCAATAAAATTTTGACACATATGTAAGGAAGGGGAATTCTTTAAAGGAGGTGCATATTTCACATGCTTGAATGAGTTTTAAACTCAAAAATAATGTGATATTTTTATCTCTCATCTCTCTTGAACCAAACCAAATCAAAATGAAACCAAACCGAATCAAAAAGTAACCAAACTAGGTCCAAATCTAGTCCAAATTCAACCAAACTGACTTGGAAAATTCTAGAATCAGTTTGTTTGGTTAGGAGCTCAAATTTTCCTATAAATAGAAGCCTCCCCTTGTTGAAAAAAATATAGTGTCTTATACTTTGTCACTCTACTCCACCTAAGCCCAAATATATAGTGTCTTATACTTTGTCACTCTACTCCACCTAAGCCAAGATATATAGTGTCTTATGCTTTGTTACTCTACTCCACCTAAGCCAAAATATAGAGTGTCTTATGCATTGTTACTCTACTCTACCTAAACCAAGAGTTGTGAATTCTTTAATAATTCACTAGTTTTTGATACTTCTCTCTTTCTTCAATCCCCATTGGTGGCTCCATCAACATACTAAACCAATTGATTGGTTGGGGGCCTCTACCGTGAATAAAGAATCAAGCAAATTATAAGGTAAGTATATTGAATTTTGATCTTTCTATAATTTCTCAATGATTCTCTCTTCTCAACCCCTCTCAAGCTTGAGAAGTTTAATTGGTATGGTTTTTTAAATGCTATTGAAGTTAATTGGTGAATAGTAGTGAAGAGTTACATAATTTGATAAATGCTATAGAAGTTAATTTCCATTTATGTTTAAATTCTAATGGTTTTTGTGTAATTTCTCTCTCTCACTCAAGAAATGGTCATACTCATGAACCATTCTCAATCCAAATGAAGCTTTTCATAAAGCCTTTCCTTAATCCAAGATTAAGCTATGCTTGAGGCCAAATTAATGGCTTTTTACTATGCTTTTAGTTTATGCACATTGATGATTCAATCCATTATGGATTGATGACCCAATTAGAGACCATTCTAATTGTTTTTCTTAATGATCCAATTAGAGACCATTATGGATTGATGACCCAATTAGAGACCATTCTAATTGTTTTCTTAATGATCCAATTAGAGACCATTATGGATTGATGATCCAATTAGAGACCATTATGGATTGATGATCCAATTAGAGACCATTCTAATTATTTCTTTAATAATGAGCTTTATCCCTTAGAAAAAAAATTGAGATTTATCAGTCATAGTAGCGGAGCTATGGCAAAATTTTTATAGAAATTACGCATAAAATAAATTCATTCAAAGTATAAAAAGAGGAATTCCTACCATATTCTAGGAACTATCATCCTAGATTAATTAAAAGAATTTTATTATGCATGGAGATGTGGATGTTGCATGTAGATGTAGATGTATGAATGTGAGTGTGAATGTGGAGGTGGATGTATGCATGGGACGTGGATGTATGCATGTAGAAATAGATGTGTAGATGTGGATGTAGAGGTGGATGTATGCATGTAGATGTAGATGTATAGATGTAGATGTGGATGTGGATGGGGATGTATGCATGTAGATGTAGGTGTATAGACGTAGATGTGGATGTAGAGGTGGATGTATGCATGTAGATGTAGGTGTATAGACGTAGATGTGGATGTAGAGGTGGATGTATGCATGTAGATGTAGGTGTATAGACGTAGATGTGGATGTGGATGGGGATGTATGCATGTAGATGTAGGTGTATAGACGTCGATGTGGACGTAGAGGTGGATGTATGCATGTAGATGTAGGTGTATAGACGTAGATGTGGATGTAGAGGTGGATGTATGCATGTAGATGTAGATGTATAGATGTGGAGGTGAATGTGGAGTGGATGTATGCATGTAGATGTAGATGTATGGAGGTGAATGTGAATGTGGATGTGGATATATGCATAGGGATGTAGATGTATGCATGTAGATGTGAATGTACGCATATAGTTGTGGATGTATGGATGTGAATATACGATTGTGATGTGAGGGAATCTGAAGTGATGAGATGGAAATGATGTGATGGGATGAGTATACATATAAATGGAATATGGAATAAGTAATGTAGATTGAGGAGGGATAATGTGGAAAAATGAAAGTTAAAATAGAAATTGTATTGTAAACTGTTTGTAAATGCTGTTTGTAAATGCTGTCTGTAAATGATTGTTTTATGTCAAGAATACTGGGGGGAGCATTTTGACCGTCTTGTGATTAAAGTCGTGATGGTAAAGTTGCAACTGCTGACGGGGAGTCAATGAAGGACGTCTCGCGTAGCAAGGTCGACCGAGGTCTTGACCAGCCTCGGTGCGATTAAAATGGTGAGCTTCCGGTACGGTGGATGAGGGGCCAAGGAAGCGGCCTATGCGTGAAGCGCTAGGTTACCTGCGAAGGATCCTAGAGGGTGCTGACCATACGGTGCTCGGGCTCTGGGTCGCCTAGGATACCCATGCGTGCGTCGAGGAAGATATTGGAACAGAGTTGGAGTTGTTTTCTGAAATACAATTGTGATGTGAGGGAATCTGAAGTGATGAGATGGAAATGATGTGATGGGATGAGTATACATATAAATGGAATATGGAATAAGTAATGTAGATTGAGGAGGGATAATGTGGAAAAATGAAAGTTAAAATAGAAATTGTATTGTAAACTGTTTGTAAATGCTGTCTGTAAATGATTGTTTTATGTCAAGAATGCTGGGGGGAGCATTTTGACCGTCTTGTGATTAAGGTCGTGATGAGAAAGTTGCAACTGCTGACGGGGAGTCAATGAAGGACGTCTCGCGTAGCAAGGTCGGCCGAGGTCTTGACCAGCCTCGGTGCGATTAAAATGGTGAGCTTCCGGTACGGTGGATGAGGGGCCAAGGAAGCGGTCTATGCGTGAAGCGCTAGGTTACCTGCGAAGGATCCTAGAGGGTGCTGACCATACGGTGCTCGGGCTCTGGGTCGCCTAGGATACCCACGCGTGCGTCGAGGAAGATATTGGAACAGAGTTGGAGTTGTTTTCTGAAATCGAGCATGGATCTGGTTGATTGACCTTGCTGGTCTTCAATGGATGAGTCCATGGCTCCTTATATGGATCTGTTTGTTGATCTTGCTGATCTTCAACGAGAGTCCATCTTGTTAAGTGATTATATTGCCAAGTATTATGGGCTAGGAACTATCGAAACGGCTCCTGAGCGTTCTAGTTGCCAATGATGCCATAGATACTCTGATGAAGGAATGATGGGAAATTAAGAATCAATTGGATAAATTGGAAGATGGTGATCAATGATATTCACATTCACCTCCATACATCTACATCTACATGCATACATCCACTCCACATTCACATCCACATCTATACATCTACATCTACATGCATACATCCACCTCTACATCCACATCTACGTCTATACACCTACATCTACATGCATACATCCCCATCCACATCCACATCTATATCTATACATCTACATCTACATGTATACATATACATCTCCATTCACAACTACATCTACATGCATACATCCACATCTCCATTCCCATCTACATCTATACATCTACATCTACATGCATCCATCCACCTCCACATCCACATCTACATCTATACATCTACATCTACATGTATACATCCACATCTCCATTCACATCTACATCTATACCTCTACATCTACATGCATCCATCCACATCTCCATTTACATCCTCATCTACACATCTATTTCTACATGCATACATCCACGTCCCATGCATACATCCACCTCCACATTCACACTCACATCCATACATCTACATCTACATGCAACATCCACATCTCCATGCATAATAAAATTCTTTTAATTAATCTAGGATGATAGTTCCTAGAATATGGTAGGAATTCCTCTTTTTATACTTTGAATGAATTTATTTTATGCGTAATTTCTATAAAAATTTTGCCATAGCTCCGCTACTATGACTGATAAATCTCAATTTTTTTCTAAGGGATAAAGCTCATTTTTAAAGAAATAATTAGAATGGTCTCTAATTGGATCATCAATCCATAATGGTCTCTAATTGGATCATTAAGAAAACAATTAGAATGGTCTCTAATTGGGTCATCAATCCATAATGGATTGAATCATCAATGTGCATAAACTAAAAGCATAGCAAAAAGCCATTAATTTGGCCTCAAGCATAGCTTAATCTTGGATTAAGGAAAGGCTTTATGAAAAGCTTCATTTGGATTGAGAATGGTTCATGAGTATGACCATTTCTTGAGTGAGAGAGAGAAATTACATAAAAACCATTAGAATTTAAACATAAATGGAAATTAACTTCTATAGCATTTATTAAATTATGTAACTCTTCACTACTATTCACCAATTAACTTCAATAGCATTTAAAAAACCATACCAATTAAACTTCTCAAGCTTGAGAGGGGTTGAGAAGAGAGAATCATTGAGAAATTATAGAAAGATCAAAATTCAATATACTTACCTTATAATTTGCTTGATTCTTTATTCACGGTAGAGGCCCCCAACCAATCAATTGGTTTAGTATGTTGATGGAGCCACCAATGGGGATTGAAGAAAGAGAGAAGTATCAAAAACTAGTGAATTATCAAAGAATTCACAACTCTTGGCTTAGGTAGAGTAGAGTAACAATGCATAAGACACTCTATATTTTGGCTTAGGTGGAGTAGAGTAACAAGCATAAGACTCTATCTAATTTGGCTTAGGTGGAGTAGAGTAACAAAGCATAAGACTCTATCAAATTTGGCTTAGGTGGAGTAGAGTGACAAAGCATAAGACACTATATTTTTTTCAACAAGGGGAGGCTTCTATTTATAGGAAAATTTGAGCTCCTAACCAAACAAACTGATTCTAGAATTTTCCAAGTCAGTTTGGTTGAATTTAGAATTTTCCAATGTGCAATTGGAATTAATTGGAAATAAGTATAAAGAACCTTAGTCTAAGGGTCTAGATTTTCAGGAATTTTTAGATTATGGTCCAATTAAGGTTCCTATGGGCCAATAGCATCAATCCATGTGTAGGGAGGAGATAAATCCAATTTGTAAAAGAAGATACCCAAAAATGAGTAAATGCTCACATAAGATGAAGAGTTGAAAATGTACAAGATTTATTAGTAAAAAAAAACTATGAGCAATATTAAAAAAATGAGATATTTTGGGTATCCAAAAATGAGTAAATGCTCACATAAGATGAAGAGTTGAAAATGTACAAGGTTTATTAGTAAATAAACACATATGTAAGGAAGGGGAGTTCTTTAAAGGAGGTGCATATTTCACATAAGATGAAGAGTTGAAAATGTACAAGGTTTATTAGTAAATAAACACATATGTAAGGAAGGGGAGTTCTTTAAAGGAGGTGCATATTTCACATAAGATGAAGAGTTGAAAATGTACAAGGCTTATTAGTAAAAAAAAACTATGACACATATGTAAGGAAGAGGAGTTCTTTAAAGGAGGTGCATATTTCACATAAGATGAAGAGTTGAAAATGTACAAGGTTTATTAGTAAAAAACTATGAGCAATAAAATTTTGACACATATGTAAGGAAGGGGAATTCTTTAAAGGAGGTGCATATTTCACATGCTTGAATGAGTTTTAAACTCAAAAATAGTGTGATATTTTTATCTCTCATCTCTCTTGAACCAAACCAAATCAAAATGGAACCAAACCGAATCAAAAAGTAACCAAACTAGGTCCAAATCTAGTCCAAATTCAACCAAACTGACTTGAAAAATTCTAGAATCAGTTTGTTTGGTTAGGAGCTCAAATTTTCCTATAAATAGAAGCCTCCCCTTGTTGAAAAAAATATAGTGTCTTATGCTTTGTCACTCTACTCCACCTAAGCCAAAATATATAGTGTCTTATGCTTTGTTACTCTACTCCACCTAAGCCAAATTAGATAGAGACTTATGCTTTGTTACTCTACTCCACCTAAGCCAAATTAGATAGTGTCTTATGCTTTGTTACTCTACTCCACCTAAGCCAAATTAGATAGAGTCTTATGCTTTGTTACTCTACTCCACCTAAGCTCCACCTAAGCCAAATTAGATAGAGTCTTATGCTTTGTTACTCTACTCCACCTAAGCCAAATATTATGCTTGTTACTCTACTCCACCTAAGCCAAAATATAGAGTGTCTTATGCATTGTTACTCTACTCTACCTAAGCCAAGAGTTGTGAATTCTTTAATAATTCACTAGTTTTTGATACTTCTCTCTTTCTTCAATCCCCATTGGTGGCTCCATCAACATACTAAACCAATTGATTGGTTGGGGGCCTCTACCGTGAATAAAGAATCAAGCAAATTATAAGGTAAGTATATTGAATTTTGATCTCTCTATAATTTCTCAATGATTCTCTCTTCTCAACCCCTCTCAAGCTTGAGAAGTTTAATTGGTATGGTTTTTTAAATGCTATTAAAGTTAATTAGTGAATAGTAGTGAAGAGTTACATAATTTAATAAATGCTATAGAAGTTAATTTCCCTTTTATGTTTAAATTCTAATGGTTTTTATGTAATTTCTCTCTCTCACTCAAGAAATGGTCATACTCATGAACCATTCTCAATCCAAATGAAGCTTTTCATAAAGCCTTTCCTTAATCCAAGATTAAGCTATGCTTGAGGCCAAATTAATGGCTTTTTGCTATGCTTTTAGTTTATGCACATTGATGATTCAATCCATTATGGATTGATGACCCAATTAGAGACCATTCTAATTGTTTTCTTAATGATCCAATTAGAGACCATTATGGATTGATGATCCAATTAGAGACCATTCTAATTATTTCTTTAATAATGAGCTTTATCCCTTAGAAAAAAATTGAGATTTATCAGTCATAGTAGCGGAGCTATGGCAAAATTTTTATAGAAATTACGCATAAAATAAATTCATTCAAAGTATAAAAAGAGGAATTCCTACCATATTCTAGGAACTATCATCCTAGATTAATTAAAAGAATTTTATTATGCATGTAGATGTGGATGTGGATGGGGATGTATGCATGTAGATGTAGGTGTATAGACGTAGATGTGGATGTAGAGGTGGATGTATACATGTAGATGTAGATGTATAGATGTAGATGTGGATGTGGAGGTGGATGGATGCATGTAGATGTAGATGTATAGATGTAGATGGGAATGGAGATATGGATGTATGCATGTAGATGTAGTTGTGAATGGAGATGTATATGTATCCATGTAGATGTAGATGTATAGATGTAGATGTGGATGTGGATGGGGATGTATGCATGTAGATGTAGGTGTATAGACGTAGATGTGGATGTGGAGGTGGATGGATGCATGTAGATGTAGATGTATAGATGTAGATGGGAATGGAGATATGGATGTATGCATGTAGATGTAGTTGTGAATGGAGATGTATATGTATACATGTAGATGTAGATGTATAGATGTAGATGTGGATGTGGATGGGGATGTATGCATGTAGATGTAGGTGTATAGACGTAGATGTGGATGTAGAGGTGGATGTATGCATGTAGATGTAGATGTATAGATGTGGATGTGAATGTGGAGTGGATGTATGCATGTAGATGTAGATGTATGGAGGTGAATGTGAATGTGGATGTGGATGTATGCATAGGGATGTAGATGTATGCATGTAGATGTAGGTGTATAGACGTAGATGTGGATGTGGAGGTGGATGGATGCATGTAGATGTAGATGTATAGATGTAGATGGGAATGGAGATATGGATGTATGCATGTAGATGTAGTTGTGAATGGAGATGTATATGTATACATGTAGATGTAGATGTATAGATGTAGATGTGCATGTGGATGGGGATGTATGCATGTAGATGTAGATGTAGAGGTGGATGTATGCATGTAGATGTAGATGTATAGATGTGGATGTGAATGTGGAGTGGATGTATGCATGTAGATGTAGATGTATGGAGGTGAATGTGAATGTGGATGTGGATGTATGCATAGGGATGTAGATGTATGCATGTAGATGTGAATGTACGCATATAGTTGTGGATGTATGGATGTGAATATACGATTGTGATGTGAGGGAATCTGAAGTGATGAGATGGAAATGATGTGATGGGATGAGTATACATATAAATGGAATATGGAATAAGTAATGTAGATTGAGGAGGGATAATGTGGAAAAATGAAAGTTAAAATAGAAATTGTATTGTAAACTGTTTGTAAATGGTGTTTGTAAATGCTGTCTGTAAATGATTGTTTTATGTCAAGAATGCTGGGGGGAGCATTTTGACCGTCTTGTGATTAAGGTCGTGATGAGGAAGTTGCAACTGCTGACGGGGAGTCAATGAAGGACGTCTCGCGTAGCAAGGTCGGGCGAGGTCTTGACCAGCCTCGGTGCGATTAAAATGGTGAGCTTCCGGTACGGTGGAAGCGGCCTATGCGTGAAGCGCTAGGTTACCTGCGAAGGATCCTAGAGGGTGCTGACCATACGGTGCTCGGGCTCTGGGTCGCCTAGGATACCCACGCGTGCGTCGAGGAAGATATTGGAACAGAGTTGGAGTTGTTTTCTGAAATCGAGCATGGATCTGGTTGATTGACCTTGCTGGTCTTCAATGGATGAGTCCATGGCTCCTTATATGGATCTGTTGGTTGATCTTGCTGATCTTCAACGAGAGTCCATCATGTTAAGTGATTATATCGCCAAGTATTATGGGCTGGGAACTATCGAAACGGCTCCTGAGCGTTCTAGTTGCCAATGATGCCATAGATACTCTGATGAAGGAATGATGGGAAATTAAGAATCAATTGGATAAATTGGAAGATGGTGATCAATGATACTATGGTTTTATTAAAGGATTGTTTTAAACTGGTTGAATCTGGTTGAAAAAAGGCAATTTCATATTAGGTGTGTGAGTGGCGTGACTAGTTTTATTTTGCATGAACATCCGGCTAGGGGGCCTTGGAACTCTTTTCCTTGGTACCCGGGACAAAACCTAACCAAATTTTTAATTGGATCCCATCACTACAGTGGTTGGGCGGTTGGCTAACCCATGGGATTGGATGGGGTTAGGCTGGACTGATGGATCCGTAAATCAAGACTCAAACTTTTGGTTTTACGATAGAAAAAAAATAAATAAATCCCGGACAGAAACTGTTCTATGGATAGGAATCAACGGCTGTGCCTCTTGAATGGGGAAAAAAGCGTTGATCCCAATGATCTAAGTGCAAGTTTCTTCCTTGAACTGACTAAGTATCTTATAGATATAATCGGATCATCTCGATCAGAAATGATCTTGACTACGTTAGAGTAAAAAGTTATCCTGGTGGAATCGCCCGTGCTTTCCGGTAGAGGAAGTTTTTTCGGGTTCGGTTTTGGAACAACCGACGGATTAGTCTCTTATCCGGATATCCGTGGGCGAGGCCCCCCCTAGCCGGATGTTCATGCAAAATAAAACTAGTCACACCACTCACACACCCAATATGAAATTGCCTTTTTCAACCAGATTCAACCAGTTTAAAACAATCCTTTAATAAAACCATAGTATCATTGATCACCATCTCCCAATTTATCCAATTGATTCTTAATTCCCCATCATTCCTTCATCAGAGTATCTATGGCATCATTGGCAACTAGAACGCTCAGGAGCCGTTTCGATAGTTCCTAGCCCATAATACTTGGCAATATAATCACTTAACAAGATGGACTCTCGTTGAAGATCAGCAAGATCAACCAACAGATCCATATAAGGAGCCATGGACTCATCCATTGAAGACCAGCAAGGTCAATCAACCAGATCCATGCTCGATTTCAGAAAACAACTCCAACTCTGTTCCAATATCTTCCTCGACGCACGCGTGGGTATCCTAGGCGACCCAGAGCCCGAGCACCGTATGGTCAGCACCCTCTAGGATCCTTCGCAGGTAACCTAGCGCTTCACGCATAGGCCGCTTCCTTGGCCCCTCATCCACCGTACCGGAAGCTCACCATTTTAATCGCACCGAGGCTGGTCAAGACCTCGGTCGACCTTGCTACGCGAGACATCCTTCATTGACTCCCCGTCAGCAGTTGCAACTTTCTCATCACGACCTTAATCACAAAACAGTCAAAATGCTCCCCCCAGCATTCTTGACATAAAACAATCATTTACAGACAGCATTTACAAACAGCATTTACAAACAGTTTACAATACAATTTCTATTTTAACTGCTGTGACGGGGAGTCAATGAAGTACGTCTCGCGTAGCAAGGTCGGCCGAGGTCTTGACCAGCCTCGGTGCGATTAAAATGGTGAGCTTTCGGTACGGTGGATGAGGGGCCAAGGAAGTGGCCTATGCGTGAAGCGCTAGGTTACCTGCGAAGGATCCTAGAGGGTGCTGACCATACGGTGCTCGGGCTCTGGGTTGACTAGGATACCCACGCGTGCGTCGAGGAAGATATTGGAACAGAGTTGGAGTTGTTTTCTGAAATCGAGCATGGATCTGGTTGATTGACCTTGCTGGTCTTCAATGGATGAGTCCATGGCTCCTTATATGGATCTGTTGGTTGATCTTGCTGATCTTCAACGAGAGTCCATCTTGTTAAGTGATTATATTGCCAAGTATTATGGGCTAGGAACTATCGAAACGGCTCCTGAGCGTTCTAGTTGCCAATGATGCCATAGATACTCTGATGAAGGAATGATGGGAAATTAAGAATCAATTGGATAAATTGGAAGATGGTGATCAATGATACTATGGTTTTATTAAAGGATTGTTTTAAACTGGTTGAATCTGGTTGAAAAAGGCAATTTCATATTGGGTGTGTGAGTGGTGTGACTAGTTTTATTTTGCATGAACATCCGGCTAGGGGGCCTTGGAACTCTTTTCCTTGGTACCCGGGACAAAACCTAACCAAATTTTTAATTGGATCCCATCACTACAGTGGTTGGGCGGTTGGCTAACCCATGGGATTGGATGGGGTTAGGCTGGACTGATGGATCTGTAAATCGAGACTCAAACTTTTGGTTTTACGATAGAAAAAAAATAAATAAATCCTGGACAGAAACTGTTCTATGGATAGGAATCAACGGCTGTGCCTCTTGAATGGGGAAAAAAGCGTTGATCCCAATGATCCAAGTGCAAGTTTCTTCCTTGAACTGACTAAGTATCTTATAGATGTAATCGGATCATCTCGATCAGAAATGATCTTGACTACGTTAGAGTAAAAAGTTATCCTGGTGCAAAAAGCCATTAATTTGGCCTCAAGCATAGCTTAATCTTGGATTAAGGAAAGGCTTTATGAAAAGCTTCATTTGGATTGAGAATGGTTCATGAGTATGACCATTTCTTGAGTGAGAGAGAGAAATTACATAGAAACCATTAGAATTTGAACATAAATGGAATTTAACTTCTATAGCATTTATTAAATTATGTAACTCTTCACTACTATTCACCAATTAACTTCAATAGCATTTAAAAAACTATACCAATTAAACTTCTCAAGCTTGAGAGGGGTTGAGAAGAGAGAATCATTGAGAAATTATAGAAAGATCAAAATTTAATATACTTACCTTATAATTTGCTTGATTCTTTATTCACGGTAGAGGCCCCCAACCAATCAATTGGTTTAGTATGTTGATGGAGCCACCAATGGGGATTGAAGAAAGAGAGAAGTATCAAAAACTAGTGAATTATCAAAGAATTCACAACTCTTGGCTTAGGTAGAGTAGAGTAACAATGCATAAAACACTCTATATTTTGGCTTAGATGGAGTAGAGTAACAAGCATAAGACTCTATCTAATTTGGCTTAGGTGGAGTAGAGTAACAAAGCATAAGACTCTATATATTTTGGCTTAGGTGGAGTAGAGTAACAAAGCATAAGACACTATATATTTTGGCTTAGGTGGAGTAGAGTGACAAAGCATAGGACACTATATATTTCAACTAATTTTTAAAAGTCATCATTTTTCAATCAGAATTTTCAATCAGCATTTTCAATCAGAATCCAAATCAATTCATCAATTCTCAAACAGAATTATAAATCATATCAATCACATTCGAATTCATCATCTAGATAGCATTAACGCTTATAATTTCAAGTCTTAGATTTACTTGTATATACTGTCAGTAAAGAGCTGCAGTATACTCTCGGTATATACGGGTAGTCACGGCCCTTGGGATTATAAGGTAACTACTATCATGTCTAGGCCTCAAGCAAGTCAGGGATTCTATATAATTGCGGTACTTCCATCTGAAGACCCAATTACCAACTTACGAATTTCAGTTTGAATATCAAATTGTATGAATTATCTCACACAATTATAACCTTTTTGGATTTCTTGATAAATTTTTGATATATTTGTCTTCTCAGTTGATCTTTATTAACCAAATGCTCTGATACCAACTGTAATGAGGACATCTCGCACTTTTTAAGTGGGGTAGGATGTAAGATTCCTCCCCAGCCTTCGAGGTATACAGGAGTAAGAATCTCCCTTTCTGATCTTATAATTATTTCCTCTCTAAAATAAAAGAAAGTTTCTATTTAAAAAAGGAAGACCCTTTTTCCTAGAATACTTCTCAGGAGTCTCACCTGTTTTAAGGATTTAGAACAATGAGTTCAGAAGTGAGAATCGGTGTTTTGGATACCAAGGTTTTGGTTTTCATTCGGGTACGGCCCAAAAGAAGTTCTTTATCTCTTGGGGAGTATAAGAAGTTATCCCCCAGATATTGTGACCTTATATCTGAATTCAATGAAAGTAGGTGACTTAGCCTACAAGTTTCTTTTATCTCCTCATCTCAAAATTCATAATGCCTTCTATAGAAAAATGTGTCAAACTCAAATCATGGAAAGACGGAAAAACTTCAGTGGCAAGTTACCGTTGGCTTCTAGGTTACGCTAGCTCCTTTCTTTATATAAGTCGTAACTTTTACTTGTCGCTCACAATAATCTTACTCCCATCAATCTCCTTTCTTTCTTAATCTCCTTCATGGCTTGGCAACAGGAATTAGTTTTATCCCTGATGATTTCTCACCTTCAAGACGCAAGAGAGTCTGTGAAGAAAGACTTTATAGAACAGTATGAGCGCTCACTTTTTCCTCACCTAGGAACTTCTGTAGCACAGACCAAATGGCGGACCTATCAAAACATAACTAGGGTAACACCCTGGGGTCAGCAACACTTTCGTAACAATGTTCGCTTGGCCATGGTTATTGAAGCTTTGGGTTTGGGTCCCCGATACTACTGTGTCATGAGATCAAGGCATCTTGGGTTTTCTGAGCGGGTCTTCTTACTGGCATGTTTTCTTCCTCATGAGAAGATATGCCTTTACCCCGTTTTTGGCTTGCCTCTCAGAGGTCCTTTTGTTAGATCACCTCATACCACTGAGATAGGTGCGGCAATAACCAGCAGAATCATTCCCATAGATGAGTTACCCTATACTTGTGCAGCTTGTGAGGACTGCTTTTGTGACCATATGATGGACGGGCTCATGGAAGTGTAAAGAGTTCTTCTATCTTTACTGTATAAGTTCCGAGAATGAATAAAGTTTAAATCTTGTTCTTATTTTGAATCTTGCTCTCTTTAAGACTTTTCTTGGTGGTTAATCTTGATTAAAATTTTTCTCTAAGTCTCATATTCGTGCATGTTGCGAAATTATTCCAAGTTGCGCGATGAGGACATCTCGCGTTTTTTAAGTGGGGTAGAATGTAAGATTCCTCCCCCAACCCCTTTTTGATGTCTAGTATCTTCCCCTGTAATCAATCCCTCTTCAGAAATATAAAGACCTTGTTTCTAATTGTTTTAGCCTAGAGAGAGAAAATTATTCTAGAGAGAGAATATTCAGATTATGAATATTTTTGGATAGAAAAATAACTCATCTTATTAAAATAAGTTCCCCTGAAACAGAAATTCAAAAAGAACTTTCCAATGTGCAATTGGAGTTAATTGGAAATAGGTATAAAGAACCTTAGTCTAAAGGGTTTAGATTTTCAGAAATTTTTTTGATTATGGTCCAATAAGGTTCCTATGGGCCAATAGCATCAATCCATGTGTAGGGAGGAGATAAATCCAAATTGTAAAAGAAGATACCCAAAATTGAGTAAATGTTCACATAAGATGAAGAGTTGAAAATGTACAAGGTTTATTAGTAAATAAACACATATGTAAGGAAGGGGAATTCTTTAAAGGAGGTGCATATTTCACATAAGATGAAGCGTTGAAAATGTACAAGGTTTATTAGTAAATAAACACATATGTAAGGAAGGGAAGTTCTTTAAAGAAGGTGCATATTTCACATAAGATGAAGAGTTGAAAATGTACAAGGTTTATTAGTAAAAAACTATGAGCAATATTAAAAATATGAGATATTTTGGGAATAATGATTTTATTTTGACACATATGTAAGGAAGGGGAGTCCCTTAAATGTTCACATAAGATGAAGAGTTGAAAATGTACAAGGTTTATTAGTAAAAAACTATGAGCAATATTAAAATGATTCCATTATGACACATATGTAAGGAAGGGGAGTTTTTTTTAAAGGAGGTGCATATTTCACATAAGATGAAGAGTTGAAAATGTACAAGGTTTATTAATAAAAACTATGAGCAATATTAAAATGATTCCATTATGACACATATGTAAGGAAGGGGAGTTCTTTAAAGGAGGTGCATATTTCACATGCTTGAATGAGTTTTAAACTCATAAAAATTGAGATAATTTATCTCTCCTCTCTCCTAATCCAAGTCTAGTTCCAAAAAGTTAGCTTAACTGACCTAAAAATGGTGAAAAAGTGACCAAACTGACTTGGAAAATTCTAGAATCAGTTTGTTTGGTTAGGAGCTCAAATTTTCCTATAAATAGAAGCCTTCCCTTGTTGAAAAAAATATAGTGTCTTATGCTTTGTTACTCTACTCCTCCTAAGCCAAAATAGATAGTGTCTTATGCTTTGTTACTCTACTCCTCCTAAGCCAAAATAGATAGTGTCTTATGCTTTGTTACTCTACTCCTCCTAAGCCAAAATATAGAGTGTCTTAGGCATTGTTACTCTACTCTACCTAAGCCAAGAACTGTGAATTCTTTAATAATTCACTAGTTTTTGATACTTCTCTCCTTCTTCAATCCCCATTGGTGGCTCCATCAACATACTAAACCAATTGATTGGTTGGGGGCCTCTACCGTGAATAAAGAATCAAGCAAATCATAAGGTAAGTATATTGAATTTTGATATTTTCTATAACTTCTCAATGATTCTCTCTTCTCAACCCCTCTCAAGCTTGAGAAGTTTAATTAATATGGTTTTTTAAATGCTATTGAAGTTAATTGGTGAATAGTAGTGAAGAGTTACATAATTTAATAAATACTATAGAAGTTAATTTCCATTTATGTTTAAATTCTAATGGTTTTTATGTAATTTCTCTCTCTCACTCAAGAAATGGTCATACTCGTGACCCATTCTCAATCCAAATGAAGCTTTTCATAAAGCTTTTCCTTAATCCAAGATTAAGCTATGCTTGAGGCCAAATTAATGGCTTTTTGCTATGCTTTTAGTTTATACACATTGATGATTCAATCCATTATGGATTGATGACCCAATTAGAGACCAATCTAATTATATCCTTAATGATAAGCTTTATCCCTTAGAAAAAAAATTTGAGATTTATCAGTCATAGTAGCGGAGCTATGGCAAAATTTTTATAGAAATTACGCATAAAATAAATTCATTCAAAGCATAAAAAGAGGACTTCCTACCATATTCTAGGAACTATCATCCTAGATTAATTAAAAGAATTTTATTATGCATGGAGATGTGGATGTTTGCATGTAGATGTAGATGTATAGATGTAGATGTGGATGTGGAGGTGGATGGATGCATGTAGATGTAAATGTATAGATGTAGATGGGAATGGAGATATGGATGTATGCATGTAGATGTAGATGTATAGATGTAGATGTGGATGTGGAGGTGGATGGATGCATGTAGATGTAGATGTATAGATGTAGATGTGAATGGAGATGTGGATGTATGCATGTAGATGTAGATGTATGGAGGTGAATGTGAATGTGGATGTGGATGTATGCATAGGGATGTAGATGCATGCATGTAGATGTGAATGTACGCATATAGATGTGGATGTATGGATGTGAATATACGATATGCGATGTGAGGGAATCTGAAGTGATGAGATAGAAATGATGTGATGGGATGAGTATACATATAAATGGAATATGGAATAAGTAATGTAGATTGATGAGGGATAATGTGGAAAAATGAAAGTTAAAATAGAAATTGTGTTGTAAACTGTTTGTAAATACTGTTTGTAAATGCTGTTTGTAAATGATTGTTTTATGTCAAGAATGCTGGGGGGAGCATTTTGACCGTCTTGTGATTAAAGTCGTGATGGTAAAGTTGCAAATGCTGACGGGGAGTCAATGAAGGACGTCTCGCGTAGCAAGGTCGGCCGAGGTCTTGACCAGCCTCGGTGCGATTAAAATGGTGAGCTTCCGGTACGGTGGATGAGGGGCCAAGGAAGCGGCCTATGCGTGAAGCGCTAGGTTACCTGCGAAGGATCCTAGAGGGTGCTGACCATACGGTGCTCGGGCTCTGGGTTGCCTAGGATACCCACGCGTGCGTCGAGGAAGATATTGGAACAGAGTTGGAGTTGTTTTCTGAAATCGAGCATGGCTCTGGTTAATTGACCTTGCTGGTCTTCAATGGATGAGTCCATGGCTAAATCTTGTACATTTTCAACTCTTCATCTTATGTGAAATATGCACCTTCTTTAAAGAACTCCTCTTCCTTACATATGTGTCATAGTTTTTTTACTAATAAACCTTGTACATTTTCAACTCTTCATCTTATGTGAAATATGCACCTTCTTTAAAGAACTCTCCTTCCTTACATATGTGTCATAATGGAATCATTTTAATATTGCTCATAGTTTTTTACTAATAAACCTTGTACATTTTCAACTCTTCATCTTATGTGAAATATGCACCTCCTTTAAAGAACTCCCCTTCCTTACATATGTGTTTATTTACTAATAAACCTTGTACATTTTCAACTCTTCATCTTATGTGAAATATGCACCTCCTTTAAAGAACTCCTCTTCCTTACATATGTGTCATAGTTTTTTTACTAATAAACCTTGTACATTTTCAACTCTTCATCTTATGTGAAATATGCACCTCCTTTAAAGAACTCCCCTTCCTTACATACGTGTTTATTTACTAATAAACCTTGTACATTTTCAACTCTTCATCTTATGTGAGCATTTACTCATTTTTGGGTATCTTCTTTTTCAAATTGGATTTATCTCCTCCCTACACATGGATTGATGCTATTGGTCCATAGGAACCTTAATTGGACCATAATCTAAAAATTTCTGAAAATCTAGACCCTTAGACTAAGGTTCTTTATACCTATTTCCAATTAATTCCAATTGCACATTGGAAAATTCTTTTTGAATTTCTGTTTCAGGGGAACTTATTTTAATAAGATGAGTTATTTTTCTATCCAAAAATATTCATAATCTGAATATTCTCTCTCTAGAATAATTTTCTCTCTCTAGGCTAAAACAGTTAGAAGCAAGGTCTTTATATTTCTGAAGAGGGATTGATTACAGGGGAAGATACTAGACATCAAAAAGGGGGTTGGGGGAGGAATCTTACATTCTACCCCACTTAAAAAACGCGAGATGTCCTCATCTCGCAACTTGGGATAATTTCGCAAGATGCACGAATATGAGACTTAGAGAAAAATTTTAATCAAGATTAACCACCAAGAAAGTCTTAAAGAGAGCAAGATTCAAAGTAAGAACAAGATTTAAACTTTATTCATTCTCGGAACTTATACAGTAAAGATAGAAGAACTCTTTACACTTCCATAAGCCCATCCATCATATGGTCACAAAAGCAGCATTCACAAGCTGCACAAGTATAGGGTAACTCATCTATGGGAATGATTCTGCTAGTTATTGCCGCACCTATCTCAGTGGTATGAGGTGATCTAACAAAAGGACCTCTGAGAGGCAAGCCAAAAACGGGGTAAAGGCATATCTTCTCATGAGGAAGAAAACATGCCAGTAAGAAGACCCGCTCAGAAAACCCAAGATGCCTTGATCTCATGACGCAGTAGTATCGGGGACCCAACCCAAGGCTTCAATAACCATGGCCAAGCGAACATTGTTACGAAAGTGCTGCTGACCCCAGGGTGTTACCCTAGTTATGTTTTGATAGGTCCGCCATTTGGTCTGCGCTACAGAAGTTCCTAGGTGAGGAAAAAGTGAGCGCTCATACTGTTCTATAAAGTCTTTCTTCACAGACTCTCTTGCGTCTTGAAGGTGAGAAATCATCAGGGATAAAACTAATTCCTGTTGCCAAGCCATGAAGGAGATTAAGAAAGAAAGGAGATTGATGGGAGTAAGATTACTGTGAGCGACAAGTAAAAGTTACGACTTATATAAGGGAAGGAGCTAGCGTAACCTAGAAGCCAACGGTAACTTGCCACTGAAGTTTTACCGTCTTTCCAAGATTTGAGTTTGACACATTTTTCTATAGGAGGCATTAAGAATTTTGAGATGAGGAGATAAAAGAAACTTGTAGGCTAAGTCACCTACTTTCATTGAATTCAGATATAAGGATCACAATATCTGGGGGATAACTTCTTATACTCCCCAAGAGATAAAGAACTTCTTTTGGGCCGTACTCGAATGAAAACCAAAACCTTGGTATCCAAAACACCGATTCTCACTTCTAAACTCATTGTTCTAAATCCTTAAAACAGGTGTGACTCCTGAGAAGTATTTTAGGAAAAGGGTATTCCTTTTTTAAACAGAAACTTTCTTTTATTTTAGAGAGGGAATAATTATAAGATCCGAAAGGGAGATTCTTACTCCTATATACCTCGAAGGCTGGGGAGGAATCTTACATCCTACCCCACTTAAAAAGTGCGAGATGTCCTCATCTCGCAAGGTAGAGGACAGCTCTTAATCTTAAGATTCAATTTTTATTCTGGGGTTGCTTATATTCTGGTCAACCCAACAGAACACTGGGATAAATATTCCTTATATAGAACTCATCATTAAATAACAATTCATTCAGATTATATCATTCATATCTTTAACATGATAATGGTCCATTAGACCGAAAAGTTTCCTTCGGAACATTCCTCCACACAGAAATTTCAGTCAAGCAAGTTCTCAATTTGACATCCTTTAACTTGATCTACCGGTCAAGTATTAACAGTAGCAATCTGACAGCACAACCCACTAATCTCATAGTGATTTGCTGAATTTGTTATCATCATTCTAGTTATGAATATCATCACAGGGACTCCTCCCATTCCCCCTCATTGTGGTTTCATTATATTTCAACTAATTTTTAAAAATCAACATTTTTCAATCAGCATTTTCAATCAGAATCCAAATCAATTCATTCATTCTCAAACAGAATTAAAAATCATATCAATCACATTCGAAATCATCATCTAGATAGCATTAACGCTTATAATTTCAAGTCTTAGATTTACTCGTATATACTATCAGTAAAGAGCTGCAGTATACTCTCGGTATATACGGGTAGTCACGGCCCTTGGAATTATAAGGTAAATACTATCATGTCTAGGCCTCAAGCAAGTCAGGGTTTCTATATAATTGCGGTACTTCCATCTGAAGACCCAATTACCAAAATTACGAGTTTCAGTTTGAATATCAAATTGTATGAATTATATCACACAATTATAACCTTTTTGTGTTTCTTGATAAATTTTTGACATATTTGTCTTCTCAGTTGATCTTTATTAACCAAATGCTCTGATACCAACTGTAAGATCCCTGTTCCCACCGAGCAACAGATTCGGGGTACTGGCAGCGGAAGTAGCGCTTCTCGCGCGGGACAGGGGTCTCACACTCGGGGCCTCGCCCACGGATATCCGGATAAGTGACTAATCCGTCGGTTGTTCCAAAACCGAACCCGAAAAAACTTCCTTTACCGGAAAGCACGGGCGATTCCACCAGGATAACTTTTTACTCTAACGTAGTCAAGATCATTTCTGATCGAGATGATCCAATTACTTCTATAAGATACTTAGTCAGTTCAAGGAAGAAACTTGCACTTGGATCATTGGGATCAACGCTTTTTTCCCCATTCAAGAGGCACAGCCGTTGATTCCTATCCATAGAACAGTTACTGTCCGGGATTTTTATTTTTTTTTTCTATCGTAAAAACAAAAATTTGAGTCTCGATTTACGGATCCATCAGTCCAGCCTAACCCCATCCAATCCCATGGGTTAGCCAACCGCCCAACCACTGTAGTGATGGGATCCAATTAAGAATTTGGTTAGGTTTTGTCCCGGGTACCAAGGAAAAGAGTTCCAAGGCCCCCTAGCCGGATGTTCATGCAAAATAAAACTAGTCACACCACTCACACACCCAATATGAAATTGCCTTTTTCAACCAGATTCAACCAGTTTAAAACAATCCTTTAATAAAACCATAGTATCATTGATCACCATCTCCCAATTTATCCAATTGATTCTTAATTCCCCATCATTCCTTCATCAGAGTATCTATGGCATCATTGGCAACTAGAACGCTCAGGAGCCGTTTCGATAGTTCCTAGCCCATAATACTTGGCAATATAATCACTTAACAAGATGGACTCTCGTTGAAGATCAGCAAGATCAACCAACAGATCCATATAAGGAGCCATGGACTCATCCATTGAAGACCAGCAAGGTCAATCAACCAGATCCATGCTCGATTTCAGAAAACAACTCCAACTCTGTTCCAATATCTTCCTCGACGCACGCGTGGGTATCCTAGGCGACCCAGAGCCCGAGCACCGTATGGTCAGCACCCTCTAGGATCCTTCGCAGGTAACCTAGCGCTTCACGCATAGGCTGCTTCCTTGGCCCCTCATCCACCGTACCGGGGGAAGCTCACCATTTTAATCGCACCGAGGCTGGTCAAGACCTCGGCCGACCTTGCTACGCGAGACGTCCTTCATTGACTCCCCGTCAGCAGTTGCAACTTTACCATCACTACCTTAATCACAAGACGGTCAAAATGCTCCCCCCAGCATTCTTGACATAAAACAATCTTTTACAAACAGCATTTACAAACAGTTTACAATACAATTCCTATTTTAACTTTCATTTTTCCACATTATCCCTCATCAGTCTACATTACTTATTCCATATTCCATTTATATGTATACTCTTCCCATCACATCATTTCCATCTCATCACTCAGATTCCCTCACATCACATATCGTATATTCACATCCATACATCCACATCTATATGCGTACATTCACATCTACATGCATACATCTACATCTCTATGCATACATCCACATCCACATTCACATTCACCTCCATACATCTACATCTATATGCATACATCCACCTCCACATTTACATCCACATCTATACATCTACATCTACATGCATACATCCACTTCTACATCCACATCTACATCTATACACCTTGATCTACATGCATACATCCACATCTCCATTCACATCTACATCTATACATCTACATCTACATGCATCCATCCACCTCCACATCCACATCTACATCTCTACATCTACATCTACATGCATCCCTCCATATCTCCATTCACATCTACATCTATACATCTACATCTACATGCATCCATCCACCTCCACATCCACATCTACATCTATACATCTACATTTACATGCATACATCCATATCTCTATTCACATCTACATCTATACATCTACATCCACATGCATCCATCCACCTCCACATCCACATCTACATCTATACATCTACATCTACATGCATACATCCACATCTCTATTCACATCTACATCTATACATCTACATCTACATGCATCGATCCACATCTCCATTTACATCCTCATCTATACATCTACTTCTACATGCATACATCCACATCTCCATGCATACATCCACCTCCACATTCACACTCACATCCATACCTCTACATCTACATGCAAACATCTATATCTCCATGCATAATAATGTTCTTTTAATTAATCTAGGATGATAGTTCCTAGAATATGGTAGGAAGTCCTCTTTTTATGCTTTGAATGAAATTATGTTATGCGTAATTTCTATAAAAATTTTGCCATAGCTCCGCTACTATGACTGATAAATCTCAATTTTTTTTTCTAAGGGATAAGGCTCATTATTAAAGAAATAATTAGAATGGTCTCTAATTGGATCATCAATCCATAATGGTCTCTAATTGGATCATTAAGAAAATAATTAGAATGGTCTCTAATTGGATCATCAATCCATAATGGTCTCTAATTGGATCATTAAGAAAATAATTAGAATGGTCTCTAATTGGATCATCAATCCATAATGGATTGAATCATCAATATACATAAACTAAAAGCATAGAAAAAAGCCATTAATTTGGCCTCAAGCATAGCTTAATCTTGGATTAAGGAAAAGCTTTATGAAAAGCTTCATTTGGATTAAGAATGGGTCATGAGTATGACCATTTCTTGAGTGAGAAAGAGAAATTACATAAAAACCATTAGAATTTAAACATAAATGGAAATTAACTTCTATAGCATTTATTAAATTATGTAACTCTTCACTACTATTCACCAATTAACTTCAATAGCACTTAAAAAAACCATACCAATTAAACTTCTCAAGCTTGAGAGGGGTTGAGAAGAGAGAATCATTGAGTAATTATAGAAAAGATCAAAATTCGATATACTTACCTTATAATTTGCTTGATTCTTTATTCACGGTAGAGGCCCCCAACCAATCAATTGGTTTAGTATGTTGATGGAGCCACCAATGGGGATTGAAGAAAGAGAGAAGTATCAAAAACTAGTGAATTATTAAAGAATTCACAGTTCTTGGCTTAGGTAGAGTAGAGTAACAATGCATAAGACACTCTATATTTTGGCTTAGGTGGAGTAGAGTAACAAAGCATAAGACACTATCTATTTTGGCTTAGGTGGAGTAGAGTAACAAGGCATAAGACACTATCTATTTTGGCTTAGGTGGAGTAGAGTAACAAAGCATAAGACACTATATTTTTTTCAACAAGGGGAGGCTTCTATTTATAGGAAAATTTGAGCTCCTAACCAAACAAACTGATTCTAGAATTTTCCAAGTCAGTTTGGTTGAATTTGGACTAGATTTGGACCTAGTTTGGTTACTTTTTGATTCGTTTTGGTTCCATTTTGATTTGGTTTGGTTCAAGAGAGATGAGAGATAAAAATATCACATTATTTTTGAGTTTAAAACTCATTCAAGCATGTGAAATATGCACCTCCTTTAAAGAATTCCCCTTCCTTACATATGTGTCAAAATTTTATTGCTCATAGTTTTTTTTACTAATAAATCTTGTACATTTTCAACTCTTCATCTTATGTGAAATATGCACCTTCTTTAAAGAACTCCTCTTCCTTACATATGTGTCATAGTTTTTTTACTAATAAACCTTGTACATTTTCAACTCTTCATCTTATGTGAAATATGCACCTTCTTTAAAGAACTCTCCTTCCTTACATATGTGTCATAATGGAATCATTTTAATATTGCTCATAGTTTTTTACTAATAAACCTTGTACATTTTCAACTCTTCATCTTATGTGAAATATGCACCTCCTTTAAAGAACTCCCCTTCCTTACATATGTGTTTATTTACTAATAAACCTTGTACATTTTCAACTCTTCATCTTATGTGAAATATGCACCTCCTTTAAAGAACTCCTCTTCCTTACATATGTGTCATAGTTTTTTTACTAATAAACCTTGTACATTTTCAACTCTTCATCTTATGTGAAATATGCACCTCCTTTAAAGAACTCCCCTTCCTTACATATGTGTTTATTTACTAATAAACCTTGTACATTTTCAACTCTTCATCTTATGTGAGCATTTACTCATTTTTGGGTATCTTCTTTTTCAAATTGGATTTATCTCCTCCCTACACATGGATTGATGCTATTGGTCCATAGGAACCTTAATTGGACCATAATCTAAAAATTTCTGAAAATCTAGACCCTTAGACTAAGGTTCTTTATACCTATTTCCAATTAATTCCAATTGCACATTGGAAAATTCTTTTTGAATTTCTGTTTCAGGGGAACTTATTTTAATAAGATGAGTTATTTTTCTATCCAAAAATATTCATAATCTGAATATTCTCTCTCTAGAATAATTTTCTCTCTCTAGGCTAAAACAGTTAGAAGCAAGGTCTTTATATTTCTGAAGAGGGATTGATTACAGGGGAAGATACTAGACATCAAAAAGGGGGTTGGGGGAGGAATCTTACATTAAAAAAAAAAAACTGTAAGATCCCTGTTCCCACCGAGCAACAGATTCGGGGTACTGGCAGCGGAAGTAGCGCTTCTCGCGCGGGACAGGGGTCTCACACTCGGGGCCTCGCCCACGGATATCCGGATAAGTGACTAATCCGTCGGTTGTTCCAAAACCGAACCCGAAAAAACTTCCTTTACCGGAAAGCACGGGCGATTCCACCAGGATAACTTTTTACTCTAACGTAGTCAAGATCATTTCTGATCGAGATGATCCAATTACTTCTATAAAATACTTAGTCAGTTCAAGGAAGAAACTTGCACTTGGATCATTGGGATCAACGCTTTTTTCCCCATTCAAGAGGCACAGCCGTTGATTCCTATCCATAGAACAGTTACTGTCCGGGATTTTTATTTTTTTTTTCTATCGTAAAAACAAAAATTTGAGTCTCGATTTACGGATCCATCAGTCCAGCCTAACCCCATCCAATCCCATGGGTTAGCCAACCGCCCAACCACTGTAGTGATGGGATCCAATTAAGAATTTGGTTAGGTTTTGTCCCGGGTACCAAGGAAAAGAGTTCCAAGGCCCCCTAGCCGGATGTTCATGCAAAATAAAACTAGTCACACCACTCACACACCCAATATGAAATTGCCTTTTTCAACCAGATTCAACCAGTTTAAAACAATCCTTTAATAAAACCATAGTATCATTGATCACCATCTCCCAATTTATCCAATTGATTCTTAATTCCCCATCATTCCTTCATCAGAGTATCTATGGCATCATTGGCAACTAGAACGCTCAGGAGCCGTTTCGATAGTTCCTAGCCCATAATACTTGGCAATATAATCAATTAACAAGATGGACTCTCGTTGAAGATCAGCAAGATCAACCAACAGATCCATATAAGGAGCCATGGACTCATCCATTGAAGACCAGCAAGGTCAATCAACCAGATCCATGCTCGATTTCAGAAAACAACTCCAACTCTGTTCCAATATCTTCCTCGACGCACGCGTGGGTATCCTAGGCGACCCAGAGCCCGAGCACCGTATGGTCAGCACCCTCTAGGATCCTTCGCAGGTAACCTAGCGCTTCACGCATAGGCCGCTTCCTTGGCCCCTCATCCACCGTACCGGAAGCTCACCATTTTAATCGCACCGAGGCTGGTCAAGACCTCGGCCGACCTTGCTACGCGAGACGTCCTTCATTGACTCCCCGTCAGCAGTTGCAACTTTACCATCACGACCTTAATCACAAGACGGTCAAAATGCTCCCCCCAGCATTCTTGACATAAAACAATCTTTTACAAACAGCATTTACAAACAGTTTACAATACAATTCCTATTTTAACTTTCATTTTTCCACATTATCCCTCATCAGTCTACATTACTTATTCCATATTCCATTTATATGTATACTCTTCCCATCACATCATTTCCATCTCATCACTCAGATTCCCTCACATCACATATCGTATATTCACATCCATACATCCACATCTATATGCGTACATTCACATCTACATGC
This sequence comes from Cibotium barometz, assembly GCF_041138505.1. Lineage (NCBI taxonomy): Eukaryota > Viridiplantae > Streptophyta > Polypodiopsida > Cyatheales > Cibotiaceae > Cibotium > Cibotium barometz. The sequence continues at coordinate 63,433,079 of NC_141051.1, forward strand.
ATACATCTACATCTCTATGCATACATCCACATCCACATTCACATTCACCTCCATACATCTACATCTATATGCATACATCCACCTCCACATTCACATCCACATCTATACATCTACATCTACATGCATACATCCACTTCTACATCCACATCTACATCTATACACCTACATCTACATGCATACATCCACATCTCCATTCACATCTACATCTATACATCTACATCTACATGCATCCATCCACCTCCACATCCACATCTACATCTCTACATCTACATCTACATGCATCCCTCCATATCTCCATTCACATCTACATCTATACATCTACATCTACATGCATCCATCCACCTCCACATCCACATCTACATCTATACATCTACATTTACATGCATACATCCATATCTCTATTCACATCTACATCTATACATCTACATCCACATGCATCCATCCACCTCCACATCCACATCTACATCTATACATCTACATCTACATGCATACATCCACATCTCTATTCACATCTACATCTATACATCTACATCTACATGCATCGATCCACATCTCCATTTACATCCTCATCTATACATCTACTTCTACATGCATACATCCACATCTCCATGCATACATCCACCTCCACATTCACACTCACATCCATACCTCTACATCTACATGCAAACATCTATATCTCCATGCATAATAATGTTCTTTTAATTAATCTAGGATGATAGTTCCTAGAATATGGTAGGAAGTCCTCTTTTTATGCTTTGAATGAAATTATGTTATGCGTAATTTCTATAAAAATTTTGCCATAGCTCCGCTACTATGACTGATAAATCTCAATTTTTTTTTCTAAGGGATAAGGCTCATTATTAAAGAAATAATTAGAATGGTCTCTAATTGGATCATCAATCCATAATGGTCTCTAATTGGATCATTAAGAAAATAATTAGAATGGTCTCTAATTGGATCATCAATCCATAATGGTCTCTAATTGGATCATTAAGAAAATAATTAGAATGGTCTCTAATTGGATCATCAATCCATAATGGATTGAATCATCAATATACATAAACTAAAAGCATAGAAAAAAGCCATTAATTTGGCCTCAAGCATAGCTTAATCTTGGATTAAGGAAAAGCTTTATGAAAAGCTTCATTTGGATTAAGAATGGGTCATGAGTATGACCATTTCTTGAGTGAGAAAGAGAAATTACATAAAAACCATTAGAATTTAAACATAAATGGAAATTAACTTCTATAGCATTTATTAAATTATGTAACTCTTCACTACTATTCACCAATTAACTTCAATAGCACTTAAAAAAACCATACCAATTAAACTTCTCAAGCTTGAGAGGGGTTGAGAAGAGAGAATCATTGAGTAATTATAGAAAAGATCAAAATTCGATATACTTACCTTATAATTTGCTTGATTCTTTATTCACGGTAGAGGCCCCCAACCAATCAATTGGTTTAGTATGTTGATGGAGCCACCAATGGGGATTGAAGAAAGAGAGAAGTATCAAAAACTAGTGAATTATTAAAGAATTCACAGTTCTTGGCTTAGGTAGAGTAGAGTAACAATGCATAAGACACTCTATATTTTGGCTTAGGTGGAGTAGAGTAACAAAGCATAAGACACTATCTATTTTGGCTTAGGTGGAGTAGAGTAACAAGGCATAAGACACTATCTATTTTGGCTTAGGTGGAGTAGAGTAACAAAGCATAAGACACTATATTTTTTTCAACAAGGGGAGGCTTCTATTTATAGGAAAATTTGAGCTCCTAACCAAACAAACTGATTCTAGAATTTTCCAAGTCAGTTTGGTTGAATTTGGACTAGATTTGGACCTAGTTTGGTTACTTTTTGATTCGTTTTGATTCCATTTTGATTTGGTTTGGTTCAAGAGAGATGAGAGATAAAAATATCACATTATTTTTGAGTTTAAAACTCATTCAAGCATGTGAAATATGCACCTCCTTTAAAGAATTCCCCTTCCTTACATATGTGTCAAAATTTTATTGCTCATAGTTTTTTTTACTAATAAATCTTGTACATTTTCAACTCTTCATCTTATGTGAAATATGCACCTTCTTTAAAGAACTCCTCTTCCTTACATATGTGTCATAGTTTTTTTACTAATAAACCTTGTACATTTTCAACTCTTCATCTTATGTGAAATATGCACCTTCTTTAAAGAACTCTCCTTCCTTACATATGTGTCATAATGGAATCATTTTAATATTGCTCATAGTTTTTTACTAATAAACCTTGTACATTTTCAACTCTTCATCTTATGTGAAATATGCACCTCCTTTAAAGAACTCCCCTTCCTTACATATGTGTTTATTTACTAATAAACCTTGTACATTTTCAACTCTTCATCTTATGTGAAATATGCACCTCCTTTAAAGAACTCCTCTTCCTTACATATGTGTCATAGTTTTTTTACTAATAAACCTTGTACATTTTCAACTCTTCATCTTATGTGAAATATGCACCTCCTTTAAAGAACTCCCCTTCCTTACATATGTGTTTATTTACTAATAAACCTTGTACATTTTCAACTCTTCATCTTATGTGAGCATTTACTCATTTTTGGGTATCTTCTTTTTCAAATTGGATTTATCTCCTCCCTACACATGGATTGATGCTATTGGTCCATAGGAACCTTAATTGGACCATAATCTAAAAATTTCTGAAAATCTAGACCCTTAGACTAAGGTTCTTTATACCTATTTCCAATTAATTCCAATTGCACATTGGAAAATTCTTTTTGAATTTCTGTTTCAGGGGAACTTATTTTAATAAGATGAGTTATTTTTCTATCCAAAAATATTCATAATCTGAATATTCTCTCTCTAGAATAATTTTCTCTCTCTAGGCTAAAACAGTTAGAAGCAAGGTCTTTATATTTCTGAAGAGGGATTGATTACAGGGGAAGATACTAGACATCAAAAAGGGGGTTGGGGGAGGAATCTTACATTCTACCCCACTTAAAAAACGCGAGATGTCCTCATCTCGCAACTTGGGATAATTTCGCAAGATGCACGAATATGAGACTTAGAGAAAAATTTTAATCAAGATTAACCACCAAGAAAGTCTTAAAGAGAGCAAGATTCAAAGTAAGAACAAGATTTAAACTTTATTCATTCTCAAAACTTATACAGTAAAGATAGAAGAACTCTTTACACTTCCATAAGCCCATCCATCATATGGTCACAAAAGCAGCATTCACAAGCTGCACAAGTATAGGGTAACTCATCTATGGGAATGATTCTGCTGGTTATTGCCGCACCTATCTCAGTGGTATGAGGTGATCTAACAAAAGGACCTCTGAGAGGCAAGCCAAAAACGGGGTAAAGGCATATCTTCTCATGAGGAAGAAAACATGCCAGTAAGAAGACCCGCTCAGAAAACCCAAGATGCCTTGATCTCATGACGCAGTAGTATCGGGGACCCAACCCAAGGCTTCAATAACCATGGCCAAGCGATCATTGTTACGAAAGTGCTGCTGACCCCAGGGTGTTACCCTAGTTATGTTTTGATAGGTCCGCCATTTGGTCTGCGCTACAGAAGTTCCTAGGTGAGGAAAAAGTGAGCGCTGTTTTAGCCTAGAGAGAGAAAAATATGCTAGAGAGAGAATATTCAGATTATGAATATTTTTGGATAGAAAATTAACTCATCTTATTAAAATAAGTTCCCCTGAAATAGAAATTTAAAAAGAATTTTCCAATGTGCAATTGGAATTAATTGGAAATAGGTATAAAGAACCTTAGCCTAAGGGTCTAGATTTTCATAAATCTTTAGACTATGGTCCAATTAAGGTTCCTATGGACCAATAGCATCAATCCATGTGTAGGGAGGAGATAAATCCAAATTGTAAAAAGGAAATACCCAAAAATGAGTAAATGCTCACATAAGATGAAGAGTTGAAAATGTACAAGGTTTATTAGTAAATAAACACATATGTAAGGAAGGGGAGTTCTTTAAAGGAGGTGCATATTTCACATAAGATGAAGAGTTGAAAATGTACAAGGTTTATTAGTAAAAAAACTATGACACATATGTAAGGAAGAGGAGCTCTTTAAAGGAGGTGCATATTTCACATAAGATGAAGAGTTGAAAATGTACAAGGTTTATTAGTAAATAAACACATATGTAAGGAAGGGGAGTTCTTTAAAGGAGGTGCATATTTCACATAAGATGAAGAGTTGAAAATGTACAAGGTTTATTAGTAAAAAAACTATGACACATATGTAAGGAAGAGGAGTTCTTTAAAGGAGGTGCATATTTCACATAAGATGAAGAGTTGAAAATGTACAAGGTTTATTAGTAAAAAACTATGAGCAATAAAATTTTGACACATATGTAAGGAAGGGGAATTCTTTAAAGGAGGTGCATATTTCACATGCTTGAATGAGTTTTAAACTCAAAAATAATGTGATATTTTTATCTCTCATCTCTCTTGAACCAAACCAAATCAAAATGGAACCAAACCGAATCAAAAAATAACCAAACTAGGTCCAAATCTAGTCCAAATTCAACCAAACTGACTTGGAAAATTCTAGAATCAGTTTGTTTGGTTAGGAGCTCAAATTTTCCTATAAATAGAAGCCTCCCCTTGTTGCAAAATATATAGTGTCTTATGCCTTGTTACTCTACTCCACCTAAGCCAAATTAGATAGTGTCTTATGCTTTGTTACTCTACTCCACCTAAGCCAAATTAGATAGAGACTTATGCTTTGTTACTCTACTCCACCTAAGCCAAATTAGATAGTGTCTTATGCTTTGTTACTCTACTCCACCTAAGCCAAATTAGATAGAGTCTTATGCCTTGTTACTCTACTCCACCTAAGCCAAAATATAGAGTGTCTTATGCATTGTTACTCTACTCTACCTAAGCCAAGAGTTGTGAATTCTTTAATAATTCACTAGTTTTTGATACTTCTCTCTTTCTTCAATCCCCATTGGTGGCTCCATCAACATACTAAACCAATTGATTGGTTGGGGGCCTCTACCGTGAATAAAGAATCAAGCAAATTATAAGGTAAGTATATTGAATTTTGATCTTTCTATAATTTCTCAATGATTCTCTCTTCTCAACCCCTCTCAAGCTTGAGAAGTTTAATTGGTATGGTTTTTTAAATGCTATTGAAGTTAATTGGTGAATAGTAGTGAAGAGTTACATAATTTAATAAATGCTATAGAAGTTAATTTCCATTTATGTTTAAATTCTAATGGTTTTTATGTAATTTCTCTCTCTCACTCAAGAAATGGTCATACTCATGAACCATTCTCAATCCAAATGAAGCTTTTCATAAAGTCTTTCCTTAATCCAAGATTAAGCTATGCTTGAGGCCAAATTAATGGCTTTTTGCTATGCTTTTAGTTTATGCACATTGATGATTCAATCCATTATGGATTGATGACCCAATTAGAGACCATTCTAATTGTTTTCTTAATGATCCAATTAGAGACCATTATGGATTGATGATCCAATTAGAGACCATTCTAATTATTTCTTTAATAATGAGCTTTATCCCTTAGAAAAAAATTGAGATTTATCAGTCATAGTAGAGCGGAGGTATGGCAAAATTTTTATAGAAATTACGCATAAAATAAATTCATTCAAAGTATAAAAAGAGAAATTCCTACCATATTCTAGGAACTATCATCCTAGATTAATTAAAAGAATTTTATTATGCATGTAGATGTGGATGTGGATGGGGATGTATGCATGTAGATGTAGGTGTATAGACGTAGATGTGGATGTAGAGGTGGATGTATACATGTAGATGTAGATGTATAGATGTAGATGTGGATGTGGAGGTGGATGGATGCATGTAGATGTAGATGTATAGATGTAGATGGGAATGGAGATATGGATGTATGCATGTAGATGTAGTTGTGAATGGAGATGTATATGTATCCATGTAGATGTAGATGTATAGATGTAGATGTGGATGTGGATGGGGATGTATGCATGTAGATGTAGGTGTATAGACGTAGATGTGGATGTGGAGGTGGATGGATGCATGTAGATGTAGATGTATAGATGTAGATGGGAATGGAGATATGGATGTATGCATGTAGATGTAGTTGTGAATGGAGATGTATATGTATACATGTAGATGTAGATGTATAGATGTAGATGTGGATGTGGATGGGGATGTATGCATGTAGATGTAGGTGTATAGACGTAGATGTGGATGTAGAGGTGGATGTATGCATGTAGATGTAGATGTATAGATGTGGATGTGAATGTGGAGTGGATGTATGCATGTAGATGTAGATGTATGGAGGTGAATGTGAATGTGGATGTGGATGTATGCATAGGGATGTAGATGTATGCATGTAGATGTAGGTGTATAGACGTAGATGTGGATGTGGAGGTGGATGGATGCATGTAGATGTAGATGTATAGATGTAGATGGGAATGGAGATATGGATGTATGCATGTAGATGTAGTTGTGAATGGAGATGTATATGTATACATGTAGATGTAGATGTATAGATGTAGATGTGGATGTGGATGGGGATGTATGCATGTAGATGTAGGTGTATAGACGTAGATGTGGATGTAGAGGTGGATGTATGCATGTAGATGTAGATGTATAGATGTGGATGTGAATGTGGAGTGGATGTATGCATGTAGATGTAGATGTATGGAGGTGAATGTGAATGTGGATGTGGATGTATGCATAGGGATGTAGATGTATGCATGTAGATGTGAATGTACGCATATAGTTGTGGATGTATGGATGTGAATATACGATTGTGATGTGAGGGAATCTGAAGTGATGAGATGGAAATGATGTGATGGGATGAGTATACATATAAATGGAATATGGAATAAGTAATGTAGATTGAGGAGGGATAATGTGGAAAAATGAAAGTTAAAATAGAAATTGTATTGTAAACTGTTTGTAACTGCTGTTTGTAAATGCTGTCTGTAAATGATTGTTTTATGTCAAGAATGCTGGGGGGAGCATTTTGACCGTCTTGTGATTAAGGTCGTGATGAGAAAGTTGCAACTGCTGACGGGGAGTCAATGAAGGATGTCCCGCGTAGCAAGGTCGGCCGAGGTCTTGACCAGCCTCGGTGCGATTAAAATGGTGAGCTTCCGGTACGGTGGATGAGGGGCCAAGGAAGCGGCCTATGCGTGAAGCGCTAGGTTACCTGCGAAGGATCCTAGAGGGTGCTGACCATACGGTGCTCGGGCTCTGGGTCGCCTAGGATACCCACGCGTGCGTCGAGGAAGATATTGGAACAGAGTTGGAGTTGTTTTCTGAAATCGAGCATGGATCTGGTTGATTGACCTTGGTGGTCTTCAATGGATGAGTCCATGGCTCCTTATATGGATCTGTTGGTTGATCTTGCTGATCTTCAACGAGAGTCCATCATGTTAAGTGATTATATCACCAAGTATTATGGGCTAGGAACTATCGAAACGGCTCCTGAGCGTTCTAGTTGCCAATGATGCCATAGATACTCTGATGAAGGAATGATGGGAAATTAAGAATCAATTGGATAAATTGGAAGATGGTGATCAATGATACTATGGTTTTATTAAAGGATTGTTTTAAACTGGTTGAATCTGGTTGAAAAAAGGCATCTTCATATTGGGTGTGTGAGTGGTGTGACTAGTTTTATTTTGCATGAACATCCGGCTAGGGGGCCTTGGAACTCTTTTCCTTGGTACCCGGGACAAAACCTAACCAAATTTTTAATTGGATCCCATCACTACAGTGGTTGGGCGGTTGGCTAACCCATGGGATTGGATGGGGTTAGGCTGGACTGATGGATCCGTAAATCGAGACTCAAACTTTTGTTTTTACGATAGTAAAAAAAAAAAAAAAAATCCCGGACAGAAACTGTTCTATGGATAGGAATCAACGGCTGTGCCTCTTGAATGGGGAAAAAAGCGTTGATCCCAATGATCCAAGTGCAAGTTTCTTCCTTGAACTGACAAGTATCTTATAGATGTAATCGGATCATCTCGATCAGAAATGATCTTGACTACGTTAGAGTAAAACGTTATCCTGGTGGAATCGCCCGTGCTTTCCGGTAGAGGAAGTTTTTCCGGGTTCGGTTTTGGAACAACCGACGGATTAGTCTCTTATCCGGATATCCGTGGGCGAGGCCCCGAGTGTGGGACCCCTGTCCCGCGCGAGAAGCGCTACTTCCGCTGCCAGTACCCTGAATCCGTTGCTCGGTGGGAACAGGGATCTTACAGTTGGTATCAGAGCATTTGGTTAATAAAGATCAACTGAGAAGACAAATATGTCGAAAATTTATCAAGAAACACAAAAAGGTTATAATTGTGTGATATAACTCATACAATTTGATATTCAAACTGAAATTCATAATTTGGTAATTGGTTCTTCAGATGGAAGTACCGCAATTATATAGAAACCCTGACTTGCTTGAGGCCTAGACATGATAGTATTTACCTTATAATTCCAAGGGCCGTGACTACCCGTATATACCGAGAGTATACTGCAGCTCTTTACTGACAGTATATACGAGTAAATCTAAGACTTGGAATTATAAGCGTTAATGCTATCCAGATGATGATTTCGAATATGATTGATATGATTTTTAATTCTGTTTGAGAATGAATGAATTGATTTGGATTCTGATTGAAAATACTGATTGAAAAATGTTGATTTTTAAAAATTAGTTGAAATATAATGAAACCACAATGAGGGGGAATGGGACGAGTCCTTGTGATGATATTCATAACTAGAATGATGATAATAGCAAATCACTATGAGATTAGTGGGTTGTGCTGTCAGATTGCTGCTATTAATACTTGACCGATAGATCAAGTTAAGGGATGTCAAATTGAGAACTTGCTTGATTGAAGTTTCCGTGGAGGAATGTTCCGAAGGAAATTTTTCGATCTAATGGACCATTATCATGTTAAATGAATTGTTATTTAATGATGAGTTCTATATAAGGGATATTTATCCCAGTGTTCTGTTGGGTTGACCAGAATATAAGCAACCCCAGAATAAAAATTGGATCTTAAGAAAAAGAGTTATCCTCTACCTTGCGAGATGAGGACATCTCGCACTTTTTAAGTGGGGTAGAATGTAAGATTCCTCCCCAGCCTTCGAGGTATACAGGAGTAAGAATCTCCCTTTCTGATCTTATAATTATTCCCTCTCCAAAATAAAAGAAAGTTTCTGTTTAAAAAAAAGGAAGACCCTTTCCCTAGAATACTCTCAGGAGTCCCACCTGTTTTAAGGATTTAGAACAATGAGTTTAGAAGTGAGAATCGGTGTTTTGGATACCAAGGTTTTGGTTTTCATTCGAGTACGGCCCAAAAGAAGTTCTTTATCTCTTGGGGAGTATAAGAAGTTATCCTCCAGATATTGTGACCTTATATCTGAATTCAATGAAAGAAGGTGACTTAGCCTACAAGTTTCTTTTATCTCCTCATCTCAAAATTCTTAATGCCTTTTATAGAAAAATGTGCCAAACCCAAATCATGGAAAGACGGCAAAACTTCAGTGGCAAGTTACCGTTGGCTTCTAGGTTACGCTAGCTCCTTCCTTTATATAAGTCGTAACTTTTACTCGCCGCTCACAGTAATCTTACTCCCATCAATCTCCTTTCTTTCTTAATCTCCTTCATGGCGGCCTGGCAACAGGAATTAGTTTTATCCCTGATGATTTCTCACCTTCAAGACGCAAGAGAGTCTGTGAAGAAAGACTTTATAGAACAGTATGAGCGCTCACTTTTTCCTCACCTAGGAACTTCTGTAGCGCAGACCAAATGGCGAACCTATCAAAACATAACTAGGGTAACACCCTGGGGTCAGCAACACTTTCGTAACAATGTCCGCTTGGCCATGGTTATTGAAGCTTTGGGTTTGGGTCCCCGATACTACTGCGTCATGAGATCAAGGCATCTTGGGTTTTCTGAGCGGGTCTTCTTACTGGCGTGTTTTCTTCCTCATGAGAAGATATGCCTTTATCCCGTTTTTGGCTTGCCTCTCAGAGGTCCTTTTGTTAGATCACCTCATACCACTGAGATAGGTGCGGCAATAACCAGCAGAATCATTCCCATAGATGAGTTACCCTATACTTGTGCAGCTTGTGAGGACTGCTTTTGTGACCATATGATGGACGGGCTTATAGAAGTGTAAAGAGTTCTTCTATCTTTACTGTATAAGTTTCGTGAATGAATAAAGTTTAAATCTTGTTCTTATTTTGAATCTTGCTCTCTTTAAGACTTTTCTTGGTGGTTAATCTTGATTAAAATTTTTCTCTAAATCTCATATTCGTGCATCTTGTAAAATTATCCCAGTTTGCGAGATGAGGACATCTCGCATTTTTTAAGTGGGGTAGAATGTAAGATTCCTCCCCCAACCCCTTTTTGATGTCTAGTATCTTCCCCTGTAATCAATCCCTCTTCAGAAATATAAAGGCCTTGTTCTAACTGTTTTAGCCTAGAGAGAGAAAAATATGCTAGAGAGAGAATATTCAGATTATGAATATTTTTGGATAGAAAATTAACTCATCTTATTAAAATAAGTTCCCCTGAAATAGAAATTTAAAAAGAATTTTCCAATGTGCAATTGGAATTAATTGGAAATAGGTATAAAGAACCTTAGCCTAAGGGTCTAGATTTTCATAAATCTTTAGACTATGGTCCAATTAAGGTTCCTATGGACCAATAGCATCAATCCATGCGTAGGGAGGAGATAAATCCAAATTGTAAAAAGGAAATACCCAAAAATGAGTAAATGCTCACATAAGATGAAGAGTTGAAAATGTACAAGGTTTATTAGTAAATAAACACATATGTAAGGAAGGGGAGTTCTTTAAAGGAGGTGCATATTTCACATAAGATGAAGAGTTGAAAATGTACAAGGTTTATTAGTAAATAAACACATATGTAAGGAAGGGGAGTTCTTTAAAGGAGGTGCATATTTCACATAAGATGAAGAGTTGAAAATGTACAAGGTTTATTAGTAAAAAAACTATGACACATATGTAAGGAAGAGGAGTTCTTTAAAGGAGGTGCATATTTCACATAAGATGAAGAGTTGAAAATGTACAAGGTTTATTAGTAAATAAACACATATGTAAGGAAGGGGAGTTCTTTAAAGGAGGTGCATATTTCACATAAGATGAAGAGTTGAAAATGTACAAGGTTTATTAGTAAAAAAAACTATGACACATATGTAAGGAAGAGGAGTTCTTTAAAGGAGGTGCATATTTCACATAAGATGAAGAGTTGAAAATGTACAAGGTTTATTAGTAAAAAACTATGAGCAATAAAATTTTGACACATATGTAAGGAAGGGGAATTCTTTAAAGGAGGTGCATATTTCACATGCTTGAATGAGTTTTAAACTCAAAAATAATGTGATATTTTTATCTCTCATCTCTCTTGAACCAAACCAAATCAAAATGGAACCAAACCGAATCAAAAAATAACCAAACTAGGTCCAAATCTAGTCCAAATTCAACCAAACTGACTTGGAAAATTCTAGAATCAGTTTGTTTGGTTAGGAGCTCAAATTTTCCTATAAATAGAAGCCTCCCCTTGTTGCAAAATATATAGTGTCTTATGCCTTGTTACTCTACTCCACCTAAGCCAAATTAGATAGTGTCTTATGCTTTGTTACTCTACTCCACCTAAGCCAAATTAGATAGAGACTTATGCTTTGTTACTCTACTCCACCTAAGCCAAATTAGATAGTGTCTTATGCTTTGTTACTCTACTCCACCTAAGCCAAATTAGATAGAGTCTTATGCCTTGTCACTCTACTCCACCTAAGCCAAATTAGATAGAGTCTTATGCTTGTTACTCTACTCCACCTAAGCCAAAATATAGAGTGTCTTATGCATTGTTACTCTACTCTACCTAAGCCAAGAGTTGTGAATTCTTTAATAATTCACTAGTTTTTGATACTTCTCTCTTTCTTCAATCCCCATTGGTGGCTCCATCAACATACTAAACCAATTGATTGGTTGGGGGCCTCTACCGTGAATAAAGAATCAAGCAAATTATAAGGTAAGTATATTGAATTTTGATCTTTCTATAATTTCTCAATGATTCTCTCTTCTCAACCCCTCTCAAGCTTGAGAAGTTTAATTGGTATGGTTTTTTAAATTCTATTGAAGTTAATTGGTGAATAGTAGTGAAGAGTTACATAATTTAATAAATGCTATAGAAGTTAATTTCCATTTATGTTTAAATTCTAATGGTTTTTATGTAATTTCTCTCTCTCACTCAAGAAATGGTCATACTCATGAACCATTCTCAATCCAAATGAAGCTTTTCATAAAGTCTTTCCTTAATCCAAGATTAAGCTATGCTTGAGGCCAAATTAATGGCTTTTTGCTATGCTTTTAGTTTATGCACATTGATGATTCAATCCATTATGGATTGATGACCCAATTAGAGACCATTCTAATTGTTTTCTTAATGATCCAATTGGAGACCATTATGGATTGATGATCCAATTAGAGACCATTCTAATTATTTCTTTAATAATGAGCTTTATCCCTTAGAAATAAATTGAGATTTATCAGTCATAGTAGCGGAGCTATGGCAAAATTTTTATAGAAATTACGCATAAAATAAATTCATTCAAAGTATAAAAAGAGGAATTCCTACCATATTCTAGGAACTATCATCCTAGATTAATTAAAAGAATTTTATTATGCATGTAGATGTGGATGTGGATGGGGATGTATGCATGTAGATGTAGGTGTATAGACGTAGATGTGGATGTAGAGGTGGATGTATACATGTAGATGTAGATGTATAGATGTAGATGTGGATGTGGAGGTGGATGGATGCATGTAGATGTAGATGTATAGATGTAGATGGGAATGGAGATATGGATGTATGCATGTAGATGTAGTTGTGAATGGAGATGTATATGTATCCATGTAGATGTAGATGGGAATGGAGATGTGGATGTATGCATGTAGATGTAGGTGTATAGACGTAGATGTGGATGTGGAGGTGGATGGATGCATGTAGATGTAGATGTATAGATGTAGATGGGAATGGAGATATGGATGTATGCATGTAGATGTAGTTGTGAATGGAGATGTATATGTATACATGTAGATGTAGATGTGGATGTGGATGGGGATGTATGCATGTAGATGTAGGTGTATAGACGTAGATGTGGATGTAGAGGTGGATGTATGCATGTAGATGTAGATGTATAGATGTGGATGTGAATGTGGAGTGGATGTATGCATGTAGATGTAGATGTATGGAGGTGAATGTGAATGTGGATGTGGATGTATGCATAGGGATGTAGATGTATGCATGTAGATGTAGGTGTATAGACGTAGATGTGGATGTGGAGGTGGATGGATGCATGTAGATGTAGATGTATAGATGTAGATGGGAATGGAGATATGGATGTATGCATGTAGATGTAGTTGTGAATGGAGATGTATATGTATACATGTAGATGTAGATGTATAGATGTAGATGTGGATGTGGATGGGGATGTATGCATGTAGATGTAGGTGTATAGACGTAGATGTGGATGTAGAGGTGGATGTATGCATGTAGATGTAGATGTATAGATGTGGATGTGAATGTGGAGTGGATGTATGCATGTAGATGTAGATGTATGGAGGTGAATGTGAATGTGGATGTGGATGTATGCATAGGGATGTAGATGTATGCATGTAGATGTGAATGTACGCATATAGTTGTGGATGTATGGATGTGAATATACGATTGTGATGTGAGGGAATCTGAAGTGATGAGATGGAAATGATGTGATGGGATGAGTATACATATAAATGGAATATGGAATAAGTAATGTAGATTGAGGAGGGATAATGTGGAAAAATGAAAGTTAAAATAGAAATTGTATTGTAAACTGTTTGTAACTGCTGTTTGTAAATGCTGTCTGTAAATGATTGTTTTATGTCAAGAATGCTGGGGGGAGCATTTTGACCGTCTTGTGATTAAGGTCGTGATGAGAAAGTTGCAAGTGCTGACGGGGAGTCAATGAAGGATGTCCCGCGTAGCAAGGTCGGCCGAGGTCTTGACCAGCCTCGGTGCGATTAAAATGGTGAGCTTCCGGTACGGTGGATGAGGGGCCAAGGAAGCGGCCTATGCGTGAAGCGCTAGGTTACCTGCGAAGGATCCTAGAGGGTGCTGACCATACGGTGCTCGGGCTCTGGGTCGCCTAGGATACCCACGCGTGCGTCGAGGAAGATATTGGAACAGAGTTGGAGTTGTTTTCTGAAATCGAGCATGGATCTGGTTGATTGACCTTGCTGGTCTTCAATGGATGAGTCCATGGCTCCTTATATGGATCTGTTGGTTGATCTTGCTGATCTTCAACGAGAGTCCATCATGTTAAGTGATTATATCGCCAAGTATTATGGGCTAGGAACTATCGAAACGGCTCCTGAGCGTTCTAGTTGCCAATGATGCCATAGATACTCTGATGAAGGAATGATGGGAAATTAAGAATCAATTGGATAAATTGGAAGATGGTGATCAATGATACTATGGTTTTATTAAAGGATTGTTTTAAACTGGTTGAATCTGGTTGAAAAAAGGCAATTTCATATTGGGTGTGTGAGTGGTGTGACTAGTTTTATTTTGCATGAACATCCGGCTAGGGGGCCTTGGAACTCTTTTCCTTGGTACCCGGGACAAAACCTAACCAAATTTTTAATTGGATCCCATCACTACAGTGGTTGGGCGGTTGGCTAACCCATGGGATTGGATGGGGTTAGGCTGGACTGATGGATCCGTAAATCGAGACTCAAACTTTTGTTTTTACGATAGTAAAAAAAAAAAAAAAAATCCCAGACAGAAACTGTTCTATGGATAGGAATCAACGGCTGTGCCTCTTGAATGGGGAAAAAAGCGTTGATCCCAATGATCCAAGTGCAAGTTTCTTCCTTGAACTGACAAGTATCTTATAGATGTAATCGGATCATCTCGATCAGAAATGATCTTGACTACGTTATAGTAAAAAGTTATCCTGGTGGAATCGCCCGTGCTTTCCGGTAGAGGAAGTTTTTTCGGGTTCGGTTTTGGAACAACCGACGGATTAGTCTCTTATCCGGATATCCGTGGGCGAGGCCCCTGTGGGACCCCTGTCCCGCGCGAGAAGCGCTACTTCCGCTGCCAGTACCCTGAATCCGTTGCTCGGTGGGAACAGGGATCTTACAGTTGGTATCAGAGCATTTGGTTAATAAAGATCAACTGAGAAGACAAATATGTCGAAAATTTATCAAGAAACACAAAAAGGTTATAATTGTGTGATATAACTCATACAATTTGATATTCAAACTGAAATTCATAATTTGGTAATTGGTTCTTCAGATGGAAGTACCGCAATTATATAGAAACCCTGACTTGCTTGAGGCCTAGACATGATAGTATTTACCTTATAATTCCAAGGGCCGTGACTACCCGTATATACCGAGAGTATACTGCAGCTCTTTACTGACAGTATATACGAGTAAATCTAAGACTTGGAATTATAAGCGTTAATGCTATCCAGATGATGATTTCGAATGTGATTGATATGATTTTTAATTCTGTTTGAGAATGAATGAATTGATTTGGATTCTGATTGAAAATACTGATTGAAAAATGTTGATTTTTAAAAATTAGTTGAAATATAATGAAACCACAATGAGGGGGAATGGGACGAGTCCTTGTGATGATATTCATAACTAGAATGATGATAATAGCAAATCACTATGAGATTAGTGGGTTGTGCTGTCAGATTGCTGCTATTAATACTTGACCGATAGATCAAGTTAAGGGATGTCAAATTGAGAACTTGCTTGATTGAAGTTTCCGTGGAGGAATGTTCCGAAGGAAATTTTTCGATCTAATGGACCATTATCATGTTAAATGAATTGTTATTTAATGATGAGTTCTATATAAGGGATATTTATCCCAGTGTTCTGTTGGGTTGACCAGAATATAAGCAACCCCAGAATAAAAATTGGATCTTAAGAAAAAGAGTTATCCTCTACCTTGCGAGATGAGGACATCTCGCACTTTTTAAGTGGGGTAGAATGTAAGATTCCTCCCCAGCCTTCGAGGTATACAGGAGTAAGAATCTCCCTTTCTGATCTTATAATTATTCCCTCTCCAAAATAAAAGAAAGTTTCTGTTTAAAAAAAAGGAAGACCCTTTCCCTAGAATACTCTCAGGAGTCCCACCTGTTTTAAGGATTTAGAACAATGAGTTTAGAAGTGAGAATCGGTGTTTTGGATACCAAGGTTTTGGTTTTCATTCGAGTACGGCCCAAAAGAAGTTCTTTATCTCTTGGGGAGTATAAGAAGTTATCCTCCAGATATTGTGACCTTATATCTGAATTCAATGAAAGAAGGTGACTTAGCCTACAAGTTTCTTTTATCTCCTCATCTCAAAATTCTTAATGCCTTTTATAGAAAAATGTGCCAAACCCAAATCATGGAAAGACGGTAAAACTTCAGTGGCAAGTTACCGTTGGCTTCTAGGTTACGCTAGCTCCTTCCTTTATATAAGTCGTAACTTTTACTCGCCGCTCACAGTAATCTTACTCCCATCAATCTCCTTTCTTTCTTAATCTCCTTCATGGCGGCCTGGCAACAGGAATTAGTTTTATCCCTGATGATTTCTCACCTTCAAGACGCAAGAGAGTCTGTGAAGAAAGACTTTATAGAACAGTATGAGCGCTCACTTTTTCCTCACCTAGGAACTTCTGTAGCGCAGACCAAATGGCGAACCTATCAAAACATAACTAGGGTAACACCCTGGGGTCAGCAACACTTTCGTAACAATGTCCGCTTGGCCATGGTTATTGAAGCTTTGGGTTTGGGTCCCCGATACTACTGCGTCATGAGATCAAGGCATCTTGGGTTTTCTGAGTGGGTCTTCTTACTGGCGTGTTTTCTTCCTCATGAGAAGATATGCCTTTATCCCGTTTTTGGCTTGCCTCTCAGAGGTCCTTTTGTTAGATCACCTCATACCACTGAGATAGGTGCGGCAATAACCAGCAGAATCATTCCCATAGATGAGTTACCCTATACTTGTGCAGCTTGTGAGGACTGCTTTTGTGACCATATGATGGACGGGCTTATAGAAGTGTAAAGAGTTCTTCTATCTTTACTGTATAAGTTTCGTGAATGAATAAAGTTTAAATCTTGTTCTTATTTTGAATCTTGCTCTCTTTAAGACTTTTCTTGGTGGTTAATCTTGATTAAAATTTTTCTCTAAATCTCATATTCGTGCATCTTGTAAAATTATCCCAGTTTGCGAGATGAGGACATCTCGCATTTTTTAAGTGGGGTAGAATGTAAGATTCCTCCCCCAACCCCTTTTTGATGTCTAGTATCTTCCCCTGTAATCAATCCCTCTTCAGAAATATAAAGGCCTTGTTCTAACTGTTTTAGCCTAGAGAGAGAAAAATATGCTAGAGAGAGAATATTCAGATTATGAATATTTTTGGATAGAAAATTAACTCATCTTATTAAAATAAGTTCCCCTGAAATAGAAATTTAAAAAGAATTTTCCAATGTGCAATTGGAATTAATTGGAAATAGGTATAAAGAACCTTAGCCTAAGGGTCTAGATTTTCATAAATCTTTAGACTATGGTCCAATTAAGGTTCCTATGGACCAATAGCATCAATCCATGTGTAGGGAGGAGATAAATCCAAATTGTAAAAAGGAAATACCCAAAAATGAGTAAATGCTCACATAAGATGAAGAGTTGAAAATGTACAAGGTTTATTAGTAAATAAACACATATGTAAGGAAGGGGAGTTCTTTAAAGGAGGTGCATATTTCACATAAGATGAAGAGTTGAAAATGTACAAGGTTTATTAGTAAATAAACACATATGTAAGGAAGGGGAGTTCTTTAAAGGAGGTGCATATTTCACATAAGATGAAGAGTTGAAAATGTACAAGGTTTATTAGTAAAAAAACTATGACACATATGTAAGGAAGAGGAGTTCTTTAAAGGAGGTGCATATTTCACATAAGATGAAGAGTTGAAAATGTACAAGGTTTATTAGTAAATAAACACATATGTAAGGAAGGGGAGTTCTTTAAAGGAGGTGCATATTTCACATAAGATGAAGAGTTGAAAATGTACAAGGTTTATTAGTAAAAAAAACTATGACACATATGTAAGGAAGAGGAGTTCTTTAAAGGAGGTGCATATTTCACATAAGATGAAGAGTTGAAAATGTACAAGGTTTATTAGTAAAAAACTATGAGCAATAAAATTTTGACACATATGTAAGGAAGGGGAATTCTTTAAAGGAGGTGCATATTTCACATGCTTGAATGAGTTTTAAACTCAAAAATAATGTGATATTTTTATCTCTCATCTCTCTTGAACCAAACCAAATTAAAATGGAACCAAACCGAATCAAAAAATAACCAAACTAGGTCCAAATCTAGTCCAAATTCAACCAAACTGACTTGGAAAATTCTAGAATCAGTTTGTTTGGTTAGGAGCTCAAATTTTCCTATAAATAGAAGCCTCCCCTTGTTGCAAAATATATAGTGTCTTATGCCTTGTTACTCTACTCCACCTAAGCCAAATTAGATAGTGTCTTATGCTTTGTTACTCTACTCCACCTAAGCCAAATTAGATAGAGACTTATGCTTTGTTACTCTACTCCACCTAAGCCAAATTAGATAGTGTCTTATGCTTTGTTACTCTACTCCACCTAAGCCAAATTAGATAGAGTCTTATGCCTTGTTACTCTACTCCACCTAAGCCAAATTAGATAGAGTCTTATGCTTGTTACTCTACTCCACCTAAGCCAAAATATAGAGTGTCTTATGCATTGTTACTCTACTCTACCTAAGCCAAGAGTTGTGAATTCTTTAATAATTCACTAGTTTTTGATACTTCTCTCTTTCTTCAATCCCCATTGGTGGCTCCATCAACATACTAAACCAATTGATTGGTTGGGGGCCTCTACCGTGAATAAAGAATCAAGCAAATTATAAGGTAAGTATATTGAATTTTGATCTTTCTATAATTTCTCAATGATTCTCTCTTCTCAACCCCTCTCAAGCTTGAGAAGTTTAATTGGTATGGTTTTTTAAATGCTATTGAAGTTAATTGGTGAATAGTAGTGAAGAGTTACATAATTTAATAAATGCTATAGAAGTTAATTTCCATTTATGTTTAAATTCTAATGGTTTTTATGTAATTTCTCTCTCTCACTCAAGAAATGGTCATACTCATGAACCATTCTCAATCCAAATGAAGCTTTTCATAAAGTCTTTCCTTAATCCAAGATTAAGCTATGCTTGAGGCCAAATTAATGGCTTTTTGCTATGCTTTTAGTTTATGCACATTGATGATTCAATCCATTATGGATTGATGACCCAATTAGAGACCATTCTAATTGTTTTCTTAATGATCCAATTAGAGACCATTATGGATTGATGATCCAATTAGAGACCATTCTAATTATTTCTTTAATAATGAGCTTTATCCCTTAGAAAAAAAATTGAGATTTATCAGTCATAGTAGTGGAGCTATGGCAAAATTTTTATAGAAATTACGCATAAAATAAATTCATTCAAGGTATAAAAAGAGGAATTCCTACCAGATTCTAGGAACTATCATCCTAGATTAATTAAAAGAATTTTATTATAATGGAGATGTGGATGTATACATGTAGATGTAGATGTATAGATGTAGATGTGGATGTGGAGGTGGATGGATGCATGTAGATGTAGATGTATAGATGTAGATGGGAATGGAGATGTGGATGTATGCATGTAGATGTAGGTGTATAGACGTAGATGTGGATGTGGAGGTGGATGGATGCATGTAGATGTAGATGTATAGATGTAGATGGGAATGGAGATATGGATGTATGCATGTAGATGTAGTTGTGAATGGAGATGTATATGTATACATGTAGATGTAGATGTATAGATGTAGATGTGGATGTGGATGGGGATGTATGCATGTAGATGTAGGTGTATAGACGTAGATGTGGATGTAGAGGTGGATGTATGCATGTAGATGTAGATGTATAGATGTGGATGTGAATGTGGAGTGGATGTATGCATGTAGATGTAGATGTATGGAGGTGAATGTGAATGTGGATGTGGATGTATGCCGAGATGTATGCATAGGGATGTAGATGTATGCATGTAGATGTGAATGTACGCATATAATTGTGGATGTATGGATGTGAATATACGATTGTGATGTGAGGGAATCTGAAGTGATGAGATGGAAATGATGTGATGGGATGAGTATACATATAAATGGAATATGGAATAAGTAATGTAGATTGAGGAGGGATAATGTGGAAAAATGAAAGTTAAAATAGAAATTGTATTGTAAACTGTTTGTAACTGCTGTTTGTAAATGCTGTCTGTAAATGATTGTTTTATGTCAAGAATGCTGGGGGGAGCATTTTGACCGTCTTGTGATTAAGGTCGTGATGAGAAAGTTGCAACTGCTGACGGGGAGTCAATGAAGGATGTCCCGCGTAGCAAGGTCGGCCGAGGTCTTGACCAGCCTCGGTGCGATTAAAATGGTGAGCTTCCGGTACGGTGGATGAGGGGCCAAGGAAGCGGCCTATGCGTGAAGCGCTAGGTTACCTGCGAAGGATCTTAGAGGGTGCTGACCATACGGTGCTCGGGCTCTGGGTCGCCTAGGATACCCACGCGTGCGTCGAGGAAGATATTGGAACAGAGTTGGAGTTGTTTTCTGAAATCGAGCATGGATCTGGTTGATTGACCTTGCTGGTCTTCAATGGATGAGTCCATGGCTCCTTATATGGATCTGTTGGTTGATCTTGCTGATCTTCAACGAGAGTCCATCATGTTAAGTGATTATATCGCCAAGTATTATGGGCTAGGAACTATCGAAACGGCTCCTGAGCGTTCTAGTTGCCAATGATGCCATAGATACTCTGATGAAGGAATGATGGGAAATTAAGAATCAATTGGATAAATTGGAAGATGGTGATCAATGATACTATGGTTTTATTAAAGGATTGTTTTAAACTGGTTGAATCTGGTTGAAAAAAGGCAATTTCATATTGGGTGTGTGAGTGGTGTGACTAGTTTTATTTTGCATGAACATCCGGCTAGGGGGCCTTGGAACTCTTTTCCTTGGTACCCGAGACAAAACCTAACCAAATTTTTAATTGGATCCCATCACTACAGTGGTTGGGCGGTTGGCTAACCCATGGGATTGGATGGGGTTAGGCTGGACTGATGGATCCGTAAATCGAGACTCAAACTTTTGTTTTTACGATAGTAAAAAAAAAAAAAAATCCCGGACAGAAACTGTTCTATGGATAGGAATCAACGGCTGTGCCTCTTGAATGGGGAAAAAAGCGTTGATCCCAATGATCCAAGTGCAAGTTTCTTCCTTGAACTGACAAGTATCTTATAGATGTAATCGGATCATCTCGATCAGAAATGATCTTGACTACGTTAGAGTAAAAAGTTATCCTGGTGGAATCGCCCGTGCTTTCCGGTAGAGGAAGTTTTTCCGGGTTTGGTTTTGGAACAACCGACGGATTAGTCTCTTATCCGGATATCCGTGGGCGAGGCCCCGAACGAGTGTGGGACCCCTGTCCCGCGCGAGAAGCGCTACTTCCGCTGCCAGTACCCTGAATCCGTTGCTCGGTGGGAACAGCCCCTTTTTGATGTCTAGTATATTCCCCTGTAATCAATTCCTTTTCTAAAATATAAGAGATCTTGTTTGTGGCTGTTTTAACCCAGAGAGAGAAAATATTCTAGAGAGAGAATATTCAGATTTTGAATATTTTTGGATAGAAAAATATCTCTTATAATTCAGATGAGTTCCCCTGAAACATAAATTTAAAAAGAATTTTCCAATGTGCAATTGGAATTAATTGGAAATAGGTATAAAGAACCTTAGCCTAAGGATCTAGATTTTCATAAATCTTTAGACTATGGTCCAATTAAGGTTTCTATGGGCCAATAGAATCAATCCATGTGTAGGGAGGAGATAAATCCAAATTGTAAAAAAGAAATACCCAAAAATGAGTAAATGCTCACATGAGGTGAAGAGTTGAAAATGTACAAAGGTTTATTAGTAAAAAACTATGAGCAATATTAAAAATATGAGATATTTTGGATATAATGATTTTATTATGACACATATGTAAGGAAGAGGAGTTCTTTAAAGGAAGTGCATATTTCCCTTAAATGATTTTATTATGACACATATGTAAGGAAGGGGAGTCCCTTAAATGCTCACATAAGATGAAGAGTTGAAAATGTACAAGGTTTATTAGTAAAAAACTATGAGCAATATTAAAATGATTCCATTATGACACCTATGTAAGGAAGGGGGAATTCTTTAAAGAAGGTGCATATTTCACATAAGATGAAGAGTTAAAAATGTACAAGGTTTATTAGTAAAAAACTATGAACAATATTAAAATGATTCCATTATGACACATATGTAAGGAAGGGGAGTTCTTTAAAGGAGGTGCATATTTCCCTTAAATGATTTTATTATGACACATATGTAAGGAAGGGGAGTCCCTTAAATGCTCACATAAGATGAAGAGTTGAAAATGTACAAGGTTTATTAGTAAAAAAACTATGAACAATATTAAAATGACTCCATTATGACACATATGTAAGGAAGGGGAATTCTTTAAAGGAGATGCATATTTCACATGCTTGAATGAGTTTTAAACTCATAAAAAATTGAGATATTTTATCTCTCCTCTCTCCTCATTCAAGTCTAGTTCCAAAAAGTTAGCTTAATTGACCTAAAAATAGTCAAAAAGTGACCAAAATGACTTGGAAAATTCTAGAATCAGTTTGTTTGGTTAGGAGCTCAAATTTTCCTATAAATAGAAGTCTCCCCTTGTTGAAAAAAAGATAGTCTCTTATGCTTTGTTACTCTACTCCACCTCAGCCAAATTAGATAGAGTCTTATGCTTTGTTACTCTACTCCACCTAAGCCAAATTAGATAGAGTCTTATGCCTTGTTACTCTACTCCTCCTAAGCCAAAATATATAGTGTCTTATGCTTGTTACTCTACTCCACCTAAGCCAAAACATATAGTGTCTTATGCTTTATTACTCTACTCCATCTAAGCCAAAATATAGAGTGTCTTAGGCATTGTTACTCTACTCTACCTAAGCCAAGAACTGTGAATTCTTTAATAATTCACTAGTTTTTGATACTTCTCTCTTTCTTCAATCCCCATTGGTGGCTCCATCAACATACTAAACCAATTGATTGGTTGGGGGCCTCTACCGTGAATAAAGAATCAAGCAAATCATAAGGTAAGTATATTGAATTTTGATCTTTTCTATAATTTCTCAATGATTCTCTCTTCTCAACCCCTCTCAAGCTTGAGAAGTTTAATTGGTATGGTTTTTTAAATGCTATTGAAGTTAATTGGTGAATAGTAGTGAAGAGTTACATAATTTAATAAATGCTATAGAAGTTAATTTCCACTTATATTTAAATTCTAATGGTTTTTATAATTTCTCTCTCTCACTCAAGAAATGGTCATACTCATGACCCATTCTCAATCCAAATGAAGCTTTTCATAAAGCTTTTCCTTAATCCAAGATTAAGCTATGCTTGAGGCCAAATTAATGGCTTTTGCTATGCTTTTAGTTTATGCACATTGATGATTCAATCCATTATGGATTGATGACCCAATTAGAGACCATTCTAATTGTTTTCTTAATGATCCAATTAGAGACCATTATGGATTGATGATCCAATTAGAGACCATTCTAATTGTTTTCTTAATGATCCAATTAGAGACCATTATGGATTGATGATCCAATTAGAGACCATTCTAATTGTTTTCTTAATGAACCAATTAGAGACCATTATGGATTGATGATCCAATTAGAGACCATTCTAATTATTTCTTTAATAATGAGCTTTATCCCTTAGAAAAAAAATTGAGATTTATCAGTCATAGTAGCGGAGCTATGGCAAAATTTTTATAGAAATTACGCATAAAATAAATTCATTCAAAGCATAAAAAGAGGACTTCCTACCATATTCTAGGAACTATCATCCTAGATTAATTAAAAGAATTTTATTATGCATGGAGATGTGGATGTTTGCATGTAGATGTAGATGTATAGATGTAGATGTGGATGTGGAGGTGGATGGATGCATGTAGATGTAGATGTATAGATGTAGATGTGAATGGAGATGTGGATGTATGCATGTAGATGTAGATGTATAGATGTGGATGTGGATGTATACATGTAGATGTAGATGTATAGATGTAGATGTGGATGTGGAGGTAGATGGATGCATGTAGATGTAGATGTATAGATGTAGATGGGAATGGAGATATGGATGTATGCATGTAGATGTAGATGTGGATGTGGAGGTGGATGGATGCATGTAGATGTAGATGTATAGGTGTAGATGTGAATGGAGATGTGGATGTATGCATGTAGATGTAGATGTATGGAGGTGAATGTGAATGTGGATGTGGATGTATGCATAGAGATGTAGATGTATGCATGTAGATGTGAATGTACGCATATAGATGTGGATGTATGGATGTGAATATACGATATGCGATGTGAGGGAATCTGAAGTGATGAGATAGAAATGATGTGATGGGATGAGTATACATATAAATGGAATATGGAATAAGTAATGTAGATTGATGAAGGATAATGTGGAAAAATGAAAGTTAAAATAGAAATTGTGTTGTAAACTGTTTGTAAATACTGTTTGTAAATGCTGTTTGTAAATGATTGTTTTATGTCAAGAATGCTGGGGGGAGCATTTTGACCGTCTTGTGATTAAAGTCGTGATGGTAAAGTTGCAACTGCTGACGGGGAGTCAATGAAGGACGTCTCGCGTAGCAAGGTCGGCCGAGGTCTTGACCAGCCTCGGTGCGATTAAAATGGTGAGCTTCCGGTACGGTGGATGAGGGGCCAAGGAAGCGGCCTATGCGTGAAGCGCTAGGTTACCTGCGAAGGATCCTAGAGGGTGCTGACCATACGGTGCTCGGGCTCTCGGTTGCCTAGGATACCCACGCGTGCGTCGAGGAAGATATTGGAATAGAGTTGGAGTTGTTTTCTGAAATCGAGCATGGATCTGGTTGATTGACCTTGCTGGTCTTCAATGGATGAGTCCATGGCTCCTTATATGGATCTGTTGGTTGATCTTGCTGATCTTCAACGAGAGTCCATCTTGTTAAGTGATTATATTGCCAAGTATTATGGGCTAGGAACTATCGAAACGGCTCCTGAGCGTTCTAGTTGCCAATGATGCCATAGATACTCTGATGAAGGAATGATCGGAAATTAAGAATCAATTGGATAAATTGGAAGATGGTGATCAATGATACTATGGTTTTATTAAAGGATTGTTTTAAACTGGTTGAATCTGGTTGGAAAAAGGCAATTTCATATTGGGTGTGTGAGTGGTGTGACTAGTTTTATTTTACATGAACATCCGGCTAGGGGGCCTTGGAACTCTTTTCCTTGGTACCCGGGACAAAACCTAACCAAATTTTTAATTGGATCCCATCACTACAGTGGTTGGGCGGTTGGCTAACCCATGGGATTGGATGGGGTTAGGCTGGACTGATGGATCCGTAAATCGAGACTCAAACTTTTATTTTTACGATAGAAAAAAAATAATAAATCCCGGACAGAAACTGTTCTATGGATAGGAATCAACGGCTGTGTCTCTTGAATGGGGAAAAAAGCGTTGATCCCAATGATCCAAGTGCAAGTTTCTTCCTTGAACTGACTAAGTATCTTATAGATGTAATCGGATCATCTCGATCAGAAATGATCTTGACTACGTTAGAGTAAAAAGTTATCCTGGTGGAATCGCCCGTGCTTTCCGGTAAAGGAAGTTTTTCCGGGTTCGGTTTTGGAACAACCGACGAATTAGTCTCTTATCCGGATATCCGTGGGCGAGGCCCCGAGTGTGGGACCCCTGTCCCGCGCGAGAAGCGCTACTTCCGCTGCCAGTACCCCGAATCCGTTGCTCGGTGGGAACAGGGATCTACAGTTGGTATTAGAGCATTTGGTTAATAAAGATCGACTGAGAAGATAAATATATCAAAAATTTATCAAGAAACACAAAAAGGTTATAATTGTGTGAGATAATTCATACAATTTGATATTCAAACTGAAATTCGTAATTTGGTAGTTGGGTCTTCAGATGGAAGTACCGCAATTATATAGAATCCTTGACTTGCTTGAGGCCTAGACATGATAGTAGTTACCTTATAATCCCAAGGGCCGTGACTACCCGTATATACCGAGAGTATACTGCAGCTCTTTACTGACAGTATATACGAGTAAATCTAAGACTTGAAATTATAAGCGTTAATGCTATCTAGATGATGAATTCGAATGTGATTGATATGATTTATAATTCTGTTTGAGAATTGATGAATTGATTTGGATTCTGATTGAAAATGCTGATTGAAAATTCTGATTGAAAAATGATGACTTTTAAAAATTAGTTGAAATATAAGGAAACCACAATGAGGAGGAATGGGACGAGTCCCTGTGATGATATTCATAACTAGAATGATGATAACGAATTCAGCAAATCACTATGAGATTAGTGGGTTGTGCTGTCAGATTGCTACTGTTAATACTTGACCGGTAGATCAAGTTAAGGGATGTCAAATTGAGAACTTGCTTGACTAAAATTTCCGTGTGGAGGAATGTTCCGAAGGAAACTTTTCGGTCTAATGGACCATTATCATGTTAAAGATATGAATGATATAATCTGAATGAATTGTTATTTAATGATGAGTTCTATATAAGGGATATTTATCCCAGTGTTCTGTTGGGTTGACCAGAATATAAGCAACCCCAGAATAAAAATTGGATCTTAAGAATAAGAGCTGTCCTCTACCTTGCGAGATGAGGACATCTCGCACTTTTTAAGTGGGGTAGGATGTAAGATTCCTCCCCAGCCTTCGAGGTATATAGGAGTAAGAATCTCCCTTTCGGATCTTATAATTATTCCCTCTCTAAAGTAAAAGAAAGTTTCTGTTTAAAAAAGGAATACCCTTTTCCTAAAATACTTCTCAGGAGTCACGCCTATTTTAAGGATTTAGAACAATGAGTTTAGAAGTGAGAATCGGTGTTTTGGATACCAAGGTTTTGGTTTTCATTCGAGCATGGCCCAAAATAAGTTCTTTATCTCTTGGGGAGTATAAGAAGTTATCCCCCAGATATTGTGATCCTTATATCTGAATTCAATGAAAGTAGGTGACTTAGCCTACAAGTTTCTTTTATCTCCTCATCTCAAAATTCTTAATGCCTTTTATAGAAAAATGTGTCAAACACAAATCATGGAAAGACGGTAAAACTTCAGTGGTAAGTTACCGTTGGCTTCTAGGTTATGCTAGCTCCTTCCTTTATATAAGTCGTAACTTTTACTTGTCACTCACAGTAATCTTACTCCCATCAATCTCCTTTCTTTCTTAATCTCCTTCATGGCTTGGCAACAGGAATTAGTTTTATCCCTGATGATTTCTCACCTTCAAGACACAAGAGAGTCTGTGAAGAAAGACTTTATAGAACAGTATGAGCGCTCACTTTTTCCTCACCTAGGAACTTCTGTAGCGCAGACCAAATGGTGGACCTATCAAAACATAACTAGGGTAACACCCTGGGGTCAGCAACACTTTCGTAACAATGTCCGCTTGGCCATGGTTATTGAAGCTTTGGGTTTGGGTCCCCGATACTACTGTGTCATGAGATCAAGGCATCTTGGGTTTTCTGAGCGGGTCTTCTTACTGGCGTGTTTTCTTCCTCATGAGAAGATATGCCTTTACCCCGTTTTTGGCTTGCCTCTCAGAGGTCCTTTTGTTAGATCACCTCATACCACTGAGATAGGTGCGGCAATAACCAGCAGAATCATTCCCATAGATGAGTTACCCTATACTTGTGCAGCTTGTGAGGACTGCTTTTGTGACCATATGATGGACGGGCTTATGGAAGTGTAAAGAGTTCTTCTATCTTTACTGTATAAGTTCCGTGAATGAATAAATCTTGTTCTTATTTTGAATCTTGCTCTCTTTAAGACTTTTCTTGGTGGTTAATCGTGATTCAAATTTTTCTCTAAGTCTCATATTCGTGCATCTTGCAAAATTATTCTAGTTGCGAGATGAGGACATCTCGCATTTTTTAAGTGGGGTAGAATGTAAGATTCCTCCCCCAACCCCTTTTTGATGTCTAGTATATTCCCCTGTAATCAATTCCTTTTCTAAAATATAAGAGATCTTGTTTGTGGCTGTTTTAACCCAGAGAGAGAAAATATTCTAGAGAGAGAATATTCAGATTTTGAATATTTTTGGATAGAAAAATATCTCTTATAATTCAGATGAGTTCCCCTGAAACAGAAATTTAAAAAGAATTTTCCAATGTGCAATTGAAATTAATTGGAAATAGGTATAAAGAACCTTAGCCTAAGGATCTAGATTTTCATAAATCTTTAGACTATGGTCCAATTAAGGTTTCTATGGGCCAATAGAATCAATCCATGTGTAGGGAGGAGATAAATCCAAATTGTAAAAAAGAAATACCCAAAAATGAGTAAATGCTCACATGAGGTGAAGAGTTGAAAATGTACAAAGGTTTATTAGTAAAAAACTATGAGCAATATTAAAAATATGAGATATTTTGGGTATAATGATTTTATTATGACACATATGTAAGGAAGAGGAGTTCTTTAAAGGAGGTGCATATTTCCCTTAAATGATTTTATTATGACACATATGTAAGGAAGGGGAGTCCCTTAAATGCTCACATAAGATGAAGAGTTGAAAATGTACAAGGTTTATTAGTAAAAAACTATGAGCAATATTAAAATGATTCCATTATGACACCTATGTAAGGAAGGGAAAATTCTTTAAAGAAGGTGCATATTTCACATAAGATGAAGAGTTGAAAATGTACAAGGTTTATTAGTAAAAAACTATGAACAATATTAAAATGATTCCATTATGACACATATGTAAGGAAGGGGAGTTCTTTAAAGGAGGTGCATATTTCCCTTAAATGATTTTATTATGACACATATGTAAGGAAGGGGAGTCCCTTAAATGCTCACATAAGATGAAGAGTTGAAAATGTACAAGGTTTATTAGTAAAAAAACTATGAACAATATTAAAATGACTCCATTATGACACATATGTAAGGAAGGGGAATTCTTTAAAGGAGGTGCATATTTCACATGCTTGAATGAGTTTTAAACTCATAAAAAATTGAGATATTTTATCTCTCCTCTCTCCTCATTCAAGTCTAGTTCCAAAAAGTTAGCTTAATTGACCTAAAAATAGTCAAAAAGTGACCAAAATGACTTGGAAAATTCTAGAATCAGTTTGTTTGGTTAGGAGCTCAAATTTTCCTATAAATAGAAGTCTCCCCTTGTTGAAAAAAAGATAGTCTCTTATGCTTTGTTACTCTACTCCACCTAAGCCAAATTAGATAGAGTCTTATGCTTTGTTACTCTACTCCACCTAAGCCAAATTAGATAGAGTCTTATGCCTTGTTACTCTACTCCTCCTAAGCCAAAATATATAGTGTCTTATGCTTGTTACTCTACTCCACCTAAGCCAAAACATATAGTGTCTTATGCTTTATTACTCTACTCCATCTAAGCCAAAATATAGAGTGTCTTAGGCATTATTACTCTACTCTACCTAAGCCAAGAACTGTGAATTCTTTAATAATTCACTAGTTTTTGATACTTCTCTCTTTCTTCAATCCCCATTGGTGGCTCCATCAACATACTAAACCAATTGATTGGTTGGGGTCCTCTACCGTGAATAAAGAATCAAGCAAATCATAAGGTAAGTATATTGAATTTTGATCTTTTCTATAATTTCTCAATGATTCTCTCTTCTCAACCCCTCTCAAGCTTGAGAAGTTTAATTGGTATGGTTTTTTAAATGCTATTGAAGTTAATTGGTGAATAGTAGTGAAGAGTTACATAATTTAATAAATGCTATAGAAGTTAATTTCCACTTATATTTAAATTCTAATGGTTTTTATAATTTCTCTCTCTCACTCAAGAAATGGTCATACTCATGACCCATTCTCAATCCAAATGAAGCTTTTCATAAAGCTTTTCCTTAATCCAAGATTAAGCTATGCTTGAGGCCAAATTAATGGCTTTTGCTATGCTTTTAGTTTATGCACATTGATGATTCAATCCATTATGGATTGATGACCCAATTAGAGACCATTCTAATTATTTTCTTAATGATCCAATTAGAGACCATTATGGATTGATGATCCAATTAGAGACCATTCTAATTGTTTTCTTAATGATCCAATTAGAGACCATTATGGATTGATGATCCAATTAGAGACCATTCTAATTGTTTTCTTAATGAACCAATTAGAGACCATTATGGATTGATGATCCAATTAGAGACCATTCTAATTATTTCTTTAATAATGAGCTTTATCCCTTAGAAAAAAAATTGAGATTTATCAGTCATAGTAGCGGAGCTATGGCAAAATTTTTATAGAAATTACGCATAAAATAAATTCATTCAAAGCATAAAAAGAGGACTTCCTACCATATTCTAGGAACTATCATCCTAGATTAATTAAAAGAATTTTATTATGCATGGAGATGTGGATGTTTGCATGTAGATGTAGATGTATAGATGTAGATGTGGATGTGGAGGTGGATGGATGCATGTAGATGTAGATGTATAGATGTAGATGTGAATGGAGATGTGGATGTATGCATGTAGATGTAGATGTATAGATGTGGATGTGGATGTATACATGTAGATGTAGATGTATAGATACGGATGTGGATGTGGAGGTGGATGTATACATGTAGATGTAGATGTATAGATGTAGATGTGGATGTGGAGGTAGATGGATGCATGTAGATGTAGATGTATAGATGTAGATGGGAATGGAGATATGGATGTATGCATGTAGATGTAGATGTGGATGTGGAGGTGGATGGATGCATGTAGATGTAGATGTATAGGTGTAGATGTGAATGGAGATGTGGATGTATGCATGTAGATGTAGATGTATGGAGGTGAATGTGAATGTGGATGTGGATGTATGCATAGAGATGTAGATGTATGCATGTAGATGTGAATGTACGCATATAGATGTGGATGTATGGATGTGAATATACGATATGCGATGTGAGGGAATCTGAAGTGATGAGATAGAAATGATGTGATGGGATGAGTATACATATAAATGGAATATGGAATAAGTAATGTAGATTGATGAAGGATAATGTGGAAAAATGAAAGTTAAAATAGAAATTGTGTTGTAAACTGTTTGTAAATACTGTTTGTAAATGCTGTTTGTAAATGATTGTTTTATGTCAAGAATGCTGGGGGGAGCATTTTGACCGTCTTGTGATTAAAGTCGTGATGGTAAAGTTGCAACTGCTGACGGGGAGTCAATGAAGGACGTCTCGCGTAGCAAGGTTGGCCGAGGTCTTGACCAGCCTCGGTGCGATTAAAATGGTGAGCTTCCGGTACGGTGGATGAGGGGCCAAGGAAGCGGCCTATGCGTGAAGCGCTAGGTTACCTGCGAAGGATCCTAGAGGGTGCTGACCATACGGTGCTCGGGCTCTGGGTTGCCTAGGATACCCACGCGTGCGTCGAGGAAGATATTGGAATAGAGTTGGAGTTGTTTTCTGAAATCGAGCATGGATCTGGTTGATTGACCTTGCTGGTCTTCAATGGATGAGTCCATGGCTCCTTATATGGATCTGTTGGTTGATCTTGCTGATCTTCAACGAGAGTCCATCTTGTTAAGTGATTATATTGCCAAGTATTATGGGCTAGGAACTATCGAAACGGCTCCTGAGCGTTCTAGTTGCCAATGATGCCATAGATACTCTGATGAAGGAATGATCGGAAATTAAGAATCAATTGGATAAATTGGAAGATGGTGATCAATGATACTATGGTTTTATTAAAGGATTGTTTTAAACTGGTTGAATCTGGTTGGAAAAAGGCAATTTCATATTGGGTGTGTGAGTGGTGTGACTAGTTTTATTTTGCATGAACATCCGGCTAGGGGGCCTTGGAACTCTTTTCCTTGGTACCCGGGACAAAACCTAACCAAATTTTTAATTGGATCCCATCACTACAGTGGTTGGGCGGTTGGCTAACCCATGGGATTGGATGGGGTTAGGCTGGACTGATGGATCCGTAAATCGAGACTCAGACTTTTATTTTTACGATAGAAAAAAAATAATAAATCCCGGACAGAAACTGTTCTATGGATAGGAATCAACGGCTGTGCCTCTTGAATGGGGAAAAAAGCGTTGATCCCAATGATCCAAGTGCAAGTTTCTTCCTTGAACTGACTAAGTATCTTATAGATGTAACCGGATCATCTCGATCAGAAATGATCTTGACTACGTTAGAGTAAAAAGTTATCCTGGTGGAATCGCCCGTGCTTTCCGGTAAAGGAAGTTTTTCCGGGTTCGGTTTTGGAACAACCGACGGATTAGTCTCTTATCTGGATATCCGTGGGCGAGGCCCCGAGTGTGGGACCCCTGTCCCGCGCGAGAAGCGCTACTTCCGCTGCCAGTACCCCGAATCCGTTGCTCGGTGGGAACAGGGATCTTACAGTCCCGCCGAGCAACGGATTCAGGGTACTGGCAGCAGAAGTAGCGCTTCTCGCGCGGGACAGGGGTCCCACACTCGGGGCCTCGCCCACGGATATCCGAATAAGAGACTAATCCGTCGGTTGTTCCAAAACCGAACCCGGAAAAACTTCCTCTACCGGAAAGCACGGGCGATTCCACCAGGATAACTTTTTACTCTAACGTAGTCAAGATCATTTCTGATCGAGATGATTCGATTACATCCATAAGATACTTAGTCAGTTCAAGGAAGAAACTTGCACTTGGATCATTGGGATCAACGCTTTTTTCCCCATTCAAGAGGCACAGCCGTTGATTCCTATCCATAGAACAGTTTCTGTCCAGGATTTATTTATTTTTTTTCTATCGTAAAAACAAAAGTTTGAGTCTCGATTTACGGATCCATCAGTCCAGCCTAACCCCATCCAATCCCATGGGTTAGCCAACCGCCCAACCACTGTAGTGATGGGATCCAATTAAAAATTTGGTTAGGTTTTGTCCCGGGTACCAAGGAAAAGAGTTCCAAGGCCCCCTAGCCGGATGTTCATGCAAAATAAAACTAGTCACACCACTCACACACCCAATATGAAATTGCCTTTTTCCAACCAGATTCAACCAGTTTAAAACAATCCTTTAATAAAACCATAGTATCATTGATCACCATCTTCCAATTTATCCAATTGATTCTTAATTTCCGATCATTCCTTCATCAGAGTATCTATGGCATCATTGGCAACTAGAACGCTCAGGAGCCGTTTCGATAGTTCCTAGCCCATAATACTTGGCAATATAATCACTTAACAAGATGGACTCTCGTTGAAGATCAGCAAGATCAACCAACAGATCCATATAAGGAGCCATGGACTCATCCATTGAAGACCAGCAAGGTCAATCAACCAGATCCATGCTCGATTTCAGAAAACAACTCCAACTCTATTCCAATATCTTCCTCGACGCACGCGTGGGTATCCTAGGCAACCCAGAGCCCGAGCACCGTATGGTCAGCACCCTCTAGGATCCTTCGCAGGTAACCTAGCGCTTCACGCATAGGCCGCTTCCTTGGCCTCTCATCCACCGTACCGGAAGCTCACCATTTTAATCGCACCGAGGCTGGTCAAGACCTCGGCCGACCTTGCTACGCGAGACGTCCTTCATTGACTCCCCGTCAGCAGTTGCAACTTTACCATCACGACTTTAATCACAAGACGATCAAAATACTCCCCCCAGCATTCTTGACATAAAACAATCATTTACAAACAGCATTTACAAACAGTTTACAACACAATTTCTATTTTAACTTTCATTTTTCCACATTATCCTTCATCAATCTACATTACTTATTCCATATTCCATTTATATGTATACTCATCCCATCACATCATTCCTATCTCATCACTTCAGATTCCCTCACATCGCATATCGTATATTCACATCCATACATCCACATCTATATGCGTACATTTACATCTACATGCATACATCTACATCTCTATGCATACATCCACATCCACATTCACATTCACCTCCATACATCTACATCTACATGCATACATCCACATCTCCATTCACATCTACATCTATACATCTACATCTACATGCATCCATCCACCTCCACATCCACATCTACATCTATACATCTACATCTACATGCATACATCCATATCTCCATTCCCATCTACATCTATACATCTACATCTACATGCATTCATCTACCTCCACATCCACATCTACATCTATACATCTACATCTACATGTATACATCCACCTCCACATCCACATCCGTATCTATACATCTACATCTACATGTATACATCCACATCCACATCTATACATCTACATCTACATGCATACATCCACATCTCCATTCACATCTACATCTATACATCTACATCTACATGCATCCATCCACCTCCACATCCACATCTACATCTATACATCTACATCTACATGCAAACATCCACATCTCCATGCATAATAAAATTCTTTTAATTAATCTAGGATGATAGTTCCTAGAATATGGTAGGAAGTCCTCTTTTTATGCTTTGAATGAATTTATTTTATGCGTAATTTCTATAAAAATTTTGCCATAGCTCCGCTACTATGATTGATAAATCTCAATTTTTTTCTAAGGGATAAAGCTCATTATTAAAGAAATAATTAGAATGGTCTCTAATTGGATCATTAATCCATAATGGTCTCTAATTGGATCATTAAGAAAACAATTAGAATGGTCTCTAATTGGATCATCAATCCATAATGGTCTCTAATTGGATCATTAAGAAAACAATTAGAATGGTCTCTAATTGGATCATCAATCCATAATGGATTGAATCATCAATGTGCATAAACTAAAAGCATAGCAAAAAGCCATTAATTTGGCCTCAAGCATAGCTTAATCTTGGATTAAGGAAAAGCTTTATGAAAAGCTTCATTTGGATTGAGAATGGGTCATGAGTATGACCATTTCTTGAGTGAGAGAGAGAAATTATAAAAACCATTAGAATTTAAATATAAGTGGAAATTAACTTCTATAGCATTTATTAAATTATGTAACTCTTCACTACTATTCACCAATTAACTTCAATAGCATTTAAAAAACCATACCAATTAAACTTCTCAAGCTTGAGAGGGGTTGAGAAGAGAGAATCATTGAGAAATCATAGAAAAGATCAAAATTCAATATACTTACCTTATGATTTGCTTGATTCTTTATTCACGGTAGAGGCTCCCAACCAATCAATTGGTTTAGTATGTTGATGGAGCCACCAATGGGGATTGAAAAAAGAGAGAAGTATCAAAAACTAGTGAATTATTAAAGAATTCACAGGTCTTGGCTTAGGTAGAGTAGAGTAACAAGGCATAAGACACTCTATATTTTGGCTTAGATGGAGTAGAGTAATAAAGCATAAGACACTATATGTTTTGGCTTAGGTGGAGTAGAGTAACAAGCATAAGACACTATATATTTTGGCTTAGGAGGAGTAGAGTAACAAGGCATAAGACTCTATCTAATTTGGCTTAGGTGGAGTAGAGTAACAAAGCATAAGACTCTATCTAATTTGGCTTAGGTGGAGTAGAGTAACAAAGCATAAGAGACTATCTTTTTTTCAACAAGGGGAGACTTCTATGTATAGGAAAATTTGAGCTCCTAACCAAACAAACTGATTCTAGAATTTTCCAAGTCATTTTGGTCACTTTTTGACTATTTTTAGGTCAATTAAGCTAACTTTTTGGAACTAGACTTGAATGAGGAGAGAGGAGAGATAAAATATCTCAATTTTTTATGAGTTTAAAACTCATTCAAGCATGTGAAATATGCACCTCCTTTAAAGAATTCCCTTCCTTACATATGTGTCATAATGGAGTCATTTTAATAATGTTCATAGTTTTTTACTAATAAACCTTGTACATTTTCAACTCTTCATCTTATGTGAGCATTTAAGGGACTCCCCTTCCTTACATATGTGTCATAATAAAATCATTTAAGGGAAATATGCACCTCCTTTAAAGAACTCCCCTTCCTTACATATGTGTCATAATGGAATCATTTTAATATTGTTCATAGTTTTTTACTAATAAACCTTGTACATTTTCAACTCTTCATCTTATGTGAAATATGCACCTTCTTTAAAGAATTCCCCCTTCCTTACATAGGTGTCATAATGGAATCATTTTAATATTGCTCATAGTTTTTTACTAATAAACCTTGTACATTTTCAACTCTTCATCTTATGTGAGCATTTAAGGGACTCCCCTTCCTTACATATGTGTCATAATAAAATCATTTAAGGGAAATATGCACCTCCTTTAAAGAACTCCTCTTCCTTACATATGTGTCATAATAAAATCATTATACCCAAAATATCTCATATTTTTAATATTGCTCATAGTTTTTTACTAATAAACCTTTGTACATTTTCAACTCTTCACCTCATGTGAGCATTTACTCATTTTTGGGTATTTCTTTTTTACAATTTGGATTTATCTCCTCCCTACACATGGATTGATTCTATTGGCCCATAAAAACCTTAATTGGACCATAGTCTAAAGATTTATGAAAATCTAGATCCTTAGGCTAAGGTTCTTTATACCTATTTCCAATTAATTCCAATTGCACATTGGAAAATTCTTTTTAAATTTCTGTTTCAGGGGAACTCATCTGAATTATAAGAGATATTTTTCTATCCAAAAATATTCAAAATCTGAATATTCTCTCTCTAGAATATTTTCTCTCTCTGGGTTAAAACAGCCACAAACAAGATCTCTTATATTTTAGAAAAGGAATTGATTACAGGGGAATATACTAGACATCAAAAAGGGGTTGGGGGAGGAATCTTACATTCTACCCCACTTAAAAAATGCGAGATGTCCTCATCTCGCAACTAGAA
Organism: Cibotium barometz; assembly: GCF_041138505.1. Lineage (NCBI taxonomy): Eukaryota > Viridiplantae > Streptophyta > Polypodiopsida > Cyatheales > Cibotiaceae > Cibotium > Cibotium barometz. Next base: position 63,470,080 of record NC_141051.1, read on the forward strand.
TAATTTTGCAAGATGTACGAATATGAGACTTAGAGAAAAATTTGAATCACGATTAACCACCAAGAAAAGTCTTAAAGAGAGCAAGATTCAAAATAAGAACAAGATTTATTCATTCACGGAACTTATACAGTAAAGATAGAAGAACTCTTTACACTTCCATAAGCCCGTCCATCATATGGTCACAAAAGCAGTCCTCACAAGCTGCACAAGTATAGGGTAACTCATCTATGGGAATGATTCTGCTGGTTATTGCCGCACCTATCTCAGTGGTATGAGGTGATCTAACAAAAGGACCTCTGAGAGGCAAGCCAAAAACGGGGTAAAGGCATATCTTCTCATGAGGAAGAAAACACGCCAGTAAGAAGACCCGCTCAGAAAACCCAAGATGCCTTGATCTCATGACACAGTAGTATCGGGGACCCAAACCCAAAGCTTCAATAACCATGGCCAAGCGGACATTGTTACGAAAGTGTTGCTGATCCCAGGGTGTTACCCTAGTTATGTTTTGATAGGTCCACCATTTGGTCTGCGCTACAGAAGTTCCTAGGTGAGGAAAAAGTGAGCGCTCATACTGTTCTATAAAGTCTTTTTTTTCACAGACTCTCTTGTGTCTTGAAGGTGAGAAATCATCAGGGATAAAACTAATTCCTGTTGCCAAGCCATGAAGGAGATTAAGAAAGAAAGGAGATTGATGGGAGTAAGATTACTGTGAGTGACAAGTAAAAGTTACGACTTATATAAAGGAAGGAGCTAGCGTAACCTAGAAGCCAACGGTAACTTACCACTGAAGTTTTACCGTCTTTCCATGATTTGTGTTTGACACATTTTTCTATAAAAGGCATTAAGAATTTTGAGATGAGGAGATAAAAGAAACTTGTAGGCTAAGTCACCTACTTTCATTGAATTCAGATATAAGGATCACAATATCTGGGGGATAACTTCTTATACTCCCCAAGAGATAAAGAACTTATTTTGGGCCATGCTCGAATGAAAACCAAAACCTTGGTATCCAAAACACCGATTCTCACTTCTAAACTCATTGTTCTAAATCCTTAAAATAGGCGTGACTCCTGAGAAGTATTTTAGGAAAAGGGTATTCCTTTTTTAAACAGAAACTTTCTTTTATTTTAGAGAGGGAATAATTATAAGATCCGAAAGGGAGATTCTTACTCCTATATACCTCGAAGGCTGGGGAGGAATCTTACATCCTACCCCACTTAAAAAGTGCGAGATGTCCTCATCTCGCAAGGTAGAGGACAGCTCTTATTCTTAAGATCCAATTTTTATTCTGGGGTTGCTTATATTCTGGTCAACCCAACAGAACACTGGGATAAATATCCCTTATATAGAACTCATCATTAAATAACAATTCATTCAGATCATATCGTTCATAACTTTAACACGATAATGGTCCATTAGACCAAAAAATTCCCTTCTGAACATTCCTCTACGGGAATTTCAGTTAAGCTAGTTCTCAATTTGTCATCCCTTAACTTGATCTACCGGTCAAGTGTTAACACTAGCAATCTGACAACACAACCCACTAATCTCATAGTGATTTGCTGAATTCATTATCATCATTCTAGTTATGAATATCATCACAGGGACTCGTCCCATTCCCCCTCATTGTGGTTTCCTTATATTTCAACTAATTTTTAAAAGTCATCATTTTTCAATCAGAATTTTCAATCAGCATTTTCAATCAGAATCCAAATCAATTCATCAATTCTCAAACAGAATTATAAATCATATCAATCACATTCGAATTCATCATCTAGATAGCATTAACGCTTATAATTTCAAGTCTTAGATTTACTCGTATATACTGTCAGTAAAGAGCTGCAGTATACTCTTGGTATATACGGGTAGTCACGGCCCTTGGGATTATAAGGTAACTACTATCATGTCTAGGCCTCAAGCAAGTCAGGGATTCTATATAATTGCGGTACTTCCATCTGAAGACCCAACTACCAAATTACGAATTTCAGTTTGAATATCAAATTGTATGAATTATCTCACACAATTATAACCTTTTTGTGTTTCTTGATAAATTTTTGATATATTTATCTTCTCAGTCGATCTTTATTAACCAAATGCTCTAATACCAACTGTAAGATCCCTGTTCCCACCGAGCAACGGATTCGGGGTACTGGCAGCGGAAGTAGCGCTTCTCGCGCGGGACAGGGGTCCCACACTCGGGGCCTCGCCCACGGATATCCGGATAAGAGACTAATCCGTCGGTTGTTCCAAAACCGAACCCAGAAAAACTTCCTTTACCGGAAAGCACGGGCGATTCCACCAGGATAACTTTTTACTCTAACGTAGTCAAGATCATTTCTGATCGAGATGATCCGATTACATCTATAAGATACTTAGTCAGTTCAAGGAAGAAACTTGCACTTGGATCATTGGGATCAACGCTTTTTTCCCCATTCAAGAGGCACAGCCGTTGATTCCTATCCATAGAACAGTTTCTGTCCGGGATTTATTATTTTTTTTCTATCGTAAAAATAAAAGTTTGAGTCTCGATTTACGGATCCATCAGTCCAGCCTAACCCCATCCAATCCCATGGGTTAGCCAACCGCCCAACCACTGTAGTGATGGGATCCAATTAAAAATTTGGTTAGGTTTTGTCCCGGGTACCAAGGAAAAGAGTTCCAAGGCCCCCTAGCCGGATGTTCATGCAAAATAAAACTAGTCACACCACTCACACACCCAATATGAAATTGCCTTTTTCCAACCAGATTCAACCAGTTTAAAACAATCCTTTAATAAAACCATAGTATCATTGATCACCATCTTCCAATTTATCCAATTGATTCTTAATTTCCGATCATTCCTTCATCAGAGTATCTATGGCATCATTGGCAACTAGAACGCTCAGGAGCCGTTTCGATAGTTCCTAGCCCATAATACTTGGCAATATAATCACTTAACAAGATGGACTCTCGTTGAAGATCAGCAAGATCAACCAACAGATCCATATAAGGAGCCATGGACTCATCCATTGAAGACCAGCAAGGTCAATCAACCAGATCCATGCTCGATTTCAGAAAACAACTCCAACTCTATTCCAATATCTTCCTCGACGCACGCGTGGGTATCCTAGGCAACCCAGAGCCCGAGCACCGTATGGTCAGCACCCTCTAGGATCCTTCGCAGGTAACCTAGCGCTTCACGCATAGGCCGCTTCCTTGGTCCCTCATCCATCGTACCGGAAGCTCACCATTTTAATCGCACCGAGGCTGGTCAAGACCTCGGCCGACCTTGCTACGCGAGACGTCCTTCATTGACTCCCCGTCAGCAGTTGCAACTTTACCATCACGACTTTAATCACAAGACGGTCAAAATGCTCCCCCCAGCATTCTTGACATAAAACAATCATTTACAAACAGCATTTACAAACAGTATTTACAAACAGTTTACAACACAATTTCTATTTTAACTTTCATTTTTCCACATTATCCTTCATCAATCTACATTACTTATTCCATATTCCATTTATATGTATACTCATCCCATCACATCATTTCTATCTCATCACTTCAGATTCCCTCACATCGCATATCGTATATTCACATCCATACATCCACATCTATATGCGTACATTCACATCTACATGCATACATCTACATCTCTATGCATACATCCACATCCACATTCACATTCACCTCCATACATCTACATCTACATGCATACATCCACATCTCCATTCACATCTACACCTATACATCTACATCTACATGCATCCATCCACCTCCACATCCACATCTACATCTATACATCTACATCTACATGCATACATCCATATCTCCATTCCCATCTACATCTATACATCTACATCTACATGCATCCATCTACCTCCACATCCACATCTACATCTATACATCTACATCTACATGTATACATCCACCTCCACATCCACATCCGTATCTATACATCTACATCTACATGTATACATCCACATCCACATCTATACATCTACATCTACATGCATACATCCACATCTCCATTCACATCTACATCTATACATCTACATCTACATGCATCCATCCACCTCCACATCCACATCTACATCTATACATCTACATCTACATGCAAACATCCACATCTCCATGCATAATAAAATTCTTTTAATTAATCTAGGATGATAGTTCCTAGAATATGGTAGGAAGTCCTCTTTTTATGCTTTGAATGAATTTATTTTATGCGTAATTTCTATAAAAATTTTGCCATAGCTCTGCTACTATGACTGATAAATCTCAATTTTTTTCTAAGGGATAAAGCTCATTATTAAAGAAATAATTAGAATGGTCTCTAATTGGATCATCAATCCATAATGGTCTCTAATTGGTTCATTAAGAAAACAATTAGAATAGTCTCTAATTGGATCATCAATCCATAATGGTCTCTAATTGGATCATTAAGAAAACAATTAGAATGGTCTCTAATTGGATCATCAATCCATAATGGTCTCTAATTGGATCATTAAGAAAACAATTAGAATGGTCTCTAATTGGGTCATCAATTTATAATGGATTGAATCATCAATGTGCATAAACTAAAAGCATAGCAAAAGCCATTAATTTGGCCTCAAGCATAGCTTAATCTTGGATTAAGGAAAAGCTTTATGAAAAGCTTCATTTGGATTGAGAATGGGTCATGAGTATGACCATTTCTTGAGTGAGAGAGAGAAATTATAAAAACCATTAGAATTTAAATATAAGTGAAAATTAACTTCTATAGCATTTATTAAATTATGTAACTCTTCACTACTATTCACCAATTAACTTCAATAGCATTTAAAAAACCATACCAATTAAACTTCTCAAGCTTGAGAGGGGTTGAGAAGAGAGAATCATTGAGAAATTATAGAAAAGATCAAAATTCAATATACTTACCTGATGATTTGCTTGATTCTTTATTCACGGTAGAGGCCCCCAACCAATCAATTGGTTTAGTATGTTGATGGAGCCACCAATGGGGATTGAAGAAAGAGAGAAGTATCAAAAACTAGTGAATTATTAAAGAATTCACAGTTCTTGGCTTAGGTAGAGTAGAGTAACAATGCCTAAGACACTCTATATTTTGGCTTAGATGGAGTAGAGTAATAAAGCATAAGACACTATATGTTTTGGCTTAGGTGGAGTAGAGTAACAAGCATAAGACACTATATATTTTGGCTTAGGAGGAGTAGAGTAACAAGGCATAAGACTCTATCTAATTTGGCTTAGGTGGAGTAGAGTAACAAAGCATAAGACTCTATCTAATTTGGCTTAGGTGGAGTAGAGTAACAAAGCATAAGAGACTATCTTTTTTTCAACAAGGGGAGACTTCTATGTATAGGAAAATTTGAGCTCCTAACCAAACAAACTGATTCTAGAATTTTCCAAGTCATTTTGGTCACTTTTTGACTATTTTTAGGTCAATTAAGCTAACTTTTTGGAACTAGACTTGAATGAGGAGAGAGGAGAGATAAAATATCTCAATTTTTTATGAGTTTAAAACTCATTCAAGCATGTGAAATATGCACCTCCTTTAAAGAATTCCCTTCCTTACATATGTGTCATAATGGAGTCATTTTAATATTGTTCATAGTTTTTTACTAATAAACCTTGTACATTTTCAACTCTTCATCTTATGTGAGCATTTAAGGGACTCCCCTTCCTTACATATGTGTCATAATAAAATCATTTAAGGGAAATATGCACCTCCTTTAAAGAACTCCCCTTCCTTACATATGTGTCATAATGGAATCATTTTAATATTGTTCATAGTTTTTTACTAATAAACCTTGTACATTTTCAACTCTTCATCTTATGTGAAATATGCACCTTCTTTAAAGAATTCCCCCTTCCTTACATAGGTGTCATAATGGAATCATTTTAATATTGCTCATAGTTTTTTACTAATAAACCTTGTACATTTTCAACTCTTCATCTTATGTGAGCATTTAAGGGACTCCCCTTCCTTACATATGTGTCATAATAAAATCATTTAAGGGAAATATGCACCTCCTTTAAAGAACTCCTCTTCCTTACATATGTGTCATAATAAAATCATTATACCCACAATATCTCATATTTTTAATATTGCTCATAGTTTTTTACTAATAAACCTTTGTACATTTTCAACTCTTCACCTCATGTGAGCATTTACTCATTTTTGGGTATTTCTTTTTTACAATTTGGATTTATCTCCTCCCTACACATGGATTGATTCTATTGGCCCATAGAAACCTTAATTGGACCATAGTCTAAAGATTTATGAAAATCTAGATCCTTAGGCTAAGGTTCTTTATACCTATTTCCAATTAATTCCAATTGCACATTGGAAAATTCTTTTTAAATTTCTGTCTCAGGGGAACTCATCTGAATTATAAGAGATATTTTTCTATCCAAAAATATTCAAAATCTGAATATTCTCTCTCTAGAATATTTTCTCTCTCTGGGTTAAAACAGCCACAAACAAGATCTCTTATATTTTAGAAAAGGAATTGATTACAGGGGAATATACTAGACATCAAAAAGGGGTTGGGGGAGGAATCTTACATTCTACCCCACTTAAAAAATGCGAGATGTCCTCATCTTGCAACTAGAATAATTTTGCAAGATGCACGAATATGAGACTTAGAGAAAAATTTGAATCACGATTAACCACCAAGAAAAGTCTTAAAGAGAGCAAGATTCAAAATAAGAACAAGATTTATTCATTCACGGAACTTATACAGTAAAGATAGAAGAACTCTTTACACTTCCATAAGCCCGTCCATCATATGGTCACAAAAGCAGTCCTCACAAGCTGCACAAGTATAGGGTAACTCATCTATGGGAATGATTCTGCTGGTTATTGCCGCACCTATCTCAGTGGTATGAGGTGATCTAACAAAAGGACCTCTGAGAGGCAAGCCAAAAACGGGGTAAAGGTATATCTTTTCATGAGGAAGAAAACACGCCAGTAAGAAGACCCGCTCAGAAAACCCAAGATGCCTTGATCTCATGACACAGTAGTATCGGGGACCCAAACCCAAAGCTTCAATAACCATGGCCAAGCGGACATTGTTACGAAAGTGTTGCTGACCCCAGGGTGTTACCCTAGTTATGTTTTGATAGGTCCACCATTTGGTCTGCGGTACAGAAGTTCCTAGGTGAGGAAAAAGTGAGCGCTCATACTGTTCTATAAAGTCTTTCTTCACAGACTCTCTTGTGTCTTGAAGGTGAGAAATCATCAGGGATAAAACTAATTCCTGTTGCCAAGCCATGAAGGAGATTAAGAAAGAAAGGAGATTGATGGGAGTAAGATTACTGTGAGTGACAAGTAAAAGTTACGACTTATATAAAGGAAGGAGCTAGCGTAACCTAGAAGCCAACGGTAACTTACCACTGAAGTTTTACCGTCTTTCCATGATTTGTGTTTGACACATTTTTCTATAAAAGGCATTAAGAATTTTGAGATGAGGAGATAAAAGAAACTTGTAGGCTAAGTCACCTACTTTCATTGAATTCAGATATAAGGATCACAATATCTGGGGGATAACTTCTTATACTCCCCAAGAGATAAAGAACTTATTTTGGGCCATGCTCGAATGAAAACCAAAACCTTGGTATCCAAAACACCGATTCTCACTTCTAAACTCATTGTTCTAAATCCTTAAAATAGGCGTGACTCCTGAGAAGTATTTTAGGAAAAGGGTATTCCTTTTTTAAACAGAAACTTTCTTTTATTTTAGAGAGGGAATAATTATAAGATCCGAAAGGGAGATTCTTACTCCTATATACCTCGAAGGCTGGGGAGGAATCTTACATCCTACCCCACTTAAAAAGTGCGAGATGTCCTCATCTCGCAAGGTAGAGGACAGCTCTTATTCTTAAGATCCAATTTTTATTCTGGGGTTGCTTATATTCTGGTCAACCCAACAGAACACTGGGATAAATATCCCTTATATAGAACTCATCATTAAATAACAATTCATTCAGATTATATCATTCATATCTTTAACATGATAATGGTCCATTAGACCGAAAAGTTTCCTTCGGAACATTCCTCCACACGGAAATTTCAGTCAAGCAAGTTCTCAATTTGACATCCCTTAACTTGATCTACCGGTCAAGTATTAACAGTAGCAATCTGACAGCACAACCCACTAATCTCATAGTGATTTGCTGAATTCGTTATCATCATTCTAGTTATGAATATCATCACAGGGACTCGTCCCATTCCCCCTCATTGTGGTTTCCTTATATTTCAACTAATTTTTAAAAGTCATCATTTTTCAATCAGCATTTTCAATCAGAATCCAAATCAATTCATCAATTCTCAAACAAAATTATAAATCATATCAATCACATTCGAATTCATCATCTAGATAGCATTAACGCTTATAATTTCAAGTCTTAGATTTACTCGTATATACTGTCAGTAAAGAGCTGCAGTATACTCTCGGTATATACGGGTAGTCACGGCCCTTGGGATTATAAGGTAACTACTATCATGTCTAGGCCTCAAGCAAGTCAAGGATTCTATATAATTGGGGTACTTCCATCTGAAGACCCAACTACCAAATTACGAATTTCAGTTTGAATATCAAATTGTATGAATTATCTCACACAATTATAACCTTTTTGTGTTTCTTGATAAATTTTTGATATATTTATCTTCTCAGTCGATCTTTATTAACCAAATGCTCTAATACCAACTGTAAGATCCCTGTTCCCACCGAGCAACGGATTCGGGGTACTGGCAGCGGAAGTAGCGCTTCTCGCGCGGGACAGGGGTCCCACACTCGGGGCCTCGCCCACGGATATCCGGATAAGAGACTAATCCGTCGATTGTTCCAAAACCGAACTCGGAAAAACTTCCTTTACCGGAAAGCACGGGCGATTCCACCAGGATAACTTTTTACTCTAACGTAGTCAAGATCATTTCTGATCGAGATGATCCGATTACATCTATAAGATACTTAGTCAGTTCAAGGAAGAAACTTGCACTTGGATCATTGGGATCAACGCTTTTTTCCCTATTCAAGAGGCACAGCCGTTGATTCCTATCCATAGAACAGTTTCTGTCCGGGATTTTTTTTTTTTTTCTATCGTAAAAATAAAAGTTTGAGTCTCGATTTACGGATCCATCAGTCCAGCCTAACCCCATCCAATCCCATGGGTTAGCCAACCGCCCAACCAATCAATTGATTTAGTATGTTGATGGAGCCACCAATGGGGATTGAAGAAAGAGAGAAGTATCAAAAACTAGTGAATTATTAAAGAATTCACAGTTCTTGGCTTAGGTAGAGTAGAGTAACAATGCCTAAGACACTCTATATTTTGGCTTAGATGGAGTAGAGTAATAAAGCATCCCTCCATATCTATAGGTCCAAATCTAGTCCAAATTCAACCAAACTGACTTGGAAAATTCTAGAATCAGTTGGTTTGGTTAGGAGCTCAAATTTTCCTATAAATAGAAGCCTTCCCTTGTTGAAAAAAATATAGTGTCTTATGCTTTGTCACTCTACTCCACCTAAGCCAAAATATATAGTGTCTTATGCTTTGTCACTCTACTCCACCTAAGCCAAAATATATAGTGTCTTATGCTTTGTTACTCTACTCCACCTAAGCCAAATTAGATAGTGTCTTATGCTTTGTTACTCTACTCCACCTAAGCCAAATTAGATAGAGTCTTATGCTTTGTTACTCTACTCCACCTAAGCCAAATTAGATAGAGTCTTATGCCTTGTTACTCTACTCCACCTAAGCCAAATTAGATAGAGTCTTATGCATTGTTACTCTACTCTACCTAAGCCAAGAGTTGTGAATTCTTTAATAATTCACTAGTTTTTGATACTTCTCTCTTTCTTCAATCCCCATTGGTGGCTCCATCAACATACTAAACCAATTGATTGGTTGGGGGCCTCTACCGTGAATAAAGAATCAAGCAAATTAACATCTATACATCTACATCTACATGCATACATCCATATCTCCATTCCCATCTACATCTATACATCTACATCTACATGCATCCATCTACCTCCACATCCACATCTACATCTATACATCTACATCTACATGTATACATCCACCTCCACATCCACATCCGTATCTATACATCTACATCTACATGTATACATCCACATCCATATCTATACATCTACATCTACATGCATACATCCACATCTCCATTCACATCTACATCTATACATCTACATCTACATGCATCCATCCACCTCCACATCCACATCTACATCTATACATCTACATCTACATGCAAACATCCACATCTCCATGCATAATAAAATTCTTTTAATTAATCTAGGATGATAGTTCCTAGAATATGGTAGGAAGTCCTCTTTTTATGCTTTGAATGAATTTATTTTATGCGTAATTTCTATAAAAATTTTGCCATAGCTCCGCTACTATGACTGATAAATCTCAATTTTTTTCTAAGGGATAAAGCTCATTATTAAAGAAATAATTAGAATGGTCTCTAATTGGATCATCAATCCATAATGGTCTCTAATTGGTTCATTAAGAAAACAATTAGAATGGTCTCTAATTGGATCATCAATCCATAATGGTCTCTAATTGGATCATTAAGAAAACAATTAGAATGGTCTCTAATTGGATCATCAATCCATAATGGTCTCTAATTGGATCATTAAGAAAACAATTAGAATGGTCTCTAATTGGGTCATCAATCCATAATGGATTGAATCATCAATGTGCATAAACTAAAAGCATAGCAAAAAGCCATTAATTTGGCCTCAAGCATAGCTTAATCTTGGATTAAGGAAAAGCTTTATGGAAAGCTTCATTTGGATTGAGAATGGGTCATGAGTATGACCATTTCTTGAGAGAGAGAGAGAGAGAAATTACATAAAAACCATTTGAATTTAAACATAAATGAAAATTAACTTCTATAGCATTTATTAAATTATGTAACTCTTCCCTACTATTCACCAATTAACTTCAATAGCATTTAAAAAACCGTACCAATTAAGCTTCTCAAGCTTGAGAGGGGTTGAGAAGAGAGAATTATTGGTTAATAAAGATCAACTGAGAAGACAAATATATCAAAAATCTATCAAGAAACACAAAAAGGTTATAATTGTGTGAGATAATTCATACAATTTGATATTCAAACTGAAATTCGTAATTTGGTAATTGGGTCTTCAATTGGAAGTTTTGCAATTATATAGAACCCTGACTTGCTTGAGGCCTAGACATGATGGTATTTACCTTATAATTCCAAGGGCCGTGACTACCCGTATATACCGAGAGTATACTGCAGCTCTTTACTGACAGTATATACGAGTAAATCTAAGACTTGAAATTATAAGCGTTAATGCTATCTAGATGATGATTTCGAATGTGATTGATATGATTTTTAATTCTGTTTGAGAATGAATGAATTGATTTGGATTCTGATTGAAAATGCTGATTGAAAAATGTTGATTTTTAAAAATTAGTTGAAATATAATGAAACCACAATGAGGGGGAATGGGACGAGTCCCTGTGATGATATTCATAACTAGAATGATGATAATGAATTTAGCCAATCACTATGAGGTTAGTGGGTTGTGCTGTTAGATTGCTACTATTAATACTTGACCGGTAGATCAAGTTAAGGGATGTCAAATTGAGGACTAGCTTAATTGAAATTCTCGTGAAGGAATGTTCAGAAGGAAATTTTTCGGTCTAATGGACCATTATCATGTTAAAGATATGAATGATAAGATCTGAATGAATTGTTATTTAATTATGAGTTCTATATAAGGGATATTTATCCCAGTGTTCTGTTGGGTTGACCAGAATATAAGGGATCCAGAATAAAATTGGATCTGAAGAAAAAAGAGCTGTCCTCTACCTTGCGAGATGAGGACATCTCGCACTTTTTAAGTGGGGTAGAATGTAAGATTCCTCCCCAACCTTCGAGATATACTGGAGTAAGAATCTTCCTTTCTGATCTTATAATTATTCCCTCTCTAAAATAAAAGAAAATTTCTGTTTAAAAAAAGGAAGACCCTTTTCCTAGAATACTTCTCAGGAGTCACGCCTGTTTTAAGGATTTAGAACAATGAGTTTAGAAGTGAGAATCGGTGTTTTGGATACCAAGGTTTTGGTTTTCATTCGAGTACGGCCCAAAAGAAGTTCTTTATCTCTTGGGGAGTATAAGAAGTTATCCCCCAGATATTGTGATCCTTATATCTGAATTCAATAAAAGTAGGTGACTTAGCCTACAAGTTTCTTTTATCTCCTCATCTCAAAATTCTTAATGCCTTCTATAGAAAAATGTGTCAAACATAAATCATGGAAAGACGGTAAAACTTCAGTGGCAAGTTACCGTTGGCTTCTAGGTTACGCTAGCTCCTTCCTTTATATAAGTCGTAACTTTTACTTGTCGCTCACAGTAATCTTACTCCCATCAATCTCCTTTCTTTCTTAATCTCCTTCATGGCTTGGCAACAGGAATTAGTTTTATCCCTGATGATTTCTCACCTTCAAGACGCAAGAGAGTCTGTGAAGAAAGACTTTATAGAACAGTATGAGCGCTCACTTTTTCCTCACCTAGGAACTTCTGTAGCGCAGACCAAATGGCGGACCTATCAAAACATAACTAGGGTAACACCCTGGGGTCAGCAGCACTTTCGTAACAATGTCCGCTTGGCCATGGTTATCGAAGCCTTGGGTTTGGGTCCCCGATACTACTGCGTCATGCGATCAAGGCATCTTGGGTTTTCTGAGCGGGTCTTCTTATTGGCGTGTTTTCTTCCTCATGACAAGATATGCCTTTACCCCGTTTTTGGCTTGCCTCTCAGAGGTCCTTTTGTTAGATCACCTCATACCACTGAGATAGGTGCGGCAATAACCAGCAGAATCATTCCCATAGATGAGTTACCCTATACTTGTGCAGCTTGTGAGGACTGCTTTTGTGACCATATGATGGACGGGCTTATGGAAGTGTAAAGAGTTTCTCTATCTTTACTGTATAAGTTTCGAGAATGAATAAAGTTTAAATCTTGTTCTTATTTTGAATCTTGCTCTCTTTAAGACTTTTCTTGGTGGTTAATCGTGATTAAAATTTTTCTCTAAGTCTCATATTCGTGCATCTTGCGAAATTATTCCAAGTTGCGAGATGAGGACATCTCGCGTTTTTTAAGTGGGGTAGAATGTAAGATTCCTCCCCCAACCCCTTTTTGATGTCTAGTATCTTCCCCTGTAATCAATCCCTCTTCAGAAATATAAAGACCTTGTTTCTAATTGTTTTAGCCTAGAGAGAGAAAATTATTCTAGAGAGAGAATATTCAGATTATGAATATTTTTGGATAGAAAAATAACTCATCTTATTAAAATAAGTTCCCCTGAAACAGAAATTCAAAAAGAATTTTCCAATGTGCAATTGGAGTTAATTGGAAATAGGTATAAAGAACCTTAGTCTAAAGGGTTTAGATTTTCAGAAATTTTTTGATTATGGTCCAATTAAGGTTCCTATGGGCCAATAGCATCAATCCATGTGTAGGGAGGAGATAAATCCAAATTGTAAAAGAAGATACCCAAAATTGAGTAAATGTTCACATAAGATGAAGAGTTGAAAATGTACAAGGTTTATTAGTAAATAAACACATATGTAAGGAAGGGAAGTTCTTTAAAGGAGGTGCATATTTCACATAAGATGAAGAGTTGAAAATGTACAAGGTTTATTAGTAAATAAACACATATGTAAGGAAGGGAAGTTCTTTAAAGGAGGTGCATATTTCACATAAGATGAAGAGTTGAAAATGTACAAGGTTTATTAGTAAAAAAAACTATGAGCGATATTTTGGGAATAATGATTTTATTATGACACATATGTAAGGAAGGGGAGTCCCTTAAATGCTCACATAAGATGAAGAGTTGAAAATGTACAAGGTTTATTAGTAAAAAAACTATGAGCAATATTAAAATGATTCCATTATGACACATATGTAAGGAAGGGGAGTTTTTTTAAAGGAGGTGCATATTTCACATAAGATGAAGAGTTGAAAATGTACAAGGTTTATTAATAAAAAACTATGAGCAATATTAAAATGATTCCATTATGACACATATGTAAGGAAGGGGAGTTCTTTAAAGGAGGTGCATATTTCACATGCTTGAATGAGTTTAAAACTCATAAAAATTGAGATATTTTATCTCTCCTCTCTCCTAATTCAAGTCTAGTTCCAAAAAGTTAGCTTAAGTGACCTAAAAATGGTCAAAAAGTGACCAAACTGACTTGGAAAATTCTAGAATCAGTTTGTTTGGTTAGGAGCTCAAATTTTCCTATAAATAGAAGCCTCCCCTTGTTGAAAAAAATATAGTCTCTTATGCTTGTTACTCTACTCCACCTAAGCCAAAATATATAGTCTCTTATGCTTTGTTACTCTACTCCTCCTAAGCCAAAATATATAGTGTCTTATGCTTTGTTACTCTACTCCACCTAAGCCAAAATATAGAGTGTCTTATGCTTTATTACTCTACTCCACCTAAGCCAAAATATAGAGTGTCTTAGGCATTGTTACTCTACTCTACCTAAGCCAAGAACTGTGAATTCTTTAATAATTCACTAGTCTTTGATACTTCTCTCTTTCTTCAATCCCCATTGTGGTGGCTCCATCAACACACTAAACCAATTGATTGGTTGGGGGCCTCTACCGTGAATAAAGAATCAAGCAAATCATAAGGTAAGTATATTGAATTTTGATCTTTTCTATAATTTCTCAATGATTCTCTCTTCTCAACCCCTCTCAAGCTTGAGAAGTTTAATTGGTATGGTTTTTTTTAAATGCTATTGAAGTTAATTGGTGAATAGTAGTGAAGAGTTACATAATTTAATAAATGCTATAGAAGTTAATTTCCACTTATATTTAAATTCTAATGGTCAAGAAATGGTCATACTCATGACCCATTCTCAATCCAAATGAAGCTTTTCATAAAGCTTTTCCTTAATCCAAGATTAAGCTATGCTTGAGGCCAAATTAATGGCTTTTTGTTATGCTTTTAGTTTATGCACATTGATGATTCAATCCATTATGGATTGATGACCCAATTAGAGACCATTCTAATTGTTTTCTTAATGACCCAATTAGAGACCATTCTAATTGTTTTCTTAATGATCCAATTAGAGACCATTATGGATTGATGATCCAATTAGAGACCATTCTAATTATTTCTTTAATAATGAGCTTTATCCCTTAGAAAAAAAAAATTGAGATTTATCAGTCATAGTAGCGGAGCTATGGCAAAATTTTTATAGAAATCACGCATAAAATAAATTCATTCAAAGCATAAAAAGAGGACTTCCTACCATATCCTAGGAACTATCATCCTAGATTAATTAAAAGAATATTATTATGCATGGAGATATGGATGTTTGCATGTAGATGTAGAGGTATGGATGTGAGTGTGAATGTGGAGGTGGATGTATGCATGTAGATGTAGATGTATAGATGTAGATGTAGATGTGGAGGTGGGTGGATGCATGTAGATGTAGATGTATAGGTGTAGGTGAGAATGGAGATGTGGATGTATATATGTAGATGTAGATGTATAGATGTAGATGTGAATAGAGATGTGGATGTATACATGTAGATGTAGATGTATAGATGTAGATGGGAATGGAGATGTGGATGTATACGTAGATGTAGATGTATAGATGTAGATGTGAATGGAGATGTGGATGTATGCATGTAGATGTAGGTGTATAGACGTAGATGTGGATGTAGAGGTGGATGTATGCATGTAGATGTAGATGTATAGATGTGGATGTGAATGTGGAGTGGATGTATGCATGTAGATGTAGATGTATGGAGGTGAATGTGAATGTGGATGTGGATGTATGCATAGGGATGTAGATGTATGCATGTAGATGTGAATGCACGCATATAGTTGTGGATGTGTGGATGTGAATATACGATTGTGATGTGAGGGAATCTGAAGTGATGAGATGGAAATGAGGTGATGGGATGAGTATACATATAAATGGAATATGGAATAAGTAATGTAGATTGAGGAGGGATAATGTGGAAAAATGAAAGTTAAAATAGAAATTGTATTGTAAACTGTTTGTAAATGCTGTTTGTAAATGATTGTTTTATGTCAAGAATGCTGGGGGGAGCATTTTGACCGTCTTGTGATTAAGGTCGTGATGAGAAAGTTGCAACTGCTGACGGGGAGTCAATGAAGGACGTCTCGCGTAGCAAGGTCGGCCGAGGTCTTGACCAGCCTCGGTGCGATTAAAATGGTGAGCTTCCGGTACGGTGGATGAGGGGCCAAGGAAGCGGCCTATGCGTGAAGCGCTAGGTTACCTGCGAAGGATCCTAGAGGGTGCTGACCATACGGTGCTCGGGCTCTGGGTTGCCTAGGATACCCACGCGTGCGTCGAGGAAGATATTGGAACAGAGTTGGAGTTGTTTTCTGAAATCGAGCATGGATCTGGTTGATTGACCTTGCTGGTCTTCAATCGATGAGTCCATGGCTCCTTATATGGATCTGTTGGTTGATCTTGCTGATCTTCAACGAGAGTCCATCTTGTTAAGTGATTATATTGCCAAGTATTATGGGCTAGGAACTATCGAAACGGCTCCTGAGCGTTCTAGTTCCCAATGATGCCATAGATACTCTGATGAAGGAATGATGGGAAATTAAGAATCAATTGGATAAATTGGAAGATGGTGATCAATGATACTATGGTTTTATTAAAGGATTGTTTTAAACTGGTTGAATCTGGTTGAAAAAGGCAATTTCATATTGGGTGTGTGAGTGGTGTGACTAGTTTTATTTTGCATGAACATCCGGCTAGGGGGCCTTGGAACTCTTTTCCTTGGTACCCGGGACAAAACCTAACCAAATTTTTAAGTGGATCCCATCACTACAGTGGTTGGGCGGTTGGCTAACCCATGGGATTGGATGGGGTTAGGCTGGACTGATGGATCCGTAAATCGAGACTCAAACTTTTGTTTTTATGATAGAAAAAAAAAATAAATCCCGGACAGTAACTGTTCTATGGATAGGAATCAACGGCTGTGCCTCTTGAATGGGGAAAAAAGCGTTGATCCCAATGATCCAAGTGCAAGTTTCTTCCTTGAACTGACTAAGTATCTTATAGATGTAATTGGATCATCTCGATCAGAAATGATCTTGACTACGTTAGAGTAAAAAGTTATCCTGGTGGAATCGCCCGTGCTTTCCGGTTAAGGAAGTTTTTTTTCGGGTTCGGTTTTGGAACAACCGACGGATTAGTCTCTTATCCGGATATCCGTGTGGGCGAGGCCCGAGTGTGGGACCCCTGTCCCGCGCGAGAAGCGCTACTTCCGCTGTCAGTACCCCGAATCCATTGCTTGGTGGGAACAGGGATCTTACATCCCGCTTGGCCATGGTTATTGAAGCTTTGGGTTTGGGTCCCCGATACTACTGCATCATGAGATCAAGGCATCTTGGGTTTTCTGAGCGGGTCTTCTTACTGGCGTGTTTTCTTCCTCATGAGAAGATATGCCTTTATCCCGTTTTTGGCTTGCCTCTCAGAGGTCCTTTTGTTAGATCACCTCATACCACTGAGATAGGTGCGGCAATAACCAGCAGAATCATCTACATGCAAACATCCACATCTCCATGCTCTGATACCAACTGTAAGATCCCTGTTCCCACCGAGCAACGGATTCAGGGTACTGGCAGCGGAAGTAGCGCTTCTCGCGCGAGACAGGGGTCCCACACTCGGGGCCTCACCCACGGATATCCGGATAAGAGACTAGTCCGTCGGTTATTCCAAAACCGAACCCGGAAAAACTTCCTCTACCGGAAAGCACGGGCGATTCCACCAGGATAACTTTTTACTCTAACGTAGTCAAGATCATTTCTGATCGAGATGATCCGATTACATCTATAAGATACTTAGTCAGTTCAAGGAAGAAACTTGCACTTGGATCATTAAGATCAACGCTTTTTTTCCCATTCAAGAGGCACAGCCGTTGATTCCTATCCATAGAACAGTTTCTGTCCGGGATTTATTTTTTTTTTCTATCGTAAAAACAAAAGTTTGAGTCTCGATTTACGGATCCATCAGTCCAGCCTAACCCCATCCAATCCCATGGGTTAGCCAACCGCCCAACCACTGTAGTGATGGGATCCAATTAAAAATTTGGTTAGGTTTTGTCCCGGGTACCAAGGAAAAGAGTTCCAAGGCCCCCTAGCCGGATGTTCATGCAAAATAAAACTAGTCACACCACTCACACACCCAATATGAAATTGCCTTTTTCAACCAGATTCAACCAGTTTAAAACAATCCTTTAATAAAACCATAGTATCATTGATCACCATCTTCCAATTTATCCAATTGATTCTTAATTTCCCATCATTCCTTCATCAGAGTATCTATGGCATCATTGGCAACTAGAACGCTCAGGAGCCGTTTCGATACTTCCTAGCCCATAATACTTGGCAATATAATCACTTAACATGATGGACTCTCGTTGAAGATCAGCAAGATCAACCAACAGATCCATATAAGGAGCCATGGACTCATCCATTGAAGACCAGCAAGGTCAATCAACCAGATCCATGCTCGATTTCAGAAAACAACTCCAACTCTGTTCCAATATCTTCCTCGACACACGCGTGGGTATCCTAGGCGACCCAGAGCCCGAGCACCGTATGGTCAGCACCCTCTAGGATCCTTCGCAGGTAATCTAGCGCTTCACGCATAGGCCGCTTCCTTGGCCCCTCATCCACCGTACCGGAAGCTCACCATTTTAATCGCACCGAGGCTGGTCAAGACCTCGGCCGACCTTGCTACGCGAGACGTCCTTCATTGACTCCCCGTCAGCAGTTGCAACTTTCCATCACGACCTTAATCACAAGACGGTCAAAATGCTCCCCCCAGCATTCTTGACATAAAACAATCATTTATAGACAGCATTTACAAACAGCATTTACAAACAGTTTACAATACAATTTCTATTTTAACTTTCATTTTTCCACATTATCCTTCATCAATCTACATTACTTATTCCATATTCCATTTATATGTATACTCATCCCATCACATCATTTCTATCTCATCACTTCAGATTCCCTCACATCGCATATCGTATATTCACATCCATACATCCACATCTATATGCGTACATTCACATCTACATGCATACATCTATATCTCTATGCATACATCCACATCCACATTCACATTCACCTCCATACATCTACATCTACATGCATACATCCACATCTCCATTCACATCTACATCTATACATCTACATCTACATGCATCCATCCACCTCCACATCCACATCTACATCTATACATCTACATCTACATGCATACATCCACATCTCCATTCACATCTACATCTATACATCTACATCTACATGCATCCATCCACCTCCACATCCACATCTACATCTATACATCTACATCTACATGCATACATCCATATCTCCATTCCCATCTACATCTATACATCTACATCTACATGCATTCATCTACCTCCACATCCACATCTACCTCTATACATCTACATCTACATGTATACATCCACGTCCACATCCACATCCGTATCTATACATCTACATCTACATGTATACATCCACATCCACATCTATACATCTACATCTACATGCATACATCCACATCTCCATTCACATCTACATCTATACATCTACATCTACATGCATCCATCCACCTCCACATCCACATCTACATCTATACATCTACATCTACATGCAAACATCCACATCTCCATGCATATGAGCAACGGATTCGGGGTACTGGCAGCGGAAGTAGCGCTTCTCGCGCGGGACAGGGGTCCCACACTCGGGGCCTCGCCCACGGATATCCGGATAAGAGACTAATCCGTCGGTTGTTCCAAAACCGAACCCGGAAAAACTTCCTTTACCGGAAAGCACGGGCGATTCCACCAGGATAACTTTTTACTCTAACGTAGTCAAGATCATTTCTGATCGAGATGATCCGATTACATCTATAAGATACTTAGTCAGTTCAAGGAAGAAACTTGCACTTGGATCATTGGGATCAACGCTTTTTTCCCCATTCAAGAGGCACAGCCGTTGATTCCTATCCATAGAACAGTTTCTGTCCGGGATTTATTATTTTTTTTCTATCGTAAAAATAAAAGTTTGAGTCTCGATTTACGGATCCATCAGTCCAGCCTAACCCCATCCAATCCCATGGGTTAGCCAACCGCCCAACCACTGTAGTGATGGGATCCAATTAAAAATTTGGTTAGGTTTTGTCCCGGGTACCAAGGAAAAGAGTTCCAAGGCCCCCTAGCCGGATGTTCATGCAAAATAAAACTAGTCACACCACTCACACACCCAATATGAAATTGCCTTTTTCAACCAGATTCAACCAGTTTAAAACAATCCTTTAATAAAACCATAGTATCATTGATCACCATCTTCCAATTTATCCAATTGATTCTTAATTTCCCATCATTCCTTCATCAGAGTATCTATGGCATCATTGGCAACTAGAACGCTCAGGAGCCGTTTCGATACTTCCTAGCCCATAATACTTGGCAATATAATCACTTAACATGATGGACTCTCGTTGAAGATCAGCAAGATCAACCAACAGATCCATATAAGGAGCCATGGACGCATCCATTGAAGACCAGCAAGGTCAATCAACCAGATCCATGCTCGATTTCAGAAAACAACTCCAACTCTGTTCCAATATCTTCCTCGACACACGCGTGGGTATCCTAGGCGACCCACAGCCCGAGCACCGTATGGTCAGCACCCTCTAGGATCCTTCGCAGGTAACCTAGCGCTTCACGCATAGGCCGCTTCCTTGGCCCCTCATCCACCGTATCGGAAGCTCACCATTTTAATCGCACCGAGGCTGGTCAAGACCTCGGCCGACCTTGCTACGCGAGACGTCCTTCATTGACTCCCC
This sequence comes from Cibotium barometz, assembly GCF_041138505.1. Classification (NCBI taxonomy): domain Eukaryota; kingdom Viridiplantae; phylum Streptophyta; class Polypodiopsida; order Cyatheales; family Cibotiaceae; genus Cibotium; species Cibotium barometz. The sequence goes on from NC_141051.1 coordinate 63,491,003, forward strand.
GTCAGCAGTTGCAACTTTCTCATCACGACCTTAATCACAAGACGGTCAAAATGCTCCCCCCAGCATTCTTGACATAAAACAATCATTTATAGACAGCATTTACAAACAGTTTACAATACAATTTCTATTTTAACTTTCATTTTTCCACATTATCCTTCATCAATCTACATTACTTATTCCATATTCCATTTATATGTATACTCATCCCATCACATCATTTCTATCTCATCACTTCAGATTCCCTCACATCACATATCGTATATTCACATCCATACATCCACATCTATATGCGTACATTCACATCTACATGCATACATCTACATCTCTATGCATACATCCACATCCACATTCACATTCACCTCCATACATCTACATCTACATGCATACATCCACATCTCCATTCACATCTACACCTATACATCTACATCTACATGCATCCATCCACCTCCACATCCACATCCACATCTATACATCTACATCTACATGCATACATCCATATCTCCATTCCCATCTACATCTATACATCTACATCTACATGCATCCATCTACCTCCACATCCACATCTACATCTATACATCTACATCTACATGTATACATCCACCTCCACATCCACATCCGTATCTATACATCTACATCTACATGTATACATCCACATCCACATCTATACATCTACATCTACATGCATACATCCACATCTCCATTCACATCTACATCTATACATCTACATCTACATGCATCCATCCACCTCCACATCCACATCTACATCTATACATCTACATCTACATGCAAACATCCACATCTCCATGCATAATAAAATTCTTTTAATTAATCTAGGATGATAGTTCCTAGAATATGGTAGGAAGTCCTCTTTTTATGCTTTGAATGAATTTATTTTATGCGTAATTTCTATAAAAATTTTGCCATAGCTCCGCTACTATGACTGATAAATCTCAATTTTTTTCTAAGGGATAAAGCTCATTATTAAAGAAATAATTAGAATGGTCTCTAATTGGATCATCAATCCATAATGGTCTCTAATTGGTTCATTAAGAAAACAATTAGAATGGTCTCTAATTGGATCATCAATCCATAATGGTCTCTAATTGGATCATTAAGAAAACAATTAGAATGGTCTCTAATTGGATCATCAATCCATAATGGTCTCTAATTGGATCATCAATCCATAATGGTCTCTAATTGGATCATTAAGAAAACAATTAGAATGGTCTCTAATTGGGTCATCAATCCATAATGGATTGAATCATCAATGTCCACATCTCCACCTAAGCCAAGATATATAGTGTCTTATGCTTTGTTACTCTACTCCACCTAAGCCAAAATATAGAGTGTCTTATGCATTGTTACTCTACTCTACCTAAACCAAGAGTTGTGAATTCTTTAATAATTCACTAGTTTTTGATACTTCTCTCTTTCTTCAATCCCCATTGGTGGCTCCATCAACATACTAAACCAATTGATTGGTTGGGGGCCTCTACCGTGAATAAACAATCAAGCAAATTATAAGGTAAGTATATTGAATTTTGATCTTTCTATAATTTCTCAATGATTCTCTCTTCTCAACCCCTCTCAAACTTGAGAAGTTTAATTGGTATGGTTTTTTAAATGCTATTGAAGTTAATTGGTGAATAAAACATCTACATGCATACATCCCCATCCACATCCACATCTACATCTATACATCTACATCTACATGCATACATCCACCTCTACATCCACATCTACGTCTATACACCTACATCTACATACATACATCCACCTCTACATCCACATCTACGTCTATACACCTACATCTACATGCATACATCCCCATCCACATCCACATCTACATCTATACATCTACATCTACATGCATACATCCACCTCTACATCCACATCTACACATCTATTTCTACATGCATACATCCACGTCCCATGCATACATCCACCTCCACATTCACACTCACATTCATACATCTACATCTACATGCAACATCCACATCTCCATGCATAATAAAATTCTTTTAATTAATCTAGGATGATAGTTCCTAGCATATGGTAGGAATTCCTCTTTTTATACTTTGAATGAATTTATTTTATGCGTAATTTCTATAAAAATTTTGCCATAGCTCCGCTACTATGACTGATAAATCTCAATTTTTTTTCTTAGGGATAAAGCTCATTATTAAAGAAATAATTAGAATGGTCTCTAATTGGATCATCAATCCATAATGGTCTCTAATTGGATCATCAATCCATAATGGTCTCTAATTGGATCATTAAGAAAACAATTAGAATGGTCTCTAATTGGGTCATCAATCCATAATGGTCTCTAATTGGATCATTAAGAAAAACAATTAGAATGGTCTCTAATTGGGTCATCAATCCATTATGGATTGAATCATCAATGTGCATAAACTAAAAGCATAGTAAAAAGCCATTAATTTGGCCTCAAGCATAGCTTAATCTTGGATTAAGGAAAGGCTTTATGAAAAGCTTCATTTGGATTGAGAATGGTTCATGAGTATGACCATTTCTTGAGTGAGAGAGAGAAATTACATAAAAACCATTAGAATTTAAACATAAATGGAAATTAACTTTTATAGCATTTATTAAATTATGTAACTCTTCACTACTATTCACCAATTAACTTCAATAGCATTTAAAAAACCATACCAATTAAACTTCTCAAGCTTGAGAGGGGTTGAGAAGAGAGAATCATTGAGAAATTATAGAAAGATCAAAATTCAATATACTTACCTTATAATTTGCTTGATTCTTTATTCACGGTAGAGGCCCCCAACCAATCAATTGGTTTAGTATGTTGATGGAGCCACCAATGGGGATTGAAGAAAGAGAGAAGTATCAAAAACTAGTGAATTATTAAAGAATTCACAACTCTTGGTTTAGGTAGAGTAGAGTAACAATGCATAAGACACTCTATATTTTGGCTTAGGTGGAGTAGAGTAACAAAGCATAAGACACTATATATCTTGGCTTAGGTGGAGTAGAGTGACAAAGTATAAGACACTATATATTTGGGCTTAGGTGGAGTAGAGTGACAAAGTATAAGACACTATATTTTTTTCAACAAGGGGAGGCTTCTATTTATAGGAAAATTTGAGCTCCTAACCAAACAAACTGATTCTAGAATTTTCCAAGTCAGTTTGGTTGAATTTGGACTAGATTTGGACCTAGTTTGGTTACTTTTGATTCTGGTTCCATTTTGATTTGGTTTGGTTCAAGAGAGATGAGAGATAAAAATATCACATTATTTTTGAGTTTAAAACTCATTCAAGCATGTGAAATATGCACCTCCTTTAAAGAATTCCCCTTCCTTACATATGTGTCAAAATTTTATTGCTCATAGTTTTTTACTAATAAACCTTGTACATTTTCAACTCTTCATCTTATGTGAAATATGCACCTCCTTTAAAGAACTCCTCTTCCTTACATATGTGTCATAGTTTTTTTTACTAATAAGCCTTGTACATTTTCAACTCTTCATCTTATGTGAAATATGCACCTCCTTTAAAGAACTCCCCTTCCTTACATATGTGTTTATTTACTAATAAACCTTGTACATTTTCAACTCTTCATCTTATGTGAAATATGCACCTCCTTTAAAGCACTCCTCTTCCTTACATATGTGTCATAGTTTTTTTACTAATAAACCTTGTACATTTTCAACTCTTCATCTTATGTGAAATATGTACCTCCTTTAAAGAACTCCCCTTCCTTACATATGTGTTTATTTACTAATAAACCTTGTATATTTTCAACTCTTCATCTTATGTGAGCATTTACTCATTTTTAGGTATTTCCTTTTTACAATTTGGATTTATCTCCTCCCTACACATGGATTGATGCTATTGGTCCATAGGAACCTTAATTGGACCATAGTCTAAAGATTTATGAAAATACTCCACCTAAGCCAAAATATATAGTGTCTTATGCTTTGTTACTCTACTCCACCTAAGCCAAAATATATAGTGTCTTATGCTTTGTTACTCTACTCCACCTAAGTCAGAATATATAATGTCTTATGCATTGTTACTCTACTCCACCTAAGCCAAAATATAGTCTCTTATGCCTTGTTACTCTACTCCACCTAAGCCAAATTAGATAGAGTCTTATGCTTTGTTACTCTACTCCACCTAAGCCAAATTAGATAGTGTCTTATGCCTTGTTACTCTACTCTACCTAAGCCAAGAACTGCGAATTCTTTAATAATTCACTAGTTTTTGATACTTCTCTCTTTCTTCAATCCCCATTGGTGGCTCCATCAACATACTAAACCAATTGATTGGTTGGGGGCCTCTACCGTGAATAAAGAATCAAGCAAATCATAAGGTAAGTATATTGAATTTTGATCTTTTCTATGATTTCTCAATGATTCTCTCTTCTCAACCCCTCTCAAGCTTGAGAAGTTTAATTGGTATGGTTTTTTTAAACGCTATTGAAGTTAATTGGTGAATAGTAGTGAAGAGTTACATAATTTAATAAATGCTATAGAAGTTAATTTCCACTTATATTTAAATTCTAATGGTTTTCATAAATTCTCTCTCTCACTCAAGAAATGGTCATACTCATGACCCATTCTCAATCCAAATGAAGCTTTTCATAAAGCTTTTCCTTAATCCAAGATTAAGCTATGCTTGAGGCCAAATTAATGGCTTTTTGCTATGCTTTTAGTTTATGCACATTGATGATTCAATCCATTATGGATTGATGATCCAATTAGAGACTATTCTAATTGTTTTCTTAATGATCCAATTAGAGACCATTATGGATTGATGATCCAATTAGAGACCATTCTAATTGTTTTCTTAATGATCCAATTAGAGACCATTATGGATTGATGATCCAATTAGAGACCATTCTAATTATTTCTTTAATAATGAGCTTTATCCGTTAGAAAAAAATTGAGATTTATCAATCATAGTAGCGGAGCTATGGCAAAATTTTTATAGAAATTACGCATAAAATAAATTCATTCAAAGCATAAAAAGAGGACTTCCTACCATATTCTAGGAACTATCATCCTAGATTAATTAAAAGAATTTTATTATGCATGGAGATGTGGATGTTTGCATGTAGATGTAGATGTATAGATGTAGATGTGGATGTGGAGGTGGATGGATGCATGTAGATGTAGATGTATAGATGTAGATGTGAATGGAGATGTGGATGTATGCATGTAGATGTAGATGTATAGATGTGGATGTGGATGTATACATGTAGATGTAGATGTATAGATACGGATGTGGATGTGGAGGTGGATGTATACATGTAGATGTAGATGTATAGATGTAGATATGGATGTGGAGGTAGATGAATGCATGTAGATGTAGATGTATAGATGTAGATGGGAATGGAGATATGGATGTATGCATGTAGATGTAGATGTATAGATGTAGATGTGGATGTGGAGGTGGATGGATGCATGTAGATGTAGATGTATAGATGTAGATGTGAATGGAGATGTGGATGTATGCATGTAGATGTAGATGTATGGAGGTGAATGTGAATGTGGATGTGGATGTATGCATAGAGATGTAGATGTATGCATGTAGATGTGAATGTCCGCATATAGATGTGGATGTATGGATGTGAATATACGATATGCGATGTGAGGGAATCTGAAGTGATGAGATAGAAATGATGTGATGGGATGAGTATACATATAAATGGAATATGGAATAAGTAATGTAGATTGATGAAGGATAATGTGGAAAAATGAAAGTTAAAATAGAAATTGTGTTGTAAACTGTTTGTAAATGCTGTTTGTAAATGATTGTTTTATGTCAAGAATGCTGGGGGGAGTATTTTGACCGTCTTGTGATTAAAGTCGTGATGGTAAAGTTGCAACTGCTGACGGGGAGTCAATGAAGGACGTCTCGCGTAGCAAGGTCGGCCGAGGTCTGGACCAGCCTCGGTGCGATTAAAATGGTGAGCTTCCGGTACGGTGGATGAGGGGCCAAGGAAGCGGCCTATGCGTGAAGCGCTAGGTTACCTGCGAAGGATCCTAGAGGGTGCTGACCATACGGTGCTCGGGCTCTGGGTTGCCTAGGATACCCACGCGTGCGTCGAGGAAGATATTGGAACAGAGTTGGAGTTGTTTTCTGAAATCGAGCATGGATCTGGTTGATTGACCTTGCTGGTCTTCAATGGATGAGTCCATGGCTCCTTATATGGATCTGTTGGTTGATCTTGCTGATCTTCAACGAGAGTCCATCATGTTAAGTGATTATATTGCCAAGTATTATGGGCTAGGAACTATCGAAACGGCTCCTGAGCGTTCTAGTTGCCAATGATGCCATAGATACTCTGATGAAGGAATGATGGGAAATTAAGAATCAATTGGATAAATTGGAAGATGGTGATCAATGATACTATGGTTTCATTAAAGGATTGTTTTAAACTGGTTGAATCTGGTTGAAAAAGGCAATTTCATATTGGGTGTGTGAGTGGTGTGACTAGTTTTATTTTGCATGAACATCCGGCTAGGGGGCCTTGGAACTCTTTTCCTTGGTACCCGGGACAAAACCTAACCAAAATTTTAATTGGATCCCATCACTACAGTGGTTGGGCGGTTGGCTAACCCATGGGATTGGATGGGGTTAGGCTGGACTGATGGATCCGTAAATCGAGACTCAAACTTTTATTTTTACGATAGAAAAAAAATAATAAATCCCGGACAGAAACTGTTCTATGGATAGGAATCAACGGCTGTGCCTCTTGAATGGGGAAAAAAGCGTTGATCCCAATGATCCAAGTGCAAGTTTCTTCCTTGAACTGACTAAGTATCTTATAGATGTAATTGGATCATCTCGATCAGAAATGATCTTGACTACGTTAGAGTAAAAAGTTATCCTGGTGGAATCGCCCGTGCTTCCGGTTAAGAAAGTTTTTCCGGGTTCGGTTTTGGAACAACCAACGGATTAGTCTCTTATCCGGATATCCTAGGCGACCCAGAGCTTAATAGGCGACCCCGAGCCTTCGAGGTATACAGGAGTAAAAATCTCCCTTCTGATCTCATAATTATTCCCTCTCTAAAATAAACGAAAGTTTATGTTTAAAAAAAAGGAAAATCCTTTCCCTAGAATACTTCTCAGGAGTCCCACCTGTTTTAAGGATTTAGAACAATGAGTTCGGAAGTGAGAATCGGTGTTTTGGATACCAAGGTTTTGGCTTTCATTCGAGTACGGCCCAAAAGAAGTTCTTTATCTCTTGGGGAGTATAAGAAGTTATCCCCCAGATATTGTGACCCTTATATCTGAATTCAATGAAAGTAGGTGACTTAGCCTACAAGCTTCTTTTATCTCCTTATCTCAAAATTCTTAATGCCTTCTATAGAAAAATGTGTTAAACACAAATCATGGAAAGACGGTAAAACTTCAGTGGCAAGTTACCGTTGGCTTCTAGGTTACGCTAGCTCCTTCCTTTATGTAAGTCGTAACTTTTACTTGTCGCTCACAGTAATCTTACTCCCATCAATCTCCTTTCTTTCTTAATCTCCTTCATGGCTTGGCAACAAGAACTAGTTTTATCCATGATGATTTCTCACCTTCAAGACGCAAGAGAGTCTGTGAAGAAAGACTTTATAGAACAGTATGAGCGCTCACTTTTTCCTCACCTAGGAACTTCTGTAGCGCAGACCAAATGGCGGACCTATCAAAACATAACTAGGGTAACACCCTGGGGTCAGCAGCACTTTCGTAACAATGTCCGCTTGGCCATGGTTATCGAAGCCTTGGGTTTTGGTCCCCGATACTACTGCGTCATGAGATCAAGGCATCTTGGGTTTTCTGAGCGGGTCTTCTTACTGGCGTGTTTTCTTCCTCATGAGAAGATAGGCCTTTATCCCGTTTTTGGCTTGCCTCTCAGAGGTCCTTTTGTTAGATCACCTCATACCACTGAGATAGGTGCGGCAATAACCAGCAGAATCATTCCCATAGATGAGTTACCCTATACTTGTGCAGCTTGTGAGGACTGCTTTTGTGACCATATGATGGACGGGCTTATGGAAGTGTAAAGAGTTCTTCTATCTTTACTGTATAAGTTCCGTGAATGAATAAAGTTTAAATCTTGTTCTTATTTTGAATCTTACTCTCTTTAAGACTTTTCTTGGTGGTTAATCTTGATTAAAATTTTTCTCTAAATCTCATATTCGTGCATCTTGTAAAATTATCCCAGTTTGCGAGATGAGGACATCTCGCATTTTTTAAGTGGGGTAGAATGTAAGATTCCTCCCCCAACCCCTTTTTGATGTCTAGTATCTTCCCCTGTAATCAATCCCTCTTCAGAAATATAAAGGCCTTGTTCTAACTGTTTTAACCTAGAGAGAGAAAAATATGCTAGAGAGAGAATATTCAGATTATGAATATTTTTGGATAGAAAATTAACTCATCTTATTAAAATAAGTTCCCCTGAAATAGAAATTCAAAAAGAATTTTCCAATGTGCAATTGGAATTAATTGGAAATAAGTATAAAGAACCTTAGTCTAAGGGTCTAGAATTTCAGAAATTTTTAGATTATGGTCCAATTAAGGTTCCTATGGGCCAATAGCATCAATCCATGTGTAGGGAGGAGATAAATCCAATTTGTAAAAGAAGATACCCAAAAATGAGTACATGCTCACATAAGATGAAGAGTTGAAAATATACAAGATTTATTAGTAAAAAAACTATGAGCAATATTAAAAATATGAGATATTTTGGGTATCCAAAAATGAGTAAATGCTCACATAAGATGAAGAGTTGAAAATGTACAAGGTTTATTAGTAAATAAACACATATGTAAGGAAGGGGAGTTCTTTAAAGGAGGTGCATATTTCACATAAGATGAAGAGTTGAAAATGTACAAGGTTTATTAGTAAATAAACACATATGTAAGGAAGGGGAGTTCTTTAAAGGAGGTGCATATTTCACATAAGATGAAGAGTTGAAAATGTACAAGGCTTATTAGTAAAAAAAACTATGACACATATGTAAGGAAGAGGAGTTCTTTAAAGGAGGTGCATATTTCACATAAGATGAAGAGTTGAAAATGTACAAGGTTTATTAGTAAAAAACTATGAGCAATAAAATTTTGACACATATGTAAGGAAGGGGAATTCTTTAAAGGAGGTGCATATTTCACATGCTTGAATGAGTTTTAAACTCAAAAATAATGTGATATTTTTATCTCTCATCTCTCTTGAACCAAACCAAATCAAAATGAAACCAAACCGAATCAAAAAGTAACCAAACTAGGTCCAAATCTAGTCCAAATTCAACCAAACTGACTTGGAAAATTCTAGAATCAGTTTGTTTGGTTAGGAGCTCAAATTTTCCTATAAATAGAAGCCTCCCCTTGTTGAAAAAAATATAGTGTCTTATACTTTGTCACTCTACTCCACCTAAGTCCAAATATATAGTGTCTTATACTTTGTCACTCTACTCCACCTAAGCCAAGATATATAGTGTCTTATGCTTTGTTACTCTACTCCACCTAAGCCAAAATATAGAGTGTCTTATGCATTGTTACTCTACTCTACCTAAACCAAGAGTTGTGAATTCTTTAATAATTCACTAGTTTTTGATACTTCTCTCTTTCTTCAATCCCCATTGGTGGCTCCATCAACATACTAAACCAATTGATTGGTTGGGGGCCTCTACCGTGAATAAAGAATCAAGCAAATTATAAGGTAAGTATATTGAATTTTGATCTTTCTATAATTTCTCAATGATTCTCTCTTCTCAACCCCTCTCAAGCTTGAGAAGTTTAATTGGTATGGTTTTTTAAATGCTATTGAAGTTAATTGGTGAATAGTAGTGAAGAGTTACATAATTTAATAAATGCTATAGAAGTTAATTTCCATTTATGTTTAAATTCTAATGGTTTTTATGTAATTTCTCTCTCTCACTCAAGAAATGGTCATACTCATGAACCATTCTCAATCCAAATGAAGCTTTTCATAAAGCCTTTCCTTAATCCAAGATTAAGCTATGCTTGAGGCCAAATTAATGGCTTTTTACTATGCTTTTAGTTTATGCACATTGATGATTCAATCCATTATGGATTGATGACCCAATTAGAGACCATTCTAATTGTTTTTCTTAATGATCCAATTAGAGACCATTATGGATTGATGACCCAATTAGAGACCATTCTAATTGTTTTCTTAATGATCCAATTAGAGACCATTATGGATTGATGATCCAATTAGAGACCATTATGGATTGATGATCCAATTAGAGACCATTCTAATTATTTCTTTAATAATGAGCTTTATCCCTTAGAGAAAAATTGAGATTTATCAGTCATAGTAGCGGAGCTATGGCAAAATTTTTATAGAAATTACGCATAAAATAAATTCATTCAAAGTATAAAAAGAGGAATTCCTACCATATTCTAGGAACTATCATCCTAGATTAATTAAAAGAATTTTATTATGCATGGAGATGTGGATGTTGCATGTAGATGTAGATGTATGAATGTGAGTGTGAATGTGGAGGTGGATGTATGCATGGGACGTGGATGTATGCATGTAGAAATAGATGTGTAGATGTGGATGTAGAGGTGGATGTATGCATGTAGATGTAGATGTATAGATGTAGATGTGGATGTGGATGGGGATGTATGCATGTAGATGTAGGTGTATAGACGTAGATGTGGATGTAGAGGTGGATGTATGCATGTAGATGTAGGTGTATAGACGTAGATGTGGATGTAGAGGTGGATGTATGCATGTAGATGTAGGTGTATAGACGTAGATGTGGATGTGGATGGGGATGTATGCATGTAGATGTAGGTGTATAGACGTAGATGTGGACGTAGAGGTGGATGTATGCATGTAGATGTAGGTGTATAGACGTAGATGTGGATGTAGAGGTGGATGTATGCATGTAGATGTAGATGTATAGATGTGGAGGTGAATGTGGAGTGGATGTATGCATGTAGATGTAGATGTATGGAGGTGAATGTGAATGTGGATGTGGATGTATGCATAGGGATGTAGATGTATGCATGTAGATGTGAATGTACGCATATAGTTGTGGATGTATGGATGTGAATATACGATTGTGATGTGAGGAAATCTGAAGTGATGAGATGGAAATGATGTGATGGGATGAGTATACATATAAATGGAATATGGAATAAGTAATGTAGATTGAGGAGGGATAATGTGGAAAAATGAAAGTTAAAATAGAAATTGTATTGTAAACTGTTTGTAAATGCTGTTTGTAAATGCTGTCTGTAAATGATTGTTTTATGTCAAGAATGCTGGGGGGAGCATTTTGACCATCTTGTGATTAAAGTCGTGATGGTAAAGTTGCAACTGCTGACGGGGAGTCAATGAAGGACGTCTCGCGTAGCAAGGTCGACCGAGGTCTTGACCAGCCTCGGTGCGATTAAAATGGTGAGCTTCCGGTACGGTGGATGAGGGGCCAAGGAAGCGGCCTATGCGTGAAGCGCTAGGTTACCTGCGAAGGATCCTAGAGGGTGCTGACCATACGGTGCTCGGGCTCTGGGTTGCCTAGGATACCCACGCGTGCGTCGAGGAAGATATTGGAACAGAGTTGGAGTTGTTTTCTGAAATCGAGCATGGATCTGGTTGATTGACCTTGCTGGTCTTCAATGGATGAGTCCATGGCTCCTTATATGGATCTGTTGGTTGATCTTGCTGATCTTCAACGAGAGTCCATCTTGTTAAGTGATTATATTGCCAAGTATTATGGGCTAGGAACTATCGAAACGGCTCCTGAGCGTTCTAGTTGCCAATGATGCCATAGATACTCTGATGAAGGAATGATGGGAAATTAAGAATCAATTGGATAAATTGGAAGATGGTGATCAATGATACTATGGTTTTATTAAAGGATTGTTTTAAACTAGTTGAATCTGGTTGAAAAAAGGCAATTTCATATTGGGTGTGTGAGTGGTGTGACTAGTTTTATTTTGCGTGAACATCCGGCTAGGGGGCCTTGGAACTCTTTTCCTTGGTACCCGGGACAAAACCCAACCAAATTTTTAATTGGATCCCATCACTACAGTGGTTGGGCGGTTGGCTAACCCATGGGATTGGATGGGGTTAGGCTGGACTGATGGATCCGTAAATCGAGACTCAAACTTTTGTTTTTACGATAGAAAAAAAAAATCCCGGACAGAAACTGTTCTATGGATAGGAATCAACGGCTGTGCCTCTTGAATGGGGAAAAAAGCGTTGATCCCAATGATCCAAGTGCAAGTTTCTTCCTTGAACTAACTAAGTATCTTATAGATGTAATCGGATCATCTCGATCAGAAATGATCTTGACTACGTTAGAGTAAAAAGTTATCCTGGTGGAATCGCCCGTGCTTTCCGGTAAAGGAAGTTTTTCCGGGTTCGGTTTTGGAATAACCGACGGATTAGTCTCTTATCCGGATATCCGTGGGCGAGGCCCCGAGTGTGGGACCCCTGTCCCGCGCGAGAAGCGCTACTTCCGCTGCCAGTACCCCCGAATCCGTTGCTCGGTGGGAACAGGGATCTTACAGTTGGTATCAGAGCATTTGGTTAATAAAGATCAACTGAGAAGACAAATATATCAAAAATTTATCAAGAGACACAAAAAGATTATAATTGTGTGAGATAATTCATACAATTTGATATTCAAACTGAAATTCGTAATTTGGTAATCGAGTCTTCAGATGGAAGTACCGCAATTATATAGAATCCCTGACTTGCTTGAGGCCCAGACATGATAGTATTTACCTTATAATTCCAAGGGTCGTGACTACCCGTATATACCGAGAGTATACTGCAGCTCTTTACTGACAGTATATACGAGTAAATCTAAGACTTGAATTTATAAGCGTTAATGCTATCTAGATGATGAATTCGAATGTGATTGATATGATTTTTAATTCTGTTTGAGAATGGATGAATTGATTTGGATTCTGATTGAAAATGCTGATTGAAAAATGTTGATTTTTAAAAATCAGTTGAAATATAATGAAACCACAATGAGGGGGAATGGGACGAGTCCCTGTGATGATATTCATAACTAGAATGATGATAACGAATTCAGCAAATCACTATGAGATTAGTGGATTGTGCTGTCAGATCGCTACTGTTAATACTGACCGGTAGATCAAGTTAAGGGATGTCAAATTGAGAACTTGCTTGACTGAAATTTCCGTAGGAAGGAATGTTCCGAAGGAAACTTTTCGGTCTAATGGACCTTTATCATGTTAAAGATATGAATGATATGATTTGAATGAATTGTTATTTAATGATGAGTTCTATATAAGGGATATTTATCCCAGTGTTCTGTTGGGTTGACCAGAATATAAGGAACCCAGAATAAAATTGGATCTTAAGAAAAAGAGCTGTCCTCTACCTTGCGAGATGAGGACATCTCGCACTTTTTAAGTGGGGTAGAATGTAAGATTCCTCCCGAGCCTTCGAGGTATACAGGAGTAAAAATCTCCCTTCTGATCTCATAATTATTCCCTCTCTAAAATAAACGAAAGTTTATGTTTAAAAAAAAGGAAAATCCTTTCCCTAGAATACTTCTCAGGAGTCCCACCTGTTTTAAGGATTTAGAACAATGAGTTCGGAAGTGAGAATCGGTGTTTTGGATACCAAGGTTTTGGCTTTCATTCGAGTACGGCCCAAAAGAAGTTCTTTATCTCTTGGGGAGTATAAGAAGTTATCCCCCAGATATTGTGACCCTTATATCTGAATTCAATGAAAGTAGGTGACTTAGCCTACAAGCTTCTTTTATCTCCTTATCTCAAAATTCTTAATGCCTTCTATAGAAAAATGTGTCAAACACAAATCATGGAAAGACGGTAAAACTTCAGTGGCAAGTTACCGTTGGCTTCTAGGTTACGCTAGCTCCTTCCTTTATGTAAGTCGTAACTTTTACTTGTCGCTCACAGTAATCTTACTCCCATCAATCTCCTTTCTTTCTTAATCTCCTTCATGGCTTGGCAACAAGAACTAGTTTTATCCATGATGATTTCTCACCTTCAAGACGCAAGAGAGTCTGTGAAGAAAGACTTTATAGAACAGTATGAGCGCTCACTTTTTCCTCACCTAGGAACTTCTGTAGCGTAGACCAAATGGCGGACCTATCAAAACATAACTAGGGTAACACCCTGGGGTCAGCAGCACTTTCGTAACAATGTCCGCTTGGCCATGGTTATCGAAGCCTTGGGTTTGGGTCCCCGATACTACTGCGTCATGAGATCAAGGCATCTTGGGTTTTCTGAGCGGGTCTTCTTACGGGCGTGTTTTCTTCCTCATGAGAAGATATGCCTTTATCCCGTTTTTGGCTTGCCTCTCAGAGGTCCTTTTGTTAGATCACCTCATACCACTGAGATAGGTGCGGCAATAACCAGCAGAATCATTCCCATAGATGAGTTACCCTATACTTGTGCAGCTTGTGAGGACTGCTTTTGTGACCATATGATGGACGGGCTTATGGAAGTGTAAAGAGTTCTTCTATCTTTACTGTATAAGTTCCGTGAATGAATAAAGTTTAAATCTTGTTCTTATTTTGAATCTTACTCTCTTTAAGACTTTTCTTGGTGGTTAATCTTGATTAAAATTTTTCTCTAAATCTCATATTCGTGCATCTTGTAAAATTATCCCAGTTTGCGAGATGAGGACATCTCGCATTTTTTAAGTGGGGTAGAATGTAAGATTCCTCCCCCAACCCCTTTTTGATGTCTAGTATCTTCCCCTGTAATCAATCCCTCTTCAGAAATATAAAGGCCTTGTTCTAACTGTTTTAACCTAGAGAGAGAAAAATATGCTAGAGAGAGAATATTCAGATTATGAATATTTTTGGATAGAAAATTAACTCATCTTATTAAAATAAGTTCCCCTGAAATAGAAATTCAAAAAGAATTTTCCAATGTGCAATTGGAATTAATTGGAAATAAGTATAAAGAACCTAAGTCTAAGGGTCTAGAATTTCAGAAATTTTTAGATTATGGTCCAATTAAGGTTCCTATGGGCCAATAGCATCAATCCATGTGTAGGGAGGAGATAAATCCAATTTGTAAAAGAAGATACCCAAAAATGAGTAAATGCTCACATAAGATGAAGAGTTGAAAATGTACAAGATTTATTAGTAAAAAAACTATGAGCAATATTAAAAATATGAGATATTTTGGGTATCCAAAAATGAGTAAATGCTCACATAAGATGAAGAGTTGAAAATGTACAAGGTTTATTAGTAAATAAACACATATGTAAGGAAGGGGAGTTCTTTAAAGGAGGTGCATATTTCACATAAGATGAAGAGTTGAAAATGTACAAGGTTTATTAGTAAATAAACACATATGTAAGGAAGGGGAGTTCTTTAAAGGAGGTGCATATTTCACATAAGATGAAGAGTTGAAAATGTACAAGGCTTATTAGTAAAAAAAACTATGACACATATGTAAGGAAGAGGAGTTCTTTAAAGGAGGTGCATATTTCACATAAGATGAAGAGTTGAAAATGTACAAGGTTTATTAGTAAAAAACTATGAGCAATAAAATTTTGACACATATGTAAGGAAGGGGAATTCTTTAAAGGAGGTGCATATTTCACATGCTTGAATGAGTTTTAAACTAAAAAATAATGTGATATTTTTATCTCTCATCTCTCTTGAACCAAACCAAATCAAAATGAAACCAAACCGAATCAAAAAGTAACCAAACTAGGTCCAAATCTAGTCCAAATTCAACCAAACTGACTTGAAAAATTCTAGAATCAGTTTGTTTGGTTAGGAGCTCAAATTTTCCTATAAATAGAAGCCTCCCCTTGTTGAAAAAAATATAGTGTCTTATACTTTGTCACTCTACTCCACCTAAGCCCAAATATATAGTGTCTTATACTTTGTCACTCTACTCCACCTAAGCCAAGATATATAGTGTCTTATGCTTTGTTACTCTACTCCACCTAAGCCAAAATATAGAGTGTCTTATGCATTGTTACTCTACTCTACCTAAACCAAGAGTTGTGAATTCTTTAATAATTCACTAGTTTTTGATACTTCTCTCTTTCTTCAATCCCCATTGGTGGCTCCATCAACATACTAAACCAATTGATTGGTTGGGGGCCTCTACCGTGAATAAAGAATCAAGCAAATTATAAGGTAAGTATATTGAATTTTGATCTTTCTATAATTTCTCAATGATTCTCTCTTCTCAACCCCTCTCAAGCTTGAGAAGTTTAATTGGTATGGTTTTTTAAATGCTATTGAAATTAATTGGTGAATAGTAGTGAAGAGTTACATAATTTAATAAATGCTATAGAAGTTAATTTCCATTTATGTTTAAATTCTAATGGTTTTTATGTAATTTCTCTCTCTCACTCAAGAAATGGTCATACTCATGAACCATTCTCAATCCAAATGAAGCTTTTCATAAAGCCTTTCCTTAATCCAAGATTAAGCTATGCTTGAGGCCAAATTAATGGCTTTTTACTATGCTTTTAGTTTATGCACATTGATGATTCAATCCATAATGGATTGATGACCCAATTAGAGACCATTCTAATTGTTTTTCTTAATGATCCAATTAGAGACCATTATGGATTGATGACCCAATTAGAGACCATTCTAATTGTTTTCTTAATGATCCAATTAGAGACCATTATGGATTGATGATCCAATTAGAGACCATTATGGATCGATGATCCAATTAGAGACCATTCTAATTATTTCTTTAATAATGAGCTTTATCCCTTAGAAAAAAAATTGAGATCTATCAGTCATAGTAGCGGAGCTATGGCAAAATTTTTATAGAAATTACGCATAAAATAAATTCATTCAAAGTATAAAAAGAGGAATTCCTACCATATTCTAGGAACTATCATCCTAGATTAATTAAAAGAATTTTATTATGCATGGAGATGTGGATGTTGCATGTAGATGTAGATGTATGAATGTGAGTGTGAATGTGGAGGTGGATGTATGCATGGGACGTGGATGTATGCATGTAGAAATAGATGTGTAGATGTGGATGTAGAGGTGGATGTATGCATGTAGATGTAGATGTATATATGTAGATGTGGATGTGGATGGGGATGTATGCATGTAGATGTAGGTGTATAGACGTAGATGTGGATGTAGAGGTGGATGTATGCATGTAGATGTAGGTGTATAGACGTAGATGTGGATGTGGATGGGGATGTATGCATGTAGATGTAGGTGTGTAGACGTAGATGTGGACGTAGAGGTGGATGTATGCATGTAGATGTAGGTGTATAGACGTAGATGTGGATGTATGCATGTAGATGTAGATGTATAGATGTGGAGGTGAATGTGGAGTGGATGTATGCATGTAGATGTAGATGTATGGAGGTGAATGTGAATGTGGATGTGGATGTATGCATAGGGATGTAGATGTATGCATGTAGATGTGAATGTACGCATATAGTTGTGGATGTATGGATGTGAATATACGATTGTGATGTGAGGAAATCTGAAGTGATGAGATGGAAATGATGTGATGGGATGAGTATACATATAAATGGAATATGGAATAAGTAATGTAGATTGAGGAGGGATAATGTGGAAAAATGAAAGTTAAAATAGAAATTGTATTGTAAACTGTTTGTAAATGCTGTCTGTAAATGATTGTTTTATGTCAAGAATGCTGGGGGGAGCATTTTGACCGTCTTGTGATTAAAGTCGTGATGGTAAAGTTGCAACTGCTGACGGGGAGTCAATGAAGGACGTCTCGCGTAGCAAGGTCGACCGAGGTCTTGACCAGCCTCGGTGCGATTAAAATGGTGAGCTTCCGGTACGGTGGATGAGGGGCCAAGGAAGCGGCCTATGCGTGAAGCGCTAGGTTACCTGCGAAGGATCCTAGAGGGTGCTGACCATACGGTGCTCGGGCTCTGGGTTGCCTAGGATACCCACGCGTGCGTCGAGGAAGATATTGGAACAGAGTTGGAGTTGTTTTCTGAAATCGAGCATGGATCTGGTTGATTGACCTTGCTGGTCTTCAATGGATGAGTCCATGGCTCCTTATATGGATCTGTTGGTTGATCTTGCTGATCTTCAACGAGAGTCCATCTTGTTAAGTGATTATATTGCCAAGTATTATGGGCTAGGAACTATCGAAACGGCTCCTGAGCGTTCTAGTTGCCAATGATGCCATAGATACTCTGATGAAGGAATGATGGAAAATTAAGAATCAATTGGATAAATTGGAAGATGGTGATCAATGATACTATGGTTTTATTAAAGGATTGTTTTAAACTAGTTGAATCTGGTTGAAAAAAGGCAATTTCATATTGGGTGTGTGAGTGGTGTGACTAGTTTTATTTTGCGTGAACATCCGGCTAGGGGGCCTTGGAACTCTTTTCCTTGGTACCCGGGACAAAACCTAACCAAATTTTTAATTGGATCCCATCACTACAGTGGTTGGGCGGTTGGCTAACCCATGGGATTGGATGGGGTTAGGCTGGACTGATGGATCCGTAAATCGAGACTCAAACTTTTGTTTTTACGATAGAAAAAAAAAATCCCGGACAGAAACTGTTCTATGGATAGGAATCAACGGCTGTGCCTCTTGAATGGGGAAAAAAGCGTTGATCCCAATGATCCAAGTGCAAGTTTCTTCCTTGAACTAACTAAGTATCTTATAGATGTAATCGGATCATCTCGATCAGAAATGATCTTGACTACGTTAGAGTAAAAAGTTATCCTGGTGGAATCGCCCGTGCTTTCCGGTAAAGGAAGTTTTTCCGGGTTCGGTTTTGGAATAACCGACGGATTAGTCTCTTATCCGGATATCCGTGGGCGAGACCCCGAGTGTGGGACCCCTGTCCCGCGCGAGAAGCGCTACTTCCGCTGCCAGTACCCCCGAATCCGTTGCTCGGTGGGAACAGGGATCTTACATTTATGGCATGGAAGGTGAAGTTAGCAAGAGGGAATTTAGAGCTCTTTGAGAAACTTGGGAAATTTTTGATAGCCAAGTTGACTTGCTAACATCGAGCAAGATCCACATAGAGTGTATGCGTGCTTTGAGCCAGCTTCCTGGTCGTAAAGAATATGCCCATGGAGAAAACAAGTGTTGAGGGTTTCGCTACTCGATTAGCATTAATCACAAATTTATACAATAACTACAAAGGCAAAGACAAAGCTAAATCCATAGTTGAATAAGAGTAAGAGGTTGGTCGTCCTACAAAAATTACCAAAACAGAGGTCATTGCCATAGTTAATGCACCAGCTCTATGGTTGCTAAATAGTTCGTACGCCTAGAGTTCTTGCCAATTGCCAGATTGGGTGGAGGTGCATTCAGCTTTGTGTGCAAGGTCAAAGTGCATGACCCAACCTTCCCTAATAATTGCTATGCTTCGAAGTGCATCACTCGGGAATCATTCATGTCACCAGAGATGATGGTAATGCATGAGGCCACTCGAGTGCATATCACTCATCGTGGTATCATTTCCACAAAGGGATTAGTGCATTCAGAGGACAGACCAGCAATCATCTATCCATTTTGGAATGGTGGACATCTAGAAATATGGATGAGTGTTATGGCTCACCCTAACCCCCCTTGAAACACATCCAGTAAGAGATTACCTAATGAATTGCAACTGTCGTCCTCGTGAAGATATTTCCAATGGCCGAGCTTGTAACCCTTGAGGTCTCCAAGCTCTACAATTCCTTGAGAAGAAATTCCACCACGCCTCCCATGGGCGTTGTCACACCGTCGCGTTGCACTACGGGTACTCGTGCCTCCTCTCACCTCACTTCATTCACACAAACTCACTGGCATGCATTAGGGAGAGAGATTAGCAAGAGCAATAATCAATTGCACAATGGGAGAGTATCTTGTATTTTGTGAGAAAATCACTTATATACATAGCCATAAGTGTTCACACTCACTTAAATTGTGGCCGGTAGGGCACTTTAGGCTCATAAGAGGCCTAATGCAATTACAATGACTACTCTCATAATATATCCATGAAGGACATCAATCAGGACTTCATCCTGTATGCTACCACACGCTCTTGAAGCAGGAATGGCCATAAATACTCCGTCACACCATTATGGGCGCCCGTCCAACTTGTAGATTTGGTTACCATTGTTTCATATCTTGAATGTATGACCCTTTGGTGTATCTACCTTGACTCCTTGATGTAAGATAATGGTGGTAGCTCTTGTTAACCCTAGGAATGGGTTAACATTCCCCCTACCTGTTGGCGATCGTGTCCTCGTGATCGCGTTGAAGACCTTTGTGTGGGGAGAATGGACAAGCTTTGTCGATGGCTTTGATGTTGAGTGATGTTCAATGGTATTTGTTCCTCCTGAAGGAATAGAGAATGAAAAGGTAAGTTGTTTATTGGGAATTCCTAACGGGGGGGTGGGGTTTTTTGCAAATGGTTGCATTTGTATATTTGTGCAAGAATTTTTTTAAATTTTTTGCTCACTTTTTTTTTGGCAATCATAAACAAGGTTGCATGTGATTTGTGTTAGTGGGGACGCTAAGAGATGTTAATAATAGTTGAGAAGAGAAGGAAGGATCCGGAGGAATTCAGACATTATCATCAAAACAAGATGGTGATTCTCAGTTCCTCATTTGATTCATTGAAATGACATTCATCATTTGAAGAAATTGGCCTTCTATGATGTCCCTTTGTGTGGCAAGATTCTTATCAAATATTGATGAGTAGGACATGTTCATGCATGCTTCCTCCCATGTGCTTTTTATGTTTTTAAGTATATTGAAGTGCTCTTATGAAGCATATATACATGAAGTACAAGAATTGAGTCAAATAGACTCTTATTGAGCTGCTTCGTTTTGTTGAAGTAGGCACTTGTTGGCAAGGATTGAAAGAATTACATCGACTTGCGAGGATAAGATACCTCTACTAAGGATTGGAGATGATTGTGTCGTGAAGATTTTTGTTTGGGAAGATTTGCAATTTGAAAGAAAGTTTCAAGCGATGGGTTATACCATTGACTAGGCTTTTGCCTACCATGTGTAGAGATGTACCTGAAAGTTGTCTATGGTGAGGCTTGGTGTAAATGTCCTCCAGCACATGTGTATGGATGTGTACTCATGGAGCAACTGCTACATTACCACCATAGCCAAAGAATAGTAAGTGATAAGTTTAACAAGATATAATGGCTATTGAAGATGCTGGGGAGTTACCATATGCATTACTCCCTTGTTTTTGTGTGTTTTGTTTTTTTACTACCACCTTGAGAGATATGTTCTTGTGGCTACTCTCTTTTTGAGAGAATAGGTTCTTATGTCTGCCATGTAGCTTCTGCACCTGCACTTCACATCCAGAGGGGTGAAAAGAGCATTGTGAGTGTCTTTGATGTGCGCATAAGTCTCCATTTGCAGACATGGGAATTGATTCTTGAATTTTGGGCTCAAATGTTGTCGAGACAATAGGTAAGATTGCTGGTTTGTTACCATTGGGGTTGCTTGAACACACAAGCTCTTGTGTAGGTGACGAGAGTGTTTTAGTGACTTTCTTGGTGTTTCTTGGGCCTCCATTCTTGTCAAACTTTAGGTGAAGTTGTTCAGGTTAAAGTCGATAGTAGCGAGAATGTCTTCACTTTGTTCGATTTTTATAACCATATGATGGGATTACCATCATAGTATCCTTGTTGAAGCACGTGCATAGGCACCCATCTTTGATGAATATTATAAATTGGTGGCTGATGTTAGGGCATGAAAAATATGTACTTTGGGGATGCTAAGAGGTGTGTGTGTGTGTGTGTTATATGCATATTATGTGTGCATATACTAGGAGGCTAACCCACATTAGGCTTGTGAGCATGGGAGCATGGGAACAAGCTCTAGTGGAGCATGGGTTAGGACTAACCCTAAGGGTTAAGGTTAGGGTCAGGCTTCCAAGGGTCAGACATTGGGAAATGGAGAGTCAAGAGTTACTTGAGGGCCCTCCTATATAATAGGGACATGGAGCACGCTCAAGGGGGGCTTGGAGGTTTGGAGGCTTAGGCTATGGTCTCTTGATGTTATCTTGAGGCTAGGTTATGTTACAACATCAATAGGTGCCCTGGGTTGATACCCATACCTAAGAATGAATGGAGTAAAACGAATAGCCGTATATTTAATTTAAACTGTTATAGGCAAATTTCATCATTGGAAGATATTTTTTTCCAATTTGATGCTTTTCCATAGACATATGCATGAAGCATATCCTCTACAATCTGATTTATACGCTCTATTTGCCCATCAAACTGCGGATGATCAAAGGAAATCGTACTCAAAGTAGTTTCCTCATTGTAAACCATTCAGAATAAAGTAGGAAAACATGGCATTATAACAGACTGCCGGATGATCAAAGGAAATCGTACTCAAAGTAGTTTCCTCATTGTAAACCATTCAGAATAAAGTAGGAAAACATGGCATTATAACAGCAGGAACCAGGTATCCATCGGTGCCTCGATGTACCCACATGTGCACATGGAATTACTGACGTCCTAAGTTATCCATATCAACATAGAGAGTCATCAAAGTCTCGACGATGAGTCACATATGTTCATCCATAAACCTATCAGGTGGACTGTATAAATCACCTAAAGGATGGAACTAATGCCAATAAAGGAAGAATCCAAATTTTCTTAATCCGAATACAACAAGATAAACTCGTTAAACTCTAAAGAAAGAGATTTCAACAAGTGAAAATGCCGACGAGATTCAACTCATCAATACATGCAGGCTATAGATAAAAGAAGGCTATCTAGAGAATGCCTACACTATAACTTCTAGTGAATTCAGAAAATGAGATTGTCTTTGAATGTTGAGGTCAACATGCTAAGTGATGTAAGCAAAGCAACAATCTTGAGCCCAAGTTATCCCATAAGATAATATATGTGAGGGATTGCTAGCGTCCCATACCACCATGATACCACCCATACATACCTTACCAATTTGAAACTCCCAGGTATGCTGTCTAGGAGATATGAATAAAATCCTTTATAAAAGAAATAAGATGGCCTTATCCTAGACTTTCACATACTAAAACCTGTCTCTATATTCCTGAGACCACATCAAGGAATAACTCTTTCCCAGTACATCATTAGAAAAGAATTTTGAGTTATTGGTGCCTTTCTAACGATAACTACCCAATAAACAATAAAGTTAAGGTAGAAAAATAACTCACCTAGATACATAAGCAACTAGGTATCCGAGTTGGAATATGTACAAGAGCACAAGGAACAGAGTCCGAAATTACGTGCAAAAAATGAAGGCAAATGCTACCTTCAAAGCACTTGAAATTATCCAAAAGATCAAAAAATCCTTATAAAACCATGGATAAAAGCATAGAAGCTCCTCGAATCCATGAAAACCATAGTTGATCATAAAAATCAATGCATGCCATCTAATGGTCATTAATCATGCCAAAAGAAGCATTAAAATTGGTGGCCAACTTATCAATCTGGAGTATATGAACGTGGTGTTGTTCAAGCAAAACTCCAAAGTAAGCAAGTGAAACACATGTGTGTAACACTCACTAAAAAATCCCTAGACACAAGTGATCTAGGCAGAACCTCATGAGTCCATATAAAACTTGGAAAACATCCAATAAAATCCACCAAAACAAACAGATCAATTGACCCATGATAGAATTTGTCTTAGGCTTAAGAAATTAAGCATAGACCACACTTAAATAAGTGCAAAATAAATTATCATGGAAAAGTGTCAAAGGTGAAACACACTCTGAACGCAGTTTAGCCATCAAAGGTATGGAACATGTCCAAAAAGAATGGCTAAACAATGGCAAACAATCATGAAAACATCATTTTTAGAATTAATCCAAATAGAAATAACTACTAATACGAGATACAATCGTATTAATAATATGCGAATAACCCGCATCAATCTAATGTCAGTACGAGAAAACGTAGTTCAACATTAAATAACCCTCAAAAATATTAAATTCTCGAGAAAAAGGATTATCATGATTTTTTTCAAAATTTTCATAATTTTATAGGGCCTCAAAATATGATATTTTCCACTAAACCTATCTTATGGCATTCCAAACCTATATTTTTCCAGAAAATTTTCAGTAAATAGATTTGCTAAAATACCATTGATATTTTAAAAAATACCAATTTCTAGGATTTCTAAAAATAATTTCTAAATATTCCTAATTTTTCTTGAGAATCCCATCGTTCACGAAATTTTCAATTCCGCCCGACAATTCTCAAATCCAATGAAAATTTATAATTTTAATGGATTTTCTAAATTTTGGTTGTCAAAAAATATATTTTTAAAAGAATTTGAATGGTCACGGGCACTCGAATGGACACACCAAAAGCCAAACACCAACCCCACATTTTCCAGAAGTTTAAAAAAACCTTTGTCTAATTTTTCACTAATTTTCAGGAATTTTTTAAAATTTTTAATTAACCCTGAACGCATTTAGAATAGGAACGGTAAAAAAATTTCAGAATCCCAACGGTTTCCCTGGAACAAGGAAAGCCAACAGTTTCGGGAAAATGAAAAGATGAAAAAAAAAAAGAATGTGAAAGGCCAAAAGTTTACGGAATCCGAAAGGTCAAAAGATTTTTTGGAATTCAGAAAGACAAAAGGTTTGCCGGGAATGTGGAAAGCCAAGAGATTCCAAGAAAATAATTTCAAAAATCTTCAAAGAAAGTTTTTTTTCTCAAAATTCATATTTTCTCATAATTTTCAGGCTTTTTTTCAAGCTTTTTTGAAAACATTTCAATTTTTTTTTGTAAATTTAAAAAACACTTTTTTTAATTTAAAGAAAAATTTAAATAAATCTTAATTAAGCTTTAATATAAAGCTTAAAAAAATTTTTAAGGGGGGGGGATTTTATGCCCGGTGGGCTGCTGCGCAGCCCCCCTCACGTGCACGTTGAAATGAGAGGTCTGAGATAGAAGGAGATGTTCTCTCCTCTCTCCTCTTCTTCTTCTCCAAAACTCTCTCACCATTCCTTCTCTCTGTTAATTGAGAGGGAGATTAGCATTTAATTAACTTTAGTTAAACTTTTATAATCATAATTATATTTTAATTATGATTAAGCTTAATCAAATGTGCCTAGCAAGAGGTATTCACAACGCGCGAGGGAGAAATAGAAAGAATCTCTCGATTTTGAGGAAGAGAAGAACTTTATGTGCATGGGAGAGAACCCAATGCATCAATTGACTGCTCCACACTGCTTCTCAACAAAAAAAAATTGGTAGAAAATCAAAAACATACTTGCGGAAAAGTCGTAAAATGCATTAAAAAAATATTTTTAACCATAAAAATGCTCAAAAAAATTCTAAAAAATTAGGAACAATTTTCTAAAAATTCTAAAAATTTAGAAAATTCATTTTACCAAAAATATCCACACTAAAATATGTGGTTTTTTTGTAATACATTCCATTAATGCTTATTTTAAACCACAAAAATAGCATTAAACTCACGGAATTCCCCCGCAACGTCGATTCGTCCATTGAATAGTAGTAACACGTTTTCCAATCGCCATATCGACAATACACATGCAAATCATCAACACAAATAAATAAAATAATATTTTTATTTAATAAATATTAAAATTTACTTCAAAAATACCAAAAATTACAATAAGAAAGAAAAATCAACAACAATTAACTAGAGATTGCTCTGATACCACTGTTAAAACCCTAAGATCTCTCTAGAGAATTGTTATGCATAACAATTCTCTAGAGAGATCTTAAGGTTTTAACAGTGTGTGTGGCACGAAGGGGTGCAATGCTTCTTTATATTGATGTAACTCTTCAATGATGATGAACGTGAATCAGTTATCTCTCGTCTTGTTCGTACATCTAATTTTCTATTTCGAGAGTCTCTCGTGTATGTTATTCTCCCTGTTGGGGATGTGGCCCCAACACTTGGCTACCACGAGACGTCGATACCTAGGGTGGCTTTTGCGGATGACGGTGTTGGGGATGTGGCCCCAACACTTGGCTACCACGAGACCTCGATACCTAGGGTGGCTTTTGCGGATGACGAAGGTGGTTCAATACCGCTTGTGAGGCATGGTGATGGTGGTCTCTCTTACATGCGTGTTGTGGTGGCTAGCCGGATTATGCTAAAGGAGGCGCAATGGTACAAAGCCGACCATGATGACAAAAGCAAGGGTGGATGAAGTCCGGACGAAGCAGTGGATTTTTGTCAGCGACGATGAGGCAGAGGTATGCGATTGTGTGGGCAAGTGCAGGATCAGTCCTCGAGCGATTGGAGCGCATTGGTCGGAGGGTCAGAAGTCCATGCATCTTTTCATAGGTACCTCAACCAGTCGGTGTGACATGGAGTGATCTTGATTAGTTCGGCATAGAGGCTCCACCAGTGGGACGCAAGCATTAATGTGGCGAATCTGGAGTTTGACATTCGAAGCGGATTGTGAGAGGAAGATGTGGTGCTGCTTCTGGATGTGAAGTCAGAGCTTCGGTGTGGATCTGGATAAAGGAGGACAAGAAGTGCTTCGGTGCGAATTCGGGAGAATGCAGTTGCAGTTTGCGGTTGCAGTTTTCTATGGGCTGGTTTTCTTTATTCTTAAAGATGCTTGCAGTTTTTATTGTTGTACCCTACTCAATTACTTACAAGGATATCTTGAAATCCAATGGTCTTGTTCAACTAATACTCCAAGGGAAAGCTACAAGTCGAATGAAGTCAGAAGAGGTGATGTGACGGACATACCAGATCAAAGATTGGATGGATCGCCTACACCAAGTCTATGATTCATGGTGGCAAAGAGGTGATTGAGAAGGTGCTGCGGCTTGTCGAAGATGGTTGCGGTTTGATGCGGGTACCATCATTTGTGGTGAACCGGCAAAAGCTACATCATGTATTAGTTTGAAGCTTCTTCATTATATGTCAACATTTTTACTTATGCACTCACAAGGTTCTCTGCCTCGGTTATGCCCAAAATGATTGTACTACTTTCACATGCACTCGCACTTATCCTTGGAATTTGACTTCTATCAAGGGATGCTTGGACACTGTGGGTTTGCACAATCCACAGTGGATGCCACTTGTTAGGGCATTAAAAGTATGTACTTTGGGGATGCCAAGAGGTGTGTGTGTGTGTGTGGCACAAAGGGGTGCAATGCTTCTTTATATTGATGTAACTCCTCAATGATGAACGTGAATCAGTTTTATCTCTCTTGTTTGTACATCTAATTTTTTGTTTTGAGAGTCTCTCGTGTATGTTATTCTTCCTGTTGGGGCTATGGCCCCAACAACTGATGCTTTTGGTGCTGAGGCTTCCTTCTTTGTGCAAGCTTAGGGGACTTTGTGATGCTTTTGGAAATCTAAGTGTTGGTATTTATTTGGTTAACCCTTGTGCTTGCACTAATATTTTGGGTACCCACACTTGCTGAGATATTAGAGTTCGTTGAGGAACTCGCATAGGCTTTTGTGGATGGTGTTGTGGAGTACTTTTCTTTTTCCTTGGCCTGTGAGTGCTGTGTTGAGGAAGAGGCTTTGAATGTCGAGGCAACAAAATTTGATTGGCACCTTCGTAGTAGCCTTGAGCAACAAGTAGCTGCTTCTCCACCCACATTTTGATACCATTAAGATAGCAATCTTGATTTTTGTTGTCTTGGTGGATTGTTCTTTTTGGTTGAAGTGGAAGGTTGTGAGCCCTTTACATTAGTTGTTGGCACGGAGACAGTAAGTTTGAGACTCATGGGTATTTTTGACGATGATGAGGCTAGAGTCTCTTATGGAGTAGTTTTTGATGATGAGGCTTTCGAGCATCTGGTTGTCTCCTTTGGTGAGGCTTATCGATAAAGATGCATAAGCTCTGGGACTTTTTCTTTGAGTTCCTTGTTAGATATAGATGGTTGCGCAAGGGGAACTTCTTCAAGAATAGTTGTTGATTTGCGAGGTTTTGGCATCGAACTTCGTTGGTGAGGATGGGGTTGAAGGTGTAGATTCTTTATCAGAGTCGGTCATTCAGGGCAAATGATAGGTCATTGTGTAGAGGGGCTTAAGTGAAAGAGGCTTGTAACCTTTTGTGTTTAGTATCATAGAAATCTATTAATGTTGGATCCTCTTCCTTTTGCAGTATGGTATTGTCAACTTTGTGTCATTGATCATCATGATGACCTTATCGTCGCTCTGGTAAAGCATAGTGGTTCTTGGGTAGCAAGAGTCCATTTATGCCCCAAGATCAAATCTACTTCCAATACATACTCAACCACAAAAAACTTGCAAGTAAGGGGGTTAGTTTCAATATACATTTTATGTTCAAAGTACCCCAAACATGGCATGTTCACATCTTGTGTAAAGGGAATTCTTTCAGGATGAGCCATGAGTGTTGGTTGACTTAACAAATCCCATAACTCGAGGGTCATGAGATTGTGTTCTTATTTTGGATAAAGTTATGCTTGAGCTACGATGATTTTATTGGAAAGTTCCAATCTAACTAGAATTCTAGGAATCATTTTAGTAAAATATGTTGGAAGTTCCAGCTCCTCCAAGGTCTCTTCCTCCTCCTGTAAAAATAGAAATTGTGCAATGCCTGTAGGAGTGTTAAGGTGACTTTTTGCATGCATTCTTCAATTGAATACAAGAGTCATGTATCGAAGTTCCACCAAGGATGACATCATACTCAAGAGAATCTTGGGTATTATGGAATGTAAATTCCACATCTTCATTGATTGTTTGATCAGCATAGCTAAAGTAACCGGGAACCTCAATATCCTCTTGCAAGACCATTGTCTGTAGGGATGAGTTTAGGTTGTCCCAATAACACCCAAGTGTCTATTGTCATGATGTTATGACTAACTTGAGGGATAATCAATGCGCGTTTGTGCTTAACATCATTGCCTGTAGGGAAATATAACCATACCATGATAGAATCTTCAAGAGGAACCATGGATGTTTGAGTTTGTGCTTTAGCTTTAGATCCCATTTCTGTTTTATATTCCCATTCACTTTCGTCCTCTTTTTGGCTCTCAGCTTTTTCAAGAGTACCCAATGTGTACATTGGTACACTTGGTCCTTTGACAATTCTAATTGAGTTTGGTTTGGAAACTTGTGAATCCTTATAGTCATGTTCTATGGAGCTCTTTATGTCTTGGTATAACTCATGTTTGGCCCTTAAAGGTGCTTGAGTGCAGATGAGAGAAGAGCATTCCTCCAAATGAGTTTTTGAGACACTATTTTAGTTTTGTAAGGGATTCATCAAATTCCTCACGTGCTTTCTCAACCACATAATTTGTGCAATTTGTCTCTAATGACGCTTCTATAGAGAGTACATCTTCCTCTTGAAAGGGGAAGTGGTACTCCTCTAGGTTTTGTATTTTGGTTGCTTTTTTAGGGTTGGAATTATTAGGTTCAATCACAAGCGATGATCCTGTAAGACACTCAACCATGCTAAACATGCTCTTCCAATCTTGCCTTTTGCATTCCGCATATGTCATGTGACCATGATTTTCAATTTTGGGTTGTTGGGTAGGTTCTAGTTTCTTGATTGGTCTATTAAGTGCACTAAGTGACGAATCATAACTTCACTAAGTGACGTACTAGAACATGTTTCATCTTCTGACTTTCTTTGGATCATCAGGGTTTTGATTATTTTTGCCTATGTGACGAGATCGAATTTTCTTTTGGGCTTTTGTATCTTGTGTCGCACATATGGGTCTTGTAGTTTGTGTGGTAACCTTTGAGGTGGATGCTTCTGCATCATGTGTAGCTTTTAGCTCTTTTGGGTTTATGTCCTCTACAGGCTCCTTTTCTCTATCATTTAATTTAGCTTTGGTTTAGATATTTTGATGCTCCTTGTCTTTCTTGGGTTTATAAGGTTTTCTTTTCTCTTGTGGTTTTTCTGTTTTAAGGCATGTTCTTTTACCCATTTCTAAGTGTTATCTTTTGCATTCTTTTTTACTGTCTCTCATGCCTTGGCTTGTAAGTTTGAAGCACATTCAAGGGTACCGTGGACAATTGCCCGTTTTGTACACTTAAGATATTAAGAGTTGGATTTTATGAGACAAGTTGCATTGAAGCAACTCACCTTGGGCAGTCTTGGAACATATGCTCAATGCCATATCGTTCACAAATGGGATGCAAAGTGTCAGTGACTATGGCCATGGAAGAGTCCCAAACTCTGCAGTCTTCCACCTTGTGAGGTCCACGACAATAGAAACACTGAAGTGTTTGATTAACTGCTTCTTAAAAAGTTTCTTTCCTTTGGATTGTTTCTATTTGGTGCATGAGAGATGGAGGTTTTGAGTCAATTGTTGATGAATTGGGAAACTTTGTAGTATCATGACCAAAGGATTTACAATATATGTAGTATAGAAGAACAGGCGTCTCGTGTGAGAACAATGGGGATTGGGATGGTCATAGTGATTACACAGAACATAAGGCATTTTTCTCCTCACTTGTGGAGACATTAAGGATGTTTGATTTTGAAGGATTTTATCCTCTCTTAGAGACGTCGATTGTTTGAAAGCTTTTAAACAAGGTTGTTGTATAGAAATTGGGGAATAATCATTTCGAGATAAATCTTTCTTTTGACATTGCTTCACCTGGTTTAGATGAGGAACATCTCGTAGCATGGTCATCTTCCATCATGTTATCATTTAAACGGATCTAGATTTTTTACAACATTGATCAAATGTTTTTGGATTAGCTACAATGATCAAGCTGTGTAAGTTGTTTTTCTTTAAGCCCATCATGAAGCATCTCTTCAATTGCGAATCTTTTAATTTTTCCCATGACTCACATCTCATGAGTCCAAGAGTTTTATTTGAAGGATAAAATCTCTAATGGTTTCGTTTGGTTGACGTTCAATTGAATGGAGTTCCTTTTGCGACACTCCACCGTTCACCTTATCTTGAAAAGCCATGGATAAAGGCTATTTTCAAGGTTTTGAGGTTGGTCTTGATTGCCGGCATCAATGTGATGAACCATCCACTAGCTTTTCACTCTAAGCATAGGTTCAATGCATGTGCCTTGGTGGGGAAATTCGGATTTCCAAAGGCTTCACATCTCTCTTCAAACATTTGAATGAATTGAACAGGATCAGTCGTTCCATTATATTTTTCCAAAATTTTAGAAATCTGTATGGCTGTATTTTGTATGAGTTACTCAAGCCGTATGTGAGTGCTCTTGTGGGTAGGGACTCACTCAGTCCCTAGGAAACCCCCGTTCCTGGACTAGTAAGTATATCTAAGGTATGGGCATCTAGGGGTTGAAAATGCTTGGTACCTATAAGATTGGTGAGAATAATAGGTAAAGGACCAAAGCGCGGGTGGGATTGAAGTGACATGTGGTGTAAAACCTGATGACACTCTTGTTGTTGGCATGGCGAATGGGATTGGGAGGTGCATTTGCAGCATAGATCTCGATGGCTTGAAGCTATCAGCCATTGGTTTTAGTGAGAGTGTTGGCCCACATAGTCCCTCTATCATTGCCATGTTTGATTGGCTAATTTCTCCTTAATGATGAGCAAGCACACATGTTTTTTTCTTCTTTTTAGATTCTCACAACCCGTTATAGCCTTAAGAGGCCTGGTGTACTCTTCGTTGGGTCAAATGAGTGTCTGTTTTCTCTAATTAGCTTAGACGCTACACACACGTGAACGACCTTAGGGATATTTTTCTAGAAAAAGTGCGTGCCAATAACATCCGAGATGGAAGAGGTCCTAAAACCTCTTTTTCATCAGTCTCAAGATGAACAAATTTTTAGGTAATTTTTTCCCTATTTCACAGCCCATTTTTAAAGGTGTTCCAAAAAGAATTTGGAAAAACTATGTATGAGAGAGTTGTAGTATTTTTGGAGTACTACAACTTTTTCTCTTTGAGTAATTCGTGATTTTTTTGTTTAGACCCTACACCCTTCATAAATGGGCCCCAAAATGGACAATTTGACAACTCATGGACATCTACTCATTGAATTCTCATTAGCCTTAATGAGTTATGAAAACAAGTGATTTAAGAATCATTTTCTAAAATTTTACCTCTTGAATAAGATTAATCACCCTTAATGACAAAAACCAGTCCATTAAGAGAAATTAGTCGAACTCAAGAGTTTTTTGATGGTTTTGAGAAACTTTTTGAAGGATTAAGCTACTCCTAATGCTTGCTAGCACTCTAATGCAAACAATTTCAACAAAAAACACACAATTTGAGCTAAAATTAATGATTTTAGTTCTATGTTTAACACTAGAAAGAGAGTCAACATTAACTATAAATTGCATTCTAATACATTGTTTGATGCAATGGATGCAAACTTAGCCTAATACACTCTATGTGCGAGCCCTAGAAACATGAAAAACTACATTGACAAAAACAAAAACAACAAGTTAATCTAAAAATTCATCAAAAAATCATTCTTTACAAAATAGAAAAGAGAGCTATTTCTCACAAAATCACATATAAATCTCCATCAAATTCACATCATTTTCATGGAAAACTATTAATAAAGATAATGGGCAATGGGTAATGCGTAGATTAGAGGAAAAACAATGGAAAAAGCCAAGGGATGGTGTAGCGACGCCAAAAATGTTATGGCTCACCCTAACCCCCCTTGAAACACATCCAACAAGACATTACCTGATGATCGCAATTGTTGTGAGGATCTTTCGAATGGCCGAGCTCGTAACCCTTGAGGTCTCCAAGCTCTACAACTACTTGAGAAGCAATTCGACTGTACCTTTCGTGCGTTGTCACACCCCCCCATTGCCCATTGCACTACAGGTACTCGTCCCTTCTCTCACCTCACTTCCCTCACACACACTCACTAGCATGCATTAGGGAGAGATATTAGCAATAGTAAGACTCAATTACGCAATGGGAGAGTATCTTGTATTATAAGATAAATTCACTTATATACATGGCCATAAGTGCTCATAGTCACTTAAACTATGGCCAGCCGGGCACTTTAGGCTCATAAGAGGCCTAATGCTATTACAATGACTACTCTCATAATATATCCATGAAGTACATCACTTGGGACTTCATCTTGCATGCTACCACACGCACTTAAAGCGGGAATCACCATAAATGCTCCGTCACACCATTACGGGCGCCCATCCAAGTTGTAGATTTGAACACCATTGCTTCATATCTTGAATGTATGACCCTTTGGTGTATCTACCTTGACTCCTTAATGTAAGATAATGGTGTTAGCTCTTGTTAACCCTAGGAATGGGCTAACAATGAGCCAACTTCAAACTAATGGATCAAGACCTATGCCAAGGTATTTGCAAGACATGCGAGAGAATGTAGGCACAACACGGACATTTAGAAGTCACATCCTACAAATCATTAATGGCCTCTTGGAAATCCTTGAGTAAATGCATGATAAGGATATCCTGCACAATGATGTGCATGGTAAGAAGGTAATGTTTGTTGGGCTCGCAGACTTTGGTTGGATAGCAACACACACACGAGAAGCACATCTCATTTTTTGAAGCTTCCAAATGAAATACTGGAGACAAAGATAGAGTGGCAAACAAAAATACAAACATGTTGGGCCTAAATACTTTTCTAGAAGTCCTCCCCCTTACAATAAGGTTCAAGATGTATATTCTATGAGTTTCCAAATCAAGTTGATTGAATTCCAAAGCCATTTACAAATGATGAAGTTGCTACATTAATCGCTTGGATAAGAAAAACCATGCGATTAGGGATGTCAATATATCCCCTATCAAGGCCACCAACCAACAAATTTAGCTTTGTGCATGCATGGAGCCCAAAAAACTGGGCTATACATTAATAGGTTTGCAAGCTTGCATCCATATGATAGCTAGTTGCCTTGTATTCACAAGTAACATGGAATTATTGTAAATCTCAGATTTGTATCTCAAAGAGTATATTGGAATTGTCTCGAATATGAATGGCAATGTTACTGTAAATTGTCTCAAAAGTTCAAGTGTGACTACTGTGACTGCATCTTTAAATTGTCTTGAATATTCAAGTGTGACTATACTAAATTGTCTACATATGATTTGTCAAGAGTATATTGGAATTGTCTCGAATATGAATGGCAATGTTACTGTAAATTGTCTCAAAAATTCAAGTGTGACTACTGTGACTGCATCTTTAAATTGTCTCGAATATTCACATGTGACTATACTAAATTGTCTCTAAATTGTCTACATATGATTTTCTCTAAATTTTCTCCATATTAATTTCTTATTTGTATATGATTTTTTTAAATATAATAAAATTAGTTATATTTTCTATGAATACAGATTAACCAAATGTTGACTGAAGTAGCTGGCGAAGGATATAGACCTTCGTTTGGTAGAGGCATTAGATAATGCAGAGTCCCAACACATACTACAAGAGGAGACTCATTGATTTGGTGAGCAAGATCTATCCAATTTCTTTGAGGACATCTCAAATGTAGAAGGTTTGGAAGGAGATCCCCTAGCACTTAAGGATGTGAAGAATACATGTCCTTCCCACTTTGTACATGACACTTTGTTCCGGAGATAAGTGGTTAAGCAAAGGAGGGGTCCCCGCTGAAACTCTCTGATCTTCAGCATGTGGGACTGGCCAAGGTCTTACTACTAAGATTTTTACATAAAGAGAGAGCAATGCCAAACAATAATCAAATGGCATTATATTTTATTTAAGAAGTGTTTGTCGTCGAAGATATCCTAAAGAGATGAGTAGATTGGACCTCTTGTCGAAAAATATAGGAATTGGTCTAGGTAGACCTAAGGAATGAGTAGCTGCAAGAAGAGAAAATATTCCCTTTCCAGCATGAAAGTGTCCCATCATCTTGTTACACAACGAGCATGAGAAGATTATTGAGATGGCTAGCCAAGGAATTATCCTTGCAAGACAGGGAAAAACAATAGAGAGTGTGACTGAGAGGATTGCGTGCAGAGAGAATCAAAAGCTCCATGCAATGATTGCACGTTATCAAAGTCTGAGCAATGTGTTAGCTAAGCTGTTCAACATTGATGATCTACTTGGAAGCCCAGCAAGTGTTGGTGATGGTGCTAGTTGTGGGCCACTTACAAGGTGCTCATGGTGGTGATTTAGATGGAGTCATCACCCAGGAGGATGTAGAAGACTTATCTTAGTGACACAAACTGTTTTTTTGAGATTTGTTTAAGACTCAAAAACATTTAGTTGTAAAATATGATTTAAATCTATAATAGCAATCTCTGTTTTTGAAAATATATACTCGCAAAAATTTGATGTTGTATTTCAAGTTGCATTGTATGTTAGTGATTGATTATTTCAAGCTGATGAGTACAAGTACATTATTCTTCTACTAGCAGTGTAACCATATCATCAACTTCATCCGTATTTGAGGCATCTAATCGTACTTCTCATTCATCTCATAGTCAGTAGGCACCAAATCAAATATTATACGTTTCAATATAAGTTTAATCCTATGTTGGATCTTGTCAAGATACTCTCCCCCTATCTTATTGTAATCAGGTAATTGAAACCTAGACTTTGATATACTCGTCAAATGCATCTTGAAAAATAGGATTTTGTATTACATTGAATGGAATCCCACATGCAAAAAAAAATTGTGTCCATTTCAAATGTAATTCAAGCATCCCTTGCTTATCAAATGCTTCCTACAAAGGTGTCTGCTCTTTATGACTCTTCTTGCTAGAACCCTATGTCATGTATGTAGATGGAGTACTCGAACATGAACATGATATAGACGGAGTACTTATGGATGGTGGACAAGTATTGAATTGACCAGCATGTGCCATTGATTCATGCATTGGACCACAAGATGGCATACATTCACTTGTAGACACATGTGTATTATCTTCTTTGACCATTTCCATTGGT
Source organism: Cibotium barometz (assembly GCF_041138505.1). Classification (NCBI taxonomy): domain Eukaryota; kingdom Viridiplantae; phylum Streptophyta; class Polypodiopsida; order Cyatheales; family Cibotiaceae; genus Cibotium; species Cibotium barometz. The sequence continues at coordinate 63,526,745 of NC_141051.1, forward strand.
CATATTGCAAAGCCTAATTTCCTTTTTATATTTACATTCCCTTTGACCCTAAGCTTTGCTACATACTTATGTAGTTTAGCATGTAAGTCAGTAGGGGGGGTACTATGCAGCAATGTTCAACATTATTACCAATGCTAAACAAATGTTCTTTGATTCTAGTAGCGCTACCATGAAATGCATGACCACAACTTTTACACCGCATATGAGATGATGTTTTTCCTTGTATTACCTCATCAAAATAATCCCATTCTGGACCACACACCATTTTTGCCGATTGATCTAGAAAACATGTGCAAAAGAATATTATATATGAGCAATACCCTAATTGAACAAATTAAAAGAGGTCATAACACATATGCATGTCCATGAATGTAAGAGTGCAGAAGAAGGGTTAACAGTGCACTTGAGATGACTTGCTGGTCTACCCATGGGTTCAAAGTTTTTCCACATTCTAACCATCACTAAAACCGAAGGTACCTCCGAAGAGGGTGATGATAAGACATGGACTACTCTAGGTTATCATGGGCCCCTCATGATAATAACTTCCATGCTCCTAAATTAATGACTCTTGTGTTCATGGGCATGCAATATTGAAGCAACCCACTTCATGAAAAGAATATAATAAAACGTACTCATTAAAATTTATCTTTAGAGTGTGAAGCAAGCCTCGACCACAAAAAAGATAAATCGTAAACTCTAAAAATCTCTTTAAATTGTGAAGCAAGCTTTCAACACAGTAAACTTGGATAAAACCTGCTACCTATATTTCACATTATCTTTTAAGTGTGAAGCAAGATTTGAACACAATAGAAGATAAATCCTATTCCTAAGACTTTATCTTTGAAGTGTAAAGCAAGCTTCGAACATACAATGAAAGACAAAACTAATTTTTATTTTCTAAAATATATGTACAAGTGTGAAGTAAACTTTGAACACAGGTACACATATATCTAAGGTTATTTACTAAATATATTAGAAATATTCTAAAATTTCTAATTTTATAAGCACTACCTTGGAAGGAAATGCCTCTTTTTCTAGCTTACGGCTTTCAGATATTGAAAGTCGTGCGCATAGTACATTGGGAATGATGTACTATTTTTACAGTGATTTATTTCGATCGATTCCTTTATTGATCAATATATTATCGACTGATAAAGTTAACACTTCAATGTGAAGTTGCTATAGGGGCTCATTCCGCACTCTCCTTATGTCATTGAAAGAGAGATTCAAAGGTAGGTAGAGAGCAAGAGGGAAGGAGCTATGGAGAGATCAACCTCTACCTCATGCCATACGTATGTAAATAAGACATGGTAGATAGCAAGAAGAAGGCAGAGAAGGCGAGAAAGGAGAGCATTACCATTCCTACTCACATACACCAACAATCAAGCAAGCAAACAACAACACATACAAGCAAGCAACCATAAACTCAAATGAGAGAGAGAAGGCAAAACTCAATTGAGACAAATGGGATTGTCCCTTTTCATATTTCATAAAATGTCTTATATGCATCAGCTCATATTTACAATGTCCGGCTGCCCAATTACAAGTGGGGGCCCAAAACTAGTCTTCTTGGTTTTACTAGCTCTATGTACATCAAATCCTCATGATTGGCGTTAGACATGTCATAAGCTCGGTCATCCCATGTCTCATTTACATTTAGCGCATTACGCGGTTACAAAAAGATGAGTTACAAAAGGGCGTAGTAACCATGCGAGGGTCATGTGAATCGGAGTGGTTAACATACCCCCTCTCTAAAACAGGTCCGTCCTGAGAATTAGTCAGATCTATCGATAATAGATGGAATAGGTTCGGACAAAATCCTAGCGGGAGGTAGGAGGGGGAGTATATAGGTAGGAGGGGAGGTTAGAGCCTCGATGGAAGACATGATAGCTGGTCCAAAAGGTTACCTCCATCATGTCTTTGAAGGTTTGGAGCCACTAAGAAGGCATCCACATGATGCGTTCATAATAGCCAAAGAGCTTCTTGGGAGTAGGGCCTTTGTTGATATCGAATGCAAGGCCTTGGGGGGCACCTTCATAGTAGTGGTCCTAATTGGGGAATGACTCCAATAGTGTGATGATAAGCTTGAAGAATCGGATATGGTGGTGATCACTGCTAGGTCGAGAACTTGGTCGTTAACAAGATGGATAAATTCATTGAAGCGCCTAACCATAAGCTCCTCAGTGCAAGGACCAAACATGATGGCTCTATTGCCTGCTCAAACTCCATGCGATCTAAGGGATCGTGCCAGTTCAGGGGGTTCATTGGGTGGAGGGTTGAATTACTCCTACTTAGAAGGTGGCAGGCGGAGGAATTTCCCTTGTTTAAGTGGGTGGGTGGATGGTTGCTTAGCTGGGTGGTGATGAGGGTGGAGGGGCTGTTGATGGTGAAGGTGGTGTGGCAAGGCCAATGTCGAGCAGTGGTGATGACAAGGGCATATCCTAGAATGCAGTGTGCATTCCTAAGTGGAGGGATAGTAAAAGGGGTAAGGGGGGTGTAGGTGATGGGGGTGGAGTGGAAACATGAATGGGAGGGGAAGAAGAGTGAAAGAGGGAGGGTAAATGTGCCTGAGGGGGGTGGTGAGGGTGGGTGTTTGGCTAGTGGGAGGTGTAGAAGATAAACCTGAAGCGGGAGGAGGTGGGGGAGAAGAAGTTCTTGGGGGTGGACATGGCAAGTTGCCCTGCCCATCATTGCCGTCGTGTTGTCGTCTGGGGGACAGGGCCAACTTTAGCAGCCTCCTATGGACCGTTTGCATATAAAAATTGTACAGCTGTGGTAGCCTCAACTTCACTAAATTCCCAAGAAAAAGCTACGTGGGAATCCTCAAACTGGCAGATGCCAGTGGGGCTGCCATAACTTTGATCTACAGGAAGTACCTGTGGTATAGAAGGAGCAATCCATTAGCTAAGTAAGGTGGTCGTGGATCATGCAAAAGAGAGAGGTATGCATCATTGACCACCTGCCCCACCGACGATACAAAAGTACGTGAATTCCCTTTGGGAGATTTTAGAGGGGTACGGATAAGGGAATACATCATCGGGGGGATAGATAAATCTAGTAAGTCAACGGGGTCAGCGGGGTTAGATGGAAAGCCATATCATGTTAGGATGGCTTGAAGAGGGTGCATCAGGAGCTCAAAAAAAGCATGGGGGTGTTGGAATGAGAGAATCCCCTGGAATAAGAAGTGTGGGATTAGGGTTACACTATTAATAGGGAGTTTGGTGAGAGCATAGGCATATTGTTGGCAGGCGATTGGCTTATCAATGTAGAGGTTATTGTGTAGAAGGTTGAGGCATATACTCCAGAACTAGAGATTGACGATCTAATAGGGGTTTGGAGAGGGATGGACAAAACTGCGAGCTTAGTCACCCGTCTCTATGAGGGCATCCACTTTCTTGTCCATGGTGCTAGATGTGGCAACAAAGGGTGAAGAGGGAGGCAGGGCTACCTTGGCTTCAGCATTGTCCAATTGCTCTTGCAAAGAGTGGATAGTGGTGGCCTCAGTGAGTTCCGATGCTTTGCAAAATCTTCTTGAGTGTGGGTGAGGATATTTTTCGCTGTCTGGGCCCGACTCATGGCTTCTTGATGCATGCCTTCTATGACGGTAAGCTCATGAGATGAGCTCTCTCGACCACTGCATGGGCTATTCTGACTTGCTATTAGAGCTTAGTGATGTGGGCAATTGCAATGCCCAACTACTCTTTGTGTTGATCAGACTTCTTGTAGAGCTCCATAAACTGAAGGTTTGTATGGTATAAATCTTTAGAGACAGCGTGCTTCTAAGCCTCGACTAACAACATCTTTAGAGTGTGGGTGAGGATATTTTCCGCTGTCTGGGCCCGACTCATGGCTTCTTGATGCATGCCTTCTATGACGGTAAGCTCATGATGAGCTCTCTCGACCACTACATGGGCTATTCTGACTTGCTGTTAGAGCTCACTGATGTGGGCAATTGCAATGCCCAACTGCTCTTTTTGTTGATCAAAATTCTTCTGGAGCTCCATAAACTGAAGGTTTGTATGGTATAAATCTTTAGAGACAACGTGCTTCTAAGCCTCGACTAACAACATCTCTCACTGGAACATCTACGCCACTTCTTGCTACCTGTAGATGCAGTCTGTCATTTGGGTAATAAGCTCTCACTCCATATGTGAGAAGCCAAGTGCAAAGTTCGGAACATCTCCATGGCCGCATGTATGCTCTCATAAGCTTGACTAGAACTGAAACTTCCCAGGTGTGCCCAACGGAGAGTGTTCACGATGTTCTGTGTGGCACTAGGGGAGCAATGGCCGGCCTCTATGTATGATGACATCTCTTGGAAGCGTTTTGGAGGAGGGGTTTCAAATAGGCATCTGTTGAAAAAATCTTGTTTCCTCTTCTCTTCCTCTTCCTCTTCAGCCTTCTAAATGGCTTATGTAGTAGCAGCTACAAGTTCTTCCTGTGTTGGCCTTGGGTTGTGGCGCGATGGAGCTTGTTCTGTGACATATGGCGCATGATGGGGCCTCTTCGTTGGTGGTTGACTAGGAGAAGTGGATGGTGAGGGTAAAGAGGTCACAATTGCATATGGCCCATTTAGCTGGGTTGCGCTTGGCAATTCCTCCTATCCAAGGCCATAATAGAGGACCCTGATCCATAACGTTGCAATTGCTAGCTTTCCTTAGGGCTTCGAGCAAACTACATGTAGCTCTCTGAAGGGATAGTCAGACCAATTCACCATTTGGCCTTGGTGGACTCTAGCCAATGTGGTCATACTACGGTGGTTGAATTTGTTAGTCCACCTGGTGGTAAGTAGAAATTGTAATGCTCTAGCGGGCATAACTACATCCTCCTGTGCTATGTTCCCCCACTCAACTCTGTCCTTGTTGGGGTTCCCCTTTTACAAGCCTCTAATGAGATCAGTGTGGCATTGTTGAGGAGTTGGACATATGCCTAGTCCATATGAGGAAGTGCCAAAGCATCTTGCACACGAGCTGCACACTTAGTTGCACCTTATGGCACTTCCCTTCGATGTCAAAAACCTTGCCTGTGCGTTGATTGGCATCGTAGGTCTGTGAAAAACAATGCATTGTAAAGGTCGGGGCCCCATGGTTCCAAGGTAGGCAGTATTCCCAAGCGGAGCTGTTCAAGCTTCTACACCACCGTGGGATTGGAAGCAATAGCCTTGTAACAGGGTCCGGTGAAGTACAGGAGCTTATGCTCCACCTTATTTTACATAAGGGAATGGATAGTGTGTCCATTGATGTGCTTCATCAAGGCCTCACCCAAGTGAGAGAGCTAGGTGAGGTGCTTTGCAGATTCTTCAAATTGACCACCCACTGGACTCTTCCTTTGGATAGAAGTGTGACAGAGAACTTCCTGGGAGGAGTTGGAGGTGTCTGACATTGTGCGGGCTAGCAGGTGAGTGTAAGAGCTCGGGAGAAAAATTTGCAAGAGTTTGGCTAAGGGGAGAGGCAAAATTGAGAAAATAGAGACGGGGCCCCATATTTATAGTATTGGGGGAGAAGGGAACGGACGCGCGACTGTCAAGGAACAACCATGGGAAGTGGAGTGAACGAGCATGGTAGTTGGCCAATGTGAGCAAATGGGCGTGGGATTTTAGCAAATGGGCACATGAACATGAGCGAATGGGTGTTTGCTTACGAAATCAGGAAGGAATATACGCAGATAATTAACCATCATTTAGAAAATTCATATTAAGTAGTAGATAGCAGCTCTTATAAGAGGTCGACCTATTTGTTCAAGAAGCTTCTTGAATAGATCTTGAGGATGAAAGTAAAAGAGAGGATAAGGATGAAGGCAGGAGATGACGAGGTTGAAGAAGAGACCATACCCTAAACCTACAACAACAAGAAGGTACTGACGAGATTGAGAAGAAAACAACTTGTGGTATAGCATGGTACACTAATGCTTTTTGAAAATTTTAAAAATACCTAAAATAACACCAAATGTGTTTTTGTATAGATGGGTTGATGAATTTTTTTATATATGAACCTAAAACTTTAGAAACCTGGGCAAATCTTTGAAATTTTCTATATAACACGGTAGTTTGTAGTGTACTAGTACTTTTGGCGAATTTGTCTCTAGAACCTACTAAAAACTAGAAACATCTGGGCAATTCTGGTGAGTTAGCTTGACAATATCAAAGACCCCTCTAAAATAGTCCTTTAGCTAAAAATAGCCCCTAGTTTTTTTCCTTTGCCAAAAGCTAGCATTTCTAGAGAGATTCCTAGAGGGAATGCGAAGACGTTGGTGGTGACACAAGAGGCATCACAAGGTTTAACAAAATTTTGGGCAATTGAGATACAAGTATTCATTGAGATATGGCAGCCATTCTTGGTGGAGCAATAGCCGATTAGGAATTTTTTGAGGTCAATTAGAGGACCTTGTACGGAAGTTTGACCAGAATATTCCCTCCAAAAAGGGGCACCGGATAAAAGTTTTACAAACGATCTCCAAATATGTCAAACTTCACATATTTAGATTCTACTCTTCAAAAGCTATCCATGGATATATAACATGACAGGGCCCAGAGAAGGGACAAGATAGATACTTAGAAGATTCCTTTTTGCATGGGGATTGCATGGGGAAGATTCACGTAACCAGGCAAAAAGGAATCTTCTAGGTATCTATCTTGTCCCTTCTCCGAACCCTATCATGTTACATAGCAATGGATAGCTTTTGAAGAGTAGAATCTAAATATGTGAAGTCTGAGAGATTTGGAGAAAATTTTTTCGAGTGCCCCTTTTTGGAGGGAATATTCTAGTGAAACTTCCTTTACAAGGCCCTCTAAATGACCTCAAAAAATTCCTAATGATACGTCTGCTCATGGGTATTCAAACAATAGATGGTATGGTCTAGGTCTAAGATTGGTCCAAATTAAGGCTGTATAATCCCTTAAATTCTCGAAGTTTTATCCTAGAATAGATGGAGACTTAGCTAGGTTTCTCAAGAAGTGGAAGGGCTCATCATTTGATTGAGAAATTTGATTGAGAAGTGTGGGGATGCTCGGAACACCTCACTTGAATGTTAGAGCAAGTCCACACATCATGGCTTAAAGGGTGGATGCTTCCACATGTGAGTTATCATCAGCCACATTTCTCGACTCAAAAACAAGAGGATCAAGTATATCCAATAAAGCTCTCTCCGAGGGGTTGGTGAGACTCGCAACCATTAGGGCTGGAAATCGAGAAAAAAGGGCCTTGTATTAGTTCCATGATTAAAGGAGGAGTAGCTCTAGGTGAATAAAAAAGTGACATGTGTGGTCCAATGCTACATTAGACCTTCAACTACTTTGGCCCCACTATACTAGTTTTGGTAGAAGCTGAAGGTTCGGCTCCAAATTTTTCTCCAAATTCAAATGAAAAATTTCCCGCGCCCAAATATTTAAAGGGATTCGTATCTCCTTTATTTGTTTGTTGTTCAATGTTAATGTCTTGAATGCAGCCAAATTATTATTACTATTTTAAACATTTTTTTAAAAGGTGAGAGAGCATTCACTCTTCTTCTTTATTCTCTACTTCACAAAAAAAAAAAGCAAAAACACGTTCTTCATCGACATCCTTCAAACATGATACATGCCATAATAGTTCACAAACAGGTTGAAAGCACAGAATGGGAGCCAACAACATACAAGGTCCATGACTAGGGGACCATGCTTCCATCTTGTAAAGGTCCCCACATAATCAAAAGATGCAAGAGAGAAAATACTCAATTCCATTGGAAAGGGCAGATCTTAGGGTTCAAAATAGGAGAGGATATAAACGATATGCTAATGTGCAGCATGTCTACACACCAACGGAGATAAACTTGGATCCCTCGACAATTGAGTGACCCATTCATGCACATTATAGGTATTAATTTGAGTATTGGCAAGAATGTTTCATTTGGTATGTTTAACTGATTTTAAATTTGTGGTGTAGATGTTTTTCCATCGAGTGGCAACCTATTGAATGATTTTCAAGTTCATTCAATGTTATGCACACTGAATTTGGTAACATTCTATATCTTGATCAACCTTTTGAAATTTTCATAAAGAAAGGATTGTACCAGTGCAATACAAACTATATTGTTCAACCTTGGCCCACAATACATGGAAGTTTAGAAGAAGTTCCTGTACCAACAGTTCACTCTAGACAGACAGATTGATAATGTTTTTAGGTCAAAGATGTTTGTTGATATACACCCTTCAATGAAAATTGGAAGGATTGCAAAGAGGATAACACTTTTATGTTTTCTTCCTCTTCACATCTTTGGGCCATGCTTTAGTAAAGAAGGGATACATAGAACTAGGACAATGTGGCTTCAAAAAAATGTTGAAGCCTCAACATTTGATGATTTACTTGGTGATAAGGAATGGAAGGATAATGAGGAGATACAAAAAGGGGATCTATTTATGTGTGGGGCATGCAATGACTCATTGATCTTATCATACCAAATTCAACAACAAACACTTTACATGGGCTTCCAATACAAGCGATGGAAGAAAATACAAGGTAACTGGGTTCCATTGGATTCAGAGGAGCATATGGAACAAAAGGATTTGAAAGTATGGCTTTCTTATGGTGGTGAATGCAAGGTCTTTATAGTGACTCCAAAGTGGACTTTAAAAGATGTTCGTGCAGCATTGGAATGCATTCTAAGCAATGAATCAATAGAATTTACTTTTCGTATAAATGAATAGAAAATCAGCAAGAGATCAAAGAAGATATTTTATTGAGATACTCGGGGGGTTCACTAAATGTAAACCCTTTGTATCATGTGTGTTCAAGGCCTACTTTAAAAATCCCTTATCGCTGAATTTTTCATGAATAAAAAACACCCTTTTTCTATTCAACCTCTGAATACCCCAATTAAATGGTACCCTTCTGTATGTAAAAAAATGTGTAAAAAGGGGATTTAAAAAATCCCTTCTGTTAAACCCATGTGCTATGCTTACATATTTATATGAGTGACCCCCCTCGAGGGCTGATATTCCTATATTAGCATATGTATTTTTCTCTCTCTAAAACATTTTATACTCCCTTTTTTTACAATGCACTAAACATTAAGTTTTCCTTTATATGCAGTGACATTTCATCCAAGTAATAGTTTAAAACATGTCTACAAATGCGAGTTATCAATGAGAAGTTAATAATCAGGACATAATTTTTTCTATTCAACCTGTGAATACCCCAATTAAATGGTACCCTTCTGTATGTAAAAAATGTGTAAAAAGGAGATTTTAAAAATCCCTTTCTGTTAAACCCACGTGCTATGCTTACATATTTATATGAGTGACCGCCCTCAAGGGCTGATATTCCTATATCAGCATATGTATTTTTCTCTCTCTAAAACATTTTATACTCCCTTTTTTTACAATGCACTAAACATTAAGCTTTCCTTTACATGCAGTGACATTTCATCCAAGTAATAGTTTAAAACATGTCTACAAATGCGAGTTATCAATGAAAAGTTAATAATTAGGACATAGTTTTTTGTTTACATGAGTATCGTTAGGGAAAAATTGATATACATGATGATTCTATACAATATGATTCAATAAAAAATCTCTTGATGCTTTTCTTGTTCCTTGGCTGCTTCTTCCTCAGTTTTGTCTTGCTTAAGAGGCGCCTCCTTTTCTGAAGCTTTGGGAGTTTGCTTCTTCGGAGTTTCCTCGTTTTCTATTACTTTGGGAGTTTTTGTCTTATGAGTTTTGTCATTTTATGATGCTTTGGGAGTTTGCTTCTTAGGAGTTGCCTCCTTTTCTATTGCTTTGGATGACTCCTTTTCTGTTGCTTTGGGACTTTTGTCCTTTATTGATGATTTGGGAGTTGCCTATTTCTCACTTGCTTGTGTTTGTCCCTTTTCTATTTGCTTCTTGGCTTGCCTCTCTTTTGTTTACTTCTTGGGAGTTGTCTCTTTCTCACTTAGCTTTGTAGCTTTTTTAGGTTACTCCTTTGAGATCTTATTTTTTGGAGACTTTCCCTTTTGTACCTTTTGTCTTTTAGATGAGAAATATAAATTTTATTTCGAGGTAAGCACAGGGTGTCCTTCTTTACACAAAGAAGATACCTTCTGGTCTGTAGATTTTCTTTTCCTATGAGAAGTGATAAGCACTGGTGAGTAAGGATCAGCTAGTATGGCAAGTTCAAGAATCTTCTTGATGGCAATGTTTGTCACATACGAGACGTATGTGTATGTGTAGCAAGTTGTAGAAAACTACAAAAGAAGTAAGGATTTTTTACTTAAATAATATAGATTATTGACTTAAATAATCCATGACAAAACACAAGAAAAAAATTAAATAAATCACTTATAGGAATTCTTCTGTCCAATAAATAGCTTGGCAGCAGTGAGAAACCTTCAAGCATTAGCAATGACTCTCCAACCACAGCTAGCGGCATCCTTTTGTAAAGGAACTAGTAGTGAATACATAGTTCTTTCTCTTTGAGATGAGGATACATTACCTCAAAATGAGAAAGTAATCTTTTAGAAAATCCACAAATATCAAAAATAATAAGCAACATCCATGGGAGAATTAAAAAAAAAAGACTCATGAGATAAAATTGGGCTTACAATTTCAACTCTCCATGTTGTCCATATATTGAGTTAAGGAAACAAACTTTTTTAAATCTAAGGTCAATGACTATGACACTCCAATGAGAACTACATAATAAAAATAAAATAATAAAATAGAATGGAGGATGTGTAGTTAAATAGAAAATAAAAAGAAAAGGCAACAAACACCTTACCCCTCATGATATGGAAAGACTAAGAAAAAAACCTTGTCAAAATTTATAGCCTTAAAAAAATGGCCAAAATGCTTTGCTTCTTCCAACTTAATTCAAAAAATGAGAGGATCTACAGCGAAAACTTTGTTGTAGTCTTCCTTTGACATGGTACACAACAAATACCTCTAAAATTTCCAATATGAATATAGGAATATCAAGCACAATATCAAAAGGGTATCAAGTTGTGCAGAATATTACCTCAAAAGCACAAAAATCACACTATTTGTAATCTCTTTATCCTTCTCAAACAAAAAAATGATGTCTTCAGGGGAAATTGTGAGGTAGTAATTACTTTCAGGAAGTCCCACATCAATAATAATTTGCCCTGGAATCTCTTTGAGATTTTGAATGTTTTCATTCTCTAGCTATAAAACAAAATTCTCATCCTTTCCTTCAATTTCACCTAGGTCCTTCTCTGTGACATCTTCAATTGTAACTTCTTCAGTCTATTTAGAAGACCTTGTTAGAGGAACATAAAAAATCTCTGTAGCCTTGAGAGACTAGGAGGACCTTGAGGAGCCAGAAGCTTGTCATATCTCCATCTCAGAAGCTTGAGTGTCTTGATGTATTTATCCATGAGTGTAACCCTGGGTACATGGCTTGAACAAATGTAGGCATCAGCAAAAATTCTATCAAGAAGTACTCAACAGCCTCTTGAATACATTCAACTGCAATTCTCTGCCATCTTAATCCAAACTCGCTAAGTTTTAAAGAATTACATATCTCTTTTATAAGTCTCAAGAATGGAGCCCTAGGGATAAGATGCTCAATAGACTTCTGAGCTCTCTTGATTTGGTAGTTGACCCTCCTCTTAACACCCTTGGAATATAAAACATGTAAAAAAGGCCTTTGTTTGCCTTTTCCAAAATTGCCAGCTTCAGTAGGAGGTTCCTTTGAATCATCCTTTTTTCGATAAGACTTTCTTGTTGTTTGGTTAATCATTTCTATCTGCTTAAAAAGAAAAGATGGTGCAAAGAGATGGTCATTTTCGTATGGATAATATACTGCCACATGTACATACAAAGATCCTTCTTAACATGGATATACCAAGATTCTTCTTAACACGAAAATCTATATGAATCTAAAAATATGGATACAATACGCAAAATGACTAATCGAGGAGAGGAGAATGTCAATTTGCACGCCGTGCATGAGAAAGTAGCGTATACGGTGCGCAAAATAGATAACCATGGAGCAAAGAATGACCACTTACGCACTCTGGAAGAGAAAGTGGCTTTCACAATGCGCAAATGTGATGTCGGTGCAAGAAAGCGGTGAAGAAACAAGAGAAATCGGTAAGAGACATACATACCTTGAACGGGGGAAATGAGAAGAGAAATGTGAGAGAGAAAATTTGCATGCCAAAAATCTTTGACAACGAAAAAGAAATGAAATGGGAAGATACTTTTATAGTAAAAAATGTCACATGGCACCGACCATTGCATGTATGCTATGTGGAACTAGCCGTTATGCCATGATGATTTATCATGCATCCTGTATGCCATGTGTCGACTTATCATACATGTGTACGTACACATTGCAATAGTTGTTGGGTCCACATGGCAAGGCTATTTATATTTGTGGCCTACCCCATTTTTCAATTTTTTTCTTTGGATAGATTTACCTCCAATATCCGTGGCCAAGCCTATTTTCTCTTCTAATTCGGTGTGGCTTCCATCATGTGCAAACTATCATTCACATCTTTCTAGCTCCACTTTTTATGCTACATACCGGATACAATGTCTTCCATGGTGCACAATTTGGCCTATTGATATTTTTATAGAGTTCTTTTGAGCTTTGTTCCGGATAGTTTGTGCACCCATTTGCAAGGCTTTTTCTTTCCAAAGGTAATTAATTCCTTTGTTCCACATTCCTTACTTGATTTTAGAGATGGAGGATGTGGACATTGGAGGAATAGAGTTAATGAATGTAGAGGAGACACCAGAGCTGAGAAAGTTTTTGATCTTTTGCACAGAGCTGGTCACCATGGTTCTTTTGATGATGTGAGGTTTATAATCAATGGTTCTTTTGACTTAAGTAATGTTTTAACCTCTTCTATTTCATTTGTGGAAGATGAATGGATCACTTTTCGAAAGCTTGTAGGTGATGAACAGGTTCCTAAGGATAACCTTTCGTTAATGCACTCCCACTCCCTTGCTTTAACAATATCTAAGAGAAAAAGATTATCTGCCAGGGAGAGTGTGCTTCCACCTAGCTTGAAGACTATCTTTTTTGATGGTTGTCCTTTCCAACCAGGGGAATAAGTGCTCATTTTTGGAGTATAAAGCTGCTTTTCTATGCTTCCTTTATCTTCATGCAGATTTAATAAATCATGTAGTTGTAAATGAGCAAGAAAGTGACCAATATCTTGTGTTTGGTGAAGTGGAGGATGAACTTGAAGTTGAAGAGCTAGCAATCTGGAGATTCCCCTCACTACACAGATTCAATTACCTTGCCTGCATTGCCTTTCTATCCTATGGACGGGAATGATTTTTTATTGATCAATCAATGACATACAAAAATTGATGAACCTTAGGGAGGATTATTGCCTTGGAATTATTTCAGAGCCATGTGATGAACAGAAAGGTTTTATTGATGATTCAGAAGATGAGTTCTCAATTCTTGATAAAGAGACTTTCAACTTCATTGAGGGAAAGGATTCACTTAAATTGTGCTTACATAGGGATTTGGAGTACCAACCACCTACAAAAAAGGAATTTTTGGATATACAAGAAAGACTTGGTATCTCAAGAATGGGAAGAGACTTGAATATCCCCAAATCCTTGGGAGTCCAAATAACAGACCCTCAAGAGGATTATTGAAGTGACTCAATCAAGCTATGGGATGATAAAAAAGTTAACAAGATGAGGCAGTAAAGGTAAGTTATCTTGTATTTTTTCATTGCATTCATAACAGTTGTAGTTTAGTTATTTAATTTATTTATTCTTTCACAGATTGTAATCTATGATGAAGATCAATGTCTTGCAAGATCTGGAGGAAAAAGGCTCAAAGTTGGAGAGGATTCTTCCCTTGCTCATTTTGTCCCAAAGCTCAAGAAAAATATCTTCAGAGTTTATCATGCAAGGTTTTAAAATGATCCTAATATTCCCCTTCTTCCATTCAAAACTTTATCAAGATACACAAGATATGCTCATGTTTCAATGAATATACAGAGAAAGTTCTTCTTCTTGAGAAAGGAGCTTCCATTAGGTTTTTTGGATACAAATTAGGATTTTGGGGATATAGAGCATCCTACTTTCTTAGTTTCTCAACATATATTTTGGGAGCAAACACTAGGGTTGATGCTGCCTTAGAGGGGTATCAAAAGTCAAAGTTTTTGAGGTACAAAGGTAAGGTAGAAAAGAAAAAATGTATTGAAGGTGGCGAAAGTAGTACCAAAACAAGAAAAAGGAAGATTTTTGATTCATAAGACTTGGGAAAGTGTTTCCAAGCATATATGTATATATAGATGTATTTACTTATATATACGTTACATGCAAATATCACTATGAACTTCTTGAGTGTTTTGATGGCTCTCTCTATCTTTGAGTCTTCGAGTTTGCTTTTTGTAAAATGTATTGAACATCTCACAAAATGACTTTGCTTTTGTTGTTCCACCACCGTGACGAGTTGCCCTCAAGTACCATAAGCGTGCTTGATAATGAGATTTTTCCATTCCTTGTGTATTCTATACTACAAGTGGTCCATAGGTCTCCATAAAAATACACTGTGGTTTAGCAGGATATGCTGCAAGATAAAACAAATGGTGTCATGTTAGTTATTTAACATTTTAATATTTGTGTCATGTAGAATAAAAGGTTAGGAACATTAGTTATTGTGGCTTACTAGATAAAAGGTAATATCCTTTTTTACCCATGCTTTCACAATGGAGTTTATAAGAGCTTTGATAGCCTCTTTGAAATTTTTGGTATAATCTCCTTCAACTTTAGACTGTTACAGAAGCTTGGCAAAAGTATTATCTCATTTCGACATTTTATACACCTTAACCATTTTAGTTTGGACTTTTTTAACATCAACCCAGATATTATTATACTCATCATACTGAAATGAGTGCACATTTGTCATATTTTTGTTTTACTTTGGGATGGGGTTCTTTAGAGGCATGCAAGCTAAAATATATCTATACTCACTAAGAACTTCTACAATAGTCATATTTTGGTTCTGTCTTTCTATAGCAACTCTGTGTGGACGGGGAAGGCCAAACACACGTAAATGGTGTGGCCTGATGCAATTTACCAATAACTTGAAAATAGCATGATAACCATTTCTGCTCATGGAAGTTTCATCACATACCTTCACTACCTCTGGCCTTATTGTATATTCTAAACTTACATCTTTCAACACAGCCTGGCATTCATTTTGAAAGCTAGGGTCTTTAAGAATCTTAGGGATGTCATTTTTGCACAAAGTTGATTTGATTATTGAGATTCTTTGCTCCACATTCTTTCAATCCAAACCACCTCCTGTCCTTAAGTATTTAATTCTTCTTTTCCTACCACCCCCATCTCTTACTAAGCTATTAATGCTCTTGAATTTTTTTTGACACTCTCTAAGACCAAGAGGAAAACATTTGACCTTTTTCTCAGTAGCTTTTAGCTGTTCCACAAGCTCAGCTATGCATTTGTTTTTATCCTCTACAATTTTGGTTTGTTCTGCACAAGCTTTTTCCAATGCTAAGACTTCCACTCTATGTTCACTTTGGATTGCTAGAAGTGGGAATCTATTTGCTTTTTGCATAGCAACATGTTGATGAGTTAGACGATGACAATAACCTAGCAGTCCATATTTTCCATCTCCGATAAACCTTTTAATATCATGAAGCATGGCAAATGGAGGTGGCTTACCAGTTCGCGGATCAAGTTGGTATAGTTGTCCTTGAACCCAAAGATCAATACTTTTTTTTCCTTCACTACACGCAATCTTGCAACTTCACTCGTATCTTGCAAAACTTTGCAATAAGCACTCCTCCATGTTGCATACTCTTCATCCAGCTCCAAATAGATTTGAAACTTTCTCTTTAATGGTATTGCATGCTCCATGGTGTTGTCGGCATTTCTATTGTTATTGCTCCATGTTACTGCATGATGTTGTTATTGGTCTCCATGGTTATGTTGTTGTTGCTCCAAGAGACTCCATGGTTTTTCTCCAAGAGACTCCATGGTGTATCTCCATAGGACTCCATGGTGTTGCTATTGCTGTTGTTGCACCATGGTATTGTTGTTGGTCTCCATGGTGCTGTTGTTGGTCTCCATGGTGTTGTTGTTGGTATTGCATGGTATTATTGTAGGCATTCTTTCACCATCTTCTTCTATCATAATGGTGCTATTGGCTATGGTATTCACAGAAAGAAACTCAGAGAGAAGAAACAAAAACAAAGAAAAATGGAGTGAGAAAAAGAGAAAGTAATATTTTGCATATTATCTAAAAATATGAATTTAATGCGAAAAAGATTTGAAGAATAACTTAGATTTGGTGAATAACTAGTTGGCACACAATTTGATGATGATGTCACCAAATTTAATGATGACACCGCCAAATTTAGCCCTCAGGTATGTCTTGGATATGCCTGTATTCTAGCTAGTTGAGTTTCGATTAGTGTTTTAATCACTTTCCTTACATTGCCCGTTTTTTCTTAACTTTTGGCCTTAATGACACCCATCAACACCGATGGAGATCCTTTCTCTTTCTAAGCATCCATATGAATTATTGTCCTTAATAGTATTATACACATTGTATCATCAAAGAGGAATCCTTACTATTCAATATAGTAAGACATCCTCTTTCATGTGAAGAAATTATGGGTAATACGAATGAGGGTACTCAACGTAATTTGTTTGCATGATTTTGCTTTTGATCTCCTATAAGTCAATTGTACATCGGTCATTTAATTCTAATATATATTATTTACTTACTTTATTATGTATCCACGTTGTAGCATAGAAGGGTGATACACTACTGTGTGGATGTACATTACTGGGTCGGGGGTCCTCTTGGAGAGGGGGGAGGTAAGACCATATTAGGGAGTTTGGAAAATCCCATTACTTTGGGAATTTTTTTTTCAATCTACTTTTTTGTGTATCTTAAGCATACCAGTTCCATATTTTTGAGAGAATGTGGATTTAGAACCTACTCTTCAAGAGCTTTCCAGTATCTAATTTAGTTATGACATGAGGTGTGGTATAACGACAAGTGGCTTCCACTCAATATAAGGACGACGTGTGAACTTACATACTTTAATGGTACTGGGCTTCTGACTCCTAGAAGATTGATGTTACACGCCTTCAACTCAATTTTCTTTTTTTTAACATCTCTCAACAATTAACCACATCTTTAGTTTTTTTTGTTATGAGTCCAAAGACACAATATCATGCCATAATGGTGACAACAACTCCACATTGTAGTTTTGGAAGAACGAACACATTGTAGTTTTGAAAGAACGAACAACAGTTAAATAAATAAGGCTCAGTACCAACATATGCAAGCCATTGAATAATAAGTGTGGACATTTTAGAAGGAACTGATAATTCCTTGGTTTTCGGGAAAGCCTCCTTTGAGGATAGAGACTTGAGCAAAGAAAAGATGTAAAACGTGCATGCAGCTCGGTTCACGAATCACAAATTCTCAAGACTACCCCCGTGTTCACAAAACAGCATTAAGATAAAGACATCCAATCATAGATGATTACACTCTAGAGTCTATATAATGATATGCTCTAATGGAACTTCTTATCATCCTCTGCAGTACGTAAGCTTCTCATGGCGGCTATGGCAAGATCGTTGTGTTTCTTGTTTTTCATCGCCCTGCTATCACTTAATCATGTTGAAGGTAAGGTAGTGTGCAGGGTTTGCTGCTCTTTTTAATTTGCTCTAGTTGATCATCTAGCTGGCTTAATTAGAGGAACTTATTACACTTTATCGGTGCTTTTTACACGGATGATTATTGGTGGCGATGCATGTGGTACTATCAGTGCAAGGTTATGAGATGGTAAGCTGCAAGCATAATAATATAAATGTCATGTTATATTATTGTACATTAAATAACATAGATGAACAGGAGGAGGATGGTTCTCATCGACGTCTGCTACAAGCTGTGATAGGCAAGAAAAACATTTATTGTGCGTTACTACAGCTCCTATAATCTGATTTACTGCATAAGACTTTTGCACTATATTAATGAACGGATGATTGATCAGAATGAGAAATTTTGTGTTAATATATACGTTGCCGTCTGTGCCCTGCGAATCGTGTGGCCTCCAGGTGTGAATGTGACTTGCGCTATCGGCGGCAACGACCTCCCATGCTCGTGTTGTGGGGCGCACTATTGTGTCTCCGGTGCATGTCAACACCCCCAACGGGAGCCAATCTTGTATACAGCACTTGATCACAATAAAATAAAATAAAATAAAATACAGCCAATCTTGTATACAGCACTTGATCACAATACAATAAAATAAAATAAAGCAAAGGAGGTGGGTTTGCACATAACGCCGTTTATAGTGTCATTTTCCTTGCTGAAATTTAGAAATCTAGGTTGGAATTTCATGTAGGAATTAATGCTATAATGCCCGCATGTGTGTGAACTCATGTGACCAATGAAAGGACACACGAAGAGGCACAACTCAATAACTATAAATAAATGTATTCTCTCATTAATAAACACATCGATTCAGCAATGCAACGAACGCGTCTCAACTCTGTGCAAGCAGCGATGGCGACCTGAGTATCTCTAGCCTTCTATGTTAATTGTTAATCAATGATAATTATGTATTAATACACCTACATAGGATTTCTACATTTCACAGTCTTTAATTTTAAGGGATGAAATTTTTACATTTTAGTTATAAATCGTGACATTTGTATGATTTCTAGTGATTTTCAAGTCTAAATCTCGTTTAAGTTTAAGTCTTAGCATTGTCTTTGATTTTAAGAGTTGAAAAAAACATTTTTTTTGAGCACTACTTTGCATGTGACATGTAGGTAAAGCAATGGGATAGGTGCGTTAATAATTAGAGACCATAAGCTATGGCTGGTGATGACCATGATGATGATTTGTGATTATTTGCATCTGACATCCACATGGAGTCTGTTCATATGATAGCATTGGTTTGTTGAGAATACAAATCTGAGAGAGCATGCCTGTAAACAATCATAACATGTTTATGGTGTAGGTTTGAATGGGAAATTAGAGAGTGTATATGATGGTGTTCAGAATGGCTCATAATTGGTCATGTGCATAGGAATGATGCATTAGTATATGCATCCAATGTCTATACATGGGAGGTACTCCACTTGGCAGTATGGGGAGGCACCACCAGTCGGGAAGAGCAAGAAGAGGGGTAATTGAGAATAGAAAGTGTGTGTTGTTGCCAATTAGGGACTGCATGGTGCACATCAGCAAGGAATAGGAGAACAAACATTGAGTTTTTTTGGGGTTACACGTAGAGCAGAGAGGGCTTGAATGCTGGATGATCAGAAGTGCTGAACAACAGGGGACAAGCAATGGGATGATTGGAGAAGCTAAATTGATGCTAAATTGAAGAGGAAGCATCCATATTAGTGGCTGTGGTTAAAATTGCAGAACTATTTGGAAAATTCAAATCTCTGGGATTCAGAGCCAGAGCAGGGCTTTTCTAGGTGAAGGCCCAGGTGGATCGGAGGACCAAAGCATCTACTACAAAGTATCTATTGTTGGAACTTGGCTCCTACCCATACTTGTTGGTGGTTGGAATTGGTGTCAATTTAGATGTTAGTTTCTGCCAGAACCTCTTCACAGAGGGAGGTTGCTCTTTTGCATTTTGCACCAAGCAATTTCGCAAAAAAAGCATAAAGTTTTCATTTCTTTTTGTGTCTTGTTGTTGTAAGCTCCATTAAGAGGTGATTGCTATAAGTTTAATACATAAGAGAGTGCTGCGAGGGTGTCCCTAGTGCTCTGTATCTGATGGTTCCATGCTTGAACATTGGGTTATTGATTATGAATTATGAGCCTTAAGCTTGTGTATGTTTTAAGCTAAAGGGATCAAATTTTGGTTGTATTGGTTTAAATTCATCAACTCATAGTATTTGGGTCGGATTTAGAGATTAAGCATGGTTTCCTAGTATGAAATGGGTTCGTGGATTGTACAATTTGTTTGAGGGAGATCAACAATAGGTAGCCGGATCTTGACTGGGTGGTCTCAGGTTCATGCTAGGAAAACATTTGGGGATGCATAGCAACAAGAAAGGCCGATATGTTTTGGATATAGGTGTGTCATAAAGAGAGAAGAAAGTGAATTTCTTTGGATTGTAAGGAGAGGGATCAACTAGCAACAAAGTTGGTATCTAAAGGACTGTGAGGCAAAACTGTTTTACACCTAAATTAAGGTATTGCATACTGGGGGGAACAATTGGTCTAGAATATTGTGAAGCTGAAGAGGAGAGAGGATATAGAAATTGGTGAACCAAAGAGAAGAGATCATCCGGTTCAAGAAAATTTTGACTTCGGTAGGAGGGTTGATATAGAATCAAAATGTGGTCAAGGTATGAGATGGTGACCATAGGGTTTTTTTCTAGGGTTTCAGGAGGTTTATTGTCCATTAATAGAGGAGTGCAAGGGACTACTCCCATCTCTCCAAAGAGGTTTCTTCTCTTGTTTTAGGCTTCCTTTCATTCAAAAGGATTCTAATTATGATATCATTCAGGTTGGTAGATGCTTTTGGAGTAGGTGATTTGTGAGCCCCAACATCTTGCATCTATATATCTCTCACTTGTGTGGTGTCTAGTGTCGTTATAGAGGCCATGACCCAAAGACCTCACCACGTGATATAAATATCTGCCCTATAGTTTCTTTGCATTTCTTTTTATGAAACGAGTGTTTTAATAATTAGAGAGAATTCAAGATGGTACTTGGTCGTGTGATATAAATATCCACCCTACTTTTCTTAACAATTTCTCTGTGTTTCCTTTTATGGAATGAGTGCTTTAATAATTAGAGAGAATTCAAGATGGTAATTGGTCATGTGATATAAATATCCACCCTACTTTTTTTAATAATTTATCTTTGTTTCCTTTTACTTCCACTACAAGGGAACGGTCGGATCGCATGAGAGGGCGCCGCAAGGCTTTCCTCCGCACTTGGCAGCCTGGCCCTTTCCTCACCGCAAGGGACGAGGATGTCATTTGGCACTATCGGCCGCCAGTTTGGCTTTTCTCACCTCCTTCATGTATTACTAGGTAGCCCCCCCCCAGAGAGCGGCCAGCCACGGGGGGGAGCTCAGGTGTTCATTGTGTTTTATCCCTCCTTGCGAGGTGAGCTTTGTAGCCATATGGCGTTTTCTCATTAACTAATAGAAGGATCTTTTTTCCGGAAAAAAAAAAAGGGAACGGTCGGTACCGACCGGTCGGTTACCGGCGACTATTACAGGAGCTAGTATAAGCGATGGTAATTCAAAGGGAAAATGTCATTTTATGGACACTAGCAATGAAGAATAATAATATTTAAAATTTGTCTAATAGACTTCAAGAAAAATTCATTGGTCATATTTACAAATTCAACGTTCACTGCTTATATTTATAATCCAAGTCACAAAGTCATAGATCATCATTTATTCCATCATCCTCGTCTAGATCCATGGCCCCAAAAAGGTCAATTTCAAGAAATGTTTTTGTATCCACTTCAATGTAACCAAAAGAGTAATGAACCATTTGGTCAATAGCTTGCTCTTCTATAGGATCAAGGTCATCTATCTGCTCCCTGTCGAATGTACTTGGCTCTCCGTCAAAACTCAATGAGTACATTTCTTCCGTATGATCTTGAATCTATCCCTCACGCCACATAGGCTCCAAAACTATACTCAAGGCAATTGGCTCCTTGATTTCAACATCAACTCTATTATTTGGATCTTGAGTTTCAATAACATCAACTCCATTATTTGGCTCCTTGTTTTCAACATCAACTCTATTATTTGGATCTTGAGTTTCAATAACATCAACTCCATTATTTGGCTACTTGATTTCAACGTCAACTCTCTTATTTGGCTCTTGCGTTTCAATAACATGAACTCTATCATTATGACTATGTGGATCTTCTTCTAGCTTCTAATGCATGCCGATAGCTACCTATACATGCCAGTAGCTTCCTATGCATGCTGGTAGCTTCCAATGCATGCCGGTAGCCACCTAGGCATGCCAGTAGAAACCTCGGCATGCTGGTAGCTACCAGTGCATGCCAGGCAGTAGTTTCCTAAGCATGCCGGTAGCTTCCAATGCATGCCAATAGCAACCTAGGCATGCCAATAGCTTCCAATGCATGCCGATAGCTACCTATGCCAATGACACCCAAGTATCTATTATCACGATGTTATGACTAGCTCGAGGGCTAATCAATGTACGTTTGCGTTGAACATCATTGCCTGTAGGAAAAATCCAACCTTACCATGATAGAATCTTTCAAAGGAACCATGGGTGTTTCGGTTATTGTTTCAGCTTCAGATCCTGTGTCTGTTTCATATTCCCATTCACTTTCATCCTCTCTTTGGGTCTCAGCTTTTTCAAGAGTACCCAATGCGGTGGGTTTAAATGTACCCCTTGTGGTCCCATGTGGTACCCACGAGGATAGATTGCGTGTGGTGGGTACTAATGATGACGGACTAGGCTGATGTGAAGGGCCTAGGTAGATCCTCTCTCTTTGGTGCGACATTTTTGGTCCTTGAGATGACAGACTTGGCCATGGGTTTTGCACTGGTCCTTGGGCCCTATACTAAGTAGCTATACTTGAAATAGGCTGAGCTCTCCAAATTGATGGTTCTATCTAGGTCTGTTGGCTTCCACTTTTTCCTACCTGCACTCTAGGATCTAGGGACAGAGTGGACTCACTTTCTTGGGGTTGGTCCATGCCCCTTGCCCTAGGTTTCGGTTCTTCTGATTGTGTATTTCCCAAGATAAAATCATAGAGCCTCAAAAGAAAGGCCCTGTCTGTGCATGTGTGGGACAGGTAGGAGCTTGCTCTTGGACAGATGGTCTATCATGCACTGAAGTTCTGGCTCTCCTATTTTAAGGTCTTGAGTCCCTCATCCTGTGCTTGGGTGGTCTTCTCTTTCACTGGTACTATCAAGCACACACACCATTTTACTCCACTCAGTATTGACTGATGGGTCTGATCTTACAAGCAAAGGAGCTTCCTCAACGTTTTCTTCGTCAAAAAGAGGGTTATTTTGCACCAATCTACCCGATCGTAGGTGTAATGCAGACCCCTTCTGTGGAAAAAGGTTTGTTTTTTTTTTTTGGTGTGATGGAATGGCCGTTTGCTTTGGAACAAATGAGTGTTCTCTTTCAAAACGTGAAATGAACGGGCGTACGCTTCTCAGGGAGAGAAGGAACAGACGTTTGCTTCTACAATGAAAAGGGAACGAGCATTCTATTTCCGAAACCTAAATGGAACGGATTTACCAAGTAAATCACAAAGTGGAATAGGCGTTCACTTCAAGGTGAGAAGGGAACATAAATTTGCTTCTAAAAAGCAAAATAGAATGGACGTTCGCTTTTAAAGATGAGAAGCAAACGAACTTTCTCTTCCAAAATCTGAATACAGAAGGAAAGGCATGGGCATGCGCTTGAAATTGAGCTCTAAAATGGGTGTTCTCTTTGAGATGACAAGCGAACAGGCGTGGCACGTTTGGAAACGGCCACGGAACTTTAGGAGAACAGACCTGACACTATCAACTCTAGGAATTTTCCAAGATTTGTCTAGGGATTTATGGGTGTAGGTCTGACAGCTCCCTTGAATATTCTTTGACAGTACAGTCACACACCCTAGATTAAATGTAATTAAATGTAATTTACGCTTAATTTAATGTAATTAATCCTATTTTAATGTATCTGCCACATTAGGTAGGGAATCTTGCCAGATTTGGTTAGCTGAGGAAAGGAATAGACGTGGTAGCAGATGTGCCACGACTGTGTCTTGATAAGCAAACATGCATTCGCTACTTAGAGCAACTAAGCAAAATGTAATTTCACCATGCATTTTTTCTCAATCACCTACTGATTTAAGTGTTTTCCTAGTGTTTTTTTGTGTTTCTGTTTCAATAGAGAGCTCGAGATAAATCTCTAGCTATCTATTAGTGCCTATAATGCATGACTAAAACTAATAAATGAAAACTAATAAATCTCTAGCTATCTATTAGTGCCTATAATGCATGACTAAAACTAATAAATTGACATTAATTTGGAGATTAAGATAGAATGCAAACTTAAATAAAAACGCACAAAAAATTAAGGTTTTGCTTAAATGTTAAGGGTAAATGTGAGAGCACTCACTTGGTTCTCCCGCTCTTGGTGAAGATTTGAATGGTCCAATGCTCAATTAACTTCCAATGCTCTGGGTAATCACCATAAAAAACAAAACAAAACAAGATTAAACAACTAACTGGTGGATTTGCACTCCAATCGGGCTAATCAAAGACACTAGCAAATGAAAAGTGTGGAGGACCCTAAGCCAAAAGCATTCCCTGGCAGGCAGCGCGCCAAATATGTTAAGGATAACATGCTACCTTGCACACAAGAAGAAAGTGCTAAAGCTAAAGAGACCAAAAAAGTTCCTAAACATTTCAAGAACTTCCAGATGGCTGACGTATTTGTCCAATATGATCTTTCTCAAAGGTTTGACAGTGGGAAACAAGGGACCTATTATGATGGTCTAGCTAAGGTCAAGGAGATAAACTTAACAGGCCCGGGGGAAGACTCAAGGCTGGTGAAGGCCTCTCTAGAGAGGAAGAGACTGAGTTTATTTCTCTGATGACATAATTCCAGGATTGCAATGCTTGGAAGTACACATACACGAAAGGTGTACCTCCAGAAGTGGTCCAGCATACCATTCCAATGGTTCATGGAGCTAGGCCGGTGAAACAAGCGGCATATCCGATGAACCCTAAATACTCCAAGATGGTCCGTGAAGCGATCGAGAGACTTATTGATGCATGTCCACATTGATACCTTTGGCTTTGCTATAGGATGTGTGTTGGCCCAACTAGGAGAACACAGGATGGATTTCCCCATCAGCTTTGCCAGCCACCGACTCAATGAAGCTGAGAGGAACTAAACTATAACTAAAAGAGAGGGATTAGCCATGGTCTACACCATCAAAGAATTTATTGTCATTATCTTTTGGCAACTAAGTTTGTTTTTTTCATAGACCATCAGACCCTTTTGTACTTGGTAAATAAGCCTTGTATGACAGGTAGAATCACCCGGTGGCTTCTTATGCTGAGTTTTACTTCAACATTATAGTGAGGAAGGGCTCTCAACATGTTCTCATAGACAACATGTTAAGGATCCCCAACCGTGAACAACCGACGATGATTCAGATGCTGGCCTATTCCAACTATGCTTGATTCCTAAATGGGGCAAGGAGGTGGCACATTTCTTAGCCAATATCCTACCTGTACATCCCCTTCTCAACAAGGACCACGCCCATCATTTAATCAAACAAGAGGCCCCCTACCAACTCATTATAGGGAAACTTTATGAACAAGGGAAAGATAGAATCCTACGACATTATGTCTGGGAAGATAAGTATGTCTTCCTCCAATAGGATCACTCTACCTGAGTTGGTGGGCACTGCTTATGATGAGCAAAAATATCACTGCTCGTAAGGTTCTCACGGCTGGGTTATGGTGGCCCACTCTAATGTCTGACATTGCAGAATACGTCAAACGATGTGATGAGTGCCAATGTACAGCAATTCCCCTTTTCAAAGACCACATGCCCTTGCACCCTATATTGTCTTTACAGCCATTCGCAAAATGGGGCATATATTTCATTGGAATCATTATTTTGGCAGCCAAATACACTCAAGCTTGATACATAATAGCTGCTCTACAGATTATTGCACCAAGTGGGTAGAAGCTCATGCAACTCGCAAGGCCAATGCTAGATTGACGGCTAAATTCCTCTATGAATTAGTCATCACCTGCTTCAGTTTTTCCCTTCATCTTGTCAGCAATAATGGGACATAGTTCATTAACAAGGTAATTCAATTCCTCTTTCAAGATTTCCTTATCACTCACAAGAATTCCTCCCCCTTTTACCCACAAGAACATAGCCAAGCGGAAAGCACGAACAAAGTCTTGTGTGTCATTCCAACCAAAACCATGGATGCCATCCACAATGATTGGGAGCAAAAGTTGTCGCGGCTGCACTTTGGGCTTATAGAACTTCTTACAAAGTAGCAAACAATGCTACCCCCTTAAGTTTAATATATTGTACTAAAGTAGTCATGCCTATGGAGTTCTTAGTCCCTAGCTTATGTGTTGCAATGCAAGAAAAGCTCACTGGAAACGTCCTATGTTGTCGCCTATTCGAGGCCACTTCTCATTCCAAATACATCAATGCCTCCCACACCCTCACCACCACCACAATCGGCAGCAACCCACTCTCACATGGTCCCCTGACCAGCGCTGCCCCACCAAACCAAACTAACCAAACTAACACTACTAATAAAACTCCACAAAGGTTTACCATCTCACCTTTGGGTACCTAAAAATCTTCTTGCACCATAAGGTTATTATGAGGGGGGCAAATCTAAATTGTGGATTCCCAAAAGATCCAACCATACCCTTCTTCCACCGACATCCAAATCTCCTCGTCCCCCACGTCGGCAACCAATTCACCAACCACAAACCTATAGGGTACAAGACAAATGCATGCCTAAGCACTCCCAATGGAGTCCCAACCCTCAATTGAACCCTCAACTGTACCCAAAACCAACACTATGGTAGATCGCTTCTACGAACCCAACACTTCTATGAGGGAAATAATTATCTTTGGATCCCCAGATCGTGTCACTGAGTAGTCCCCTACCCTTCAATGGAAACCCAAGGCGCCATTCACTGTAAAGACTAGCCAGGAAAATGGGAAGTAGAAGCTTCACAGTGGCAATACAACCTCCATGCTACCTCCATTAACATAGTTAATTACTGATATACCTTCAACGTCAGCAACTCCCCCACCTTTCATTGTGAGGCTACAACAACAAAGTACAACAATGCTACTATTGGCTCGAGTTCTTTTAGTCTTGGGTACTTTCTCACCAATCCCTGAAGGAAGTGATAGCCATTACCTCGTTGCTTAATTGGAATCAACTCCTTATTTTGGCAAATTGGCTCGCAGCATAGCATTTGGGTACAAAACCTGTTGTAAGGTTCTAACACATAAAACAAAGTGTGCATGTTAAATGCCACGGGCATTCCAAATTTTCCACAGCCATTCCTTTGAAGGTTTTGAAGTGCCACGGCCATTCCAACCTCTCTAGGACTTACCATGCCCGTTTGAAATTTGCCATGGCCGTTCCAAATCTGATTCAAAGCCCCTGGCCATAAGCCCCCGGCCATTCCTTTCCAATTTCATGAGTGAACGCTCGTTCCCTTCTTCAATTTGGAAGCCCACTCCTGTTCGTTAGTGATTTATTGATGCCACAACCATTCTCGCTGGAATTCACGAGGCCGTTCCCTTTGGATTGCATGAGTGAACACCCATTCCTTTTGGTTTTCTAAAGCCCATGACCGTTTGGGGTAGTTGCCACCATGGGTGTTTGCTGGCCTTGCCACACCCGTTTGCTTCCACTGTTTAACTACCACGGCTGTTCCTTGCAAGTGCCATGGCAGTTCCTTGGATTTGCCATGGCCGTACCCTTCTACCAAACCTATAAATAAGGGCCCCACCCCCTCATTTCCTCACTTCCAACTTGTAAGATTCCTTCCCAGCCTCTCAAGATGTCCAGCATCTTCCCCTGTAATCAAATCCCTCTTCAGAAATATAAAAGGTCTTGTTTCTACCAGTTTTGGCCTAGAGAGAGAAAATCTTCTAAAGAGTGGTAATTCAGTTTTTAAATATTTTTGGATAGAAAAATATCTCATCTTATTAAAATAAGTTCCCCTGAAATAGAAGTTTGAAAAGATTTTCAGCAGAAGGTGCATTAGAAATTAAGTATAATCTGTCAAGAAGCATTATCCTGGGGGTGAAGATTTTTTTGAAATTTTAAATTAAGGTTCCTATGGACCAATAAGATTCATCCAAATGTAGGGAGGAGATAAATGAAGAAATAAAAGAAAAATCCCCCAAAAATGAGTAAATACTCACATAAGATGAAGAGTTGACTAAGGACAAGGTTAATAGTTAAAAAAGAGAGATATTTAGGTGAAATGATGCATTTTTGACACCTCTGCATGGGGGAATCCCCCTCATGAAGGAGGTGCCTATTTCACATGCTTGAATGAGTTTTAAACTCCCAAATAATGGGATATTTTTATCTCTCCTCTCTCCTGTTTCAACTAGATCCAAAAAGTGAGCAAAACTGACCTAAAATGGTCAAAAATTAACCAAACTGATCTGGAAAATTCTAGAATCAGTTGGCTTGGTTAGAAGCTCACTTTTTCCTATAAATAGAAGCCCTCCCCTTTGTTGAAACTCAATTGTGTTTTGCACTGTTACCCTGCCTCTCCCAAGTGCCACAAAACTGTGAATTTACTCATAATTCATTAGTTTTTTGACCTTCCCTCTTCCAAAAGATTGGTGGCCACTCTTGTTTCAAACAAGAGTAGAACCCTCAAACCATCAAGCCAAAGGAAAGCTCTCAAATTCATTAGTAAGTTGGAGATTCTTCTCTTTACCATTCATTTTATGGTTTTTTATGATTTTTGTCTTCTCTTCATTGCAAATGATGTTATGCCTCATTGCAAAAGGCATTCTCCTCTCTTCTCTAGTAAATCCAACCATTCTTTATCCTAGGTGAATGATTAATGAATAAAATCAAGTTTATTCATAATGTTTCTCTTAATAAATAAGTAAAAAAATATTATTTTAAAATGATTTAAATACTCTTGATGCATTTCTAATTAATTTTAGAGACTTAAAATTAAAAAATGGTCAGTCATACAAAGGAGGTTATGGTAAAAATTTTCAAAAATTTGGAAATAAGTATTATCTTTCATTATTCTAAAAGAGTAATCCTTATGATTTCTATATTCTAAAGTGTCATTTTCTTGCATAGAAGATGCATTTTGATTATTTGTATAAAAGAAATTTAGTTTTATTATAAAAGTATTACTTTCATTATTATTGATTTTTATGCATAAAAGATTATTTTTTTATTATAAAAGAGTTACTTTTATCATATTTGATTTTTATGCATAAAAGTATGCATAAAAGATTATTTTTTTAAAGTATAAAAGTGTTACTTTTATCATAATTGATTTTTTATGCATAAAAGTATGCATAAAAGATTATTTTTTTATTATAAAAGTGTTACTTTTATCATATTTGATTTTCATGCATAGAAGTATGCATAAAAAATAATTTTTTTGATTATAAAACAGTTACTTTTATCATATTTGATTTTTATCCATAAAAGTATGCATAAAAGATTATTTTTTTAGTATAAAAGTGTTACTTTTATCATAATTGATTTTTATGCATAAAAGTATGCATAAAAGATTATTTTTTTATTATAAAAGTGTTACTTTTATCATATTTGATTTTCATGCATGCATAAAAGATTATGTTTTTATCATAAAAGTGTTACTTTTATCATATTTGATTTTCATGCATAGAAGTATGCTTAAAAGATTTTTTAAATCATAAAAGTGTTATTTTTATCATATTTGATTTTCATGGATAGAATTATGCATAAAAGATTATTTTTTTATTATAAAAGTGTTACTTTTATCATATTTGAATTTCATGCATAGAAGTATGCATAAAATATTATTTTTTATTATAAAAGTGTTACTTTTATCATATTTGATTTTCATGCATAGAAGTATGCATAAAAGATTATTATTTTTATTATAAAAGAGTTACTTTTATCATATTTGATTTTTATACTTAAAAGTATGCATAAAAGATTATTTTTTTAGTATAAAAATGTTACTTTTATCATAATTGACTTTTATGCATAAAAGATTATTTTTTATTATAAAAGTGTTACTTTTATCATATTTGATTTTCATGCATAGAAGTATGCATAAAAGATTATTTTTTTATTATAAAAGTGTTACTTTTATCATATTTGATTTTCATGCATAGAAGTATGCATAAAAGATTATTTTTTATTATAAAAGTGTTACTTTTATCATATTTGATTTTCATGCATAGAAGTATGCATAAAAGATTAATATGTTTTTATTATAAAAGTGTTACTTTCATATTTGATTTTTATGCATAAAAGTATGCATAAAAGTGTTATTTTTATCATATTGTGGGAAATTCCCATATTCCCCAATATGGTGTTTTATGTTTTTATTATAAAAGTGTTACTTTTATCATATTTGATTTTTATGCATAAAAGTATGCATAAAAGATTACTTTTTTATGATAAAAGTGTTACTTTTATCATATTTGATTTTCATGCATAAAAGTATGCATAAAAGATTATTTTTTTATTATAAAAGTGTTACTTTCATCATAAATGATTTTTATGCATAAATGGGTGCATAAAAGATATTTTTTTTATATTAAAAGTGTGATTTTTATCGTAAATGATTTTTATGCATAAATGGGTGCATAAAAGATATTTTGTTTTATATTAAAAGTGTGATTTTTATCATAAATGATTTTTATGCATAAATGAGTGCATAAAAGATATTTTATTTTATATTAAAAGTGGGATTTTCATCATAAATGGTTTTTATGCGTAAATGGGTGCATAAAAGATATTTTTTTAATTAAAAGAGTGATTTTCATCATAAATGATTTGTATGCATAAACATATGCATAAAAGAAATTCTTCATGTTAAAAGAGTGATTTTTATCATAAATGAATTTTTATGATGATAAAAGTGCAACTTTCATCAGAATCGGATTTTATGCATAATTAGATGCATATAGAATCTTTATAATTAAATAAGGGTTTTCCTTAAGTCTTTGTTTAATTTTCGCAAAAAATAGAAAAATGAATAAGTAGATAATCTGTGAGAAGAAATGCTACCGTTTCATATTCACTAAGATGGTAATGAGAAAATTCAATTAAACTATCGAAGTCAGAGATTGAGATAAATGATTATTTTATTCCTCATAAGAAATTCATGTTTTAGAAATCTGTAAGTAAATATTTGTTCGAGCGAAATTTAGAAAAAGAGAAATTGAAATAGTACCTTTCAAGAAAGATAGTTTAGGAAAAACTTTTCCAGACCCAAACTCTGATTCTCACTATTGACCAAGACCTAATTCCTTCGTCAATGACAATGTGCTCAGTTCAAGGAAATGTGCTCAAATCACCCACAAAATTTGAAACTAAGTTAAGACTTTTGATTTTGATCTGAGGATGAAGTTAACAGAATTCGAGGAATTCTGTTCGAAATTCAGACGTGGATCTAGAAGTATTGGGAGACGGATTTAAGATTTATTCATGGTATTCAAACAAAATTAAAACTATAAGCTTGCATAGAGACCCTGTTTTCTTAAAAGACTGTCTTACGCCAGAATGCTGGAGGGAGCATTTGGCATATATATGTTTATATCTAAGGGAAGTTCGGTTGCAACAGCTGGCGGGGAGTGTTCGAGGGACAGCTCACGTGGCAAAGCCTGCTGTGGTCTTGACCAGCCTCGGTATGGTTAAAATGGTGGGCTTCCGGTACGATGGGCGAGGGCCGACGAAGCGGTCCCTGAGTGAAGTGCCAAGACACCTAAGGAGGATCGTGGAGGGTTCTGACCAGGTGATGCACGGACTCACGGTGCCGAGGACACCCATACGTATGTCGAGGAAGATATTGTATGATAGACCAATGTTATTGTAATCTATCACTGGATCTCGTTGTTGACTCGCTGGTCAACAGAGAGTCCAGAGTGATACTATTTTGTGAGAAACAAAGACTCAATGGAAATTTTGAAGTATGTCATGTGTAACCAGTAAATTGTTTGTCAATGGATTTTTTTTAAAGTTTTAAAGAGGAGTGTGTGCATATCTGTTTTCTAAAGCAAAAGTTAAGAAAGGCATTTCAATTATGGGTGGGTGAGTACTTGTTTGGATCTACCGATTCCAGTGTGGCAGGGTGGTGGCTAACCCATGGGCCGGATGGGGTTAGGCTGGAATCAGTGGAGTTTTAATAATCAAACTGAAAAATCTTAGGAATACACTAGGATTCGAGTAGATAGTTAATTCCCTACTAATAAAATTCTTGATTGAGTGGATGTGCCTAATCTTGATTAGGAAAAAAGCGTTGAATTGCTCAGATGATCAAATTATATCACTGATAGTTTCCTTCTATCTTGTTTATTCAGGTGGAGGATAGTTTAGATTTTGATCTCGTTAGAAAACTCGTTAAAAAAAATTCAAAAAGGGAGAATCGTCCCCACTTTTTGGGCATGGGAAATTTTTCGGGTTTCGGTTTTCGGAGTGACCACCAGCCTAGTCTCGTGCGCGGACATTTGAGGGCGAGGCCCCAAGTGAGAAACCCTGCCCCGCGCATGAGGGGACTGCTTCCGCTGTCAACTTCTGGGAATCCGATGCAAGGAGGGGGCAGTGGGATCTCACACAGCTCTTCCCCTAGCTAAACTTTTGCCAATTTTTCTCTTGAGCTTTTACACTCGCCCACTAGGCATCACCATTGCCTAACTCTTGTGACTCCTCCACCGTGGAGGTTCTCCATCACACCTCCATCCAGACAAAGCAACCCGTAGGTGGCCGCTTCGTTAACAGGCACACGGTGTATTCCCTGATAAAAAATAATCACAAGGTGGAGAACAAGCTCTATGTTATAGGGCTATATCCTTAGACCCCGCTGTGGTGCAAAAGTTAGAGAAAATTGGCTTGGGAAGATTGTCAACTTTAGAGCCATGGGGGGCCGAGACCTCTAGAGAATGCCCTATACTTTACAGAAACCTACAACGCCAATCAACATATTGGCAAGGTCTTGGATAACGAGGGCTAAAGGCACCAAGTAGAGCTCAATATGGAATTGATCAGAGATGCTTTGTCACTCCCCCACATGGATCAGCCGTCTGTCAGGCTTAACAATGCACTGAAGCTAACCAAAGGTTTATTATGGAGCGCAAACAAGGATTGCATTGAATGGGATAATACTACAGAGGAATATATTATTATGCTAGCTAGAGCATTGTTGTTCCTCCTCACCACTAACTGGGCGGATTATCTTTTCCAGGGAGTTGTATGTAGTTACACCGCCTCCTAAACACTTCGCCGAGATGCCCTCAAACACAGAGGTAGGCTCTTCTTATTACCATAGCGTAGCACATAACACAATGAACACCCCGTTGGGCATGGTGAAGGAAGTTTCTATTCCAGTCAAGCATATGCAGAAAGTGTTCATGCGATCCACAAAGATGTGCCAGACCTTGTGCTTGGTTTCTCCCATATAGCCAAGGAACTCATAACACAGATGATGGATAGCATTTACTATCAGCAGTAGGAAGTGGCCCAAGTTTCCCAGAGAGATATGTTTCTGGCCAAGGCTCATGAACGCGAAGTGTCTGAAGATCTATACCAGAACAACTTACAATACATGTAGCTGCAAGAAAAGTTTGACAATGGAGAGCATAACCTACAAGCACACACATAATCAAGCAAGCAAGCATGCATAAGCAAACAAATCACAACCATTACCACACAAGACAATAAGAGATAAGAGAAAACTCAAATATTATAATGGGATTGTATAGACTTTTATATTTCTTTCATTTTTATAGAAGAGCTCACGTTTTACAATGGTCGACCACCCATTTGACTATTGGGGGCCCAAAACTAGTTATCTAACTCTATGTACACTTAGGTTGTCTAGCTCATATGTCGTAAGCTCGGTCATCTCATATCTTTTACTACATGAGGCGCTTAGCATGGTTTTACATAACAAGGTGTTACATGAAGTGCAACTGTACTTTTAATTTAAAAAAATAGTAGAAGTAATGTCAAACATTATGGTTAACATAAATTAGGCTTTATTCCATTGACATCATCATGTCTTCCAGCTCCGCGGATAGGCATATTTTCTAGGTCATGGGTATGTCCACTTTTTAAGACTTTAAAGGTCAAATTTATAGAACATGCTCATCCTCAATGGTAGTGTATGTGAACTGTTAACCACTACGGCTAACATTACCTTGTGCGTGGCTACACCTTTGTAATTTATCTTTTTGTAACTGCGCTAAGCGTTGATTGTAAAAAAGAGACATGGGATGATCGAGCTTTATGACTTGTGTAACA
This sequence comes from Cibotium barometz, assembly GCF_041138505.1. Taxonomy (NCBI): domain Eukaryota; kingdom Viridiplantae; phylum Streptophyta; class Polypodiopsida; order Cyatheales; family Cibotiaceae; genus Cibotium; species Cibotium barometz. The sequence continues at coordinate 63,560,722 of NC_141051.1, forward strand.
CCGGTCATGAGGAATAGATGTACATAGAGCTAGAGAAACTAGGAAGACTAGTTTTGGGCCCCCAATTGTAAATGAGCGGTTGGACATTGTAAATATGAGCTTATGTATATAAACCATTTTATGGAATATGAAAGGGGACAATCCCATTTGTCTCACTTGAGCTTTCCTTCTCTCTCTCTCTCTCTCATTTTAGCTTGTGGTTGCATGCTAGCTTGTGTTCTTACTTGCTTGCATGTTAGATTGTTGGTGTATGTAAGTAGGGATGGTAATGCTCTCCTTTCTTCTCTTCTCTTTGCTATCTACCATGTCCCTTTTGCATGCTACCTGCATGAATTAGAGGTAGAGTTCTCCATAGCTCCCTCCTTCTTACTCTCTAGCTAGCATTTGGATCTCTTCTTAAGTGACACAGGAAGAGGTGAAGTAAGCCCCTAGTGGCTTCACATCGAGGCGTTAACCCTCATAGGGTTGGCCAAATGAAACACTCCGGACTCGACTCTTACATGCTATACATGTGATCAATACCACAACCTACAAACAATGGGGTCATGGTAGGAGCACTTGTAGAGGTACTTGCCATTCCCTTCCTGTTGGGATAATCAGCCACTCGGTGAGGTCCCACACAATCATAACATTGTATGGGTGGTCGGTTTGTCATTTGATTCGTGTATCTGGCCCATGGTGTGGGGTTGTTAGGTACACGGGGTACATTTGATCTCCCTCCATAATGTAATGATGACTGAAGGTTTGTGAGGGTGGGATTGTAGGCTCTTGGGTTTCATAATAGAAACCTATGGAATTTTCCCCTCATTCCCATCTTCAAAGCTTTTCATCACGGTTAGTTGATGAGCTGGTGAAACTCATGGCAGTAGGGGGCTAAGGTGGAAGAACCGGGGATAGTAAGGGCATTTCAAGCATCCTCAGGATTCCTCTATGGCCCACTGCTTGGCCAGGTTGAGGTGTGTTATGAAGAAAAGCTGTTGGCAAGGCTAGGGGTTTGCCTAGGATTAGTGCGCAATGCCTGAGGTAGAGCTCTAGGTAAGGCATCATTTTGATGATGGCAATTGGAGACCTCATAATTGCCCCATTTCACGTAATATGTATAGTAGAGGATAGGGAGGGGTGTCAGATGTGGACACTTCATGCTAGTATGGTTGGCTTGACAGGTTGGGCACCATACAAGTTCTCTCCTAGGATAAATATGGGGTTGACCTCCCCGATGTCGACCTTGGCCGGTTCTCCATTGTTGGGTCATTTTTTGCATTAAAGCAACGGCCAATATCTCTACATTTTGTCTTGACGTGGACTCCTTGCTTTTCCCATTAGACGTATTGATAGTTTTGAAGGAAGCTTCCACATGGAGTTCTCGAGAACGTGTTCCCTTGAAATTGTCCTCAAAATCCATAGCACTCATGCAACATTTCTCAAAGGAGGTATGGCCCAAGTCATACAATGAGTTATGTAACGGCATGTCATCAAGACCCTCTAGAAATCTCCCTATTAACCTTTCATCAGAGAACTTGTCTCTCTAGCACTAGAGCGTGAGTGATGATATCTAACTCTATTGATGTAATCTCTGATTGTTTCTCCTTCCTTCTGCCTTACGTTATGCAGCTGCTCAACTGGACTCCATCTAGTACCTTGGCGAGAATATCCAACCTTGAAAGCCTCTTTCAAAGATTCAAAGGTTTCCTTGTCCTCAGTCTTCAAGGACCTGAACCATTGGCTTTCTTTGCCATCAACTGAAGGCGCTCAACTTGACTTGATCTTCCATTCGAGAAGCCCTAAGCTCCTCATTTTTCTTTTTGTACACAAAGACAATGTCACGAGCGAAGATTGCATCTCTCAGCATCCTTTGCATGTCCTCTAAATAATTATAACCAGAGTTCATTCTACAGTACCCTTAGACATACCATCTTTCAACATCCTTCACATGCATTATAAATAATTATAACTAGAACTCATTCCTACACTACTCTTAGATATACCATCACCTATGTTCATGATAATGGCTATCTGGATCAAACATCAACATATGCATACTATGAATTTTCGCCACCACCACATATGTACATGATTAGGCTACATTTTCTTCGTGCCACCCATTAGGAATTTTTTGAGGTCATTTAGAGGGCCTTGTAAGGAAGTTTGACCAGAATATTCCCTCCAAAAAGGGACACTGGATAAAATTTTTGCAAACAAACTCCAAATTTATCTAACTTCACATATTTAGATTCTACTCTTCAAAAGCTATCCATTGATATATAACACAACAGGATTCGGAGAAGGGACAAAATAGATACCTAGAAGATTTCTTTTTGCCTGGGAAGGTTCACATAACAAAAGGGAATCTTTTCCAAGCAAAAAGGAATCTTTTAGGTATCTATCTTGTCCCTTCTTCGAACCCTATCGTGTTATATATCAATGGAAAGTAGAATCTAAATGTGAAGTCCGACAAATTTGGAGTTCGTTTGTAAAAAAAAAATATCCAGTGTCCCTTTTTGGAGGAAATATTCCGGTCAGACTTCCTTACAAGGCCCTCTAAATGACCTCAATAAATTCCTAATGCTTATCCATATTGCATAACAAAATTTCCCTTCATGAAAACAAATGCCTATGTGGGTCGAAATTTACTATTTGATGTCTGCCAAAATATCTCTTTTAACATGCTTAGGTTTACTCAAAGCCTCCATAGTTACCATCTTCCACATATATATATGAATACAAGTCTACCTTTGCACACCGGTAAGTTGACCTCTTTAAACTCTTAGCATTGGTTGTATATCATGCCCACTATATGCTTATAAATAATCGAGCAAATAATTATATCATGCAAACTGTCAAGGTAAGTATATACTAAAGGCTTTACTATATGGGTCTAGAAATAGACTAAAGGATGTTTGTAGGTTTTTTCATAAATTTTGGAGCTTATATTGTTATGTATTCTAATATTTTTTGAGTGCTTATCAAATAATGTACATATTTATGTATAGTGGTAGAATTTGTCCCAAAAAGTCCATTAAAAAAAGTATCTTATATTCATGAAATTTATAAAATATTTTTTTATTTGAAAAAGATTGATATTTCTTTAAGTTATGTAGATTCTTATGTAATTTTGTAATTCAAGTTTATTTTTATGTCACAAACAATAGCAGTTTATAAATCTACGAAGGTTACACATGTTTTCAATCTTGAAAAAAATAGCAAAATTCATGTATTTTTTAAATTTATACATGGAATTCTAGATGTGTTTTTAAAAAACTATGTTTTCAAGCCATTTTTGAGATTTCACACATTTTGGGAGGGAATCTTTTTAGGTACCCTCGTCAGTTACCTATTTTGCTCGCAATAGTGTTTTAAAGTGAATGGAAATATGAAACTGAAACGGGATCTCAAAAACAAAAACATCCATGGTTCCTCTTGAAGATTCTATCATGGTATGGTTGGAGTTACAAAAAATGATGTTAAGCATAAATGCGCGTTTATTAGCCCTCAAGCTAGTCATATGACAAATAGAGTCTTGGTGTCATTGTTGGGACAACCTAAACTAATCCCTACAGATAATGGTCTTACAAGAGGAACCAATGGACAAAACATTGAAGTTATTGGTTGCTTTAGTTGTGGAATTTAGATTCCATGTGACCATAGATCCCCTTGAGTATGATGTCATTCTTGGTGGAACTTGGATACGTGACTCGTATTCACTTGACGAATCCGTGCAAATAGTCACCTTGAACACTTCTACAAGCATTGTACAATTTCTATCACAAGAGAAAGAGACCTTGGAGGAGACGGAACTTCCAACATATCTTATTGAAAAGATCCCTAGGATTCTGGTTGGATTGGAACTTTCCAATAAAATCACCACAACTCAAGCACAACTTTATCCAACACCAAAACACAATCTCATGACCTTCAAGATATGAAATCTGTTAAGTCAACTAACACTGACGGCTCATCATGAAAGAATTCCCTTTACACAAGACTTAAACATAAAATGTATATTGAAACTAACCCCCTTACTTGCAAGTTTTTTGTGGTTGAGTATGTGTTGAAAGCAAATTTGATCTTGGGGTGTGAAAGATCCCTACCCCCTCCGCGCAATGAATTCTGGGGTGCTAGCAGCGGAAGTAGCACTTCTTGCGCAAGGTTCTTGCGCAAGGCAGAGCCTCTCACTCGGGGCCTTGCCCACGGATATCCGGACAAGAGACTAATCCCTCGGTTCTTCAGAAATCGAACTCCAAAAAACTTCCCTCACCCCGCATACATAGGCGATTCCTCCGGGATATTTTATTCTAACGTAGTTAAGGTCTTCACTAACCAAATTGATCCGACCAAACCCATAAGTCCCATGGTCAAATCAAGGAAGAGACTTGCACTTAGATCATAGAGTCCAATGCATTTTTCCTCATCAAGAGGCACAGCCGTTGATTTTTTTCCATAGAACAAGGGTTATCCGAGATTTACTTCAACTATCATAATTTAGCAGAATTGAGTCTCATTTTAGGGATCCATTAGTCCAGCCTAACCCCATCCAATCCCATGGGTTAGCCAACCACCCAACCAGTGTGTAGTAATAGGATCCATTTAGAAATTTAGTTATGTTTTGCCCCGGGTACCAGAGAAAAGAGTTCCCAAGCTCCCTAGCCGGTGCTTCAAGCAAACTTCAAGATAGTCACGCCCCTTACACACCCAATATGAAATTGGCTATTTCACAAATTCAGTTGTCTTTAAAACAATCTTTTAATGAAACCATAGTATCACTGATCATAATCCTCCAAAATATCTAGCTTGAATTCCAATTTAGAATCATTCCCTCATCGATGTATCTATGGCATCATTGGCAACTAGAACACTCACCATGTGTCCACTTAGGGGCCTTTTCAATAGTTCCTAAATCAGCAAGATCAACCAACAGATCCATATAAAAGAGCCATGGACTCATCCGTTGAGAACCAGCAAGGCCAATCAACTAGATCCATGCCTGAGTTCAGAAAACAACTCTAACACCTTGTTCCATTTTCTTCCTCCACGCACGCGTGGGTATCTTCGGCGACCCAGAGCCCAAGCACCGTATGAACAGCAACCTCTAGTCTCCTTTGCACGTCACCTAGCACTTCACTCACAGGCCGCTTCCTTGGTCCCTCATCCACCGTACCGAAAGCTCACCATTTAAATCGAACCAAGGTTGGTCAAGACCTCGGCCGACCTTGCTACGTGAGACGACCTCCGTTTACTCTCCATCAGCTGTTGTTGTAACTTTATCACTTAGGTCTCCACGACCTCATTCACAAGATGGTCAAAATGCTTCCCGAGTATTCTTGACATAAAATAGTCATTTAAAAATAGGTTTCATAAATACAGTTTCTAACGAACTCTCATCTTTCCACATTGTTCCACATCATTTCTCATTATTCCACATTCTTTTGCATCAATTCACATTGCTTATTCCTCATCCAGTCATATGTATTCCCATCGTCCTTCATCCACTCTCATCCAATCACATCATATTACATCTCATCACATCTATCCTCATCACATCACATCATAACATATCCACATCACATCTCATCCATTCATATCACAGAACATCCATCTACATTCATTCAGATCCACATCACATCCACATATCATCACATCACGTTCACATCTATTTACATCACTTCACATCTATTCACAGATACCCAAGTCCACATCTCATCTATACACATCATATATCATCCATTCATATCTAACCAGATCCACATCCACTCACATCTCATTAAATTGCATTCACATCTCACGACATCCACTCACATCTCATCACATCCATCACACCCATTCACATCCCACATTCATTCACATGCATATCTATCACATCACATCTCATTCTCATCCATTTACATCACATCACATCCTTTCACATATCATCACATCTTATTCATATCTCATCACATTCACATCCACATCCACATCCATTTACATCACATCGCATCTCATCCACATCTCATCACATCCACATCCACATCCATTTACATCACATCGCATCTCATCCACATCTCATCACATCCACATCCACATCCATTTACATCACATCACATCTCATCCACATATTATCACATCCACATCCACATCCATTTACATCACATCACATCTCATTCACATCTCATCACATCCACATCCACATCCATTTATATCACATCGCATCTCATCACATCCACATCCACATCCATTTATATCACATGACATCTCATCCACATCTCATCACATCCACTCACATCTTATCACCTCACATTCACATCGCATTCACATCTCATTCACATTTAGTACCGTTTTCTACTTTCGATACCAATAGGACTTTTCTAAGTTTCTGCCAATTGCTTGGCCTAGTTAAAGGTACTTTAAGGTAATCCTAAAGCTCCACGTAATAAAGAAAAAATTACTTTCGCAAGTATGTCATCTCATATTGCAGAAAAAGTAGACCTCTCTACTCTATCTCCTGAGGAAAGGGTAGAGGAGGCAAGAAGACAAGGTCGACAAGATCTTTTCCAAGCAGAGTGGTTGGAAGACATCAAGTGGCTTGAGTACAATAAGGAGGAGGCAAGGTTGTATTGTAAGTTTTGTAAAAAGTATCCACATCATCATAGTGCATATTCATTGAGTGGATCAATCAACTTCAAGGTAAGTAATCTCAAAGCTCATTGCACTACTGATTGCCATAGGCTTGCTATGCAAGCATGTTTTATGGAGGGAAAGGAAAGCATACAAAGTAGCATTAAAAAAGTGAAAGACTTGAAAGATGAAGCTTTGTTGACACTATTTAAATTTGCATATTTCATAGCTAAGAGAAATGAATCCTTTGCACTTTTTCCACACTTGATATCTCACATGCAAGATTGTGGTGTCCCATACACTACAAGCTTGTATAATGATGATAAAGCTTGTGCGAAAATGGTCTATTGTGTTGCTAATTATTTGATGCATGATACGTTAAAGAAAGTTGCTAAGAGTCCATGGTTTGGGGGCGCTTGTTGATGAATCCACCGATATTTCCACTCATGGCCATATGGTTATCTACTTTTCTTACGTAGAATCTGAGTGCATACCAAAAGTCTCTTTCTATGGGATTGTGCGTGTGAGTGATGGAACTTCAAAAAGTTTGTTTGACACTTTAATTTGCTGAACTCAAGAAGTGCAAGTTGGACCTATCCAAACTAATTGCTTTTGGATCTGATGGATGCTCCACCATGACAGGTAAGGAAAATGGACTTTCAACTCTTCTAAAGAAAAATGTCAATCCTTTTCTTAAATCAATACATTGTGTAGCACATAGAACTGCACTTGCTGTCTCTAATGTCGCTAAGAGTAATGACACTTGTAAAAGAATAAATAAACTTGTCAATAGTTTAGCTACGTTTTACAATGCGAGCTCTAAGCGCAAAGAAGCACTACGTGATTTGCAAGATGATTTGACTTGTCCCATTTTGAAGTTACAACATACTTATGATATTCGATGGGGTTAAGTCGATATAATGCTTTGAAATCTGTTTGTAGATCATTTGATGCTATCTTGGCTGAGGTAAGAGAGAAAAACTCTCATCTCTACAATGACATTGCGGAGTTTGAGTTTATTTATTGCTTATTTTTCTTGGCGGATATACTCACAAAGGTTTGGCTTCCTTAAGTAAAATGTTTCAAAAAGATCATGTTGATGTAACCACAATCAATGGTCTAGTTGACAAAACGAGATTGATCGCATCAAACAATATTACATGGAAGAACCACAACCCAACTGCAATGCTTTTACACATGGAGTGGGAGGCTTTTAAATTTTGCTAGAATATGGATCCGAAAAAGGTCACCTCTTTTCTCTTCGTGAATCACTTCATTATAATGTTTTCTTTGATGAGTCAATAAAACGCGATATTTTTGGTGAAGATTTAAAGAGAGCTTTAGAATTTCAAACCTCTTTTTCTTCTTCTATCATTGCCAACTTGCAAACAAGGTTTGAAGATAATTCCATACTTAGCAACATGAAGATCCTTGTTCCTGCACAACATCCACTCTTGGAGCGACCATTGAAAGCATATGGCATCGAAGAAGTTAGGAAGTTAGTGTCATTTTATGGTAAGGATCATGTACTAGGTATGTTTGAATTTAAAGCATTGGTTGATGGTGATGAGTTAAAAAAAGAGTTAAGAACTTTCAAAAATCAAGCTCCAAAAGACTTTGTCCGATATAGCCTAGTAGAAGTCGCTTCTTCAATAGCCAGCAATGCTTCATGGAGAGCGATATATCCCAATTTACTAACGCTATGTCAAGTTGCATTAGTTCAATGTTGTAGCATTGCAGTGTGTGAAAGAGGCTTTAGTGCGAGAACCATGATCGAGTCTTGCCTTCGAAATAGGCTTGAGACTAAAAGTCTTGATGCTCTTATGAAGATTGCTATTGAAGGGCCAGAAAAATTGTGTGAGGAAGAGCTTCTAGAATGCATTGAGATTTGGAGTGCAAAGGCTCATCGACATCTTTTTAGTTCAGAAGGTATTTGTTCACTTATTGTTCAATAGTGATTTCTTTTATTGTTTTTTGAAACAATTATTATCCATGACTAACACTTTTATGAAGAGGGAAAAAAAGGAGTAGATAGACTACTCCTCTTTTTCCCAAGGGAGCATGGTGTAGCCATGTAAAATGGCGAAGGGGTTCAAATCCCCTACTCTCTCTTAGGTTGGAGATGGCGAAATTTCTTTGTTTACGAGACATGCTTTTGGAGGTGATTACCTTGCATGCTACTTTTTAACTTTACTCATTTGATATGAAATTATCATTGAATAGATATCTATTTGCTTGTTTATTACAGATATTTCATGCCATTATAGAAGCATTCGATGTTCAAGATTTTAGAGGATTGGGTGGATGCTTTAAACTTAGGTTGATTCCAAATGTGACTCAAGTTTAAAGGTATGATTCTTGAAACATTTACACCACTTAAAGTTATTTTTTTAAAGTTTCATGTTTTGGGTTTGTTATTGCTTTCAAGAGAAGCATTTTCCATCTACTAGTCTCCAATTAGTTTGGTTAGCAAAACTTGCTACTTGTTTTCTAGCAAAGTATAAATTTGTAGTATGTAAAACTTGTTCAAATTTACCCAAGAAGGTCTTTGGCCGGGTCGTGTAGATATGAAGAGGATATGAATTGCTTATTTTTTTCGAAACCGGTTCACTCATTAGAGAGGAGGATTTAAACATAGCTCAATTTATAAAATTTCCCAAACACTATGGTCAGCAGCAAGGAAGTGCGGCTACGATGGTAGAGCAGCAACCCCAGTTGCCACCGCAACTAGCACTGGGGGATTAACCGGCACAGTTGTAGCTGGGTCGCGCGACCAGAGCCACACCCTCAAAGTCAACCAGAGCAGCACCCGAACAGACACTAGTAGTATTACCTTTAGGTTTTATGGCCAGCTTGGATAAGGGAAAAAAGCCGGTGGAAGTAATGCCAGAAAGGATAAAGCCGGCAGAAATGCAGTTACTGGAAAGTATGTTCTGCGGAACTGGAGGCTCTAGCTCAAATCCACAGCTTGAAATTATGAGGGAGCATGTAGCTGCGTTAGAGCACAGAATACAGGATTTACAATTAGAGTTATTAGTGCTACGAGAGAATCCGAGGAGCCCGCCACAGCAGAGTGGATGACCACAAGCAGGTTGGAGAATGTGGGGTGTGGGTCGAGTAGTACAACCTAGACGAGAATGGATAAGGAAGGAAGGGATGCTGAAGGAAGAACGAAGACAATTATGCTTCTGGTTAAAGATGTGTGCGCACGAGTTAGCACTCTATCTATCAATGCAACCACCCTGAAGGGAAGAAGGAGCCAATGATTTTCTTTCCAGAAAGTACTTACAGCATGTCCAGTTCGCCCGGTTGTCGGATACTCGCACGAACCTACCAGAGTAGACCCCTCAGTACCGCACCCATTGCAATGGTTGCAGGATTGGCAGGAGCAACAAGATTCGCAGGTTCCGACGTCAAGACCTAGCAGATAGCAAGAAGAGCGACAAGCTGGTGTAGCTGCAACGTCTATACAAAATTCTGTTAATTTACTTTCTGAAGATGAAGATTGATACTGAAGACGAAGATTGTGGGTTCCTGAGTCCACCGTGCGTGCCAAGTGTAATGGGTGGCCGCCGGTCTGTACAAATTCACGAAGAGTCACAACCAATCATAGTGGAATGTCAAGCCGTGCTTGTTAGCCTACTGTAAACTGTATGGAATACATGAATAAATCATCGAGAAATTATCTTGTCTGTGCAATCTTTGCCATGTTCTTTGTTTACAGCATATTTTACTCTTAACGATTGTTCTTTCAGAATTATGTAGTATTTAATCTTATGTTTAACACCGTTTATCCGCATTAATCGTATCATTAATTATGATGGATAACAGATATAATGCATGCCCTTTGTGGTCCATCACTTGTATCCAAATAACCACATGCACTAAAGAAGGTGGTGTATAATGAACATCATCAATCTCTTCCTCCAAACCAACCTAATTATGCTCCATCAATTTCTCACAACTGTAGGATATAATGCATGCCCAATTTGTGGTCCATCACTTGTATCCAAACAAGTACATGCACTAAAGAAGGTGGTGTATGATGAACATCATCAATTTCTTCCTCCAAACCACCCTAATTATGCTCCATCAGAGGTTTGTCCAATTGAGATGAGAGGTGTAGAGTGGGAAGCCATGTGGCACTTGCCTCCTACAATGCCATTGGAGGGAAGGTGGAGAGATGGAGAGTGGGAGGACAGATGGAAAGTGACTCCCATCATAGCACCCATGGGTATGAAAAGGTACTCAATCTTCTATTGTCTAACATATTGGACAGAGTTAAGAATAAATCATCTTTTGGATCCAATGAACATTTTGAAAAGTGTGGCATCAATGATTTGGAACCATCTAATTGGTAAAAAAGACACCCATGCAATAAGGGATGACCTAAAGGATATTAGATGCATGGAAAATGCATGGCCATGGGTAGTCAATGACAAGGGGGTTTTATCAAAGGCGCCATGGAGGTTAACAAGGCAAGAGGAAAAGAATGTGAAGAATCAAATTCCATATTTTCATGCACCAACCGGTGTAACACACTCATTAAAGGGTGCATTTACAATAACAAAAAAGAAGGTTGTGCATTAATTGTATGGTCTCAAATCACATGATTAGCACAAGATGATGTAGGTATGTACCCAACTATATCTAATTTTGGGCACTCCTTGGTTTATGTTGTGTGGATTCTATATTGATCTTTTATTGCTTTCAAAAATTAATTCCACTAGTTTATATTTCCAATATCAATTGGTGGGTGTAGAGAAGAGAAATCTTGGAATGCCATCTATAAATTAGGTGTATTGGCAAGGTGAGTTCCAATCAATACTATAGATTTGTGCATTTGTTATAATATATAGCTTTGAAATTATCTATTCTTATTTAATTTATCATATCTTCCTTTGTTCAATAGGTGGATAGTGTCAAAGAAGATTCATCCAAATTCTATTAAGAAGACTCGTGTTGAGTCAATTGAGGCGGTGTGTATCATTGAAGAAAGTTTTTCAAGAAGCATAATCACAACTCAATTACACCTTCTAGTAAATTTGGTGGATGAGGTGGCTATATGTGGCATTGTTCATAGCCAGTGGATGCTCTTTCTTGAATGCTTCATGAAAACCTTGAAGGGATTTATGAAGCAAAGGGTAAGGACAGAAGGAAGCATGGTAGATGGATGGTTGGTGCAAAAATCCCTCGTATACACTTTGAATATAAAAAATAAATTAATCCATCTATGCCTAGATTCATGCATAACAATGAGGATGAGAAAATGGTGACACATGTGCCACATGGAAAAGGACGCATTCAAAAGATAAATGAGTCCATGCCCAAAAAGGTCATTACATTTTGTCTTCTTAACACCTATGTGATGGAAAACTGGATTGAGAAATATAAAGATGCAAGAAAGATAAGGATAGAGTAGAGAAAAGAATTTAAGAGATCAACACAAAGGCACATGGCATACCCACCGAAAACCTAAAGGATATTCCAAAGGATTGCAATGTTGAATGGCTTAGAGATGCCCTAGAGCAATCTGAAAGGATAGGAGAGGAGATTACAAGAGAAGAATGGGAGTATGCAAGGAGATGCGACCACCATGCAGTAAAGATTTTTTGCTAAGATATATAATGCTGAATATACTAAATTGCTTACATATAAGCTATATTAAATATTTTTGCTCGGATTTTTAATCGGGTTGTAGTATAAAGTGCATAATGCAATGTGGTCTCAGAAGATCAACATTTTTGCACTTAATGTGTGGACTCCAAAAGAATCACATATGTGTGGTGTAATGTCAAGTTTTGACCAAGAAAGTTGAGCTAGTAGAAGAGATAATAATAGCACAGAAACTTGAATATTATGGAACAATTCAAGACATCTTGGAGATTGGATTTAGAGACTTCAAAGCGTTCATCTTTGATGTTAAGTGGTTCAAAGTGGTATATAGAGGTACTCAAGAAACCGTTAAGAAGTATCCAAGTGGATTTTTTTCAATTGACTCAACTAAATTATGACAAGATTCAAGAGACACATACGTGTGAACAGGTTTACATTTGATTTTCAATTTTGATGAATCTATAGATAGAAGGAAGGCATTGTATATATTTTTTTGTAAATATTTTATGATTCTTTATTTTAGGTTGTGTTTCATCCGGACCAAAGAGATCCTAATTGGTGGTATGTAATACAATTTTCTCCTCAATCTAAACATATATTTCAAGATTGAGATGTTGAAGAAGAAATGCATGGTGGACAATCAATGGAGGATGCAACTAACAATCAATATGATGACCATGAGGACCATGATGATAATACATCTACAGCTTCTTCAAGTAGTGGAATAGGACTTTGTATTGCTATAGGAGCCATCGAAATGACGGATTTAGAGATAGACCAATTGGCATACATGGATTTATTGCAAGATGGATTTGATGATGGTATAGAGTAAATATATATCATCATAACATATGTGTACATAGATTGGTTTATATAACGATTTGATAATTTTGTTGTTTTATTTCAAAAATATTTGGATATTATCAAGATTTTTGGGTTTTAATTTAAGTTTTTATTTCCACTCAATTTCAACATTCTGTATTTTTCCCAGCATCGCTATGAGTGGCGTTGATAGTGGCATTTTTACAGCACCACTGAGCAGCACTTATAGTGGCATTGAACAAGTGCCGCTGAGCGACGCTAATAATGGCATTAATAACAACGCTTATCCAGCATCGCACATTGGTACTAATAACGACGCTTATAGAGCGACGTAACGTAAAACACCGTAAATAAATGCTGTAATGACACCTTCTCTTGTATTGATTCTCATATACATGGAGTCTGGACCTCCTTGAAGGGAGACCCTCCGATTTAATTTAAATTTTGGTGATCTCTTCTGAGGGAAGTGCGGGTGTTCCGTCCTGCGGGGAAACGGTCAACTTGTTGTTACGGATGTCGGCTTCAATGTCTTCGCATTGATTTGCCGTGATGGTAAGATCCACTACTGCAGACATCTCATTGGCCACAGCCAGCAGACGGGCCTTGCCCTTTTCGCCGTAGATCCTATAGAAGCAGTAGAGCACGAGCTGGATTGCAGAGAGAGAGACACCAATGGCGTTCGGTATCTGCACTCAATCATGATGCGTATACAACAACCCACAGTTGATTAACGTTCGCATCATAATCTGAAACTGAACCTAATCTGCTTTTGCATTAATTACCGTGATGAACATATCCTTGAGAGACAGCGCGTAGGCCAGCCAGCATGCTCCGTTGAGAAATAAGCCAAGTGACAAGGTAAAGGGCATGTACTGCACGCTGCCACTCGTCACCACCTTATGCTGTATTGAACAATGGCAGTAGTGTGAGCACGAGACCCGACTAAACAGTCTCCCGATGGTGGAGTTAGTGTTTTGAAAGTTAATGACAATTAGCCCTAGCTTAGCTACGGCATTGAGCGCAGCGTCGACACAAAGGATTAACCAGCTAATTATAATGGACGTTAAATGATCGCCATAGCCACTTCTATGTGAGACATTGCTACAAGAGCAGTACTACGTCCACTGCATTAAGCAGTAGTTAGTGCATTGACTGTGATTAATAATAAGTAAGCTTTCTAGCTGCGAATTAGTTGGAAGCTTACGATGATGGTTAAGGGAGCTGCAGTAGAGAAGACGGAGGTGACAGTGCAGAGGATGCCAACGGTAATGAGGGGCTTCTCTCCATGCTTTACCAGTGTGGTGAAGACGATCGTAGCGACGTAGGAGATCACGATGATGAGGAGAATACACGAGGTCTTCCTCTGATCAAAGCAAAAGTCAAGAATATAAGATCGGTCACGAAGCCAGTAGGACTTAGTGGATAATTGATGATTATTTTAGAACGCACCCTCTGGGCGGTGGTGGCGAACCAGAGGTAGATGGAGAGGTAGCAAGCTTGGAAGGCGCAGCTGGTAGCGCTGATGGTGACTACGAATATTCCCCCACGCTTCAAGATGCCGTAGTAGGTCCAGAAGAGGGCCGAGAGCAGGCTGAAGAGGTAAGGCTGTGCCGAGAAGGAGCCCGTGCTGCCCTTCTTCGTGATCACCCTGAAGGTCGGCCTGTTTGGAAAAAAAATAAAACAACCACACTGACACACTTTTCCACAACATACGTATATATATATATATATATATATATATATATACATATATATTTGTATATGTACGTATATATATATATATATTTGTATATGTACATGAATATATATATATATATATATACACGATATATATATATATTTGTATATATATACACGCATATATATAACACAAAAAAATCTCATCACCATTTCAGACACTTACATTGGTGACACCAGCCCCAACATCGCTGTGATATTTCCTGGTCACAAAACAAGAGCATAATCAGGTTTTCCCACACCAAAACATAAGATATTATAAGGAGTAGCATTGCCATGATGCATGTTCCCTCTATATATGATGAAGGCAAGAACACATAGTCTACGATGTACACATACTACCATCATACTTGCCAAAGCTCTATGGCGTTCTTATTATATCAAAATGGAGAACTCATCACAAAATTGTGTGGACATATCATAGAACGAACAATTACAAAACTGACATATTATTAATCTTTCGCCCTTAAAATCTTTCGTTTTTTGTTTTTGTTTTTTAATTGGCTAATTCTATCAATGTAAAAAAAAAAAAGCTTAAATTTGATCTATATGAACTAGTGTTCACTTGAAAGTAAATTAATTATGTATGCGAAGTTAGCAAGGACAAGAACACTACAAACAAACAGTATAGTTGTATGGTAAAATCATTTCAAGCGATTCCTTCTCAAGAGTCACTTTGCTATAAGGTAGCCATTGGTCTCTTTTTTGGGAGTGTTCATAACTTCATGCCACATAAAAGAAAACTAAAAAGAAGCTTGTATAAAAGATTGTGTGTCTACACGACTCTCCTGCCACGACAAGAATATCTAGTATTTTGGTTTTTCTTCCCTGCAATTAAAAGGTTGTGTATGGTTAACAGCAGCAGGCCTTGATGGTATAAAAGGGCACTTGGTATTCCAAATTCCACTCAAAGCATAGCCATGGAAGGCCACGATTCACAAAGCATTGAAAAGAGGGCAAAAAGGAAGGGGGGGGAGGGGGGCGGGGGGGTGGTAAAGGCAGACCTACGATACCCAAGATGAAACTAAGTTGGACCATGGTGGCTGCGTGCAAGTCGGTGACTTGGCTAATTAATATGGCGGGAGTGTGATGCTTCTTTCGTGGGGAGTGATTTGTAAGAATGTGGGAGGAGCTGGTTTTATAGGCGATGTGCCGACGTTTGAATAATGAAAAAAAAAACAACAACTGGGCTGTGCCAGCATTTTCAAAAGAGTCCCCCACTCGCTCTGTACCTGCGGGACTGGCACCTTGAAAATGAACGGCGGGAGTTCGTTGGGAGCGATTTGTAGGAAGCAGGCGAGAAGAATTGTGTACTGCTGCTGCGAAAACATTTGAATAATGAAAAAAACAACTAAGTCATACCATATTCCAAAAGAGTCCCAATACCATTTTCCAAAGAGTCCCCCACTCGCGTTGTACCTTGTTTTGAATCATAGGCATGGTGGTTGGACAAGGTGCATTTTAAAGTTTTGGGGGCTCATTTAAAAAGAGTTCAAAGGAAGGGATTTTTTAATTTAAAATTTTAAGGTAAATTTATAAAAAATATATTTATGAAAGATGGTTTTTAATCGATTTTGAAGTCTACAAAGAAAAAGGGGTTATTTTATCCCTGAGAAATTTACACTTAAGAGATTTTTTAACACCCTTTGAATGCACCCGATACATAGGATTTCCTAGTAGTGCACTCCCCGAGATATAAGTAAGCTTGACCAAACCTTAGTTCTATAAGAACAGGGTAAATGTGAGGTAAACCATGTAAGCTTAGTCTTGATATTAGAAGGCTGAAGCCACTGCACAATAAATGAAAGTCCGCAAATATGTATCAATCATCTCTACTGGCCATAGAAGTGATTCGAATATCCTCACATGTTGAGACAATCATCCTATGAAATTGTGCTTGTATCTTGGGGGTGCACACGCAAGATATTTGTACAATAAATTTGAGAAATAAGATTGGGGAGAAAACCTTTTGTGAGAAAAAAACACAGGGTGATCAAATTAAGAAACTAGTGAGAGACTGAATGACTAGAAGGATAGATCGAAACTTGTTTAGAGAAATTTTCAGGATATATCTCATTAACTTGCATATTATAAATTATTAAGATTGTAACTCCATTAAGATTTGAATAGTTGACGTGTGAATGCCATCCATTCGATATTGTACACTAGGATAATCATCCAAGATTTTGAACCCGTCTCAGACAAACATGGGTCTCGATGTGTAATTCCTAGAGAATCATGCTCTTAGATGTGTTAATCCCAAGATACTAGATGTGTAATTTTCAGAAAACCAATCATCTTAGATGTGTCAATACTGATAATCTTTGGATGTGTCAATCCCAAGGCACCAGATGTGTCAATCCCAAGGCACCAGATGTGTAATTCTCAAAAAAATGAAGATCTCACATATATTAATCCAGAGTGCCTTTAGATGTGGTGCTATGATAAGTATTTGATAGTTTTGAACTTTTAATGGATACAATGAAAGAAGCAAGCTCACCCTTGCTCGTGTCTAAAAATCATAAGAAATCCCAAATTAGTTAGAAGCATTGTTGTCAATCTAACCACTGGAGCTAGAATCAGTTATGAGATGCCATGAAAGTACACCTTCGTGAAAGGTTTTGTCCTCTAGGATTTCGAGAGGATAAAATGAACGAATTTTTGGAGCTAACCCAAGAAGGAAAGACCCTAAAAGAATACCACCAAACTTTTATTAAACTTCTCCGATTTGCTCCAGAGATGGATGAGGTAACTCTTCTCCATCGATTCATTTGGAAGCTTAATCTACCTTTGAATAACCTCATCAAGAATGTAAAACCATTCTCTATTTCAGAAGCCATAATTATAGCCAGAGACTGTGAAAAAGTTTATATATATATATATAGAAAGTGGGTGGTTGCAAGATCAGGGTGCCCAGTTTTGTCCACTCAGGCACCCTGTAAACAGTAAAAAAACAGGTATTTGTTTACCTTTAGTGGCTAATCTCTCCTAGTAAATGAAGGAATTTCGTTTCGAGTTCTTTTGTTGGAACATCATATTCAAAGTTGGAAATATAGTTGCATAATTTGATTAAGCATTAGATAGTCAAAAGTCCTCATTTTCTTAGGTACAAAGTCAATGTATACACCCTGTCCCAAATTTGAACTGATTCCATAAAATGCTAATATCTTTTACATATAAACTCATATGAGATTCCCACTTTGTACCTTAGATATTCACATAATATGGAGCTTAACTTGTTTTTTTGAGAAAATTTTAAGATATTTGTCTATTTTCTTTAAATATTTCAAGGTCTTTAAAGTATTATAATATACTCCACTTTTTGTACCCACAATAGCTACCACTTAAAATCCTCAATCTTGTAGATCAAAAGAGTGGGTAGATACTGAGACATTAGTAGAATGTGGTGGTAAGTAAAAATTGCAAATCCAATGGTTGGATTTTTAATGATCTCTTTTTTAAAATTCTTCTAGACTATGAGAAGGCCTGCAAATATTAATAATCTAATTAGTAAAATTACATTTTTGATGTGAATCATCTAAAACCTATAGGGACTAGTGTACTTGTAATGGTGCATCTATGAAAAAATAAATTGGATCACTCTAAGTATGGAAAGATCATTTGTTTATCATTTCATCATATTTTTTATTAATTTTAATTAATTAGACTAGTTTATATTAATTTAAGTTATATTGGGTTAATTTAAGGACAAGCGTATTTTCTATTATTTGCTTGATCTCATTTTAAGTACCTTGCCCCCCAAAATTTGCTCTCCAAGCATTGTCCCAGTCCCAGCATAAACTGGATAAAACTGGACACCCTGATCTTGCAACAACCCAAGTGTCGAGAAGAACATGAGTCCTTCCATGTTAATCAAGAAGAGGTCCTCTAATTTAAGAGGAACGTCAAGCCCACCCTTGGCTACAAGGAATCATGAGCTAGAGCAAAAATTAGGTCAAGAAATAGGGATAGCTGGGTTAAAGATAACCGAACTCAACAAGTATTTCTATGAGTAAATAGAAGAGGATTGGTGCAAGATTCATGTGAAGTAAGATTGGTGCAAGATTCATGTGAAGTAATGTGCATGATGAATAGAGGTATTCTACAAGACGATACTAAGATTATGAAATTGCTATCATAGGTTAGATTGCGTAAAGAATTGATTTCCTTACGTTTTTCTATGATAATTTATTAAGTACCATATTACATGGAGGTATAGAATAAGGATTTCGAAGGCTTATATCATATGAGAGGTATATGGATGCATGAAATTAGGATAATAAGGCTAATTAACTTTAGAATTATAAAGACCTTTTGGAGGCACAACAAAACGAGCCAAGCACATGAAATAAAAGACTCTTTAAGAACAATGTTTAGATAAAAGAGGATTTTTACCTAGTGTGGGGACACCGCTTTGAAAGAGACAGGAGGATTTACTTAGTTACTACCCTAGCTCGCGAGATGAGGACATCTCGAATCTTTTAAGTGGGGGAGATTGTAACATCCCTCCCAAGCCATGTATGTATGTGTCTCTTTTAATATAGATTTCAATAAAAAAAGAGAGTGTAATTAGAAAGAGTGAGACAATAAGGCTAGAAACATTAGAAAAGTGTTAGAATAAAAATATTAGCTTCAAAAATCCTAAAAGAAATAAGAACATAAGAATAGTTCTATTAAGAGATAAGTATCCCCAAAAATAGAATTTTGAGTTTAGGTGATAAGAGGTCATATTTAGAGTACTTTTACACATTTAGAGTCCATGCATACTAAAAATGTGAAAAAACAACGCGTTTCCAAAGATAGTACGTTTGTGGCTATATACAGACGTTTTTGCCTATTCTGCCCGCGAGGACAGCTTGTAGACTAGATGCCTTCCCGTTCTTTTGACTGGCTACATGACTATATTCTGAGTTTTGATCAGAGAGTTATGGCCGAAACAGTTTGCTGTTTCTGTGAGGGTCTCTACATAGAGAAAATTGTGAGAAGACAGCAAGTAGCCTCAAGGTAATCCTAGAGCTTGAGATGCATATATCCCTTCATTCTTATCTAATATCTCAGAAAAGAAGCTTAGATTGCTATAGTCTTTCGGAGGAAGAGACCAAAACTCCATAGCTTTTCTTTTAGAGAAAGAATAGTATGCCGTAGCCCTGTAAGAGAAGGCTATTTTGCCATAGATCTTAGAAAGAGAGAAGAGTCACAGTATGAGTAAGAGGAGATAAAGCTTGGAGATGATTGGATGATTTCAATCATAAGAGAAGGTATTAGAAGACTCTATATTCTAAAGCTCTTGTTAATAACGAGCAAAGGCAACGATAAACGACAAATTTCTATGAGGTATATACATATTTTGTTTTTCAATTATATATCATTCTTAGGGGTTGAGGTATGGCCCCGGCTTCTCTATTGATTGTTATAGTGATCTATTTGATTGATTTACCATTTAAAGTTTGTATTCTTTTAAACAACAGCATATGACTTAATAAAGAATGTCTTATCGCAATCTCAAGTTGAAATGCTAAAATCTGTGTGAGAAAAGGATTGTTTTCTTAAGAAAGTAACATGGATTGTAGTCCTATGGTTTAGTGAGTAAATGGATTGTTATCTTGGTTAAATTAAGGTACAGGTACAACTCTCCCTGCCTTGACGCTGCCCCGTTCTTGTGCTTGTATAGCCGGACGGCGGAGACGTTAGTAAGGCCCGGAGTTGGCCCATGGTATCGCTCATACCATTGGGAGAATGAGGTTTGCCGATTGAGGCAAGTGATTGTGATACTGCCTAGTTCTGAGGGCCCAGGCTAGTGCGGTGAATTAGCCCACCCTAGTGCGTAGACATCCCTCTGAGGAGCGGGAGGATCGAGCGATGGAGCCTGAGAGGGCGACAGGCCGGCTTGAGTCCTCGCCAGCGGCCGACGATGAGGTGTATGGTCCCGTAGGGTTTTGCCCAGCATGTGGAGGCTGGAAGGCCGAATTCTAGATCATCGGCGGTATAAAGGAAAAGAATAAGAGAGCCAGTTTGGCTTGTATGAAATTGATTCATGTTTAAACTTTGTTTTTATAAATCTTATCTTTGGCATTATTGTATTGTGGAAAAAGGCAAGGGCTGTTTTAATAAACCTTGTGAAAGGGCCTTAATTAAGGAACATGTTTGTTTATGTCAAACAGTGTGGTAGGATTAATTAGAAAACAAATTGACGCGTGAGTAGGGTGGAAAGTGGGAGGATGGAATGCCCCGACGGCACCATCCTACGGACGGGTGGACCTGATTAGTCGGGTAGCTTTCCAACATATTAAGTGAAAGCCCTACGTTAGATAAACAGGTTCTCGAGCAATTCTATTCTAGAAGACTAGGCCAACGGCTGTGCCTTGCATGGATGAGGAAAAAAGCGTTGTCTCTAGGAATCAAGACTAGTAGTTGCCCAAATTATGATCAATTACCCTATGGGTGATTTGATTTTTAGAAGACCACGCTCCCCCTGCGGGATAGAACTAGGTCTTACCTATGAATCGTATCCTTGAATCTCTGTATGGTCAAGGTGTCGATGAGTAGGAAATTTTCTCTAAGATAAGACTTAGTGGACTATCTTAAGTGTTCCCCCTATTTTCGGAAGGAGGGAACCTTACAACTGGAGAGAATATAACCTTAATGGAATTCATCATTTAAGGCTATGTAAGGTGTGGTGTAGCACTACAACAAATAGGGGAGTTTAGCCATGCTCCTATCTGCATACCCTGCACTAACTCCTTGTCTCCCCATGAAGATAGGCTGCTCAAACAATGGTGTACCTGCACTGTCGTTTGCATTACATTGGCAAACCATAGTAGGGGTCCGAGGCCTTCCCATTGAGACTCTATGTAATAATGTTTCCATATCGTCCTGTTCCCATATAGCGACTAGTCTAAAAACCTAGGTACTTTGCACATTGCATGTAGGAATTAATAACATCTGTAACACAGGAATCAAAGAGTGATATTTTTCTTGCACCTCCTTCTCGTGCTAATCAACTAGCATGTACACTCTCTGAGAGATTTGTGTTGGGTATTTTTGCTCTTTTACATGGGCTATAAGAGGCTTGACCATACATCACAAAGCACACAACTATGAGAAAATAACTTGTATTTAAAGGCTATAAACTGAATTAAATAAAGCCATTGTACCTCGTGTTGACTTCCCCAATGGAGAATTCATTTTTCCCACCAATTAAGCCATTGTCTCAGAGCTTTTATATTCTCTTTCAAAACATTACCTTTTCCCCACTAATCCTTGGTAGAGGTGGCTTGTTTTGTTACACACTCCGGTGTTTGAGCAAGCCTCTATACTTCGCACATGTCGAGATGTGTCATTCTATGGTGAGGTAGCACTAATTTTTTGGTCTGCTTTTGTAGACTCTGTTCCCAATGAAAGAGACAAGAACGCTCTCGACCATCTAACACATTGTCACGCTCTCCATTGTACATACTTTGTATTGCAATCCAATCGGCCCTAGCCTCATCATCCATAAATCTTGCAAAGTCAGCTGTTGCTAGGAATCCTTCTTCTTACATAACATTGTTAAGATTTTCCCATAATAGAATTTGTGCCTCTGCATCCTCGTCTTTTGTTTCACATATAGCGATTACCATCAGGCTTTTTAATCTATAAATTTAAATTAATTATTTTATAATTTGCCTACTTATTTCATGAATCACAAACACAAAATTACTTTACACAAACCTTGGGTCATACACCGAACATAACATGGTGGCCTAGCCATCAACTCTATGAGTGTGATTAAAGTGCACCCAAGAATCATGCAAGTCTCTAGAGCTGGTTTAATGTATCCTATTTACTAGATCAACCCTTGAACCTCTTCCTTTGGTGGACATCTTAAAGAGAAAACACTTGTCTCAGAGGCTTTTCCTTCACCTCGGAATTGACTACCATGGAAAAAAGAAAACATACATCTTTTCTTGAGTTACAAAATGTTGTCAAAACCATCCCCAACCACCAAGTGTTCTTCTCCTTCTCATAGGCAAAAATGCTCCTAAACTTGCATAGAAAACTAAAGTGTTAAATTTTATTATGGATTATTTACTCTAGACAATGGAATGTAAAATGCAAACGTTTGATTTTGAAAAAGAGGTATCAACTCTTCTAAAAAGTTATTATGCTCTAATTCCCCCACCGTTTCATTACGATTAAATGTTAAAGAGTCCATAAGGAGTTGTCGAGCCACAAGCATGAGTATTTTTCTATGCCCACTACCTTTATTGTAATTAAAAAATGTACCCACAAGCCTCCTAAGTCTCTCAATAATAGTAGCCCTTGAGGTCCTTGGCTCAATTGGATAACTGTGCTCACCTTGGTGTATCATTAGTCGTGTCATCGAGTTATCTTTAGGAATGACGTAATAGACTGAATAGAGACATGTATGCAAACAATGAACAATGTTTTTGCAATATTGACATGTGATTTGTGCCCTTTCTTCTTTAGCTACTAGTCATTTGGATACTTTGTTCTCCAAAAAACCATGGAAGAACCTATTGTTAAATCACTGATTATTCTTATAATAGATGCAAGAGTATATTTGACATTGGAGAGAACCAAGACAATAACTAAGCTTAACATTGCATGGCATTAACATATTAGATTTCCTTGGCGTTGACCACGTATGACCATCATATTTCTGTTGCATCCCATCCATACTAGATCCCTTTCCAAATGTTGGTGGAAGCTCAAAAAACAACACTACCGTCATATGCTCTTGGTATCTCTGTTTACAGCCACTGGTCCTAATGATTTTGCTAAGAGTTTTTTAATTCGATTACCCTTGGCATTCTGAAGCAGCCAAGGAACTATATGATTAACAGAGTCAGTAGCATTGTCCTCCTCACTATCAACATCAATAGAAATGGTGTTGTCCATGCCTATTGATTCATCTTTTGCACCTAATGGAGTACTCTCTATGTCTATAAACTCGATAGAATTACTACCCTTACCTTTAGAGCAATTTCTATAACTCAAATTTAGGAATTTTGGGAAATATGCACAATTTCGGGACAATTCTTTGTTAGATCCAATACAATGTTTACTGTGCGATATGCAAGATTTATTATTGGATGTTCTCACAACAAGCATTTGAATAATGCGATATGATTTATATACTATTGTACATTTGTAACAAGTATATATGATGTTGGTGGGATGTAAATTTGCCTGCACACACACACACACACATGCACACCAAGAATTAAGCTTGTTTATATCACATAGCCTCCAGTTGACCATCAAACATAGAAACTTTAACAAAGAAAGGATATTCAATGTAACTTTAAGTTGTACGAAAGTCTAGGTGTGATAGAATTAAAAAGATCACCATCTGTATTGAATCAAAATTCTTGAACAATGGGTGAACCATAAATCTAAAAGCTTAAGAAAGCCTTACAATCTGAATAATGATTGAACTATGAGTTTGGTAGCTTCATACAACATTGCTAAAAGATTACGAAGCCAGTTGCCCATGTGCTAACTGTTGAAATATACAAGTGAATAGGGTGTGTGTGGGAACAAGCTCTTGGATAGACGTTGTAAAAGAGAAGATGTAATTGTGAAAGAACCTGTGAAAAGGTGAGAAGAATCTACTGGGAGAGAATAATGGGTAGCATGAGGGAATTTAGGAGTGTGGAGATATTCTGGGAGATATTCAGGGAAAAGAGAAGAGGTGGAGAGAATCAGGCAAAAGGTGGAGATATTCTGGGAGTGAATCATAGAGAAATCAATGGGATTTGATGCTTGATGTAAACTCTATAAATTGAGGCATAGCCCTAATGAGAATTTGCTGGTTTTTGAGTATCCATGCCTACATTAATCTATTTGCTAATTATTCACTAATTACGTCTTAATCATTTCTTAATCACTTTGTTAATCATGTTGATTCTAGTGTATGATCCACCATAGCTTATCATTATGCTCAAATTTCAACATGGTATCAGAGCCATGCCTAGAATCAACCAGATTTATGAGCCCATTAGTGAATTAATCAGGATTAGTAAGTAATTAGCAAAAAAAATCAGTTTTTAGTGAGTTTTTCATCTTCCCCTTCACCCCCAGCCAGTGGAGGACTCTATTCTCCATGCACAGTCAACATTAGGCCTTGCCCTCTTAACAAAAGCTAGCCAACACATCTAGCTACAAGCACATCAAACGGCGCAGCAAAACGCGAAAGCGTTGAGGAGAAATTGGCGTTTCTTTCAACGCTGTTTTTTCTGAGTAAATTGTAGATCTACACTTCATCAGTTCAAATTGATTCAATTCCTCCTAGCCCAAGGGGTAATCAAGCATGCTCTACAAGCTGGTGAAGACAGAAATCAATTTCATCAAGTCTACAGTGAGATCCAAGCTCTTCATCAAATCTGCAGGTGACTTTGGTAAAACAGAGATTAAGCTTTCATTATTTGGTCAAATCTTGTGTTTCTTGGCTTAATCCTCTACTAGACTCATTGCTATTGATGCCTTTGAAAGCATTTGAGCTCATTTGAAGTGGAAGGCACCAGATCTGAGCTCCCCGCATACTCTGTTTTCTGCACACAAACCAGAGCATTAATTTGCTAATCAGTGATTAATCAGTGCTAATCACTGTACTTTGGTGCAATTGAGGGTTCAAATTAACCATTAGGTATTTGATACAGATCCCTAAAGCTTCAAATTGCAAATCGGAGTTGGTTTGATACTCCAACCATCCCGTACAAATTGGTTACCCGCAATTTAATGTAATTTCTGGTGATTTTATGCTGATAAAATTGTTGTAATCATCTATTAAACACCAGATTGAGTTGTAAAAGGGTAGACACTGCTCTTGAATCTTTAATTTGGATCAAGAGGTAAGACCTCCCGCATAAATTTGGGTTTGCATTGCATAATGATACAAAATAAACATAAAAAGCCCAAAGGAACTGTCAGCAAAACATTGAAACATGTTGCTCACATGGAGCAAAATGACCTGACGGACGAGCTCATGGCCCCAGCCATGAAAGAAGAAGAATATCTCTTCCCAAGAAGAGGATCCACACCGAGAAGAAGATCTGAAGGAAGACATGGACACGAGAAGAGAAGCTGCCACAAGAAGAGAAGCTGCCCCGAGAAGACTGAAAGAAGAGACAGACACGTGGAGAGAAGCTGCCACGACAAGAAGACTGAAGACAACAAAAGATGTGAGGCTCCAAAGAGTGAGGAGCCATGTGAAAATCTCTGAGAGAGAGAGAGAGAGAGACCCCACAACCCAATGTAACCTGCCCCAATAAAGTAAAACCACCTCTGAGCCACCGATGATGTAGGCCACGTGGTAGATGTATGTGTGAGCACTTTAGTCAAGGTCGCGGGCAACTATAGTAAGCCTTGGACACATAGAGAGAGAGAGTGTCAAGGACTATGGGTTTAGGGATCTGAGGCACTGGTCGCAGGCTATCAAGTAAGAGAGAAACTTGATATAGGGTCCAGGTGTGCTGAGATAACTTGAGGGGAGGAGTAGACACTGGTCGCGGACTACCAAGAAAGGGGAGGCAAACTTGGTATAGGGTCTAGGTGTACTAGGAGTATTCACTTGAGGGGAGGTGTTGAAATATACAAGTGAATAGGGTGTGTGTGGGAACAAGCTCTTGGATAGAGGCTGTAAAAGAGAAGATGTAATTGTGAAAGAACCTGTGAAAAGGTGAGAAGAATCTACTGGGAGAGAATAATGGGTAGCATGAGGGAATTTAGGAGTGTGGAGATATTCTGGGAGATATTCAGGGAAAAGAGAAGAGGTGGAGAGAATCAGGCAAAAGGTGGAGATATTCTGGGAGTGAATCATAGAGAAATCAATGGGATTTGATGCTTGATGTAAACTCTATAAATTGAGGCATAGCCCTAATGAGAATTTGCTGGTTTTTGAGTATCCATGCCTACATTAATCTATTTGCTAATTATTCACTAATTACATCTTAATCATTTCTTAATCACTTTGTTAATCATGTTGATTCTAGTGTATGATTCACCATAGCTCATCATTATGCTCAAATTTCAACACTAACCAATCATTCTTGCTCAAATGCACTGACATGTTGATTCAATTGATTCTGTTTGGCCTTCAGTATTATAGCATTTGGAATCTTGATTTTCTCTGGAAGTCGTCCACCCTTGGGCTTCCATGCCGCCCAAATGATGCAGCTAGTGTCTTCCCAGCGCTGAGGATCATTTCTGTTCTCTCGCCAATACTTGTTCCAGCAATCCTTATAACCCTCCACATCACTTGCATTCTTCTTCTTTGAAATTGGTGCCCAATATTGTATCTGAACTTGTAGGTAGTTTATTGAGTTGTTGTTTTGATCAACATCACTTGTTGTCACTCCCAACCATATTGGGTAATTTGCATCACAAGGTTGTACAAGCACAAAATCTCCTTTAGACACATCAAGAGTCGGGTTGAACTCTTCAGCAGGTCTATTGCGCATTGGACCACAATAATGGTTCTCATTTACATCAAACCCTTCATCTACTTTTCCGTTGAAGAACAGCTGGCCAACCAACGAGATCCAGTATCAAAATTTGATTCACAAAAATCTTTCCTTTTAGTCCATCTGAATCTTCCTCGACGTACGCATGGGTGTCCTATAGCAACCGCGAGCCCGTGCAATGCCTCGTCAGAACCCTCTAGGATCCTCCTTAGGTGTCCTAGCACTTCACTCAGGGACTGCTTCATTGGTCCTCGCCCATCGTTAACTGGAAGTGCAGCATTTTAACCGTACCGAGGCTGGTCAAGACCTTGGTAGGCTTTGCCGCCGTGAGCGACGTCCGATGACTCCCCACCAGTTATTCCAACGAACTTCCTCTTAGTAAAACATATGCCAAATGCTTCCTCCAGTATTCAGGCGTAAAACAGTCCTTTGAATGAAAAATAGGTTCCAATGCAAGTGAAATTCTCAGTTTGAGATTGGTTTCATAAAACCCCTTTTTCCATAATTCTCAGTTTCATAATGAGGATCCTTGATCTCTCATGAGGGTAATCTACCCATCATTTTGTTAGTTTCTCCAACTAGATTCTTGGTGAGTTCGGTCAAACGAAAAACTAGTTTAGTTCCGGTAGTCTATTCTTTGTATTTAGGAACTGGAATTGGTCACGAAGTTCTACATCGAGAGATGGACAAGTAGGGTTACTGTCCGTCCCTCTCTCGTACTCTAACCAAATTCATTTGGTTTAGTTTTAACAAGGATTCCCTTCAGATAAACATCTAATTTTGGATAAATATCAATTTAGTGATTTTTCCAATTAAAATATCCAAAGATATTCTTTATGCCACATAATTTCTCGACCTTAATTCATTAGGTAGAATTATGGTGGAAATTCATCTTTTGACACTAAGATTTAATTCAAATCCATCTTTTCTTAATTATGATAAAAATTTTTCTTTTAACTAAATATCAATACCTATTTTTTTAATAAACTTGAAATCCCTCTTTTTTCTCATTTAATGAGTGCAATCCAATTATCATGGGAATTCCTCTTTTGCCCCCATAAATGAAATCTATCTAAAATTCTCATTAAAAACTACATAAAAATATCCATTAATTCCATTAAGCTAGAAATTCCACTTTTCTCATTCAAATGATTGGATTCCAATTATGGTGGGAATTCCTCTTTCATCATTTAAATTTATCTATGCAAAAAGATAAATTTACTAAATTTTCTCTTAAAAACTAAATAAAAATCTCCATTAATTCCTTTACACTAGAAATTCCACTTTTCTCATTTAAATGGTTGAATTCCAATTATGGTGGAAATTCCTCTTTCATCATTTAAATTTATTTATGCATATCAATAAATTTAACTAAAATTCTTCTTTAATTTTTTACATAAAATTTCCATTACTTTAGTATTCCAAATTTTTCACTTTTTTCATTGGAATACATGGATTTCCATTGTCATGGAAATTTCTCTTTTATCATAAAAATGAATTACTAGAAATTTCTCTTTTTTCTAATTAACTATTTATGCATAAACATTAAAATCAAACTTTCCATGGTTATGATGGAAATTATTCAATTAACCTAGGATAGGATGACTAATCCTAGAATATGGTAGGAAGTCCTCTTTTCATATTATGTAAGAAAATGATTTATGTGTTAATTTTTTAGAAATTTTGCCATAGCTCTGCTGCTATTACTGATAATTTTCAATAATTTTGAAAGCATAAAGTTTTAGTAATACAATATGATAGAATAACTATCATTTGGATCAATATCCGATTATGGACTTGATTCTTAAGTTTTTCATAAGTAGCATAAAAGCATTCAAAAGCCACTTCTTTGGCCTCTAATTTGACAAGCATAGAGTTTACTTTTAAAATTAAGAATTGCTCCGTGAAGCATCATTTGAATTTAGAATTGGTCATAGGAATGACCATTCTTTGGGAGAGAGAGAGATATGCTCAAAAAAACACTTTAATTTAAGCATAAATGGAAACTTTATGTGATTTATCACTAAAATACATTAGAGAGCTTCAATTGCATTAAAGAGCTATTCAATTGAATACTTCTCAAGCTTGAGAGGGGTTGAGAAGTAAGAAACATTTGGAGATTAAGAAAAAGACCATAAAGTCACATTTTACCTCTTATTTTGCTTGATTCTTTAGTCTAAGGAGAGGCCCCCAACCAATCAATTGGTTTAGTATGTTGAAGAGAGAGAGAAGCTCTAATCTCTCCAATTTGTAGAGGATAATAGAAAATATGCTTATTTTGGAGTAATACTGGCATGGTCTAGTTCATAGATGAGAATACAAAAGAACTAGGGTCTATTTATAGGTGAGGGAGGCCACTAACTGAGTCCAACTAAGTTCTAGAATTTTCCAGCTTCAGTCTGGCTGAATTTGAACAAGATTTGGACTAGTTTGGCTCCCTTTTTGATTTGGTTTGATCCAAGAGAGAGGAGATATAAAAATATCTTATTATTTTTGAGTTTAAAACTCTTCCACACATGTGAAATAGGTGCCTCCTTGAAGGCTCCCCCTTTCCTTAACAAGGTGTCAAAAATGAATGATTACTCCAAAATATCTCATTTTTTTTTGTAATATTTCATAATTTTTAACTAATAAATCTTGTACTCAGTCAACTCTTCATCTTATGTGGGCATTTACTCATTTTTGGTTATTTTCTTTTATTCATTGGATCTATCTCATCCCAACAATTGGATTAATCTTATTGGTCCATAGGAACCTTAATTGGACCATAATCCAAAATTTTCAGAAAATCTTGACCCTTAGGCTAAGGTCTTTTAAATCATTTTTAATTAATTCCAATTGCACCTTGGAAAAATTATTTTGATTTTCAATTTCAGGAAAATATATTTTTGATAAATGTAGAATTTATATATCAAAAAATATCTCAATATTGAATTACCACTCTCTAGACATTTTTATCTCACTAAGCAAAAACAAGAAAAAATAAAATTTTCTTGTATTCAAAAACAGGGAATGATTACAAGGGATTGAAGTAAAGTCTTATTCATTATTCACGCTCAGGAGGAATCTTACATTCTCTCCCACTTGAAAAATGCGAGATGTCCTCATCTCGCAAAGTGGGGGTAATCTTTCGCCAACTCTTCTTCTTTCTCCCAGGTGGCATCTTCAAGAGAGAAGAACTTTCACTTTACTAAGAATTCTCTGAGGACTCATCTCCTGAGAATCTTCTCCTGAACGGTCAAGGATTTCCTCAGGTTAGAGTTGTTCAGATTCAAGCTCGATGTCAGCTTATGCCAGTTGCACTATGTGCTGGCATGTTAGGTAGTAACATGTGTGAGACATAAATGACTGCGTCCAGCTGGTTATAGATTGTGGACATTAGCTAGGGTTAGCAGTGTGTGGACACAACACATGTAGTGTGTTGTAGATTATGGATTATGGCTTTATGCATTGTGCGAGAAGTGAGATGGCTTCCCTCTATGGTTAGGGTTTGATAATACATTAGAGTTTACTCCTATGTGTGTGTCTCTTCTTCCTCTACGTGTTTTTCATCATGGTATCAGAGCCTGGTGCTCTCTATTAGGATTTATGAGTGAGTGAGAGAAGAGGGAGAAGAAGTTGTGAAGAAAAGCTGTGAAGCTTGCCATTGGAGCTGTGAAGCTTGGAGCACACTAATTTTTATCAAATCTGAGAGCTTGGCCTACCGACGGGTAAGGACTACTAAACATCCTTGAGCGGATTGCAGGTGCAAAAACATAAACAACACCAGATTTGAGCAAAGAGAAATTTTTGTTTTGCAAGCACTCCATTGAAGCTTGAGTGTGGTGAATGTATGATGTAAATAGTTGCAAATCTGACAAAGAATCATGTATCTAGCAAAGGGCAATGTATCTGGCAAAGGGCAATGTATTCGCAACTCATGGGCAAGCCCTACATTGAATTTGGAGCAAAGTTGATGCATATTAGTGAGTGGAAATTCACTGGTTTGAAGCCCTCACAAAAACAGAGAAGTGATGTCCATTGTGGATGAAATTCACTGGTTTGAAGCCCTCACAAAAATAGAGAAGTGATGTCCATTGTGGACGAAATTAAAGCCGATTTTTTACAAAAATCACTACATTGATGGATAGTGTACATGCCTAGGAGTATTGGGCACCCATGTCTATCTTCAATTACCATTATAAATCTCTCAAATCACCTCAGGAGCAAGGGGCGTAGCCTGTAGGGAAGAAACAGAGCAGTTTTCGCATCTTTTTGAAAAGTGGAGGCCAAATTCTACTTGGTTGATTGATTAAATTCAGAATTTTCTTAGCAATTATGTGATACACATACTTGAGGAGGTTTCTATATGATTGGTTGAAGCAATTATGCATTATGGAGCAGATTAAATAGGCTATCTACAGTGATTAGTGAAATAGAGGGTGATTAATCAGCTAATTACTCTCTCAACTTAAACAATTGGTCTCATTCCTTTTACATGGAGTTAGTAGACATCATTGCTAAGCTAATGAATGCCTCGTCTCTCAATTTGGATAAGAATCAAAGGAATTAGAGCACTTTTACTATTGGTTTTTACTAGTTTTACTGTTTTTTCTCAAAACAGAGAAGGGGATTTGATAATTTTGGTATGTACGCACCTTGGTTGGTGTTGATATGCAAATTGAGCTTGTTTAGGTGTCAATGCAAGTTATCCACACTTTATTGAACCACTACATTGTAATTTGAAGCCTTGGAAAGCGTGCCAAAACAGAGTACTTTGGATTGTGTATGCCAATTCAATTTGAATGCAATCAGTTTGATTTTCTATATCAACAGTGAAGTTTGTTGAGTACTTTGGAGTATTTGGAACACTTATTAGAGTGTGGTTGAGCTGAGGAAGGCTCATTTATAGATTTGGATGTGTGCAGAAGGTGCATTTGCATTAAGAAAATATGTTAGACAACCCAGTACACAGATTGTGGGTGAGAAGTTGGATAGAAAGAACTTCCAGGCATGGAAGTACAGGATTAAAAGCTTTTTTAAAGAAAAAGGGTTTTGGAACCTTGTTACAGGTATGGATCCAGAGTCGGAACTATCCCGATAACCTACACAACAACAGGTTGTAGCTCATAAGCAATGGTCAGAGAGAGCATACAAAGTTTTGCATTACTTGTCTATATGTATCTTGGATGCTATACTCATACATATACATGATGCTGAGAATCCCAAGGATGCATGGGATATGTTGGTAAAGCTGTTTGATATAGATACTAGTGCTCGTAAGTCTCACTTGAGACAACAGGTTCATAATGTGAAGCGGAAAGGAAGGAGTATTCATAATTATGTACAAGAGATAAAGAAGTATGCAGATGCATTGGCAACTATCAATGCCCCCATGCTTGATGATGATCTGGTAGACATTGCCTTGCGTGGTCTTGGCAAGGAGTACAAGTCTTTTGATACATCTATTTCTATTCGGAGTATAGGTTTACCAGATTTTGTTGATGAGTTGGTTTCACTCTTGCTTGTTGAGGAAATCAAACTCAGTCACTCTTTTCATGATGCATCTACTAGCCATGATGATGATGGCAGAAATCAGGCTTTCTATTCACCACAAAGGGGATTTAGAGGCAGGGGGGATTTGCATCACGTGGTCATGGTAATGGTCGTGGATGGCAGGATAGGTCACCGTAGAATTCTTAGCCTACATATGGTGCCAGAGGTGGTGGATATACACCTCAGAGAGGCCGAAGTAATCCTCGTGGAAGAGGACGTTGTTTGTTGGGCAAGGCCAACAAACATCTATGCAAAATGTGGAATGCCATTAGTGTGGGAAATTTGGTCATATGGCACGTGATTGTTTCCACAAACAAAATGATTTGAGAGGGGGTAGAGCACAACATGGTAGACATTATGCACAACATGGTGGAAATTATGCAAATGGTGGAAATTTTGCATCAAGCAGTAATGATGGTAGCGCAAATCACTTGTTTGCCATGAAACATGTCGTGGGATCTATGATGACAAATGGTGACAGTGATGACACTTGGTATATGGACTCTAGAGCATCAAACCATATGACTTGTCATGGTGAATGGTTTGAACATATGAAGCCTATGGATGTGAAAGGCTATGTGGAGACAGGAGATGATACCCAACATGCTATCTCACATGTTGGAAGTGTACCATTGGTTATGCACAATGGTGAAACAAAGTCTATGGCAGATGTCTTGTATGTGCCTTCTTCTATTACAAAAAGTTTGGCCTCAGTTGGTCCAATGGTGGAACAAGGTTTACAGGTTCGTTTCAACGAGCATGGTTGCTTCATTGAGGATTTCAAAAATGAATGTCGAGTCATTGCGAAAGGCAAGAAAAAAGGCAAGTTATTTAAGTTGGATGCTGGGATTCCTGAGTTGAAATCAACCATATTCTTTAAAATCCAAAATGTGGTATAGGACATTGACATGTGGCATAAAAGGATTAGACATGTGAACATACAAAGGTTAAAGAACATGCAGGCAAGAGGCATTGTTAGTGGGCTGCCTAGATTCAAGTATGATGGGAATATGCATGTCTGTGATGCTTGATTTTAAAAAGCAAGCAAGGTTGCCATTTTCCTCGGGGGGGTCACTATATGTAAATCCTCTATATCACGTGCGTTCAAGGCCTATTTAAAAAGTCCCTTATCTGTGAATTTTTTAGTGAATATAATGTATCCTTTCCTATTCAAATCTGTAAATTTTTTTTAAAATATAATAAATAAATCCCCTCTGTAAATATATTTCTGTAAGTTTTAAATATTTAAAATGTCCTTCTGTTGAACCCACGTGAAACTTACATATTTATACGAGTGACCCCCCCGAGCCATTTTCTAAAGAAGGCAACATGAGTAGCAGGCCACTTGAGATAGTTCATAGTGATGTATGGGGTCCTGCACAAAACCCATCCATTAAAGGTAGCTTGTATTATGTGACATTCATTGATTTCAGTAGAATGACTTGGATTTACTTTCTTAGAGAGAAAAGTGAAGTATTGGAAAATTTTATGGACGTCAAAGCTTTTGCAGAGAAGCAATATGGCTCTTGGATAAAATGTTTGAGGACGGATGGAGGTGGTGAATACACCTCACATGCTTTTGAGAATTTCTTGAGAAAGCATGGCATAAGAAGGCAGTTAACTTGCAGGTATACACCTCAAAAAAATGGTGTTGCTGAGAGGAAAAATAGAGTCATTTATGATGTGGCCAGGGCAATGCTCAATGAAAAGAGAATGCCTTTTATTATTAGGCAGAAGCGTGTGCCACAGCGGTGTATGTACTTAATAAGACACCCACAGCAGCCATACATGGAAGTACGCGTGAGATGCGTCTTACAGGTTTTAGGCCAGACATTGGACACCTCAAAGTGTTTGGTTGCATAGCTTATGTGCATGTGCCACACGAGAGAAGGAGGAAGTTGGATCCTAAGGTAGAAAAGTGCATTTTTGTTGGGTATACACAAGATCGCAAGGCATATAAATGTTACAATCCATAAACTAGGCAAGTGGTTAACTCATGAGATGTGGTGTTTGATGAACTTGCTAGTTGGTACAAGGCAAAGGATGAGGGTGTCATTGATTTCGTTGATGCTCCTGATGTGCATATGTGAACTTGCCACAAGCAAGTTCTATTTCTATGTCTGGGCCAACAGAGTCTGAGAGTAGCACTATACGTCCATGGTCATTATGCTTGAGACATGAGAGTGTGAGCACTGGGAGTAAGGCTGTGGATAAAGGAAAAAAGAAGGTTAAAGGAATTGGCATTACAGGTTATGAGTCGTCAAGTTCAGAAAGTTTGGATGAGGAACTTGGCATACCAGTTTTATGCACACCAGGTGCAAGGCGGCAGGATAGATATGTGCCTCCACATGCTAGAGTGACAGGTGTTCAGAGTGATCCGCATGCATTGCGGAGATCCCAAATGGTCAGGTATCCAGTTGTTGACATGTTGACATATCGTGACTTTGCTATGCATTACGCATATATGACCTCTTTGGTGAAGCATGTGGAACCTACATGCTATATAGAAGCTATTGGGAAGCATGTATGGGAGAAGGCAATGGATGTTGAGATGGACACATTGGTTCATAAATGAAACTTGGGATTTGGTTGCCTTACCACAAGGCAAAAATGTCATTGGTTGCAAATGGGTTTATAAGGTAGAATGCAAATCAGATGGTTCCATTGATGCACCATAAAGCGCGGTTGGTAGCTAAGGGTTATGCACAAATCCAAGGCTTAGACTATGATGAAACATTTAGTCCAGTTGCAAAGATGGGAACAGAGAGAGCAGTCATTGCTATGGCTGTAGCAAATGGTTGAGAAATGCATCAAATGGATGTGAAAAATGCATTTCTAAATGGTGATTTACAAAAGAGGAAGTTTATATG
Source organism: Cibotium barometz (assembly GCF_041138505.1). NCBI lineage: Eukaryota > Viridiplantae > Streptophyta > Polypodiopsida > Cyatheales > Cibotiaceae > Cibotium > Cibotium barometz. Next base: position 63,596,357 of record NC_141051.1, read on the forward strand.
GCACAGCCAAAAGGATATGTACACCCGAGGTACCCCACTCATGTATGCAGATCAAAGAAAGCATTATATGGTTTGAAGAACCCCACTCATGTATGAAGATTAAAGAAAGCATTATATGGTTTGAAGTAAGCACCTCATGCTTGGAGTGATAAGATAAGCCGATATCTTATCTCCCTTGGATTTCAGGTTTCTTTAGCAGATTTTTCACTCTATATGAAGAAAACAGATGATGGGATTGTCTTACTTGTCATCTATGTGGATGACTTGATTGTCACAGGAGATCATGCTACAGATGTTATGCATGTCAAGAAGGCATTGAGTGGGCAGTTTGATATGAAAGACTTGGGTGAATTGAGATATTTTCTTGGGATTGAAGTGATCAAAGACCATGCAGCGGGGACATGGTTAGTGCAATGCTAATATGCATTGGATATGTTGGCAAAATATGGGTGTGACAGGGTGTAAGCCAATGAGTACACCTTTGGAGCAGAATGTGAAGCTTCGGGCTGATTTTGGTGAAGAGTTGGATGATACATCTATGTATAGAAAGATGGTTGGTAGTCTTATTTACATGACTATCACACGACCGGATCTCAGTTATGCTGTGGGGCTAGTAAACCAATTTATGCTTAGCCCCAGAAAACCTCATTTGGATGCAGTGAGACGCATTATGCGCTATGTAAAGTGAAAAGATGCATGGGAGAAGAGAGCTTGAGCTTTTTCAAGCATACACACACTCACAAAACCCTAAAAGAGAACACACAAGGTGAGAGACTGAAAATCTTCTTCTTCTTCACTCAACACTCAACACACTATATACAAAGATAAGAGTACACACAATATGAAAAGGTACTCAACCAAATACATACTAGGGTTCTCTATAGTGTGAACCCAACTAAATGAGATGGCGCTATAACTATGCCAGTCTCTAGAATGGCTGTCACACAGCCTGTCATCCCACTGGCCGCATATCTCCCATGATCTCACCAACCATGCCAGTGGTGTAAGTGGGGGTCTATCCCCCAGGCGGGTCATCAGTGTCCACCACCTCACTAGATGAGCTCGATATCTCAACGCTCCCCCTCGAGCTCAACTCCATATCATGTACACCAAGCGAAGCCCTGAATCTACGGAGCTTCTCTGTACCCAATGCTTTGGTGAAGATGTCAGCGACCTGATCCTGTGTGTGCTGACATAAACAAGGTTAACATCTCCTGCCAAAACCTTCTCTCTGACAAAATGGTAGTGGACCTCTATATGCTTCGTGCGAGCATGAAAAACTGGGTTCTTGTCCAACTGTATACTGCTAATGTCACAGAAAATGATAACTTTTCTATCCACTAATAGACCCAAATCTGCAAGTAGCTTTCTCAACCAAGCTACCTCACATGCTGCCATAGTAGCACCTCTGTACTCGGCCTCTGTAGTACTCGATAGAGCAATCGTAGGAGGTTGCTTCTTGCTGCTCCAAGTCACAGCAGCACTCCCCAAAGAAAACATGAAGCCACTAGTAGATCTTCTATTTGAGATACTACCAGCCCAATCAGCATCTGTGTACCCATGTACACATATCTCTATCCCAATTTCATAAAATAGTCCACAATGCAAAGTAGACCTCACATACCTCAGTATGCATCTCAATGCATCCAAATGTGGCTTCGGAGAAACCTGCATAAAGTGATTCACCAACCCAATAGCATAGCTCAAATCTGGCCTGGTGATCGTCATATGTAGATTTAGCTTCCTACTATGCACCTATACATAGTAGGATCCTCCAAAATCTCTCCTGAATCTGCACTCAACTTGCCATTCTTATCCAATGGCACTAAGATAGGCTTATAGCCTGTCATACCATACTTGGACAACATGTCCAAGCCATATTGTCTCTGTGTAGTAATCCAATACCATGTGGTGACCTAATCACCTCAATGCCCAAGAAATATTTGAGCTCCCCCAGATCCTTCATCAGCGTAGCACTCACTTCAGGCATGTTTACATTCAATGTAAACATTTTGTGCACTGTGTTATCTTTTGCAACCAACCTGCACTTGTCTTTAAAGTTTTCAACATAACAACCATCATTATTAAGGTACTTCACTCTTCCATCCTGCATAAACAATGGCATATCTCCAACATGGGCAATTGGATGAGCAGTGTCATCCCCTGTTTCCACAAAACCTGGTCTTTCAAGGTTTTTGATCTCCTTGAACCACTCCCCATGACTTGTCATGTGGTTTAAAGCACCTGAATCAACATACCATACATCATCTTTATGTGCTGCTTCAACATTTTCAGACATGGCATTAACGACATGATGCATAACAAACAACCTTTCATTATCCTCATTGTTTCTGCTCGAGGATGCATTGTTGTTTTGCTGCAATTTTCTATTTTGCATGTCAGCTTGGTTCTTATAATAATCTACGTGCACATGTCTAGGCTTACCACGCAATAAAAGCATCCACGTGTATCATTATGCTGCCTTTACCAATTTCCACAACCTCTTTGACTCCCCCTTCCTTTGAATTGGCCTCTTCCACCTGCATGTTGTTGTGAATTTTGGGACTGTTGTTGTTGCTACTGTGCTGGCCATAATTCTGTTGTTGTTGTTGCTACTACTGGCCATAATTCTGATTACCTGTTCGGCCACCTCCTTGCCCCATCCACGGCCTCCTCTACCTTGTTCTCTTCCTGAACTTGTGTAGAAGGCTTGTTGCTCTGAATTGTTTTTGTTTTGTGAAGACTGTTGGTCTTCACCCAAGCTCTTCTCTTCTATAATCAACATAGACACCAATATGTGAAAATGGGAATGTTTTCCCAAGTCTGAATAGACGTCTTGAACGCCTTGTATTGTGGCCCGAGACCACGTAGACAAACTTTCACCTTATCACCATCATCTACTAAAACGCCAATAGATGCAAGGGATTTCACAATACCCTGATCTTCAATGCATAGTCATTCACAGACATACTCTTTTTCTCCACAGTATGAAGTTCATTCTTCAAATGTATCTTTCGTGCCTTGGTATTCATTTCATAGAGTTTTACCAAGGTGTCCCACGCCTCCTTGGGAGACTTGGCATCCTATATATGCCCAATCATGGTGTCCTGTATAGTGATAGAGAGCCAATACATAACTTTTCTTGCTCCTTGGTTCCAGTCCTTAAACTCTTTCACATCTGCAGCAGTCGGATTGCTCTCCGGTATCTTCAGTGCCTCTTCATGCTCACCTTCTATATAGTCCCATTAACCCTTTCCCATCAGGAAATTTGTTAGCGTGAACTTCCAAGCATGGAAGTTGTTCAGCAACAATTTGGTTTATGCCATCATTTGACATCTTGCCAGACACACAAATTTACCAGAAATAGCACTTTGGTTTGTCTTGCACAAACTGCTATATTTTTTGCAGCGATATTGTACTACACTCAAATGTCACAACCAGTGACCTCAATGTGCATACATACACCCAATGGCAAACTGTTGACCTCCTTGCAGCATACACAATGTCTGCACAACCAATCCATCTTCCTGCAGTTCTTAAAACAGAGTTCTGCATAGAATCGATGACTTACCCGCCGTAGTGCTCAAAATCGCCTGCTTTCAAAAAAACGGAGGTCGTAACGTGCCCAAAACGCGTTTTTAGCCCAAAAATTGTCATCCTATAGGACAGTATAGTTGCCCTATAGCTTTACCCCCGCGAAAAAAGCTCCTCAATCAGAGATCGTTTGCCGGTGCCTCCCGTAGAGCTCCCGACACAAGGGTGTAGTTTGCCAACACAAATAGGGAAGAGTAGATGAAGCTCTTACCCTCGTACCGCTTCCTGTACTTCTCTTGCTTGCAGCTCAGCCCTTAGGATGAACTTTGCTCTGATACCATGAAAAGATGCAGGCAAGAAGAGAGTTTGAGCTCTTGCAAGCACACACACACTCACAGAACCCTAAAAGAGAACACATAAGGTGAGAGACTGAAAATCTTCTTCTTCTTCACTCAACACTCAACACACCATATACAAAGATAAGAGTACACACAATATGAAAATGTACTCAACCAAATACATACTAGGGTTCTCTATAGTGTGAACCTAACTAAATGAGCTAGCGCTATAACTATGCCAGTCTCTAGAATGGCTTTCACACAGCCTATCATCCCACTGGCTGCATATCACCCATGATCTCACCAACCATGCCAGTGGTGTAAGTGTGGGGCCTATCCCCTAGGCAGGTCATCAATGTCCACCGCCTCACTAGATGAGCTCGATATCTCAACATAAAGACCACTGCACATTATGGTCTTCTTTATGAGCATGGTAAAGGCTTGGATATACACGGCTACACAGATGCAGATTGGGCAGGTAGCTTGTATGATAGGAGGTCTACTAGTGGTTATGTTTTTACATTTGGAAGTGCAGTGGTGAGTTGGAGTAGCAAGAAAGCAGTGGTGAGTTGGAGGTCTACTAGTGGTTATGCCTTTACATTTGGAAGTGCAGTGGTGAGTTGAAGCAGCAAGAAAGCAACCTACTGTTACTTTATCTAGTAGAGAGGCTGAATAGAGGGGTGTAGCCATTGCTACATATGAAGGAGTATGGTTAAAGAGTCTCTTGTGGTGGTTGATTTGGGTGAACCTATTGATGGCAAGGTTGTCATTCATTGTGACAACATGAGCAGCATACAGCTGGCCAAGAATCAAGTTTTTCATGCGCGGACCAAGCACATAGAGGTCCACTATCATTTTGTCAGAGAGAAAGTGTTGGATGGTACAGTGGATTTGTAGTATGTGAAGACTGAAGTGCCAACGAACCAAGAGCTTGATTAACTCAAGTCATAGATCACCTGTCCCTTTATCCAAGTGCCTCATACATAACACATGTAGGCATGGCACAATCTTCAAAAGATTTCCATATACATGTGACCATTCACATCACATGTTTCACATAATGTCAACATCACCATTTCAAGATGATTCTTGATCTCATGAAAACCTGCTTTCAGATTCCAACAACTCACCGAAGCAAAAATTACATATGGCATATATACATCATCATGTAATTTCCATAAGCTTCATGTTCACAAAACTAAAATCCAATCAAGCATTCTCTTACAAGGTTCCAGAATCAAAACCACCTTGAACTTTGGAACATTCAATCTCCAAAACTCTCAAATTCCAGAAAAACTCTCCACTCTCTAAGGCCATAAGGAAATTACGATTTTTGAAATTGAATTCATAAAAAGCTTATCTCTGTTTCATAAAAAAAAACCGAATTTCATGTCATCTCCATGAGCTTCTATGCCGAATTCTCTCCTTGCATAAAATCGGGCAGCAGTTCGCTTCATATTTGAAAATTTTTAGAAAGCATATCACTAAATGAAGCTTCTATTACTCTCCAATTCTAACCCCTACAAGGCTTGAACAGAAGCTATAATTCCAAGCAAGATAATCTGCCAAAAAACGAGCTCTGGTTCTCTCGCCCATCCCTTTTCTGCACGCTTCCCCCTTTCATATGTGCGTCGCCTGGTTATCTCTGATTTTTCTCACAAGGAATTCGGGTCGAATTCCTTTTGCAGCCCAAAACTCGCGTTTCCCAAAATGAAAATACGCTGCGTCCCCTTTTTTTTTGCTTAAAATTCGGATATTCCTTTTAAAAAAAATGGCTTCGTATTTTTCCCATGCAAGATGCCACCTTCGAATCTTCGTGTCAGCTACTGCCTCTGCTAGGCGGTCTTCCATTCCCCTCGCCTTTGTCTGCCGTAGTAGGGATCGCCTTCAAGGTGAGGAACGACTGTACAAGAAATTTGGCGCCGAGATGAGCTGGCAAGGTTCTGCGGAGAGCAAAAAGAATTCGGCCTCCACGCTGGATAGATGATGGACCTTCACCTTTGATTTCGCTATAAAGAATCACATCACGACTATCTGTTTTAGTTTCCCCTGTGACGCCTCCTCTCATCTTCCCTTTAATCATCTCAATTTTTGGCCTTATTTCATAGCCTGAAGCAGTCGTTGCTGGAGACATCAGCACATGTGTATATGCCCCCATCGGGGTATAAGATGAGAACGGCTCACGAGCTCCATAAGATGCCATTATGGACAATTAGAGAGCTTATGATTAGAAAGCACGAGAATCCACTGCAGTTGTTGATGTTCTCGAAGCCTCTTTTTGAAGCTCTTCCTTTAAGCTCCTAATACTTAGAAGATCTGCCTCATACTGTGCAAGGACGAGCTCACAAGCCTTCAACTCTGCCTCAGCTGCCCTTAGTTCTTCTTCCATCAGCAATGTAAATGTTTCCTCTGGTGATGTAACCTTGGCATTCTCTGCATTGCTAGCATCTTTTAAAGCTTCTACCATCCCAGAAGAAACGTTCATAATGCCATTCTGCATGGATGCATCTTCAACCATATTATCTACTCCCTCTCTAGAAGTGATCAGTTGTTGCTGGTCCTTCATTCTTTCTTATGCCTCCATCAAGATCAAAAACTGCAACTAATCCCTCTTTCTTCATGCATGGTTTCACACCATAGACGTGCCATGGCACGACATCCGCCCCCTCTAAACCTGCACATCCTCTGGTATGTGCCAAATCATCATCAAGATCCACATATATCTAGATGTCATCTTCATCTTCTACATTACCAGGAAGATCATCCTCTTCCTCTTCAACCATATCCATGCTATCACTATCAAGCCTCTCATCTTGAGTCCCCTGTGAATCAAAAGGATCACTATCATGCCTTCTTTTAAACATCTTGATCCTTTTGCCTGCTACAAGATTCTTTATCTCTGTTCCGTCAAGCTCACATAGGGTATACGTGGCACTTCCATGCACATGCTTGACAATGTAAGGGCCAAACCATCTTTTTGCAAACTTCCTTTGCACAGTGAACTGGTTGTCAAGACTACTATCATACATTAGGACCCAATCACCTTCTTCAATGGGTTTTGGCCAGAGTCTGTGTCTTCTATCAAATCTTTCTTTATTTTTCAACCTTGCATCTTTCAAACGAGCTTTAGCAAGCTCTACATCTTTAGGCCTTCTCTCAAACTGCCTCATTCGCAATGTAAGGAGGTCTTACCTGTTCAATTCTTCCATCCAGGGTAATACATTCCAAGTTGGAACTACTTCTTCAACTGGCATTACCGGCTTCTGACCATACAATAATTCTGCAGGCATGTATCCTGTCTCACTGAGCTATGAGTTGTACGGTCAGCCCATAAAGCATATGGTAGCAGCCTTGGCCACTCCCGCATTCTTCCTCTGCATGCCTTAGCCAAAGTTTTAATGATTGGAGGATGTCCTCGCTCGCTTTTACCATTGCCCTCAGGGTTGTAAGCACATGTTAGGGTCAATCTGATGCCAATTCTAGAAAAGAATTCCCTTGCTTCTTCAGCATCTAGCTCACCCCTGTCAGCTGTTATTTTTCCAACACAACCATACCGGCAAATCACATCTTCCAAGAGAAATTTGCATACTGTTTCCGTGCTCTTTGTTCTAAGAGCACGCCCTTCTACCTGATTTGTCAGGTCTTCTCTTGCAAGTACTACGTACCGCATCTGCCAGATTCCCAAGGGCATTGTAACTAGATCCACTACCCATTTGTAGTGCATGGCAGGTGGGTAGGTTGGTTGCAGGCCATCACGATGTCGCACATTCGAGTACATTTGACATACCATGCATGTTTCCACATATTGGGATACATCCTTGTACATTCCTTTCCACCAATATCTTTCCTTTATTTTGGTAAAGGTGGCCCACACACTTTGATGTCCAGCCCAGAGACTCTCATGGAATTCTTTCATGAGCTTCCCTTGAGTCTCTTTATCACATACAACTCTCTGCGGCATAGCAGTCCTCTGCTTAGGATGCTTCCACAGGTATCCATTCTTTAGAAAATACCCATATGTCTTTCTACGGATCCTCTTGAATTCTAAGTCAAACCAATTTTCCTGCCTTGTCAAGGTACTCAAGTATTGGCCAATAAGCAACCAATCTCCTTCATACATTTCCTCATTAAAAGACTCAAGTGCATTTGATAAGCAAGCATGGTCCCCTTTTGCATGTGCAGTAGTATAGAACTTTGTGCCTACATCATCAATGTCACTAATCATCCCTTCTTCATCTTCATACCTGGCTCTTGATAGCATATCTGCAACTGGGTTATCCTTCCCTGCAATATGCTCAAACTCGAGATTTAGTGACTTGATATAGGCAATCCACCTAAGCATAGCGATATCTGGAGTGGTGCAGCTTGCAATCATCCCAAGGAGTGGCAAGCAGTCAGTTTCCACAAGCACGGATGCCCCAATGAGATATTCTTTTTCACATTTTACACTACAAGACAATGCTGCCATACACGCGTTTCATACACGCGATAAATTACGAACGCGTGTATGGTCGCGCCTGTATTTGAATAGAATCGGGCGCGTGTATTTTAGCATTTAAGTTCGCGTGTATATTTGCATTTATCAACGTGTGTATAAACACGTTTATATACACGCAGTAATACACGCATCTATACACGGTAATATTTACGGATTAATACACGCTATTATACACGGATTAATACACGCCACTATACACGGATTAATACACGCATGGCAGAGAAAAACTGAATTCCTTTACAAAATTAAAAACTATTTTCTTTAAACCATCTCATAGTACATTACAGTATACATCATTACACAATCTCACTACATGCATTTACAACAATGAAATATATTCAAAAATAAATCATGCATATGAGATGATAGAAATGTCATCAATTTAGAACGTACAGTGACGGATTGGTTAGGGTTCGATCTCATCTTCAATAAGATCCATCCTTGCCAAACGATCAACATCAATATCCATTTGATCAATTTGTAAGGCTACGATTAAATTTATTCCACTATCGATATTCTGTACTCCATTGATAATGGTATCGATGTCCTGATCATCCTCATCAACATCACCATCATCCTCAATGGTAGGGTCATTCTCATGATCATGAGAAATGGCATGCTCATCCTCATTATCATGATCATCTCTTATTTCTTGATCATCGATCACAACATCTTCAATGGCATGTTCGACATCATCTTCATTGCGGCTTGTTACATCCTCCATATGCTCCATATCAGTGAATGTATTATACATCACTTTAGAACGTGGTGCAATAGAGATGACGTACCACCATTTGATGTCATGCACCATTGGTAGATAGATAACCTACTCAAATACACATAGTACAGTAATTAATTAGCATATCAAAAGTCAAGGGGTACGCGAGCTTAGATATATATGTACATGAAACACATTAGTAAAAAAATGCATACCTGCTCACATTGTCGTGGCAATACGAGCCTATCTTTCTTTGTTTGCCAGAACTTTGTAGAGTCAATAGTTACATATCCACTTGCATGGCGTTTTATCGTTGCATCAGGCCCTTTTTCCACCACGTTCATTTGCTATTTGACATCCAAAACATACACAAAGAAGCGACGAAAGTCAAGCCTAAATATGTCTTGGATTATGCCACAATAATCATCCATTTTTCCATTAGCTCCCTCAAAGCTACTAATGACACCGCAATCTTGCGTATTTCTCTTCAATTCTTTGTGTTCGAAAATGCTTGCCTTCATACCATATAGCATTGAGCATAGTGCACTGGACCAAAATAGAAGCAATATTTGTGTAAGCAATGTGAATAAATATTAAAAGCAAATCACTTACAACTAATGCAAAACATTAGTTCTATGTATCTTTGACATGCATCCTCGTGCATACTCCCATTCTTCCGCCGTGATATGCAGCCCCTCGTCGCTCTCTGCTCTCTCCATTTCCTCATGTAACCAATCAACATGGATATCATTCGGAAGTGTTGCTAGATGCTTAGGGTACGCCTTTCGAGAGCCATGTTGCCTCCGAAAGAGAGCTCTTTCTGCTTGTCTTTTTGTCTTTGCATCCTCATATCTTGTAACCCATCTGCTCATCACATCACTATTAAGGATACAAGTGAAATTGAGATCATCAATCAATGTTCTGTCAATTACTTTACTCTGTCCTTTTCCTTGAGGCACAATAGAGGTCATCCTCAAGTCCTCTTCATTGCTCCATAGTCGTGGCAAAGAGCTGCCCACCTGACCAAGAAATTCTGAAATATATACAAGAGACTCTTGTATCAACCAACCCTCGGCCATGCTTCCATCAGGCCTTGCACTTTGCCTCACAAAGTCTTTTAAGGTCTTCATGAAGCGCTCTAGGAAGAACATCCAGCGTGCATGCACAGTACCACATAAAGCAATTTCGTCCACTAAATGCACAATGAGATGTAGTTGACTTGTGAGAATGGTTCGCGGAAAAGTCTCCTCTACCAAACAAACCACCTCCACTGCCATAACACGCGCATCATCCAACGTGGCTGGATCAATTGCTTTGGAACTAACATATCTGAAAAATAAATAAATAGTACGTTATACCTCATGCACGTTCATTTTGCAAGGTATAATGAAGGGTGATCTGAGCATGGGTTTTACATACCTCACAAGCTTGCCCATCTTATAAATACATTTTTTCAAACTCTTATTTGCACAATGGTCAATGCTAGTAGGTAGTATGAGCTGCGCACATAAGAGCACATGTATGTATGGTTTATGGCATTACAAAATTTAATTTCAACGTACGTACAAGACTTGGAAAACACTTACTTGAAGCATCTTGTGCCAATCGTGGGACTTCAACCCATATAGTTGCTCAACGCCTCTTTTCTTAGTGGTTGTAAAGGCTCCCTTCAATGATCTCATGCATCCAGTGGGAGTACGCAAAGTGGTGATGGCCTGCTTTACCTGCTTCTCCTCTTTCTTTGATATAATCCATGGTGCAGGCGGAAGACGAACGTGCCCACCCACCTCTCGTGGCCAAGCTTGATGCATACGTCCTGCGACCCGCAAGTCCTCACGTACGCTAACATTGTCTCGTTTACCAATAATATGTTCCCAAATACCAGATCCCACATTCTTGAAGATGTGCATGGGATCAAGAAGATGGTTGATCTTAAGATGGGTCCAATATGGCAGCCGAAAAAAAATGGATTCACTCCATCCATACCAAATGGATTCACTCCATCCATACCCAGGCCAAGTCTCAAGTTTCTGGGCTCTGTTTTAAAGCTGGGCCACTTATCTTCAATATGCTTCTAAGCAGGAGTGTCTGCGGGAATTCTCCACATGCCATCATCGGATCGATGTGAGGAATGCCATGACATGAGCTCTGCTATGAATTTGCACTTGAACATGTGTTTGATGCGAGGAATTATAGAAAGTGTCGCAAGACTTTACGAGGTACATCAAAACTCTTCATATCTGTTCTGTACCTTGCTTCACCACAAGTGGGACAATGTAGAGCCTCCTTATGCGTCCCACGAAAGAGAATGCAATCATTGACGCATGCATGTATGCGATCGTAATCCAGTCCTCCAAGAGATGTCACATAGCGCTTTTCTATGTCTCTTCAGGTGGGTAGTCTATTTTCCTTTGGAAGCATGTTTGATAATAGCCTGCATCCAATATCATCAATTATAATTAGTCTTAAATCCTAAACCTTAAACCACTAATTCAAATTTGTAAGTTAGAATGCTTACTTCAATAATGCGTCAAGACTTGCACTGCTCCATCCATAAACTGTTTGTATATTAAGTAGTTCAAGTGAAGCACGTAAAACAGAGAATGTGCACCCTTCAAACACCGGTGTCGATGAAGCCTTATAAAGATGCTCTTGTTCCATATCATCGTCGTCCATACCTTTGGGATCATCCTTAAAAAGATTCCGCACCATATCATCAAGCACCTCCTCTTCCACAACTTCGTGGGGTGCAGGGCTATTGTCATCCCTTTCCCACTCATCTCTGACAATAGATCCCGAAGCTCCAGCATCATCTCGTCGACGCTTTGCGTGCTCTCGTCGCGCGTAGGGTACCATGTTAGGGTGTGGTACTGCATCCTGCTTCAATTAGAGTTTATATATTACAACTCTATTAATTTAATTTGGATACCATGAGTCATTTGAATACCATCAATTTACATCTACTCACCTCTAAACCTGTTTGATTCCATTCTCCATACATGGAGATGTGATTCAAGGTAATTCGACGTGCTCGTACAATGCATCCTTGACATCGATTACACATACATTTGATCCGTTGTCCCAACCACACATCGCGATTACGATGACGCATTGTCTCATCTTCCCCAGAACTGCTTGAAGAGGTTGATGACATCCTATGTACAAACCAGAAAACACAAAATCATAATATGTTTTTAATGACAGTATAAAAATCGCGTGTATTGACGTGGCTATTTCCTAAAAATTGCGTATATTAACGTGGCTATTTCCTTAAAATCGCGTGTATTAACGCAGGTAATTCCTGCAAAATGCGTGTATAAATGCAGCTAAAATATCATACACGCGAATATACATGCGTTTATAAACGCGACGGTATGTTTAAACTAAAAATAGCCCGCCTTCCCCAAATATAGATTTTGAACTAACATATCAACACTGCTTTCGTTTTCGCCTCTTCCAACAGTAACGAAACCTAAGTGCAAGGAGGGAGCAGAGAAGGAGCACACACGGGAGAAGGAGGGAGCAGAGAAGGAGCAGAGAAGACTCACTTTTTCAGAGGTGAGTCAGTTTGTCCTGTGCCTTGTCTCTTTCCTCAGATTTGTTTATGCTATTTGCTATTTGCTTTTTGGGTTTGTCTCCGTCCTTTTGCTTCTGTGCACACGATTGGGTGAATGATTCTGACAGGGGCGACAATGGTCCTTTTATAAGGACACTTTGTCTTTGTCGGAGGTCGGTCCTTTTGAAATTTTTTTTTCACAGGTCGCGTGTAGAAACGCGTGTAAAAGCACGTGTAATCTGTCTGCAGAGTCTGTTCACGCGGATATACACGCGTTTCTGGACGGGTGTATACACGCGTTTCTGCACGGGTGTATACATGAGACTGCATTTCAAAATTCATGATTTGCAGGCAACACAACTGACTTGAATGATGATATTTGTGTGAGTCAAGAGATAGCCCATGATGTACATGAAGATGTTTGTTGCAGGTTCTTTATGGATATTCCAGGTTCTTCATCCGATCCATTTGCGTACAGCAATTGGCTGATGGAGATGCTGAATCATTTTGGGTGCCATCCTGGTCCAGTTGAGCTTACAGAGTATATGTATGCCCATCCCCCTCCTTCCCTGCCTGGTGTCTATACCCCTACCGCGAGTATCCAGGGCACTCCAGTGCCGTCTATTCCGCCGAGTCCGACGAGACGGCATGCAGCTTCTCCTCTTCCACGTCCACCGAGGAGACATACCTCGTCCCAGACACACTCACGTACCATCATAGCACTTTCCCTAATGAGACCTTTGTAATGCTTATGATACAAGTGTGCTATTCATCCATGATGTGCTTCCTAATAAAGTAAGGGTGGTCCATGTCCAATGCATTGAGAGTTTTTCTTTGTGAAGGATGCCACACAAATTATTCTGACTCATAAAGCTTTTTTTTAAAAAGGTTAATGAGATATCTATATCTATACAATGAGAAGACACGTGGTGATGATGTGGCGACGTGTTTCTATACCATTGTACATAGATATGATATCTCATTATATAGATATTTATATGTATATAATGAAAAGCGTGTGGCAATGTGTTTCTACTCCATTGTCTTATGGTGCCACAAGTTCGAGTGGATGGTATAGGATGTGAGTGGAGAGAATATAACCTTAATGGAATTCATCATTTTAGGCTATGTAAGGTATGGTGTAGCACTGCAACAAATAGGGGAGTTTAGCCATGCTCCTATCTGCATACCCTGCACTAACTCCTTGTCTCCATGAAGGATAGGCTGCTCAAACAATGGTGTACCTGCACTGCCATTTGCATTACATTGGCAAACCATAGTAGGGGTCCGAGGCCTTCCCATTGAGACTCTATGTAATAATGTTTCCATATTGTCCTGTTCCCATATAGTGAATAGTCTAAAAACCTAGGTACTTTGCACATTGCATGTAGGAATTAATAACATTTGTAACATAGGAATCAAAGAGTGATATTTTTCTTGCACCTCCTTCTCATGCTAATCAACTAGCATGTACACTCTCTGAGAGATTTGTGTTGGGTATTTTTGCTCTTTTACATGGGCTATAAGAGGCTTGACCATACATCACAAAGCACACAATTATGAGAAAATAACTTGTATTTAAAGGCTATAAACTGAATTAAATAAAGCCATTGTACCTCGTGTTGACTTCCCCAATGGAGAATTCATTTTTCCCCCCAATTAAGCCATTGTCTCAGAGCTTTTATATTCTCTTTCAAAACATTACCATTTCCCCACTAATCCTTGGTAGAGGTGGCTTGTTTTGTTACACACTCCGGTGTTTGAGCAAGCCTCTATACTTCGCACATGTCGAGATGTGTCATTCTATGATGAGGTAGCACTAATTTTTTGGTGTGCTTTTCTAGACTCTATTCCCAATGAAAGAGACAAGAACGCTCTCGACCATCTAACACATTGTCACACTCTCCATTGTACATAGTTTGTATTGCAATCCAATCGGCCCTAGCCTCATCATCCATAAATCTTGCAAAGTCAGCTGCTAGGAATCCTTCTTCTTACATAACATTGTTAAGATTTTCCCATAATAGAATTTGTGTCTCTGCATCCTCGTCTTTTGTTTCACATATAGCGATTACCATCAGGCTTTTTAATCTATAAATTTAAATTAATTATTTTATAATATGCCTACTTATTTCATGAATCACACATATAGCGATTACCATCAGGCTTTTTAATCTATAAATTTAAATTAATTATTTTATAATATGCCTACTTATTTCATGAATCACAAACACAAAATTACTTTACACAAACCTTGGGTCATACACCGAACATAACATGGTGGCCTAGCCATCAACTCTATGAGTGTGATTAAAGTGCACCCAAGAATCATGCAAGTCTCTAGAGCTGGTTTAATGTATCCTATTTACTAGATCAACCCTTGAACCTCTTCCTTTGGAGGACATCTTGAAGAGAAAGCACTTGTCTAGGAGGCTTTTCCTTCACCTAGGAATTGACTACCGCAGAAAAAAGAAAACATACATCTTTTCTTGAGTTGCAAAATGTTGTCAAAACCATCCCCAACCACCAAAGTGTTCTTCTCCTTCTCATAGGCAAAAATGCTCCTAAACTTGCATAGAAAACTAAAGTGTTAAATTTTATTATGGATTATTTACTCTAGACAATGGACTGTAGAATGCAAACGTTTGATTTTGAAAAAGAGGTATCAACTCTTCTAAAAAGTTATTATGCTCTAATTCCCCCACCGTTTCATTACGATTAAATGTTAAAGAGTCCATAAGGAGTTGTCGAGCCACAAGCATGTGTATTTTTCTATGCCCACTACCTTTATTGTAATTAAAAAATGTACCCACAAGCCTCCTTAGTCTCTCAATAATAGTAGCCCTTGAGGTTTTTGGCTCAATAATAGTAGCCCTTGAGGTTCTTGGCTCAATTGGATAACTGTGCTCACCTTGGTGTATCATTAGCCGTGTCATCGAGTTATCTTTAGGAATGATGTAATAGACTGAATAGAGACATGTATGCACACAATGAACAATGTTTTTGCAATATTGACATGTGATTTGTGCCCTTTCTTCTATAGCTACTAGTCATTTGGATACTTTGTTCTCCAAAAAACCATGGAAGAACCTATTATTAAATCACTGATTATTCTTATAATAGATGCAAGAGTATCTTTGACATTGGAGAGAACCAAGACAATAACTAAGCTTAACATTGCGTGGCATTAACATATTAGATTTCCTTGCGTTGACCACGTATGACCATCATATTTCTGTTGCATCCCATCCATACTAGATCCCTTTCCAAATGTTGGTGGAAGCTCAAAAACAACACTACCGTCATATGCTCTTGGTATCTCTGTTTTACAGCCACTGGTCCTAATGATTTTGCTAAGAGTTTTTTAATTCGATTACCCTTGGCATTCTGAAGTAGCCAAGGAACTATATGATTAACAGAGTCAGTAGCATTGTCCTCCTCACTATCAACATCAATCGGAATGGTGTTGTCCATGCCTATTGATTCATCTTTTGCACCTAATGGAGTACTCTCTATGTCTATAAACTCGATAGAATTACTACCCTTACCTTTAGAGCAATTTCTATAACTCAAATTTAGGAATTCTGGGAAATATGCATAATTTTGGGACAATTCTTTGTTAGATCTAATACAATGTTTACTGTTGTGCGATATGCAAGATTTATTATTGGATGTTCTCACAACAAGCATTTGAATAATGGGATATGATTTATATACTATTGTACATTTGTAACAACATAGAAACTTTAACAAAGAAAGGGTATTCAATGTAACTTTAAGTTGTACGAAAGTCTAGGTGTGATAGAATTAAAAAAATCACCATCTATATTGAATCAAAATTCTTGAACAATGGGTGAACCATAAATATAAAAGCTTAAGAAAGCCTTACAATCTAAATAATGATTGAACTATGAGTTTGGTAGCTTCATACAACATTGCTAAAAGATTACGAAGCTAGTTGCCCATGTGCTAACCAATCATTCTTTCTCAACTGTACTGACATGTTGATTCAATTGATTCTGTTTGGCCTTCAGTATTATAGCATTTGGAATCTTGATTTTCTCTGGAAGTCGTCCACCCTTGGGCTTCCATGCCCAAATGATGCAGCTAGTGTCTTCCCAGTGCTGAGGATCATTTCTGTTCTCTCGCCAATACTTGTTCCAGCAATCCTTATAAACCTCCACATCACTTGCATTCTTCTTCTTTGAAATTGGTGCCCAATATTGTATCTGAACTTGTAGGTAGTTTATCGAGTTGTTGTTTTGATCAACATCACTTGTTGTCACTCCCAACCATATTGGGTAATTTGCATCACAAGGTTGTACAAGCACAAAATCTCCTTTAGACACATCAAGAGTCGGGTTGAACTCTTCAGCAGGTCTGTTGTGCATTGGACCACAATAATGGTCCTCATTTACATCAAACCCTTCATCTACATTATCCTCCACTTGAAGGTTAAGAGGCTCAGCTTTTTCGCATACACTCCTTGGCCAAAAGTCATGAAATCCAATGTCTTCTCTTGTACTAGGGGTTTGCATGTTTAGCATAAGATTCTCCCAATAGGCAAGAACCAGATTGATCCACTTAGCATAATCACTTTGGTCTCCTTTCTCTTGCAAGTGCTCTTTCCACCAATTGACATGTTTTTTTAAGCCCTCCACAACCTTCTCATTTTCCTTAAAATACTCAAAGGGTGGCAATACTTTTGGAAAACCTTCAGGAAGCTTGGGTCCTCCGTGGTCATTTCTCTTCCATAACTCTATACCGCTTTCTGGTAACCAATCAACATTTTTGGGGTGTACTTTGTATTGCATCAAAGGTATTCCATCACTCATATAAAACCTGAATTGCAATGGCTTTGAATGTCCAATCAAGCTATCGGCTCTATCATGTAAGCATCCCTTGACAAAGCCTTTGATGTCTGCCACCTTTTGTAGGAGAAAGGGTGTTGGATGCATGCTAACACACTTATTAAAGATCTTCATCAAATGTGGAAATGTGAAAATTGTTTGTTTCCTCAACTTCTCAGAGAAGCGACTAAACAATGCATCAATATCTTCATGAGAATGACCAACCATAAGAAAACCAAGCTGCACCATGTCAAACACTCCTCGTGCAACCAATAGGGATAGATAGGCAAATATATAATGGTTCTTATTTTCAGAACCACAATTGTCAAGTTGCAACAACAACGTCCTTGGCAATCTCTTAAAAAATGTCCTTGAATTTGATGGCATTAAACTTGAGGCATTTCCATTGCCCCTATCCTGCACATGTGTGTTAGTATGAAAGACTGACTGCATATGTGAAGAACAATTTCCCTCTGTATCCACATTTGTTTCTATCTCTGCATCTGCATCCTCAATGCTCTGCTTGCAATATGCGTTTCTCTCCTTCAGCACTTCCATATGCTGATATAGGGCCATAGTAGACAAAACACAATCAAAAAGATCTGTTCGTGGTTCAGCATCTGAGTTTTGTGAGCTCAAGTCACCATACATGTGTTGCTCTCCTCTTTCTAAGTCTCTTAAACATTTTGAGAGAGATGAAATTGTGAAGTTGGGATCACTTGGCCATAACCCCAAGGCAAAGTGACCATAAGCTGTTTGTCCATGTCCATGAGTGAGCATTCCTGTTAAGGATACTGGAAGCCTCTCAACCCCATTGAGAGATTTAGGAACTGGTTTAATTTGTGGTATGGCAGTCTTGCTCTGGTCCATCTTATCATGTATAATACACAAATACGTGCTTGGGTTCATTTCAAAAGAGCTCCTCCAAGCATAGTATAGATTTCTACAACTCATTTGTTACAACATGTGTGCCCTTCTTTGTGCCATGTATCTGGCATGCTCCTCTTGATTTTTTGTTGATTCCAACTTGACCTTGATTGCCGTACAAATGTCGCATTTTGAGAAGGTGCTGGTTTTTGATAAACTAACTGTCTTGAACTCTATGTTCCACAATCTTGAGAATGATGGTTGTGACAGTGGCCGGTATTCGAATGAGATAAGTGTGTCATTCACTTCACGCAATATGTCCACCTGTTTGTACATTGCTGGTAGAACACATTCGGTCTCGCGGGCTCCATGCTTAGTTGTCCTTGACCTATGTGGCATTTGATCGGCATTATTATCTATGAAGCCCTGTATGATTGATTTTGCCATCACAACATGTGTCATGCCCTTCTGTATTATCCCACTATTGCCATGAGTGACATTACATGCACCATTCAAGAACTTCTTTCTGAGCCTATAGAACATTGACTTACCGATGCCATGCATTACATACCATGCTTTACTACAAACCTTCTTCCCATCAAATGTGAACTCAAAGCACTCGTCATCTTGACCTTGTCTATAGGCCATGCCCATGCAATCTACTACAAATGTGTATCGTGTACTATAGCTCTGTCCCCAAAAGTGTACCCTAGCTTGCATGATTTTGGATCTATCTCCAATTTGACAACATCGGTTCTCGCAACAATCAATGGTTGCGACGTTGTGAATGTTTACATCACATTTTTTGCTAGCTCCATGGGTTTTATCGTAATTTTTCATTACCCTTACCCTATGGACATAGCTCCTTTTCTTATTTGTCCCTTCAATGATATCATAGTCAGTGATCATGGCATCATGGTGTCTGTCATCAGAACTATCGCCATCATTGCCCTCTACATCATCATCCTCTTTTTTATCACTTGAATTGTTTAGGTTGTCAATATTTTTTTGCATGAAGTGATCTTGAATACCCTCATTAATAGAAGAAGATTCTGTGTCCTTCACTAATGGTTCACCATTCTCAAATGTGAGTTGCCTGATCGGCCAACTAACCAAATTCAAACCTGAAACACAAGTTGAATTTGGATGCAAAGATCCTTTTATAATGACACCCAAGCTACTCTCCCCTAGTTCTCTACAATTTATAGCCTCGTATGGGTGGACCAGCAATACTACTCCATTGCCAAGTTTTGTAGATCTGTTGTCATCCTAGAGGATAACACTTTTCTCTTTCCAGCTCTCCCTATCTATAAAGTGATCTTCTTGATCAACAAGAAGTTCCACAAAATTATCCTCTTTGGTATTAGTAATGTCTCTGTCCATAACAAGGTTGACCAATGGCCATTTGATGATGCTTCCAACTGCTTGTTGAGACATTGTTCTTGCATCCATTGTGGCAAATGGAATGAGAAATGTGTCATCAAAGCTTTGTTGAACATGTATTGCTACACATGTCTCACCAATGAATTGAAAACCACATGTTTGAGATGCATCAATGGAATGAATAACCCTGCGTGCCTTCCTTGCAGAACCATCAATGAGAAACACTGCAGCACCTTGTTTTAGACCCTACAATCCCTGAGAAAATCAAAATCTCAATAAGAAAGATTGAAGCGATATTTTTGCAGTAGTACACAAAACTATAAATGTAATTCAATCTCAACATGAGTTCAGGCTCCAACCAAAGTTTGAATCTCACCTATCAATGCTAGCTAGTTTGCTAGGAGGCTAGGCTCCATCTAAAGCTTGAGCCTTGGCCTGCATATGCTAGCTTGTTAGTAGGAGGCTCTATGAGGCTCACCATCATATGTTAGTTTGCTAGGAGGCTCCAGTTACAGTTATCATCCTCACTTGCATCATATATTAGTTTGCATATGGGTAGAAGCATGTTAACGTGCACAAAAAATGCTGTCCTGGACAATGCTAGTTAGTAGTGCTTGTTAGCATACATTCGAGAGCCAAGAATATGTCCATTTTGAAATAAACTTTCCATAATTAATGTTAAATTTACTCCGCATCAAATTCAAATGTAGCATCTTTTCAGTTACTGAAGTCATGGTGTAGTGGATGAGCGCTCTCTCTCTCTCTCTCTCTCACACTCTCTCTCTATCTTTCTGTCTCTGTGTGTCTCTCTCTCTCTCTCGCTCTCTCGAGGTTCTCCCATGATCTGTGTAAGCCAAGCTCTCTCTCTCTCTCTCTCTCTCTCTCTCTCTCTCTCTCTGTGATGCTGCTCAAACAGTCTCACCCTCTCCCTTTGCCTCGCATTCTCTCCATGTAGCCCACTTCCTCCCCATCTCATAGAGTTATGGTGAACCACACCTTGCAATCTGATCTGGTACATTTACTTGCGCGTTCAAGGGCAGTAGATGAAGGTAGCAGAAGGGATCCTTTACAGACAATGAATCCGAACTTGGAGGACCCAACTTGTACTACCATTAGGGATTATGAGAGACAAAGAAAGAGAAAACAATGAGAGAAGAAAAAACTGAAGCAGGTTCAGGTTCGAGAGCTTGCCTTTGAGGAGAAAAAGAAGAAGAAAATCTCGTCTGAGATTGTGGCACTGTTCAAGAGGAGGACTGAAGGAATTAGTACAAAAGACAAGCAAGGAATTTGGAATCTAGTATCTCATCATCCTGTCATGCAAGCAGTGTGTCCAGAGGAGTCTACTATTCAAAGTGCAATCATGTGCAATGTTCGTAACACCTTGGCACTTGTAAAGCAGCCAAGCTGTAATGAGGAGTTGTATTTGAAGCATACAGCATTGTCCATGATGTTGAATTCAAAGGAGAACATGCAAATGTCAAAAGTCTCGAGACTCCTTAAAGTTCCGCGTCGATCCTTGTATAAGGCTAAATTGCGGGTGACATCGAATGTTGACGGTGGAATGTTTTCATTGGCTGCATGTCAAAAACATGCCCGTCCTCGTAGCACAATCACAGATGAAATGAAAGAGCTGGTTTACACATTTTGGAGGGATGAGACACGTGTATCCCCTAATAAAAAAGATGTTTGTCGAAAGAGGATGGGGAGAAAAAATTACATAAAGTACCCTGTACACCTCCTTGATGAACCTCAGGTAATTGATCTAACCAAAGCACCATTATTCGAGTACACTAAAAAGCATGTGAAACTTTATAGTTAGCATACTGGTTGTTATTTACACTGTGGTTGTTTATGGTTTATTCTAGCTAGAACATGCTATACTGTATATGCTAGTTCGAATCTTCAATATGTTAATCACCTTACAGAGTGTGTTATTTATCATATTAGTAATGCTAATTAGTATACAAGCCATACCTGGAGGCACATTGTAAATGCTAGTTAGCAGACTGTGTATGCTAGTTAGCATACTCTATGTGCTAATTAGCACACTCTACATGCTAGAACATGCTATACTGTATTTGCTAGTTCAAATCTTCAATATGTTGATCACCTTACAGAGTGCGTTATTTATCATATTAGTAATGCTAATTAGTATACAAGCCATACCTGGAGGCACATTGTAAATGCTAGTTAGCAGACTGTGTATTACAAGCCATACCTGGAGGCACATTGTAAATGCTAGTTAGCAGACTGTGTATTACAAGCCATACCTGGAGGCACATTGTAAATGCTAGTTAGCATACTCTATGTACTAATTATCACACTCTACATGCTAGTTAGTATACAAGCCATACCTGGAGGCACACTGTAAATGCTAGCAGACTGTGTATGCTAGGTAGCATACTCTATGTGCTGATTAGTGATTAGCACACTCTACATGCTAGTTAGCATGTAAATGCTAGTAAGCATGCTGTGAGTGCTAGCTCGCATATGGTAGGTGCTGATTAGCATATTGTAAGTGCTAGTTAGCATACTCTAAGTGCTAGTTAGCATACTCAAGGTGATAGTTAGCATAATGTAGGTGCATCTTAGCATACTGTAAGTGCTAGTTAGCATATGATTAGTGATAGTTAGCACTCTGTATGTGCTTATTAGCATATTGTGAGTGCTAATTAGCATACTTTAAGTGCTGGTTAGCATACTGTAAGTACTACTTAGCATACTGAATGTGCTAGTTAGCATAATGAATGTGCTTGTTAGCATACTATTTGTGCTAGTGCTAGTTAGCACTGTTTGTGCTAGTTAGCACACTGAATGTACCAATTAGCTAACTGAATGTGCTACTTAGCATACTGAATGTGCCAATTAGCCTATTGAATGTGTTAGTTAGCATACTGTCAGTGCTAGTTAGCATTCTGCAAGTGCTAGTTAGCATACTGTGAGTGCTAGTTAACATACTGCACATGCATGGAAGCATACTGTAAGTGCTAGTTAGCATACTGTAAGTGTTGTGGTTACATACAGTATGCTTTCGTGCATGGCCTATATACTAATTAGCATAACTAGCATAATAACCGCCTTCTAACTCTCATAATTGCAAGTTGAGCTCTTCTACAGATTCAAAGAAAAGCATCCAGATTGCAAAATAGGTATTAGAATGTTTGAGATGAAGACATTTTTTGTACAGCAGCTGAAAGATAGATACACATGCTGCTGTGCGAATATCATGTGCAGATGTCTTTTTTAAAGGACACACTTAACCATATGCGGTCTCAGTCATTCGGGCTACATGGAGCCCAATGTAGATGTACATGCAGCGTTTGCGTCAGAGGTGATGAAACTAGCAGGGGTTGCATGGCTTTATGTCAAACTTTCAAAGGTGTCACACATCTATGGGAGTCAGTTCTCTGCCCAAAGCAGATAGATGCTGGTTACCACAATAGTGAGTGTTTGATGGGCGAATGTAAGAAATGTGGTGTGAAAAAGCTAGAAACATGCTGCTTAGAGACACAAAGCCCAGGGAAGAATATCTTTGTAAAATTGTTTGCATATGTGGAGGCAACAGATAAGCACAGAGACAAAAAAAAAGAGAAAAGATCTTATGACTAAAGAAATGCAGTGCTGGGAGTTTCTTCAACTCTTACAGACCAAGCTGAAGGTTTTTATCAAACATAACTATATCACTCGATGGCAAGCACAACAGTTCAAGGATTGTATTCTTAGATTTCCTGACGATGTGGTTGTGTCGGTTGTAGACTTTGCAGAAAACTATGCATTCAAGGAGCAAATAGAGATTCAATCCATGCATTGGTACTCAAGTCAAGTAACTATTTTTGTGCACATAACATACTACCGCAGGGAAGGGAAAGTAGTCAAGAAAATCCACTTCTTCATATCAGATGACAAAGTGCATGACACATTGTTTGTCCAACATTGTTTTATGCTGCATTGTGGCTGGTTACAGAGAGAAGGTGTCACTCCAAAATGTCACTGGGTCTGGTCAGATGGTGGTGCCTCACAGTTTAAGGCTGCTAAGCCTTTCTATTTTGTTGCAAGGTATGCTGGACTGATAGGAATGGAGATGAGCTGGTTCTTCTTTGGATCAGGACATGGCAAGGGAGAGCATGACGGTGCAGGCGCAGTTGTTAAAAGATCGTTGACACATGAACAGCTAAAGCCTAATGGGGCCACTTTAAAGTGTGCTACAGATGTGGTTGCCTATTGCCAAGCCAACCTATCAAAGGGAGCAGTTGCATCATATCCTCTAAAAGAAAGGGAATGTGCCCGTGTGTTTTGGGAGATCAAAGTAGGTGATGTAAACAGGAAGGTTAAATGGAATTGTGCCATGGTTGAGAAGTCTCGCACCTTGCATGCTTTTCGCGGTCACATGTGATGCATGCATGAACCATAGTTGGAATCGCTGCACTAACAAATCTCATGTGCAGCCTTGGGATTATCACATTCTGATGCCATTGTCTGATGAAGTTGAGGATGAAGAAGACACTCTGACTGATGATGCCCTTGAAAGACAGATCATTGGATATGAAAAATTCATGTATGAAGGCCACCATGATGCATTAAGTAGTGCTTTGTGTATTGGTGACACTTTTGCAGTGAATCCGGATGCTACAACCAATGATGAGAATGTAGACTTTTACTTGGTAAAGTGCATTGCAGTAAAAGAAAAGGCAAAACAGGGTTACATTGATGACTCGGGGGGTGCACCTCAAAAAATGTAAGTCTACCACGTGCAATCATTAGGTGGGGTTTTTTTAATCCAAAATATTGGGTAAATTTACAGAAATACAATTACAAGAGGGGTATTTTAATTGTACTTTGGAAAAAAACCCGTAAGTCTATAAAGAAAAAGGGGTAGTTTTATTAGCTCAAAATTCACAGATAAGGGGTTTTTTAAATACCCCTTGAACGCACGTCGTAGGAGGGGCTTCCATATAGTGCACCCCCCGAGATTGATGAGTGGAACAATGTAATTGACAAAGGCTCTTATGTCATGCAAGCTGTATTACAAGCAAGTGGATGCATACACCTTCAAACTAGACTACAATCAACTTGTTGTTCACATACTTTCAAATCTTGTATGTTGTATCAAGATACCCATGAAACACATGCAAAAGAGAAGGCAAATGTACACAATCACCCCCGAAGATTATGAAGCAATCTATAACAGCACGCCATTCGGTTTTTGACATGAGCGTCATGGTCTTTTATTCTATTTTGTATCTTGTGTATGCTTACTACTACCACAGTATATGCTAATTGTGTACTAACAAGCTTCTACAAAGTGTGTGCTAGCTAGCATAAAGCGTATGCTAACTAGCATACAATGTATCCTAACTAGTATACAGTGTATCATAACTAGCATATAAAATATGCTAACTAGCTAGCATATAAAATATGCTAACTAGCTAGCATATAAAATATGCTAACTAGTATATAGTATAGGCTAACTAGCATATACTGTATGCTAACTCGCACAGTATATGTTAACTGTATACTAACTACCTAATTTATATTGTGTGCTTACTAGCATATAGCGTATGCTAACTAGCATACAGTATATGCCAACTAGCATATAGTGTATGCTAACTAGCATATAGTGTATGCTAACTAGCACAGTATATGCTAGCTGTATGCACACTAGCTACTATATAGCGTGTGCTTACTCTAGCATACAGTATATGCTAACTAGCATATAGTGTATAACTACCGCAGTATATGATAAACCAGTGTACACCTGCCTTAAGGCTCGAACTTGAGTTGTAGCCTTTGTTCTCCTTGCTAGTGTACACGGTCTTAAGGCTCGAACTTGAGTTGGAGCCTTGGCTATCGATGCTAGTGTACACCGGCCTTAAGGCTCGAACTTTGGATTGAGCCTTTGTTGTCCATGCTAGTGTACTCCGGCCTTAAGGCTTGAACTTGAGTTTGAGCCTTTGCTCTCCATGCTAGTGCACCCCTAGCATCTGAGTGCACAACTTGGATATAGACCCCACCTTAAGATCGAACCTCCTCTACATGGAACTTATGTATTAATGCTCATTCTCCATGCTTAACTTTACATGGAACTTGGCCGTAAGGCTCCAACTTGAGTTTGAGCCTTGCCTATCTATGCTAGCGTATCCCTAGCATATGAGTGCACAACTTGGATTTAGGCTCAAGCTTAAGTTCAAGCCTCTCCTACATAAAACTTGGCCTTAAGGCTCAAACTTGAGCTTGAGTCTTGTCTCTATATGCTGGTGTACCCTTGTCATATGAGTGCACAACTTGGATCTAGGCTCTAGCTTAATTGCGGGTTTTCCCTATATATGGAACTTCGCCTTAAGGTTCCAATATACTAGTGTACTCCTAGCATATGAGTGCACAACTTAGATCTAGACTCCAACTTAAGTTCAAGCCTCCCATACATGGAACTTCGCCTTAAGGCTCAAACTTGAGTTTGAGCCTTGCCTCTCTATGCTAGCATACCCCTAGCATATGAGTGCACAACTTGAATCTAGGCTCCAGCTTAAATCGAGCTTCTGTATAGATTAAGTAAATGCAAGTGAGGCCCCTGCTATTCAAGAAAACTTTTTGTAGCATGCATTAAGTTTCTTAAGTTTGATAGGTTTTGATTTGATATGTAGCATTTAAATCCATTTTTTTCTAAGGTTTTGAAACTTTTTTTGTGCTTCACAAGAATGGAAGCTAGCAGAGCGCCCGCTACCTCGCAACCACACGATGCACCAATCTTTACTCTGCTCTCGAAACAACAACTCAAGCTAAAAGTGTCACTCCTAGAATTAAGGTGGAAAAAACCTTCGAATTGAGTAACAAAGAAGGAGTAAAATGGTTTGTGGGGATAGCTACGATGCTAGTGCAAACTTCAAAGGAGTCCTCCATTTGTTTCTGTCTCAAGGTGATACATCATATGGAGATATGGGGATTGTGGAAGGTGCTAAGGATGATGTGGATGCGAGAGCAAACCCATGCTTCACATGCACTGTATTGCCAGAAGGAGAAACTACAAAAGCAAATAAGTTTTGCTTATCATTGGACACTTTTCACCCACAGCAGACATGACTGGCAGTAAACTAGGAAAGGACAATTCTATTGTAAAGCTAGGATTGAAGATCATTGACTTTTCCAATCAAGAAGACTCAGGGGTGGATAATGTGGAGGACCTGGTGAAAGCGATGAGGCATGCAAAGAAGGCTTTGGATTCACGAAAAAAGTCCATACCTGAAAAGGAGACAACAACCACTCAAGTTAGGAAAATTGTGGAGAAAAAAGGCAGGGCCATAGTGAAGAGTGCACTTAAAGCATCTACAAATGCTGGTGCAACTTCTTCAAAACATAAAAAGGAGGGTGACAAAATAAAAGTCCTTGATGTAAGCACAATAGCAGCTAAAGACATGGCAGGCTCTCAGGTGCAAGAAGAGGAGCAAGCACTTGCAAAGAAGAGAAAG
Organism: Cibotium barometz; assembly: GCF_041138505.1. NCBI lineage: Eukaryota > Viridiplantae > Streptophyta > Polypodiopsida > Cyatheales > Cibotiaceae > Cibotium > Cibotium barometz. The sequence goes on from NC_141051.1 coordinate 63,623,564, forward strand.
GCAAAGCACTCTACGAAGGTTCAAGAAATCTCTTTAAAGAGGCAAAGGACAAAACCAGCAAGTGGTTCAAAGGAGATAGATGCATCCGCCGATGATGAGCTAATGGAGGTTGACACTCTAAACAAGGGGAGCAAAGCAATTATCTCATTAGAAATAAAGAAGGATATTATCTCTTTGGTCTAAATGAGGTCTTCAGCATTGATGTGATGAAATGTTATCCTGCTCCTTCAAACTATGTGTATAGAAGGTTAAATAAGAAATGGGTTTGTATTTTGACCCAAGACTTTATTGAGGACCCAAAGCAAGACGAGATACTTGCAATTTTGATGCCCTGTAATCGTGCTACAAAAAACTCGCAAAAGAAGATATTCATAAAGTTGAATATTGGATTATCTTTGGTCAACACTCCATTAGTGTTGCAAAAAGCTTGCAGGCTCTAAATATGGCTAAAGTGACCCCTCAACTGCATCAGCAATTTAGGTTCAGGAGATCAAAGATAATTGTAAATTGCCCACCCAAGATTTCTCGTGACATTTCCAAGGATGCAAATTTATATGTTGCAAAGTCAATGCAAAAGGAGCCATTCCTCGATCAACTTCTACAAGCTCGAGCACAATGGCATGCAAACGGTCATCCTAGTAAACCTTTGCCTGGTGTCAATCAACCCAAGATGGACGAGTCTTGGAAGACCTCTTTTGATTCTTTGCTATATCTTGGTAAATCATAGACCTACATTACTTCTTCTTTACTTTTCATAATATCTTTTACGGATCTATAGTTTTAAGTGTAGCAGTAGCATAAGAAAGATACATGTGAGGCTTCTTCTCAAACTGCATAAACTTAATAGTTTGGTTTGAAATTGAACTTGCATATCTAATTGTGGCCCGAACTTAAGTTGGAGCCTCACTTGCAAGTGCTAGATTTTCATACGGAGGTGACGCTCAAACCTAAGATCGAGTATCACCATTATATACTAGTTTAGCACTGCAAGTGAGGCTCAAACTCAAGTTTGAGCATAAGCTCCAAATGATTGAAAACCCATAGATGCATAATTTCTCCTAATATTTTGTGATATCTATAGTGAGGGGGCTAACTTCTTACTTTGCAACTTTGTAGGCCTTTGTGGAGACCACGGAGCACACACTACATAAGAATTTTGTCAAAAATGATTTACACTTGCTTCTATGTGATGATGATGTATGGCAGAATTGGGTTAAGATCATGAGGCTATATGCAAAAGGCTTGCTACCAAATACAAAGGGCGAAAGTCAAACTAAAGGTCTTGAGTAAAATCCCAAACTTCCAACTTTGAAGAGTGGGCAAATTCAGCAGGTACCAGGAACAGTCACACTAGGCCCAACGTTGTTTAGGTGCATTTTAGGCCTTCAAAAGAGTGAAGTTTTGGATATTCAAACAGCACTTCTTGACAAGATAATATTGCTTAAAAACGGAAAGCAAACCCATCAAAGAATGGATATGGAGGAGATGGCTTGGAAGCTAAAAATAGATCGAGCCCTCAAAGATGCAATAACCGCCTTCTATTTTGATCTGACAAGGGAAAAGATGACTTGGGAACAGGTGTTTGAGACATATAAGCTAGGGGAGTATTCATGAGTATAATCAATTGAGGAGCTACAGCCAGTCCTTTGTTAGGGATGCTCTCAATCATTCAAAAAAAAAATCCTTCACTTCCAAAAAGTGTAGTAACTTTACTGAATCACCTATATAGAGCATCTATGGGTATTGTATCTCAACAAGAGTCTATTCCTTGGACAATTAGGGGGGTGGGTTTTGATATGACAAAGATTATAGCCTTCTGTATAGTGAAGAGCATGTACCATTTCAACTAGCAATCATGGACCTACATGGTAAAAAGGAGCAGCTCTCGTCAGAATTTTTCTCCAAGTTGGCACTTGCTTTGAACACACTAAACTCACAATAAGAATATATTCTTGTGTGTTTTGTTGATTTCATCACCATTGGAATGCTTATCGAAGGGATTTCTAGCCAATCAACAAAGGTGCACTATGAATTTGGCGTGATCCACACACAAAAAGATGATGCCTGGACATCTGGAACAGTTGAGATTGCAACTGTTATTCTTTTCATCAGCAAGGTTGACAAGTTTGAGGCCATTGACAAGGTTCTCACAAAAAAATGTATTTATCTCAGGCTCTAGTGGCCAAAATAGAGAATTCATCGACAAAGGCTTTATTGACGGTCTCATCACAAGGTTTTGTCCTGAACAGAGCTATGTTGTAGATATATATTGTGGTGGAGTTGTGCTAGAGGAGAGGTTGCTAAAGAAGAGACGATGTATTGCTTTATGCAAAGATGATTTAGAAGCGATGGCATTAGAATCAAAGTGCTCTGCTCTTTTAGACGCTCACCCGTCCTTGCAAGAGTGGTGTGGTGCAAGTGGGGGCACAAAAAAGCAAACACTAGATGATGCAGAAAAAGAGAACCTTCAAAATCTTCAAGTATAGAGAGGACAAAGACGAAGGTGATGATATTGACAACAAAAATGACACAGATGATGATAAAGAAGTTGGGGATGCTATAGACTTTGAAGATGCAGGGCAAATGAATGAAGAGGACCAAGGGAATGATGCTCTATTCAATGAGGACGCCAAAGACAATTTTGAAGATATTGGAAGGCATGAAAATGATGATGAAGGTGGGAATGGTGATGATATATTGGATACTTGCAAAAGCCATGGAAGCTACAAATGTTGGGGTTGCTATGGCCATTGAGAAGATTGGGGATACACATGTCAACAAGGCTTTCCATGCTCATAGCCCATCAAGCTCTCAACCACCAAAGAAAGGTAGAAAAGTGCATTGATAGTGCTTATTATGAATGTACAATGAATGGTGATCATTGAAAGGAGCTTATCAACAACTAATATTAGCATAGGTTTTGTTCAAAGTGTGGATTTGTTGAAATAATTATTAGTCTTTTAATTAATACATTGGATTTTTTGGATTCACTTTTAACATTTTTCTATTAAAGTGAATATTTCTATTCTATTTATCCTTTATTTCATGCCAACGTCTAGTACAAATGATGATACACACTTACTATTAAGAAATTACTCCATATCCTAGTGTAGCAGTGAGGCTCAAAATTAAGTTTGAGCCTAATACAAATGATAACGCACACTTACTATTAAGAAAATACACTTACTCCATATCCTAGTGTAGCGGTGAGGCTCAAACTTAAGTTTCAACCGTACCTCCACTAATGTCCAACCTTGGGGATGTCTTCCAACACAAGGCACAATCTCAAGTTGAGCGATCTTTATGTTGCCCTTGTAAGTGAGGCTCAAACTCAAGTTTGACTCTTATGTTATGGTTCCTAATTCATTATGGTACATCACTCGAAGTTCAGTAATCTAAGTTTGGATACAAAGTATATGTGTAGATATAAAAATGACTAGTATTATATTAGCCTTGGTGTATTATTTAAATCCTAAAAGTAATAGCATTTTATTTTAATCTTACAGATATATACAAAGAAGGGAAAGACGAAGATAATATTCAATGATTTTATGTTCACGTGATCACAATTTTTTTTTTGTTAATAACATGTGTTAACATGTTATTAACATGTTAACATGTTAACATGTTCCCAAAAAAGCCGGTGGGAAGCTCCCTGATAACCGGATAAAATCTCGCCGGGGTTTCGCAATACCCGACGGTCCCGCTGGGTAAACAGAAACCCCGGCGGGTCCCGGCGGGGTCGTCATCCAGCCCGGGCGGGGTACAATTTTCCATATATATGGGCCCGGGGGGCCCTTTGGGAGTTCATTGCTGACAGTATACACAGGTAATGAAACTTGTGCTTGTGTGTGTGTGTGTGTGTGTGGGTGTGTGTTCGTGCGGGCAGCCGCCCATTGTCGCAATGCGCGACAGGATGTGGGTGGTCTGCCACACGAGGGATGTGTGTGTGGGTGTGTGTTCGTGCGGGCAGCCGCCCATTGTCGCAATGCGCGGTAGGATGTGGGTGGTCCGCCACACGAGGGGTGTGTGTGTAAGGCCATTCTTTGGAATGGTGCTTACCCTGGGGAACTTAGTCGGTAACGCGGCTAGTCTGTGTCCTATGGTAAGTATGGCATGCTGTAGCGGTACTAATCGGTAACGCGGCAAGCATAGTATCGTTATGGCGATGTCACCTTCCCTTCCCTTCCCTTTGTCAAATGCGAGCATATGGTTGGTAACGTGGCCAGTGTATGTTCGTATCCTATTCGTATTCCCATAGAATCGGGCGGCATTTTGTCGTTAACGTGGCAAGTTGGTGTCATCCGCTAGTGCATATATTGTTTTTTGCATATTGCGGCATTTGATCATTAACGCGGTCGAAAAAATGTCGTAAATTTGCTTGCATATTATGGCATATGATCGTTAACGCAGTAAAAAAAATGTCGTAAATTTGTTTGATTTGACTTGTATTGTTTTTATTGTGTTTGATCCATGCGATGCTTGGTTGCTAACGCGGCATGAGTATTTCATGGATCAAAGTTTACATCATATTGTCTAAACGTTTTATTTTATAATATCGTGATTCGTAACTCAAAAAAATGAATCTCTCTCTCTCTCTTCCTGCCCCCCTCTCTCTCTCTCATGATACACTTCACAACTCTTTCTCTCTCTCTCTCTCTCATGATACACTTCACAACACGATAGATGTGTAGATAAGGATTTCTTTTTTTTTCTCTTAAAATATACATAATTCCTAATAATTTCTTTTTTCTCCCTCTATTTACTTAAAAATTAAAAAAGTACATTATTTTCCTCTTTAGGAACTCACAAAAATATTAAAAATGTCATCTAATGTTTCTTCTCTCTATCTGTCACAACTCTCTCTCTTCCTCTCCTCTCTCTCTCTCTCTCTCTCATGATACACTTCACAATTCTCTCTCTCTCTCTCTCTCTCTCTCTCTCTCTCATGATACACTTCACAACTCTCTCTCTCTCTCATGATACACTTCACAACTCTCTCTCTATCACAATAGGTGTGTAGATGAGGAGTTCTTTAGGAATAAAAAACATTATTTTCCTCTCTTTAGGAACTCTCTCTATCTGTCACACCTCTCTCTCTTCCTCCCCCCCCCTCTCTCTCTCTCTCTCATAATACCCTTCACAACTCTCTCTTTCTCTCTCTGTCACGATAGGTGTGTAGATGAGGAGTGCAACATGTATACACTTGATAAGTAATAATGCACTTGTTGCGGTTGTCTCACGTTCGATAATGTATTGCATGATGTTGAGTTCAGTAATATTGTTTGATATTCCGTTTTTGTTTGATCATTGATAAGTAATGATACACTTGTTGCTATTCTCTCAGGTTTGATGATGTATTGGATGATGTTGATTTCAGTAAAATTATTTGATATTCCGTTTTTGTTTGAACATTGATAAGTAATGATACACTTGTTGCTGTTCTCTCACGTTTGCTTGATGTTGATTTCAGTAATGTTGTTTAATATTCTATTTTTTTGTGTTTAGTGATATTTGCTAGATTTACGAAGACGACCAACATGCTTTCCCCTGAAGAGCGTAAAATCGTTCTACGAGCAATTCGCATTGAAGCAGTCATCACAGTGTCACAATGTGCTGATGACGTCGTCAAAAAGATCAATGAGTCTGAGATACTCATGCGAGATCTAATAGACCAGATATGGGAAAATGCACAGTGTCGACTTCGAAGCGGAGGCAACGCTGAGTTGCTTGATGGACAGAAGATAGCAGATTTCAACCATCAACATATAACACGAACCATTTTGGGGAGCATGCATGTAGCATGCAATGATCTTAGAGATGCTGCCCTGCCTGAAGCTAATATGCATCGTCTACAGTTATGGGACGTTGTATGGAGCGAGCAAAGAGCCAAGAGCAAGCGCATGAAGGCGCTGGATGAAGAGTCACTCCCCAAAAGAGTGCGCATTGCCCAGGAGGTCGCTGCAACATCCAGCCAGGCAGATGCGAGTGGGACAGGTGTCATTAATCGTACCATCTACAATTCTATGTGCACACACCTCATTGGCATCCCGCACGAGGCTCTGTTCGAAGGGCGAACAATAGGCTCTGGTGTTTTTGGCACAGTAAAAGAGTATACAGTGAAAGGTATATCATTTTTGCTGGAGCACATTACTTTTTGCGGAAAGCACTACAAAGGAGAAGGCAGCGCCAAGTTCGAGAGCTTCCAGGCAGAGCAGGGCATGCAGGTTCTACACCCATCAATTGTCAGGTGTATTGCCTTCACAAAAGAATCTCCTTGGATCACTATTTTTCCATACTATAATGGCGGCTTGCTTGGTGATACTCTTCTGAAGGTCCCCTTCAGATTCAGTGAGTTCACCAAAGTAATTTTTCGTTTGGATCGAGGATGGAGACAATCCCCGCCCGATAATATTCCTTTAAGTCATCTAGAACTTTCTAAAATAAAACAAAGAGTAATAACCATGCCACATATTATGCATGCCCTGGTGGAAGGCCTATGGTGGAAGGCCTAGCGGCAGCACATCTGGCAGGAATTGTACATACCGACCTACATCCATTCAATGTAGTGTTGGATTTTACAAAAGAGTTGAAGCCACGCGTAGGTATTATCGATTAGGGGTTACTGTTGAGAGCGCCCGAAAAACGGGTGTCTCTCAATTTTGTATTTGAAGCAGACAAGAACCCTGAGAAGGTGGCACAAGCGGTCTCCTACGCAGACAGAGAACGAAATAAATGGCCGTGGATAGCCCCGAAACTTTATGATCCGTTTTTGGCAGATGCATACACTCCTGCATCTGATGTTTTTGCTTTAGGATATTTATTACAAACTTTATATAACTTTTGGCAAAAAGTACAAGAGTTGTGGATGGACAATAGTTCCTATGACAAAGTTACCATGGATACTATTATTTATAGAGTCAAAAATTGGATGTGCCTGCCTAATCACGATGAGCGAAAATCAATTTTGCAAGTAGTGGAATTTTTTAGATCACTAAATACTGACCCAACGAGGGCACAACGTTCTCTTGTAGAGCTATCGGTGTCATTCACCCCAATTTTGTAATGATACAGTATCAGGAGATTAAGTTTCAGGAATGGCACTTTGTTTCTCTCTTCAAAATTTGATGTGTCCATTGTTTGAAATATTATCTTATTGAGTCTTTGCAATATCTCTCTCCTCTTGTGGTGTTTAAGTTTATGTTTTCTCTTCAAAATTTGATGTGCGCGCATTGTTTGAGGTATTTTTGGAGTCAAGTGGATATTTCTCATTGAGTCTTTGCAATACATATCTCCTCTCGTGGTGTTAAACTTTAAGTTTTTGAGGGTAATGGTCAATTTATCTTACGTTGATCTTTACAGTTCATTAAAATCCTAAAGTCATTTACGTTCATGCAGATATGGCAGAGGCGCAAGCAAACGAGCATCAAGAGTTAGCCAAGAAGGCATATGAGCAAATGAAGGCCCTTGCACATGGCCTGACAGCCCGCGAAGCTACAAGAACAGCATGCAGGTTGTCGAAATGGACAAATCCTACTTATGCCCAATGGAAAGACATAAACAAACGCATAACCACAGAGATGATAAAGGAAATATGGCCATGTCCAGATGGTGAGATTAAGAAGGGAAGATGGAAGATTTCACGTTGCACTCACAATGATATCAAAATTAATGCCGAGTGCATTTTCTTGGAGGTGTACGGTCATCCTCTCCATAACGCCGACGCTCCACTCTATTTTGCTAAGATGCTATATGCACAATTTATCCTAGAAACTCCAGTGGACTTCGCCTCCAGAGAGGCCACTGTCAACACCCACGACATACGTGAAGAGACAGTGACATTCACAAGGGAGGAACTTGCTCTCATGGTGGAGGGCGCTGGATTGGAGTTAAACAAGGTCAAAGAAAGCTTAGGGGCACAGCTAGCAGAGAAGGAGAAAGAAGCTGAGCGATTATCTCAAGCGTCAACTCCTCCCCCGGCCAATAGAGGGATTCAAGAGCAGCTCACAAAGATCAGCCAAGATGTACAGAGCATCTCTTTACGTATTTGTAAGATTCCTCCCCCAACCCCTTTTTGATGTCTAGTATCTTCCCCTGTAATCAATCCCTCTTCAGAAATATAAAGGCCTTGTTCTAACTGTTTTAGCCTAGAGAGAGAAAAATATGCTAGAGAGAGAATATTCAGATTATGAATATTTTTGGATAGAAAATTAACTCATCTTATTAAAATAAGTTCCCCTGAAATAGAAATTCAAAAAGAATTTTCCAATGTGCAATTGGAATTAATTGGAAATAAGTATAAAGAACCTTAGTCTAAGGGTCTAGATTTTCATAAATTTTTAGATTATGGTCCAATTAAGGTTCCTATGGGCCAATAGCATCAATCCATGTGTAGGGAGGAGATAAATCCAATTTGTAAAAGAAGATACCCAAAAATGAGTAAATGCTCACATAAGATGAAGAGTTGAAAATGTACAAGATTTATTAGTAAAAAAACTATGAGCAATATTAAAAATATGAGATATTTTGGGTATCCAAAAATGAGTAAATGCTCACATAAGATGAAGAGTTGAAAATGTACAAGGTTTATTAGTAAATAAACACATATGTAAGGAAGGGGAGTTCTTTAAAGGAGGTGCATATTTCACATAAGATGAAGAGTTGAAAATGTACAAGGTTTATTAGTAAATAAACACATATGTAAGGAAGGGGAGTTCTTTAAAGGAGGTGCATATTTCACATAAGATGAAGAGTTAAAAATGTACAAGGTTTATTAGTAAAAAAACTATGACACATATGTAAGGAAGAGGAGTTCTTTAAAGGAGGTGCATATTTCACATAAGATGAAGAGTTGAAAATGTACAAGGTTTATTAGTAAAAAACTATGAGCAATAAAATTTTGACACATATGTAAGGAAGGGGAATTCTTTAAAGGAGGTGCATATTTCACATGCTTGAATGAGTTTTAAACTCAAAAATAATGTGATATTTTTATCTCTCATCTCTCTTGAACCAAACCAAATCAAAATGGAACCAAACCGAATCAAAAAGTAACCAAACTAGGTCCAAATCTAGTCCAAATTCAACCAAACTGACTTGGAAAATTCTAGAATCAGTTTGTTTGGTTAGGAGCTCAAATTTTTCTATAAATAGAAGCCTCCCCTTGTTGAAAAAAATATAGTGTCTTATGCTTTGTTACTCTACTCCACCTAAGCCAAATTAGATAGTGTCTTATGCTTTGTTACTCTACTCCACCTAAGCCAAATTAGATAGAGTCTTATGCTTTGTTACTCTACTCCACCTAAGCCAAATTAGATAGTGTCTTATGCTTTGTTACTCTACTCCACCTAAGCCAAATTAGATAGAGTCTTATGCTTTGTTACTCTACTCCACCTAAGCCAAATTAGATAGAGTCTTATGCTTGTTACTCTACTCCACCTAAGCCAAAATATAGAGTGTCTTATGCATTGTTACTCTACTCTACCTAAGCCAAGAGTTGTGAATTCTTTAATAATTCACTAGTTTTTGATACTTCTCTCTTTCTTCAATCCCCATCGGTGGCTCCATCAACATACTAAACCAATTGATTGGTTGGGGGCCTCTACCGTGAATAAAGAATCAAGCAAATCATAAGGTAAGTATATTGAATTTTGATCTTTTCTATGATTTCTCAATGATTCTCTCTTCTCAACCCCTCTCAAGCTTGAGAAGTTTAATTGGTATGGTTTTTTTTTAAATGCTATTGAAGTTAATTGGTGAATAGTAGTGAGGAGTTACATAATTTAATAAATGCTATAGAAGTTAATTTCCCCTTATATTTAAATTCTAATGGTTTTTATAATTTCTCTCTCTCACTCAAGAAATGGTCATACTCATGACCCATTCTCAATCCAAATGAAGCTTTTCATAAAGCTTTTCCTTAATCCAAGATTAAGCTATGCTTGAGGCCAAATTAATGGCTTTTTGCTATGCTTTTAGTTTATGCACATTGATGATTCAATCCATTATGAATTGATGACCCAATTAGAGACCATTCTAATTGTTTTCTTAATGATCCAATTAGAGACCATTATGGATTGATGACCCAATTAGAGACCATTCTAATTGTTTTCTTAATGATCCAATTAGAGACCATTATGGATTGATGATCCAATTAGAGACCATTCTAATTGTTTTCTTAATGATCCAATTAGAGACTATTATGGATTGATGATCCAATTAGAGACCATTCTAATTAATTCTTTAATAATGAGCTTTATCCCTTAGAAAAAAAATTGAGATTTATCAGTCATAGTAGCGGAGCTATGGCAAAATTTTTATAGAAATTACGCATAAAATAAATTCATTCAAAGCATAAAAAGAGGACTTCCTACCATATTCTAGGAACTATCATCCTAGATTAATTAATAGAATTTTATTATGCATGGAGATGTGGATGTTTGCATGTAGATGTAGATGTATAGATGTAGATGTGGATGTGGAGGTGGATGGATGCATGTAGATGTAGATGTATAGATGTAGATGTGAATGGAGATGTGGATGTATGCATGTAGATGTAGATGTATAGATGTGGATGTGGATGTATACATGTAGATGTAGATGTATAGATACGGATGTGGATGTGGAGGTGGATGTATACATGTAGATGTAGATGTATAGATGTAGATGTGGATGTGGAGATAGATGGATGCATGTAGATGTAGATGTATAGATGTAGATGGGAATGGAGATATGGATGTATGCATGTAGATGTAGATGTATAGATGTAGATGTGGATGTGGAGGTGGATGGATGCATGTAGATGTAGATGTATAGATGTAGATGTGAATGGAGATGTGGATGTATGCATGTAGATGTAGATGTATGGAGGTGAATGTGAATGTGGATGTGGATGTATGCATAGAGATATAGATGTATGCATGTAGATGTGAATGTACGCATATAGATGTGGATGTATGGATGTGAATATACGATATGCGATGTGAGGGAGCCTGAAGTGATGAGATAGAAATGATGTGATGGGATGAGTATACATATAAATGGAATAAGGAATAAGTAATGTAGATTGATGAAGGATAATGTGGAAAAATGAAAGTTAAAATAGAAATTGTGTTGTAAACTGTTTGTAAATACTGTTTGTAAATGCTGTTTGTAAATGATTGTTTTATGTCAAGAATGCTGGGGGAGCATTTTGACCGTCTTGTGATTAAAGTCGTGATGGTAAAGTTGCAACTGCTGACGGGGAGTCAATGAAGGACGTCTCGCATAGCAAGGTCGGCCGAGGTCTTGACCAGCCTCGGTGCGATTAAAATGGTGAGCTTCCGGTACGGTGGATGAGGGGCCAAGGAAGCGGCCTATGCGTGAAGCGCTAGGTTACCTGCGAAGGATCCTAGAGGGTGCTGACCATACGGTGCTCGGGCTCTGGGTTGCCTAGGATACCCACGCGTGCGTCGAGGAAGATATTGGAACAGAGTTGGAGTTGTTTTCTGAAATCGAGCATGGATCTGGTTGATTGACCTTGCTGGTCTTCAATGGATGAGTCCATGGCTCCTTATATGGATCTGTTGGTTGATCTTGCTGATCTTCAACGAGAGTCCATCTTGTTAAGTGATTATATTGCCAAGTATTATGGGCTAGGAACTATCGAAACGGCTCCTGAGCGTTCTAGTTGCCAATGATGCCATAGATACTCTGAGGAAGGAATGATGGGAAATTAAGAATCAATTGGATAAATTGGAAGATGGTGATCAATGATACTATGGTTTTATTAAAGGATTGTTTTAAACTGGTTGAATCTGGTTGAAAAAGGCAATTTCATATTGGGTGTGTGAGTGGTGTGACTAGTTTTATTTTGCATGAACATCCGGCTAGGGGGCCTTGGAACTCTTTTCCTTGGTACCCGGGACAAAACCTAACCAAATTTTTAATTGGATCCCATCACTACAGTGGTTGGGCGGTTGGCTAACCCATGGGATTGGATGGGGTTAGGCTGGACTGATGGATCCGTAAATCGAGACCCAAACTTTTGTTTTTACGATAGAAAAAAAAAAATAAATCCCGGACAGAAACTGTTCTATGGATAGGAATCAACGGCTGTGCCTCTTCAATGGGGAAAAAAGCGTTGATCCCAATGATCCAAGTGCAAGTTTCTTCCTTGAACTGACTAAGTATCTTATAGATGTAATCGGATCATCTCGATCAGAAATGATCTTGACTACGTTAGAGTAAAAAGTTATCCTGGTGGAATCGCCCGTGCTTTCCGGTAGAGGAAGTTTTTCCGGGTTCGGTTTTGGAACAACCGACGGATTAGTCTCTTATCCGGATATCCGTGGGCGAGGCCCCGAGTGTGGGACCCCTGTCCCGCGCGAGAAGCGCTACTTCCGCTGCCAGTACCCTGAATCCGTTGCTCGGTGGGAACAGGGATCTTACAGTTGGTATCAGAGCATTTGGTTAATAAAGATCAACTGAGAAGACAAATATATCAAAAATTTATCAAGAAACACAAAAAGGTTATAATTGTGTGATATAATTCATACAATTTGATATTCAAACTGAAACTCGTAATTTGGTAATTGGGTCTTCAGATGGAAGTACCGCAATTATATAGAATCCCTGACTTGCTTGAGGCCTAGACATGATAGTATTTACCTTATAATTCCAAGGGCCGTTGTCGTGCCATGGCACGTCTATGATGTGAAACCGTGCATGTGAGTCTATCAAATATACATCCAGATACATGAGGTTATGTGCCATGACGAGTCATTATATGATGCCATGTACATATGTTCATATTGTATATGAGGTTCAATAAGACAAGCTGAGGCTGAGTCAGATTTAGGAGTTTTTTGTATATGAGTATGGAGGATAATGTTTTTGCTGTTACTCAGAGTTCATGGGCAAGTTAGAAGCATCCAGATATATATGATGGCATGAGGGCATACCAATGCACAAAGGAATGCATTTATAAAGGCATGAAGAAATACTGAATGGGCAATTGGAGATTCTAGAGTTCATTGAATGTTGGGGAAATGTTCGGATAGAAAACTGCACTTGGACTTCATGGATCATCATGTAGAAGCATATGTATCTTACGTTTATCTAATGCGGAGAGTGGAGATATGGAACACGAAGCTAGTAAGCATGTTTTCATAGAGGTGCTAATGCCTTGGGAGTCTTGTGGTTAAAACTTAAAACATGGTGCTAATGCCTTGGGAGTCTTGTGGATAAGGCTTGTTACCTTAATGCTAAGGTTATATTTTATAACCTTAGTGCTAAGGTTAACAATACGTTGGGGATTTCTAGAAAATACGCAGCTTAATGATATATACAGCTGGCAGAAGCTGGCGGGTAGGGGCACCGAAATCGCCGCGGGAAAGAGAGAAGAGACCGGAGCTTCACGGCGGCGAACCAGAGAGGAAAGGATTTTTGCAGAGTCGAGAGGAACAGCGTCGTTGGCGACCAGTCAAATTGATAGGAAGGGAATATCTTTTGTGTACTGCTTTTAGGTGCTAGAAATGATGGCAAAATGGAGTGCTATTCAATGATATGCTTCTGGAAAAATACGAGCTTACAGTCAGCAGCAGAGGGATCTTCCGCGTTTCTTCCTCCTCCGTGTACCGGCACTGAAGCGGCTACTTTGGATTATTAAAAACAAAGAAAAAAATCGACGTGTTTACTGGTTGCTTATTTCAGATAAGCATAATTTAATACTTACCTTGTTACTTAGAAAAAGTGTATGGTAAATAAACCCTTTAAAGGTTTTGGAATATATGGGCAAGGATGATGAACAAGATAGAAATTTTGGAGAAACTGAAGTTTGTAAAATCATGGAAGATGGTCTTGTGACTGCTTGACTGAGTTTTGGAAATTATGTACATGAAATAGCTATGCCGTATTCTATCTTTTGCTTGTGAAATGTTAGAATATTAAGGCAGGTTTTCAGGTAAAAAAAAAAGAGCATCATGATTCAATGGTTTTGAGGGCACTGGATGAAATGGATGTAGCTGGCCACATGTATATTGGAAAAATTAGAAAGCTTTATCATGCCCACATGTGAATGGTTCAAAGGGATTTTATGCAATTCTGTGCAATCATCTGAATGAATTCAAGGATGTATTGAGAAAAGTGGATACATGTATTTGTCATTGGAAATAATGATGTTCAATACTCCTTGGGAAATCTTGTACGTGAAATACCTTGTTGGATCTGACATTCACTCTCACAGCTAGAAGTTTCGTACTTTCCTGGCTGTACCGCACACTTCACGACATCTTCTGGTGAACCCGACGTGAAACTGCTGGGGTGAGAGTGTAGTGAAACATACAGGGAAGCTATGGCTGAGAATTCTGAGGGCCAGGGGGTTCATTTTGACCCTGGAGTTATGCAGATGTTCCAAATGTTTTCCATGTACATGCAACAGCAACAAGCTGCTGAGAGGGGACAGATTTCCATGACCAAAGCCTTACAATCAATTGTGAAAAAGGTAGATCAATTTGATGGGAAGGACATTACAAAGTATCTGCGCAATTATATAAAGGAGATGGAGCTAAATAGGGTGACCGAGGAGGATATGGTTCGAAGTTTTGAGTTGGTATGCGTTCCTGAAATAAGAGAGCGCATAAAAGGATTGCAGACAGCACAGGGTGGCAGAAATTGGGAAGAATTCAAGCTTGCCTTAAAAGATGAATACTTCATGGAGGATTCTGAGCGAGTGACTAAACGAACTTTTTTGGAATGGGTCACAAAACCTAAAATGGGAATTTCTGCCACGGAATTGTTAAGGGAGTTTGAGAAGCGTTATGCCCAGTTGTCAAGAATAGAGCGTGCAACTTTGGACAGAGAAAAGACAGAGCTCTTCTTGCAGGCAGCTGGGAAAGATCTCCAGGAGACATTGGAAATCCTCCTTGAGGATAAAAATACAGAGCAGGGATTAAAGAGTGACTGGAATGATGTTGAGGATGCAGTCACTATGTTAGCAAAGCGGCAGCGGAGGAGGGATAAAATGGTGATGGGCTCTGCAACCCCCATAGCTGCTGTTATCCCTGAGAATTTATCCAAGCCAGTAGCTACAATTCCTAAGATAGATGGGCCGATGGATGAGCTTATCAAGGGTATGCGTGATTTAAAATTGAAGATGTCCAGAATCGAAGAAAAAGGTCTACCATTGGGGCAGGTTTCTATGCAAAGGCCTCAAATCAGAGAAGGGTTTACATATAGATGCATATGGTGTGATGACCCAGAGCATGCAAAGAAGGATTGTACCAGCTATAAAGAAGCTCTTAAAAATCAACTTGTGTTCTTCAAAGATGGGAAAATCCATCTTACAGAAACTGGACTTCCATTGAGTACAAACTTTGGGAAAGGAGGGATGAAAAAGCTGGTAGAAGATATGGCTGCTAGTCATGCCATTTCTATGGTTGAGGCAGCAACCTATGGATTAAAGGTTGGTCAACAAAAGCAGGGATTTGAGAATGATGAGGATTATGAGAATGAGAATTTTTGGCCGTCAACAATGGAATTAATTGCATCAAAGAAAGTGTCAAAGCAAGCTTTGCATGAGGCAGGTGATTGTATACGCCTTGAGACTGGCTGGGAGGAGCCTGTGGATTCTTTATCCATTCATGCCTATATTGCCAAATGTCAAAATAATGAGGCACAGGTAGAGGAGAAACGTAAAAGGGAAAATGAGGAAGGAGGGCCATCAAAAAGAGTTACACGTGGAAGTGAAAAGAAGGATCCTGGGCCATCACATATGCCTCCACAGCAAAGCAGACCTCTACATGATGTTTCAATGGAAGAAGTGCCAGCAAAAATGAAGGAGAAGGGTAAAGGGAAAAGTCCACTCTACAAGCTTCAATCTGATATTGAAGTTGCAACAGATCTCAAAAAGGTGCTTGAAGAGAGAATTCTAAACAGCAGGGTGGAATTCACACTAGGGGAAGTCTTGGGGATTGCAAAGAAAGAATTTCATGATGAGATAATTGATATTATACGAAGAAAAAGGCAGTCCATAATTGAATCTATTCCATCACAAGGGGAAGCAAGCACTTCCAAGACTCATGGTGTACAGGTACAGAAAAAGGAAGAGAGAGAAAATGTGGTGGAATGTAATCACTCTGCTGATGGGGCACGACAAGTGCGTTTTGTGGAAGAGGATGATGAAAAAGAAGTTCTTACAAAGAGTCATTACTCCAGGAGCCATTGGGCAAGAGCCACCACTGAAACCCTTGTCAAGATAGGTGATTTGGAAGAGCCATATGTCGCTCTAATTGATCATGGGTCTGAAATAAATCTTATGGCTAAAAATCTCTACAACAAATGTAAGTGGCCAATGGATGTGGATCATGGGTGGATGATTAAAGCAGCTAATAATTCATCTGGAGAGCTTTATGCAGCATGTCCAAATGTAAAGGTAACTATAGGGGATGTGAAGGATGATCAGAATTTCTTTGTTCAGGAGATGTCATCGTATCCCCTCATTCTTGGGCAACCCTACATTACAGCTGTAAGGATGGAAACAAAGGTTTTGGATGATGGTTCAGCTTATGCAAGAATAAGGAGTAAAGATGGCAAAAAGGCTGTTCAGTTTTTGACAGTTTGCATTAATCATGAAAGGAATCGTGAATTTCTTAGGGCACAGTCACTCCCAAAGATAAACAGAGAGTTTATGAATTACAGGGAGATGAGGGATTTTGGCCAGGTGCCATTGTAAAGCGGGATTCCAATGGTACAAGGGGAAATGAGTTCTCGCAGGACTCAATCAATGTAAATAGTTTTTCAGCAAATTTTCAGGGATTCTCCAGCTATGGGTCACTGGTTTTTGTAAAAAGCAAGGATTTAAAGCGTGGCATGCAAAAACATATACAAAATGAACAAAAAAGTTTTGAGCAGTGTGGTCTTTTGGAGAAGAATGAGTTTATTTCAGGGGTGCTTGATGAGGTGTCATTTGTAGATACTATGGATGTGCTTTTTGATATGAGAAGAGCATGCTTACAGGGTGGAAATGAAATGATAAAGGTGTCATCTGTGGAGATGTATGATATAATCCAGGAATTTGAGGGGGTGGAATGTAAAAACATGAATTGTGAGATGGATGCTCATGTTGATACAAAGTACAAAACGGTTGCAAAAAAGGTGAAGCCAGTTGCCTTGCCCTTGCCACCAGGAAGCAAGGAGAAGATAGATGAAGCTTCTATGCAGCCAAATCTTAGAGATCCTAAGAAAATTGGGCATAAATTTACTCAAGAAACTCTGAAAGAGCTGAAGATTGGTGAGGGGGATTTTCTGTTGCCAGTTGAAAGGGAATGCTTTGAGGAGATGCTTGTAAAACATGGGAAAGCTTTTGCCTTTCAGCCGCATGAGATTGGTTGTGTTGATCCAAGTGTAACAGCACCAATGGTGATCTTTACTGTTCCACATGTGCCCTGGAACCTGCGGCCAATTCCAGTACCAAAGGCTCTCTTGCCAAAGTTGATGGAATTACTAAAGGAAAAGATCAAGATGGGAATTTTGGAGCCTTCATGTGCCCCATATTCCAACAGATGGTTTACTGTACCAAAGAAAAATGGGACATTGCGCTTTATTCAAGACATGCAACCTGTAAACAAAGTCACAATCAGGAATGTGGGAGCAGGTCCAATTGTGGATGAGTTTGCAGAAGCATTTGCAGGGAAAGCTATATACTCTATGGGTGATCTGTATTCGGGATATGATCAGTTCCAGCTGGATATGCAAAGCAAGGACTTGACCACAATGAGAACTCCTTTGGGATTAGTAAGGATGTGTACCTTACCACAGGGAGCCACTAACTCAGTGGCACATATGATGAATGGAATGAATAAAGTCTTACGGGACTTCATACCACAAAAAACTATGCCATTTTTGGATGATGTGCCAATAAAGGGCTGTGAGGAGAAAGACAAAGATGGGAATTTGGATTCAAAAGGGTGCCGCAAGTTTGTGGCAGATCATATAAAGGATTGTGACATGATTCTATCCAGGCTTGAAGAAGTGAATCTTACTTTATCTGGGCAGAAATCAGTGTTTGGGGTTGGTGAAGTGCTAATAGTGGGACATCTTTGTAGTACTAGTGGACGCCGTCCTTGTCCAGCCAAGATA
Source organism: Cibotium barometz (assembly GCF_041138505.1). Lineage (NCBI taxonomy): Eukaryota > Viridiplantae > Streptophyta > Polypodiopsida > Cyatheales > Cibotiaceae > Cibotium > Cibotium barometz. The sequence continues at coordinate 63,641,681 of NC_141051.1, forward strand.
GACGCAATACAAAGAATGAAGGAAATATGCATTAATGTTACAGAGCTGAGGAGATTTCTTGGAGCATGCGTCTTTTATGTTATTTGGATCCCACATTATGCACATGTAGCAGATCCTCTTTATCAGCTTTTGAGGAAAAATCAAAAATTTTTGTGGAGTGCAGTACATATTAAAGCTATGCGGAAGCTGAAATATTTGCTCCAATCATCACCCATTTTGAGAAAGGCAGATTATGAGTGTGGCAGGCCTGTGATTGTTACAGTTGATACTAGTCCTACTGGGATTGGATGGGCAGTAGGGCAAGATGATGAGGATGATCATAGGTATGTAATTAGATTTGGAGCAAAGGTATTAAGCTTTCGGCAGCGAAAGTATCCACAGATTAAGAGAGAATTATGGGGGATAGTCACTGCTCTAAAATGTGAAAAAGAATATCTTATTGGGGCATCTGTACTTGTGGAGACTGATTGCTTGCCACTTCTTGGGATGATAACAAGTTGTACCACTCCAGATATTGCTATGCTTAGGTGGATTGCTTATATCAAGTCACTAAATCCTGAGTTTGAGCATATTGCGGGAAAAGATAATCCAGTTGCAGATATGCTATCAAGAGCCAGGTATGAAGATGAGGAAGAGATGGTTAGTGACATTGATGATGTGGGTACAAAGTTCTATACTACAGCATATGCAAAGGGGGATCATATTTGCCTATCAAATGCACTTGAGTCTTTTATTGAGGAAATATATGAAGGGGATTGGTTGCTTATTGGTCAATATTTGAGCACTATGACAAGGCAAGAGAATTGGTCTGACTCAGAATTTAAGAGGATCCGCAGAAAGGCATATGGTTACTTTCTAAAGGATGGGTATCTCTGGAAACATCCTAAACAGAGGAATGCTATGCCACAGAGAGTCATATGTGATAAAGAGACTCAAGGGAAGCTTGTGAAAGAGTTCCATGAGAGTCTCTGGGCTGGGCATAGAAGTGTGTGGGCCACTTATACCAAAATAAAGGAAAAATATTGGTGGAGAGGAATGTACAAGGATATTTCCCAATATGTGGAAACATGCATGGTATGCCAAATGTACTCAAATGTGAGGCATCGTGATGGCTTGCAACCAACCTACCCACCTGCCATGCACTACAAATGGGTAGTGGATCTAGTTACAATGCCTTTGGGAATTTGGCAGATGCGGTATATAGCACTTGCAAGAGAAGATTTGACAAATCAGGTAGAAGGGCGTGCCCTTAGAACAAAGAGCACGGAAACAGTATGCAAATTTCTCTTGGAAGATGTGATCTGCCGATATGGTTGTGTTGGGAAAATAACAGCTGATAGGGGGGAGCTAGATGTTGAAGAAGCAAGGGAATTCTTCTCTAGAATTGGTATCAAACTGTCTCTAACATGTGCTTACAATCCTGAGGGCAATGGGAAAAGTGAGCGAGGACATCCTCCAATCATTAAAGCTTTGGCTAAGGCATGCAGAGAAAGGATGAGAGTGTGGCCAAAGCTGCTACCATATGCCTTGTGGGCTGACCGTACAACTCATAGCTCAGTGACAGGATACATGCCTGCTGAATTAATGTATGGTCAGAAGCCAGTGATGCCAGTTGAAGAAGTAATTCTAACTTGGAATGTATTGCCCTGGATGGAAGGATTGAGCAGAGATGACCTCCTTGCATTGCGAATAAGACAGTTGGAGAGGAGGCCTGAAGATGTAGAGCTTGCTAAAGCTCGCCTGAAAGATGCAAGGTTGAAAAATAAAGAAAGATTTGATAGTAGACACAGACTCCGGCCAAAACCTATTGAAGAAGGTGATTGGGTTCTAATGTATGATAGTAGCCTTGACAACCAATTCACTGTTCAAAGAAAATTTGCAAAAAGATGGTTTGGCCCTTACATTGTCAGGCATGTGCATGGAAATGCCACATATACTCTGTGTGAGCTTGATGGAACAGAAGTAAAGAATCTTGTGGCTGGCAAAAGAATCAAGATATTTAAAAGAAGGCATGATGGTGATCCTTTTGATTCACAAGAGATTCAGGATGAGAAGCTTGACAGTGGAAGTATGGATATGATTGAAGAGGAAGAGGATGATCTTCCTGGAACTACAGAAGAAGAAGACGACATCCAGTTATATGTGGACCTTGATGATGATTTGGCACATACCAGAGGATGTGCAGGTTTAGAGGGGGTGGATGTCGTGCCATGGCACGTCTATGATGTGAAACCGTGCATGTGAGTCTATCAAATATACATCCAGATACATGAGGTTATGTGCCATGACGAGTCATTATATGATGCCATGTACATATGTTCATATTGTATATGAGGTTCAATAAGACAAGCTGAGGCTGAGTCAGATTTAGGAGTTTTTTGTATATGAGTATGGAGGATAATGTTTTTGCTGTTACTCAGAGTTCATGGGCAAGTTAGAAGCATCCAGATATATATGATGGCATGAGGGCATACCAATGCACAAAGGAATGCATTTATAAAGGCATGAAGAAATACTGAATGGGCAATTGGAGATTCTAGAGTTCATTGAATGTTGGGGAAATGTTCGGATAGAAAACTGCACTTGGACTTCATGGATCATCATGTAGAAGCATATGTATCTTACGTTTATCTAATGCGGAGAGTGGAGATATGGAACACGAAGCTAGTAAGCATGTTTTCATAGAGGTGCTAATGCCTTGGGAGTCTTGTGGTTAAAACTTAAAACATGGTGCTAATGCCTTGGGAGTCTTGTGGATAAGGCTTGTTACCTTAATGCTAAGGTTATATTTTATAACCTTAGTGCTAAGGTTAACAATACGTTGGGGATTTCTAGAAAATACGCAGCTTAATGATATATACAGCTGGCAGAAGCTGGCGGGTAAGGGCACCGAAATCGCCGCGGGAAAGAGAGAAGAGACCGGAGCTTCACGGCGGCGAACCAGAGAGGAAAGGATTTTTGCAGAGTTGAGAGGAACAGCGTCGTTGGCGACCAGTCAAATTGATAGGAAGGGAATATCTTTTGTGTACTGCTTTTAGGTGCTAGAAATGATGGCAAAATGGAGTGCTATTCAATGATATGCTTCTGGAAAAATACGAGCTTACAGTCAGCAGCAGAGGGATCTTCCGCGTTTCTTCCTCCTCCGTGTACCGGCACTGAAGCGGCTACTTTGGATTATTAAAAACAAAGAAAAAAATCGACGTGTTTACTGGTTGCTTATTTCAGATAAGCATAATTTAATACTTACCTTGTTACTTAGAAAAAGTGTATGGTAAATAAACCCTTTAAAGGTTTTGGAATATATGGGCAAGGATGATGAACAAGATAGAAATTTTGGAGAAACTGAAGTTTGTAAAATCATGGAAGATGGTCTTGTGACTGCTTGACTGAGTTTTGGAAATTATGTACATGAAATAGCTATGCCGTATTCTATCTTTTGCTTGTGAAATGTTAGAATATTAAGGCAGGTTTTCAGGTAAAAAAAAAAGAGCATCATGATTCAATGGTTTTGAGGGCACTGGATGAAATGGATGTAGCTGGCCACATGTATATTGGAAAAATTAGAAAGCTTTATCATGCCCACATGTGAATGGTTCAAAGGGATTTTATGCAATTCTGTGCAATCATCTGAATGAATTCAAGGATGTATTGAGAAAAGTGGATACATGTATTTGTCATTGGAAATAATGATGTTCAATACTCCTTGGGAAATCTTGTACGTGAAATACCTTGTTGGATCTGACATTCACTCTCACAGCTAGAAGTTTCGTACTTTCCTGGCTGTACCGCACACTTCACGACACCGTGACTACCTGTATATACCGAGAGTATACTGCAGCTCTTTACTGACAGTATATACGGGTAAATCTAAGACTTGAAATTATAAGCGTTAATGCTATCTAGATGATGATTTCGAATGTGATTGATATGATTTTTAATTCTGTTTGAGAATGGATGAATTGATTTGGATTCTGATTGAAAATGCTGATTGAAAAATGTTGATTTTTAAAAATTAGTTGAAATATAATGAAACTACAATGAGGGGGAATGGGACGAGTCCCTGTGATGAATATTCATAACTAGAATGATGATAACGAATTCAGCAAATCACTATGAGATTAGTGGGTTGTGCTGTCAGATTGCTACTGTTAATACTTGACCGGTAGATCGAGTTAAGGGATGTCAAATTGAGAACTTGCTTGACTGAAATTTCCGTGGAGGAATGTTCCGAAGGAAACTTTTGGGTCTAATGGACCATTATCATGTTAAAGATATGAATGACATGATCTGAATGAATTGTTATTTAATGATGAGTTCTATATAAGGGATATTTATCCCAGTGTTCTGTTGGGTTGACCAGAATATAAGGAACCCAGAATAAAATTGGATCTTAAGAAAAAGAGCTGTCCTCTACCTTGCGAGATGAGGACATCTCGCACTTTTTAAGTGGGGTAGAATGTAAGATTCCTCCCCAACCTTCGAGGTATACTGGAGTAAGAATCTTCCTTTCTGATCTTATAATTATTCCCTCTCTAAAATAAAAGAAAATTTCTGTTTAAAAAAGGAAGACCCTTTTCCTAGAATACTTCTCAGGAGTCACGCCTGTTTTAAGGATTTAGAACAATGAGTTTAGAAGTGAGAATCGGTGTTTTGGATACCAAGGTTTTGGTTTTCATTCGAGTACGGCCCAAAAGAAGTTCTTTATCTCTTGGGGAGTATAAGAAGTTATCCCCCAGATATTGTGATCCTTATATCCGAATTCAATGAAAGTAGGTGACTTAGCCTACAAGTTTCTTTTATTCCCTCATCTCAAAATTCTTAATGCCTTCTATAGAAAAATGTGTCAAACTCAAATCATGGAAAGACGGTAAAACTTCAGTGGCAAGTTACCGTTGGCTTCTAGGTTACGCTAGCTCCTTCCTTTATATAAGTCGTAATTTTTACTTGCCGCTCACAGTAATCTTACTCCCATCAATCTCCTTTCTTTCTTAATCTCCTTCATGGCTTGGCAACAGGAATTAGTTTTATCCCTGATGATTTCTCACCTTCAAGACGCAAGAGAGTCTGTGAAGAAAGACTTTATAGAACAGTATGAGCGCTCACTTTTTCCTCACCTAGGAACTTCTGTAGCGCAGACCAAATGGCGGACCTATCAAAACATAACTAGGGTAACACCCTGGGGTCAGCAGCACTTTCGTAACAATGTCCGCTTGGCCATGGTTATTGAAGCTTTGGGTTTGGGTCCCCGATACTACTGCGTCATGAGATCAAGGCATCTTGGGTTTTCTGAGCGGGTCTTCTTACTGGCGTGTTTTCTTCCTCATGAGAAGATATGCCTTTATCCCGTTTTTGGCTTGCCTCTCAGAGGTCCTTTTGTTAGATCACCTCATACCACTGAGATAGGTGCGGCAATAACCAACAGAATCATTCCCATAGATGAGTTACCCTATACTTGTGCAGCTTGTGAGGACTGCTTTTGTGACCATATGATGGACGGGCTTATGGAAGTGTAAAGAGTTCTTCTATCTTTACTGTATAAGTTCCGTGAATGAATAAAGTTTAAATCTTGTTCTTATTTTGAATCTTGCTCTCTTTAAGACTTTTCTTGGTGGTTAATCTTGATTAAAATTTTTCTCTAAATCTCATATTCGTGCATCTTGTAAAATTATCCCAGTTTGCGAGATGAGGACATCTCGCATTTTTTAAGTGGGGTAGAATGTAAGATTCCTCCCCCAACCCCTTTTTGATGTCTAGTATCTTCCCCTGTAATCAATCCCTCTTCAGAAATATAAAGGCCTTGTTCTAACTGTTTTAGCCTAGAGAGAGAAAAATATGCTAGAGAGAGAATATTCAGATTATGAATATTTTTGGATAGAAAATTAACTCATCTTATTAAAATAAGTTCCCCTGAAATAGAAATTCAAAAAGAATTTTCCAATGTGCAATTGGAATTAATTGGAAATAAGTATAAAGAACCTTAGTCTAAGGGTCTAGATTTTCAGAAATTTTTAGATTATGGTCCAATTAAGGTTCCTATGGGCCAATAGCATCAATCCATGTGTAGGGAGGAGATAAATCCAATTTGTAAAAGAAGATACCCAAAAATGAGTAAATGCTCACATAAGATGAAGAGTTGAGAATGTACAAGATTTATTAGTAAAAAAACTATGAGCAATATTAAAAATATGAGATATTTTGGGTATCCAAAAATGAGTAAATGCTCACATAAGATGAAGAGTTGAAAATGTACAAGGTTTATTAGTAAATAAACACATATGTAAGGAAGGGGAGTTCTTTAAAGGAGGTGCATATTTCACATAAGATGAAGAGTTGAAAATGTACAAGGTTTATTAGTAAATAAACACATATGTAAGGAAGGGGAGTTCTTTAAAGGAGGTGCATATTTCACATAAGATGAAGAGTTAAAAATGTACAAGGTTTATTAGTAAAAAAACTATGACACATATGTAAGGAAGAGGAGTTCTTTAAAGGAGGTGCATATTTCACATAAGATGAAGAGTTGAAAATGTACAAGGTTTATTAGTAAAAAACTATGAGCAATAAAATTTTGACACATATGTAAGGAAGGGGAATTCTTTAAAGGAGGTGCATATTTCACATGCTTGAATGAGTTTTAAACTCAAAAATAATGTGATATTTTTATCTCTCATTTCTCTTGAACCAAACCAAATCAAAATGGAACCAAACCGAATCAAAAAGTAACCAAACTAGGTCCAAATCTAGTCCAAATTCAACCAAACTGACTTGGAAAATTCTAGAATCAGTTTGTTTGGTTAGGAGCTCAAATTTTCCTATAAATAGAAGCCTCCCCTTGTTGAAAAAAATATAGTGTCTTATGCTTTGTTACTCTACTCCACCTAAGCCAAATTAGATAGTGTCTTATGCTTTGTTACTCTACTCCACCTAAGCCAAATTAGATAGAGTCTTATGCTTTGTTACTCTACTCCACCTAAGCCAAATTAGATAGTGTCTTATGCTTTGTTACTCTACTCCACCTAAGCCAAATTAGATAGAGTCTTATGCTTTGTTACTCTACTCCACCTAAGCCAAATTAGATAAAGTCTTATGCTTGTTACTCTACTCCACCTAAGCCAAAATATAGAGTGTCTTATGCATTGTTACTCTACTCTACCTAAGCCAAGAGTTGTGAATTCTTTAATAATTCACTAGTTTTTGATACTCCTCTCTTTCTTCAATCCCCATCGGTGGCTCCATCAACATACTAAACCAATTGATTGGTTGGGGGCCTCTACCGTGAATAAAGAATCAAGCAAATCATAAGGTAAGTATATTGAATTTTGATCTTTTCTATGATTTCTCAATGATTCTCTCTTCTCAACCCCTCTCAAGCTTGAGAAGTTTAATTGGTATGGTTTTTTTTTAAATGCTATTGAAGTTAATTGGTGAATAGTAGTGAGGAGTTACATAATTTAATAAATGCTATAGAAGTTAATTTTCCCTTATATTTAAATTCTAATGGTTTTTATAATTTCTCTCTCTCACTCAAGAAATGGTCATACTCATGACCCATTCTCAATCCAAATGAAGCTTTTCATAAAGCTTTTCCTTAATCCAAGATTAAGCTATGCTTGAGGCCAAATTAATGGCTTTTTGCTATGCTTTTAGTTTATGCACATTGATGATTCAATCCATTATGGATTGGTGACCCAATTAGAGACCATTCTAATTGTTTTCTTAATGATCCAATTAGAGACCATTATGGATTGATGACCCAATTAGAGACCATTCTAATTGTTTTCTTAATGATCCAATTAGAGACCATTATGGATTGATGATCCAATTAGAGACCATTCTAATTGTTTTCTTAATGATCCAATTAGAGACTATTATGGATTGATGATCCAATTAGAGACCATTCTAATTAATTCTTTAATAATGAGCTTTATCCCTTAGAAAAAAAATTGAGATTTATCAGTCATAGTAGCGGAGCTATGGCAAAATTTTTATAGAAATTACGCATAAAATAAATTCATTCAAAGCATAAAAAGAGGACTTCCTACCATATTCTAGGAACTATCATCCTAGATTAATTAATAGAATTTTATTATGCATGGAGATGTGGATGTTTGCATGTAGATGTAGATGTATAGATGTAGATGTGGATGTGGAGGTGGATGGATGCATGTAGATGTAGATGTATAGATGTAGATGTGAATGGAGATGTGGATGTATGCATGTAGATGTAGATGTATAGATGTGGATGTGGATGTATACATGTAGATGTAGATGTATAGATACGGATGTGGATGTGGAGGTGGATGTATACATGTAGATGTAGATGTATAGATGTAGATGTGGATGTGGAGATAGATGGATGCATGTAGATGTAGATGTATAGATGTAGATGGGAATGGAGATATGGATGTATGCATGTAGATGTAGATGTATAGATGTAGATGTGGATGTGGAGGTGGATGGATGCATGTAGATGTAGATGTATAGATGTAGATGTGAATGGAGATGTGGATGTATGCATGTAGATGTAGATGTATGGAGGTGAATGTGAATGTGGATGTGGATGTATGCATAGAGATATAGATGTATGCATGTAGATGTGAATGTACGCATATAGATGTGGATGTATGGATGTGAATATACGATATGCGATGTGAGGGAACCTAAAGTGATGAGATAGAAATGATGTGATGGGATGAGTATACATATAAATGGAATAAGGAATAAGTAATGTAGATTGATGAAGGATAATGTGGAAAAATGAAAGTTAAAATAAAAATTGTGTTGTAAACTGTTTGTAAATACTGTTTGTAAATGTTGTTTGTAAATGATTGTTTTATGTCAAGAATGCTGGGGGAGCATTTTGACCGTCTTGTGATTAAAGTCATGATGGTAAAGTTGCAACTGCTGACGGGGAGTCAATGAAGGACGTCTCGCGTAGCAAGGTCGGCCGAGGTCTTGACCAGCCTCGGTGCGATTAAAATGGTGAGCTTCCGGTACGGTGGATGAGGGGCCAAGGAAGCGGCCTATGCGTGAAGCGCTAGGTTACCTGCGAAGGATCCTAGAGGGTGCTGACCATACGGTGCTCGGGCTCTGGGTTGCCTAGGATACCCACGCGTGCGTCGAGGAAGATATTGGAACAGAGTTGGAGTTGTTTTCTGAAATCGAGCATGGATCTGGTTGATTGACCTTGCTGGTCTTCAATGGATGAGTCCATGGCTCCTTATATGGATCTGTTGGTTGATCTTGCTGATCTTCAACGAGAGTCCATCTTGTTAAGTGATTATATTGCCAAGTATTATGGGCTAGGAACTATCGAAACGGCTCCTGAGCGTTCTAGTTGCCAATGATGCCATAGATACTCTGAGGAAGGAATGATGGGAAATTAAGAATCAATTGGATAAATTGGAAGATGGTGATCAATGATACTATGGTTTTATTAAAGGATTGTTTTAAACTGGTTGAATCTGGTTGAAAAAGGCAATTTCATATTGGGTGTGTGAGTGGTGTGACTAGTTTTATTTTGCATGAACATCCGGCTAGGGGGCCTTGGAACTCTTTTCCTTGGTACCCGGGACAAAACCTAGCCAAATTTTTAATTGGATCCCATCACTACAGTGGTTGGGCGGTTGGCTAACCCATGGGATTGGATGGGGTTAGGCTGGACTGATGGATCCGTAAATCGAGACCCAAACTTTTGTTTTTACGATAGAAAAAAAAAATCCCGGATAGAAACTGTTCTATGGATAGGAATCAATGGCTGTGCCTCTTGAATGGGGAAAAAAGCGTTGATCCCAATGATCCAAGTGCAAGTTTCTTCCTTGAACTGACTAAGTATCTTATAGATGTAATCGGATCATCTCGATCAGAAATGATCTTGACTACGTTAGAGTAAAAAGTTATCCTGGTGGAATCGCCCGTGCTTTCCGGTAGAGGAAGTTTTTCCGGGTTCGGTTTGGAACAACCGACGGATTAGTCTCTTATCCGGATATCCGTGGGCGAGGCCCCGAGTGTGGGACCCCTGTCCCGCGCGAGAAGCGCTACTTCCGCTGCCAGTACCCTGAATCCGTTGCTCGGTGGGAACAGGGATCTTACAGTATTGCTCCTGTGCGCCAAGGAAACCACATCTCTCATTTTTTGATACATCCTGATCTTGTGGGAGTTTTTGCTGAGGCTACTAGTTCCTCCCAATGTCCTGTATGTTACAAAGTATTCGATGGGTGGAGCGGCCAGTATATACTACCCTGTGGACACTACTGCCACTTAATATGTTTAGTGAGGCAAATGCAAAATACTTCCACATGTGCATTGTGCAGTGGCCCAATAAATCAAGGTATTTATACAGTGTTCGGCATGGCTAGCGAATATAAACCACCAGGACCTTTAGATGCAACTCCTAGTGCAATTCGTAATTTATTTCAAGATGAAAGCTAAGAAAGACATAAATCCTACTTTTGTATTGATAATTTCTCCAAATATAATCATTTGTACAAGTACTTTTTATGAAATTAATGAAATGACTTCTTCCTCTATGTCAGTATCTTGCTCCAAAATTCTTTCACCGTTTACTCTCTCGTCTGCTAAATTAAGCTCATCTAAGTTAATGTCTAAATTATCTTCTATCTCAAAGGTGGTGCACAACGTGCGTCCAACATCAAAGTTCTCGTCTACTACATCATCACAATTGTACATCCATCTGGGCATATCTTCTTCATACTCTTCGCTTTCAATGTCTCACAAGATCTTTTCATTGCAATACATGTAAACAAGTTTATCTGCTTGATCTGCAAGAAGTCGATTGTGAATAGTACTGTGAATATATTTGTACATGCTCCAGTTTCTTTCTGAGCCTGAGTTTGAAGAGCACTGACTTAGAACCTTCATCGCAAGGTTGCGTAATAAAGCATAATGCTCACCACCATTCATCATCCACCACTTCCATGCAGGTTGCTCTTTAGCCATTTGTTGAACAAGGGAGTTGGAAAATAAACCCTCTTTCAATCGAAATGAGGTCATCTCCTTTATGCACTTTACACGATCATCAACATTATTATAGAAAGTGTTTACCACTTTATAAAAATCTTGCACCACCTCAACGTTGGACATCAAATCCATATTCCAATATTCAAGATCTAACATGTAAGCAGCACTGTGTAGTGGTGAATGCGCTCCAATCCATCTAGCATGAAAGTACTTCAATAGGACTTTTCTTTGTCTACTGGAGAATGGTACACGCCATTGCTTTTCCACCACTGAATGCTCTAATTTCTCAGGACACTCCAAACTCCACTGGACAGTCCACCATTGCATCCACGCTTTTTCGAGATTAGGCGCTCTTTGATCAAGACTTCATACGGCATACATAACAGGCATCATTACATGGTATGCATCTATCACACTGTTCCACCAACTTCTTCTCGTAAGCGCTGCCTTCAAGACTTTGATTTTCTCTTTCACTTTTTCAAGTTGAGTGCTCTCCCAGTCATGAAATGCCATGCATGTAAATGTTTCGCAAACTGCATCTTTATTTCTAAGAAGAGACTCAAAAGTGTAAAAGTGAGTGCAAAACCTAGTCTCCGCTGGAAGCTTTAACATAACTGACATGCGAGGTCGAAAAATATCTAACACTCTCTTTCTCTTGAGCATGAATCTCACAAACTGGCAAGCAGTGTCGACGATTGAGGCAAACCATTTGGTATCATCACTTTTATACCAATCTTTTAATACAAGATTCAAACTATGTGTATTATAGCCTACCGGAAAAACATGTGGATATTGTCGCTGTAGGATTTTGGATGCATTTTTGCAATTCTTTGCATTGTCCATGACGACTTGGACTACATTTTTGGCACCCACTTCCTCTATCACAGAGCCAATGACTTGAGCAATGTAAGCCCCAGTTTTGATTGAACCAGCTGAATCCACGGCACGGATGAAAGTCTCACCTCTAGGTGAAATAACCATTATATTAATTAATGGTTTTCTTTGTACATTAGACCATCCATCACTTACTATACTACATCTAGAAAGCTCTATATTGCTAAGAATTATTCTTTGTACACGTTCTTTTACTTGCGCATAACATTTCTCTAATAGATCATTTCGCATAGCATGGTACATAGGCGGTGAAAACCTTGGTCCAAACTCACCAATTTTCTTTCATGCTCTCTTCCAATGCTCACTGTCCACCATCATCATAGCACTCCCAGAAAAGTAAATCGCTTCAGCAAGGGCGAGTTGTGCATCATTGAGTCAATCTTGACGTAGGCTTTCTTGCAATGAAGTTTGACGCATGGGTATATTTCCTACGTCAAAGTTTCGCTTGCAGGAAGATGCACTGGGTAGATTACTTTCTGGTTGCACATTGCCGTTCGGGGTACAAGCAGGCGATGTAGCGGGAGTTTGATGATTAGAACAACAGTGTTCTTGCTGCCTTGATACATTAACGGTAGGAGTGTCATGTTTTCTTGAATCTTTCTTTTGAATTTCTTCTCTTATGCTATAGGTGCAAAGGGGTGGGTACATGACTTTTTCTTCGGTCCGCCTAAAAAGTGTTCTCTTAGTCGAGGCGCCCCACCTGATTTTACTGCATGGCATAGCTTACACTCCGAATCTATGAATCGATCACCAACGTTAATTGCATATTGCCACTCTATCCCAGGTGCCTTTTTTTTCCTGCTATTTGAAATTTGGACTCTATTGGAGGTATCACTGGATCCAACATTGTCCTCCATCTCAACAAATAACCTATTCAACCAAGCATATAACAATGAATACACAAATGAAAAAACAACAAAGTCACTCACGTATTACAAAACATACATTAGCAGACAAAGTACTTCGAAACTATCTTGACAAATACAAAAGATCATCACATAACACAAAACTACTTCGAAACTATCTTGCAAGGTCTTACTACAAAACTACTTCGAAACTATCATGCACATTGCACCCCCAATGAAGGATGCCTTTTGTACCCAATTAAGAATACTTTACACAATCAAAGATCTATGCTTGCCCAATACTCTAGTATAGGACAATATACCTTCTCTAACATTCACAAAGAAAATCAAAGATCTATGCTTGCCCAATACTCTAGTATAGGACAATAGACCCTTGTCTACTCTAAACTATATCAAGTATCAAGAACCAATACAAGTCCCTAAGCACGACTCTTGGCTCCATCAAACCATTCATAAAGCAGAATGAGGTAGATTACCTACGTAGCTCAAATGCAAAGCTGAATGACTCCAAATTTGTCCCTAAATCTCCGCAAGTATTAGCTATGAACCACACCCTACCCCCAAATGAAAGAACTAAGGAGACGAGTGGCTCAATAGCCTTAGGAGTGCCTACAAGGAAAGATGACAGCCCCTAAGATAAGGACGTTCTTCCCAAGAGGACACTTCTAGCAACTCGAGAGCTCTACAAGTACTTTGAGGAGAGATATCACGCCCCCAAAACAAGGACTATCTCCCCAAAAGTTCCGATGGGTGTCGGGCAGTGTTTATAAACAGAATAGAACCCCGTCGGTGTTCTTTGCTTTAGACTGCTTATCCCGCCGGGATAAGCAGTTATCCCGACAGGCCCGCCGAGAAAACCAAAAGCCCGGAGGTGTTACGGGACTAGTGGGTTCTAGCAGGTCATTGCTCAGGTCATGTGAATATACAATGTGATCACAAGTTTTAATATGTTAACAATAGGTTTTGTTAACGTGATCACGAAATTGTGAAGACGTTAATGAAATCCCTGATAATATTGCTCAACTAGAACATCATCATGAAAGCCCTACTAGAGAGATCAACTCTCATGATTCAAATGCTAGAAATAATGAAGACAACATGGTGGAGGTAGATCACATCGATGATTCAGCTTTGCAAACATCTTCAAGGCCTTCAAGTGATAGGACTAAAGAGACTAAGGACATTCCTGATTTGCAAGTTAATATTGAGGTTAGTGAGAATAAAGATAAAGTTAATGCTTCAAGAGACTTTTGCAACCAAGGAGAGACAAGAAGAGATTGTTGAACAAATTGATGAGGCTACATATGCTACGAATAAAGGGAAAATAGTTGAAATCAAGGACTTTGTGGCAGAGGGTGTTGAAATTGACGAGGCTAAATATGCTACGAATAAAGAGAGAATAGTTGAAATCAAGGACTCTGTGGTGGCAGAGGGTGCCAAGAAAACTAAAGGTATATCTTTTTCAATAGGATGTTATTTAAGATGATTTATTCAGCAATTTTGTGTGTTAAAAAGTATGTTTCTCAGCGAGAGTTGTTTTTGTAGGTATAGCTGCTTCTAACAATCACAAGTTAAGTGCGCAAGAAATAGAGCAACGTGTTGAGGAGCTACGTTCCGATACACAAAAGAGTAGGCCACTAGGAAGTTTATATTCTTTTGAGAGATATGGAGATAGATTAGTATTTCAATCTTCACCAATCAATAGGGAAATGCAATCAAGTCTAGGAGCCATCATCATAGATGAGTATGGGGGCATGAAACGAAAGTAAACTTGTGGATGTTTTGTTGTAATTAGCTCTCATTGATAATATAGGATCACTTGTTTTAATATTGTTAAAAATGTAAACACATTAAAGTGTTATCATTCTTCTGTATTGTGTAATCACCATAAAGAAACATGCACTTATACTTGATCTTAATGGAGTTTTACTCAACAAGGAAGAGAAGAGGCATCCGCAAACAAATTGTATTCGAATTGATATTGGTCGCACCATAGTTTTTATTCACCCCCGGGTGTTTTGAATTTTTGGATGAGATTTGCCAGTACTTTCATATTGGTATTTGGTCCACCATGCTACACAAGAATGTTTGTGCCTATCTAAACACTCCTGAACAGTATGCACATAAGAAATATCATTTCTTTATGGTGTGGGGACAAGAAGAATGTTATATCCATAATCTTCAAAAAGTGTATAGGCCAGATAAGCCTACTGTTGAGGCTATGTTTAAACCTTTACTCAAGGTTTGGAATCAGTGCCAAGATATTTGCAATAAGAAGAATACATTGCTTATTGATGATAGCCCTTTCAAGGGATGTGTTAATCCAAAAGACAACTGTCTCTTCCCTGAAAGTTTTCAAGGAAGGCACGACTACGTACCGTGCAATGACCTTCTATCCTACCTTTTAAATCTAAATAATACAAATGACATTAGGTCTATTATTTTGCTTAATCAGCTAGGTCAATCTCCTATCACACATGGCCATAATTTATTTATCGATTTTCAAGATGTACTGGAAGAATGGCTCCAATTCACCTCTCTATTTTTGCGAGAAGAGCTCAATGAATATTCAGATGAAGTGGAAAACTCATCTTCTGCATCTTCACACTTACCATTGTACGATGATAAGCTAAAGTATGTCCAATCAAGAGGGGAAAAAAGAGAAGTAGAATCTATAAGCAAGGATCTAGCAATGTTGGCATCCAAAGCTGGAGTACCATTACTATCCAAAGACCAGCTAAGCTTGTTAAAGGTGTGTTACAAAAGAAGGATTTTGAGTGATCAACACGCTATTGCTTATGCTACTCGCTTGGGATATGATCGTGGTCATCTCATAAGTGGAGTTGCAGCAAAAGCATACATATCAAGGCTACAAAAGGCTTACTTGAGCTTATGGGTAGGATAATGTCTGGTTTCATTAAACATTGAGTGACAGTATAATCAGATTCCAACCTAACCCATACTAGTTGTTGCTACAGGTCGAAGGAAACCATTTCTGAGGTCTAAACGTGCAGTTTGAAGTATGGGATCTGCACAAATATCAAGGATGGGTTTAATTTTTGGATTGTACGAGCCAAATCTTTACACTATTGTATCAGAAATCAAATGCCTCCAAACTTACTATCATTTGATTATCTCTTTTGTCAATATTTACAATTCGATTGCAATGATGTGTTTGTGTTTTATTGAAGATATTGCCTTGTCAAGGTGTAAGGCTATGAATATCATAATTTAATTTGGATAGACTCAATTATCTCAATAGTGAAAATCTTTTATACATCATATTCAATAAATTTGATGAAATTTGGCATTGACAATATACTCGCTCTTTTATTTTTTTGGTTGAACTAATGAGGTATTGGAGCGTTTGTCTATGAAGGTTTAAGACCATCCATATCATGGATGAATTTATGTTGTTGGCACATAATATGTTTATTCAAAATTTTGAATGTCCATTAACCAAACATTTTGTTTTCAACAGGATATGTCGAAGCATATAGCATTGATTTCAAGTGTACAGAAAACTTACTATTGAGGTGGCACCAATCATTGGTGACTCATGTACCTAGAAGCAAAAGAGTTCCACCACCCCCAGATACAATAAGGAAACAAAGAAGAGTATTGATACTTGAACTCAACGGTATTTTACTTAAGACCATTGAGATGCAACATGGTGATGTATGTCCAGACTGGGCCAAACATATGCATCTTGTGGAAGAGAATACAAGTGTTTGGCATTTGATTCGCAAAGATGCATTCACTTTCCTTGATTTTTGTATGCAATGGTTTGAGGTATGGATCTGGAGTACTAATAGACTACAAAGGACTTGATGCATTCTTGAGTTGTGCTTTCCTCGGCACCATCAAAAGTTTAAGGTCGTAGCAGGGTAGGCAGCATGTCAAACGACGGATCTTCATTGTATACTGTCAGGCGTTTTTCTGAGTGGTTTTTTTGGTCAGTGTACATACGTGTGCATGGCAGGTGTGAAGAGGTTGGTTTTGAAGGCGTTGCCAGATGCTCTGGGTGGATGGTTTTGTTTTGAGGCCTGTCCGGAAGTGGTCCACGAGAGGTTTGATGGAGATGGTTTCAGCTGTTCGCGCGGCGGCTTGGTTGTGTATGCGTCTCCAAGCATGAGCGGGCATCATGGATTGTAATAGAAGTATGTGGAGCATGGGAAATAAAAGATTAAGGGACCATGTCGTTTGGAGTATTGGTGTGAAAAGGAAAGGGTTAAATGGTGGCCATTCATTGGGCCTTGGGAAATTAAAAAAATGAATAATAATATTGACGTGGCCATAAAAGGCATGGCCACATGGGAGTTTACGTTGCTGCCAGCGAAAACCTCCAAAAGCTGGCAAGTCGGCGGAGTCTGCTGAAGGAAAGCGAAGGTCGCCTTGTTGTTACTGGGGCTCAGAGGCGCAGCTCTGCAAGCCAAGCCAAGGGAAGAGGTGAGCGCAGCCGGTTGTAGGGCCGTCGTCTGGTGAGCTGCAGCACAGGCTGGTGGGGCCCCCGTGTGAAGAGGTGAGCGAGGCTGGGGGGTTCCCAGGCGCAACTGCAGGATAACAGAGGAAGGAACAGTAGGCAGAATCGCCGTGGGGTGACGTGTGGCTGGTGTAGAGGCCAACGGGGAGCCTCCGAAGAAGTCGACAAGTGCTGGCGACTGGAGTTGCAGACGTGGAGGCTCTCAGGCGCAACCGTGTCTGAGCGTGGAGAGTAGAGGCATGGAGCGCAGCTACTACTGGCTGGCGGGGCTATGCAACCCAACTGCAGACATAGAGTGTCAAAGGCTGTGGCTGGCGTCGAAGGCTACAAAAGGTGGGCCCGCCTTGTGAGAGGACGGGCTGTGACCAGTGGAGCTCAGTGGGGGGCTTTCAGGTGTGTGCAGCTACGAGCTGGAGCTGCAAGGATTCGAGAGACGGAAGCTGGCAAAGTGTGAAGGCGCCAAAGAGATGCTAGTGCAGTTGGTGTTAAAGCGTGGGCTTGTGAAGTGAAGAGCAGATAAGCTGCAGGTGAAAGGCTGGCTGGTGTGGGCAAGGTGCCGAGTGAAGCCGAGAAGAGAAGGAAAGGTTTTGGCGCTTGGTGGTGGGCCGGTAGCAGGGCAGATAAGCTGCTTGGGTTTGTTGTGAGGCTGGCAGAGGATCAGCACAGAAAGAGAGAGAGAAGTGTTGGTGTAGCTGCTGCTCACGACACATGCAGAAGTGATGGGCTGTAGAGAGACTTGAGGGTTAGCTGGTGTGGGCGCCTTCTGAAGTGAGTGGCCGGGTTCTTTCTGATGTAGTTGGTATAGCAGGCAAGCGAGAAGTTCGTGGTGATTGGGGATGTGGTGTGTCCTCAGCTGACAAGTCTGAGTGAGTGTTTGTGAGTTGTGTGAGTAAGGCTTCTGTGTCGAGAGAAGCTTGTATGAAGTGTTGATTTGGAAATATATTGCTGGGTGTTTATCTTGGTCTATGGTGCCCCTGTTTATGCTATCTGTCTGGTGCGTGGGTTGGGTGGTGAGTGCGAGAATTGTTCCAGCCGGTGGGCTGGTG
The DNA here is from genome assembly GCF_041138505.1 of Cibotium barometz. Taxonomy (NCBI): domain Eukaryota; kingdom Viridiplantae; phylum Streptophyta; class Polypodiopsida; order Cyatheales; family Cibotiaceae; genus Cibotium; species Cibotium barometz. The sequence goes on from NC_141051.1 coordinate 63,659,950, forward strand.
GTGCCCCCGTTCGTGTTGTTATTCCAAGTTTGCGAGGTGGAAGAGCTGTAGAGGCAGGGTCTTTCTTTCTTTTTTTCACCTCGCATCCTTCTGGTGCCCCCACTGAGGATAACTCTTGCGTTGTTCTTTGCCTGGAAGGGCGTGTGTTTCACTGAGGAGAGCTCAAGGATTGGTACAGGTTGTCATGATGTGGTCCTATCCTGAGTTTCATGGCAGGAAGGGAGAAGATGTGTGTGACTTTTTGGAGCAGATGGAGTTGGCATGCATTAGCAACCATGTCACAGATGAAGAGCAGGTTCTGAAGCTGATAAAGATTTTCTTGAAGGGAGATGCCCGAAGCTGGCTTAAGGGTTTTGAAGCACAGGATGTTGGTGTTTTGACCTTGGACAGGTTGAAAGAAGGCCTTTTGGAGCGTTTTCAGCAAGTGGAGGATTCTAGTGTGCTTTGGCAGGAGTTGAGCATCTTGAAGCAGGTACATGGGCAATCACTGGACGATTTTGTGAAGGTATTTACATGTTTGTGGGGTAAGTGGTGTGTGACATTGAAGCAGGAAGTTCCTCCTATGTTTTTGAAGAAGAGCTTGTTTATTGATGGTTTGCTACCCCATTTGAAGGTCAAGGTTGAGTTGAAGAATCCCAAGTCATTTGATGATGTTGTTAGGATTGCTAGGGAAAAGGAAGGCAAGGTTTTGAAGCAGATGGAGATGGGTATTTATCCGTATGAAGGTGTTGTGTCTGTAAGGGATATGCATGTGAATTTGGTTGAGGTGGATAAGAGTCCTATGCAAGGTTTGATCAGACCAGAGCTTCAAAGGCCTATAGAGATGCAAAGGGGTATGTTCTATATGCCTTCTGATTTTTTTCCAAAGTCCTTAAAGTATGTGCAGGTGGATGAGAAGCAGGTGAAGGAGACTTGTGCAGATGAGGAGTTGCCAGTGGATTCTTCTTTGGATTTGAACGTCGTGGCTGTACAGGACAGTGAGTTGGAAGGCCCTATTGAAGATCATTTGGATCTGGATGATATGCATGTGCATGGAAGCAAAGAGGATGATGCCTTGGGATTGCCTGATGATGAGAAGGAAGAGGAGATGGATACAGGATGCTTTGAGGAGGATTCTTTGTCAGATTCTACGAGGGAGGAGGATGGGGTAGAGACTTGTGATGAAGTGAAGATGGCTTGTGATGCGGATGTGGAGAGCATGGAGGAAGATCCTATTATCATGGATTTTCTCGGACAACTGGATGGTGATATGGTACCTGTGATGAAAGGTATGGATGTTTGTCCATTAGGTGCATTGTGTGCTGGGGAGTCTGTGGACGATGATACCAGGGGGGTTGGCAACACTCAAGAAGGTATGCATGTGGATTTGGCTGATGAAGAGCGTTGTGAGGTGAGCATTGTGCCTGAGGATGATATCTGGGAAGTTGCTAGCCTTGATGAGCAGGAGCCAGAAGTGGAGATGGATGCTGATATGGCTAAGAGTGTGGCAAAGGCTTCTTTGCGGATTGCTGAAATGCTGAAAGCAAAGTGCAAGGATGACAAGGATTCTGAACCAGTTGAGCTGTATGGTTGTGAAGAGATGCTTGAAGTGCAGGAACTGGAAGTGCTTGTGGACACTGCTATTGGAAAGGATGCGGATTATGGTGTGCAGAAAGGTCAAACTGTTGGAAGATGGCCTTCACAGGTGTTGATGGATTGGATGCTAGATGCTGGAATGCCACAAGTTTTGAAGACGAGGAGGTTGGTTGTGGGTGAAGAGCAACAGCTTGAAGATGATGCTGCGTGGTCAGAGTCGGTGAATGCTGATCAGATGATGAATGGAAATGATTTTGTGATGCGCGTGGTTAATGTTTGGTGTGCAGTGATGCAGCCATGGTGTTTGAGGGATGCTGGGGAATGGGATGGTGAATTGCTGTTTCCTTTTGATCCTGGCGGATAGCTACTGGAATTGCTTTTTGCTGCTGAGCATGAATGCTCTAGTAGATGGGGGGGTGGCAAAGTATGTCAGGCATTTTTGTGAGTGGTTTTTTTGGTCAGTGTACATACGTGTGCATGGCAGGTGTGAAGAGGTTGGTTTTGAAGGCGTTGCCAGATGCTCTGGGTGGATGGTTTTGTTTTGAGGCCTGTCTGGAAGTGGTCCACGAGAGGTTCGATGGAGATGGTTTCAGCTGTTCGCGCGGCGGCTTGGTTGTGTATGCATCCCCAAGCATGAGCGGGCATCATGGATTGTAATAGAGGTATGTGGAGCATGGGAAATAAAAGATTAAGGGACCTCATGGATTGTAATAGAGGTATGTGGAGCATGGGAAATAAAAGATTAAGGGACCAGGTCGTTTGGCGTATTGGTGTGAAAAGGAAAGGGTTAAATGGTGGCCATTCATTGGGCCTTGGGAAATTAAAAAAATGAATAATAATATTGACGTGGCCATAAAAGGCATGGCCACATGGGAGTTTACGTTGCTGCCAGCAAAAACCTCCAGAAGCTAGCGAGTCGGCAGAGTCTGCTGAAGGAAAGCGGAGGTCACCTTGTTGTTACTGGGGCTCAGAGGCGCAGCTCTGCAAGCCAAGCCAAGGGAAGAGGTGAGCGCAGCCGGTTGTAGGGCCGTCGTCTGGTGAGCTGCAACACAGGCTGGTGGGGCCCCTGTGTGAAGAGGTGAGCGAGGCTGGGGGGTTCCCAGGCGCAACTGCAGGATAGCAGAGGAAGGAACAGCAGGCAGAATCACCGTGGGGTGACGCGTGGCTGGTGTAGAGGCCAACGGGGAGCCTCCGAAGAAGCCGACAAGTGTGCTGGCGACTGGAGTTGCAAACGTGGAGGCTCTCAGGCGCAACCGTGTCTGAGCGTGGAGAGTAGAGGCGTGGAGCTACTGGCTGGCGGGGCTATGCAGCCCAACTGCAGACATAGAGCGTCGAAGGCTATGGCTGGCATCAAAGGCTACAAAAGGTGGGCCCGCCTTGTGAGAGGACAGGCTGTGACCAGTGGAGCTCAGTGGGGGGCTTTCAGGTGTGTGCAGCTACGAGCTGGAGCTGCAAGGATTCGAGAGACGGAAGCTGGCAAAGTGTGAAGGCGCCAAAGAGATGCTGGCGCAGCTGGTGTTAAAGCGTGGGCTTGTGAAGTGAAGAGCAGATAAGCTGCAGGTGAAAGGCTGGCTGGTGTGGGCAGGGTGCCGAGTGAAGCCGAGAAGAGAAGGACAGGTTTTGGCGCTTGGTGGTGGGCCGGTAGGGCAGATAAGCTGCCTGGGTTTGTTGTGAGGCTGGCAGAGGATCAGCACAGAAAGAGAGAGAGAAGTGTTGGTGTAGCTGCTGCTGACGACACATGCAGAAGTGATGGGCTGCAGAGAGACTTGAGGGTTAGTTGGTGTGGGCGCCTTCTGAAGTGAGTGGCCGGGTTCTTTCTGATGTAGTATGTATAGCAGGCAAGCGAGAAGTTCGTGGTGATTGGGGATGTGGTGTGTCCTCGGCTGACAAGTCTGAGTGAGTGTTTGTGAGTTGTGTGAGTAAGGCTTCTGTGTCGAGAGAAGCTTGTATGAAGTGTTGATTTGGAAATATATTGCTGGGTGTTTATCTTGGTCTATGGTGCCCCTGTTTATGCTGTCTGTCTGGCGCATGGGTTGGGTGGTGAGTGCGAGAATTGTTCCAGCCGGTGGCTGGTGGTGCCCCCGTTCGTGTTGTTATTCCAAGTTTGCGAGGTGGAAGAGCTGTAGAGGCAGGGTCTTTCTTTCTTTTTTTCACCTCACATATACCACAAAAACTTGGATGTAGCATGGAGAATAAACCTGGATGGAAATAACACGCTAATTTTTTTATATGACACCCTCTACAAGGTAATGTGGAATATGCCCGGAACCTACTTGATTTTTCCAAAGATGTGGAATCAAAATATAGAGGAGCTTCAAAGTTTTTTGGAGACAACAATCAGTGCATGGTTACTTGGTTGGATTTATGCAAAGAACAAACGGGAGTATACTTGCAACACTTTAGTAAATGAAGCAGCTCATGATAGAGAAACTTTGTATGTATTGGAGCAATACATGAGAAAACGCTATGTTTGAGATACAATTTATACTCAATTATTATCTTGACAAAGGGTTTTTGTCTTCGGATAAATTGTAAACTTGAATGTAACAATCTCATTGAATGTAACAAGTGTTCTTTGGCATTATCATCCCATGTTTTTACTTCAATGTGTCTCAAATTTGAGCATATATATCATGATTTATAATCTTGATATAGTGTCTAAGATGGGTTTTTATCTGTGGATCAATCGTAAACTTAGCACATTGTTACTGTCATTGAGATTTACTTTTTGTTTTGTTGTTTCTAACACCACACCCTTTAGAGATCTCTCATTTCTAAGGTTCCTTTTTATAATGATATTTAGAATTCTTTTGGCAAATTAAATAAACCCCATGTTTTTACTTCAATGTCTCAAAGTGGAGATACTATTTAACATTATCTTCTTCATATGAAAGGTGTTGTATAATCTCAATTAAGTTTAGTGTCATGTTTCCCTTGTCCTTCCAATATTGTTGCATTGACGTATGTATCTATACAACTACAAACAAATACGCCAAATAGTTGTGTCAAGATATAATCTAATGGCACAAAGTATAACAACAATTGACCACTACACCTTGGCTTCTACTACCATATAGCCTCCATCTTAACAATTTTAGATCACCCATCAAAGCTCTCTTATGCGGAGATCACCCCTCGAAGCTCTCTCCATGGGTGTGGAGATCTTCAATGTTGAAAGTTTTTTACAATGTTTTATGTATTTGAATAGTGTGTGCGCGCGTGTGTGTGTTTGAGAGAGCTCTTTTATTGAAGGTGAAAGTATGTTAATAATACATGTGCAAACACTTTCTACACTCTCAAAATACACTGCTGCACTGTAATAACCAAATTTGGACCAAAGATAGTTCTCAACCAAAACTTTTCGAAACTATCAAAAATACCTTGCAGTGACAGAACGGAGACGATCCGAGACGTGCCCAAAACATGATTTTGGCCAAAAATTTTAGTACAAACTACTATGTACCACGCAAGCACCTCCAAGCCTACAAATACAACTCAATCGGAGATGTGTAGCTACCGAAGGGGTGTTGTACCTAAACCAAGAAGAGAAAGAGATGGTGGTGCTCTTACTCATGTACTGCTTTCTTCCTTGCTTATTCTTGCCTCTTGCTTGCCTCCTTAGCTCTTACACATGAACCGGAGCTCTGATACCATAAAGAGAATGTGGGGGAGAGAGAGAGCTTGAGTTCCTTGCAAGAAAACACACACACACACACACACACAAAAAGAGTGCAAGACACAAGAAAGATGGATGGGTAAATTTTCTTCTATCTTCTTCTCTTCTCTACAACCATATAACTAAAAGATAAGAGTACATACATAAAGGTAAGTACTCTCCTATAAGAACATAGAAAGTAGTCGGTCTTTAGTGTGAACCCGACTAAATGAGCTGGCGCTATAACTATGTCATAACTCTATTACTCCAAAGTGACTGTCACATAGCTTGTCATCCACTCGCGGCATATCAACCATAATCTCAGCAACCATGCTAATGACATAAGTGTGGAAGCTATCACCTAGGTGGGTCATCAATGTCTTTCATAGCACTAGTTGAGCTCAATATCTCAACAGCCTCCTCCTCCCACATTTGAGGAGTTCAGCTGATTACTTCATGTTGAAGAGATAAGGATACACGGTTGTAATGGTGGTGATGACCAAGATTTCTCTGCTAACATAAAGCATAAGGCTAAAGACTCTAACTCTTCAAATAAGAAGAAAAAGGATAAATTCTTTTCATGTAACCATAAAAAGAATAGATAGCCAAAGAATGTAAGATAAAGCAAGCAAATGCCAAGAATGGCACTGTAAAGACCAAGGAAGAAATAGAGTTATTTGTTACATCATTGAAGAAGTGTGTAGTGACATAATAGCACATGGTGACTCTTGGATCATCATGTTCGACACTGGGTTTCTAGGCACATAACCAGTCACAAAGATTGATATTCATCTCTAAAGCCTATGGGAGATGGCAGCGCGGGCAGGCAATGATGCAAAGCATGAGCGCGCAATGATGCAAAGTGCCCAATAAAGGATTCAGGTTCTATTTCTATATTTACCTCTAAAGAAGGCTATACAAAAAGTCTTTTAAATGACTTTTTAGCTTCTAGATATGAAGAGAAACCTTGTTTTTGCATCAGCCAAAATCACATACTATGACTTCTAGGTCCAATTTGATAAGAATGGTGCAACTATTCTTCATGGGGATGATAAATTCATTGTGAAGGGCATTCGGAGAAAACATTTACATGAGATTTTAGTGTTTCCAATCTAGACCGACCTGGGTACCAAAATTTCTCATGAGAGATATGGACATCTCGATATGCAAACTCTTTTAGATATGTAGAAAGGTAATCTAGTTGAGCATTTGGCACACCAAAATTTGAGAGTCTAGATTTATGTGAAGCTTGCATGACAGGAAAGTAGCACCAAAGAGACTTTTCACAAGAGGCCAATTTTAGATCAAGGCTCCTTTAGTAGATCTATGTGGAAAGATTAGTCCAATTGTGCTTATAGACTGTGCTTGGATTATCTTCCTATCTGATAGATGATTACAATGAAATATTTGGGTGTATTTTCAAAATGAAAAGTCTTAAGCTTTTGGAAATTTTAAGGAATGACTTGCACTAGTTGAAATTGAGAAAAGAACAAAATTGTAGCAGTTCAAAAAAGATCAAAGAGGAGAATTCATGTCTAATGAATTCTTGGATTTCTGCAAGAAAAGAGGCATAAAGTGACATTTCACTATTGCTCACACTCTAGAGCAAAATGTTGTTACATAATAATTTAAGAATCATGCTATTGTTGAGATGGAAAGGACTATGCTTAGCTTACTTAGAGTGTAGTAGTGTGTGGAGTTGAGATTGAGGGGGGGAGTGTTGAGATATGAAGCTCACTTGGTGCTGGTGTGCAAACATCTGGGTGATAGCTTCCACACCTATACCACTGGCATAATTAGATATATTATGGGTGATATGATGCCAGTGGTTTATATGCTATGTGGCATCCGATTTGGTGTACTAGATTCATAGTGCTCATACTTATAGCACTAGTTCATGTAGTTGCGTTCACACTATGGATCGATCTTTATATGTTATAGTAGGAGAGTAATTTCTCTTATAGTATGTAGTCTTGCCTCTTTAGTTTATGGTTGTAGACAAGAGAACATAATAAAATAAAATTCATCCATCCATCTCTCTTGTGTGTTTATCTATGTGTTTGTCTACTCTTGTTTGTGTGTTTTCTTGCGTGAGCACAAGCTCATTCTCTCCCTTGTATTCTTCTCATTTTGTAACTTGTAAACCACAAACCTAGATGGTTGTTCCACATATACATCCTCCTTAAGGTTCCCATTGAAGGAAAATATATTTTAAATCAATTTGGAGAATGAGCCATCTCCCTTGTGTTTCCAAAGAAATCTGTTAAAGTAAGAATGGTGCAGATTGTGGTTAACATGGCTATAGGAGTGAAAGTTTCCTAAGTTTCTTATATTAGGCACAATTGGGACTTACAAAAGGCCCTTTAAGAAGAACCCTATCATCACTTTGCTAGAAAAAAGGGGGCCACGGTGAACCTTATGTATCTTACATTAAAACCCCTACCATTGGAAAGATCTTGAAAAGTAGATTCTAAATCTGTCACAATTATTTGGGAATCCACTTTTTAGTGTGGGGAAAGAATAACTTGAGCATATCAACTCAAAGTTTGGCGATAGATTTAGAATCTACTTTCCAACACTATGTCACATGTGGGGGTTTTGATGTAAGATACATAAGGTTCACCATATAGTCCCCTTTTTTCTAGCAAAGTGATGATGTGGCTCTTCTTAGAGGGCCCTTTTTAGTCCAAATTTTGCCTAATGAAAGTCAAAACCGTAAAATTTGTACAAAACCTTAAGCATGATGTCGTGCCTTATAGTTTTTCAAAGTTCCATCAGGTCTATGTTTTTCTTTATAAACCTAATTAGTGCTTGTTGCTTAACATCTTGGAGGATGATGCTTTACATCTTGAAGGATGATCTACAAGATCCCAAGGGTGATTTTTCAAGATGGAGTCATATTTGCCATCCACTTTGGATCCCCTTAGTGCTAATTACCTTATGTCTTGGATGTTGGGGGAGGATCTACATGGTCCCAAGTGTTTTGTTTCATAATTTAATTACATTCTTCTTACATCATGGACGCCATCCACCTTGGATCCCCTTTTTCTTCAATAAAGGTGGTAGGCTCTTAAATCTTAAGTATCTCTATTATAAGAGAAAAATTCACAAGATTCTCTTGAGTCCTATTTTTATCCTCTAACCTTATGGATTTATGAACATCTTGAGGTGTATCTTTTATGGCCGGAGATTGTACTCCATCCAAACATTTTCTGTAGCACTTAAGGGAACCACTTACTCTTTTGTGGCACATCTTGCTCTTGTTATTTATCTTCAAAATCCATGTCCATAGGAAAAAGGATGGGCTTCCCTCCATCTGTGAGAGGAAGGCCATGTTATATGTGGAGGTTATGTTGATTTGGTAATTTCCTTGTTGCATAATAAGAAGCTTCTCCTCCATCGAACATGGTTATTCTTGGAATACCACATCATATCTCACTATGACCTTCTTTACCTAAGGATCATAGTAGAGATAATATCCTTTCGACTCAGATGTATAAAGATACAATTCTTTCTTTTGCATCCAATTTGGTTCTCTAAGCATCAAGAACATGTATGCTCTTGTTAAGAATGTACATAGTTGTACCTAAACCCAAAAGGATTTAGGTAGATCCTGACCATTATGCATACCTGCAATCTCAATAATAGCATGATTCTTATATTCTACAACACAATTTTGTTGTAGAGTGTGAGCGGTAGTGAGATGTCGCTTCATGCCTCTTTCCTTGCAAAAACCCAAGAATTCGTTAGACATGAATTCTCCTCGATATATTCTAAACTGCTTCAATTTTGTTCCTGTCTCATTTTCAACCCCAGTGCAAGTCATTCCTTAAAATTTCTAAAAGCTTGCGACTTTTCCTTAAGAAAATACACCCAAATTTCTTATCGACTAGAGGAGCCTTGATCTAGAACTAGCCTCTTGTGAAAAGTCTCTTTGGTGCTACTTTTACCCATCATATGCAAGCTTCACATACATCCCAATTTTTAGAAATTGGTGGAAAATGCTTAACTAGATTACCTTTCTATATCTCTAAAAGAGTCTGCATATCGAGATGTCCATATCTCTCATGCCAAAGTTTGGTACTACCCAAGTCGGTCTGGATTTCAAGCACCGAAAACTCATACAAATTTTTTCTTTGCATTTACTATCCCCATCAAGAATAACTACACCATTTGTATAAAATTGGATCCTAGTATGTGATTTTGGCCAAGGAAGAAACAAGGTTTTTCTTCATATATGGAAGCCAAAAAACATTTAAAAGACTTTTATGTGATTTCTCAAAGGCAAAAACAAGGTTTTTCTTCATATATGGAAGCAAAAAAACATTTGAAAGAGTTTTTGTACAAACTTCTTTAGAGATAAGAGGAATAGTACCTGAATTTTTTATTGGGTACTTTGCATCATTGCTCACCACCACTTCCACCATGATTGCATCATTGCATCATTGCTCACCACCACTTCCACCATGATTTCATCTCGCATAGAATTTAGGGAGGAAGATCAATCCTTATGACTAGTCATGTGCCTAGAATCCCATTGTTGATGATCCAAGAATCATCATATGTTGTTGTGTCACTACACACTTCTTCAATGTCAACAAATAACTCTTTCTTCCTTGGTCTTTAGAGTGCCATTCTTGGCATCTGATTGGTTTATCTTATATTCTTTGTCTATCTACCCTTTCTTGTTATACACGACAAGAATTTAACCTTTTTTTTTAATTTGAAGAGGTGGAGTCTTTACCTTTCTTCTTTATGGTGATAGAGAAAGCATGGTCACCACCATGTGACTCTACATCCTCATCTATTTATCAAATGAAGAAGTAATAAGCTAAACTCCTCAAATGTGAGAGGAGGAGGCATGACACCAACATTTAAAGAGACTAATAAAACTATCATACTTAGATTGCAATACCCTTTAAGAGTGCAGACCGATACTTGGAGATCGCACACTCATGCCAATTTCACCCATCTACTTAGATAGATATTTGATTCTAATGAGAAACACCTCCATCATTTTGCCTTCACTCATCTTCTCTTGCTGAACCTGATTTTTGAGATTTTGAATCCTTGAGGGATTCGTGGTCTTTTCCTATCTTGGTGACAAGTCCCATGCTTGTGCAACTATGGTGGCATGCTAAACCATGGTAAACACACTATCTTCCACGCTTGTGATAATGGGATAGAGAGTATCTCAATCCCTTTTTCTCTAAGCTTAGACAAGGCCAGCAAACATTTGGTATAGAATTGCCATGTACATCTCTTGTTGGTAATGGGTGAAAATGAATACCAATGTGACGGTGCCCCAAAGCTCATTAAGAGGAAAGATTAGCCTTAAGATTGAACTTTTAGAGAGGATAATTGGTTCCATTAGTCTTTCCATTATTAGCACCAAATGGTAATGGGTGGGGCCTTATTGATGATGTCATTTCCCTAAGGGATTATTAAATAATAGTTAGTGAAGAAGTTTTGTACACCAAGACTCGTGTGCTCTTTTATAAAGGGAGCTTTGATGGTTGATCTAGAACTACTAAGATGGAAGCTATATGATGGTAGAAGCCAGGGTGTAAACTCAAAGTGATGATGACTTGTGTGGATAAGGAGTTCGCCATGTATCTTTATATGCTTGTATACACGGGGTAGCCATGACATGACCACATAGGTCTGTGGTGGTTAAAGTCAAGTCTGCCACTATTCCCAATGTAGATTTAGCACATAAATATGTACTAGAGATTTCACAGGTTTGTGGGCCTAATGACACCATTCACATTGTAGACTCCTCACATAAAAGATGTACTAGAGATGGCATAGAAGTTTTCCCACTTCCCATAGCGATCCAGGCTCATCTTGGGCCCCATAATGTCAGGATATGGTGTCCAAGAGTAAAGTCTACCTACTTCATGTGTGGATCATTTATGAGATTACTCTCTAGTGTAGCATGTATCCTATTGGTAAATGTGCCAAATCTAATCCAAGCTTTCTCTATACCATCCGGGCTCCTAGGACACCTTCCCATGTGAATATGGGTATGTTAGGTGCATGAGCTGCTCAACCATGGCTATTCCTTATAATGGGGACCATATAAACATAAGCTAGTTGGTCTTTAGATGACACAGTATGAGGGTGAACCATTGATATCCCACACCAAAAGCATCTAAAGGACCCAAAATTGGCACCTTGGCTTCCAAACACTCTAGGATGCAAGCTCTTAGGGGGACATTGGGCATGGTTTATTGAATTTCTTTGTTACATGTTTTCTTAAACCTTGATGATATATATGTTTAGTAATGTTTTGTGGTCCCCTTAACCATCTCCATAAAGGAGGACACAACACCGCGGTTACTCATCTTATGGTGAGATGTCATTTGTGATTAGTCCTTTCTCTTGATAGGAGGATAATGTTCTCATCACACATGTCTTGGGGTCAAAACACTTTCACTCAAGGACAAGGCTTTGATAGCATGAGGATTCCCAAGGATTTAAACACTATCCTCCTCGTAGGAGGATAGTGTTCTCATCACATGTCCTAGGGGCAAAACACTCTCACTTAAGGATAAGGATTTGATAACATGAGGATTCCCAAGGTGAAGTAATACTTTCATGTGTGAGTGAGATGCTTATATTTCTCTTATTAGTTTCTTCATAGTTATTGATGGTGTGTTAGATGACACTGTAGTGGGCATTAGATTTTGTAGTGCAGCTATTTGAGGATATGATTTGGTTTAGGTGGGAACATGGTACAGTTTTAGGTTAGTGTGAGTTTTACCCTTAGTATGTGCTATTGATATTGATGGTGATGCAAAAGACTATATTTATAGGTTGGTACATTTAGAACATGATGTTCAGTCATCTACTTTATAAGAGGAAATTTTAATGAGAATAAGCTAACCACATTTGTATGAATCAATGCATAAACTAGAATAATCAAGGTTTGGGAAAAGATACGTTTGGTTTAACCTAGAGCCATTTCAAACTTTGAAAAATCCTTCTGAAAATGATGGGAGAAGGAAGACAACCTCTTTAAAATCTATAATAAGTTGAAAGTTTTAAAAGTTTTGCTTTGCTAAAAAATACCATTTCCTCTTTAGCCTCAGATGTAATGTTATGTAAAAGTAGTTTTTCCCAAATATTCAACACCAATAAATATTTGCATGTATCATTGAACATGTGAATGCATGTGATTGAAAAGTTTGACTAAAGAGCAACAAAAGCATGTAGGAGCCATGTTGATATAGGAATAAGTTCTTGCTATGGAATCTTTATTTGCCACCATGAAAGTAATCCAAGTGAGGGGAGGTGAAAAAGGCACTACAACACGTCGGGGGCATAACAACGTTTCCTAGTAGCATTTATTTTGTGTTGGGATGTCAGGGATTCCACTCGCTTCCCCACAACGAAATAGCATTGCCCAGTAGAAAATTTTTGTTTCTCACTAGTGCTTAAGCAGATAAATTTTCACTATTCAGAGCGCTTATAGCAACGCTATTTCACTACTCAACAACGCCTATATAGCAGGGAAATATCATTGCTATTTTCTCTACATAAAATTCCATAGGTTTTTGAATTCTTAATTTAAGGTATACATGTCACATATACACAAAATGATTATAGTTTTAAAAAAACATCCATCAGAACCCTTGGAGCCAGGTTTCAAGCAAAGAAAAAGATAGCTGAAAACTTTTGAGAAGGGACACAATGTCAAGAATATGAATCTATCCCATCTTGTAATAAATCCATATGTGTTGCTTCATCAATGTCTATATCTAATGAAAGCTCAATGAAAAGATGGGGTTCCATACCAATATCACTATCATGATCTAATGAAGCATTGTCATGATTGATAGGTGAATCATCATCTTCTTTGGATTAATGTTTCTCATGCTCTTGATCGACCCCCTTCAAAATATTTTCTTCATTATCTTCTTCCAATGAGCCAATTTGAGATAGTACTTGCACCTCATCCACAGACTTGACCTCCACATCTTGATCTTGAAAGATATGTTTTGAATGAGGGGCTTGTATAGCATACAACCACTTTGGATCAATTCTATCAGCATGAAACACAACCTAATATCACAAAGCAAAGGGGTTACACTTTTATTATACTACATCAAGATTTAATTTGGGATTGGTTGGGTTACTAACAGTGTTGAGGTAGTACAAAAGTATCTTTCTCATCATTCCAAAACTTGGTGGAATCAATTTGAAAAAACCCATTTAGATGTTTCTTCACGGTTGCTTGAGCATCTCCATATATCACCTTGAACCATTTGACATAAAAGATGAATAGACTAAATTATCTAAATGCAACCTCAAGAATATCTTGAAAAATTCCACAATACTTAAGATTGTCTTCTATGATATTGGTATCATGTCTACTAGCTTGACTTTCTTGCTCAAAAGTTGCCATCACACCACAATCAAATGTGTTTCTTTTAGAACGTGTGAAAGTGCCTTCCCTTTGACTATATTGCATTATCTACTGTGTACTAACATTAAACAAAAGCATGACATTTAGTATAATGCATTAAACAAGGTATATACATGAGACAGAGATGAAGAATGTACTTATTTGAGGGTGACATCCTCTTGCATACTCATCGATATAGCCATACAAAGCCATTCTATATTGATCACATTTGGTAGAGGTTCTAAGCTGGGTAGGAAAGGCAAGTGTATATTTTCTCTTCTAAAATCTCTTCTCTCATCCTTTCGTCTAGTGATTGCATCCTTGTATCTCCCAATCCACTTATCCATCATGGGACTATTTAGAATGCAAAATGTATTCACCTTGTGGCGTAATGCTTCATCCAGTGTTTGTTGCCTTCCTTTTCCCTAAGGCACATTAGTGATTAGTTGGTCGTCCTCTTCATTGCTCCACAATCGTGGCATAGAAGGATCTATGCGAGATAGATGTTTTGAGATATACACAAGATACTCTTGCATCAACCATCCCTCTGCCATGCTTGCTTCTAGCCTTGATCTTTGTATCACAAAGTACTTTAAGGTTTTCATGAACTTTCAAGGAAAAACATCCATCGAACATGAACAACACCACACAAGGCCACTTCATCAACCAAATGCATCACAAGATGCAACTGGCTAGTGAGAATTGTTCTAGGAAAGTTTTCCTCGATGATGCACACTACCTCAATAGCATTGAGATGAGCCATATCAAATGATCTAGGATCTATATCCTTTAAGGATATGTACCTACATACATAGGAATCATGTGTACTATTTACCAATACCTCGACCAATACATAACTTGTGAGTGCATGAGAATACCAAATATGCAATATAACTTAGCTAGTGAATCTCTCCAAGGTAAGTTTCTCTTTCTTGATTTCTCCCAAGCTTTCATGCAAAGCTTCAATTCTTTCCCTTATTCCAAGCTTTCATGGAAAGCTTCTACACACAAAAGAGCGGTAAGCTCTATTCTTCTTTTGATGGCTTATAGCAAGTTTTTCCTTTGGGTGCTGGGTTTAGGTTTATAGCTTAGGTTTACCTCTATGCATAGGCCAAAGATAGATTTATGCATAAAGCTTATATGCATAGGCTCTATGCATAGGGCTCTATGCGTAGGCTTTATGCATAAAGCTCTATGTATAATGATCTATGTGTAGGATTTATGAATAAGGCTCTATGCATAGGCTTTATGTATAAGGCTCTATGCGTAGGATCTATGCATAAGGCTCTATGTGTAAGGCTCTATGCATAAGACTCTATGCGTACGCTTTATGCATAAGGCTATATATTGCATAAGGCTCCCTGCACAAGGCTCTCTGTGTATGCTTTATGCATAAGGCTCTATGCATAAGCCTCTATGAGTAGGCTCTATGCATAGAGCTTTATACATAAGTCTCTATGCATAAGGCTCTATGCATAAGACTCTATGCGTAGGAGGCTCTATGCATAGAGATTTATACATAAGGCAATATGCTTAAGGCCTTTATGGTTTATGCTTCAAGCAATTTATTCTTATGCATGTATGTATAGGCAATGTCGATCAACCCATCACAAGACCCAAATGTGGAAAATTTTCTATCTATTATAAATGAAAAATATGGGCAGCAAGCTTGGTCTCAGTTTACTTAGACACATGTATGGTTCCATAAAACCTTTTAACATACACAAAGTTAACCTTTTATGCATTCTATAAGTCTTATTATTTAATATTATATGCAAGAGGTCGGGCCAGTGGATGCCATGGGGGTAATCTACCCCACTTGGCCAATCAAGGTAGACCATGCCTTCAATAGGTGCAAGTCCAAGTGGCGGGGTTGAGTGGTGCAGGCCCATACGGTATGGTTGTGTTGATGATCCTACACCATCTTCCTCAACTAGACCCATCCCCTCTCCCTCATGTCCATCTTCACCACCATGACGACAACGTAGTAGGGAGTCGAGGGACGGGGCTAGTAGACGTGTTAGCGGGGGGAGCAAGCTGATTTTACTTTGGAAAAAGTAGCACTAAGTCTTCTTATGCATCTCCCCAGCAGGGGGCTCTTCATCTATTCATTATGAGCCAACCTCTAGGAGACCCATTCCACCATTCGATCCACGCACCCTACCATTCAATGTGGATGTCGATGGTGCCCTCGTGATGGATGTAGGAGGGAAGCAAGTTATGAACCGCATGCATGTACTTGCAAACCAAGAGTTCATAAACTCCTTCAAAAAGTGAAAAGCACAAGATGAGCTTTTCGAAGCAAGTCGTTGATGTGCTCAAGTTGGAGTTCCATATTCCACATGCGGGTCTTTGCTTCTTCAAGGAGTGAATGAAGAGATGAATCAAGCTTTTTCTCGCTATAATAGGAGAGAAAATATCAAGAGAGTAGCAAAGAATAATTTAGAGAAGCCCAACATTTGTACGCACGAGGAGTGGAGGCACACATGTAGCTTCATGAGAAAGCACCCACGTGCTTTTCAACAACAAGCAGTAGGGCAAGTGATTCCTTACTACGGAAGTGAGGGGCTTCGCACTTCGGCTCGATAGGAAAGTCCTCCTTCATTGCTCATTTCATAGGTACCTATTTTAGTAAATCATTTCATCTCCTCTTTCATTTTATTTTGTAATATATTATTTTCTTTAACTAATTGAATATTTTCTTTAACTAATTGAATATTTTCTTAATTGTTTTTTGTAGAGGGAGATTGTTGGGCATGACCCAACAAAGGAGAAGTATGACTATGGATACAGGGCCCCCTATCCGCAATTGTGGGCGTGGATGTGTACACCAGGCATACACTTGGATGAGTCCATTTTGGGGAATCAAGAAGATGAGATAAGTGAGCCTAAACCCTTCTCTTATCTACATCTAATTGTATTTTATTTCCCTTTCTTACCTTGTGCTTAATGGCATGTATGTAGGATGAAGGGGAAGAGGAAGAGGAGGATCTTGATTATGAGCATGAAGCACTGGAAGGAAGTGAAGAGGACGACGAAGACGATGATGACGATCACTCGGAATCCGATGAGGATTCCACTTAGCCACCTCTTCATTGCTATATTTTTTGTATATATGGCCAAAGACCTGACACTTCATGAAATTTAAAAAAAAAATTGGGCTTAATTGCATTCTTCAAAATCTATGTGTTTCTTATGTTTATGTTTGTGTCATAAAATTGTGACTATATTTTAATTTGAAAAAAAGAGCTGGGGAAGACTCAAGAGTCCTATGCAGACTCCCCAGTTTGCCTCAGCGTTTGCTGCTAAAAGAAGTGCAAATAGTAGCAAAATATTACTTCTCGATAATGATATTTTGTTGCAAAACAGCGATGCTGAGTAGAGATAGTTTGTTGCTATTTTTATAGCTAAGTAACAAACTCGGCAAAAATAGCAGCATTACACCCTCATTTTATTGTAGTGAAGAAAATACAATAGTGAGGTTAGTGGGCCACCATGGTCGTTGAATGTGATGTTTATCATTTACTATGATCTTTCGCGAGTATTATTTACATAATATTTTAGTTTACAAAATACATTCACTAATTTTCATGTGAGATTTTTTTGCACTTTATGTAATATGTTCCTGTTTGGGGAAGTCAACACTTAAGAATATCAACTCAAAATTTATCAAAAGTGGTAGATTTGAAATCTACTTTTCAAGGGCTTTCCAATGGTATATCACATGTGGGGGTTTTGATGTAAGATACATAAGGTTCACTCGATGGTCCCCTTTTTTCTAGCAATTTTTTCTAGCAAAGTGATGATGTGGCTTTTCTTAGAGGGACCTTTTTTAGTTCAAAATTTGCCTAATGTGTCAAAACCTTGAACTTGTGCAAAATCTTAAGCATCAGGTTGTGTCTTGTAGTTTTCCAAAGTACCATCATCAGATCTATATTTTGCTTTGTAGACTTAGTTAGTGCCAGTTGCTTTACATTTTCGAGGATGATCTACAAGATCCCAAGGAGGATGGTTTTTCAAGATGGAGTCATAGTTGCCATCCACTTTGGATCCCCTTAGTTCTTATTACCTTATGTCTTAGAGGACAATGGGGATAAGGTCCCAAGTGCATTTTTTCATGATGGAGTCATGTTCTTCTTGCGTGGCTGCCATCCACTTTGGATCCCCTTCTGGTTCAATAAAGGTCGTAAGCTCTTGAATCTTGAGTATCTCTATTATAAGAATAAAATCCAAAGATTCTCTTGAGCCTTATTTTTCTCCTCTAACCTTGTGGATGTGCAAACATCTTGAGGTGCATCTTCGATGGCCCGAAGGTTTTTCTCCAGCCAAAAGTTACCTGTACATCTTAGGGAATGGGTTAGTGTCTTGTGGCCCAAATTATCTTCTTCTTTATCTTAAAACTCCCTCCGAGACCGGGCCCGAAAGACTCCCCTCGCCCGGAGGGCACGGGCGATTCTGCCATGGGAAAAATCTTCTAATGAGGGAATTACTCTAAAGAGTCAAAGTCTTAACTCGACCGAACCTGAAGTCACATAGTCAGATCAAGAAGAGACTTGCACTTGGTCCATGGAATCACCACTTTTTTCCTCATTTACGAGGCACAACCACTAATCCCCTCCCATAGAACAAGGTCTTCTCAGGATTTAAACTAATTAACGTAACAAATAGTATCTAGTTGTTTCTCAGGAATCCTCGGATCCAGCCCATCCGGCCCATGGGTTTTAGCCAACCACCCGACCACCACTGTATTGGTGGGATTCCTTTATAAATATTTGGTTGTGTTTTTTCTCGGGTACCAAGGAAAAGAGTTCCCAAGCCCCCTATAGCTGGCGATGCATGCAAAAATTAAGGTAGGCATACCACGTACACACCCAATATGAAATTACCATTTATAACAGATTCAACTGGCTTTAAAACAATCCTTCAATAGAAATCATAATATTTTTTATCATCATTTTCCAAAATTTTGAGTCCATTGTATTACAATAATATCCTGTGGACTCTCCGTTGAAGACCAGCTGGCCAACCAATGAGATCCAATATCAAAATTTGGTTCCCAAAAATCTTTCCTTTTAGTCCATCCGAAATCTTCCTCGACATATGCATGGGTGTCCTAGCAACTGCGAGCCCATGCATCGCCTGGTCAGAACCCTCTAGGATCTTGCTTAGGTGTCTTAGCACTTCACTCAAGGACCGTTTCATGGGTCCTCGCCCATTGTACTGGAAGCACACCATTCTAACCGTACCGAGACTGGTCAAGACCTCAGTAGGCTTTGCCATGAGCGATGTCCCTTGATGACTCCCTGCCCCGCCGCCAGCTGTTCCAATGAACCTTCTCTTAGAAAAACATAAGCCAAATGCTTCCTCCAGCATTCTGGCATAAAACAGTCCTTTGAATTAAAAAAAACAGAGGTTCCAATGCAAGTAAAATTCCAATTTGAGATTGGTTCCAAAAACTCTTTTTCCATAATTCACAGTTTCATAATGAGGATCCTTGATCTCTCATCAGGGTAATCTACTCATCATTCAGTCTCATTGTCCAACTAGATTCTTGGTGAGTTCGGTTATGAAAAACTAGTTTAGTTTCGGTAGTCTATTCTTTGTAATTAGAATTGGAATTGGTCACCACGAAGTTCTTACTTGATTCAGATCGAGAGATGGACAAGTAGGTTTACTGTTCGTCCCTCTTGTAGTCTAACCAAATTCATTGAGTTTAGTTTTACAAGGATTCCCTTCAAATAAACATCTCGTTTTGGGTAAATATCCATTTAGTGATTTTACCAATTAAAATATCCAAAGATATTCCTTCCATCACATAATTTCTCAACCTTAATTCATTAGGTAGAATTATGGTGGAAATTCATCTTTTGACACTAAAATTTAATTCAAATCCATCTTTTCTTAATTATCATAAAAATCTTCTTTTTAACTAAATATCATACCTTTTTTTTAATAAACTTGAAATTCCTCTTTTTCTCATTTTAATGAGTGCAATCCAATTATCATGGGAATTCCTCTCTTACCATAAATTAAAACTATTTAAAATTCTTCTTAAAAATTATATAAAAATATCCATTAATTCCATTCAGCTAGGAATTCCACTTTTCTCATTTAAATATTTGAATTCCAATATGGTAGGAATTCCTCTTTCGTCATTCAAACCTATCTATGCAAAAAAGATAAATTTAACTAAATTCTCTCTTAGAATTTAAATAAAAATCTCCATTAATTCCTTTATACTAGGGATTACACTTTCCTCATTTAAATATTTGGATTCCAATATGGTGGGAATTCCTCTTTCATCATTTAAACTTATCTATGCAAAAAGATAAAATTTTCTCTTAAAATTTAAATAAAAATCTCCATTAACTCCTTTACACTAGGAATTACACTTTCCTCACTTAAATATTTGAATTCCAATATGGTGGGAATTCCTCTTTCATCATTTAAACTTATCTATGTAAAAATATAAATTTAACTAAAATTTTTCTTTAATTTTTAAATAAAATATACATTATTTTAGCATCACAATTTTTCTCTTACTTCATTGGAATATATGGATTTCCATTGTCATGGGGATTACTCTTTTAACATAAAAATGGATTACTAGAAATTCCTCTTTTTCCTAATTAACTATTTATGCATAAACATAAAAATCAAATTTTTCATGTTTATAATGAGAATTATTCAATTAATCTAGGATGATTAATCCTAGAATATGGTAGGAAGTCGTCTTTTCATATTATGAATGAAAATGATTTATGTGTTAATTTTTCATAAATTTTACCATAACTCCGCTGCTACTATTCTTGATAATTCTCAATAATTTTTAAAACATAAAGTTTAGTAATATCATATGATAGAATAACCATTAATTGGATCAATATCCAATTATGGACTTGTTTCCTAATTTTTCCATGAATTAAATAGCATAAAAGCATTAAAAAGTCACTTATTTGGCCTCAATTTGACAAGCATAGAAATCACTTTTAGGTTAGAGAATTGCTTCACGAGAAGCTTTATATGAATATAGAAGAGGTCATAGAAATGACCGTTCTTTGGGAGGGAGAGAGAAATGCTTTAAAAAAAACATTATAATTCAAGCATAAATGGAAATTTATGTGTTTTATCACTACAATTCATTAAAGAACTTCAATTGTATTAAAAAGCCACTCAATTGAATGCTTCTCAAGCTTGAGAGGGGTTGAGAAGAGAGAAACATTTGGAGATTTTAAAAGACCATAAACCACACTTTACCTCCTAGATTGCTTGATTCTTTAATCAAAGTAGAGGCCCCCAACCAATCAATTGGTTTGGTATGTTGATGAAGACTCCAAGGAAGATTTAAGAGAGAGAGAAGCTCCAATCTCTTCAATTTGTAGAGGACTTTTAGAGGATAATAGAAAATAAGCTTATCTTAGAGTAATACCGGCATAGTTTAGTTCACATATGAGAATACAAATGAATGAGGGTCTATTTATAGGTGAGGGAGGCCACTAACTGAGTCCAATTGAGTTCTAGAATTTTCCAGCTTCAGTTTGGCTGAGTTTGGACAAGATTTGGACCAGTTTGGCTCCCTTTTTTATTTGGTTTGATCCACGAGAGAGGAAAGATAAAAATATCCTATTATTTTTTAGTTTAAAACTCATCCACACATGTGAAATAGGTGCCTCCTTGAAGGTCCCCCTTCTCCTTACCAATGTGTCAAAAATGAATGATTACTCTAAAATATCTCATTTTTTTATTAATACTTCATAACTTTTAACTAATAAATCTAGTACTCAGTCAACTCTTCATCTTATGTGGGCATTTACTCATTTTTGGGTATTTTCTTTTATTCTTTTGATTTATCTTATCCCAACACTTGGATTAATCTTATTGGTCATAGGAACCTTAATTGGACCATAATCCAAAATTTTCAGAAAATCTTGACCCTTAGGCTAAGGTCTTCTAAATCATTTTTAATTAATTCCAATTTCACCTTGGAAAATCTATTTTGATTTTCTGTTCCAAGGAAACATTTTTTTGATATTTGTAGAATTTATTTATCCAAAAATATCCCAATATTGATTTACCACTCTTTAGAAATTTTTATCTCACTAGGCCAAACACACTGCTAACCCTAGCTAATGGTTGGACGCGGTCATTTATGTCTCACACATTTTACTACTTAACATGCCAGCACATAGTGCAATCGGCATAAGCTGATATCGAGCTTGAATCTCAACAGCCCCTCTCAAGCTCATGATGTACTACCATAGATGAAGATGTAGATGAGCTTAGGCTATCAAAGCTCTCAACACTTCCCGTCAAGCTCATCCCATGTACTTCCAACATAGTACAGAAGCACTCAAACTTCTCCCTGCTAAGTGGCTTTGTATAGGTGTTGGCACTTCAGTCTTCACATACTGCAAATCCACTGTACCATCCAACACTTTCTCTCTGACAAAATGATAGTGGACCTCTATGTGCTTGGTCCGCGCATGAAAAACTTGATTCTTGGCCAGCTGTATGCTACTCATGTTGTCACAATGAATGACAACCTTGCCATCAATAGGCTCACCCAAATCTGCCCCACAAGAGACTCTTTAACCATACTCCTTCACATGTAGCAATGGCTACACCCCTGTATTCAGCCTCTCTACTAGATAAAGCAATAGTAGGTTGCTTTCTTGCTGTCCAACTCACCACTGCACTTCCAAATGTAAAGGCATAACCACTAGTAGACCTCCTATCATACAAGCTACCGGCCCAATCTGCATCTGTGTAGCCGTGTACATCCAAGCCTTTACCATGCTCATAAAGAAGACCATAATGTGCAGTGGTCTTTATGTTGAGATATCGAGCTCATCTAGTGAGGCGGTGGACACTGATGACCTGCCTAGGGGATAGGCCCCACACTTACACCACTGGCATGGTTGGTGAGATCATGGGTGATATGCAGCCAGTGGGATGACAGGCTGTGTGAAAGCCATTCTAGAGACTGGCATACTTATAGCGCCAGCTCATTTAGTTGGGTTCACACTATAGAGAACCCTAGTATGTATTTGGTTGAGTACCTTTTCATATTGTGTGTACTCTTATCTTTGTATATATGGTGTGTTGAGTGTTGGATGAAGAAGAAGAAGATTTTCAGCCTCTCACCTTATGTGTTCTCATTTAGGATTTTGTGAGTGTGTGTGTGCTTGCAAGAGCTCAAACTCTCTTCTCCCCTGCATCTTTTCATGGTATCAGAGCCAAGCAAGCAAGAGAAGTACAGGAAGCGGTACGAGGGTAAGAGCTTCATCTACTCTTCCCTATTTGTGTTGGCAACCACACCCTTGTCGGGAGCTCTACGGGAGGCACCGGCAAACGATCTCTGATTGAGAAGCTTTTTTCGTGGGGGTAAAGCTATAGGGCAACTATACTGTCTTATAGGATGATATTTTTTGGGCTGAAAACGCGTTTCGGGCGCGTTACGACCTCCGTTTTTCAGAAAGCAGGCGATTCCGAGCACTGCAACGGGTAAGTCATTGATTCTCTGCAGAACTCTATTTTAAGAACTGCAGGAAGATAGATTGGTTGTGCAGACATTGTGTGTGCTGCAAGGAGGTCAACAGTTTGCCATTGGGTGTATGTATGCACATTGAGGTCACTGGTTGTGACATTTGAGTGTAGTACAGTATTGCTGCAGAAAATACAGCAGTTTGTGCAGGACAAACCAAACTGCTGTTTCTAGTAAATTTGTGTGTCTGGCAAGATATCAAATGATGGCATAAACCAGATTGTTGCTGAACAACTTCCATGCTTGGAGGTTCACGCCAACAAATTTCCTAATGGGAAAGGGTTAATGGGACTATATAGAAGGTGAGCATGAAGAGGCACCGAAGATATCGGAGAGCAATCCGACTGCTGCAGATGTGAAAGAGTTTAAGAATTGGAACCAAGGAGCAAGAAAAGTTATGTATTGGCTCTCTATCAGTATACAGGACACCATGATTGGGCACATACAGGATGCCAAGTCCCCCAAGGAGGCGTGGGACACCTTGGTAAAACTCTATGAAACGAATACCAAGGCACGAAAGATACATTTGAAGAATGAACTTCATACTGTGGAGACAAAGAGTATGTCTATGAATGACTATGCATTGAAGATCAAGGGTATTGTGGAATCCCTTGCATCTATTGGCGTTTTAGTAGATGATGGTGATAAGGTGGAAGTCTGTCTACGTGGTCTCGGACCACAATACAAGGCGTTCAAGACGTCTATTCAGACTCGGGAAAACATTCCCATTTTCACATATTGGTGTCTATGTTGATTATAGAAGAGAAGAGCTTGGGTGAAGACCAACAGTCTTCACAAAACAAAAACAGTTCAGAGCAACATGCCTTCTACACAAGTTCAGGAAGAGGATGAGGTAGAGGAGGCCGTGGACGCGGCCAAGGAGGTGGCCGAACAGGTAATCAGAATTATGGCCAGTAGAGCAGCAACAACAACAATAGAATTATGGCCAGCACAGCAGCAACAACAACAGTCCCAAAATTCACAACAACAACAACACGCAGGTGAAAGAGGCCAATTCAAAGGAAGGGGGAGTCAAAGAGGTTGTGGAAATTGGTAAAGGCAGCATAATGATATACGTGGATGCTTTTATTGCGCGGTAAGCCTGGACATGTGCACGCAGATTGTTATAAGAAGCAAGCTGACATGCAAAATAGAAAATTGCAGCAAAACAACAATGCATCCTCGAGTAGAAAAAATGAGGATAATGAAAGGTTGTTTGTTATGCATCATGTCGTTAATGCCATGTCTGAAAATGTTGAAGCAGCACATAAAGATGATGTATGGTATGTTGATTCAGGTGCTTTAAACCACATGACAAGTCATGGGGAGTGGTTCAAGGAGATGAAAAACCTTGAAAGACCAGGTTTTGTGGAAACAGGGGATGACACTGCTCAACCAATTGCCCATGTTGGAGATGTGCCATTGTTTATGCACGATGAAAGAGTGAAGTACCTTGCAGATGTACTTCATGTTCCAAACATAACAAAGAATCTGGTTTTAGTTGGCCAGATGATTGAGCAGGGTTTTTAGGTTCAGCTTAATCCTGATGGTTGTTATGTTGAAAACTTTTAAGACAAGTGCAGGTTGGTTGCAAAAGATAACACAGTGGACAAAATGTTTACATTGAATGTAAACATGCCTGAAGGGAGTGCTACGTTGATGAAGGATCTAGGGGAGCTCAAATATTTCTTGGGCATTGAGGTGATTAGGTCACCACATGGTATTGGATTACTACACAAAGACAATATGGCTTGGACATGTCCAAGTATGGTATGACAGGCTATAAGCCTATCTCAATGCCATTGGATCAGAATGGCAAGTTGAGTGCAGATTCAGGAGAGATTTTGGAGGATCCTACTATGTATAGGTGCATAGTAGGAAGCTAAATCTACATGACGATCACCAGGCCAGATTTGAGCGCTATTGGGTTAGTGAATCACTTTATGCATGTTCCTCGGAAGCCACATTTGCATTGAGACGCATATTGAGGTATGTGAGGTCTACTTTGCATTGTGGACTATTTTATGAAACTGGGACAGAGATATGTGTACATGGGTACACAGATGCTGATTGGGCTGGTAGTATCTCAGATAGAAGATCTACTAGTGGCTTCATGTTTTCTTTGGGGAGTGCTACTGTGACTTGGAGCAGCAAGAAGCAGCCTCCTACGATTGATCTATCTAGTACTACAGAGGCCGAGTATAGAGGTGCTGCTATGGCAGCATGTGAGGTAGCTTGGTTGAGAAAGCTACTTGCAGATTTGGGTCTATTAGTGGATAGAAAAGTTGTCATTAGACCCCCACTTACACCACTGGCATGGTTGGTGAGATCATGCGAGATATGCGGCCAGTGGGATGACAGGCTGTGTGATAGCCATTCTAGAGACTGGCATAGTTATAGCGCCATCTCATTTAGTTGGGTTCACACTATAGAGAACCCTAGTATGTATTTGGTTCAGTACCTTTTCATATTGTGTGTACTCTTATCTTTGTATATAGTGTGTTGAGTGTTGAGTGAAGAAGAAGAAGATTTTCAGCCTCTCACCTTGTGTGTTCTCTTTTAGGGTTTTGTGAGTGTGTGTATGCTTGAAAAAGCTCAAGCTCTCTTCTCCCATGCATCTTTTCACTTTACATAGCGCATAATGCGTCTCACTGCATCCAAATGAGGTTTTCTGGGGCTCTGCATAAATTGGCATACTAGTCCCACAACATAACTGAGATCCGGTCGTGTGATAGTCATGTAAATAAGACTACCAACCATCTTTCTATACATAGATGTATCATCCAACTCTTCACCAAAATAAGCCCGCAGCTTCACATTCTACTCCAAAGGTGTACTCATTGGCTTACACCCTGTCACACCCATATTTTGCCAACATATCCAATGCATATTGGCATTGCACTAACCATGTCCCTGCTGCATGGTCTTTGATCACTTCAATCCCAAGAAAATATCTCAATTCACCCAAGCCTTTCATATCAAACTGCCCACTCAATGCCTTCTTGACATGCATAACATCTGTAGCATGATCTCCTGTGACAATCAAGTCATCCACATAGATGACAAGTAAGACAATCCCATCAGCTGTTTTCTTCATATAGAGTGAAAAATCTGCTAAAGAAACCTGAAATCCAAGGGAGATAAGATATCGGCTTATCTTATCACTCCAAGCATGAGGTTCTTGCTTCAAACCATATAATGCTTTCTATACATGAGTGGGGTTCTTCAAACCATATAATGCTTTCTTTAATCTGCATACATAAGTGGGGTACCTCGGGTGTACATATCCTTCTGGCTGTGCCATATAAACTTCCTCTTTTGTAAATCACCATTTAGAAATGCATTTTTCACATCCATTTGATGCATTTCTCAACCATTTGCTACAACCATAGCAATGACTGCTCTCACTATTCCCATCTTTGCAACTGGACTAAATGTTTCATCATAGTCCAAGCGTTGGATTTGTGCATAACCCTTAGCTACCAACCGCACTTTATGGCGCGTCAATGGAACCATCTGATTTGCATTTTACCTTATGTTACCCATTTGCAACCAATGACATTTTTGCCTTGTGGTAAGGCAACCAAATTCCAAGTTTCGTTGATGAACCAATGTGTCCATCTCAGCATCCATTGCCTTCTCCCATACATGCTTCCCAATAGCTTCTATATAGCATGTAGGTTCCACATGCTTCACCAAAGAGGTCATATATGCGTATTTCAAGTTTATTCAAAAAATAGGTATTGGTATTTAGTTAAAAGAAGAATTTTTATCATAATTAAGAAAAGATGGATTTGAATTATATCTAATTAGTATCAAAAGATGAATTTCCACCATAATTCTACCTAATGAATTTCTGTGCATAAAGAATATCTTTGGATATTTTAATTGGAAAAATCACTAAATTGATATTTACCCAAAATTAGATGTTTATCTGAAGGGAATTCTTGTTAAAACTAAACCAAATGAATTTGGTTAGAGTACGAGAAAGGGACAGACAGTAACCCTACTTGTCCATCTCTCGATGTAAAACTTCGTAACCAATTCCAGTTCCTATAAATACAAAGAATAGACTACCGGAACTAAACTAGTTTTTCCTTTGACCAAACTCACCAAGAATCTAGTTGGAGAAACTAACAAAATGATGGGTAGATTACCCTCATGAGAGATCAAGGATCCTCATTATGAAACTGAGAAGTATGGAAAAAGGGGTTTTATGAAACCAATCTCAAACTGGGAATTTTACTTGCATTGGAACCTCTATTTTTCATTCAAAGGACTGTTTTACGCCAGAATACTGGAGGAAGCATTTGGCATATGTTTTACTAAGAGGAAGTTCGTTGGAACAACTGGTGGGGAGTCATCGGATGTTGCTCACGGTGGCAAAGCCTGCAAGGTCTTGACCAGCCTCGGTACGGTTAAAATGGTGCACTTCCAGTTACGATGGACGAGGACCAACGAAGCAGTCCCTGAGTGAAGTGCTAGGACACCTAAGGAGGATCCTAGAGGGTTCTGATGAGGCAGTGCACGGGCTCGCGGTTGCTAGGACACCCATGCGTACGTCGGGGAAGATTCGGATGGACTAAAAGGAAAGATTTTTGTGAATCAAATTTTGATACTGGATCTCGTTGGTTGGCCAGCTGTTCTTCAACGGAAAAGTAGATGAAGGGTTTGATGTATTGGACCATTATTATGGTCCAATGCGCAACAGACCTGCTGAAGAGTTCAACCCGACTCTTGATGTGTCTAAAGGAGATTTTGTGCTTGTACAACCTTGTGATGCAAATTACCCAATATGGTTGGGAGTGACAACAAGTGATGTTGATCAAAACAACAACTCGATAAACTACCTCTACAAGTTCAGATACAATATTGGGCACCAATTTCAAAGAAGAAGAATGCAAGTGATGTGGAGGTTTATAAGGATTGCTAGAACAAGTATTGGCGAGAGAACAGAAATGATCCTCAGCGCTGGGAAGACACTAGCTGCATCATTTGGGCATGGAAGCCCAAGGGTGGACGACTTCCAGAGAAAATCAAGATTCCAAATTCTATAATACTGAAGGCCAAACAGAATCAATTGAATCAACATGTCAGTGCAGTTGAGCAAGAATGATTGGTTAGCACATGGGAAACTAGCTTCGTAATCTTTTAGCAATGTTGTATGAAGCTACCAAACTCATAGTTCAATCATTATTCAGATTGTAAGGCTTTCTTAAGCTTTTAGATTTATGGTTCATCCATTGTTCAAGAGTTTTCATGATTCAATACAGATGGTGATCTTTTTAATTCTATCACACCTAGACTTTCATACAACTTAAAGTTACATTGAATATCCTTTCTTTGTTAAAGTTTCTATGTTTGATGGTCAACTGGAGGCTATGTGATATAAACAAGCTTAATTCTTGGTGTGCATGTGTGTGTGTGTGTGTGTGCAGGCAAATTTACATCCCACCAACATCATATATACTTGTTACAAATGTACAATAGTATATAAATCATATCGCATTATTCAAATGCTTGTTGAGAACATCCAATAATAAATCTTGCATATCGTATAGTAAACATTGTATTGGATCTAACAAAGAATTATCCCAAAATTGTGCATATTTCCCAAAATTCCTAAATTTGAGTTATAGAAATTGCTCTAAAGGTAAGGGTAGTAATTCTATCGAGTTTATAGACATAGAGAGTACTCCATTAGGTGCAAAAGATGAATCAATAGGCATGGACAACACCATTCCGATTGATGTTGATAGTGAGGAGGACAATGCTACTGACTCTGTTAATCATATAGTTCCTTGGCTGCTTCAGAATGCCAAGGGTAATCGAATTAAAAAACTCTTAGCAAAATCATTAGGACCAGTGGCTGTAAAATAGAGATACCAAGAGCATATGACGGTAGTGTTGTTTTGAGCTTCCACCAACATTTGGAAAGGGATCTAGTATGGATGGGATGCAACAGAAATATGATGGTCACACGTGGTCAACGCCAAGGAAATCTAATATGTTAATGCCATGCAATGTTAAGCTTAGTTATTGTCTTGGTTCTCTCCAATGTCAAAGATACTCTTGCATCTATTATAAGAATAATCAGTGATTTAACAATAGGTTCTTCCATGGTTTTTTGGAGAACAAAGTATCCAAATGACTAGTAGCTAAAGAAGAAAGGGCACAAATCACATGTCAATATTGCAAAAACATTGTTCATTGTGTGCATACATGTCTCTATTCAGTCTATTACATCATTCCTAAAGATAACTCGATGACACGACTAATGATACACCAAGGTGAGCACAGTTATCCAATTGAGCCAAGAACCTCAAGGGCTACTATTATTGAGAGACTAAGGAGGCTTGTGGGTACATTTTTTAATTACAATAAAGGTAGTGGGCATAGAAAAATAGACATGCTTGTGGCTCGACAACTCCTTATGGACTCTTTAACATTTAATCGTAATGAAATGGTGGGGGAATTAGAGCATAATAACTTTTTAGAAGAGTTGATACCTCTTTTTCAAAATCAAACGTTTGCATTTTACAGTCCATTGTCTAGAGTAAATAATCCATAATAAAATTTAACACTTTAGTTTTCTATGCAAGTTTAGGAGCATTTTTGCCTATGAGAAGGAGAAGAACACTTTGGTGGTTGGGGATGGTTTTGACAACATTTTGCAACTCAAGAAAAGATGTATGTTTTCTTTTTTCCATGGTAGTCAATTCCTAGGTGAAGGAAAAGCCTCCGAGACAAGTGCTTTCTCTTCAAGATGTCCTCCAAAGGAAGAGGTTCAAGGGTTGATCTAGTAAATAGGATACATTAAACCAGCTCTAGAGACTTGCATGATTCTTGGGTGCACTTTAATCACACTCATAGAGTTGATGGCTAGGCCACCATGTTATGTTCGGTGTATGACCCAAGGTTTGTGTAAAGTAATTTTGTGTTTGTGATTCATGAAATAAGTAGGCATATTATAAAATAATTAATTTAAATTTATAGATTAAAAAGCCTGATGGTAATCACTATATGTGAAACAAAAGACGAGGATGCAAAGGCACAAATTCTATTATGGGAAAATCTTAACGATGTTATGTAAGAAGAAGGATTCCTAGCGGCTAACTTTTAAGATTTATGGATGATGAGGCTAGGGCCGATTGGATTGCAATACAAACTATGTACAATGGAGAGCGTGACAATGTGTTAGATGGTCGAGAGCGTTCTTGTCTCTTTCATTGAGAACAGAGTCTAGAAAAGGACACCAAAAAATTAGTGCTACCTCATCATAGAATGACACATCTCGACATGTGCGAAGTATAGAGGCTTTCTCAAACACTGGAGTGTGTAACAAAACAAGCCACGTCTACCAAGGATTAGTGGGGAAATGGTAATGTTTTGAAAGAGAATATAAAAGCTCTGAGACAATGGCTTAATTGGGGGGGGAAATGAATTCTCCATTGGGGAAGTCAACACGAGGTACAATGGCTTTATTTAATTCAGTTTATAGCCTTTAAATACAAGTTATTTTCTCATAATTGTGTGCTTTGTGATGTATGGTCAAGCCTCTTATAGCCCATGTAAAAGAGCAAAAATACCCAACACAAATCTCTCATAGAGTGTACATGCTAGTTGATTAGCACGAGAAGGAGGTGCAAGAAAAATATCACTCTTTGATTCCTGTGTTATAGATGTTATTAATTCCTACATGCAATGTGCAAAGTACCTAGGTTTTTAGACTAGTCGCTATATGGGAACAGGACGATATGGAAACATTATTACATAGAGTCTCAATGGGAAGGCCTCGGACCCCTACTATGGTTTGCCAATGTAATGCAAACGGCAGTGCAGGTACACCATTGTTTGAGCAGCCTATCCTTCATGGAGACAAGGAGTTAGTGCAGGGTATGCAGATAGGAGCATGGCTAAACTCCCCTATTTGTTGTAGTGCTACACCATACCTTACATAGCCTAAAATGATGAATTCCATTAAGGTTATATTCTCTCCACTCACATCCTATACCATCCACTCGAACTTGTGGCACCATAAGACAATGGAGTAGAAACACATTGCCACACGCTTTTCATTATATACATATAAATATCTATATAATGAGATATCATATCTATGTACAATGGTATAGAAACACGTCGCCACATCATCACCACGTGTCTTCTCATTGTATAGATATAGATATCTCATTAACCTTTTTTTAAAAAAAAGCTTTATGAGTCAGAATAATTTGTGTGGCATCCTTCACAAAGAAAAACTCTCAATGCATTGGACATGGACCACCCTTACTTTATTAGGAAGCACATCATGGATGAATAGCGCACTTGTATCATAAGCATTACAAAGGTCTCATTAGGGAAAGTGCTATGATGGAAGTAATCTTTATTTATAAGTTAGACGGTTCTTTCAATGTCGCATACTTGGAAAACATTTCTCATGGACACTATTAAATAGCCTATAAGTCCATTGCCTAGAGGTCCCTTGCATTCATAAACACGTGAGAAAACAATATGGAGTGGGGCCATGATAGATCCTTGGGGTGTTGGGGTTGGTGTATGAAACTTTCCAAGGTCGAGGAATGGAATGGGATATGGGTGGGACTGAGGAGAGCACCGTTCCAAGAACCCAGGGTGTTCAACTGGGCCTCAAAGATTACTCCGCTTTTCTCGAGATTACTGCTTGCCACGCCCAATCTTGACCGTAGATCTATGGCGGTAGGATGAGAGCCGTAGATCCCACTACTCTCATCCCGTGGTAGTTATAGATGAGGGTGGTCCCCCTGTAGCCTCATATTATTTGCAACTTCAGTCCTCAAAGTTTGGATTTGTGTACTCCTGAGTTCTCAATCACCACCACAAGAGCATACACACACTAGGCACCTGCTGCTTCTTGTGGTGAAGAGTCCAACCACTTGGGAGTGCGTCATGCATGCGTAATATACATATTTGCGGACTTTCATTTATTGTGCAGTGGCTTCAGCCTTCTAATATCAAGACTAAGCTTACATGGTTTACCTCACATTTACCCTGTTCTTATAGAACTAAGGTTTGGTCAAGCTTACTTATATCTCGGGGAGTGCACTACTAGGAAATCCTATGTATCGGGTGCATTCAAAGGGTGTTAAAAAATCTCTTAAGTGTAAATTTCTCAGGGATAAAATAACCCCTTTTTCTTTGTAGACTTCAAAATCGATTAAAAACCATCTTTCATAAATATATTTTTTATAAATTTACCTTAAAATTTTAAATTAAAAAATCCCTTCCTTTGAACTCTTTTTAAATGAGCCCCCAAAACTTTAAAATGCACCTTGTCCAACCACCATGCCTATGATTCAAAACAAGGTACAACGCGAGTGGGGGACTCTTTGGAAAATGGTATTGGGACTCTTTTGGAATATGGTATGACTTAGTTGTTTTTTTCATTATTCAAATGTTTTCGCAGCAGCAGTACACAATTCTTCTCGCCTGCTTCCTACAAATCGCTCCCAACGAACTCCCGCCGTTCATTTTCAAGGTGCCAGTCCCGCAGGTACAGAGCGAGTGGGGGACTCTTTTGAAAATGCTGGCACAGCCCAGTTGTTGTTTTTTTTTTCATTATTCAAACGTCGGCACATCGCCTATAAAACCAGCTCCTCCCACATTCTTACAAATCACTCCCCACGAAAGAAGCATCACACTCCCGCCATATTAATTAGCCAAGTCACCGACTTGCACGCAGCCACCATGGTCCAACTTAGTTTCATCTTGGGTATCGTAGGTCTGCCTTTACCACCCCCCCGCCCCCCTCCCCCCCCTTCCTTTTTGCCCTCTTTTCAATGCTTTGTGAATCGTGGCCTTCCATGGCTATGCTTTGAGTGGAATTTGGAATACCAAGTGCCCTTTTATACCATCAAGGCCTGCTGCTGTTAACCATACACAACCTTTTAATTGCAGGGAAGAAAAACCAAAATACTAGATATTCTTGTCGTGGCAGGAGAGTCGTGTAGACACACAATCTTTTATACAAGCTTCTTTTTAGTTTTCTTTTATGTGGCATGAAGTTATGAACACTCCCAAAAAAGAGACCAATGGCTACCTTATAGCAAAGTGACTCTTGAGAAGGAATCGCTTGAAATGATTTTACCATACAACTATACTGTTTGTTTGTAGTGTTCTTGTCCTTGCTAACTTCGCATACATAATTAATTTACTTTCAAGTGAACACTAGTTCATATAGATCAAATTTAAGCTTTTTTTTTTTTTACATTGATAGAATTAGCCAATTAAAAAACAAAAACAAAAAACGAAAGATTTTAAGGGCGAAAGATTAATAATATGTCAGTTTTGTAATTGTTCGTTCTATGATATGTCCACACAATTTTGTGATGAGTTCTCCATTTTGATATAATAAGAACGCCATAGAGCTTTGGCAAGTATGATGGTAGTATGTGTACATCGTAGACTATGTGTTCTTGCCTTCATCATATATAGAGGGAACATGCATCATGGCAATGCTACTCCTTATAATATCTTATGTTTTGGTGTGGGAAAACCTGATTATGCTCTTGTTTTGTGACCAGGAAATATCACAGCGATGTTGGGGCTGGTGTCACCAATGTAAGTGTCTGAAATGGTGATGAGATTTTTTTGTGTTATATATATGCGTGTATATATATACAAATATATATATATATCGTGTATATATATATATATATATATTCATGTACATATACAAATATATATATATATATACGTACATATACAAATATATATGTATATATATATATATATATATATATATATATACGTATGTTGTGGAAAAGTGTGTCAGTGTGGTTGTTTTATTTTTTTTCCAAACAGGCCGACCTTCAGGGTGATCACGAAGAAGGGCAGCACGGGCTCCTTCTCGGCACAGCCTTACCTCTTCAGCCTGCTCTCGGCCCTCTTCTGGACCTACTACGGCATCTTGAAGCGTGGGGGAATATTCGTAGTCACCATCAGCGCTACCAGCTGCGCCTTCCAAGCTTGCTACCTCTCCATCTACCTCTGGTTCGCCACCACCGCCCAGAGGGTGCGTTCTAAAATAATCATCAATTATCCACTAAGTCCTACTGGCTTCGTGACCGATCTTATATTCTTGACTTTTGCTTTGATCAGAGGAAGACCTCGTGTATTCTCCTCATCATCGTGATCTCCTACGTCGCTACGATCGTCTTCACCACACTGGTAAAGCATGGAGAGAAGCCCCTCATTACCGTTGGCATCCTCTGCACTGTCACCTCCGTCTTCTCTACTGCAGCTCCCTTAACCATCATCGTAAGCTTCCAACTAATTCGCAGCTAGAAAGCTTACTTATTATTAATCACAGTCAATGCACTAACTACTGCTTAATGCAGTGGACGTAGTACTGCTCTTGTAGCAATGTCTCACATAGAAGTGGCTATGGCGATCATTTAACGTCCATTATAATTAGCTCGTTAATCCTTTGTGTCGACGCTGCGCTCAATGCCGTAGCTAAGCTAGGGCTAATTGTCATTAACTTTCAAAACACTAACTCCACCATCGGGAGACTGTTTAGTCGGGTCTCGTGCTCACACTACTGCCATTGTTCAATACAGCATAAGGTGGTGACGAGTGGCAGCGTGCAGTACATGCCCTTTACCTTGTCACTTGGCTTATTTCTCAACGGAGCATGCTGGCTGGCCTACGCGCTGTCTCTCAAGGATATGTTCATCACGGTAATTAATGCAAAAGCATACGTTCAGTTTGAGATTATGGTGCGAACGTTAATTAACTGTGGGTTAGTGATATTTATTTTCTTATATTAACTATATCATTGTATATGCATGAGTGAGTGCAGATACCGAACGCCATTGGTGTCTCTCTCTCTGCAATCCAGCTCGTGCTCTACTGCTTCTATAGGATCTACGGCGAAAAGGGCAAGGCCCGTCTGCTGGCTGTGGCCAATGAGATGTCTGCAGTAGTGGATCTTACCATCACGGCAAATCAATGCGAAGACATTGAAGCCGACATCCGTAACAACAAGTTGACCGTTTCCCCGCAGGACGGAACACCCGCACTTCCCTCAGAAGAGATCACCATATAACAACAATTGACCGCTACACCTTGGCTTCTACTAGCATATAGCCTCCATCTTAACAATTTTAGATCACCCATCAAAGCTCTCTTATGCGGAGATCACCCCTCGAAGCTCTCTCCATAGGAACACATGGGTGTGGAGATCTTCAATGTTGAAAGTTTTTTACAATGTTTAATGTATTTGAATAGTGTGTGTGCGCGCGCGTGTGTGTTTGAGAGAGCTCTTTTATTAAAGGTAAAAGTATGTATGTGTATGTTTTATGTTTTTTACTTTGGTATATATTAAGTTTGTGTGTGTACTAATATTTATGGGAGTGGTGTGTGTGTGTGAGAGTGTTTTTTCAAAATGTTGAAAGTTTTTTACAATGTTGTATTTATTTGAATAGTGTGTGTGTGTGTGCGCCGTGTGTGTTTCGGAGAGTTCTTTCATTGAAGGTCTAAATATGTATGTGTGTGCTTTATGTTTTTAACTTTGGTATGGATGAAGTTTGTGTGTGTGTAATATTTATGAGCGTGGTGTGTGTGTGAGTGTTTTTTTAAAATATTGAAAGTTTTTTACAATGTTTTATTTATTTGAATAGTGTGTGTGTGTGTGCGCACACGCGCATGAGAGAGAGAGAGAGAATAGTGTGTGTGTGTGTGTGTGTGTGTGTGCGCACGCATGAGAGAGAGAGAGAGAGAGAGAGAGAGAGAGAGAAAGTTATTGCATTAACTTTTCTATGTCTTAATATTAATTCTGCCATGTCTTAACATAACTTTGCCATTGGTTTGCCAATACATTAATTCTTGAGAGCATGTTATATGTATCAATAAGAGTTATCATTGTGTACTTTTTTTTATCAAGGTGATATCTACATATATATAGTGTTAGTATATAGGTAGATTACTAGGGTTAGTTATATGTTGGCAAAGACACAAAGAGATATTTGTAGAACCTTAACATATTAATTTTGGATTTTAGCAAATGGAGATTCAGAATGATAACGACTACTCAAAAGCTGTAGTGGTTGTGAATGATTCTTCCAATGAAGAAGTAGCGTTATCTACCCTGCCTGAGTTTATGAATGTTCGAGCTACAAAACACCTTGCTCGATCAAGGTCTCCATCTGGACAACCAAACTCTAAACATCTACAAAATATTACATATATATGCAAGGTGACTGAGAAAAATCAGGTTGCTTGCAAGGAGTACTTAGATGCCCTTTGGGATGAGATTCGTGGAAGTGGCAGCAGCCAAAGGGGAGATACACTAAGAGATTATTTGACTGATAATCTCCGTCACATCCTTGACAGTAGTGGTCGCATATGGAGGCTAACCAACTAGACATGATTTCTTTCATGGAGAATATGCATGTTAAAATTGGGGAACGTCTAGGTGGATATAATGGGCAATGTAATGAACAAGTCGATCCTCTAAAAGCGAAAGTACGTACATTAGTTTTGGAGATATTGGGTCTTAAGATATCTGTTAATCGACTCAATGCTATTATGGAAAAGATGCACCGTATGTTAGAAGCCTGGGTAATTGCCTATAGATTTTATGAGAGTAATGATGTTTTTGCTCTCTATTTTGGCGATATTTATGAATTTTCTATTTTCTCAAATTCAATACTTCTCTCTTCTATTTTGTTCTTTTGCTCTTTTTTTAATGTGTCTCAATATGTTTTATATTTATGTTCTTTTTCTATTTCCCCTCTCTCTCTCTCATTCTCTTTCTCTCACTCTCTCTCTCTCTCTCACTATCTGTCTATCTCTCATATTGACTCTCTCTTCTTCTCTCCGCTCTCTCTTCAGAGACAGATTGTATATGTTATACTCAGTTATCTATGTAGGAGATGGATTGTATAGGTTATACTCACTTATCTATGTAGGAGATGGTTTGTATATATTATACTCAATTATCTATTATAAACTTCTCTAAGAATTTTATTGCTATTAAGCTGAGTCTATCTGGAGCAAGGTTACATGTGTGATAATGGTTGTTGAAGTAGAATAAATGTAATAAGGTGATATTATGTTTTTGTTTAAAGTTAACAATGTTTATAAAAAGAAAGTCAGTATTCATTATTTTGTGTTTCAAAGGAGATTGAAGATGGTTAGGAGATGTATATACTTGAGTTTAAACCAAGTTCGTCGACTTCGAATTTTGGATGCAACACGCGTGTCTCATCGTAAACGTTCACGGACAAGGGCTTGCATTTGAAAACAAAATGTTGCTAATTATAGGATTAATTTAATGAATATTAAATTGAGAAATTTGGAAGGGTTGAAAATGAGGAGGAGCATAGAGAATTCCATGGTGGAATCTACTAAGATTCAACTTCAAGTAATAGAGCAATTGCCAGTGCCATGGTACATTAAGAACCTATTGAACATCCGAATGCTCACACACATAGAGATATGCCACTAGTCCCTTTCTCATTTGATTTAAATGAGCTACCTATAGATGATAATTTCATTCTATTTGTTATGTGTTGGCAATGTGAAAGATATTAAATTCGAATATCACTCTATAAGGCGTGTGTTTTCATTTCCTCAGAATGTTAAGCATCCACAACAACTATGGTGGTATATTCTAGAGATTGTACTCTTCACTCATTAGGAGCTCTTTCTTATAAGTGCCATTTTTATGGTGCACTAATTTGGAAATGTGAGGCGTCAAGAAATCTTGGACAATATGTGGGAAAACACTGTTGTGGAAGTGGGAATATCTCTTTACTACCTTTGGAAAATCCACCTCCTACATTGGTTGAGTTGTTACTTGGTAATGATAATGCAAGTAAGGAATATAGAAAGAATATACGCTCTTATAATAATGCCTTGGCATTTGTTTCACTGAGTGCTCACTTGGATAATTAGTTCACTAGAGGGGGAGAGGAGTATTCAATTTCCAAATCCATGGTACTACCTATCATCGTGTTGGTTCTATAATACATGATGAAACATGAGGTACGTCTCCTTGATTTTACCAACTATATGTGTATGATAGAGAGAATGAATTAGAGAATAGACTTTATGGGATGCCTTATTTAAATCATAACGTACTTGAAAGGTTGCAAACAATGATGTATGGACATAATCCGTATGCATGTGCACTTCGTATAATGAGAGAAATGTTGTAGTAGTCAAGTCCTCATGCAGATTTGAGAATGATCATCCTCACCGAAGCACGAAGAACCTCAAGAAAATACTTGGTTCCTACAAGAAGTGAGGTAGTAGTTATTATGCCGCCAGGTCAAGGAGATGATTTTCATGTGGGGCATAGAGATTTCCAAATAATGTCACACACAGGTGCTATAAAAAATATCTAACTTGCACCGTTTACATATACATCTATTATATGTTATTCTATTTCCTCGACGAGAGAATGGTTGGCATGTTGGAATTCCACTCAATGGTAGGAATAGACAAGGTTCTAATGAGGAGACCAAGACTGTAACTCAACCGCAATATTATGTATATAGACCGTAGATAAGGGAAGATACAAATGCTTGCTTTCTGCGTGGTGGTGGACTATTGCAATAGTACATTGTTGATGCATATAGTAGCCTGGAAGAATCTAGATTAGTATGGATACACAATAACCAGAAAGCATTGTGTTCCTGAAGTATACCACGGTCATGCAGATATGGTTAATTTGAGCGATGGGGTCAATAGAGTCTCTAGAGGCATTGTTGGACGGAGGGTAGTGCTACCATCTACATATACTAGGGGGCCTAGATATATGCATCAATTGTACCAAGATTCAATGGAAATTGTTAGAAAGATGGGTAAATGTGACCTATGTATTACCTTTAATTGCAATCTCAAGTGGGATGAAATAACCAATGCTTTACTGCTGCTGGGTCAGGTTGTCCAAGATTGACCTGACTTGATAGCGCGAGTCTTTTATGAGAATCATAAGGAAATGATACACTTATTGGTGAAAAAAGAAATATTTGAAAGGGTATTGGGATTTGTTTCTATTATTCAATTTCAAAAAAGAGACTTGCCACATGCACATATATTATTGATATTGGAAAGTGCATGTAAACTGATTGAGATTGCTCACTATGATATGTTGGTATGTGCTGAACTTCCTGAGATAAGGTGATGTTTCCTGAGTTGCACAAAATCATTAGTCATTGTAATGTCCATGGACCATGTGGGGAACCAAATATGAGCTCTCCTTGCATGGTTAATGGGAGTTGCAAACATCGGTACCCTCGGAAGTTTTTCGAGACTACTAGCATTGATGACAATGGGTATCCAACTTACATGCAGCGAGACAATGGTAGAGTCATCCAGGTAAAGGATCATATAGTGGATAGTTGATGGGTTGTTCCATATAACCCTTTTCTCTCTATGAGGGGTACAAATCCCATATTAACATAGAAGTATGCTCTACCATTATAGCCTTAAAGTATTTGTATAAGTATGTATACAAAGGAAATTATAGAGCTACTATAGAGTTGCAAGACACACATGGGGTTATTGATGAGGTTAGCCAATATTTAGATGCACAACGGTACGTGTCTGCGTTAGAGGCATGAGGGCACTTAGACCAACATGATTTGCATGATGAAAAATGTGATATACAAAAGTTTCATGTCCATCTCCCGATGCACAATAATGTGATATTCAATGACCATGATGATTTGGATGATGTGATTAGTTGTGACAGAAAACAAAGAACATCTCCCACTGAATGTTTCAAAGCTAATAAATTGTATGCAGATGCAAATATCTTGCTATATGTTGATTTTCCTTGCACGTGGGTGTGGAATTCATCTCTTCAATCGTGGACTAAAAGGAAAAGGAAAAATATTATCAGACATATATATGATGTTAGTGCGAGTGCAGGTGAGCAATATTACTTACGCATGTTACTCACAGTGTGCAAAGGCTATAAATATTTTGAGGATTTATGAACAGTGAATGGACATTTATATCCCTATTTTAAGGCTATCCTATTGGACAAAATTTTTCGGGCCAAAAAATGCGTTTCAGGCACGTTAGAACCTCCGTTTTTCAGAAAGCAGGCGATTTCGAGCATTGCGACGGGTAAGTTATCGATTCTATGCAGAACTCTATTTTTAGAATTGCAGGAAGACAGATTGGTTGTGTAGACATTGTGTGTACTGCAAGGAGGTCGACAGTTGCCATTGGGTGTATGTATGCACATTAAGGTCACTGGTTGTGACATTTGAGTGTAGTACAGTATCGTTGGTGCAGAAAATATAGCAGTTTGTGCAGGACAAACCAGAGTGCTATTTCTAGTAAATTTATGTGTCTGGCAAGATGTCAAATGATGGCATAAACTAGATTGTTGCTGAGAAGCTTGATAAGAGCAATTTCCATGCTTGGAGGTTCAAGTTGACAAATTTCCTGATGGAAAAGGGTTACTGGGACTACATAGAAAGTGAGCATAAAGAGGCACCGGAGATACCGAAGATCAATCTGACTGCTGCAGATGTGAAAGACTTCAAAGATTGGAACCAAGGAGCTAGAAAAGTTATGTATTGGCTCTCTATCAGTATACAAGACACCATGATTGGGCACATACAAGACACCATGATTGGGCACATACAGGATGCCAAGTCCCCCAAGGAGGCGTGGGACACCTTGGTAAAACTCTATGAAATGAATACCAAGGCACAAAAGATACAGTTGAAGAATGAACTTCATACTGTGGAGAAAAAGAGTATGACTATAAATGACTATGCATTGAAG
This sequence comes from Cibotium barometz, assembly GCF_041138505.1. Lineage (NCBI taxonomy): Eukaryota > Viridiplantae > Streptophyta > Polypodiopsida > Cyatheales > Cibotiaceae > Cibotium > Cibotium barometz. Next base: position 63,700,927 of record NC_141051.1, read on the forward strand.
ATCAAGGGTATGTGGAACCCCTTGCATCTATTGGCGTTTCAGTAGATGATGATGATAAGGTGGAAGTCTGTCTACGTGGTCTCGGGCCACAATACAAGGAGTTCAAGACGTCTATCGGACTCGAGAAAACATTCCCAATTTCATAGATTTGGTGCCTATGTTGATTATAGAAGAGAAGAGCTTGGGTGTTGTAGTCTTCACAAAACAAAAACAGTTCAGAGCAACAGGCCTTCTACACAAGTTCAGGAAGAGGACAAGGTAGAGGAGGCCGTGGATGCGGCCAGGGAGGTGGCCGAACAGGTAATCAAAATTATGGCCAGCAGCAGCAGCAACAACAGTCCTTGAATTCACAACAACAACAACAACACGTAGGTGGAAGAGGCCAATTCAAAGGCAGGGGGAGTCAAAGAGGTCATGGAAATTGGCAAAGGCAGTATAATGATACACGTGGATGCTTTTATTGTGATAAGCCTGGACATGTGCAGGCAGATTGTTATAAGAAGCAGGGTGACATGCAAAATGGAAAATTGCAGCAAAACAACTATGCATCCTCGAGCAGAAACAATGAGGATAATGAAAGGTTGTTTGTTATGTAGCATGTTGTTAATGCCATGTCTGAAAATGTTGAAGCAGCACATAAAGATGATGTATGGTACATTGATTCAGGTGCTTCAAACCACATGACAAGTCATGGGGATGGTTCAAGGAGATGAAAAACCTTGAAAGACCAGGTTTTGTGGAAACAGGGGATGACACTGCTCATCCAATTGCCCATGTTGGAGATGTGCCATTGTCTATGCAGGATGGCAAAGTGAAGTACCTTGCAGATGTACTTCATGTTCCGAACATAACAAAGAATCTGGTTTCAGTTGGCCAAATGATGGTTGTTATGTTGTTGAAGACTTTAAAGACAAGTACAGGTTGGTTGCAAAAGGCAATAGAGTGGGCAGAATGTTTACATTGAATGTAAACATGCCTGAAGTGAGTGCTGTGATGTTTGCAAATGGTTTAGGAATTGTTGCAAACATAGACATTTGGCATAAAAGAATTGGACATGTGAATGTGCAGAGAATGAAGTCTATGCAGACTAAAGGAATTGTGACAAGGCTGCCAAAGTTTAAAGTTGAAGGTATGCACAAAATATGTGAAGCATGCCAATTTGAAAAGCAAACAAAGCATGTATTTTCACGTGACAGAAATGTGAGCAGAAATGCACTAGATGTTGTGCATTTAGATGTATGGGGTCCTACGAAGGCCAGGTCTATGGGAGTCTGCAGGTATTATGTGACATTTATTGATGACCACACAAGGAAAGTGTAGGTATACTTCATGAAGGAGAAGAGTGAGGTGTTCACTCATTTTCAGAATTTCAGAGTTATGGTTGAAAAGCAAACAGTGAAACATGTAAAGTGCCTAAGGTCAGATGGAGGGGGAGAGTACTTCTCCAATGACTTCTCTAAATTTTTATAGAAGAATGGTATTCAGAGACAGTTTACATGATGCAGATACACTCCGCAGCAAAATGGAGTTGCTGAGCAGAAAAACAGGCACATTGCTGAGATTGCGCGAGCATTGATGAAAGAGAAGAATATGCCGCATAGCTATTGGGCTGAGGCTATTTTTTACAGCAGTTTACATTATGAACAATACTCCAACTGTAGCCATACATGATGTAACTCCAGAGGAGAGGTTTACTGATGGCAGAAAACCTAATTTGTCTCATCTAAAAGTCTTTGGATGCATTGCATATGTGCATGTGCCACATGAGCTGAGAACTAAGCTGGATCCAAAAGCTAAAAAATGTGTGTTTATTGGGTATTCCCTTGAGCAAAAGGGATACATGTGTTATAACCCTGCCACACGTGAGTTGAGGGTAAGCAAGGATGCTGTTTTTGATGAGATGAGCAACTGGTATGCTGCTGAAAAAGAAGCTGTTGGGGCTAATGTGAGTGGAAATGTGGTTGCACAGAATGCAAGTCAGCAATCACAGTCTTTGAGTGAACCAAGAGAGTCCTCATCTAGTGGTTCAGTTGATAGACCATGGAGTGGCAAGCTGCGTCATAATACCAGTCCTGCAAATGTGATTAGTACATCACATAAAGGCAAAGAGAAAGTGATTGAGCCCCTTAGTATGCCTGATATTTCTGCAGGGCATTCTCATGTTGATGGAGAGTCTAGTGGCTCAGAGATGAGCCTTGATGAGAGGATCTTGGGATACCAGCTATGAGAACACCTGGTGTAAATAAGGCTATGGAAGCCATGAATGCAAAGCTACAAAGATCTGGGAGGGTGAAAAATCCTATGCAGAGGTTTACCTATGATGGTTATGTGGCACATCACTATGCATACATGATGGCAAAAGTTGTACAGGTTGTAGAGCCCACATGCATTGATGAGGCTATTGGAAATGTGTGTTGGGAGAAAGCTATGGATGAGGAGATGGATGCACTATATGGAAATGAGACTTGGGATTTAGTGCAATTGCCTAAAGGCAAGAAAGCCATTGGCTGTTGGAAATGTGTGTTGGGAGAAAGCTATGGATGAGGAGATGGATGCACTATATGGAAATGAGACTTGGGATTTAGTGCAATTGCCTGAAGGCAAGAAAGCCATTGGATGCAAGTGGGTGTACAAAGTAAAACATGATAGTGATGGAAGAATAAGCAGGTACAAGGCTACATTGGTAGCCAAAGGATATGCGCAGACATATGTCATTGATTATGAGGAAACTTTCAGCCTAGTTGCGAAGATGGCAACAATGAGAGTTGTGATAGCAGTGGCCGCGTCAAAGCAATGGTCTTTACATCAGATGGATGTAAAGAATGCATTCTTGCGTGCATGCGGATTTGCAGGAAGAAGTGTATATGTTACAGCCACCTGGTTATGAGGATGTGAGTCACCCCGAGCATGTTTGCAGGTTGAAGAAAGCCTTGTATGGCTTAAAACAATCACCCAAGAGCATGGTCTGACAAGATTTCTGAATATCTTGTTATTATTAGCTTTCATGTAGCCAATGCAGATTTCTCACTGTATGTGAGACATAATGATAGAGGGGTTGTGCTTGTTCTCATCTATGTAGATGACCTGATCATTACGGGGGACCATGATGCAGAGATCTTTGATGTAAAGATCTTGCTTAGACAGAAGTTTGAGACGAAGGATCTGGAGGAGCTCAGATATTTCTTAGGCAGCCTATCTCAGTGCCATTGGATCAGAATGGAAAGTTGAGTGCAGATTCAGGAAAGATTTTGGAGGATGCTACTATGTATAGGCACATAGTAGGAAGCTTGATCTACATGACGATCACTAGGCCAGATTTTAGCTATGCTGTTGGGTTGGTGAGTCAGTTTATGAAGGTTCCTCGAAAGCCGCATTTGGATGCATTGAGATGCATACTGAGGTATGTGAGGTCTACTTTGCATTGTGGACTATTTTATGAAACTGGGACTGAGATATGTGTACATGGGTACACAGATGCTGATTGGGCTGGTAGTATCTCAGATAGAAGATCTACTAGTGGCTTCATTTTTTCTTTGGGGAGTGCTGCTGTGACTTGGAGCAGTAAGAAGCAGCCTACGGTTGCTCTATCCAGTATAGAGGCCGAGTATACAGAGGTGCTGCTATGGCAGCATGTGAGGTAGCTTGGTTGAGAAAGCTACTTGCAGATTTGGGTCTATCAGTGGATAGACAAGTTATCATTTTCTGTGACAACATTAGCAGTATACAGTTGGCCAAGAACCTAATTTTTCATGCTCGCACAAAGCATATAGAGGTCCATTACCATTTTGTCAGATAAAGGGTTTTGGCAGGAGACGTTGACCTTGTTTATGTTAGCACACATAGGATCAAGTCGCTGACATCTTCACCAAAGCATTGGGTACAAAGAAGCTCCGCAGATTCAGGGCTTCTCTTGGTGTACATGAGATGGAGTTGAGCGGGAGGGGGAGTGTTGAGATATCGAGCTCATCTAGTGAGACGGTGGACACTAATGACCCGCCTGGGGGATAGGCCCCACACTTACAGCACTGGCATAGTTGGTGAGATCATGGGTGATATGTGGCTAGTGGGATGATAGGCTGTGTGACAGCCATTCTAGAGATTGGCATAGTTATAGCGCCAGCTCATTTAGTTAGGTTAGCACTATAGAGAACCCTAGTATGTATTTGGTTGAGTACCTTTTCATATGGTATGTACTCTTATCTTTGTATATGGTGTGTTGAGTGTTGTGTGAAGAAGAAGAAGATTTTCAGCCTCTCACCTTGACAATGTGTGTTCTCTTTTAGGGTTTTGTGAGTGTGTGTGTGCTTGTTGCAAGAGCTCAAGCTCTCTTCCCCCCTGCATCTTTTCACAGGGGAATGCTGGAGAGTGATGAGAAGTGGTATATGTGTCTCCAAGAAGCTGCATTTCAGAAAACAGGATTCCAATTGCGTCAATTGTTTATCATTATAATGGCTTTTTTGTGAGCCTATATACCCTGGACAGATTTGGATTAAATTATCGACCAAACTTTTAGATGATTTTTTATGTTCCTTGTAGCACAAGGTGTGCCGATGTTGGTGTTTGTCATTCTATAGTAAAGAATCAAGCTCTGTTGCACATGCAAAACCTCTTACAACAGTATGAAAAGAGGCTACATGATTTTGAAGGACTATCTATTCCTGATAGATCAAGTGTTGCCACTGTCAACAATGGTTTGTTGATGGAAGAGATGATGTTTGATTATGTTCAATAGGCTGATTTGTATGTTTCCATGCAAAGGAGTCTAAATAGTTATGAATCAAGAGCATTTGATACTATCCATGAGGCTGTTTCTTTGAACCAGGGTGGTGTGTTTTTCCTTGATTGACCAAGTGGATTAGGCAAAACATATCTTTATAATGCCTTTCCGTCACACAATTACGTGGAGATAATCAAGTTGCATTGTCATGTGCATCATCTGGAATAGTTGCATTGTTACTTTCAAATGGTCATACAATGCAATCACGTTTCAAAATCCCATTGGTGCTCAATGCTTCTAGCACATGTGGTATTAAAGCTAGCAGCCCACTGGCAGAGGTGTTGAAGCTTGCAAGGTTAATCATTTGGGATGAGGCTAGAATGATGCATTGGTACGCATATGAAGCATTGGACAGGACATTGAAAGACATTAGGCAAAGTGATACAGTGTTTGGTGGGAAAGTTATGCTCTGTGGTAGTTTGGTGACTTCAGGCAAATCTTATCGGTTGTGCCAAAGGGATCGTGTGAGGATATCATTGATGCAATGTTCTCTTGGTCATATATTTGGAGATATGTGAATGTTTTAAAGCTCACCCAAAACATACAGGTTAGATAGAGTGCTTATGGTTAAATTGAACAATTGAACAAGAATTTGTCAAATGGACATTATAAATTGGAGATGGCTCTATAGGCCATCCAAAAAATCAAGGCAAAGTGGTAATCCCACCACGAATGTTGATCCATGGGAACTCCATTTTGAGTTTGGTAGAATGGGTATACAAAGATCTTCAGAGAGTGGAGGATTATGCATGCTTCTTTAAAGACCATGCTATTCTTGCACCACGAAATCTAGAGGTTGATGAGATTAATGAACTAGCATTAAGTGCATTGCTCGATCTTGAAAGAGAATACCTGAGTGCAGATTTGGTTGTTTCTTCTGAGAATGATGTAATATTGTATCCAATTGAGTACTTGAATAGCTTGAACTTGGGTGGTGGTTACCCTCCTCACCACTTGCTTCTAAATATTAATGCTCCTATTATGCTGCTCTATAATTTGGACCCTCGATGGGAACTTTGCAATGGTGCCAGATTGATATGCAAGAAATTTTACTCAAAGGAGATAGAAGCATAAATCATCACAGGTATAAACATTGGAGATAGGGTCTTTATTCCCAGGATAACATTCATACCTACTATGCATCAATTGCCATTTAACATGAGAAGGAGGCAATTTCTTGTAAGGTTATCTTTTGGTATGTCAATAAATAAGTCCCAAAGACAAAAATTGAGTGTATTGGGACTTTATCTGGCCACAGAAGTATTCACACATGGACAATTGTACGTTGCTATGTCACATGTTAAATCATCTGAAAGTGTGAGTAAAGAATATTGTGGAACATGACAACAGCATAGAAGGTTCAAACGAAGTCTTCACAACCAATCTTGTCTACAAGGAGGTTTTGCAAATGGCATGCAGAAGAATATAGATGTAATATGTGCCCAAAAGGTAGAGAAGAAGCTATTGATACAACCACTTACAAACTCTAGAGACTACATTCATAGATGTCTCTGTATCAATAAAGTAAGCATTTGAAAGGAGAATGTTTGCAAAGATTTGACATGTGCAATCTATGTTGTCTTTCTGTGCAATCTTTAACATTGATGCTACTCTCTTTGGTAATATCAAATTCATGTGTATAAATCTACTTGCATTAAGCTAAAGCAACTATGCAAATCCACAAATTAGGGGAGTGCCCCATCATTTCTCAAGAGGTGGTTCAAATTGTTGAGATGGTTAAAGGGGCTCAGTGAGTTCTTGTTTATTTTTTTAAATATTTTTCTCAACGGAGCATGCTAGTTGACCTATGTGTTGTCTCTCAATGAAAAGATGCAGGGGAAAGAGAGCTTGAGTTCTTGCAAGCACACACACACACATGAAAAGATGCAAGGGGGAAGAGAGCTTGAGCTCTTGCAAGCACACACACACACTCACAAAACCCTAATAGAGAACACACAAGGTGAGAGGCTGAAAATCTTCTTCTTCTCTACTCTACACTCAACACACCATATACAAGATAAGAGTACACATAATATGAAAGGTACTCAACCAATACATACACGGGTTCTCTATAGTGTGAACCCGACTAAAATGAGCTAGCGCTATAACTATGCCAGTCTCTAGAATGGCTGTCACACAGCCTGTCATCCCACTGGCCGCATATCACCAACCATGCCAGTGGTGTAAGTGTGGGGCCTATCCCCCAGGTGGGTCATCAGTGGCCACCGCCTCACTAGACGAGCTCGATATCTTAACACTCCCCCTCGAGCTCAACTTCATCTCATGTACACCAAGCGAAGCCCTGAATCTGTTGAGCTTCTCTGTACCCAATGCTTTGGTGAAGATGTCAGCTATCTGATCCTCTGTGCTGACATAAACAAGGTCAAGATCTCCTGCCAAGACCTTCTCTCTGACGAAGTGGTAGTGGACCTCTATGTGCTTCGTACGAGCATGAAAGACTCGATTCCTGGCCAACTGTATACTGCTAATGTTGTCACAAAAAATGACAACTTGTCTATCCACTGATAGACCCAAATCTGCAAGTAGCTTTCTCAACCAAGCTACCTCACATGCTGCCATAGCAGCTCCTCTGTACTCGGCCTCTGTACTGGATAGAGCAACCATAGGCTGCTTCTTGCTGCTCCAAGTCACAGCAGCACTCCCCAAAGAAAACATGAATCCACTGGTAGATCTTCTATCTGAGATACTACCAGCCCAATCAGCATCTGTGTACCCGTGTACACATATCTCTGTCCCAGTCTCATAGAATAGTCCACAATGCAAAGTAGACTTCACATACCTCAGTATGCGTCTCACTGCATCCAAATGTGATTTCCGTGGAACCTGCATAAACTGACTCACCAACCCAACAGCATAGCTCAAATCTGGTCTGGTGATCGTCATGTAGATCAAACTTCCTACTATGCGTCTGTACATAGTAGGATCCTCCAAGATCTCTCCTGAATCTGCACTCAACTTGCCATTCTGATCCAATGGCATAGAAATAGGCTTACAGCCTGTCATACCATACTTGGACAACATGTCCAAGCCATACTGTCTCTGCAGTAATCTAATACCATGTGGTGACCTAATCACCTCAATGCCCAAGAAATATCTGAGCTCCCCCAGATCCTTCATCTCGAACTTCTGTCTAAGCAAGATCTTTACATCAAAGATCTCTGCATCATGGTCCCCCGTAATGATCAAGTCATCTACATAGATGACAACAAGCACAACCCCTCTATCACCATGTCTCACATACAATGAGAAATCTGCATTGGCTACATGAAAGCCAATGGTGACAAGATATTCAAAAACCTTGTCAGACCATGCTCTTGGTGCTTGCTTTAAGCCATACAAGGCTTTCTTCAACCTACAAACATGCTCGGGGTGACCCACATTCTCATAACCAGGTGGCTGCAACATATACACCTCTTCTTGCAAATCCCCATGCAAGAATGCATTCTTTACATCCATCTGATGTAAAGACCATTGCTTTGACGCAGCCACTGCTATCACAACTCTCACCGTTGCCATCTTGGCAACTGGGCTGAAAGTTTCCTCATAATCAATGCCATATCTCTGCGCATATCCTTTGGCTACCAATCTAGCCTTGTACCTGTTTATGCTTCCATCACTGTTATGTTTAACTTTGTACACCCACTTGCATCCAATGGCTTTCTTGCCTTCAGGCAATTGCACTAAATCCCAAGTTTCATTTCCATATAGTGCATCCATCTCCTCATCCATAGCTTTCTCCCAACACACATTTCCAACAGCCTCATCAATGCATGTGGGCTCTACAACCTGCACAACCTTTGCCATATATGCATAGTGATGTGCCACATAACCATCATATGTAAATCTCTGCACAGGGTTCTTCACTCTCCCTGATCTTCGCAGCTTTTCATTCATGGCTTCCATAGCCTTCTTTACACCAGGTGTTCTCATAGCTGGGATCCCAAGCTCCTCATCAAGGCTCATGTCTGAGCCACTAGACTCTCCATCAACATGAGAATGCCCTGCAGAAATGTCAGGCATACCAAGGGGCTCAACCACTTTCTCTTTTCCTTTACGTGATGTACTAATCACATTTGCAGGACTGGTATTATGACGTAGCCTGCCACTCCATGGTCTATCAACAGACCCACTAGATGACTCTCCTTGTCCACTCAAAGACTGTGATTGCTGACCTACATTCTGTGCAACCACACTTCCACTCACATCAGCCCCGACAGCTTCTTTTTCAGCAGCATACCAGCTGCTCATCTCATCAAAGACAACATCCCTGCTTACCCTCAACTCACGTGTAGTAGGGTTATAACACCTGTATCCCTTTTGCTCAAGGGAGTATCCAATAAACACACATTTTCAGCTTTTGGATCCATCTTAGTTCTCAGCTCATCTGGCACATGCACATATGCAATGCATCCAAAGACTTTCAGATGAGACAAATCTAGTTTTCTGCCAGTAAACCTCTCCTTTGGAGTTACATCATGTATGGCTGCAGTTGGAGTCCTGTTCATGATGTATACTGCTGTAGAAACAGCCTCAGCCCAATAGCAATGCGGCATATTCTTCTCTTCCATCAATGCTCGCGCAATCTCAGCAATGTGCCTGTTTTTTCGCTCAGCAACTCCATTTTGCTGCGGAGTGTATCTGCATGTAAACTGTCTCCGAATACCATTCTTCTTCAGAAATTCAGAGAACTCATTGGAGAAGTACTCTCCCCCTCCATCTGACCTTAGGCACTTTACATATTTCGCTGTTTGCTTTTCAACCAAAACTCTGAAATTCTAAAAGTGAGTGAACACCTCACTTTTCTCCTTCATGAAATATACCCACACTTTCCTTGTGTGGTCATCAATGAAAGTCACATAGTACCTGCAGCCTCCCATAGATATGGTCTTTGTAGGACCCCATACATCTGAATGCACAACATCTAGTGCATTTCTGCTCACATATCTGTTACGTGGAAACACATGCTTTGTTTGCTTCCCAAATTGGCATGCTTCACATATTTTCTGCATACCTTCCACTTTAAATTTTGGCAGCCCTGTCACAATTCCTGTTGTCTACATAGACTTCAATCTCTGCACATTTACATGTCCAATTCTTTTATGCCATATGTCTGTGTCTGCAACAACTCCTGAACCATTTGCAAACATCGCAGCACTCATTTCAGGCATGTCTACATTCAATGTAAACATTCTGCCCACTCTGTTGCCTTTTGCAACCAACCTGCACTTGTCTTTAAAATCTTCAACATAACACCCATCAGGGTTAAACCGAACCTGCAAACCCTGCTCAATCATCTGGCCAACTGAAACCAGATTCTTTGTTATGTTTGGTACATGAAGTACATCTGCAAGGTACTTCACTTTGCCATCCTGCATAGACAATGGCACATCTCCAACATGGGCAATTGGATGAGCAGTGTCATCCCCTGTTTCCACAAAACCTGGTCTTTCCGGGTTTTTCATCTCCTTGAACCACTCCCCATGACTCGAAGCGCCTGAATCCACATCTCGGGGGGGTCACTCACAAAAAAATGTAAATATCACGTGCGTTCAACAGAAGCATATTTTTAATTTATGAAACTTACAGAAATATATTTACATAAGGGTATGATTTAAAATTTTTTCAAAAAAATTTACAGATTCATAAAGAAAAGGGGATATTATATGGATAAAAAAATTCACAGATAAAGGATTTAAAATATAGGCCTTGAACGCACGCGATAGGGGTATTCTACATATAGTGACCCCCCCGAGATCCACATACCATACATTATCTTTTTGTGCTGCATCAACATTTTCAGACATGGCATTCACGACATGCTGCATAACAAACAACCTTTCATTATCCTCATTATTTCTGCTTGAGGATGCATAGTTGTTTTGCTGCACTTTCCCATTTTGCATGTCAGCTTGCTTCTTATAACATTCTGCCTGCACATGTCCAGTCTTACCACAATAATAGCATTCACGTGCATCATTGTACTGCCTTTGCCAATTTCCACGTCCTCTTTGACTCCCCCTGCCTCTGAATTTACCTCTTCCACTTGCGTGTTGTTGTTGTTGTTGATTCTGGGACTGTTGTTGTTGCTGCTGTGCTGGCCATAATTCTGATTACCTGTTCGGCCACCTCCTTGACCGCGTCCACGGCCTCCTCTACCTCGTCCTCTTCCTGAACTCGTGTAGAAGGCCTGTTGCTCTGAACTGTTTTTGCTTTGTGAAGACTGTTGGTCTTCACCCAAGTTCTTCTCTTCGATAATCAGCATAGACACCAAATCTGTAAAGTTGGGAATGTTTTCTCGAGTCTGAATAGACGTCTTGAACGCCTTGTATTGTGGCCCGAGACCACGTAGACAGACTTCCACCTTGTCATCATCATCTACTGACACACCAATAGATGCAAGGGATTCCACAATACCCTTTATCTTCAACGCATAGTCATTCACAGACATGCTCTTTTTCTCCACAGTATGAAGTTTATTCTTCAACTGTATCTTACGTGCCTTGGTATTTGTTTCATAAAGCTTTACGAAGGTGTCCCACGCCTCCTTGGGGGACTTGGCATCCTGAATGTGTCCAATCATGGTGTCCTGTATACTAATGAAAAGCCAATACATAACCTTCCTGGCTCCTTGGTTCCAGTCTTTAAACTCTTTCACATGTGCAGCAGTTGGTCTCTGGTGCCTCTTCATGCTCACCTTCTATGTAGTCCCAATAGCCTTTTTCCATCAGGAAATTCGTCAACCTGAACCTCCAAGCATGGAAGTTATTCTTATCCAGCTTCTCAGCCACAATCTGTGTTATGCCATCATTAGACATCTTGCCAAACACACAATTTTACCAGAAACTGCACTCTGGTTTTTCCTGCATAAATGATGTATTTTCTGCACAGCGGTACTGTAGTACTCTCAAATGTCACAACCAGTGACTTCAATGTGCATACATACACCCAATGGCAACTGTAGACCTCTTTGCAGCACCCACAGTGTCTGCACAGTCAATCTGTCTTCCTGCAGTTCTTAAAACAGAGTTCTGCATAGAATCAATGACTTACCCGCAGTGCTCGAAATCGCCTGCTTTCTGAAAAACGGAGGTCCAGACGCGCCCGAAACGCGTTTTTGGCCCAAAAATTTCAGTCCAAAGGACAGTCCGAAGGACTGCATAGTTGCCAGTCCGAAGGACTGTATAGTTGCCCTATAGCTTTACTCCCGCGAAGAAAGCTCCTCAATCAGAGACCGTTTGCCGGTGCCTCCCGTAGAGCTCCCGACAAGGGTGTAGTCACCAACACAATAGGGAAGAGTAGTTGAAGCTCTTACCCTCGTACCGCTTCCTATGATTCTCTTGCTTGCAGCTCAGCCCTTAGCACGAACCAGGCTCTGATACCATGAAAAGATGCAGGGGGGAAGAGAGCTTGAGCTCTTGCAAGCACACACACACACTCACAAAACCCTAATAGAGAACACACAAGGTGAGGCTGAAAATCTTCTTCTTCTCTACTCTACACTCAACACACCATATACAAGATAAGAGTACACATAATATGAAAGGTACTCAACCAATACATACACGGGTTCTCTATAGTGTGAACCCGACTAAAATGAGCTGGCGCTATAACTATGCCAGTCTCTAGAATGGCTGTCACACAGCCTGTCATCCCACTGGCCGCATATCACCCAAGATCTCACCAACCATGCCAGTGGTGTAAGTGTGGGGCCTATCCCCCAGGCGGGTCATCACAGTGGCCACCGCCTCACTAGACGAGCTCGATATCTCAACAACACACACAAACCCTAGAAGAGAACACATAAGGTGAAAGAAAATTCTTCTTCTTCTTCACACAACAAAAGAGGTCTACAAAGAAGATAAAGTGACTAACACACATAATTGAGTATATACAAGCGGTCCATAATGTGAACATGCTAAGAGGAGTAGGTACGTGTGGACTAGTCGGTGTAGTCCAATTGTAGAATCTCTAACGAAGATATGTTGATGTGCTAGCTACCATACCCGCCAGTGATGTAAATGTCGAACGATCATGCAGGCACCTCATGAGTGTCAGCTCATGTTGAGCTTGACATCTCAATGCTCCCTCTCAAGCTCAACTCCAGCTCATGAACTCCAAACATATCTCAAAAGCTACAGAGCTTTGTAGCTCCCAAGGCCTTCATGAAGATGGCAGTGACCTGATTCTGTGTGCTTACATAGGCCAAGTCAATGTCGCTTGCCAAGACTCTCTCCCTGAGATGAAGTGGTAATGTACCTCAATGTGTTTCATCCGTGCATGAAAAATTGGGTTCCTGGCCAACTATATACTATTAAGATTGTCACAATATATGACAACATTTCTCTCCACATGCAACCCCAAATCGGCACAAGTAACTTGTGTAACCAAGCTACCTCACATGCTGCCACCACAGCTCCTCTGTGTACTCTGCCTCTGTACTTGACAAGGCAACTGTGGACTACTTCTTGTTGCTCCATGTCTGTACATGGCTCTCTAAAAGGTTCTGTACAAGGCATAAATAAATAATACATCCTCAACACCATTCAGAGCACATCAGAGCGCACACTCTGATTCATCGTGAAAGCATAATGATTGCACAAACATCAAGAAAGACATAATAAAACACTGTGCAAAGACATAGCAGAACTTCTCCTTCATTCATTATAGCGACGATCAGAATCAACGTTCTATTTCTCTCGTCCCTAGATACAACTGTCAAGGTATAACCACCCGGTTCAGATCCCAAAGGGTACTTTCACACATAACTAACCCCCAAGCCCTTTGACTAAGGTCTAGGAATTACATAATAAAGACTTAACACTTGGCCTGGTGGCTAAATTTTTCCCAAAAATTTGACCTGAACCCATCAATCCCTGATCAGCAAAATTTGAGTTCTGCAGTAGCCCTCTGATCATGTAAAGAGAGTGTCTAAAACAAAATAAAATTTCCCTAAAAAGAAAATGCCTAATGTTTGTCTGTTGTTTTTTTTTAGTAGTAGTGTTGAAAAACACTGTGGAAACATTCCGAGTATCACTAAGCCTGACCCGGTTGGTCAGTCTAAATGTCTAAGACCTGCTCCTCCTGTTGTGCTTCCACATCCATTTGAACCTCCTTTGCAATGTTGATCACCGCCTCAGGGTCTTCATCATCTGGTAAAGCTTTATCCATACCCATCAGCAGGCCCACGTGCTCATCAGAGCTCTTTTCCTAAACAGCTCCAGATGTTTGTCCTTCAGTAGCACCTGCTCCTTCTTCATGTGTCTGAAAAAGGGCTCTAATCTTCTTCAGCTTCCCTACAGCAGACGATTTCAACTTAACAAGCTTAAAGGATCAGAACTTGGACTTTCTATCCCCATCATATAGTTCCAATCTAGACCGACCTGGGTACCAAAATTTCTCATGAGAGATATGAACATCTCGATATGCAAACTCTTTTAGATATGTGGAAAGGTAATCTAGTTGAGCATTTGGCACACCAAAATTTGAGAGTCTAGATTTATGTGAAGCTTGCATGATGGGAAAGTAGCACCAAAGAGACTTTTCACAAGAGGCCAATTTTAGATCAAGGCTGCTTATGTTTTCTCTGAATGCCCTTCACAATGAATTTATCATCCCCATGAAGAATAGTTGCACCATTCTTATTAAATTGGACCTAGAAGTCATAGTATGTGATTTTGGCTGATGCAAAAACAAGGTTTCTCTTCATATCTAGAAGCTAAAAAATCATTTAAAAGACTTTTTGCATAGCCTTCTTTAGAGGTAAATATAGAAATAGAACCTGAATCCTTTATTGGGCACTTTGCATTATTGCGCGCTCATGCTTTGCATCATTGCCTGCCCGCGCTGCCATCTCCCATAGGCTTTAGGGATGAATATCAATCTTTGCGACTGGTTATGTGCCTAGAAACCCAGTGTCGAACATGATGATCCAAGAGTCACCATGTGCTATTATGTCACTACACACTTCTTCAATGATGGTAACAAATAAATCTATTTCTTCCTTGGTCTTTACAGTGCCATTCTTGGCATTTGCTTGCTTTATCTTACATTCTTTGGCTATCTATTCTTTTTCTTTGCGTTGGACAGAATTTTTTGGGCCAAAACGGTATTTCGGGTGTGTCTGGACCTCCAGTTTTTAGTTTTCAGAGCAGTAGGCATTCATGGACACTCTGTGGGTAAGTTTTGATTCTCTGCAAAACTCTTTTTTTGGAACTCCAGGAAGGGTGATTGATTGTGTAGACACCGTGTATATTGCAAAGAGGTCTTAAAGTTGTCATTAGGTGATGTATGCAAATTAAGGTCACTTGTTGTGACAATTTGGATGCAATATAGTACTGCTACACAAAATACAAGAGTTTGTGTAGGTCAAACAAGAGTGTTGTTTTTGGTAAATTTGTGTTGTAGAGACAAGATGTCAAATGATGGAATAAACCAAATTGTTGCAAAGAGGCTTGACAAGAACAACTTCCATGGTTGGAGGCTTAGATTGACAAATTTTTTGATGGGAAAAGTTTATTTGGGACTACATTGAAGGTGAACATGAGGAGGCACCAGAGATACTAGAGATTAATCCAACTGCCTGCTGTAGATGTAAAAGAATTCAAGGATTGGAATTAAGGAGCAAGGAAAGTTATGTATTGGCTTTCTATTTTAGTATACAGGACACCATGATTGGGCATATATAGGATGCCAAGTCACCTAAGGAGGCATGGGACACCTTGGTGAAGCTATATGAAACTAACACCAAGGCAAGAAAGATTCATTTGAAGCATAAGCTTCATACTTTGGAGAAGAAAAATATGTCTATGAATGATTATGACTTAAAGATCAAGGGCATTGTGGAATCCCTTACATCTATTAGTGTTTCTGTTGATGAATGATGATAAGGTGAAAGTGTGTCTACATTGTCTCGGGCCACAATACAAGGCATTCAAGACGTCTATTCAGACTCGGGAGAACATTCCCAACTTCACAGATTTGGTGTCAATGTTGATTATTGAAGAGAAGAATTTGGGTAAAGATCAACAGTCTTCACAAAACAAAAATAGTACAGAGCAACAGGCCTTCTACTACACAACTTTAGGTAGAGGTCGTGGACATGGGGCCAAGGTGTATTAAGAGCCTAAGGTTATGTAGAAGGGTGAGAGAAGGGTGTGAGTGTGAATGGACTTAAGGTCCACTAGCTCACCTATTTAAAGGTGAAGCCATGAGGCATTTTGTATGAGAGCAAGGCCTAGTTGTATGTATAAGTAACTTAATAAGCAAGATATTATTCTTGTATTTTGTGAGTCTCTCCTCTCCACACACTTGATCTAGCATGAGCACCACGTTTTCTCAACATGGTATCTACAGCCTAGGTGATTTGAACCATTTGTGGTGTAGATTAGGTCAAAAATATCCACTTTTTTCCTCATCTTTCTTGTGTGGAGCTCAACCTACAGCCATTGGAAGCCTTCCACAAGCTTGTAGAGGGCTCATCACTCCACGATTTCTTCATGAAAGCTGGTCATACGGGTAGTTGAGTGAATCATCCTTGCGTCATCGCGGCATTACCTCTGCAGTCCGCCGGCGCCGTTTTCTCCTTCCTACGCTGGTCGTACAACATTGCTCCATGTGTAGGCCACAATAAGCTAAGCTAGCTTAGGGCTTTGATAGCCCATTGAGTCTACTTGCTCCAGCTCTGATTTGAGCTCCAATAATGCAGCAACGCGACGGCTGGAAGCAAAAGTTCAGGCGCCGTTTTCTCTTCTTCATCACAAGCTTTCCATTAAAGCTTGGTTTTTTGGATTTTTCTTGCTCATATCATCACTCCCTTGCTCTAATCACTCAAGTTGTGGTGTGAATGTTTGTTGCTGAGTTGTACTTTATTTAAATTATTTAATAATTATTAACTAATGAGGGAAGGAAGAAAAAAAGTGGAGTGAGAGAAAGTTGAAGAGATTCCATCCACATGAGATAACCATAATCCTCATGCCCGTCAAGCTTCAACATCAACATCAACTTTTAAGCTTTCAAAGTGATTCAAAGTGTGCTTTTAAGCACTAATTGTGTTGTTTAACACTAATTACTCTATTAATCCAGCAAAGGGAAAGTGTTTTTTTAAACACTAATAGTGTTATTAAACACTAATGGTAAACTAATCACCAGAATAAGTGTTATTTTACACTAAAAATGTGCCTTTTAGCACTAATTCTGTTTTATACACACTAATGGTGATATTAATCACCAACCAAAGTGTTGCTTAACACTAAGGTGGTTTTAACCATCAAAGGAGAAGGCCATCTACATTAAGGAGGCTCTTCTTCATCAACATGGAGGCCGGGCACACACCATAAGTGCCACATTCAAGTCTTCATCGTCAAACCGTTTCCTCCAAAGAGAAATGGTGCAACCATGAACCAATTGTCTTCACCTCATGAGTCAAAGAGGTTGAAGAATTCTGGTTTTTTCATCATCAAACTCAGATTTTTGAGTGGTTTTAAAGTTGAACACATGTACACTAAGTGTTCATCTTCAATGTTTATGTGTTTTACCCTTGTTGAGGCCCTTGTTTGTAAGAGGCATAGGCATGCTATAAGCCATATGTTCTGACTTTCCAAGCCCAAGGCATGTCATTCCGCTGCATATTCTGCATTTTCATCGTATAAGATGAGTTGTAAGGTTGAGCATAGCATCCCTAAATGCTCTACCTTGTTGTTTGTCATGATTGTAAGCATCTTTTGGCATTGTTTTTGTAAGAGGCATTGGCAACATTATGAGCCATGTCCTCTCCTTCTTGAGCCAAAGATGATAAACCTTATTTGTTTGAGTATTTACCTCAACTAATTATTTATTAAGCTTGTAACTTCAAACCCCAAAGGGTATCATTTAACCAACATGCATAAAAGCTATTGTAATTGTGGAGTAGACACTGCCCTTGACCAATCCATAAGGCAAGTGGTAAGACCCTCCCTTTCCCTTCCCTATTTAAATCTACCTCATTACTCATGGAGGAGATATATTATTCAAGGAAGCATCAAGCATGTTGGAGGACCATCTAAAAGCAAACCACTTTAGCAAGGGTGGCAGCCTGCTTATGATCATTGTGTGAGAATGGTCAAGGTGGAAAGCATGTGGTGGAAGCAATGGCATGTATGTCTAAAGCATGTCATCTACAAGAAGCCAAGCAAACATAAAGAGTGGGGTGCACCATCATTGAGGTGTACATCTTCATTGACAACAAATAAAGACTTAGATGGCAACAATGTATTAGCCTCTAAGGCTCTAGGAACACATTTGTAAATCCTAGATAATCACACCTATATTCCAAAACCTTGTACGCCTAATGTCATAAAGGCATCCTATGTCCAATACCACCCATTCCATTCTTTCATAGTTGGTATTAAGGGGGGGTATTAAGAGACTAAGGTTATGTAGAAGGGTGAGAGAAGGGTGTGAGTGTGAATGGACTTAAGGTCCACTAGCTTACCTATTTAAAGGTGAAGCCATGAGGCATTTTGTATGAGAGCAAGGCCTAGTTGTATGTATAAGAAACTTAATAAGCAAGATATTATTCTTGTATTTTGTGAGTCTCTCCTCTCCACACACTTGATCTAGCATGAGCACCACGTTTTCTCAACAAGGTGGTGGCCGATTAGGTAATAAAAATTATGGTCAGTAGCAACTTGATAGTCCCAGGATTTGCAAATAACAACACACAAGTGGAAGAGGCCAGTTTAGAGGTAGGGGGAGTCAAAGAAAACGTGGTGGTAATTGTTGGCAAAAGCAGCATAATGATACACGATATTGTTTTTATTGTGGTAAGCCTGGACATGTGCAGGAAGATTTCTATAAGAAGCATAGTGACATGCAAAATGGAAAAGTACCACAAAACAACTATGCATCCTCTAGCAAAAATAATGAGGATAATGAGAGGTTGTTTGTTTTGCAACATGTAGTTAATTCTATCTCTAGAAATGATGTAGAAACATGTAAGGATGATGTACAGTATGTTGATTCATGTGCTTCAAAACACATGACAAGTCATGGTGGTGAGTGGTTGAAGGAAATGAAGTGTCCTGAAAGACCAAGTTTTGTTGAAACATGGGATGACACTGCTCATCCGATTTTCCATGTTAGAGATGTGCCATTGTCTATGTAGGATGGTAAGGTGAAGTACCTTGCAGTTGCATTTCATGTTCTGAACATTACAAAGAATCTGGTTTTTGTTGGCCAAATGATTGAGCAAGGTTTGCAGATCCAATTTAACCCTGATGGCTGCTATGTAGAAGACTTTAAAGATAAGTGCAGGTTGGTTGCAAAAGGCAATAGAGTGGGCAGAATGTTTACTTTGAATGTAAATATCCTTGAAGTGAGTGCTACAATGTTTGCAAATGATTCAAGAGGTTTTGCAGATACATACATTTGGCATAAGAGAATTGGGCATGTAAATGTTCAAAGAATGAAGCCTAGCAGACTAAAGAAATTGTGATATGGCTACCTAAGTTTAAGGTTGAAGGTATGCAAAAAGTATGTGAAGCATGTCAAATTGGAAAGTAAACAAAGCATGTATTTTGACATGACATAAATGTGAGCAAGAATGTACTAGATGTTGTGCTTTCAGATGTATGGGGTCCTATAAAGACTATGTTTATGGGTGGCTACAAGTACTACATAACATTCATTGATGACCACACGAGAAAAGTGTGGGCTCCACAAGCATGGCATGACAAGATTGTTGAGTATCTTGTTACTATTGGTTTTCATATGGTAGATGCAGATCAGTCTTTGTATGTGCGCAAGAGTGATAAGGGTATTGTGATCATCACTATATATGTAGATGATCTTATTGTTGTGGGTGACAACTTGGATGAGATTGAGCATGTGAAAAGTCTTCTCAAAAGGAAGTTTGAGATGAAGGATTTGGGAGATCTGTGTGCTACTCTTTGGGAATTGAGGTCATGCACACACCTAATGGTATTTGGCTATCACAGAGATAGTATGTATTAGACATATTGTCCAAGTATGGGATGGTTGATTGTAAGTCAATCTCGGTGCCATTAGATCAAAATATAAAGCTTAGTGTAGATATAGGTTATGTGTTAGAGGATCCCACTATGTACAAGAAGATTGTGGTGGGGAGTTTGATCTATGTCACGATCAGCACACTAGATTTGAGTTACATTGTTGGCTTAGAGAGCCAGTTTATGCAGGTTCTACACAAACCACATCTTGAGAGTGTGCGACGCACACTTTGGTATAATAATTTGAGGGCCACTGCATTGTTTTATGCAGTACGTGTACCATTAGAGCTATATGGGTACATAGATGCAGATTGGGTGGCAGATAGCATCTCAGGTAGGAGATTTACTAGTGGATTTATGTTTTTATTGGGGAGTGCTACTGTGACATTGTTAAGGATTTATTATGTAATTCTTAGACCTTAGTCAAAGGGCTTGGGGGTTAGTTATGTGTGAAAGTACCCTTTGGGATCTGAACCGGGTAGTTATACCCTGACAGTTGTATCTACGGATGAGAGAGATGGAATGTTGATTTTGATCGCTAATGAATGAAGGAGAAGTTCTACTATGTCTTTGCACAGTGTTTTATTATGTCTTTCTTGATGTTTGTGCAATCATTATGCTATCACGTGAATCAGAGTCTGCGCTCTGATGTGCTCTGAATGGTGTTGAGGATGTATTATTTATTTATTCCTTGTACAGAACCTTTTAGAGGGCCATGTACACATTGGCGATCCTCCGGGTTCGAATGCCCTGAGTTCTGGGAGGATACGACTTATTCAGAGGACCGGTAGCCTTGGATGTCTGAAGATAATTCGGGGAATTCAAGAAGATATTATACAAGGTCAAGGGCCAGAGATGCTGACGCTGCTTTAATAGGCAGAAATGATGATGAAGAAGGTGATGATTATGATTCAGATTATGAAGTTCCTCCGGGAACAAGTGGAGCATTGGAAACTATTTTGGAAGAAGATGTAGAGGAGGAAACATTGGATCAAGAAGCAGAGGATATTGATGATGAGGAAGAAGACATGATCAGTTTGTGGATGCTGTTCAAGGAGAAGGGATTCCGATGGGTTCGGTACAATCTGAATCTGATTTGGGTATTCCAATTTTAAATAATGATTCAAATGCTAATGCAAAAGCAGGAAGTGTTGAGGATGCTCAAAATCCACCAGTATTCTCAAGCACTTTCAGGACCTTTCTTGGGGGAACCTTGTTGAATAGAGTTATTAGGGGAAGTAGTAGGAGAAGGTTGCAATTTGAACCATTACCAGTCTTAGCAAGGAGGCCAGTTAGAGGGGCAGCAACAATGAATCCTCAAAATCCACCAGCACAAAACCCAAAGGTGAGATCAGCAAAGTTCAGGGGAAAACCCAAGGAGGACCCTGACTGCCATGTAGCCCAATTCCAAACGAGGTGGGAGGCTAGTGGCTATGACACACTTTATGGGGGAGAGGTGAAGAAGAGGCAGTTTTCTGCTACCTTAGAAGGCTCAGCAATGGATTGGTTTAGCCAGTATGGTTTGGGACATTTTGGAAACTTTGATGCTTTGAGAGATAGTTTTCTTGCCAGGTTTAGAAGGGAGAAAACAGCCAATGACATCATAAATAAAATTAAAGATCTTCAACAAAAAGAAATGCTAGTAGAGGACTATGCTCAAAAGATCTTCAACATAAAGAAATGCTAGTAGAGGACTATGCTCAAAAGTTCAGGGTTCTCTCTCGAAGATTAGAAGGAGCAGATAGGCTTTCCAATGAGATGTTAGCTTCTTATTTCCTGAATGGATTAAGGAAGACAATCAGATCAGCAGTGGCTAATGTAGACATTGTTGTAGGTTTTGATGCTTTGGTGCAAGCAGCAGAGTAAGAGTAGAAAAGAGGTTGGGTGTTACTAAGAAGAAGCAAAAGAAAAGGAGGTCTGATTCAGACCTGGAATCTGACTCTGATGGAGACACAGACTCAGAGAGCTCTGATGATAATTCAGAATATAATAGTGACTCAGATTCAGATGATGAATCAACTAGCCAGAAAAGGAAAAAGAAGAAGAAATCTTCAAAGTCCAAAGATAAGGGCAAAAAGAAGAAGAAAAGATTGGATGATGAACAGCTGTTAAAGCATTGAAGTATGCCTCAGTATTAACAAATGATAGACCAGTGTGTCACATATGCTCAAAGGAAGGACATTTAGCAACCAATTGCTGGTATTACCCAAATTTTAGAGGAAGAGTTCCCCTTGGTGTACAAAGGTCAAAGCAGTAGCAGAACGAAACTTCATCTAATCAAGTTTTCCCTCCTCAAGCTAGAGGACCAAATAGACAGTTCAGATCACAGCCTAGACAAACATGGCAATCAGATTTTAGAGGAGAATTGAAGTGCACTTATTTGTAACAAAGAGGGTCATAGACAGGGTCCAGCTTGTGAGTTATGGTGCAAGCATAGGACAGAGAGGGGTATCCCAATTGTAAGGTACCCTATAGAAGATCAAAATCAGAGAGGAAAGATGCAGCAAAGTCAACAAATAACATAGTTAAATGCAGTGACAGTGATAGAGGACCAGTTTCAGAGTAACTCTGATATGGTTGAGAATGTTGCTTGTGATTGTTCTGGATGTATAGTCCATGCAAATGATAAGGATGGGAAACAACAGATTCCTACCTTGGGAGTGACAAGAGCTGCAAAGTTGAATAAAGGTCCAATTCAATGGGCAGATCAGGAAAAAGTTAGAAGCAAGGTTCAGAGGAAGTTGGACAAGAAGAAGTCAGCTTTGGAAGAACTAATGTTAGAACAAATTGAAGGGGTTTGTGAAGAACAAGGACAGGGCAAAGGAGAAGAGGAAATTTCTAAGGTTGACTCACTCTATGAAGCTCTGTTACATTCAAAAATTCAGATTTCTCTTGACCAATTTGCTGACATTAGTACCACGGTTCAGAGATTTGCTGTTTCAAAGAATTCTTCAGAGAAAAGGTGTTGATTCACCTCAAAGTAATTTTTTAATGAGTAATATTATTCAGGTGGAAGATGTTGATTTCAAAGTTCCTGCCATATCAGTCAAATATCAGGGCCAGCCCATACATAGAGTTCTTTTGGATGGTGGATCAGGAGTTAATATACTTCCTGAGTTAGTTTACATTCAATTTGGGAGCCAAAAGTTGCATCCAGCACCTTTTCAGGTAAAAATGGCTGATCAGAGGAGATTACAACCTTTAGGTTTGCTAAAAAACCAGGAGATCTTCATTGCAGGATTGAAGTTTATGGTCAACTTTGTAGTACTCAGGATGCAATCAGGAAACTTGGCTTACCCAATGCTCCTTGGAAGACCCTAGTTCAGGCAGGCTAAGTTACAGCAAGATTGGGGAGCTAATATGGTGACCTTGAAACAGGGGAACCAGAAACAGACTTTACCCATGACATCTACTATATTTATGCCAAAGGAGCAAAGAGCTTTGTGGGCACAAGGCATACACCTGGCAGATGAAGTAGATGATGAAGAAGAGGAATATTTGAAGGCCAATCCAGCACTTGTCCCAGTGTTTGTTGATATAAATGTGATGACTATTTTGGGAGATTATGAGGATTTTTTTGCTGTAGCTATAGAAGAGGAAAGAGACCAGCAATTACAGGATATTCAAACAGGGACTAAGATGACTAAAGAATAATTCAGAGTTCTGCAGGAATCAGAGCTGTCAAAGCCAGAGGAGATGCAGAATGATCTATCAACAGATCAGGCTATTGCAATAGCAGAGCAAAGATATGAAAACAGTATGAAGAAATCAACTAGAGTTATGGAGGATAATCTGAATGAATGGAATTTGGGAACAAAGAATGACCCTAAAGTTGTCAAAGGTAGTGTTCATGTGGAAGGAGAATTTAAATTGAAATTATTAATGGAATACAAGGATGTTTTTGCATGGGAATATTCAGATCCTGCACTTTATTCAGATCCTGCATTTTATTCCCATAGGATTAATTTGAAGCAAGATGCTAAGCCTGTTATCCAACAGAGGTATAGAATGAATCCTATGGGAATATTCAAATCCTGCATTTTATTCCCATAGGATTAATTTGAAGCAAGATGCTAAGCCTGTTATCCAACAGAGGTATAGAATGAATCCCAATTATGCAAAGCAGGTTAAAGATGAAATTGACAAGCTGCTTAGGGTGGGATTCATTAAGCCAGTACATGAAGCAACATGGCTATCTCCAATTGTAGTAGTCCCCAAGAAAAATGGAAGAATCAGAGTTTGTGTGGATTATAGAAAGCTCAATGGAGCCACCATCACAGATCCATTTCCATTACCTTTTGCTAGATTCAGTTGTTGCAGGGTATCAAATGTATAGTTTTTTGGATGGGTTCTTAGGATATAATCAAATCAGGATGCACCCTGAAGATGAACACAAAACAACCTTCATTACAGAGTGGGGAGCATTTGTGTTCACAGTAATGAGCTTTGGATTAAAAAATGGACCACCAGATTTCTCAGAGGTGGCAAGTAGAGTGTTTGAGCCCTATTTGTCTTCTTTTATGAGGGTATTTATGGATGATTTTTGTGTGTTTGGATCCAAAGAGATGCATTTGGAGCACTTGAGAAAAGGTTTTGAGAGATGCAGGAAGTATGGTATGTCATTGAATCCATACAAATGTGCAATTGCAGTTAAAAGAGGAGTTTTGTTGGGCCACATAATTTCATAAGAAGGTATACAGGTGGATCCAAGAAAAATTCAGAGCATCATAAAGTCCAAGAGCCCAGTGAATTTGAAGGAAACATCTAGGTTTGTGGGTCAGATCAAGTGGCACAATAGACATTTAAGATATTTGTCAGATGTATGTGCACCCTTGTCACATTTAACCAAGAAAGGAGTAGAATTCAGGTGGTCAGAGGCCCAAGAAAAGGCATTTCAGCCTTTAAAGAAGATGATGGTGGTAGATCCAATTTTTCAGCCTCTTGATTGGTCTTTACCATTCCATGTATTTGTTGATGTTTCAGACATTGCAGTAGGAGCAGTTCTTATGCAGGCAAAAATCAAGAATTGGTTCAGACCTGTCTACTATGCAAGTAGAATGCTTACTTCAGCTGAGAGGAATTACTCAGTTACAGAGAGAGAAGCTTTGGGCATGGTGTTCTCTTTACGGAAATTCTGACATTATCTCTTGGCTAACAAAGTCTTCTTCCATGTTGACCATCAAGCTCTGTTATTTCTTGTGAAGAAACCACAGTTGCAGGAAGGTTAGCAAGATGGATGTTGTTGTTGCAAGAATTTGACTTTGTGATAGTACATACTCCAGGGAATCAACATGCTGTGGCAGATTATTTAAGCAGACTTGAAAGTAAAGAAGATGCTGCAGGAGTTAATGATTATTTCCCTGACTCTGATCTGTTTGTTGTTCAGAGCTGGAGCTCTGACTCCTTTTATGATCAAATGTTGTTGTTTCTCACACTGATGGATTGTTACCAGAAGAGATGAGTGTGGATCAGAAAAGGAAGTTTGTGCTGAAAAGAAAACCATTTTTAGTCATTGCTGGAGCATTGTCTAGAAAGGGGATAGATCAGATAATAAGAAGATTTGTTCTTGATTTTGAACAAGTAGTAGTGGTATAAGAGGCACATGCAAGGTTGTCTGGAGGTCATTTCTCAGGGGAAATAACAGGAAAGAAGATTTTACAATCAGGTCTATGGTGGCCAACAGTTTTGAAGGATGCTCACTGTTTTGTTGCTATCATGTCTTCCCAAAAACTTAACAGAACTTCAGACTTTCTGACAAACTATTTGACACACTAAATGACAACACTGGTGACAAACAGATTGACAACTGAATTGACAAATAGATTGGCAAAAAGATTGACACATTACATCTTGCATTGAGAAATCCGCCCAAAACTACACAGAGAAACCCGCCATTAAAACATCTTTCTTCTTCATCTCCTTTTTAACCACCAAAAACTACCCCATAAATAAAACTCCCACGACTTCTAACTTCTATTCAGTTCCAAAAGACACTTTTCATTACATCCGATTATGACAAACTTAAAGACAAAAAGTAGTCAAAAGAACATCTAATTTTTAGCCTTAAACACTTGGCATAGCTCGGTGGCTTGAGCCATAGGCTGACTTCGGATCCACAATCCCTTGATCGGAACTATTTTGCGCTTTATCCTTCTCAGTACTTGCATCTTGAACTATCACTTCAACTTCCAACTTCTTTGTCTTCTTAGCTTCTGACTCTGCCTCTAGAAGAACAATAGTATTCACCTGAAACTCATCCTGCTTGTTTGCCTTTGCTTTAACTCCTGATCCTTCCCCCTCACACTCCAACTGCACCACATTGACCTTTCGCTCCGCTTCCAACTGCTGCTGCAAATCTGCCACAGTCTACTTCAGCTCCTCATTTTCATTTCGAACACACTTATCGTCGGCAGCTTCAAACCACATTCTGAATTTATCAATGGGCTCTCCCAAATGTTCTTCAAACATGCGGTTGGCATGACTCCATAATTTTTGAGTATACTCCTACACCTCTTTCTTCAACTCTTCCAAATCTGCCTCAGCCACCAGCACACCTGTAAACAGATTGCCCCTCCAAGACTGCTTTCTCCATGCTGATCAACGGAGTCAGTCTATTTATCAGAAAATTATTATCCGACATAAGCTCCACAATCCTGTCTTCAAAGGACTTGAACTGCACATCAATGGCCATTTTCAAGCCATCTGCCCAACTACAGAATTCCAGAGATGCTTGCAACACTTCCTCCATCTTCCCTTGCATCTGCTCATTTAATTTCGATAATTCTTGCTCAAGCTGGGCCTTTTCTTTTCCTGCTACATCCAACTGATCCTTAAGAAACTGGATCTGCCTTTCTAACACTCCCAACTGCTCTGAATTCACTTTCTGACCCTCCAAAGACACAAGCATTGCCTCTTGATTATTAATAAATCTGCCTAACTCCGCCAGGCTATTCATAGCCTCATTTGCAGTAAATACCCCAGGCAGATTGACATTAGCCCCCAACTCTGTGACATCAGAGGTTTGGACACAGACTGAAATGGCTTCTGTTCTCCCAACTGTTCCCCCAACTTTTTTGGAATAAAGGTGAAAGTCTTGGCCTTTGACCCTACATGAGGAACACTTGGCAAAGAACAAAACAGTGTAGACTTACTTGCTCCCCCTTGGGCTACCACATCGCTGCACTCTGGAGTCACCCAAGTTATGCGATTTGCTGGCTTTTGCTTTGATCCTGATGGAGATCCATACTCTAGCTTCTGCTTCTTAGCCTCTTTTGATAGAGTTACCACCGGTCCCACAGGTACCTGCAACACATGAATGAAAATACCCCCCAAATAGGGGACAAGCTTTGTCAGGGATGGTGATCTCCTCTTATCTTTGAGCTCCGCAATCTGCAGTCTCTCAAAAAGAAATGAGGCCCAGTCAATGTGAACCCCACGCTCTGCATTCCATAACGGTGCAAACGCCTCTTTGGACATGTATGCTGTCTTTGCCAGCAGACAGATTTTATCCAAGTACCAAAACAGATGCGTGCTCCTCAATTTTTCTGCATTCCGCACCATATAGTAACCCCTGGTGCCCTGTGGCGTCCCAAACTCCCCTTTCATGATAGACTCCGTAATCTTCTTCAGCTTTGCACCCTGTTGATTAGGCAACTTAAACACCTCGGCCACTAATTGTGGTGTTACCTCTTTATCATCAGTGATGTAGCCCCTGTTTTCCCTCAAATGTTGCATCTGCTACTCTGCATAAGGATTGTGCTGCCATGTAGACCAAGGCAACTGTGCAAATTCAAACAATCCAACCCGCTTCAGCCAAACCTTCGTCTCATTTGCATGCAAATCAATATTTTCATCTGACTCCGTGTCGCGACTCTGGGCTTCTGAAACATTGTCGGCTTCATCATCATCTTCAATCACCTGCACAGCGACCCGCGACGTCTTCAATTCCTCCATGGCGACCTTCATCGAACGCGTCTGCGGTCGGCATAAGATCACTTCCCTGCTCCTGGGGCTGCATGAAGACCTTCTTCCTCAAACTCTCAGAGAACATCTTGAACAGGACACAGAGGACACTCAAAAATACCAAGCTTCCACACACTTTGATTTGGACTAGTCGGGCACGTGGACCCTCCGCAGGTTTATCATGGTGCTCCTTCTCAAAAAACGCACCCCATGCAAATTTCTCAAAAGATGTGCCTAAAATCTGTCCCACACGTGGCACCATTCTTTTCTTAACTTGAGTGCAAAGATTCCCTCGAAATAATTTATTCCCCCCATCGTGACTTTCATTTTGGCTATCCTTTTGACAAAATATCTGACAACCACATTGTCCATCCAAAAACTGCTTTCCCTCAATCATTCCGATTGTCCACATTGTCCACATTGTCCATCCAAAAACTGCTTTCCCTCAATGATTCCGATTCCGCTTCTGCCTGCCATCAAATTTCCCTGGAAACCTAGTTGCCAACTTACTTTCCTCCTTACTAATTCTACTCCGATTTCTAATTCAACTTCCACATGCCTCACAACAATGTCCTCAGCCTTATTAATCATCCATCTTGGAATTTCAGGAATCTTGCCATAAAACTTCTTTAATCGGAATCCATTTACTGGTTTAGGAATAGGAGTTCCAAACACATCTATCAATCTAAAAGTTCCTTGCCCCAATTCTTGCACAATCTGATATGGACCAAAATACCTAAGCTTCAACTTTCCCGGGTGTGGCCCTAATT
Organism: Cibotium barometz; assembly: GCF_041138505.1. NCBI lineage: Eukaryota > Viridiplantae > Streptophyta > Polypodiopsida > Cyatheales > Cibotiaceae > Cibotium > Cibotium barometz. The sequence goes on from NC_141051.1 coordinate 63,729,459, forward strand.
TCGAATGGTACATCATCATCCAATCACCTTTCTGAAAAATTTTGAATTTAACCTGCCTTGTCATCCATGCTTATCTTCTGTTTTGACTTACTTCCGCCACATAAGCACTGTAAATTCTATCTTCTTCCAACTTTAACAATTCCTGCTGCCTATGCAGCAATGAATCTTCAGGGCTCATCAACCTATGCTGAACTGCAAGCCTCAAGCTAGATATCACATATTCCATAGGGACAACTGCCTCAATCCATAAACTAGCTTAAAAGGTGTCATGCCTGTTGCCACCTTGTATGCAGTTCTAAATGACCACAATGCTGAATCCAATTTCTCATCCCAATCTGCCCTGTTTTCAGAAACAATCTTCTTCAAAATCCTCACTAACACCTTATTTGTGCTCTGGGCCTGCCCATTAGCTTGCGGATGATACGGGGTAGATTTCTTATGAAGAATCATATGCTTGGATGTCAACTCCTTAATGACTGAATTTAGAAAATGAACACCTTGATCAGACACCAATTCTATCAGACACCCAAATCTGGTCATCATTTTGTACAGGAACCTAGCCACACTGGCTGCCTTGTTATCCTTCAAAGCCACTGCTTCCACCCATTTGGTGGCATAATCTGTTGCAACTAGAATGTACCTTGCTCCTGTTCTTCTGGATTTTGGCTTAATCGGCCCAACAAAATCAAGACCCCATTTTTGAAATGGTTCAAGGGGTAATATCGGATGATCCTGCATCCGATCCATGGAAGTTGGCTGGCCCATCTTCTGGCATTGCACACATTCTTTTGCAAATGAATAAGCATCCCTCAACAATAATGGCCACCACAGTCCAGCTTGCATAATCTTTCTACCAGTAATCTCTCCCGAAAAATGACCTCCAGCTACACCAAAATGTGCTTCTTGTAAAACTTCCTTCTGTTCTTCATCTGGCACACATCGCCGAATGATCTGATCTGCTCCTCTTCTATACAAAGATCCGGCAATTATCAAAAATGGTCGGCTCCTTAGAACAAACTTCTTCCTCTGATCAGCTATCATGTTGGAAGGTAATACCCCATTAGTGAAAAACTGAACCATTTGATCAGACCAGTTGTCATATGCTTGACCTTGAACCTGAAACAATTCCGCATCTGGCAATTCATCTGACACCTCTGATATATCCGAGACATTTTCCAGCCTGCTCAAATAATCCGCCGCTGCATGCTGATTTCTAGCAGTATGCACTACAGTGTAATCAAATTCCTGCAACAAAAGCTTCCATCTTGCAAGCTTTCCTTCCAACTTTGGTTTATTGACCAAAAACAACAGAGCTTGATGATCCACATGAAAAACAACTTTGTTTCCCACAACAAATAATGCCTGAATTTTTCCAATGCAAAAATCATTCCCCTAGCTTCCCTCTCTGTGACAGTGTAATTGAAAAGTCATCCATGAAAATCCGCATAAATTCTGTCAAATATGGTTCAAAAGTTTTAAAAGCTGCCTTTGAAAATGAAGGTGGTCCATTCTTCAAACCAAAGCTCATTACTGTATAAGCAAATGCTCCCCATTCAGTGATAAAAGCTGTCTTCTCAATGTCTTCTTCTACCATTGGAATCTGATTATAGCCAGAAAATCCATCAAGAAAGCTATACATCTCATGCCCTGCAACATCCAAAACTGAATCAATGAATGGCAATGGAAATGGATCTGCAATAGTTGCTGCATTCAACTTTCTGTAATCCACACAAACTCGGATTTTCCCTGACTTCTTTGGCACCACCACAATTGGGGACAACCACTCTGCTTTATCCACTGGGATGATAAATCCAACATTGAGAAGTTTATCCAACTCTTCCTTCACCTGTTTGGCGTAATTCGGATTCATTCGGTACCTTTGCTGGATCACAGGCACCGCATCCTCCTTTAAATTTATCTGATGCCTATACACCTGGGGATCCATACCCTTCAAATTAGAATAATCCCAAGCAAACACATCCATGAATTCCTGCAACAACACCTTTAAATTGGCCTTGAAATCATCATCCAGGTTGACACTCACTTTGACAACCTTCGGATTCTCCACAATCCCAAATTTAAATCCTGCAAATCATCCTCCTTCACTCTGGAAACCTTCTCCATCAATTCATCATACAAGAACTCTGCTCTAATTATTGCCTCCTTAGGCGCGATCTCAGCAGCATCATCAACTTCTTCCACCTTGTCACCATCATCAATTTTTTCTTCCTTTATCTGCGGAATCTCTTCGGAAGTACTGTCAGCCATTTGACAAGACACGTCCTCCTGAATCGGATAATCAACATATCTATCAAGAATCCGTTCCACATCCACTTCAAAAATAGGGACCACTGTTGGATTGGCTGCCAAAAAATTATCTTCCTCATCATCCTCAACTTCATCCGCCAAACTAATTGGTTGTGCCATCATTGGCTTCACAGCCCTTGACAGGTCCTGCTTAGATCCCATTGGTATTGTTATCACTTTCTTACCCTTCTTTAATGTGACCACATTCTTTTCTCAATCCTGCTGGAGCTTTGCTGTTCTAAACCACGGCCTTCCTAACAGCATTGAATATGCATTTGCATCATCTTTCATCCGCAAAACAACAAAATTTACTAGAAACTACAAACCTTGTATGATAAGAGATTGTTTCCTTAGCATCTCAATAGGTTGAACCCGACTCTAATCCGCCATGCGTACCTGAAATGGTGCTGGCTCAAGCTGAACATTCTTCATCTTCAAAAACTCCAATTCTGACAAAATATTGACTCCAGATCCGCCATCCAAAAAAACTGTTGAAAATCTCCGATCATCAAAATCCAATTGAACTGTGGGAACAGTGAAATCCACATCTTCAGGACTAATCTGATGACTGCCCACACTTTGATTCAACACAGCCTGGATTCCAAACACTTTCGACTTTCCCATAGCCGAATAAACTTGATCCCTAAACATCGGAACCAATGAAAGTAACTGATCCAATGTAAAACTGAGAGGACTATTCAACAACTCCTGAAACAATGCTTCTTCAGACTTATCCTCCTTATGCTCCTCCTTATCCAAGGATTTCTTCTTTCTCTGCTGCATTTCCTCTTTCTGTTGAACATCCAAAATTCTTTCAGTTACTTCTTCACGAACATCCTTCTGTTCCTCCCAATCCAATGGAGACTTTAGCTTTGCCTTGGAACGTGTAACTGCCATAACTTCTGAATCCCGTACAGCACACTCCGAACAGTCACATGTTATCCCACATTCTGCCATTACTCCACCTGCTCTTGCTTCCAAACAGACATCCACATTCACCATATTACTCTGAGGAGGTTTATTCTCTTCCACCGGCTGCTGCACAGGAGGCGCAGGTAACTAAGGTAATTGTTGAGGAGGTCTTGGTTGATTCCACCCCTGCGGAGTCCAGTTCTACTGATTCCAATTCGGGGGCGGCTGCCAATTGTGCTGTTGTGACCATCCCTGTTGTTGATTCCAATTCCTTCCCCACGATGGCCGAAAATTTTGCCATCCACCAAATCTTGATCTTCCTCCTTGATTAAAATTCCCTCTAAATGGTGGTCTCCCTGACGGTCTCCAATTCAGATAAGGTTGTTGTGGCCTCTGCAACACCATATTAGTGAATTTGGGAATTTCCCAATTCCCATTTAAAAAAGGGGGACATGGATAACATGTTTGTAAGTTTCTCAAAACCCTATCATATGACCTATCGTTGGAAAGCGCTTGAAAAATGGAATCTAAAGAGCTATAAAGCGCTCATTTTGGATTAATGGTATTCAAGTTATGTTAATCCAAACTTTTGACCACGTGTCCCAAACTTGTGGGAAATTCCCATATTCCCCAATATGGTGTTCTGCCATCCTTGATTTCCAAATGATCTCTGCTCATCCGGAGTTTTTGGAAAAATGCCATGAGAGTGTCATATTTTGCTGCATCTTTTGCTGTATTCTTTCAGGAATTACCTCCCTAAAGCTAGGATTATACCAACAATCCGTGGTTTTGTGACCATCTTTGACACAAATGTCACAGTGCTCTATCTTCTTTTCTGACTCCTTTTGAAATCCCATCTCTTTCAATTTCTTTTCCATAGCCTTCTCAACTGACACCTCCTTAGTCTTTTCCTTTGACTTCTTACTTAACTTCCCCTTTTGTTTCTTCTTCTTATGCTCCTCATCCTCTGACTCTGAATCACTACTAGAATCATCATCACTACTTGAACTTGAATCCGCAGATGAATCCGTATCCGAATCCAACTCCGAATCCTCATCTGTGCTGTCATCACTTGACTTCTTCCTCTTTTTCTCCTTCTTCTTCTTCTTCCTCTTTGAATGCCTTTTTCCTGAGCTCAAACCTGATAAACCAAACCTTTTCTCCGCTCGAGTTGCAGTATTTATGAGTTCATTCATTCCTCCCGCAACATCAAAACCAGCTACTACATTCCGCAAACTCCTTTCTGAGGCCTTTAACATAATATGCTGCCAACATCTCATCAGTGGGCCTTTCTTGAGGAGTGAGCCTTCTCACATACCGATTGAACCTATGCAAAGACTTCTTGAAAGACAGGTGGAGCTTGAAATAGAGAATAGGATGCTTCTCAATAGATTGGAACCCTTAGAACAGATGAAGGAGAAAATATTAAGTGAGCATGAAGAACTATCTGTAGGTGGTGTTCTAGTCTCTGAGCAGATGTGGGGAGAATTAAATCAGAAATGATTCAACAGGGATCAGAGAAAGAATTGGGCAGTTTGTTTTCAAGCCTTATCATAACCTCAAAGGTGTTGTGAACACAATGGAGCAAGAGGTGAATTTGAAGCGCATTGCTCAATTGGAAGTTGAGGTGGTACAGCTTGTATAGCTGAAAAGTCTAAATTTCAGAGCAAGGTGGATGAAACAGAAGATATGCTAGAATATAAGACGCCGAGTGGTTTTGCTCTGAAAAGCACAATCAGACCAGAGAAGAGTAGATGAAGCTCTTACCCTTGTACCACTTTTTGTGCTTCTCTTGCTTGTCGCTTAGCATCGCTCAGTGTCGCTTAGTATGAACCAGGCTTTCATACCATGAAAAGATGCCAGGGGGGAAGAGAGCTTGAGCTCTTGCAAGCACACACACACTCACACAAACCCTAGAAGAGAACACACTAGGTGAGAGGCTAAAAGTTCTTCTTCTTCTTCACACAACAAAAGAGGTCTACAAAGAAGATAAAGTGACTAACCCACATAATAGAGTATATACAAGCGGTCCATAATGTGAACACGCTAAGAGGAGTGGGTAGATGTGGACTAGTCAATGTAGTCCAGCTGTAGAATCTCTAGTGAAGATATGTCAGTGCCAGCTACCAAACCTGCCAGTGATGTAAATGTTGAACGGTCATGTAGACGCCTCGTGAGTGTCAGTTCATGTTGAGCTTGCCATCTCAACACTCAAGGATATGTTCATCATGGTAATTAATACAAAAGCATATTAGGTTTAGTTTCAGATTATGATATGAACATTAATTAACTATGGGTTGTATATGCATGAGTGAGTGAAGATACTAAATGTCATTGGTGTGTCTTGCTCTGCAATCCATCTCATGCTCTATTGCTTCCATAGGATCTATGACAAAAAGTGCATGGTTTTTTTGGCTGTGGCCAATGCGATGTCTGTAGCAGTAGTGGATCTTAAGAAGCTTACCATCACGACAAATCAATGAGAAGACATTGAAGCCAACATTCGGACAACAAATCAACTGTTTCCCTCTAGGATTTCCCCACAGAACATAGCACTCGCACTTCCCTCAGAAGAGACCACCATGTAACAATTGACCGGTACACCTTGGCTTCTACTAGCATACAGCCTCCATCTTAGCAGTTCTAGATCATCCAATCGAAGCTCTCTTCATAGGAACACATGGGTGTGGAGATCTGCCATTTATTATATCACTTCAATATTACAATAGTCTTCTTAATCTCTTTTATTATGTAATTTGATCTTTTTGATTTTTTTTTGCTATGAAATATTCTACTTCTTGTGAGAATTCTCTTATATACAATGCACATTATATCCTTTTACATGGTATCAAAAGCAATCAACATGAGTTTGATATGCCCTAGATCTTGCTCACCACTATTTAAGTGTATTGTAGCCTATGTATCATAGTTTTATTACATCTTTGAATGTTGGTGTCATGCCTCTATAGAGAATGTGGGGGAGAGAGAGAGCTTGAGTTCCTTGTTGCAAGCAAACACACACACACACACACACACACAAAAGAGTGCAAGACACAAGAGAGATGGACCACTGAATTTTTTTCTATCTTCTTCTCTTCTCTACAACCATATAGCTAAACTATAAGAGTACATACATAAAGGGAAAATACTCTCATAATACAAAATACAAAGTAGTCGGTCTATAGTGTTAACTCAACTATATGAGATGGCACTATAACTATGCCATAACTCTAGTACTCCAAAGTGGCTGTCACACCAACCATGCTAGTGACATATCTACCATAATCTCACCAACCATGCCAGTGACATATCTACCATAATCTCACCAACCATGCCAGTGACATAAGTGCGGAAGCTATCACCCAAGCAGGTCATCAAAGTTCATTGTAGCACTAGTTGGGCTCGATATCTCAACACTCCCCCTCAAGCTCAACTCCACGCACTGCACTCCAACTAAGCTCCTAAACCTGTGGAGCTTCTTTGTTCCCAATGCCTTTGTGAAGATGTCAGCCACCTAATCCTCTGTGCTGGCATATACCAAATCTACATCACCTGCTAGAACCTTTTCTCTCACAAAGTGATAATGCACCTCAATGTGCTTTGTTCTAGCATGTGGTATACTGGGTTACTGGCCAACTGTATGCTACTCATGCTATCACAATAAATGACAACTTCCCTATCCATAGGCTCACCCATATCACCAAGTAGCTTTTGAAACCAAGATACTCTACAAGCTGCCATAGCAACACCCTTGTAATCTACCTCTGTACTGGACAAGGCAATTGTTGGCGCTCCTTCTTATTGCTCCAACTCACAGCAACACTCACAAATGAGAACATAAAACCATTGTTAGATCTCTTGTCTGCAACACTACCAGCCCAATCAACATCTGTGTACCCATGTAGTTATATCTCTATACCAGTCTCATAGAAAAGTCCATAATCAACTGTGGACTTTATGTACCTAAGAATCTTTCTAGCCGCAACCAAGTGTGGCTTCCTAGGGGTCTGCATAAATTTACTCACAAGTCCAACAACATAACTCAAGTCTGGCCTAGTAATGGTCATGTGTGGATCAAACTACCCACTATGTGCCTGTATGTAGTGGGGTCCTCCAAAAGCTTACCTATCTCTGCGAAAAGCTTTGTGTTTTGCTCCAAAGCTTACATCATATCATACCATACTTGGACAACATGTCCAGGCCATATTTCCTCTACAATAACAAATTCCATGAGGTGATCTCACCACCTCTATGCCCAAGAAATACTGCAACTCACCAAAATCCTTCATCTCAAACTTTTGCTTCAAAAGTCTTCTGACATTATGTATGCCAACATCACTATCACCAATGATAATCAAGTCATCCACATATGAGGTCAACACAGACTCTGAGTTTCCCATTCTTTTTTGGTACGATGACTATCGGAGAAACCCATTCTGAGTGCTCAATAGGGTATATGAATCCACATTTTACAAGCTTTTCAATTTCCTCTTGTACAATCTTTGCGTACTTAGGATTCATTGGGTAGGGACGTTGCTGGACTGGTTTAGCAGTGCTAATCATTGGAATCGTGTGTTGCACCACCGAGGGTGGAACACCCTTCATATCATGATATGTCCAAGCAAATATGTCCTTGAATTCTTTAAGAAGCTTCTTAATTGCAGCTTCTTCCGTCTTGGTGAGGTCTTAAGCAATAAAAACTGGTTTAGACTCCTCACCCGGATCTGCTAAGTCTATCTCCTTAACTACCGCAGGGCCATCGTAGACACCGCTACTCCCATTGGTAGGCATTCGTTGGGCTTTTGTGTAGACCACTTTACGTTCCCCTGTGGTAAATGATTTGAAATGCTCGGGTGCGGGGTGTAAGTCTACTGGTTCTTGTTGTACGAGGTATTTTTCTTTTAATTCTGCCTCCTTTTGTTGCTGAGCTAACTCTTGGTTTTGTCGCCTTCTCGCAGTACGACTTAGTTTCGGTTTCTCTTCTATTTCTAATTGGGCGACGTCATGAGGTTGCAGAATACACCACATGACACTTTGGAGGTATTGTCCCCAATTATCCGCTATCTTCCGATGAGCGTCAATGGCTCCTACATAACTAAGCCATTCTACAGTGGATCTCTCTTTGTTTATTGTGCAGTTCCTACATAACTAAGCCATTCTACAGTGGATCTCTCTTTGTTTATTGTGCAGTTCGTACATTAGCTCGATAGCATTGGCGCTTATGTCTCGTTTTCTTCTTACCAAGTTTTTGATTTTTGTTTCTATCAGATTCGAACTCACTTGGTCGATCTTCACTTGTGTCCCCCTCACTTTCAGATGAAGTGCAGGAGGTCGCCGTCCTAGGCCTTGGGCACCTTGCTTCCCCATTTGGGTGAATATTTGATTCATCCCTCCCATCAGGCTCAAAGTCAGTTTCTTCTTGAGATTCAGACGACTCAGAGTTGCATTGGTCAGAGTCTTTGCTACTGTCATTGTCAAGGGAGTTTGCCACTTTCTCGCCATTAGGAGTCAAGTGCAGAACACCTATCATGTTTATTGGCACTAACGGTGGCATATCTTGCCCCTCACAGGTGTTACCCAGCTTGTGCCTCCCCATGTGTCTATGGTTGCCGCTAGGTGTACCCAATCCATGTTATCCGACTCAGTCATACCCGCCAGTAGGACATCCATATAAGGAGAATCTTTCCCATCATCAGTCTCTTTTTTGCATGTATAGCAATACCTTAATGGGGTGGAGTGAATAGTGGTATTCGATTGATTATCGATGATAACCTTGCTTCCTAAAGGATGTGCACGACCATTCTCAAGATCAACTCGAATGACAGAGTCGTGGAATTGTAGGTAGACATGGTTTTTCGACCAATCATGCACCATTTGTGCTTCCCTCATGAAAGGACATCCTAAGATCATTTGATATGACATAGGATGCTTGGAGAAATCCATTACAATGAAGGTATGTTTTACCTTGTATCCTAGGACCTTGATCTTAAGGTCCCTTAACATTCCAATAGGTTTAGCTATGGTTCCGTTTGCCATCTTAACCACTATGTTTGTGACTTCGAGGTGAGGTCTTCCCATAGATTCCCAACAGTTTTTAGTCACAATGCTCATGCCAGCACCACCATCAAGGATTCCCTTTAGAGTTAATCCCTTGGTAGTAATGGGGAGGGTTGCATTAGATTCGTCACCTTCAAAGTACTGTCCCAACTTGTTAACTGGTATTTCAACGACCGAGTCTTCATCTAGGTTGGGTTGTAGATCCCAATGTTCCCCTTCATCTTGAAGCGTGTCGGGTCTATCCATATTTGCAAATTGTGGTAGCCCCGCCTTTAGTTCATTGAGAAATGCCCGAAGAGCTAAGAATAGCTCAAGATCTCCGTACAATTTGGATATGATCGTGGTTCTGATCTCAGAGGACATGAAATCCATTAGCTTGGACACATTCAACAGTACTTTTCGAGATATCGCCCCTTGACTAGGGACTGGTGAAGATGGAATTACTTCCTCTTCGCTCGATGGGGTCAGGCATTCCTTCACTAAACATTCTTTCCAGCAAGAAGAGTGTCTGCCCACTTCCTGATGTCCTGTCCTCACTTTCTTCCTGAATGATACTAGGTATAGCTAACAGTTTATGGCTCCTGTGAGGCTGAACTTGTGTGGGAAACACTGTGTCTAGAATTTTGATTCTTCCAGGGTCTGCTGGCTCCAGTTCTCTTTGTGTTTCTTCCACCAAACCCCTTAAGTGTTGCACTTGTTCAATCTCCTCAACTGGGTTTGGGTAAGTTCCAATCTTTTTCTTGAGGGTTTTTGGCCCACGTGGCTTGTCTTGGGGAGTCTCAGTCAGTTTGGGTGGTTGAGAGGGCATTAATTGACTTGGTTGTGGGGCCGAGGAAGTTTCCTTTTATTTCCCCTTATTTATGTATTCGCTTGATTTTCCTTCGTTGAGCTCCCGAGTGGGTTCCTCCCTTAAGGTAGTGGCTTTGGTCCCCATGGTTTCTATTGAATCAGAATCATCCTCAGGATCATTCATATACACGGGGTCGTCTCCCGTTCCTATGTTAGTCTTTGAACTAGGCTTGGAGCTCGTGGCATTAAGCGATCTCTTCCGCCGCGTTTTCTTTTTCTTTGCTCAAGAAATTGATGCAGTATCCCTCTCTTCAAGAATGTAGTTTTGATTTTGAAGCATTGATCGTGTAACTACATTCGCGGGTACAACGGGTGTGGTTCCTCGTGCCTCATTGGTGACCTCAACCAAATTCAATGGCGTAATCTTGGGTGCATTAGGATTATGTGGACATTGAGCAATCAAATGATCTATGCCACAACGATTACATGTAAGTACCGGCATTCTCGATGTGCTCCCTTGATTTGGTTGCATCTGAGTAGTGATCTTCTGTAGCCTACTAGGACACTCCGCTACACAATGCGGTCCACCACAATCGTAGCATTGAAGAGGTGGTCTCCTTGCCATGGTATTAAGGTTTTGCCCTCTTGTGGCGAGAGCAGCCGCTTGATATACAGGCTTGACTTACCCGAAATGATCCTCCATGTAGTACTGGGGAATCATTTCAAACGTATCAATCCCATATGGAGCAGTGGGGTCTATCTCCTCTTCATAATCCCCACACGCACTATGTGACTCACAACCCATCTGGTTTATAGGGGTAATCCTTGGTGGATGTGGAGGTTGTGGTCCTAGCACTGACGGTGGTAACGGCACAGACTGGACTACATTCGGGTTCCTTGAAACTATGTGCTGTGACGGTTGCTCAACAGGTGGTGCAGGCATTAGCGCGAGTACTTGAGGTGTGTTTGACCAGGCTAGTGGTGCAGGCATTAGCGCGGGTACTTGAGGTGTGTTTGATCAGGCTAGTGGTGCCTGATTTGCCAACATTCGCTTAAGTACTAGGCAATCCTTAGATTGATGGCCGTACTTACAACATGCATTGCAATTCCCATTGAATTTGACTCTGAATGTGGGACATTCACTCGTGCTATGTGGTCCTAAGCAAACCGAACACCATTGTTGCTCTCTTCTTGGGTACATATGGCTATTCTGAGGAGCTCGATTACCCCTAAAGTATTCTTGGAGAGCCTTAGTAAGGTCGGTCACACAGACATTTCAGATATCTTGGGCTCCTTGGCAATAGGTTTCACCGTCATTGGCTCGTGCCCAAATACTTGCGAGCTAACGGATTTTGTTTCCGAAGACACCTTTTTACCAGCAATCATCAAGTTGTCTTCTAACTGGATTGCATTGGCAGTGAGACTGCTTCCCACGTTGTAAGACCTCTAATGACTAGGCCATTGTATATGTCCTCATGGCGCAATCCTCGGATGAATCTATCGAGTAGTTGGTTATTATTGAAGCGCTCATCGGGAGTGCAGCGAGAATTTAGATGCTTCAATCGACTTATAAAGTCTCTCACTGACTCCCCTTCCTCTTGTTCAGCTTTTTGGAGTTGAGATGCTACTCCCCAAAGCACACCCTCACGTATGTATTATTTCAAGAACAATCTCTTGAGAGTGGGGTAGTGAGTGTGCTCTTCAACCCTTAAGGTTCGATACCAATCTCCGGCCTTCCCACTCAAGGTTAAGCCTAAGGCTTTACACTTATGCAGCTCATTGTGCTCTTCTAAGGAATCACACACGTGTTCGAAGACTTCAATGTGCTTCCTAACATCCTCATTACCACTGAAGTTCTGAGTGAGCTTAGCCACTTGTACTGCCTTGCTTCTAGGTTCTCTCTCAGGCATGCCCCGCTTGTTTTCCGCAATAGATCGTCCGATCGTCTGAGAAAACGCTGCGAGATCACCTAGGTGAGCAGGCATAGCTGGTGGAGGCACTTCGGGGATAGCCTGGCTGATAGGAGTTGGCGTTGGTCTGGGTATGTTGGCAAATGACGTAGGATATGATATGTGACTAGGCCTAGCTCCTCTTGGATAAGGGTTGTGATAAGGCGGTCGTGGAGCATATGCCATTGGCATACTAAGAGGCGTAGGAGCTACATGAGCATGAGTAGCGATAGGTACATATGGTCGATAGGCACTGGCACGCACTGTTGTAGGTACTGTTCCACTAGGTAGCGGTGTCGTACTAACTACAGCGGTAACAGGTGCACTTTCCGCTATGCTCATCATTGGGATAGGCATTGCAGATTCCCTAATGGAAAGTTGAGCCAAGGTTGGAAAGCTAAAGTTACTGCTCATGGGCTCATCAACCTGCATTGAGACTCCAAGTGAAACAACATATGAAGGGTCTATGGGACTCACCGAGGGAGTCTCCAATTATGATAGGGTTGGTCTTTTGGCCTTGCCCGTATCCAAAAACCTCATAGGGCCACCCAGTGGAAACTAGGTTCACTCCCCTATTTTGCCTCTCAATTTGGATAATTCTATGAATAACCTCACATATCATTTGCTGTTGCTCTTCTAGATTAGTGGCACTAGATGTAGATCGTAGGACTTCTAACCAACCTACATGGTATGTGTAACCCGTGTATAGGTCCGTTAGAGTCTCTCTGTGTAGATCATATTCCCAATTTTCATTGAGAAATATCCCATCCTAACTTGGTGTGCCAAACGGTTCTCTTGAAGTGGACGCAATGTCACTTCTTATGGATTGGCTTCTAGGGACCTCTACTTTAGGAAGCGCATCGGAAGGTGGTAGCTCAGTAGGGCCTTCATTAAATGAAGTGGGTAGAATACCCACATGGACACTCTTTGGGAGGGTAGGGTCTACAGGAGATGTGAATGGCAAATCCACTACCCCTCCTTCTTCATTTACTTCGCTTGTCGCATGCTCAGAGCGTGTAGCTCTACTAAAGGTCTCTATTAGACGACTAAACATGCTAGATCCGGGTTGTGGAGCCCAAACTGGCATGTTTTGGCTTGTTTCCTCAGGGTTCTTGGTAGGGTGCCCTTCCATGGCTTCTGAGTCAGAGGACGAGTCACTATCCACTATTCGTGGATCTTGGGTTGCACTTCCTTGGGTCCCAGCGGAAGGTCAAGATGCTAACGTGGAGGGATGGTGTGAGCCTGCGTAACCCGAAACGCTTTCTAATGACTCAGACTCCAGCACCTGACCAGAGCATAGATGCATGTGATGTGGGTACCCTACGTGCGTTGGTAACTACCCTTGAAGCCCACACAAGTGGTTTCTTGGGTATTTTGCACCCCGTTTTTACTTGTTTTTAGATTGTTTTTAACCCGTTTTTGACCCCCTTACTTATGGTCGAACCTGGACTAGGGCGTGTGATAGCTCGAAACGAGCGTATCATTCAAAGGGTCCTAGTGTGCTTTACAGCATCGTATTCGGCTATCCAGAGCTCCTGTAGTCCTCAAAACAGTCTGTTTCCTTGTGGGGGAAGGGGCGAAAGCCTATTTGCTTGTGGAGGAAAGGGTGAGGGCTTTATCTCACATGCTCACTTTACTCCTTGGGGGTGGGCTACATATAGGGCACAACTTCCCATAAGCTCTCACTTGAAAGAAAGCTATGGAGGCTCACTCTCCTATATATATATATCAAAAGACCGAGACCGAGACTGAGTCCGGGGTCGGGGTCAGTTGGGGGTTTTTCTTTTCAAAAAAAATTTTCTCCAAATAAAAAAATCTTTTCTTTCCACATGTTTGGTTTTTTTCTTTAAAAATAAAATTTAATTTTTTTATTTTTTTTTTCAAAATTAGTTTTTTTTTGGGAGGGATAAGTTTTCTAGTGTTTCTTTCTAGGGTTCAGACTTTGTCGCGGCACAGTTGGCACACAGCACAGGTCTGGGGATTTCTGAATCCCCCCTCGCACGCAGAAAACCAGATAACAAAACGTGCGACCACACGCGGAGCGGAAAAATAACAAAAGAAACAGAAATGTAGAAGACAAATTGCAGAAACAGATTGCAAAACACAGAAACACCTCAACAACAAACACACAGACGCCTTTCCTAAAGTGTAAATTTCACTTCACGCAGCAGCCTGAGCTGCAAACTGGAGCTTGGTGCAGGGTAACTCCCCGGCAGAGCGGCGCCAAAAATGTGCGCTTTTGCCGCACAAGTCGTAGCTGGGGACTTGCCAAATACCGTATGCGAGCCACGAATGGCTACAAGCATACAACCAGGAAAGCAAGCTCAAACAGAATGCAAAGGTGTGTCACCGCTCTAACCGCCGCCCGCCCCGTGAAGGATTCCCCCGTCTCGCAGCAGTGAAGAAGGAGCCGCCGTCTTGCCGCTCTACCGCCTCTCCGCCGCTGTGCTGCTACACAGTGCTCGATCGCTCTCTCACTCTCTCTCTCTCTCTCTCACACACGCAGAAGAAGGAAACCAAGGAGATAAGGCAAGAGCACTCTTGTATTCAACACATGAGAATGAGGGTTTTAGGGTTACATTTGACTCTTATAGGTGACTTGGTCGTTCACACATGGGCGCCCATACATGGCCGTTCACACATGGGCGCCCATACATGGCCGTTCACACATGGGCACCCATACATGGCCGGCTGATCCTAACCCTTATCCTATTGATATTCAAGGTGCGCCTCTCATCGGCGATCACCCAATCCCTTTATCCTTTGCATATGGTGCCGAGAAGCCCGGCCCATGACTCAGAATAGTTAAACTAATTACATGATGTAAAACATAGTACGTCTCAATGTCTGTCATAGGTTAACAAATTTATTCTGATGCATGTATGTATAGGCAACGTCGATCAACCCATCACAAGACCCAAATGTGGAAAATTTTCTATCTATTATAAATGAAAATATGGGCAGCAAGCTTGGTCTCAGTTTACTTAGACACATGTATGGTTCCATAAAACTTTTAACATACACAAAGTTAACCTTTTATGCATTCTATCAGTCTTATTATTTAATATTATATGCAGGAGGGTTTACGATCGGGCTAGTGGATGCCATGGGGGCAATCTACCCCACTTGGCCAATCAAGGTAGACCATGCCTTCAATAGGTGCAAGTCCGAGTGGCGGGGCTGAGTGGTGCAGGCCCATACGGTATGGTTGTGATGTAGGCCCATATGGTATGGTTGTGATGCAGGCCCATATGGTATGGTTGTGATGATCCTACACCATCTTCCTCAACTAGACCCATCCCCTCTCCCTCATGTCCATCTTCACCATGACGACAACGTAGTAGGGAGTCGAGGGACGGGGCTAGTAGACGTGTTAGCAGGGGGGAGCACGCTAATTTTACTTTGGAAAAAGTAACACTAAGTCTTCTGATGCATCTCCCCAGCAGGGGGGCTCTTCATCTATTCATTATGAGCCAGCCCCTAGGAGACCCATTCCACCATTTGATCCACGCACCCTCCAGTCAACGTGGATGTCAATGGTGCCCTCATGATGGATGTAGGAGGGAAGCAAGTCATGAACCGCATGCATGTACCTGCAAACCAAGAGTTCATAAACTCCTTCAAAAAGTGAAAAGCACAAGAAGAGATTTCAAAGCAAGTCGTTGATGTGCTCAAGTTGGAGTTCCATATTCCACATGCGGGTCTTTGCTTCTCCAAGCAGTGAATGAAGAGATGAATCAAGCTTTTTCTCTCTATAATAGGAGAGAAAATATCAAGAGAGTAGCAAAGAATAATTTAGAGAAGCCCAACATTTGTACGCATGAGGAGTGTGGAGGCACACATGTAGCTTCATGAGAAAGCACCCAAGTAGGGCGAGTGCTTCCTTTACTACGGAAGTGAGGGGCTTCGCACTTCGGCTCAATAGGAAAGTCCTCCTTCATTGCTCGTTTCATAGGTAAATATTTTAGTATATCATATCATCTCCTCTTTCATTTTATTTTGTAATATATTGTTTTCTTTAACTAATTGAATATTTTCTTAATTGTTTTTTGTAGAGGGAGGTTGTTGGGCATGACCCAACAAAGGAGAAGTATGACTATGGATACAGAGCCCCCGATCCACAATTGGGCGTGGATGTGTACACCAGGCATACACTTGGATGAGTCCATTTTGGGGAATCAAGAAGATGAGATAAGTGAGCCTAAACCCTTCTCTTATCTACATCTAATTGTATTTTATTTCCCTTTCTTACCTTGTGCTTGATGGCATGTATGTAGGATGAAGGGGAAGAGGAAGAGGAGGATCTTGATTACGAGCATGAAGTGAAGAGGACGACGAGGACAATGATGACGATCACTCAAAATCCGATGAGGATTCCAGTTAGCCACCTCTTCATTGCTATATTTTTTGTATATATGGCCAAAGACTTGACACTTCATGAAATTAAAAAAAATTTGGGCTTAATTGCATTCTTCAAAATCTATGTGTTTCTTATGTTTATGTTTGTGTCATAAAATTGTGACTATATTTTAATTTGAAAAAAAGAGCTGGGGAAGACTCAAGAGTCCTGTGCAGACTCCCCAATTTGCCTCAGTGTTCGTTGCTAAAAGCAGTGCAAATAGTAGCAAAATATTGCTTCTCAGCAGCAATGATATTTTGTTGCAAAACAGCGATGCTGAGTAGAGATAGTTTGTTGCTATTTTTATAGCTAAGTAACAAACTCGGCAAAAATAGCAGCATTACACCCTCATTTTGTTGTAGTGAAGAAAATACAATAGTGAGGTTAGTGGGTCATCAATGGTCGTTGAATGTGATGTTTATCATTTACTATGATCTTTCGCGAGTAATATTTACATAATATTTTAGTTTACAAAATACATTAACTAATTTTCTTTCTCTTGGTGCAGGAAAAATATAGAATCAAAGGAGAACAAAGTTTTACATAGTGTTTATTAACACCACCCTCTTGTACCATTATCTACCTCTAGAAATCTATTGCATCCCTAAATTGTGTTTATTAACACCACCAATTATATGATTTTCAATCTCTAACACCCTTCATGCACACCATCACTTCTACATTAGGCTCCTAAAATTAGTGGAATTTTCCATAGTTAAAAAAATAAACTTCATCCAATTTGAAGATTCCCAAAATGTGAGATTTTTTCCACTTTATGTAATATGTTCCTGTTTGGGGAAGTCAACACTTAAGCATATCAACTCAAAATTTATCAGAAGTGGTAGATTTGAAATCTACTTTTCAAGGGCTTTCCAATGGTATATCACATGTGGGGGTTTTGATGTAAGATACATAAGGTTCACCCGATGGTCCCCTTTTTTCTAGCAAAGTGATGATGTGGCTTTTCTTAAAGGGACCTTTTTTAGTTCAAAATTTGCCTAATGTGTCAAAACCTTGAACTTGTGCAAAATCTTAAGCATAAGGTTGTGTCTTGTAGTTTTCCAAAGTACCATCATCAGATCTTTATTTTTCTTTGTAAACTTAGTTAGTGCCAGTTGCTTTACATCTTCAAGGATGATCTACAAGATCCCAAGGAGGATGGTTTCTCAAGATGGAGTCATAGCTGCCATCCACTTTGGATCCCCTTAGTTCTTATTACCTTATGTCTTAGAGGACAATGGGGATAAGGTCCTAGTGCATTTTTTCATGATGGAGTCATGTTCTTCTTGCATGGCTGTGCCATCCACTTTGGATCCCCTTCTGGTTCAATAAAGGTCGTAGGCTCTTGAATCTTGAGTATCTTTATTATAAGAATAAAATCCAAAGATTCTCTTGAGCCTTATTTTTCTCCTCTAACCTTGTGGATGTGCAAACATCTTGAGGTGCATCTTCGATGGCCCAAAGGTTTTTCTCCAACCAAAAGTTACCTGTACATCTTAGGGAATGGGTTAGTGTCTTGTGGCCCAACATTATCTTCTTCTGTATCTTAAAACTCCATGTCCATGGGAAATGAGATGGGTTGCCCCCCATATATGAGAGGAAGCCAATGCTACATGTGGAGGTTATGTTGCTTTGGTGATTTCCTTGCTACATGATAGGAATCTCCACCTCCATTGAACATGGTTGTTCTTGGAATACCACATTAGGGTTCACTATGATTTTATTTTCATAAGGATCATAGAGCTAATATCCCTTTGACTCCATGTTGTAACCTAAGAAGGTGCAATTCTAGCTTTTGCATGGGTTTGATTTTTCTACAAGCTTTCTATCTCACGAGCTTTTTTGGCAATCTACGTAATGTGAGTGCGAGCTTTTGCCAACATCTCTATAACCCACATGCCAATTCCAAGATCTATTGTAGAAAGTCCAACCAATAGCTTCTAAACTAGAGATTTGAAGCTTACACATGTGCTCCATCAAATCTATACACACACTCTCATAACATAACACTATCATGGCCAACATGAAACAACTACATTGCATAATATATTGAAGGGTTTTAGTTACATCATGAACTACCTCCCGTAAGTTCCCACCATGCACTACCTTCATGCCATAATTGCCAATACGAGCCTTCATGGGATATGTCCTTTAGAAAAGCAACAATTCACCACCACACAAGATCTATTGACCAAGCAAGTTCTATACATAGATACGATTGACAAACAAACCCATTGTAGCAGCATACAAGCATTCATTAACCTCCAAGTCATCACCTAGCCTTACATTAACTCGTGTAATAGTCTTCAAAGTTGTGAAAACCTATACATAACATGTAGAATACCAGCCTTCAAAGTTTTGAAAACCCATACATAACATGTAGAATACCGCCCTTCCACATATATAACACCAAGCATTAAGTCATTAAAAAACATACACCACTATGTAATATCCATTAATTCCTTTGCACTAGGAATTACACTTTCCTCACTTAAATATTTGAATTCCAATATGGTGGGAATTCCTCTTTCATCATTTAAACTTATCTATGCAAAAATATAGATTTAACTAAAATCCTTCTTTAATTTTTAAATAAAATATACATTATTTTAGCATCACAATTTTTCTCTTACTTCATTGGAATACACGGATTTCCATTGTCATGGGGATTACTCTTTTAACATAAAAATGGATTACTAGAAATTCTTCTTTTTTCTAATTAACTATTTATGCATAAACATATTTTTCATGATTATAATGAGTATCATTCAATTAATCTAGGATGATTAATCCTAGAATATGGTAGGAAGTGGTCTTTTCATATTATGAATGAAAATGATTTATGTGTTAATTTTTCATAAATTTTGCCATAGCTCCGCTGCTACTATTACTGATAATTCTCAATAATTTTGAAAACATAAAGTTTAGTAATATCATATGATATAATAACCATTAATTGGATCAATATCCAATTATGGACTTGTTTCCTAATTTTTTCATGAATTAAATAGCATAAAAGCATTAAAAAGTCACTTATTTGGCCTCAATTTGACAAGCATAGAAATCACTTTTAGATTAGAGAATTGCTTCATGAGAAGCTTCATTTGAATATAGAAGAGGTCATAGAAATGACCGTTCTTTGGAGGAGAGAGAGAAATGCTTTAAAAAAAACATCATAATTTAAGCATAAATGAAAATTTATGTGTTTTATCACTACAATTCATTAAAGAACTTCAATTGTATTAAAAAGCCACTCAATTGAATGCTTCTCAAGCTTGAGAGGGGTTGAGAAGAGAGAAACATTTGGAGATTTTAAAAAAAAGACCATAAACCA
This sequence comes from Cibotium barometz, assembly GCF_041138505.1. Classification (NCBI taxonomy): domain Eukaryota; kingdom Viridiplantae; phylum Streptophyta; class Polypodiopsida; order Cyatheales; family Cibotiaceae; genus Cibotium; species Cibotium barometz. Next base: position 63,749,206 of record NC_141051.1, read on the forward strand.
CACTTTACCTCCTAGATTGCTTGATTCTTTAATCAAAGTAGAGGCCCCCAACCAATCAATTGGTTTGGTATGTTGATGAAGACTCCAAGGAAGATTGAAGAGAGAGAGAAGCTCCAATCTCTTCAATTTGTAGAGGAATTTTAGAGGATAATAGAAAATAAGCCTATCTTAGAGTAATACCGGCATAGTTTAGTTCACAGATGAGAATACAAAAGAATGAGGGTCTATTTATAGGTGAGAGAGGCCACTATCCACTAACTGAGTCCAACTGAGTTCTAGAATTTTCCAGCTTCAGTTTGGCTGAATTTGGACAAGATTTGGACCAGTTTGGCTCCCTTTTTTATTTGGTTTGATCCATGAGAGAGGAGAGATAAAAATATCCTATTATTTTTTAGTTTAAAACTCATCCACACATGTGAAATAGGTGTCTCCTTGAAGGGCCCCCTTCTCCTTACTAATGTGTCAAAAATGAATGATTACTCCAAAATATCTCATTTTTTTATTAATACTTCATAATTTTTAACTAATAAATCTAGTACTCAAACAATCAACTCTTCATCTTATGTGGGTATTTATTCATTTTTGGGTATTTTCTTTTATTCTTTTGATTTATCTTATCCCAACACTTGGATTAATCTTATTGGTCCATAGGAACCTTAATTGGACCATAATCCAAAATTTTTAAAAAATCTTGACCCTTAGGCTAAGGTCTTCTAAATCATTTTTAATTAATTCCAATTTCACCTTGGAAAATCTATAATTTTTGATTTTCTATTTCAAGGAAACATTTTTTTGATCCAAAAATATCCCAATATTGATTTACCACTCTCTAGAAATTTTTATCTCACTAAGCCAAACACACTGCTAACCCTAGCTAATGTCCACACACTATGACCAGCTGGAGGCAGTCATTTATGTCTCACACATGTTACTACCTAACATGCCAACACATAGTGCGATTGGCATAAGCTGACATCAAGCTTGAATTTCAACAGCCCCTCTCAAGCTCATGATGTACTACCATAGATGAAGATGTAGATGAGCTTGGGCTATCAAAGCTCTCAACACTCCCCCTCAAGCTCATCCCATGTACTTCCAACATAGTACGAAAGTACTTAAACTTCTCCCTGCTAAGTGGCTTTGTAAAGATGTCGGCACTTGCTCTTAAGTCTTCACATACTGCAAATCCACTGTACCATCCAACACTTTCTCTCTAACAAAATGATAGTGGACCTCTATGTGCTTGGTCCGCGCATGAAAAACTGGATTCTTGACCAACTGTATGTTGCTCATGTTGTCACAATGAATGACAACCTTGCCATCAATAGGCTCACCCAAATCAGCCCATAAGAGACTCTTTAACCATACTCCTTCACATGAAGCAATGGCTACACCCCTGTATTCAGCCTCTGTACTAGATAAAGCAACAGTAGGTTGCTTTCTTGCTGCTCCAACTCACCATTGCACTTCCAAATGTAAAGGCATAACCACTAGTAGACCTCCTATCATACAAGCTTCCTGCCCAATCTGCGTCTATGTAGCCGTGTATATCCAAGCCTTTACCATGCTCATAAAGAACACCATAATGTGCAGTGGTCTTTATGTTGAGAAATTGAGCTCATCTAGTGAGGCGGTGGACACTGATGACCTGGGGGATAGGCCCCACACTTACACCATTGGTATGGTTGGTGAGATCATGGGTGATATGCGGCCAGTGGGATGACATGCTGTGTGAAAGCCATTCTAGAGGCTGGCATAGTTATAGCGCCAGCTCATTTAGTTGGGTTCACACTATAGAGAACCCTAGTATGTATTTGGTTGAGTACCTTTTCATATTGTGTGTACTCTTATCTTCGTATATGGTGTGTTGAGTGTTGAGTGAAGAAGAAGAAGATTTTCAGCCTCTCACTTTGTGTGTTCTCTTTTAGGGTTTTGTGAGTGTGTGTATGCTTTTGCAAGAGCTCAAACTCTCTTCTCCCCTGCATCTTTTCATTGTATCAGTGCCAAGTTCATGCTAAGGGCTGAGCTGCAAGTAAGAGAAGTACAGGAAGCGGTACGAGGGTAAGAGCTTCATCTACTCTTCCCTATTTGTGTTGGCGACTACACCCTTGTCGCAGAAGCTCTACGGGAGGCACCGGCAAACGATCTCTGATTGAGGAGATTTTTTCGCGGGAGTAAAGCTATAAGGCAACTATACTGTCTTATTGGACGACATTTTTTGGGCTGAAAATACGTTTCGGGTGCGTTACGACCTCCGTTTTTTAGAAAGCACGCAATTTCGAGCACTGCGGTGGGTAAGTCATCGATTCTCTACAGAACTCTATTTTAAGAACTGCAAGAAGACAAATTGGTTGTGCAAACATTGTGTGTGCTGCAAGGAGGTCAACAGTTTGCCATTGGGTGTATGTATGCACATTGAGGTCACTGGTTTGTGACATTTGAGTGTAGTACAATATCGCTGCAGAAAATATAGCAGTTTGTGCAAGACAAACCAAAGTGCTGTTTCTGGTAAATTTGTGTGTCAAGATGTCAAATGATGGCATAAACCAGATTGTTGCTGAGAAGCTTGATAAGAACAACTTCCATGCTTGGAGGTTCACGCTAACAAATTTCCTGATGGGAAAGGGTTAATGGGACTATATAGAAGGTGAGCATAAAGAGGCACCGAAGATACCGGAGAGCAATCCGACTGTTGCAGATGTGAAAGAGTTTAAGAATTGGAACCAAGGAGCAAGAAAAGTTATGTATTGGCTCTCTGTCAGTATACAGGACACCATGATAGGGCACATACAGGATGCCAAGTCCCCCAAGGAGGCGTGGGACACCTTGGTAAAACTCTATGAAACGAATACCAAGGCACGAAAGATACAGTTGAAGAATGAACTTCATACTGTGGAGAAAAAGAGTATGCCTATGAATGAATATGCATTGAAGATCAAGGGTATTGTGGAATCCCTTGCATCTATTGGCGTTTTAGTAGATGATGGTGATAAGGTTGAAGTCTGTCTACGTAGTCTCGAGCCACAATACAAGGCGTTCAAGACGTCTATTCAGACTCGGGAAAACATTCCCATTTTCACAGATTGGTGTCTATGTTGATTATAGAAGAGAAGAGCTTGGGTGAAGACCAACAGTCTTCACAAAACAAAAACAGTTCAGAGCAACAGGCCTTCTACACAAGTTCAGGAAGAGGACGAGGTAGAGGAGGCTGTGGACGCGGCCAAGGAGGTGGCCGAACAGGTAATCAGAATTATGGCTAGTAGCAGCAACAACAACAACAGAATTATGGCCAGCAGAGCAGCAACAACAAGAGTCCCAAAATTCACAACAACGACAACACGCAGGTGGAAGAGGCCAATTCAAAGGCAGGGGGAGTCAAAGAGGTCTTGGAAATTGGCAAAGGCAGCATAATGATACACGTGGATGCTTTTATTGCGCGATAAGCCTGGACATGTGCACGCAGATTGTTATAAGAAGCAAGCTGACATGCAAAATGGGAAATTACAGCAAAACAACAATGCATCCTTGAGCAGAAACAATGAGGATAATGAAAGGTTGTTTGTTATGCATCATGTCGTTAATGCCATGTCTGAAAATGTTAAAGAAGCACATAAAGATGATGTATGGTATGTTGATTAAGGTGCTTTGAACCACATGACAAGTCATGGGGAGTGGTTCAAGGAGATGAAAAACCTTGAAAGACCAGGTTTTGTGGAATCAGGGGATGACACTGCTCATCCAATCGCCCATGTTGGAGATGTGCCATTGTTTATGCAGGATGGCAAAGTGAAGTACCTTGTAGATGTACTTCATGTTCCGAACATAACAAAGAATCTGATTTCAGTTGGCCAGATGATTGAGTAGGGTTTGCAGGTTCAGTTTAATCCTGATGGTTGTTATGTTTGTTGAAGACTTTAAAGACAAGTGCAGGTTGGTTACAAAAGGCAACACAGTGGACAGAATGTTTACATTGAATGTAAACATGCTTGAAGTGAGTGCTGCGCTCTTTAAAAATGGTTCAAGAATTGTTGCAGACACAGACATTTGGCATAAAAGAATTGGACATGTGAATGTGCAGACAATGAAGTCTATGCAAACTAAAGGAATTGTGACAGGACTGCCAAAGTTCAAAGTTTAAGGTATGCAGATCCTCATCTAGTGGTTCAGTTCATAGAGCATGGAGTGGCAGGCTACATCATAATACCAGTCCTGCAAATGTAGTTAGTACATCACATAATACCAGTCATGCAAATGTGGTTAGTACATCACATAATACCAGTCGTGCAAATGTGGTTAGTACATCACATAAAGGCAAAGAGAAAGTGGTTGAGCCCCTTAGTATGCCTGCCATTTCTTCTGGGCATTCTCATGTTGATGGAGAGTCTAGTGGCTCAGAGATGGCTCAGAGATGAGCCTTGATAAGGATCTTGGGATACCAACTATGAGAACACCTAGTGTAAGAAGGCTATGGAAGCCATGAATGCAAAGTTGCGAAGATCTAAGAGAGTGAAGAATCCTGTGCAGAGGTTTAAATACTCCAAAGTACTCAACAAACTTCACTGTTGATGTAGAAAATCAAACTGATTGCATTCAAATTTAACTGGCATACACAATCCAAAGTACCCTGTTTTGGCGCACTTTCCAAGGCTTCAAATTGCAATGTAGTGGTTCAATAAAGTGTGGATAACTTGCATTGACACCTAAACAAGCTCAATTTGCATATCAACACCAACCAAGGTGCGTACATACCAAAATTATAAAAAACCCCTTCTCTGTTTTGAGAAAAACCAGTAAAACCATTAAAAACCAGGTAAAAATGCTCTAATTCCTTTGATTCTTATCCAAATTGAGAGACCAGGCATTCATTAGCTTAGCAATGATGTCTACTAACTCCATGTAAAAGGAATTAGACCAATTGTTTAAGTTGAGAGAGTAATTAGCTAATTAATCACCCTCTATTTTACTAATCACTGTAGACAGCCTATTTAATCAGCTCCATAATGCATAATTGCTTCAACCAATCATATAGCAACCTCCTCAAGTATGTGTATCACACAATTGCTAAGAAAATTCTGAATTTAATCAATCAACCAAGTAGAATTTGGCCTCCACTTTTCAAAAAGATGCGAAAACTACTCTATTTCTTCCCTACAGGTTCTTCCCTACAGGCTCCGCCCCTTGCTCCTGAGGTGATTTGAGAGGTTTATAATGGTAATTGAAGATAGACATGGGTGCCCAACACTCCTAGGCATGTACACTATCCACATCAATGTTGTGAGATCCCCCTGTTCCCACCGAGCAACGGATTCGGGTACTAGCAGCGGAAGTAGCACTTCTTGCACGGGACAGGGGTCTCACATTCAGGGCCTCGTCCACGGATATCCGGACAAGAGACTAATCCGTCGGTTTTTCCAAAACCGAACCCGGAAAAAACTTCCCTTACCCGGAAAGCACGGGCGATTCCACCAGGATAATTTTTTACTCTAACGTAGTCAAGATCATTACTGATCACGCTGATCCAACTGCACCTATAAAGATACTCAGTCGGATCAAGGAAGAAACTTGCACTTGGATCATTGGGATCAACGCTTTTTTCCCCATCAAGAGGCACAGCCGTTGATTCCTATCCATAGAACAATTACTATCTAGGACTTACTTCATCTATCGTAATAACAGAAATTGAGTCTCGGTTTACGGATCCATCAGTCCAGCCTAACCCCATCCGATCCCATGGGTTAGCCAACCGCCCAACCACTGTAGTGATGGGATCCAATTTGGAATTTGGTTAGGTTTTGTCCCGGGTACCAAGGAAAAGAGTTCCAAGGCCCCCTAGCCGGAATTTCATGCAAACATAAAACTAGCCACACCACTTACACACCCAATATGAAAATTGCCTTTTTCTTAGCATCAGCTAACTTTAAAACAATCTTTTAATGAAACCATAGTACCACTGATCACAATCTCCCAATTTATCCAGTTGATTCATAATTTCCCATCATTCCTTCATCAGAGTATCTATGGCATCATTGGCAACTAGAACGCTCACCACCTGTCCACACAGAGGCCGTTTCCATAGTTCCTAGCCCATAATACTCGGCAATATAATCACTTATCAAGATGGACTCTCGTTGAAGATCAGCAAGATCAACCAACAGATCCATATAAAAGAGCCATGGACTCATCCGTTGAGGACCAGCAAGGTCAGTCAACCAGATCCATGCCCGGTTTCACAAAACAACTCTTACTCCTTGTTCCAATATCTTCCTCGACGCACGCGTGGGTATCCTAGGCGACCCAGAGCCCGAGCACCGTATGGTCAGCACCCTCTAGGATCCTTCGCAGGTGACCTAGCGCTTCACTCATAGGCCGCTTCCTTGGTCCCTCATCCACCGTACCGGAAGCTCACCATTTTAATCGAACCGAGGCTGGTCAAGACCTCGGTCGACCTTGCTACGCGAGACGTCCTCCATTGACTCTCCGTCAGCAGTTGCAACTTTATCAGTTAGGTCTCCACGACCTTAATCACAAGACGGTCAAAATGCTTCCCCAGCATTCTTGACATAAAACAGCCATTTACAAACAGCATTTACAAACAGTTTACAAATACAGTTTCTATATTAACTCTCATTTTTCCACATTATCCCTCATTAATCCACATTACTTATTCCACATTCCATGTATATGTGTACTCATCCAATCACCTCCTTTTCCATCTCTTCACTTCAGATTCCTTCACATCACATATCATATATTCACATCCATATCCACGTCCATACATCCACATCCACATCCACATTCACATCCATACATCCACATCTACATGCTTATCTCCATTTTCACATCCTCATTTATACATCCACATCCCATATCCACATTCATACATACACATCCATATCCACATCCACATCCACATCCACATTCACATCCATGCATCCACATCTACATGCTTACCTCCATTTTCACATCCTCATTTATACATCCACATCCCATATCCACATTCATACATACACATCCATACATCCACATCTACATCCACATACATACATACATCCACATCCACATTCCACATTCACATCTATACATCCACATCCCCATTCCCATTCACATCTATACATCCACATCTACATCCACATACATACATACATCCACATCCACATTCCACATTCACATCTATACATCCACATCCATTCACATCTATACATCCACATCTACATCCACATTTACATCTATGCATATACATCTTCATGCATATATCCATTTTCATGTTCATACTTCCACACTCCCATCTCCATATCCACACATCCACATACATACATCCATTTTCACATTCCCATTTATATAACCCCATATACCTTCACATCTAATCTTTTACATCACATCCATTCTCGCCCTATCACAACCCATATACATCTTATCCTATCACATACACTTCTTACCTCATCCCCCCATACACATCTTAATTCATCTTATCACATCCTAACTTATTTCATAAGCATCTTATCACCTCTTATCACACCTCTTATCACATCCTATCACTTTCCATACGCATCTTATCAATTCTTATCACATCTCATACACCTCTTATCACATCTTATCACATTTCATATCTTTTTTTTTTCTTTTTTTAAAGAGAATTCTTTTATTTGATATAAGATTTCTCTACACATTTATTTATACATAAATTCCATTTAAGGAGACTAACACTTTCGAAATTAAAATCAATCTTTTATGCATCTTCTTATGCATGATTTCAATTTGGTAGGGAATTATACTTTTAGAATAAAAGAATTTCTCTTATGCATCTAAGTTAAGCATAAAATCCATTTATGAGGAAAATCATACTTTTAGTATAAAAAGAATATCTTTTATGCATACCTATATGCATGAAATCCAATATGATAAAAGTAACACTTTTGATATAAAAACTTTTCCTTTATGCATACTTCTATGCATGAAAATTAAAAATGATAAAAGTAACACTTTTGATATAAAAACTTTCCTTTATGCATACTTCTATGCATGAAAATTAAAAATGATAAAAGTAACACTTTTTATATAAAAATTTATCCATTATGCATACTTCTATGCATGAAAATAAAAATGGTAAAAATAACACTTTTGATATAAAAATTTATCCTTTATGCATACTTCTATGCATGAAAGTAAAAATGATAAAAGTAACACTTTTGATATAAAAATTTATCCATTATGCATACTTCTATGCATGAAAATAAAAATGGTAAAAATAACACTTTTGATATAAAAATTTATCCTTTATGCATAATATTAAAATTCAATTTCTCCATGATTATAAGAAATTCTTTCAATTAATCTAGGATGATGATTCCTAGAATATGGTAGGAAGTCCTCTTTTTATGCTTTGAATGAAAATTTTTTATGCATAATTTTTATAAAAATTTTGCCATAGCTCCGCTGCTATGACTGATAAATCTCAATTTTTCTAAGGGATAAAGCTTATCATTAAGGAAATAATTAAAATGATTCTCTAATTGGATCCTTAATCCATAATGGATTGAATCATCAATATACATAAACTAAAAGCATAAGAAAAAGCCATTAATTTGGCCTCAAGCATAGCTTAATCTTGGGTTAAGGAAAAGCTTTATGAAAAGCTTGATTTGGATTGAGAATGGGTCATGAGTATGACCCTTTCTTGAGTGAGAGAGAGAATTTACATAAGAATCATTAGAATTTAAACATAAATGAAAATTAACTTCAATAGCATTTATTAAATTATGTAACTCTTCACTACTATTCAAACTTCAATAGCATTAAAAAAAACCATACCAATTAAACTTCTCAAGCTTGAGAGGGGTTGAGAAGAGAGAAACATTGAGAAATTATAGAAAGATCAATATTCACTAATTACCTTACAACTTGCTTGATTCTTTGTTCACGGTAGAGGCCCCCAACCAATCAATTGGTTAAGTATGTTGATGGAGCCACTAATGGGGATTGAAGAAAGAGAGAAGCTCCAAAAACTAGTGAATTATTAAATGAATTCACAGTTCTTGGCTTAGGTGGAGTAGAGTAACGATGCATAAACACTATATATTTTTCAACAAGGGGGAGGCTTCTATTTATAGGAAAAATTGAGCTCCTAACCAAACAAACTGATTCTAGAATTTTCTAAATCAGTTTGGTCAATATTTGACCATTTTTAGGTCAGTTAAGCTAACTTTTTGGAACTAGACTTAAATGAGGAGAGAGGAGAGATGAAATATCTCAATTTTTATGAGTTTAAAACTCATTCAAGCATGTGAAATATGCACCTCCTTTAAAGAACTCCCCTTCCTTACATATGTGTCATAATGGAATCATTTTAATATTGCTCATAGTTTTTTACGAATAAACCTTGTACATTTTCAACTCTTCATCTTATGTGAAATATGCACCTCCTTTAAAGAATTCCCCTTCCTTACATATGTGTCATAATGGAATCATTTTAATATTGCTCATAGTTTTTTACTAATAAACCTTGTACATTTTCAACTCTTCATCTTATGTGAGCATTTACTCATTTTTGGATACCCAAAATATCTCATATTTTTAATATTGCTCATAGTTTTTTACTAATAAACCTTGTACATTTTCAACTCTTCACCTTATGTGAGCATTTACTCATTTTTGGGTATCTTCTTTTTACAAATTTGGATTTATCTCTTCCCTACACATGGATTGATGCTATTGGCCCATAGGAACCTTAATTGGACCATAGTCTAAAGATTTCTGAAAATCTAGACCCTTAGACTAAGGTTCTTTATACCTATTTCCAATTAATTCCAATTGCACATTGGAAAATTCTTTTTGAATTTCTGTTTCAGGGGAACTCATCTGAATTATAAGAGATATTTTTCTATCCAAAAATATTCAAAATCTGAATATTCTCTCTCTAGAATAATTTTTCTCTCTCTAGGCTAAAATAGTTAGCAACAGGGTCTTTATTTTCTGAAGAGGGTTGATTACAGGGAAAGATACTAGACATCAAAAAGGGGTTGGGGGAGGAATCTTACAAATGTAGTGATTTTTGCAAAAAACCGACTTTAATTTCATCCACAATGGACATCACTTCTCTGTTTTTGTGAGGGCTTCAAACCAGTGAATTTCCATAATATGCATCAACTTTGCTCCAAATTCAAGGTAGGGCTTGCCCATGAGTTGCCAATACATTGCCCTTTACCAGATACATGATTCTTTGTCAGATTTGAAACTATTTGCATCATACATTCACCACACTTAAGCTTCAATGGAGAGCTTGCAAAACAGAAATTTCTCTTTGCTCAAATCTCGTGTTGTTTGTGTTTTTGCACCTGCAATGGGCTCAAGGATGTTTAGTAGTCCTTACCCGCCGGTAGGCCAAGCTCTCAGAATGTGCTCCAAGCTTCACAGGTCCAATGGCAAGCTTCACAGCTTTTCTTCACAACTTCTTCTCCCTCTTCTCTCACTCACTCATAAACCCTAATAGAGAGCACCAGGCTCTGATACGATGATGAAAAACAGGTAGAGGAAGAGGAGACACACACATAGGAGCAAACCCTAATGTATTATCAAACCCTAACCATAGAGGGAAGCCATCTCACTTCTCACACAATGCACAAAGCCATAATCCATAATCTACAACACACTACATGTGTTGTGTCCACACACTGCTAACCCGAGCTAATGTACACACACTATGACCAGCTGGATGCGGTCATTTATGTCTCACACATGTTACTACCTAACATGCTTACCTAACATGCTAGCACATAGTGCAACTGGCATAAGCTGACATCGAGCTTGAATCTGAAAAACTCCAACCTGAGGAAATCCTTAACGTTCAGGAGAAGATTCTCAGGAGCTGAGTCCTCAGAGAATTCTTAGTAAAGTGGAAGCTCTTCTCTCTTGAAGACGCCACCTGGGAGAAAGAAGAAGAGTTGGCGAAAGATTACCCCCACCACTTTGCAAGATGGCCTCCCTCACCTATAAATAAACCCTAGTTCTTTTGTATTCTCATCTATGAACTAGACCATGCCAGTATTACTCTAAAATAAGCATATTTTTTATTATCCTCTACAAATTGGAGAGATTAGAGCTTCTCTCTCTCTTCAACATACTAAACCAATTGATTGGTTGGGGGCCTCTCCTTAGACTAAAGAATCAAGAAAAATAAGAGGTAAAATGTGACTTTATGGTCTTTTTCTTAATCTCCAAATGTTTCTCACTTCTCAGAGAAGTATTCAATTGAATGGCTCTTTAATGCAACTGAAGCTCTCTAATGTATTTTAGTGATAAATCACATAAAGTAACTTTCATTTGTGCTTAAATTAAAGTGTTTTTCTGAGCATATCTCTCTCTCCCCCAAAGAATGGTCATTCCTATGACCAATTCTAAATTCAAATGATGCTTCTCATCACGAAGCAATTCTTAATTTTAAAAGTAAACTCTATGCTTGTCAAATTAGAGGCCAAAGAAGTGGCTTTTTAATGCTTTTATGCTACTTAATTTATGAAAAACTTAAGAATCAAGTCCATAATTGACTATTGATCCAAATGATAGTTATTCTATCATATTGTATTACTAAAACTTTATGCTTTCAAAATTATTAAAAATTATCAGTAATAGGAGTGGAGCTATGGTAAAATTTCTAAAAAATTAACACATAAATCATTTTCTTACAATTGAATAATTTTCATCATAACCATGGAAAATTTGATTTTAATGTTTATGCATAAATAGTTAATTAGAAAAAAGAGAAATTTCTAGTAATTCATTTTTATGATAAAAGAGAAATTTCCATGACAATGGAAATCCATGTATTCCAATGAAGAAAGTGAAAAATTTAGAATACTAAAATAATGGAAATTTTATGTAAACAATTAAAGAAGAATTTTAGTTAAATTTATTGATATACATAAATAAATTTAAATGATGAAAGAGGAATTCCCACCATAATTGGAATTCAACCATTTAAATGAGAAAAGTGGAATTTCTAGTGTAAAGGAATTAATGGAGATTTTTATTTAGTTTTTAAGAGAAAATTTGGTAAATTTATCTTTTTGCATAGATAAATTTAAATGATGAAAGAGGAATTCCCACCAAAGGGGTTTTATGAAACCAATCTCAAACTGGGAATTTTACTTGCATTGGAACCTCTATTTTTCATTCAAAGGACTGTTTTACGCCAGAATGGAGGAAGCATTTGGCATGTGTTACTAAGATGAGGTTTGTTGGAACAACTGGTGGGGAGTCATCAAGGGACCTCGCTCGACGACAAAGCCTGCCAAGGTCTTGACCAGCCTCGGTACGGTTAAAATGGTGCACTTCCGGTTACGATGGGCGAGGACCAACGAAGCAGTCCCTGAGTGAAGTGCTAGGACACCTAAGGAGGATCCAAGAGGGTTCTGACGAGGCGGTGCACGGACTCGTGGTAACTAGGACACCCATGCGTACGTCGAGGAAGATTCGGATAGACTAAAAGGAAAGATTTTTGTGAATCAAATTTTGATACTGGATCTCGTTGGTTGGCCAGCTGGTCTTCAACGGAGAGTCCAGAATTTTGTAATACAATGGACTCAGAATTTTGGGGGATGATGATCAGTAATATTATGATTTTTATTGAAGGATTGTTTTAAAGCCAGCCAAATCTATTATAAATGGCAATTTCATATTGGGTGTGTACGTGGTATGCCTACCTTAATTTTTGCATGAATCGCCGGCTAAGGGACCGGGAACTCTTTTCCTCAGTACCCAGGCAAAAACACAATCAAATCTTTATAAAGGAATCCCACCAATACAGTGGTCGGGTGGTTGGCTAACCCATGTGCCGGTTGGGCTGGATCGGAGGATTCTTGCAAAACAACTAGATGCGATTAGTTTACGGTAGCTAGATTGAGTCCTGAGAAGACCTTGTTTTGTGGTGGGAGGGGATCAGCGGCGGCTGTGTCTTGTTAAAGGAGGAAAAAAGCGATGATTCCATGGACCAAGTGCAAGTCTCTTCTTGATCTGACCATGTGACTTCAAGTTCGGTCAGATCAGTTTAACTAGTTAAGATTTTGACTCGTTAGAGTGATTCCCTCTTTAGAATATTTTCCCATGGCAAAATCGCTCGTGCCTTCCAGGCGAGGGGAGTTTTTCCGGGCTCGGTTTCGGAGGAACCAGCCGGGCTAGCCTCTCGTGTGGACATCCTTGGGCGAGGCCCCGAGTGTGGATTCCCGCCCCATGCGCGGGAGGCCGACGCCGCTTCCGCCGTCAGAGGGGGCAAGGGTCTCACATTCTCTAAGGCCATTTCATCCCCCACCTATCTCTTTTCCTCATCCGTCAAGAGGTTGAGTAGAGATTTCTTATTGGCAGTTCCAAACTTTGGGAATAAGAACACCACATGAAACAATGTATGCTCAATGTGAGCTCGGGTGAGCCTAATGCAAAAATGCACAAATAGAAAGTCTTAATACTTAAAAAATCACACACACAAGTTCAAAAAATACATATATACAATTGAATAAGTTACTCATTTGTAGCTTTAAAAGCAAGGAGCAACTCTCCTTCCCTTTGACAATCTACATTGATAAACAAGCACCTCACCCTGACGTGACGAGATGGATAGTGGTTGGTATATAATGCATATAAGAAAGAAATAACAACTATATCATTCAAATTTGGGCATTGTAACATGAAATAACACAACATTCAATATGCTACATACCTTCTTGGATGCGTGCATGTACCTTTTGATTATATCTTCTTTTTTGGTCCCTTACTCCTTTTGATCCCATTGCCTTTCAACTTAATGTAGAAGTGTGCGTGCCTGAAAATAGAGGATATAAAAAACTAGAGTGTCATAACCAACACAAAAGAGGTGGTTCACACACAAACACACTACCTCACTCATAAGACATACACTTACACAATACATTGACCACAGTACACACACAACATGGCTTATCAGCCATTCACACATGTACTTACATCAAGTACATATCGACCATAACAACCATAGACGTAATACTTCTAACAATTTATATATATATGTATGTGTATGAAAGCTTCAAACCTAAGATTTGGTGCAACATTTACTGAACATTAAAAGTGCAACATTTACTGAAAGAGGTTATGTAGAAGGTCTTGCAAGAGATGTCCCTTATGCCCAGGGATTTTCTCATTTGGATATTCAATAGAGGGACATGTTGAAGTACAATGTTGAAATATTCTATCATGGAAGAAAGAGTTACCTTTATACGTCTGCGGTGAAAAAAAAGGGGCCCTTCTAGCCCCTCCACCATCTACGCTAGCGCAGACGGTGGAGGGGCTCAAAGGGCCTCATTTGCTTAGGGCTCACATGCAAGAGAGAGGCGAGAGAGAGAGAGAGAGAGAGAGAGACTAAATGTTACGCCTCTTGCGGCTCCTTTGCCTCTACTCCGCAGGGTCGGTTTGCCTACGTCGCGTGTGTTAGCCTCTTGTGCCGCCTCTGCTCAATTTCACCTATGCCGCATGTGTGAGGCTCCTCCGCATCCTCCGCTCAATTTCATGCCCTAGAAAAAAAAAAGGTTGCTATTATTGTATTATATTATTTTAATATCATATATTTCTATATATTATATTATTTTAATATATAACATAAATCTTAATAATATAATATTGATTATACAGATAATAATATTCATAATATTATTATTATTCACTATGTTCTTTTATATAATATATAACATAAATTATATTAATAATGATATTATTATAATAGAGAAAATTTTATTTCTTTATTTAAAAAATAAACATATAAATTCTCTACTTTATTCACTAATTGCCCTTTTAAGAGGAAGCAAAATGGAAGTACGAGGAGAGAAAATATTTCCATCTCTCATATATGATTCCCCTGGAGAACGTGTAAGATATCCCAACCTTTCTTAAAGTTGGCACATCAACCATCTTTAAGATAACTAATTCTCATGATTTTTATGTAGAACCTACAAGAATCACTCCCAATAGCTCTTTCATTTTGAAAAGGATTTTTTTTAAATCCTTAGTCATTTACGCATAATGATATTTATGTATTTAGTATTTAGAACTCCCTCTATTTTCTGTGTTTCTCTCTTGCACTAACCTTCATTCACTTCAAAGTCGCTTAGGTGGAGTTACAATGGAGGTCACAACGCTTATAGAGTGGGTGGCAGGAGATGCATCAACAATCTTGTCAAGCCGCACAATTCAACTAGTTCAAGATAGAGTGATTGTAAGCCATCAATATTTGGTGATTTAGAAATATTCAATGCTCTAATATGTGATGATGGTAATGGTGAGGGCACATCTGTCTTGGTGAAAATACCAAGTGAGATTAATGTTGATGGCAATCAACATTATGTGATCGATTCATTATTGACTTTGAAATATGTTCTGCTTATTAAAAAGAAGTTATTAGATGAAGATATCAACAACGTCATTGATTTGGAGAATCAAGGCCCATCATCCTCAATTATTCCAGAAGTTCACATTCAGGCATCAACCTCTTCTCATGCTGGATTTGTTCACTTGAAGTCTTCTGACAATGAAGTAAATGTCTCACAAAGCAATGCCCCTTTCCTATTGGTGGGTACTCACCGAAGAAATGTGATGAAGACACACATTACTAATATACATAGGAGGATAATGTTGGAATTAGGGTTGCAGGAAAGCACACCAAGCTTGGAGAAGAAGAAGTAAGAATGCACACAACACAAAGTGTATTAGATTGTGTCAATGTACAAAGATAAGTTAGCCCTAGAATGATGGGCGTATATACAAGCCGGGGGAAAAAACCTCCTAAAGAGGGAAAAAGTGCCCCGGCGGTCCTAAGTGTGTTCACACACATCACTGCCTATGTATATGGCAGTGATGTGTTCACACACATCACAACACATCACTGCCTATGTATATGGCAACAAATCCCCCCTGGGAGTGATGGTGTGAACGAGAGCTGGCACTCATGTATAGGGGAGTGCCATGCCCGAAGTAGATCAATCCACAAAGGGGAGCAAGCCCAAAGCTTTGCTCCGGAAAGCTTCGAACTTCTCACGAGGAAGCGCCTTTGTGAAAAGATCGGCGAGGTTGTCCTGTGTTGGCACATAGGCCAAGCTGATCACTCCTACTGAGAGTCTCTCCCTGACATAGTGATAATGCACCTCAATGTGCTTTGTGCGAGCATGAAAAACTGGGTTTCTCACAACTGCCAATGCGCTCTGACTGTCAGTGAAGATAGAGGTGGCAGACTCCTGTCCAACACCCAAGTCAGCCATAAGCCGTCTGAGCCACACACACTCAACCGTAGCTGTGAAAGCTGCCCTGTACTCAGCTTCACAACTAGAAGTGGCCAGAGTAGGTTGCTTCTTGCTCAACCAAGATATGCATGAGCTACCGAGCATGAAACAAAAACCATTTGTGGACACTCTTGTGTCATAGCAACCAGCCCAATCTGAGTCCGAAAAAGCATGTAAATCTGGCGGCAACGATCCCCCCTTGGGATAAAACAACCCAAGATGTATGGTGCCACTCAAGTAGCGAAAGATGCATTTAACTGCCTTCCAATGCTGAGACCCTGGGCTATGCATAAACCTGCTCACCTATGAGACTGCAAACTAAATGTCCGGCCTCGTAATGCATACATAAATGAGGCAACCAACAGCTGTCTGATAGAGTGTGACATCAAAGTGATCTCCAGCATCATGAAGACTCAACTTCAAACCTGTCTCCATTGGAGTAGCAATAGGCTTGCAGTCTTCAAGGCCAAATCTCCGCAACAATGTCTCAATATACTTTGTTTGACACAAAGCAATACCTCCATCACACTGCTTAAACTGTATCCCCAAATAATGATGCAAATGCCCCAAATCTGACATCTCAAAAGAAGCATTCAAATCAGCCTTAAAATCAGCAATATGACTCTCATTTGGTCCTGTGAGCAGCATGTCATCGACATAGAGAGCAATGATTAGATGTACACCATCCACACGTTTAACATACAAAGTGCTTTCTGTTGGACTATTCTGAAACCCATGTGCAGTCAAATATGCATGTATCGTTTCATACCAAGCTCGTGGAGCTTGCTTTAAACCATATAAAGCCTTTTTTAACCTGCACACTTTGTTTTCTTGCCCTCTTTGAACAAAACCACGAGGCTGCGATACATACACCTCCTCATGCAAATCTCCATTCAAGAACGCAGTCTTTATGTCCAACTGATGTACATTCCAACCATTATGAGCTGCCAATGCACAAATGCTACGAATGGTAGTCATACGACAAGTGGGAGCAAAGGTCTCATCAAAATCAATGCCCTTTTCTTGAGCATAATCCTTTGCAACAAGTCTAGCCTTATAGCGATCAACACTGCCATCTGGCTTTCGTTTCAATTTAAAAACCCACTTGCATCCAATGGCCTTTTTACCAATAGGCAAATCACACAAAGACCATGTACCATTCTTCATTATAGCATCATATTCACTTTGCATTGCAGCTAACCAATTTTTTGAATTTTGTGCCTCATCAAATGAAAGAGGTTCTTCCTCTTCACACATACTAGACACAGCTAAAGCATAACAATCTGATGCATAAGAGGCATGCTGAAAACCTGAACGAGTACGACTAGTCATAGGTGCATCAATCTTACTATCACGCAAGGTTTGCACCAGCCATTTAGGCATACCTCTAGCCTGCTCATTTTCAGCCCTATCCTCATGAATTACATCCTGTAAATCTGCATCAGAAATAGGCTGATCTATGATGTCATTTGAAATCTGCATAGGCTGAATATTTGCCTCATTAGGACTTACATTTGAATTCCCACCTGTAAAGAGAGGCAACAACGTATCAAATACATCCCGTGAGCTCACACCTGTCTCTTTGGTACATGATAACAAAGGCTGCATAGCATCTTCCACAAAAACAATATCTCGACTAATCAAGATACGCTTTGACTGCGGATGATACAATCTGTAACCCTTGCTCTCAGCACTGTAACCAACAAAAATGCATTTGACAGCCTTATCATCCAATTTTTTGCGTTGTTGCACAAGCACTAAAGCATAGGCCAAGCAACCAAAGACACGTAAGTGACCAATAGAAGGCTTCCTGCCATGCCAAGCTTCGTATGGAGTAATAGACTGCAAGGCCTTAGTGCGACACCTATTGAGTACATATGCAGCACACATGATAGCCTCAAGCCAAAACGCATGTGGCAAAGCTTGGCTCTTGACCATACATCATGCCATCTCCATAAGTGACCTGTTTTTCCTCTCAGCAACACCATTTTGCTGAGGGGTATACGGCACTGTACATTGGTGTTTTATCCCACGACTAGCCAGAAATGCATCAAACTCTTTAGACATGTACTCCCCCCCTCGATCAGAACGGAGGGTGCCCACAGTACAATTGGATACATTTTCAACCATAAGAAAAAATTGTTTGAAGCACAAAAACACTTCGGACTTTGCCTTTAGTGGATATACCCATGCATGCCTTGAGTAATCATCAATGAAAGTCACGAAGTACAAGTGTTTACCAAATGACGGAGTTTGCATAGGCCCACATACATCACTATGTACAAGTTGCAATTTGCGAGTGGCCCGCATAGAACCATCCTTTGGAAACGCAGAACGCTGCATTTTGCCCAAAATACAGCCTTCACAAACATGTTTCAATGGTGCCTCAAGAGGGGGCAATGAAGCAACCATATCAAAATTCTGCAAACGCAGCAAACTAGCAAAGTTCAGATGACCAAAACGAGCATGCCATAGTTTTGCATCTGAAACTGCCTTTTCATCAGAAACTGCATTTGCTGAATCTTCCACACACTTGTCATAAGAATTGAGCCTATACAGCCCACGAAACAAGGTGCCAGATACAATAATCGTATCACCAGCAGAAGTCAAATCATGAACAGTACATCTGTCATCCACAAATTTGACTACAAATCCAAGTCTAACAAGTGCAGAGACAGACAATAGATTCTTTTTTATCCCTGGCACATACAAAGCATCTGAAAGTGTGAGAGCGCTACCATTTGCAGCAGTAAGCATAATTTTACCAATGCCCTTCACTGGGTAAGAAGCATTATTAGCACATGTGATAGTATTCCCATTAGGGACAGCCTCAAGAGAAGTGAACATATCACGATGCGAGGTAATGTGCTTTGTAGCACCACTGTCAAAATACCATACATGAGAGTCAACAGAAACTGCCAAACATGCATCATGTACAGATGGGTCATACTGGCAATACACGCTAAACGCCCATTCTGTATCCTGCACAACATTTGTAGAATCTGCATTTGTAGAAGCATCCGCTATTGTGGCTGCATTTGACTCGTTCTTCTTTGTCTCTTTAGCCTTTAGCTTAGGGCAATTCTTAATGACATGATCATTTGCCTTACAATAGTTACACCTGGTCTTTTTCTTGCCTTTATCAAGAGCCTTCTTAGACTTATTGTTGCTACCTGTGGAAGGAGAAGAAGTTGCAGACCTACTAATAAGAGAAGAAACAGTGGAAGGGGCTGCCTTACCACTTCTTCTCTGCTCTGCTGGGTAGCAATAAATGCTTGATCAACTGCACGTTGCCTGGCCCTGTTTTGCCTGGACTGCGCTTCTTGCAAGAGCTTGTTGACTAAAGTATCATACTTGACAGCATCAGGTCTGTCCTCATTAAGAAGTCTCCACGTGGAAGCAAAAGTCTGATATGTCTCAGGTAAAGCATCAAGAACAGTCTGCACAAGAGAATGATCAGGAATAATCTCACCTGCAGAAATCAGCTGTTCTTTGAGATCTTTAATCTCAGCAAGAAAAACATTCATGTCATCATCTTCTTGCATAATCTTCAATTCTAGCTCTTTATGCAGGTAAGCGATTTTTGTCTCGTTTTACGACCTGCATACAAACCAGCTAGAATATCCCAAGCCTGTTTTGTTGTTTTAACTGAACGAATATGTGGGGTGATGTTACGTTTGACAGAAAGTGCAATCAAGGCATGAGCCTGTGCATCTTTACCATCCCAACGAGCTTGTTCAGCAGTGGGTAAAACAGCAGCAACAGTAGAGTTGCTAGAACCTGCAACATCCTCAACAGATCCTACATCCACAGAACCTGGACGTACATCCATACCCTGCACAATGTTCCACACTCCTTTTGCAACCAAAACATGCTGCATCATGTATGCCCAAAGTGGGTAGTTGCTGTCTCCATCCAGTTTGTCTTTAGCAGACAACATGCGAAATACATCATTGCTGTTATCAGCCATGGCCACTGACTGAAACTGATGCAAAAGCTACCTGTAATGAAGCAAAGACTGAACAGAAGAAAACTTGTGCTATGTATCACGGTCCACAATAGAACACGTATGCCTGTTTTGCAGAAAACTGCACTGTCGAAATTTCTATAGAAAATGACGAAAACACCTGTGCAGAACTTGAAATGCAAAAACGGAGCCTGAAACGACCTCAGATGCAAATTCTGAGAACGCAAAGCCCTACGGCCTTATTTGCAGAGTATAGGGACTTGCAACTCGTGAAAACTCACCTCACTCGGAGAACGTGAGTCGGAGGGTGCTGGCGGCGTAGCCCTGGGAGCCGATGCCTGCTCTGATACCAATTGTTGGAATTAGGGTTGCAGGAAAGCACACCAAGCTTGGAGAAGAAGAAGCAAGAATGCACACAACACAAAGTGTATTAGATTGTGTCAATGTACAAAGATAAGTTAGCCCTAGAATGATGGGTGTATATACAAGCCGGGGGAAAAAACCTCCTAAAGAGGGAAAAAGTGCCCCGGCGGTCCTAAGTGTGTTCACACACATCACT
Source organism: Cibotium barometz (assembly GCF_041138505.1). Taxonomy (NCBI): domain Eukaryota; kingdom Viridiplantae; phylum Streptophyta; class Polypodiopsida; order Cyatheales; family Cibotiaceae; genus Cibotium; species Cibotium barometz. The sequence goes on from NC_141051.1 coordinate 63,770,021, forward strand.
GCCTATGTATATGGCAACAAATAAATGATAGAGATTCCTTGGCAATACAATGGGAATATTATCCTGGAATTCCCACCAAAATATTGGAACGTGTAAACAACTGATGGCATGGAACAGAAGTTTGATGGACACTTATGGACAAGACCTATAACAACGAACATATAAATTGATTGCATTGTAAGGTTAAGCCACTGCATTGGTTCCATTGAGTGCCACAGAGTCACCTGCCCTTACTATGTAAGTTACTATGTAAGTAACAATGCTTTCTTCAAAGGTTCTCTACAAAGACAATGTGAAATTGTGTGCCACTTTTTTCAAAAGCTTGCTCATAGTGTTGCCACTTGCAACTATTAAGTATATTAGTTTTTCCTCCCTCAAACACTATGACTAGGTTAATGGTGCATGTTGGTGATCATCGCCCATAAGGTACAACTTGGCACTTCTAAGAGCAAAATAGATAAAACTAGACAACTAGCTAGTTGCAAATTTTCTTTTAGTTGAGAACAATGCAAGACCAAGAAAGCTGCAGATGAATGCCACAAAGGATCTCTTGAGTGACAACATCTTTGTTGAGGGATGAGAGGGAAGATGTGATAGAGACTATTCCACTTGGAGATGTCGAACTTTGAAATTTCGTTGAAGATCTATCCCCCTTAGTTGAGAATCAAAGGTGAGACATAAGTAATAATTCACTTAATCTTTTTGTTCTAGCTAGATCTTTTCTGATTCCATGAAAATATATTTGTTTCCATCCTCAGGTTCAAGAGAATAGTTGCAAAAGAGAAGAAATTAAAGATGCTAATAGGAGAAGGCTATGATGGCCTATTGGCACTAAAAAAGAGGTCAAGGTATCCTTCTTTCCTCAATGGAAGCTGATTCCCAGGACAAGGGTTTCATGACAAAAGATGTTTTGTATTCATGATGTCTATAAAAGGACCTGCCTCTGGTGTAGATCTTTTAAATAGGATGATAAGAGAAGGAAATGGTGACCTCAACATGTCATGGGTTCAATTTGACCATACTCATAGAGTAATAGAAGAATAGGTCACGATGGCATGCCATGTGTATGATCCACGGTAAGATTACTTATCGCTACATGAAATAAATAGTTTGTGCTAAAAAAATAACATATTTGGATGGAGCTGACTAGGTGTGTGTATGTTTTTGTAGTTCCCAAGAGATGATGACTATTGCGACATGTGAGATAAAGGAGGAAGATGGGACAAGACAAATATTGTTTTGGGATATGCTTAATGGGACCATGAAGCAGTGTGGCTACAATAGTGAAAACGTCTATGGCTTCATGGGAGATGAGTCATAAGAAAATTGGAGAGCAATATATAATGGAGACCCTGAAAGGATTATGGATGGTAGAGAAAGGTCATGTCTGTTCCATTAGGAACAAAGTCTACACCAACATACCAAGAAGTACATAAAGAAGGGTTTGCATGAAGAAAACATCTCCATGTGTGGAGAATGGAGAACTTGGAGAACCAAAGGTGAGGTCTTTGCCCAAATGCAAGTAATAAGGAAATTGTGGAGAGGAGGAGTAGCTCAAGACAAAAAGAGCATTTTGACACTGGATAGTTCGCCATGTTGGTGGGGTGTGAGGATACCCCACTAGGGGAATCTCATGTCTATGGTAAATCCTTCATGATTTTCATTGGATAGAATCTTCTTGATTTTCATTGGATAGAAAATCATTTTTTTGTATTTACATGTATTTTCTTAATTACTATTTAGTTCAGGTACAAAAAAACCCATTGGAAGAGGCACACACTCCAAGAATAAATCTAAGTGAGAGTATGCATGGAAGCTAGTTAGATGGAGAGGGAAACAAGCAAAAATTCCCCTTATATGATGCATATGTATTTGATACAGAAAATGCTTTATTGAAAAGTGCAAAACAATATGCTTATATGAATGGCAAGCATGTGGGAAATGGTCCTAGTTTAGAGGCCTTGATAACTAGAGAAATTTCTAGGAGTACACCAACCCCACCACAGGTGAGCCATATTGTTCACAATGCAGTTGCAAAGGAGTTCAATGTATGAAGACACACCAAAGATTCATGGAGATAGAGAGACATTTCAAAGAAGGCGACGATCATCTGACAATGTTGGGATAGAGAAGAATAGCTCGCATTGACCTGATTATGTGATGGAGAATAGGGATAGTGCAAAGGGCCCAGCCAAGGAAGATCAGCTTTGACTTTGGAGCCACAAGAGGACAACAGACCCATGGAATAGTTCCACAACAACAATCAAATAGAGATGCCTCATTGGGCATAGTTGAAAAACTTGTGCACAAAACATTTTGGGCTATACGTAGGACTCCAACGAACTCTAAATTAAAATGTCAAGAAAGATGAAATGATGTACTTTTGCATTGATGATGTAACACACACTTGGCATTGTGATCGCAACATCATGCATGTTCCTAAGATTCCAAGCATTTAGATTGTAGAGGAGGGCACAAGCATCACCAAAGAGGAGGTAAAAGTGCTTATGCAAGCATGGTTTAGGCTACAAACACAAGAACAAAATAAACAGTCTAGAAATTCAAGTACGGAAGAACAAGTTGAGGGAACCTCTACAGCACAACCAAGAGAGGGATGTCCAACTATGCATGCATAATTTGAGAATGCAGGTACAACGATGCAAGACAAACCAAGAGATGCCCATTTACATCTTATCACATCCCATTTACATCTTATCACATCCATTCCACATCCTATTCCCATTTAGTAGTTTTTACTACTTCGATACCGATAATGGGACTTTTTCTAAATTTCTGCCAATTGCTTGGCCTAGATAAAGGTTCTTTTTCTCGACGTCTATTTCCATATTATTTCTCAAATGAATTATATTCGATATTCCTCTTTTGAACAAAAGAATTCATGGGATTTACAAAAATCAATTCTACCCATATTTTCACTTTTGATGAAGAATCATAAATTGAATTATACTAAAAATTCCTCTTCTTCCCATTTAATTTCTTGGATCTCAAATACCATGGGAATTCCTCTTTTTGCATTTAATTATTTGCATTCCAATGTCATGGGAATTCCTCTTTTATCATCAAATATTTCTCATAAAATAAATTCATCTAAAATAAAATACCCATTAATTTAATAGGCTAAGAATTTCTCTTTTCCCATTTAAATGATTGAATTCCAAATGTCATAGGAATTTCTCTTTTATCATTGAAATATTCCTCATACATAAAATAAATTTATCTAAAATTCATCTTTGAACTTAAATAAAATATCCATTAATTCCAATATGCTAGGAATTTCTCTTTTCTCATTAAATGATTGAATTCCAATGTCATAGGAATGCCTCTTTTATCATTTAAATATTTCTCATAGATAAAAAAAATTTATCTAAAATTTATCTTTGAATTTAAATAAAATATCCATTACTTTCAATATACTAGGAATTTCTCTTTTCCCATTAAATGATTGAATTCCAAATGTCATAGGAATTCCTCTTTTATCATTTAAATATTTCTCATAGATAAAATAAATTTATCTAAAATTCATCTTTGAAATTAAATAAAATATCCATTAATTCCAATATGCTAGGAATTTGTCTTTTCCCATTAATTGATTGAATTCCAAATGTCATAGGAATTTCTATTTTATCATTTAATTATAATTACCATAATTTTCTCATTTCTTAATTATTTAATTACACAAACTTAAAATTTAGTTTTCCATTGAATGTGACAAAAACCATTCTTTTAGCCTAGGATATTCAATCCTCGAATCTTGTAGGAAGTCCTCTTTTCACGTTATGAATAAGAATGAATTATGTATCAATTTTCTTAAAAATTTTACCATAACCCCGCTGCTATTACTAGCAATTTTTTATTTTCATGAAAAGAATAAGATATAGTAAAGTAATTATGATAGTATAACTATCTTTTAGCCTTAAATCCAATTTATGGATTTATCTCATATTATTACCATATTTTCAAGCATATAAGTATAAAAACCATTTTCTTAAACCTCTAGCTTCACAAGCCTAGAGTTTGATTTGTAATCTCTCCATGAGAAGCATTAATTGAATAGAGAATCGGTCATAGGAATGACCATTCTTTGGGGGAGAGAAAGATAAACATAAAAGCATTGGTCAATTTCTGACCATTTTTAGGTCAGTTTAACTTACTTTTTGGATCTAGTTGAAGCAAGAGAGAGGAGAGAGTAAAATATCTCATTATTTGTGAGTTTAAAACTCAACCACAAATGTGAAATAGGCGCCTCCTTTATGAGGGGAATTTCCCCACACTAAGGTGTCAAAAACGATCATTTCTTCCAAATATCTCTTCTTTTTTAACTAATAACCTTGTCCTTAGTCAACTCTTCATCTTATGTGAGTATTTACTCTTTTTTGGGGGGATTTCCTTTTATTCTTCAATTTATTTCTTCCCTACATTTGGATTAATCTAAATGGTCCATAGAAACCTTAATTCAAAAATTTCAGGAAATCTGGACCCTTAGGCTAAGGTCCTCTTTACGTGATTTCAATTTATTCCAATTGCACATTGGAAATTTCTTTTTGAATAACTGTTTTAGGGGAAACCATTTTAGACACTAGGAGGATTTTTATATCCAAAAATATCTCAATTTTGAATTACCTCTCTCTAGATATTTTCTCTCTCTAGGCCAAAACAGGGTAAAACATGATCTTTTTTTATTTTAGAGAGGGGAATAATTATAAGATCAGAAGGGGAGGTTCTTACACTTGCACACCTCAAAAGCCGGAGGGAGGAATCTTACATCTTGTATTATTTTAATTTTTGTCGATAATAAAATAAATTTATCTAAAATTCATCTTTGAATTTAAATAAAATATCCTTTTAATTCCAATATGCTAGGAATTTCTCTTTTCTTATTAAATGATTGAATTCCAATGTCATAGATCATTTAAATATTTCTCATAGATAAAATAAATTAATCTAAAATTCATCTTTGAAATTAAATAAAATATCCATTAATTCCAATATGCTAGGAATTTCTCTTTTTCCATTAATTGATTGAATTCCAAATGTCATAGGATTACCATAATTTTCTTATTTCTTAATTATTTAATTACACATAAACTTAAAAATTAGTTTTCCATTGAACGTTACAAAAACTATTCTTTTAGCCTAGGATATTCAATCCTCGAATATGGTAGGAAGTCCTCTTTTCATGTTATGCATAAGAATGAATTATGTATCAATTTTCTTAAAAAATTTACCATAGCTCCACTGCTATTACTGGCAATTTTTGATTTTTATGAAAATAATAAGACATAGTAAAGTAATTATGATAGTATAACTATCTTTTAGCCTTAAATCCAATTTATGGATTTATCTCATAATATTACCATATTTTTCAAGCATATAAGTATAAAAACCATTTTCTTAAACCTCTTGCTTGACAAGCCTAGAGTTTGATTTGTGAATAGACAATTTCTCCATGAGAAGCATTAATTGAATAGAGAATTGGTCATAGGAATGACCATTCTTTGGGGGAGAGAGAGATAAACATAAAAGCATTCTAATTTAAGCATAAATGTAAACTTTATGTGATTAATCACTAAAATTCATTAGAGAGCTTCATTTGCACTGAAGAACCATTCAATTAAATACTTCTCAAGCTTGAGAGGGGTTGAGAAGTGAAAAACATTTAGAAGATTAAGAAAAAGACCATAAAATCACATTTTACCTCTTGTTTTGCTTGATTCTTTAGTCATTGGAGAGGCCCCCAATCAATCAATTGGTTAGTGTGTTAAGGAAGGCTCCAAAGAAGGTTGAAGAGAGTGAGAAGCTCCAATCTCTCCAAATTGTAGAGGATTTTTAGAGGATAATAGAAAATATCATTATTTTAGTATAATACTGGCATGGTATAGTTCACAGATTTTTTTACAAAGCACTAAGGATAAATTTATAGGTGAGGGAGGCCTCTAACCAAGTCCAACTAGGTTCTAAAATTTTCCAGGTTCAGTTTTGCTAAATTTGGACAAGATTTGGACCTAGTTTGGCTCCCTTTTTATTTGGTTTGATCCAGCAGAGAGGAGAGATAAAAATATCACAATGTACCATTAATTGATTGAATTCCAAATGTCATAGGAATTTCTCTTTTATCATTTAATTATAATTACCATAATTTTCTCATTTCTTAATTATTTAATTACACATAAACTTAAAAATTAGTTTTCCATTGAATGTTACAAAAACTATTCTTTTAGCCTAGGATATTCAATCCTCGAATATGGTAGGAAGTCCTCTTTTCACGTTATGCATAAGAATGAATTATGTATCAATTTTCTTAAAAAATTTACCATAGCTCGACTGCTATTACTGGCAATTTTTGATTTTTATGAAAGAAATAAGACATAGTAAAGTAATTATGATAGTATAACTATCTTTTAGCCTTAAATCCAATTTATGGATTTATCTCATAATATTACCATATTGTTTAAGCATATAAATATAAAAACCATTTTCTTAAACCTCTTGCTTGACAAGCCTAGAGTTTGATTTGTGAGAATAGAGAATTTCTTCATGAAGCATTAATTGAATAGAGAATCGGTCATAGGAATGACCATTCTTTGGGGGAGAGAGAGATAAACATAAAAGCATTCTAATTTAAGCATAAATGTAAACTTTATGTGATTAATCACTAAAATTCATTAGAGAGCTTCATTTGCATTGAAGAACCATTCAATTAAATACTTCTCAAGCTTGAGAGGGGTTGAGAAGTGAAAAACATTTAGAAGATTAAGAAAAAGATCATAAAATCACATTTTACCTCTTGTTTTGCTTGATTCTTTAGTCATTGGAGAGGCCCCCAACCAATCAATTGGTTAGTATGTTGAGGAAGGCTTCAAAGAAGGTTGAAGAGAGAGAGAAGCTCCAATTTCTCCAAATTGTAGAGGATTTTTAGAGGATAATAGAAAATATAATTATTTTAGTATAATACTGGCATGGTATAGTTCACAGATTTTTTTACAAAGAACTAAGGATCTATTTATAGGTGAGGAAGGCCTTTAACCAAGTCCAACTAGGTTCTAGAATTTTCCAGGTTCAGTTTCGCTGAATTTGGACAAGATTTGGACCTAGTTTGGCTCCCTTTTGATTTGGTTTGATCCATATGTGAAATAGGCACCTTCTTGAAGTGCCCCCTTCTCCTTACCAACATGTCAAAAATGTATCATTATACCCAAAATATCTCATTTTTTTAGTAATATCTCATAGTTTTTTATTAATACACCTTGTACTCAGTGAACTCTTCATCTTATGTGGGCATTTACTCATTTTTGGATATTTTTCTTTTATAAATTAGATTTATCTCCTCCCCACACTTAGATTGATCCTATTGGCCCATATGAACCTTAATTGGACCATAATCCAAACATTTCTTAAAATCTAGACCCTTAGGCTAAGGTCCTTTATACCTATTTTCAATTAATTCCAATTGCACATTGGAAAGTTCTTTTTGAATTTCTGTTTCAGGGACAACCATTTTAGGCACTAGGAGGATTTTTATATCCAAAAATGTCTCAATTCTGGACTACCTCCCTCTAGACATTTTCTCTCTCCAAGCCAAAAGAGGGTAAAACAGGATCTTTCTTATATTTTAGAGAGGCGAAGAATTACATGATCAGAAGAGGAGGTTCTTATACCTGTACACCTTAAAAGTTGGAGGGAGGAATCTTACATCCTACCCCACTTAAAATACACGAGATGTCCTCATCTCGTAGTTAGGGGACAACTCTTTCTCTTAAGATCCAACTGATTCTGGGGTTCCTTATAGTTTGGTCAACCCAACAGATTCTTGGGATAAAGATCCCTTATATAGAACTCATTATCAGATAACAATTCATTCAAATCATATCATTCATATCTTTAGCACAATAATGGTCCATTAGAATGGAAATTTTATCTGAACATTCCTCCATGGGAATTTTAGTCATGCAAGTTCTCAATTTATCATTCCTTAAATTGATCCACCGGGTCAAGTGTCAATAGTAGCAATTTGTTAGCACAATCCACTAATCTCATAGGGGTTTGCTAAAGTCATAATCTTCATTCCAGTTATTATCATCAATACTGGGAATCGTCCCATTCATCCTCATTGTGGCTTTGTTCAACTTATCACTTTTCAACCAAAATTTATGAATCATCATTTTTCAATCAAAATCCAAATCAACTCATCAATTCTCAACCAAAATTTTAAAATCATATCAACCAGCATTTGAATTCATCATCTGGATAAAATTTTTGCTTATAATTTCAAGGTCTTAGATTTTACTCGTATATACTGCCAGTAAAGAGCTGCAGTTATACCCTCGGTATATACGGGTAGTCACGGTCCTTAGAATTATAAGAAAAATACCATCATGTTTAGGCCTCAAGCAAGTCAGGGATTCCATACAATTGCGGTACTTCTATCTGTAGACCCAATACAGTATTTTTGAATCTTCATTCTGAATATCAATTTGTATGAACGTCATACAACTTCAACCTTTTATTGCTATTTTAAATTTTTTTGACATTTTTGGCTTCTCGGTTACTCCACTTTCGCCAATTCTCTCTGATACCAACTGAAAGATCCCTGCCCCCTCCACACAACGGACTCGGGGTGCTAGCAACGGAAGTAGCTCTCCTTGCGCGGGGCAAGGCCTCTCACTCAGGGCCTCACCTACGGATATCCGGACAAGGGACTAATCCCTCGGCTTTTCCAAAACCAAATTCACATCTATCCCGATTCACATCTCATCCATTCACATCATATCTCATTCATTCACATCTATCCGGTTTCACATTACATCACATCACATCACATATCATCCATTCACATCTATCCCAATTTAGATCACATATCATCCATTCACATCTATCCCAATTTAGATCACATCACATCTCATTCATTCACATCCTGATTCACATCACATCACATCTCATCCATTCTCATCCCATATCATTCATTCACATCTCGATTCACATGACATCACATCTCATTCATTCACATCCCGATTCACATGACATCACATTTCATTCATTCACATCCCGATTCACATCACATTACATCTCATCCATTCACATCCCATATCATTCATTCACGTGTCCATCACATTCATTTACATCACATCCATCACATCACATTCATTCAAATCCATCACATTCATTCTCATCATCACCATCCCATCACATACATTCTATCCACATTACATCACATCCACATCATATCTCATCTCATTCATCCACATCCATCCAATCATTCACATGTACGATTACCCACATCTATTCATACATTCACATCTATCACTTCACATCCACATATATTCACGTCACATCACATCTCCTTACATCACATCACATCACATCACATCTCATCCACATCCACATCACATTTACATCCACATCTCTTTTCATCACATCACATCTCATCCACATCACATTCACATCCACATCCCTTTTCATCACATCACATCTCATCCACATCACATTCACATCCACTTCCCTTTACATCACATCACATCACATTCACATCCACTTCCCTTTACATCTTATCCACATCCACATTCACATCCACTTCCCTTTACATCTTATCCACATCCACATTCACATCCATTTACATCACGTCACATCCTTTCACATCCATATCCACATTCACATCCATTTACATCACATCACATCCACATCCATTTACATCACATCACATCCTTTCACATCCACATCTACATTCACATCCATTTGCATCACATCACATCCTTTCACATCCACATCCACATTCACATACATATCCACGTCCATTTCACATACATATCCACATCCTTTCACATCCACTTCTTTCACATACATATCCACCTCCATTTACATCACATTCTTTCACATGCACATCCACATCCATTTACATCATATTCTTTCACATGCACATCCACATCCATTTACATCATACTCTTTCACATACACATCCACATCCATTTACTTCCCATCTCATCCTTTCACATATCCTCTCATCTCATCATTTACATCCACATCCATTTACTTCACATCTCATCCTCATTCACTTATAAAAAATCAAGATGGAATCCCCGTTGAAGATTAGCAAGATCAACCAACAGATCCATATAAAAGAGCCATAAACTCATCCATTGAGGGGACCAGCAAGGTCAATCAACCAGATCCATGGCCGGTTTTAAAAAACAACTCTTACTCCTTGATCTTCCATGACGCACGTGTATCTTCAGTGACCTAGAGCCCGAGCACCGTACCCTCTAGGATCCTTCATAGGTGACCTAGTGCTTCACTCATATAGGTCGCATCCTTGGTCCCTCATCCACCGTACCGGAAGCTCACCATTTAAATCGAACTAAGGCTGGTCAAGACCTTGGCCAACCTTGCTACGCGAGACATTTTCCATTGACTCTCCATCAGTTGTTGCAACTTTATCAGTTAGGTCACCACGACCTCATTCACAAGACGGTTAAAAATGCTTCCCCAGTATTTTTGACATAAAACAATCATTTAAAAACAGGTCATAAATACAGCTCCTATAATGAACTCTTGTTTTTCACATTGTTCCACGTCCTTCAGCATTACTTAATCCATATCGAATTCATATGTATACCCATTCTCATCCACTCACATCATTTTCCATCTCATCACATCTTCCTCATTTATTCTCATCACATCTCATCCAGTCGCATCAATCCATATTCACATCACATCACATCTCATTCATTCACTCACATCGACATCACATCCGTTCACATACACATCCACATCCATTCTTCCACATACACATCCATATCCATTCTTCCACATACACATACACATCCACATCCATTCTTCCACATACACATCCACATGCATTCTTCCACATACACATCCACTTCCATTCTTCCACATACACATCCACTTCCACTCTTTCACATACACATCCACATCCATTCTTCCACATACACATTCACATCCATTTTCATTCTATCACATCCCGTTTACATCTTATCACATCCCGTTTATATCTTATCACATCCTATCACATCCCATACACATCTTATCACATCCTATTTTCACCTTATCTCATCCATTCACATGCTATTCCCATTTAATAGCTTTTTCTAGGTTGATCCCGATAATGGAACTTTTTCTAATTTTTTGCCAATTACTTGGCCTAATTAAAGGTTCTTTTTCTCGACGACTATTTCCATATTCAATCTCAACTTCTCAAATGAATTATATTCAATATTCCTCTTTTGAATAAAAGGATTCATGGGATTTAGAAATCAATAGGGAAAAAAGTATTTTCATTATACATATTGGTTGGGTGGTGTTTTTTCCACCTCAAAATGTAAAAAAATGAAAAATGAAAAATTTTCACTTTTTTGGCTCCCACCTAAATATGAGAATGTTTTGATGATGTGGAAGGGAGATATGGTGGGAGTTAATGAGGAAGGAGATTTCAAATTGAAAGAAAGATTCAATTTGTAGAGAGTGAAGATAAAAAATTCAAAAAGTAAGAGAGAAAGTATGAGAAAAGTCAAAAAGTAAGAGAGAGAGAGAGTATGAGAATATTCTCTTTAAAAAGTAAAACTAGGGGGGGTATGGTTGATGTGGCAAGGAAAAAAATTAGGGGTCATCATAGCCTTTGTCTCACTTTTGATAAATAATCATACTAAAAATTCTTCTTCTTGTCATATAATTTCTTGGATCTCAAATACCATGGAAATTCCTCTTTTTACATTTAATTAATTGCATTCAAATGTCATGGGTATTCCTCTTTTATCATCAAATATTTCTCATAAAGTAATTTCATCTAAAAAAAATACCCATTAATTCAATATGCTAGGAATTTCTCTTTTTCTATCTAAATGATGGAATTACAAATATCATAGGAACTCCTCTTTTAACATTTAAATATTTCTCATAGATAAAATAAATTTATCTAAAATTCATCTTTGAATTTAAATACAATACTCATTATTTCCAATATGCTAAGAATTTCTCTTTTCCCATCAAAATGATGAAATTCCAAATATCATAGGAATTTCTCTTTTAACATTTAAATATTTCTCATAGATAAAATAAATTTATCTAAAATTCATCTTTGAATTTAAATACAATACTCATTAGTTCCAATATGCTAGGAATTTCTCTTTTCCCATCTAAATGATGAAATTACAAATATCATAGGAATTTCTCTTTTAATATTTAAATAATTCTCATAAATAAAATAAATTTATCTAAAATTCATCTTTGAATTTAATTAAAATACACATTAATTCCAATATGCTAGGGATTTTTCTTTTCCCAATTAACTATTTATGCATAAACATAAAAATCAAATTTTCCATGATTATAATGAGAATCATTCAATTAATCTAGGATGATTAATCCTAGAATATGGTAGGAAGTCCTCTTTTCATATTATGAATGAAAATGATTTATGTGTTAATTTTTCAAAAATTTTGCCATAGCTTCGTTGCTATTACTGATAATTCTCAAAAATTTAAAAGCATAAAGTTTTGTAATATCCCTATGATTAGAATAACCATTAATTGGATCAATATCCAGTTATGGACTTGATTCTTAAATTTTTCATAAATTAAATAACATAAAATCATTAAAAAGCCACTTATTTTGCCTCTAATTTGACAAGCATAGAAATTACTTTTAGATTAGAGAATTGCTTCATGAGAAGCTTCATTTGAATATAGAATAGGTCATAGGAATGACCATTCTTTGGGGGAGAGAGAGACATGCTTAAAAAAATATTTAATTTAAGCATAAATGGAAATTTATGTGTTTTATCACCACAATTCATTAAAGAATTTCAGTTGTATTAAAAAGCCATTCAATTGAATGCTTCTCAAGCTTGAGGGGGGTTGAGAAGAGAGAAACATTTGGAGATTAAAGAAAAAAGACCATAAACCACATTTTACCTCCTAGATTGCTTGATTCTTTGATCAAAGTAGAGGCCCCCAACCAATCAATTGGTTTGGTATGTTGATGAAGTCTCCAAGGAAGATTGAAGAGAGAGAGAAGCTCCAATCTCTTCAATTTGTAGAGGATTGTTAGAGGATAATAAAAAAATATCATTATTTCAGTATAATACTGGTATGCCGATATGGTATAGTTCTTATATTTTTTTACAAAGGGCTAAGGATCTATTTATAGGTGAGGGAGGCCTCCAACCAAGTCCAGCTAGTTTCTAGAATTTTCCATGTTCAGTTTGGCTGAATTTGGACAAGATTTGGACCTAGTTTGGCTCTCTTTTGATTTGGTTTGATCTAGGAAAGAGGAGGAGAGATAAAAATATCACAATATTTTTGAGTTTAAAACTCCACCACACATGTGAAATAAGCGCCTCCTTGAAGAGCCCCCTTCTCCTTACCAAGGTGTCAAAATTGAATAATTATACCCAAAATATCTCATTTTTTTAGTAATACTCAGTTGTTTACTAAAATAAACCCTATCCTTAGTCAACTCTTCATCTTATGTGGCATTTACTCATTTTTGGGGGTTTTTCTTTTATAAACTGGATTTATCTCCTCCCCACGCTTGGATTTATCCTATTGGCCCATAGGAACCTTAATTGGAGCATAATTCAAAATTCTTTGAAAATCTGGACCCTTACGCTAAAGTCCTTTATACTTATTTTCAATTAATCCCAAATGCACATTGGAAAGTTCTTTTTGAATTTTTGATTCAGGGGAATTCATTTGACACTAGGAGGATTTTTATATCCAGAAATATCTCAATTTTGGATTATCTCTCTCTAGATATATTCTCTCTCTAAGTCAAAACAAGGTAAAACAAAATCTTTCTTTTATTTCAAAGAGGGAAATAATTACAAGATCAGAAGGGGAGGTTCTTACACCTATACACCTCAAAAGCTGGAGGGAGGAATCCCCACACTTGGATTGATCCTATTGGCCCATAAGAACATTAATTGGACCATAATCCAAATTTTTTTGAAAATCTAGACCCTTAGGCTAAGGTCCTTTATACCTATTTTCAATTAATTCCCATTGCACATTGGAAAGTTCTTTTTGAATTTGTGTTTCAGGGGAAACCATTTTAGACACTAGGATTTTTATATCCAAAAATATCTCAATTCTGGACTATCTCCCTCTAGACATTTTCTCTCTCCAAGCCAAAACAGGGTAAAACAGGATCTTTCTTCTATTTCAGAGAGAGGAATAATTACATGATCAGAAGGGGAGGTTCTTACACCTGTACACCTCAAAAGCTGGAGGGAGGAATCTTACATCCTACCCCACTTAAAAAATGCGAGATGACCTCATCTCGCAGCTGGGGGGACAACTCTTTCTCTTAAGATCCAACTGATTCTGGGGTTTCTTATAGTTTGGTCAACCCAACAGAATCCTGGGATAAAGATCCCTTATATAGAACTCATTATCAGATAACAATTCATTTTTATCATATCATTAATATATTTAACACAATAATGGTCCATTAGACCGGAAATTTATCTGAACATTCCTCCCCACAGGAATTTCAGCCATGCAAGTTCTCAATTTGTCATTCCTTAAATTGATCCACTTGCTCAAGTGTTAACAGTAGCAAACTGTTAGCACAATCCACTAATCTCATAGGGATTTGCTGAAGTCATAATCATCATTCCAATTATTATCATCAATACTGGGATTCATCCCATTCATCCTCATTGTGGCTTTGTTCAACTTATCGCTTTTCAACCAAAATTTAGGAATCATCATTTTTCAATCAGAATCCAATTCAACTCATCAATTCTCAACCGAAATTTTAAAATCGTATCAACCAGCATTCGAATTCATCATCTGGACAGCATTTTTGCTTATAATTTCAAGGTCTTATATTTTACTCATATATACTGCCAGTAAAGAGCTGCAGTTATACCCTCGCTATATACGGGTAGTCACGATCCTTGGAATTATAAGGAAAATACCATCATGTCTAGGCCTCAAGCAAGTCAGCGATTCCATACAATTGCGGTACTTCCATCTGAAGACCCAATTACGTATTTATGAATCTTCATTCTAAATATCAATTTGTATGAATTTTGTTACACAATTTCAACCTTTTATTGCTATTTCATAGATTTTTGACATTTCTGGCTTCTCGGATCCACTTTAGCCAATTCGCTCTAATACTAGCTGAAAGATTCGTGTCCCCTCCGCACAATGGATTCGGGGTGCTAGTAGCGGAAATAGCTCTCCTTGCCTGGGTTAGGGCCTATAAGATTCCTCCCAGCCTCTCAAGATGTCCAGTATCTTCCCCTGTAAAATCAATCCCCTCTTCGAAAATATAAAAGATCTTGTTTCTACCTGTTTTGGCCTAGAGAGAGAAAATGTTCTAGAGAGAGATTGTTCAGATTTTGAATATTTTGGATGGAAAAATATCTCTTCTTATTAAAATAAGTTCTCCTGAAATAGAAGTTCAAAAAGATTTTCAGAAGGTGCATTAGAAATCAAGTATAATCTGTTCAAGAGGCCTTATCCTAGAGATCCAAATTTTTGAAAAATTTTAAATTAAGGTTTTGAGGGGCCAATCAGATTCATCCAAATGTGTGGAGAAGATAAATAGAAGAAATAAAGAAAATCCCCCCAAAAATGAGTAAATACTCACATAAGATGAAGAGTGGACTAAGGACTAAAGGAATTACTAAAAAACTAGATTTTTGACACCTCACAATGGGAATTCCCCCCTTATGAAGGAGGCACCTACTTCACATGTGTGGTGGAGTTTAAAATTATCAAAAATTGAGATATTTCATCTCCTCTCTCCTAATTCAAGTCTAGTTCCAAAAAGGAAGCTAAACTGACCTAAAAATGGTCAAAAATTGACCAAACTGATCTGGAAAATTCTAGAATCAGTTT
This sequence comes from Cibotium barometz, assembly GCF_041138505.1. NCBI lineage: Eukaryota > Viridiplantae > Streptophyta > Polypodiopsida > Cyatheales > Cibotiaceae > Cibotium > Cibotium barometz. The sequence continues at coordinate 63,785,902 of NC_141051.1, forward strand.
GCTTGGTTAGAAGCTCAATTTTTCCTTTAAATAGAAGCCTCCCCCTTTGTCGAAGCTTAATAGTGTTTTATGCACTGTTACTCTACTCCTCCCAAGAGTCAAGAACTGTGAATTTCTTAATAATTCACTAGTTTTTGACCATTCCCTCTTCTAAAGAATTGGTGGCCACTCTTGCTGCAAATAAGAGTAGATGCCTCAAACCATCAAGCCAAAGGAAAGCTCCCAAAATTTCATGTAAATAAGAAATCTTACTTTTTCTTATTCTTTTAAATGTTTTCTAAATTGTTTGTTATCTTAAAATGATAAACAGATGCTATGCCTTCTTGGAAAGGCTTTAGAAAGAAGGAACGCTAAGACTCTGTGTGGGCCCAGATCTTCACAAAGATAGATCTCAAATCAGGGTATTATCAGATCAGGATTAATGACCAAGATATCTCGAAGACAGCCACCATTAATACTCGGTATGGGCATTATGAATTCATTGTCATGTCGTTTGGATTAGCAAATGCCCCAGCTATATTCAATCGCTTAATGTAGGACATTCTCAGAGAATACTTGGATGATTTCGTTCTTGTTTTCTTTGATGATATTCTGATTTACTCAAAGAATGCAGCTGACCATGAAGCTCATGTCAGAAAAGTCCTTGAGATTCTAAGGAAGCACCAAATCTTTGCAAAAAAGAGCAAATGCACTTTCTCTGTCGACCATGTTGAATACTTGGGCTTTCTGGTATCCAAAGATGGAATTTCTCCAGACTCCGTGAAAGTCCAAGCAGTCATAGATTGGCCTGAACCAAAGACAGTGAAAGAAGTCACAGGATTCTTGGGATTGACTAGTTGGTATAGAATTTTTATACCAAATTATGCTCTCATAGCTTCCCCCCTAACTAATCTTCACAAGAAGAATATCTCGTTTCAATGGTCTGCGAGGTGCCATAGTGCTTTTGATAAGCTGAAGACCGCCTTGGTAATCAATCTCGTTCTAAAGCTGCCAGATTTCTCTCTACCGTTTGAGGTGCCCTAGGAGGTGCACTCATGCAAGAAGGTCATGCAGTGGCCTATGAATCCTGAAAACTCAGAACGCATGAGAGGAATTATGCTGTCCAAGACCTGGAACTACTTTCAATAGTATATGCCCTAAAGTTGTGCAGAGATTACCTACTACTGGGTCAAAGATTCACTTTGATGACAGATCATCACAGCTTAAAGTGGATCTTCACTCAGAAGGATCTCAACATGCGCCAGAGAAGGTGGATGCAAACCCTGCAGGAATTTGATTTTCAAATCAAGTACTGCCCAGGCAAAGAAAATGTGGTAGCCGATGCCCTCAGCAGAAAAGCCTCCTTGCTTGCAATTACTGTAGTGTCAAATCCTTTGATTATTGAAGCAAGGGAGAAGATCATGCAGGATAGATTCTTTGGCCCTATTGCTACCCTACTTATGCAGGAAAGCAAAACTCTACACGAGTTGAACCGAGTTCAAGGGTACAGCCTGGATGATGGAATTATGTATTATAATCGCAGGCTATACATTCCCAATGATGAGGGAGCTAAGGGTAAAATTCTGAATGAAGCCCATGACAGCCTTGCAGGACATCCAAGTTTCAAAACCTATATGTCTACTAATAAGAAAAGCTTCTTTTGGCCTGGTCTAAAAAAGAATGTGCTAAATCATGTACGTCAATGTCTGACTTGTCAAAAAGTCAAGGTCGAGAGAGTAAAAATGCATGGAAAGTTACATCCATTGGACATCCCCCAGATGAAGTGGGAATGCATCAGTATGGATTTTATTACTAGATTACCTTCAGTGCAATCATGTTACAACTCCATCTTCCTGGTAGTTGATAGACTAACCAAAGTTGCCCATCTAATTCCAGTAAAAGAAACCTACACTGCAGCAGCGGATGTGGCCAGAGTGTTCCTCAAGGAAATGTTCAGATTGCATGGCCTACCCAGAAGAATAGTAATCGAGATCCCAAATTCACGTCAAGATTCTGGACTGTATTTTTTGAAGCAGTAGAAACTTTCTTGGATCTCAGCATAGCTTACCACCCTGAGACCGATGGTCGAACTGAAAGGGTGAACCAAGTAATCGAAGATATACTTCGATCATGCTGTGGTAGGGAACCCAAGAAGTGGCTAAGCTATCTACACCTAGTCGAGTTTGCCTACAATGCTTCTTATCACAGAAGTATTGGGATGAGTCCTTTCAAAGCTCTGTATGGACAAGATTGCTTAACTCCATTAACTTGGTCCGACCCATTGATTAGGGTCCAGATGTCAGATAGATGCTTGATGACATGGAGCAACAGATGCAGGCAATTTGCAAAGATATAAAAGCTGCCCACGATAGACAGAAGCACTATGCAGATAAGAAGAGGACATATAGAAAATTCAAAGAAGCAGATAAGAAGAGGACAGATAGAAAATTCGAAGAAGCAGATATAGTCTTCATTCGAGTACGCCCCAAAAGAAGTTTTCTATCTCTTGGGAAGTACAAGAAGTTATCCTCCAGATGTTGTGGGCCATATGTGATTACAAAGAAAGTAGGTGACTTAGCCTACGAGCTTCTTTTGCCTCCTCATCTCAAAGTATATAATGTATTTCATGTCAGCCTTCTTAAGAGAATTCTAATTTTGATATAAAAATTCTGTATGCATCTATTTATGCATAAAAATCAGCTTTAATGGGAATAACACTTTTATAAAAAAATCCTTTTATGCATAAAAGCAAATTTCATAAGAATAACACTTTTGTAATAAAAAAATTCCATAAGCCATCTTTCTATGCATAGAAATCAAATTTAATAGAATAACACTTTTGTAATAAAAAAATTTCCTTTATGCATCTTTCTATGCATAGAAATCAAATTTAAAAAGAGTAACACTTTTGTAATAAAAAACTTTCTTTATGCATCTTTCTATGCATAAAAATCAAATTTAATAAGAATAACACTTTTATAATAAAAAAATTCCTTTATGCATCTTTCTATGCATAGAAATCAAATTTAATAAGAGTAACACTTTTATAATAAAAAATTTCTTTATGCACCTTTCTATGCATAGAAATCAAATTTGTACTTGATGATGAAATTGTAACTTCTTCAACCCAAGGGTAGATGGAACTCCAACCTGAAGAAATCCTTGATGTTCGAGCATGTTCGAGCAAAGGTTCTCAAGAATAGAATTATTAGTCAAATGGAAGTTATAACACCATATTGGGGAATATGGGAATTTCTCACAAGTTTGGGACACGTGGTCAAAAGTTTGGATTAACCATAACTTGAACACCACTAATCCAAAATGAGCGCTTTATAGCTCTTTAGATTCCATTTTTCAAGCGCTTTCCAACGATAGGTCATATGATAGGGTTTTGAGAAACTTACAAACATGTTATCCATGTCCCCTTTTTTAAGTATTCGAAAATGGGAATTGGGAAATTCCCAAATTCACGAATATGGTGTTTTATCCTTTTGAAGATGCCACCTAGGAGAAAGAAGCCGAACTTTTGTAGGATAATCCCCAGTTTGCGAGATGAGGACATCTCGCATTTTTCAAGAATATCTCTTCCTATTAAAATAAGTTCCCCCAAATTAGAAGTTCAAAAGATTTTTAGAAGGTGCATTAGAAATCAAGTATAATCTATTCAAGAGGCCTTATCCGAGGGGTCTAGCTTTTCAAAAAAATTTAAATTAAGGTTTTGAGGGGCCAATCAGATTCATCCAAATGTGTGGAGAAGATAAATAGAAGAAATAAAGAAACCCCCCCCCAAAAATGAGTAAATACTCACATAAGATGAAGAGTGGACTAAGGACCAAAGGAATTACTAAAAAACTAGATTTTTGACACCTCACAATGGGAATTCCCCCCTCATGAAGGAGGTGCCTACTTCACATGTGTGGTGGAGTTTAAAATTATCAACAATTGAGATATTTGATCTCTCCTCTCTCCTAATTCAAGTCTAGTTCCAAAAAGGAAGCTAAACTGATCTAAAAATAGTCAAAAATTGACCAAACTGATCTGGAAAATTCTAGAATCAATTTGCTTGGTTAGAAGTTCACTTTTTCCTTTAAATAGAAGCCTTCCCCTTTATTGAAGCCTCCTCGTTGGTTAGAAGCTCACTTTTTCCTTTAAATAGAAGCCTCCCCCTTTGTTGAAGCTTAATAGTGTTTTATGCACTATTACTTTACTCCTCCCAAGAGTGAAGAACTGTGAATTTCTTAATAATTCACTAGTTTTTTACCATTCCCTCTTCTAAAGAATTGGTGGCCACTCTTGTTACAAACAAGAGTAGATCCCTCAAACCATCAAGCCAAAAGAAAGGTCCCATAATTGCATGTAAGTAAGAAATCTTACTTTTTCTTATACTTTTAAAACTTGTTTGTTATCTTAAAATGATAAAAAAATGCTATGCCTTCTTGGAAAGGCTTTCCCCCTCTCTCATTCTTAAAATCAGCCCTTCTTTATCCCAGTTAAGTGATCTAATTATTAGAATTAAACTTTTCATATTGTTTCTCTCTTAAAAGTGAAAATTGATTAGTTTAGAATGCTTTAAACCAATTGGAGATAATTCCTAAGTAGATTAAGGTTAGAAAATTTAAAAAATGGTCAGCCATACAAAGGAGGTTATGGTGAAATTTTTTAAAAATTTTGTGAAATAAATTTCATCTTTTATTAATCAAAAAGAGTAATCTCCATCGTTTGTGTATTCTAAAAGTGTCATTTTCATTCATGCATAGAAAGATGCATATTGATTATTATTTTTATTATAAAAGAGTGATTTTTAATAGAATTAAATTCTATGAATAGAAAGATGCATATTGATTATTTTTTATTATAAAAGAGTGATTTTTAATAGAATTAAATTCTATGCATAGAAAGATGCATATTGATTATTATTTTTATTATAAAAGAGTGATTTTTAATAAAATAAATTCTATGCATAGAAAGATGCATATTGATTATTTTTTATTATAAAAGAGTGATTTTTAATAGAATTAAATTCTATGCATAGAAAGATGCATATTGATTATTTTTTATTATAAAAGAGTGATTTTTAATAGAATTAAATTCTATGCATAGAAAGATGCATATTTTTTATTTTTTATTTTTTATTATAAAAGAGTAATTTTCAATAGAATTAAATTCGATGCATAAAAAGATGCATATTGATTTTTTTTAATTACAAAAGTGTTATTTTCATCAAAATGGATTTTATGCATAAATAGATGCATAAAAGGATATTTTTTTAATTATAAAAGTGTTACTCTCATCAAAATGGATTTTATGCATAAATAGATGCATAAAAGAATATTTTTATTATAAAAGTGTTACTTTCATCAAAATGGATTTTATGCATAAAAGAATATTTTTATTATTATAAAAGTTTCATCAAAATGGATTTTTATGCATAAAAGAATATTTTTAAATCATAAAAGTGTTACTTTCATTAAAATGGATTTTTATGCATAAAATGATGCATAAAAGAATTTTTTTTAAATTGTAAAAGTGTTACTTTCACTAATATTGATTTTTATGTATAAAAGAATTTTTTTATTACAAAAGTGTTGCTTTCACCAATATTGATTTTTATGCATAAAATGAAGCATAAAAGAATTTTTTTTATCAAAACAAGACTTCACTTTAATCCTATGTTTAAATGCCATGAATATTGGAAAAATGAATAAGTAAATACTTAGTGAAGGAAAATTATACCGTTTTATATTCTCTAGGATGGTAATGAGAAAACTCAAAAAATTAATCGAAGTCAGAATTTTAGATAAATGACTAATTTATTCCTCATAGGAATTCGTGTTTAGTTTTGAATTCAGTAACATAGTAATTGAAATATTACCTTCAAGAAAGATAGTTCAGGGAAACCCTTTCCAAACTCAAACCCTGAATCAGACTATGACCAAGACGTAACTCCTTTGTCAGTTTCAAGAAATGACGATGTGACCAGTTCAGTAATCTACACTCAAATCACCAACCGAATCTAAAACTAAGTTGAGACCTTTGATTTTGATATGAGGATCAAGATTACTGAATTCGAGGATTCTGTGTGGGAATCCAGGCATGTGATCTAGAAGTCTTGGGATACATAATTGAGATATACTTATTGTATTCAAAAGAAAATCCAAATTGAAAACTTGCATAGAAACCCTGTTTTCTTAAAGAATTGTCTTACACCAGAATGCTGGAGGGAGCATTCAATATATGTGTGTTCTAAGGAAAGTTCGGTTGCAATAGCTGGCGGGGAGTGTTCAAAGGACTGCTCACGCAGCAAAGCCTGTGACCAGCCTCGGTATGGTTAAAATGGTACGCTTCCGGTACGATGGACGAGGGCCGACGAAGCGGTCCTTGAGTGAAGTGCCAGGACACCTAAGGAGGATCCTGGAGGGTTCTGACCAGGTGATGCACGGGTTCCCGGTGCCGAGGACACCCATGCGTATGTCATGGAAGATATATATGTATGATGACGAGAAACTTATTGTAATCTATTAACTGGATCTCGTTGTTGACCTGCTGGTCTGAACGGAGAGTCCAGAGTGATACTGTTTTGTGAGAAACAAGAATTGAATGGAAATTTTGAGTTGTGACATTTGTACCCAGTAATTGTTTGTCAATGGATTGTTTTATAGATTAAAGTTTAAAGAGGAGTGTGTGAGTATCTGTATTCTAAAGCAAAAGTTAAGAGAGGCTTTCAATTATGGGTGGGTGAGTACTTATCTAGTTCAACTATTCCAGTGGTTGGGTGATTGGCTAACCCATGGGCCGGATGGGATTAGGCTGGAATCAGTAACCCATGGGCGGTGGCTAACCCATGGGTCGATTGGGTTAGGCTGGAATTAGTAAAGTTTTAACTAATAAAATTGATTAATAGAATTACGCTTAGAACTCGAGTAATTAATTAAGCCTGAAGACTTCTCTAATGAAATGATCAACGGTTGTGCCTGATTCAATTAGGAAAAAAGCATTGATTCATTCAAGTTGAGTCTGTAATAGATTCCCTTCTATCCGATTTAATCAGATGAAGGTTAGTTCAGTATCTTGACCTCGATAGAAAAATTCGTTTTAAAAAAAAGGGTGAAATCGTCCCCGCTTTTCGGGCATGGGAAATTTTCCCGATTTCAGTTTTTGGAATGACCACTAGCTTAGTCTCGTGCCCGGACATTCGAGGGCGAGGCCTCGAGTGAGAAACCCTGCCCCACGCAAGAGGAATCTACTTCTACTCTGCTACCATCCGGGAGGGGGCAATGGGATCTCACAGAGCCTCTCACTCAGGGCCTCACCCACGGATATCCGGAGAAGGGACTAATCCCTCAGTTCTTCCAAAACCGAACCCAGAAAAACTTCCCTCACCCGGAAAGCACGGGCGACTCCTCCAAGATATTTTTACTCTAATGTAGTCAAGGTCATCATCACTGACCAAACTGATCCAACCGAACTTGTAAGTCACTTGGTCAAATCAAGGAAAAAACTTGCGCTTGGATCATAGAGACCAATGCTTTTTTCCTCATTGAGAGGCATAGCCATTGATTCTTTTCCATACAACAATTACTATTTGGGATTTACTTCATCTATCATACCATAATAGAGTTGAGTCTCATTTTACGGATCCATCGGTCCATCTAGAGTCCCGTGGGTTAGCCAACCACCCAACCACTGTAGTGATAGGATCCATTTAAGAATATGGTTAGGTTTTGTCCCGGGTACCAGGGAAAAGAGTTCCGAGGCCCCCTAGTCGATGGACCTTGATGCAAACTTCAAGCTAGTCACACCACTTACACACCCCCAACACAAAATTGCCTTTTTCCACAGATTCAACTGTTTTTTAAAAACAATCTTTTAATGAAAACATAGTATCAGTGATCATAATCCTCCAAAATATCCGGTTGAATTCTAATTTCCAATCATTCCTTCATCGGTGTACCTATGGCATCATTGGCAAGAACGCTCATCACCTGTCCACTTAGGGGCCTTTTCAATAGTTCCTAGCTCTCATAGTACCCGGAAAGATATTCACTTATAAAAATCCAGATGGACTCTCCATTGACGATCAACAAGATCAACCAATAGATCCATATAAAAGAGCCATGGACTCATCCGCAGCAAGGTCAATCAACCAGATCCATGCCCGAATTTAGAAAGTAGCTCTTACTCCTTGTTCCAATATCTTCCCCGACACACGTGTGGGTATCTTCGGCAACCGAGCACTGTATGGTCAGCAACCTCTAGGATCCTTCGCAGGTCACCTAGCGCTTCACTCATAGGCCGCTTCCTTGGTCCCTTATCCACCGTATCGGAAGCTCACCATTTAAATTGAACTGAGGCTGGTCAAGATCTCGACCGACCTTGCTACGTGAGACGTCCTCTGTTGACTCTCCCATCAGTTTTTGTAACTTTATCAATTAGGTCTCCACCACGACCTCATTCACAAGACGGTCAAAATGCTTTCCCAACATTTTTCACATGAAACAGTCATTTAAAAATAGGTCATAAATACAGTTTCTATAACGAACTCTCATCTTTCCACATCAATCCACATTACTTAATCCACATCCAATTCATATGTACTCCCATTCTCATCCAATCACATCATTTTCCATCTCATCACATCTTTCCTCATTTATCCTCATCACATCTCATCCACTCGCATCTACCTATATCCACATCTATCCTCATCACATCTCATCCACTCGCATCTACCTATATCCACATCTCATCCACTCGCATCTACCTATATCCACATCTTTCCTCATTTATCCTCATCACATCGCATCCACTCGCATCTACCTATATCCACATCTCATCCACTTGCATCTACCTATATCCACATCTACCTATATCCACTCGCATCTACCTATATCCACATCTCATCACATCACATTCATTCACATCTCATCCATTCATATTTGCCCCGATCCACATCACATCACATCCATTTCACCTCACATGTCATTCATTCACATCTATCTCGATTCACATCTCATCCATCTTATCCATTTCACCTCACATGTAATTCATTCACATCTATCCTGTTTCACATTACATCACATCACATATCATCCATTCACATCTATCCCAATTTACATCACATCCATTTCCCATTACATCTCATTCATTGACATCCCGATTCACATCACATCACATCTCACCCATTCTCATTGGGCCATATCATTCAATCACATCCCGATTCACATGACATCACATCTCATTCATTGACATCCCGATTCACATCACATTACATCTCATCCATTTACATCCCATATCATTCATTCACGTCCATCACGTCCATCACATCACATTCATTCATATCCATCACATTCATTCTTATCACCATCCCATCACATACATTCTATCCACATTACATCAAATCCACATCATATCTCATTTATACACATCTGATCTCATTCATCCACATCCATCCAATCATTCACATGTACGATTATCCACATCTATTCATACATTCACATCTATCACTTCACATCCACATATATTCACGTAACATCACATCTCTTTACATCACATCACATCTCATCCACATCCACATCCCTTTTCATCACATCACATCTCGTCCACATCCACATCACATTCACATCCACATCCCTTTTCATCACATCACATTCACATCCACATCCCTTTTCATCACATCACATTCACATCCACTTCCCTTTACATCACATCACATCTTATCCACATCCACATTCACACCCATTTACATCACATCACATCCTTTCACATCCACATCCACATTCACATCCATTTGCATCACATCACATCCTTTCACATCCACATTCACATTCATTTACATCACATCACATCCACATCCACATTCACATCCATTTGCATCACATCACATCCTTTCACATCCACATCCACAATCATTTATATCACTTCTTTCACATACATATCCACGTCCATTTACATCACATTCTTTCACATGCACACCCACATCCATTTTTATCATATTCTTTCACATGCACATCCACATTGTGAGATCCCTGTTCCCACCGTGCAACGGATTCGGGGTACTAGCAGCGGAAGTAGCACTTCTTGCACAAGGCAGGGTCCCACACTCGGGGCCTCGTCCACCCACGGGTATTCGGACAAGAGACTAATCTGTCGGTTTTTTCAAAACCGAACCCGAAAAAACTTCCCTTATCTGGAAAGCACGGGCGATTCCTCCAGGATAACTTTTTTACTCTAACGTAGTCAAGACCATTACTGATAAAACTGATCCAACTGCACTTATAAAGATACTCGGTCAGATCAAGGAAGAAACTTGCACTTGGATCATTGGGATCAACGCTTTTTTTCCCATCAAGAGGCACATGCGTTGATTCCTATCCATAGAACAATTACTATCTGGGATTTACTTCATCTATCATATTAACAGAGATTGAGTCTTGATTTACAAATCCATCAGTCCAGCCTAACCCCGTCCAGTCCCATGGGTTAGCCAACCGCCCAACCACTGTAGTGATGGGATCCAATTAAGAATTTGGTTAGGTTTTGTCCCGGGTACCAAGGAAAAGAGTTCCAAGGTCCCCTAGCCGGAAGTTCATGCAACATAAAACTAGCCACACCACTTACACATCCAATATGAAATTGCCTTTTTCTTAGCATCAGCTAACTATCCTTTAATGAAACCATTATGTCACTGATGACAGTCCTCAAAAGTCTCTGGTTGAATCCTTATTTCCAGTCATTCATTCATCGGTATACTTATGGCATCATTGGCAACCAGAACGCTCACCACCTATTCACTCAGGGGCCTTTTCCATAGTTCCTAGCTCATAGTAACCGGCAATATATTCATATAACAGAATGGAATCTCCGTGGAAGATCAGCAAGATCAACCCACAGATCCATATAAAAGAGCCATGGACTCATCCGTTGAGGACTAGCAAGGTCAATCAACCAGATCCATGCCCGGTTTGAGAAAACAACTCTTACTCCTTGTTCCAATATCTTCCACGACGCACGTGTGGGTATCTTCGGCGACCCAGAGCCCGAGCACCGTATGGTCAGCACCCTCTAGGATCCTTCGCAGGTGACCTAGCGCTTCACTCATAGGCTGCTTCCTTGGTCCCTCATCCACCGTACCGGAAGCTCACCATTTAAATCGAACCGAGGCTGGTCAAGACCTCGGTCGACCTTGCTACGCGAGACATCCTCCATTGACTCTGCGTCAGTAGTTGCAACTTTATCAGTTAGGTCTCCATGACCTTAATCCATAAGACGGTCAAAATGCTTCCCTAGCATTCTTGACATAAAACAGTCATTTATAAACAGTCATTTATAAACAGTCACAAAATACAGTTTCTATATCGAACTCCGTCTTTCCATATTATACCTCCTCAATCCACATTACTTATTCCACATTCCATTTATATGTATTCATTCTCATCCCTTTACTCATATCGACGACACATTATTTCCCATACCCATTCACATTCATTATTCTTTACATTCATCCATGCATACATCCATTTTCACATCCTCATTCATACATCCACATCTACATGCATACATCCATACATACACACCCACATTCACATCCATACATCCACATCCACATCGACATTCACATCCAAACATCCACATCCACATTCATACATCCACATCTATATGCATACATCCATACATTCACATTCACATTCACATCCATACATCCACATCCACATCCACATTTATACATCCAAATCTACATGCATACATCCATACATACTCATCCATTTTCATACATCCACATCTACATGCACATTCATACATCCCCTTTCCTATATACACATCTACATGCACATTCACATCCATACATCCACATCCACATTCATACATCCACATCTACATGCATATATCCATACATACACATCCACATTCACATCCATACATCCACATCCACATGCATATATCATTTTTCACATCCTCATTCATACATCCACATACATACATCCATATCCATATCTACACCCATACATCCACATCCACTTCCACTTTCACGTGCATACATCCACATCTACATGCATACATCCATTTTCACATCCTCATTCATACATACACCCACATCCGCATCTACATCCATACATCCACATCCACATCCACATTCACATCTTATCACATCTTGACTCATCTTATCACATCCTAACTCATCTCATATGCATCTTATCACATCTTATCATATCTCATACACCTCTTATCACATCTTATCACATCTCATATGCATCTTTTCACATCCTATCACATCTCATATGCATCTTATCACATCTTATCACATCTCATACACCTCTTATCACATCCTATCACTTCCCATACACATCTTATCACATCCCATACACCTCTTATCACATCCTATCACTTCCTATATCTATTTATAGAATACAAGAGGATTCTTATATTTGATATAAGATTGCTCTACACATTTTTTTTGCATAAATTCTATTTAAGGAGACTAAAACTTTCAAAATAAAAATCAATCTTTTATGCATCTTCCTATGCATAAATTCATTTTAAATGAAAATGACCTTTTGAATTAAAATTTAATCTTTTATGCATCTTCCTATGCATAAACTCAATTTAGATGAGAATTGACACTTTTGAATTAAAAATCCATCTTTTATGCATCTTCCTATGCATAAATTAAATTTAGATGAGAATTGACACTTTTGAATTAAAAATCCATCTTTTATGCATCTTCCTATGCATAAATTCAATTTGGATGAGAATAACACTTTTGAATTGAAATTCCATTCTTTTATGCATCTTCCTATGCATAAATTCAATTTAGATGAGATTACACTTTGAATTAAAAATCAATCTTTTATGCATCTTCTTATGCATAAATTCAATTTGGTAGGAATTACACTTTTAGAATAAAAGAATTTCTCTTATGCATCTAAGTTATGCATAAAATCCATTTATGATGAAAATCACACTTTTAGTATAAAAAGAATATCTTTTATGCATACCTCTATGCATGAAATCCAATATGATAAAAGTAACACTTTTATATTAAAATAATAATCTTTTATGCATACCTCTATGCATGAAATCCAAATATGATAAAAGTAACACTTTTATATTAAAAAAATAATCTTTTATGTGTACCTCTATGCATGAAATCCAAATATGATAAAAGTAACACTTTTACATTAATATAATAATCTTTTATGCATACCTCTATGCATGAAATCCAAATATGATAAAAGAAACACTTTTACATTAAAATAATAATCTTTTATGCATACCTCTACGCATGAAATCCAAATATGATAAAAGAAACACTTTTACATTAAAATAATAATCTTTTATGCATACCTCTACGCATGAAATCCAAATATGATAAAAGTAACACTTTTACTTTAATATAATAATCTTTTATGCATACCTCTATGCATGAAATCCAAATATGATAAAAGAAACACTTTTACATTAAAATAATAATCTTTTATACGTACCTCTATGCATGAAATTCAAATATGATAAAAGTAACACTTTTACATTAATATAATAATCTTTTATTCATACCTCTATGCATGAAATCCAAATATGATAAAAGTAACACTTTTACATTAATATAATAATCTTTTATGCATACCTCTATGCATGAAATCCAAATATGATAAAAGTAACACTTTTACATTAATATAATAATCTTTTATGCATATCTCCATGCATGAAATCCAAATATAATAAAAGAAACACTTTTACATTAAAATAATAATCTTCTATGCATATCTCTATGCATGAAATCCAAATATGATAAAAGAAACACGTTTATGTTAAAATAATAATCTTTTATGCATACCTCTATACATGAAAATCAATTATGCATAATATACAAATCAATTTCTCTATGATAACAATGAATATCTTTCAATTAATCTAGGATGATAATTCCTAGAATATGGTAGGAAGTCCTCTTTTCATGCTTTGAATGAAATTATTTTACGTGTAATTTTTTAAAAATTTTACCATAGCTCCACTGCTATGACCGATAAATCTCAATTTTTCTAAGGGATAAAGCTTATCATTAAGGAAATAATTAGAATGATCCCTATCTGGATCATTAATCCATAATGGATTGAATCATCAATATTCATGAAATACATAAACTAAAAGCATAGAAAAAAGCCATTAATTTGACCTCAAGCATAGATTAATCTTGGATTAAGGAAAAGCTTTATGAAAAGCTTCATTTGGATTGTGAATGGGTCATGAGTATGACCATTTCTTGAGTGAGAGAGAGAAATTACATAAAACCATTAGAATTAAGCATAAATAGAAATTTATATAATTCTTAACTATCATTAATCAAATAACTTCAATAGCATTCATCAAATTATGTAACTCTTCACTGCCATTCATCAAATTATGTAACTCTTCACTACCATTCATCAATTAACTTCAATAGCATTCAAAAACCATTCCAATTAAGCTTCTCAAGCTTGAGAGGGGTTGAGAAGAGAGAAACATTGAGAAATTATAGAAAAGATCTAAATTCACCATTATTCTTACAAATTGCTTGATTCTTTGTTCACGGTAGAGGCCCCCAACCAATCAATTGGTTAAGTATGTTGATGGAGCCACCAATGGAGATTGAAGAAAGAGGGAAGCTCCAATTTCTTCAAATTGGAGAGAATTTTAGAGAATAGTAGAAATTAGTATTATTTCAGCATAACTCTAGTATAGTAAAATTCTCCCTTTTTTTTCAAAGGATTCATGTTCTATTTATAGGAGAGGGAAGCTCTAACCAAAGCTAACTGATTTCTAGAATTTTCTAGATTTCAGTTTGGTTGAATATGGACTAGATTTGGACCTAGTTTGGTTCCTTTTTGATTTGGTTTGGTTCCATTTTGATTTGGTTTGGTTCAAGAGAGATGAGAGATAAAAATATCACAATATTTTTGAGTTTAAAACTCATTCAAGCATGTGAAGTATGCACCTCCTTTAAGGGACTCCCCTTCCTTACATATGTGTCAAAATGGAATCATTATACCCAAAATATCTCATATTTTTTTTATTACTCATAGTTTCTTACTAATAAACCTTGTACATAGTCAACTCTTCATCTTATGTGAGCATTTACTCATTTTTGGGTATCTTCTTTTACAAATTGGATTTATCTCCTCCCCACACATGGATCGATCCTATTGGCCCACAAGAACCTTAATTGGACCATAATCCAAAAATTTCTGAAAATCTAGACCCTTAGGCTAAGGTCCTTTATACCCATTTCCAATTAATTCCAATTGTACATTGGAAAGTTCTTTTTGAATTTTTATTTTAGGGAAATTCATTTTAATAATATGAGAAATTTTTCTATCTAAAAATATTCAAAATCTGAATATTCTCTCTCTAGAATATTTTCTCTCTCTATGTTAAAACAGTTAGAAACAAGATCTTTTATATGTCTGAAGAGGGAATTGATTACAGGCGAAGATGCTGGACATTTTGAGAGGCTGGAGGAATCTTACATTCTCTCCCACTTAAAAAACGCGAGATGTTCTCATCTCGGAAACTGGGGGTAATTTCATAAGATACACGAATTTGAGACCGAGAGAAATTTTAATTAAGATTAACCACCAAAATATCTCATATTTTTTATATTACTCATAGTTTCTTACTAATAAACCTTGTACATAGTCAACTCTTCATCTTATGTGAGCATTTACTCATTTTTGGGTATCTTCTTTTACAAATTAGATTTATCTCCTCCCTACACATGGATTGATCCTATTGGTCCACATGAATCTTAATTGGACCATAATCCAAAAATTTTTGAAAATCTAGACTCTTAGGCTAAGGTCCTTTATACCCATTTCCAATTAATTCCAATTGCACATTGGAAAGTTCTTTTTAAATTTCTATTTCAGGGAAATTCATTTTTATATTATGAGATTTTTTTCTATCTAAAAATATTCAAAATCTGAATATTCTCTCTCTAGAATATTTTCTCTCTCTATGTCAAAACAGGTAGAGACAAGATCTTTTATAATTCTGAAGAGGGGATTGATTACAGGGGAAGATGAATATTTTATTATAAAAGTATTACTTTTAGCATAATTGAATTTCATGCATAGAGGTATACATAAAAGATGAATATTTTATTATAAAAGTATTACTTTAAGCATAATTAAATTTCATGCAGAGGAATGCATAAAAGATGAATATTTTATTATAAAAGTGTTACTTCTAGCATAATTGAATTTCTTGCATAGAGGTATGCATAAAAGATGAATATTTTATTATAAAAGTATTACTTTTAAGCATAATTAAATTTCATGCATAGAGGGATGTATTTTATTATAAAAGTGTTACTTTTAGCATAATTGAATTTCATGCATAGAGGTATGCATAAAAGATGAATATTTTATTATAAAAGTGTTACTTTTAAGCATAATTGAATTTCATGCATAGAGGTATGCATAAAAGATGAATACTTTATTATAAAAGTGTTACTTTTGGCATAATTGAATTTCATGCATAGAGGTATGCATAAAAGATGAATATTTTATTATAAAAGTGTTACTTTAATGTAGAATTGAATTTCATGCATAGAGTTATGCATAAAAGATGAATATTTTATTATAAAAGTATTACTTTTAGCATAATTGAATTTCATGCATAGAGATATGCATAAAAGATAAATATTTTATTATAAAAGTGTTACTTTTAGTATAATTAAATTTCATGCATAGAGGAATGCATAAAAGATGAATATTTTATTATAAAAGTGTTACTTTTAGCATAATTGAATTTCATGCATAGAGGTATGCATAAAAGATGAATATTTTATTATAAAAGTGTTACTTTTAAGCATAATTGAATTTCATGCATAGAGGTATGCATAAAAGATGAATATTTTATTATAAAAGTATTACTTTTAGCATAATTGAATTTCACGCATAGAGGAATGCATAAAAGATGAATATTTTATTATAAAAGTGTTACTTTTGGCATAATTGAATTTCATGCGTAGAGGTATGCATAAAAGATGAATATTTTATTATAAAAGTGTTACTTTTAAGCATAATTGAATTTCATGCATAGAGGTATGCATAAAAGATGAATATTTTATTATAAAAGTGTTACTTTTAGCATAATTGAATTTCATGCATAGAGGTATGCATAAAAGATATATATTATATTATAAAAGTGTTACTTTTAAGTAAAATTGAATTTCATGCATAGAGGTATGCATAAAAGATGATTATTTTATTATAAAAGTGTTACTTTTACCATAATTGAATTTCATGTATAGAGGTATGCATAAAAGATGAATATTTTATTATAAAAGAGTTACTTTTAGCATAATTGAATTTCATGCATAGAGGTATGCATAAAAGATGAATATTTTATTATAAAAGAGTTACTTTTAGCATAATTGAATTTCATGCATAGAGGTATGCATAAAAGATGAATATTTTATTATAAAAGTGTTACTTTTAGCATAATTAAATTTCTTGCATAGAGGAATGCATAAAAGATGAATATTTTATTATAAAAGTGTTACTTTTAGCATAATTGAATTTCATGCATAGAGGACTGCATAAAAGATGAATATTTTATTATAAAAGTGTTACTTTTAAGCATAATTGAATTTCATGCATAGAGGTATGCTTAAAAGATGAATATTTTATTATGAAAGTGTTACTTTTAAGCATAATTGAATTTCATGCATAGAGGTATGCATAAAAGATGAATATTTTATTATGAAAGTGTTACTTTTAAGCATAATTGAATTTCATGCATAGAGGTATGCATAAAAGATGAATATTTTATTATGAAAGTGTTACTTTTAAGCATAATTGAATTTCATGCATAGAGGTATGCATAAAAGATGAATATTTTATTATAAACTTTTAGCATAATTGAATTTCATGCATAGAGGTATGCATAAAAGATGAATATTTTATTATAAAAGTATTACTTTTAGCATAATTAAATTTCATGCATAGAGGTATGACTAAAAGATGAATATTTTATTATAAAAGTGTTACTTTTAGCATAATTGAATTTCATGCATGGAGGTATGCATAAAAGATGAATATTTTATTATAAAAGTGTTACTTTTGGCATAATTGAATTTCATGCATAGAGGTATGCATAAAAGATGAATATTTTATTATAAAAGTGTTATTGTTAGCATAGATGAATTCAAGGCATAGAGATATGCATAAAAGATGATTATTTTATTATAAAAGTGTTACTTTTAGCGAAATTGAATTTCATGCATAGAGGTATGCATAAAAGATGAATATTTTATTATAAAAGTGTTACTTTTAGCATAATTAAATTTCATGCATAGAAGAATGCATAAAAGATGAATATTTTATTATAAAAGTGTTACTTTTAGCATAATTGAATTTCATGCATAGAGGTATGCATAAAAGATGAATACTTTATTATAAAAGTGTTACTTTTAGGCATAATTGAATTTCATGCATAGAGGTATGCATAAAAGATGAATATTTTATTATAAAAGTGTTACTTTTAGCATAATTGAATTTCATGCATAGAGGTATGCATAAAAGATGAATATTTTATTATAAAAGTGTTACTTTTGGCATAATTGAATTTCATGCATAGAGGTATGCATAAAAGATGATTATTTTATTATAAAAGTGTTAGTGTTAGCATAATTGAATTTCATGCATAGAGGTATGCATAAAAGATGACTATTTTATTATAAAAGTGTTATTTTTAGCATAATTGAATTTCATGCATAGAGGTATGCATAAAGGATGATTATTTTATTGTAAAAGTGTTACTTTTAGCAAAATTGAATTTCATGCATAGAGGTATGCATAAAAGATATGGGAAGTGATAAGATAAGTTAAGAAGTGATAGAATGTGTATGGGATAAGGTAAGAAGTGTATGTGATGGGATAAGATGTATATGGGTTGTGATAGGGTGAGAATATGGATGTGAATGTGGATGGGTATGTATGGATGCATGCATGTAGATGTGGATGCATGAATGTGGATGTATGGATGTGACTGTGGATGTGGATGTGGATGCATGGATGTAAATGTGGATGTGTATATATGGATGTATGCATGTAGATGTGGATGTATGAATGAGGATGTGGATGTATGGATGTGAATGTGGATGTGGATGTGGATGTATGGATGTGAATGTTGATGTGTATGTATGAATGTATGCATGTAGATGTGGATGTATGAATGTGGATGTGGATGTATGGATGTGAATGTGCATGTAGATGTGGATATAGGAAAGAGAATGTATGAATGTACATGTAGATGTGGATGTATAAAAATGGATGAGTATGTATGGATGTATGCATGTAGATGTGGATGTATGAATGTGGATGTAGATGTATGGATGTGAATGTGGATGTGTATGTATGGATGTATGAATGTAGATGTGGATGTATGAATGTGGATGTGGATGTATGGATGTGAATGTGGATGTGTATGTATGGATGTATGCATGTAGATGTGGATGTATTAATGAGGATGTGAAAATGGATGTATGCATGGATGAGTATAAAGAATAATGAATGTGAATGGGTATGGGAAATAATGTGTCGTCGATATGAGTAAAGGGATGAGAATGAATACATATGAATGTAATGTGGAATAAGTAATGTGGATTGAGGAGGTATAATATGGAAAGACGGAGTTCGATATAGAAACTGTGTTTTGTGACTGTTTGTAAATGACTATTTTATGTCAAGAATGCTGGGGAAGCATTTTGATCGTCTTACGGATAAAGGTCATGGAGACCTAACTGATAAAGTTGCAACTGCTGTGACGGAGAGTCAATGGAGGACGTCTCGCGTAGCAAGGTCGGCCGAGGTCTTGACGTAAGCTTCCGGTACGGTGGATGAGGGACCAAAGAAGCGGCCTATGAGTGAAGCGCTAGGTCATCTGCGAAGGATCCTAGAGGGTGCTGACCATACGGTGCTCGGGCTCTGGGTCGCCGAAGATACCCACACGTGCGTCGTGGAAGATATTGGAATAAGGAGTAAGAGTTGTTTTCTGAAACCGGGCATGGATCTGGTTGATTGACCTTGATGGTCCTTAACGGATGAGTCCATGGCTCTCTTATATGGATCTGTGGGTTGATCTTGCTGATCTTCCACGGAGATTCCATTCTGTTATGTGAATATATTGCCGGTTACTATGAGCTAGGAACTATGGAAAAGGCCCCTGAAGTGAACAGGTGGTGAGCGTTCTGGTTGCCAATGATGCCATAAGTACATCGATGAATGAATGCCTAGAAATAAGGATTCAACCAGAGACTTTGAGGATTGTCATCAGTGACATAATGGTTTTATTATAACTGATGCTAAGAAAGAACTTCCGGCTAGGGAGCCTTGGAACTCTTTTCCTTGGTACCCGGGAAGCCTAACCAAATTCTTAATTGGATCCCATCACTACAGTGGTTGGGCGGTTGGCTAACCCATGGGACTGGATGGGGTTAGGCTGGACTGATGGATCCATAAATCGAGACTCAATTTTTGTTATTACGATAGATAAAGTAAATCCTGGATAGTAATTGTTCTATGGATAGAAATCAACGGTTGTGCCTCTTGATGGGGAAAAAAGCATTGATCCCAATGATCCAAGTGCAAGTTTCTTCCTTGATCCGAACGAGTACCTTTATAGGTGCAGTCGGATCAGCGTGATCAGTAATGATCTTGACTATGTTAGAGTAAAAAGTTATCTTGGTGGAATCGTCCGTGCTTTCCGGGTAAGGGGAGTTTTTCCGGGTTCGGTTTTGGAAAAACTAACGGATTAGTCTCTTGTCTGGATATCCGTGGACGAGGCCCCGAGTGTGGAACCCTGCCCGTGCTAGATGTGCTACTTCCGCTGCCAGCACCCCGAATCCGTTGCGCAATGGGGACAGGGATCTCACAGTACAAAAAGTCTCAACAAAGAGAGTAAGACTCAAGACAAGAACAAAGATCTCAACTTTATTCATTCTTGGAACATATACAGTAAAGATAGAAGAACTTTTTACAATTCCATAAGCCCGTCCATCATATGGTCACAAAAGTAGCACTCACAAGCTGCACACGTATAAGGTAACTAATCTATGGGAATTTTTCGGCTGGATATTGCAACACCTATCTCACTGGTATGAGGTGACCTATTAAAAGGACCTCTGAGAGGCAAGCCAAAAACGGGATAAAGGCATATCTTCTTATGAGGAAGAAAACACACTA
This sequence comes from Cibotium barometz, assembly GCF_041138505.1. NCBI lineage: Eukaryota > Viridiplantae > Streptophyta > Polypodiopsida > Cyatheales > Cibotiaceae > Cibotium > Cibotium barometz. The sequence goes on from NC_141051.1 coordinate 63,807,099, forward strand.
GCAAGAAGACCCGCTCAGAAAATCCACCATGCCTTGATCTCATCACGCATTAGAATCAGGGACGCAAACCCAAAGCTTCGATAACCATAGCCAAGAGGACATTGTTATGAAAGTGCTCCCGTCCCCATGGTGTTACCCTAGTTATGTCTCGACAGGTCCGCCATTTGGTCTGAGCTACAGAAGTTCCCAAGTGAGGGAAAAGTGAGCGCTCATATAGTTCTAGAAAATCCCTCTTCACAGACTCGCTTGCGTCTTGAGGGTGAGAAATCATCATGGATAAAACCAAGTCTTGCTGCCAAGCCATGAAGGAGATTAAGAAAGAAAGGAGATCGATGGAAGTAAGATTATTGCAAGCGACAAGTAAGAGTTACGTCTTATATAAAAGAAAGAACTAGCGTAACCTAGAAGCCAATGGGGTCTCTTGCCACTGAAGTTTTACCGTCTTTCCATGATTTGGGTTTGGCACATATTTCTATAGAAGAAGACTTACATGAAATATATTAAGAACTTTGAGATGAGAAGGTAAAAGAAGCTCGTAGACTAAGTCAACTACTTTCTTTGAATTCAGATATGGTCCACAATAACTGGGGGATAACTACTTATACTGCCCAAGAGATAAAGAACTTCTTTTGGTCCGTACTCAAATGAAGACCATATCTTCTTGTTTGCATTCTCTGACTGTCCTCTTCTTATCTACCTAATGTTTCTGTTGATCCTGGGCAGCTTTTATATCTTTATGAATTGCCTGCATCTGTTGCTCCATGTCGTCAAGCATTTGACCGGTCATCTCGACCCTAATCAATGGGTCAGACTTAGTTAATGGAGTTAAGCAATCTTGTCCGAGACGGACCCTAACTAGATTGGAATGAAGGAATTGGTCTCTGAATTTGGGTTCTTGACTTCCCTGTGCCCTTGTCATGGCAGGAGTTGGGCAGTCTTTTAACTGATGACCAAAACCTTGGTATCCAAAACACCGGTTCTCACTTCTGAACTCATCGTTCTGAATCCTTGAAACAGGTGGGTTCCTGAGAAAGTATTCTGGGGAAAGTGTCTTCCCTTTTTAAACAAAATCTTTCTTTAATTTTTGAGAGGGAATAATTATAAGATCAGAAAGGGAGATTCTTACTTCTGCATACCTCGAAGGTTGGTGGGGGAGAATCTTACATTCTACCCCACTTAAAAAAGTGCGAGATGTCCTCATCTCGCAAAGTAGAGGACAACTCTTTTTCTTAAGATCCAATTTATTCTGGGGTTCCTTATATTCTGGTTAACCCAACAGAATAAGGGGATAAATATCCCTTATATAGAACGCATCATTAAATAACAATTCATTCACATCATATCATATTATATCTTTAACACGATAATGGTCCATTAGACCAAAAAATTTCCTTCTGAACATTCCTCCACGGGAATTTCAATTAAGCAAGTTCTCAATTTATCATCCCTTAAATTGATCTACCGTGTCAAGTATTAACAGTAGTAATTTGATAGCACAATCTACTAATCTCATAGTGATTTGCTGAAATCAATATCATCGCTCTAGTTATGAATATCATCACAGGGACTCGTCCCATTCATCCTCATTGTGGTTTCGCTCAGCTTATTACATTTCAACTAATTTTCAGGGATCATCATTTTTCAATCAGAATCCAATTCAATTCATCAGTTTTCAAACAAAATTAAAAATCATATCAACCACATTCAAATTTATCAACTGGATAGCATTAATGCTTATAATTTCAAGTCTTAGATTTACTCGTATATACTGCCGGTAAAGAGCTGCAGTTATACCCTCGGTATATACGGGTAGTCATGGTACTTACAACTGTAAGGTAAATACCATCATGTTCTAGGCCTCAAGCAAGTCCGGGATTCCATATAATTGCGGTACTTCTATTTGAAGACCCAATTACTAATTTATGAATTTTTAGTTTAAATATCAAATTGTATGAATTATATCACACAATTACAACCTTTTTGTGATTCTTGATAAAATTTTGACATATTTGGCTTCTCGGTTGGTCCTCATTAACCAAAGGCTCTGATACGAACTAGGAGAGCCCTGTTCCCACCGCGCAACGGATTCGGGGTACTAGCAGCGGAAGTAGCACTTCTTGCGCGAGGTTGGGTCCCACACTCGGGGCCTCGTCCACACGGATATCCGGACAAGAGACTAATCTGTCGATTTTTCCAAAACCAAACCCAAAAAAACTTTCCTTATCCGGAAAGCACGGGCGATTCCTCCAGGACAACTTTTTTACTCTAGCGTAGTCAAGACCATTACTGATAAAACTGATCCGACTGCACCTATAAAGATACTTGGTCAGATCAAGGAAGAAACTTGCACTTGGATCATTGGGATCAACGCTTTTTTCCCCATCAAGAGGCACAGTCATTGATTCCTATCCATAGAACAATTACTATCCGGGATTTACTTCATCTATCGTAATAACAGAGATTGAGTCTTGATTTACAGATCCATCAGTCCAGCCTAACCCCATCCAGTCCAATGGGTTAGCCAACCGCCCAACCACTGTAGTGATGGGATCCAATTAAGAATTTGGTTAGGTTTTGTTTCGGGTACCAAGGTAAAGAGTTCTAAGGCCCCCTAGCCAGAAGTTCATGGAACATAAAACTAGCCACACCACTTACACACCCAATATGAAATTGCCTTTTTCTTAGCATCAGCTAAGAAAACATGAAATTGCCTTTTTCTTAGCATCAGCTAACTTTAAAACAATCCTTTAATGAAATTGCCTTTTTCTTAGCATCAGCTAACTTTAAAACAATCCTTTAATGAAACCATTATGTCACTGATGGCAGTCCTCAAAAGTCTCTGGTTGAATCCTTTAATGAAACCATTATGTCACTGATGACAGTCCTGAAAAGTCTCTGGTTGAATCCTTATTTCCAGTCATTCATTCATCGGTATACTTATGGCATCATTGGCAACCAGAACGCTCACCACCTATTCACTCAGGGGCCTTTTCCATAGTTCCTAGCTCATAGTAACCGGCAATATATTCATATAATAGAATGGAATCTCCGTGGAAGATCAGCAAGATCAACCCACAGATCCATATAAAAGAGCCATGGACTCATCCGTTGAGGACCAGCAAGGTCAATCAGCCAGATCCATGCCCGGTTTGAGAAAACAACTCTCACTCCTTGTTCCAATATCTTCCACGACGCACGTGTGGGTATCTTCGGCGACCCAGAGCCCGAGCACCGTATGGTCAGCACCCTCTAGGATCCTTCGTAGGTGACCTAGCGCTTCACTCATAGGCTGCTTCCTTGGTCCCTCATCCACCGTATCGGAAGCTCACCATTTAAATCGAACCGAGGCTGGTCAAGACCTCGGTCGACCTTGCTACGCGAGACGTCCTCCATTGACTCTCCGTCACAGCAGTTGCAACTTTATCAGTTAGGTCTCCATGACCTTAATCCATAAGACGATCAAAATGCTTCCCCAGCATTCTTGACATAAAACAGTCATTTACAAACAGTCACAAAATACAGTTTCTATATCGAACTCCGTCTTTCCATATTATACCTCCTCAATCCACATTACTTATTCCACATTCCATTTATAGGTATTCATTCTCATCCCTTTACTTATATCGACGACACATTATTTCCCATACCCATTCACATTCATTATTCTTTATATTCATCCATGCATACATCCATTTTCACATCCTCGTTCATACATCCACATCTACATGCATACATCCATACATACACATCCACATTCACATCCATACATCCACATCCACATCTACATCCACATCCAAACATCCACATCCACATTCATACATCCACATCTATATGCATACATCCATACATTCACATCCACATTCACATCTATACATCCACATCCACATCCATACATCCACATCCAGATTCATACATCCACATCTACATGCATACATCCATACATACTCATCCATTTTCATACACCCACATCTACATGCACATTCATACATCCTCTTTCCTAAATCCACATCTACATGCACATTCATATCCATACATCTACATCCACATTCATACATCCACATCTACATGCATACATCCATACATACACATCCACATTCACATCCATACATCCACATCCACATTCATACATCCACATCTATATGCATACATCCATACATACACATCCACATTCACATCCATACATCCACATCCACATGCATACATCATTTTTCACATCCTCATTCACACATCCACATACATACACCCATATCCGTATCTACACCCATACATCCACATCCACTTCCACTTTCACGTGTATACATCCACATCTACATGCATACATCCATTTTCACATCCTCATTCATACATACATCCACATCCACATCTACATCCATACATCCACATCCACATCCACATTCACATCTTATCACATCTTGACTCATCTTATCACATCCTAACTCATCTCATATGCATCTTATCACATCTTATCACATTCTCATACACCTCTTATTACATCCTATCACATCTCATACACATCTTTTCACATCCTATCACATCTCATATGCATCTTATCCATCTTATCACATCTCATACACCTCTTATCACATCCTATCACTTTCCATATACCTCTTATCACATCTCATACACCTCTTATCACATCCTATCACTTTCCATACACATCTTATCACATCTTATCACATCTCATACACCTCTTATCACATCCTATCACTTCCTATATCTATTTATAGAATACAAGAGGATTCTTATATTTGATATAAGATTTCTCTACACATTTTTTTTTGCATAAATTCTATTTAAGGAGACTAAAACTTTCGAAATAAAAATCAATCTTTTATGCATCTTCCTATGCATAAATTCATTTTAAATGAAAATGATACTTTTGAATTAAAATTCAATCTTTTATGCATCTTCCTATGCATAAACTCAATTTAGATGAGAATTGACACTTTTGAATTAAAAAACCATCTTTTATGCATCTTCCTATGCATAAATTCAATTTAGATGAGAATTGACACTTTTGAATTAAAAATCCATCTTTTATGCATCTTCCTATGCATAAATTCAATTTGGATGAGAATAACACTTTTGAATTGAAATTCCATTCTTTTATGCATATTCCTATGCATAAATTCAATTTAGATGAGAACGACACTTTGAATTAAAAATCAATCTTTTATGCATCTTCTTATGCATAAATTCAATTTGGTAGGAATTACACTTTTAGAATAAAAGAATTTCTCTTATGCATCTAAGTTATGCATAAAATTTATTTATGATGAAAATCACACTTTTAGTATAAAAAGAATATCTTTTATGCATACCTCTATGCATGAAATCCAATATGATAAAAGTAACACTTTTATATTAAAATAATAATCTTTTATGCATACCTCTATGCATGAAATCCAAATATGATAAAAGTAACACTTTTACATTAAAATAATAATCTTTTATGCATACCTCTATGCATGAAATCCAAATATGATAAAAGTAACACTTTTACATTAATATAATAATCTTTTATGCATACCTCTATGCATGAAATCCAAATATGATAAAAGAAACACTTTTACATTAAAATAATAATCTTTTATGCATACCTCTATGCATGAAATCCAAATATGATAAAAGAAACACTTTTACATTAAAATAATAATCTTTTATGCATACCTCTATGCATGAAATCCAAATATGATAAAAGTAACACTTTTAGATTAATATAATAATCTTTTATGCATACCTCTATGCATGAAATCCAAATATGATAAAAGAAATACTTTTACATTAAAATAATAATCTTTTATACATACCTCTAAGCATGAAATCCAAATATGATAAAAGTAACACTTTTACATTAATATAATAATCTTTTATGCATACCTCTATGCATGAAATCCAAATATGATAAAAGTAACACTTTTACATTAATATAATAATCTTTTGTGCATCCCTCTATGCATAAATCCAAATATGATAAAAGTAACACTTTTACATTAATATAATAATCTTTTATGCATACTTCTATGCATGAAATCCAAATATGATAAAAGAAACACTTTTACATTAAAATAATAATATTTTATGCATACCTCTATGCATGAAATCCAAATATGATAAAAGAAACACTTTTATGTTAAAATAATAATCTTTTATGCATACCTCTATACATGAAAATCAATTATGCATAATATACAAATCAATTTCTCTATGATTACAATGAATATCTTTCAATTAATCTAGGATGATAATTCCTAGAATATGGTAGGAAGTCGTCTTTTCATGCTTTGAATGAAATTATTTTACGTGTAATTTTTTTAAAATTTTACCATAGCTCCGTTGCTATGACCGATAAATCTCAATTTTTCTAAGGGATAAAGCTTATCATTAAGGAAATAATAGAATGATCCCTAATTGGATCATTAATCGATAATGGATTGAATCATCAATATTCATGAAATACATAAACTAAAAGCATAGAAAAAACTCATTAATTTGGCCTCAAGCATAGATTAATCTTGGATTAAGGAAAAGCTTTATGAAAAGCTTCATTTGGATTGAGAATGGGTCATGAGTATGACCATTTCTTGAGTGAGAGAGAGAAATTACATAAAACCATTAGAATTAAGCATAAATAAAAATTTATGTAATTCTTAACTATCATTAATCAATTAACTTCAATAGCATTCATCAAATTATATAAATCTTCACTACCATTCATCAATTAACTTCAATAGCATTCAAAAACCATTCCAATTAAGCTTCTCAAGCTTGAGAGGGGTTGAGAAGAGAGAAACATTGAGAAATTATAGAAAAGATCTAAATTCACTATTATTCTTACAAATTGCTTGATTCTCTGTTCACGGTAGAGGCCCCCAACCAATCAATTGGTTGGGTATGTTGATGGAGCCACCAATGGTGATTGAAGAAAGAGGGAAGCTCCAACTTCTTCAAATTGGAGAGAATTTTAGAGAATAGTAGAAATTAGCATTATTTCAGCATAACTACAGTATAGTAAAATTCTCTTTTTTTTTCAAAGGATTCATGTTCTATTTATAGGAGAGGGAAGCTCTAACCAAAGCCAACTGATTTCTAGAATTTTCTAGATTTCAGTTTGGTTAAATTTGGACTAGATTTGGACGTAGTTTGGTTCCTTTTTGATTTGGTTTGGTTCCATTTTGATTTGGTTTGGTTCAAGAGAGAGGAGAGATAAAAATATCACAATATTTTTGAGTTTAAAACTCATTCAAGTATGTGAAGTATGCACCTCCTTTAAGACACTCCCCTTCCTTACATATGTGTCAAAATAGAATCATTATACCCAAAATATCTCATATTTTTTATATTACTCATAGTTTCTTACTAATAAACCTTGTACATAGTCAACTCTTCATCTTATGTGAGCATTTACTCATTTTTGGGTATCTTCTTTTACAAATTGGATTTATCTCCTCCCCACACATGGATTGCTCCTATTGGCCCACAGGAACCTTAACTGGACCATAATCCAAAAAATTCTGAAAATCTAGACCCTTAGGCTAAGGTCCTTTATACCCATTTCCAATTAATTCCAATTGCACATTGGAATGTTCTTTTTGAATTTCTGTTTCAGGGAAATTCATTTTAATAATATGAGAAATTTTTCTATCTAAAAATATTTAAAATCTGAATATTCTCTCTCTAGAATATTTTCTCTCTCTATGTTAAAACAGTTAGAAACAAGATCTTTTATATGTCTGAAGAGGGAATTGATTACAGGGGAAGATGCTGGACATTTTGAGAGGCTGTGGGTGGAGGAATCTTACACACATCCATTTACATCATATTCTTTCACATCACATCCACATCCATTTGCATCATATTCTTTCACATACACATTCACATCCATTTACTTCCCATCTCATACTTTCACATATCCTCTCATCTCATCATTCACATCCACATCCATTTACTTCACATCTCATCCTCATTCATTTTCTTTACACCACATCCTATCACATCCCATTTACATCTTATCGCATCCCATTTGCATCTTATCACATCCCATTTACATCCTATCACATCCCATGTACATCCTATCACATCCCATTTACATCTTATCACATCCATTTTCCATTACATCTCATTCATTTACATCCTAATTCACATCACATCACATCTCATCCATTCTCATCCCATATCATTCAATCACATCCCGATTCACATGACATCACATCTCATTCATTCACATCCCGATTCACATCACATTACATCTCATCCATTCACATGCCATATCATTCATTCACATCCATCACGTCCATCACATCACATTCATTCATATCCATCACATTCATTCTCATCACCATCCCATCACATACATTCTATAAGACAAATTTAGGAATTTTGAAAATTATTCGAGTCCCATTTCTTATAGGATTGGTTGGAAACTCGGTATTTTTGTGTAGTTTGAGCTAACATCTATTTGTTGGTGCACTCTTTGTGCCATTAGATTATATCTTGACACAACTATTTGGCGTATTTGTTTGTAGTTGTATAGATACATACATCAATGCAACAATATTGGAAGGACAAGGGAAACATGACACTAAACTTAATTGAGATTATACAACACCTTTCATATGAAGAAGATAATGTTAAATACTATCTCCACTTTGAGACATTAAAGTAAAAACATGGGCTTTATTTAATTTGCCAAAAGAATTCTAAATATCACTTAAAAAGGAACCTTAGAAATGAGAGATCTCTAAAGGGTGTGGTGTTAAACAACAAAACAAAAAGTAAATCTCAATGACAGTAACAATGTGCTAAGTTTACGATTGATCCACAAATAAAAATCCATCTTAGACACTATATCAAGATTATAAATCATGATATATATGCTCAAATTTGAGGGACATTGAAGTAAAAACATGGGATAATAATGTCAAAGAACACTTGGAAAAGGAACCTTAGAATTGAGGGATCTCCAAAGAGTGTGGTGCTTAGAAACACGAGAAGCAATCAAATTTCAATGAGATTGTTACATTCAAGTTTACAATTCATCCGAAGACGAAAACCCTTCATAGACACTTTGTCAAGATAATAATTGAGTACAAATTGTATCTCAAACATAGCGTTTTCTCATGTATTTCTCCAATACACACAAAGTTTCTCTATCGTAAGCTACTTCATTTACTAAAGTGTTGCAAGTATACTCCCATTTGTTCTTTGAATAAATCCAACCAAGTAACCATGCGCTGATTGTTGTCTCCAAAAAACTTTGAAGCTCCTCTATATTTTGATTCCACATCTTTGGAAAAATCAAGCAGTCAATTGATTATACTCATACTCTCCTAGCTTATATGTCTCACATGCGCTGATTGTTATCTCCAAAAAACTTTGAAGCTCCTCTATATTTTGATTCCACATCTTTGGAAAAATCAAGCAGTCAATTGATTATACTCATACTCTCCTAGCTTATGTGTCTCACACACCTGTTCCTAAGTCATCTTTTCCCTTGTTAGATCAAAATAGAAGGTGGTTATTGCATCTTTGAGCACTTGATCTGTTTTTAGCTTCCAAGCCATCTCCTCCATATCCATTCTTTGATGGGTTTGATTTCCCTTCTTAAGCAATATTCTATTGTCAAGAAGTGCTATTTGAATGTCCAAAACTTCACTTTTTTGAAGGCCTAAAATGCACCTAAACAACGTTGGGGCCTAGTGTGACTGTTCCTGGTGCCTGCTCTACTGAATTTGCCCACTCTTCAAAGTTGAAAGTTTGGGATTTTGATCAAGACCTTTAGTTTGAGTTTCGCCCTTTGTATTTGGTAGCAAGCCTTTTGCATATAGCCTCATGATCTCAACCCAATTCTGCCATGCATCATCATTACATAGAAGCAAGTGTAAATCATTTTTGACAAAATTCTTATGTAGTGTGTGCTTCGTGGTCTCCACAAAGGCCTGCAAAGTTGCAAAGAATGAAGTTAGCCCCCTTACTATAGATATCCCAAAATATTAGGAGGAATCATGCATCTATGGGTTTTAAATCATTTGGAGCTTATGCTCAAACTTGAGTTTGAGCCTCACTTGCCAGTGCTAAACTAGTATATAATGGTGATGCTCGATCTTAGGTTTGAGCGTCACCTCCGTATGCAAATCTAGCACTTGCAAGTGAGGCTCCAACTTAAGTTCAAGCCATAATTAGATATGCAAGTGCTACACCATCATAGAGAGGTGAGGCTTGAAGTTCAATTTCAAACCAAACTATTAAGTTTATTTAGTTTGAGAAGAAGGCTCACATGCATCTTTCTTATGCTACTGCTACACTTGAAACTATAGATCCGTAAAAGATATTATGAAAAGTAAAGAAGAAGTAATGTATGTCTATGATTTACCAAGATATAGCAAAGAATTAAAAGAGTACCTTCCAAGACTCGTCCCCATCTTGGGTTGATTGACACCAGGTAAAGGTTTACTAGGATGACTGTTTGCATGCCATTGTGCTCGAGCTTGTAGAAGTTGATCGAGGAATGGCTTCTTTTGCATTGACTTTGCAACAGATAAATTTGCATCCTTGGAAATGTCACGAGAAATCTTGGGTGGGCAATTTACAATTATCTTTGATCTCCTGAATCTAGATTGCTGACGCAGTTGAGGGGTCACTTTAGCCATATTTAGAGCCTGCCAGCTTTTTGCAGCACTAATGGAGTGTTGACCAGAGATAATCCAATATTCAAGTTTATGAATATCTTCTTTTGCCAGTTAAGTCAATATTAGGTAATTTGGAAAAAATCTCACATTTTGGGAATCAATTACTCCATATAGTTTTGGACATATCTTATACATACTAACTCCAAATTTGTCGGAGATCATAGATTTAGATTCTACTCTTCAAGATCTTTCCGATGATATGTCACATGAGGGGGTTTTGACAAACTTTTGGACAAGTTCACCATGCTCCCATTTTTCAAATGGGAATGGGATTTCTCCCAAATTATCTAATATGGTGTTAGTTTATCAAGGGGTTGTTTCATAGCACGATTACAGGGCATCAAAATTGTTGAGAGCTTTGATATCCCAAGCTCATCTACATCTTCATCTATGGCAGTACATCATGAGCTTGAGAGGGGCTGTTGAGATTCAAGCTCGATGTCAGTGTGAGCCAGTGCACTATGTGCTGGCATGTTAGGTAGCAACATGTGTGAGACATAAATGACCGCGTCCAGCTGGTCATAGTGTGTGGACATTAGCTAGGGTTAGATGTGTGTGGACACAACTCATAGTGTGTTGCGTGTATTATGGATCATGGCTTTATGCATTGTGTGAGAAGGGAGATGGCTTCCCTCTATTGTTAGGGTTTGCAATATACATTAGGGTTTTCTCCTGTGTGTGTGTCTCCTCTCCCTCTACCTATTTTTTAACATGGTATCAGAGCCTGGTGCCCTCTATTAGGGTTTATGAGTGAGTGAGAGAAGAGGGAGAAGAAGCTGTGAAGCTTGCCCATTGATGTTGTGAAGCTTGGAGCACACCGATTACTATCAGATCTAAGAGCTTGGAGCACACCGATTACTCTCAGATCTGAGAGCTTGGCCTACCGGTTAAGGTACTCTAAACATCCTTGAGCGGATTGCAGGTGATTCAGGCAAAAACAAAGCAAATTAGGGTTGCCCAAAGCAAAGGAAATTTTTGGTTTTTTGGAAGCTTTCCATTGAAGCTTAGAAGCAGTGATGTATGGTGAAATACATGCAAATCTGGTAAAGAAATATATATGTGACAAGAAAGAATGTATTGGCAACTCATGTACAAGCCCTACACTGATTTTGGAGCAATTTTGATGTGTGAAATTTACTGGTTTTTGAGCTCTCACAAAACAGAGAAAAGGAAGCCAAATTTTGATGCATTTGGAGCAAGTTTTTGGCAAAAATCAAAGCATTGATGGGTTACACACTTGCCTTGGTGTCTTAGGCATCAAATTATATCATCAATTAACATTATAATCACTCCTAAATCCCCCTACAGCAGGCGGCGCAAGCTGGACAGAGAAACAGGGTAGAATTTTCATTTTTTTGAAGCGAGGAGGTTGAATACCACTTGGGTGCTTGATTAACTTCAAAATTGGTTTAGCAATTGGCTAATACATACACCTGAGAAGGAGGCTATATGATTGGATTGATCAATTATCATCTATGGAGCTGGAAATGAGCTGATTAAACAGGCTGTCTACTGGTTGCAGAGAAATAGAGTGTGATTAATCGACAAATTACTCTTTGGTCTTAAACAATTGGACTAATTCCTTTTACATGGAGTTAGTGGACACCATTGCTAACAATCATACAACTGCTAAATTATTTTACGAGCATATCATATCAAAATTTGGGTGTCCCCTTAGTGATAAGGGCTCCCATTTTATCAATGAGGTCATTGAACACTTGTTGACAAGATTTATGGGATAGTACATAGTAATTCATCATCGTACTACGCTCAAGCTAATGGACAGGCAAAAAGCACTGAAAAATCATTTGTGGTATCTTGACTAAGAATGTAAAAGCAAGCCAAAATAATTGGGAGCATAAGCTAACAGTAGTAATGTTGGTCTATAGGACCTCCTATAAGGTAGCTAGAGTTCAAACTCCTTTTCATCTTGATGCCTACAGAATTGAGGCAATGATACCTATAGAATATCTAGTACCCAGCTTATGGATAGCCGTGAAGAACATCTAACAGAGAATTCTCTAGATAAGAGGTTGATAGAATTAGAAAAGCTTAATGAAACTAGAGTAATTTCTCTACATTGAACAATAGTGGAAAAGCTCAGGCGCAAACAGTGGTTTGACCAAAATGTGAAATCTAAAGAGCTACATGAGGGAGACCTAGTGCTCATGCATGGAGTCAGCTCTTTCAAGAGGAAAAAACGAAAACATTGACCAAAAACGTGAAATCTAAAGAGCTACATGAGGGAGACCTAGTGCTTATATGTATGGAGTCAACTCTTTCAAGAGGAAAAAATAAAAATGTCGAGGGCTAGGTCTCTTCAGAGTTGCAGAGCTCATCTCTCAAGGAGCAACTTACTTGCATCAAGACAATTGATGGGATTAAGATGCAAGACTACATAAATGGTAGCAAACTTAAGAAATAATATGTACCCTTAACCCAAGGCATGTTAGAGCAGTCACACAAAAAGAAACAAGAAAAGGTAAAACAAGACAGGCTCAAGAAGGAAGCATAGGAAGAAGCTAAGGCAAGGGTAGCCAAAGCCAAAGCAAAATGGGATAACACTCCAAATAAACATGGCTATGAAAACCCTAATTGAGGAAGAGAACCTAGTGTCTACACGACTCAAAGTAGGACTCTCTCTCAAAGGGACAACCACTAATCTCCTCGCACAATGATTGACTCAGGGGCAAGTCACAAGTTCCTCTAGTATGAGACTTGGGTAAAATGGAAGAAGCCAGAGTTGGAGCCAACATTAGCCAAAGTTGAAAGTGTGCATGCAGGAACCATATGATCTTTTAGAAGTTTAATAGTTAATGTATCCACCATAAATAACCCTTGGTTGTGTAAGGTTGTTGTCATGCCTGCACCACCAGGTCCCTTAGAAGAGGAAATGTTGCTCAGTGGAAGATCTCTGCTCTCTATGAGCTATGAAGTACATTGGGAGAAAATGATTGCCCACTTGTCATCCAGGGGTTACAGATATACATTTTTGGTATGGAATTCCAAAGAACCTGGCAACAATCTCAAATTTGAGCAACCAATGCAGGCACCCAAGATGTTACTATGCCTTCTTGTACTCGAAGAACTAAAAGATATTACTATGCCTTTCTATACTCGAAGCACCACAAGTACCCCACAGGAAAGAAGCAAGTGTGACAATTAGAGGCTAGAATCCCACCCCACAATGAAACTCTAAGAGCCAGTAGCCTCATGTTCATCACACTATTGGGTTCCCACAGGTGGAGATACACTTATTGGTTACTCAAATTCTGATTGGGCAGGGTGTATTGATACTAGGCGTTCCATGTCAGGCTATTGTTTTATGCTTGGTAAAGGACTTGTTTCTTGGAAATGTGAAAAGTAGCGAATTACTTCTTCTTCATCGATAGAAGCAGAGTACAAGTCATATCTTGATGCCACTTCTGAAGCACTTTGGCTTCAGCAAATTATGAATCACCTTGGATGTTCATCTACTCCGACACTCATCATCTACTCAGATTCATAGAGTGCTATTGCTTTAGCCAAAAATCTAGTTATTCGAGGACAATCCAAACACATTGATGTTCATTTTCATTTTGTTCATGATTGGATTTCTGAAGGTCGCATTCAGCTTGAGTATTGTCCTACCAAAGATAATGTTGTTCATTTGTTTACTAAGCCTCTTCCTCGACCTACCTTGGATTATCTTCTTCAGCGCATTGGCGTTGGTCCTCCCATCTGGACCTGAAGAGGAGGTGTTGGATAGGTGTCATCTCCAGATGGTGTCACGCTAGTGGCACACTCTTTAGCCTCTAGGCATTTTTGGGATTTATAGCATTCATTTCCATTTTTTCCTATTTACACATTTTTGGGTGGAGGAAAGGTTGGAGGAACTTTTCTAGAGATCCGTTCATCTTGTGCCTATATATATGAGGCATTGTAGTTCATTTCTAATCAAGTTGGCTAGTGGTTCAGTGATGAGTTCTTGAGTACATTGTCTCTTCTCTCATCTCTTCTTTCTCACAAGGTCATGTTAACCAGAGTGGTTAACAACAACTGCTCAGCCTATAATTCTTCCACATTGTCCTGAGTGTCATATTCCTCTTCTTGAGTGCTTTCTTCATTCAATGTCACTTTTGGATGATCCACTAGGACCTATGGATCATATCTCTATACAATCCTTTCTATGTCTACCTCAAATAGTGACACCATATCCAGATTCTCTTTCATGATCTGCTCTTCCTCATCATCTTCTACCCCTTCCAAGTAATTAATGCCTTCTGCATGCATTGGTTGATAGGCTAGATTCAGCTTGTCCTTTCTTGCAAAATTGAGATACATACCTTCTTTCTTTTTGCCCCTTTGGATCGTGATCTTGTTTGTATCCCAGTCGTGCTTTATCCTTCCACTTGTAAGTCATGTTCTTCCCAATAGCAAGGGATATGCACCCACTATCTCCGTCATCTTTCTTGAGGACTATGAATATTGTAGTTAACATGCCTCCTTCCACTTTGATTTGCTCGCCTCTGTTTATTCTGATTGGTCTCAGACACTTTTTTGGTCATCCATGCAGATCTAAAATGGGGCTGCCTGCAAATTAGTGATACCTAATTTTTTGGCCAAGCTATTCGATATAATGTTCACTCCTGATCCTCAGTCCAAAAATGACCCTCTCCACTATCTGTCCTCTAATCTTTATGGTCATTTTTGGAATGGATGTGTCATAGTCCTGAACCGTTTCCACACTATTGCATTCCGATGTCGGGTTTTCTCGTTCCTACAGACACTTCCATGCCAGTTTCTCATTCGATATAATGGCCTGAAGCAACTTTTGTCTGTAGTTGGGAACTGGGTTCAGCATTTGATCCATAGTGATATTTAGTTTGATCTTGCTGAGATCCTCCCATAAGTCATATTCCTTCACGAAATTACTGCTTTCCTCCTCATCGATGGGCACACCTTGGCCTTTGCACATTCTTCCTTCCTCCTTGTTTGTTTCTCTTTCCTTTTCTTGACCTTCCCTTGTCAGCTTTCCTATCTCTCGATGGTTTCCAGATTTTCCTCCATTTTTTTTCTTGTAACGCTTCCGTTGCTCTAGGATGTAATTGGCTCTATTTGCCACTTCAACATCTTTCCTCCAGTTGCTCTCCCATTGCACACCGACTTCTTTCCAATCGTAATTTCTTCTCTCTTCTTGATCAGGTTTGTCTTGTGTGAATTTCTCTTAGAATATTCCAAGAGCGGGCTTTACTGCATTGTCTTGATCATTCCTTGTGCACTTTGTACCAGCTTGGTGATTTGTTCATGGACCCTCTCTTGTTTGCCCCACTATTATCGCTTTTGCTTCTATTTTGGTTCAGCATTCCTACCTATTGGCATCTTGACAAGCCTTTATGATCTCATCTTCACACGGCCATCACTTCTGGTGGCTTTTCTATTCCTGCCCCATGGTCTACTTTTACCATATTGACAGTTGCATCATTTCCTACTCGGTTTGCCTCCCTTTGTGGCCTTACCTCTTCTAGTTTCTCCTGATGATGCTAAAATATGGGGCAATCATTTTTTCTGTTCCCTAGACCATTATGGTAGAGACAAGCTCCCCTTGGGCCAAATCATCCACTTACTCTTCCATATGGTTTATTGTTTTGAGGTGCTGTCGTGACCTAGTTGATAGTTAGGGGCTTCATGTTGCTGCCTTTCCACCACTCTCAGATTCCTATTCCAAGTGTTGTAGAAGCACGTTTTTGCAGTGTGGTTGTTCCTTCTACTGGAGATGCCACATAACAATTGTATGGTTTGCAAACTGGCATTATTCCTTCATGTGTCCTTGGCTATTACACCTCATGCACCAGACGTCTAGTATGAATCCTAATATCTTGCGTGTCCTCTGATAGGGCAGCCTTTAGTTCTTTTTGAACATCCATATTGCCTACTTCCTGCCTTTTTTTTTGGGGCTTTTGCTCTTCAGCATCTGACTCCAAATTGGATTCTAATGTTGAGGTGTTTTCTTCCAACTCTAATTCAGAAGTTTCTTATTTCTTTTTCCGTCTCTTGTCCTTCTTCTTCTTAGTGTCTTTGCTTGTTTGCATCAATATTCCTTTAGCTCTCATTAATCCTGCCACCACTTGTTCAAAGGTGAGGGTCTCCAAATCATATGAGGCCATGTCTATCTGGAGATTTTTCCTCTCCTCTCACGAACCACTGGCTGAGCGTGGCTAGGGCAGGATGGTTGGGCTGATCCAAGCACATCAGCATTGCTCAAAATTCAGCTACATGGTCTTCTATTGGCCTCCTTTTCTACATCATCCTCTATAGCTTTTCTAGCATCTACATTATGATATTTTCTTTCCTGAGTCTTTTCAAGGAGGCCTTTTTCAGTTCTTCAAATGTCTAGAAGTGCTCCACCACCCAACGTTATGGGGCAAAGTACTCTATCTTTTGTGTCGATAGCTCTAGTGGCCAAGAATGTGGTTTGAAAGGCAAAGATGTGGGCATCTAGATCATCCTCACTCTTACCCTTTGCGAGACATCTTGCCCATTCCATCTCTTCTCCTTCCTGAGCTTCTTGCCTCCTATTTGGTGGTTCCTGGTGATCTTCTTTATGATTCCTCAGTGGTTCCAAAATTTGTCTTTCCAGTTGTCATTGAATCCCTTCTATTAGCCTTCTTGGTGGGCGGTGCAATTGTCCTTCATGCCCTATAGCCTCAACCTATCTGCATGGTGGTATCGCATTGCTCTATTTGAGCAACCTTCATTCTACATGCCTGCTCTATTGTGCACTTATGACTCTCTCTTGAACATTCCTAACCCCAATATGTGTGCAGTCCCTTTTCCTGTTTCATTCCAACTAGCTTCACCTTGTAACCAGCTATGCAGGAATGACGTAGAACTAACCTCTATTTTCTCACTCCCCTACCTGGTGTATTGGTCCCTAGTAGGATTGCCAAAAGAAGCAGTGTCGAGTCAAGACATGGCACTTTTGTGGTTCTTAACCACCTAGTCAGCTCCAGACCGAGCGGTGACTGATATAACTATGGAGAAACTTAATAAGATAACACTAGTGCTTTGCACCGCCAATCTACCTAAGATAAGGGAGTTAGTCATGATAGCGTAGGCATTAGTTCCTACGTCTGACATGATTCTTGAAGTGACTCTTGATCCTGTTTCCAGATAGGAGTCACGTCTAGATATGAATGACTCTGGATCCTGATTCTAGTTAGAAGACATGTCCAAACAAGAAAGTACTTAACACACAGACTAGGAATTAGATAGACTTACAGTATAGAATAGAGAATTGCACAAACAAATCATTATATTACTTGAGTGAATATCTCTTCAAGTGGGTTATGACATCTCAATTTTGGTCCACATGTACATGTGCCAATTCACTTCAAAGCAACCCCAAATTCAGCTTGATGAATGCATATATGTTACGAGTCAAGAGCATGACCCGCTTCAAGCATAGATCTCCTGACCCTTTATCCAAGTGCCTCATACATAACACATGTAGGCATAGCACAATCTTCAAAAGATTCCCATATACATGTGACCATTCACATCACATGTTTCACATAATGTCAACATCACCATTTCAAGATGACTCTTGATCTCATGAAAACCTGCTTTCAGATTCCTACAACTCAAAAAGCAAAAGATGGCATATGGCATATATACATCATCACATGATTTCCAAAACCCAAGAAAACATATAACATTATAACATTAAGACCTCTGCAAGCTATACAACCTTGGGTCAACCAAGCATTGTTATAGACATCCTTGTATAATGATATCCCACAAAATCAGCCTCTATGAGCCTCTATAAACCTGCGCTTACGTCCCCATATGCAAAATTCTTCCTGTCAAGAACAAAGTAATTGGGTACTGCAAATTTGCGCTTACTCAATTTGCATGCACCAGCTTCTCTCCAAGATAGTCACCTCTTTGTTGGCAGTGCATACCATCACACCCCTTGGTATTCTGAAGAGCCATTTTGAAGAGCTGTACTCCCTTACTCAGCACGAACAGCCGCTCCATTTCATGAGATACCCACCATAATTACACCAAACCTTCTTCACCTCTGCAACATGCTCCTCGAAGGTGCTGGTCTTCCTCTACATGCAGTTCTCGATGGTTCCATCTCTACACAACTTCCAGCATGCAAATAGGCTCTACGTTTCACTATAGCACACCAACTACATGTAGATCCTCACGGTTCCTTTGTGAACACCATGTTGCTGCTCTGTATCTCCTTGGCCATCTACTCTTCATGCGCTCCTCTTCATGCATTTACTTCAAGGCTCTCATACTCAGCACCATCACAGCAAAAAAAACACTCTCTGGTTTCTTGTTACAGAAGAGTCCCTATGTTGCTAGCCACTGCTTCCTTCCATTGTTGCAGACCACCAGAGCTTTATCTTCTCGCACAAGGCGGCTCCCCAGTCATCCCCTGGCCCTCTGTCAACTCACAAGGCCACGCCAAACTTATCGCCTGGCCCTCTCTAGCGCCTTTATCCACACAGGAAGCCTCTCTTTTGCAAAATGGCCACCCCTTCTATGTTGGCTCTCTTCGCTCACACGAGGGGTCTTCTTACTCGGCGGCAACTCTAGCCCAAAACTCTGTCTCTGCAAATCACCCGTAGCGACTTCATCTCCAGGCGGCCACCTTTCGCTACAGCTCTTCTCTCCCAAGCCTTCTTCTACAAGGCGGCTGGCTTGTCTTCAACGCCTGCTCGCTCCACCCAGAGCCATCCAAAAACCAGGTGGCAACCTTCTCGAAACCACAGGATCTCTGCCGAATCACTAGCCACCCCTAGCACAAGGCAACAACTTTTTTTTCTTCGCCATCTCCCATGCCAACTTCTAGAGCTCTGCGCTGGTGGCAACAAAAAAAACTTCCATGTGGCCATTCCCAAGTTGGCCACTTGTATTATTATTATTATTTTTTTTAAAAAGCTCAATGATGGCCACACTAAGAGGGCTGGCTGCTCCTTTTGATTCGGGTTGACACGCCACGCCCATAACCTTCCTTCCAGTGCCAGAGCTTCACAGCAGACTCCACACTCCATGCCAGACAGCTTCTCTCATTCGCTGCAGCCAGCGCCAACTTTGCTTCGCTGCATACCTAGCCCTTTTTCAAGGCAACCCTTTGCTAGCTCTCCAGTCCCTCTCAAGGGGTTGTTCCCATGCACTTATCAAATAAACCCAATTTGGCATCCTTTATTCACGACCTCGCCATCTTTGGCAAAAGCATGTAATCATGACCACGACCATTATATACCATGAAAGTTTTCTGCCTCAAATAAGTGTTAATATCAACTCAATCATGATAGGCATGGATTATGAGCATTTCACCATCTCAAAGACCAGTAAAAGCAGTCAAACCCACAAGCATAATCCAAACCTATGTACAAAGGCATAGGGACTTCTGCTAGCCCTCGGAATCTGCTTCAAAACCACCAAGCTCACATGAAAACCATGTACACAAACATGAACAATTTAAAAAAAAAAGCCCTGTTACGCGTAAAGGCATATATACATCATGTACACTGTGGCACTTAATCCCATGCATTTGGATTTGCATTTAATGGCCTCACATGCATGGTTTCACACCATAGACGTGCCATGGCACGACACCGTATATACGGAGAGTATAACTACAGCTCTTCACTGGCAGTATATAGGAGTAAATCTACGACTTCAAATTATAAGCATTAATACTATCCAGACGATGAATTCAAATGTGGTTGATATGATTTTAAAATTCTAGTTGAGAACTGATGAGTTGATTTGGATTTTGATTGAAAAATGAAGATTCTTGAATTTTGGTTGAAATGTAATAAACTAAGCAAAACCACAATGAGGATGAATGGGACGAGTCCCTGTGATGATGTTCGTTGGAATGACGTTAATGACTTCAGCAAATCACTATGAGATTAGTGGATTGTGCTCGTAGATTTTTGCTGTTAACACTTGACGCAGTGGATCAAGTTAAGGGATGTCAAATTAAAAATCTGTATAATTGAAAATTTCCATGAAGGATTGTTTAGATAGAAATTTCGGTCTAATGGACAATTATTGTGATAAGGATTGAATGTTACGATCTGAGTGAATTATTATCTAATGATGAGTTTTATATAAGGGATCTTTATCCCAGGATTCTGTTGGGTTCATCAAACTATAAGGAACCCCAGAATCAGTTGGATCTTAAGGAAAAGAGTTCTCCTCTAATTTTGCGAGATGAGGACATCTCGCGTTTTTAAGTGGGGTAGGATATAAGATTCCTCCCTCCGGCTTTTGAGGTGTGCAGGTGTAAGAACCTCCCCTTCTGATCTTATAATTATTTCCCCCTCTGAAATAAAAGAAAGATCCTGTTTTACCCTGTTTTGGCCTATAAAGAGAAAGTATCTAGAGGGAGGTAATTTAAAATTGAGATATTTTTGGATATAAAAATCCTCCTAGTGTCTAAAATGGTTTTCCCTAAAATAGATATTCAAAAAGAAATTTCCAATGTGCAATTGGAATAAATCGAAATCAGGTAAAAAGGACCTTAGCCTAAGGGTCCAGATTTTCTAAAATTTTTGAATTAAGGTTCCTATGGACCAATTAGATTAATCCAAATGCAGGGAGGAGATAAATGGAAGAACAAAAGAAAATCTCCCCAAAATGAGTAAATGCTCACATAAGATGAAGAGTTGACTAAGGACAAGGTTATTAGTTAAAAAAGATGAGATATTTAGAAGAAATGATGCATTTTTGACACCTCAGTGTGGGGGAATTTCCCTCATGAAGGAGGTACTTATTTCACGTGTGGTTGAGTTGTAAACTCACAAATAATGATATATTTTCATCTCTCTTGCTTCAACTAGATCCAAAAAGTAAGCTAAACTGACCTAAAAATGGTCAAAAACTCACCAAACTAATCTGGAAAATTCTAGAATCAGTTTGCTTGGTTAAAGGCTCATTTTTTCCTGTAAATGAAGCCTCCCCCTTTGTAGATGGTTAATAGTGTTTTATGCACTGTTACTCTACTCCTCTCTAGAGCCAAAAATATTGAATTTATTGATAATTCATTAGTTTTTTATCACTTCCCCTTCAAAAGAATTGGTGGCCACTCTTGTTGCAAACAAGAGTAGATCCCTCAAACTATCAAGCCAAAGGAAATCTCACAAAAATTCATGTAAGCTAGAAATCTTACTTTTTCCTTATTCCATTTAATGGTTTTGTAATTTTTATTTTCTTTCAAATGAAAAATGATGCTATGCCTTGTTGGAAAGGCTTTCCCCCTCTCTTCATTCTTGAATTCAACCTTTCTTTATCCTAGATGTGTAATAAAATTATTAGAATTAAACTTTTCATATTAATTCTCTTTAAAAAAAGGAATTTGATTAGTTTAGAATGCTTTAAACCATTTGGGATAATTTCTAAGTATCTTGAGAATGAAAAAAAATTAAAAAATGGTCAGCCATACAAAGGAGGTTATGGCAAAATTTTCTTAAATTTGGTGAAGTAAGTTTTATCTTTTTTTTATTTCAAAAAGAGTAATCCCCACTGCTTGTGTATTCTAAAAGTGTTATTTTTATTATATGCATAGAAAAATGCATATTAGAAATATTTTTATAATAAAAGTGTTATTTTCATTAGAATTAGTTTCTATGCATAAAAGGATGCATATTGGGAATATTTTGATTATAAAAGTGTTACTTTCATCAAAATTAATTTTTATGCATAAATAGATGCATAAAAGATTTTTTTTATAAAAGCGTTACTTTCATCAAATTTTGATTTTATGCATAGAAAGATGCATAAGAAAATTTATATTTATTTCAAAAGAGTTATTCTCATTAATTTTGATTTTATGCATAGAAAGATGCATAAAGAAATTTATTTTTATTTCAAAAGAGTTATTCTCATTAATTTTGATTTTATGCATAGAAAGATGCATAAAGAAATTTATTTTTATTTCAAAAGAGTTATTCTCATTAATTTCGATTTTATGCATAGAAAGATGCATAAAGAAATTTATTTTTTCAAAAGAGTTATTCTCATTAAAATTGAATTTATGCATAGAAAGATGCATAAAAGATTTATTTTTATTTTGAAACTGTTATTCTCCTTACTCTAGAATATTTTCTCTCTCTAGGTTAAAACAGTTAGAAACAAGTCTTTTATATTTCTGAAGAGGGATTGATTACAGGGGAAGATGCTGGACATTTTGAGAGGCTGGGGAGGAATCTTACACTGCCTTCTTTTCTCTAAGCGTGGTGCTCCTCTACTCATAGGCCGAGGCCCTCCTTGCATCCTAAGAAGCGGACCTCTCCTGGCCTAGACTACCTTTGAGGAACATGGTTGCCGCAGCAATCTCTTCTGGTGTAACCTTTCCATAGTTACTACTTCTAGAAACCCACAACCTCCTTGAGGTTTCTGTGATGACCATCAACATTGTCTTTGCCTGTTACTAGAGCTCCCATTTGAGCTCCTCATTGAACTCTTATGACCTCCATTTGCTTGCTGTTATTGTGATGGTATTAAGGGTGCTTTTATGCAAGGTTTCTCTTTTGAAAAACCAAAGGTGCATATCAAAATGAAATCCTTAAATGGCCTCCACACCATTTTACTCATCTTCCATGAGCGAACTCCATGAGCAATGCCCTTCAAGCATGCTCCATTATGAGCTACAAATCAGCCCATCACAGCTTGCCATCACTTGGCAAGCATGCACCTCCTCCACTCTTTTCTTGCAAGCAAAGAACCTTGGGATTCTTCCATCCCATCAAGCAACCCTTATCAAAAAATGAGCATTCTCCTATGCCCAAAACAAAAATTGAGGCAATATCATCAAAATACCTTCACAAATCTCTTTGGTGGCAGCTTCCTTGTTGACATTGAAGACTCCATAGTCTTCATACTTGCTGAAATCTCTATTTTCAGCTTCCTTGATGATGAGAGCTCTCCATGTTGCAAAACTCCATTTGCAACTCTCTTGGACAGCTTCTATGCAACCTCCTTGTTGCAAATCTCCTCTCAAATCCTCACAAATACAAATCTCCTCTCAAATCCTCACAAATGCAAATCCAAATGATAATATGAGTGTGCATAATTTTTTTTTCATAATAAGCTGAAAATAATGCTTAATCAAAGAAACACACAAACAAGCTAATATACATAATAATCACCCATGACCAAGAGCCCATTTGGCTCTGATACCATGTTAAGATTCTAGAAATGGGATTGATCATGGGTGAAGGACATAGATTAAGCATAAGATTAAGGTGGATTAAACCACACTAAAAACTCCATGACTAGAGAGAGAGGAAGATTGCACACTCAACACTATTCCCTTGTATTGCATATCACAATGAACCATACAATGATATAGGCTCTCTAGCCTTATCCCACTTTACACATCATCATCCATGTGGCAACTCCTTTTCCACTCTTTTGGTCAACTCTCACACACCATGTAATATTACATGTGGCATTCCTATCTCACCACAATATCTTGCACCTCTAGGGTGCTTTCCCACATACACAACACCGCGATTATATCTCTCAACACCCCCTCTTAATCGAGGTGTTCCACAATTCACCCATCATCCATCATCCATACAATGTAGCATTGCACAAACGCAATCGCTATCTCTCAACAATGTTGCGTCAAAATACCAATCCTAAAAATGCAGTTGGTACATCACGGAATGGTAAAGAGAAGGTCGGTGAGCCTCATGGTATGCCTAACATTTTTGTAGGGAATTCTTCTGTTGATGGGAGAGTCTAGTGGGTTGGAGAGCAGAGCCTTGATGATGAGCTTGGGATTCCACCATTGAGAACACCTGGTGTAAAGAAGGCTTTGGAAGCCATGAATGCAAAGTTAGAAGATCTAGAAGAGTAAAAACCCTATGCAAAGATTGACTTACGATGGTTATGTGGCATATCACTATGCTTACATGGCAAAAGTTGTGCAGCTTGTAGAGCCCACATGTTTTGATGAGGCTATTGGAATTTGTATTAGAAGAAAGCTATGGATGAGGAGATGGATACGTTGTATGGAAATGAGATTTGGGATTTGGTATCATTTCCCGAAGGCAAGAAAACTATTGGATGTAAGTGGGTATATAAGGTGAAACATAATAGTGATGGTAGCATAAGCAGGTATAAGGCTAGATTGGTAGCCAAAGGATATGCACAGACACATGGAATTGATTATGAGGAGACGCTTTTTCCGGTTGCAAAGATGGCAACTGTGAGAGCTTTGATTACAATGGCAGCTACTACAGATTGGTTTTTACATCAGTTGGATGTAAAAAATGTGTTCTTGCATGGTTACTTGAGAAGAATTGTATATGGATCAGCCACCTAGTTTGGAGGATACATGTAACCCAAAGTATGTATGTAAGCTTTATAAGGTCTTATATGATTAGAAGCAAGCTCCATGAGCAGGGCATGACAAGATTATTGAGTATCGTATTACTTTTGGTTTTTATATGGTAGATGCAAATCACTCTTGGTATGTGCGCAAGAGTGATAAGGGTATTGTGTGATCATCACCATCTATGTGGATGATCTTATTGCTGGGGGTGACAACTTGGAAGAGATTGAGAATGTGAAAAGTCTTCTCAAAAGGAAGTTTGACATGAAGGATTTGGGAATTTTGGCTACTTTGTGGGCATTGAAATCATTTGTGCACCTGATGGTATTTGGCTTTCACAGAGACAAAATGTATTAGACATGTCCAAGTATGGGATGGCCGATTGTAAGCCAATCTTGGTGCCATTAGATAGAAATTCCAAGCTCAGTGCAAATGCAGGTTATGTGTTGGAGGATCCCACATGTACATGAAGATTGTGGGGAGTTTGATCTATTTCACGATCAGAAAAGTAGCAGGCAAAATGTAAGTTACACTATTGGCTTAGAGAACTGGTTTATGTAGGTTTCGCGCAAACCACATCTTGACAATGTGTGAAGCACACTTCGGTATTTGAGAGTCATTGTTGACTATGCATTGTTTTATGCTGTAGGTATACCATTGGAGCTATATGGGTACACAGATGCAGATTGGGCAGGTAGAGGGCAGGTAGAATCTCACACAGCAGTGGATTTATCTTTTCATTGGGGATTGTTACTGCTGTGACATGGAGAAGAAAGAAGCAGCCCACAATTTCCTTGTCGAGTAGAGAGGTAGGGTACAGAGGAGATGCAGTGGTAGTGTGTGAGGTAGCTTGGTTATGCAAGCTACTTGTTGATTTGTTGCTGCATGTGGAGAGAAAGGTTGTCATATATTGTGACAATCTTAGTAGTATACAGTTAGCCCAGGAACCCAATTTTTCATGCACGAACAAAACACATTAAGGTACACTACCACTTCATCAGGGAGAGATTCTTGGCAGGCGACATTGACTTGGCCTACGTTAGCACACACAGGATCAGGTTGCTGACATCTTCACGAAACTCTATAAATTTTGAGATATGCTTGGAGTTCATGAGCTGGAGTTGAGCTTGAGGGGGAGTGCTGAGATGTCAAGCTCAACATGAGATGACACTCACAAGGTACCTCTGAGACCGTTCAACATTTACATCACTAGCGGGTTTGTTAGCTAGCACTGACATATCGTGTTGCCAGAGATTCTACATCTGGACTACACTGACTAGTCCACACCTACCCACTCCACTTTAGGATGTTTGCATTATGGACCGCTTGTATATACTCTAGTATGTGTGTTAGTAACTTTATCTCCTTTGTAGACCTCTTTTGTTGAAGAAGAAGAACAACAATTTTCAGCCTCTCATCTTGTGTATTCTCTTCTAGGGTTTGTGTGAGTGTGTGTGTGTGCTTGCAAGCGCTTAAGCTCCCTTCTCCCCTGTGTGAGATCCCACTGCCCCCTCTGCGCACATGCTCAATTGGTAGCAGCGGAAGTAGCTTCCTCTTTCGTGGGGTAGGGTCTCCCACTCGGGGCCTCGCTCTCGAATGTCTGGGCACGAGACTAATCTGGTGGTTATTCCGAAACCGAAACCGAGAAAGTTTCCCTTACCCAAAAAACGGGGACGATTCCACCTTTTTGAATTTCTTAACGAATTTTCTAACGGGGTCAAGAGACTAAACTAACCTTCATCTCGAGCAGGGTTTCCCACTCGGGGCCTCGCCCTCGAATGTCCAGGTAGCACGAGACTAAGCTGGTGGTCATTCCGAAAACCGAAACCGGAAAAATTTCCCATGCCCAGAAAGCGGGGACGATTCCACCATTTTGAATTTCTTAACGAGTTTTTTTTAACGAAGTCAAGACTGATCTAACCTTCATCTGAATAAACCAGCTAGAAGGGAAACTATAACAGGCGTACTATTGAAGGAATCAATGCTTTTTTCCTAACTGAATTAGGCACAACAGTTGATCTATTCATTTGAGAAGTCTTCAGGCTTTTAATTAACTACTTGAGTTCTAAGCGTAATCCTATTAATCCTATTAATCAATTTTATTATTAAAACTCCTATTAATCAATTTTATTATTAAAACTCTACTCATTCCAGCCTAACCCCATCCGGCCCAGGGTTAGCCACCGCCACTGGAATAGTAGAACTAGACAAGTACTCACCCACCCACTTCGTCGGCCCTCGTCCATCGTACCAAAAGCACACCATTTTAACTATACCGAGGCTGGTCAAGACCTGGGCAGGCTTTGCCATGTGAGCCGTCCTTTAAACACTCCTCGCCAGCTATTGCAACCGAACTTCCCTTAGAACACACATATACCAAATGCTCCCTCCAACATTCTGGCATAAGATAGTCCTTTAAGAAAAGAGGGTTTCTATGCAAGTTTTTAGTTTTGATTTTCTTTTGAATACAATGAGTATATCTTAATTCCGTATCCCAAGACTTCTAGATCACAGGTCTGGATTCCCAAGCAGAATTCCTCAAATTTTGAATTCTTGATCCTTAGATCAAAACCAAAGGTCTCAACTTAGTTTCAGATTCGGTGGGTGATTTGAGTGTAGATTACTAAACTGGTCACATCGTCATTTCTTGAAACTGACGAAGGAGTTACGTCTTGGTCATAGTATGATTTAGGGTTTGAGTCTGGAAAGGTTCTCCCTGAATTATCTCTCTTGAAGGTAATATTTCAATTACTACTTTACTGAATTCAAAACTAAACATGAATTCCTATGAAGAATAAATTAGTCATTTATCTAAATTTCGACTTTGATAGTTTTTTTGAATTTTCTAATTACCATCCTAGAGAATATAAAACGGTATAATTTTCCTTCATTCAGTATTTACTTATTCATTTTTCTAATATTCATGGGATTTAAACATAGGATTAAAGTGAACTCTTATTTTGATAAAAAAAATTCTTTTATGCATCCTTTTATGCAAAAAAATCAATAATGATGAAAGTAACACTTTCATAATTAAAAAATATTCTTTATGTAACTATTTATGCATAAAAATCCATAATGATGAAAGTAACACTTTTATAATTAAAAAATATTCTTTATGTAACTAATTATGCATAAAAATCCATAATGATGAAAGTAACACTTTTATAATTTAAAAAAATTCTTTTATGCATCCTTTTATGCATAAAAATCAATAATGATAAAAGTAACACTTTAATAGTAAAAAATTTATTCCTTTATGCATCTATTTATACATAAAAATCCATTTTGATGAAAGTAACACTTTTATAATTAAAAAATTTCTTTTATGCATCCTTTGATGCATAAAAATCAATAATGATGAAAGTAAGACTTTTATAAATAACAAAAATATTCTATGCATAAAAATCCATTTTGATGAAAGTAACACTTTTATAATTAAAAAAAAATCTTTTATGCATCCTTTTATACATAAAAATCAATAATGATGAGAGTAACACTTTTATAATAAAAACATTATTCTTTTATGCATCATCTATTTATGCATAAAAATCCATTTTGATGAAAGTAACACTTTTATAATTAAAGAAATTCTTTTATGCATCCTTTTATGCATAAAAATCAATAATGATGAAAGTAACACTTTATAATAAAAATATTACTCTTTTATGCATCTATTTATGCCTAAAAATCCATTTTGATGAAAGTAACACTTCTATAATTAAAAAAATTATTCTTTTATGCATCTATTTATGCATAAAAATCCATTTTGATGAAAGTAACACTTTTATAATTTAAAAAAATCTTTTATGCATCCTTTTATGCATAAAAATCTATAATGATAAAATAACACTTTTATAATAAAATAATGATAAAAGTAACACTTTTATTATAAAAGTAACACTTTTATAATAAAAAAATTATTCTTTTATGCATCTATTTATGCATAAAAATCCATTTTGATGAAATTAACACTTTTATAATTAAAAAATTTCTTTTATGCATTCTTTTATGCATAAAAATTAATAATGATGAAAGTAACACTTTTATGATTAAAAAAATTATTCTTTTATAATAAAAATAATAATCAATATGCATCTTTCTATGCATAGAATTCAATTCTATTAAAAATCATCAATATGCATCTTTCTATGCATGAATGAAAATGACACTTTTAGAATACACTAAGGATGGGGATTACTCTTTTTGATTAATAAAAGATGAATTTTATTTCACAAAATTTTTAGAAAATTTCGTCATAACCTCCTTTGTATGGCTGACCATTTTTTGATTTTTCTAACCTTAATCTACTTTAGAATTATCCCCAATTGGTTTAAATCATTTTAAATTAATCAATTTTTATTTTTAAGAGAGAAACAATATGAAAAGATTAATTCCAACAATTAGATCACTTAACTAGAATAAATAAGGGCTAATTTTAAGAATGAGAGAGGGGGAAAGCCTTTCCAAGAAGGCATAGCATCTGTTTATCATTTTAAGATAACAAACAATTTAGAAAACCATTAAAAGAATAAAGAAAAATATAAGATTTCTAACTTAAATGAATTCTGGGAGCTTTCCTTTGGCTTGATGGTTTGAGGGTTCTAATCTTGTTTGCAACAAGAGTGGCAACCAATTCTTTAGAAGAGGGAATGGTCAAAAACTAGTGAATTATTAAGAAATTCACAGTTCTTGGCTCTTGGGAGGAGTACAGTAACAGTGCATGAAACACTATTAAGTTCAACAAAGGGGGAGGCTTCTATTTGTAGGAAAAAGTGAGCTCCTAACCAAGCAAATTGATTCTAGAATTTTCCAGTTCAGTTTGGTCAATTTTTGACCATTTTTAGCTCAGTTTAGCTTACTTTTTCGAACTAGACTTGAATTAGGAGAGAGGAGAGATGAAATATCTCAATTTTTGATCATTTAAAACTTCACCACATGTGTGAAGTAGGCGCCTCATTGATGAGGGGGGGAATCCCTATTGTGAGGTGTCAAAAATCTATTTTTTTAGAATTCCTTTGGTCCTTAGTCCCACTCTTCATCTTATGTGAGTATTTACTCATTTTTGGGGGGGGAGACATTTTCTTTATTTCTTCTATTTATCTTCTCCATATATTTGGATGAATCTGATTGGCCCCTTAAAACCTTAATTTAAATTTTTTTGAAAATCTGGACCCCTAGGGTAAGGCCTCTTGAACAGATAATACTTGATTTCTAATGCACCTTCTGAAAATCTTTTTGAACTTCTGTTTCAAGGGAACTTATTTTAATAAGAAGAGACATTTTTCTGTCCAAAAATATTCAAAATTTGAATAACCTCTCTTTAGAACATTTTCTCTCTCTAGGCCAAAACAATTAGAAACAAGATCTTTTATATTTCTGAAGAGGGATTTGATTACAGGGGAAGATGCTGGACATCTTGAGAGGCTGGGGGAGGAATCTTACATTCTCTCCCACTTGAAAAATGTGAGATGTCCTCATCTCGCAAACTGGGGGTAATCCCACAAAAGTTCAGCTTCTTTCTCCCAGGTGGCATCTTCAAAAGAATAGAACTTCCATTTGACCAATAATTCTCTCAGAATTCTGTTCCTGAGAACCTTTAAATTTCTTGAACATCAAGGATTTCTTTAGGTTGGAGTTCCATCTGCCCTTGGGTTGAAGAAGTTAAGATTTCATCTCATCAAGCACATGATTCGGGCTTGGCACATACTTTTTAAGAAGGCTGACATGAAATACATTATGTACTTTGAGATGAGGAGGCAGACGAAGCTCGTAGGCTAAGTCACCTACTTTCTTTATAATCAGATATGGCCCATAATATCTGGGGGGATAACTTCTTGTACTTCCCAAGAGATAGAGAACTTCTTTTGGGGCATACTCGAATGAAGACCATATCTGCTTCTTCGAATTCTCTGTTTGTCCTCTTCTTATCTGCATACTGCTTCTATCTATCTTGGACAGCTTTTATATCTTTGCGAATTGACTGCATCTGCTACTCCATGTCATTTGCAAATTGACTGCATCTGTTGCTCCATGTCATCAAGCATCTGTTTGGACATCTCGACCCTAATCAATGGGTCAGACCAAGTTAATGGAGTTAAGCAATCTTGTCCAAACAAAGCTTTGAAAGGGCTCATCCTCCAATACTTCTGTGATAAGAAACATTGTAGGCAAACTCCACTAGGTGCAGATAGCTTAGCCACTTCTTCTTGGGTTCCCTGCCCACAGCATGACCGAAGTATATCTTCAATTACTTGGTTCACCCTTTTTGTTTGACCATCGATCTCAGGGTGGTAAGCTATGCTGAGATCCAAGAAAGTTCCTACTGCTTCAAAAAATGCAGTCTAGAATCTTGACGTGAATTTTTGGACTGCTTCAAAAAATGCAGTCCAGAATCTTGACGTGAATTTTTGGATCTCGAGATCACTTACTATTCTTCTGGGTAGGCCATGCAATCTGAAGATTTCCTTGAGGAACACTCTGGCCACATCCACTGCAGTAGTGTAGGTTTCTTTTACTGGAATCAGATGGGCAACTTTGGTTAGTCTATCAACTACCACCACGAAGATGGAGTTGTAACCTGATTGCACTGAAGGTAATCCAGTAATAAAATCCATACTGATACATTCCCACTTCATCTAGGGGATGTCTAATGGATGTAGCTTCCTAGGCATTTTTACTCTCTTGGCTCTGACTTTCAGACATTGACGTACATGATTAAGTACATCTTTTTTTGTCCAGGCCAAAAGAAGCTTTTCTTTACCGACGTAGGTTTTAATGAAACCTGGATGTCCTGCAATAAGGCTGTCATGGGCTTCATTCAGAATTTTACCCTTGGTCCCCTCATCATTGGAAATGCATAGCCTGCGATTATAATACATATTTCCATCATCCAGGCTGTACCCTTGAACTCGGTTCAACTCCTAAGGAGTTTTGCTTTCCTGCATAAGTACAGTAGCAATAGGGCCAAAGAATCTATCCTGCATGATCTTCTCACTTACTTGAATAATCAAAGGATTTGATATTACAGTAATTGCACGCAAGGAGGCTTTTTTGCTGAGGGCATCTGCTACCACATTTTCTTGGCCTGGGCGGTACTTGATTTAAAAATCAAATTCCTACAGGGTCTGCATCCACCTTCTTTGGCGCATGTTGAGATCCTTCTGAAGATCCACTTTAAGCTCTGATGATCTGTTCGTCAAAGTGAATGTTTGACCCAGTAGGTAATGTCTCCACAACTTCAGGGCATAGACTACTGAAAGTAGTTCCAAGGCATGGATAGCATAATTCCTCTCATGTGTTCTGAGTTTTCGGGATTCATAGGCCACTGCATGACCTTCCTACATGAGTGCACCTCCCAGGGCAAAACTAGTGGCATCAGTTTTACTACCTCAAAGGGTAGAGAAAAATCTGGTAGCTTCAGAATGGGATTGGTTACCAAGGCGGTCTTCAACTTATCAAAAGCACTCTGGCACTTGGTAGACCATTGAAACGGGGTATTCTTCTTGAGAAGATTAGTCAGGGGGGAAGCTATGAGAGTATACTTTGGTATAAAAATTCTATACCAACCAGTCAATCCCAAGAATCACCTGACTTCTTTCACTGTCTTTGGTTTAGGCCAATCTTTCCCAGATTTACTTTAAATTTTTTTAGCAATTTCTCCCTACTGTTACATAAATTTACAACAGCGCTCTGATACCAAGCTCTGATACCAACTGTGAGATCCCACTGCCCCCTCTACGTACTGGATTCCCGGATGGTAGCACAGCGGAAGTAGCTTCCTCATGGGCAGACCAGGGTTGTTCTTTCCACAATCTACTGGTCTTATTATGTAGCGTGAGGTTTTTACAATGGCAATACCAACCAGTAGATTGTGGAAAGAACAACCCTGCTCCGCCCATGAGGAAGCTACTTCCGCTGTGCTACCATTCGGGAATCCGCCGGTACGTAGAGGGGACAGTGGGATCTCACAGTTGGTATCAGAGCTTGGTATCAATACAACCCTGTGGAGGTCCCTAGAGCTGTCCTGTACTGTCCAAGTTGACTTTGGACACCTGTAACCAGCCCAAAACTCGCAATAACCAGAAATTGCAGGTCTGAAATTTTCCAACCAGCCCTTTAGAAGAGTGTGGGGATCGTTGTCCAAGCTTGTAGCATTCTGGCATAAGGCAGTCCTTTATGAAAACAAGGTTTCTATGCAAGTTTTACGTTTTGATTCTCTTTGAATATAATGAGTATATCTTAAATCCTTATCCCAAGACTTCTTCATCGCAGGTCTGAATTCCAAACAAAATTCCTCAAATTCTGTAACCTTGATCCTCAGATCAAAATCAAAGGGTCTCAACTTAGTTTCAGATTTGGTGGGTGATTTGAGTGTATTTTCCTGAACTGGTCACATCGTCTTTCCTTGAAACTGACAAAGAATTTGGTCTTGGGGGTCAAAGTCTGATTCTAGGTTCAAGTCAGTTAAGGTTCTTCCTGAACTACCTTTCTCTCGAAAGGGGGTGATATTTTAATCATTAATTTACTGAATTTCATTCATTGAATATTCACTTAATTGATTTCTAAACTAATCACAAATTCCTACGACGAATAAATTAATCAATTTATCTAAATTTTCAACTTCGTTAGTTCACTTTTTGGATCCAATTTTGAATTAGGAGAGAGGAGAGAGGAAATATCTAATTTTATTGATTTAAAATTGAAAAGTAATGATAAATAAAGGCACCTACTTCATGAGGGAGAATTGTTGAGATATCAAGCTCATCTCTAGTGAGGCGGTGGTGATGACCCACCGCCTCACTTTTTGGATCCAATTTTGAATTAGGAGAGAGGAGAGAGAAAATATCTAATTTTATTGATTTAAAATTGAAAAGTAATGATAAATAAAGGCACCTACTTCATCAAGCTCATCTCTAGTGAGGCGGTGGTGATGACCCACCTGGGGGATAGGCCCCACACTTACACCACTGGCATGGTTGGTGAGATCATGGGTGATATACAGCCACTGGGATGACAGGCTGTGTGACAGCCATTCTAGAGACTGGCATAGTTATAGCGCCAGCTCATTTACTTGGGTTCACACTATAGAGAACCCTAGTATGTATTTTGGTTGAGTACCTTTTCATATGTTTGTACTCTTATCTTGGTATATGGTGTGTTGAGTGTTGAGTGTTGAGTGAAGAAGAAGAAGATTTTCAACCTCACCTTGTGTGTTCTCTATTAGGGTTTTGTGAGTGTGTGTGTGCTCAAGCTCTCTTCTCCCCTGCATCTTTTCATGGTATCAGAGCCTGGTTCATGCTAAGGGTTAAGTTGCAAGCAAGAGAAGCACAGGAAGTGGTACGAGGGTAAGAGTTTCAACTACTCTTCCCTATTTGTGTTGGTGACTATACCCTTGTCAGGAGCTCTACGGGAGGCATTGGCAAACGATCTCTGATTGAGGAGCTTTCTTTGCGGGAGTAAAGCTATAAGGAAACTATATTGTCCTATTGGACGATAAAATTTTTGGACCTAAAATGCATTTTGGGCGCGTTAGGTCCTCCGTTTTTCAGAAAGCAAGCGATTTCGAGCACTACGCGTAAGCCATCAATTCTCTGCAGAACTCTGTTTTAAGAACTGCAGGAAGAGAGATTGGTTGTACAGACACTGTGTGTGCTGCAAGGAGGTCAACATTTGCCATTGGGTGTATGTACGCACATTGAAGTCACTGGTTGTGACATTTGAGTGTAGTACCGTACCGTTGTAGAAATTTTAGCAGTTTATGCAAGACAAACCAGAGTGCTGTTTCTAGTAAATTTGTGTGTCTGGCAAGATGTCAAATGATGGCATAAACCAGATTGTTGCTGAGAATCTTGATAAGAACAACTTCCATGCTTGGAGGTTCAGGTTGACGAATTTCCTGATAGGAAAGGGTTATTGGGACTATATAGAAAACACCATATTGGGGAATATGGGAATTTCCCACAAGTTTGGGACACGTGGTCAAAAGTTTGGATTGACCATAACTTGAACACCACTAATCCAAAATGAGCGCTTTATAGCTCTTTAGATTCCATTTTTCAAGCGCTTTCCAACGATAGGTCATATGATAGGGTTTTGAGAAACTTACAAACATGTTATCCATGTCCCCCTTTTTTAAGTATTAAAAAATAGGAATTGGGAAATTCCCAAATTCACTAATATGGTGTTAGAAGGTGAGCATAAGAGGCACCGGAGATACCGAACATCAGTCCACAACTACTGCATATGTGAAAGAGTTCAAGGATTGGAACCAAGGAGCCAGAAAAGTTATGTATTGGCTCTCTACTATCAGTATACAAGACACCATGATCGGGCACATACAGGATGCAAGTCCCCCAAGGAGGCGTGGGACACCTTGGTAAAACTCTATGAAACAAATACCAAGGCACGAAAGATACAGTTGAAGAATGAACTTCATACTGTGGAGATAAAGAGTATGTCTGTGAATGACTATGCATTGAAGATCAAGGGTATTGTAGAATCCCTTACATCTATTGGCATTTCAGTAGATGATGATGATAAGGTGGAAGTCTGTCTACGTGGTCTTCGGCCACAATACAAGGCATTCAAGACATCTATTCAGACTCAGGAAAACATTCCCAATTTCAGAGATTTGGTGTCTATGTTGATTATAGAAGAGAAGAGCTTGGGTGAAGACCAATAGTCTTCACAAACAAAAACAATTCAGAGCAATAGGCCTTCTACATAAGTTCAGGAAGAGGATGAGGTAGAGGAGGCCGTGGATGCGGCCAAGGAGGTGGGCGAACAGGTAATCAGAATTATGGCCAGTAGCAGCACCAACAACAGTCCTAGAATTCACAACAACAACAACAACACGCAGGTGGAAGAGGCCAATTCAGAGGTAGGGGGAGTCAAAGAGGTTGTGGAAATTGGCAAAGGCAATATAATGATACACGTGGATGCTTTTATTGGGTATGATGAGAAAATAGTTGTGACAGATTTTGTGCTTCATTTCTTCTAGTCATTTTCATTTTGTATTCTGTGTATTGAGAGTGGTGCAAGTGTAGCTGTGTTGTGTGAGACATGTGTGTAGAGTTGTAGTGAATTTCGGAGTAATATGAAACTGTGTTGGTTTGTTAGAGCGAGTGTCATTGTGAAGTGTCAAACCTAGAAATGGAGAAATACTACTCTGCTCAGGCAACAATAAACAATCTGTTACGTGGAAATACATGCTTTGTTTGCTTTCCAAATTGGCATGCTTTGTTTGCTTTCCAAATTGGCATGCTTCATATATTTTCTGCATACCTTCAACTTTAAACTTTGGCAACCCTGTCACAATTCCTTTAGTCTGTATAGACTTCATTCTCTACACATTCACATGTCCAATTCTTTTATTTCAAATGTATGTGTGCAACAATTCCTGAACCATTTGCAAACATCGCAGCACTCACTTCAGGCATGTTTACATTCAACGTAAACATTCTGCCTACTCTGTTACCTTTTGCAACCAACTTGCACTTGTCTTTAAAGTCTTCAACATAACAACCATCAGGGTTAAACCGAACCTGCAAACCCTGCTTAATAATGTGGCCAACTGAAATCAGATTTTTTGTTATGTTCGGAACATGAAGTACATCTGCAAGGTACTTCACTTTGCCATCCTGCTGCTGCATAGACAATGGCACATCTCCAACATGGGCAATTGGATGAGCAGTGTCATTCGGTGTTTCCACAAAACCTGGTCTTTCAAGGTTTTTCATCTCCTTGAACCACTCCCCATGACTTGTCATGTGGTTGGAAGCACCTAAATCAACATACCATACATCATCTTTATGTGCTGCTTCATCATTTTCAGACATGGCATTCACGACATGCTACATAATAAACAACCTTTCATTATCCTCGTTGTTTCTGCTCGAGGATGCATAGTTGTTTTGTTGCAATTTCCCATTTTGCATGTCAGCCTGCTTCTTATAACAATCTGCCTGCACATGTCCAGGCTTACCCTCGGGGCCTCGCCCACGGATATCCAGATAAGAGACTAATCCGTCGGTTGTTCCAAAACCGAACCCGGAAAAACTTTCTTAACCGGAAGCACGGGCGATTCCACCAGGATAACTTTTTACTCTAACGTAGACAAGATCATTTCTGATCGAGATGATCCGATTACATCTATAAGATACTTAGTCAGTTCAAGGAAGAAACTTGCACTTGGATCATTGGGATCAACGCTTTTTCCCCATTCAAGAGGCACAGCCGTTGATTCCTATCCATAGAACAGTTTCTGTCCGGGATTTATTTTTTTTTTCTATCATAAAAACAAAAGTTTGAGTCTCGATTTACGGATCCATCAGTCCAGCCTAACCCCATCCAATCCCATGGGTTAGCCAACCGCCCAACCACTGTAGTGATGGGATCCAATTAAAAATTTGGTTAGGTTTTGTCCCGGGTACCAAGGAAAAGAGTTCCAAGGCCCCCTAGCCGGATGTTCATGCAAAATAAAACTAGTCACACCACTCACACACCCAATATGAAATTGCCTTTTCACAGATTCAACCAGTTTAAAACAATCCTTTAATAAAACCATGGTATCACTGATCACCATCTTCCAATTTATCCAGTTGATTCTTAATTTTTCCATCATTCCTTCATCAGAGTATCTATGGCATCATTGGCAACTAGGACGCTCACCACCTGTCCACTCAGGGGCCGTTTCTTAGTTCCTAGCCCTTAATACTCGGCAATATAATCACTTATCAAGATGGACTCTCGTTGAAGATCAGCAAGATCAACCAACGGATCCATATAAGGAGCCATGGACTCATCCATTGAAGACCAGCAAGGTCAATCAACCAGATCCATGCTCGATTTCAGAAAGGATAAGATGTATGTGGGTTGTGATAGGGCAAGAATGGATGTGATGTAAAAGATTAGATGTGAAGGCATATGGGGTTATATGAATGGGAATGTGAAAATGGATGTATGTATGTGGATGTATGAATGTGAAAATGGATGTATGCATGAAGATATATATGCGTAGATGTGAATGTGGATGTAGATGTGGATGTATGTATGTATGTGGATGTGGATATATGAATGAGGACGTGATAATGGATGTATGCATGTAGATGTGGATATATGGATGTGAATGTGAATGTGGATGTGGATGTGGATGTGGATATGGATGTATGGATGTAGATACGGATGTGGATGTATGTATGTATGTGGATGTAGATGTGGATGTATAGATGTGAATGGGAATGTGAATGTGGATGTATGAATGTGAATGTGGATGTGGATGTGGATGTATGGATGTGTATGTATGAATGTGGATATGGGATGTGGATATATAAATGAGGATGTGAAAATGGATGTATGCATGTAGATGTGGATGTATGGATGTGAATGTGAATGTGTATGTGAATTAATGTGTCGTCGATATGAGGAAATGGATGAGAATGAGTACACATTCAACTCCAACTCTGTTCCAATATCTTCCTCGACGCACGCATGGGTATCCTAGGCGACCCAGAGCCCGAGCACCGTATGGTCAGCACCCTCTAGGATCCTTCGCAGGTGACCTAGCGCTTCACTCATAGGCCGCTTCCTTGGCCCCTCATCCACCGTACCGGAAGCTCACCATTTTAATCGCATCGAGGCTGGTCAAGACCTCAGCCGACCTTGCTACGCGAGACGTCCTTCATTGACTCTCCGTCAGCAGTTGCAACATTATCAGTTAGGTCTCACGACCTTAATCACAAGATAGTCACAATGCTCCCCCAGCAATCTTGACATAAAACAATCTTTTACAGACAGCATTTACAAACAGTTTACAATAATACATGCATTGTTTGCTTTCCAAATTGACATGCTTCACATACTTTCTGCATACCATGAACCTTAAACTTCCACAATTTCTATAGTTTGCATACACTTCATTCTTTGCACATTTATATGCCTAATTCTCTTATGCCAAATTTCTATATGTGCAACAACTCCTGAACCATTTGTAAACATTGTAGCACTCACTTTAGGTATATTTACATTAAGTGTAAACATTCTTCCCACTCTGTTGCCTTTTTCAACCAACCTGCACTTATTTTTAAAGTCTTCTACATAAAAACCATCAGGGTTCAAGTGCACCTATGAACCATGCTCAATCATCTGGCCAACAAGAACCATATTCTTTGTAATGTTTGAAACATGAAGTACATTTGCAAGATATTTCACCTTACCATCTTGCATAGACATGAAGTAAATTTTCAAGGTACTTCACCTTACCATCCTGCATAGACAATGTCACATCTCCATCATGGGAAATCGAATGAGCAGTGTCATCCCCTGTTTCAACAAAACTTGGTCTTTCAAGACTCTTCATTTCCTTGAACCACTCACCATAACTTGTCATGTGGTTGGAAGCACCTGAATCAACATACCATACATCATCCTTACATGTTGCTACATCATTTCTAGACACAACATTAACTACATGTTACATAACAAACAACCTCTCATTATCCTCATTACTTCGGCTATAGGGCGCATAACTATTTTGTTGCGCTTTTCCACTTCTCATGCCATTTTTCTTCTTATAGAAATCTGCCTCCACATGCCCAAATTTTCCACAATAAAAACAACCTTGTGTATCATTTTGCTACCTTTGCCAATTTCCACGACCTCTTTTACTACCCCTGCCTCTCAACTGGCCTT
The DNA here is from genome assembly GCF_041138505.1 of Cibotium barometz. Lineage (NCBI taxonomy): Eukaryota > Viridiplantae > Streptophyta > Polypodiopsida > Cyatheales > Cibotiaceae > Cibotium > Cibotium barometz. The sequence goes on from NC_141051.1 coordinate 63,846,828, forward strand.
TTCCACCTGTGTGTTTGCAAGAAACTAGGGTTGGCCACTCAAGGAATGGAGTGAAAACATGAGTGTGGGTCACCATTCTAACATCTAAAGAGGGATACGTCCACCATGGAAGCTTAGGCATAAGAGCTCCAAGAAAAGTAATAGTCAAAATGATACAAGCCCATGGGCCCTATGCCTCATATAACCCAATTCCCTCAAAATATGCATGTAAATGTCCTAATCTACTTCATTACAAACCATCCCCACCCAAATATGTTTCTTACTTAAAACATGCACAAAGTAAAACCATAGTATGGATGGTTTGCATAAGCATCAACATGCACCACTTTACACTTCTTTGCCAAAACTATCCAAAAGAGCATGATTTTAACCTTTCAGAACTCTAAAACTTTATGTAATACTCCCCAACTCATTGTCAATCATGGCTAAGAAGTATATATCAATTGCATCCATTTTTTTACCTCTTTTATGCCTCATAATAGTAAATTACAACAAGATATTTTGACTCAAGAATACACCTCGGATGCATCAAAAAGGTGTTCCATCCTCTCCAACATAGAGGCAGGCTGCCATGTTGCTTCATATTAAGGTAACCCTTCTTATCTTGGGAAAAATTTCCTATTCATCGACACCTTGACCCTGTAGAGATTCAAGGATACGATTCATAGGTATGACCTAGCTCTATCTCGCAGGGGGAGTGTGATTTTCTAAACATCAAATCACCCATAGGGAAAATGATCATAAATTGGGCAACTACTAGACTTGATTTCTAGAGGCAACGCTTTTTTCCTCATCTTATGCAAGGCACAGCCACTGGCCTAGTCTCTAGAATAGAGTTGCCCAAGAACCTAATTATCTAGCGTAGGGCTTTCACTTAATCTGTTGGAAAGCTACCCGACTAATTGGGTCCACCCGTCCGTAGGATGGTACCGTCGGGGCATTCCATCCTCCCACTTTCCACCCTACTCACGCATCAATTTGTTTTCTAATTAATCCTACCACACTGTTTGACAAAAATAAACATATTCCTTGATTAAGGCCCTTTTTCACAAGGTTTGTTAAAATAGCCTTTTTACACAATGCAATCATACCAAAGACAAGATATATTTATATAAAAAATTTATACATGAACCAATTCCATACAAGCCAAACCGGCTCTCTTATTCTTATACTGCCGATGATCTAGAATTCGGCCTTCCACCCTCTACATGCTGGGCAAAACCCTACGGGACCATACACCTCATCGTCGACCGCTGGCGAGGACTCAAGCCGGCCTGTCGCCCTCTCAGGCTCCATCGCTCAATCCTCCCGCCCCTCAGAGGGATGTCTGCACACTAGGGTGGGCTTATTTACTGCACTAGCCTGGGCCCTCAGAACTAGGCAGCCTCATAATCTCTCGCCTCAATCAGCGATCCTTATTCTCCCAAAGGTATGAGGGATACCTTGGGCCATTCCCGGGCTTTGCTAACGACGTCGCCCGGCTACACAAGCACAGAACGGAGTTAGCGTTGAAGCCAAAAAAAATCTTGAATTCTAAAGATAACAACTTCAATGCAATTTATTAACTATAGCATTCACAATTCGTGAAGATAACAATTTCAACGCAATTTATCAAATACAGCATCACATAATTCGTAACTTCATACAATTCTTATGTCGTCATTTTAAAAGGAAAAGATACCATTCATTAACACTAATTTAAGAAAAATCTCTTCTTTTAAAAATTAACCAAGCTAGCCCGGCCACCATTTCCTTGAGGAGCTTGAAAAGGGAGGACTGGCCGCGTTGGGGGCATCTTCCCCCATCTCGTTGTTACGTGCTCCTCTTGAGGTGACATTTTGACGTCTCCGAGAAGAGGCCATCTTAGGCGTCGCTTTGTAGAGCTCGCTACTGCTACGATCGAAACGCTTCAATCGGATCTGAATTCTGAGCTCGTTTGCTCACCGTATGAGCAAAAGAGTATGACGCATGAACCCTTGCTTAAGGCAAAAAACCCTTATTAAAGTCTACGCAAATGGGGGGGATTGTGAGATGTCCTTAAGGCTAAAAACGTGGAGAGGGCTGTGAGGGGCTGTTGTAAGTCTCTTCACACCACGGGGGGGAGGGGGGGGGGGGGAAGAAGAGTTAAGGACATTGGCTCTAAGGAAAAGGGAGATGGAGGAATTTTAGCTTATCTGAAAAGAGCCAAATGAGGGGGTGTGAGCGTGGTGGCTGCAAGGGCAGCTGCACTGAAGTAAGTACGCTGACAGGGACGGACGGCGATACAACAGGGCATACGCTACACAGAAATGCATGCTGCCTGTGGAGCACCCCGGGGGTTTATATAGCTGAGGGGTATGGGTATGGGCGCTGCACAAAGCAAGGACGAAAGGATGGTGTACCTTCAAAGGCTATGGATCAGTGGCCTGCATGGGTCTAGGGGAAAGGTACGGTGTCGACTGTCCGGGAAAGGAGTGGTACGCATGTACCTTATCTGGTCTGGGGCAGCATGGGTGTCCACGTAAGGGTACGTGTGGACCATACAGTGGGCGGCCATCCTTTGGTTCTTGGGCGGCCATCGTACGAGCACCCTAGTTAGTGTGTACGGTCCAAATTTTGGGACAGGGTACCCAAATTTGGGGCGCTCGCCTCGATTTGCGTGCCGGACCGCCCCGGGGGCGAAATTGTTTTTGGTCCAGGAAGTTCTCTTGGTCGTAGGGGTTCAGATGGTTCGTCAATCGGACGCCCGGTCGTGCATTTATTAAGGTTTAAAGGTCACCGTTTTTTAACTAAAATAACTGAAATTTGCATATAGGCTTGATCCGGTGTCCGTTTTGGATGCTGTAAAATCCTAGATTAGGGTAAAATCACGCGCAGATTCCAAATTTGGGCTCAAAATTTGAAGATTCTAAGTAGAAATGACTCAAATAATAAAATCATTGATTTTTATACCATAAAAACTCATAATTACATGGACATTTCTTTATTAGTGAAGATGGGTATGTTACATCCTTCCCCCCTGAAAGAAATCGAGATGTCCTCATCTCGTCATGAATTGGGGATAATCCTTTAAGAGTGTAGCTTCATCTTCCCAAGTTGCATCCTCTTCAGGGTAATCTTTCCACTGTACTAGATGTTCTACAAGAGTTATATTTTGGAGTTGCCTCTCCCTAGAATCTATGATGCTACTGGGCTGTAATTCAAGGACTCCTTGAGTAGGGATTATAACTTGTTCATCATCAAGAATATGATCGAGACTGGGGACATATGGTTTTAACAAACTTACATGAAATACATTATGGACTTTGATATGGGCTGGGAGTTGGAGTTTATAGGCACTTTTACCTAGACACTTGATAACTGTATAGGGACCACAATACCTAGGGCTGAGCTTCTTATATTTCCCAAGTGATAGAGAACTTTGTTTGGGTCGCACTCGTAGAAGAACTCTGTCTCCTTCCTTGAAGATCCTTTCAGACCTCTTGATGTCAGCATAATGCTTTTATTGATCTTGGGCAGCTTTAATATCCTTTTGGATTGCCTTGGTTTGTTCCTCCATTTCTTCGAGCATTTTCCTGGATGCCTCAACTCTTATGGTTGGATCAGAGAAATTTAGAGGAGACAGGAATTCTTGCCCATATAGTGCCTTGAATGGTGACATTCCTATGCTTTGATGATAAGACGCATTGTAGGCAAATTCTACCAGAGGAAGGTATTGAAGCCACCTTCTTGGTTTCCATCCACAGTATGCTCTGAGAATATCTTCAATTACTTGATTGACTCTCTCAGTCTGGCCATCGGTCTCTGGATGATAAGCTGTGCTAAAGCAAAGTTGAGTTCCCAGGGCTTGAAGTAAGGACTGCCAGAATTTTGAAGTGAAGTCAGAATCTCGGTCACTTACTATCCTTTTTGGGAGACCATGAAGTTTGAGGACTTCCTTGATGAATACTCGAGCAACATCAGAACCTTTGAAGGTCTTCTTTGCTGGTATAAGGTGAGCTACTTTGGTAAGTAACTCCACTACTACCAGAATGGAGTCATACCCTCCTTGAATAGTGGGAAGACTTGTGACAAAATCCATACTAATTATGCACTCCCACTTCATTTGGGGGATATCTAAGGGTTGAAGTTTTCCACGCATCTTGACTCTTTCAGCTTTGATCCTTTGGCATGAGAGACATTGCTTCAAGTACCGAAGGACATCATTTTTCAAGCCTGCCCAATGAAAGCTCCTTCTTACGGCATTTAATGTTTTTGCATAGCCTGGGTGTCCTGCACAATAGGGCTATCATGAGCTTCATGGAGGATTAGTTTCTTTAAAGCAGGATCCTTAGGGATACATAGCCTGTGATTGAAGTAGAGGCTTCCTTCATGAGTGGAGTATCCCTTGATTAGATTCTTCTCTTTCTGTGAATGTCCCCTGTCCGGAGGCTGGGAAAAGAAGAAATGCCTCTACAGCTACCTACCCAGCAGCTTTGGAAGACACAACAAACACAAGGGGCACCACCAGTACAATGCTGGAAACAGAAATCTCTCACTCTTCGGGAATGGCCAGGTCATCGAGGCCGGAGCTCGGTGGCTCAACGTATCCTCTCCTGCAGCCAAAACCATGGACAATGGGGCACCACAATCCCCAACACAACACAGTTCAATCTTCACACTTCACCCTTCCCAAACCACCAAAAAACACTCTTTCATCACATCAAATATACGGACAAGTCTTTATTCATGGCTTTCCAGAGCTTCAAGACATCACAGATACATCATGGAGAAATTCCCTCTCTTTTCACCATCAAAACACTCTAGCATGCACCCCCCAAGCAGCTCTCTCAGAAGTCAGCACCATACTCCATTACTTCAGCTACCACCACGACCCTTGTCTCACTGCTCTGTACTGGTTGCACTAGCAAAACCCAAGCAACCCCTTGTCTCACTGCTCTGTTCTGGTTGCACTAGCAAAACCCAAGCAACCCCTTTTGTCTCGTATCTAGCATCTGTCTTGTTTTTGCAAAAGCGGTCTCTTTTGCTACCAGCCCTCCTCTTTGCTGCAAACCACCAGTTGTACCAGCCCCTGCCGGCTTCACAGCAACCAAATTCTCTGTCACCAGCACAACAACCAAAAAACCTCTGCTGTATCACCAGCCCAACATCACTGAAAGGAGACGGTGACCCCTTCTGCTTCAGTCAACGCCAGCAGAGCAGCAGCCACTTTTCATACAAGTCCAGTACCAGCTTCAGCAACCGCCTATCTGCTCTACACCCTCCAAAGAAAATCTCTCTCAAAGGCGGCAGCCCTTCTCACACTTCTTTCTGCAAAATGACCAAGGCCCCCGTCTGTGTGTAGCTACGCCAACCTGTCACCTAGCAACTCCTCTGCACTTCTCTGCAGTTACCTTTGACGCCTTCTACCTTCACTTCACAAGCGTCCCTTTGACGCTAGTCGCAGCTGTGCCCAGTCGACCAGCACTCCAGCGGCTTCTACACGATGGTCCTTATGCAGCTCTTCAGTTCTCTCTCCTCTGCAATCGACGCGGCTCTGTCTGCCTGGCTACACATGCACGATAACTCCCACGCCTGTAACTGGTGCTAGCCTTCCCAAACAAAAGGCCTCTTGCGTGGCCCTGCTGAATGACCAGCGTGACTCCCTTCGTCCCCCCGGCAGCACCCTTTGCTTTTGCTCTCCTTTTTTCTTCGCCAACTTTCCAGAATTCTTCTTTCACGTGCATCGCCTGCTCTGGCAGCAGCGCTGGCCACCTAATAAGCAGCCATGTGGCTTTTCAATAATTAGCCACGTTGATTATTTTTTATTATTTTTTGTAAGGCCTAATGAATGGCCACCCATACTGCTTTCACACCAATGCTTTTAGATTTAAGGCAACCTTGGCCCCTTCACCTATTAATTGCCCTTCCTTCCATACACACTTCAATACAGCTTCGAGTTCCCACTCATTTTTAGGAACGCATACACATTCAGAATCATCAAATCACCTGCAACTGACCTTACTCCGGACAGGCCTACACAAACCCATTACCAAACCGATCCACCCTGTACACCTAGCAACGCCCTCAAAAACCAAGCTCTTCACAAGTGCCATGCACACGTATGTACACAAGCCATAAAAACCTCTCAGAAAAACACCTGACATACTTTGCCAACCACCTGACCTGCAGGACATTCATGTCCTAGCAGTTAGTATGCATAAACTGTCAGCCTCCACCAGGGTCAAATGGCCATTGTTGCATGTCTCTTCCCATTATACATGCCTGCCCATCTAGTTTATCTAGGTGATATACTAGTTGGGAGTTCCTTTCATTCAATACTAATGGCATCTCATCATTCTGACTATCCTCTGCATGCACACTCTTAGCATCACCAAAAACTGGGTCTACATAACCCTCATCCACATCTTTTTCTCCTTGGGTCAATCCCAAACAAACTTGGGCCTCACTTGCCCACTTCACAGCCACAGTTAAAAGCATATGCATTAACATTTTGCAACCCAAATCCTTGGACCTTTGATTACCTGGCTCATAAGCATTCACTGTTGTGGAAAAATTTTCGTCTTTTTCCAGCATAGCATTTCCAGACCTCATAACCCCAAATTCACCTGACTCCGGCTCCCACATGCCGGGTTTCTCAAACATTAGTTCTTCTTCAACCGGTTCAATAAGAAAATTCCCAAAATCCAGCAGATAAGCTTGCCACACTCTGGCTTTCACCTTGCTTCAGCTGTTGGAGCTCCTGCCAAACGTCATTGGGATCTTCTCTTCTCTGAAACTCCTTTGTAAGGGCTTCTCTCAAATTTTCCACCATCGTCATTCAAGATGAGCTACCAATCGTTCTTTTTGCTTCAAACTCTCGAAGCCATGTACCCGTTGTGCCCTTCAAAAAGATCTAGAAGAGCCTTAAAATTTGATCCAGATTATCCACATGGTTGGTAATACATGCTACCTCCATTTACTCCAGGAAATCCTCTACATCCTCATTCTTATCACCATGAAATTCAGGATAAGCAAACGCCACGGTTGCAACCTGTAAACTGAAGGAACCTGAAGAAAGATCCTCAGTGGGGGCAGCAGAAAACTGTCGGGAGGCTGGGAAAAGAAGAAATGCCTCTACAGCTACCTACCCAGTGGCTTTGGAAGACACAACAAACACAAGGGGCACCACCAGCATAATGCTGGAAACAGAAATCTCTCACTCTTCGGGAATGGCCAGGTCATCGAGGCCGGAGCTCGGCGGCTCAACGTATCCTCTCCTGCAACCAAAACCATAGACAATGGGGCACCACAATCCCCAACACAACACAGTTCAATCTTCACACTTCACCCTTCCCAAACCACCCATACAAAAAACACTCTTTCATCACATCAAATATACGGACAAGTCTTTATTCATGGCTTTCCAGAGCTTCAAGACATCACAGACACATCATGGAGAAATTCCCTCTCTTTTCACCATCAAAACACTAGCATGCACCCCCCAAGCAGCTCTCTCAGAAGTCAGCATCATACTCCTTCATTACTTCAGCTACCACCACGACCCCTTGTCTCACTGCTCTGTATTGGTTGCACTAGCAAAACCCAAGCAACCCCTTCTGTCTCGTATCTAGCATCTGCCTTGTTTTTGCAAAAGCAGCCTCTTTTGCTACCAGCCCTCCTCTTTGCTGCAAACCACCAGTTGTACTGGTTGCACTAGCAAAACCCAAGCAACCCCTTCTGTCTCGTATCTAGCATCTGCCTTGTTTTTGCAAAAGCGGCCTCTTTTGCTACCAACCCTCCTCTTTGCTGCAAACCACCGGTTGTACCAGCCCCCCTTGCCGGCTTCACAGCAACCTAATTCTCTATCACCAGCACAACAACCAAAAAACCTCTGCTGTATCACCAGCCCAACATCACTAAAAGGAGACGGTGACCCCTTCTGCTTCAGTCAACACCAGCAGCAGCCACTTTTCATACAAGTCCAGTACCAGCTTCAGCAACCGCCTGTCTGCTCTGCACCCTCCAAAGAAAATCTCTATCAAAGGCAGCAGCCCTTCTCACACTTCTTTCTGCAAAATGACTAAGGCCCCCGCCGTCTGTGTGTAGCTGTGCCAACCTGTCACCTAGCAACTCCTTTGCACTTCTCTGCAGTTACCTTTGACGCCTTCTACTTTCACTTCACAAGCGTCCCTTTGATGCTAGTTCGCAGCTGCGCCCAGTCGACGAGCACTCGCGGCTTCTACACGATGGTCCTTATGCAGCTCTTCAGTTCTCTCTCCTCTGCAACAATTGACGTGGCTCTGTCCACCTGGCTGCACACGCACGATAACTCCCATGCCTGCTGGTGCTAGCCTTCCCAAACAAAAGGCCTCTTGCGCGGCCCTGCTCAATGACCAGCGCGACTCCCTTCGTCCCCCCGGCAGCACCCTTTGCTTTTGCTCTCCTTTTTTCTTCGCCAACTTTCCAAAATTCTTTTTTCACGTGCATCGCCTGCTCTGGCAGCAGCGCTGGAAACCTAATAAGCAGCCATGTAGCTTTTCAATAATTAGCCACGTTGATTATTTTTTATTATTTTTTGTAAGGCCTGATGACTGGCCACCCATATTGCTTTCACACCAATGCTTTTAGATTTAAGGCAACCTTGGCCCCTTCACCTATTGATTGCCCTTCCTTCCATACACACTTCAATACAGCTTCGAGTGCCCACTCATTTTTAGGGACGAATACACATTCAGAATCATCGAACCACCTGCACAGCTGACCTTACTCCGGACAGGTCTGCACAAACCCATTACCAAACCGATCCACCCTGTACACTTGGCAACGCCCTCAAAAACCAAGCTCTTCACAAGTGCCATGCACACGTATGTACACAAGCCATAAAAACCTCTCAAAAAAACACCTGACATCCCCCTTATTCTACTAACTTTATCATCCTCTGACAATCTGGATCATGAGATGAGACTTCTTCCACCTTGACCAATATGGGATTATTTGGCATTGAAATTGCACTCAAGAAAGATTTGTGGCGGCTAAGTGCATCTGCTACCACATTATCTTTCCTAGGGTCGAATTTGATGTCGAAGTCATATTCTTGTAAAATTTCAATCCATCTCCTTTGCCGCGTGTTGAGGTTAGGCTGGGTGAAGATCCACTTTAGACTTTTGTGGTCGGTTACAAGCTGGAACTTGCCCCCTAAGAGATAATGTCTCCATAATTTGAGGAAATGAACAACTGCTTGAAAAGATGCAGGGGGGAAGAGAGCTTGAGCTCTTGCAAGCACACACACACACTTCCAAAACCCTAATAGAGAACACACAAGGTGAGAGGCTGAAAATCTTCTTCTTCTCTACTCAACACTCAACACACCATATACAAGAATAAGAGTACACATAATATGAAAGGTACTCAACCAATACATACACGGGTTCTCTATAGTGTGAACCCGACTAAATGAGCTGGCGCTATAACTATGCTAGTCTCTAGAATGGCTGTCACACAGCCTGTCATCCCACTGGCCGCATATCACCCAAGATCTCACCAACCATGCCAGTGGTGTAAGTGCGGGGCCTATCCCCCAGGCGGGTCATCAGTGTCCACCGCCTCACTAGAGCTCGATATCTCAACACTCCCCCTCGAGCTCAACTCCATCTCATGTACACCAAGCGAAGCCCTGAATCTGCGGAGCTTCTCTGTACCCAATGCTTTGGTGAAGATGTCAGCTACCTGATCCTCTGTGCTGACATAAACAAGGTCAAGGTCTCCTGCCAAGACCTTCTCTCTGACGAAGTGGTAGTGGACCTCTATGTGCTTCGTACGAGCATGAAAGACTGGGTTCCTGGCCAACTGTATACTGCTAATGTTGTCACAGAAAATGACAACTTGTCTATCCACTGATAGACCCAAATCTCCAAGTAGCTTTCTCAACCAAGCTACCTCACATGCTGCCATAGCAGCTCCTCTGTACTCGATAGAGCAACGGTAGGCTGCTTCTTGCTGCTCCAAGTCACAGCAGCACTCCCCAAAGAAAACATGAATCCACTGGTAGATCTTCTATCTGAGATACTACCCGCCCAATCAGCATCTGTGTACCCATGTACACATATCTCTGTCCCAGTCTCATAGAATAGTCCACAATGCAAAGTAGACTTTACATACCTCAGTATGCGTCTCACTGCATCCAAATGCGGTTTCCGTGGAACCTGCATAAACTGACTCACCAACCCAACAGCATAGCTCAAATCTGGTCTGGTGATCGTCATGTAGATCAAACTTCCTACTATGCATCTATACATATAGGATCCTCCAAGATCTCTCCTGAATCTGCACTCAACTTGCCATTCTGATCCAATGGCACGGAAATAGGCTTACAGCCTGTCATACCATACTTGGACAACATGTCCAAGCCATACTGTCTCTGCAGTAATCCAATACCATGTGGTGACCTAATCACCTCAATGCCCAAGAAATATCTGAGCTCCCCCAGATCCTTCATCTCGAACTTCTGTCTAAGCAAGATCTTTACATCAAAGATCTCTGCATCATGGTCCCCCGTAATGATTAAGTCATCTACATAGATGACAACAAGCACAACCCCTCTATCACCATGTCTCACATACAATGAGAAATCTGCATTGGCTACATGAAAGCCAATAGTGACAAGATATTCAGAAATCTTGTCAGACCATGCTCTTGGTGCTTGCTTTAAGCCATACAAGGCTTTCTTCAACCTGCAAACATGCTCGGGGTGACCCACATCCTCATAACCAGGTGGCTGCAACATATACACCTCTTCTTGCAAATCCCCATGCAAGAATGCATTCTTTACATCCATCTGATGTAAAGACCATTGCTTTGACACAGCCACTGCTATTTCAACTCTCACCGTTGCCATCTTGGCAACTGGGCTGAAAGTTTCCTCATAATCAATCCCATATGTCTGTGCATATCCTTTGGCTACCAATCTAGCCTTGTACCTGTTTATGCTTCCATCACTGTTATGTTTAACTTTGTACACCCACTTGCATCCCCAATGGCTTTCTTGCCTTCAGGCAATTGCACTAAATCCCAAGTTTCATTTCCATATAGTGCATCCATCTCCTCGTCCATGGCTTTCTCCCAATACACATTTCCAACAGCCTCATCAATGCATGTGGGCTCTACAACCTGCACAACCTTTGCCATATATGCATAGTGATGTGCCACATAACCATCATAGGTAAATCTCTGCACAGGATTCTTCACTCTCCCTGATCTTGGTAGCTTTTCATTCATGGCTTCCATAGCCTTCTTTACACCAGGTGTTCTCATAGCTGGGATCCCGAGCTCCTCATCAAGGCTCATATCTGAGCCACTAGACTCTCCATCAACATGAGAATGCCCTGCAGAAATGTCAGGCATACCAAGAGGCTCAACCATTTTCTCTTTTCCTTTACGTGATGTAGTAATCACATTTGCAGGGCTGGTATTATGACGCAGCCTGCCACTCCATGGTCTATCAACAGACCCACTAGATGAGGACTCTCCTGGTCCACTCAAAGACTGTGATTGCTGACGTGCATTCTGTGCAACCACACTTCCACTCAAATCAGCCCCAACAGCTTCTTTTCCAGCAGCATACCAGCTGCTCATCTCATCAAATACAACATCCCTGCTTACCCTCAACTCACGTGTAGCAGGGTTATAACACCTGTATCCCTTTTGCTCAAGGGAATATCCAATAAACACACATTTTTCAGCTTTCGGATCCAGCTTAGTTCTCAGCTCATCTGGCACATGCACATATGCAATGCATCCAAAGACTTTCAGATGAGATAAATCTGGTTTTCTGCCAGTAAACCTCTCCTCTGGAGTTACATCATGTATGGCTGCAGTCGGAGTCCTGTTCATGATGTATACTGCTGTAGAAACAGCCTCAGCCCAATAGCAATGCGGCATATTCTTCTCTTCCATCAATGTTCGCGCAATCTCAGCAATGTGCCTGTTTTTCCGCTCAGCAACTCCATTTTGCTGCGGAGTATATCTGCATGTGAACTGTCTCCGAATACCATTCTTCTTCAAAAATTCAGAGAACTCATTGGAGAAGTACTCTCCCCCTCCATCTGACCTTAGGCACTTTACATATTTCCCTGTTTGCTTTTCAACCAAAACTCTGAAATTCTGAAAGTGAGTGAACACCTCACTCTTCTCTTTCATGAAATATAACCACACTTTCCTTGTGTGGTCATCAATGAAAGTGACATAGTATCTGCAGCCTCCCATAGGCACGGTCTTCGTAGGACCCCATACATCTGAATGCACAACATCTAGTGCATTTCTGCTCACATATCTGTTACGTGGAAACACATGCTTTGTTTGCTTTCCAAATTGGCATGCTTCACATATTTTCTGCATACCTTCCACTTTAAATTTTGGCAACCCTGTCACAATTCCTTTTGTCTGCATAGACTTCAGTCTCTGCACATTTACATGTCCAATTCTTTTATGCCATATGTCTGTGTCTGCAACAACTCTTGAACCATTTGCAAACATCGCAGCACTCATTTCAGGCATGTCTACATCCAACATAAACATTCTGCCCACTCTCTTGCCTTTTGCAACCAACCTGCACTTGTCTTTAAAGTCTTCGACATAACACCCATCAGGGTTAAACCTAACCTGCAAACCCTGCTCAATCATCTGGCCAACTGAAACCAGATTCTTTGTTATGTTTGGTACATGAAGTACATCTGCAAGGTACTTCACTTTGCCATCCTGCATAGACAATGGCACATCTCCAACATGGGCAATTGGATGAGCAGTGTCATCCCCTGCTGTTTCCACAAAACCTGGTCTTTCCGGGTTTTTCATCTCCTTGAACCACTCCCCATGACTTGTCATGTGGTTCGAAGTGCCTGAATCCACATACCATACATTATCTTTTTGTGCTGCATTAACATTTTCAGACATGGCATTCACAACATGCTGCATAACAAACAACCTTTCATTATCCTCATTATTTCTGCTTGAGGATGCATAGTTGTTTTGCTGCACTTTCCCATTTTGCATGTCAGCCTGCTTCTTATAACATTCTGACTGCACATGTCCAGGCTTACCACAAGAATAGCATTCACGTGCATCATTATATTGTCTTTGCCAATTTCCACGGCCTCTTTGACTCCCCCTGCCTCTGAATTTGCCTCTTCCACCTGCGTGTTGTTGTTGTTGTTGATTCTGGGACTGTTGTTGTTGCTGCTACTGCTGGCCATAATTCTGATTACCTGTTCGGCCACCTCCTTGACCGCGTCCACGGCCTCCTCTACCTCATCCTCTTCCTGAACTCGTGTAGAAAGCCTGTTGCTCTGAACTGTTTTTACTTTGTGAAGACTGTTGGTCTTCACCCAAGTTCTTCTCTTCGATAATCAGCATAGACACCAAATCTGTAAAGTTGGGAATGTTTTCCCGAGTCTGAATAGACGTCTTGAACGCCTTGTATTGTGGCCCGAGACCACGTAGACAGACTTCCACCTTGTCATCATCATCTACTGACACACCAATAGATGCAAGGGATTCCACAATACCCTTTATCTTCAGCGCATAGTCATTCACAGACGTGCTCTTTTTCTCCACAGTGTGAAGTTCATTCTTCAAATGTATCTTTCGTGCCTTGGTGTTTGTTTCATAAAGCTTTACCAAGGTGTCCCACGCCTCCTTGGGGGACTTGGCATCCTGAATGTGCCCAATCATGGTGTCCTGTATACTAATGGAAAGCCAATACATAACCTTCCTGGCTCCTTGGTTCCAGTCTTTAAACTCTTTCACATCTGCAGCAGTCGGATTTATATCCGGTATCTCCGGTGCCTCTTCATGCTCACCTTCTATGTAGTCCCAATAGCCTTTTCCCATCAAGAAATTTGTCAACCTGAACCTCCAAGCATGGAAGTTATTCTTATCCAGCTTCTCAGCCACAATCTGTGTTATGCCATCATTAGACATCTTGCCAAACACACAATTTCACCAGAAACTGCACTCTAGTTTTTCTGCACAACCTGCAGTATTTTCTGCACAGTGGTACTGCAGTACTCTCAAATGTCACAACCAGTGACTTCAATGCACATACATACACCCAATGGCAACTGTAGACCTCTTTGCAGCACCCACAGTGTCTGCACAGTCAATCTGTCTTCCTGCAGTTCCTAAAACAGAGTTCTGCAGAGAATCGATGACTTACCCGCGCAGCGCTCAAAATCGCCTGCTTTTTGAAAAACGGAGGTCCAGACGCGCCCAAAACGCGTTTTCCGCCCGAAAATTGTAGTCCGAAGGACTGTATAGTTGCCCTGCAGCTTTGCTCCCGCGAAGAAAGCTCCTCAATCAGAGACCGTTTGCCGGTGCCTCCCGTAGAGCTCCCGACAAGGGTGTAGTCACCAACACAATAGGGAAGAGTAGTTGAAGCTCTTACCCTCGTACCGCTTCCTGTGGTTCTCTTGCTTGCAGCTCAGCCCTTAGCACGAACCAGGCTCTGATACCATGAAAAGATGCAGGGGGGAAGAGAGCTTGAGCTCTTGCAAGCACACACACACACTTCCAAAACCCTAATAGAGAACACACAAGGTGAGAGGCTGAAAATCTTCTTCTTCTCTACTCAACACTCAACACACCATATACAAGAATAAGAGTACACATAATATGACAGGTACTCAACCAATACATACACGGGTTCTATATAGTGTGAACCCGACTAAATGAGCTGGCGCTATAACTATGCCAGTCTCTAGAATGGCCGTCACACAGCCTGTCATCCCACTGGCCGCATATCGCCCAAGATCTCACCAACCATGCCAGTGGTGTAAGTGCGGGGCCTATCCCCCAGGCGGGTCATAAGTGTCCACCGCCTCACTAGAGCTCGATATCTCATTACTGCTAAGAGCTCCAAATCATGGGTGGCATAATTTGCTTCATATTTTTTCAGCTTGCGGGAAGTATAAGCGACTGGTCTTCCTTCTTGGCCTAAGACACCACCAAGTGCTAGACTACTAGCATCTGTAACCACTTCAAATTCCTTGGTGGAGAAATCAAGAAGCTTTAAGACTGGGACAGAAGTAATAATGACCTTCAGCTGATCAAAGCTGTTTTGATGGATTGGCAACCACACTATTTTGCAATCCTTCTTAAGAAGATCCGTCAAAGGTGCAGCTACCAAGGCATAATCTTTGATAAAAATCCTATACCATCCCGTGATTCCCAAAAACCCACGAACTTCACGAACTGATTTAGGAGGTGGCCATTCTAGAATATCCTTGACCTTGGTGAGGTCTACTGAGATGCCATCTTTGGAGACGATGAATCCAAGATACTCAATTTGATGAGTAAAGAAGGTACATTTGCTTTTCTTGGCATAGAGTTTATTTCTGCGTAGCAATTGCAGAACTCTACGCACATGCTCCTCATGCTCTTCCATTGATTTGGAGTAGATTAAGATGTCATCAAAGAAAACAAGCACAAATTCATCCAAGAAAGGACAAAATATATCTTGCATTAGGCGGTTGAAGGTTACAGGAGCATTGGTTAACCCGAATGACATTACAGTAAACTCATAGTGGCCATAACGGGTATTGAAGGTTGTTTTGGGTATACCTACTTCCTTGACTTTGATCTGATATAGTAACCAGACCTCAAATCTATTTTTGAGAAGACTTTGGCACCATGAAGCCTGTCAAGAAGTTCGTCGATGCGAGGGATAGGATACTTATTCTTGACAGTGACTTGATTTAGCCCTCGATAATCTATGTAGAGGCGGAGAGTCCCGTCCTTCTTTTTTTGGAAAAGAACAGGTGCTCCCCAAGGAGAGCTACTGGGGCGTACAAATCCTTGTTCAATGAGTTGGGAAAGTTGCTCCTTAAGTTCAATGGCTTCAGGAAGGGACATTTTATAGGGAGTTGTTGAGACGGGTTGAGCTCCAAGGATCACCTCGATTTCATGATCGACTTCTCGAGGAGGCGGTAACCCTGTAAGCTCGTCAGGGAAGATGTCAGAGAATTCTTGGAGCCAAGAGGGTTCTGTCTCTATACTAGGTTCAATGACTTTGTTGAGTTTGACTAAGAAAACTTGCTGACCCTTACGTGTTCCCTTGAGAAGATGTTTTGCCTTGACTACCCTAGATTTAGGTTTCCCTATGATCCCCTGAACAGATATTACTTGGCCATGCTCATTTTCAAAAGTGATACTCCCCTGGTTACAATGAATGCTAGCTTTGTTTGCAATTAACCAATCCATCCGAAGGATTCCGTCATAAATTCCTAATGGCAAGACTCTAAAGTGGCCATGAGTTTGCTCATTACCCAGCTCATTACCCAGCTCAAAATCAAGGTTCCCTATAGAGTGGCGAGATACTACTTCTTTCCCACTGGCTAACTCTACAATCATTTTTCTAGCTGTTTTTTGACTCAAGTTTAATTTTTGCAAGCACCTAGGAGAAAGGAATGAATGGATACTGTCACAATCAATCAAAAGCTGAAATGGCTTACTGTGATGAGTGGCGGGCGTTTGGATTACACCAAATTGTTTATTCGGACCTTGGTGTTCTACTGCCGCATGGATGGTGGCGCGCTCTTCTTCAGCTGTTTCCAAGGTCGGTTCTTCACTTATAACACAGGCAATCCTAGCAACTGCTCCTCCGCAGCCTCTGCCCACGGCCACTGCCTCTTGCACCTTGGTGGATAGGGGTTCCACGGCCTTGATTTCCTCTGCCACCTTGGGGAAATGATGTTGCCATCTTGGGATAGTTGGCTCTAAAGTGTCCTAGCTCATTGCACTCAAAACACAGAGGGCCTTCTCTGGAAGAAGCAACATACGAGCGGGGGATAGAAGAGTTGCCTTGTCGCCCTCTGTTGTAGTAGAGAAAATTCTGTTGAGGTTTCTTGTAGGGTTGATCTTTAAGATTTGCCTCAGGGTAAGATCTCTTTTGATTCTTGGGTTTGTTAGCCTTCATTTCTTTCACAAGGGGCTTTGCTCGTATGAGAGCATCCCGTAATGTGCTTGGCCTCATTGCTTCAAGGCAAGAATCTAAGGGTTCATTTAGCCCTTGGCAGAAACGAGCCACTTGCTGGGAAGTAGTCATAGCTGGGGCATACTTCCGAAGGGTGATAAATTTGGAATAGTAGTCCTCAAGAGTTGAGCTGCACTGCCTAAGACTTAAAAACTCATTCATCTTTATGGATTCATGGGATGGGGAAAGATATCTTTCCTTCACTGCCTGCTTGATGTCTTCCCATGTTTGAGAATGCTCGGTGACTTCCTTGTCACGGCACCACTGTTTCCACCAGAGTTTAGCATCTCTGATGAGGCAAAACCGTGTGAGCATAGACTGATTTGCTACTCCAATACCGACAGCAGAGAAATAATTGTCCATCGCCTCAATCTAGACTTCAGCATCCTTCTCAACCTTTGAACCTTCTCCTTTAAAGGAGGGAGGTTGAATTTGCTTGAGCAGGAGCTTCTTCTCCTGGGTATCGGTGTAAAGCGCATTGGGAAGTGGAGGGTGGTCATCTTGGCCATCATTGTAAAAACAATTTTTAAGATTACAAGATTCATATTTGCACAACGCTTATTTTTTGGAGAGTAAAATATTGAAATTATTTTATTTCCAAATATTTACTAGGACAAGTTTTATTACAAAGATCTGAGACTAATATAATTAGTCTTATTTGACATCAAGGGAAATTCCTAGGCTTGACTATGACATAAGGGTAGAGCAGTCCACATAGGTGAAATATGGGGGTTCCGCTGTAGTTTCTAAGACTCTAAAAACTGATGGTAAGGGTGGTAAACTCTGGATTGGGGTAGATCCCAACACTGCTACTCTATCAGCAGGTAAGACCTGCATCACTTTGTCATACACCAAGCAATCCTGAGGTATGCGAAGCCCATCTATAGTCACAGCGGTGTCGGCCTTGGGGGTACCGACGAACCAAAATAAGCGGATCATCTTCAGCTTCTCAATCCAATGAATCCGCTTAAGGTCGGTGGTGAGGTTCCCAATTTGATCTGCTCGGATGAAGAAGTATCTCGGCCCACGACTCCAAAAATCTCTCCTCCATCCTCTTTGAATACGAGAGAAATGAGGGAGGAATATCCTCTCTAATATCTGCACCATGGTGTCACGGAACTCGAAATTTGAGGAGTGACTAACAGTCTCGAAGATGCATTGGAAAACTAGAAACTTGGAGTAGGCATCTTCCTCTTCCTACAATCATTCAAACATCAATTCAACTTATTTGTTTTAGTAGGATGTTTTTACTAGTTAGCATTATGTTAGGTAAAACATTTATTACAAAACAGTCCTTAAATGGGAATTCCTAGGAGCTAAACTCGCTCTGATACCAATTGTAAGGTTCCTCCCTTCTAGAATGGGAGAAACACTTAAGATAGTCCACTAAGTCTTATCTTGGGAAAAATTTCCTATTCATTGACACCTTGATCCTGTAGAGATTCAAGGATACGATTCATA
Source organism: Cibotium barometz (assembly GCF_041138505.1). NCBI lineage: Eukaryota > Viridiplantae > Streptophyta > Polypodiopsida > Cyatheales > Cibotiaceae > Cibotium > Cibotium barometz. The sequence goes on from NC_141051.1 coordinate 63,865,273, forward strand.
GGTATGACCTAGCTCTATCCCGCAAGGGGAGCGTGATTTTCTAAACATCAAATCACCCATAGGGCAATTGATCATAAATTGGGCAACTACTAGACTTGATTTCTAGAGGTAACGCTTTTTTCCTCATCTTATGCAAGGCACAGCCGCTGGCCTAGTCTCTAGAATAGAGTTGCCCAAGAACCTAATTATCTAGCGTAGGGCTTTCACTTAATCTATTGGAAAGCTACCCGACTAATCGGGTCCACCCGTCCGGAGGATGGTGCCGTCGGGGCATTCCATCCTCCCACTTTCCACCCTACTCACGCATCAATTTGTTTTCTAATTAATCCTACCACACTATTTGACATAAATAAACATATTCCTTGATTAAGGCCCTTTTTCACAAGGTTCGTTAAAACAGCCTTTTTACACAATGCAATCATACCAAAGACAAGATATATTTATATAAAAAGTTTATACATGAACCAATTCCATACAAGCCAAATCGGCTCTCTTATTCTTATACTACCGATGATCTAGAATTTGGCCTTCCAGCCTCTACATGCTGGGCAAAACCCTACGGGACCATACACCTCATCGTCGGCCCCGCTGGCGAGGACTCAAGCCGGCCTATCGCCCTCTCAGGCTCCATCGCTCGATCCTCCCACCCCTCAGAGGGATGTCTGCACACTAGGGTGGGCTTATTTACCGCACTAGCCTGGGCCCTCAGAACTAGGTAGCCTCATAATCTCTTGCCTCAATCGGCGATCATTATTCTCCCAAAGGTATGAGGGATACCTTGGGCCATTCCTGGGCTTTGCTAACGACGTCGCCCGGCTACACAAGCATGGAACGGAGTTAGCGTTGAAGCCAAAAAAAATCTTAAATTCTAAAGATAACAACTTCAATGCAATTTATTAACTATAGCATTCACAATTCGTGAAGATAACAATTTCAATGCAATTTATCAAATACAGCATCACATAATTCGTAACTTCATACAATTTTTATGTCGTCATTTTAAAAGGAAAAGATACCATTCATTAACACTAATTTAAGAAAAATCTCTTCTTTTAAAAATTAACCAAGCTAACCTAGCCACCATTTCCTTGAGGAGCTTGAAAAGGGAGGGCTGGGGGCATCTTCCCCCATCTCGTTGTTACGTGCTCCTCTTGAGGCGATAGTTTGACGTCTCTGAGAAGAGGCCATCTTAGGCGTCGCCTTGTAGAGCTCGCTGCTGCGATCAAAACGCTTCAGTCGGATCTGAATTTTGAGCTCGTTTGCTCACCGTATGAGCAAAAGAGTATGACGTACGAACCCTTGCTTAAGGCAAAAAACCCTTATTAAAGTCTACGCAAATGGGGGGGGGATTGTGAGATGTCCTTAAGGCTAAAAACGTGGAGAGGGCTGTGAGGGGCTGTTGTAAGTCTCTTCACACGGGGGGGGAGGGAGAAGAGTTAAGGACACTGGCTCTAAGGAAAAGGGAGATGGAGGAATTTTAGCTTATCTGAAAAGAGCCAAATGAGGAGGTGTGAGAGTGGTGGCCAAGGGCGGTTGCACTGCAGCAAGTACGCTGCACAGGGACGGACGGCGGTACAATAGGGCATACGCTACACATAAATGCGTGCTGCTTGTGGAGCACCCCGGGGTTTTATATAGCTGAGGGGTATGGATACGGGCGTTGCACAAAGCAAGGACGAAAGGACGGTGTACCTTCAAAGGCTATGGATCAGTGGCCTGCATGGGTCTAGGGGAAAGGTACGGTGTCGGCAGTCTGGGAGAGGAGTGGTACGCATGTACCTTATCTGGTCTAGGGTAGCATGGGTGTCCACGTAAGGGTACGTGTGGACCATACAGTGGGCGGCGGTCCTTTGGTTCTTGGGCGGCCATCGTACGAGCACCCTAGTTAGTGTGTACGGCCTAAATTTTGGGACGGGATACCCAAATTTGGGCATCCCACCTCGATTTGCGTGTCGGACCGCCCCGGGGACGCAAATTTTTTTGTCCGGGAGGTTCTTCTGGTCATAGGGGTTCAGACGGTTCATCAATCCGACACCCGGTCGTGCATTTATTAAGGTTTAAAGGTCGCCGTTTTTTAACTAAAATGACTGAAATTTGCGTATAGGCTTGATCCGGTGTCCGTTTTGGATGCTGTAAAATCCTAGATTAAGATAAAATCACGTGGAGATTCCAAATTTGGACTCAAAATTTAAAGATTCTGAGTAGAAATGACTCAAATAATAAAATCATTGATTTTTATACCATAAAAACTCATAATTACATGGACATTTCTTTATTAGTGAAGATGGGTATGTTACATCCTTCTTCCCTTAAAGAAATCAAGATGTCATGAATTGGGGATAATACTTTAAGAGTGTAGCTTCATCTTCCCAAGTTGCATCCTCTTCAGGGTAATCTTTCCACTGTACTAGATGTTCTACAAGAGTTCTATTTTGGAGTTGCCTCTCCCTAGAATCTATGATGCTACTGGGCTGTAATTCAAGGACTCCTTGACTAGGGATTACAACTTGTTCATCATCAAGAATATGATCGAGACTGGGGACATATGGTTTTAACAAACTTACATGAAATACATTATGGACTTTGGGCTGGGAGTTGGAGTTTATAGGCACTTTTACCTAGACACTTGTGTATAGGGACCACAATACCTAGGGCTGAGCTTCTTATATTTCCCAAGTGATAGAGAACTTCGTTTGGGTTGCACTCGTAGAAGAACTCTGTCTCCTTCCTTGAAGATCCTTTCAGACCTCTTGTTGTCAGCATAATGCTTTTGTCGATCTTGGGTAGCTTTAATATCCTTTTGGATTGCCTTGGTTTGTTCCTCCATTTCTTCGAGCATTTTCCTGGATGCCTCAACTCTTATGGTTGGATCAGAGAAATTTAGAGGAGACAGGCATTCTTGCCCATAGAGTGCCTTGAATGGTGACATTCCTATGCTTTGATGATAAGATGCATTGTAGGCAAATTCTACCAGAGGAAGGTATTGAATCCACCTTCTTGGTTCCTGTCCACAGTGTGCTCTGAGAATATCTTCAATTACTTGGTTGACTCTCTTAGTCTGGCCATCGGTCTCTGGATGATAAGCTGTGCTAAAGCAAAGTTGAGTTCCCAAGGCTTGAAATAAGGACTGCCAAAATTTTGAAGTGAAGTCAAAATCTCGGTCACTTACTATCCTTTTTGGGAGACCATGAAGTTTGAGGACTTCCTTGATGAATACTCGAGCAACATCAGAAGCTTTGAAGGTCTTCTTTGCTGGTATAAGGTGAGCTACTTTAGTAAGTAAGTCCACTACTACCAGAATGGAGTCATACCCTCCTTGAACAGTGGGAAGACTTGTGACAAAATCCATACTAATGCACTCCCACTTCATTTGGGGAATATCTAAGGGTTGAAGTTTTCCAGGCATCTTGACTCTTTCAGCTTTGATCCTTTGGCATGAGAGACATTGCTTCAAGTACCGAAGGACATCATTTTTCAAGCCTGCCCAATGAAAGCTCCTTCTTACGGCATTTAATGTTTTTGCATAGCCTGGGTGTCCTGCAGGCTATCATGAGCTTCATGGAGGATTAGTTTCTTTAAAGCAGGATCCTTAGGGATACATAGCCTGTGATTGAAGTAGAGGCTTCCTTCATGAGTGGAGTATCCCTTGATTAGATTCTTCTCTTGTCCCCCTTCTTCTACTAACTTTATCATCCTCTGATAATCTGGATCATGAGATGAGACTTCTTCCACCTTGACCAATATGGGATTATTTGGCATTGAAATTGCACTCAAGAAAGATTTGCGGCTAAGTGCATCTGCTACCACATTATCTTTCCCAAGGTGGAATTTGATGTCGAAGTCATATTCTTGTAAAATTTCAATCCATCTCCTTTGCCGCATGTTGGGGTGGTGAAGATCCACTTTAGACTTTTGTGGTGGTCAGTTACAAGCTGGAACTTGCCCCCTAAGAGATAATGTCTCCATAATTTGAGGCAATGAACAACTGCTAAGAGCTCCAAATCATGGGTGGCATAATTTGCTTCATATTGCTTCAGCTTGCGGGAAGTATAAGCGACTGGTCTTCCTTCTTAGCCTAAGACACCACCAAGTGCTAGACTACTAGCATCTGTAACCACTTCAAATTCCTTGGTGGAGAAATCAGGAAGCTTTAAGACTAGGGCAGAAGTAATAATGACCTTCAGCTGATCAAAGTTGTTTTGATGGATTGGCAGCCACACTATTTTGCAATCCTTCTTAAGAAGATCCGTCAAGGTGCAGCTACCAAGGCATAATCTTTGATAAAAATCCTATACCATCCCGTGATTCCCAAAAACCCACGAACTTCACGAATTGATTTAGGGGGTGGCCATTCTAGAATATCCTTGACCTTGGCGGGGTTTACTGAGATGCCATCTTTGGAGACGATGAATCCAAGATACTCAATTTGATGAGTAAAGAAGGTACATTTGCTTTTCTTGGCATAGAGTTTGTGTCTGCGCAGCAATTGCAGAACTCTACGCACATGCTCCTCATGCTCTTCCATTGATTTGGAGTAGATTAAGATGTCATCAAAGAAAACAAGCACAAATTCATCAAAGTAAGGACGGAATATATCTTGCATTAGGCGGTTGAAGGTTGCAGGAGCATTGGTTAACCCGAATGACATTACAGTAAACTCATAGTGGCCATAACGGGTATTGAAGGCTGTTTTGGGTATATCCGCAGCCACCTGGTTATGAGGATGTGAGTCATCCCGAGCATGTTTGCAAGTTGAAGAAAGCCTTGTATGGCTTAAAACAAGCACCAAGATCATGGTCTGACAAGATTTTTGAATATCTTATCACTATTGGCTTTCATGTAGCCAATGCAAATTTCTCGCTGTATGTGAGACACAGTGATAGAGGGGTTGTGCTTGTTGTCATCTATGTACATGACCTTATCATTACGGGGGGACCATGATGTAGAGATCTTTGATGTAAAGATCTTGCTTAGACAGAAGTTTGAGATGAAGGATCTAGGGTAGCTCAGATATTTCTTAGACATTGAGGTGATTAGGTCACCACATGGTATTGGATTACTGTAGAGATAGTATGGCTTGGACATGTTGTCCAAGTATGGTTTGACAAGCTGTAAGCCTATCTCAGTGCCATTGGATCAGAATGGTAAGTTGAGTGCAGATTTAGGAGAGATTTTGGAGGATCCTACTATGTATAGGTGCATAGTAGGAAGCTTGATCTACATGACGATCACCGGGCCGGATTTGAGCTATGCTATTGGGTTGGTGATTCAGTTTATGCAGGTTCCTTGGAAGCCGCATTTGGATGCATTGAGACGCATACTAAGGTATGTGAGGTCTACTTTGCATTGTGGACTATTTTATGAAATTGGGACATAGATATGTGTACATGGGTACACAGATGCTGATTGGGTTGATAATATCTCAGATAGAAGATCTACTAGTGACTTCATGTTTTCTTTGGGGAGTGCTGCTGTGACTTGGAGCAGCAAGAAGCAGCCTATGGTTGCTCTATCGAGTACAGAGCCGAGTACAGAGGTGCTGCTATGGCAGCATGTGAGTTAGCTTGGTTGAGAAAGCTACTTTTGCAGATTTGGGTCTATCAATGGAGACAAGTTGTCATTTTCTCTGACAACATTAGCAGTATACAGTTGGCTAGGAACCCAGTTTTTCATGCTCACACAAAACATATAGAGGTCCACTACCATTTTGTCAGAGAGAATGTTTTGGCAGGAGATGTTGACCTTGTTTATGTCAGCACACAGGATCAGGTTGCTGACATCTTCACCAAAGCATTGGGTACAGAGAAGCTCCATAGATTCAGGGCTTGCCTTGGTGTACATGAGATGGAGTTGAGCTCGAGGGGGAGTGTTGAGATATCGAGCTCATCTAGTGAGGCGGTGGATAGGCCCCACACTTACACCACTGGCATGGTTGGTGAGATCATGGGTCCAGTGGGATGACAAGCTGTGTGACAGCCATTCTAGAGACTGGCATAGTTATAGCGCCAGCTCATTTAGTTGGGTTCACACTATAGAGAACCCTAGTATGTATTTGGTTGAGTACCATTTCATATGTTGTGTACTCTTATCTTTGTATATGGTGTGTTGTGAGTGTTGAGTGAAGAAGAAGAAGATTTTTAGCCTCTCACCTTGTGTGTTCTCTTTTAGGGTTTTGTGAGTGTGTGTGTGCTTGCAAGAGGTCAAGCTCTCTTCTCCCCTACATCTTTTCACTAAAGTATGAGAGGAAAGCCATCATCATAGTCATGAAGATGACTACTAGAACCACCGAGGTCAAAAGGAAACTTCACCATCTGGTTCTAAAGAATATTTGGCATCTAAAAACTCATTTGGATCCTCAAACGTCTCCAATTCTTTGTCATTAGTGGCATCCACCACTTCCGAATAAACCATATTAATCCTGACATTGCAAGATTTGCACTCCTTCCAATGATCCTTACTATACTTCCCACCACATTTGTAGCATAGATTTTTGTCCCCCTCGTCTCATTAATGCAGTCTTCCTTCAAAAATTTGGTCTTGGTAACTCCATCATTAGTTGGAGTTATACCCTCTTTTGAAGGCCTTTGAGAAGTATTCCCACTTTTGAAAGCACCTGCATTGTGTGGTTTACCAACACTACCATAGACGGTAGCAAATTGGGTACATTGGGAGTCGTAAGAGGTGGCTTTGTGAAAGCATTTGACCCATAGTCCGGCTAAGTTCACCCATGTATTTACATCCTTTTCTTCATATACCTCAATGAAGATCAATGCATCCTTGAGAGTTGTTGGTCTTTATGCCTTCACATCCATTCCAATTGCATTCTTTATGCCTTCACATCCATTCCAATTGCATTCTTTAAGCCTTTGATGTTCTTCACTATTTTAAACTCTTCACTAAACCCTTCAACATGAAGCATAAGTTTGAGAAACTTATGTGTATACTCCTTCAGACTCATGTATCTTTGTTGTAGATTGTCCCATTCACAAAACATTTTATCTTTGTGCATCTTAGAAGTGAATGTGTCTCTCATATCTTCTTTGAATGCATCCCAACTTGTTGCCTCATAACCTTGTGATTGGAGATGCCTCCACCATGCATGAGCATACCCTTCTAAGTGTAAGGTGGCAAAGTAAACCATAGTTTTTTCACTTCAAGGGTTCATTTCAAAAAAGAGATCCAATTTGCTCACCCACTCCTCGAAGATATCATTATTAGTGCCTTCACCACTAAACTTTGAAAGGATGATCTTATCCTTCACACCCTTGAATTCATCTTCATTCCCATGATGGTCACCACGCCTATGCTTAGGCCCGTCTACATAATTATTATAATCCTCAAATTCACCAAAAAAATATTCCTCAACATGAGGTCTCAAAGCACCACCTTGATGAGTATTCCATTTGAATGGAACGTGACCATCACTCCTTTGGGACTCTTGAGCCTTCATTTGGAGATGCATGACCTTTGCCTTTGGCTTCATTAGTCGAACCTTGTGAGATGGTCCACCCTTGTCTTCATCCTTGGTCTTCATGTCATCATGCAGGCTTCTCATCTCTTGCATAATTATTTTTGTTATGCTTTTCATAATCATCACCAATTGTGACATATCATTTGTCATAATGGGCATTACTTGTGCATTTGCTCCCCCCAATGGATTTGATGTATTTGCAACATTTACAAAACTTGGCCCACTTTGCACATGATTTGTCCTAAGTGCCACATTTGCAATGTTGTCACCTTGTAAATTCATACCCTCATCAGAAATCACCTCTACATGATCCTCATTCACCATTTCCCTATCTTCCCTTATCCCTTGAAGTTCCATTTCTTGCTTAGATGGACACTCCCTTGCTTAGATGGATGCTCCCTTGGCATAATGGTGGCTGAAAATGAAAAATGGCCAGTAGAAGGCTTAAATGGTGTCAGAACTTGATGATCTAGGGCTCTATGGAAAGATCTTGTGGCGTAGAATGCAAATATGCAAGAACACAATATTTTTGAATAACCCTAATATTCTTTGTTTTAGGGTTTGTGCGACATTATGTTGCTGAAAATTGAAATTAGGCTATAGAATACTCAAAAGCATCAGATTTAAATGAAATTTCATGTTTGGGCTTGTGATGACAAGTACTAACTATGCCTAAGAGGTTTTGACCAAAGTCAAAGTGTAGATATCCTCTGCTTTCACTTTTTGGTCAAAGTCAACCATATAGGTTTGACCCTCCAAATGACATCGGATTTGGGTGTACTATGGATTATTAGGAAGCTCTAATGATGTACATCCATCCTATGATGTCATTTTTCCAAAAGATCTCGTAGTTTCTGACTAGGCACAAGTTTGACCCCAATGAAAAATGGCAAGTTGGGGATCCAAATGATGTTGAAACGAAGAGGTTTAGGGCTTGTTGGGAAGGTGTAAGGGAATGATAAGAGCCTATATAATTAACAAAACTCCAGTCCTAATGTAATTTTACTGAATTAGGGTTTTGTGAATCTGTAGAAAAGAACCTTACGTGTGTCCACAATTTTCCTTAATCCCAACCATGCATGTAATTTTTTGAAACTTTTTGGCATGGTCTCCTTTGTATTAGTGACCAAATCTCTAATTTCCTATGTACTAATCCACAACCAATGTTCTCTTGGCATCTGGCATAGTATCAAGGCATATCCTCATTGCATAATGCATTGGCCAATGGCATATTACATGTGACTTTTGTGCTGATGAAGATTGGTTGTCGCTCAATGAAGAGATTTGTTTGTTGATGGCCATTTTGCTGAGGGGTATACGACACTGTACATTGGTGTTTTATCCCACGACTAGCCAGAAATGCATCAAACTCTTTAGACATGTACTCCCCCCCCTCGATCAGAACGGACGGTGCCCACAGTACAATTGGATACATTTTCAACCATAAGCAAAAATTGTTTGAAGCACAAAAACACTTTGGACTTTGCCTTCACTGGATATACCCATGCATGCCTTGAGTAATCATCAATAAAAGTCACAAAGTACAAGTGTTTACCAAATGACGGAGTTTGCATAGACCCACATACATCACTACATAAATTGCAATTTGGGAGTGGCTCGCAGAGTACCATCCTTTGGAAACGCACAACGCTACATTTTGCCCAAAACACAGCCTTCATAAACATGTTTCAACGACCTTGTTTATGTCAGTACACAACAGGATCAGGTGGCTAACATCTTCACCAAAGCATTGGGTACAGAGAAGCTCCGCCCCGCAGATTCAAGGCTTTGCTTGGTGTACATGAGATGGAGTTGAGCTCGAGGGGGAGTGTTGAGATATCGAGCTCATCTAGTGAGGCGATGGACACTGATGACCTGCCTCCTGGGGGATAGGCCCACACTTACACCATTGGCATGGTTGGTGAGATCATGGGTGATATGCGGCCAGTGGGATGACAGGCTGTGTGACAGCCATTCTAGAGACTCGCATAGTTATAGCGCCAGCTCATTTAGTTCGGTTCACACTATAGAGAACCCTAGTATGTATTTGGTTGAGTACCTTTTCATATGTGTGTACTCTTATCTTTGTATATGGTGTGTTGAGTGTTGGGTGAAGAAGAAGAAGATTTTCAGCCTCTCACCTTGTGTGTTCTCTTTTAGGGTTTTGTGAGTGTGTGTGTGTTCTCTTTTAGGGTTTTGTGAGTGTGTGTGCTTGTTTTGCAAGAGCTCAAGCTCTCTTCTCCCCTGCATCTTTTCACTTTTCCCATTGGATATGACAGTTGGTTTAGCACAAATCTAGGATTGTCCAAGAATTATCTCCTCTTCCATTGATCCTATAGGCATAACAAATACCTTTCCAACCAAGGGATTTTTTATGACAGAGATACTAACATTCAAAAATCCCACGGTTTTTGTAGTTTATAAATGCACACTGTAAACCTATGCATTAGTGGCCTCGAGGTGGGGGTTTTTTAGAGCTACCCATGTTTCATAGGAGATCAAGTTATGACTTGATCCCATATCAATCAATGCAATTCTCTCAGTGTGAATATTTTTTATAGAGACTTTTACATTGAGGCATGCAGGCTCAATGTGTCCAAGTCATCCTCGTCAAGCAAGGTGAGTGAAGCCATGTTCACATGTATCATTTTCTCTTGGAATCTCTCTTTTGCTTTGGCTTCCTATTGAGTTTTGTCTGATTTTTTCCTTAACTATCTCTTTCTTTGTTTTAGAAGATGCTATTGCAAGCATTTCTTTGGTCAAGAGTCTGTAATACTTTTGAGCTGACTGCCATTTTGATGTATCCTCCCCCTCGATGGTTTCAATGCGAACTGAGCCTTGAGGGGTGATTTCAGACACTCTAAAAGGTCCTAACCCTTTGTATTTTAGTTTCTTTTCCTTGGTGCTTCCAACACCATACATGAGGTTGAGGTCCCCTATTTCCAGTTCCTTCATTTTATGGTCAAACCAATGTTTTCTCTTTAGTTTTTTTACCATAAGCCCATTTAATGCAATTAGTTAGGTTTCATCTAGTTTTTCTAAGCCAACTAACCTTTCGGCTAATGCATTTTTAGTAAGTCTTTCCTATACTACAATCCACTAACTTGGAACTAAGAACTCCATAGGCATTATTGCATCAATTCCATAAGCTAGATGAAAGGGAGTGTATCCTATCGCTACCTTATATGATGTACGATAGGCCCATAGTGCTGCAGTCAGCTTGTGTTCCCAATCCATGCGACTAGTAAGGTTTTAGTTAAGACATCACATAAAACCTTGTTTATTCTCTCTTCTTGGCCATTTGCCTATAGGTAATAAGGTGATGATTTGCAATGGACTACAAGGAATCCTATAAGTAATTGTTCAATCACATCATTAATGAAATGTGAACCCCGATCACTAACTAATTCAAGTGGGTAGCCAAATCTAGAAATGATTATAAGAACTTGGTCGTAGTCCAAGCATCAACTCTTTTAGAGGCTCTCGCCTCTGCCCACTTAGTGAAATAATCTGTGGCAGTGATCACATAATGGGCTTGTGATAGATGCGCCCGCTGGACTAATGGTTTCAACAAAATCAATTTCCCATTTCTCAAAGGCTTGTCCCACAATTATGGGGGTGAGTGGCATCCTATCCTTTTGTTATGGAATAGCAAATCATTGACATTCCTTGTTGAGATATTCAAGCTCGATGTCAGTGTGAGCCAGCTATGCTATGTGCTGGCAGATTAGGTAGGAACATGTGTGAGACATAAATGACCGCGTGTCTAGCTGGTCATAGTGTGTGGACATTAGCTAGGGTTAGTAGAGTGTGGACACAACTCATTGTGTGTTGTGTGGATTATGGATTAGTGCATTATGCTTTGTGTGAGAGTGGACATGGCTTCCCTCTATGGTTAGGGTTTGGAATATACATTAGGGTTTGCTCCTGTGTGTGTGACTCCTCCTCCTCTACCGTTCTTTTAACTTGGTATCAGAGCCTTGTGCTGTTTATTAGGGTTTATGAGTGAGTGAGTGAAGAGGGAGAAGAAGAAGCTGTGAAAAGAAGCTGTGAAGCTGCCATTGGAGCTATGAAGCTTGGAGCACACCGAATCTTATCAGATTTGAGAGCTAGGCCTACCGGGTAAGGTCTTCTAAACATCCTTGAGTGGATTGCAGGTGAAACAGGCAAAAGCAAAGCATTTTAGAGCAAATCAAAGCAAGGCAAAATTCTATTTTTTTGAAGGTTTCCATTAAAGCTTGGGAACATTGATGTATGGTGGAAATACAAGTGATTCTGGCAAAAAGACATATGCATTTGTCAAATAGGGATGTATTGGCAACCTATGAGCAAGCCTTGAACAAAGTTTGGAGCAATTTGGATGTATTTGATTGAGTGAAAATTCTGTTTTTTTGAGCTCTCACAAAACAGTGAAAAAGAAGCCCAAATTTGATGCATTTGGAGTGAGGTTTTTGCAAAAATCCAAGATTTGGTGGATTGCACATGTGCCTAGGTGTGTTGGGCACTCAATACCATCATCAAATAGCACTTCAATCACTCCCAAAGAGCTCTATTGCAGGCGGCGCAGCCAGAGAGGTGAAAACAGGGCAGTTTTCTGGTATTTTTCACTCGGGGAGGTCAAATTCCACTTATGTGCTTGGTTCCTTCCACAATCTCCTTAGCAATTGGATGCTTTACATCTTGGAGAAGAGGGCTATGTGATTTGTTTGGCCAATGATGCTTAATTGAGCTGGGAATGAGCTGATTAAAATAGGCTGTCCACTGGTTGCAGAGAAACAGAGCATTTTAATCGAGCAATTAATCTTTGGTGTTTTACAATTGGACAAATTCCTCTTACATGGAGTTGATGGACACTATTGCTAAGCCAATGAATGCCTGGTTGCTCAATTTGGTGAAATATTGAAGAAATTAGAGCCAAATCATTACTGGTTTTTCTGGTTTTTTCAAAAACAGAGAAAGGGGTTTTCAAAAATTGATAATTACACATGTCAAATGGAGTTGATACTCAACATTGAGGTTCATTAGGTGTCAATGCAAGTTGCCTATACTTGATTGCACCATTACATTGCGATCTGGAGCCTTGGAAGGCGTGTCAATACAGGGTATCCCGCACTGTGTGAGATAGTTTGTCTTGGATGATTACAGGTTGATTTCCTACATCAAATTTGGAGTTTGTTGGCTATCTTGGAGTATCTGGAACATTCATTGGAGTGTGGTTGAGCTGAGGAAGGCTCATTTACAGATTTGAAGTGTGCGGAAGGTGTATGCATTGAGCAACATGTCGGACAATCCAGTTCAGATTGTTGGTGAAAAGCTGGATAGGAAGAACTTCCAGGCATGGAAGTACATGATAAAGAGTTTCTTGAAAGGGAAAGGATTTTGGAATCTCATTACAGGTGCTGAGCCTGAGCCTAAGCTACCTCGGCAACCTACACAGCAGCAGCAGCTTATTGCTCATAAGCAATGGTCAGAGAGAGCATTCAAAGTGCTGCATTATTTGTCTATATGCATTTCTGATGCTATGCTCATACACATTCAGGATGCTGAGAATCCCAAAGATGCATGGGATACTTTGGTCAAGATGTTTGATACAGATACGAGTGCTCGCAAGTCTCAATTGCGTCAACAGATACACAATGTGAAAAGGAATAAAAGGAGCATACATGATTATGTGCAAGAAATCAAGAAGTTTGCAGATGCATTGGCCACAATAAATGCCCCCATGCCTGATGATGATTTGGTGGATATTACCTTGCGTGGTCTTGGCAAGGAATACAAATCTTTTGATACATCTATCTCAGTGAGGAGTACAGGTCTACCCGACTTCGATGAGTTGGTTTCACTCTTATTGGTTGAGGAAATCAAGCTCAGTGATTCATTTCTGGATGCATCTACTAGCCATGATGATGGCAGAAATCAGGCATTTTACTCGCAGAGAGGTTTTAGAGGCAGGGGGAGATTTGCATCACGTGGACGTGGTGGTAATGGTCGTGGATGGCAGGATAGACCTCCACAGTAGAATTTTCAGAGGTACCCCCCGTGGAAGAGGACGTTGGCAAGGCCAACAAAATGCTATGCAAGATGTGGAATGCCATTATTGTTGCAAATATGGTCATATGGCGAGAGATTGCTTTCGCAAACAGAATGATTTGAGAGGGGGAAGAGCACAACATGGTGGTCATTATGGTGGAAACTATGCACAACATGGTGGCAACTATGCATCAAGTAGCAATGATGGAACTGCAAATCATTTGTTTGCCATGAAGCATGTTGTGGGTTCTATGACAACAAATGCTGAGAATGATGATACATGGTATATGGACTCAGGAGCATCAAATCATATGACGTGTCATGGTGAATGGTTTGAGCACATGAAGCCAATGGATGTAAAAGGCTATGTGGAAACAGGTGATGATACTCAGCATGTCATTACACATGTTGGAAGTGTACCATTGGTCATGCATAATGGTCAGACAAAGTCTATGTCAGATGTGCTGTATGTGCCTTCGATCACTAAAAGCTTGGCCTCAGTTGGTCAAATGGTAGAACAGGGATTACAGGTTAGATTCAATGAGCATGGATGCTTCGTTGAAGACTTCAAACATGGATGTAGAGTGATTGCTAAAGGCAAGAAAGAAGGAAGATTGTTTAAGCTGGATGCTGGAATTCCTGAGCTAAAATCAGCCATGTTCTCAAAGAGCAGGAATGTGGTACAGGACATTGATATGTGGCACAAGAGGATTGGTCATGTAAATATACAGAGATTAAAGAACATGCAAACAAGAGGCATTGTCAATGGATTGCCTAGGTTCAAATATGATGGACATATGCATGTTTGTGAAGCCTGTCAGTTTGGGAAGCAGGCAAGATTGAGATTTCCTAGAGAAGGAAATATGAGTAACAGGCCACTTGAGATAGTACACAGTGATGTATGGGGTCCTGCACAAAACCCATCTATCAAAGGCAGCTTATACTATGTTACATTCATTGATGACTTTAGCAGGATGACATGGATATACTTTCTCAGGGAGAAGAGTGAAGTATTGGAAAAATTCATGGATTTCAAAGCTTTTGCAGAAAAGCAGTATGGCTGTTGGATTAAATGTCTGAGGACAGATGGAGGTGGTGAATACACCTCAAAAGCTTTCGAGCATTTCTTGAGGAAGCATGGAATAAGGAGACAATTGACATGTAGGTATACACCTCAGCAGAATGGTGTGGCTGAGAGGAAGAATAGAGTTATATGTGAAGTGGCAAGGGCGATGCTTAATGAAAAGAGCATGCCAGATTACTATTGGGCAGAAGCATGTGCTACTGCAGTATACATATTGAACAAAACACCTACAGCAGCCATTCATGGAAGCATGCCAGAGATGCGGCTCACAGGTTACAGGCCAGACATTGGACATCTTAAAGTTTTTGGATGCATAGCTTATGTGCATGTGCCTGATGAAAGAAGAAGGAAGTTGGATCCTAAGGCAGAGAAATGTGTATTTGTGGGATATGCACAGGATCGAAAAGCCTACAAGTGTTATAATCCACAAACTAGACAAGTGGTCATCTCACGTGATGTGGTGTTTGATGAGCTTGCTAGTTGGTATAAAGCAAAAGATGAAGGTGTTATTGAGTCACTTGAAGCTGATGTGCCTATGAACTTGCCATCACAAGCAAGTTCTAGTTCTACTACTATGTCTGGGCCAGCAGAAGCTGAGAGTACCAGTGTACGTCCATGGTCAGGACGTTTGAGGCATGAGAGTGTAAGCACTGGGAGTAGTGCTATGGATAAAGGCAAAAAGAAAGTCGAAGGAATTGGAATCACAGGATATGAGTCCTCTAGTTCCGAGAGTTTGGATGAGGAGCTTGGCATACCTATTTTACGCACACCTGGTGCGAGGCAAGACAGATATGTGCCACCACATGCTAGAGTCACAGGTGTACAGAGTGACCCGCATGCATTGCGGAGATCCCAGAGGGTCAGATATCCTGTTGAGACAGGTTGACATACAGAGATTTTGCTATGCACTATGCATACATGACATCTATGGTGAAGCATGTGGAACCTACATGCTATACAGAGGCTATTGGAGAGCATGTATGGGAAAAAGCAATGGATGTGGAGATGGGCGCATTGGTCCATAATGATACATGGGACTTGGTTGCACTACCAAAGGACAAGAATGTTATTGGATGTAAATGGGTTTACAAAGTGAAGTGCAAATCTGATGGTTCTATTGAAAGACATAAGGCAAGATTGGTAGCAAAGGGTTATGCACAGACCCAAGGATTGGATTATGATGAGACGTTTAGCCCAGTGGCTAAGATGGGCACAGTGAGAGCAGTCATTGCTATGGCTGCCGCTAATGGCTGGGAAATGCATCAGATGGATGTTAAGAATGCATTTCTGAATGGAGATCTACAAGAGGAAGTATACATGGCACAGCCAGAAGGGTATGTACACCCTAGATATCCCACTCACGTATGCAGGTTGAAAAAGGTATTGTATGGTCTGAAGCAAGCACCACGTGCTTGGAGTGATAAGATGAGTAGATATCTTATCTCACTTGGTTTTCAGATTTCTACAGCAGATTCTTCACTGTATGTGAAGAAGACACAGCATGGGATTGTTTTACTAGTCATCTATGTGGATGACTTGATTATTACAGGTGATCATAGTGCAGATGTGATGCATGTCAAGAAAGCTTTGAGTGGGCAATTTGACATGAAAGATCTTGGTGAGTTGAGATACTTCCTTGGAATTGAAGTGGTGAAAGATCATGCAGGTACTTGGTTAGTACAGCGCCAATATGCCTTGGATATGTTGGCAAAGTATGGCATGACAGGGTGTAAGCCTATGAGTACACCATTAGAGCAAAATGTGAAGTTGCGGGCTGATTATGGCGAGGAATTGGATGATCCTTCTATGTACAGGAAGATGGTTGGTAGTCTCATATACATGACTATCACACGCCCAGATTTGAGTTATGCAGTGGGGCTAGTGAGCCAGTTTATGCAGAGCCCCAGGAAACCACATTTGGATGCAGTGAGACGCATCATGAGATATGTGAAGACCACAGCACATTATGGTCTATTTTATGAGAGTGGTAAAAGCTTGGACATACATGGCTACACAGATGCTGATTGGGCAGGTAGCGCATATGACAGGAGGTCTACGAGTGGATATGCTTTTACACTTGGAAGTGCTGTGGTGAGTTGGAGTAGCAAAAAGCAACCTACAGTTGCTTTATCCAGTACAGAGGCTGAGTACAGAGGTGCAGCCATTGCTACTTGTGAGGCTATATGGTTAAAGAGTCTCTTGGCAGATTTATGTGAGCCTCTTGATGGGAAAGTTGTCATTCATTGTGACATGAGCAGTATACAGTTGGCAAAGAATCTAGTGTTTCATGCGAGGACCAAACACATAGAGGTCCATTATCACTTTGTCAGAGAAAAGGTGCTGGATGGTACAGTTGATCTTCACTATGTGAAGACTGATGAGCAGGTGGCAGACATCTTTATGAAGCCACTGAGCAGGGAGAAATTTGAGTACTTCCGGACTATGTTGGGAGTACATGGGATGAGCTTGAGGGGGAGTGTTGAGAGTCTTGATATCCCAAGCTCATCTACATCTTCATCGGCAGTACATCATGAGCTTGAGAGGGGCTGTTGAGATATTCAAGCTCGATGTCAGTGTGAGCCAGCTATGCTGTGTGCTGGCAGATTAGGTAGGAACATGTGTGAGACATAAATGACCGCGTGTCCAGCTGGTCATAGTGTGTGGACATTAGCTCATCTACATCTTCATCGGCAGTACATCATGAGCTTGAGAGGGGCTGTTGAGATATTCAAGCTCGATGTCAGTGTGAGCCAGCTATGCTATGTGCTGGCAGATTAGGTAGGAACATGTGTGAGACATAAATGACCGCGTGTCCAGCTGGTCATAGTGTGTGGACATTAGCTAGGGTTAGTAGAGTGTGGACACAACTCATTGTGTGTTGTGTGGATTATGGATTAGTGCATTATGCTTTGTGTGAGAGTGGACATGGCTTCCCTCTATGGTTAGGGTTTGGAATATACATTAGGGTTTGCTCCTGTGTGTGTGTCTCCTCCTCCTCTATCGTTCTTTTAACTTTCCTTGCACCTCTTCACAAATTCTATGGTGTCCTCGAATAATGTAGGCCACCCCATAGTCCTACTTGAAGAACTTTGCGAGCTGTAACTTCTCCAGCAAAATGTCCTCCGACTATTCTTGAGTATGCTTCTTCTAATATCATGAGACAAACTCGTCTTCTTTCACACATTTCCTGAGGATATCATCTTTGCCCAGCTTATATAGTTCTCCGGCAATCAACTGATGTGGTGCGGCTAGCTTAATAAGCCGACACATCTTATCCTTGCTTAAAGGTTGACGATCTTGCGGGAAACCATGCCCTAGATAGTCAGATATTTCCTCACTCCATTCAGGCACCATGAGAAGTTTTGACATACAAGCATCTGGGAGGTCATCGTCAATGCTAGTTTTGTAGGTTCTCCATTTGGAATTCTAGACATATTGTTCGTCAAAACATGTTGTGTTCCTTTGTGTAACATGACTATAAAGTTGAATTCCAGGAGTAGAAGCAACCAACGTGTGATCCTTCTTGTGTGGTTAAGGCTTGTTCACCATAAATAATAGGGTCTGATGGTCCACAAAGAATACCACTTTGTTGGCCAGCATGTAATGTATGTATTTCTTTATAGCATAAACCATGGCCAAATATTCACGCTCAGGTGGTGGTGTAGTTTATCTCTGCAGCATCATTCAATTAATGACTGGCAAAGAAAACTGGGTAATCCAATTTGAATTCCCTAAGTTGTGCCAATAAGCATCCTATAGCAAAATTCGATGCATTAATGTGCACGTGGAATACAAGATCCTAGGCTGGATGGTCTCAGAATTGGTGTACTAGCTAGTGTTTCCTTCAACTTATCATATTCCTGTTGGCATTCTTCAGTCCATTCAAAGACAAATAAGTAGTCTATACAATGGCCTGACAATTTTGAAATAGAATATGATGAAGCTTGATAATACCCAACGTGGCCCATAAACCGTTATACACCTTTGTATTAGCTGGTTGGTGAGAGTAATTCCAAGATCAATTTTACTTTTCTCTAATCAATGGAAATACCATTTTTAGACACAATGTGTCCTAAGATTACACCATGCTTGACCCAGAATTTACACTTTAAAGGGTTTAAGGATATTACGATATTATCGACATCTCTCAAACACCTTTATCATGCAAGCCAAGTGTTCAGTTAAGCGTGAGTTTGCACACATATTGTCAATGAATACCTCCAAGCACTTTTGCAAGTAGTCCTTCAAAGTCTTTGGAAAGTTGCTGGGACATTGGTGAGGCCAAAAGGCATAACCTTATAAGCATATGTTTCCCAGATCATAATTAAATCGATCTTGTGCTAGTCTTACGGTGCTGTGGACACCTGATTATAGCTTGAAAACCCATCTAAGATGTAAGATTCCTCCCCCAACCCCTTTTTGATGTCTAGTATCTTCCCCTGTAATCAATTCCCTCTTCAAAAATATAAGAGATCTCGTCTCTACCTGTTTTGACTTAGAGAGAGAAAATATTCTAGAAAGAGAATATTCAGATTTTGAATATTTTTAGATAGAAAAATTTCTCATATTATTAAAATAATTTTTCCTGAAACAAAAATTCAGAAAGAACTTTCCAATGTGCAATTGGAATTAATTGGAAATGCGTATAAAGGACCTTAGCCTAAGGGTCTAGATTTTCAGAAATCTTTGGATTATGGTCCAATTAAGGTTCCTATGGACCAATAAAATCAATCCATGTGTGGGGAGGAGATAAATCCAATTTTTGTAAAAGAAGTTACCCAAAAATGAGTAAATGCTCACATAAGGTGAAGAGTTGAATATGTACAAGGTTTATTAATAAGAAACTATGAGTAATTTTAATAATGTGAGATATTTTGGGTATAATGATTTCATTTTGACACATATGTAAGGAAGGGGAGTCCCTTCAATGCTCACATAAGGTGAAGGGTTGAAAATGTACAAGGTTTATTAGTAAAAAACTATGAGTAATATCAAAATATGAGATATTTTGAGTATAAT
The DNA here is from genome assembly GCF_041138505.1 of Cibotium barometz. Lineage (NCBI taxonomy): Eukaryota > Viridiplantae > Streptophyta > Polypodiopsida > Cyatheales > Cibotiaceae > Cibotium > Cibotium barometz. The sequence goes on from NC_141051.1 coordinate 63,884,877, forward strand.
GATTCCATTTTGACACATATGTAAGGAAGGGGAGTCCCTTCAATTCTCACATAAGATGAAGAGTTGAAAATGTACAAGGTTTATTAGTAAAAAGCTATGAGTAATATCAAAATAGGAGATATTTTGAGTATAATGATTCCATTTTTGACACATATGTAAGAAAGGAGAGGGCCTTCAATGAGGTGCCTACTTCACATGGGCAAATTGAGTTTTTTATCATAAAAATTTGAGATATTTCATCCCTTCTCTCTCCTCATTCAAGTCTAGTTCCAAAAAGTTAGCTTAATTGACCTAAAAATGGTCAAAAATTGACCAAACTGACTTGGAAAAATCTAGAATCAGTTTGTTTGGTTAGGAGCTCAATTTTTCCTATAAATAGAGGCCTCCCTGTTTCCATATATATATATATAGGCAATGATGTATGTGAACACACTTAGGACCGTCGAAGCACTTTTTCCCTCTTTAGGAGGTTTTTTCCCCCGGCTTGTATATATGCCCATCCTTCTAGGGCTAACTTATCTTTTGTACATTGACACAATCTAATACACTATGTGTTGTGTGCATTCTTGCTTCTTCTTCTCTAAGCTTTGTGTGCTTTCCTGCAACCCTAATTCCAACAATTGGTATTAGAGCAGGCATCGGCTCCAAAAGCTTTGTGTGCTTTCCTGCAACCCTAATTCCAACAATTGGTATCAGAGCAGGCATCGGCTCCCAGGGCTCCCAGGGCTACGCCGCCAGCACCCTCCGACTCACGTTCTCCGATTGAGGTGAGCTTTCACGAGCGTTTGCAAGTCCCTATACTCTGCAAATAAGCCCGTAGTGCTGTGCGTTCTCAGAAATCGTATCTGAGGTCGTTTTGGGCTCCGTTTTTGCATTTTAAGTTCTGCACAGGTGTTTTCGTTATTTTCTGCAGAAATTTCGACAGTGCAGTTTTCTGCAAAACAGGCATACGTGTTCTATTGTGGACCGTGATACATAGCACAAGTTGTCTTCTGTTCAGTCTTTGCTTCATTACAGGTAGCTTTTGCATCAGTTTCAGTCAGTGGCCATGGCTAATAACAGCAATGATGTATTTCGCATGTTGTCTGCTGAAGACAAACTGGATGGAGACAGCAACTACCCACTTTGGGCATACATGATGCAGCATGTTTTGGTTGCAAAAGGAGTGTGGAACATTGTGCAGGGTATGGATGTACGTCTAGGTTCCGTGGATGTAGGATCTGTTGAGGATGTTGCAGGATCTAACAGCTCTACTGTTGCTGCTGTTTTACCCACTGCTGAACAAGCTCGTTGTTGGGATGGTAAAGATGCACAGGCTCATGCCTTGATTGCACTTTCTGTCAAACGTAACATCACCCCACATATTCGTTCAGCTAAAACAGCAAAACAGGCTTGGGATATTCTAGCTGGTTTGTATGCAGATCGTAACGAGGCAAAAATCTCTTACCTGCATAAAGAGCTAGAATTGAAGATTATGCAGGAAGATGATGACATGAATGTTTTTCTTGTGAGATTAAAGATCTCAAAGAACAGTTGATTTCTACAGGTGAGATTATTCCTGATCATTCTCTTGTGCAGACTGTTCTTGATGCTTTACCTGAGACATATCAGACTTTTACTTCCACGTGGAGACTTCTTGCTGAGGACAGACCTGATGCTGTCAAGTATGATACTTTAGTCAACAAGCTCTTGCAAGAAGCGCACTCCAGGCAAAATAGGGCTAGGTAGCGTGTAGTTGATCAAGCATTTATTGCTGCCGAGCAGCAGAGAAGAAGTGGTAAGGCAGCCCCTTCCACTGTTTCTTCTCCTATTAGTAGGTCTGCAACTTCTTCTCCTTCCAGAGGTAGCAACAATAAGTCTGAGAAGGCTCTTGATAAAGGCAAGAAAAAGACCAGGTGCAACTATTGTAAGGCAAATGATCATGTCATTAAGAATTTCCCTAAGCTAAAGGCTAAAGAGGCAAAGAAGAAAGAGTCAAATGCAGCCACAATAGCGGATGCTTCTACAAATGTAGATTCTGTAAATGTTGTGCAGGATACAGAATGTGCGTTTAGCGTGTATTGCCAGTATGACCCATCTGTACATGATGCATGTTTGGCAGTTTCTGTTGACTCTCATGTTTGGTATTTTGACAGTGGTGCTACAAAGCACATTACCTCGCATCGTGATATGTTCACTTCTCTTGAGGCTGTCCCTAATGGGAATACTGTCACATGTGCCAATAATGCTTCTTACCCAGTGAAGAGCATTGGTAAAAGTATGCTTACTGCTGCAAATGGCAGCGCTTTCACACTTTCAGATGCTTTGTATGTGTCAGGGATAAAGAAGAATCTATTGTCTGTCTCTGCGCTTGCTAGACTTGGACTTGTGGTCAAATTTGTGGATGACAGATATACTGTTCATGATTTGACTTCTGATGATACGATTATTGTATCTGGCACCTTGTTTCGTGGGCTGTATAGGCTCAATTCTTATTCATCTAAACTTTGCTAGTTTGCTACGTTTGCAGAAATTTGATATGGTTGCTTCATTGCCCCCTCTTGAGGCACCATTGAAACATGTTTGTGAAGGCTGTATTTTGGGCAAAATACAGCGTTCTGCGTTTCCAAAGGATGGTTCTGTGCGGGCCACTCGCAAATTGCAACTTGTACATAGTGATGTATGTGGGCCAATGCAAACTCCGTCATTTGGTAATAAACACTTGTACTTCGTGACTTTCATTGATGATTACTCAGGGCATGCATGGGTATATCCACTAAAGGCAAAGTCCGAAGTGTTTTTGTGCTTCAAACAGTTTTTGCTTATGGTTGAAAATGTATCCAATTATAATGTGGGCACCCTCCGTTCTGATCGAGGGGGGGAGTACATGTCTAAAGAGTTTGATGCATTTCTGGCTAGTCGTGGGATAAAAAACCAATGTACAGTGCCGTATACCCCTCAGTAAAATGGTGTTGCTGAGAGAAAAAACAGTCACTTATGGAGATGGCACGATGTATGGTCAAGAGCCAAGCTTTGCCACATGCGTTTTGGCTTGAGGCTGTCATGTGTGCTGCATATGTACTCAACAGGTGTCCTACTAAGGCCTTGCAGTCTATTACTCCATACGAAGCTTGGCATGGCAGAAATCCTTCTATTGGTCACTTGCATGTCTTTGGTTGCTTGGCCTATACTTTAGTGCCTGTGCAACAATGCAGAAAATTGGATGATAAGGCTGTCAAATGCATTTTTGTTGGTTACAGTGCCGAGAGCAAGGGTTACAAATTGTATCATCCACAGTCAAAGCGTATCTTGATTAGTCGAGATGTTGTTTTTGTGGAAGATGCTGTGCAACCTTTGTTATCATGTACCAAAGAGACAGGTGTGAGCTCACGGGATGTATTTGATACGTTGTTACCTCTCTTTACAAGTGGGAATTCAAATGTAAGTCCTAATGAGGCAAATATTCAGCCTATGCAGATTTCAAACGACATCATAGATCAGCCTATTTCTGATGCAGATTTACAGGATGTAATTCATGAGGATAGGGCTGAAAATGAGCAGGCTAGAGGTATGCCAAAATGGCTAGTGCAAACCTTGCGTGATAGTAAGATTGATGCACCTATGACTAGTCGTACTCGTTCAGGTTTTCAGCATGCCTCTTATGCATCAGATTGTTATGCTTTGGCTGTGTCTAGTATGTGTGAAGAGGAAGAACCTCTTTCATTTGATGAGGCACAAAATTCAGAAAATTGGTTGGCTGCAATGCAAAGTGAATATGATGCTATAATGAAGAATGGTACATGGTCTTTGTGTGATTTGCCTATTGGTAAAAAGGCCATTGGATGTAAGTGGGTTTTTAAGTTGAAACGAAAGCCAGATGGTAGTGTTGATCGCTATAAGGCTAGGCTTGTTGCAAAGGGTTATGCTCAAGAAAAGGGCATTGATTTTGATGAGACCTTTGCTCCCACTTCTCGTATGACTACCATTCGTAGCATTTGTGCATTGGCAGCTCATAATGGTTGGAATGTACATTAGCTAGACATAAAGACTGCATTCTTGAATGGAGATTTGCATGAGGAGGTGTATGTATCGCAGCCTCGTGGTTTTGTTCAAAGAGGGCAGGAAAACAAAGTGTGCAGGTTGAAAAAGGCTTTATATGGTTTAAAGCAAGCTTCACGAGCTTGGTATGAAAAGATACATGCATATTTGACTACACATGGGTTTCAGAATAGTCCAACAGAAAGCACTTTGTATGTTAAACGTGTGGATGGTGTACATCTAATCATTGCTCTCTATGTCGATGACATGCTGCTCACAGGACCAAATGAGAGTCATATTGCTGATTTTAAGGCTGATTTGAATGCCTCTTTTGAGATGTCAGATTTGGGGCATTTGCATCATTATTTGGGGATACAATTTAAGCAGTGTGATGGAGGTATTGCTTTGTGTCAAACAAAGTATATTGAGACATTGTTGCAGAGATTTGGCCTTGAAGACTGCAAGCCTATTGCTACTCCAATGGAGACAAGTTTGAAGTTGAGTCTTCATGATGCTGGAGATCACTTTGATTTCACACTCTATCAAACAGCTGTTGGTTGCCTCATTTATGTATGCATTACGAGGCCGGACATTCAGTTTGCAGTCTCACAGGTGAGTAGGTTTATGCATAGCCCAGGGTCTCAACATTGGAAGGCAGTTAAACGGATCTTTCGCTACTTGAGTGGCACCATACATCTTGGGTTGTTTTATCCCAAGGGGGGATCGTTGCCGCCAGATTTACATGCTTTTTCGGACTCAGATTGGGCTGGTTGCTATGACACAAGAGTGTCCACAAGTGGTTTTTGTTTCATGCTCGGTAGCTCATGCATATCTTGGTTGAGCAAGAAGCAACCTACTGTGGCCACTTTGAGTTGTGAAGCTGAGTACAGGGCAGCTTTCACAGCTACGGTTGAGTGTGTGTGGCTCAGACGGCTTGGCTGACTTGGGTGTTGGACAAGAGTCTGCCACCTCTATCTTCACTGACAGTCAGAGTGCATTGGCAGTTGCGAGAAACCCAGTTTTTCATGCTCGCACAAAGCACATTGAGGTGCATTATCACTATGTCAGGGAGAGACTCTCAGCAGCAGAGATCAGCTTGGCCTATGTGCCAACACAGGACAACCTCGTCGATCTTTTCACAAAGGCGCTTCCTCGTGAGAAGTTCAAAGCTTTCCGTAAAGCTTTGGGCTTGCTCCCCTTTGTGGACTGATCTACTTCGGGCATGGCACTCCCCTATACATGAGTGCTAGCGCTCGTTCACACCATCACTCCCAGGGGGGATTTGTTGCCATATATATATATAGGCAGTGATGTGTGTGAACACACTTAGGACCGTCGGGGCACTTTTTTCCTCTTTAGGAGGTTTTTTCCCCCGGCTTGTATATACGCCCATCCTTCTAGGGTTAACTTATCTTTTGTACATTGACACAATCTAATGCACTGTGTGTTGTGTGCATTCTTGCTTCTTCTTCTCCAAGATTTGTGTGCTTTCCTGCAACCCTAATTCCAACAATCCCCTTTGTTAAAAAAACATAGTGTTTAATGCATTGTTACTCTATCTCACCCAAGCCAAGAACTATGAATTTATTAATAATTCATTAGTTTTTGACATTTCCCTCTTCCAAAGATTGGTTGGCCACTCTTGTCCAAACAAGAGTGAACCCTCACACCATCAAGCCAAAGGAAAGCTATCAAAGTCATTAGTAAGTTGGTGATTCTTCTTTCTTTCAATTATTTTATAGATTTTTATGATTTTAAATGGTTTTTATGCTTTATGTCTTCTCTATAATGTTAGGCCTCATTACAAAAGGCATTTCCCTCTCTTTTCTAACAAAACTAACCATTCTCTATACTAGGTGAATGGTTAATTAATTAATGTCAAGTTTTTATAATGATTATTTTATTATAAAAGTGTTACTTTTAGCATAATTGAATTTCATGCATAGAGGTATGCATAGAAGATGATTATTTTATTATAAAAGTGGTATTTTTAGCATAATTGAATTTCATGCATAGAGGTATGCATAGAAGGTGATTATTTTATTATAAAAGTATTACTTTTAGCATAATTGAATTTCATGCATAGAGGTATGCATAGAAGATGATTATTTTATTATAAAAGAGTTATTTTTAGCATAATTGAATTTCATGCATAGAGGTATGCATAGAAGATGATTATTTTATTATAAAAGAGTTATTTTTAGCATAATATAATTTCATGCATAGAGGTATGCATAGAAGATGATTATTTTATTAACATAATTGAATTTCATGCATAGAGGTATGCATAAAAGATATGGGAAGTGATAAGATGTGTATGGGATGAGGTAAGAAGTGTATGTGATGGGATAGGGTGAGAATATGGATGTGAATGTGGATGTGTATATATGGATGTATGCATGTGGATGTGAATGTGAATGTGGATGTGGATGCATGGATGTGAATGTGGATGTGTATGTATGGATGTATGAAATGTGGATGTGGATGTATGGATGTGAATGTGGATGTGGACGTGGATGCATGGATGTGAATGTGGATGTGTATGTATGGATATATGCATGTGGATGTGGATGTATGAATGTGGATGTGGATGCATGGATGTGAATGTGGATGTGGATGTGGATGCATGGATGTGAATGTGGATGTGTATGTATGGATGTATGCATGTGGATGTGGATGTATGGATGTGAATGTGGATGTGTATGTATGGATGTATGCATGAAGATGTGGATGTATGAATGTGGATGTGGATGTATGGATGTGAATGTGCATGTAGATATGGATATAGGAAAGAGGATGTATGAATATGCATGTAGATGTAGATGTATGAAAATGGATGAGTATGTATGGATGAATGCATGTAGATGTGGATGTATGAAAATGGATGAGTATGTATGGATGAATGCATGTAGATGTGGATGTATGAAATGTGGATGTGGATGTATGGATGTGAATGTGGATGTGGATGTGGATGTGGATGTATGGATGTATGCATGTGGATGTGGATGTATGAATGTGGATGTGGATGTGGATGTATGGATGTGAATGTGGATGTGGATGTGGATGCATGGATGTGAATGTGGATGTGTATGTATGGATGTATGCATGTGGATGTGGATGTATGAATGTGGATGTGGATGTGTATGTATGGATGTATGCATGAAGATGTGGATGTATGAATGTGGATGTGGATGTATGGATGTGAATGTGCATGTAGATATGGATATAGGAAAGAGGATGTATGAATGTGCATGTAGATGTGGATGTATGAAAATGTGGATGTATGAATGTGCATGTAGATGTGTATGATTCTCCATGTAGATGTGGATGTATGAAAATGGATGAGTATGTATGGATGAATGCATGTAGATGGATGTATGAAATGTGGATGTGGATGTATGGATGTGAATGTGGATGTGGATGTGGATGTGGATGTGGATGTATGGATGTGAATGTGGATGTGTATGTATGGATGTATGAAATGTGGATGTGAATGTATGGATGTGAATGTGGATGTGGATGTGGATGCATGGATGTGGATGCATGGATGTGAATGTGGATGTGTATGTATGGATGTATACATGTGGATGTGGATGTATGGATGTGAATGTGGATGTGTATGTATGGATGTATGCATGTAGATGTGGATGTATGAATGAGGATGTGAAAATGGATGTATGCATGGATGAGTATAAAGAATAATGAATGTGAATGGGTATGGGAAATAATGTGTAGTAAAGGGATGAGAATGAATACATATGAATGGAATGTGGAATAAGTTGGATTGAGGGGAGGTATAATATGAAAAGACGAAGTTCGATATAGAAATTGTATTTTGTGACTGTTTGTAAATGACTGTTTTATGTCAAGAATGCTGGGGAAGCATTTTGACCATCTTATGGATTAAGGTCATGGAGACCTAACTGATAAAGTTGCAACTGCTGAACGGAGAGTCAATGGAGGACGTCTCGCGTAGCAAGGTCGGCCGAGGTCTTGACCAGCCTCAGTTCGATTAAAATGGTGAGCTTCCGGTATGGTGGATGAGGAACCAAGGAAGCGGCCTATGAGTGAAGCGCTAGGTCACCTGCGAAGGATCCTAGAGGGTGCTGACCATACGGTGCTCGGGCTCTGGGTCGCCTAGGATACCCACGCGTGCGTCGAGGAAGATATTGGAACAAGGAGTAAGAGTTGTTTTGTGAAACCGGGCATGGATCTCGTTGATTGACCTTGCTCGTCTTCAATGGATGAGTCCATGGCTCTTTATATGGATCTGTTGGTTGATCTTGCTGATCTTCAACGAGAGTCCATCTTGATTTTTATAAGTGATTATATTGCTGAGTATTATGGGCTAGGAACTATTGAAAAGGCCCCTGAGTGGACAGGTGGTGAGCGTTCTGGTTGCCAATGATGCCATAGATACTCTGATGAAGGAATGATGGGAAATTAAGAATCAACCGGATAATTTGGAAGATTGTGATCAGTGATACTATGGTTTCATTAAAGGATTGTTTTAAAGTTAGTTGATGCTAGGAAAAAGGCAATTTCATATTGGGTGTGTAAGTGGTGTGACTTGTTTTATGTTTGCATGAACTTCCGGCTAGGGGGCCTTGGAACTCTTTTCCTTGGTACCCGGGACAAAACCTAACCAAATTCTTAATTGGATCCCATCACTATAGTGGTTGGGCGGTTGGCTAACCCATGGGACTGGATGGGGTTAGGCTGGACTGATGGATCCGTAAATCGAGACTCAAATTCTGTTATTACGATAGATGAAGTAAATCCCGAAAAGTAATTGTTCTATGGATAGGAATCAACGGCTGTGCCTCTTGATGGGGAAAAAAGCCTTGATCCCAATGATCCAAGTGCAAGTTCTTCCTTGATCTGACTGAGTACCTTTATAGGTGCACTCGGATCAGTTTGATCAGTAATAGTCTTGACTATGTTAGAGTAAAAAGTTATCCTGGTGGAATTGCCCGTGCTTTCCGGAGGATAAAGGAAGTTTTTCCGGGTTCGGTTTTGGAAAAACCGACGGATTAGTCTCTTGTCCAAATATCCATGGACGAGGCCCCGAAGAGTGTGGGACTCTGCTTCGTGCAAGAAGTGCTACTTCCGCTGCTACTACCCCAAATCTGTTGCGCAGTGGGAACAGGGATCTCATAGTTGGTATCAGAGCGAATTGGCTAATAAAGATCAACTGAGAAGCCAAATATGTCAAAAATTTATCAAAAAGAAGCACAAAAAGGTTGTAATTGTGTGATATAATTCATACAATTGATATTCAATCTGAAAATTTGTAAATTAGTAATTGGGTCTTCAAATGGAAGTATCGCAATTGTATGGAACCCTGACTTGCTTGAGACCTAGACATGATGGTATTTACCTTATAGTTCCAAGTATCATGACTACCCGTATATACCGAGGGTATAACTGCAACTCTTTATCGACAGTATATACGAGTAAATCTAAGACTTGAAATTATAAGCATTAATACTATCCAGTTGATGAATTTGAATGTGGTTGATATGATTTTTAATTCTGTTTGAGAACTGATGAAATTGAATTGAATTCTGATTGGAAAATGATGAATTCTGAAATTTAGTTGAAATGTAATAAGCTGAGCGAAACCCCAATGAGATGAATGGGACAAGTCCCTGTGATGATATTCATAACTGGAATGATGATAATGATTTCAGCAAATCACTATGAGTGGATTGTGTTGTCAAATTACTACTGTTAAACATTCGACACGGTAGATCTAGTTAAGGGATGACAAATTAAGAACTTGCTTGACTGAAATTCCCGTGGAGGAATGTTCAGAAAGAAATTTTTTCGGTCTAATGGACCAATTATCATGTTAAAGATATGAATGATATGATCTGAATGGATTGTTATTTAATGATGAGTTCTATATAAGGGATATTTATCCCCATATTCTGTTGGGTTGACCAGAATATAAGGAACCCCAGAATAAATTGGATTTTAAGAAAAAGAGTTATCCTCTACTTGTGAGATGAGGACATCTCACACTTTTTAAGTGGGGCAGAATGTAAAATTCCTCCCCCTAGCCTTCGAGGTATACAGGAGTAAGAATCTCCCTTTCTGACCTTATAACTATTCTCTCTCTAATATATAAATTTTTGACAGAATCATGAGACGAGGAAACCGTGGCCGTCAGCAACCAGACCCTATCTTTGAAGATGACGAACTTAACCCTGATGTTCGCAAGGCTCTTCATAGGACTCAGCCAGGACCCTTCAAAGGAGAAGGGGAGAATCTGGGTGAGGCTGTGGAGAAATGGGTGGAAGCCATGGAAGAGTATTTTGACATCACAGGTTATAATGAGCTAAGCAAAATGGCTCTTGGCCGGTTGAAAATAGTGGAAACAGCCAGGGTAGCATGGAGGAACCACTGTGACACCAGCCGTCTGAGCAGAAATACTCAATCCTGGAACGACCTAAAAACCTATTCGAGAAAGAGATTTTGTCCCCCTGGATTTTTGGAAACCAAAATGAATGAATTTTTAGAGCTAAAGCAGGAGAACAGAAACATTGAAGAATATCACTAGGCCTTTGCTCTTCTACTCAAATACTCACCACCTCTAGATGAAGAACAACTCATGGCCAGGTTCATTCGGGCAAGAAACGAACCCTTGGACACACTGGTCAAAAATGCCAAACCAGTGTCCATGGCTGAAGCAGTGAAAATGGCAAAGGATTTTGCCAAAGCCTTTGTAGTAAAGGTCCCGCCAAAGCCTGCACCCTCTAACTTTAAAAGATTCCAAGCCCAGGAAAGTACTTCAAACTTTCCACCCCCAAAGAGGCAGCAAGGGCCGATTCAGAATTAAGATGCAGGAAGATTCCAAAGTGAAGAAAGACCCTTCCCCCAGAATACTTTCTCAGGAGGACCACCTATTTTAAGGATTCAGAACGATGAGCTCACAAGTGAGAACTGGTGTTTTGGATGCCAAGGCTTTGGTCATAAGTTAAAAGACTGCCCAACTCGTGCCATGTCAAGGGGACAGGGAAGTCTAGGACCCCGAATTCAGAGACCAATCCCTTCATACCAGTCTAATTAGGGTCCGTCTCGCCCAAGCCAGGGTAACCCCATAAGAACTCCAACTCAACCATCTGCCTCTATCCAGAGTAACCTCAGAACTCCTTTCCAGAACAAGGGCAACCAAAGAGAAAGAATTCCACCTCAGACTACAGCAGCCAGAGCAGTCACAATTTCAGAAGAAGTAGAAGAGGAAAAAAGGGCAGATCTATACTGCAATTGAAAACCAAGGGCTTAACCGACAGTTCTCAAGTCATCCATACTCCAACAGAATACCAGGGAAAAATCGGTCATCCACTTCCAAGGCGTAACGTTGGAAGTGATTGAAGAAGACGAAGAAGATGAAAGAGATCATACTCCACTGCGAGATGAGGACATCTCGCGTTTTTTAAGTGGGGTAGAATGTAAGATTCCTCCCCCAACCCCTTTTTGATGTCTAGTATCTTCCCCTATAATCAATTCCCTCTTCAGAAATATAAGAGATCTCGTCTCTACCTGTTTTGACTTAGAGAGAGAAAATATTCTAGAAAGAGAATATTCAGATTTTGAATATTTTTAGATAGAAAAATTTCTCATATTATTAAAATAAATTTCCCTCAAACAGAAATTCAAAAAGAACTTTTCAATGTGCAATTGGAATTAATTGGAAATGGGTATAAAGGACCTTAGCCTAAGGGTCTAGATTTTCAGAAATCTTTGGATTATGGTCCAATTAAGGTTCCTATGGACCAATAAAATCAATCCATGTGTGGGGAGGAGATAAATCCAATTTTTGTAAAAGAAGTTACCCAAAAATGAGTAAATGCTCACATAAGGTGAAGAGTTGAATATGTACAAGGTTTATTAATAAGAAACTATGAGTAATTTTAATAATGTGAGATATTTTGGGTATAATGATTTCATTTTGACACATATGTAAGGAAGGGGAGTCCCTTCAATGCTCACATAAGGTGAAGAGTTGAAAATGTACAAGGTTTATTAGTAAAAACTATGAGTAATATCAAAATATGAGATATTTTGAGTATAATGATTCCATTTTGACACATATGTAAGGAAGGGGAGTCCCTTCAATTCTCACATAAGATGAAGAGTTGAAAATATACAAGGTTTATTAGTAAAAAACTATGAGTAATATCAAAATAGGAGATATTTTGAGTATAATGATTCCATTTTTGACACATATGTAAGGAAGGAGAGGGCCTTCAATGAGGCGCCTACTTCACATGGGCAAATTGAGTTTTTTATCATAAAAAATTGAGATATTTCATCTCTCCTCTCTCCTCATTCAAGTCTAGTTCCAAAAAGTTAGCTTAACTGACCTAAAAATGGTCAAAAATTGACCAAACTGACTTGGAAAAATCTAGAATCAGTTTGTTTGGTTAGGAGCTCAATTTTTCCTATAAATAGAGGCCTCCCCTTTGTTAAAAAAACATAGTGTTTAATGCATTGTTACTCTATCTCACCCAAGCCAAGAACTATGAATTTATTAATAATTCATTAGTTTTTGACATTTCCCTCTTCCAAAGATTGGTTGGCCACTCTTGTCCAAACAAGAGTGAACCCTCAAACCATCAAGCCAAAGGAAAGCTATCAAAGTCATTAGTAAGTTGGTGATTCTTCTTTCTTTCAATTATTTTATAGATTTTTATGATTTTAAATGGTTTTTATGCTTTATGTCTTCTCTATAATGTTAGGCCTCATTACAAAAGGCATTTCCCTCTCTTTTCTAACAAAACTAACCATTCTCTATACTAGGTGAATGGTTAATTAATTAATGTCAAGTTTTTATAATGATTATTTTATTATAAAAGTGTTACTTTTAGCATAATTGAATTTAATACGGTATGCATAGAAGATGATTATTTTATTATAAAAGTGTTATTTTTAGCATAATTAAATTTCATGCATGGAGGTATGCATAGAAGATAATTATTTTTTAACATAATTGTATTTCATGCGTAGAGGTATGCATAAAAGATATGGGAAGTGATAAGATGTGTATGGGATGAGGTAAGAAGTGTATGTGATGGGATAAGATGTATATGGGGTGAGAATATCGATGTGAATGTGGATGTGTATGTATGGATGTATGTATGTGGATGTGAATGTGGATGTGGATGTGGATGCATGGATGTGAATGTGGATGTGTATGTATGGATGTATGAAATATGGATGTGGATATATGGATGTGAATGTGGATGTGGACGTGGATGCATGGATGTGAATGTGGATGTGTATGTATGGATGTATGCATGTGGATGTGGATGTATGAATGTGGATGTGGATGTGTGGATGTGAATGTGGATGTGGACGTGGATGCATGGATGTGAATGTGGATGTGTATGTATGGATGCATGGATGTGAATGTGGATGTGTATGTATGGATGTATGGATGTGGATGTGGATGTATGAATGTGGATGTGGATGTATGGATGTGAATGTGGATGTGTATGTATGGACGTATGCATGAAGATGTGGATGTATGAATGTGGATGTGGATGTATGGATGTATGAATGTGGATGTATGAATGTGGATGTGGATGTATGAATGTGGATGTGGATGTATGGATGTGAATGTGCATGTAGATATGGATATAGGAAAGAGGATGTATGAATGTGCATGTAGATGTGGATGTATGAAAATGGATGAGTATGTATGGATGAATGCATGTAGATGTGGATGTATGAAATGTGGATGTGGATGTATGGATGTGAATGTGGATGTGAATGTGGATGTGGATGTATGGATGTATGCATGTGGATGTGGATGTATGAATGTGGATGTGGATGTATGGATGTGAATGTGAATGTGGATGTGGATGTATGAATGTATGCATGTGGATGTGGATGTATGAATGTGGATGTGGATGTATGGATGTGAATGTGGATGTGTATGTATAGATGTATGCATGAAGATGTGGATGTATGAATGTGGATGTGGATGTATGGATGTGAATGTGCATGTAGATATGAATATAGGAAAGAGGATGTATGAATGTGCATGTAGATGTGGATGTATGAAAATGGATGAGTATGTATGGATGAATGCATGTAGATGTGGATGTATGAAATGTGGATGTGGATGTATGGATGTGAATGTGGATGTGGATGTGGATGTGGATGTATGGATGTGAATGTGGATGTGTATGTATGGATGTATGGATGTGGATGTGGATGTATGGATGTGAATGTGGATGTGTATGTATGGATGTATGAAATGTGGATGTGAATGTGGATGTGGATGTGGATGCATGGATGTGAATGTGGATGTGTATGTATGGATGTATACATGTGGATGTGGATGTATGAATGTGGATGTGGATGTATGGATGTGAATGTGGATGTGTATGTATGGATGTATGCATGTAGATGTGGATGTATGAAGGAGGATGTGAAAATGGATGTATGCATGGATGAGTATAAAGAATAATGAATGTGAATGGGTATGGGAAATAATGTGTCGGCGATATGAGTAAAGGGATGAGAATAAATACATATGAATGGAATGTGGAATAAGTTGGATTGAGGAGGTATAATATGGAAAGACGGAGTTCGATATAGAAACTGTATTTTGTGATGACTGTTTGTAAATGACTGTTTTATGTCAAGAATGCTTGGGAAGCATTCTGACCATCTTATGGATTAAGGTCATGGAGATCTAACTGATAAAGTTGCAACTGCTAACGGAGAGTCAATGGAGGACGTCTCGCGTAGCAAGGTCGGCGAGGTCTTGACTAGCCTCGGTTCGATTAAAATGGTGAGCTTCCGGTACGGTGGATGAGGGACCAAGGAAGCGGCCTATGAGTGAAGCGCTAGGTCACCTGCGAAGGATCCTAGAGGGTGCTGACCATACGGTGGCTCTGGGTCGCCTAGGATACCCACGCGTGCGTCAAGGAAGATATTGGAACAAGGAGTAAGAGTTGTTTTGTGAAACCGGGCATGGATCTAGTTGATTGACCATGCTGGTCTTCAATGGATGAGTCCATGGCTCTTTATATGGATCTGTTGGTTGATCTTGCTGATCTTCAACGAGAGTCCATCTTGATTTTTATAAGTGATTATATTGCTGAGTATTATGGGCTAGGAACTATTGAAAAGACCCCTGAGTGGACAGGTGGTGAGCGTTCTGGTTGCCAATGATGCCATAGATACTCTGATGAAGGAATGATGTGAAATTAAGAATCAACCGGATAATTTGGAAGACTGTGATCAGTGATACTATGGTTTCATTAAAGGATTGTTTTAAAGTTAGTTGATGCTAAGAAAAAGGCAATTTCATATTGGGTGTATAAGTGGTGTGACTTGTTTTATGTTTGCATGAACTTCCGGCTAGGGGGCCTTGGAACTCTTTTCCTTGGTACCCGGGACAAAACCTAACCAAATTCTTAATTGGATCCCATCACTACAGTGGTTGGGCGGTTGGCTAACCCATGGGACTGGATGGGGTTAGGCTAGACTGATGGATCCGTAAATCGAGACTCAAATTCTGTTATTATGATAGATGAAGTAAATCCCGGAAAGTAATTGTTCTATGGATAGGAATCAACGGCTGTGCCTCTTGATGGGGAAAAAAGCGTTGATCCCAATGATCCAAGTGCAAGTTCTTCCTTGATCTGACTGAGTACCTTTATAGGTGCAGTCGGATCAGTTGACTACGTTAGAGTAAAAAGTTATCCTGGTGGAATCGCCCGTGCTTTCCGGATAAAGGAAGTTTTTCCGGGTTCGGTTTTGGAAAAACCGACGGATTAGTCTCTTGTCCGGATATCGGTGGTGGACGAGGCCCCGAGTGTGGGACTCTACTCCGTGCAAGAAGTGCTACTTCTGCTGCTAGTACCCCGAATCCGTTGCGCGGTGGGCACAGGGATCTCACATAAGAAGATGTAGGCATCTTCACGTGCTACCCATTCTAATACATGTTTTGTAAATAGTAGTGGTGGGTAGTGGTCTTTTCTGGTGGCTGCATTAACCTTTGTTAAGAAATAACACACTACCTTGCACACAAGAGAGAAAGAGGAGAAGAAGGATGCATGCAAGAGTCGAATCCGGAGAATAGCACTTGGCCAAACCTATGAGGGTTAACACCTCAATGTGAAGCCACTAAGTAGGGGCTCACTCTACACTCTCCTTTTGTCACCCAAGAAGAGATCCAATGCTAGGTAGAGAGCAAGAGAGGGAAGGAGCTATGGAGAGCTCAATCTCTACCTCATGCCACTAGTATGCAAATGGGACATGGTAGATAGCAAGGAGAGGGTAGAGGAGAAGAGAAGGGAGAGCATTACCATTCCTACTCACATTTACCAACAATCTAAGCATACAAGAAATCAAGAACACAAGCAAGCACGCAACCATAAGCTCAAATGAGAGAGAGAGAGAAAAGGCAAACTCAAGTGAGAAAAATGGGATTGTCCCTTTTCATATTTCATAAAATGTCTTATATACATGAGCTCATATTTACAATGTCCGGCCACCCATTAATAAGTGGGGGCCAAAAACTAGTCTTCCTAGTCTAGCTCTATGTACATCTTTTTCTCATGATGGGTGTTACACAATTCGTAAGCTCGGGGCATTTACAAGTGGGAGGCAAAAACTAGTCTTCCTAGTTTCACTAGCTCTATGTAAATCTTTTTCTCATGATGGGTGTTACACAAGCCATAAGCTCGGTCATCCCATGTCTCATATACAATCAGTGCATTGCACAGCTACAAAACGATAGGTTACAAAAGGAGGCGTAGTAGACATGCAAAAGGTAATGTTAACCAGAGTGGTTGACATACCCCCTCCCTAAAGCAGGTCCATCCAAGGAACCAACCGGATCTATCGCTAAAAGATGGAGTAGGTATGGATGAAATCCCTACATGAGGTAGGAGTAGAAGGGGCTCAATGGAAGACCCGATAGCTAGTCCAAAAAGTGGTCTCCATGATATCTTCAAAAGTTTGAAGGCACGCCAAGTAGGCATCCAAATAACTCATTCATAATAGCCGAAGATCTGCTTGAGGGGGGCCTTTGTTGATGTGATTTCCACCATTCAGTCCTTCAATCTTATCATTCAAACCTTGGGTGCCTTCGAAGTAATGTTCCCTATCCAAATACGACTCCAGTAGCGTGATGATAAGATTGAAGAACTGAATGGTGGCAATCACAGAGCTGGGTTGGGGACGTGGGCAGCGGATGAAGTCATGAAAGCATAAGACCATATTTTTGTCAGTGCATGGATGCTACGTGGATGGGGGAACAAACCATGGAAAGTTGAGCTTTAATTTTGGGTTCTTCATCTTCTCTTCATGAAAGACACTCCAGGCCCACCATCGGCAAAATGGGAGGTAGTCAAGGCTGATCCTCAATGCGCATGGCGCGTAGTAATAGGTTTCTCAAATAAATGTTTTGGCAATCAATGCTTGCTGTTAGGCTGGATTCTTACCCATGAGATTGAATGTTATGGGGCAAGCAGTCGGTGGTGGTAGCCGCCCCGCTCGAGGTGGGTGGTCATGCCGCTTTGATGATGCTTCGTGTCGAGGTATAGGCGAAGGAAGTTGAGGTTGAGGTGGTCGGTGATGCAGATAAGGGGCTCAATCTAGAGTTCTTGATCAAGCAAGATGGCTATGGCTTGCTCAAACTCCATGCGGTCAAGGGGACTGTGCCAGTTTAGAGGGTTGAGTGGAGAGTTGGCCCCCTCACGCGTGCTTAGGTGGTGGCCAGTAGGATCTCCCCTTCATAGAGGGTTTGAGTGGGTGTTTTTTGAGTCGACGGCAGGGGTGGAGGGGTTGTTGATGTTGAGGGTCTTGCAGAGAGGCTGGCGTCTAGAAGTGGTGGGGGTTCAGTGTATGTGGAGGGTATATCCCTGAATGCAGTGTGCATTCCTAAGTGAAGGGATAAGGAAGGAGGGTACGGCGGGGGTGTGTGTGATGGGGGTGGAGTGGGAAAGTGAAGGGGGGAGAAGAAGATGGTGCATGAAAAAGAGAAGGGTAGAGTTGCCTGAGGGGGGTGGTGATGGTGGGGGTTGGTTATTGGGAGGTGCAAAGGATGAGATAAGTGGGGGAGGAGGTAGTGGGGGAAAAGAGGGTCGTGAGGTTAGAGGTGGCAAGCTGCCCTGCCCTGCCCATCATTGCCTCCATCATTGTCATCCAAGGTAGGGCCCAGCTCTAGCGGTGTCTATGGGGCTATGGGCATGAAAGAATTTAACAGCAGTAAAACAGCCTCGTCTCAGCAGAGAACTCCCATGGGAAAGCTACATGTGTATCATCAAACTGGCAAATGCTAGCTGCTACCATCACCTCAATCTGTTCAAAGCATCTGTGGTGGAGAACCAACACGCGATCTATGGAGTATGGTGGGAGGGGTTCCCCGCCTAAAGACAAAGGTAGGCACTATTGACTATGTGCCACCCAAAACTGTCTATAGATAATGGAGTGCCCCCTATGGAGATCTGTGAGGAGTAGGGGTGGGGGCATCGGCCTTTTGGGACCAATAAGTCGATTAGGTTAGAGTTGGGTGGTCAGGGTCAGAGGGAAAGCCAAATCGAACAAGATGGTTCCAGCTTGTCATGATGGCCTGGAGAGGGTGCTGGGGGAGCTCAAAAAAGTAATGAGGCTGCTAGAAAGAGAGAAACCCCTGGAAGTAGAAATGGAGGATCAAGGTTACACAAGAAATGGGGATTTGGGTGAGGGAGTATGTGAAGGGTTGGTGGGAGAGTGGCTCATTGATGTAGAGGCTATGCTGTAAAAGGTTTAAATGGATGCTCCGAAATTGGAGATCGACAAGCTGGTAGGAAGTTTGTGGGGGAAGGGCAAAGACGGGGAGCTCCGTAGTAGCTGTGTCCATTAGGGCATCCACCTTTCCGTCTAAGGTGCTGGAGGAAGCAACAGAGGGTGTGGGAGGAGGCTCGGTTACTTAGGCTTCAGTGCCTTTGAGCTCCTCTTCCAGAGTACAAATTGTGGCCTGTGTAAGCTCTCGATGTTTGACAAAATCTGTCTGAGTGTAGGCAAGGGTGTCCTCCCCAATCTAGGCCTGATTTTGGGCATGTTGATGTAGGCCCTGATGGGCCCTTTCAGCCATTTCATGGGCTTGAGTAACTTGCTCCTTGAGCTTAGTGATGCAGGTAATGGCATTCCCCAACTTCTCCGTCTGTTCATCAAACTTTTTTTGCAGCTGCATGTACTGAAGGTTTGTCTAGTATAGATCCTCAAATAGAACTCGCTCCTAGGCCTTGGCTGGAAGCATTTCTCTTTGGGACATCTAGGGCACCTCTTTCTGATGGTAAATATAGTTAGTCATCTATGTGATGAGATCTCTTGCCATGTGAGAGAATCCAAGAGCAAAATTTGGCACATCTCTATGGGCTGCATGTACACTTTCTGCATAAGCTTGACTAGAATGGAAGTTGCCTAAGTGCGCCCAATGGAGAGTGTTGACTATGTTTTGTGTAGCACTGGGGGAAGAAGGGCCTGCCTCTGCATAGGATGGCATCTCAGTGAATCGTTATGGAGGGGGTGTTTCATAGAGGTTTTGTTTGAAAAACTCCTATTTTTGCTGCTACTCTACCTCCTCCTCCATGGCCTTCTTGGTGGCTTCTATAGCTCTTGCTAGCTCATATTGTGTGTTGGTCCTGGGCTAGGGGAGCGGAGCCTATTCTGTAACTGTTGGTGGCCTCTTTGTTGGTGGGGGGTTAGGAGAAGTAGATGGAGAGGGTAATAAGGTGATTGTAGCATCTAGGCCTCTCATCTAGATTGCCCGAGGCAATTCCTCCCATTGAACTGCATAATAGAGTACTTTGGTAAGTAGGGTAGCAGCTGCCAGCTTTCCTTTGGGGGTTGGAGCACTAAGTGTAGTTCTTTGAAAAGGTAATCCGCCGAGTTCACCATCTGGCCTTGGTGGACCCAAGCCAAAGTAGACATGCTGCAGAGTGACTAAAACAATATGTCCACCTGGTGGGGTGAGTAAGAACTTTAATGCTTATGCGAGCATGACAAGATCATCGTGTGTAATATTCGCCCATTTGACATCATCCTTGTTGACATTTCTCCTGAATAAACCTCTGGTCATCTTTGATGCATTGGTCAAGCGGACATATGGTTGATCTATGTATGGGAGTGACAACACATCTCTCTAATCAAGGAAATATTGAGCTGTACCTGGTGCCCTCGACCCTCATGATCCATGAACTTGCTAGTATGTTGATTGGTGTCATAGGTTTTAGTGAAGTAAAGAGCATTATAGAGGTCTAGCCCCATGTCTCTAAGGTGGAAAGTCTCCCTAAACCAAGCTATTATAGCTTCTACACCACAGCGGGGTCTGCATAGCCACAGCCTTGTAACACAGTCCTATTTAGTAAAGGAGCTTGTGGTCCACTTATGATTGTTTTTCATAAGGGAGTATATTGTTTGCCCGTTAACCTACTTCATGATGAGTGATTCACCCAAGTGAGAGAGCTGGGTCGGTGTGCTTTGCATACTCTTCAAAACGGCCACCTGGAGGTCTCTTCCTTCGGATAGAGAGCTGGGTCGGGTGCTTCACATACTCTTCAAAACAACCACCTGGAGGTCTCTTCCTCCAAATAGAGGTGTGTTGGAGGACCTCTTCTAACATGGTGCTGGTGGCTAGCAAGTGAGTGTGAAGTTTCAAGAGAAAAAAGGACAATAGTTCATCTAGGGAAAGATCTGAAAGTGAGGAAATGGAGGGGATGAGGCCCTTATGTATAGGTATGACTCAAGGGTATGATAGTGGCAAATCTAGGGAACGGCCTGTTGAAAAAACGGTAGAGGGGGAGGAGACACACACACAGGAGCAAACCCTAATATATATTGCAAACCCTAACCATAGAGGGAAGCCATCTCCACTCTCACACAAAGCATAATGCCATAATCCATAATACACACAACACACTATGAGTTGTGTCCACACACTTCTAACCCTAGCTAATGTCCACACACTATGACCAGCTGGACACGCGGTCATTTATGTCTCACACATGTTCCTACCTAATCTGCCAGCACATAGCATAACTGGCTCACACTGACATCGAGCTTGAATCTCAACAGCCCCTCTCAAGCTCATGATGTACTGCCGATGAAGATGTAGATGAGCTTGGGACACTCCCCCTCAAGCTCATCCCATGTACTCCCAACATAGTACGGAAGTACTCAAACTTCTCCCTGCTAAATGGCTTCGTAAAGATATCAGCCACCTGCTCATCAGTCTTCACATAGTGAAGATCAATTGTACCATCTAGCACCTTCTCTCTGACAAAATGATAATGGACCTCTTTGTGTTTGGTCCTCGCATGAAACACTGGATTCTTTGCCAACTGTATACTGCTCATGTTGTCACAATGAATGACAACTTTGCAACATCAATAGGTTCACATAAATTTGCCAAGAGACTCTTTAACCAAACTGCTTCACAAGTAGCAATGGCTGCACCTCTGTATTCAGCCTCTGTACTGGATAAAGCAACTGTAGGTTGCTTCTTGCTACTCCAACTCACCACGGCACTTCCAAGTGTAAAAGCATATCCACTAGTAGACCTCCTGTCATATGAACTACCTGCCCAATCAGCATCTATGTAGCCATGTATGTCCAAGCTTTTACCACTCTCATAAAGTAGACCATAATGTGCAGTGGTCTTAACATATCTCATGATGCGTCTCACTACATCCAAATGTGGTTTTCTGGGGCTCTGCATAAACTGGCATACTAGCCCCACATCATAACTCAAATCCGGGCGTGTGATAGTCATGTATATGAGACTACCAACCATCTTCCTGTACATAGAAGGATCATCCAATTCCTTGCCATAATCAGCCCGCAACTTCACATTTTGCTCCAAAGGTGTACTCATAGGCTTACACCCTGTC
This sequence comes from Cibotium barometz, assembly GCF_041138505.1. Classification (NCBI taxonomy): domain Eukaryota; kingdom Viridiplantae; phylum Streptophyta; class Polypodiopsida; order Cyatheales; family Cibotiaceae; genus Cibotium; species Cibotium barometz. The sequence goes on from NC_141051.1 coordinate 63,906,797, forward strand.
ATGCCATACTTTGCCAACATATCCAATGCATATTGGCGCTGTACTAACCAAGTACCTGCATGATCTTTGACCACTTCAATTCCACGAAAGTATCTCAACTCACCAAGGTCTTGTTGAAAGAACGGTAGAGGAGGAGGAGACACACACACAGGAGCAAACCCTAATGTATATTGCAAACCCTAACCATAGAGGGAAGCCATGTCCACTCTCACACAAAGCATAATGCACTAATCCATAATCCACACAACACACAATGAGTTGTGTCCACACTCTACTAACCCTAGCTAATGTCCACACACCATGACCAGCTGGACACGCGGTCATTTATGTCTCACACATGTTCCTACCTAATCTGCCAGCACATAGCATAGCTGGCTCACACTGACATCGAGCTTGAATCTCAACAGTCCCTCTCAAGCTCATGATGTACTGCCGATGAAGATGTAGATGAGCTTGGGATATCAAGGCTCTCAGCACTCCCCCTCAAGCTCATCCCATGTACTCCCAACATAGTCCGGAAGTACTCAAACTTCTCCCTGCTAAGTGGCTTTGTGAAGATATCAGCCACCTGCTCATCAGTCTTCACATACTGAAGATCAACTGTACCATCCAGCACCTTTTCTCTGACAAAGTGATAATGGACCTCTATGTGTTTGGTCCTCGCATGAAACACTGGATTCTTTGCCAACTGTATACTGCTCATGTTGTCACAATGAATGACAACTTTCCCATCAAGAGGCTCACATAAATCTGCCAAGAGACTCTTTAACCATATAGCCTCACAAGTAGCAATGGCTGCACCTCTGTACTCAGCCTCTGTACTGGATAAAGCAACTGTAGGTTGCTTTTTTCTACTCCAACTCACCACAGCACTTCCAAGTGTAAAAGCATATCCACTAGTAGATCTCCTGTCATATGCGCTACCTGCCCAATCAGCATCTGTGTAGCCATGTATGTCCAAGCTTTTACCACTCTCATAAAATAGACCATAATGTGCTGTGGTCTTCACATATCTCATGATGCGTCTCACTGCATCCAAATGTGGTTTCCTGGGGCTCTGCATAAACTGGCTGACTAGCCCCACCGCATAACTCAAATCCGGGCGTGTGATAGTCATGTATATGAGACTACCAACCATCTTCCTGTACATGGAAGGATCATCCAATTCCTCACCATAATCAGCCCGCAACTTCACATTTTGCTCCAATGGTGTACTCATAGGTTTACACCCTGTCATGCCATACTTTGCCAACATATCCAAGGCATATTGGCGCTGTACTAACCAAGTACCTGCATGATCTTTCACCACTTCAATTCCAAGGAAGTATCTCAACTCACCAAGATCTTTCATGTCAAATTGCCCACTCAAAGCTTTCTTGACATGCATCACATCTGCACTATGATCACCTGTAATAATCAAGTCATCCACATAGATGACTAGTAAAACAATCCCATGCTGTGTCTTCTTCACATACAGTGAAGAATCTGCTGTAGAAGTCTGAAAACCAAGTGAGATAAGATATCTGCTCATCTTATCACTCCAAGCACGAGGTGCTTGCTTTAGACCATACAATGCCTTTTTCAACCTGCATACGTGAGTGGGATATCTAGGGTGTACATACCCTTCTGGCTGTGCCATGTACACTTCCTCTTGTAAGTCTCCATTCAAAAATGCATTCTTAACATCCATCTGATGCATTTCCCAGCCATTAGCTGCAGCCATAGCAATGACTGCTCTCACTGTGCCCATCTTAGCCACTGGGCTAAACGTCTCATCATAATCCAATCCTTGGGTCTATGCATAACCCTTTGCTACCAATCTTGCCTTATGTCTTTCAATAGAACCATCAGATTTGCACTTCACTTTGTAAACCCATTTACATCCAATAACATTCTTGTCCTTTGGTAGTGCAACCAAGTCCCATGTATCATTATGGACCAATGCGTCCATCTCTACATCCATTGCTTTTTCCCATACATGCTCTCCAATAGCCTCTGTATAGCATGTAGGTTCCACATGCTTCACCATAGATGTCATGTATGCATAGTGCATAGCAAAATCTCTGTATGTCAACCTGTCAACAGGATATCTGACCCTCTGGGATCTCTGCAATGCATGCGGGTCACTCTGTACACCTGTGACTCTAGCATGTGGTGGCACATATCTATCCTGCCTCGCACCAGGTGTGCGTAAAACAGGTATGCCAAGCTCCTCATCCAAACTTTCAGAACTGGATGACTCATATCCTGTGATTCCAATTCCTTCGACTTTCTTTTTGCCTTTATCCATAGCACTACTCCCAGTGCTTACACTCTCATGCCTCAAACGTCCTGACCATGGACGTACACTGCTACTCTCAGCTTCTGCTGTTGGCCCAGACATAGTAGTAGAACTAGAACTTGCTTGTGGTGGCAAGTTCACATGTACATCAGCCTCAAGTGACTCAATAACACCCTCATCTTTTGCTTTATACCAACTAGCAAGCTCATCAAACACCACATCACGTGAGATGACCACTTGTCTAGTTTGTGGATTATAACACTTGTAGGCTTTTCGATCCTGTGCATATCCCACAAATACACATTTCTCTGCTTTAGGATCCAACTTCCTTCTTCTTTCATCAGGCACATGCACATAAGCTATGCATCCAAAAACTTTAAGATGTCCAATGTCTGGCCTGTAACCTGTGAGCCGCATCTCTGGCGTGCTTCCATGAATGGCTGCTGTAGGTGTTTTGTTCAATATGTATACTGCAGTAGCACATGCTTCTGCCCAATAGTAATCTGACATGCTCTTTTCATTAAGCATCGCCCTTGCCACTTCACATATAACTCTATTCTTTCTCTCAGCCACACCATTCTGCTGAGGTGTATACCTGCATGTCAATTGTCTCCTTATTCCATGCTTCCTCAAGAAATGCTCAAAAGCTTTTGAGGTGTATTCACCACCTCCATCTGTCCTCAGACATTTAATCCAACAGCCATACTGCTTTTCTGCAAAAGCTTTGAAATCCATGAATTTTTCCAATACTTCACTCTTCTCCCTGAGAAAGTATATCCATGTCATCCTGCTAAAGTCATCAATGAATGTAACATAGTATAAGCTGCCTTTGATAGATGGGTTTTGTGCAGGACCCCATACATCACTGTGTACTATCTCAAGTGGCCTGTTACTCATATTTCCTTCTCTAGGAAATCTCAACCTTGCCTGCTTCCCAAACTGACAGGCTTCACAAACATGCATATGTCCATCATATTTGAACCTAGGCAATCCATTGACAATGCCTCTTGTTTGCATGTTCTTTAATCTCTGTATATTTACATGGCCAATCCTCTTATGCCACATATCAATATCCTGTACCACATTCCTGCTCTTTGAGAACATGGCTGATTTTAGCTCAGGAATTCCAGCATCCAGCTTAAACAGTCTTCCTTCTTTCTTGCCTTTAGCAATCACTCTACATCCATGTTTGAAGTCTTCAACGAAGCATCCATGCTCATTGAAGCGAACCTGTAATCCGTGTTCTACCATTTGACCAACTGAGGCCAAGCTTTTAGTGATCGAAGGCACATACAGCACATCTGACATAGACTTTGTCTGACCATTATGCATGACCAATGGTACACTTCCAACATGTGTAATGACATGCTGGGTATCATCACCTGTTTCCACATAGCTTTTGACATCCATTGGCTTCATGTGCTTAAACCATTCACCATGGCATGTCATATGATTTGATGCTCCTGAGTCCATATACCATGTATCATCATTCTCAGCATTTGTTGTCATAGAACCCACAACATGCTTCATGGCAAACAAATGATTTGCAGTTCCATCATTGCTACTTGATGCATAGTTACCACCATGTTGTGCATAGTTTCCACCATAATGACCACCACGTTGTGCTCTTCCCCCTCTCAAATCATTCTGTTTGCGAAAGCAATCTCTCGCCATATGACCATATTTGCCACAATAATGGCATTCAACATCTTGCATAGAATTTTGTTGGCCTTGCCAACGTCCTCTTCCACGGGGGTTACCACGACCTCTTTGAGGTGCATATCCACGACCACCTCGAGCACCATATGAAGGCTGAAAATTCTGTTGTGGAGGCCTATCCTGCCATCCACGACCATTACCACCACGTCCATGTGATGCAAATCTCCCCTTGCCTCTAAAACCTCTCTGCGAGTAGAAAGCCTGATTTCTGCCATCATCATGGCTAGTAGATGCATCCAGAAATGAATCACTGAGCTTGATTTCCTAAACCAATAAGAGTGAAACCAACTCATCGAAGTCGGGTAAACTGTACTCCTCAATGAGATAGATGTATCAAAGGATTTGTATTCCTTGCCAAGACCACGCAAGGTAATATCCACTAAATCATCATCAGGCATGGGGGCATTTATTGTGGCCAATGCATCTGCAAACTTCTTGATTTCTTGCACATAATCATGTATGCTCCTTTTATTCCTTTTCACATTGTGTATCTGCTGTCGCAATTGAGACTTGCGAGCACTCGTATCTGTATCAAACATCTTGACCAAAGTATCCCATGCATCTTTGGGATTCTCAGCATCCTGAATGTGTATGAGCATAGCATCAGAAATGCATATAGACAAATAATGCAGCACTTTGAATGCTCTCTCTGACCACTGCTTATGAGCAATAAGCTGCTGCTGTGTAGGTTGCCGAGGTAGCTCAGGCTCTGGCTCAGCACCTGTAATGAGATTCCAAAATCCTTTTCCTTTCAAGAAACTCTTTATCCTGTACTTCCATGCCTGGAAGTTCTTCCTATCCAGCTTTTCACCAACAATCTGAACTGGATTGTCCGACATGTTGCTCAATGCATACACCTTCCGCACACTTCAAATCTGTAAATGAGCCTTCCTCAGCTCAACCACACTCCTATGAATGTTCCAGATACTCCAAGATAGCCAACAACCTCCAAATTTGATGTAGGAAATCAACCTGTAATCATTCAAGACGAACTGACTCACGCAGTGCGGGATACCCTGAATTGACAAGCCTTCCAAGGCTCCAAATCGCAATGTAATGGTGCAATCAAGTATAGGCAACTTGCATTGACACCTAATGAACCTCAATGTTGAGTATCAACTCCATTTGACATGTGTAATTATCAATTTTTGAAAACCCCTTTCTCTGTTTTTGGAAAAACCAGAAAAACCAGAAAAACCAGTAGAACATTTGCTCTAATTTCTTCAATATTTCACCAAATTGAGCAACCAGGCATTCATTGGCTTAGCAATAGTGTCCATCAACTCCATGTAAGAGGAATTTGTCCAATTGTAAAACACCAAAGATTAATTGCTCGATTAAAATGCTCTATTTCTCTGCAACCAGTGGACAGCCTGTTTTAATCAGCTCATTCCCAGCTCAATTAAGCATCATTGACCAAACAAATCACATAGCCCTCTTCTCCGAGATGTAAAGCATCCAATTGCTAAGAAATTTGTGGAAGATATCAATCAACTAATGAGAAATCGATCTCCTCATAGTCAAAAAACCAGATTTCTGTCCTGTTTCCTCTGTATGGGCTGCGCCGCCTGCAAATGGGGGGTTTGGGAGTGGTTGTAAGGTTAATTGATGATGGGTACTAATCCCCAAGACACCTAGGCAAGTGTATGACCCATCAATGCTTTGATTTTTACCCAAAATGTGCTCCAAATGCTTCAATTTTTGACTTGCTTTTCTCTGTTTTGTGTGAGCTCAAAAAACCAGAGTTTTCCACTCAATTAAATACATCCAAATTGCTCCAAACTTTGTTCAAGGCTTGCTCATGGGTTTCCAATACATCCCTCTTTGACAAATGCATATGTCTTTTGCCAGAATCACGCGTATTTCCACCATACATCAATGTTGTCAAGCTTTAATGGAAAGCTTCAAAAACCAAAATTTTGCTTTGCTTTGATTTGCTCTATTTTGCTTTGCTTTTGCCTGTTTCACCTGCAATCCGCTCAAGGATGTTTAGAAGACCTTACCCGGTAGGCCTAGCTCTCAGATCTGATAAGATTCGGTGTGCTCCAAGCTTCACAGCTCCAATGGCAGCTTCACAGCTTCTTTTCACAGCTTCTTCTTCTCCCTCTTCACTCACTCACTCATAAACCCTAATAAACAGCACAAGGCTCTGATACCATGTTGAAAGAACGGTAGAGGAGGAGGAGACACACACACAGGAGTAAACCCTAATGTATATTGCAAACCCTAACCATAGAGGGAAGCCATGTCCACTCTCACACAAAGCATAATGCACTACTCCATAATCCACACAACACACAATGAGTTGTGTCCACACTCTACTAACCCTAGCTAATGTCCACACACCATGACCAGCTGGACACGCGGTCATTTATGTCTCACACATGTTCCTACCTAATCTGCCAGCACATAGCATAGCTGGCTCACACTGACATCGAGCTTGAATCTCAACAGGTCTTTCATGTCAAATTGCCCACTCAAGGCTTTCTTGACATGCATCACATCTGCACCATGATCACCTGTGATAATCAAGTCATCCACATAGATGATGAGTAAAACAATCCCATGCTCTATCTTCTTCACATAGAGTGAAGAATCTGCTGTAGAAATCTAAAAACCAAGTGAGATAAGATATCTGCTCATCTTATCACTCCAAGCACGAGGTGCTTGCTTCAAACCATATAATGCCTTTTTCAATTTGCATACGTGAGTGGGATATCTTGGGTGTACATACCCCTCTGGCTGTGCCATGTACACTTCCTCTTGTAGATCTCCATTCAGAAATGCATTTTTGACATCCATCTGATGCATTTCCCAGCCATTAGCTGCAGCCATAACAACAATGACTGCTCTTACTATGCCCGTCTTAGCCACTGGACTAAACGTCTCATCATAGTACAATCCTTGGGTCTGTGCATAACCCTTTGCTACCAATCTTGCTTTATGTCTCTCAATAGAACCATCAAATTTGCACTTCACTTTGTAAACCCATTTACATCCAATAACATTCTTGTCCTTTGATAATGCAACCAAATCCCATGTATCATTATGGACCAATGCGTCCATCTCAACACCCATTGCTTTCTCCCATACATGCTCTCCAATAGCCTCTGTATAGCATGTAGGTTCCACATGCTTCACCATAGATGTCATATATGCATAGTGCATAGCAAAATCTCGATATGTCAATCTGTCAGGATATCTGACTCTCTAGGATCTCCGCAATGCATGCGGGTCACTCTGTACACCTGTAACTCTAGCATGTGGTGGCACATATTTGTCCTGCCTAGCACCAGGTGTGCATAAAACAGGTATGCCAAGCTCCTCATCCAAACTCTCCAAACTAGATGACTCATCATAACCTGTGATTCCAATTCCTTCGACCTTCTTCTTTCCTTTATCCATAGCACTACTCCCAGTGCTCACACTCTCATGCCTCAAACGTCCTGACCATGGACGTATAGTACTACTCTCAGCTTCTGCTCTGCTGGCCCAGACATAGAAGTAGAACTAGAACTTGCTTGTGGCAAGTTCACAGGCACATCTGCTTCAAGTGACTCAATGACACCCTCATCTTTTGCTTTGTACCAACTAGCAAGCTCATCAAACACCACATCACGTGAGATGACCACTTGTCTAGTTTGTGGATTATAACATTTGTATGCCTTTCGATCCTGTGCATATCCAACAAATATACATTTCTGTGCCTTAGGATCCAACTTCCTTCTTCTTTCATCAGGCACATGTACATAAGCTATGCATCCAAAAACTTTGAGGTGTCCAATGTCTCGCCTGTAACCTGTAAGCCGCATCTCTGGCGTGCTTCCATGAATGGCTATTGTAGGTGTTTTGTTCAATATATATACTGCAATAGCACATGCTTCTTCCCAATAGTAATCTGACATGCTCTTTTCATTGAGCATCGCCCTAGCCACTTCACATATGACTATTCTTTCTCTCAGCCACACCATTCTGCTGAGGTGTATACCTGCAAGTCAATTGTCTTCTTATTCCATGCTTCCTCAAGAAATGCTCAAAAGCTTTTGAGGTGTATTCACCACCTCCATCTGTCCTCAAACATTTAATCCAACAGCCATATTGCTTTTCTGCAAAAGCTTTGAAATCCATGAACTTTTCCAACACTTCACTCTTCTCTTTGAGAAAGTATATCCATGTCATCCTGTTGAAATCATCAATGAATGTAACATAGTATAAACTGCCTTTGATAGATGGGTTTTGTGCAGGACCCCATACATCACTATGTACGATCTCAAGCACGGCCTGTTACTCATATTTCCTTCTCTAGGAAACCTCAACCTTACCTGCTTTCCAAACTGACAAGCTTCACAAACATGCATATTTCCATCATATTTAAATCTGGGCAATCCACTGACAATGCCTCTTGTTTGCATGTTCTTTAATCTCTGTATATTGACATGTCCAATTCTCTTATGCCACATATCAATGTCCTGTACCACATTTTTACTTTTGGAGAACATGGCTGATTTTAGCTCAGGAATTCTAGCATCCAGCTTAAACAATCTGCCTTCTTTCTTGCCTTTAGCAATGACTCTACATCCATGTTTGAAATCTTCAACGAAGCATCCATGCTCGTTGAAACGAACCTGTAATCCCTATTCCACCATTTGACCAACTGAGGCCAAGCTTTTAGTGATAGAAGGCACGTATAATACATCTGACATAGACTTTGTCTGACCATTGTGCATAACCAATGGTACACTTCCACCAACATGTGTAATGACATGCTGAGTATCATCTCCTGTTTCCACATAGCCTTTCACTTCCATAGGCTTCATATGCTCAAACCATTCACCATGACATGTCATATGGTTTGATGCTCCTGAGTCCATATACCATGTATCATCATTCTCAGCATTTGTCATCATCGAACCCACAACATGCTTCATGGCAAACAAATGATTTGCAGTGCCATCATTACTGCTTGATGCATAGTTTCCACCATGTTGTGCATAATTTCCACCATAATGACCACCACGTTGTGCTCTACCCCCTCTCAAATCATTTTGTTTGCGGAAACAATCTCTCGCCATATGTCCAAATTTGCCACAGTAATGGCATTCCACATCTTGCATTGAATTTTGTTGGCCTTGCCAACGTCCTCTACCACGGGGGTTACCTCTGCCTCTCTGAGGTGCATATCCACGACCACCTCGAGCACCATATGAAGGCTGAAAATTCTGTTGTGGAGACCTGTCCTGCCATCCACGACCATTACCACCACGACCACGTGATGTGTATCTCCCCTGCCTCTAAAGCCTCTCTACGAGTAGAAAGCCTGATTTCTACCATTATCATCATGGCTAGTAGATGCATCCAGAAATGAATCACTGAGTTTGATTTCCTCAACCGACAAGAGTGAAACCAACTCATCAAAGTCTGGTAAACCTGTACTCCGAACTGAGATAGATGTATCAAAAGATTTGTATTCCTTGCCAAGACCACGCAAGGTAATATCCACCAAATCATCATCAAGCATGGGGGCATTTATTGTGGCCAATGCATCTGCAAACTTCTTGATTTCTTGCACATAATCATGTGTGCTCCTTTTATTCCTTTTCACATTATGTATCTGCTATCGCAACTGAGACTTGCGAGCACTCGTATCTGTATCAAACATCTTGACCAAAGTATCCCATGCATCTTTGGGATTCTCAGCATCCTGTATGTGTATGAGCATAGCATCAGAAATACATATAGACAGATAATGCAGCACTTTGAATGCTCTCTCTCTGACCATTGCTTATGAGCAATAAGCTGCTGCTGTGTAGGTTGTTGAGGTAGCTCAGGCTCTGGCTCAGCACCTGTAATGATATTCCAAAATCCTTTTCCTTTCAAGAAACTTTTTATTCTGTACTTCCATGCCTGGAAGTTCTTCCTATTCAGCTTTTCACCAACAATCTGTATTGGGTATGTGTGTAATCCATCAATGCTTGGATTTTTACCAAAAACATGCTCCAATTTCATCAATTTTTGGCTTCCTTTTCTCTGTTTTGTGAGAGCTCAAAAAACCAGTAATTTCACTCATTCAAATGCATGTAACTTGCTCCAAAATCACAGAAGGGCTTGCATAGAAGTTGCCAATACATCTCTCATTGTCAGATACATGTTTGCTTTGCCAGATTTACATGTATTTCCAACATACATCAATGCTTTCAAGCTTTAATGGAAAGCTTCCAAAAACCAAAAATTTGCTTTGCTTTGATTTGCTCTAACTTGCTTTGTTTTTGCCTATATCACCTGTAATCCGTTCAAGGATGTTTAGAAGACCTTACCCGATAGGCCAAGTTCTCAGATCTGATAAGATTCGGTGTGCTCCAACAAGCTTCACAGCTCCAATGGCAAGCTTCACAGCTTCTCTTCACAGCTTCTTCTCCCTCTTCTCTCACTCACTCATAAACCCTAATAAACAGCACAAGGCTTTGATACCATGTTGAAAAAACGATAGAGGGGGAGGAGACACACACACAGGAGCAAACCCTAATGTATATTGCAAACCCTAACCATAGAGGGAAGCCATCTCCACTCTCACACAAAGCATAATGCCATAATCCATAATACACACAACACACTATGAGTTGTGTCCACACACTTCTAACCCTAGCTAATGTCCACACACTATGACCAGCTGGACACGCGGTCATTTATGTCTCACACATGTTCCTACCTAATTTGCCAGCACATAGCATAGCTGGCTCACACTGACATCGAGCTTGAATCTCAACACAGCCATGGAAAAGTTGATAAATAGTAGTGGTGGCAAACAAGCTATGGAAGCAAACAGCTGACCGAGCTTGGTGAACGAATGACTGCAACATCAAGAAATCCAGAGTGAATGGGTGCGGGGGCTTTAAACTTGGAGAAGGGAACGGGTGTTTGCTTAAGGGACCAAAAAGAAACGGTCATGGCACACTTCAAATGACTGAGGGCTTTGAATAAGATTTGGAACAGCTGTGGCACATGTCGAACGGGCGTGGCACTTGAGTTGATAAAGAAACGGTCAGGGCATTCCAAAACTTAAGAAGAGAATGACCATGGAAAATGTGGTATGGCCATGGCATTCTCTTCTTTTCTTTTTCTTTTTCTTTTCCCTTTTTTTGTGGGTGTGTACCATGAGACAAGTTTTATACACAAGAGCTATATGTTGCCAGCACCCCATCGCGGGTTTTGTACTGACCGCATGCCTAATTCGCCAAGATAAGGAGTCATTTCCAATTGGGTTATGGGTGAGGTAGTAGGGGTCACTTCCTTGAGGGATTCTGAGATGGTTGGTAAGGTAGTACGTGCAGGGCTGAAGGAGTTGACGATGGCATTGTTGTACTCTATCTTGCAATTGGGTTATTTCCAATTGGGTTATGGGCGAGGTAGTAGGGTCACTTCCTTGAGGGATTCCAACCATCTCAGAATCCCTCAAGGAAGTGACCCCTACTACCTCGCCCGTAACCCAATTGGGTTATTTCCAATTGGGTTATGGGTGAGGTAGTAGGGGTCACTTCCTTGAGGGATTCTGAGATGGTTGGTAAGGCAGTACGTGCGGGGCTGAAGGAGTTGACGATGGCATTGTTGTACTCTATCTCAGAATCCCTCAAGGAAGTGACCCCTACTACCTCGCCGTTATTTCCAATTGGGTTATGGGTGAGGTAGTAGGGGTCACTTCCTTGAGGGATTTTGAGATGGTTGGTAAGGCAGTACGTGCGGGGCTGAAGGAGTTGACGATGGCATTGTTGTACTCTATCTTGCAGCCTCATAATGAGAGGTGGGGGGGTTGCTGATGTTGAAGGTATATCAGTCATTGAGTTTGTTAGTGGCAGCATGGGGGTTTCAGTGTCACTTTGGAGTTTCTGTTTACCTTTGTCTTGGGTAGTCTTCACATGACAGATGTTGCATTGGGATTCCATTGAACGGTGGGGGACTGTTGTGAGTGACACAGGGTGGAAGTTGAAGTCGGGTAGATTTGGGGACCCAAATGTGATGGTTTCCCTCTCGTTAGAAGTGCTGGGCTCATAGGAGAGGTTTGGGGATCCACCAGAGAGTTGGCTTTAGGTATACCGGAGGGTTGGAACTCTGTGAAGAGTGCTTAGGCTGGGGTTTGTCTTGTACCGTGTTGGCTTGAGATTGGATAATTTGTTGCCAAAGTTGGGGAAGAGAAGCTTTGGGTGCCTGTGGAGACAAAGGGGATGGTTGAATCATTTGGGGATCCACAATTGAGATTCACCCTCATAGTATCCTTGTCCCTGTGTGACGAGTAGCTTCTTTGATACGCAAAGGTGAGATGGTGAGCATTGTGGAATTTTGTTAGTCGTGCTAGCTGTGTTAGTTAGGTTGGTGCGGGTTGGTGGGGAAATAGCTAGTGAAGTGTCAATGTGAGCGGTTGTTGCTGCCGTGAGTGGTGGTGGTGTGGGTGTGAGAGGCATTGATGTGGTTGGCATGATTAGTTAGCGACTTCTTTTTTGGGGGGACAGATTGATAGGGGTGAGGTGACGGGATGATTGTGGGTGGTGGAATGGGAAGGTATTGGCATGGGGAAGCACCAAGAACTCGCTCTTCATCCATCATGAGAATGCTAACCTAGCCCGAAACGGATTGTAGGGTTGACGTCTGTGCATCCCAGTTGATGTTGCATTGGTGGTGTCCCATCCACCCCCTGCCAAAGGAGGATCTCTTCACGCATTGTTCCTGTAGGCATCACATAGAACTTCCCTTCCAAGAGATTATTTCCAATGTGGAATAAGAGTGTGATTGTGCCTATGAAATGAACATGCTATGAGGCAGCTATTGTAACAATGGCAGGGGTCTCTTTGAGTGTGGGTTCCCAAGGGAACGTACTCATGTTTCATAAGACATCAAATTGTAACTAGCCCCTGTATCAAAAAGAGCTAATTTCTGGACAAATCTTGTTAGGATGGTCATTCCTGACCACACAACTGAGGTGGCTTCACCTCCCAATCTTCTTCTTCTAAGTCGACCACTTTTGTCATATTGACCATGATATGTCTTTGCCTAATCTTGGCTTACTTTCCTTTGGCTTATTCTTGTGCAATGCATTTTATATCCTCATGGTCCCTTTTTTGTTGTTTTTTTATCATGGATGGTTTGTAAGGTGGCCTCTGTGTGACAGGGTAGTAGTAGCATTTTAGTTTGCTACCATTGAAAGTAGCCAGCCATTTCAACACCATCAAGTGTTTCAATGTGCACTACGCCTTGTGGTGTTATCTCGGTGACTAGGAAAGGTCCTAATCCTCTGAGCTTGACCTTTTCCTTATGTGTCTTGGTACTGAATAAGAGTACCATGTCACCATCATTCATCTATTTATCTTTAAGTTGCTCATCAAACCAATGTTTATGCCTTAATGTCTCGACAATCATGCTCTATACAGCTAGAAGACATGTTTTGACAAGCTTTTCAAGCTCAAAAAGACGATAGTCTAAGGTATTTTCGGTGAGTTATTCTTGCACAATGATACATAAGCTCAGAACTAAGAACTCCATGGGCATGACCACTCAATACCATAGGTTAAACTGAAAGGGGTAGTATTGGGTGGTGCTGCCTTGTATGAAGTTCTATAAGCCCAAAGTGCAACCTTCAACTTTTGTTCCCAATCATTGTGACTGGCCTCCACAGTTTTAGTCAGAATGGCACACATGATTTTTTCTGTGCTTTCTGCTTGGCCATTAGCTTGGGAACTTTTTGTGGTTGACAAGGAACTCTTGCAAGAGGAATTTGATTACCTCATTAATGAAGTGTGTCCCATTGTCACTCACGAGCTCGAGGGGGAAACCAAAGTGTGTGATCACTGACTCATAAAAAAATTTAGCAAATTGATCGAGCATCAGCCTTGCAGGTTGCGCAAGCTTCTACCCACTAATCCATAACAACAATTATATAACGTGCTTTGAGTATATTTGGCTACCGAAATGATAGGTCCAATGAAATCTATGACCCATTTCTTGAATGGTTGTAAGGACACTATAGGATTCAGGGGCATGTGGTCATTAAAACGTGGAATGGCAGTACGCTCGCACACTTATCACATCGTTTGACGTGCTCAACAGCGTCAGCCAATTAGAGTGGGCCACCATAACCCAGCCACCATAAGGACCTTATGAGTAGTGATATTTGCCACAAAATGACCCCCCCCACCCAGTGCAGGCGGAGTGAGCCTATTCAAGGAGGAAGACATACTTGTCTTCCCGGACATGACATCGAAGGATTCTATCTTTCCCCCTATTTGTACAGTTGAACTAAAATGAGTTGGTAGAGGGCAGCTTTTTTGAGCAAGCGAGACGGGTGTAGTCTTTGTTGAGGAGGGGATCGATGGGTAAGCCATTGGCCAAACAGTGAGCCACTTTCTTGCCCCATTTAAGAATCAAGCATAGTTGGAATAGGGCAGCATCTGGTAAATGATCATCTACTCGCACTGGTTATTCACCATTGGGAATCCTTGACATGTGGTTCTCAAGGACATGTTGAGAGCCTTTTCTCACCATAACAGTGAAGTCAAACTCAAGAAAAACAAGCACCGATCGAGTGATCCTACATGTCATACAGGGCTTATTTACCAGGTATAAGAGGGCTTGATGGTTTGATAAGAATACAAACTTGGTCGCCAAAAGATAATGGTGAAACTTCTTGACAGTGTAAACCATGGGTAGTCCCTCTCTTTGAGTCATGGCGTAGTTCCTCTCTACTGCTTCATTGAGTTGAAATCTGGCAAACCTAAATGTGGAGGTGAAAGGTGATATCCGAGTTTGGGGATCTAAGAATTGGAGCACTTGCCAAGGCTTTTTTGAGTGTAGTGTAAGCCCGTTGTGTGAGATCCCTGTCCCCACCATGCGACGGATTCGGGGTACTAGCAGCGGAAGTAGCACTTCATGCGCGGGGCAGGGACCCACACTCGGGGCCTCGTCCACGGATATCTGGACAAGAGACTAATCCGTCGGTTTTTCCAAAACCGAACCCAGAAAAACTTCCCTTACCCGGAAAGCACGGGCGATTCCACCAAGATAACTTTGTACTCTAACGTAGTCAAGATCATTACTGATCACGCTGATCCGACTACACCTATAAAGATACTCGGTCGGATCAAGGAAGAAAGTTGCACTTGGATCATTGGGATCAACGCTTTTTTCCCCATCAAGAGGCACAGCCGTTGATTCCTATCCATAGAACAATTACTATCCGGGATTTACTTTATCTATCGTAATAACAGAAATTGAGTCTCGATTTACGGATCCATCAGTCCAGCCTAACCCCATCCGATCCCATGGGTTAGCCAACCGCCCAACCACTGTAGTGATGGGATCCAATTTGGAATTTGGTTAGGTTTGTCCCGGGTACCAAGGAAAAGAGTTCCAAGGCCCCCTAGCCGGAAGTTCAGGCAAACATAAAACTAGCCACACCACTTACACACCCAATATGAAATTGCCTTTTTCTTAGCATCAGCTAACTTTAAAACAATCCTTTAATGAAACCATAGTACCACTGATCACAATCTTCCAATTTATCCAGTTGATTCATAATTTCCCATCATTCCTTCATCAGAGTATCTATGGCATCATTGGCAACTAGAACGCTCACCACCTGTCCACACAGGGGCCTTTTCAATAGTTCCTAGCCCATAATACTCGACAATATAATCACTTATAAAAATCAAGATGGACTCTCGTTGAAGATCAGCAAGATCAACCAACAGATCCATATAAAGAGCCATGGACTCATCCATTGAAGACCAGCAAGGTCAATCAACCAGATCCATGCCCGATTTCACAAAACAACTCTTACTCCTTGTTCCAATATCTTCCTCGACGCACGCGTGGGTATCCTAGGCGACCCAGAGCCCGAGCACCGTATGGTCAGCACCCTCTAGGATCCTTCGCAGGTGACCTAGCGCTTCACTCATAGGCCGCTTCCTTGGTCCCTCATCCACCGTACCGGAAGCTCACCATTTTAATCGAACCGAGGCTGGTCAAGACCTCGGCCGACCTTGCTACGCGAGACGTCCTCCATTGACTCTCCGTCAGCAGTTGCAACTTTAATAGTTAGGTCTCCACGACCTTAATCACAAGACGGTCAAAATGCTTTCCCAGCATTCTTGACATAAAACAGCCATTTACAAACAGCATTTACAACAGTTTACAAATACAGTTTCTATATTAACTCTCATTTTTCCACATTATCCCTCATTAATCCACATTACTTATTCCACATTCCATTTATATATGTACTCATCCAATCACATCATTTTCCATCTCTTCACTTCAGATTCCTTCACATCACATATCATATATTCACATCCATATCCACATCACATACATATCATATATTCACATCACATATCATATATTCACATCCATACATCCACATCCACATCCACGTTCACATCCATACATCCACATCTACATGCTTACCTCCATTTTCACATCCTCATTTATACATCCACATCTCGTATCCACATTCATACATACACATCCATATCCACATCCATACATCCACACCCACATGCATACATCCACTATCACGTCCTCATTCATACATCCACATCCACATACATACATACATCCACATCCACATTCCCATTCACATCTATACATCCACATCTACATCCACATACATACATCCATCCACATCCACATTCCACATTCACATCTATACATTCACATCTACATCCACATTCACATACATCCACATCCACATTCCCATTCACATCTATACATCCACATTCACATATATGCATATACATCCTCATGCATACATCCACATTCACATTCACATCTATACATCCACATCTACATCCACATTCACATCTATGCATATACATCTTCATGCATACATCCACTTTCACATTCATACATACGCATCTACATGCATACATCCACATCTACATTCATACATCCATACCTACATCCACACATCCACATTCATATTCATACATCCACATTCACATGCATACATGTCCATTTTCACATCCTCATTCATACATCCACATTCACATACATACATCCACATCCGTATCTACATCCACATCCACATCAACATTCACATTCATACATATACATCTACATGTATACATCCACATCACATTCATACAACCATATTACATCCATTCTCGTCCTAACACATCCCATATACATCTTAACACATCCTAACTCATCTTAACACATTCTATCACATCTCATACACATCTTATCACATCTTTTTACATCTCATACACCTCTTATCACATCCTATCACTTTCCATACGCATCTTATCAATTCTTATCACATCTCATACACCTCTTATCACATCTTATCACATTTCATATCTTTAAAAAAAAAAGAGAATTCTTATATTTGATATAAGATTTCTCTACACATTTATTTATACATAAATTCCATTTAAGGAGACTAACACTTTCGAAATTAAAATCAATCTTTTATGCATCTTCTTATGCATAAATTCAATTTGGTAGGAAATTACACTTTTAGAATAAAAGAATTTCTCTTATGCATCTAAGTTATGCATAAAATCCATTTATGAGGAAAATCACACTTTTAGTATAAAAAGGAATATCTTTTATGCATACCTATGTGCATGAAATCCAATATGATAAAAGTAACACTCTTACAATAAAATAATCAACTTTTATGCATACCTCTATGCATGAAATTCAATTATGATAAAAGTCACACTTTTATAATAAAATAATCAACTTTTATGCATACCTCTATGCATGAAATCCAATATGATAAAAGTAACACTTTTGATATAAAAAATTTTCCTTTATGCATACTTCTATGCATGAAAATTAAAAATGATAAAAGTAACACTTTTGATATAAAATTTTTTCCTTTATGCATACTTCTATGCATGAAAATTAAAAATGCATAATATAAAAATCAATTTCTCTATGATTACAATGAATATCTTTCAATTAATCTAGGATGATAATTCCTAGAATATGGTAGGAAGTCCTCTTTTTATGCTTTGAATGAAATTATTTTATGCATAATTTTTATAAAAATTTTGCCATAGCTCCGCTGCTATGACTGATAAATCTCAAATTTTCTAGGGGATAAAGCTTATCATCAAGGAAATAATTAAAATGATCTCTAATTGGATCATTAATCCATAATGGATTGAATCATCAATATACATAAACTAAAAGCATAGAAAAAAGCCATTAATTTGGCCTCAAGCATAGCTTAATCTTGGGTTAAGGAAAAGCTTTATGAAAAGCTTGATTTGGATTGAGAATGGGTCATGAGTATGACCATTTCTTGAGTGAGAGAGAGAAATTACATAAAAACCATTAGAATTTAAACATAAATGGAAATTAACTTTAATAGCATTTATTAAATTATGTAACTCTTCACTACTATTCACTAATTAACTTCAATAGCATTTAAAAAACCATACTAATTAAGCTTCTCAAGCTTGAGAGGGGTTGAGAAGAGAGAAACATTGAGAAATTATAGAAAGATCAATATTCACTAATTACCTTACAAATTGCTTGATTCTTTGTTCACGGTAGAGGCCCCCAACCAATCAATTGGTTAAGTATGTTGATGGAGCCACTAATTGGGATTGAAGAAAGAGGGAAGCTCCAAAAACTAGTGAATTATTAAATGAATTCACAGTTCTTGGCTTAGGTGGAGTAGAGTAACGATGCATAAACACTATCTATTTTTCAACAAGGGGGAGGCTTCTATTTATAGGAAAAATTGAGCTCCTAACCAAACAAACTGATTCTAGAATTTTCCAAATCAGTTTGGTCAATTTTTGACCATTTTTAGGTCAGTTAAGCTAACGTTTTGGAACTAGGCTTGAATGAGGAGAGAGGAGAGATGAAATATCTCAATTTTTATGAGTTTAAAACTCATTCAAGCATGTGAAATATGCACCTCCTTTAAAGAACTCCCCTTCCTTACATATGTGTCATAATGGAATCATTTTAATATTGCTCATAGTTTTTTTACTAATAAACCTTGTACATTTTCAACTCTTCATCTTATGTGAAATATGCACCTCCTTTAAAGAATTCCCCTTCCTTACATATGTGTCATAATGGAATCATTTTAATATTGTTCATAGTTTTTTACTAATAAACCTTGTACATTTTCAACTCTTCATCTTATGTGAGCATTTACTCATTTTTGGATACCCAAAATATCTCATATTTTTAATATTGCTCATAGTTTTTTACTAATAAACCTTGTACCTTTTTCAACTCTTCATCTTATGTGAGCATTTACTCATTTTTGGGTATCTTCTTTTACAAATTGGATTTATCTCCTCCCTACACATGGATTGATGCTATTGGCCCATAGGAACCTTAATTGGACCATAATCCAAAAATTTCTGAAAATCTAGACCCTTAGGCTAAGGTCCTTTATACCCATTTCCAATTAATTCCAATTGCACATTGGAAAGTTCTTTTTGAATTTCTGTTTCAGGGGAACTTATTTTAATAATATGAGATAATTTTCTATCCAAAAATATTAAAATTCTGAATATTCTCTCTCTAGAATATTTTCTCTCTCTAGGTTAAAACAGTTAGGAACAAGTCCTTTATATTTCTGAAGAGGGATTGATAACAGGAGAAGATGCTGGACATTTTGAGAGGGTGGGGAGGAATCTTACATTCTCTCCCACTTGAAAAACGCGAGATGCCCTCATCTCGCAAACTGGGGGTAATTTCGCAAGATGCACAAGTATGAGACTGAGAGAAATTTTTTAATTAAGATTAATCACCAATTAAAAAGTCTCAAAGAGAGTAAGATTCAAGACAAGAACAAGATTTAAACTTTATTCATTCTTGGAACATATACAGTAAAGATAGAAGAACTCTTTACACTTCCATAAGCCCGTCCATCATATGATCACAAAAGCAGCATTCACAAGCTGCGCATGTATAAGGCAACTCATCTATGGGAATAATTCTGTTGGTTATTGCCGCACCTATCTCAGTGGTATGAGGTGATCTAACAAAAGGACCTCTGAGAGGTAAGCCAAAAACGGGGTAAAGGCATATCTTCTCATGAGGAAGAAAACACGCCAGTAAGAAGACCCGCTCAGAAAACCCAAGATGCCTTGATCTCATGACGCAGTAGTATCGGGGACCCAAACCCAAAGCTTCAATAACCATGGCTAAGCGGACATTGTTACGAAAGTGCTGCTGACCCCAGGGTGTTACCCTAGTTATGTCTTGATAGGTTCGCCATTTGGTCTGAGCTACAGAAGTTCCCAAGTGAGGGAAAAGTGAGCGCTCATACTGTTCTATAAAATCCTTCTTCACAGACTCACTTGCATCTTGAAGGTGACGAATCATTATGGATAAAACTAATTCTTGTTGCCAAGCCATGAAGGAGATTAAGAAAGAAAGGAGATCGATGGGAGAAAGATTACTGTGAACGACAAGTAAAAGTTACGACTTATATAAAGGAAGGAGCTAGCGTAACTTAGAAGCCAACGGTAACTTGCCACTGAAGTTTTACCGTCTTTCCATGATTTGGGTTTGGCACATTTTTCTATAGAAGGCATTCAGAACTTTGAGATGAGGAGATAAAAGAAGTTCGTAAGCTAAATCACCTACTTTCTTTGGTCCACAATATCTGGGAGATAACTTCTTATACTTCCCAAGAGATAAAGAACTTCTTTTGGGCCGTACTCGAATGAAGACCAAAACCTTCATCGATTCTCACTTCTGAACTCATTGTTCTGAATCCTTAAAACAGGTGGGACTCTTGAGAAGTATTCAGGGAAAAGGTTCTTCCTTTTTTTAAACAGAATCTTTCTTTTATTTTAGAGAGAGAATAATTATAAGATCAGAAAGGGAGATTCTTACTTCTGTATACCTCGAAGGCTGGGGGAGGAATCTTACATATTACCCCACTTAAAAAAGTGCGAGATGTCCTCATCTTGCAAGGTAGAGGACAACTCTTTTTCTTAAGATCCAATTTTATTCTGGGGTTCCTTATATTCTGGTCAACCCAACAGAGTACTGGGATAAATATCCCTTAGAACTCATCATTAAATAACAATTCATTCAGATCATATCATTCATATCTTTAACATGATAAAGGTCCATCAGACCGAAAAATTTCCTTCTGAACATTCCTCCACGGAAATTTCAGTCAAGTAAGTTCTCAATTTGTCATCCCTTAACTTGATCTAACGGTCAAGTGTTAACAGTAGCAATTTGATAGCACAATCCACTAATCTCATAGTGATTTGCTGAAATCATTATCATCATTTATCATCATAGGGACTCGTCCCATTCATCCTCATTGTAGTTTTGCTCAGGTTATTATATTTCAACTAAATTTCAGAAATCATCATTTTTCAATCAGAATCCAAATCAATTCATCAGTTCTCAAACAAATTTAAAATCATATCAACCACATTCGAAATCATCATCTGGATAGCATTAACGCTTATAATTTCAAGTCTTAGATTTACTCGTATATACTGCCAGTAAAGAGCTGCAGTTATACCCTCGGTATATACGGGTCGTCATAATACTTGGAACTATAAGGTAATATCCATCATGTCTAGGCCTCAAGCAAGTCAGGGTTCCATACAATTGCGGTACTTCCATTTGAAGACCCAATTACTAAATTATGAATTTTCAGATTGAATATCAATTTGTATGAATTATATCACACAATTACAACCTTTTTGATTCTTGATAAATTTTTGATATATTTGGCTTCTCGGTTGATCCTCATTGACCAAAAAGCTCTGATACCAACTGTGAGATCCCTGTCCCCACCATGCGACGGATTCGGGGTACTAGCAGCGGAAGTAGCACTTCATGCGCGGGGCAGGGACCCACACTCGGGGCCTCGTCCACGGATATCTGGACAAGAGACTAATCCGTCGGTTTTTCCAAAACCAAACCCAGAAAAACTTCCCTTACCCGGAAAGCACGGGCGATTCCACCAAGATAACTTTGTACTCTAACGTAGTCAAGATCATTACTGATCACGCTGATCCGACTACACCTATAAAGATACTCGGTCGGATCAAGGAAGAAAGTTGCACTTGGATCATTGGGATCAACGCTTTTTTCCCCATCAAGAGGCACAGCCGTTGATTCCTATCCATAGAACAATTACTATCCGGGATTTACTTTATCTATCGTAATAACAGAAATTGAGTCTCGATTTACGGATCCATCAGTCCAGCCTAACCCCATCCGATCCCATGGGTTAGCCAACCGCCCAACCACTGTAGTGATGGGATCCAATTTGGAATTTGGTTAGGTTTGTCCCGGGTACCAAGGAAAAGAGTTCCAAGGCCCCCTAGCCGGAAGTTCAGGCAAACATAAAACTAGCCACACCACTTACACACCCAATATGAAATTGCCTTTTTCTTAGCATCAGCTAACTTTAAAACAATCCTTTAATGAAACCATAGTACCACTGATCACAATCTTCCAATTTATCCAGTTGATTCATAATTTCCCATCATTCCTTCATCAGAGTATCTATGGCATCATTGGCAACTAGAACGCTCACCACCTGTCCACACAGGGGCCTTTTCAATAGTTCCTAGCCCATAATACTCGACAATATAATCACTTATAAAAATCAAGATGGACTCTCGTTGAAGATCAGCAAGATCAACCAACAGATCCATATAAAGAGCCATGGACTCATCCATTGAAGACCAGCAAGGTCAATCAACCAGATCCATGCCCGATTTCACAAAACAACTCTTACTCCTTGTTCCAATATCTTCCTCGACGCACGCGTGGGTATCCTAGGCGACCCAGAGCCCGAGCACCGTATGGTCAGCACCCTCTAGGATCCTTCGCAGGTGACCTAGCGCTTCACTCATAGGCCGCTTCCTTGGTCCCTCATCCACCGTACCGGAAGCTCACCATTTTAATCGAACCGAGGCTGGTCAAGACCTCGGCCGACCTTGCTACGCGAGACGTCCTCCATTGACTCTCCGTCAGCAGTTGCAACTTTAATAGTTAGGTCTCCACGACCTTAATCACAAGACGGTCAAAATGCTTTCCCAGCATTCTTGACATAAAACAGCCATTTACAAACAGCATTTACAACAGTTTACAAATACAGTTTCTATATTAACTCTCATTTTTCCACATTATCCCTCATTAATCCACATTACTTATTCCACATTCCATTTATATATGTACTCATCCAATCACATCATTTTCCATCTCTTCACTTCAGATTCCTTCACATCACATATCATATATTCACATCCATATCCACATCACATACATATCATATATTCACATCACATATCATATATTCACATCCATACATCCACATCCACATCCACGTTCACATCCATACATCCACATCTACATGCTTACCTCCATTTTCACATCCTCATTTATACATCCACATCTCGTATCCACATTCATACATACACATCCATATCCACATCCATACATCCACACCCACATGCATACATCCACTATCACGTCCTCATTCATACATCCACATCCACATACATACATACATCCACATCCACATTCCCATTCACATCTATACATCCACATCTACATCCACATACATACATCCATCCACATCCACATTCCACATTCACATCTATACATTCACATCTACATCCACATTCACATACATCCACATCCACATTCCCATTCACATCTATACATCCACATTCACATATATGCATATACATCCTCATGCATACATCCACATTCACATTCACATCTATACATCCACATCTACATCCACATTCACATCTATGCATATACATCTTCATGCATACATCCACTTTCACATTCATACATACGCATCTACATGCATACATCCACATCTACATTCATACATCCATACCTACATCCACACATCCACATTCATATTCATACATCCACATTCACATGCATACATGTCCATTTTCACATCCTCATTCATACATCCACATTCACATACATACATCCACATCCGTATCTACATCCACATCCACATCAACATTCACATTCATACATATACATCTACATGTATACATCCACATCACATTCATACAACCATATTACATCCATTCTCGTCCTAACACATCCCATATACATCTTAACACATCCTAACTCATCTTAACACATTCTATCACATCTCATACACATCTTATCACATCTTTTTACATCTCATACACCTCTTATCACATCCTATCACTTTCCATACGCATCTTATCAATTCTTATCACATCTCATACACCTCTTATCACATCTTATCACATTTCATATCTTTAAAAAAAAAAGAGAATTCTTATATTTGATATAAGATTTCTCTACACATTTATTTATACATAAATTCCATTTAAGGAGACTAACACTTTCGAAATTAAAATCAATCTTTTATGCATCTTCTTATGCATAAATTCAATTTGGTAGGAAATTACACTTTTAGAATAAAAGAATTTCTCTTATGCATCTAAGTTATGCATAAAATCCATTTATGAGGAAAATCACACTTTTAGTATAAAAAGGAATATCTTTTATGCATACCTATATGCATGAAATCCAATATGATAAAAGTAACACTCTTACAATAAAATAATCAACTTTTATGCATACCTCTATGCATGAAATTCAATTATGATAAAAGTCACACTTTTATAATAAAATAATCAACTTTTATGCATACCTCTATGCATGAAATCCAATATGATAAAAGTAACACTTTTGATATAAAAAATTTTCCTTTATGCATACTTCTATGCATGAAAATTAAAAATGATAAAAGTAACACTTTTGATATAAAATTTTTTCCTTTATGCATACTTCTATGCATGAAAATTAAAAATGCATAATATAAAAATCAATTTCTCTATGATTACAATGAATATCTTTCAATTAATCTAGGATGATAATTCCTAGAATATGGTAGGAAGTCCTCTTTTTATGCTTTGAATGAAATTATTTTATGCATAATTTTTATAAAAATTTTGCCATAGCTCCGCTGCTATGACTGATAAATCTCAAATTTTCTAGGGGATAAAGCTTATCATCAAGGAAATAATTAAAATGATCTCTAATTGGATCATTAATCCATAATGGATTGAATCATCAATATACACAAACTAAAAGCATAGAAAAAAGCCATTAATTTGGCCTCAAGCATAGCTTAATCTTGGGTTAAGGAAAAGCTTTATGAAAAGCTTGATTTGGATTGAGAATGGGTCATGAGTATGACCATTTCTTGAGTGAGAGAGAGAAATTACATAAAAACCATTAGAATTTAAACATAAATGGAAATTAACTTTAATAGCATTTATTAAATTATGTAACTCTTCACTACTATTCACTAATTAACTTCAATAGCATTTAAAAAACCATACTAATTAAGCTTCTCAAGCTTGAGAGGGGTTGAGAAGAGAGAAACATTGAGAAATTATAGAAAGATCAATATTCACTAATTACCTTACAAATTGCTTGATTCTTTGTTCACGGTAGAGGCCCCCAACCAATCAATTGGTTAAGTATGTTGATGGAGCCACTAATTGGGATTGAAGAAAGAGGGAAGCTCCAAAAACTAGTGAATTATTAAATGAATTCACAGTTCTTGGCTTAGGTGGAGTAGAGTAACGATGCATAAACACTATCTATTTTTCAACAAGGGGGAGGCTTCTATTTATAGGAAAAATTGAGCTCCTAACCAAACAAACTGATTCTAGAATTTTCCAAATCAGTTTGGTCAATTTTTGACCATTTTTAGGTCAGTTAAGCTAACTTTTTGGAACTAGGCTTGAATGAGGAGAGAGGAGAGATGAAATATCTCAATTTTTATGAGTTTAAAACTCATTCAAGCATGTGAAATATGCACCTCCTTTAAAGAACTCCCCTTCCTTACATATGTGTCATAATGGAATCATTTTAATATTGCTCATAGTTTTTTTACTAATAAACCTTGTACATTTTCAACTCTTCATCTTATGTGAAATATGCACCTCCTTTAAAGAATTCCCCTTCCTTACATATGTGTCATAATGGAATCATTTTAATATTGTTCATAGTTTTTTACTAATAAACCTTGTACATTTTCAACTCTTCATCTTATGTGAGCATTTACTCATTTTTGGATACCCAAAATATCTCATATTTTTAATATTGCTCATAGTTTTTTACTAATAAACCTTGTACCTTTTTCAACTCTTCATCTTATGTGAGCATTTACTCATTTTTGGGTATCTTCTTTTACAAATTGGATTTATCTCCTCCTTACACATGGATTGATGCTATTGGCCCATAGGAACCTTAATTGGACCATAATCCAAAAATTTCTGAAAATCTAGACCCTTAGGCTAAGGTCCTTTATACCCATTTCCAATTAATTCCAATTGCACATTGGAAAGTTCTTTTTGAATTTCTGTTTCAGGGGAACTTATTTTAATAATATGAGATAATTTTCTATCCAAAAATATTAAAATTCTAAATATTCTCTCTCTAGAATATTTTCTCTCTCTAGGTTAAAACAGTTAGGAACAAGTCCTTTATATTTCTGAAGAGGGATTGATAACAGGAGAAGATGCTGGACATTTTGAGAGGGTGGGGAGGAATCTTACACGTTGGCATTCTTCAGTCCACTCAAAGGTGATGAGGAGTCTATAAAGAGGCCGAGCAATATCAGTGTACATAAAAATGAAGCACCGATAGTAGGTGACATGTCCGATAAAGCATTGGATTCTCTTGAAGTTTGTGGGTGGTGGAAGCTCTAACATGAGCTACACTTTGTTGTCTCATTGTTGAGATTCCTTGCCCCTAGAGATGGTCTATCCCACACTCCATGTCCAACCCAAAATTGGCATTTTAGTGGGTTCAACGAGATGCGATATAGCTTGCACCTTTCTAGCACTTTGCACAAGCATGCAAGGTGCTTCTTCCAAGAGGAATTGACATAAAGGTCATCCATGAAGACCTCAAGGAATTTTCAAAGATATTCCTTGTAAGACGTGCACATAAGATGTTGGAAGGTTCTAGGGACATTGATCAATGCGAAGGGCATGACTCAGTATGCATAGGTGCCCCACTCGTCGGTGGGCAAAGGCTATTTTGTGCTGGTCCTTTGGATCAATTAGCACCTGACTATAACTAGAGAATTAGTCAAGGAAGCTATAGACTTCCTTTTGTGCTACTCACTCCAACACATATTCTATGAAGGGTAGGGGATAGTGGTCCATGATGGTGGCAGTATTGACCTTTTTGAGGTCGATGCACACTCTAACTTTATCATTCTTTTTGGGCACTATCACGATAGTGAAAAGATGCAAGGGGGAAGAGAGCTTGAGCTCTTGCAAGCACACACACACACTCACAAAACCCTAATAGAGAACACATAAGGTGAGAGGCTGAAAATCTTCTTCTTCTTCACTCAACACTCAACACACCATATACAAGATAAGAGTACACATAATATGAAAGGTACTCAACCAATACATACACGTGTTCTCTATAGTGTGAACCCAACTAAATGAGCTGGTGCTATAACTATTCTAGTCTCTAGAATGGCTGTCACACAGCCTGTCATCCCACTGGTTGCATATCACCCATGATCTCACCAACCATGCCAGTGGTGTAACTGTGGGGCCTATCCCCCAGGCGGGTCATCAGTGTCCACCGCCTCACTAGACGAGATCGATATCTCAACACTCCCCCTGGAGCTCAACTCCATCTCATGTACACCAAGCAAAGCCCTAAATCTGCAGAGCTTCTCTGTACCCAATGCTTTGGTGAAGATGTCAACTACCTGATCCTCTGTGGTGCTGACATAAACAAGGTCAAGTTCTCATGCCAAGACCTTCTCTCTGACAAAGTGGTAGTGGACCTCTATATGCTTTGTGCGAGCATGAAAGACTGGGTTCCTAGCCAACTGTATAATGCTAATGTTGTCACAGAAAATGACAACCTGTCTATCCACTGATAGACCCAAATCTGCAAGTAGCTTTCTCAACCAAGCTACCTCATATGCTACCATAGCAGCTCCTTTGTACTCGGCCTCTGTACTGGATAGAGAAACCGTAGGCTGCTTCTTGCTGTTCCAAGTCACAGCAGCACTCTCCAAAGAAAACAGGAAGCCACTAGTAGATCTTCTATCTGAGATACTACCAGCCCAATCAGCATCTGTGTACCCATGTACACATATCTCTGTCCCAGTCTCATAGAATAGTCCACAATGCAAAGTAGACCTCACATACCTCAGTATGCATCTCAATGCATCCAAATGCGGTTTCCATGGAACCTACATAAACTGACTCACCAACCCAACAGCATAGCTCAAATATGGTCTGGTGATCATCATATAGATCAAGCTTCCTACTATGCGCCTATACATAGTAGGATCCTCCAAGATCTCTCCTGAATTTGCACTCAACTTGCCATTCTGATCCAATGGCACGGAAATAGGCTTACAGCCTGTCATACCATACTTGGACAACATGTCCAAGCCATACTGTCTCTGCAGTAATCCAATACCATGTGGTGACCTAATCACCTCAATGCCCAAGAAATATCTGAGCTCCCCCAGATCCTTCATCTCAAACTTCTGTCTAAGCAAGATCTTTACATCAAAGATCTCTGCATCATGGTCCCCCGTAATGATTAAGTCATCTACATAGATGACAACAAGCACAACCCCTCTATCACCATGTCTCACATACAACGAGAAATCTGCATTGGCTACATGAAAGCCAATAGTGACAAGATATTCAAAAATCTTGTCAGACCATGCTCTTGGTGCTTGCTTTACGCCATACAAGGCTTTCTTCAACCTGCAAACATGCTCGGGGTGACCCACATCCTCATAACCAGGTGGCTGCAACATATACACCTCTTCTTGCAAATCCCCATGCAAGAATGCATTCTTTACATCCATCTGTTGTAAAGACCATTGCTTTGACGTAGCCACTGCTATCACAACTCTCACTGTTGCCATCTTGGCAACTGGGCTGAAAGTTTCCTCATAATCAATGCCATATGTCTGCGCATACCCTTTGGCTACCAATCTAGCCTTGTACCTGTTTATGCTTCCATAACTGTTATGTTTAACTTTGTACACCCACTTGCATCCAATGGCTTTCTTGCCTTCAGGCAATTGCACTAAATCCCAAGTTTCATTTCCATATAGTGCATCCATCTCCTCACCCATAGCTTTCTCCCAATACACATTTCCAACAGCCTCATCAATGCATGTGGGCTCAACAACCTGCACAACCTTTGCCATATATGCATAGTGATGTGCCACATAACCATAGGTAAATCTCTGCATAGGATTTTTCACTCTCCCAAATCTTTGCAGCTTCTCGTTCATGCCTTCCATAGCCTTCTTTACACCAAGGTGATCTCATAGCTGGGATCCCAAGCTCCTCATCAAGGCTCATATCTGAGCCACTAGACTCTCCATCAACATGAGAATGCCCTGTAGAAATGTCAGGCATACCAAGGGACTCAACCACTTTCTCTTTTCCTTTACGTGATGTAGTAATCACATTTGTAGGGCTGGTATTATGACGCAGCCTGCCACTCCATGGTCTATCAACAAACCCACTAGATGAGGACTCTCCTGGTCCACTCAAAGACTGTGATTGCTGACCTGCACTCTGTGCAACCACACTTCCACTCACATCAGCCCCAACAGGTTCTTTTTCAGCAGCATACCAGCTGCTCATCTCATCAAAAACAACATCCCTGCTTACCCTCAACTCACGTGTAGAATGGTTATAACACCTGTATCCCTTTTGCTCAAGGGAATATCCAATAAACACACATTTTTCAGTTTTCGGATCCAGCTTAGTTCTTAGCTCATCTGGCACATGCACATATGCAATGCATCCAAAGACTTTCAGATGAGACAAATCAGGTTTTCTGCCAATAAACCTCTCCTCTAGAGTTACATCATGTATGGCTGCAGTTGGAGTCCTGTTCATGATGTATACTGCTGTAGAAACAACCTCAGCCGCCCAATAGCTATGCAGCATATTCTTCTCTTCCATCAATGCTCGCGCAATCTCAGCAATGTGCCTGTTTTTCTGCTCAGCAACTCCATTTTGTTGCGGACTGTATCTGCATGTAAACTGTCTCCGAATACCATTCTGCTTCAAAAATTCAGAGAACTCATTGGAGAAGTACTCTCCCCCTCCATCTGACCTTAGGCACTTTACATATTTCCCTATTTTCTTTTCAACCAAAGCTCTGAAATTCTGCAAGTGAGTGAACACCTCACTCTTCTCCTTCATGAAATATACCCACACTTTCCTTGTGTGGTCATCAATAAATGTCACATAATATCTGCAGCCTCCCATAGACATGGTCTTTATAGGACCCCATACATCTGAATGCACAACATCTAGTGCATTTCTTCTCATATATCTATTACGTGGAAATACATGCTTTGTTTGCTTTCCAAATTGGCATGCTTCACATATTCTCTACATACCTTCCACTTTAAACTTTGGAGTCCTATCACAATTCCTTTAGTTTGCATAGACTTCATTCTCTGCACATTCACATGTCCAATTCCTTTAGTTTGCATAGACTTCATTCTCTGCACATTCACATGTCCAATTCTTTTATGCCAGAGAGAAAAAACAAGAGAAGGATGCATGCAAGAGTCGAATATGGAGAATAGCACTTGGCCAACCCTATGAGGGGTAACACCTCAATGTGAAGCCGCTAGGGCACCCATACTCTCCTTGTGTCACCTAAGAAGAGATTGAATGCTAGGTAGAGAGCAAGAGGGAAGGAGCTATGGAGAAGCTAAACCTCTACCTCATGCCACTAGTATGCAAATGGGACATGGTAGATTTGAAGGAGAGGGCAGAGGAGAAGAGAACGGAGAGCATTACCATTCCTACTCACATACACTAACAATCTAAGCATACAAGCAAGCAAAAACACAAGCAAGCATGCAACCATAAGCTCAAATGAGAGAGAGAGAGAGAGAGAGAGAGAGAGAGAGAGAAGGCAAACTCAAGTGAGCCAAATGAGATTGTCCCTTTTCATATTTCATAAAATGTCTTATATAAATGAGCTCATATTTACAATGTCCAATCGCCTTTTACAAGTGGGGGCCCAAAACTAGTCTTTCTAGTTTTACTAGCTCTATGTACATCTATTTCTCATGACCGACGTTACACAAGCCGTAAGCTCAGTCATCCCATGTCTCATATACAATCAGCGCATTGCACGGTTACAAAAAGATAGGTTACAAAAGGGCCGTAGTAGCCGCATGAAAGGTAATAAGACCGTATTAGGTAAAGTGGGAAAAATCCCATTCCCACATTGAAAAATTGTATGCATTTCATCTAGAATCTACCTTCTTCAACCTAGTATAAAAAATTTAAAAATGGTTTGCTTTATGAAGTGCTGCTAGATCGAACCTAGCTTGATCTTAGAAATAGAAACTTAGGTTTCAAGATTTTTCAGATCCACCACTTGAAGGTATCCTTATATACACAACCACTACAAATTATCATTATTAAGGATAGAAAGAGTCTCCTTGGAGTAGGATGCACTTTGTGAAAATTACGATTATAAATTTTCATTTTGATGAAGCTAATTCTACTAAAGAAATAATAAAACTTTTGCATTAACAACCAAAAGATAGCTGGATAAAAGGAGTCCCCTTAAAGTAGGATGCACTGTGGATGCATAAGAGGAGTCTCCTTAGACTAGGATGCACTCCATCTATGAATTTATTTATTGTGTTAAAATTTGTTCAATGCATTGCAAAGATACACAATTGAACAGTCTGCTCCCAAAGTTGGCCAAATTACAAAGATCCTCTATATTTTATTATACTAGAGACCATATTCAAAGACCATTTACATTCAATTATAAAATGAAGTAACAAAATGTGCTAGTATCATGGGGGTGTAATTTTGATTTTAAGGGGTTCTAGCTCCACCACATGGTAGAGCTAGAATTTTGAGCTAGCTCTACCATGTGGAGCTACAACACATTGAGGAGCATTTAAAGATTTTTAGATCCACCACTTGGCCATTCTACAGTCCATAAGAAACCAAGATATAACATTTGATTGATCTAGACCCCCAATTACAAACATTGATACAAGAGATTGCATTTTGAGAGTCCCCTTAGAGTAGGATGCACTCTCCAATTTTAAAGCTTCATTGTAATGAACAAGACAAAATGAACAAGATTTTATAAATTGAGGTGGTGAAGGTATTATACTTATATATACAATCGTTACAGATTAACATTATTAAAGATAGAAAGAGTCTCCTTGAGTAGGATGCACTTTGTCAAAATTACGGTTAAAAGATTTCATTTTGATGAAGCTTATTCTACTAAAGAGTGATGCACTTTGTCAATAGATAAAAGGAGTCTCCTTAAAGTAGGATGCACTCCATCTACGACTCCATTATAATAAAACATTGTAAATGAAACTGAATTTATTTTTTTGTGTTAACATATGTTCAATGCCTTGCAAAAGGCACACAATTGAACAGCACGCTCGCGAAGATGGCCAGATTACAAAGACCCTTTATATTTTATTATAATAGAGACCATTTACAAAGACCATTTACATTCAATTACAAAAGGGAGTAACAAAATGTACTAGTGTCATGGGGGTGTATTGGTTGAATGAGGTATTGAGCTTCTTTTTAAGCATGTTCATTTTGTGTACTCACAAGATTACACACTTAGATTATTCTCTCAATTATTATCTTGATTATCATCTTGATTGTTGAACAC
Source organism: Cibotium barometz (assembly GCF_041138505.1). Classification (NCBI taxonomy): domain Eukaryota; kingdom Viridiplantae; phylum Streptophyta; class Polypodiopsida; order Cyatheales; family Cibotiaceae; genus Cibotium; species Cibotium barometz. The sequence goes on from NC_141051.1 coordinate 63,939,525, forward strand.
ATTGTAGTAGCTAAAATCGAGTTTCAATGTATTCTTATTGTTGTACAAAACATGGAGACCCCAAAAGAAATGAACTTTTTTGAAGAAAACTCGTGTAGTTATTTATCTGAAATGGACAATGTAGCGAGATATTTGACTTGTTGCTCATATTGAGGTGTCTAGCTAGCATGGGCTAGCAGTCCAACGTCAATCACTTTATCTCTTCACTTTAGATCTAGCACTTGTCTGTTATAGAGCTGAAAAGGATTTCTTGATCCATGACTTATCCATTCTAGATCCTATTCCACCACTTGGACATTATAGAGCTAGACTTCAGTGGATGCAAGCTCCACCAAACGGTAGATCTAGACTCAAAATTCTAGTCGTATTTTATGACTTCCAAAGGTTTAGGTCTACCACACATGGATACTAGCTCCACCATGTGGTAAGGCCAAAATTCCATGAAGAGACCATGGCTGCTACCTCCACCACATGGTGGAGCTAGAGCTCAATAAGATACCACATGGTGGAGCTAGCTAGCTCCATGAAATTATACAGCTAGACTTCAATGGATGGTAGCTCCACCACATGGTAGATATAGACATAGAATGCTAGCTCTACCAACGTGGAGCAAGAACGCATTGAAAGAACCAAGATCTACCATTTGTTCAATCTAGACTCCCAAGTAAAAACATTGATACAAGAGATTGTATATTGAGAGTCCCCTTAGAGTAGGATGCACTCTCCAATTTTATGACTGCATTGTAATGAACAAAGACTAAATAATTTGAAACAAGAATTTATAATTTGACATGGTGAAAGTTTCCTTATATACACAACTACTACAAATTAACATTACTAAAGATAGAAAGAGTCTCCTTGCAGTAGGATGACCTTTGTCAAAATGATAGTTAAAAGTCTTCACCTACTCTTACTAAAAAAATAATAATTTGCAAACTTTGACCAAAAGATAAAAGGATAAAAGGAGTCCCCTTAGAGAAGGATGCACTCCATTTATGACTCAATTATAATAAGACATTGTAAATGAACATGAATTTATTGCTTGTGCTAGAATTTGTTCAATGCTTTGCAAAGGCAAACATTTGAACAGTATGCTCCATAAGAGGCCTGATTACAATATCATATTTCAATATATGGCTTTTTATTACATTAAAAAAAGGCCAAAATACTTGCGTCCTCTACATTTGATTATATTAGGGACAAACAAAATGAGCTTCATGGTGGTGTATTACTTTCATGATGCCTCCTCTTGTTGCTTTGCTTGATTTGTACTCTCTGCTTGCCTCTCTGCCTCAGCTTCAGCCTCCTCTCTTTGCTTTCTTTGAATTTCAAGTTGTTCCTGTCTCTCTGCCTCAGCATCAGCCTCCTGCTGTTGCTTCCACACCTCTGCCTTTTTCCTATTCTCTACTTCCAATTTCTCTTCTTCAAGCCATTTCTTCATCACATCATCTGAGAATTGGTTAGGTTTTTCTTCAAAGGCATTATCCCATGTATACTCTTGCCGATCTTCATTCTGTAGCCATAAAAACAACCAATTTCTTAAATCTTCTGTCAAAAAACTATACCTTTCCTTGGAAGGTTGATGGTATAATTCTCGGACTATTAACCAGGTTCCTCGTTCATTCTTAAACACCTTATAGTAGCTATCATCAATTATCAATGTATTTTTCTTGTTGTACAAAGGATGGAGACCCCAAAAGGTCTCCATCCTTTGTACAAAGGATGGAGACCCCAAAAGGTCTCAAGCTTTTTAAAGAAAACTTGTCTATTCTGCACAACCCATGTGGATTTTGAACAATGCTCTTGTGAGAGAACACCTGCAAACTTGGGCTTTTGTTGTGGAAATACTGTGTCAATTATTCCAGAGAGCTTAGTTCTCCTACATGCGCTCCAAATAAAAACATAAAAGAATTGAATACACCAATCTAAGAACTCATGTGCATCCTTGTGACATAGGACATAACGATATTGATTAATTGGATATTTTACCAACTCGTTGCTATAAGGAGGATCCTTCTCATCATATTGGGTTTCGACAACATGGCACAACAAACCATTAAGGTTTAGAATAATAGCCCTCCTATCATCCTCTTTGCGTAGGGGTACGCATATTGGGTCTGACGAATACCATGTCAGTATGATAACCCCCTTGGAGGGATGCACAAAGCGCAACCTTGCATCAATTTCCTGTAGACGGTCAAGACGGCGCTAAACCAACTGTCTTCGTACACTCTGGATTTTCTTGGACATGTGACGTACTAATGCTCTGTGACGAAGAAGTCGCCTCTGCCAATTAGAATCAATCACATGACCTGGAAAAAAATGAGCATGCTTAATGATAAAGGTGTGCATGTGGGGGAAGGCATGTTACAACTACTTTTATGCAAAGATAGATTTTAAACAATTACAAAACAAATGTGACTATGCACGCTAACATTAAACTACATACTGTTCTAAAATGTTGACTTTAGTTGCATTACAAAATGACTCAAGATGCAAAGACTCTTTCCATTTGATTCTAAAAAGACGCGACAAAATGTGCTAGAAGGTATCAAAATGTGGTGAAATTAGAATGCATTGATCTAGATCAACCACGTGGTAGAGCTAGAATTCACTGTTCTAGCTCAACCATGTGGTAGGGCTAGAATATTTTTAAATCTAGTTCTACCATGTGATAGAGCTATATCAAAGTATTCTAGCTCGATCCCATAGCAAAATTAGAAATAATATTTGAAGTCCAGCTCTAGCACGTGGTAGAGCTGTATCAAAATATTTTAGATAGACCCCATGGTAGAACTAGAATGGTTGGAAGTCCAACTCAACCATGTGTGGTGACGTGGAAGAGCTAGAATGCATTGATCTAGCTCTACCATATGGTAGAGCTAGAACGCTTTCAAGTCTAGCTCTACCATGTCGTGGAGGAAGAATGCTTTGATCTAGCTCTACCATATGGTAGAGCTAGAACGCTTTCAAGTCTAGCTCTACCATGTCGTGGAGGTAGAATGCTTTGAAGTCTAGCTCTACCATGAGGTGGAGCTAGAAGGCATTGATCTAGCTCTACCATAGTCCATATATGTAGGAATTAAAATCATAAGACAAAGATCAAGCTTCCATACATTTTCAAATTAGGAGGCCCCTTATAGTAGAGTGCACTCCAACATTTATAAAATTATTTGAAGAGTAATACATTTGCCACTACTTTAAAAACAAGACAAAATTTCTTGTCAATTCATGATTGCAAAAAGATAAAATTCCTCCAAAAAAAATACAATCCTTGGTGACAAATGGCTTCTTTAAGTGAATACTCCTTGGAACAATATCCTTGAAATAAATCTGCAAGAAACCATCATAAATTAAGTTTCTTCATTGTGAATACACAATTGTTGTATAAAATCATGTATTTAGTTATAATTATCATTTATGTTGGATAGTACCTTAGTTATTTCTATCACGTTGGAGAAGATTGTACTCATTTAACACCTTGTTTATGAAAGCCCTTGCATTGGCTGCCTTCAACTGTGTTGTGGTAGAACCCAATTTTCTAGTTAGAGAAATCACTTGTGGTCCCCTCATGCTAGCAATACTGACTCGTTCTTTTGCCATAATTTCTATTATCTCTTCTCTTTTGTTTTCATATTGTCTCGCTAATACCTCTTGATTGTTGACATACTTTTGTATAATCTCTGATAGTGGTAGCCTATCAGTGTAGATTGTCTTCTGTGACCAATTTAAATTGCGCTTTCTCCAAAAATCTACCACACCTCTGTATTCATTTTCATTGGATACTGGAGGTTGTCCATAGCGATTAGAGCCAATGATCTCACGCACATCTTCACTCTCATCAAGCTGCAATAAGTAAGGGAGCAGCTCATCAATGAGAATATTGTCGACCATCCTTTCTTCATCAAACTTTGCAGGATATATACAATTATTATCAGGAGAAGCACATCCCTTGTATGGAGAGTCATCAATAAGAACCGTTCTACGAGCATCACAATCAAAACATGAAGCAATTTTTGACAATGGCTTGAACATTGCTTGAACTGTTGGATTATCAGGTCTAGCTATTTTACCACTTTTATCCTTCTCGCAAGCCTCTTGAGCCCAAACTACAAAAAAAGGCAATATCTCTCCTGCTCTGTCTTGTAATGTTCTCAATATTTGAAGAACATTACTCTCTGTCGCTGTTGACCAGATCCCAACATTAATATTTTTTAATAAAATCTTCAAGAATTGGATACATCCTGGCCTTAGTACAATATATCGTTTTGAATCCATTTGAATAGTTTCATGTATTGAAGATGGTTGTTGTTGACAACGTTTCAGTAGTAGACCATTCAGGTCCAACACAATTGTCAACACAGATTTCTTGGAGATAGCAGTGTCGGCACTTCTTGGTACTTCTTCTTCAGGCTGGAAACTCTCACCCATTGCTTCATTTGTTGGAGATTTAGGTACCCCAATCTCATTGTCAGCATTTGTCTTTAAACCTTCTGGATGGACATCACTGAATGTGTGGGAGAAGCTCTCATCCACAGTTTGATTGTGGCATTCTGCCGTAGCTACTTCACTTGGTGCTACTATCTCAATTTCGGGATCTAAAAGAAAAAAGAGTAACATTGACTCAACAATCTTTCAAACTAAAAGAATTTACAATTGTAACACTCACTCTTAACACATGTTTATTGGTGTAATCTAAAAGAAAATCATGTTTGGATACCAATTATAAATTCTAGTTGCTCACTCTAGAATTGGAGGGTTTAAAATGGATTTCCAAATACACCCATTATTCTAGCTCTACCGTTTGGTAGAGCCAGTTTGCAAGGGAGCTCTTTTTGGAAGTAACCCTTGAGATCCACTCTTGATCCACTCTTGAGCTCCAAGAGTAGGTGGAAGTGAGAAACACAAAACCACTCAACTATATGGTAAAGCTAAAATTTTAGATGTTTTTGATTTTCCATATGGTAGAGCTGAAATTTATAAGTCTTGCTTTACCACGTGGTTGAGTTGGGGATCAAGATAGCTTCTTTATGGGTGGAGCCAGTAGACTTCCATAGGTTCTAGGTCTAGACTTCAATGGGTTCTAGCTCATCGCACGTGACAAGAACCAAGGAGCTAGAATTGCATTTGAACTAGCTCTGGTGGAGCTAGAAATGCATTAGCCTAGCTCAACCATATGGTAGAGCTAGACTTAAATGGATGCTTTGCAAAAACTGTCTTTGGGGGGGGGTGCATTGGCCTAGCTCCACCACTTTGAAGAGGTAGCTAGACTTTAATGGATTCTTGGTCCACCACTTTGAAGAGGTAGCTAGCTCCACCAAATTGTAGACCTATTGAAATCTAGATCTACCACAGGATAGGATTGAAGTAAATGAGAGGATCTCTAGCTCTATCATCTTAGATTAATAAGCAAGATTTTCAGATTCACCAACTGGCCATTGTGCGACCACTAAGTAGGCTTTCCAAATTCACCAATTGGTTATGTAAAAAGTGAATTTGTCAATGAACATGTTAGGATCCATAACTTGGTGATTCTAGATTCCAAAGCCCAATTTGGAGAGAGCTACAAAAATACTACTAAAAAATGAACCAAGGATATAACAAGTCAAAACATCACCAAATCAAAGTATTGAAGATACAAGGAAAGCCCATTAAGAAGTTACATACTGTCTTCAAAATCCAAAAAATCTCGAGCTGAACGAACTTCACCATGGCTCGATCTTTCCGTGGTATTCCTTGGATTGTTAGAAATAGGCGGTACTGGTTGCTCATTTCTTGACTTTTCAAAGTCAAGAAGCTTTGTTCCCATCTTTCTTTGATCTTCAATACTCTCCACTAGGCAAATCACTTCCTTATTTAGTGCTAGCCCTAGCTCGATGATGTAGCCATTACTGAAAAGATCAACAAGCTTGTAGCCTTCTCTGCAATACTTTCGAATACATTGCTTGATCAAAAGATTCTTCTTGATTCTTAGAAACTCAATGTCTGGGATAGTTTTAACATCTTCATTATCTATATCGAGAAGTCCAGTATCCAATATTGTCGCTTGTGTACCTAGATCAGGAACATCTGCTAGTCCTTGAAAGGCATCTCCCTTGCTGAAAAACACTAAGGATGTGAAGAACTCTATTGCACCAATGCATCGGTTGTCATGTCGAAAATGCAATGCCCCATTATACTGTTCCTTTGCTATGCCACTCAAATTTTTTAAAGCATTTTGCAAGTGAATAAAATCTGTAATATTTAGAAAGGTAAGCAACACATATTGGGATGGCAAAGATCTACCAGCTGCTGTAATAATCATAATGCCGTTCAAAAGATTGCAAAATGATTCCACATCCCAATGCATATTTCTTCCCAAATCTTCAGTGTTATCTAGAACACATAACCCAATGGAAATTGGATTGTTGAGGTGGCGCTTCAAGTAGTAACTCCCGTCGAATGTAAGACTCACAGCATAAATACACCAAGGAAGATCCAAGGACAAGGTTGAACTTTCTTTGCTAAGGCTGATATTCCACTCCACATATTGCCTTGCTTCTACTGGAAAATCAATCTTCTTTGATCCAACCTGTAGCTTTGACTTTATATACACATCACATAACTTCAAAAGAACTGAGTATACAACCTCATTGATGCTATAGGTGATAGTCAATTCTGACCAATCTTGACATTGTTTGTCCTTGTTCAGAGTGTTGAACTCTACAAGCAATGCATCTTGCATAATTTTATCTTGCTTGAGCTGCTTGATACGCTCTGGCATGTCAATCACATCTACATCCTTAGTACCCTTTGAAAGAACAATTTTTCCAGACCTGATTTCTGATTGTATTTGTTTGACTTCTTGTTCATCTAGCCCAGCAAGACATCTGAAAACTGTGGCAGTTGGTTTCTTGTTTTGCTTCTCCATGATTTCAAGCCAGCCTTTGAAAACTTCATCAGAGTAAATGACCATGTGAGACTGCTTTGAAATGAAGGATGCTCCCACCGTAATTCTAGCCATTCGTAAAAATTTCTGCAAAGAAATAAAAGAAAAAAAGATCAAAATCAAGTATTTTTTTCAAAACTTATAATTATAAGAGAGCAAGGGATATGGACATACATCCCAGTCTACACAAGATGATGAGCCCTCTGTTACTCCAGATGGTGGCCTTGACGGAGAATTATTGAAGATCCACTGACTCCTCAAGTGCTGCAAGACATCATAGTATGGTTGTTTGACATATAATGATTGGGCCTCTTCATTAGCTATAGCAGATATGGCCGTCGCAACTTGTGGCTCTGGATCTACAACAATTCGAGCCTTCCTTTTTTCATACACTTGTATCAGATCTTGAGCACGACCATCTTTTTCCATTTCTTGATACCGTAAGAATTTTGCAGCATAGATGGAATGTTGGCCATCAATAATCCAATATGAATACTCAGTGAGTTTCTCCTCTATTACCTCACTTAGTTTCATTGGAATTCCTTTCTTCTTGCTAGCATTCTTTACAGGCATCAAGTATGCACACGCTCCTGGCCTGTTTGCACTTGCACCAAAAAATAACACGCATTCATCCACACGGTGAGGTTCTATTTGACGGGAGTTATAGTGATCAGGAGCTAGCCAGCATTGATCTACAGGGATCTCATACTCTTTGTACTTGAATGGAAAATACTTAGAGTATTTTTCCATACCCCCTGTATCACTCTTTTGTGCCTTTTGCACCTCATTTTTCAAAACTTTGGGATCCACAAATCTTATTTTTGTTGAATTTTCCAAGCCTGTTTTCTCTATTGTAGATTTAAGAACTGCTTCATCTACATCCATAATACCTGTACTGCTTTTTGTCTTTTTTTGAACTGGATTTTTAGAGGGCGTTTTCTCTTTCTTTTGTTTGCCTTTCACACAATAAGCAATGGAAGCTTGCAACTCTTCAAGAGTTATTTCTTGACTTGCACAATCTAACTTCCACCCTCGAGAGAACATAGTATCTTGTTTATCTCTTACTATTCGTTCAATAATGAATGCCTTGGGATCTAGTTGATACTCATGAATCCCAGGTACCCCAATATTTATGCATTCAATATCGGGATGAGAATCAACTACAGAAATATAAGATAGAGTCATTGGTCCTAGATCCTCAAAAGTATCCACGCCCACATCACTAGCAACAAATAGATGAATTTTGTTAAATTGTGAACCCTGAAGACCCCAAATATCTAAGTACCACTGTCGTCGTTGATCAGCAGAGGCAAAGTTAACACTGTCCGGAACTTCCACCACTTTTCTTTTCTGAGACATCTTTCACCTACAACAAAAACCACAATTGTTAATTATAGTTATTGTATTCTTACACTTTAAAATAAACTTACAATATCATATTCAAAAATCACAATATATATCCATGAAAACACTGTGGAGGAGATGAAGAGTATTTCCATCTTGGAGATCTCAATACATTTGTTAGTCTTGCTCTACCACATGGTAGAGCTAGATAAATCCATTCTAGCTGGACTTCAAAGTATTCTAGTGCTGGTTTTTCAATGGATATTATCTCTACCGGGTGGCAGAGCAAGATTAATAAATGTATTGACCAGAATGCTTTGAAATGTAGCTCTACCATGTGGTGGAGCTAGAATCCATTCTTCTAGCTCTACCATGTGGTAGAGCTAGACTTTAATGAATGTAACCGGCTGAGCTTGAATGTAACTGTGGTAGAGCTGCATTCTACCTAAACCTTACTGTAGAGATAGAATGCTTTGAGGTCTAGCTCTACCATGTGGTGGAGCTGGAATTGCATTTGAGGTCTAGCTCTACCATGTGGTAGAGCTAGAATCGTAGAGGTAGAAAGCTTTGAGGGCTAGATCTACCATGTAGTAGAGCAAGAATGCATCGATTTAGCTGTGTTCCATACACATCAACAAAACCAATTACTCCAAGAACAGACCTACTTCTCATGACAAGAATCAAGGAGCTAGAATTGCATTTGATCTAGCTCTACCACGTGGTAGAGCTGTATTCTGCCTAGACCACATCGTAGAGCTAGAATGCTTTAGGTCCAGCTCCACCATGTGGTGGAGCTAGAATGCATTCTTCTAGCTCTACCATGTGGTAGAGCTAGACTTCAATGAATGTACCGGCGGCTGAGGTTGAATGTAACTGTGGTAAACCACATTATAGAGATAGAATGCTTTGAGGTCTAGCTCTACCATGTGGTGGAGCTATTATTGCATTTGAGGTCTAGCTCTACCATGTGGTGGAGCTCGAATCGTAGATGTAGAAAGCTTTGAGGTCTAGCTCTACCATGTGGTGGAGCTAGAATCGTAGAGGCAGAAAGCTTTGAGGTCTAGCTCTACCTTGTGGTAGAGAAAGAATGCATCGATCTAGCTGTGTTCCATACACATCAACAAAACCAATTACTCCAAGAAGAGACCTACTTCACATGATAAGAACCAAGGAGCTATAATTGTATTTCAGGTCCAGCTCTACCACGTGGTAGAGCTGTATCCAACCTAGACCACATCGTAGAGCTAGACTGCTTTGAGGTCTAGCTCTACCATGTGGTGGAGTTAGAATTGCATTTGAGGTCTAGCTCTACCATGTGGTAGAGCTGTATTCTATCTAGACTACATCGTAGAGCTAGAATGCTTTGAAGTCCATCTCTACCATGTGGTGGAGCTAGAATGCATTCTTCTAGCTCTACCATGTGGTAGATCTAGACTTCAATGAATGTGACCGGATGAGGTTGAATGTAATTGTGGTAGAGCTAGACCTCAAAGCTTTCTACCTCTACGATTCTAGCTCCACCACATGGTAGAGCTAGACCTCAACTGAAATTCTAGCTCCACCACATGGTAGAGCTAGACCTCAAGGAATTCTATCTTAATTACTCCATCTTGGAGCTCTCAATTATACATTTATTAGTCTTGCTCTACCACATGGTAGAGCTAGATAAATGCATTCTAGCTGGACTTTAAAGTATTCTAGTGCTGGTTTTTCAATGGATATTATCTCTACCAGGTGGCAGAGCAAGATTAATAAATGTATTGACCAGAATGCTTTGAAATCTAGCTCTACCATGTGGTGGAGCTAGAATGCATTCTTATAGCTTTACCATGTGGTAGAGCTAGACTTCAATGAATGTAACCGGGTGAGGTTGAATGTAACTGTGGTAGAGCTGTATTCTACCTAAACCACATTGTAGAGATAGAATGCTTTGAGGTCTAGCTCTACCATGTGCTGGAGCTAGAATTGCATTTCAGGTCTAGCTCTACCATGTGGTGGAGCTAGAGTCATAGAGGTAGAAAGCTTTGAGGTCTAGCTCTACCATGTGGTAGAGCAAGAATGCATCCATCTAACTGTGTTCCATACACATCAACAAAACCAATTACTCCAAAAAGAGACCTACTTCACATTACAATAACCAAGGAGCTAGAATTGCATTTGATCTAGCTCTACCATGTGGTGGAGCTAGAGTCATAGAGGTAGAAAGCTTTGAGGTCTAGCTCTACCATGTGGTAGAGCAAGAATGCATCCATCTAACTGTGTTCCATACACATCAACAAAACCAATTACTCCAAAAAGAGACCTACTTCACATTACAATAACCAAGGAGCTAGAATTGCATTTGATCTAGCTCTACCATGTGGTAGAGCTGTATTCTACGTAGACCACATCGTAGGACTAGAATGCATTCGTCTAGCTCTACCATGTGGTGGAGCTAGAATGCATTCTTCTAGCTCTACCATGTGGTAGAGCTAGACTTCAATGAATGTAACTGGCTGAGCTTGAATGTAATTGTGGTAGAGCTGCATTCTACCTAAACCTTACTGTAGAGATAGAATGCTTTGAGGTCTAGCTCGACTATGTGGTGGAGCTAGAATTGCATTTGAGGTCTAGCTCTACCATGTGGTAGAGCTAGAATCGTAGAGGTAGAAAGCTTTGAGGGCTAGATCTACCATGTAGCAGAGCAAGAATGCATCGATCTAGCTGTGTTCCATACACATCAACAAAACCAATTACTCCAAGAAGAGACCTACTTCTCATGACAAGAATCAAGGAGCTAGAATTGCATTTGATCTAGCTCTACCACGTGGTAGAGCTGTATTCTACCTAGACCACCTCGTAGAGCTAGAATGCTTTAGGTCCAGCTCCACCATGTGGTGGAGCTAGAATGCATTCTTCTAGCTCTACCACCATGTGGTAGAGCTAGACTTTAATGAATGTACCGGCCGGCTGAGGTTGAATGTAACTGTGGTAAACCACATTATAGAGATAGAATGCTTTGAGGTCTCTACCATGTGGTGGAGCTATTATTGCATTTGAGGTCTAGCTCTACCATGTGGTGGAGCTAGAATCGTAGATGTAGAAAGCTTTGAGGTCTAGCTCTACCATGTCTAGCTCTACCATGTGGTGGAGCTAGAATCGTAGAGGTAGAAAGCTTTGAGGTCTAGCTCTACCTTGTGGTAGAGCAAGAATGCATCGATCTAGCTGTGTTCCATACACATCAACAAAATCAATTACTCCAAGAAGAGACCTACTTCACATGACAAGAACCAAGGAGCTATAATTGCATTTGAGGTCCAGCTCTACCACGTGGTAGAGCTGTATCCAACCTAGACCACATCGTAGAGCTAGACTGCTTTGAGGTCTAGCTCTACCATGTGGTGGAGCTAGAATTGCATTTGAGGTCTAGCTCTACCATGTGGTAGAGCTGTATTCTATCTAGACTACATCGTAGAGCTAGAATGCTTTGAAGTCCAGCTCTACCATGTGGTGGAGCTAGAATGCATTCTTCTAGCTCTACCATGTGGTAGATCTAGACTTCAATGAATGTAACCGGATGAGGTTGAATGTAACTGTTGTAGAGCTAGACCTCAAAGCTTTCTACCTCTACGATTCTAGCTCCACCACATGGTAGAGCTAGACCTCAACTGAAATTCTAGCTCCACCACATGGTAGAGCTAGACCTCAAGGAATTCTATCTTAATTACTCCATCTTGGAGCTCTCAATTATACATTTATTAGTCTTGCTCTACCACATGGTAGAGCTAGATAAATGCATTCTAGCTGGACTTTAAAGTATTCTAGTGCTGGTTTTTCAATGGATATTATCTCTACCAGGTAGCAGAGCAAGATTAATAAATGTATTGAGACTAGAATGCTTTGAAATCTAGCTCTACCATGTGGTGGAGCTAGAATGCATTCTTCTAGCTCTACCATGTGGTAGAGCTAAACTTCAATGAATGTAACCGGCTCAGCTTGAATGTAACTGTGGTAGAGCTGCATTCTACCTAAACCTTACTGTAGAGATAGAATGCTTTGAGGTCTAGCTCTACCATGTGGTGGAGCTAGAATTGCATTTGAGGTCTAGCTCTACCATGTAGTAGAGCTAGAATCGTAGAGATAGAAAGCTTTGAGGGCTAGATCTACCATGTAGCAGAGCAAGAATGCATCGATCTAGCTGTGTTCCATACACATCAACAAAACCAATTACTCCAAGAAGAGACCTACTTCTCATGACAAGAATCAAGGAGCTAGAATTGCATTTGATCTAGCTCTACCACGTGGTAGAGCTGTATTCTGCCTAGACCACATCGTAGAGCTAGAATGCTTTAGGTCCAACTCCACCATGTGGTGGAGCTAGAATGCATTCTTCTAGCTCTACCACCATGTGGTAGAGCTAGACTTCAATGAATGTACCGGTGGCTGAGGTTGAACGTAACTGTGGTAAACCACATTATAGAGATAGAATGCTTTGAGGTCTCTACCATGTGGTGGAGCTATTATTGCATTTGAGGTCTAGCTCTACCATGCGGTGGAGCTAGAATCGTAGATGTAGAAAGCTTTGAGGTCTAGCTCTACCATGTGGTGGAGCTAGAATCGTAGAGGTAGAAAGCTTTGAGGTCTAGCTCTACCTTGTGCTAGAGCAAGAATGCATCGATCTAGCTGTGTTCCATACACATCAACAAAATCAATTACTCCGAGAAGAGACCTACTTCACATGACAAGAACCAAGGAGCTATAATTGCATTTGAGGTCCAGCTCTACCATGTGGTAGAGCTGTATCCAACCTAGACCACATCGTAGAGCTAGACTGCTTTGAGGTCTAGCTCTACCATGTGGTGGAGCTAGAATTGCATTTGAGGTCTAGCACTACCATGTGGTAGAGCTGTATTCTATCTAGACTACATCGTAGAGCTAGAATGCCTTGAAGTCCAGCTCTACCATGTGGTGGAGCTAGAATGCATTCTTCTAGCTCTACCATGTGGTAGATCTAGACTTCAATGAATGTAACCGGATGAGGTTGAATGTAACTGTGGTAGAGCTAGACCTCAAAGCTTTCTACCTCTACGATTCTAGCTCCACCACATGGTAGAGCTAGACCTCAACTGAAATTCTAGCTCCACCACATGGTAGAGCTAGACCTCAAGGAATTCTATCTTAATTACTCCATCTTGGAGCTCTCAATTATACATTTATTAGTCTTGCTCTACCACATGGTAGAGCTAGATAAATGCATTCTAGCTGGACTTTAAAGTATTCTAGTGCTGGTTTTTCAATGGATATTATCTCTACCAGGTGGCAGAGCAAGATTAATAAATGTATTGACCAGAATGCTTTGAAATCTAGCTCTACCATGTGGTGGAGCTAGAATGCATTCTTATAGCTTTACCATGTGGTAGAGCTAGACTTCAATGAATGTAACCGGGTGAGGTTGAATGTAACTGTGGTAGAGCTGTATTGTACCTAAACCACATTGTAGAGATAGAATGCTTTGAGGTCTAGCTCTACCATGTGCTGGAGCTAGAATTGCATTTCAGGTCTAGCTCTACCATGTGGTGGAGCTAGAGTCGTAGAGGTAGAAAGCTTTGAGGTCTAGCTCTACCATGTGGTAGAGCAAGAATGCATCCATCTAGCTGTGTTCCATACACATCAACAAAACCAATTACTCCAAAAAGAGACCTACTTCACATTACAATAACCAAGGAGCTAGAATTACATTTGATCTAGCTCTACCACGTGGTAGAAAGCTTTGAGGGCTAGATCTACCATGTGGTAGAGCAAGAATGCATCGATCTAGCTGTGTTCCATACACATCAACAAAACCAATTACTCCAAGAAGAGACCTACTTCTCATGACAAGAATCAAGGAGCTAGAATTGCATTTGATCTAGCTCTACCACGTGGTAGAGCTGTATTCTGCGTAGACCACATCGTAGAGCTAGAATGCTTTAAGTCCAGCTCCACCATGTGGTGGAGCTAGAATGCATTCTTCTAGCTCTACCATGTGGTAGAGCTAGTCTTCAATGAATGTACCGGCTGAGGTTGAATGTAACCGTGGTAGAGCTGTATTCTACCTAAACCACATTATAGAGACAGAATGCTTTGAGGTCTAGCTCTACCATGTGGTGGAGCTATTATTGCATTTGAGGTCTAGCTCTACCATGTGGTGGAGCTAGAATCGTAGATGTAGAAAGCTTTGAGGTCTAGCTCTACCATGTCTAGCTCTACCATGTGGTGGAGCTAGAATCGTAGAGGCAGAAAGCTTTGAGGTCTAGCTCTACCTTGTGGTAGAGCAAGAATGCATCGATCTAGCTGTGTTCCATACACATCAACAAAACCAATTACTCCAAGAAGAGACCTACTTCACATGACAAGAACCAAGGAGCTATAATTGTATTTCAGGTCCAGCTCTACCACGTGGTAGAGCTGTATCCAACCTAGACCACATCGTAGAGCTAGACTGCTTTGAGGTCTAGCTCTACCATGTGGTGGAGTTAGAATTGCATTTGAGGTCTAGCTCTACCATGTGGTAGAGCTGTATTCTATCTAGACTACATCGTAGAGCTAGAATGCTTTGAGGTCCAGCCCTACCATGTGGTGGAGCTAGAATGTATTCTTCCAGCTCTACCATGTGGTAGATCTAGACTTCAATGAATGTAACCGGATGAGGTTGAATGTAACTGTGGTAGAGCTAGACCTCAAAGCTTTCTACCTCTACGATTCTAGCTCCACCACATGGTAGAGCTAGACCTCAACTGAAATTCTAGCTCCACCACATGGTAGAGCTAGACCTCAAGGAATTCTATCTTAATTACTCCATCTTGGAGCTCTCAATTATACATTTATTAGTCTTGCTCTACCACATGGTAGAGCTAGATAAATGCATTCAAGCTGGACTTTAAAGCATTCTACAATGTGGTGGAGTTAGAATTGCATTTGAGGTCTAGCTCTACCATGTGGTGGAGCTAGAATCGTAGAGGTAGAAAACTTTGAGGTCTAGCTCTACCATGTGGTAGAGCAAAAATGCATCGATCTAGCTGTGTTCCATACACATCAACAAAACCAAGGAGCTAGAATTGCATTTGAACTAGCTCTATCACATGGTAGAAAGCTTTGAGGGCTAGATCTACCATGTGGTAGAGCAAGAATGCATCGATCTAGCTGTGTTCCATACACATCAACAAAACCAATTCCTCCAAGAAGAGACCTACCTCTCATGATAAGAATCAAGGAGCTAGAATTGCATTTGATCTAGCTCTACCACGTGGTAGAGCTGTATTCTGCCTAGACCACATCGTAGAGCTAGAATGCTTGAGGTCCAGCTCCACCATGTGGTGGAGCTAGAATGCATTCTTCTAGCTCTACCACCATGTGGTAGAGCTAGACTTCAATGAATGTACCGACTGAGATAGAATGCTTTGAGGTCTACCTCTACAATGTGGTGGAGTTAGAATTGCATTTGAGGTCTAGCTCTACCATGTGGTGGAGCTAGAATCGTAGAGCTAGAATGCTTTGAGGTCCAGCTCTACCTTGTGGTGGAGCTAGAATGAATTCTTCTAGCTCTACCATGTGGTAGAGCTAGACTTCAAAGAATGTAACCGGCTAAGGTTGAATGTAACTGTGGTAGAGCTAGACCTCAAAGCTTTCTACCTCTACAATTCTAGCTCCACCACATGGTAGAGCTAGACCTCAAAGCTTTCTACCTCTACAATTCTAGATCCACCACATGGTAGAGCTAGACCTCAAGTGCAATTCTAGCTCCACCACATGGTAAAGCTAGAACTCAAAGCATTCTATCTCAATTACTCCATCTTGGAGCTCTTAATACATTTATTAGTCTTGCTCTACCACATGGTACAGCTAGATAAATGCATTCTAGCTGGACTTCAAAGTATTCTAGTGCTGGTTTTTCAATGGATATTATCTCTACCAGGTGGCAGAGCAAGATTAATGAATGTATTGACCAGAATGCTATCAAATCTAGCTCTACCATGTGGTAGAGCTAAAATACATTCTTCTAGCTCTACCATGTGGTAGAGCTAGACTTCAATGAATGTAACCGGTTGAGGTTGAATGTAACTATGGTAGAGCTGTATTCTACCTAAACCACGTTGTAGAGATAGAATGCTTTGAGGTCTAGCTCTACCATGTGGTGGAGCTAGAATTGCTTGTAACCGGCTGAGGTTGAATGTAACTGTGGTAGAGCTGTATTCTACCTAAAGCACATTGTAGAGATAGAATGCTTTGAGGTCTAGCTCTACCATGTGGTGGAGCAAGAGTCGTAGAGGTAGAAAGCTTTGAGGTCTAGCTCTACCATGTGGTAGAGCAAGAATGCATCGATCTAGTTGTGTTCCATACACATCAACAAAACCAATTACTCCAAGAAGAGACCTACTTCACATGAGAATAACCAACGAGCTAGAATTATTGCATTGGATCTAGGTCTACCACGTGGTAGAGCTGTATTCTACCTAGACCACATCGTAGAGCTAGAATGCTTTGAGGTCCAGCTCTACCCTGTGGTGGAGCTAGAATTGCATTCTTCTAGCTCTACCATGTGGTAGAGCTAGACTTCAATGAATGTAACCGGCTGAGGTTGAATGTAAGTGGCTGAGGTTGAATGTAACTGTGGTAGAGCTGTATTCTACCTAAACCACATTGTAGAGATAGAATGCTTTGAGGTCTAGTTCTACCATGTGGTGGAGCTAGAATTGCATTTGAGGTCTAGCTCTACCATGTGGTGGAGCTAGAGTCGTAGAGGTAGAAAGCTTTGAGGTCTAGCTCTACCATGTGGTGGAGCTAGAGTCGTAGAGGTAGAAAGCTTTGTGGTAGAGCAAGAATGCATCGATGTAGCTGTGTTCCATACACATCAACAAAACTAATTACTCCAAGAAGAGACCTACTTCACATGACAAGATCCAAGGAGCTAGAATTGCATTTGATCTAGCTCTACCATGAGGTAGGACTGTATTCTACCTAGGCCACATCATAGAGCTAGAATGCTTTGAGGTCTAGCTCTACCATGTGTGGTGGATCTAGAATTGCATTTGAGGTCTAGCTCTACCATGTGGTAGAGCTAGAATGCATTGATCTAGCTGTGTACCATGCAAATTAACAAAACCAATTACTCCAAGAAGAGACCATGACGAGAACCAAGGAGCTAGAATTACATTTGATCTAGCTCTACCACGCGGTATTCAACCTAGACCAAATTTTAGAGCAAGAATGCTTTAAGGTCTAGCTCTACCATGTGGTGGAGCTAGAATTAATTTGAGGTCTAGCTCTATCAAGCTAGAATTTATCGATCTGGTTGTGTACCATGCGGATCAACAAAATCAATTACTCCAAGAAGAGATCTACTTCACATGACAAGAACCAAGAAGCTAGAATTGCATTTGATCTAGCTCTACCACGTGGTGGAGCTGTATCCAACCTAGACCACATCGTAGAGCTAGACTGCTTTGAGGTCTAGCTCTACATTGTGGTGGAGCTAGAATTGCATTTGAGGTCTAGCTCTACCATCATGTGGTAGAGCTATGCATTGATCTAGCTGTGTACCATGCAAATCAACAAAACCAATTACTCCAAGAAGAGACCATGAGGAGAACCAAGGAGATAAACAAGTGTGTTGAATGGCGCTGGGACCCAACTTTGATGCGCTGGGAGAAGTGATTATGTTACCCAAATCCGTACACGGAGTGATTTGGACATAGAGCAACTTCCCTAGCACAAGTCCGTGTGGTCCATTCTCTGATGGGGTAATGGATCCTCAACTTCTAACTGTCTGAATCCGGGTTCTCGAAAAAGATGCACGAGCGTGCCAAATGGCGAAAATTTCCAACAGGGACCCAAACAGCGCCAAAGAGGCATGAAATTCGAATCATGCATGGACAAATGTGTGGCAACCAACCCGGATCTTTCTTGTTGTGTTCAGATGCGATTCGGACTCATTTCGGATCCGAAACTCTGCTATGGCGATTTTGCACTATCTTCGCTGGGACCTAACTTTGACGCGCTGGGAGAAGTGATTGTGATGCCCAAATCTGTGCGGCACGGAGTGATGTGGAGATAGAGCAACTTCCCTACCACAAGTCCGTGTGGTCCGTTCTCTAATGGAGTCCCAGCTCCATTTTGCATCTTTCTAAATGAAAAGAAATTAAATTTAATAATTAATATCAGTGGTATCCATGCATATTCATAGGTGAATATGTACATGGAGTAAATTAATTTTTTTCTATAGAATGCACAAACAGAGTGAATTACTCTTTGGGAATAACATAAAAACAAACTTTCTTTTCCACAAAAATATGAAAAATTTTGCCATAACCTCCTTTGTATGGTTGACCATTTCTCATTTTTATCATTCTAATTGTAACTTAAATTAACCCCAATTAGATGTATAGTACTCTAATCTACACAATTCTTAATTTTCAAGAGAATAAATAAAAAGAAAAGTTTAATTAATTTTTTTGTTAATCATTCTAGGATAAAGAAAGGGTGGAATGTAAAGAAGACAAGGAGGTGGCCTATTCATCAAGGCATAGCATTAGAATTTACTTTAATCAACTATAAAACAAGAAAATCAAGAAAATCATAGATTTAAAATTTAAAAAAAAAAGAAAAATTTAGCTTACATGAAGTTGTAAGCTTTCCTTTGTCTTGAGGGATTGAGGGTTCTACTCTTGTTTTAAGCAAGAGTGGCGACCAATTACTTTAGACATAGAGCAACTTCCCTAGCACAAGTCCGTGTGGTCCGTTCTCTGATGGGGTCCCTGATGCTCAACTTCTAACTGTCCGAATCCCGGTTCTCGAAAAAGATGCACGAGCGTGCCTAATGGCAAAAATTTTCAACCGTGGCCCAAACGGCACTAAAGAGGCATGAAAATGGAATCATGCATGGACAAATGTGTGGCAAGCAACCCGGATCTTTCTTGTTGTGTTCATATGCGATTGGGACTCATTTCGGATCCGAAACTATGTTATAGCGATTTTGCACTATCTTTGTCAGGACCCAACTTTGACGCGCTGGGAGAAGTGATTGCGATCTCCAAATGCATGCACCGAGTGATGTGGACATAGAGCAACTTCCCTAGCACAAGTCCGTGTGGCCCGTTCTTTGATGCGGTCCCGGATCCTCAACTTCTAACTATCCGAATTCGGGTTCTTGAAAAAGATGCACGAGCGTGCCAAAGGGCGAAAATTTCCAACCGTGGCCCAAACGGTGCCGAAGAGGCATGAAATTGGAATCATGCATGGAAAAATGTGTGGCAACCAACCCGGATCTTTCTTGTTGTGTTCAGATGCGATTCGGACTCATTTCGGATCCGAAACTCTGTTATGGCGATTTTGCACTATCTTCGTCGGGACCCAACTTTGACGCGCTGGGAGAAGTGATTGCGATGCACAAATCCATGCACGGAGTGATGTGGACATAGAGCAACTTTCCTAGCACAAGTCCGTGTGGTCCGTTCCCTGATGGGGTTCCAGATCCATTTTGCATCTTTCTATGCAAAAAAATTAATTTTAATAATTAATATCAGTGGTATCCATGCATATACATGGAGCAAATTAAAATTTTTCTATAGAATGCACAAACAGGGGGAATTACTCTTTTGGAATAACATAAAAACACTCTTTTCCACAAAAATATAAAAATTTTTGCCATAACCTCCTTTGTATGGCTGACCATTTCTCATTTTATCATTCTAATTCTAACTTAAATTACCCCCAATTAGATGTATAGTACTCTAATCTACATAATTAGATGTATAGTACTCTAATCTACACAATTCTTAATTTCCAAGAGAATAAGCAAAAAAAAAAGTTTAATTAATTTTTTTGTTAATCATTCTAGGATAAAGAAAGGCTGGAATGTAAAGAAGAGAAGGAGGTGGCCTATTCATCAAGGCATAGCAATAGAATTTACTTTAATCAACTATAAAACAAGAAAATCAAGAAAACCATAGAATTAAAATTTAAAAAAAAAGAAAAATTTAGCTTACATGGAGTTGTAAGCTTTTCTTTGTCTTGAGAGATTGAGGGTTCTACTCTTGTTTTAAGCAAGAGTGGCCACCAATTACTTTGGACATAGAGCAACTTCCCTAGCACAAGTCCGTGTGGTCCGTTCTCTGATGGGGTCCCTGATCCTCAACTTCTAACTGTCCGAATCCGGGTTCTCGAAAAAGATGCACGAGCGTGCAAAATGGCGGAACTTTCCAACCGTGGCCCAAACGGCGCCAGAGAGGCATGAAAATGTGGGAATCATGCATGGAAAAATGTGTGGCAAGAAACCTGGATCTAGCTGTGTACCATGCAGATCAACAAAACCAATTACTCTAAGAAGAGACCTACTTCACATGACGAGAACCAAGGAGCTACAATTGCATCAGATCTAGCTCTACCATGTAGTGGAGCACAAGTCCGTGTGGTCCGTTCTCTGATGGGGTCCCGGATCCTCAACTTCTAACTGTCCGAATCTGGGTTCTCGAAAAAGATACATGAGCGTACCAAATGGCGGAAATTTCCAACAGGGGCCCAAACGGCGCCGAAGAGGAATGAAAATCGAATCATGCATGGACAAATGTGTGGCAACCAACCCGGATCATTCTTGTTGTGTTCAGATGCCATTCGGACTCTTTTTTGATCCGAAACTCTGTTATAGCGATTTTGCACAATCTTCACCGGGACCCAACTTTGACGCGCTGGGAGAAGTGATTGCGATCTCCAAATGCATGCACGGAGTAATGTGGACATAGAGCAACTTTCCTAGCACAAGTTCGTGTGGTCCGTTCTCTAATGGGGTCCCGAATCCTCAACTTCTAACTGTCTGAATCCGGGTTCTTGAAAAAGATGCACAAGCGTGCCAAATGGCGGAAATTTCCAACCGTGGCCCAAACGGCGCCGAAGAGGCATGAAATTCTAATCATGCATGGAAAAATGTGTGGCAACCAACCCGGATCTTTCTTGTTGGGTTCAGATGCGATTCGGACTCATTTTGGATCCGAAACTCGGTTATGGCGATTTTGCACTACCTTCGTCGGGACCCAACTTTGACGCGCTGGGAGAGGTGATTGCGATGCAAAAATCCATGCACGGAGTGATGTGGACATAGAGCAACTTCCCTAGCACAAGTCCGTGTGGTCCGTTCTCTAATGGGGTCCCGGGTCCTCAACTTCTAACTGTTCGAATCCGGGTTATCGAAAAAGATGAACGAGCATGCCAAATGGCGGAAATTTTCAACCCTGGCCCAAAACGGCGCCGAAGAGGCATGAAATTCGAATCATGCATGAAAAAATGTGTGGCAACCAACCCGGATCATTCTTGTTGTGTTCAGATGCCATTCGGACTCTTTTCGGATCCGAAACTCTGTTATGGTGATTTTGCACTATCTTCACCGGGACCCAACTTTGACGCGTTGGGAGAAGTGATTGCGATCTCCAAATGCATGCACGGAGTAATGTGGACATAGAGCAACTTTCCTAGCACAAGTCCGTGTGGTCCGTTCTCTGATGGGGTCCCGAATCCTCAACTTCTAACTGTCCGAATCTGGGTTCTCGAAAAAGATAAACGAGCGTGCCAATGGGCGAAAATTTCCAGCCGTGGCCCAAACGGCGCCGAAGAGGCATGAAATTCGAATCATGCATGGAAAAATGTGTGGCAACCAACCCGGATCTTTCTTGTTGTGTTGAGATGCGATTCGGACTCATTTCGGATCTGAAACTCTGTTATGGCGATTTTGCACTATCTTCGCCCCGGGATCCAACTTTGACGCGCTGGAAGAAGTGATTGCAATGCACAAATCCATGCACGGAGTGATGTGTACATAGAGCAACTTTCCTAGCACAAGTCCGTGTGGTCCGTTCTCTGATGGGGTCCCTGATCCTCAACTTCTAACTGTCCGAATCCGGGTTCTCGAAAAAGATGCATGAGCGTGCCAAATGGTGGAAATTTCCAACCGTGGCCCAAACGGCGCCGAAGAGGCATGAAAATGGAATCATGCATGGAAAAATGTGTGGCAAGAAACCCGGATCTAGCTGTGTACCATGCAGATCAACAAAACCAATTACTCTAAGAAGAGACCTACTTCACATGACGAGAACCAAGGAGCTACAATTGCATCAGATCTAGCTCTACCATGTGGTGAAGCTAGAATGCATCGACCTAGCTATGTACCATGGAGATCAACAAAATCAATTACTCCAAGATGAGATCTACTTCACATGACAAGAATCAAGAAGCTAGAATTGCATTTGATCTAGCTCTACCACGTGGTAGAGCTGTATCCAACCTAGACCACATCGTAGAGCTAGATTGCTTTGAGGTCTAGCTCTACCATGTGGTGGAGCAAGAATTGCTTTTGAGGTCTAGCTCTTCCATGTGGTAGAGCTAGAATGCATTGATCTAGCTGTGTACCATGCAAATCAACAAAACCAATTACTCCAAGAAGAGACCATGACGAGAACCAAGGAGATAAACAAGTGTGTTGAATGGCGCTGGGACCCAACTTTGACGCGCAGGGAGAAGTGATTGCGATGCCTAAATTCGTGCACGAAGTGATGTGGACATAGAGCAACTTCTCGAGCACAAGTCCGTGTGGTCCGTTCTTTGATGAAGTCCCGGATCCTCAACTTCTAACCGGGTTCTGGAAAAAGATGCATGAGCATACCAAATGGCGGAAATTTCCAACAGGGACCCAAACAGCACCGAAGAGGAATGAAAATCGAATCATGCATGGACAAATGTGTGGCAACCAACCCGGATCATTCTTGTTGTGTTCAGATGCGATTCGGACTCTTTTCGGATCCGACACTTTGTTTTGGCGATTTTGCACTATCTTCACCGGGACCCAACTTTGACGCGCTGGGAGAAGTGATTGCGATCTCCAAATGCATGCACGGAGTAATGTGGACATAGAGCAACTTTCCTAGCACAAGTCTGTGTGGTCCGTTCTCTGATGGGGTCCCGAATCCTCAACTTCTAACTGTCCGAATCCGGGTTCTCGAAAAAGACACACGAGCGTGCCTAATGGCGAAAATTTCCAACCGTGGCCCAAACGGCGCTAAAGAGGCATGAAAATGGAATCATGCATGGACAAATGTGTGGCAAGCAACCCGGATAATTCTTGTTGTGTTCAGATGCGATTGGGACTCATTTCGGATCCGAAACTCTGTTATGGCGATTTTGCACTATCTTCGTCGGGACCCAACTTTGACGCACTGGGAGAACTGATTACGATGCCCAAATCCAAGCACGGAGTGATGTGGACATAGAGCAACTTCCCTAGCACAAGTCCGTGTGGTCCGTTCTCTGATGGGGTCCCGGATCCTCAACTTCTAACTGTTCGAATCCGGGTTCTCGGAAAAGATGAAGAGCGTGCCAAATGGCGGAAATTTCCAACCCTGGCCCAAACGACGTCAAAGAGGCATGAAATTTGAATCATGCATGGAAAAATGTGTGGCAACCAACCCGGATCTTTCTTGTTGTGTTCAGATGCGATTCGGACTCATTTCGGATCCGAAACTCTGTTATGGCGATTTTGCACTATCTTCGCCGGGACCCAACTCTGACGCGCTGGGAGAAGTGATTGCGATCTCCAAATGCATGCACGGAGTAATGTGGACATAGAGCAACTTTCCTAGCACAAGTCCGTGTGGTCCGTTCTTTGATGGGGTCCCGAATCCTCAACTTCTAACTGTCCGAATCCGGGTTCTCAAAAAAGATACACGAGCGTGCCTAATGGCGAAAATTTCCAACCGTGGCCCAAACGACGCTAAAGAGGCATGAAAATGGAATCATGCATGGACAAATGTTTGGCAAGCAACCCGGATCTTTCTTGTTGTGTTCAGATGCGATTGGGACTCATTTCGGATCCGAAACTCTGTTATGGCGATTTTGCACTATCTTCGTCGGGACCCAACTTTGACGCGCTGGGAGAACTGATTGCGATGCCCAAATCCAAGCACGGAGTGATGTGGACATAGAGCAACTTCCCTAGCACAAGTCCGTGTGGTCCGTTCTCTGATGGGGTCTCGGATCCTCAACTTCTAACTGTTCGAATCCGGGTTCTCGGAAAAGATGAACGAGCGTGCCAAATGGCGGAAATTTCCAACCCTGGCCCAAACGACGTCAAAGAGGCATGAAATTCGAATCATGCATGGAAAAATGTGTGGCAAGCAACCCGGATCTTTCTTGTTGTGTTCAGATGCGATTGGGACTCATTTCGGATCCGAAACTCTGTTATGGCGATTTTACACTATCTTCGTCGGGACCCAACTTTGACGCGCTGGGAGAAGTGATTGCGATGCACAAATCCATGCACAAAGTGATGTGGACATAGAGAAACTTCCCTAGCACAAGTCCGTGTGGTCCGTTCTCTGATGGGGCCTCGGATCCTCAACTTCTAATTGTTCGAATCCGGGTTCTTGAAAAAGATGAATGAGCGTGCCAAATGGCGGAAATTTCCAACCCTGGCCCAAACGACGCCGAAGAGGCATGAAATTCGAATCATGCATGGAAAAATGTGTGGCAACCAACCCGGATCTTTCTTGTTGTGTTCAGATGCGATTCGGACTCATTTCGGATCCGAAACTCTGTTATGGCGATTTTGCACTATCTTCGTCGGGACCCAACTTTGACGCGCTGGGAGAACTGATTGCAATGCCCAAATCCATACACGGAGTGATGTGGACATAGAGCTACTTCCCTAGTACAAGTCCGTGTTGTCGGTTCTCTAATGGGGTCCCAGATCCTCAACTTCCAACTCTCCCAATCCGGGTTCTCGAAAAAGATGCACGAGTGTGCCAAATGGCGAAAATTTCCATATGTAGACCAAACGGCACCGAAGAGGCATGAAAATCGAATCATGCATGGACAAATGTGTGGCAAGCAACCGGATCGTTGTTGTTGTGTTCAGATGCGATTCGGACTCATTTCGGATCCGAGACTCTGTTATGGCGATTTTGCACTATCTTCGCCAGGGACCTTGACGCGATGGGAGAAGTGATTGCGATGCCCAAACCCATGCACGGAGTGATGTGGACATATAGCAACTTCCCTAGCATAAGTCCGTGTGGTCCGTTCTCTAATGGGGTCCGGGATCCTCAACTTCTAACTGTTCGAATCCGGGTTCTCGAAAAAGATGAACGAGCGTGCCAAATGGCGAAAATTTTCAACCGTGGCACAAACGGCACCGAAGAGGCATGAAATTCGAATCATACATGGAAAAATGTGTGGCAAGCAACCCGGAACTAGCTGTGTACCATGCAGATCAACAAAACCAATTACTCTAAGAAGAGACCTACTTCACATGACGAGAACCAAGGAGCTACAATTGCATCCGATCTAGCTCTACCATGTGGTGGAGCTAGAATGCATCGATCTAGCTGTGTACCATGCAGATCAACAAAATCAATTACTCCAAGATGAGTTCTACTTCACATGACAAGAACCAAAAAGCTAGAATTGCATTTGATCTAGCTCTACCACGTGGTAGAGCTGTATCCAACCTAGACCACATCGTAGATTGCTTTGAGGTCTAGCTCTACCATGTGGTGGAGCTAGAATTGCATTTGAGGTCTAGCTCTACCATGTGGTAGAGCTAGAATAGTTGTGTACCATGCAAATCAACAAAACCAATTACTCCAAGAAGAGACCATGATGAGAACCAAGGAGATAAACAAGTGTGTTGAATGGCGCTGGGACCTAACTTTGACGCGTTGGGAGAAGTGATTGCTATGCCCAAATCCATGCACGGAGTGATGTGGACATAGAGCAACTTCCCTAGCACAAGTCCGTGTGGTCCGTTGTCTGATGGGGTCCCGGATCCTAACTTCTAACTGTCCGAGTCCGGGTTCTCGAAAAAGATGCAAATGAGAGCTCTCATGCAAAAAGAGCTCTTACTAAATGCGAGCTCTCATGGATAGGGAACTCACATGCATATAGAGATATCATGCAGCACAAGAGAGCTCGTACACTCAATGCAAATAAATGAAAATAAGAGATCTTATGCATAGAGATCTCTTGCAGCCATGAGATATCTAATGCTCTTATAAAAAACTCCCATAGCACCCTGATGGGTTGCAACATAAAAAAGAGAGCATTGGGTTTAGAGCTTACCACAACTCGGTAGGTGGTGAGGACCTAACACCAAAGCATGGTCAGGACGTGAGGTCAAGAGAATAACACAATAGAGAATTATTTACATACTTTTATTTACTGTGATGCATGTGTTATCCAATTATGCATAGAGGGCTCTCATGCATATAGATCTTGGATATATCTACGCAAGGTGTGAGAGCTCTCATGCATAGAGAGTTTTCATGCATTGTGAGAGATCTTACATAAAGCTCTCAAGCGTGGATCTCTTCCATGAGAGATCCATGCATATAGATCTCATAAATATAGAGCTAACATTGTGTGTGATTCATTGTGAGAGCTCCCATGCATATAGATCGCAAATCTCATGCAAAGAGAGCTCTAATGCATATAGATCAGCTATTATCAAGTGCGAGTCATTGTGAGAGCTCTTATGCATAGAGGGCTGTCGTGTGCATATATATCTCATGCATAGAGGGTTATCATGCATAGAGGGCTGTCATGCATATATATCTCATGCATGAGAGCTCTTATGCATATCGATGAGCTCTCATGCATATAGAGTTATCATACATGAGATCTTATGGATCGAGCTCTCTTGTATTCTAAGAGGTCTCATGCATGAGATCCCTCTTGCATTGTAAGATCTCTCATGCATTAATAGCTCTCATATGCATAGATCTCTCATATCATGCATGAGAGCTATAGAGATTTTGGTCTTGCACTAGAGCTCTCATGTAAAGAGCTAGGTCTTACATTAAGAGCTCTCATACATAGAGCTCCCATGCATAGAGCTTGGTCTTGCATTAGAGCGTTCATTCATAGAGATAGGTATTACATTAAGATCTCTCATACATAGAGCTCGCATGCATAGAGCTATATCTTGCATTATTATAAGAGTTCCCATGGATAGATCTCATGTATAGAGTGAAAGAGCTCTCATGCATAGAGCTAGGACTTGCATTCAAAGCTCTCATACATTGATCTCACATGCATAGAGTTAGATCTTGCATTATTATGAGAGCTCTCTTACATACATCTCATGCATAGAGCTATAATATCTTGCATTATTATAAGAGCTCCCATGGATAGATCTCATGTATAGAGTGAAAGAGCTCTCATGCATAGAGCTAAGTCTTGCATTAAGAGCTCTCATACATAGAGATCGCATGCATAGAGTTAGATCTTGCATTAATTATTATAAGAGCTCTCATACATAGAGCTATATCTTGCATTATTATAAGAGCTCCCATGGATAGATCTCATGTAAAAAGTAAAAGAGTTCTCATGCATAGTCTCAATGACATGCTTAGAGAGTAAGAGCATTAGGAGCTACATCTTGCATTATTATGAGAGCTCTCTTGCATAGATCTCATGCTTAGAGTGTAAGAGCAGGAAAGTACAATTTCAAGCAAGGAGAGGGGAGAAGCTATGCTATGAATAGAGGTACGATACTAGATGGATGGTTTTTCATTTCAAGTACATGGATAGACTCTCTCTACGAGCTTGTGGATTTGTGAATGTTACATTCTCTGCTTGCTTAAGCTTGTGGGTTAGTAGATGCACACTTATGGATTTGGAGGAATTAGGGAAAGCTAAGATTTAATCAATGTTTGAATGGGATTAAGAGATTGCTATGCATTGCTTGTTGTCTTGATTAGTGTAGTGGATTTAAGGGATTGAGAGATTGATTGAGGTGTTGAATGGTTGAATCGTCAAGTGGTGGTTTGTGTATGTGAACTCTCCCTCATGGGATAAGCCTTCATGCACTAATCGGGTCGAGTCCTCGGACTGACATTGTGTTTCTTAACACATTTGTTGATCGGTAGTACTCTATGAGCACTATATTGCACAGTAGAGAGAACCGCTCTACAATGGTGCCGCTATACCGGGGAGCGAGTGCCTACATTAGTTGAGCACCGTACACACACTACCACTCCTAATTAAGCTCCAATCGGTTGCAAAACTGTTGGATAGGAGAGCAGGCTTTGGGACTAATTTTGGTACTTATTTAAGACTAATCTGCTGTTAAATTCTCTTTATTTGTCTTGCAATTTGAGTGCGATTGACTGGCTACACTTCTCCCTCGAGGTCAGGACAAGGATTCAACACACGGGAAGGATTGGAGGTAGGCGCTAGACCTGCAAATTTCAATTTGTGCGAAAAAGAGAGGCCTGTTTTTGCATTTCTGTCATTCTGTTTAAGGAAATTTTTTACAGTTTCAGTTTTTTACATGTTCGTTTTATTTTCTGTTCTTAGCTTAGTTCAATTTTTTGCATCATTAATTTTGTGCATTTTAGTTCTCTGTTAAACCTGCACCTGTAGTGGAACTGAAATCTGCACACACACATGAAGATTGAACATTTCGAATTTGCTGCACATGCATTTAGTTCACTGCACACGCATTGAATTCGCTGCAAGTCTCACAGTTGTACATGCATTTAGTTCACTGCACACGCACTTAAAAAAATAATAATAGTAAAATAATAATAAAAGAAGGCGGTTGTGTGTGAACAGCACACCGTGCGGAGAGACCCACACACCGCACCATAAAGACTGCCACCGCACCGGATAAGGGGGTCCCCAAAAAAAAAAGTGTGGAAAACTTTTCATTTTCTGCCGCAAAAATTTGGGAGGTTATCTAACTTTTCGAGAGGAGTTAGACGACACCCATCGTCAAAATTTCCGTCCCGGAACCATTTTCCCATAGTGAGTCAGTATGGGAAACTGGTAAATTTTAGGCGATTTTCAATCCAAAAAAATATGCTATTTTTTTGGCCTAATGTGTTCGAGGGGGTTCAAAATGGGTTCTGGCAAAATTTGAGCCAACTTGAAAATTTTTGGATTTTTTTGAAAAAAAAACCTTAAAATTTGACCTTATGCACTTGCGGTCGAGACGTCATATAGACACTGCCATAGGGCCTAGGGCACCTTCTAGAGTACCTACGCAGGAAAGTGGAACCCAATCGGTAGGAAATTTGGTAGATATTGCTGAAACCTTTTCCGAATCCCAATCTGATACCCTTTCCAGGACAACTAGCTCATTGTCTATGGACAATCTAGGGCTGTCAAATAGTCATCCCTTAGCCCCAAATAGGACACCCACAAGATCTTTTAATCCATTTGAAGCCGACACCATGGGGTTACCACTCAATGTGAGACTTCAATATGTCTACACGAATGCTCAGGGAGCTAAGGTCTTTAGGGATCCACAACAACGGTATCTGGTTAAGATCGCAGACTTTTTCTCAGAGCTTGATAGAGCACCTCTAGTCAATGACTAGGGTAACATGTACATGGATGCTCTATGAAGTCACCTATCATCCAGAGAATGTGGACAAATTAGGGGAGCTCTCTAAAAGTGAGTTCTTAGACTTATCAAAGCCTTCCAGAGCAAGGGAGTCTAGAGATGATTGGCTCATTGAGCCAGACATGCCTGGACCATCCAATGCCCAGTCCTCAAAGCCATCCATAGATGATTTACTTTGTGTAGATCTAAATTTGGAAAGGGACAAGAAAGGCAAGAGCAAAATGGATCAGGGGGCTGAGAACCAATGGGAGTTTGTACGACAAATTCCAGTGACAAAGGTCTTTCAGGATGACCCACTTCAAGAGGTCTATAAGGACTCTTTAGAAGGATATTATGCCACAACTAGATCGCCAGAGCTAGATCTTCCTCTAGCACTTGTGGTGGTAGTCGAGAAGCTTGCAGGATACAAGAATCGAATCGTTGATAAATGGGCCAATGAATACCGAACCTTAGATTGGAAGGAAATTCGTGAGCTCACATGGAGAGGACAACCATTATTCATGGAAGTGTTCTCAACTAATACAGCTAAACCAGGAGAGACAGCCTTTCTTGGAGAAACTGTTGCTCTCCCCTAAGAGAGTTCACTAGAGAGGGACCCTCAACATCAAAGTGGACCATTGCAAGTAGCCCAACTCTATCACCAAGATATTATCCTACACCAAAAGTGCGACCACAGATCACACCACAATAATGTTTCTCTCACTATGACAATCGGAGGGTAGGGGAGCCAACTCAGCCTCCCATAAATGCACCTCCTGAAATGCGGGTAACAAGATCTTTGGAGGGGGTTGGTGAGGCTGGTAATAGGGGACCCACACCAATTGGGATGCATGTGGACCATCTTACCAAAGAGAGGAATAGTTCCCATTGAGAGTGAGAGGTCGTAGGCCCTATGATGAGTATTCAAGACAAGTAAGGCCATCAACTCTTCAGAAATTGGTAAAGAAGTACGAAGGGTCGGGAGATCCATATGACCATGTAGCAGCATTTAGGCAAGCAGTTTGAGCTGAGCAAGTGACTGACAAGCATACTCAAATTGAAGGATTTGGGCTCACTCTTGAGGGAAAGTTTTACCCACACTACACAGGAATGTACTCGCATTGCAAGAATGAGACAGGAGCGTGAGCAGCAAAGGGGTGGAGTGGCTCCACAAATGCATCAATAGTATGCTAATTCTGAACGTAAGCCACCGATGGCATAAGAGCAAGCACGACCTATACTTGGAGCTCAACCTCCTGCTCCTGGGACTGCTCCTGTGAGGGTTGTTGACTACGACAATTCAAATATGTGTAGAGACTTGGTAAACCCAGGCTATGTGGAGGAGGAATATGCATCATATTCATCCAAGGAAAATCTCTTTGAAAGTCCCGCATATCCAAGCCAAGCACTGGAGGCTCAACCACAGGGGAACAAAATTCTTTGATATTGCTAGGCGGCTACCAATTTAGGACTCTAGGCCTGGCAGCAAAGGAAAGTAGAAGCCAAATTAATGGGCCCCTGTTATGAGTGCGGAGAACCCCATTGGGCTCGTGATTGTCCACATCGCCCAAGGCAAGCAGCTCGATCCAATACAACAGTACCACAGTTTCCACCAATTGAAAGATATTGTCTAGGGTGTTGTGTAGAACACTTCCCAAAGGATTGTTTGCTGAAACCACATGAGGAAGGCACCTCTCAACCAAAGGTCTCACTCAAGTTTGTAGAAGCAGTTCCATCGCCACCTTCATCAGAGAATGAGGATGTCATGCCACTTAGAGTCATGACTAGATCACAGACACGAAATGCCGAAATGCAGACTGATGAGACACCTCGAACTAGGGATACAAAGGCAAACCTAGTGGACAAGACCCTACATTCCAATAGAAAAAGGACCACTAGGAGGAGAAAGAACCGCAACAAGCGAACTAAGAGTGCATCCACTAGTTCTCAAGAAGTCTCTAAACAAAACATGAGGGATCAAGCTTTTACATCCCAAGAAGTGCATGAGGAGCATCAACCTCAACCTGGGCCTAGTGCTAAACAAGATGAGGCTAGTACGACTGAGGATAGTTCTAGGGGTTCTGTTTTTGTGGATAAGGTGAATGAGACTCTAGATGCCATCATTGA
Source organism: Cibotium barometz (assembly GCF_041138505.1). NCBI lineage: Eukaryota > Viridiplantae > Streptophyta > Polypodiopsida > Cyatheales > Cibotiaceae > Cibotium > Cibotium barometz. The sequence goes on from NC_141051.1 coordinate 63,971,306, forward strand.
TGCTCATAGAAGTCGCATTGCACCTTTATCTGAGCTACCCAAAAAGCTTCAAGAATACCCAAACCCTCGTGAGGAGAAGATCAATCTAGCTATACATCAGCAACTCATTAGGGAAGCTCAATCAATACTTGAGGGTCCACCTCCACCTATCCCTCGCGGGGCCCAACCTCTCTTAAGCCAACATTAGAAACCATACCAGAAGTGTCATCAAGTTGGGAAATGAAAAGTGAGCTGATCTCACAAGCTCATAGTAGCGAAAAGTCTGCACCAATTGACACCCCATTGAAAGAAGGCATTCTGCCGCCACCTAGTCTTGCCTTCCCATGCAATGATGAAGTTATTGATGCTAACGAGGACATGGCAAATGAGATGTGGTAAGCAGTTCATGAGAAAGTTAATGAGAATATGTCCTCTATTATCTCACCTCCATTCTCTGAGGTGGATTTTACCAGGGGCACAGAAAACAACTTTAGACGCCCAAGCATCTAGGAGGAAGTTCAAACAATTGTTTCTCCTAGAAGTAAGCATACAATGAAAACCTTACCATCTGGGAGAATATGAGAACTGTTCTCAAACCTTGAGGATACCCTCCATGCATAGAAGGTTGACAAAAGAGATGGATATGGGTATCGTGCAAGCTATTTTGTCAGCACCAGTGGCTTGTACCATATCTTTGAAAGCTTTGTCCAGAGTTGTGGAATGATATTGCCACATGTTTGTCAGAGCAGGTATTGCTACAAAAGGGTCACCATCATTGTACTATACACACTGAGACAAAGCATGTTATGCCAGTTCCTATCAACAAAGTAGGAAAATTTTATGAGGACGATCAGCACATGTGGGATTGAATATGAGCACACATTTGCAGTAGTGGATTTTGGAAAGCATCCAAACTGTGAAGTGATATTGGGTAGACCATTCATGCGACAATTTCAAATGATTCAAGATTGGGGATACAATTATTTGTACCTCCGACATGATTCTGTCATCACAAGGGTCAACCTAAAGAATCACTTATATCATGATGTAACAAGGTCTCCAATAGATGAGTTTGATTCTGGTTCATCTGAAGGCTCAAGAGTTACATTGTTAGATGGGCGAGAAGATATGTGGATGTGTGGAGCCTCATGTAGGGATTTCAACACTGAGAGACTTAAGGGTAATCGAAGTATATCAGATGAGGCATACATTCCACAACCCTTCCCTGAGCACTTAATTGATCCGCTAGAATAGAGTCATGTCCTTGCAACATTATCGACATGTGCTTTACCTAAGCCAATTCAATTTTGTGACTCAGATGGATATGACATTATTCCTATACGAATGGTACAACCACGTGACCTTCTAGATGATTTGTACTATGGGGATGCATCCACAACAGCACTGCATGTAGAGGAAGTCTCAGTGGAGGATTTAACACTCGAATCTGCTAATGATGCTGATAAGGAAGATGGATGGGACTCTGATTTTGAAGATGATGTGATAATCCCCGAGAAAGAGTTAGGAAAGGCACGCCTACTCTTGAGAGGAAGGGAGGTCCAAATAGAGATCCCTCGAAGCCGACCTAAACGTAAATGCTGTAAGAGCCATAAGAGAATCCATAAACAAGATGAGAGGGAATGATGTGAGAGGAAACAAAAAGAAGATGAGGATTTTAAGAATGAACACTCTCGACCATCACCTCACTTCTCAAGAAAGCATGGATATCTATAGTATGTCCAAGCACAAGATAGTATCAAAGACAAAGTAAAACGATCAGATGGATTCCAACCAGGAGAAAAGCTAAAAACTATTAGCAAAAATTGTAAAAAAACAAAGAAACCAAAACCAAAACTCAAGTCTCAAACCGATTCAAAAGAGAATGTCGGAAGTGCAAAGATAATGGCGGTTGAACAAAAAAATCTGATGCAAGTTTGCAAAAGAGAGCTCAAAACCACATGGTCTTCAATTAGTGATGACTCAAGTGGACAAGAACAAGGTCTCAATGTTCCCCCCAACTTCACACAGTACACTCTTCAAGATTGGAAGATTGTTCTTCAACAGCCCATGCGCCAAAAGCCAAGCGTGCCAGGGGTTTCATATGATGGTCCAGAAGATGCAAAAAAAATTGATATCGCTAAGCCAGGAGAAGAGCCTCGCTATGTGTGGATTGCCACAGACTTGTCCTTAGATGAGGAGAAGTTATTAGTTCAAACAATAAAGGAGTATCGCGATGTTTTTGCTTGGAGTTATAAAGACCTCAAAGGAGTTGATCCAAGCATATGTCAGCATACAGTTCCATTATTGCGAGAGGATGCAAAGCCTTCCAAGCAACGTCCTTATACTTACAATGAGAATTTTGCACGAAAGATAAAAGAAGAAATAGACAAGCTCTTAGAGGCAGAATTTATCTATGAGATTGAACACATTAAATGGGTCTCCCCTATTGTAGTGGTGCCCAAGAAAAATGGAAAACTTCGAGTATGTGTAAACCTCAAGAAGGTAAATGTAGCTACTGTACGTGATCATTACCCACTTTCAATCACGGATCATGTTTTGGAACGAGTTGCAGGGAAAAAGGCATATAGTTTCTTGGATGGATTCTCCAGTTACAATCAAGTGTCAATTGATCCAAAGGATCAACACAAGACAGCCTTTGCTACTAAAGATGGCATCTTTGCCTATCGTGTTATGCCGTTTGGTCTAACAAATGCACCAGCAACCTTTCAGCGGCGGTTAATGAGTCATGTATTCAAGGAGTACCTTAGGCAATTTCTTGAGATCTTCATGGATGATTTATGTATTCACTCACAAGAGCGTGATGATCATATAGAACACCTCAGACTTGTGTTTGAAAAGTGTCAAGTTTATCGTATATACTTGAATCCTGACAAGTGCAAATTCATGGTAAGACAAGGGAAAATTTTGGACCATATTGTTTCTCGCAATGGGATTTCAACAGATATGGATAAAATTGATGTCATTGTCTCATTACCTCGGCCTATCAACCTTAAAGGGGTACAAATATTCATGGGACATTGTGGCTATTATCATCGATTCATCTACATGTACACTGTCCTAGCCAGACCATTATATGCTCTTCTTGTAAAGTTTAATTGGATTGATGAGTGTGAGGAATCCTTTGAAAAGTTGAAGCAAGCATTAGTGACTGCACCCATCTTACGGGCACCAGATTGGAACCAAATCTTTCATGTCCATATTGATGCTTCAAACTTTGCAATTGGATGTATTTTGGCTCAATCGGGAGAACATAATAAGGATTTCCCAATCTCATATGCTAGTCGACAGTTGAACAATGCTGAGAAGAATTATACCACAACAGAAAGAGAAGGTTTGTCCATGATATATGCAGTGAAAAAGTTTCGCCATTACCTTTTGGCAAACAAATTTATATTTTTTATGGACCATCAAGCACTGCTATATTTGATGAATAAGCCTTGTGCAACTGGAAGGATTGTGAGGTGGTTTGTCATCCTTCTTGAGTTTGATTTTGAAGTGGCAGTCCAAAAAGAAACAACTCATCTTAGGGCAGATCATTTGTCTCGCATCACCTCTGGCGAAGCTCTTGTGGGTGTGGATGATGATATGTTAGATTCAACACTTTTCTTTGTAGAGACAGCTCCTAAATGGTCTGAACCCATCTTAGAAATTTTGACAAGTGGGCAGATACAACTAGCAGGTCCTAATGTGGACCTATGGCGACCATTCAAGTTAATCTCAGGCAGATTATATCGTCAGGGTAAGGATGGAGTGTTGCGGCTTATACCTAACCCTGACCAATATGAGGAGATCTTGGAATGGGCACATGAGGGTATCGGTGGAATCCATGCATCAGCTACTACTTGTGTGCGACGTATATCTCAGGATGGGCAATGGTGGCCTACCATGCATGCAGATGCTGAAAAATTTGTTCGTAACTATGCTTCTTGTCATATTCAACAACCAATTCATAATGTCACATTATTCCAAATTTCAACTACACCAAGTTGGAGTAAGTATATTGTGGACTATCTTAAGCATGGTCATACCGATCGAACAATTCCTAAACATCGAAAGCATGCTATTGAAGTTGAAGCGGCCAACTATATGCTGATAGAGGGCCAACTCTACAAGAGGGGCAAGGATGGCAAATTGCGCATGTGTGTATGTGAAGCTGACTACTTGAAAATCTTGACTCATGCACATACAGGTGTTGGGGGTGGACACTTTTCGAGCAATACCACAGCTAAGTTGATTAGGTGGTCTGGGCTTTGGGTGGCCAACCTTACAAATGGATGCCAAAGAATATGTGAAACGTTGTGACGATTGTCAAAGGACTAAACCTCCCATCACAAAGGACAATATGCCATTGTGGCCTATGTTAAGCACACGTGCGTTTGCCAAATGGGGTATCGATTTTGTCGGTCCCATTTAAACCTCCAGCTCGTCACATGCATGCCGAATATATTATAGTTGCAACTGACTATTTGACCAAATGGGTAGAGGCAAAGGCTACAGTTAAAAATGATGCCAGAACCACAGCCAAGTTCTTGTATGAGTACATGTTTACATGCTATGGCTTACCTATTGAAATCGTTAGTTATCAAGGTGTGCACTTTGTGAATGAGGTCATAGAATTTTTTCTTCAAGAATTTATGGTGATTCACAAGCGTTCTGCACCCTATCATCCCCAGACTAATGGACAAGCTGAGAGTACTAACAAGATTCTCTGCACAGCACTCACAAAGATTGTTGAGGGACATAGGACTGATTGGGAGCAAAAGTTGCACTCAGTCTTTTGGGCATATAGAATAGCCTATAAAACATCTGTGGGCACAACCCCATTTGAGCTTGCTTTTGGGCTAGATGCAATTCTTCCCATTGAATTTCTTGTACCTACTCTAAAAGTTGCTAAACAATTGGACTGGACTGGTCATGAGCTTTCTCAACGCATTGATGAATTGGAAAATCTGGATGAGACCCGCTTATTGGCGGTAATGGGAATGTATGCTGAGAAGAGGAGACAAAAGCAATGGTATGATCGAAATGTAACAACTGGCCGATTAAAAAAAGAGACCTTGTGCTCTTGTACACACTTAAGAAGCATAAGCGAAAGCTCAAGAAACGTGGCTTAGGACCGTTTGTGATTAATGAGCTTACTCCAAGTGGTGCAGTTCGTTTAGAGACACTAGAAGGAGAGCAAATGCCTAACTTCATTAATGGAAGTCGTCTCAAGAAATACAATGAACCATTAACTGAAGCCATGCTTCAACAAATGCATGCTGCACACACACGGAAAGAAGCACATGACCTACTTAAACGTCAGGCTCAAGAAGAGGCTAAAGCTAGAGTTGCAAAAGCCAAGGAGCGTCGCAAGGCTTCTATGTTGGCCTTACAGTTGGCTACTGATGAACAATATGTCGATCCTTTCAATATTCAAGTGTGTCTTCATCTTCATGAGACTACCTACTTTCTCTCTGCCTTAATTGACTCTGGTGCAGATTATAATGTTCTCTCGTTTGACACATGGATAGCCTTGGGACAACCAACACTTGTGCACATTCCTATTGACTTACGAAGCTTCTCAGGTGAAGATAACCCTATAGAGGGAAAATGTGTCATTATGATGTCCATTCAGGATCACCAAATGTCAGTTCCCTTTTATGTGGCTAGTAAGTCCAAGGCAGTGGTGGTAGAGGCTGTTATCGGTCGATCATGGTTAAGTGCTACCAATTGTTCATTAGATTGGAAGAATAGACAATACAAATTGCAAATTGATTCTGATTGCATCTTGGGATCTGCTACTCCACGAGCTTTATCATGTCAAAAGTGTGGTATTTCTACCTTACACAACCCACTTTCAAAATTTGCTCTTGAAGCTCCAACACAAATGATGTGGATAATCGATGAGTCTTCAAGTGAGGGCCATGGCTGGCATGTTCCAACAACTCTAGTCACTGCTCAAAGAAGGCCAGGCAAGAAGGAATTATCAATTTAGCTACCCAAAGATGCGTACAAACTTGTACCATCTAGCCTAGTTGCTAAACCTCCTAAAAAGCACATCTTTTCCAAGCCTAAACCTCAGATTGTCTCATTGGGTCCCAAAGCATGTTCTTAAAGCACAAGGCTATTATGAGGGTGCAACAGCACTTTGGCTTCCCAAATGTCATGGTTTGCTAGAGGTAAAAGAGTGTATCAATAAGATTCCAAAAGCCACACTTGGTTTTCCATATCAGTGGGTGGGTGCAAAGGAAATCAACACAACCTCTTCAGGATAGGATAGGTGGTTGTGATAGCACCTACAAATCTCCTTGTGTTGACCTTCCCAAAACATGTATTGAATCACTAGTTGTCCCAATTTCTCCTTGTTACACAATTCCACCATCAACTTGTGTACCTAAGACAAATCCAACTTTACATGAATCTCCTTTGAGCATAGATTCTACCACTTCACTGCCTAAATCCTCTTATCTTGCTCAAATTCCTCGACAACTGCTAACCTTCCCACCTCTTAAGAAGGACATACCCAAAACCAAAGGTAAGGCATTAACACTACAATTGAAGCTCTTTGGTAGATCAGTGTTTGAATAGTCTCACATTTACTAATGTGGTTCCTTATACCTTTAGAGGATTGTGTTCGTTTTGAGATGATCTTATCTTGATAGGGATTGTAATGATGGATATGAGTGTATAAAGTTTGAAGTTTCTAAATTTCATTGTTCTAAGCCTAGATACCTCGTGATACCTCCTGATGGATACTTGGCGAGATACATGTCCACCATACAATTTCATTGTTCTACGCCCAGATACCTCCTGTTGGTGAGATACATGTCCACCATGCATTGACCCTGATAGTACTCAACCTGAACATCGCGGGGGTTGTAGTGCTCCTCCTTTTCAAACTCATTCTAGGTACTTTTATGCTCCCTTAGGTGAAAATTGCTGTGGCATCACTTTGTCACTTTATTTTATCAACAGCATCACCCATTTCCACATTGTCAAGAGTGTGCACGACTCATATTAGGAGAAGCTTCACACATTTGTTAGCTATGCCGCTCTTACTTTCGACAATATGGCACGGGCTTAATGAAACAAATTGTGGGAATTACACCCCAACGCCATAGCCTTCTTGATGTGAGAGTACCAGACCAAGGACCAAATCAACGTAGATTACTTGAGGAGGTTCAAGCACAACAACAATGGAGGGATACATGCATAAATGACTTGCAACCACCTATCTTGCAAGCCCTCCTTCCCCCAGCCTCAACATGTCAATTTTGGATCACTATGAGTACCTATATTGAGCAGTTCCAAAATCGAAATTGTCTGCTTAACCTTTCCATAGAACCAATGCCATATTTTAGCGAGGAAGCACTCCTTCCTCTACCACCTTCTCCAGAGGCCGGTTTTTGTACAGGGTTGTTCTTGCATCCTGAAGTGATTGATACCATCTTTCCAGCAGAAGTGGATACGGATCCACCACCAGTGCAAGGGTAAGCTTATCAACTCCACAATAAGATCAACAAGCCAGGGCACTTTTCTCCCACTGGGTTTTTCCCCTCGGCTATATTCAGTGATTGGCACCAATAACAAATTTTATTCTTTTCTTTTCTTTTCTTGTTTGTTAAACATTTTGCAAAGATCTCAGCTAAACAAGAGCATACAAACATGCCCCAATAGTCCACCTACCGTGCACACAAATTAGGAAGGGGGGAGACATGCAATGCCTACAAAGAGCAAAGAGAAGCAATCTGCACAACATCAGCAATGCATCAATGCAAATGCACAACATCAATGAGCACTAAAACAGGTGTATTCAAATCATAATCTTTTGTTCTTTATGTGCTTTTAACTTTTGGATATATTGTTTGCATCTTCACACACAGTTGGCTGGTTTAAGTTTTAAACTAGTTGTTAAAATGTGTTGAGTGATTTCTAGATTCTTAGAGGACTTAGTAGAAGGTATTTCTATTTGAAGATGGTGTAGGATATATACCAACGGAGTATGCCAAGTTCTTATGCTCTCGAAGTATATTAGTTATCCCTAGTGGTAGCTACCTCTTAGGTATGGGCTAGGTGCTAGGATTAATAAAAAATTTACAAAAATCATGCCCTAAAAAATATATACAAGTGAATCGAGACATGACGTGTCTATAGCCATGTGGAATGCTTGGTAGGACCTTGGGTTGTCTTAGCACCTTGGGGCCGATGCCTTGGTTTCCATGGGGTGAACACTGACGTCTAAAAGGTTACGAAAGACCTTCAAGGACTCTATTACCTTGATAGATGCTGGTAGGACTCTGGAGTACATTATGGGCCCTCGAGACCGATGCCCTCATCTTCATGGGGTACTCCTTATGTCAAAAAGAAAGAACAGGGTCTATCGCCCTTGAGATACTTAGCGGCCTTTAGATTCTCTTGGCAAAGGTCTTTTGGCCATTGCTTGGGTCTCATTGGAATGGAACCTTCCTCTTTATCATCTTTTACACACACAACAACAACAACAAAAAGAAAAAAAAAGGAAAAAAAAGGGAAAAAAAAGAAAAAAAGGTCCAATCACCATTGCTCATATTTAGGAGTCGGGTTGCCACTTAGGAATAACTTAAACACTTGTAGGACATTGAGACTGTGGTCATAACCTGTGACGTACAAGCACACTTGCCTTTGCATAGCACTATCTACCACTTAGTCTCACTTTGACTAGTCTTTACTCACCTCTTTTAGCACTCTTTAAAACTTAAATCGACCTTTTACTTGTATGCTCACGTGTGAGATTTTCATTGCTGGTTTTTTTTTCAATAAAAGGCTTTACTTGTCTTCCATTGTTTTTTTTTGCAGCTTTTGTGGACGTGCGCGATTTAGGAAGGGGGGAATGTTCCACGGGAACACTCACGGGAACACGGATTATGGAAGGAGGCCGGAAGCAATTAATGCGAGAGAGTGGGATTGTAGCCATGGGAACATAAAGATGCACATAATTTTTTCATATTTTTGTGCCGAAGTGCAATGTAAATCGTTTTAGGCCAATGTGGGTTCTAAATGAGAGTTCTAAGTGTATTAAACAAGGCTCACTTATGGGGTTGTCCGCCCATGTGTGGAAGAGGCCTAGGGTTAGGGTTAGTGGCATCTCTACAAAAGAGATGTTAGCTAAAGAAAGTGGACGTTTTTTGCCATTCCCATAAGCTATTGAGTGAAGCTCTTGAGCTCTCAAGCTATGGCAGCTCTCTAACTCTCTCTCTACTGTACTCTAATGAGCATGAAGCTCCACTGAGTATAGCTCCACTTCATTCTCTTAATTTGTTTTAGCATCATTGAAGTAGATTAATCTATGATTAGTTGAATGCTTCTTTCTTTCTCTTGTGTATGCTGCATGCTTGTATTTGTGTGTAGTCTCCACTTCTTGGCAATGAGTTATTCATGGATAGACTCTCTCTACGAGCTTGTGGGTTTGTGAATGTTACATTCTCTGCTTGCTTAATCTTGTGGGTTAGTAGATGCACGCTTATGGATTTGCAGGCATTAGGGAAAGCTAAGATTTAATCAATGTTTGAATGGGATTAAGAGATTGCTATGCATTGCTTGTTGTCTTGATTAGTGTAGTGGATTTAAGGGATTGAGAGATTGATTGAGGTGTTGAATGGTTAAATCGTCAAGTGGTGGTTTGTGTATGTGAACTCTCCCTCATGGGATAAGCCTTCATGCACTAATCGGGTCTAGTCCTCAGATTGACATTGTGTTTCTTAACACATTTCTTGATCGGTAGTACTCTATGAGCACTATATTGCATGGTAGAGAGAATCGCTCTACATATACCCTCAACCTTGGCAACCCCACTTGCACTCATAACGTGACTTACAAAGCTCCAACTCCACCAAGAAACCAATCCCTCACACTACTTACCTATCAAGACAACCCAACCAAGTTTCACCATGGTTGAAGGGAGAGTTGAAACCCTCACCAAAGCCGACTTGTAGTGAATTGAGTAAGAAATCAGTCCAAAATCTATGATGGGGTGCTAACTAAAGATAATGTAGGGGAGATGGAGAGCTTGAGTTCCTTGTTGAAAGAAAACACACACACAAGAGAGAGCAAGACACGAGAGAGATGGATGGATGAATTTTCATCTATCTTCTTCTCTTCCATACAACCATATAACTAAAAGATAAGAGTACATACTATAAGGGAAAGTACTCTCCTACAATAACATACAATAGTTAGTCCATAGTATGAACTAGACTATATGAGCTAGTGCTATAACTATGCCATAACTCTAGTACTCCAAAGTGGTTATCACACAACCTATCATCTACACTGGCAACATATCAACCATAATCTCACCTACCATGCTAGCGGCATAAGTGCAGAAGCTATCACCCAGGCAGGTCATCAATGTCCACAATACTAGTTGATCTCGATATCTCAACAATTCCTCTCAACCTCAACTCCACACACTACACTCCAATTAAGCTCCTAAACTTGTGGAGATTCTTTGTACCCAATTCCTTCATGAAGATATCAGTCACTTGATCCTTTGTGCTAACGTATACTAGATCTACATCACTTTCTAGAACATTCTCTCTCACAAAGTGATAATGCACCTGAAGTGCTTCATTCTAGCATGTTATAATGGGTTACTAGCCCAACTATATGTTATTCATGTTGTAACAAGAAATGGCAAGCTTATCCATATCACTAAGTAGCTTCTGAAACCAAGATACCTCACAAGCTTTCATAGAGGCACCCCTGCACAAAGTAGCTATTGGTTGTTTCTTACATCTCTGACTCATAGCAGCACTCCCAAACAAAAACATAAAGTGGTTGGTAGACCTCTTGTCTGTGACACTACCAACCAAATCAGCATCTGTGTACCCATGTAGATATATCTATGTACTAGCCTCATAGAAAAGTACATAATCAACTGTGGACTTTACGTACCTAAGAATCCGTCTAGCCACATCCAAGTGTGGATTTCTAGGGGCTTTGTTAAGGATTTCTTATGTAATTCTTAGACCTTAGTCAAAGGGCTTGGGGGTTAGTTATGTGTGGATGTACCCTTTGGGATCTGAACCGAGTAGTTATTACCCTGACAGTTGCATCTAGGGATAAGAGAGATAGAACGTTGATTCTGATCGCTAATGAATGAAGGAGAAGTTCTGCTATGTCTTTGTTCAGTGTCTATTATGTCTTTCTTGATGTTTGTGCAATCATTTTACTGTCGTGATGAATCAGAGTCTGCGCTCTGATGTGTGTGGTTTTGAGTGATGTATTATTTATTAATGCCTTGTACAGAACCTTTTAGAGGGCCATGTACACATTGGCGATCCTACGAGTTCGAATGCCCTGAGTTCTGGGAGGATATGACATATTCAAAGGACCGCTAGCCTTGGATGTCTGAAGATAATTCGGGGAATTCCAGATGATATTATACAAGGTCAAGGGCCAGAGATGCTGATGCTTCTTTAACAAGAAGAAATGATGATGAAGAAGGTGATGATTATGATTCAGATTATGAAGTTCCTTCGGGAACAAGTGGAGCATTGGAAACTGTTTTGGAAGAAGTTGTAGAGGAGGAAACATTGGATCAAGAAGCAGAGGATATTGATGGTGAGGAAGAAGTACCTGATCAATTTGTGGATGCTGCTCAAGGAGAAGGGATTCCGACAGGTTTGGTACAATCTGAATCTGATTTGGGTATTCCAATTTTAGATGGTGATTCAAATGCTAATGCAGAAGCAGGAAGTGTTGGGGATGCTCAAAATCCACTAGTATTCTCTAGCACTTTCAAGACATTTCTTGGGGGAATCTTGTTGAATAGAGTTATTAGGGGAAGTAGTAGGAGAAGGTTGCAGTTTCAACCATTACCAGTCTTAGCAAGGAGGCCAGTTAGAGGGGCATCAATGAATCCTCAAAATCCACCAGCACAGAACCCAAAGGTGAGATCAGCAAAGTTCAGGGGAAAACCCAAGGAGGACCCTGACTGCCATGTAGCCCAATTCCAAACAAGGTGGGAGGCTAGTGGCTATGACACACTTTATGGGGGAGAGGTGAAGAAGAGGCAGTTTGCTACTACCTTAGAAGGCTCAGCAATGGATTGGTTTAGCCTGTATGGTTTGGGACATTTTGGAAACTTTGATGCTTTGAGAGATAGTTTTTTGGCCAGGTTTAGAATGGAGAAAATAGCCAATGACATCAACAAAAAGAAATGCTAGTAGAGGACTATGCTCAGAAGTTCAGGGTTCTCTCTTGAAGATTGGAAGCAGCAGATAGGCTTTCCAATGAAATGTTACCTTCTTATTCCCTGAATGGATTAAGGAAGACAATCAGATCAGCAGTGGCTAATGTAGACATTGCTATAGGTTTTGATGCTTTGGTGCAAGCAGTAGTAAGAGTAGAAAAGAGGTTGGGTGTTACCAGGAAGAAGGAAAAGAAAAAGAGGTCTGATTCAGACCTGGAATCTGACTCTGATGGAGACGCAGACTCAGAGAGCTCTGATGATAATTCAGAATATAATAGTGACTCAGATTCAGATGATGAATCAACTAGCCAGAAAAGAAAAAAGAAGAAGAAATCTTCTAAGTCCAAAGATAAGGGCAAAAAGAAGAAAGGATTGGATGATGAGCAACTGTTAAAAAGGCTTAAAGCATTGAAGTATGCCTCAATATTAACAAATGACAGACCAGTGTGTCAGATATGCTCCAAGGAAGGACATTTAGCAACCAATTGCTGGTATAACCCAAATTTCAGAGGAAGAGTTCCCCTCGATGTACAAAGGTCAAAGCAGCAGCAGAACAAAACTTCATCTAATCAAGTTTTCCCTGCTCAAGCTAGAAGACCAAATAGACAGTTCAAATCACAGCCTAGACAAACATGGCAATCAGATTTCAGAGGAGAATTGAAGTGCACATATTGTGACAAAGAGGGTCATAGACAAGGTCCCAGCTTGTGAGTTATGGTGCAAGCATAGGACAGAGAGGGGTATCCCAATTGTAAGGTACCCTGTAGTAGCAGATCAAAATCAAAGAGGAAAGATGCAGCAAAACCAACAAATAACATAGTTAAATGCAGTGACAGTGATAGAGGACCAGTTTCAGAGTAACTCTGATATGGTTGAGAATGTTGCTTGTGATTGTTCTGGATGTGTAGTCCATGCAAATGATAAGGATGGGAAACAACAGATTCCTGCCTTGGCAGTGACAAGAGCTGCAAAGTTGAATAAAGGTCCAATTCAATGGGCAGATCAGGAGAAAGTTAGAAGCAAGGTTCGGACAAGAAGAAGCCAGCTTTGGAAGAACTAATGTTAGAACAAATTGAAGGGGTTTGTGAAGAACAAGGACAGGACAAAGGAGAAGAGGAAATTTCTATGGTTGACTCACTCTATGAAGCTCTGTTACATTCAGAAATTCAGATTTCTCTTGACCAATTGCTGACATTAGTACCAGGGTTCAGAGATTTGCTGTTTCAAAGAATTCTTCAGAGAAAAGGTGTTGATTCACCTCAAAGTAATTTTTCCATGAGTAATATTGTTCAAGTGGAAGATGTTGATTTAAAAGTTCCTGCCATATCAGTCAAATATTAGGGCCAGCCCATACATGGAGTTCTTTTGGATGGTGGATCAGGAGTTAATATACTTCTTGAGTCAGTTTATATTCAATTTGGGAGCCAAAAGTTGCATCCAGCACCTTTTCAGGTTAAAATGGCTGATCAGAGGAGATTACAACCTTCTAAAAAACCAGGAGATCTTCATTGCAGGATTGAAGTTTATGGTCAACTTTGTAGTACTCAGGATGCAATCAGGGAATTTGGCCTACCCAATGCTCCTTGGAAGACCTTGGTTCAGGCAGGCTAAGTTACAACAAGTTGGGGAGCTAATATGGTGATCTTGAAACAGGGGAACCAGAAACAGACTTTACCCATGACATCTACTATATTTATGCCAAAGGAGCAAAGAGCTTTGTGGACACAAGGCATACACCTGGCAGATTAAGTAGAAGATGATGAAGAAGAGGAATATTTGAAGGCCAATCCAGCAGTTGTCCCAGTGTTTGATATAAATGTGATGACTATTTTGGGAGATTATGAGGATTGTTTTGCTGTAACTACAGAATGTTGAAATGTCAAGCTCGTATACAGCTGGAGGATAGCACATGGGTGCTGACAGAGTGACAGTATGGTAGATAGATATCGTGTGGTGTGTTTATGACCGCGTCCAGCTGGTCATGTGTGGTGTGGACATTACATTAGGTTTACTTTGTAGTGTGGACATAACACTATGTTGTGTTCTCCTTTGTGTGTGTGAGAGAGATGATGACTATGGCTTCTCTCCTTCTTTATGATTGATGGATATGGATTAGGGTTTGCTTCTCTTGTGTGTGCTCCCTCCTGCTTCTGTTTTTTATCATGGTATCAGAGCCTAGGGCTTATTAGTTGTGTTGTGAGAGTGAGTAAGAGAAGAGGGAAGAAGAAGAAAAAGCTGTGAAGGAAGCCATTGGAGCTTGGAGCAAAGGAGAAGCTATGGAGCACACATCGGCATCAGATTTGAGAGCTAAGGACCATTGGTAAGTGTAGCAAGACCCCCTCTGCGGATTGTAGGTATCAAGAGCAAGTGTAAGAGAAGATTAAAGGTGCAAAAGCAAGCAGAAAATTTCTGTTTTGAAGCTTTAATGGAAAGCTTATGAAGGAGTGTGTCTTGGCAAATGTATTGGATCAAATGCAAAGCAAACACTGAGGCTCTCATGTATTGTGAATGAACACATGTATTAGCAACTTTGGGGCAAGTCATTGCATGGAAAATTGATGCATTACAGGCAATTTGTGAAGGAAAAAATTCTGGTTTTTTGGACTCTACAAAAACAGTGAACATACCCCCCGCGATTGCAGAAGCTAAAGGACGAATTGAGCCAAAACCTTCAAGCACAAGTTGGTTTAGGTCATTGCTAAGAATATTATCAACTCAATTGTGATTTTCCCTTCTTCTACAACCCTCTGGAGCAAGCGGCGCATTCTGGAGCTGAAGTCCTGACAGTTTTCAATAAAATTCATGTAATTCACTCAATACTACTCCATTTGATGCCATTCAAAGCTTGGGGAGTTTAGCAAAGACATTGCTAAGGCATTGCAAAGCTTGGTTGCAGCTCATTTGATGCATTTGGAGCTCATTGAAGTCATTTATCAGAGGTGTGCAGGTTTGCAGAAAGTCTGTCCAGAAACAGAGCATTATTAATCAAGGCATTAATCCTTGTCTATAACAAATTGGCCTAATTACTTTGGTATAAGTAGAGTCCTATGAGTTGTTAAACTTTTGATTCAAAAAGTTTTGAATTTGGATAAGATTTGAAGGAGATAGAGCACTTTTAGTGAGAGGTGGTACCTGAGAGATGCAGAAAAAGGCAAACCAGGGAGCTACAAAAATTGGTGGTTCTCATTCACCTTGAAGAATTTGATCAAACCCTTCTAGGATATGTTGGAGAAATGTGTTGGGAAGCCAATGCAAGTTGAATCATTGCATTTGGACAAGATTTGAAGGATTTAGAGCATAATCTTTGACTGGTTTTTGGCGATGGCAAGAAAAAAACCAGAAATTTTTTTGTGAAGAATTATCATTTGGTTTCAACTTTGATCCAGTGTACATTGTTGATGAATCATTGTGGGATCTAAATGCACACAATTTGCAAGCATTTTATGTGATTTGAAGAGATTTGAAGCTTTACAGGTCCTGCATACAACTTGTCAAAGGGGTACATCTACTATATTTGTGCAACAATGGGAGATGGTCCGATACAGATTGTTGGAGAGAAGCTTGACAGAACTAACTTTCAAGTGTGGAAGTTTCGAATGAAGAGTTTTTTGAAAGGCAAAGGTTTATGGAGTCTCGTGTCGGATGAAGACCCAGAGCCATTCCTACCTCCTCAACCAAATAATGCTCAGTTGCTGGCTCACAAGCAATGGGTAGAGCGGTCTTCGAAAGTGTTGCATTATTTTTCAATATGTATAACAGATGCCTTGCTTATTCACATCCAAGATGCAGATACACCGAAAGAAGCATGGGGTATATTGTGCCGAATGTATGAGACAGACACTGGTGCAAGGAAGATATAACTAAAGCAACAGATTCACAGTGTAACACGAAGGAATAGGAATGTATGAGAGTTGGAACAGGTGCTCATGGTAGAGGACAATGGCAAGGTCCTCAACAAAATTTGAATGGGATTGAATGTCACTATTGTGGAAAACTTGGACATATGGCAAAAGATTGTTACAAAAAGCAGAATGATGTCAGGAATGGAAGACCACAACATGGAAATTATGCATCAAAAGCAGAATGATGTCAGGAATGGAAGACCACAACATGGAAATTATGCATCTACTAGTAACAATGATGGGAGTTCAAATCATCTTTTTGCAATGAAGCACATTATGGGGACAATGGATTCTCAGAATGCTGGAGATGAGTCATGGTATATGGATTCAGGTGCCTCAAACCACATGACATGCCATGGTGAGTGGTTTGAGAAGATGCAACCATTGGATACAAATGGTTATGTGGTCACAGGAGATGATACTCAGCATCTTATAACACATGTTGGCAGTGTGCCTTTGAGGATGCATGATGGAAATGTGAAAAATATGTCAGAGGTACTATATGTACCATCCATTACAAAGAATTTGGCATCAGTAGGCCAAATGGTTGAGCAGGGAGGACTACAAGTAAGATGCAATGAGAATGGCTGTTTGGTGGAAGACTTTAAGCATGGCTGTAGATTGATTGCCAAGGGCAAGAAGGAAGGAAGGTTGTTCAAATTGGATGCAGGCATACCAGAATTGAGCTCAGCCATGTTTTCAAAGAGCAATGGGATTGTGCAGGACATTGACATGTGGCACAAGAGGATTGGACATGTCAATATACAGAGATTAAAGAACATGCAAACAAGAGGCATTGTCAGTGGATTGCCTAGATTCAAATATGATGGACATATGCATGTTTGTGAAGCCTGTCAGTTTGGAAAGCAGGCAAGGTTGAAGTTTCCTAGAGAAGGAAATATGAGTAACAGGCCACTTGAGATAGTACACAGTGATGTATGGGGCCCTGCACAAAACCCATCTATCAAAGGCAGTCTATACTATGTGACATTTATAGATGATTTCAGCAGGATGACATGGATATACTTTCTGAGAGAGAAGAGTGAAGTGTTGGAAAAATTCATGGATTTCAAGGCTCTTGTAGAAAAGCAATAGGGTTGTTGGATTAAATGTTTGAGAACAGATGGAGGTGGTGAATACACCTCAAAAGCTTTTGAGCATTTCTTGCGGAAGCATGGGATAAGAAGACAGTTGACATGCAGGTATACACCTCAGCAGAATGGAGTGGCTGAGAGAAAGAATCGAGTCATATGTGAAGTGGGAAGGGCAATGCTCAATGAAAAGAGCATGCGAGATTACTATTGGGCAGAAGCATGTGCTACTGCAGTGTATATCCTGAACAAAACACCTACAGCAGCCATTCATGGAAGCACGCCAGAGATGCAGTTTACAGGTTACAGGCCAGACATTGGACATCTTAAAGTATTTGGATGCATAGCTTATGTCCATGTGCCTGACGAAAGAAGACGGAAGTTGGATCCTAAGGCAGAGAAATATGTATTTGTTGGATATGCACAGGATCGAAAGGCCTACAAATGTTATAACCCTCAAACTAGACAAGTAGTCATCTCACGAGATGTGGTGTTTGATGAGCTTGCTAGTTGGTACAAAGCAAAAGATGAGGGAGTCATTGTTGAACTACAGATAGAATACCTAATAGTTACCTAATAGTTGCTTAGTCGGATATATGTATCTTTGCTCAGTCGGAATTCTACTCAGTCGGATTGTTGATCAGTCGGAGTTTGTTATGATCTGGTTAGTCGGATATCATCTGTTAGTGTCTTGTGACATTCTAGTTACATCCGTCTAAAACTGTCTGAAGTCGCCTATTTATAGGGGCTTTGTAGTCGTCTTTTACAAGAAGAAGAAGAAGAAGAAGAAAGCAATGTACGATTCATCTTGATCAATCAAACATGGTATTTCAGTTCTGTTCTGTTATTCTCTATCTTGTTTAGCAAATCTCTGCTTAATCCGTGTTCTCTATGGAGGAAGATGTTTGTGTTTAGCTTGATGTGGGAATTGAAGTTAGTGTTACCTAATGGGGGTGTCTTTGCTGTGTCAGAAGTAGTTAGTTGTGTTGTGTTTGAGAACCCTAAACACATTGGCGATCCCGCTGGTCCCGTTCTATTACGAGAAGGGAAATGAATGTCAGAGGGGGACAGAAGAGTAGGAAGGGTTTACTATACCAGGGCTCAGGCCCGAATTGGTAACACTGACCCGTTTCATTATGATGACAAGGGTGAAGATGATCAGGAACACCAAATCCCTGAAGAAATTGTTGTAGGCCAAGGGGGGGAAAGTTCAGTTGCACCAGAGAAGAGGCTAGTGGGGGGACTTCTAGGCGCCCTAATCCTGACAGGAAGGTCTGCAGGAGTTAGAAGGAGTCTTCAGTTCAACCCATTAAGGGGGGCTACCAGGCAAAGACCTAGGAAACCACCTCAGCCAAATCCGATGGCTCAACAACTACCCAACCCTAGGGTGAAAGCAGCTAAATTCAGCGGAGGATCTAAGGAGGATGCTGATTGTCATGTAGCTCAGTTTGAGACAAAATGGGAAGCAAATGGGTATACTGTGTTGTATAATGATGCAGTTAAATTGCAGCAATTTGCAGCAACTCTAGAAGGGAAGGCCATGAGTTGGTTTAGCCAATATGGGATACCACACTTCCCAACATATGATGATCTTAGAACAGCCTTTTTACAGAGATTCAGGAGGGAAAAGACTCCAACAGACATTTTAAGAAAACTCCGAGACATCAGACAGAAGAAGATGCTTGTAGAGGACTATGCTCAGAAATTCAAAATTCTGGTTGAAAGGTTACAGGGAAATGAGAGACCCACCAATGAGATGCTGGCAGGTTATTTTCTGAAAGGATTGAGAAGTGGGCTGAAAAATGCAGTGGCTAGCATTGATATTGCAGGTGGAATTAATGATTTGGTAATTGCAGCAGCTAGAGTAGAGAAAAGACTTGGAAGCGGCAAGGGCAAACACACCAGAAAGAATGATTCGGATTCAGATGACCAGCCAGAGTCAGCATCAGATTCTGAGGAGGAGGATTCAGAAGCAGGATCCAACAGTGAGGAAGAAGAGGTGAAGACAAAGAAAAAGCACAAGACCAAAGCAAAGCAATCCAAAGAGGAGGATTTGGTAAGTAAATTGAGAAAGATAGGTTATTCTGTTGCAGCACCAAAAGAAAAGACGTTCTGTGAAATTTGTGACAAGGATGGGCATAAGACAGCTTTATGTTGGTATAATCCCAAGAACAGGGGTCAGACTACACCTTATGCAGGTAGAGGCAGGGGTGAGGTTGCAGCAAACCAGGCTGCTCCAACTAGGGGCAGAGGAGGATTTCAGAGAGCAAGATCTGATAGACCACCATGGAGGGAACAGGAAAACAATGAAGGAAGACAGGCAAGAGTCATGCCTTGTGTTTATTGTTCAGCACCAGATCATTGGATAGGGCCAGGATGTGCCTTATGGGTGAAACATAGAGAAGAAAGAGGTGTCCCAGTGATTAGGTACAATCAGAATAACCAGCAGGGGCAGCAGCAACAACAGAATCAACCAGCAGCTCAAGCAAATGTAATCATGATTCAATTAGCAGATGAACAGATACAGGTAACGCAAGGTCCAAAAATACAGGAGCAGCAAAGCAAAGAGCATACTGAGGATTGGGCTTGTGACTGTAACCAATGTTTGCAGATTGAGGATATTGAGGTATTGGCTGTTACCAGGTCTAAACAGAAAGGACCAATTGATTGGAAGGAACAAAAAGGCATCAGGGACCAGGTACAAAGAAGAATTTTGAAGAGCAAGAAGAATCGGAGTTGGAGGATGAAGAAGAGTTAGTTCTGCATCAATCAGAAAGCAATGTGAAGATGAAGGATGAAAGGGACAAAGATTGGTTTGAGGTACTCATAAATTCTCCCTTGCAATTGTCATTAGATCAGTTGTTAGCTTTGGTTCCAGCATTTAAGGAAAGATTGCTTAAAAGACTTCAGGATCAGCAGTCAGGAGATAATCCGACTTTGGTTCCAGCAGTTAATAGCATTGATCCAGCAGATGTTGACTTTGTGGTTCCTGTCATTAAGGTTGAGTACCAGGGCAGGGTGTTTGATGAAGTTCTTTTGGATGGAGGATCAGGGGTTAACATTCTCCCTGAAATTGTATACAAAGAAATGGGTGCAGCAAGTTTAGCCCCAGCACCATTTCAGGTGAAAATGGCAGATCAAACCAGGGTGCAACCATTGGGAATTCTGAAGCAGCAGGAAATTGAAGTTGCAGGTATGGGATTCTTGGTAAATTTTGTGGTAATCAGAATGTCAGAATCACTATCACCTTATGAAATGTTACTGGGTAGGCCTTGGTTTAGAATGGCTAAAGTTAAACAGGATTGGGGATTGAATGTGGTGGTTCTGACCAAGGGGAAAAAGAAGATTACTGTAACCATGCAGGGTAAGAGAAATATGTCTCTTAAAGAAAAGCCATTGTTTGCACAGACAATTAATCTTGCTGAAGAAATAGAAGATGATGAGGAGGAACAGTTTTTAATGGCTAATCCAACAGTGGTGCCACTATTTGATGTTGATGTAGAAAGAATATTGCAGCTTGTGGAATATCAGAATCAGGAAGAGTCTGAGTTCTTGCCAGGTCAAGAGATTGAAGGGACAGTGTTCAGACAGTTGCTGGAACAGAAAACAGAGATTGCTACCAAGGAACAGATGGAACAAGAGCAAAAGGAGGCAAGAGAGATGGCTGTAAGGATTTATGACAAGAAGTATGGCACGTCCAGTCGGGTTAAAGAAGATGATCTTAAGGAACTGAATTTGGGTACAGATGCAGAACCAAGGATGGTGAAAGTAAGTGTGCAGGTGGAAGGACAATTTTTGGAGGATCTTTTGCAGTTGTTACAGGACTATATAGATGTCTTTGCTTGGGAGTATTCTCAGGTGAAGGGTATAGATCCTGCATTACATCAGCATCGGATTAATTTAAGAACAGATGCAGTTCCAGTGGTGCAGCAAAGGTATAGGATGAATCCGAATTTTGCATTGCAAGTGAAGGAAGAAATAGATAAGTTGTTGGCAGTAGGGTTCATTAAACCTGTGAGCCAGGTGACATGGTTATCTCCAATAATTGTGGTGCCTAAGAAAAATGGGAAGCTGAGAGTATGTGTTGATTACAGGAAACTCAATGCAGCAACCATAACAGATCCTTTTCCAATGCCATTTTGTGATGCAGTGTTAGATGCTGTAGCAGGTCATGAAATGTATAGCTTTCTGGATGGCTTTTCAGGTTACAATCACATTAGTGTTGCTGAGGAGGATCAGCATAAAACTGCTTTCATCACTGAGTTTGGTGCATATGATTTTGCTGTCATGAGTTTTGGTTTGAAAAATGGACCACCATCATTCAATTATGTGGCACATAAGGTTTTTGAGCCACACTTACAAGACTTCATGAGAGTATTTGTTGATGATTTCTCTGTTTTTGGTAAGAAGGACTTACATCTGATGCATCTGAAGTTGTGTTTGGAGAGGTGTAGGCAGTTCAGACTGGCTGTAAGATTCCTCCCCAACCTTCGAGGTATACTGGAGTAAGAATCTTCCTTTCTGATCTTATAATTATTCCCTCTCTAAAATAAAAGAAAATTTCTGTTTAAAAAAGGAAGACCCTTTTCCTAGAATACTTCTCAGGAGTCACGCCTATTTTAAGGATTCATAACAATGAGTTCAGAAGTGAAAATCGGTGTTTTGGATACCAAGGTTTTGGTTTTCATTCGAGTACGACCCAAAAGAAGTTCTTTATCTCTTGGGGAGTATAAGAAGTTATCCCCCAGATATTGTGATCCTTATATCTGAATTCAATGAAAGTAGGTGACTTAGCCTACAAGTTTCTTTTATCTCCTCATCTCAAAATTCGTAATGCCTTCTATAGAAAAATGTGTCAAACTCAAATCATGGAAAGACGGTAAAACTACAGTGGCAAGTTACCGTTGGCTTCTAGGTTACGCTAGCTCCTTCCTTTAGATAAGTCGTAACTTTTACTTGTCGCTCACAGTAATCTTACTCCCATCAATCTCCTTTCTTTCTTAATCTCCTTCATGGCTTGGCAACAAGAATTAGTTTTATCCATGATGATTTCTCACCTTCAAGACGCAAGAGAGTCTGTGAAGAAAGACTTTATAGAACAGTATGAGCGCTCACTTTTTCCTCACCTAGGAACTTCTGTAGCGCAGACCAAATGGCGGACCTATCAAAACATAACTAGGGTAACACCCTGGGGTCAGCAGCACTTTCGTAACAATGTCCGCTTGGCCATGGTTATCGAAGCCTTGGGTTTGGGTCCCCGATACTACTACGTCATGAGATCAAGGCATCTTGGGTTTTCTGAGCGGGTCTTCTTACTGGCGTGTTTTCTTCCTCATGAGAAGATATGCCTTTACCCCATTTTTGGCTTGCCTCTCAGAGGTCCTTTTGTTGGATCACCTCATACCACTGAGATAGGTGCAGCAATAACCAGCAGAATCATTCCCATAGATGAGTTACCCTATACTTGTGCAGCTTGTGAGGACTGCTTTTGTGACCATATGATGGACGGGCTTATGGAAGTGTAAAGAGTTCTTCTATTTTTACTGTATAAGTTCCGAGAATGAATAAAGTTTAAATCTTGTTCTTATCTTGCTTTCTTTAAGACTTTTCTTGGTGGTTAATCTTGATTAAATTTTTTCTCTAAATCTCATATTCGTGCATCTTGTAAAATTATCCCAGTTTGCGAGATGAGGACATCTCGCATTTTTTAAGTGGGGTAGAATGTAAGATTCCTCCCCCAACCCCTTTTTGATGTCTAGTATCTTCCCCTGTAATCAATCCCTCTTCAGAAATATAAAGGCCTTGTTCTAACTGTTTTAGCCTAGAGAGAGAAAAATATGCTAGAGAGAGAATATTCAGATTATGAATATTTTTGGATAGAAAATTAACTCATCTTATTAAAATAAGTTCCCCTGAAATAGAAATTCAAAAAGAATTTTTCAATGTGCAATTGGAATTAATTGGAAATAAGTATAAAGAACCTTAGTCTAAGGGTCTAGATTCTCAGAAATTTTTAGATTATGGTCCAATTAAGGTTCCTATGGGCCAATAGCATCAATCCATGTGTAGGGAGGAGATAAATCCAATTTGTAAAAGAAGATACCCAAAAATGAGTAAATGCTCACATAAGATGAAGAGTTGAAAATGTACAAGATTTATTAGTAAAAAAAAAAACACTATGAGCAATATTAAAAATATGAGATATTTTGGGTATCCAAAAATGAGTAAATGCTCACATAAGATGAAGAGTTGAAAATGTACAAGGTTTATTAGTAAATAAACACATATGTAAGGAAGGGGAGTTCTTTAAAGGAGGTGCATATTTCACATAAGATGAAGAGTTGAAAATGTACAAGGTTTATTAGTAAATAACCACATATGTAAGGAAGGGGAGTTCTTTAAAGGAGGTGCATATTTCACATAAGATGAAGAGTTGAAAATGTACAAGGTTTATTAGTAAAAAAACTACGACACATATGTAAGGAAGAGGAGTTCTTTAAAGGAGGTGCATATTTCACATAAGATGAAGAGTTGAAAATGTACAAGGTTTATTAGTAAAAAACTATGAGCAATAAAATTTTGACACATATGTAAGGAAGGGGAATTCTTTAAAGGAGGTGCATATTTCACATGCTTGAATGAGTTTTAAACTCAAAAATAATGTGATATTTTTATCTCTCATCTCTCTTGAACCAAACCAAATCAAAATGGAACCAAACCGAATCAAAAAGTAACCAAACTAGGTCCAAATCTAGTCTAAATTCAACCAAACTGACTTGGAAAATTCTAGAATCAGTTTGTTTGGTTAGGAGCTCAAATTTTCCTATAAATAGAAGCCTCCCCTTGTTGAAAAAAATATAGTGTCTTATGCTTTGTCACTCTACTCCACCTAAGCCAAAATATATAGTGTCTTATGCTTTGTCACTCTACTCCACCTAAGCCAAAATATATAGTGTCTTATGCTTTGTCACTCTACTCCACCTAAGCCAAAATATATAGTGTCTTATGCTTTGTCACTCTACTCCACCTAAGCCAAATTAGATAGAGTCTTATGCTTTGTTACTCTACTCCACCTAAGACAAATTAGATAGAGTCTTATGCTTGTTACTCTACTCCACCTAAGCCAAAATATAGAGTGTCTTATGCATTGTTACTCTACTCTACCTAAGCCAAGAGTTGTGAATTCTTTAATAATTCACTAGTTTTTGATACTTCTCTCTTTCTTCAATCCCCATTGGTGGCTCCATCAACATACTAAACCAATTGATTGGTTGGGGGCCTCTACCGTGAATAAAGAATCAAGCAAATTATAAGGTAAGTATATTGAATTTTGATCTTTCTATAATTTCTCAATGATTCTCTCTTCTCAACCCCTCTCAAGCTTGAGAAGTTTAATTGGTATGGTTTTTTAAATGCTATTGAAGTTAATTGGTGAATAGTAGTGAGAGTTACATAATTTAATAAATGCTATAGAAGTTAATTTCCATTTATGTTTAAATTCTAATGGTTTTTATGTAATTTCTCTCTCTCACTCAAGAAATGGTAATACTCATGAACCATTCTCAATCCAAATGAAGCTTTTCATAAAGCCTTTCCTTAATCCAAGATTAAGCTATGCTTGAGGCCAAATTAATGGCTTTTTGCTATGCTTTTAGTTTATGCACATTGATGATTCAATCCATTATGGATTGATGATCCAATTAGAGACCATTCTAATTGTTTTCTTAATGATCCAATTAGAGACCATTATGGATTGATGATCCAATTAGAGACCATTCTAATTATTTCTTTAATAATGAGCTTTATCCCTTAGAAAAAAATTGAGATTTATCAGTCATAGTAGCGGAGCTATGGCAAAATTTTTATAGAAATTACGCATAAAATAAATTCATTCAAAGTATAAAAAGAGGAATTCCTACCATATTCTAGGATCTATCATCCTAGATTAATTAAAAGAATTTTATTATGCATGGAGATGTGGATGTTGCATGTAGATGTAGATGTATGGATGTGAGTGTGAATGTGGAGGTGGATGTATGCATGGGACGTGGATGTATGCATGTAGAAATAGATGTGTAGATGAGGATGTAAATGGAGATGTGGATGGATGCATGTAGATGTAGAGGTATAGATGTAGATGTGAATGGAGATGTGGATGTATACATGTAGATGTAGATGTATAGATGTAGATGTGGATGTGGAGGTGGATGGATGCATGTAGATGTAGATGTATAGATGTAGATGGGAATGGAGATATGGATGTATGCATGTAGATGTAGTTGTGAATGGAGATGTATATGTATACATGTAGATGTAGATGTATAGATGTAGATGTGGATGTGGATGGGGATGTATGCATGTAGATGTAGGTGTATAGACGTAGATGTGGATGTAGAGGTGGATGTATGCATGTAGATGTAGATGTATAGATGTGGATGTGAATGTGGAGTGGATGTATGCATGTAGATGTAGATGTATGGAGGTGAATGTGAATGTGGATGTGGATGTATGCATAGGGATGTAGATGTATGCATGTAGATGTGAATGTACGCATATAGTTGTGGATGTATGGATGTGAATATACGATTGTGATGTGAGGGAATCTGAAGTGATGAGATGGAAATGATGTGATGGGATGAGTATACATATAAATGGAATATGGAATAAGTAATGTAGATTGAGGAGGGATAATGTGGAAAAATGAAAGTTAAAATAGAAATTGTATTGTAAACTGTTTGTAAATGCTGTTTGTAAATGCTGTCTGTAAATGATTGTTTTATGTCAAGAATGCTGGGGGGAGCATTTTGACCGTCTTGTGATTAAGGTCGTGATGAGAAAGTTGCAACTGCTGACGGGGAGTCAATGAAGGACGTCTCGCGTAGCAAGGTCGGCCGAGGTCTTGACCAGCCTCGGTGCGATTAAAATGGTGAGCTTCCGGTATGGTGGATGAGGGGCCAAGGAAGCGGCCTATGCGTGAAGCGCTAGGTTACCTGCGAAGGATCCTAGAGGGTGCTGACCATACGGTGCTCGGGCTCTGGGTCGCCTAGGATACCCACGCGTGCGTCGAGGAAGATATTGGAACAGAGTTGGAGTTGTTTTTTGAAATCGAGCATGGATCTGGTTGATTGACCTTGCTGGTCTTCAATGGATGAGTCCATGGCTCCTTATATGGATCTGTTGGTTGATCTTGCTGATCTTCAACGAGAGTCCATCATGTTAAGTGATTATATTGCCAAGTATTATGGGCTAGGAACTATCGAAACGGCTCCTGAGCGTTCTAGTTGCCAATGATGCCATAGATACTCTGATGAAGGAATGATGGGAAATTAAGAATCAATTGGATAAATTGGAAGATGGTGATCAATGATACTATGGTTTTATTAAAGGATTGTTTTAAACTGGTTGAATCTGGTTGAAAAAGGCAATTTCATATTGGGTGTGTGAGTGGTGTGACTAGTTTTATTTTGCATGAACATCCGGCTAGGGGGCCTTGGAACTCTTTTCCTTGGTACCCGGGACAAAACCTAACCAAATTTTTAATTTGATCCCATCACTACAGTGGTTGGGCGGTTGGCTAACCCATGGGATTGGATGGGGTTAGGCTGGACTGATGGATCCGTAAATCGAGACTCAAACTTTTTTTTTACGATAGAAAAAAATAAATAAATCCCGGACAGAAACTGTTCTATGGATAGGAATCAACGGCTGTGCCTCTTGAATGGGGAAAAAAGCGTTGATCCCAATGATCCAAGTGCAAGTTTCTTCCTTGAACTGACTAAGTATCTTATAGATGTAATCGGATCATCTCGATCAGAAATGATCTTGACTACGTTAGAGTAAAAAGTTATCCTGGTGGAATCGCCCGTGCTTTCCAGTAGAGGAAGTTTTTCCGGGTTCGGTTTTGGAACAACCGACGGATTAGTCTCTTATCCGGATATCCGTGGGCGAGGCCCCGAGTGTGGGACCCCTGTCCCGCGCGAGAAGCGCTACTTCCGCTGCCAGTACCCTGAATCCGTTGCTCAGTGGGAACAGGGATCTTACACTGGCCTTGAACCCTTACAAGAGTGTGATTGCTGTGAAGAGTGGGATTTTGGTGGGTCATGTGATCTCACAGGAAGGCATGGCAATTGATGTGAAGAAGGTTGAGGCTATTCAAACAGCAAAGTCTCCTACCAATGTGAAGGAAGTAATGAGGTTTGTGGGTCAGATCAAATGGCATGCCAGGTACCTCAGATATTTAGCCAATATTTGTGCACCATTGACACATTTAACTAAGAAGGATGTGGCTTTTGTGTGGGCTGAGCCTCAAGAGAAGGCATTTCAATTGTTGAAGAAGATGGTAGCTGTTGCACCAGTTTTGCAGTCACCAGATTGGACTCTACCTTTCCATATTTTTGTTGATGCCTCAGATGTAGCATTAGGGGCAATTCTGATGCAGGAGAGGGTGAAAGGATGGTACAGGCCAGTATTTTATGCCAGTCGGATATTATCATCTGCAGAAAGGAATTATGCTGTGACTGAAAGAGAAGCTTTGGGTATGGTATATTCCTTGAATAAGTTCAGGCATTATTTGTTGGGGAACAGGGTAATATTTCATGTGGATCACCAAGCCCTGCTGTATCTGATTAAGAAGCCATTGTTGACAGGAAGATTAGCCAAGTGGATGCTTTTGTTACAGGAATTTGACTTTGTGATTGTCCATACTCCAGGAAAAGAGCATGCTATTGCTGATTACTTTAGCAGGTTGGAAACTGGAGAAGCACAAGTGGGGTGGATGATGATCTACCAGATGCCCCATTGTTTGAAGTTCAGGCTGCTGAGTCGGATTCCTGGTATGATCAGTTTTTGACATTTTTAACTGAGGGATTTATGCCAGTAAAATTTACTCCAGATCAGAGAAGGAAGTTTGCTTTGAAGAGTAGACCATTCTTAGTGATTGCTGGAGCATTGTACAAAAAGGGAATTGACCAGGTGATAAGAAGATGTGTACCTGAGTATGAGCAGAAGGCAGTGATTCAGGAAGCACATTCAGGAACAGCAAGAGGACATTTCTCAGGGGATATTACAGGAAAGAAAATATTGCAGGCTGGTTTGTGGTGGCCTACAGTTTTGAAAGATGCCCATGAATATGCCAAGAGATGTGTGATTTGTCAAAAGCTTGGACAGCCAGATAATTCAGATAGGATATCAGATCATCCTATTTTGCCTTTGGAACCATTTCAGAAGTGGGGAATTGATTTTGTGGGACCTGTCAAACCAACAACTCAAAGAGGTAACAGGTATATCCTTGTTGCTACTGATTATTGTACAAAATGGGCTGAGGCTGTAGCTCTGAAGGATAACAAGGCTGCAAGTGTTGCAAAGTTCTTGTATCACAATATCATGACCAGGTTTGGGTGTCCCGTAGAACTGGTAAGTGATAGGGGAACTCACTTTCTGAATGATGTAATTTCTGAACTGACAAGAACTCATATGATTATGCACAAAAAGTCTACAGCTTATCATCCCCAGGCGAATGGACAAGCTGAGAGTACCAACAAGACATTGGTAAGGATCCTAAAGAAGATTGTGCAGGACAACCAGAAAGATTGGGACTTGAAGCTGGACTCTGCTTTGTGGTCTCATAGAACAGCTTTTAAAGTTACAACAGGGATGACACCATTCAGGTTGGTATATGGATTAGAAGCAGTTGTGCCTATGGAATTTGTGGTACCAAGTTTAAGAGTAACTGCTGAGAAAATGTCTCCAAGTTTGTCAGTGAAGTACAGGAGCAGGTATTTGATGCAGTTGGAAGAGGACAGATTAGTCAGTTCTTACATCACTGAGGTGATTCAAAGAAGAAGACAGGCTTGGGTGAGTATGAATGTCAAATTTAAGGTGTTTCAGGTTGGTGATTGGGTGATGGTGTACAATTCCAGGTTGGGACCTCATCCTGGTAAGCTAACACTGAGATACAAAGGGCCTTATCAAATTGTTGAAGATCTGGGACAAGGAACCTTTATTGTGGCTGATGTTTTTGGAACTAGGGTTGAGAAACCAATTAATGGGTTCAGGTTGAAAAAGTTTCAAGGAAAACCACCACATTTGGATTGGGCAAGTTCAGCATTGGTACAGGTGCTGGAAAAACAGATGTTGATGAATGAAGAGTTGGATGTAAATGGAGTGCTGATGGCACAAGGGGATGTACAGATTCTGAAGCAACAAATGCATAGCACTATGCAGGATTCTTGGGGAATGATCAAGGAGAGGATGTCTACAATGATAAATTATCCCTATGATGTTATGAAAACAGGGTTTGTAACTCAGCATGAGGCAAGATTGGTAGAAGAGGTTGGACAGTTGAAGAAAGAACGTGAGTACTGGATTCAGCAGGTACAGGAACTGAAAAAGATGCAGAGTGTGAAGATTCAGAGTGATAGGACTGTGGAGGAAGTGTTTCAGGAACCAGAAGTTCAGGTGGAAGTACCTATTATAAATTTGAGTGTGCAAACAGCAAGTCAGAGTGAGCAGCCAGTGGAGACTTCAGTGGAAGATAAATCAGCAGAGAAGACTGAAGTTTTGAAGGAGGTTCCAGTTGTTGAAGGGATGCAGGCTGAGCAGCAAGGTGATGTAGTACCTGACATTTGAAGAAGCAGCATCAAATTTTGTCATGTGGCCAGTATTTTCTGATCAAGGGATTGTGAATTCAAGTCCGATTTCCTTGAAATCAACCGCTGGGCTGTGCCATGTGTTGAACTACAGATAGAATACCTAATAGTTACCTAATAGTTGCTTAGTCGGATATATGTATCTTTGCTCAGTCGGAATTCTACTCAGTCGGATTGTTGATCAGTCAGAGTTTGTTATGATCTGGTTAGTCGGATATCATCTGTTAGTGTCTTGTGACATTCTAGTTACATCCGTCTAAAACTGTCTGAAGTCGCCTATTTATAGGGGCTTTGTAGTCGTCTTTTACAAGAAGAAGAAGAAGAAGAAGAAAGCAATGTACGATTCATCTTGATCAATCAAACATGGTATTTCAGTTCTGTTCTGTTATTCTCTATCTTGTTTAGCAAATCTCTGCTTAATCCGTGTTCTCTATGGAGGAAGATGTTTGTGTTTAGCTTGATGTGGGAATTGAAGTTAGTGTTACCTAATGGGGGTGTCTTTGCTGTGTCAGAAGTAGTTAGTTGTGTTGTGTTTGAGAACCCTAAACAGTCATTGACTCACTTAAGGCTAATGTGCCTGTGAACTTGCCATCACAAGCAAGTTCTAGTTCTACTACTATGTCTGGGCCAACAGCAGAAGCTGAGAGTAGTAGTGTACGTCCATGGTCAGGACATTTGAGGCATGAGAGTGTGAGCACTGGGAGTAGTGCTATGGATAAAGGCAAGAAGAAAGTCGAAGGAATTGGAATCACAGGTTATGAGTCATCTAGTTCTGAGAGTTTGGATGAGGAGCTCGGCAATACCTGTTTTACGCACACCTGGTGCTAGGCAGGACAGATATGTACCACCACATGTTAGAGTTACAGGTGTATAGAATGACCCGCATGCATTGCGGAGATCCCAGAGAGTCAGATATCCAATTGAAAGATTGACATATAGAGATTTTGCTATGCACTATGCATACATGACATCTATGGTAAAGCATGTGGAACCTACATGCTATACAGAGGCTATTGGAGAGCATGTATGGGAGAAAGCCATGGATGAAGAGATGGATGCTTTGGACAAAAATGATACATGGGAATTGGCTGAGTTACCGCAAGGAAAGAATGCAATTGGTTGCAAATGGGTGTACAAGGTAAAGTGCAAGTCAGATGGCAGCCTAGAGAGACATAAGGCAAGGCTGGTTGCTAAAGGATATGCACAAACTTATGGTCTTGATTATGATGAAACTTTCAGCCCAGTGGCTAAGATGGCTACAGTGAGGTCTATCATTGCACTAGCAGCACAAAAAGGTTGGGCTTTACATCAAATGGATGCTTTCTTGAATGGTGAACTACAAGAAGAGGTGTACATGGAACAGCCAGAAGGATATGTACATCAAAAATATCCTACTTTTGTTTGCAGGTTAAAGAAAGCAATCTATGGTTTGAAGCAAGCACCTCGTGCTTGGAGTGACAAGATCAGCAGATATCTTGTCAGTATTGGATTTGTGGTTGGAAATGCATACTCTTCACTTTATGTGAAGAAGACACATGATGGTATCGTGATGATAGTCATTTATGTTGATGATTTGATTATCACAGGTGATTGTGGGAAAGGCATTGATGAGGTTAAGGCCTCTTTATGCAAAGAGTTTGATATGAAAGACCTTGGTGATTTAAGGTTCTTCCTTGGCATTGAGGTGATTAGAACAAGCAAGGGTATATGGTTGGTGCAAAGGTAATATGCACTTGACATGCTGGCAAAGTATGGTATGACAGCATGCAAACCAATGTTGACACCATTAGAGCAAAACATGAAGCTTAGGGCTGATTTGGGTGATGATCTTGATGATATCACCATGTATAGGAAAATGGTTGGTAGCCTTATCTACATGACCATTACGAGGCCAAATCTCAGTTATGCGGTTGGTTTGGTGAGTCAGTTTATGCAAAGTCCTCGTAAACCTCACTTGGATGCTGTGAGACGTATTCTGAGATACGTCAAAACTACCGTGCATTATGGTCTTTTCTATGAGGCAGGAAAAGACATGCATGTCTATGGATATACAGATGCAGATTGGGCCGGTAGTGCATATGACAGGCGGTCTACCAGTGGCTATGTTTTCAGCCTTGGTAGTGGAGCTGTGAGTTGGAGCAGTAAAAAGCAACCTACAGTTGCTTTATCTACCACAGAGGCAGAGTATCGTGGAGCAGCCATAGTTGCATGTGAGGCTATGTGGTTAAAGAAGTTGCTAGATGATGTCAGGTTACAGAGTGATATGAGAGTTGTCATTCATTGTGACAACATGAGTAGTATTCAGCTTGCTAGCAACCCAGTTTATCATGCCAGGACCAAACATATTGAGGTCCACTATCACTTCATCAGAGAGAAAGTGCTAGATGGGCATGTTGATTTGACATATGTGCAGACAGATGAGCAGGTTGCAGATAACTTTACCAAAGCACTTGGTAAGGATAAGTTTGAGTATTTCCATACTAGATTGGGAGTCCTAGAGATGGACATGTCGAGCTTGAGGGGGAGTGTTGAAATGTCAAGCTCGTATACAGCTGGAGGATAGCACATGGGTGTTGACAGAGTGACAGTATGGTAGATAGATATCGTGTGGTGTGTTTATGACCGCGTCCAGCTGGTCATCGTGTGGTGTGTTTATGACCGCGTCCAGCTGGTCATGTGTGGTGTGGACATTACATTAGGTTTACTTTGTAGTGTGGACATAACACTATGTTGTGTTCTCCTTTGTGTGTGTGAGAGAGATGATGACTATGGCTTCTCTCCTTCTTTATGATTGATGGATATGGATTAGGGTTTGCTTCTCTTGTGTGTGCTCCCTCCTGCTTCTGTTTTTTATCACAGAAGAGGAGAGAGATCAGCAATTACAGGATATTCAAACAGGGAATGAGATGACTAAGGAACAGTTTAGAGTTCTACAGGAATCAGAGCTGTCAGAGTCAGAGGAGATGCAGAATGATCTATCAACACATCAGGCTATTGCAATAGCAGAGCAAAGATACGAAAACAATATGAAGAAATCAGCTAGAGTTATGGAGGATGATCTGAATGAATGGAATTTGGGAACAGAGAATGACCCTAAAGTTGTCAAAGTTAGTGTTCATGTGGAAGGAGAATTCAAAGACAATCTTTTGAAATTATTAATGGAATACAAGGATATTTTTGCATGGGAATATTCAGATATGAAGGGGATTGATCCTGCATTTTATTCCCATAGGATTAATTTGAAGCAAGATGCTAAGCCTGTTATCCAACAGAGGTACAGAATGAATCCCAATTATGCAAAGCAGGTTAAAGATGAAATTGACAAGCTGCTCAAGGCGGGATTCATTAAGCCTGTACATGAAGCAACATGGCTATCTCCAATTGTAGTAGTTCCCCAAGAAAAATGGAAGAATCAGAGTTTGTGTGGATTATAGAAAGCTTAATGCAGCCACCATCATAGATTCTTTTCCATTACCTTTTGCAGATACTCTGCTAGATTCAGTTTTGGCAGGGCATCAAATGTATAGTTTTTTGGATGGGTTCTCAGGATATAATCAAATCAGGATGCACCCTGATGATGAACACAAAACAACCTTCATTACAGTTTGGGGAGCATTTGTGTTCACAGTAATGAGCTTTGGATTAAAAAATGGACCACCAGCTTTCTCAGAGGTGGCAAGTAGAGTGTTTGAGCCCTATTTGTCTTCTTTTATGAGGGTATTTATGGATGATTTATGTGTGTTTGGATCTAAAGAGATGCATTTGGAGCACTTGAGGAAAGGTTTTGAGAGATGCAGGAAGTATGGTATGTCATTGAATCCATACAAATGTGCAATTGCAATTAAAAGAGGAGTTTTGTTGGGCCACATAATTTCAGAGGAAGGTATACAGGTGGATCCAAGAAAAAATCAGAGCATCATAAAGTCCAAGAGCCCAGTGAATCGGAAGGAAACATCTAGGTTTGTGGGTCAGATCAAGTGGCACAGTAGACATTTAAGATATTTGTCAGATGTATGTGCACCCTTGTCACATTTAACCAAGAAAGGAGTAGAATTCAGGTGGTCAGAGGCCCAGGAAAAGGCATTTCAGAATTTAAAGAAGATGATGGTGGTAGCTCCAATTTTGCAGCCCCTTGATTGGTCTTTACCATTCCATGTATTTGTTGATGCTTCAGACATTGCAGTAGGAGCTGTTCTTATGTAGGCAAAAATCAAGAATTGGTTCAGACCTGTCTGCTATGCAAGTAGAATGCTTACTTCAGTGAGAGGAATTACTCAGTTACAGAGAGAGAAGCTTTGGGCATGGTGTTCTCTTTACAGAAATTTCAACATTATCTCTTGGCTAACAAAGTCTTCTTCCATGTTGACCATCAAGCTCTGTTATTTCTTGTGAAGAAACCACAGTTGACAAGAAGGTAAGCAAGATGGATGTTGTTGCAAGAACTTGACTTTGTGATAGTACATACTCCAGGGAATCAGCATGCTGTGTGGCAGATTATTTAAGCAGACTTGAAAGTAAAGAAGATGCTGCAGGAGTTAATGATTATTTCCCTGACTCTGATCTGTTTGTTGTTCAGAGCTGGAGCTCTGACTCCTTTTATGATCAAATGTTGCTGTTTCTCACTGATGGATTGTTACCCCAGAAGAGATGAGTGTGGATCAGAAAAGGAAGTTTGTGCTGAAAAGCAAGCCATTTTTAGTCATTGCTGGAGCATTATATAGAAAGGGGATAGATCAGATAATAAGAAGATTTGTTCCTGATTTTGAACAAGCAGTAGTGGTACAAGAGGCACATGCAGGGTTGTCTGGAGGTCATTTCTCAGGGGAAATAATAGGAAAGAAGATTTTACAATCAGGTCTATGGTGGCCAACAATTTTGAAGGATGCTCACACATATGCCAAGGAATGTTTGGTTTGTCAAGTGGGCCAACCCAATTCTAAAGATAGGATGTCAGACCACCCTGTGCTACCTTTAGATCCATTTCAGAAATGGGGATTAGATTTTGTGGGTCCTATTAAGCCAAAGAGCAAGACAAGTAAGAGCTATGTTCTGGTGGCTACAGATTACTGTACTAAATGGGTGGAAGCAGTGGCTCTCAGAGACAATAAAGCAGCTAGTGTGGCCAAATTCTTGTATAGTAACATCATGACAAGGTTTGGATGTTCCATTGAGCTTGTGAGTGATCAGGAAACACACTTCTTGAATGATGTTATCAGAGAGCTGACTCAAACCCATATGATTTTGCATAAGAAGTCCACCCCCTATCATCCTCAGGCAAATGGACAGGCTGAGAATTCAAACAAAATCCTGCTTAAAATCATCAAGAAGATTGTTCAGGACAACAAGTCTGATTGGGATATGAAATTGGACTCAGCTTTATGGTCATTTCAAACAGCTTTTAAAGTAACCACTGGAATGACTCCTTTTAGACTTGTTTATGGGTTAGAAGCAGTAGTACCCATGGAGTTTGTGGTGCCTAGCTTGAGAGTTGCTACAGAAAGCAGACTCCCACTCAGAGAATCTCTAATCTATAGACAGCACAATCTGAATCAATTGGAGGAAGGCAGAGCAATGAGTGCTTATGTTTCAGAGATCATTTAAAAGAGGAGACAAGCTTGGGTAAATAGGAATGTCAAGTTCAAAGTCTTCAAAGTGGGAGATTGGGTCATGCTTTACAATTCCAAGTTAGGGCCACACCCAGGGAAGTTGAGGCTCAGGTACATTGGGCCCTACAGAATTGAAAAAGACTTGGGGCAAGGAACCTTTATGCTTTCAGATGCCTTTGGAACATTGGTACCAAAGGGGGTAAATGGGTTTAGACTTAAGCCATTTGTGGGCACTCCCCCCCTGTAGTTCAGAGTACATGTTCAGATCAGGGCAGAGTAAAAGATCAGAGAACAGAGGAATTCAGAGCTTGTGTGTGGATCAGAGTCCGCTTGGATTTTTAAATTTGAACGGTGGGGAATACATTTTGCACGAGTCGGCTGTCAATTGGCTTGATTTAACTTTTTGTCTGACATTATTTGCGGTAATGGCCGACGTGATGTATGAGAATCCCTATAAACTCACACTAGTGAGGGGACGGCATGCACGAATTCATCCAGCCCGTTCTAGCAGTGTATGGAAGGGGAGATTGTGAGAGGTGACATCTGCGTTTCAGAGGCGTCCATTCCAGAAGCCTCATTGTGCTGTGTACTGTGTGCCTCATTCTTCTTCTCTTTGCTCTACTTATTCCCCTGCTCACATGCCCCGCAGTTCTACCACTAGGCCGGACCTTCTTGCTCTGAATACTGTTAGGTAGAGGTTAGCCATGGTGAAGGGTAAGCAAGCTATGCAGCAAGGGTGACCTAATGCGGAGACCACATCAGTTCGACGGTCCCTGCGAGAGCATTCAGCGCCAAAAGCAAAGAAGTGGAGCAGTGTTTTAGCTCGGATTCTGAAGAGACAGAGCAACAGGAGGAGACTTCTATGAAGGATATTTCTACTGCTGTGGGTAGCCTGATGGGAGAACTTTGCACCTTTCAAGTACAGCATGGATTTGGAGAATAACACAAACGTTCAGTGGCTTACTTCAATTGGGTTGATCGGGTATGCAAAGTTAGCCTGGGCTAAGTGGCAAGACAATATATATGCTCCCACACAACTAGCTTTGCTGAGAAAGACTGAGGGAGTACTCAAAGGAGGTACAAGAATAACCCCAGCTCTGATTTCTCAGGTATTTGAATTACATTTTAACCCAAATTTGGAAGCTTTGAATTTAGTTTCTGATGAGGATATGGAGAGAGAATTTGGGAATCCTATGGGCTCGAGGCATTATTATCATTTGAAGATAGTAGAAGCCGCCAGGAAGCAGTTGCGATGGTTTATGGAGCGTGTTCTTTTACTCCAGAAGGTTGATTATATGTCAAAGGAATCTTATACCCCTTTAGCTGCAGGCAGAGGCAGGAGTAGATGTGGATTGGGCCACTATGGTACAGAGGATTATGATTGAAGTGGGAGAGAAGGATAAAAGGAGAGCAGTTAGTAAGAGAGCAGGCTAGGCCCTTTCCTTAAGGCTTTATTTGATTATGACTCTTTTCAAATAGCTATACCTGCAAAGCTTGTGGACCCTAGACTTTCTTCACATACATTGGCTCTGACTCTAAAGAGGAAACTTAGGGATAGACAACTAACAGAGGAGGAGCAGAAAAGAGTAGGGTGTCTCTTGGGAGGCAGGTTGTTATAGTTTGGAAGAGGCTACAACTTCTGTGTTGCAGTCTGGGATAGATGATGATGATGAACCATTTTTAGGGACAAAAGTCTCTGGGATAGGGAAATCTCCAACTCTTTCTCAAACCAAGTTGGCGAAGAAGATGCAGTTGAGTGAAAAGGAACATGTGGCAGGAGGCAGCAAAAGATATGATCTATTGAAGATGCAAGGGATGCCTTTGAAGGTGACTCCGCGTTGGCAGTAAAATCTGGTTCAGAGCAGTCTTGGACTGTCACTTTAGAAAATGTGGGAGATACTCTTGTAGTTTTGAAGAAGTTTTGTCTGCAGCAAGTTGAAAAGATTAGGGAATATCAAAATCGTGCTTATGTGGAAGAGCAGTTGCAGAAGGCTAATGATCAATTTAGACAAATGCTTGTAGAAAAAGCTCAAGAAGTTGAAATGTTGTAGAATCAGATTAAAACTCTAAATGCTGACATGGTTGAGTTGAAAGTTTCTTCAGCTAAGGAGATCTCTGAACAGACTAGTCAGTTGGTTAAGAATAGATTGTCTCTGAAGTTGTTTGAAGAATGGACATCTTTGAAGGATAGTGGAGAGTCAGAGATGCAAAGATTTCTTGAAAGACAGGTGGAGCTTGAAATAGAGAATACGATGCTTCTCAATAGATTGGAATCCTTAGAATAGATGAAGGAGCAAATATTAAGTGAGCATGAAGAACTGTCTGTAGGAGGTGTTCTGGTCTCTGAAACAGATGTGGGGAGAATCAAATCAGAAATGATTCAACAGGGATCAGTGATATGGAAAGAAATCTCAGAGAGAATTGGGTAGTTTTTTTTCAAGCCATATCAGAACCTCAAAGGCGTTGTGAACACAATGGAGCAAGAGGTGAATTTGAAGCGCATTGCTCAATTGGAAGCTGAGGTGGTATAGCTTGTAGCTGAAAAGTCCAAATTTCAGAACAAGGTGGATGAAACAGAGGATATGCTGGAATATAAGACGCCGAGTGGTTTTGCTCTGAAAAGCATAATCAGGCCAGAGGAATCTCATAAGATGGGGATAGAAAATCCAAGTTCTAATCCTTTTAAGCTTGTTAAGTTGAAATCGTCTGCAGGGAAGCTGAAGAAAATTAGAGCCCTTTTTCAGACACACAAGAAGAAGGAGCAGGTGCTGCTGAAGGACAAACATCTACAGACAAAGAGCTCTCATGAGCACGTGAGCTTGCTGATGGATATGCATAAAGCTTTACCAGATAATGAGGACCCTAAGGCGGTGATCAACATTGCAAAGGAGGTTCAAATGGATGTGGAAGCACAGCAGGAGCAGGTCTTAGAGGTTTAGACTGACCAACTGGGTCAGGCAGCATAGTGATGCTCGGAATGTTTACCACAGTGTTTTTCAACACTAGTTTTTTTTTACAAAAAAAAAAACAGACAAACATTAGGCATTTTCTTTTTAGGGAAATTTCATTTTGTTCTAGACACTCTCTTTACATGATCATAGGTCCTACTGCAGAATTCAGATTTTGCTGATCAGGGATTGAAAGGTTTAGGTCAAATTTTTGGGAAAAATTTAGCCACCAAGTGTTAAGGCTTTCTTATGTAATTCTTAGACCTTAGTCAAAGGGCTTGGGGGCTAGTTACGTGTGGATGTACCCTTTGGGATCTGAACCGAGTAGTTATTACCCTGACAGTTGCATCTAGGGATAAGAGAGATAGAACGTTGATTCTGATCTCGCTAATGAATGAAGGAGAAGTTCTGCTATGTCTTTGTTCAGTGTCTATTATGTCTTTCTTGATGTTTGTGCAATCATTTTGCTGTCATGATGAATCAGAGTCTGCGCTCTGATGTGCTCTGAGTGGTTTTAAGTAATGTATTATTTATTAATGCCTTGTACAGAACCTTTTAGAGGGCCATGTACAGGCTTGCATAAACTGACTCACAAGTCCAACATCATAGGTCAATTTTGGCCTAATAATGGTCATGTAGATCAAGCTACCCATTATGCACCTATATGTAGTGGGGTCCTACACAAGCTAACCTATATCTATGGAAGCTTTGTGTTTTGCTTCAATGACACTGAAATAGGCTTATAGCTTGCCATACCATACTTGAACAATATATCCAAGCCATACTTTCTCTGTAATAACAAAATTCCATGGAGTGATCTCACCACCTCTATGCCCAAGAAATACCAAAACGATACAAATCCTTCATCTCAAACTTCTGATTCAAAAGCCTCTTGACATCATGTATGATAATATCACTATCACCCCTATCAAGTTATCCACATAAATGTTTAATAGAATAATCCCTCTATCTATCTTTTTTACATAAAGTGAAAAATCTGCATTGGATGTCTAAAATCCAATGGTCATAAGATACTCCCCGATCTTGTTTATCCATGCTATGGGTGCATGCTGCAAGCTATACAGGTCTTTGTGTGTGACATGCACACAAAATTTGGGTATAGCACTCTATGCTAATTGTCCCTTGATTTCTTTTCCAACCACCTCGGCCCCTTTGTTGGCTTCCCCTACCTCTAGAATGACCAATTCCACCTATGTATGGTTGCTGCTAACTAGTGTAACTCATTGGACTATTGTTGTCCATAATTTTGGTTTCCATGTTGGCCACCACCTTGGCCTCGACCAACAACCTCTACCTGAATTGGGTAAAAGGTATGTTCTAATGTTTTCTTTCTTTGTGAAGAAGAGTCCTTGCCTAGAGACTTTTCTTCTATGATCAACATAGACACTAAGTCCTAAAAGTTGGGAACATTCTCTCTGATCAACATAGACACTAGGTCCTGACTGCAAAGGAGGCCTTGAAAGGCTTGTACTTTTTTCCAAGCCCATTAAGACAAACGCTCACTAAATCATCATCTTCCATCAATACATTGATAGACCCAAGGTATTTAACAATGCTCTTGATATTTTGATATTTAAATCATACTCATTTATAGACATGCATTTGTTTGCCACAATATGGAGCTCTTGGCCTTTGTCTTAGTCTGGAACATCTGCACTAGGTTCTACTATGCAACTGCTGGAGTGTTGGCATCCTGTATGTATCCTATCATTGTGTATGTGACATTGATTAAAAGCCAATATTTGACTTTCCTTGCATCCTAGTTTCAGTCCTTGAGTGAATTTATATTTACTGGAGTAGCATTTTCTTCAGACAACTCTAGAGGCTCCTTATTGTCTCCTTTGACATAGTCCTAAAATCCTTTACCCATCAAGAAATTGGCCATTCTAAAATTCTAAGCATGGAAGTTGTTCTTGTTAAATTTCTTGTTGATAATCTGATTGAGTCCATCATAAGTCTTTACATACAACAACCAAAAACCTACAAATAGATGATGTCTATATGCAACATGTAACACAACAATATCTTATATGACTGTTGCACATCAATACTTTAACAAAACTTGTATGTCACCAGATGTGATAAAACTACATGTAGATACACCCAAGATCAGAAATACATGTGCAAACACTGTCTACACTCCCAAAATGCACTACTACACTACATAACTAGATTTTGACTAGAGACAGTTCTCAATCAAAACTTCCTGAAATTGCCAAAAACACTTTGCAATGATTAAAAAAAAGACCAAAACGCACCTAAAACACCATTTTGGCCAGAAAAAAATAGTACAAAGTATTATGAACCTTACAAAAACCTCCAATCCTATAAAGACAGTTCCTCAATTGGAGATGTTTAGCTTTCAGAGCTCTAGCACGTGACGTACCTAAACAAGAAGGGGAAGATATGATGATGCTCTTACCTATGTACCACTTCCTTACTTGCTTTGTTCTTGCCTCCTTAGCTCTCACACAAACCGGAGCTCTACTACCATAAAGAGAATGGAGGGGGGGAGGGAGAGCTTGATTTCCTTGCAGGAAAACACACACACATAAGAGAGAGCAAGACACAAGAGAGAGATGGAAGGCTGAATTTTCTTCGATCATATTCTCTTCTCTACAACCATATAAATAAAATATAAGAGTACATACTATAATGGAAAGTACTCTCCTATAATAACATATAATGGAAAGTACTCTCCTACAATAACATATAATGGTTGGTCTATAGTAGTGTGAACTTGTAAGATCCCTGTTCCCACCGAGCAACGGATTTGGGGTACTGGCAGAGCAGAGCGGAAGTAGCGCTTCTCGCGCGGGACAGGGGTCCCACACTCGGGGCCTCACCCACGGATATCCGGATAAGAGACTAATCCGTCGGTTGTTCCAAAACCGAACCCGGAAAAACTTTCTTAACCGGAAGCACGGGCGATTCCACCAGGATAACTTTTTACTCTAACGTAGTCAAGATCATTTCTGATCGAGATGATCCAATTACTTCTATAAGATACTTAGTCGGTTCAAGGAAGAAACTTGCACTTGGATCATTGGGATCAACGCTTTTTTCCCCATTCAAGAGGCACAGCCGTTGATTCCTATCCATAGAACAGTTACTGTCCGGGATTTTTTTTTTCTATCGTAAAAACAAAAGTTTGAGTTTCGATTTACGGATCCATCAGTCCAGCCTAACCCCATCCAATCCCATGGGTTAGCCAACCGCCCAACCACTGTAGTGATGGGATCCAATTAAAAATTTGGTTAGGTTTTGTCCCGGGTACCAAGGAAAAGAGTTCCAAGGCCCCCTAGCCGGATGTTCATGCAAAATAAAACTAGTCACACCACTCACACACCCAATATGAAATTGCCTTTTTCAACCAGATTCAACCAGTTTAAAACAATCCTTTAATAAAACCATAGTATCATTGATCACCATCTTCCAATTTATCCAATTGATTCTTAATTTCCCATCATTCCTTCATCAGAGTATCTATGGCATCATTGGCAACTAGAACGCTCAGGAGCCGTTTCGATAGTTCCTAGCCCATAATACTTGGCAATATAATCACTTAACAAGATGGACTCTCATTGAAGATCAGTAAGATCAACCAACAGATCCATATAAGGAGCC
Organism: Cibotium barometz; assembly: GCF_041138505.1. Lineage (NCBI taxonomy): Eukaryota > Viridiplantae > Streptophyta > Polypodiopsida > Cyatheales > Cibotiaceae > Cibotium > Cibotium barometz. The sequence goes on from NC_141051.1 coordinate 64,013,362, forward strand.
ATGGACTCATCCATTGAAGACCAGCAAGGTCAATCAACCAGATCCATGCTCGATTTCAGAAAACAACTCCAACTCTGTTCCAATATCTTCCTCGATGCACGCGTGGGTATCCTAGGCAACCCAGAGCCCGAGCACCGTATGGTCAGCACCCTCTAGGATCCTTCGCAGGTAACCTAGCGCTTCACGCATAGGCCGCTTCCTTGGCCCCTCATCCACCGTACCGGAAGCTCACCATTTTAATCGCACCGAGGCTGGTCAAGACCTCGGCCGACCTTGCTACGCGAGACGTCCTTCATTGACTCCCCGTCAGCAGTTGCAACTTTACCATCACGACTTTAATCACAAGACGGTCAAAATGCTCCCCCCAGCATTCTTGACATAAAACAATCATTTACAAACAGCATTTACAAACAGTATTTACAAACAGTTTACAACACAATTTCTATTTTAACTTTCATTTTTCCACATTATCCCTCATCAATCTACATTACTTATTCCATATTCCATTTATATGTATACTCATCCCATCACATCATTTCTATCTCATCACTTCAGATTCCCTCACATCGCATATCGTATATTCACATCCATACATCCATATCTATATGCGTACATTCACATCTACATGCATACATCTACATCTCTATGCATACATCCACATCCACATTCACATTCACCTCCATACATCTACATCTACATGCATACATCCACATCTCCATTCACATCTACATCTATACATCTACATCTACATGCATCCATCCACCTCCACATCCACATCTACATCTATACATCTACATCTACATGCATATATCCATATCTCCATTCCCATCTACATCTATACATCTACAGCATCCATCTACCTCCACATCCACATCTACATCTATACATCTACATCTACATGTATACATTCACCTCCACATCCACATCCGTATCTATACATCTACATCTACATGTATACATCCACATCCACATCTATACATCTACATCTACATGCATACATCCACATCTCCATTCACATCTATCTCTATACATGCAACCATCTACCTCCACATCTATACATCTACATCTACATGCAACCATCTACCTCCACATCCACATCTACATCTATACATCTACATCTACATGCAAACATCCACATCTCCATGCATAATAAAATTCTTTTAATTAATCTAGGATGATAGTTCCTAGAATATGGTAGGAAGTCCTCTTTTTATGCTTTGAATGAATTTATTTTATGCGTAATTTCTATAAAAATTTTGCCATAGCTCCGCTACTATGACTGATAAATCTCAGTGTTTTTTCTAAGGGATAAAGCTTATCATTAAGGAAATAATTAGAATGGTCTCTAATTGGGTCATTAAGAAAACAATTAGAATGGTCTCTAATTGGGTCATCAATCCATAATGGTCTCTAATTGGATCATTAAGAAAACAATTAGAATGGTCTCTAATTGGGTCATCAATCCATGATGGATTGAATCATCAATGTGCATAAACTAAAAGCATAGCAAAAAGCCATTAATTTGGCCTCAAGCATAGCTTAATCTTGGATTAAGGAAAGGCTTTATGAAAAGCTTCATTTGGATTGAGAATGGGTCATGAGTATGACCATTTCTTGAATGAGAGAGAGAAATTACATAAAAACCATTAGAATTTAAACATAAATGGAAATTAACTTCAATAGCAATTAAAAAACCATACCAATTAAGCTTCTCAAGCTTGAGAGGGGTTGAGAAGAGAGAATCATTGAGTAATTATAGAAAGATCAAAAATTCAATGTACTTACCTTATAATTTGCTTGATTCTTTATTCACGGTAGAGGCCCCCCAACCAATCAATTGGTTTAGTATGTTGATGGAGCCACCAATAGAGATTGAAGAAAGAGAGAAGTATCAAAAACTAGTGAATTGTTAAAGAATTCACAGTTCTTGGCTTAGGTAGAGTAGAGTAACAAAGCATAAGACTCTATCTAATTTGGCTTAGGTGGAGTAGAGTAACAAAGCATAAGACTCTATCTAATTTGGCTTAGGTGGAGTAGAGTAACAAAGCATAAGACTCTATCTAAATTTGGCTTAGGTGGAGTAGAGTAACAAATCATAAGACTCTATCTAATTTGGCTTAGGTGGAGTAGAGTAACAAAGCATAAGACTGTATCTAATTTAGCTTAGGTGGAGTAGACGGTAACAAAGCATAAGAGACTATCTAATTTGGCTTAGGTGGAGTAGAGTAACAAAGCATAAGAGACTATATTTTTTTCAACAAGGGGAGGCTTCTATTTATAGGAAAATTTGAGCTCCTAACCAAACAAACTGATTTTAGAATTTTCCAAGTCAGTTTGGTCACTTTTTGACCATTTTTAGGTCAGTTAAGTTAACTTTTTGGAACTAGACTTGAATTAGGAGAGAGGAGAGATAAAATATCTCAATTTTTATGAGTTTAAAACTCATTCAAGCATGTGAAATATGCACCTCCTTTAAAGAACTCCCCTTCCTTACATATGTGTCATAATGGAATCATTTTAATATTGCTCATAGTGTAAGATCCCTGTTCCCACCGAGCAACGGATTCGGGGTACTGGCAGCGGAAGTAGCGCTTCTCGCGCGGGACAGGGGTCCCACACTCGGGGCCTCGCCCACGGATATCCGGATAAGAGACTAGTCCGTCGGTTGTTCCAAAACCGAACCCGGAAAAACTTCCTTTACCGGAAAGCACGGGCGATTCCACCAGGATAACTTTTTACTCTAACGTAGTCAAGATCATTTCTGATCGAGATGATCCAATTACATCTATAAGGTACTTAGTCAGTTCAAGGAAGAAACTTGCACTTGGATCATTGGGATCAACGCTTTTTTCCCCATTCAAGAGGCACAGCCGTTGATTCCTATCCATAGAACAGTTTCTGTCCGGGATTTATTATTATTTTTTTCTATCGTAAAAACAAAAGTTTGAGTCTCGATTTACGGATCCATCAGTCCAGCCTAACCCCACCCAATCCCATGGGTTAGCCAACCGCCCAACCACTGTAGTGATGGGATCCAATTAAAAATTTGGTTAGGTTTTGTCCCGGGTACCAAGGAAAAGAGTTCCAAGGCCCCCTAGCCGGATGTTCATGCAAAATAAAACTAGTCACACCACTCACACACCCAATATGAAATTGCCTTTTTCAACCAGATTCAACCAATTTAAAACAATCCTTTAATAAAACCATAGTATCATTGATCACCATCTTCCAATTTATCCAATTGATTCTTAATTTCCCATCATTCCTTCATCAGAGTATCTATGGCATCATTGGCAACTAGAACGCTCAGGAGCCGTTTCGATAGTTCCTAGCCCATAATACTTGGCAATATAATCACTTAACAAGATGGACTCTCGTTGAAGATCAGCAAGATCAACCAACAGATCCATATAAGGAGCCATGGACTCATCCATTGAAGACCAGCAAGGTCAATCAACCAGATCCATGCTCGATTTCAGAAAACAACTCCAACTCTGTTCCAATATCTTCCTCGACGCACGCATGGGTATCCTAGGCAACCCAGAGCCCGAGCACCGTATGGTCAGCACCCTCTAGGATCCTTCGCAGGTAACCTAGCGCTTCACGCATAGGCCGCTTCCTTGGCCCCTCATCCACCGTACCGGAAGCTCACCATTTTAATCGCACCGAGGCTGGTCAAGACCTCGGCCGACCTTGCTACGCGAGACGTCCTTCATTGACTCCCCGTCAGCAGTTGCAACTTTACCATCACGACTTTAATCACAAGACGGTCAAAATGCTCCCCCCAGCATTCTTGACATAAAACAATCATTTACAAACAGCATTTACAAACAGTATTTACAAACAGTTTACAACACAATTTCTATTTTAACTTTCATTTTTCCACATTATCCTTCATCAATCTACATTACTTATTCCATATTCCATTTATATGTATACTCATCCCATCACATCATTTCTATCTCATCACTTCAGATTCCCTCACATCGCATATCGTATATTCACATCCATACATCCACATCTATATGCGTACATTCACATCTACATGCATACATCTACATCTCTATGCATACATCCACATCCACATTCACATTCACCTCCATACATCTACATCTACATGCATACATCCACATCTCCATTCACATCTACATCTATACATCTACATCTACATGCATCCATCCACCTCCACATCCACATCTACATCTATACATCTACATCTACATGCATACATCCATATCTCCATTCCCATCTACATCTATACATCTACATCTACATGCATCCATCTACCTCCACATCCACATCTACATCTATACATCTACATCTACATGCATACATCCATATCTCCATTCCCATCTACATCTATACATCTACATCTACATGTATCCATCTACCTCCACATCCACATCTACATCTATACATCTACATCTACATGTATACATCCACATCCACATCTATACATCTACATCTACATGCATACATCCACATCTCCATTCACATCTACATCTATACATCTACATCTACATGCATCCATCCACCTCCACATCCACATCTACATCTATACATCTACATCTACATGCAAACTTCCACATCTCCATGCATAATAAAATTCTTTTAATTAATCTAGGATGATAGTTCCTAGAATATGGTAGGAAGTCCTCTTTTTATGCTTTGAATGAATTTATTTTATGCGTAATTTCAATAAAAATTTTGCCATAGCTCCGCTACTATGACTGATAAATCTCAATTTTTTTTTCTAAGGGATAAAGCTCATTATCAAAGAAATAATTAGAATGGTCTCTAATTGGATCATCAATCCATAATGGTCTCTAATTGGATCATTAGGAAAACAATTAGAATGGTCTCTAATTGGATCATCAATCCATAATGGTCTCTAATTGGATCATTAAGAAAACAATTAGAATGGTCTCTAATTGGGTCATCAATCCATAATGGTCTCTAATTGGATCATTAAGAAAACAATTAGAATGGTCTCTAATTGGGTCATCAATCCATAATGGTCTCTAATTGGATCATTAAGAAAACAATTAGAATGGTCTCTAATTGGGTCATCAATCCATAATGGTCTCTAATTGGATCATTAAGAAAACAATTAGAATGGTCTCTAATTGGGTCATCAATCCATAATGGATTGAATCATCAATGTGCATAAACTAAAAGCATAGCAAAAAGCCATTAATTTGGCCTCAAGCATAGCTTAATCTTGGATTAAGGAAAAGCTTTATGAAAAGCTTCATTTGGATTGAGAATGGGTCATGAGTATGACCATTTCTTGAGTGAGAGAGAGAAATTATAAAAACCATTAGAATTTAAATATAAGTGGAAATTAACTTCTATAGCATTTATTAAATTATGTAACTCTTCACTACTATTCACCAATTAACTTCAATAGCTTTTAAAAAAAAACCATACCAATTAAACTTCTCAAGCTTGAGAGGGGTTGAGAAGAGAGAATCATTGAGAAATCATAAAAATTCAATATACTTACCTTATGATTTGCTTGATTCTTTATTCACGGTAGAGGCCCCCAACCAATCAATTGGTTTAGTATGTTGATGGAGCCACCAATGGGGATTGAAGAAAGAGAGAAGTGTCAAAAACTAGTGAATTATTAAAGAATTCACAGTTCTTGGCTTAGGTGGAGTAACATAGCATAAGACACTATATATTTTGGCTTAGATGGAGTAGAGTAACAAAGCATAAGACACTATCTAATTTGGCATTAGGTGGAGTAGAGTAACAAGGCATAAGACTCTATCTAATTTGGCTTAGGTGGAGTAGAGTAACAAGGCATAAGACACTATATATTTTAGCTTAGGTGGAGTAGAGTAACAAAGCATAAGAGACTATATTTTGGCTTAGGTGGAGTAGAGTAACAATGCATAAGACATTATATTTTTTTCAACAAGGGGAGGCTTCTATTTATAGGAAAATTTGAGCTCCTAACCAAACAAACTGATTCTAGAATTTTCCAAGTCAGTTTGGTTGAATTTGGACTAGATTTGGACCTAGTTTGGTTACTTTTTGATTCGGTTTGGTTCCATTTTGATTTGGTTTGGTTCAAGAGAGATGAGAGATAAAAATATCACATTATTTTTGAGTTTAAAACTCATTCAAGCATGTGAATTATGCACCTCCTTTAAAGAATTCCTCTTCCTTACATATGTGTCAAAATTTTATTGCTCATAGTTTTTTACTAATAAACCTTGTACATTTTCAACTCTTCATCTTATGTGAAATATGCACCTCCTTTAAAGAACTCCTCTTCCTTACATATGTGTCATAGTTTTTTTTACTAATAAGCCTTGTACATTTTCAACTCTTCATCTTATGTGAAATATGCACCTCCTTTAAAGAACTCCCCTTCCTTACATATGTGTTTATTTACTAATAAACCTTGTACATTTTCAACTCTTCATCTTATGTGAAATATGTACCTCCTTTAAAGAACTCCCCTTCCTTACATATGTGTTTATTTACTAATAAACCTTGTACATTTTCAACTCTTCATCTTATGTGAGCATTTACTCATTTTTGGATACCCAAAATATCTCATATTTTTAATATTGCTCATAGTTTTTTTTACTAATAAATCTTGTACATTTTCAACTCTTCATCTTATGTGAGCATTTACTCATTTTTGGATATCTTCTTTTACAAATTGGATTTATCTCCTCCCTACACATGGATTGATGCTATTGGCCCATAGGAACCTTAATTGGACCATAATCTAAAAATTTCTGAAAATCTAGACCCTTAGACTAAGGTTCTTTATACTTATTTCCATTTAATTCCAATTGCACATTGGAAAATTCTTTTTGAATTTCTATTTCAGGGAAACTTATTTTAATAAGATGAGTTAATTTTCTATCCAAAAATATTCATAATCTGAATATTCTCTCTCTAGCATATTTTCTCTCTCTAGGTTAAAACAGCCACAAACAAGATCTCTTATATTTCAGAAAAGGAATTGATTACAGGGGAATATACTAGACATCAAAAAGGGGTTGGGGGAGGAATCTTACATTCTACCCCACTTAAAAAACGCGAGATGTCCTCATCTCGCAGGTGGAGTATGCTCTCTTTCATCATCTTTTTCTTCTTCAATCACATTCAACGTTACGCCTTGGAAGTGGACGGTCGATTTTTCCCTGGTATTCTGCTGGATTATGGATGACTTGAGAATTGTCGGTTAAGCCCTTGGTTTTTTTTTTTTTTTTTTTTTTTTCAATTGCAGTAGGGATCTGCCCTTCTTTCCTCTTCTACTTCTTCTGCAATTGTGACTGCTCTGGCTGCTGCAGTCTGAGGTGGAATTCTTTCTCTTTGGTTGCCCCTATTCTGGAAAGGAGTTCTGAGGTTACTCTGGGTAGAGGCAGATGGTTGATTTGGAGTTCTTCTGGGGTTATCCTGGCTTGGGCGAGACTGGTATGAAGGGATTGGTCTCTGAATTCGGGTTCTTAGACTTCCCTGTCCCCTTGACATGGCAGGAGTTGGGCAGTCTTTTAACTGATGACCAAAACCTTGGCATCCAAAACACCGGTTCTCGCTTCTGAGTTCATCGTTCTGAATCCTTAAAATAGGTGGTCCTCTTGAGAAAGTATTCTGGGAGAAGGGTCTTCCTTCACTTTGGAATCTTTCTGCATCTTGATTCTGAACCGGTCCTTGCTGCCTCTTTGGGGGTGGAAAGTTTGAAGTACCTTCCTGGGCTTGGAATCTTTTAAAGTTAGAGGGTGCAGGCTTTGGCGGGACCTTTACTACAAAGGCTTTGGCAAAATCCTTTGCCATTTTTACTGCTTCAGCCATGGACACTGGTTTGGCATTTTTGACCAGTGTGTCTAAGGGTTCGTTCATTCCCCGAATGAACCTGGCCATGAGCTGTTCTTCGTCAAGAGGTGGTGAATATTTGAGCAGAAGGGCAAAGGCCTGGTGATATTCCTCGATGGATTTGCTCTCCTGCTTTAGTTCTAGGAATTCGTTCATTTTGGTTTCTAAAAATCCAGGAGGGCAAAATCTCTTTCTTAGATAGGTTTTTAGATCATTCCAGGATTGAGTATTTCTGTCCAGACGATTGGTGTCACAATGGTTCCTCCATGCTACCCTGGCTGTTTCCACTATTTTCAACCGGCCAAGAGCCATTTTGCTCAACTCATTATAACCTGTGACGTCAAAATACTCTTCCATGGCTTCCACCCATTTCTCCACAGCCTCACCCAGGTTCTCCCCTTCTCCTTTGAAGGGTCCTGGCTGAGTCCTATGAAGAGCCTTGCGAACATCAGGGTCAAGTTCGTTATCTTCAGAGACAGGGTCTAGCTGCTGACGGCTACGGTTTCCTCGTCTCATGATTCTGTCAAAATTTATATATTAGAGAGAGAATAGTTATAAGATCGGAAGGGAGATTCTTACTTTTGAATACTTCAATAATTGGGGAGAAATTTTACATTCTACCCCACTTAAAAAAGTGCGAGATGTCCTCATCTCGCAAGGTAGAGGATAACTCTTTTTCTTAAGATCCAATTTTTATTCTGGGGTTGCTTATATTCTGGTCAACCCAACAGAACACTGGGATAAATATCACTTATATAGAACTCATAATTAAATAACAATTCATTCAGATCTTATCATTCATATCTTTAACATGATAATGGTCCATTAGACCGAAAAGTTTCCTTCGGAACATTCCTCCACACGGAAATTTCAGTCAAGCAAGTTCTCAATTTGACATCCCTTAACTTGATCTACCGGTCAAGTATTAACAGTAGCAATCTGACAGCACAACCCACTAATCTCATAGTGATTTGCTGAATTCGTTATCATCATTCTAGTTATGAATATCATCACATGGACTCGTCCCATTCCCCCTCATTGTGGTTTCATTATATTTCAACTAATTTTTAAAAATCAACATTTTTCAATCAGCATTTTCAATCAGAATCCAAATCAATTCATTCATTCTCAAACAGAATTAAAAATCATATCAATCACATTCAAAATCATCATCTAGATAGTATTAACGCTTATAATTTCAAGTCTTAGATTTACTCGTATATACTGTCAGTAAAGAGCTGCAGTATACTCTCGGTATATACGGGTAGTCACGGCCCTTGGAATTATAAGGTAAATACTATCATGTCTAGGCCTCAAGCAAGTCGGGGATTCTATATAATTGCGGTACTTCCATCTGAAGACCCAATTACCAAATTACGAGTTTCAGTTTGAATATCAAATTGTATGAATTATATCACACAATTATAACCTTTTTGTGTTTCTTGATAAATTTTTGACATATTTGTCTTCTCAGGTGATCTTTATTAACCAAAGGCTCTGATACCAACTGTAAGATCCCTGTTCCCACCGAGCAACGGATTCGGGGTACTGGCAGCGGAAGTAGCGCTTCTCGCGCGGGACAGGGGTCCCACACTCGGGGCCTCGCCCACGGATATCCGGATAAGAGACTAGTCCGTCGGTTGTTCCAAAACCGAACCCGGAAAAACTTCCTTTACCGGAAAGCACGGGCGATTCCACCAGGATAACTTTTTACTCTAACGTAGTCAAGATCATTTCTGATCGAGATGATCCAATTACATCTATAAGGTACTTAGTCAGTTCAAGGAAGAAACTTGCACTTGGATCATTGGGATCAACGCTTTTTTCCCCATTCAAGAGGCACAGCCGTTGATTCCTATCCATAGAACAGTTTCTGTCCGGGATTTATTATTATTTTTTTCTATCGTAAAAACAAAAGTTTGAGTCTCGATTTACGGATCCATCAGTCCAGCCTAACCCCATCCAATCCCATGGGTTAGCCAACCGCCCAACCACTGTAGTGATGGGATCCAATTAAAAATTTGGTTAGGTTTTGTCCCGGGTACCAAGGAAAAGAGTTCCAAGGCCCCCTAGCCGGATGTTCATGCAAAATAAAACTAGTCACACCACTCACACACCCAATATGAAATTGCCTTTTTCAACCAGATTCAACCAATTTAAAACAATCCTTTAATAAAACCATAGTATCATTGATCACCATCTTCCAATTTATCCAATTGATTCTTAATTTCCCATCATTCCTTCATCAGAGTATCTATGGCATCATTGGCAACTAGAACGCTCAGGAGCCGTTTCGATAGTTCCTAGCCCATAATACTTGGCAATATAATCACTTAACAAGATGGACTCTCGTTGAAGATCAGCAAGATCAACCAACAGATCCATATAAGGAGCCATGGACTCATCCATTGAAGACCAGCAAGGTCAATCAACCAGATCCATGCTCGATTTCAGAAAACAACTCCAACTCTGTTCCAATATCTTCCTCGACGCACGCGTGGGTATCCTAGGCAACCCAGAGCCCGAGCACCGTATGGTCAGCACCCTCTAGGATCCTTCGCAGGTAACCTAGCGCTTCACGCATAGGCCGCTTCCTTGGCCCCTCATCCACCGTACCGGAAGCTCACCATTTTAATCGCACCGAGGCTGGTCAAGACCTCGGCCGACCTTGCTACGCGAGACGTCCTTCATTGACTCCCCGTCAGCAGTTGCAACTTTACCATCACGACTTTAATCACAAGACGGTCAAAATGCTCCCCCCAGCATTCTTGACATAAAACAATCATTTACAAACAGCATTTACAAACAGTATTTACAAACAGTTTACAACACAATTTCTATTTTAACTTTCATTTTTCCACATTATCCTTCATCAATCTACATTACTTATTCCATATTCCATTTATATGTATACTCATCCCATCACATCATTTCTATCTCATCACTTCAGATTCCCTCACATCGCATATCGTATATTCACATCCATACATCCACATCTATATGCGTACATTCACATCTACATGCATACATCTACATCTCTATGCATACATCCACATCCACATTCACATTCACCTCCATACATCTACATCTACATGCATACATCCACATCTCCATTCACATCTACATCTATACATCTACATCTACATGCATCCATCCACCTCCACATCCACATCTACATCTATACATCTACATCTACATGCATACATCCATATCTCCATTCCCATCTACATCTATACATCTACATCTACATGCATCCATCTACCTCCACATCCACATCTACATCTATACATCTACATCTACATGCATACATCCATATCTCCATTCCCATCTACATCTATACATCTACATCTACATGTATCCATCTACCTCCACATCCACATCTACATCTATACATCTACATCTACATGTATACATCCACATCCACATCTATACATCTACATCTACATGCATACATCCACATCTCCATTCACATCTACATCTATACATCTACATCTACATGCATCCATCCACCTCCACATCCACATCTACATCTATACATCTACATCTACATGCAAACTTCCACATCTCCATGCATAATAAAATTCTTTTAATTAATCTAGGATGATAGTTCCTAGAATATGGTAGGAAGTCCTCTTTTTATGCTTTGAATGAATTTATTTTATGCGTAATTTCAATAAAAATTTTGCCATAGCTCCGCTACTATGACTGATAAATCTCAATTTTTTTTTCTAAGGGATAAAGCTCATTATCAAAGAAATAATTAGAATGGTCTCTAATTGGATCATCAATCCATAATGGTCTCTAATTGGATCATTAGAAAAACAATTAGAATGGTCTCTAATTGGATCATCAATCCATAATGGTCTCTAATTGGATCATTAAGAAAACAATTAGAATGGTCTCTAATTGGGTCATCAATCCATAATGGTCTCTAATTGGATCATTAAGAAAACAATTAGAATGGTCTCTAATTGGGTCATCAATCCATAATGGTCTCTAATTGGATCATTAAGAAAACAATTAGAATGGTCTCTAATTGGGTCATCAATCCATAATGGTCTCTAATTGGATCATTAAGAAAACAATTAGAATGGTCTCTAATTGGGTCATCAATCCATAATGGATTGAATCATCAATGTGCATAAACTAAAAGCATAGCAAAAAGCCATTAATTTGGCCTCAAGCATAGCTTAATCTTGGATTAAGGAAAAGCTTTATGAAAAGCTTCATTTGGATTGAGAATGGGTCATGAGTATGACCATTTCTTGAGTGAGAGAGAGAAATTATAAAAACCATTAGAATTTAAATATAAGTGGAAATTAACTTCTATAGCATTTATTAAATTATGTAACTCTTCACTACTATTCACCAATTAACTTCAATAGCTTTTAAAAAAAAACCATACCAATTAAACTTCTCAAGCTTGAGAGGGGTTGAGAAGAGAGAATCATTGAGAAATCATAAAAATTCAATATACTTACCTTATGATTTGCTTGATTCTTTATTCACGGTAGAGGCCCCCAACCAATCAATTGGTTTAGTATGTTGATGGAGCCACCAATGGGGATTGAAGAAAGAGAGAAGTGTCAAAAACTAGTGAATTATTAAAGAATTCACAGTTCTTGGCTTAGGTGGAGTAACATAGCATAAGACACTATATATTTTGGCTTAGATGGAGTAGAGTAACAAAGCATAAGACACTATCTAATTTGGCATTAGGTGGAGTAGAGTAACAAGGCATAAGACTCTATCTAATTTGGCTTAGGTGGAGTAGAGTAACAAGGCATAAGACACTATATATTTTAGCTTAGGTGGAGTAGAGTAACAAAGCATAAGAGACTATATTTTGGCTTAGGTGGAGTAGAGTAACAATGCATAAGACATTATATTTTTTTCAACAAGGGGAGGCTTCTATTTATAGGAAAATTTGAGCTCCTAACCAAACAAACTGATTCTAGAATTTTCCAAGTCAGTTTGGTTGAATTTGGACTAGATTTGGACCTAGTTTGGTTACTTTTTGATTCGGTTTGGTTCCATTTTGATTTGGTTTGGTTCAAGAGAGATGAGAGATAAAAATATCACATTATTTTTGAGTTTAAAACTCATTCAAGCATGTGAATTATGCACCTCCTTTAAAGAATTCCTCTTCCTTACATATGTGTCAAAATTTTATTGCTCATAGTTTTTTACTAATAAACCTTGTACATTTTCAACTCTTCATCTTATGTGAAATATGCACCTCCTTTAAAGAACTCCTCTTCCTTACATATGTGTCATAGTTTTTTTTACTAATAAGCCTTGTACATTTTCAACTCTTCATCTTATGTGAAATATGCACCTCCTTTAAAGAACTCCCCTTCCTTACATATGTGTTTATTTACTAATAAACCTTGTACATTTTCAACTCTTCATCTTATGTGAAATATGTACCTCCTTTAAAGAACTCCCCTTCCTTACATATGTGTTTATTTACTAATAAACCTTGTACATTTTCAACTCTTCATCTTATGTGAGCATTTACTCATTTTTGGATACCCAAAATATCTCATATTTTTAATATTGCTCATAGTTTTTTTTACTAATAAATCTTGTACATTTTCAACTCTTCATCTTATGTGAGCATTTACTCATTTTTGGATATCTTCTTTTACAAATTGGATTTATCTCCTCCCTACACATGGATTGATGCTATTGGCCCATAGGAACCTTAATTGGACCATAATCTAAAAATTTCTGAAAATCTAGACCCTTAGACTAAGGTTCTTTATACTTATTTCCATTTAATTCCAATTGCACATTGGAAAATTCTTTTTGAATTTCTATTTCAGGGAAACTTATTTTAATAAGATGAGTTAATTTTCTATCCAAAAATATTCATAATCTGAATATTCTCTCTCTAGCATATTTTCTCTCTCTAGGTTAAAACAGCCACAAACAAGATCTCTTATATTTCAGAAAAGGAATTGATTACAGGGGAATATACTAGACATCAAAAAGGGGTTGGGGGAGGAATCTTACACATAGTTTTTTATTAATAAACCTTGTACATTTTCAACTCTTCATCTTATGTGAAATATGCACCTTCTTTAAAGAACTTCCCTTCCTTACATATGTGTTTATTTACTAATAAACCTTGTACATTTTTAACTCTTCATCTTATGTGAAATATGCACCTCCTTTAAAGAATTCCCCTTCCTTACATATGTGTTTATTTACTAATAAACCTTGTACATTTTCAACTCTTCATCTTATGTGAAATATGCACCTCCTTTAAAGAATTCCCCTTTCTTACATATGTGTTTATTTACTAATAAACCTTGTACATTTTCAACTCTTCATCTTATGTGAAATATGCACCTCCTTTAAAGAATTCCCCTTCCTTACATATGTGTTTATTTACTAATAAACCTTGTACATTTTCAACTCTTCATCTTATGTGAACATTTACTCAATTTTGGGTATCTTCTTTTACAATTTGGATTTATCTCCTCCCTACACATGGATTGATGCTATTGGCCCCTAGGAACCTTAATTGGACCATAGTCTAAAGATTTCTGAAAATCTAGACCCTTTAGACTAAGGTTCTTTATACCTATTTCCAATTAACTCAAATTGCACATTGGAAAATTCTTTTTGAATTTCTGTTTCAGGGGAACTTATTTTAATAAGATGAGTTATTTTTCTATCCAAAAATATTCATAATCTGAATATTCTCTCTCTAGAATAATTTTCTCTCTCTAGGCTAAAACAATTAGAAACAAGGTCTTTATATTTCTGAAGAGGGATTGATTTACAGGGGAAGATACTAGACATCAAAAAGGGGTTGGGGGAGGAATCTTATAGAACTCAACTATATGAGCTGACGCTATAACTATGCCATAGCTCTAGTACTCCAAAGTGGTTGTCACACACCTTTCATTAATTGGTGGCATATTAACCATAATCTCACCAACCATACCAATGGTATAAGTGTAGAAGCTATCACCCAAGTGGGTCATCAATGTCTATAGCACTAATTGAGCTTAATATCTCAACACTAACCATCTAGTGAAGAGGTACACAACCTGTAAATAGGGTGCCCAAAAAAATTCCAAGGCCTAAGCCATGAATGTTCACTCAAGCTAGCCATGGTTGTTCACTCAGCCTATCCATGCCCACCATCCACTCGTGCCCAATCACCAATAGCCATTCCCTCTCATTTATTCATGGCCATTCTCTCATTCATATTCATGAACATTCATTCAAGGGAAGCCACGGTCATTCACTCTTGCTTATCCATGGCCATACCACTATAAATCCACAAACATTACTCCTACCTTCTGTGTAGCCCCAATTATACCACTTCAAAGACATGGCTGTACCACTTTGAAGCCACATACATTTTACCCACTTTCTCTCACTCCTCCCTAGCCAAACTCTTGCTTTATTTCTCTGTAATTTCAGCAACATCTCTTCCTTACCTCACCTCATACTCACCTATAGCCATGGCCAATGTAGAGAACTCTGCCTCTTCTATTGAGGTTGTCACCCACACCCCCTAGAAGAAGAAAATATAGGCCAACCATCATTTCATGGAATGTGGCATCCACCCCACCTAGCTCTCCCATGTAGGTGAAGTGGTCATGAAGCGGGTCGATGGATACGCAATACAAATCTTGATTAAGAGCACTCATAAAGTAGAGTATAAACTCTGTACTATAGAGAGCAGCGTTATCGTGTAATAGCCAAACTAAAAGTGGTAGTGCACCCGGAGAACATGCTTGGTGGATTACTCACGATGGCGCCTTGGGATCTAACCTCCTCCAACTGCTTGTACTTCATTGTAAACTTACAATGTAAGCCAAGCTACATGGTAGGTCATCAATTCAAAAGGAGCCTCCCTCAGAGTGCAACTCAAATTGGATGCAATCCGAGAAGCTCTCTAGCTCCCTATGTTTGCCATAGCCATGTCATGGAGACATGTGGGCAACACATTCCAGGGACGCATGACCAAAGATGGCATGGAGTGCCATAATATGTGACAGGAGCTAATCATGCTAGCAAGTGAACTTTGTTTTCTACTCAGGGTAGACAGATTCAACTGCTACTGCAACCTCTCCACCCTCACCCGGGTGCATCAGGGAGTGGCAGTAAAGTGGACTAAGTATCTCCACAAGGAGCTCCACGCTATCTGTACAAATTCTGAAGGTAAGCCACTCTCCTCACAAAGATGTTGTACCACATTGCAGGGGGTGGGACACATAACCAAACACCATCCGCTTTGCTGGTCAAGTCCACCATCCCTTGCCCAATGCCCGAACCTCAACCTTCCCCCAACTCTCCCCCCTCCAAGTTCTAGCATATCAAAACATAAGAAGAAGAAAGAGAAAGGCTAGAGAGGAGGAAGAGATTTGTAAGACCTCCCAATTCTTGGAGGAAACCCTTTTACACTCATCACCCAACACCCCTAGAGGCTATCCACCACTGCGCCTGCCCTCGCCAACCCTCCATGATGAAGGTCCTTCTACATTGCCCTATGCCACCAAAAAGCACATAATGGACACACTGTGCTAGGTATAGGTGAGATGTTTTTTTCCTTAGAAAAGCATTCTTAGAAGGCATATGCACCTCACAAGAAATCATCCCTAACTGCTTTCTCAACCTTAGCAAAGGAGTTGATGAATTCTATGACTAAGTACATGTAGAGGCAAAATGAGCAGGTCATCGCTTCCCAGTCAGCCATGCTCCTAGCTGGAGCTAACCTTATAGAGGGCCAATAGGACCTCCAAGATTTGAACGCCAACAATGACAAGTTGTAGGCCTCACTCATCTACAGACCAAGAGACCAGCGTAGCAAAATCCCTAAACACTGTTGATCACTTGGAAGCTCAATTATGCAAAGCTAAGAAGGAGTGCAGGTTCACTTTAAGGCAGAATGCTCCCTAGTTGGGAGGGAAGCCAACGAAATGCAGCACATTTCTCAGGTCACATAGGAGAGTATGGAGAGCATCCATGCCACCTTCCAGTCCTACAAGCAAGCTACAAAGCAAACACTAGGACACAAAAGGAGGATCATTACGATAGGAGGGCGTTGAGGAGAGAGCTAGGCAAGAGCAGCCAATAGCTGTGAGGCATGCATCAACCATCACAAAATGAAAAGTAGATACCTTGATGGATGCTTCCACCAAGCTTCTTACCCTCACCTACCCACCCTAGAACCCTTCCCCCATATTTGAACTCTTTTGCCCTCCATCAATCTTCTTTTCACCCTCTTCTTCCAAATCCAAATCTCTTTTGACACCCCCATGACTAACCTCTTCACCCTCCCAGTCCATCCTCTTACAACAAACCTCCTTAATTGGCCCCACATCCTGAGTCGAGCTCACAGGGCCCCATGGTCTGTGTCCTTTTCCTTATGCTTCTTCAAAATCTATTACCACCCTTTCTTGGATGGAAGGTTAGGGGTGGAAGGAACTCCACATGGGCTACAAAGCACACTTAGTTGTCGTCAAGTACCTAAGCCATACTCCCCCCAAGGGCCTCTCCCACCAGCTAGAGATCCTCTCCACCACCACTGCCATTATCTAGATAGATGAATCCCATTATATCTACGAGCTAGAAATCCTCTACACCAGTGCCATTATGTAGATAAATGAATCCCATGTGGCCTTTCTGCAAGCCTTCACAAAAACTGAAGAGGGCCATCAAGCCAAAATTATTATCTTCTCCAAAAATCCCACCACCATTGCTGCCACCAAGGACGATCATGATATGAGGATCCCCTTTGAAAATCCTACCACCATTTCTACCACCGAGGATGAGGACAATGATGATGATGATGATATGAGGACCCCTCCTAACCCAACCCAAGGACTTGGCACTCAAAAATCTTCTCCAGTTCCCCAACCGCATGACCATGGAGGCTCCACTACACCACCATCTTCAAACCCACCACCATCTAGCACCTAGCAACATCCTCTTGACCACAGATTTTTCCTCATGAGGTAGCCCTTCACCTTGATTTGCCAGGTATGAAACCCAGTTCCGTTGAATTTGTCGGGGAATGTGGAGCTCATGATGCAATATGATGCTTGATGTTGATAACTTGCTCATATAGATGATTTAAGCCCAAAAAATAATAATATCATCAATATAGATCAAAATAATAATCACCATGTTGTTAGAGCAAAAGAGGCAGAAAATAGGCGACTAGAAAACAGCTCCATACAGCAGCTCTTGTGGACCAATTGCTTCAAGATTTGATATGCTGAATCCTCACATGATATACTTGAAGCACCTAAGAGGAATTAGACGAATTCGTAGAGACGACAATGAATGAACCCGATTAGCAAAAAACGGCTTGTGTTGATGGCGATGATGACGAATTCGCAAAGCAGCGAGATCAAATTGGCCTGTGAGCTCCGTTTCAGGGCAAGCATGGGAGCAAAGCAAGAGGCCTATATCAAAATTTTAAGGTATCATCACCTCAGATGCAAGCATGAAGGCAATCTACAGCATGCTATCCAAACAGAGAAAAACTGGCTATGGTGATTAAGAGATAGATTAGGGTTTTTGCTAATAAACTAAACCTAATTGGGTCATGCTCTGATACCAAATGTTGGATATGATAATTCAACTATGAATATTGATCAAGACATACTCAAGGTGGATCAAAGCTTGTACAAAATATCATGAATATGAGGGATAAAAACTGGTATATGCAAAAAATTACATTGAGATTAACACAAGAAGACACTAATTATGATTAGGCATGAACCAAACTTACATAATCACTTGATCAAGACTTGTATCTTATTTAGAGAGACTCCTCTACCCTATTTTTAGTTGCATGAGTTGCATGAACCATATGCACCAACCATTTGTAGGCTTTACACCAACCACTCACCACTAGCCTAACCACCACACATTAAATTGGACTAAGGAGTTGGATTACATTTATCCAACAGTACTGGCTTTCAATTAGTGTCACAGACACTATGATAGGACACATACAAGATGCAAACACTTGCATGATGGTAGAATTTGGTTCAGATGTTCCAAACTAACACAAAGGCAAGGAAGTTGGAGTTAAAGCAAGAGTTGCATACTATGGAAAAGAGAAGCATGTCCATCAATGAATATGCCTTAAAGATCAAGGGCATTGTTGAATCCCTTGGGTCTATCAATGTATCAGTGGAGGATGATCATTTGGTGAGTGTCTGTCTGAATGGTCTTGGCAAAGTGTAAGGTTCCTCCTCAACCCCTAAAGATGTATAAGTTCTCCTTTCAGTCCCCTATGATCATCCCCTTTTTCAGAATACAAGAAAACATTATGTTTTTGGCCTAGAGAGAGAAAATATTCTAGAGAGATAATAAAAATTTAAAATATTTTTAGAAAAGTATTTTCTTCCAGTCAATAGGAAGTAATCCCCTAAAACAGAATTTTAATCAAAAATTTTTAAGTTGCATTAGATTTGGACAATGGGTGAGCCGAGGAGTCCCCTAGTTCAAAGCTCTAAGCCTTATTAAATTCTTTTGAATTTAAGAATGTGATATCTTTATCCATTAATGTTGGAAAATAAGAATTAAATAAAATGGAAAATTTTGAAAATATTCACAAAAAATAATAAAGAAAGGTTCACATAAGGTGAAGGTTCCATAATCATGAGTTTCAGATATTTTTTTTCATTTTTTAATTCAAAAAAATGAGATATTTCATCTCTCCTCTCTCCTCTTCCAGACTAGATCAGAAAAATGGGTTTAACTAGTCCAAAACTTGTCCAAATTGGATCAAATTGAAGCTGGAAACCTCTAGATCCCAATTGGACTTGGTTGGTGGCCTCCCTCACCTATAAATAGAACCTCATTCCTTTTTATTTTCATCTTAGTGTATTTAAATCTGCTAGTGTAATTTTCATTTTAGTGTAATTCCATTATCCCTCTACCTTGCCTTTCCAGTATGAAGCTTTGGTGCTTCTCTAAACCTCTTCTTCTCTTGGAGATAACCCTCTTTTCTTGGTGGCCAAAAGCCTCTTCCTTGAGGGCTACACATTTCCTTAAAGAATCAAGCCAAAAACCAAGGGTAAGCCTAAAACAATGATGTTTTACTCTCTTCTTGGATGGTAATCTTCTTCCCAACCTCTCTACATGCTTGGGAAGCATTCTAATTCATGATTTCTTCTTGAACCCATGCCCTTATTGATTTATGTTGTTTAAATGAATTAATGTTAATCTCTTATGCTTAAATGTATTGTTTTTGATTTGTAATCTCTCTTTTGGAAAGAATACTCGTTCTTGGAAGGGTAGTCCTTAATTCTAATCTCATTTTCTTACCCTAAACTCTAAGCTTATCAAGCTAGAGATAAAGATTAATAATTTGTAAGATTATTAGCCTACTTACAATGAGGTTAATGCATTTAAGCTTGTTTTTGTGAGAATAAATCTCATATTTATTCATTTTATGATGAAAGAGAGCTTGTGATAACATTTATATAATTATGGAAGTTATAATTGGATAATTTCTTAAATAAACAAGATGGTTAGATATATTTATGCTTAGGTTTATGCATAAAGAATTTTTATATAAAAAGAGAAAGTCCCACCATATTTTTATGTAATTACGTTTAAATTTTATATATTAAAAGTAGAATTTTGAGCATTCTCATTTCATAGAAAATGCGGTGCATAAACACTAAAATTTTGTTTTCCATGAATATGATGAAAATCATTCTTTTAGCATAAGATGTCCAATCCTAGAATATGGTAGGAAGTCCTCTTTTAGCATTATGCATAAAAATAAGATATGTATTTTTTTCTAAAAATTTTGCCATAGCTTCGCTGCTATTGTAGATAATTTTTAATTTTTCTAGAAAATAATAAGACTTTATAATACAATTATGATAGAAGAACTATCCTTAAACTTAAATCCAAATTATGAAATTAAATCATAAATTTAACATAATTTTATTAACATAAAAGCATAAAAAATACTATTTTCTTAACCTCTAGCTTAACAAGCTTAGAGTTTGGTTTTGAATTAAGAATTTATCAATGAGAAGCATTCTTTTTCTAAAGAAATAGCCATAAGAATGACTATTCTTTTGGGAGAGAGAGATATACATAAAAAGCATTCAAAATAAGCACAAAGATTAACTTTTTTATAATGAATCATTAAAGTTCATAGAGAAATCTTGATTTGCATTAAAAACAACTAATTGAAAACTTCTCAAGCTTGAGAGGGTTTGAGAAGTGAAATCTTGATTTGCATTAAAAACAACTAATCTTGATTTGCATTAAAAACAACTAATTGAAAACTTCTCAAGCTTGAGAGGGTTTGAGAAGTGAAATCATTTGAGAATATTAACAAAAATCATGAAATTCCTTCTTACCTCTAGGTTTGGCTTGCTTCTTTATCTAGAAGTGAAGCCCCCAACTAATCAATTGGTTTAGTGAGTTGAGAAGAAAGCTCCAAGAGTTTTGGAAGAGAGAAAGAAGCTCCAATCTCTCCAAAAGTAGAGGATTTTTAAGGGATAACAGAAAATATGATTATTTTAATGTAATACTGGCATGGTATAGCTCAAAGATGAGAATACAACAGAATGAGGGTCTATTTATAGGTGAGGGAGGCCACTAACTGAGTCCAACTAGGTTCTAGAATTTTCCAACCTTAGTTTGGCTAAATTTGGACAAGATTTGGACCAATTTAGCTCCCATTTTGATCCAGTCTGATCTAGGAGAGAGGAAAGATAAAAATATCTCAATTGTTTTGAATTAAAAACCCTCCTACACATGTGAAGGAGGCGCCTACCTCAAAGGTCCCCCTCTCCTTACCAAGATGTCAAAAATTCATCATTCCTCCAAAATATCTCTTTTTTTTAGTAATATCTCTTAATTTTTAACTAATAAACCTTGTACTCAGTCAACTCTTCATCTTATGTGAGCATTTACTCATTTTTTGGTATTTTCTTTTATTCCTTGGATTTATCTCATCCCAACACTTGGATTAATCCTATTGGCCCATAGGAGCCTTAATTGGACCATAATCCAGAAATTTCTGAAAATCTTGACCCTTAGGTCACTTATATCATTTTAAATTGATTCCTAATGCACCTTGGAGAATTTTTTTTGAACTTCTATTTCAGGAGAATATATTTTTGATATTAGGAGAATTTTTATATCTAAAAGTATCTCAATATTGAATTACCTCTCTCTAGAATTTTTCTTCTCTCTAGGAAAAAATAAGGAAAAATAATATTTTCTTGTATTCAGAAATAGGGAATGATTACAAGGGATCTCAGGTAAAAGCTTATGCATTATTCAGCCTGAGGAGGAATCTTACATCCGAGTCCCACTTGAAAAATGTGAGATGTCTTCATCTCGCAAAGTGGGGGTAATCTTTTGCGAACTCTTCTTCTTTCTCTGAGATGGTGTCTTCTAGAGGGAAGAACTTCCACTTGACTAAAAACTCTCTGAGGACTCTGTTCTTGAGAACCTTCTCCCAAACGTCAAGGATTTCTTCAGGTTGGAGTTCAAGGATTTCTTCAGGTTGGAGTACCATCTGGCCTTGAGTCGGAGAAATCAATTGTTCATCTCATCAAGTACGTGACTCGGGCTGGGTACATATTTCTTAAGCAAACTGACGTGGAATACATTATGCACCTTGAGATGGGGAGGCAGAAGAAGTTTATAAGCTAGATAGCCCACTTTCTCTATAACAGCATACGGTCCACAGTATCTAGGAGAGAGCTTCTTGTACTTCCGTAAAGATAAGGAACTTCTTTTTGGTTGTACTCGAATGAAGGCCATATCTGATTCTTCAAACTCTCTCTAATCTCTTTTTATATACATACTACTTTCGCCTATCTTGGGCTACCTTAATATCTTTACGGATTGATTCCATGTCATCAAGCATTTGTCTCGATATCTTGACTATGATCAATGGGTCGGACCAAGTCAATGGTTTAAGGCAATCTTGTCCATACTTCTTGGGTTCCCTGCCACACAGCATGACCAAAGGATACCTTCTATTACCTGGTCCACTCTTTCAGTCTGGCCATCTGTTTTTTAAGGGTGATAGGTTGTGCTGAGATCTAAGAACGGTCCTACGGCTTTGAAGAATGTGGTCCAGAATTTTGATGTGAATTTGGGATCTCTGTCACTTACTATCCTCTTGGGTAAGCTATGCAATCTTAAGATCACTTTAAGCAAAACTTTGGCAACATCCACTACAGTATATGTTTCTTTCACTGTAATCAAATGGGCAACTTTGGTTAGTCTGACAACTACCACAAAAATGGAGTTGTAACCTGATTGAACTGAAGGTAATCGAGTGACAAAGTCCATACTGATACATTCCCACTTCATCTGTGGAATGTCTAGAGGCTGCAGTTTTACTGGCATCTTGACTCTCTCTACCTTGACTCTGTGACACATTAAGCATTGTCGCACATGATCAAATACATCCTTTTTTAGTCTAGGCCAAAAGAATCTTTTCTTCACAGACATATAGGGTTTTATAAAACCTGGATGTCTAGATATTAGGCTATCATGGGCTTCTCTCAGAATCATTCTCTTTATTCCCTCATTATTGGGAATGCATAGCTGATTATTCTAATACATGCATCCTTCATCCAATTTGTATCCAAGAACTCGACTCATTTCCTGAGGAGTCTTGCTTTCCTGCATGAGAAGGGTAGCAATAGGGGCAAATAATTTATCCTGCATGATTTTCTCCCTTGCTTCATAGATTAATGGATTTGACACCACTGTAATTGCAAGCAAGGAGGCCTTTCTACTCAGCGCATCTGCCACATTTTCTTTCCCCAACCGATACTTAATTTCAAAATCAAATTCCTGCAGGGTCTACATCCATCTCCTTTGACGCATGTTGAGATCCCTTTGGGTGAAGATCCACTTCAGACTGTCATCAAGGTGAACCTCTGTCCCAAAAGATAATGTCTTCACAACTTCAGAGCATAAACGACTGAGAGTAACTTCAAGTCATGGTGGACAACATAATTTCTCTCATGTGTTCTAAGTTTTTTGGATTCATAGGCCATTACATGACCTTCCTGTATAAGAGCACCACCTAAGGCAAACCCACTGGCATCAGTAACTACCTCAAAAGGTTTGGTAAAATTTGGCAATTTAAGGACAGGGTTGGTTACTAAGGCTGTCTTCAGTTTATCAAAGGCACTCTGACACATTACAGTCCATTGAAAAAGGATACTTTTCTTGAGAAGGTTAGTTAAAGGGGATGCTATCTGAGCATACCTAGGTATAAAGATCCTACACCATCTGGTTAATCCTAGGAATCCTCTGACTTCCTTTACCGTCTTGGGTTCCGGCCAATCTACGATGGCTTGGATCTTTGCGGGGTTAGGCCCAAATATTCCACCTCTTAACAATAGAAAAAGAACACTTGCTCTTTTTGGCAAAGAGTTAGTGTTTCCTTAGGATTTCGAGGACCTTGCGCATATGATCTTCATGATCTGCAACATTCTTTGAGTATACCAAGATATCATCAAAGAAGACAAGAACAAAATCATCCAAGTATTCTCTGAGAATATCCTGCATAAGACGATCAGCAAGTATTGCTACAAAAGGGTCACCATCATTGTACTATACACCCTGAGACAAAGCATGTTATGCCAGTTCTTATCAACAAAGTAGGAAAATTTTGTGAGGACGATCAGGGAAATGCTACCCTCCCATTAGTAGTGCAAAAAGTAGTTTCAATTGCAATACTTGATAGTGGTGCAGGAGTGGGCATTGTGATAAGGTCCATTTGGAAAAAGTGGGGCAAACCAGCTATTAGGAGTACCAGGATGCGCTTGCAGCTAGCAGATGGAAGCTTAGAACATCCCATTGGGCTACTAGAGAACATATTGTCACCACATGTGGGATTGAATATGAGCACACATTTGCAGTAGTGGATTTTGGAAAGCATCCAAACTATGAAGTGATATTGGGTAGACCATTCATGCAACAATTTCAAATGATTCAAGATTGGGGATACAATTATTTGTACCTCCGACATGATTCTATCATCATAAGGGTCAGCCTAAAGAATCACTCATATCGTGATGTAACAAGGTCTCCAACCAATAGATGAGTTTGATTCTGCTTCATCTGAGGGCTCAAGAGTTACATTGTCAGATGGGCAAGAAGATCTATGGATGTGTGGAGCCTCATGTAAGGATTTTAACACTGAGAGACTTAAGGGTAATCGAAGTGTATCAGATGAGGCATACATTCCACAACCCTTCCCTGAGCACTTAATGAATGGAGTCATGTCCTTGCAACATTATCGACATGTGCTTTACCTAAACCAATTCAAATTTGTGACTAAGATGGATATGACATTATTCCTATACGAATGGTACAACCACGTGACCTTCTAGATGATTTATACTATGGGGATGCATCCACAACAGCACTGCATGTAGAGGAAGTCTCAGTGGAGGATTTAACACTCGAATCTGCTAATGATGCCGATAAGGAAGATGGATGGGACTCTGATTTTGATGATGATGTGATAATCCCCGAGGAAGAGTTAGGAAAGGCACGCCTACTCTTGAGAGGAAGGGAGGTTCAAATAGAGATCCCTCGAAGCCAACCTAAACGTAAATGCTGTAAGAGCCATAAGAGAATCCGTAAACAAGATAAGAGAGAACAATGTGAGAGAATACAAAAAGAAGACGAGGAGTTTAAGAATGAACACTCTCGACCACCACCTCACAACCAGGAGAAAAGCTAAAAACTGTTAGCAAAAATCGTAAAAAAACGAAGAAACCAAAACAAAAACTCAAGTCTCAAACCGATTCAAAAGAGAGTGACGAAAGTGCAAAGATAACGGTTGAACAAAAAACTCTAATGCAAGATTGCAAAAGAGAGCTCAAAACCGCATGGTCTTCAATTAGTGATGACTCAAGTGGACAAGAACAAGGTCTCAATGTTCCCCCCAACTTCACACAGTACACTCTTCAAGATCGAAAGATTGTTCTTCAACAGCCCATGCGACAAAAGCCAAGCATGCCAGGTGTTTCATATGATGGTCCAGAAGATGCAAAAAAAATTGATATCGCTAAGCCAGGAGAAGAGCCTCGCTATGTGTGGATTGCCACAGACTTGTCCTTAGATGAGGAGAAGTTATTAATTCAAACAATAAAGGAGTATCGCGATGTTTTTGCTTGGAGTTATAAAGACCTCAAAGGAGTTGATCCAAGCATATGTCAGCATATAATTCCATTGCGAGAGGATGCAAAGCCTTCCAAGCAACGTCCTTATACTTACAAATGAGAATTTTGCACACGAAAGATAAAAGAAGAAATAGACAAGCTCTTAGAGGTAAAATTTATCTATGAGATTGAACACACTAAATGGGTCTCCCCTATTGTAGTGGTGCCCAAGAAAAATGGAAAACTTGGAGTATGTGTAAACCTCAAGAAGGTAAATGCAGCTACTGTACGTGATCATTACCCACTTTCAATCACGGATCATGTTTTGGAACGAGTTGCAAGGAAAAAGGCAAATAGTTTCTTGGATGGATTCTCCAGTTACAATCAAGTGTCAATTAATCCAAAGGATCAACACAAGGCAGTCTTTGCTACTGAAGATGGCATCTTTGCCTATCGTGTTATGCCATTTGGTCTAACAAATGCACCTGCAACCTTTCAGCGGGCTGGTTAATGAGTCATGTATTCAAGAAGTACCTTAGGCTATTTCTTGAGATCTTCATGGATGATTTATGTGTTCACTCACAAGAGCCTGATGATCATATAGAACACCTCAGACTTGTGTTTCAAAAGTGTCAAGTTTATCGTATATGCTTGAATCCTAACAAAAGTGCAAATTCATGGGTAAGACAAGGGAAAATTTTGGGCCATATTGTTTCTCGCAATGGGATTTCAATAGATATGGATAAAATTGATGTCATTGTCTTATCACCTCGGCCTATCAACCCTAAAGGGGTATAAATATTCATGGGACATTGTGGCTATTATCGTCGATTCATCTACATGTACGCTGTCCTAGCCAGACCAGTGAATGGAATGTGAAATAAGTAATGTGGACTAAGGAGGGATAATGTGGAAAGACGAGAGTTCGATTTAGAAATTGTATTTTGTGACTGTTTGTAAATGATTGTTTTATGTCAAGAATGCTGGGGAAGCATTTTGACCATCTTATGGATTAAGGTCATGGAGACCTAACTGTTAAAGTTGCAACTGCTGACGGAGAGTCAATGGAGGACATCTCGCGTAGCAAGGTCGGCCGAGGTCTTGGCCAGCCTCGGTTCGATTTAAATGGTGAGCTTCCGGTAGTACAGTGGATAAGGGACCAAGGAAGCGGCCTATGAGTGAAGCGCTAGGTCACCTGCGAACGATCCTAGAGGGTACTGACCATACGGTGCTCGGGCTCTGGGTCACCGAAGATACCCACACGTGCGTCGTGGAAGATATTGGAATAAAGAATAAGAATTGTTTTCTGAAACCGGGCATGGATCTGGTTGATTGACCTTGCTGGTTCTCAACAGATGAGTCCATGGCTCTTTTATATGAATCTGTGGGATGATCTTGTTGATCTTCCACGGAGATTCCATTCTATTATATGAATATATTGCCGGTTACTATGAGCTAGGATGGAAAAGGCCCCTGAGTGAACAGGTGGTGAGCGTTCTGGTTGCCAATGATGCCATAAGTATACCGATGAATGAATGACAAGGATTCAACCAGAGACTTTGAGGATTGTCATCAGTGACATAATGGTTTCATTAAAGGATTGTTTTAAAGTTAGCTGATGCTAAGAAAAATGAAATTTCATATTGGGTGTGTAAGTGGTGTGACTAGTTTTATGTTTGCATGAATTTCCAGCTAGGGGGCCTTGGAACTCTTTTCCTTGGTACCCAGGACAAAACCTAACCAAATTCTTAATTGGATCCCATCACTACAGTGGTGGTTGGGCGGTTGGCTAACCCGTGGGACTGGATGGGGTTAGTCTGGACTGATGGATCCGTAAATCGAGATTTAATTTCTATTATTACGATAGATGAAGTAAATCCCAGATAGTAATTGTTCTATGGATAGGAATCAACGGTTGTGCCTCTTGATGGGGAAAAAAGCGTTGATCCCAATGATCCAAGTGCAAGTTTCTTCCTTAATCTGACCAAGTACCATTAGAGGTGCAGTCAGATCAGTTTGATCGGTAATGATCTTGACTACGTTAGAGTAAAGAGTTATCCTGGTGGAATCGCTTGTGCTTTCCGGGTAAAGGAAGTTTTTTCGGTTTCTGTTTTGGACAAACCGACAGATTAGTCTCTTGTCCGGATATCTGTGGGCGAGGTCCCGAGTGTGAGACCCCTACCCGCGCACGATGTGCTACTTCCGCTGCTAGCACCCTGAATCCGTTGCGTGGTGGAGACCGGGATCTCACAGTTGGTATCAGAGCGGTTTAAAACTAATACGGATAAGCAAATTCTTATCATAAATTGATAATAAAAATTCAGAAAAAGCATTTTTCATAATGTATTTTCATTCCGTAAGCCTCTTTAATGAAGATTTTTTAATCAAAGAATTTTTTTATATAGATTGAAGTTCCCTACTTATCTGGTATTCCCGACCTCACCCAATCTCAAGATATGACTGCGTTCGCCTTCGAACATCTCATCTCTTCCGCTTCAACTCAAACAAGCCGAGCAAGACTCGCACGCCATTTCGCGGATTTATATTTTTCTACCCCAGCAGAGAGAATACAGCATAAGTGGTTTGCAGGGCAATATGTCCACGCCCCTTGCGACCGCCGTACAATGCTACGGCAGAATCTCTCATTGACTATGATCCTGTTAAAGCTGAAAATGGTGCGTGGTGTCATTCTATATCATTCCACGCCTCGAAATTTCAGACTTTCATGTCGAATTTATAGACTCCTTAGTCGATTTATCCCTAAGAAGAAAATAATAGCCCCCTTCGCAGTTAGAGAACTTATGTAACAGGGCATGACTATGGCCCAGTACGGTCCTCTTATATGTCTTCCGAGGAGATTTTGAACTCAGAGCCGAGTTGCTCTATGTACATATTGCAACTTTTATATAAATAAAGAAACGTTTTTCGGTGAAAAAATTCGTGTTGGATAAATGATTGTTTATAGCGGACGATCTGCTCTGCTGATAAAGAAAAAAAAAAAGAAAAAAAAATCTGTTATCGGACATATGTCATAGATCTCCATTAAGATCTTGTCTTGTATAAGAAATTGTTTTCTGAACTCTTAAGTCTTAGGATCTCGTGAATAATATCAAAATAAAAATTTAATAATATATAAATTTTGGCAAAATCATGAGACGAGGAAACCGTGGTCGTCAGCCAGACCCTGTCTCTGAAGATGACGAGCTTAACCTTGATGTTCGCAAGGCTCTTCATAGGACTCAGCCAGGACCCTTCAAAGGAGAAGGGGAGAACCTGAGCGAGGCTGTGGAGAAATGGGTGGAAGCCTTGGAAGAGTATTTTGACATCACAGGATAAAATCATTAGAGCAATTGGCTAATAAAGATCAACTGAGAAGCCAAATATGTCAAAAATTTATCAAGAAACACAAAAAGGTTGTAATTGTGTGATATAATTCATACAATTTGATATTCAAACTGAAAAATTTGTAAATGAGTAATTGGGTCTTCAATTGGAAGTACCGCAATTGTATGGAACCCTAACTTGCTCAAGGCCTAGACATGATGGTATTTACCTTATAGTTTCGAGTTTCATGACTATCCGTATATACCGAGGGTATAACTGCAGCTCTTTACTGGCAGTATATACGAGTAAATCTAAGACTTGAAATTATAAGCATTAATGCTATCCGGTTGATGAATTCGAATGTGGTTGATATGATTTTTAATTCTGTTTGGGAACTGATGAATTGATTGGGATTCTGATTGAAAAATGATGATTTTTGAAATTTAGTTGAAATATAATAACCTGAGCAAAACCACAATGAGGATGAATGGGACGAGTCCCTGTAATGATAAATGATGATAATGATTTCAGCAAATCACTATGAGATTAGTGGATTGTGCTGTCAAATTGCTACTGTTAATACTTGAGACGGTAGATCAAGTTAAGGGATGACAAATTGAGAACTTGCTTATCTAACATTCCCGCGGAAGAATGTTCAGAAGGAAATTTTTCGGTCTAATGGACCATTATCGTGTTAAAGATATGAATGATATGATCTGAATGAATTGTTATTTAATGATGAGTTCTATATAAGGGATATTTATCCCCATATTCTGTTGGGTTGACCAGAATATAAGGAACCCCATAATAAATTGGATCTTAAGCAAAAGAGTTGTCCTCTACTTGCGAGATGAGGACATCTCGCACTTTTTAAATGGGGTAGAATGTAAGATTTCTCCCCTAGCCTTCGAGGTATACAGGAGTAAGAATCTTATAATTATTCCCTCTCTAAATAAAAGGAAGATTCTGTTTAAAAAGGGAAGACACTTTACCAGAATACCTTCTCAAGAGCCCACCTATTTTAAAGATTCAGAATGATGAACTCAGAAGTGAGAACCGGTGTTTTGGATGCCAAGGTTTTGACCATTAGTTAAAAGACTGCCCGACTCCTACCATAAAAAGGGCACAGGGAAGTCTAGAATCCAAATTCAGAGACCGATTCCTTCATACCAATCTAATCAGGGTCCGTCTCGGACAAGATTTCTTAACTCCATTAACTAGGTCCGGCAACCCATTGATTAGGGTTGAGATGACCAGTCAAATGCTTGGCGACTTAGAGCAACTGATGATGCAGGCAATTCATAAAGATATAAATGCTGCCCAGGATCGATAGAGACAATATACAGATAAGAAGAGGACAATCAGAGAATTCAAAGAAGCAGTTATAGTCTTCATTTGAATACGGACCAAAAGAATTTCTTTATCTCTAGGGGAGTATAAGTAGTTATCCCCCAGATATTGTGGACCAAAGAAAGTAGGTGACTTAGCCTACAAACTTCTTTTATCTCTTCATCTCAAAGTTCTTAATGCCTTCTATAGAAAAATGTGCCAAACCCAAATCATGGAAAGACGGTAAAACTTCAGTGGCAAGATATCGTTGGCTTCTAAGTTACGCTAGCTCCTTCCTTTATATAAGTCGTAACTTTTACTTGTCGCTAAAGTTGACCAAAGGGTCCAACAAATTCTACTCTCACAAGTTAGGATGGTTAAATGTCTCCGTTTCACCAGAAAAATGGCTCGGTCAAGTTTCCTTGCTATGCGGACTTCCCCCCTATGCTCAAATTTGCAAGATTTGTCCCCAGGAGCTTTAGGTATCGGAATCGTTTTTTGGCAGGATGAAACCGTTTTTGTCAACAGAAGGGCCAAATGATGTCCAAATCATGTGAAACTCAAATGGTGAGGTCTATGTATGCCTAATGCAAGAATGACCAAGGGGTTTCACCAAACTCCAGTCTAGCTATATGCGCACTGGTGAAATCATTTTTTTGCTCAACAGGACCACCCTATCTTCTGGCCAAAAAATAGAGGTACGCTAGTCAGAGAGTAGGGCTACTTGCGCTCTCAAAAATGATATAAAAACTTTTTCAATCCGCCACTTCGGACGCAGAAGTTATGGTTGTTTTAGTGAGATGTTCCCAAATCGGCCGTCCACTTCCATGGCAATAACGCTGGAAATGATTGAAGAAGAAGAAGAGGATGAAAGAGATCATACTCCACACATGAGATGAGGACATCTCCTGTTTTTTAAGTGGGGTAGGATGTAAGATTCCTCCCTCCAGCTTTTGAGGTGTACAGGGGTAAGAACCTCCCCTTCTGATCTTGTAATAACTATTCCCCTCTTTGAAATAAAATAAAGATTTTGTATACCCTGTTTTAGCCTAGAGAGAGAAAATATCTAGAGAGATATAATCTAAAATTGAGATATTTTTGGATATAAAAACTCTCCTAGTGTCTAAAATGGTTTCCCTTGAAATAGAAATTAAAAAAGAACTTTCCAACGTGCATTTGTAATTAATTGAAAAGAAGTATAAAGGACCTTAGCCTAAGGGTCTAGACTTTCAAAAAAATTTGGATTGTGGTCCAATTAAGGTTCCCATGGGCCAATAGGATCAATCCAAGTGTGGGGAGGAGATAAATCCAATTTATAAAAGAAAAACCTCCCCAAAAATGAGTAAATGCTCACATAAGATGAAGAGTTGACTAGGGACAAGGTTTATTAGTAAAAAACTATGAGTATTACTAAAAAAAATGAGATATTTTGGGTATAATGATTCAATTTTGACACCTTGGTAAGGAGAAAAGAGCTCTTCAAGGAGGCACCTATTTCACTTGTGTGGTGGAGTTTTAAACTCAAAAATATTGTGATACTTTTATCTCTCCTCTCTCCTAGACCAAACCAAATCAAAAGGGAGCCAAACTAGGTTCACAAATCTTGTCCAAATTCAGCCAAACTGAACCTGGAAAATTCTAGAAACTAGTTGGAGTTGGTTAGAGGCCTCCCTCACCTATAAATAGATCCTTAGCCCTTTGTAAAAAAATATGAGAACTATACCATGCCAGTATTATACTGAAATAATGATATTTTCTCTATTATCCTCTAAAAATCCTCTACAAATTGAAGATATTGGAGCTTCTCTCTCTCTTCAATCTTCCTTGGTGACTCCAGCAACATAAGAAGCCAATTGATTGGTTGGGGGTCTCTACTGTGATCAAAGAATCAAGTAATCTAGGAGGTAAAGTGTGGATTATTGTTTTTTTTTCTTAAATCTCCAAATGTTTCTCTTCTCAACCCCTCTCAAGCTTGAGAAGCATTAATTTGAATGGCTTTTGAATACTATTGAAGTTCTTTAATGTATTGTAATGAAGAAATACATAAATTTCCATTGATGCTTAATTTATAATGGTTTTTAAGCATTTCTCTCTCTCTCCTAAAGAATGGTCATTCCTATGACCTATTCTCAATTCAAATGAAGCTTCTCACATGAAGCATTTCTCTAATCTAAAAGTAATATCTATGCTTGTCTAATTGGAGGCCAAAATAATGGCTTTTAATACTTTTATGCTATTTAATTTATGGTAAAATTAAGAATCAATTCATAATTGGATAATGATCCAATTAGTGGTTATTCTAGTCACATGAATAATACTAAACTTTATTCTTTCAAATTTGAGAATTATCAGTAATAGGCAGTGGAGCTATGGTAAAATTTCTAAAAAATAAACACATAAATCATTTTCATTTATATTATGAAAAGAGGACTTCCTACCATATTCTAGGATTAATCATCCTAGATTAATTGAATGATTCTCATTATAATCATGGAAAATTTGATTTTTATGTTTATGCATAAATAGTAATTAGGAAAAGAGAAATTTCTAGTAATTCATTTTTAATGTTAAAAGAGGAAATCCTATGACATTTGAAAATTCCATCATTGAGATGGGAAAAGAGAAATTCCTAGCATATTGTAATTAATGAGTATTTTAATTAAATCCAAGATGAAATTTAGATAAAATTTTTTATCTATAAGAAATATTTAAATGTTAAAAGAGGAATTCATATGACATTTGGAATTCCATCATTGAGATGGGAAAAGAGAAATTCCTAGCATATTGGAATTAATGAGTATTTTAATTAAGTTTAAAGATAAAATTTAGATAAATTTATTTTATCTTTAAGAAATATTTAAATGTTAAAAGAGAAATTCCTATGACATTTGGAATTCCATCATTGGGGTGGGATAAGAGAAATTCCTAGCATATTGAAATTAATGAGTATTTTAATTAAATTCAAAGATGAAATTTAGATAAATTTATTTTATCTATGAGAATTATTTAAATGTTAAAAGAGGAATTCCTATGACATTTGGAATTCCATCATTTAGATGGGAAAAGAGAAATTCCTAGCATATTGTATTTATCGATATTTTATTTTAGATAAAATTACTTTATGAATAAAAGAGGAATACCCATGACATTGGAATGTAATTAATTAAATGCAAAAAGAGGAATTCCCATGGTATTTGAGATCCAAGAAATTAAATGGGAGGAAGAGAAAGTTTTAGTATAATTCAAATTTTTTTATTACTTATCAAAAGTGGAAATATGGGTAGAATTGATTTCTGTAAATCCCATGAACTCTTCTATTCCAAAATGAATATAATTCATTTGAGAAATTGAGAATGAATATGGAACTAATCGTCCAAAAAAAGAATCTTTAATTAGGCCAAGCAATTGGCAGAAATTTAGAAAAAGTCCATTATCGAGATGAACCTAGAAAAAGCTATTAAATGATAATAGCATGTGATAGGATATGATAAGATAAAAATAGGATATGAAAGATGTGATGTAATGAGAATGGATGTGGATGTGTATGTGGAAGATTGAATGTGGATGTGTATGTGGAAGAATGAATGTGGATGTATATGTGGAAGAATGGATGTGGAAGTGTATGTATGGATGTGGATGTGTATGTGGAAGTATAAATGTGGATGTGTATGTGAAAGAATGGATGTGGATTTGTATGTATGGATGTGGATGTGTATGTGGAAGAATGGATGTGTATGTGTATGTGAAAGGATGTGATATCGATGTAAGTGAATGAATGAGATGTGATGTGATCTGAATCGGGATGTGATGTGATCTGAATCGGGATGTGAATGAATGAGATGTGATGTCATGTGAATCGGATGTAAATGTATGATATGGGATGTGAATGGATGATATGTGCTGTGATGTGAATCGGGATAAGAATGAATGAGATGAGATGTGATGTAAATTGAGACAGATGTGAAATGAATGAGGTGTGATGGGATGTGAATATGGATTGATGTGAGTGGATGAGATGTGATGAGAATAAATGAGGAAAGATGTGATGAGATGGAAAATGATGTGATTGGATGAGAATGGGTATACATATGAATTGGATATGGATTCAGTAATGTGGACAGATATGAAACAATGTGAAAGACGAGAGTTCATTATAAGAACTGTATTTATGGCCTATTTTTAAATGACTATTTTATGTCAAAAATGCTGGGGAAGCATTTTGACCATCTTGTGAATGAGGTCGTGGTGACCTAACTGAAAAAGTTACAATAGCTGACGGAGAGTCAACGGAGGACATCTCGCATAGCAAGGTCGGCCGAGGTCTTGACCAGCCTCCGTTCGACTTAAATGGTGAGCTTCCGGTATACGGTGGATGAGGGACCAAGGAAGCCGCCTATGAGTGAAGCGCTAGGTCACCTACAAAGGATCCTAGAGGGTGCTGACCATACGGTGCTCGAGCTCTGGGTCATCGCGCAGATACCCACACGTGCATCGGGGAAGATATTGGAACAAAGAGTAAGAGTTGTTTTCCGAAACCAGGCATGGATGTGGTTGATTCACCTTGCTGGTCCTCACGGATGAGTCCATGGCTCTTTTATATGGAGTTGTTGGTTGATCTTGCTGATCTTCAACGGAGATTCTATCTTGATTTTTATAAGTGATTATATTGTCGGGTGCTATGAGCTAGGAACTATCAAAAAGGCCCCTGAGGGATAGGTGGTCAGCGTTGTGGTCGCCAATGATGCCATAGGTACACCCATGAAGGAATGATTGGAAATTAGGATTCAATTGGATATTTTGGAGGATTATGATCAGCGACACTATGGTTTCATTAAATGATTGTTTTAAAGATAACTGAATCTGTGAAAAAGGCAATTTCATATTGGGTGTGTAAGTGGTGTGATTGGCATTAAATTTGCATAAATATCTGGCTAGGGGGCCTGGGAACTCTTTTCCCTGGTACCCGAGACAAAACCAAACCAAATTCCTAATTGGATCCTATCACTACAGTGGTTGGGCGGTTGGCTAACCCATGGGATTGGATGGGGTAGGCTGGACTGATGGATCCATAAAATGAGGCTCAATTCTATTATAGTACGATAGATGAAGTAAATCCCGGGTAGTAATTGTTCTATGGAAAAAGAATCAACGGCTATGCCTCTCGATGGGGAAGGAAAAAAGCGTTGGTTTCTATGATCCAAGTGCAAGTTTCTTCCTTGATCTGACCAAGAGACTCACAAGCTCGGTCGAATCAGTTTGGTCAGTAATGACCCTAACTATGTTGGAGTAAAAATATCCTGGAGGAATCGCCCGTGCTTTCTGGGCGAGGGAAGTTTTTTTGGGTTTGGTTTTTGAAGAACCGAGGGATTAGTCTCTTGCCCGGATATCCATGGGGGTGAGGCCCTCAGTGAGGGATCCTGGCCCACAATAAGGAGTGCTACTTTTGCTGCTAGCACCCTCGAATCCGCCGTTGCGCGGAGGGGGCAGGGATCTTTCAATCTCATCTTCAATTAACCATATTATTCAACAATATGGCAATTTCAGCTTCCACAGAAGGCATTTGCAGTACCAAATGTGTCCCAAACCAAGCCAAAATTTTCACTTCCGTTTCACTAAGAGATAACCATACCGATAGGTGTCATCTTTTCAAAACGGTCCCTTCACTACGGCAAATGCCTTCTCTCTTTCATGAATGGAAAGTAATCCCCTTGTCAAGCGATTCATCAAATCACCATTCCACTAAGAGATTGTGAGATCCCTGTTCCCACCGAGCAACGGATTCGGGGTACTAGCAGCGGAAGTAGCACTTCTCGCGCGGGACAGGGGTCCCACGCTCGGGGCCTCACCCACGGATATCCGGATAAGAGACTAATCCGTCGGTTGTTCCAAAACCGAACCCGGAAAAACTTCCTTTACCGGAAAGCACGGGCGATTCCACCAGGATAACTTTTTACTCTAACGTAGTCAAGATCATTTCTGATCAAACTGATCCAATTGCATCTATAAGATATTTGGTCGGATCAAGGAAGAAACTTGCACTTGGATCATTGGGATCAACGCTTTTTTCCCCATTCAAGAGGCACAGTCGTTGATTTCTATCCATAGAACAATTACTGTCCGGGATTTACTTTATCTATCGTAATAACAAAGGTTGAGTCTCGATTTATGGATCCATCAGTCCAGCCTAACCCCATCCAATCCCATGGGTTAGCCAACCGCCCGACCACTCTAGTGATGGGATCCAATTTGGAATTTGGTTAGGTTTTGTCCCGGGTACCAAGGAAAAGAGTTCCAAGGCCCCCTAGCCGGAAGTTCATGCAACATAAAACTAGTCACACCACTTACACACCCAATATGAAATTGCCTTTTTCTTAGCATCAGCTAACTTTATAACAATCCTTTAATGAAACCATAGTACCACTGATCACAATCTTCCAATTTATCTGGTTGATTCATAATTTCCCATCATTCCTTCATCAGAGTATCTATGGCATCATTGGCAACTAGAATGCTCACCACCTGTCCACTCAGGGGCCTTTTCAATAGTTCCTAGCCCATAATACTCGGCAATATAATCACTTATAAAAATCAAGATGGACTCTCGTTGAAGATCAACAAGATCAATCAACAGATCCATAAAAAGAGCCATGGACTCATCCATTGAAGACTAGCAAGGTCAATCAACCAGATCCATGCCCGGTTTCAGCAAACAACGCTTACTCCTTGTTCCAATTGATATCTTCCTCGACGCACGCGTGGGTATCCTAGGCGACCCAGATCTCGAGCACCGTATGGTCAGCACCCTCTAGGATCCTTCGCAGGTGACCTAGCGCTTCACTCATAGGCCGCTTCCTTGGTCCCTCATCCACCATACCGGCGGAAGCTCACCATTTTAATCGAACCGAGGCTGGTCAAGACCTCGGTCGACCTTGCTACGCGAGACGTCCTCCATTGACTCTCCGTCTCAGCAGTTGCAACTTTATCAGTTAGGTCTCCACGACCTTAATCACAAGACGGTCAAAATGCTTCCCCAGCATTCTTGACATAAAACAGCCATTTACAAACACCATTTACAAACAGTTTACAAATACAATTTCTATATTAACTCTCATTTTTCCACATTATCCCTCATTAATCCACATTACTTATTCCACATTCCATTTATATGTGTACTCATCCAATCACATCATTTTCCATCTCTTCACTTCAGATTCCTTCAGATCACATATCATATATTCACATCCATATCCACATCCATACATCCACATCCACATCCACATTCACATCCATACATCCACATCCACATCCACATCCACATCCACATTTACATCCATACATCCATATCCACATCCATACATCCACATCCATAACCACATTCACATCCATACATCCACATCCACATCCACATTCACATCCATACATCCACATCTACATGCTTACCTCCATTTTCACATCCTCATTTATACATCCACATCCCATATCCACATTCATACATACACATCCACATCCACATTCACATCCATACATCCACATCTACATCCTTACCTCCATTTTCACATCCTCATTAATACATCCACATTCATACATACACATCCATATCCACATCCATACATCCACATCCACATGCATACATCTACTATCACGTCCTCATTCATACATCCACATCCACATACATACATACATCCACATCCACATTCTCATTCACATCTATACATCCACATCTACATCCACATACATACATACATCCACATTCCACATTCACATCTATACAACCACATCTACATCCACATTCACCTCTATACATCCACATCTACATCCACATTCACATACATCCACATCCACCTTCCCATTCACATCTATACATCCACATCTACATCCACATACATACATACATCCACATCCACATCCCACATTCACATCTATACAGCCACATCTACATCCACATTCACATCTATGCATAAACATCTCCATGCATACATCCCTTTCCACCTTCATACATCCACACTTCCATCTCCACATCCACACATCCACACTCCCATCTCCACATCCACACATCCACATACATACATCCATTTCCACATTCCCATTCATATAACCCCATATGCCTTCATATCTAATCTTTTACATCATATCCATTCTCGCCCTATCACAACCCATATACATCTTATCCTATCACATACACTTCTTACCTCATCCCATACACATCTTATCAAATCTTAATTCATCTTATCACCTCATAACTTATTTCATAAGCATCTTATCACCTCTTGTCACATCTTATACACCTCTTATCACATCGTATCACATCTCATATCTATTTATAGAATACAAGAGAATTCTTATATTTGATATAAGATTTCTTTACACATTTATTTATGCATAAATTCTATTTAAGGAGATTAATACTTTCGAAGTAAAAATCAATCTTTTATGCATCTTCTTATGCATAAATTCAATTTGGTAGGAATTACACTTTTAGAATAAAAGAATTTCTCTTATGCATCTAAGTTATGCATAAAATCCATTTATGATGAAAATCACACTTTTAGTATAAAAGAATATTTTTTATGCATACCTCTATGCATGAAATCCAAATATAATAAAAGTCACACTTTTAAAATAAAATAATCAACTTTTATGCATACCTCTATACATGAAATCCAAATATGATAAAAGTAACACTTTTATAATCAACTTTTATGCATACCTCTATGCATGAAATCCAAATATGATAAAAGTAACACTTTTATAATAAAATAATCAACTCTTATGCACACTTCTATGCATGAAATTCAATTGTGATAAAAGTAACACTTTTATAATAGAATAATCAACTTTTATGCATACCTCTATGTATAAAATCCAATTATGATAAAAGTAACACTTTTATAATAAAATAATCAACTCTTATGCATACTTCTATGCATGAAATTCAATTGTGCTAAAAGTAACACTTTTACATTAAAATAATAATCTTTTATGCATACCTCTATGCATGAAATCTAATTATGATAAAAGTAGCACTTTTATGTTAAAATAATAATCTATTATGCATACCTCTATATGCATGAAAATCAATTATGCATAATATAAAAATCAATTTCTCTATGAATATCTTCAATTAATCTAGGATGATGATTCCTAGAATATTGTAGGAAGTCCTCTTTTCATGCTTTGAATGAAATTATTTTATGCGTAATTTTTATAAAAATTTTGCCACAGCTCCACTGCTATGACTGATAAATCTCAATTTTTTCTAAGGGATAAAGCTTATCATTAAGAATTAATTAGAATGATCCCTAATTGGATCAATAATCCATAATGGATTGAATCATTAATATTCATAAAATACATAAACTAAAAGTATAGAAAAAAGCCATTAATTTGACCTCAAGTATAGATTAATCTTGGATTAAGGAAAAGCTTTATGAAAAGCTTCATTTGGATTGAGAATGGGTCATGAGTATGACCATTTCTTGAGTGAGAGAGAGAAATTTCATAAAAACCATTTGAATAAAGCATAAATAGAAATTTATGTAATTCTTAACTATCATTAATCAATTAACTTCAATAGCATTCATCAAATTATGTAACTCTTCACTACCATTCATCAATTAACTTCAATAACATTCAAAAACCATTCTAATTAAGCTTCTCAAGCTTGAGAGGGGTTGAGAAGAGAGAAACATTGAGAAACTATAGAAAATGATCAAAATTCACTAATTACCTTACAAATTGCTTGATTCTTTGTTCACGGTAGAGGCCCCTAACCAATTAATTGGTTAAGTATGTTGATGGAGCCACCAATGGGGATTGAAGAAAGAGGGAAGCTCCAAAAACTAGTGAATTATTAATGAATTCACAGTTCTTGGCTTAGGTGGAGTAGAGTAACGATGCATAAACACTATATATTTTTCAACAAGGGGTAGGCTTCTATTTATAGGGAAAATTGAGCTCCTAACCAAACAAACTGATTCTAGAATTTTTCAAATCAGTTTGGTCAATTTTTGACCATTTTTAGGTCAGTTAAGCTAACTTTTTGGAACTAGACTTGAATGAGGAGAGAGGAGAGATGAAATATCTCAATTTTTATGAGTTTAAAACTCATTCAAGCATGTGAAATATGCACCTCCTTTAAAGAACTCCCCTTCCTTACATATGTATCAAAATAGAATCATTATACCCAAATATCTCATATTTTTAATATTGCTCATAGTTTTTTACTAATAAACCTTGTACATTTTCAACTCTTTATCTTATGTGAAATATGCACCTCCTTTAAAGAACTCCTCTACTTACATATGTGTCATAGTTTTTTTTAGTAATAAACCTTGTACATTTTCAACTCTTTATCTTATGTGAAATATGCACCTCCTTTAAAGAACTCCCCTTCCTTACATATGTGTCAAAATGGAATCATTATACCCAAAATATCTCATATTTTTAATATTGCTCATAGTTTTTTACTAATAAACCTTGTACATTTTCAACTCTTCGTCTTATGTGAGCATTTACTCATTTTTGGGTATCTTCTTTTACAAATTGGATTTATCTCCTCCCTACACATGGATTGATGCTATTGGCCCATAGGAACCTTAATTGGACCATAATCTAAAAATTTCTGAAAATCTAGACCCTTAGGCTAAGGTCCTTTATACACATTTTCAATTAATTCTAATTGCACATTGAAAAATTCTTTTTGAATTTTTGATTCAGAGGAATTCATCTTAATTATAAGAGATATTTTTGTATCCAAAAATATTCAAAATCGGAATATTCTCTCTCTAGAATATTTTCTCTCTCTAGGTTAAAATAGTTAGAAACAAGGTCTTTATATTTCTGAAGAGGGATTGATTACAGGGAAAGATACTAGACATCAAAAAGGGGGTGGGGGAGGAATCTTACATTCTACCCCACTTAAAAAACGCGAGATGTCCTCATCTCGCAAACTAGGGTAATTTCGCAAGATGCACGAATATGAGACTTAGAAAAAAAATTTAATCAAGATTAACCACCAAGAAAAGTCTCAAAGAGAGCAAGATAAGAACAAGATTTAAACTTTATTCATTCTCGGAACTTATACAGTAAAGATAGAAGAACTCTTTACACTTCCATAAGCCCGTCCATCATATGGTCACAAAAGCAGTACTCACAAGCTGCACAAGTATAAGGTAACTCATCTATGGGAATAATTCTGTTGGTTATTGCCGCACCTATCTCAGTGGTATGAGGTGATCTAACAAAAGGACCTCTGAGAGGCAAGCCAAAAACGGGGTAAAGGCATATCTTCTCATGAGGAAGAAAACACGCTGTTAGGTGTTTTTTGGTAATATTTTCTTGGCATATGTACACACTCATGCATGGCATTTACAAATAAAGAATGTCCATCTCCAAGGGCCAAAGGGGGTATAAGGCCACATGTGAACGGATCTAACAAAAATGTGCAATGTGTACAGTTAGTTATTGGTTTACCTGGATAAATAATAAATGGAAGAAGTGAGAGATAAGAATCAGTTTCACAAGACAGATTTTGGCACTATTATGTATGGACAAGGTTGTTGACAAATAATGTGAGCATGCAAAGCATTATTTTAAAAAAAACTGGATAGGGACCCGTTAGAGGAGGTCAGCTACAGTACCGGTCCTTGGCATTTCATGGGAAACAAAGGTGTGTGTGGTGCAAAGTCTTCCTTGAATGAAAGAGTCACCTTGGGATTTAATGCAAGGTTTGCTTAAAATAGAAGGTGGCCTTGGATGGTTTCAAAAGTTCCTCAACTAGCCTCAAAATTCAAAAGGAGCCGCGTGAAGGTGGGGTGAGCTCTCTGACATACGTTGGAGTATTATGAATAATATGATATTCTTGGGTTGAATGGGCAGCACACGATGGTGTATAAAGAGAGGAGGGGAGCAAGCTCAAAAAGTGAGAGAGGTAGTACTCGCAGCTTTAATGAAAATAAGCGCAGCCCTTTGTGTGAGGAAGCTGCGAGGCTCTCAGTGTTTTCAATGAGTGTGGGGAGAGCTGTGTGTTCGGTAGCTCTCAGAGAGAGGCGCAGCTAATGTGTACAAGGGGAGCTGTATAGCAGGCCAGCAGGTGTGTAGAAGTGAGAAGGCGCAGTGTAGTTTTCAGTGTGTGGAGAACTCGCCTCTTAAATGCTTAGAAACGCTGCGCAGCTGAATAGATGGTAGAAATGTTACCCGCAGCTTCAATGCTCTAGGCGCAGCCCATGAGTGTGGAAGAGCGCTGCTATAGTTTTATGGGTGTGAGAGAGAGGCGCAGCTCTTTGTGTAGAAAAAAGGAAGTATGGCTGTAGCGCAGAGTATGTGGGGAGAGTTCATTACTCTAGAGCTTAGAGAACCTACGCAGCTAATGTAGGGGAGCTGTAGTTTCCAGTTTTTTCAGAGAGTTACGAAGTTTCCAGGGTGTGAGTGGAGAGCTGCAGCCCACGAGTTAAAATGAGATTGCGTAGCTATAAGGCTCTTCGAAAGCTGCGCAATCTAGGATTATAAGAGTGAGGGAGAGCGTGTAGGTTCTAGTATGGGAAGGGGAATTGTAATTATAATATTCATTGAGAGTGCAGCCCATGTGAGTAAGGGAAGAAGTG
Source organism: Cibotium barometz (assembly GCF_041138505.1). Lineage (NCBI taxonomy): Eukaryota > Viridiplantae > Streptophyta > Polypodiopsida > Cyatheales > Cibotiaceae > Cibotium > Cibotium barometz. The sequence goes on from NC_141051.1 coordinate 64,056,617, forward strand.
TAGCCTTTGTGTGAGAAGGCACCGTCTTCGAAGTGTGAAAGCCCGGGTGTTTTTTTTCCCTTGTATGTGAGAAGCTGCTCCCTCTGTGTTTGAGAGAGAAAGGGGATGAGCTTGTTTCCTTGGAAGAGAAGTACCTTCAGAACAGCCCACGGCACTCCAGTTGGGAGAGGAGGAGAAGCTGCAACGCTACTTGTATGAATAAAGAGAAGGTGCCACGCCTTGAGAGTGCGGATCTCTGTCATGATGACAGCCCATGCAATGTAAGTGACGGCTGGCCAGCTTTTGTGTTCTCTTTCTTTTGTGAAATAACTCCTATATATGTGAGGAATCACCAGCTTGTGGCATTGGAAAACCCATGTACATGATAACCAAATCTCTGATTTTGTGGAAAGCTCATGTGTATGAGAAAGACAGCCCTCTGGTTTTGCTTTAAGAAAGTATGTATGTATGGTGGTATGCTTCTTCAACAAACAGGCTGAAGATCATAAAGTGATTGTGTCTCCAGCCACACACTGCTTGCCAGGTTGGGAGAATTGAAGATACTTACGGATAGTGTCTTTCCTTGGGAAACTGAAGTTTTGCATAAAGCTCATATTTGATGGAATGTAACCTTGTCTATGTCAAGTGGTTCTCTCACCATTTCTCTGTAGTGATCATTTTGCTTACGGCCGTGAGCCTATTTCATAATAAGGGTGCACCCCTATATGCATATGTATCAATTGAGTAAAGGGTGGCAGATGTTGATGTGCCCATCTCCCCTTGCATGTCTTGATCAAATGTATGTAGGCTTCCCCCAGTTGCTTGAAAAAATTGAATGAGGGTAAAGACAAAGTCTCATGCTTGAGATGTTAAATGTTGTGTCAGCTCATTGAGAAGTTGACTGGTGCCCCTTTTTTGATGTTGGTGTGTACTCCAAACTGTGGAAAGGCATTGCTATAGAGGTGTTCCGTGTTTCTCCGCCTCCCTTCACAGTTTTTGGTGCCCCCACTGAGGAGCATTCCAAGAGCCTGCAGTTTACAAGACTGAAAACATGTGCATGTGATTAATCTCAGTGAATGACTGCTATGCCAGGACAGTTGTGTGACAGATGCCTTCTAAAATTGTGCTATATTACCTTGATTTGACAGTCAACTGAAGTATGGTTTGCAGGCTGAAATTCTTGATATTGGTGCTGTTTCACATTTGATTTGTTGCCTAAAAGTTCTGGTAGAATTGGGTAATCAGCCAGTCGTGCCTCTTGGGAGTTGGTGGATGGCCACTCTCAATGGATAATCACAATGGACCTCAATTTACTCCCTTCCATTTTACCCAAAGAATTCAGATAAATGTTCATGTGGACAGAAAAATTTTCTTTCAACAGCAGGTGGCATATATGTTTGGGCCAGAAAGACTGAGGGAAATATTGGAGTCTCCTTTGCCGGTGGTAATTCCAATGATTAACTATGCAAATTCGTTTGATGTGCATGTGTTCATCCTCTTCTAAACCTGAAATGTTTTGAAGTTTTCTTCTGAGGATTGAGTTAGAAGAAGGTTTTGCTTTCGCATCTGTGTCAAAAAGGTTTTTTTGGGTAACAATGGCTTTCCCTTATCCAGAGTTTCATGGAAAAAATGATGAGAGTGTGGAAGAATTCTTAGAAAACATGGAAGTTGCGTGCATAAGCAACCATATCCAGATACCCGCTCAAATGTTACGCCTTTTGCAAATCTGTTTGAAGGGTGATGCACGGAGCTGGTGTAAGGGTTATGAGGAGGAGTTGCAGAGGGCTGATCCACCTATGCCATTGACTTGGGATAATGTCCGACAGGCTTTAACAGCACAATTTGTGAAGGTGAAAGATCCAGACAAAGTTTGGCATGAAATACAGGAATTGAGACAGAGAAAAGCAGAGCCCATTGAGGATTACATCAAGAAGTTTTCCATATTATGGGAGAGCTTGTGTCAAGCCTTGCAGCCACAAGTGCCCCCACCAGATATGATGAAAAAGGATCGGTTCTTGGTTGGCCTCAAGGAAAACCTGCGTTGGAGGGTAGAATTGAAGAAGCCAAGAACATACGAGGATGCATTGGAGGTGGCAAGGAACAAAGAGTGGAAGTTGAATAGACTAACTCAATTGGGAGTAAGCTCACTACCTATGGTGTCAGAGATGAAGCAAATGGATTCCATGCAAGGTCGGGTTCCAGAGGAGGTTCATCCGGCAGATGCGGTTTCAGTAACTACTCAAGTTGCGCCAGCAATGGTCACTACTGCAGCACAAGATGATGAACTGAGGCAGGACTTGAGGCAAGTGGTTGATTTGATGAAGAATCTTAGTCTAAATATGTTAAGCAATGTGGGAAATAATCGAGGTCGTATGAGACTTGCAAATCAGCCAGGAGGTGAAGGACAACCAAAGAGTGGTTTTGGTGGACAGAATAACGGCAGGGGTTGGAGGCAATTGCCCACATGCTATAACTGTGGAGAGCTTGGCCACATCAGCCCACAATGTGATAAACCACCAAGAATGGGTGGAGATATGTATCCATTGCCTGCACAGTTGCCAAACCGGTCAAATGATTATGGCATAGAGATTAAGGGTGAGGCAGGACCTAGTGGACTGACCAAGGAGGACAAGGGAAAGACAAAAGTGTTAAGTGTGGTCACCTTGGAGAAGGCAGCAATGTTGGAAGATACATTAGTAATGCCTATTGGGAAGAGAACTACAGAGGATAAAGAAGGAAGAAATGAAGCAGGTCCCAGTAGAAAAAAAGGGAAGAGTCATGAGGGTGAAGATGTGAAAGCTAAAAGGAAAAGGAGAGCCCGCCGAAAATTTCACGTCTCAGATTTTCCACTAGGGGAAGGGCAAGATAGCTATGACTTAAAACAGGACCTGAGCAGTAGGAAGGCAGACGTGACCTTTGGACAACTAGTGGAAATGATACCGAAGCTGAAGCGCCAATGGAAGAAACTAGTTAGCCCGCTGGGGAAGGAGCCCAACAGAGGGTCAGTAAGAGTGTTGGCCATTGATGAGTCTTCAGACATTTGTCCCATAGTAGATGTTTGGCATAAGAGGAAGAATCTTGGGCAGGGATACGTGGATGGTGGTGCACAAATTTGTGTAATCACTCAAACATGTGTAGAAAAGATGGGCCTGACAGTAGAAGGAGTCTCAGGATTCCGCATACGACTGGCAAGCCATCAAAAGATCAAGTGTTTAGGGGTAGTGAAGAGCTTGGAAATCGAAGCCTATGCAGTCAAAACAGTAGTGGATTTTCATGTAATGCCAGCAGGATTAGGGGCTTATCCTATCATCCTTGGAAGGCCATGGCTACGTGCAGTGCGGGCCGTTCAAGATTGGAGACACGGAACAATCAGCTTATATGGGGAGAAAGGGGGCAAAAGATTATTTGACATGAGTAGCAGGAAACCACTAGATGAAGATTATGAAGAAGGGGAGAGTCCAAGTAGTGAGGAGTCTTCCACTGTGTCAGATGAAGACAGTAGCACCACCACTAGTAGTGAGGGAGAGGTAAATGTGGCATTTCTGATGGTGGACAGGGTCTTTGAACAGACCAGCATAGTCGCATCCATGAAAGGGATTGAAGATGAGTCCAAGGGCCCATACGAAATGATTGAAGAGCTAATGCAACCTCAGGTGAAGCCACACGAGAAGCACGAATTGATGGCCAGGATGATTAGCACAGATCTCTCAGTCATGGAGAAGGAGAAGTATTTAAAGATGTTGTCAACATATCCAGATTTATTCATCACATCGTATGAAGAAGTTCGGGGTTTCAAAGGGGAAGATTTGCACATAGAGCTAAAGGAAGGAGCCAAGCCAGTACGTCAAAGACTAAGGAGAATGGGTCCAGAACAGATGAAGGCTTTGCAAGAAGAGGTGGGCAAACTACTAAAGGCTGGTTTTATATGCCCTGTGGAGACAACAGAGTGGGTAAGCCCAGTCGTGGTCACTCCAAAAAAGGACGGAAAATGGAGGGTTTGTGTGGATTTCAAACCTTTGAATGCAGCTACAAAGAAGGATCCATACCCACTACCTTTCATTGATCAAATCCTAGATTCAGTGGCGGGTCATGAAAGATACAGTGTGTGTGATGGGTTTTCAGGCTATTTCCAGTTGAAGATTGCTCCAGAGGATCAGAAGAAAACTACTTTCATTACGCCATGGGGCTGCTTTTGCTATACAGTACTACCATTTGGGCTAACAAATGGTCCGGCTCACTATCAAAAGAGAGCAAATTGGGCGCTTCTGCCATTCATTGGAAAATGTGTACAGGATTTCATTGATGATTTTTGTGTCTACAGCACATGCATGGATCACTGTGAGAAGCTGGAGATGGTGTTGGAACGATATAATGATTGTGGTGGCCAACTCAATCCCAAGAAGTGTTTCTTTGCAAAACCAAGGGTAAAATTGTTGGGTCATATGGTGTCAGAAAATGGCATTGAGGCTGATCCAGACAAGGTCAAGGCAATCATGCTTCTTCCTTCTCCAGAGTCTACAAAACAGTTGGCAACATTTATTCAGAAGGTAAAGTACATGTCAAGATTCATTTCATTATCCTCACAACTTTTATATCCATTACAACAGGTGGCAAAGCACGATCCTTTGCAATGGGATGACAAGTGTGAAGAGGAGTTTCGAAGAGTCAAAGAAGTCTTGGGGGAGATGACAGTGGTACAGGCTCCAAATTGGGAACAGGTTTTTTATGTGAATCCTTCAGTAGGAGAGGATGCTATTGGTGCTATGTTGCTGCAAAAAGGGAAGGGGAGCCAATATATGCACCCCGTCTATTGTGCTAGTAGGGTAAAGTCAGTTGCAGAGAGGGGATTGTCAGAAATAGAGTTGGTAATGGTAAGTGTGGTGTTTGCTTGCCGACGGTTTCGCCAATATCTTTTGACAAAGCCATTTGTATTCCTAACTAGCTACACATTCTTGCCTCAGCTAATCAATGGTGTAAACATGTCTAAGGCAGTAAAAAAGTGGGTGATTGAATTGCAGGAATTTGAGTTCTCTTTCTTGGTGGAAGAAAGTAACAGAGCTACTTTGGCAGACTTGTTAACTTATAAGGAAAACCCTCTACTTGTCAAAGAGGAAAGTGTTAGAAAGGTAGAAAGTGTGGCAGAAGTAAGCAATGCTCATGTTTTGTTCTTTGATGGTTCATACAAGAAGAGCCATGATGCAGCTTCGGGTGGTATAGCTCTTTATGACCAGCAAGGTAAGCTGGTTTGTAAAAAGGGATTCAAAGTTGATGCTCATACTAACAATGAAGCAGAATATTCTACATTGGAAGCAGGGCTAAACATTTGCATTAAGCATGGTGTAAAGAGACTATGCATAAGAGGTGATTCTCTACTGGTGGTAAAGCAAATACTAGGAGTATGAAAGAGCAAAAACCCTGCATTAAGGAACAAGTGTCTCAAAATCAAGAGCTTGTTGAAGGAGTTTGAAGCATGGGGCATTCGGCATGTGGAGCGTTCTCTTAATACAGAAGCACATGAAGCAGCACAGGGAATGATTGGTGAGCTATATGTGTTAAAAGCAGATCTGCCACTTTATCGGGGTCGTGAAAGTCTGACACTGGAAGAAGAGTTTTTGTTGACAGGAGTCATTCCCCAGGACATTGAGAAGGCAAAGAAATATGGGTTTGTACGCAGAGCTTGCAAATACAAGCTCATTGGTGACACCTTATACATGCAAGGGGCTGACTTGGTGTTAAGGCGTGTACCATGGAAGGAAGAGCTGTACAGAGTGCTTGAGGAGAATCATGAAGGAGCATGCGGTGGCCACTTTGCATTTAAAATCACATTGCACAAAATCTTACAGGAAGGTTACATATGGCCAAGTATACAAAAAGATGTGCATCACTGGTGTAGCTCATGCAAGAGGTGCCAGGCATTTGGAAAACGAGTTTTAAAACCAGAGTTGCGCAAGACAATCTTGGCCTTTGACATTTTTGAGAAGTGGGGAATTGATGCAGTAGGACCTTTACCCATTACCAGCAGGGGGAAGAGTTATATTTTGACAGTTGTGGATTATCTTTCCAGGTGGGCAGAAGCTAGAGCAGTGAAGCAAATTACGGCAAGAGATGTTGCAAAGTTTGTTTATGAAGACATCTGCTGTAAATTTGGGGTGCCCTTGGAGCTTCTTTCAGATCAAGGGCCCGGTTTTAGAGCTGACTTGCTTGAATACTTGTGTGCCAAAATGCGGATTAAGCATAATTTTACTACTCCTTATTACCCGCAGTGCAACGGTTTGAATGAAAGATTCAATGGTGAACTTATACACATTCTTGCAAAGGTGACAGAACATCAGGGCAAGAATTAGGATCTGGAGCTGTTCAGTGCTTTATGGGCTTATCGTACATCGATAAAGACAAGCACAGGTTTTACACCTTTTCACTTAGTGTATGGCAAAGAAGCTTTATTACCGGTGGAAATTGAGTTGCCTGCAGTAAAAATGTTAGAAAAGCTGCTAGGGCCATCTAGCAACACATTTAAAGAGAGACTCTTACAGTTACAAGAGGTTCAGCTGGACAGGATGAGTGCCTTGGAACATTATGAGAAGATGCAAAGTAGGGCATTGACAAAGATAAATGAGAAGATTAAGAAGAAGGGTATTGAGGAAGGTGATTTGGTGCTACGCTATAACAGTAAGCTGGATAAAACCTTCCAAAAGAAGTTCCAAGTAAAATGGGAGGGGCCCTTCAGAGTAATGAATTGCTTTGCTAATGGCACATATCAATTGGCTGACCTTGATGGAACCCCACATGTATCAAGGGTGAATGGTTTACGTCTCAAGTTATATCATGCACGACTGATGATGGTAGACAAGGATGAAAGAATTGAAGAAGTGAAAAGCAGTGTCTTTGAGAACATGGTGATATCAGATGCATTGAGCCTCACGACACTGTTTTCTGCTGACCATGAATGATCTAGCAGGCTAGGGGATGGGCAAACTATGTTAGGTGTTTTTTGGTAATATTTTCTTGGCATATGTACACACTCATGCATGGCATTTACAAATAAAGAATGTCCATCTCCAAGGGCCAAAGGGGGTATAAGGCCACATGTGAACGGATCTAACAAAAATGTGCAATGTGTACAGTTAGTTATTGGTTTACCTGGATAAATAATAAATGGAAGAAGTGAGAGATAAGAATCAGTTTCACAAGACAGATTTTGGCACTATTATGTATGGACAAGGTTGTTGACAAATAATTTGAGCATGCAAAGCATTATTTTAAAAAAAACTGGATAGGGACCCGTTAGAGGAGGTCAGCTACAGTACCGGTCCTTGGCATTTCATGGGAAACAAAGGTGTGTGTGGTGCAAAGTCTTCCTTGAATGAAAGAGTCACCTTGGGATTTAATGCAAGGTTTGCTTAAAATAGAAGGTGGCCTTGGATGGTTTCAAAAGTTCCTCAACTAGCCTCAAAATTCAAAAGGAGCCGCGTGAAGGTGGGGTGAGCTCTCTGACATACGTTGGAGTATTATGAATAATATGATATTCTTGGGTTGAATGGGCAGCACACGATGGTGTATAAAGAGAGGAGGGGAGCAAGCTCAAAAAGTGAGAGAGGTAGTACTCGCAGCTTTAATGAAAATAAGCGCAGCCCTTTGTGTGAGGAAGCTGCGAGGCTCTCAGTGTTTTCAATGAGTGTGGGGAGAGCTGTGTGTTCGGTAGCTCTCAGAGAGAGGCGCAGCTAATGTGTACAAGGGGAGCTGTAGCAGGCCAGGTGTGTAGAAGTGAGAAGGCGCAGTGTAGTTTTCAGTGTGTGGAGAACTCGCCTCTTAAATGCTTAGAAACGCTGCGCAGCTGAATAGGTGGTAGAAATGTTACCCGCAGCTTCAATGCTCTAGGCGCAGCCCATGAGTGTGGAAGAGCGCTGCTATAGTTTTATGGGTGTGAGAGAGAGGCGCAGCTCTTTGTGTAGAAAAAAGGAAGTATGGCTGTAGCGCAGAGTATGTGGGGAGAGTTCATTACTCTAGAGCTTAGAGAACCTACGCAGCTAATGTAGGGGAGCTGTAGTTTCCAGTTTTTTCAGAGAGTTGCGAAGTTTCCAGGGTGTGAGTGGAGAGCTGCAGCCCACGAGTTAAAATGAGATTGCGTAGCTATAAGGCTCTTCGAAAGCTGCGCAATCTAGGATTATAAGAGTGAGGGAGAGCGTGTAGGTTCTAGTATGGGAAGGGGAATTGTAATTATAATATTCATTGAGAGTGCAGCCCATGTGAGTAAGGGAAGAAGTGTAGCCTTTGTGTGAGAAGGCACCGTCTTCGAAGTGTGAAAGCCCGGGTGTTTTTTTTCCCTTGTATGTGAGAAGCTGCTCCCTCTGTGTTTGAGAGAGAAAGGGGATGAGCTTGTTTCCTTGGAAGAGAAGTACCTTCAGAACAGCCCACGGCACTCCAGTTGGGAGAGGAGGAGAAGCTGCAACGCTACTTGTATGAATAAAGAGAAGGTGCCACGCCTTGAGAGTGCGGATCTCTGTCATGATGACAGCCCATGCAATGTAAGTGACGGCTGGCCAGCTTTTGTGTTCTCTTTCTTTTGTGAAATAACTCCTATATATGTGAGGAATCACCAGCTTGTGGCATTGGAAAACCCATGTACATGATAACCAAATCTCTGATTTTGTGGAAAGCTCATGTGTATGAGAAAGACAGCCCTCTGGTTTTGCTTTAAGAAAGTATGTATGTATGGTGGTATGCTTCTTCAACAAACAGGCTGAAGATCATAAAGTGATTGTGTCTCCAGCCACACACTGCTTGCCAGGTTGGGAGAATTGAAGTTACTTACTGATATTGTCTTTCCTTGGGAAACTGAAGTTTTGCATAAAGCTCATATTTGATGGAATGTAACCTTGTCTATGTCAAGTGGTTCTCTCACCATTTCTCTGTAGTGATCATTTTGCTTACGGCCATGAGCCTATTTCATAATAAGGGTGCACCCCTATATGCATATGTATCAATTGAGTAAAGGGTGGCAGATGTTGATGTGCCCATCTCCCCTTGCATGTCTTGATCAAATGTATGTAGGCTTCCCCCAGTTGCTTGAAAAAATTGAATGAGGGTAAAGACAAAGTCTCATGCTTGAGATGTTCAATGTTGTGTCAGCTCATTGAGAAGTTGACTGGTGCCCCTTTTTTGATGTTGGTGTGTACTCCAAACTGTGGAAAGGCATTGCTATAGAGGTGTTCCGTGTTTCTCCGCCTCCCTTCACAACGCCAGTAAGAAGACCCGCTCAGAAAACCCAAGATGCCTTGATCTCATGACGCAGTAGTATCGGGGACCTAAACCCAAAGCTTCAATAACCATGGCTAAGCGGACATTGTTACGAAAGTGCTGCTGACCCCAGGGTGTTACCCTAGTTATGTCTTGATAGGTCCGCCATTTGGTTTGAGCTACAGAAGTAGCCAAGTGAGGAAAAAGTGAGCGCTCATACTGTTCTATAAAATCCTTCTTCACAGACTCACTTGCATCTTGAAGGTGAGGAATCATTATGGATAAAACTAATTCTTGTTGCCAAGCCATGAAGGAGATTAAGAAAGAAAAGAGATCGATGGGAGTAAGATTACTGTGAACGGCAAGTAAAAGTTACGACTTATATAAAGGAAGGAGCTAGCGTAACTTAGAAGCCAACGGTAACTTGCCACTAAAGTTTTACCGTCTTTCCATGATTCGGGTTTGGCACATTTTTCTATAGAAGGCATTCAGAACTTTGAGATGAGGAGATAAAAGAAGTTCCTAAGCTAAATCACCTACTTTCTTTGGTCCACAATATCTGGGAGATAACTTCTTATACTTCCCAAGAGATAAAGAACTTCTTTTAGGCCGTACTCGAATGAAGACCAAAACCTTGATATCCAAAACATCGATTCTCACTTCTGAACTCATTGTTATGAATCCTTAAAACAGGTGGGACTCTTGGGAAGTATTCATCAGGGAAAAGGTTCTTCCTTTTTCAAAACACCATATTAGTGAATTTGGGAATTTCCCAATTCCCATTTTTGAATACTTAAAAAAGGGGACATGGATAACATGTTTGGAAGTTTCTCAAAACCCTATCATATGACCTATCGTTGGAAAGCACTTAAAAAATGGAATCTAAAGAGCTATAAAGCGCTCGTTTTGGATTAGTGGTGTTCAAGTTATGGTTAATCCAAACTTTTGACCACGTGTCCCAAACTTGTGGGAAATTCCCATATTTTCTAATATGGTGTTTCAAACAGAATCTTTCTTTTATTTTAGAGAGAGAATAATTATAAGATCAGAAAGGGAGATTCTTACTCCTGTATACCTCGAAGGCTGGGGGAGAATCTTACATTCTATCCCACTTGAAAAGTGCGAGATGTCCTCATCTCGCAAGGTAGAGGACAACTCTTTTTCTTAAGATCCAATTTATTCTGGGGTTCCTTATATTCTGATCAGCCCAACAAAATACGGGGATAATTATCCCTTATATAGAACTCATCATTAAATAACAATTCATTCAGATCATATCATTCATATCTTTAACACGATAATGGTCCATTAGACTGAAAATTTTCCTTCTGAACATTCCTCCACAGGAATTTTAGTTAAGAAAGTTCTCAATTTGTCATCCCTTAACTTAATCTACCGTCTCAAGTGTTAACAGTAGCAATCTGACAGCACAATCCACTAATCTCATAGTGATTTGCTGAAATCATTATTATCATTCTAGTTATGAATATTATCACTGGGACTCGTCCCATTCATCCTCATTGTGGTTTCGCTCAGCTTATTACATTTTAACTAAATTTCAGAAATCATCATTTTTCAATCAGAATCCAAATCAATTTCATCAGTTCCCAAACAGAATTAAAAATCATATCAACCACATTCGAATTCATCATCTGGATAGCATTAACACTTATAATTTCAAGTCTTAGATTTACTCGTATATACTGTCAGTAAAGAGCTGCAGTATACTCTCGGTATATACGGGTAGTCACGGCCCTTGGAATTATAAGGTAAATACCATCATATCTAGGCCTCAAGCAAGTCAGGGATTCTATATAATTACGGTATTTCCATCTGAAGACCCAATTACCAAATTACGAATTGCAGTTTGAATATCAAATTGTATGAATTATATCACACAATTATAACCTTTTTGTGCTTCTTGATAAATTTTTGACATATTTGGTTTCTCAGTTGATCTTTATTAGCCAAATGCTCTGATACCAACTGCGAGATCCCTGTTCCCACCGAGCAACGGATTCGGGGTACTAGCAGCGGAAGTAGCACTTCTCACGCGGGACAAGGATCCCACACTCGGGGCCTCACCCACGGATATCCGGATAAGAGACTAATCCGTCGCTTGTTCCAAAACCGAACCCGAAAAAACTTCCTTTACCGGAAAGCACGGGCGATTCCACCAGGATAACTTTTTACTCTAACGTAGTCAAGATCATTTCTGATCAAACTGATCCAATTGCATCTATAAGATATTTGGTCGGATCAAGGAAGAAACTTGCACTTGGATCATTGGGATCAACGCTTTTTTTCCCATTCAAGAGGCACAGCCGTTGATTTCTATCCATAGAACAATTACTGTCCGGGATTTACTTTATCTATCGTAATAACAAAGGTTGAGTCTTGATTTATGGATCCATCAGTCCAGCCTAACCCCATCCAATCCCATGGGTTAGCCAACCGCCCAACCACTGTAGTGATGGGATCCAATTTGGAATTTGGTTAGGTTTTATCCCGGGTACCAAGGAAAAGAGTTCCAAGGCCCCCTAGCCGGAAGTTCATGCAACATAAAACTAGCCACACCACTTACACACCCAATATGAAATTGCCTTTTTCTTAGCATCAGCTAACTTTATAACAATCCTTTAATGAAACCATAGTACCACTGATCACAATCTTCCAATTTATCCGGTTGATTCATAATTTCCCATCATTCCTTCATCAGAGTATCTATGGCATCATTGGCAACTAGAACGCTCACCACCTGTCCACTCAGGGGCCTTTTCAATAGTTCCTAGCCCATAATACTCGGCAATATAATCACTTATAAAAATCAAGATGGACTCTCGTTGAAGATCAGCAAGATCAACCAATAGATCCATAAAAAGAGCCATGGACTCATCCATTGAAGACCAGCAAGGTCAATCAACCAGATCCATGCCCGGTTTCAGAAAACAACTCTTACTCCTTGTTCCAATTGATATCTTCCTCGATGCACGCGTGGGTATCCTAGGCGACCCAGAGCCCGAGCACCATATGGTCAGCACCTTCTAGGATCCTTCGCAGGTGACCTAGCGCTTCACTCATAGGCCGCTTCCTTGGTCCCTCATCCACCATACCGGAAGCTCACCATTTTAATCGAACCGAGGCTGGTCAAGACCTGATTGGTCGACCTTGCTACGCGAGACGTCCTCCATTGACTCTCCGTCAGTAGTTGCAACTTTATCAGTTAGGTCTCCACGACCTTAATCACAAGACGGTCAAAATGCTTCCCCAGCATTCTTGACATAAAACAGCCATTTACAAACACCATTTACAAACAGTTTACAAATACAATTTCTATATTAACTCTCATTTTTCCACATTATCCCTCATTAATCCACATTACTTATTCCACATTCCATTTATATGTGTACTCATCCAATCACATCATTTTCCATCTCTTCACTTCAGATTCCTTCACATCACATATCATATATTCACATTCATATCCACATCCATACATCCACATTCACATCCATACATCCACATCCACATCCACATCCACATCCACATTCACATCCATACATCCATATCCACATCCATACATCCACATCCACAACCACATTCACATCCACAACCACATCCACATCCATACATCCACATCCACAACCACATTCACATCCATACATCCACATCTACATGCTTACCTCCATTTTCACATCCACATCCACATTCACATCCATACATCCACATCTACATGCTTACCTCCATTTTCACATCCTCATTTATACATCCACATCCCATATCCACATTCATACATAGACATCCACATCTACATTCACATCCATACATCCACATCTACATGCTTACCTCCATTTTCACATCCTCATTTATACATGCACATTCATACATACACATCCATATCCACATTCATACATCCACATCCACATGCATACATCTACTATCACGTCCTCATTCATACATCCACATCCACATACATACATACATCCACATCCACATTCCCATTCACATCTATACATCCACATCTACATCCACATACATACATACATCCACATCCACATTCCACATTCACATCTATACAACCACATCTACATCCACATTCACATCTATACATCCACATCTATATCCACATTCACATACATCCACATCCACCTTCCCATTCACATCTATACATCCACATCTACATCCACATACATACATACATCCACATCCACATTCCACATTCACATCTATACAGCCACATCTACATCCACATTCACATCTATGCATAAACATCTCCATGCATACATCCCTTTCCACCTTCATACATCCACACTCCCATCTCCACATCCACACATCCACACTCCCATCTCCACATCCACACATCCACATACATACATCCATTTCCACATTCCCATTCATATAACCCCATATGCCTTCACATCTAATCTTTTACATCACATCCATTCTCGCCCTATCACAACCCATATACATCTTATCCTATCACATACACTTCTTACCTCATCCCATACACATCTTATCAAATCTTAATTCATCTTATCACCTCATAACTTATTTCATAAGCATCTTATCACCTCTTGTCACATCCTATACACCTCTTATCACATCCTATCACATCTCATATCTATTTATAGAATACAAGAGAATTCTTATATTTGATATAAGATTTCTTTACACATTTATTTATGCATAAATTCTATTTAAGGAGATTAATACTTTCGAAGTAAAAATCAATCTTTTATGCATCTTCTTATGCATAAATTCAATTTGGTAGGAATTACACTTTTAGAATAAAAGAATTTCTCTTATGCATCTAAGTTATGCATAAAATCCATTTATGATGAAAATCACACTTTTAGTATAAAAGAATATCTTTTATGCATACCTCTATGCATGAAATCCAAATATAATAAAAGTCACACTTTAAAATAAAATAATAAACTTTTATGCATACCTCTATACATGAAATCCAAATATGATAAAAGTAACACTTTTATAATCAACTTTTATGCATACCTCTATGCATGAAATCCAAATATGATAAAAGTAACACTTTTATAATAAAATAATCAACTCTTATGCACACTTCTATGCATGAAATTCAATTGTGATAAAAGTAACACTTTTATAATAAAATAATCAACTTTTATGCATACCTCTATGCATGAAATCCAATTATGATAAAAGTAACACTTTTATAATAAAATAATCAACTCTTATGCATACCTCTATGCATGAAATTCAATTGTGCTAAAAGTAACACTTTTACATTAAAATAATAATCTTTTATGCATACCTCTATGCATGAAATCTAATTATGATAAAAGTAGCACTTTTATGTTAAAATAATAATCTATTATGCATACCTCTATATGCATGAAAATCAATTATGCATAATATAAAACTTAATTTCTCTATGAATATCTTCAATTAATCTAGGATGATAATTCCTAGAATATGGTAGAAAGTCCTCTTTTCATGCTTTGAATGAAATTATTTTATGCGTAATTTTTATAAAAATTTTGCCATAGCTCCGCTCTGCTATGACTGATAAATCTCAATTTTTTCTAAGGGATAAAGCTTATCATTAAGAATTAATTAGAATGATCCCTAATTGGATCAATAATCCATAATGGATTGAATCATTAATATTCATGAAATACATAAACTAAAAGTATAGAGAAAAGCCATTAATTTGACCTCAAGTATAGATTAATCTTGGATTAAGGAAAAGCTTTATGAAAAGCTTCATTTGGATTGAGAATGGGTCATGAGTATGACCATTTCTTGAGTGAGAGAGAGAAATTTCATAAAAACCATTTGAATTAAGCATAAATAGAAATTTATGTAATTCTTAACTATCATTAATCAATTAACTTCAATAGCATTCATCAAATTATGTAACTCTTCACTACCATTCATCAATTAACTTCAATAACATTCAAAAACCATTCTAATTAAGCTTCTCAAGCTTGAGAGGGGTTAAGAAGAGAGAAACATTGAGAAATTATAGAAAATGATCAAAATTCACTAATTACCTTACAAATTGCTTGATTCTTTGTTCACGGTAGAGGCCCCCAACCAATCAATTGGTTAAGTATGTTGATGGAGCCACCAATGGGGATTGAAGAAAGAGGGAAGCTCCAAAAACTAGTGAATTATTAATGAATTCATAGTTCTTGGCTTAGGTGGAGTAGAGTAACGATGCATAAATACTATATATTTTTCAACAAGGGGTAGGCTTCTATTTATAGGAAAAATTGAGCTCCTAACCAAACAAACTGATTCTAGAATTTTTCAAATCAGTTTGGTCAATTTTTGACCATTTTTAGGTTAGTTAAGCTAACTTTTTGGAACTAGACTTGAATGAGGAGAGAGGAGAGATGAAATATCTCAATTTTTATGAGTTTAAAACTCATTCAAGCATGTGAAATATGCACCTCCTTTAAAGAACTCCCCTTCCTTACATATGTATCAAAATGGAATCATTTTACCCAAATATCTCATATTTTTAATATTGATCATAATTTTTTACTAATAAACCTTGTACATTTTCAACTCTTCATCTTATGTGAAATATGCACCTCCTTTAAAGAACTCCTCTTCCTTACATATGTGTCATAGTTTTTTTTACTAATAAACCTTGTACATTTTCAACTCTTCATCTTATGTGAAATATGCACCTCCTTTAAAGAACTCCCCTTCCTTACATATGTGTCAAAATGGAATCATTATACCCAAAATATCTCATATTTTTAATATTGCTCATAGTTTTTTACTAATAAACCTTGTACATTTTCAACTCTTTATCTTATGTGAGCATTTACTCCTTTTTTGATATCTTCTTTTACAAATTGGATTTATCTCCTTCCTACACATGGATTGATGCTATTGGCCCATAGGAACCTTAATTGGACCATAATCCAAAAATTTCTGAAAATCTAGACCCTTAGGCTAAGGTCCTTTATACACATTTCCAATTAATTCCAATTGCACATTGGAAAATTCTTTTTGAATTTCTGATTCAGGGGAATTCATCTTAATTATAAGAGATATTTTCCTATCCAAAAATATTCAAAATCTGAATATTCTCTCTCTAGAATATTTTCTCTCTCTAGGTTAAAATAGTTAGAAACAAGGTCTTTATATTTCTGAAGAGGGATTGATTACAGGAAAAGATACTAGACATCAAAAAGGGGGTGGGGGAGGAATCTTACAGAGATAACCATACAGATAGGTGTTGTCTTTTCAGAACGGACCCTTCTCTCCACGACGAATGGCTTCTCCCTTAATGCGAATGGAAATCAATGAACCACTCTATAAGATTCCTCCCTTCAGCTTTTGAGGTGTAAAGGTGTAAGAACCTCCCCTTATGTTCTTGAAATTATTCCCCTCTCTGAAATAGAAGAAAGATCTTGTTTTACCCTGTTTTGGCTTAGAGAAAGAAAATGTCTACAGAGAGATAATCCAAAATTGAGATATCTTTGGATATAAAAATCCTCCTAGTGTCTAAAATGGATTCCCCTAGAACAGAAGTTAAAAATGAACTTTCCAAGGTGCATTAGGAGTTAATTGAAAATGTGTATAAGGGACCTTAGCCTAAGGGTCTACATTTTTAGAAATTTTTGGATATGGTCCAATTAAGGTTCTAATGGGCCAATTGGATTAATCCAAATGTTGGGATGAGATAAATCCAAAAGAATAAAAGAAAATACCCAAAAATGAGTAAATTCTCACATAAGATGAAGAGTTGACTGAGTACAAGGTTTATTAGTTAAAAATTATGAAATATTACTAAAAGATGAGATATTTTAGAATAATGATGCATTTTTGACACCTTGGGACTCTTGAGGTAGGCGCCTATTTCACATGTGTGGAAGGGTTTTTAATTCAAAGAAATTGTGATATTTTTATCTCTCCTCTCTCCTGGATCAACAAACCAAATCAAAAAGGGAGCCAAACTGGTCCAAGTCTTGTCCAAATTGAGTCAAAGTGAACCTGAAAAATTGTAGAACTCAGTTGGACTGGGTTAGTGGCCTCCCTCACATATAAATAGACCCTTAGTAATTTGTAAAAAAATATTGGAGCTATACCACCATGCTAGTATTATATTAAAATAATCATATTTTCTAATATCCCTTAAATTTTTCTCTCTTGGGAGCTTGGAGCTCTCTCTCTCTACAACAACTCTTGGAGTTTCTCTTCTCCTCTTGGTGGACCAATTGATTGGTCGGGGGCTTCACTGCCTGCTAATAGTAGAGAATCAAGCCAAACTTGGAGGTAAAATCAAATTTTATGGTTTTTTCCAATTTATCTCAATGACTTTCTTCTTCTCAATCCCTCTCAAGCTTGAGAAGCTTTCTAAATGAATGTTTTAATTCAAATCAAGATTTCTCTTAAAGTCTTAATGCTTAATTAAGAGAAAGTTAATTTTAATGCTTTCTTTAAGTAAATCTCTCTCTCTAAAAGAATAGCCATCTTTATGGCTAAATCCTTTGAAAAAGGATGCTTCTCAATGATAGTCTCTTAATTCAAAACTAAACTCTAGGCTTTATGGCCAAATTTTAGAAATTTTTTATTAAGGTCCAAAGAGTGTCCTAAAGGCCCAATAGGATTAATCCAAGTGTTGGAATAACACAAATGCAAAGAATAAAAGAAAATTTACCAAAAATGACTAAATTCTCACATAAGATGAAGAGTTGACTAGTACTAGGGTTTACTAGATCTTAGTTTTAATCTCATTTTCTTAACCAAAACTCTAGGCTTAACAAGCTAGAGATAGAGATTAAATATTTTTATCATTTTTAATCTAATTAAAATGAGGATTAATTCATTTAAGCTTGTTTTATGTTAAGCAAAATCATATCTATTCATTTTAAGTTGAAAGAGAGTTTATGCTAACATTCTTGTAATTATTTTCATATGAGAAATGATAATTGGATATTTTTAAAAATAAGCAAAAGACTTATATGTAATTATGCTTATAATTATACTTAAGTTTATGCATAAGAAGTTTTTATATTAAAAGAGGAAGTCTCACCATATTTTATGTAATTATGTAAAGTAGAATTTTGAACATTCTCAAAAAATGTGGAGAAGCTATGGCAAAATTTTTACCATAAAAGAAATAAATTTAATTCTATCCATAAATTTGATAATGCAAAAAGAGGAATTATCATCATATTCTATGCATAAATATTTTAATAATAAAGAAAGGATTTTTGTTATATATATTTTTATTTATCAAAAAGAGAAATTTTTATCATATCTTTAATTGGGAAAATGCATAAATTAATTTTGGTATCAAAAGAGAAAGTTTCATCATAATTCTACGTAGATAATTTAGGGTATGTTGATGCCCAAGGTTCAAATGGAGAAAATAATATTTTAGAATATTTCTATGAGAATATTTTAATAAAATGATATATGAAAAAGAAATATCCATGTTAAATTCCATTATTCACAAATAGAATTATTTATAGTTCTATTATGTCCAAGGAAGAATGAATTTTCATAATTTTGGATATTTACCCTTATGATTAGAAATCACAGTTAATTTATTAGATAAATGGAGAATTATCTTTAGAAAATACCTTTAGGAATAAATTCGAGTAATTCGGTGCTAGAGCATAAGCACATGAGAAAGGTGGGTCAGTAAGATGCCTGCACATCTCTTGAATCAGAAATCAAGCTAAGTCTCGTGACCATTTCCATTTCTTCAGTACGAAGAATGGATAAACGACTTTTTTCCTAAGATCGAAATCATTGAGAAATAAGTTAGAAATTCGTTGTAATTGATGGATGGATCATTGAGATACGAGATTCATGATTTTCATTGAGAAAGTCTGGGTTTTTTTTTAAAAAAGGGTCTTGTGAAATCTAACTTAATGGGAAAATCTTACTTGTATAGAAACTCTGTTTTTGTAAAGGACTGTCATACGTCAGAATGGTGGAGAAAGCATTTGGCTTATTGTTAATCTAAGGAGAGTTTATGTTGCAACAGTTGGTGGCGAGTTATCGGACGTCTCTCGCAGAAAGCAAAGTTTGCCAAGGTCTTGACCAGCCTGGGTACGGTTAAAAATGGTGCACTTCCGGTACAAATGGGCGAGGGCCGATGAAGCGGTCCCTGAGTGAAGCGCTAGGACACCTAAGGAGGATCCTATAGGGTTTTGACTAGATGGTGTGCATGGGCTCGTGGCTTCTAGGATACCCATGCGTATGTCGAGGAAGATATTCATAGATTGGCGAGAAATTATCAAGTGAACTGGAAATTATGAAATTGGATCTTGTTGGTTGACTAGTTAGTCTTCAACGGAGAACCCGTATGCCACTTGTTTGTAAAAAAAATAAAAATGGAATACTGAGGATTATGATGGAAACACTGTGATTTTATTATAGTTCTCTCTTGTGAATAGTTTAATCTGAGAAAAAGGCAATTTCATATTGGGTGCGTAAGTGGTGTGTCTATTTAATATTTTTGTATGAGTACCGGATAGGGGGCCTGGGGGACTCTTTTCCCTGGTACCTGGGATAAAATACAACCAAATTTTTATAAAAAGGGATCCCACCACCCAATACAGTGGTTGGGCAGTTGGCTAACCAATGGGCCAGTTGGGGTTAGGCTGGATCGGTGGATTCCTACAACCAAGTTTAGTTAAGATTAAGTTACGATAGTTAAGGTTAGTCCTCTTAGGAAGATTCTTGTTCTATGGGAAAGAATCGACGGCTATGCCTTGCTTGAGGGGAAAAAAGCGATGATCTCTATGAACCAAGTGCAAGTCCCTTCCTTGATTTGGCCATGTGACCTACGGGTTTGGTTGGAATAGAAGGGATAGTTAAGTCCCTTAACCCGTTAGATAAATTTTTAGAAGATTTTCCTGGTGGAATCGCCCATGCCTTCTGGGCGAGGAAAGTTTTTCCGGTCTTGGTTTCGAAAGAGCTGCCAGACTAGTCCCTTGCTCGGACATTTGTGGGCGAGGCCTCGAGTGGGAAACTCTACGTAAGAGGTTTCTACTTCCGCTTCTAGTGCCCCATAGAAAGGTGCACGGAGAGGGCAGGGGTCTCACAAGCTCTATCTCATGATCTACTTCACGAGTCAAAGGCATCTCAATCAGCTCATCTGGGAATACATCAGCATACTCACTTAACCACTCTCGTTCCTTAGCCTTGGATTTTCTATCTATTGGATTCATTTTAACAACATAGGCGGCTTGCTTCTTTTTGAGCCTTTTCAGCAACTTAGAAGCTTTAACTAACTGCAAAACTGGGGATCCGAAAATTCCAGTTCCTTGAACTTTATTCCCATGAAGGTCGAGGAAAGAGATGGTTCCCTTGTGACAGTAAATGTCAGCCTGTTTCTTATGGAGCCAATCCATTCCAAGGATTTCATCATAAATTCCCAAGGGTAAGAATCTAATCTGGTAGTCTGTTACATTCCCATCTAGATTAAACTGAATACGGTCTGTCTCATGGTGCGTGAAAAGAATCTTTCCACTGGCCAATTCTACTTGCATAGGTTTCCCTGTTTTTTGATCTAGGACTAACTTACACAAACATCCTAGGGAAATAAAAGAATGCGTACTGCTTGAATCAATCAAAATCTTAAAGTGCTTACCCTTGTGCTCTGCTGGAGTATGAATGACCGAGAACTGATGATTATGCCCTTGATGTTCAATGGCGTCATAAATCTTTCCTCTTTCTTCCTCCACTACATCAGTTATTGTGGTAGCTCTGGCTGCTCCTATCTGGGGTGGAACTCTCTCTCTCTAGTTTCCCCAATTTTGGGAGGGGGATCTAGGACTACTCTACTGAGGCTGTAGGGCTGAGCTCGCATTATTCTAGGGTTGCCCTAATTTTGGCGAGAGGGACCTTCTTGAGATTGATACGAAGGAGTCGGTCTCGGCACTCTAGAACCTTGGCTTCCTTGGCCCATTGACATAGAAGGAGTTGTTCAATCCTTGAGCTGGTGTCCAAAACCTTGACAGCCAAAACATCTATTTTCACTTTGAAGCTCTTCCTTCTGCATCATGGAAAGAGCCAGAGTTCTAGAGAAAGTGCTCCGAGAGGAAAAGGCCTTCCTTCCATTCTGAAGCTTCCCGTCTTCTGGGTTTGATTAGGACCTTGCTATCTCTTAGGAGGCTGAAAGTTGGAAGTACTTCATGGGGTTTGGAATCTTTTGAAAGACGAGGGTGCTGGCTTCGGTGGGACCTTGACAACAAAGGCCTTGGTGAAATCTTTTGCCATCCGCACTGCTTCGGCCATAGAAACTATCTTAGCATCTTTCACTAAGGTATCTCACTAAGGTATCTAAAGGTTCGTTCATTCCCCGAATGAACTTGGCCATCAACTGTTCTTCATCTAGCGGCGGTGAGTATTTGAGGAGGAGAGTAAATGCCTAGTGATATTCCTCCGTGGTTCGGCTTCCCTGGATTAACTCCACGAACTCGTTCATCTTTGTTTCCAAGAAGCCTGGAGGACAAAATCTCTTTCTGAGATATGCTTTGAGATCAGCCCATGTATGGGTGTTCCGATCCAAGCGGTTTGTCTCGCAGTGGTTCCTCCACGCTACTTTGGCTGTATCTACAATCTTCAACCTGGAAAAAGCCACCTTAATTTTTTCGTTGGTAACCTGTGACATCGAAGTACTCCTCCATAGTTTCGATTCACTTTTCTACGGCCTCACCTAAGTGTTCCCCTTCACCCTTGAAGGGACCTGGCTGAGATATGTGTAGAGCTTTATGAATGTCAGGGTCATCCTCATCCGTGTGAGGACCTGGCTGTCTACCACGTTGCGCACGTCTCATGATTATGCCAAAATGATACATTGTTAAATTTTCTCTTTGTCTTCGTTTGGAGATTCTAAGACTTATGAAGTTCTAAAAATAGTTCATTCAAATAAGGTACTCGTTCTACTATAAATCCACGACGTACGTCCAAGAAACAGAACTTATTCCTTTTACTCAATATCTGGAGCTCACAATCACTTAGACAACTAGAATTTTTGCAAAACATTCTTTATTTACATAAGGTTTATAATATATACATAGAGCAACATGAATCCAAAAGTTAATGCCTCAATTGCATATGCATGAAGTGGCGATACTGCAATGTGGACATGCCGCGATGCAAGTGTGCCCTCACTACCATTGGTGCTACAATCCTACTCCTCACGATAAAACGGCTGCGAAGCCTCAAAATATGACAAGTGACCCTAAAATCTCAAGGTGTGGGGTGATAAAGTATAACACCACGAACCACCCCTAGTTTCATCAAAACCAAAGCTAGAGAGACGTTCTATGTCAACCTCTATTGTTGATTGCAACATGTGTGGATATATGGCCCTGAGAACTACATATGTTGTCGTCTCTCCACTAGGTCTGGAAAATACAGGTCCTAGAAATGATTAGCAAGACTCGCCCTGCTCGATCGAGTCCTGGGTGGAGGAGAGAATATGCTCAAAAGCAAAGGCAATCATATCCTAATTTTGGGTAAGGTCAGGGATACCAGATAAGTACGGGGCGTCCATCTATACAATCCAATTCATCAATTATAAGTCTTCATCAATGAAGCTTAATCTAAAAAAAAATACAACATATGAATGCACCTTTCAAAGATTTTATTTTAAATTCCTGACAAAATTTGTCTTTGATTCTTAAGCTTTCAACAAAGCTCTGATACGAGCTGTGAGACCCCTGCCCTCTCTGCGCATAGAACTCTGGGGTGCTAGTAGCAGAAGTAGCAACCTCTTGTACGTAGGGTAGAGCTTCCCACTTGGGGCCTCGCCCATGAATGTCCGGCGGTTCTTTCGAAACCAAGATCGGAAAAACTTTCCTCACGGCCCAAAAAGCATGGGTGATTCCTCCAGGAAAATCTTCTAAAGAAAATTTATCTAACGGGGTCAAGAGCCTTAACTATCCTTTTTATTGCGACCACCACACAGGTCACATGGCCGAATCAAGACTTGCACTTGGTTCATAGAGATCATCGCTTTTTTCCCTTGAAGTGAGGCATAGCCATTGATTCTTTCCATAGAGCAAGAATTACCCTATGACTTACGTCAGTTATCATAAATTAAACTTAACTAAACTTTGTTGTAGGAATCCACTGATCCACCCTAACCCCAACCGGCCCATGGGTTAGCCAACCGCCCAACCAGTGTATTGGTGGGATCCCTCTTTATAAAAATTTGGTTGTGTTTTGTCCCGGGTACCAGGGAAAAGAGTTCCTAGGCCCCCTAGCTGGCACTCATACAAAAATATTAAATAAACACACCACTTAGGCACCCAATATGAAATTGCCTTTTCTCAGATTCAACTAAAACCATAGTGTTTCCACCATAATCCTCAATATACCAGTTCCATTATTTTACAATTAAGTATCATCTGGACTCTTCGTTTGTGAAGACTAGCTAGTCAACCAACGAGATCCAATTTCATAGTTTCCAGTTCACTTAGATAATTTCTCGCCAATCCATGAAGATCTCCCTTGACATATGCATGGGTGTCCTAGCAGCCGCGAGCCCGAGCATCACCTGGTCAGAATCCTCTAGGATCTTCCTTAGGTTTCCTAGCACTTCACTCAGGGACCGCTTTGTTGGCCCTCGCCCATCGTACCGGAAGTGCACCATTTTTAACTGTATTGAGGCTGGTCAAGACCTTGGCAGGCTTTGCCACCACCGAGAGACGTCCTTCGATGACTCCCCGTCGACTGTTGCAATGTAAACTCTCCTTAGATTAACAATAAACCAGTTGCTTCCTCCAACATTCTGGCGTAAGACAATCCTTTTTAAAAATAGAGTTTTCTATGTAAATAGGATTTTCCCATTGAGTTTGATTTCATCTCATGAAAAGCTCTCTCATGAGAAAACATCTCTAGTATTGGTTTCACTAAATCCTTTTTTCAAAACCCAGACTTCCTCAAGAAAGTTACCAATCTCGTATCTCGGGTGATCCATCTATCAAATACAATCAACGAATTTTTAGCTTATTTCTATATGATTTCGGATATTAGGGGAAATTCTCTAAATCAGGCAGTCATCCCTTCTTTGTATTGAAGACTAGGAATGGTCACAAGTCTTGACTTAATTTACGATTCAAGGGATGGGTGTAAGATTCCTCCTTAGCCTAAATAATGAATGAGCTTTTACCTGAATCCCCTGTAATCATTCCCTATTTTGGAATACAAGAAAATATTATTTTTCCTTATTTTTACCTAGAGAGAAGAAAAATTCTAGAGAGATGTAATTCAATATTGAGATATTTTTGGATACAAAAATTCTCCTGATATCAAAAATATATTTCCTTGAAACAGAAGTTCAAAATAAATTCTCCAAGGTGCATAAGGAATCAATTAAAAATGATATGTGACCTTAGCCTAAGAGTCAAGATTTTCAAAAAATTTTGGATTATGTTCCAATTAAGGTTTCTATGGGCCAATAGGATTAATCCAAGTGTTGAGATGAGATAAATCCAATGAATAAAAGAAAATACCCAAAAATGAGTAAATGCTCACATAAGATGAATAGTGACTGAGTACAAGGTTTATTAGTTAAAAATTAAGAGATGTAAAAAAAAAAGAGATATTTTGGAGGAATGAAGAATTTTTTACACCTTGGTAAGGAGAGGGGAACGTTTGAGGTAAGAACCTCCTTCACATGTGTGGGAGGGTTTTTAATTCAAAATAATTGAGATATTTTTATCTCTCCTCTCTCTTGGATCAAAATGGGAGCTAACTGGTCCAAATCTTATCCAAATTCAACCAAACTGAAGCTGGAAAATTCTAGAACCTTGGTGGATTCAGCTAGTGGCCTCCCTCACCTATAAATAGACCTTTATTCTCATCTTTGAGCTATACCATGCCAGTATTACATTTAAATAATCATATTTTCTATTATTCCTTAAAAATCCTCTACTTTTGGAGAGATTGGAGATTCTCTCTCTCTTCGACAACTCTTTGAGCTTTCTTCACTCACTAAACCAATTGATTGGTTGGGGGCTTCACTTCTAGATAAAGAAGCAAGCCAAACCTAGAGGTAAGAAGGAATTTCATTATTTTTGTTAATATTCTCAAAGGATTTCACTTCTCAACCCCTCTCAAGCTTGAGAAGTTTCTAATTAGTTATTTTTAAAGCAAATCAAGCTTTCTCTAAAAACTTTAATGATTAATCACAACAAAGTTAATCTTTATGCTTATTTTGAATGCTTTTTATGTATATCTCTCCCTCCCAAAATAATAGTCATTCCTATGGCTAATTCTTTAGAAAAAGAATGCTTCTCATTAATAAATTCTTAATTCAAAACCAAACTCTAAGCATGTTAAGTTAGAGGTTAAGAAAATAGTATTTTTATGCTTTTATGTCAATAAAATTAT
The DNA here is from genome assembly GCF_041138505.1 of Cibotium barometz. NCBI lineage: Eukaryota > Viridiplantae > Streptophyta > Polypodiopsida > Cyatheales > Cibotiaceae > Cibotium > Cibotium barometz. The sequence continues at coordinate 64,082,198 of NC_141051.1, forward strand.
GGTAAATGTATGATTTAATTTCATTATTTGGATTTAAGTTTAAGGATAGTTCTTCTATCATAATTGTATTATAAAGTCTTATTCTTTTCTAGAAAAATTAAAAATTATCTGTAATAATAGCGAAGCTATGGTAAAATTTTTAGAAAATAATACATATCTTATTTTTATGCATAATGCTAAAAGAGGACTTCCTACCATATTCTAGGATTGGACATCCTATGCTAAAAGAATGATTTTCATCATATTCATGGGAAACAAAATTTTAGTGTTTATGCATAAATAATTTAATTAAGAGACAGTTTTGGTAATTTTATTTTTATGCAAAAAGAGGAATTCCCATGATGATGGAGATCCATGTAATTAAATGGAAAAAGAGAAATTTTGGTATATGAAAATAATGGATCTTAAAATAATAGATATTTTTATTTAATTTTAAGAGAAATTTTAGATAAATTTATTTTATGCATGAGAAATTTTAAATGATAAAAGAGGAATTCCAATGACATTTGAAACTCAGTCATTTAAATGTTAAAAGTGGAATTCTTGGCATATTTGAAATAATGGATATTTTTATTTAATTTAAAGAGGAATTTTAGATAAATTTATTTTATGCATGAAAAATTTTAAATAATAAAAGAGAAATTTCCATGATATTTGGAATTCAATAATTTAAATGGTAAAAGTGGAATTCGTGGCATATTTGAAATAATGGATATTTTTATTAATTTAAAGAGAAATTTAGATAAATTTATTTTATGCATGAGAATTTTTGAAATGATAAAAGAGAAATTCCCATGACATATGGAATCCAATCATTTAAATGGTAAAAGAGAAATTCTTGGCATAATTAAAAAATGGATATTTGTCTTTAAATCAAAAGAAGAATTTTTGTGGTATTTAAGTAGAGAAAGGTTTAAATTAAATGTTGGCGACAAAAGAGGAATTTAAATTAATGGAGTTGTAATATATATACTCTAATTGAAGCAGGATGTAATACCACACCCTAACATGGTGCCCTACGCGCGGCGAGAGCACGCAAAGCGTTGACGAGATGATGCTGGAGCTTCGGGATCTATTGTCAGAGATGAGTGGGAAAGGGATGACAATAGCCCTGCACCCCACGAAGTTGTGGAAGAGGAAGTGTTTGATGATATGGTGCGGTATCTTTTTAAGGATGATCCCAAAGGTATGGACGACGATGATATGGAACAAGAGCATATGGAGCAACTCAAGTCTTGACGCATTATTGAAGTAAGCATTCTAACTTGCAAATTTGAATTAGTGTTTTAGGGTATAAGGTTTATGACTAATTGATGATATTGGATGCAGACTTTTATCAAACATGCTTCCAAAGGGAAATAGACTACCCACCTCAAGAGACATAGCGAGCGCTGGTAAATGCCAATATACACGCAAATTTAAATGCCAATATACATGCGCCCGATACTATTCAAATACATGCGCGACCATACACGCGCCCGATACTATTCAAATACATGCGCGACCATACACGCGCTCGTAATTTATCGCGTGTATGGAACGCGTGTATGGCAGCATTGTCTTGTAGTGATAGAGATCATCTTCTCCAGCTCCTGGAGGATGGGTTTGTGATTAGACCCAGCTACATGGATACTCATCTTTCTCATGGGGTACGGTGTGTTATTGGACAGATGCGCACATCCTCACACCAGCTAGAGATTGAGACTGGCAAATTCAGAGGAGTACCAGCTGAGGCCAGGATTTGTTAGTTGTGCCAAATGGAGCTAGAGACAGAGTTACATTACATATGTCACTGTCCAGTATATTATGAGATACGAGGCCGTTTTTAGTGCTTGTTCAGAGAGGGTTTCAGAGACCACTTTCGAGAGTCATGAGATACCAAGATCAGAGATGGCTCGGATTATACTTGCTGGAGCTACGTAGACATAGAGAGGGTCTCTTGAGAGGGAGGGGATCAGAGAGGGAGAGACACCTACAGAGGCAGATTACAGACTTCTTTTGACCAGAGATTGAGCAGTCAGGCCAGCAGGCATTGTAGCTAGTCCCAGAGTATAGCCGCACTAGTAGAGGTACACTAATTGATCAGGCTATAGAGCTGGGGAGGTCCAGGCGCCCCAAGATGAGAGGCCCATCTCGACACCGGCAGAGACTACAACAGAGGATCAAGACCATACTAGCATGGCATGGGAGACGTCCAGTTAGAGTACTCACCATGGAGGACATTGAGGATATCCACCATCGACCGATGAGAGACATCTTTGGATAGTGATATATATGATGCTTACCTTTGTTGCTAGAGTTTTCCTTCCCAGATGCTATCCATTAGGAGCTCCTAGTACCTTACTTTTCCTCATAGTTGTTGTTTCAATTTTAGTTAGTTGTTTAATTGTTTTAGCTTTTCTTACACAGACATTGTATCAGATCCACTAATTGTTGTAACCTTTTTGGTCTCATAGGTCATTTTGGCCTTTTGAGGATGTTAACATATCATTTCATTTTTGCTTGTCCCTCTTTTCCATAGCTACTTGTGTTGATCCTTACAATAAACAATTGATTCGTTTTGTAGCCTGCTGCTCATTTTGGAGGTGCTTATCAATAAGGACTTGCTTCTCAAACAATGATAAGGGGAAGGTCTGGCCTGTTTCTATTAAAAGTCATCTCCTATCTTTATCAGACACCAGGGCCTCTATTGTGGGTGTGCCCGCCCTTTGTAGGTGTTTTCTCATTTTTCCTCACTCGTATTTTTTCCCATTTTTTCCCTATTTTTACCAGGGGTGGGAGGCAGTTCTTTGCACCCTGGCTAATCCAAACACTGGCCGACTGCTGGTCAAGATGTTTTGGATGCTGGCCGACTGCTCCTTCTTGTCCCTGACCTCTCATGTATGCTGGCCGGCTGTGTACAGCTGGACGACTGGTGGATGGAGCTGGTCGTGGACATTTAGGTCTAATCGGCAGCCTTTTCTACAGGCCGATTGCATGTTTGGGGCCATATAAAATGGCCCCATGGCCCCCACACCATTGTATCTTGTTTTACACTTCCAAATCTTGTGCATAGTGTAGAGTTACATGCCTATCTCTCTCCTTATCTTGTGCTATCTATTTTGTGCACTCTACTTGCTCTTGTGGTCTCAGATTTGGTTATCATATCCGCTGCGTATTTTGACATGGTATGAGAGCCCTAGGCTCTTGAAAGATCTTTGGAGTTTTTTGAGCAAGAGGGGGATTGTTGCATTGCTAATTGGTGGATTGTTAGGGACTGTTCGGGAAGAGAAGAAGTAAGAGGAAGGCGGCGGGCTAAGTTGCTGGACAGCCACTTGCACGTTTAAAGTTTTTTTCCCACCTACCCACCCTTTTTTCAGCTACTTCCCCGTGATGGCAGATTTGTTAGAGATGGTTGAGAAGCATGTGAAGATCCCAACACTCCCCACGTTCCCAGTGGACCGTCAGTTGAATGGGAACAATTACGGCATCTGGAAGGTTATGATGGAGTCTGTGCTGGAGTCATATGACCTTGCTGATTTCATCGTTATCGGGGTTCCACGGCTGGAAGTAGAGGAAGGGGAGTTACAGTCAACCAGGAAGGACCGCGAGGCACAAGCATAGATGTGGGATCGTGTCAACGCAAGGGTCCGTTCATTTATCTTCCTCAACTTCACACCGCAAGTAATCAATCACGTAAAGCATATGACGCTGGCCAGAGGCATATGGCAGCACTTGGCTTCTCTTTATAACAGGGTATCGCCCATGAAGAGGATTTCCTTGGAAGTACAGATGTGGGTTATGAACCCTGCAAAGTCGTCGACGATGCGGGAGCACATTAACAAGTTGCAAGCCCTTCAGTAGCAGCAGGAACTCCTCTAGGTTGGGAAGGAGATATCATCAGAAGATATGGCCATTACTTTGCTGTCCCACTTGCTTCCTTAGTATTCCGCTTTCTACTCCTCTTTGATTACTAGTGGCAAGCTCAGCACCATTACCTCTGGGAGGAGCTTGTGCCCATGGTCTTGGACTAGGAGGAACGAATCACGAACCCTCCTCACAGCAGAGGTTTGGAGGCCTTAACTGGCCAACGGCCAAAAGGCTGGAATAACAACAAGGGCAAAAGGGAAGGCTTCACCGAAGAAGTCTTCTGAGAAGAAGCCTGGCACAAATCAAGAGAAACTGAAGGCCGAGAGGTCCTGCAATGATTCTGGCGAGAAAGGCCACTATTGGAGGAAGTGTCCTAAGTGGACTGGGAAGAGTGCTGATTCTTCAGCCTCTGTTGCAAAGACTCTAGCATTTGTGCACTTAGAGATGATGGACTCAGATGCTTCATTGTTTTTGAGCGAGGATGTAGTTGACTTCATCGCAAAGGATACTCAGGAATGGATTCTTGACAGTGGTGCTTCCAGGCACATGACTCCAGCCCGAGACTTCTTTTTGGATCTGAAACGGTAGTGAGGTCGCATCTTCATTGGCGACAACTCCACCATTCTGATACATAGTGAGGGACGGATGGAGATTATTCCCGACGGCAAGGGGGGCAAGCATGCCTCCCATGTTCTTTACGTCCCTACTCTTGGTTTTCATCTTCTATCAGTGCATGAAGTATGCAAGACTAGCTTTCGAGTGGAATTTGAGGAGCATTCAGTTTCTCTACGCACTCTACTTGCTCTTCTAGTCTCATATTTGGTTACTGCGTATTTTCACAGTTTCTTCATCATAAACTTGATCTTTGCAAGCATAACCCTACATTTTGCTAGCTTCAAGCAATGTTTAAATGTGGCCAGGTAATTGGATCATGAGCAATGCGAGCCTCCAAGGGCCCTAAACCCTAAACCCTAAACCTTCTTCATGGGTGCATGGCTGGCCACTATGTTGTCACGTGCATCCTGCACTTGGATGCCACGTAGACATATCTGTACAGAAGGTGCAGGACCTGGGATGGTGAACTGGTCCCCTGTGAGCCCGAGACGAGTCAGCCAACAGGGATCCATTTCAGTCGTCCGAGGTCAAGTGTGCATTGTCCTGCACAAGAGTCCAAGGTCACGTGTGCACTGTCTTGCACATGAAACAGTGCTAGTCCGCACTGTGAGTCTCCTTTTGGAATGATGTGAGTGATTTTGTGTATCTGGTATGGTACCAGATGCCAGATCACTAAGTAGTTAGTTAGGGTTTGCTTTTAGAACAAGGGGCCAGCCCATAGGGCTACCCCAAGTCTTAGTGTGGGCACGAGGAGGGTGTGAAACCACCCCCATGAGGGCCAGGAAGGCCTTGGCTGAACCCACCAGCCATGGAGGGGCTGTAGGAAAGCCCTGGGGCATGCCACGGGCAGCCGACAGTCCATGAAGCAACTATTGGGCTGTAGGGCAGGTATGGGGCAGTCCATACAGGCTGCCCAGCCTCAGGGTACTTGCAAAAATAGTGCTGCCCAGCCCATCTTGAATCAGGCACATGATGCCCAGCCATATAGGGAACAATGCGCAGCATTTTATGGGATTTTCCTAGCATTTAATGCTATTATCCAGTCGTGGGATAGAAGTAATGTTGGCCGCCTGGTTTAGAACTGGCCGACTGCTCATTAGAAGAAGTATAAATAGGTGAGCCCACGTTCATCTCATTTTTCACCAAGAGCTCAAGCATACAAGGGCTAGGACAACCAAGAAGGTGCTAAGGGGTGAAGGACTACAGATCAAGGGCAGAGTTTTCTCGGCCAAGAAAGGTCAAGATTTGTGTGTGTGTGTGTGTGAGAGAGAGAGAGAGAGAGAGAGAGAGACAGAGAGAGAGAGAGAGAGAGAGAGTACCTAGTCTTCCTTTGTAGCTCTGCTTACAGTCGCCCTAACGTACAAACCCTAATGCCTTATATGCAGACTTGAAAATTGAATACCCTTATATTCAAGAGAAAGGCCAAAGAATGCTGCTTTTTTAAGAGAGAGAGAGAGAGAGAGAGAGAGAGAGAGAGAGAGAGAGAGAGAGAGAGAGAGAGAAGTGCGGGAAGTACAAGCCTTTAATCTTAGCCCAAAAACGCTCCTGTAAAAATTAACATTATAAAAATTATATACCAACAAAGCATCTGGGTGTGTGTATAAAGGTCCTGAGTTCAAGCCCTAGGAGCAGCTTCAGGGTTGGTGTACCTGTATGGGGTGCTGGATGGTACCTTACAAAAAATATCGGATTAAAAAGAGAAAAAGGAAAAAAATTAACATTTAAAAAAAATAGTTCCACACATATTTTTAAAAAATTATGTAGAATAATTTGCTGGAGGCTCCCTAACACAGGAAATCATAAGGAAATGCAGAAGGCTACTGTGGTCTGGCTCATCAGAGACCTCCAAAACTTCCTAAGTCAAATGGGAAACATGCACCCTTTCCAAAGACAAGGGAGGTCTAGGAATAATAGATATCACTGACATGGCCAAATATAGGCTGGCTAGCAAGTGGATCATCAGGAGCCTGCAAGAGCCATACTCAGAATGGTCAATATTGTTGCATACACACACTCATAAAGCCAAGCTCAAGCAGTACCCCAGGTGGAGCAAGCTCCTACCCACCACTCTGTTCTTTAGCCCCTAGCAAATAAAGCCTTTTGGTAGCCCTTTAGTGAAAAGCTTGTGGCAGGCTTGGAACCCTTTAAAAGGGAAGATCTCTCTGAATAGTAGCATCAAAGCCTCCTACAGCTTCCTAGCACAAGACTCTGTCTGGTGGCCCATGAAGGACTTTCCCCCAGTTAAAGAAGAACAAATGCAAAGCAAGCCCTGAAGCTACATAAGAAGGGGGTCAAGGCTTGGCAGGACTTGGGGAACCACACAACCCATGCTTAGTGGAATGAAGAAGAGCTGAAAGCCAAATTCAAGCTCAACAAGAGTGGTATCCAGACAATCAACAGTAGAATTCTCCTCCGGGATACTAACAATACTTCATGCAAACTTCAAGCTAGTCACATCACTTACACACCCAATATGAAATTGCCTTTTTCACAGATTTAGCTATCTCTAAAACAATCTTTTAATGAAACTATAGTGTCACTGATCATAATCCTCCAAAATATGCGGTTGAATTCTAATTTCCAATCATTCCTTCATCGGTGTACCTATGGCATCATTGGTAACCAGAACACTCACCACCTGTCCACTCAGGGGCCTTTTCAATAGTTCTTAGCTCATAATACCCGGCAATATATTCACTTATAAAATCAAGATAGAATCTCCGTTGAATATGAGCAAGATCAACCAACAGATCCATATAAAAGAGCCATGGACTCATCCGTTGAGGACCAGCAAGGTCAATCAACCACATCCATGCCCAAATTCAAAAAACAACTCTAACTCCTTGTTCCAATATCTTCCTCGACGCACGCGTGGGTATCTTCGATGACCCAGAGCCCGAGCATCGTATGGTCAGCACCCTCTAGTATCCTTCGCAAGTCACCTAGCGCTTCACTCATAGGCCGCTTCCTTGGTCCCTCATCCACCGTACCGGAAGCTCACCATTTAAATCGAGCCGAGACTGGTCAAAACCTCGGCCGACCTTGCTACTCGAGACGTCCTCCATTGACTCTCCGTCAGCTATTGCAACTTTATCAGTTAGGTCTCCACACACGACCTCATTCATAAGACGATCAAAATTCTTCACCAGCATTCTTGACATAAAACACTCATTTAAAAACAGATCATAAATATAGTTTCTATAACGAACTCTCATCTTTCCACATCAATCCACATTACTTAATGCAAGTCCAATCATATGTATTCCCATCATCCTTCATCCATTCTCATCCAATCACATCATTTTCCATCTCATCACATCTTTCCACATTTATACTCATCACATCTCATCCACTCGCATCTACCCATATCCACATCTCATCACATCACATTCATTCACATCTCATCTATTCATATTTACCCCAATCCACTTCACATCACATCCATTTCACCTCACATCTCATTCATTCACATCTATCCCGATTCACATCCCATCACATCTCATCCATTCACATCACATCTCATTCATTCACATCTATCTCGATTCACATCACATCCATTCACATCACATATCATCCATTCACATCTATCTCAATTTACATCACATCTCATCACATCCATTTCACATCACATCTCATTCATTCACATCCCGATTCACATCACATCACATCTCATCCATTCACATCTCATATCATTCATTCACATCCCGATTCACATGACACCACATCTCATCCATTCAGTTTACATCATATCCCATCACATCCATTCCACACCACATCTCACCCATTCAATTTATATCATATCCCATCACATCCATTCCACGTCACATCTGACCCATTCATACTTATCCGACTCACATCACATCCACATTCATCACATTCATTGTATCCCCATCCCATCACATACATTCTATCCATATTACATCACATCCACATCATATCTCATTCATACACATCCCATCTCATTCATCCACATCCATCCAATCATTCACATGCACGACTATCCACATCTATCCATCCATTCACATCTATCACTTCACATCCACATATATTCACATCACATCACATCTCTTTACATCACATCACATCTCATCCACATCCACATCACATCTCATTCATTCACATCTACTCCAATCCACATCACTATTAAGAGACTAAGGTTATGTAAAAGGGGAGGAGAAGGGTGTGTGTGTGTGAAGGGACTTAAGGTCCACTAGCTTATCTATTTAAAGGTGGAGCTAGAAGGCATTTTTGGATGAGGAGGAAGAAACCTAGTTGTATTTAAGCAACTTAATAAGCAAGATATTTTCTTGTATTTTGTGAGTCCCTCTCCTCCACATAGTTGATCTAGCATGAGCACCACAAATTCTAACATGGTATTTAGAGCTTTGGTTGAGTAGGTAACTTTTGTGGTGTAGAATAGGTCAATTTCCTTATCTTTTCCCTTTGTGGAGCTGAACCTCTTGGCAGTGGAGGCCCTCTAGCTACTCGTGGAGGCAATATCTTGGGGAGATTTCAACTGGGAAGATGGAGGAAACTATTGGGCGCTCAGAATCGTACCATCAATGGGCAGATCTCTTCCTTCGCTGCCGCGGCATTGCCGCCTGAGTGCGTCGACGTCAGTTTTCTACACCGTCAGATGTTGTCAGAAATACGATGCCTGTAGCCCATGATTACCAACGTGTGCTTAGGGCTTTTGAAGCCCATAGTCTCAGGAGCATCCAGCTCAAATTTCATGCCTAATGGTGCATCGACGCGTCTGCTACTACAACGAAAAAACCAAGACTGCCTTCTTGAAATCCATTGAAGCTCACCACCATTAAAGCTTCAAAATCATATTTTTTCTTGCTCTAGTCCTCTCCTCTTTGCTCTAATCACCTAAGTGATCTTGTGAGGGCTTGTTGCTAATCCTATTTCTGAGTTTGAAGCGGTAGCCATACACCATGAGGTATTCATGAGCCTCATTCTCATCAAGCTCCATCATCAACATCATCTTCGAGTGCACAAAGCTTCTCAAAGTGTGCTTATGAGCACTAATAGTGTTTATTAACACTAATGAGGCTTCTAATCCAGCAAAGGGGAGTTATTCCAAAGTGTTTTTAAATACTAAGAGTGTTCTTAAACACTAATGGTGAATCTAATCACCAATGCAAGTGTCATTAGATGCTAGAAATGTGCTCTTAAGCACTAATTGTGTTTTTAAACACTAATGGTGATCTTAATCACCAAACAAAGTGTTGCTTAACACTAATGTGGTCTTAACCATCAAAGGAGGACGTCTTCAACACTAAGGAGGCTCTTTTTCATCAACATTGGAGTCCGGGCACACACCATAAGTGCCACATTATAAGTCTTCATCGTCAACTAGCTTCTATACTTTACCTTGGCAATCTTCCAAGGAGAAATGGTGCAACCATAAACCATTGTCTTCATCCCATAAGCCAAAGAGGTTGAAGTTTTCTGGTTTTTAATCAACAAACTCAGTTTTTTGAGTGGTTTAAAGTTGGGCACATGTACACTAAGTGCTCATCTTTAATGTTGGGCACATGTACACTAAGTGCTCATCTTTAATGTTGTTGTGTATCACCCTTGAGGCTCTTGTTTGTAAGAGGCATAGGCATGTTGATCTAGCATGAGCACCACGAATTCTAACAATCACATCACATCACATCCATTTCACCTCACATCTCATTCATTCACGTCTATCCCAATTCACATCCCATCACATCTCATCCATTCACATCACATCTCATTCATTCACATCTATCCCGATTCACATCACATATCATCCATTCAAATCTATCTCAATTTACATCACATCTCATCATATCACATCTCATTTATTCACATCCCGATTCACATCACATCACATCTCATCCATTCACATCTCATATCATTCATTCACATCCCAATTCACATGACACCACATCTCATTCATTCACATCCCAATTCACATGACACCACATCTCATCCATTCACATCACATATCATCCATTCACATCTATCCCAATTTACATCATATCCAATCACATCCATTCCACATCACATCTCACCCATTCATACTTATCCGACTCACATCACATCACATCACATCCATATTCATCACATTCATTGTATTCCCATCCCATCACATACATTCTATCCACATTACATCACATCCACATCATATCTCATTCATACACATCCCAACTCATTCATCCACATCCATCCAATAATTCACATGCACGATTATCCACATCTATTCATACATTCACATCTATCACTTCACATCCACATATATTCACATCACATCTCTTTACATCACATCACATAACATCTCATTCACATCCACATCCACATCACATCTCATCTTGAATTTGGTTTGATCCAGAGAGGAGAGATAAAAATATCACAATTGTTTTGAGTTAAAAACTCCACCACATGTGTGAAATAAGTGCCTCCTTGAAGTCTCCCCCCTCCTTACCAAGGTGTCCAAAATATATCATTATACCAAAATATCTCATAGTTTTTAACTAATAAACCTTGTACTCAGTTTACTCTTCATCTTATGTGGGCATTTACTCATTTTTGGGTATTTTCTTTTACTCATTAGATTTATCTCCTCCCCACACTTGGATTAATCCAATTGGTCCATAGGAACCTTAATTGGACCATAATCCAGGAATTTCTAAAAATCTTGACCCTTAGGCTAAGGTCCTTTATACACGTTTTCAATTAATTTCAATTGCACATTGGAAAGTTCTTTTTGAATTTCTATTTCAGGGAAAACCATTTTAGACACTAGAAGGATTTTTATATCCAAAAATATCTCAATTTTGGATTAACTCTCTCTAGACATTCTCTCTTCGTGCCAAAACAGGGTAAAACAGGATCTTTCTTTTATTTCAGAGAGGGGAATAATTACAAGATCAAAAAGGTATGTTCTTACTTTTTTACACCTCAAAAGATGGAGGGAGGAATCTTACATCCTACCCCACTTAAAAAATGTGAGATGTCCTCATCTCACAATTGGAGGACAACTCTTTCCCTTAAGATCCAACTGATTCTGGGGTTCCTTATAGTCTGGTCACCCCAACAGAATCCTGGGATAAAGATCCCTTATATAAACTCATTATCACATAACAATTCATTCAGATCATATCATTCATATGCTTAACATATAAAGACCCAATTGGATCCCTCAATTGTATGAATTTTATCACACAATTCCAACCTTTTATTGCTACTTCATAAATTTTTGACATTTCTGGCTTCTCGGTTGATCCACGTTAGCCAATTTGCTCTGATACCGCTGAAAGATCCCTGCCTCCTCCGCGCAACAAATTCAGGGGTGCTAGCATAGTGGAAGTAGCACTTCTTGCGTGAGGCAAAGCCTTTCAATCGGGGCCTCGTCCACGGATATCCAGACAAGAGACTAATCCCTCGGTTCTTCCAAAATTGAACCCGGAAAAACTTCACTCATCTAGAAAGCATAGGCGATTCCTCCAGGATATTTTTACTCTAACCTAGTCAAGGTCATCACTAACAAAACTGATCCAACCGAACCTGTAAGTCACTTGGTCAGATCAAGGAAGAAACTTCCACTTGGATCATAGAGACCAATGCTTTTTTCCTCATATCGAGAGGCACAGCCATTGATTCTTTTCCATAGAACAGTTACTATCCGGGATTTAACTTCATCTATCATACCATAACAGAATTGAGCCTCATTTTAGGGATGCATTAGTCCATCAGTCTAGCAGTCCCATGGGTTAGCCAACCGCCCAACAACTGTAGTGATGGGATCCAATTGAAAATTTGGTTAGATTTTGTCTGGGTACCAAGGGAAAGAGTTTCCAGGCTCCCTAGCCGGAACTTCATGCAAACTTCAAGCTAGTCACACCAGTCACACACCCAATATGAAATTGCCTTTTTCACAGATTCAACTGTCTCTTAAACTTTTTCATGAAACCATAGTGTCACTCCTAATAATCCTCCAAAATATCTCGTTGAATTCTAATTTCCAATCATTCCTTCATCAGTGTACCTATGGCATCATTGGCACCAGAACTCTCACCACCTGTCCACTCAGGGGCCTTTTCGATAGTTCCTAGCTCATAGTACCCGGCAATATATTCACTTATAAAATAAAGATGGAATCTCCGTTGAAGATCAGCAAGATCACCCAAAACAAATCCATATAAAAGAGCCATGGACTCATGCGTTGAGGACCAGCAAGGTCAATCAACCAGATCCATGCCCGAATTCAGAAAACAACTCTAACTCCTTGTTCTAATATCTTCCTAGACCCACTTGTGGGTATCTTTGGCGACCTAGAGTCCAAGCATCGTATGGTCAGTTCCATCTAGAATTCTTCGCAAGTCACCTAATGCTTCACTCATAGGCCGCTTCCTTGGTCCCTCATCCACCATACCAGAAGCTCACCATTTAAATCGAGCCAAGGTTGGTCAAGACCTCGGCCAACCTTGCTATGCGAGACGTCCTCCATTGACTCTCCATCAACTGTTGCAACTTTATCAGTTAGGTCTCCACGACCTCATTCACAAGACGGTCAAAATGCTTCCCCAGTATTCTTGACATAAAACAATCATTTAAAAACAAGTCATAAATACAGTTTCTATCACAAACTCTCGTCTTTCCACATTGTTCCACATCAATCCACATTACTTAATCCAAGTCCAATCATATGTATTCCCATTGTCCTTCATCCATTCTCATCCAATCACATCATTTTCCATCTCATCACATCTTTCCACATTTATACTCATCACATCTCATCCACCCGCATCTACCCATATCCACATCTCATCACATCTTTCCACATTTATACTCATCACATCTCATCCACTCGCATCTACCCATATCCACATCTCATTACATCTTTCCACATTTATACTCATCACATCTCATCACTCGCATCTACCCATATCCACATCTCATCACATCACATTCATTCACATCTCATCCATTCATATCTACCCCGATCCACTTCACATCACATCCATTTCACCTCACATCTCATTCATTCACATCTATCCTGATTCACATCTCATCCATTCACATCACATCTCATTCATTCACATCTATCCCGATTCACATCCCATCACATCTCCTCCATTCACATCACATCTCATTCATTCACATCTATCCCGATTCACATCACATCCATTCACATCACATATCATTCATTTACATCTATCTCAGTTTACATCACATCTCATCACATCCATTTCACATCATATCTCATTCATTCACATCTCGATTCACATCACATCACATCTCATCCATTCACATCTCATATCATTCATTCATATCCCAATTCACATGACACCACATCTCATCCATTCACATCACATATCATCCATTCACATCTATCCCAATTTACATCATATCCCATCACATCCATTCCACATCACATCTCACCCATTCATACTTATTCGACTCACATCACATCACATCACATTCACATTCATCACATTCATTGTATCCCCATCCCATCACATACATTCTATACACATCATATCTCATTCATACACATCCCATCTGTTAAATTTACAAAAATGTGATGAGCTATGGTGGATCAAATGCTAGAATCAACATCATTAGAAAAGAGATTGGATGATAGTTAAGATGTGATTAGTGAGCAATTAACTGATAGCTTAATGTAGACGTGGATAATAAAAAACCAGCAAATTCTCATTAGGCCAATGCCTCAATTTATAGGGTTTACATTAATCCCACTAATCTCTCCTTGATTCACTCCACCTCTTTTGCTTGAATCTCTCCACCTCTTCCCAGAATATCTCCACACCTCTTAAATCTCCTCATGCTACCCTTTATTCTCTCCCAGTAGATACTTCTCACCTTTTCACAGCTTCTCTCACATTTACAGATTCTCTTTTACACTCCTTGCTAAGGGCTTGTTCCCGCACACACCTATTCACTTGTATATTTTAACACCTCCCCTCAAGTGAATACTCTTAGCACAGCTGGACCCTATACCAAGTTTCCCTCTTACTTGATAGTCTGCGATGACCAGTGCCTCAAGTCCCTCAACTCATAGTCCTTGACACTCTCTCTCTCTATGTGTCCAAGGCCACAAGTGCCCCTGACCTTGACTAAAGTGCTCACACATACATCTACCACATGGCCTACATCATCGGTGGCTCAGAGGTGGTTTTACTCTGTTGGGGCAGGTTACATTAGGTTGTGGGGTTCCTCTCTCTCTCTCTCTCTCTCTCTCTCTCTCTCTCTCTCTCTCTCTCTCTCTCTCTCTCTTAGAAAAGATGATCTGACTCCACTTCCTTGAGAGCCTCCATGAAGTTTGTCGATGTCATTCCTTCTCCACTGGGTTTGCTGTAGTAGTCTCTTGCTATGTGTCCTGGCTTTCCACAGTTGTGGCAAGTGAAGGTCCTTCCTTCTACTTTGCCTCTTCCTCATCCTTGTCCTCGAGAGAATCCCCCTCTAGTGAAGAATGCTTTTTCCTCTCCAGTCGTTGAGTCCAGCCATTTCTTCTCTTTGACTCTGGTCTCTTGCTCTAGTAGAGCTCCTTCTATCTCGTGCAGCTTCAATTCAGGTACATTCTTTAATTCAAGTACATTCTAGTGAAGAATGCTTTTTCCTCTCCAGTCGTTGAGTCCAACCATTTCTTCTCTTTGACTCTGGTCTCTTGCTCTAGTAGAGCTCCTTCTATCTCGTGCAGCTTCAATTCAGGTACATGGAAAAATCTGTGGGGGCTAGTCGAGGGAAGAGATGAATGCCTAGAGGTGAGAGGGGAAAATGAGTGGAAGAGCATGAATGAGAAAGCATTAGGACTTATCGCACTCAGTTTAAATGATGAAATCATTCATCACATCATAGGGATACAATGGGCAAAAGATGCATGGGATGAACTCAATAAATTTTTTGCTTGAGTGCCAAATAATTTATTGAGTTCATCCCATGCATCTTTTGCCCATTGTATCCCTGTGATGTGATGAATGATTTCATCATTTAAACTGAGTGCAATAAGTGCTAATGCTTTCTCATTCCTTCTCTTCCACTCATTTTTACCTCTCACCTCTGGGCATTCATCTCTTCCCTCAACTAGCCCCCACAAATTTTTCCTCATGAGCAAATACATGGTTTTTGTCTGCCATGTGTAAAACTGCTCCCCATTAAATTTGGCTCTCTTGTGTCGTACTCATGATGATATGAAGGGGGTATTACCTCTTTCAAGATTAAAGGGCAGTGTCTACCCTTTTACAACTCAATCTGGTGCTTAGGTGATGATTACAACAGATTTATCAGCATAAATTCACCACCCAGAAATTACATTAAACCAAGGATAACAAATCTGTACGGAATGGTTGGAATATTAAACCATCTTCGAATTGCAATCTGAAGTTATAGGGATCTGTATCAAATACCCAATGGTTAATTTGAACTCTCAATTGTACCAAAAAATAGTGATTAGTATTGATTAATCACTGATTAGCAAATTAATCCTTTATTTTGTGTGCAGAAAACAGAGTATGCGGGGAGTCCAAATCTGGGGCCTTAGAGTTCAAATGAGCTCAAATCCTTTCAAGGCCATCAATAGCAATTAGTCTAGTATAGAGGATTAAGCCAAGAAACACAAGATTTGGCCAAACATTGAATGCTTAATCTCTGTTTTACCAAAGTCACCTAGATTTGATGAAGAGCTTGGATCTCACTGTAGACTTGATCAAATCAAAATCTCTCTTCACCAGCTTGTAGAGCACCCTTGAAAACCCCTAGGGCCAAGAGGAATTAGAGCCATTCCATCTGGTGTAGACAATATCTCCAATTCTCCTCAGAAAAAAGGCTCTTACAGATTCGCGAATTTCAGTAGCTCCTCTTGGCGGTTTGGCGCGCCAATTTGATGGGCTGAATGGTGGGCAAGGTGGCTATGTTTTTCTAGAAGGATTTACCCTAATGTTGATCTTGGAGGGAGATCAAGCCCCTCCACTAGGTCGGGGTATAGAAGCTTGTTGTTGTGAAAAAGAGGTAAAAATCTTAATTATCTACTAATCCTTATTAGTTAAGTCATTAGCAAGATAATGGGCTCATAAACTTGATGGATTCTAGGCTAGGCTCTGATACCATGTTAAATTTGCAGCAATGTGATGAGCTATGGTGGATCAAATGCTAGAATCAACATCATTAGAAAAGAGATTAGATGATAATTAAGATGTGAGCAATTTACTGATAGCTTAATGTAGGCATGGATAATCAAAGATGTGATTAGATGATAATTGAGACGTGATTAGTGAGCAATTTACTGATATCTTAATGTAGGCATGGATAATCAAAAACCAACAAATTCTCATTAGGCCAATGCCTCAATTTATAGGGTTTACATCCAAGCATCGAATCTCACTAATCTCTCCTTGATTCACTCCACCTCTTTTGCTTGAATCTCTCCACCTCTTTTGCTTGAATCTCTCCACCTCTTCCCAGAATATCTCCACACCTCCTAAATCTCCTCATGCTACCCTTTATTCTCTCCCAGTAGATACTTCTCACCTTTTCAGAGCTTCTCTCGCATTTACAGAATCTCTTTTACAACCTCTTACTCTAAGGGCTTGTTCCCGCACACACCCTATTCACTTGTATAGTTCACCATCTCATTCATCCACATCCATCCAATCATTCACATGCACGACTATCCACATCTATCACTTCACATCCACATATATTCACATCACATTACATCTCTTTACATCACATCACATCACATCTCATCCACATCCACATATATTCACATCACATCACATCTCATCCACATCCACATCACATTCAGATCCACATCTTTTTACATTACACCACATCTCATCCACATTTGCATCACATTCACATCCACATCTCTTTTCAGCACATCACATCTCATCCACATCCACATTACTTTCACATCCACATCCCTTTACATTACATTCTTTTACATACACATCCACATCCATTTACATCACATTCTTTCACGTACGCATCCACATCTATTTACATCACATTCTTTCACATACACATCCACATCCACATCCACATCCATTTACATCACATTTTTTCACATACACATCCACATCCATTTACATCATATTCTTTCACATACATATCCACATCCATTTACTTCCCATCTCATCCTTTCACATATCCTCTCATCTCATTCTCATCTCATCATTCACATCCACATCCATTTACTTCACATCTCATCCTCATTCATTTTCATCACAACACATTCTATCACATCCCATTCACATCTTATTGCATCCCATTTACATCTTATCACCTCCATTCACATCCTATCGCATCCCATTTACATGTTATCACATCCATTCATATCCTATCACGTCCCATTTACATCTTATCACATCCCATTTACATCTTATCACATCCATTCACATCCTATCGCATCCCATTTACATCTTATCACATCCATTCACATCCCATTTACATCTTATCACATCCCATTCACACCCTATTCCCATTTAGTAGCTTTTTCTACTTCGATACTGATAATGGGACTTTTTCTAAATTTCTGCTGATTGCTTGACCTAGATAAAGGTTCTTTTTCTCGACGACTATTTCCATATTCTTTTTCAATTTCTCAAATGAATTATATTCAATATTCCTCTTTTGAATAAAAGAATTCATGGGATTTACAAAAATCAATTCTACCGATATTTTCACTTTTGATAAATAATCATAAATTGAATTATACTAAAAATTTCTCTTTTTTTAATTTAATTTCTTGGACCTCAAATATCATGGGAATTCCTCTTTTATCATAAAATAAATCTATCTAAAATTTCTCCTTTCTTTAATAAAATATCCATTAATCCAATATGTCAAGAATTTCACTTTTACTATTTAAATGATTGAATTGTAAATGTCATGGGAATTCCTCTTTTATCATTTAAATATTTTCCATACATAAAATAAATTAATCTAAATTTCATCTTTGAATTTAAATAAAATATCCATTAATTCCAATATACTAAGAATTCAACTTTTTCTATTTAAATGATTGAATTTCAAATGTCATAGGAGTTTCTCTTTTATCATTTAAATATTTATCATAAATTTATCTAAAATTCATCTTTGAATATAAATAAAATATTTATTAATTCTAATATGCTAGAAATTTTACTTTTTTCATTTAAATGATTAAATTCCAAATGTCATAGGAATTCCTTTCTTATCATTTAAATATTTCTCATGCATAAAATAAATTTATCTAAAATTTATCTTCAAACTTAAATAAAATATCCATTAATTCCAATATGCTAGGAATTTCACTTTTTCCATTTAAATGATTGAATTCCAAATGTCATAGGAATTCCTCTTTTATCATTTAAATATTTCTCTTGCATAAAATAAATTTATCTAAAATTCATCTTTGAATTTAAATAAAATATCTATTAATTCCAATATGCTAGAAATTTCACTTTTCCCATTTAAATGATTGAATTTCAAATGTCATAGGAATTTCTCTTTTATCATTTAAATAAAATTACCAGTATTTTCTCTTTTCTTAATTATTTAATTATACATAAATCTTAAAATTTAGTTTTCCATGTAATGTGATGAAAATCATTCTTTTAGCCTAGGATATTCAATCCTAAAATATGGTAGGAAGTCCTCTTTTCATGTTATGCATAAGAATGAATTATGTATCAATTTCTTAAAAAATTTGCCATAGCTCTCCTGCTATTTCTCACAATTTTTAATTTTTTTGAAAGGAATAAGACATAATAATGTAATTATAATAGTATAACTATCTTTTAACTTTAAATCCAATTTGTGGATTTAACTTATAAGATTACCATAATTTACTAGCATATAAGTTAAAAAAACCATTTTCTTAATCTCTAGCTTCACAAGCCTAGAGTTTGATTTGTGAATTGAGAATTTCTCCATGAGAAGCATTAATTGAATAGAGGATTGGTCATATGAATGACCATTCTTTGGGGGAGAGAGAGAGAAACATAAAAGCATTCTAATTTAAGCATAAATGTAAACTTTTCTTAATTATTCATTACAACACTTAAAAAAAGCTTGATTTGCATTATAAACAATAAATTAAGAAACTTCTCAAGCTTGAGAGGGGTTGAGAAGTGAAAACATTAAGAGTAGTAGAGAAAAACCATAAAATTACACTTTACCTCTTGTTTTTGTTTGCTTCTCTATCACATAGAAGAAGCCCCCAACCAATCAATTGGTTTGTGTGTTGAAAGGAAAGCTCTAATGAATTTGGACAAGATTTGGACCGAGTTTGGCTCTCTTTTGATTTGGTTTGATCTAGGAGAGAGGAGAGATAAAAATATCACAATTGTTTTGAGTTAAAAACTCCACCACATGTGTGAAATAGGCGCCTTTTTGAATTCTCCTCCCTTCCTTTACCAAGGTGTCAAAATTGTATCATTATACCAAAATATCTCATTTTTTTTAGTAATATCTCATAGTTTTTAACTAATAAACCTTGTACTCAGTCAACTCTTCATCTTATGTGGGCATTTACTCATTTTTGGGTATTTTCTTTTATTCATTGGATTTTTCTCCTCCCCACACTTGGATTAATCCAATTGGTCCATAGGAACCTTAATTGGACCATGATCCAGAAATTTCTGAAAATCTTGACCCTTAGGCTAAGGTCCTTTATACACATTTTCAATTAATTCCAATTGCACATTGGAAAGTTCTTTTTGAATTTCTATTTCAGGGGAAGTCATTTTAGACACTAGGAGATTCCATATAATTATGGTACTTCCATTTGAAGACCCAATTACGTATTTATGAATCTTCATTCTAATTATCAAGTTGTATGAATTTCATCACACAATTCCAACCTTTTACTGCTACATAAGACATTTCTGGCTTCTCGGTTTAGCCAATTCGGGGGTGCTAGTAGTGGAAGTTACACCTCTTGCACAGGGCAGAGCCTCTCACTCGGGGCCTCGCCCCCACAGATATTTGGACAAGAGAGTAATCCCTCGGTTCTTCCAAAACTGAACCTGAAAAAACTTCCCTCGCCCAGAAAGCACGGGCGATTCCTCCAAGATATTTTTACTCTAACGTAGTCAAAGTCATCACTAACCAAACTGATCCGACCAAACCTATAAGTCACTTCGTCAGATCAAGGAATAAACTTGCACTTGGATCATAGAGACCAACGCTTTTTTCCTCATCGAGAGGCACAGCCGTTGATTCTTTTCCATAGAACAATTACTATCCGGGATTTAACTTCATCTATCGTACCATAATAGAATTGAGTCTCATTTTAGGGATCCATCAGTCTAGCCCCATGGGTTAGCCAACTGCTTAGCCACTGTAGTGATGTGATCCAATTAGAAATTTGGTTAGGTTTTGTCCCGTGTACCAAGGAAAAGAGCTCCTAGGCCCTCTAGCCAGATTTTCATGCAAACTTCAAGCTAGTCACACCACTTACACACCCAATATGATATTGCCTTTTTCACAGATTCAAATGTCTTTAAAACAACCTTTAATGAAACCATAGTATCACTGAACATAATCCTCTAAAATATCCAATTGAATTCTAATTTCCAATCATTCCTTCATCGGTGTACCTATGGCATCATTGGCAACCAAAATGCTCACCACCTGTCCACTTAGGGGCCTTTTCGATAGTTCATAGCTCATAGTACCCTCGGCAATATATTCACTTATAAAATCAAGATGGAATCTCCGTTGAGGATCAGCAAGATCAACCAACAGATCCATATAAAAGAGCCATGGATGCATCCGTTGAGGACCAGTAAGGTCAATCAACCAGATCCATGCCCGAATTCAAAAAATAGCTCTAACTCCTTGTTCCAATATCTTCCTCGACGCACGTGTGCGTATCTTCGGCGACCCAGAGCTCGAGCACCATATGGTCAGCACCCTCTAGGATCCTTCGTAGGTCACCTAGCACTTCACTCATAGGCCGCTTCCTTGGTCTCTCATCCACCATACTGGAAGTTCACCATTTAAATCGAACCAAGGCTGGTCAAGACCTTAGCCGACCTTGCTACACGAGACGTCCTCCATTGACTCTCCTTCAGCTGTTGCAACTTTATCAGTTAGGTCTCCCCCATGACCTCATTCACAAGACGGTCAAAATGCTTCCCCAACATTCTTGACATAAAACAGTCATTTAAAAATAGGTCATAAATATAGTTTCTATAACAAACTCTCATCTTTCCACATTGTTCCACATCAAGCCACATTACTTAATCCAAGTCCAATCATATGTATTCCCATTGTCCTTCATCCATTCTCATCCAATCACATCATTTTCCATGTCATCACATCTTTCCACATTTATACTCATCACATCTCATCCACTCGCATCTACCCATATCCACATCTCATCACATCACATTCATTCACATCTCATCCATTCATATCTACCTCGATTCATGTCACATCACATCCATTTCAGCTCACATCTTATTCATTCACATCTATCCCGATTCACATCCCATCACATATCATCCATTCACATCTATCCCGATTCACATCACATCCATTCACATCTATGTCAATTTACAATCCACATCTATTTATATTACACCACATCTCATCCACATCTACATCACATTCACATCCACATCTCATCAACATCCACATTACTTTCACATCCACATCCCTTTACATTACATTCTTTCACATACACATCCACATCCATCTGTATCACATTCTTTCACATACGCATCCACATCCATTTACATCACATTCTTTCACATATGCATCCACATCCACATCCATTTACATCACATTCTTTCCCCAATATGCTAGGAATTTCACTTTTCCCATTTAAATGATTGAAGTCCAAATGTCATAGGAATTCCTCTTTTATCATTTAAATATTTCTCATGCATAAAATAATTTTATCTGAAATTTATCTTTGAATTTAAATAAACTATCTATTAATTCCAATATGCTAGGAATTTCACTTTTCCCATTTAAATGTCATAGGAATTTATCTTTTTGAATAAAATTACCATAATTTTCTCTTTTCTTAATTATTTAATTATACATAAACCTTAAAAATTAATTTTCCATTGAATGTGACAAAAATCATTCTTTTAGCCTAGGATATTCAATCCTAGAATATGGTAGGAAGTCCTCTTTTCACGTTATGCATAGGAATGAATTATGTATCAATTTCTTAAAAATTTTGCCATAGCTCCGCTGCTATTACATTCACAATTTTCAATAATTTTGAAAAGAATAAGACAGTAATTTAATTATGATAGTATAACTATCTTTTAACCTTAAATCCAATTTATGGATTTAACTCATAAGATTACCATAATTTACTAGCATATAAGTATAAAAAATCATTTTCTTGACCTCTAGTTTCACAAACCTAGAGTTTGATTTGTGAATTGAGAATTTCTCCATGAGAAGCATTAATTGAATAGAGAATTGGTCATAGGAATGACCATTCTTTGGGGGGGAGAGAGATAAACATAAAAGCATTCTAATTTAAGCATAAATGTAAAGTTTTCTTAATTATTCATTACAACACTTAAGAAAAGCTTGATTTGCATTATAAACACTTCTTAAGAAACTTCTCAAGCTTGAGAGGGGTCGAGAAGTGAAAACATTAAGAATAGTAGAGAAAAACCATAAAATTACACTTTACCTCTTGTTTTTGCTTACTTCTCTATCATAGAAGAAGCCCCCAACCAATCAATTGGTTTGTGTGTTGAAAGGAAAGCTCCAAGGATGGTTGAAGAGAGAGACAGGCTCCACTCTCTCCAAAAGTAGAGGATTTTTAAGGGATAATAAAAAATATCATTATTTTAATGTAATACTGGCATGGTATAGTTCACAGATTTGGACCTAGTTTGTCTCTCTTTTGATTTGGTTTGATCTAGGAGAGAGGAGAGATAAAAATATCACAAATGTTTTGAGTTGAAAACTCCACCACATGTGTGAAATAGGTGCCTCCTTGAAGTCTCCCCCCCTCCTTATACCAAGGTGTTAAAAATGTATCATTATACCAAAATATCTCATTGTTTTTAGTAATATCTCATAGTTTTTAACTAATAAACCTTGTACTCAGTCAACTCTTCATCTTATGTGGGCATTTACTTATTTTCAAGTCCTTTCTTTTATTCATTGGATTTATCTCCTCTCCACACTTAGATTAATCCAATTGTTCTAGAGGAACCTTAATTGGACCATAATCCATAAATTTCTGAAAATCTTGACCCTTAGGCTAAGGTCCTTTATACACATTTTTAATTAATTCCAATTGCACATTGGAAAGTTATTTTTGAATTTCCGTCTCAAGGGAAACCATTTTAGACACCAAGAGGATTTTTATATCTAAAAATATCTCAATTTTGGATTACCTCTCTCTAGACATTTCTCTCTCCATGCCAAAACAGGGTAAAACAGGATCTTTCTTTTATTTCAGAGAGGGGAATAATTACAAGATCAGAAGGGGAGGTTCTTACTCCTTTACACCTCAAAAGACGTGATGTCCTCATCTCGTAAACTCTTTCCCTTAAGATCCAACTGATTCTGGGGTTCCTTATAGTTTGGTCATCCCAACAGAATCCTGGGATAAAGATCCCTTATATAGAACTCATTATCACATAACAATTCATTCAGATCATATCATTCATATCCTTAACACAATAATGGTCCATCAGACTAGAAATTGTATCTGAACATTCCTCCACGAGAATTTCAGTCATGCAGGTTTTCAATTTGTCATCCCTTAATTAGATGCATTGAGTCAAAGGTCAAACAGTAGCAATCTGTCAACACAATCCACTAATCTAGTAGTGATTTGCTGAAGTCATTATCGCCATTCTAGTTACTAACATCATCACACGGACTCGTCCCATTCATCCTCATTGTGGCTTTGTTCAACTTATATTCTTTCAACGAGAATTCAGGAATCATTATCTTTCAATCAGAATCCAAATCAACTCATCAATTCTCAATCAAAATTCTAAAATCATTCGAATTCATCATCTGGATAGCATTTTTGCTTATAATTTTAAGGTCTTAGATTTGCTCGTATATACTGCCAGTAAAGAGCTGTAGTTATACCCCTGGTATATACGGATAGTCACGGTCCTTGGAATTATAAAGTAAATACCATCATGTCTAGGCCTCAAGCAAGTCAAGGATTCCATACAATTGCGGTACTTCCATCTGAAGACCCAATTACGTATTTATGAGTCTTCATTCTAAATATCAATTTGTATGAATTTCATCACACAATTCCAACCTTTTACTGCTACTTTATAAATTTTTGACATTTTTGGCTTCTCAGTTGATCCACTTAAGCCAATTCGCTTTGATATGAGCTGAAAGATCCCTGCCCCCTCCGCGCAACGAATTCGGGGGTACTAGCAGTGAAAGTAGCACTTCTTGCGCGGGGCAGAGCCTCTCACTCGAGGCCTCGCCCATGAATATCCAGACAAGAGACTAATCCCTCGGTTCTTCCAAAACCG
Organism: Cibotium barometz; assembly: GCF_041138505.1. Classification (NCBI taxonomy): domain Eukaryota; kingdom Viridiplantae; phylum Streptophyta; class Polypodiopsida; order Cyatheales; family Cibotiaceae; genus Cibotium; species Cibotium barometz. The sequence continues at coordinate 64,107,139 of NC_141051.1, forward strand.
CGAACCCGGAAAAACTTCCCTCACCTAGAAATCACGCGCGATTCCTCCACCATATTTTTACTCTAACCTAGTCAAGGTCATCACTAACCAAACTGATCTGACCAAACCTATAAGTCACTTGGTCAGATCAAGGAAGAAACTTGCACTTGGATCATAGAGACCAACGCTTTTTTCCTCATCGAGAGGCATAGCCATTGATTCTTTTCCATAGAATAATTACTATTCGGGATTTAACTTCATCTATCGTACCATAACAGAATTGAGTCTCATTTTAGGGATCCATCAATCCAACCTAACCCCATCGAGTCCCATGGGTTAACCAACCACCCAACCACTAAAGTGATGGGATCCAATTAGAAATTTGGTTAGGTTTTGTCCCGGGTACCAAGAAAAAGAGTTCCGAGGCCCCCTAGCCGGAACTTCATGCAAACTTCAAGCTAGTCACACCACTTACACACCCAATATGAAATTGGCTTTTTCACAGATTCAGCTGTCTCTAAAATAATTTTTTAATGAAACCATAGTGTCACTGAGCATAATCCTCCAAAATATCCAGTTGAATTCTAATTTCCAATCATTCCTTCATCGGTGTACCTATGGCATCATTGGCAACCAGAACGCTCACCACTTGTCCACTTAGGGGCCTTTTCGATAGTTCCTAGCTCTAGTACCCGCCAATATAAAATCAAGATGGAATCTCCGTTGAAGATGAGCAAGATAAACCAACAGATCCATATAAAAGAGCCATGGAGTCATCCGTTGAGGGCCAGCAAGGTCAAGCAACGAGATCCATGCTTGAATTCAGAAAACAACTCTAACTCCTTGTTCCAATTTCTTCCTCGATGCACGCGTGGGTATCCTCTCGGTGACCCAGAGCCCGAGCACCGTATGGTCAGTACCCTCTAGGATCCTTTGCAGGTCACCTAGCGCTTCACTCATAGGCTACTTCCTTGGTCCTTCATCCACCGTACCGGAAGCTCACCATTTAAATCGAACACAGGCCGGTCAAGCCCTCGTTGACCTTGCTATGCGAGACGTCCTCCGTTGACTCTGTGTTAGGCTATTGCAACTTTATTAGTTAGGTCTCCATGACCTCATTCACAAGATGGTCAAAATGCTTCCCCAACATTCTTGACATAAAATAGTCATTTAAAAACAGATCATAAATACAGTTTCTATAACGAACTCTCGTCTTTTCACATTGTTCCACATCAATCCACATTACTTAATCCAAGTCCAATCATATGTATTATCATCTTCCTTCATCCATTCTCATCCAATCACATCATCTTCCATCTCATCACATCTTTCCACATTTATACTCATCACATCTCATCCACTTGCATCTACCCATATCCACATCTCATCACATCACATTCATTCACATCATCTTCCATCTCATCACATCTTTCCACATTTATACTCATCACATCTCATCCACTCGCATCTACCCATATCCACATCTCATCACATCACATTCATTCACATCTCATCCATTCATATCTACCCCGATCCACATCACATAACATCCATTTCACCTCACATCTCATTCATTCACATCTATCCCGATTCACATCCTATCACATCCATTTCACCTCACATCTCATTCATTCACATCTATCCCGATTCACATCCTATCACATCTCATCCATTCACATCACATCTCATTCATTCATATCTATCCTGATTCACATCACATATCATCCATTCACATTGATCTCAATTTACGGGACATCTCATCACATCCATTTCACATCACATCTCATTCATTCACATCCCGATTCACATTATATCACATCTCATCCATTCACATCTCGTATCATTCATTCACATCCCGATTCACATGACACCACATCTCATCCATTCACATCACATATCATCCATTCACATCTATCCCGATTCACATCACATCCATTCACATCTATCTCAATTTACATCCTATCTCATCACATCCATTTCACATCACATCTCATTCATTCACATCCCAATTCACATCACATCACATCTCATGCATTCACATCTCATATCATTCATTCATATCTCGATTTTCACATGACACCACATCTCATCCATTCACATCACATATCATCCATTCACATCTATCCTAATTTACATGATATCCCATTACATCCATTCTACATCACATCTCACCCATTCATACTTATCCGACTCACATCACATCACAGCACATCCACATTCATCACATTCATTGTATCCCCATCCCATCACATACATTCTATCCAGATTACATCATATCTCATTCATACCATCCCATCTCATTCATCCACATCCCATCTCATTCATCCACATCCATCCAATGATATTCACATGCACAACTTTCCACATGTATCCATACATTCACATCTATTACTTCACATCCACATATATTCACATCACATCTCATCTCATCTCATCCACATCCACATCACATTCAGATCCACATCTCTTTACATTACACCACATCTCATCTACATCTACATCACATTCACATCCACAACTTTTTCAGCATATCACATCTCATCCACATCCACATTACTCTCACATCCACATCCCTTTACATTACATTCTTTCACATACACATCCACATCCATCTACATCACATCCACATCCACCTACATCACATTCTTTCAGATACGCATCCACATCCATTTACATCATATTCTTTCACATACGCAGCCACATCCATTTACATCACATTCTTTCACATACACATCCACATCCATTTACTTCCCATCTCATTCTTTCACATATCCTCTCATCTCATTCTCATCTCATCATTCACATCCACATCCATTTACTTCACATCTTATCCTCATTCATTTTCATCAGACCACATCCCATTCACATCTTATCGCATTCCATTTACATCTTATCACATCCATTCACATCCTATCGCATCCCATTTACATGTTATCACATCCATTCACATCCTCTCACATCCCATTTACATCTTCCTATCGCATCCCATTTACATCTTATCACATCCCATTCACATCCTATTCCCATTTAGTAGCTTTTTCTACTTCGATATCGATAATGGGACTTTTTCTAAATTTCTACCAATTTCTTGGCCTAGATAAAGGTTCTTTTTCTCGACGACTATTTCCATATTCTTTCTCAATTTCTCAAATGAATTATATTCAATATTCCTCTTTTGAATAAAAGAATTCATGGGATTTACAAAAATCAATTCTCCCCATATTTCCACTTTTGATAAATAATCATAAATTGAGTTATACTAAAGATTTCTCTTTTTTTCATTTAATTTCTTGGACCTCAAATATAATGGGAATTCCTCTTTTTGCATTTAATTATTTGCATTCCAATGTCATGGGAATTCGTCTTTTATCATATAAAATAAATCTATCTAAAATTTCTCTTTTCTTTAATAAAATATCCATTAATTTAATATGCCAAGAATTTCACTTTTACTATTTAAATGATTGAATTCCAAATGTCATGGGAATTCCTCTTTTATCATTTAAATATTTCTCATACATAAAATAAATTCTTTTAAATTTTATCTTTGAATTTAAATAAAATATCCATTAATTCCAATATGCTAAGAATTCCACTTTTCCTATTTAAATGATTAAATTCCAAATGTCATAAGAATTCCTCTTTTATCATTTAAATATCTCTCATAAATTTATCTAAAATTGATCTAAATTTATCTAAAATCATTCCAAATGGCTAGAGGACCTCGACCAACCTTGCTATGCGAGACATCCTTTGTTGACTCTGCATCAACTGTTGCAACTTTATCAGTTAGGTCTCCACCACGACCTCATTCACAAGACAGTCAAAAAGATTCCCCCCAGCATTCTTGACATAAAACAGTCATTTAAAAATAGGTCATAAAGATAGTTTCTATAACAAACTCTTGTCTTTCCACATTGTTCCACATCAATCCACATTACTTAATCCAAGTCCAATCATATGTATTTCCATCGTCCATCCATTCTCATCCAATCACATCACTTTCCATCTCATCACATCTTTCCACATTTATACTCATCACATCTCATCCACTCGCAGCTACCCATATCCACATCTCATCACATCACATTCATTCACATCTCATCACATCACATTCATTCACATCTCATCCATTCATATCTACCCCGATCCACATCACATCAAATCCATTTCACCTCACATCTCATTCATTCACATCTATCCCGATGCACATCCCATCACATCTCATCCATTCACATCACATCTCATTCATTCACATCTATTGCGATTCACATCACATCTCATTCATTCACATCTATTGCGATTCACATCACATCACATCACATCCATTCACATCACATATCATCCATTCACATCAATCTCATTTTACATCACATCTCATCACATCCATTTCACATCACATCTCATTCATTCACATCCCGATTCACATCACATCACATCTCACAATTCACATCTCATATCATTCATTCACATCCTGTTTCACATGACACCATATCTCATCCATTCACATCACATATCATCCATTCACATCTATCCCAATTTACATCATATCCCATCACATCCATTCCACATCACAACACATATCATCCATTCACATCTATCCCAATTTACATCATATCCCATCACATCCATTCCACATCACATTTCACCCATTCATACTTATCCGACTCACATCACATCAACATTCATTGTATCCCCATCCCATCACATGCATTCTATCCACATTACATCACATTACATCACATCCACATCATATCTCATTCTACACATCCCATCTCATTCATCCTCCACATCCATCCAATCATTCACATGCACGACTATCCACATCTATCCATACATTCACATCTATCACTTCACATCCACATATATTCACATCACATTCAGATCCACATCTCTTTACAGTACACCACATCTCATCCACATCTACATCTCTTTACAGTACACCACATCTCATCCACATCTACATCACATTCACATTCACATCTCTTTTCAGCACACCACATCTCATCCACATCAACATCACATTCACATTCACATCTCTTTTCAGCACATCACATCTCATCCACATCCACATTACTTTCACATCACTACTCCCAGTGCTCACACTCTCATGTCTCAAACGTCCTGACCATGCACGTATAGTACTACTCTCAGCCTGTGCTGTGCTGCTGGCCCAGACATAGAAGTAGAACTAGAACTTGCTTGTGGTAAGTTCACAGGCACATCAGCTTCAAGTGACTCAATGACACCCTCATCCTTTGCTTTGTACCAACTAGCAAGCTCATCAAACACCACATCTCGTGAGATGACCACTTGCCTAGTTTGTGGATTGTAACATTTGTATGCCTTACGATCCTGTGCATATCCAACAAATACACACTTTTCTGCCTTAGGATCCAATTTCCTCCTTCTCTCGTCAGGCACATGTACATAAGCTATGCATCCAAAAACTTTGAGGTGTCCAATGTCTGGCCGAAAACCTATAAGTCGCATCTCTGGCATACTTCCATGTATGGCTACTGTAGGTGTCTTATTCAGTATATACACTGCAGTAGCACAAGCTTCTACCCAATAATAATCTGGCATGCTCTTTTCATTGAGCATCACCCTGGCCACTTCACAAATGACTCTATTCTTTCTCTCAGCCACACCACTTTGCTGAGGTGTATACCTGCAAGTCAATTGTCTTCTTATACCATGCTTTCTCAAGAAATGCTCAAAAGCATTTGAGGTGTATTCACCACCTTCATCTGTCCTCAAACATTTAATCCAAGAACCATATTGCTTCTCTGCAAAAGCTTTGAAATCCATAAACTTTTCCAACACTTCACTTTTCTCTCTGAGAAAGTATATCCATGTCATCCTGCTGAAATTATCAATGAAAGTCACATAGTATAAACTGCCTTTAATAGATGGGTTTTGTGCAGGACCCCATACATCGCTATGTACTATCTCAAGTGACCTGCTACTCATGTTGCCTTCTCTAGGAAACCGCAACCTTGCCTGCTTTCCAAACTGTCAGGCTTCACAAACATGCATATTCCCATCATACTTGAATCTAGGCAGTCCACTAACAATGCCTCTTGCCTGCATGTTCTTTAACCTTTGTATATTGACATGTCCAATCCTCTTATGCCACATATCAATGTCCTGTACCACATTTCTGCTTTTAGAGAACATGGTTGATTTTAACTCAAGAATCCCAGCATCCAGCTTGAACAACCTGCCTTCTTTCTTTCCTTTAGCAATGACTCTACATCCATGTTTGAAATCCTCAACGAAGCAACCATGCTCGTTGAAACGAACCTGTAATCCCTGTTCCACCATTTGACCAACTCAGGCCAAGCTTTTTGTAATCGAAGGCACATACAATACATCTAACATAGATTTTGTTTGACCATTGTGCATAACCAATTGTACACTTCCAACATGCGTAATGGCATGCTGAGTATCATCTCCTGTCTCCACATAGCCTTTCACATCCATAGGCTTCATATGCTCAAACCATTCACCATGACAAGTCATATGGTTTGATGCTCCAGAGTCCATGTACCAAGTGTCATCATTCTCAGCATTTGTCATCATAGATCCCACAACATGTTTCATGGCAAACAAGTAATTTGCGCTGCCATCATTACTGCTTGATGCATAATTTCCACCATGTTGTGCATAATTTCCACGATGTTGTGCTCTACCCCCTCTCAAATCATTCTGTTTGCGGAAACAATCACGTGCCATATGACCAAATTTCCCACAGTAATGGCATTCCACATCTTGCATAGATGTTTCTTGGCCTTGCCAACGTCCTCTACCACGAGGATTACCTCTGCCTCTCTGAGGTGTATATCCATGACCACCTCTAGCACCATATGAAGGCTGAAAATTCTGTTGTGGTGACCTGTCCTGCCATCCATGACCATTACCATGGCCACGTGATGCGAATATCCCCCTGCCTCTAAATCCTCTTTGCGAATAGAAAGCCTAATTTCTGCCATTATCATCATGGCTAGTAGATGCATCCTGAAAAGAATCCTTGAGTTTGATTTCCTCAACAAGCAAGAGTGAAACCAACTCATCAAAGTCTGGTAAACCTGTACTCCGAACCGAGATGGATATATCAAAGGATTTATACTCCTTGCCAAGACCACGCAAGGTAACGTCCACCAAATCATCATCATGCATGGGGGCCTTTATTGTTGCCAATGCATCTGCAAACTTCTTTATCTCTTGTACATAATCATGTATGCTCCTTCTATTTCGCTTCACATTATGTATCTGTTGTGTCGACTGAGACTTGCGAGCACTCGTGTCTCTATCAGACAACTTCACCAATGTATCCCATGCATCCTTGGGATTCTCAGCATCATGTATGTGTAGAGCATAGCATCCGAAATACATATAGACAGATAATGCAACACTTTGAATGCTCTTTTTGACCATTGCTTATGAGCTATAACCTGCTGTGCTGTGTAGGTTGTCGAGGTAGTTCAAGCTCTGGCTCAGCACCTGTAATGAGATTCCAAAAACCTTTTTCCTTCAGAAAACTTTTGATCCTGTACTTCCATGCCTGGAAGTTCTTCATATCTAGCTTTTCACCAACAATTTGTATTGGATTATCCGACATGTTTGCTCAATGCAAATACACCTTCTGCACAATTCCAAATCTGTAAACGAGCCTTCCTCATCTCAACCACACTCCAATGGATGTTACAGATACTCCAAAGTAGTCAACGATCTTCAAATTTGATGTCGAAAATCAACCTGTATGCATCCAAAATGAACTAACTCACACAGTCCAAGATACCTTGATTTAATGCGCTTTCCAAGGCTCCAAATTGCAATGTAGTGGTGCAATCAAGTATGGATAACTTGCATTGACACCTAAAAAACCTCAACGTTGAGTATCAACACTATCCAACATGCGTACATATCAATTTTGTCAAACCCCCTTCTCTGTTCTGAGAAAAAACCAAAAAAACCAGTAGTAATTTTGCTCTAATTTCTTCAATCCTTGTCCAAATCGAGCAACCAGGCATTCATAGTGGCTTTCACTTCTGCCCACTTTGTGAAATATTATGTAGCCACAATTATATATCGGGCCTGTGCTTGTCACGCAGCCCAACGAAGTCTATTCCCCATTTCTTAAAAGGTTTCTACACAATGATCAGAACTAAAGGCATTTTGTCTATGAGAATATTAAAGCGTTGACATTTGTCGTCATAGTGTTTGAGGATTTCCATGGCATCACCAAACAAGGTTGGCCACCACAACCTAGCATTAGGGAAAATTTGGGCTCATTTTTGGGCCCTCTAAGGAATGCCACATCATCAAAAATGGGACCATGGTAAATTTTTTATAAATCAACTCCAATTTTTTTTTCGGAGATTGCATATATAGAATCTACTCTTCAAGATCTTTCCATTGATATATAACATGATGGGGTTTGAACTTGATCCATGGAAGATGTATAAAAAGTAGGTTCAAGAGTGATGATGTGGACCGTTTTACGGTAGCCTTTAAACTTGATTTTGAGGAAAATGGTATATCTTATTAAGCTTAGCAACTCCAAATGTTTGAAGGAGTTTGAAATTATAAGATCTACTTTTCATGATCTTTTTAAGGGTATGGCATATGATGGGCTTTTAACATAAGGTAAGAAATGTTCACCGTGGCCCCAATTTTCAAGGCAAAGATGGCAAAAAATCCCTTAGAGGGCCCAAAAATTAGCCCAAATTTCCCCTAATGCTTGCAAGATCTTACTTGCAAGCTAGGTTACGATGGCCAACCTTTCTTGCTGTCACTTTGCCCACAAAATATCCACCAAAAATTCCACTATGAGCCTCTTCTAAAATAGTCAGGAACTCATCCTTTCCTGACACACCGTCTCAACACATGATCTTTGCCTATACGATTGACCAACTATTACCTGATAAGGTGCAACGCTAACTTAATAAGTCGTTGCATCCTATCCTTGTTTAATGGCTTGTCTTATGGAAATCCATAGGCAATATACTTGGAGATTTCTTCACTCCATTCTTGTAACAGATCTAATATTTGAATAGATCCGCATTTGGTAGTTCATTATAACACTATTGGTACGTTCCCCCCATTAGGTATTCTCGACATGTTTACTAGTACATGTTATGAACCTTTCCTTACTATGATAGAGTAAAGTCAAACTCCGTTAATAGCAACAACCAGTGAGTTATTCACCTAGTCATGCAAGGTTTATTGACAAGGTACAACAAAGCTTGATGATCCATAAAGAAGATAAACTTATTAGCCAATGTTTATATAGTTTTTCATTGCATACACCATGGCTAGTCCTTCTCTTGGTTATGATATAATTTATCTAAGGTTCATTAAGCTGCTAACTCGCAAAGAAGATTGTGTAATCTAATTTATGCTCCCCTGGCTATGCCATAATATATCCAATTATTCAGAAGTTTGGGGCATCGATATGGACATGGAATATGCGATCCCAATTTGGTGGCCTCAAGAAAGGTGAACTGGCTACTAATGCCTTCTTTAATTCATCATAACCCTGCTAACACTCTTTGGTCCATTTAAAGATAATTAATAGCTTATACAATAGCCTAGCTATATTAGCATAGAATACGATAAACCTTCAATAATAGCAGGGCCAATGTATCCCATAAACTATTGTACTCCCTTGTAATTGGCGGGTGGTGGTATCTCTAGGATGAGTTTTACCTTACTATCATGTGTGGAAATCCTATTTTTTGAAACTATATGCCCCAATAGCACTCCATACTTCACCTAAATAGGAATTTCAAAGGGTTTAAGGATATACAATGTAATTGACACCATTCAAACACCTATTTTAGGCAAGCTAGATGGTCCAACCATTGCGAATATACACAAAGATCATTAATGAATATCTCCTTGAATGCTATTCTCACTAATCTATGGAAGGTTGTGGGAGTATTGGTTAATCCAAATGGCATGATGTTATATGTAAAGGTTTCCTATGTGTTGGTGAAAGTAGTTTTATGTTGGTCCTCCGCGGGTGCAATGGATACTTGGTTGTATCCTAAGAATCCATCCAAAAAGTTATAGGCTTTCTACACCTACCGCCCTTTCCAAAACGTGTTTTATGTACAAAAATGGGTAGGGATCTCTATGGATTTCCACATTAACCCTCTTTGGATCAACACACACACAACTTCCCGGTTTTCTTGGATACAATCACAATTGGTGATACCCAATCTGTGTGCTTAATTTTGTAAATGAAATCCATAGGCAGCAAAATGAGTTTATCCATCTCCTTTTTTATAACTGCTCAGTATTTTAGATTAATTTGGTAAGGAAATTGCTTTATTGGCCTTACACCTTCCATGATAGGGATGGTGTGCTATACCACTTTCATGTCTTTATAGCTCTATGCAAAGTAGGCCTTGAAATATTTTAAAATAGTTTATCAATGCCTCTTCCTCCTACAGGGTTAAGTCTATGGCAATGAAGACTAGTTTGGGATCCTCACTAAGCTCTGCAATATCTACCTCTTTTTCTTCTGTAGGTCCATCATATGATGTCCATCATATGATGTCCATCATATGATGTCCATCTTTGATCATCACTATCCCTTTGAAAATTGTCTACTTTTCTTTCACAAATATCAAATGATTTAAAATGTCTTGGAACCTTCCACAAATCGGCTCCTCATCATTCTCCTTCCTTTTTACCAATCTAGCTTCTTGTCATTCTCTCCCTTTCCTACCAAGGCTCTTTCTTCTTCTCGTTCTCTGCATCATCCAAAGCTTCTTCTCGTTCTCTGCATCATCCAAAGCTTTGTTTTATCTCATTCTTGCCAACCTTATGAGCTTAGGATTGTCTTGGCTTGCTTTTGGCTCTTGTGGTGTTTGTAATAATACCCAGCTTAACTCATCTCCCCAATTCTTAAAGAATTATTCATGAACAGTGGCTTTGACATATCTCAGCCACCGTGGATCCTTGTTTAAGAATCTTATTGTGATTAGCTTGGTAACATTTCTTCTTCAACCATTTTTGGAATTTCAACCTTGCGGCGGCTGAAATTGAGGCTTCTTTTCTCTCATTAGATTCAGACTCCTACTCTTTTAAAGAGATCCCCCCCTAACTGGCTCATCACTAGTGGTCTCATCATGCATATTATAGTGACTGGCATCTCACCTTTCTCATCATGTTCCACAAACTTCGTTCCAATTTTTCCCATAACATCTGTCATGGGGCTAATATATTCATCCAATTATCGCAAAAATCATCATTTGAAAGAAGAGGAGCACATAACATGCTCTCTTCCTATGACAGTTCTAGTTATTCATGGGTTGCACATAGTTGCATCGAGGTGGTTTTGTCTATAGCTTCTAAGTCATTTCCAAACAACCCATGTCCATATCTAAGGTTTTGTCTATAGCTTCTAAGTCATTTCCGAACAACCCATGTCCATATGTAAGGTTCCCCCCTTCCAAAAATAGGGAAAACACTTAAGATAGTCCACTGTCTTATCTTGGAGAGAATTTCCTACTCATCGACACCTTGACCATGCAGAGATTCAAGGATACGATTCATAGGTAAGACCTAGTTCTATTCCACAGGGGGAATGTGGTCTTCTAAAAATCAAATCACCCATAGGGTAATTGATCATAATTTGGGTAACTACTAGTCTTGATTCCTAGAGACAACGCTTTTTTCCTCATCCATGCAAGGCACAACCTCTGGCCTAGTCTTCTAGAATATAATTGCCTGAGAACCTATTTATCTAACGTAGGGATTTCACTTAATATGTTGGAAATCTACCCGACTAATCGGGTCCACCCGTCCAAAGGATGGTGCCGTCGGGGGGCATTCCATCCTCCCACTTTTCCACCCTACTCACGCGTCAATTTGTTTTCTAATTAATCCTACCACATTGTTTGACATAAATAAACATGTTCCTTAATTAAGACCCTTTTCACAAGGTTTGTTAAAACAGTCTTTTTCCACAATACAATAATGCCAAAGACAAGATTTATAAAAAAAAGTTTATACATGAATCAATTTCATACAAGCCAAACCGGCTCTCTTATTCTTTTTCTTTATACCTCCGATGATCTAGAATTCGGCCTTCCAGCCTCTACATGCTGGGCAAAACCCTACGGGACCATACACCTCATCATCGACCGCGCTGGCAAGGACTCAAGCCAGCCTGTCGCCCTCTCAGACTCCATCGCTCGATCCTCCCGCCCCTCAGAGGGATGTCTACGCACTAGGGTGGGCTAATTCACCGTAGTAGTTTGGGCCCTCAGAACTAGGCAGCATCACAATCACTCGCCTCAATCGGCGAACCTCATTCTCCCAATGGTATGAGGGATACCATGAGCCAACTCCGGGCCTTACTAATGTCTCTGCCGTCCGGCTACATAAGCACAAGAACGGGGCAGCGTCAAGGCAGGGAGAAGTTATACCTGTACCTTAATTTAACCACCTAAGATAACAATCCATTTACTCAGCTAAACCATAGAACTAGAATCCATGTTACCTTCTTATTAATAAAACAATCCTTTTCACAAAGATTTTTGCATTTCAACTTGAGATTGCGATAAGGCATATGCTATTGTTTAAAAGAATACAAACTTTAACTAGTAAATCAATCAAATAGATCACTTTTAACAATTAATAGAGAAGCCAAGGCCATACCTCAATCCCCAAGAATGATATATAATTGAAAAACAAAATATGTATATACCTTATAGAAATTTATCGTTTACTTTGCTCGTTAACAAGAGCTTTAGAACTTGACGTATGAGAATAGAGTCATCTAATACCTTGTCTTACGATTGAAATCATCTAATCATCCTCAAGCTTTATCTCCTCTTACTCGTACTGTGACTCTTCTCTCTTTCTAAGGTCTATGGCAAAATAGCCTTCTGAATGAGGGATATGTACATCTCAAGCTCTAGGATTACCTTGAGGCTACTTGCTGCCTTCTTACAGGTTTCCCTATGTAGAGACCCTGACAGAATCAGCAAATTGTTTTGGCCATAACTCTCTGATAAAAACTCAGAATATGGTCATATAACCAGTCAAAAGAACCGGAAGCCATCTGTTCTACAAGCCATTGTGGGTAGAATAGGCAAAAACATCTGTATATAGCCACAAACATGTTATCTTTAGAAACGCGGTGCTTTTCTACATTTTTAGTATGCATGGACTCTAAATATGTAAAAGTACTCTAAATATGACCTCTTATCACCTAAATTTGAAATTCTATTTTTGGAGATACTTATCTCTTAATAGAACTATTCTTGTCTTCTTATTTCTTTTATGATTTTTGGAGCTAATATTTTTATTCTATTCCTAATGTTTCTAGCCTTATTGTCTTACTCTTCTCTAAGTACACTCTCTTTCCTTATTGAAATCTATATTAAAAGAGACACATACATATATGGCTTGGGAGGAGGGACCTTACAATCTCTCCCACTTAAAAGATTCGAGATGTCCTCATCTCGCGAGCTGGGGTAGTATATCTAAGTAAATCCTCGTGTCTCTTTCAAAGTGGTGTCCCCACTAGGCAAAAATCTTCTTTTATCTAAACATTGTTCCGAGTCCCTTATTTCATGTGTTTGGCTTGTTTTGTTGTGCCTCCAAAAGGTCTATTATTCTAAAGGTAATTGGCCTTATTATCCTAAGTTCATGCATCCATATACCTCTCAAATGCTATGAACCTTCGAATTCCTTATTCTATACCCCCATGTAATATGGTACTTAACAAATTGTCATGGAGAAACGTAAGGGAATCAATCCTTTACACAATCTAACCTATGATAGCAATTTCATAATCTTAGTATCGTCTTGTAGAATACCTCTATTCATCATGCACATTACTTCACATGAATCTTGCACCAATCCTCTTCTATTGACTCATAGAAATACTTGTTTAATTTGGTTATCTTTAACCGTGCTATCCCTATTTCTTGACCTAATTTTTGCTCTAGCTCATGATTCCTTGTAGCCAGGGGTGGGCTTGATGTTCCTCTTGAATTAGGAGACCTCTTCTTGATTAACATGGAAGGACTCATGTCCTTCTCTCGACACTTTCTATATAAAAAACTTTATCATAGTCTCTGGCTATAATTATGGCTTCTGAAATAGAGGATAGTTTTACATTCTTGATGAGGTTATTCAAAGGTAGATTAAGCTTCCAAATGAATCCATGGAGAAGAGTTACCTCATCCATCTCTAGAGCAAATCGGAGAAGTTTTACAAAAGTTTGGTGGTATTCTTTTAGGGTCTTTCTTTCTTGGGTTAGCTCCAAAAATTCATTCATTTTATCCTCTTGAAATCCAAGAGGGCAAAATCTTTCACAAAGGTGTAATTTCATGGCATCCCATAATTGATTCTGGTTCTAGTGGTGGTTAGATTGACAACAATACTTCCAACTAATTTGGCATTTCTTACGATTTTTAGACGCGAGCAAGGGTGAGCTTGCTTCTTTCATTGTATCCATTAAAAGTTCAAAACTATTAAATACTTATCATAGCACCACATTTGAAGGCAGTCAGGATTAATACATATGAGATCTTCATTTTTTTGAGAATGACACATCTGGTACCTTGGGATTGACACATCCAAATATTATCAGGATTGATACATCTGAGATGATTAGTTTTTTGAAAATTACACATCTAGTATCTTGGGATTAACACATCTAAGAGCATGATCCTCTAGGAATTACACATCCGAGACCCATGTTTGTCTAAGATGGATTCAAGTTCTTGGATGATTGTCCTAGTGTAAAGCATCCAATGGATGGCATTCACACGTCAACTATTCAAACCTTAATGGAGTTATAATCTTAATAATTTATAATATGCAAACTAATGAGATATATCCTAAAAATGTCTCTAAACAAAGTTTCGATCTATCCTTCTATTCAGTCTCTCACTAGTTTCTTAATTTGATCACCCTATGTTTTTCCTCAAAAGGTTTTCTCCCCACTATTATTTCTCAAATTGAGTGTACAAATATCTTGCGTGTGCACCCCCAATATACAAGCACAATTTCATAGGATGATTGTCTCAACATGTGAGGATATTCAAATCACTTCTATGGCCAGTAGAGATGATTGACTTGTTCTCATATGATAAACAATCACTTGTTTTAATCCCTTGACAATTAACCTTTGAAAAACAAATCCTAGGAACTAAGATCGGCTCTGATACCACTTGTAAGGTTTCCCCCTTCCAAAAAAGGGGATAGTTCACTAAGTCTTATCTTGGAGAAAATTTCCTACTCATCGACACCTTGACCATGCAGAGATTCAAGGATACGATTCATAGGTAAGACCTAGTTCTATTCCACAGGGGGAACGTGGTCTTCTAAATATCAAATCACCCATAGGGTAATTAATCATAATTTGGGCAACTACTAGTCTTGATTCCTAGAGACAACGCTTTTTTCCTCATCCAGGCAAGGCAGAGCCGTTGGCCTAGTCTTTTAGAATAGAATTGCCCGAGAACCTATTTATCTAACGTAGGGCTTTCACTTAATATGTTGGAAAGCTATCCGACTAATCGGGTCCAGCCGTCCGTGTAGGATGGTGCCGCATCGGGCATTCCATCCTCCCACTTTCCACCTTACTCACGCGTCAATTTGTTTTCTAATTAATCCTACCACACTGTTTGACATAAATAAACGTGTTCCTTAATTAAGGCCCTTTTCACAAGGTTTGTTAAAACAGTCTTTTTTCACAATAAAATAATACCAAAGACAAGATTTATAAAAAAAAGTTTATACATGAATCAATTTCATACAAGCCAAACCGGCTATCTTATTCTTTTCCTTTATACCGCCAATGATCTAGAATTCGGCCTTCCAGCCTCTACATGCTGGGCAAAACCCTACAGGACCAAACACCTCATCATCATCGGCCCGCTAGCGAGGGACTCAAGCTGGCCTGTCACCCTCTCAGGATCCATCGCTCGATCCTCCCGCCCCTCAAAGGGATGTCTATGCACTAGGGTGGGCTAATTCACCGCACTAGCCTAGGCCCTTAGAAATAGGCAGCATCATAATCACTCGCCTCAATCGGCGAACCTCATTATTCCAATGGTATGAGGGATACTATGGGCCAACTCCGGGCCTTACTAACATCTCCATCGTCCGGCTACACAAGCACAAGAACGGGGCAACGTCAAGGCAGGGAGAAGTTGTACCTGTACCTTAATTTAACCAAGATAACAATCCATTTACTCAACTAAACCAAGATAACAATCCATTTACTCAATCCATTTACTCAACTAAACCATAGGACTAGAATCCATGTTACCTTCTTATTAAGAAAACAATCCTTTTCACAAAGATTTTTGCATTTCAACTTGAGATTGTGATAAGACATTCTTTATTTAAGGCATATGCTATTGTTTAAAAGAATACAACCTTTAACTAGTAAATCCATCAAATAGATCACTATTAATAATTAATAGAGCAGCCGGGGCCATACCTCAATCCCTAAGAATGATATATAATTGAAAAACAAAATATGTATATACCTTATAGAAATTTATCGTTTATCGTTGCCTTTGCTCGTTAACAAGAGCTCTAGAACTTGACATATGAGAATAGAGTTGTCTAATACCTTGTCTTACGATTGAAATCATCCAATCATCCCCAAGCTTTATCTCCTCTTACTCGTACTGTGACTCTTCTCTCTTTCTAAGGTCTATGGCAAAATAGCCTTCTCTTATAGGGCTATGGCATACTATTCTTTCTCTAAAAGAAAAGCTATGGAGTTTTGTTCTCTTCCTTTGAAAGACCATCTACTTGCTGCCTTCTTATAGTTTTCCCTGTGTAGAGACCCTGATAGAATCAGCAAATTGTTTCGGCCATAACTCTCTGATAAAAACTTAGAATATGGTCATATAACCAGCCAAAAGAATCGGAAGCTGTCTGTTCTACAAGCCGCCACCACGGGTAGATTAGGCAACAATGTCTGTTCTTGTGTCTTCTCCTTCTTCTCACTGCCATACACCTTTGGTGCAAAAGACGGAGCAACTGCTTTGGTAGGAGTAGATGAGGTGGCTAGAAGAGCTTTCTGCCTGCAGAGTTAAAATCTGCACCGTAAGTGATTCAATCTCATCATGGCACTTTGCTATTATAGTCTCGAGATGCTATGTCATCTCTAAAAATTTACTCTTTGCTACCGCCTCCTAATCTTCTTCATGGAATTTAAGATCTTTCCTTCTAGAATTGGGATGATCACTCATGTCATCGCGAAAATTACTGGTTTTGAAGCTCTCACAAAACAGAGAAAAAGAGTCACTTGGTGGATGAAATTAAACCTTATTTTTTGCAAAAATCATACATTTGATGGGTTGTACACATACCTTGGTGTGTTAGGCAATCATATATACTCTCAATTGACACAACAATCATCCCAAATACCCTCAGGAGGAGCAGGCGGTGCAGCTCATACAGAGCAGTTTTTCACATATTTGCTAAGTGGAGGCCACAAATCAAGTGTAGTGTTTGATAAATTCCAAAATTAGCCTAGCAATTGTGTGGTACATACACTTGAGAAGGAAGCTACATGTTTGGTTGGAGAAATTATGCTTTATGGAGCTGAAAATGAGCTAATTAAACAACAAGCTGTCTACTATGATTAGTGCAACAAAGTGATTAATTGATTAATTACTCTCTCATCTTAAACAATTGGTCTAATTCCTTTTACATGGAGTTAGTGGACATCATTGCTAAGCTAATGAATGCCTGGTCTCTCAATTTGGACAAGCATTGAAGAAATTAGAGTAATTCTACTACTAGTTTTACTAGTTTTTTTGGTTTTTTCTCAAAACAGAGAAGGGGGTTTGACAAAATTGGTATGTACACACCTTGGTTGGTATTGATATGCGACATTGAGCTTGTTTAGGTGTCAATGCAAGTTATCCACACTTGATTGAACCACTACATTGCAATTTGAAGTCTTGGAAAGCGCACCAAAATAGGGTACCTTGGACTATGTATGCCAGTTCATTTTTGGATGCAATCAGTTTGATTTCCGACATCAAAAGTGAAGTTTGTTGAGTACTTTGGAGTATTTGGAACACTTATTAGAGTGTGGTTGAGCTACGGAAGGCTCGGTTACAGATTTGGACATGGCGGAAGGTACATTTTCATTGAGTAAATATGTCAGACAACCCAGTATAAATTGTGGGTGAAAAATTGGATAGGAAGAACTTCCAGGCATGGAAGTACAGGATCAAAAGTTTTCTGAAGGAAAAAGGTTTTTGGAATCTTATTACAAGTGTGCTAACTACCCCGACAACCTACACAGCAATAAGTTATAGCTCTTTTTTTGGAATCTTATTACAAGTGTGCTAACTACCCCGACAACCTACACAGCAACAAGTTATAGCTCATAAGCAATGGTCAGAAAGAGCATATAAAGTTTTGGGTTGTTGCAAGATCAGGGTGTCCAGTTTTGTCCAGTTTATGTTGAACTGGGACAATTCTTGGACAACAAATTTGGGAGAGAAATGTACTTCAAACGAGATCAAGAAACGTATAGAAAATCACATACACTCAAATTTACCCCCAATATAACTTAAATTAATATAAATTAGTCTAATTTATCAAAATTAACCAAAAATATGATAAAATAATAAAAAAATGATCTTTCCATACTTAGAGTGATCTAATTTTTTTTCCATAGATGCACTAATATAAGTACACTAGTCCCTATAGGTTTTAGATGATTTACATCAAAAATGTAATTTTACTAATTAGATTATTAGTATTTGCAGGCCTTCTGATAGCCTGGAAGAATTTTAGAAAAGAGAATCATTAAAAATCGAACCATTGGATTTGCAATTTTGACTAACCACCACATTCTACCAATGTCTCACTATCTACCACTCTTTTGATCTACAAGATTATGCATTTTTAAGTGGTAGTTATTGTGGGTGCAAAAAGTGGCATATATTATAACACTTTAAAGACCTTGAAATATTTAAAGAAAATAGAGAAATAGCTTAAAAATTTCTCAAAAAATCAAGTTAAGCTCTATATTATGTGAAGATCTAAGATGCAAAGTGGAAATCTCATATGAGTTTATATGTGAAAGATATTAGCATTTTATGGAACCAGCCCAAATTTGGGACATAGTGTATACATTGAGCTTGTACCTAAGGAAATGAGGACTTTTCACTATCTAATGCTTAATTAGATTATGCAACTATATTCCCAACTTTGCATGTGACGTTCCAACAAAAGAACTTGAAAGGAAATTCCTTCGTTAGCTAGGAGAGATTGGCCATTAAAGGTAAATAAATGCCTATTTTTTTACTATTTACAGGGTGCCTGAGTGGACAAAACTGGGCACCCTGATCTTGCAACCACCCTTTTGCATTATCTACTTCCATTTTTTCTCACTCCACATCCTTTCACATTAGTCCCCATCTTTTCTCATCACTCCACATGTGCCTGACGAGAGAAGGAGGAAGTTGGATCCTAAGGCAGAAAAGTGTGTGTTTGTTGGATATGCACATGTGCCTGACGAGAGAAGGAGGAAGTTGGATCCTAAGGTAGAAAAGTGTGTGTTTGTTGGATATGCACAGGATCGCAAGGCATATAAATGCTACAATCCACAAACTAGGCAAGTGGTTATCTCACGAGATGTGGTGTTTGATGAACTTGCTAGTTGGTACAAAGCAAAGGATGATGCTGATGTGCATGTGAACTTGCCATAAGCAAGTTCTATTTCTATGTCTAGGGCCAGCAGAGTCTGAGAGTAGCACTATACGTCCATGGTCAGGACGCTTGAGGCATGAAAGTGTGAGCACTGGGAGTAGTGCTGTGGATAAAGAGAAAAAGAAAGTCGAAGGAATTGGCATTACAGGTTATGAGTCGTCAAGTTCAGAGAGTCTGGATGAGGAACTTGGTATACCTGTTTTACGCACACCTGGTGCAAGGCAGGATAGATATGTGCCTCCACATGCTAGAGTGACAGGTGTTCAGAGTGATCTGCATGCATTGCGGAGATCCCAAAGGGTCAGAGTATCCAGTTGACAGGTTGACATATCGTGATTTTGCTATGCATTACACATATATGACTTCTTTGGTGAAGCATGTGGAACCTACATGCTATACAGAAGCTATTGGGAAGCATGTATGGGAGAGGGCAATGGATGTTGAGTGACACATGGGATTTGGTTACATTACCACAAGACAAAAATGTTATTGGTTGCAATTGGGTTTACAAAGTGAAATGCAAGTCAGATGGTTCCATTGAACTCCATAAAGTGAGATTGGTAGCTAAGGGTTATGCACAAACCTAAGGCTTGGACTATGATGAAACATTTAGTCGAGTTGCAAAGATGGGAACAGTCAGGACAGTCATTGCTATGGCTATAGCAAATGGTTGGAAAATGCATCAAATGGATGTGAAAATACATTTCTAAATGGTGATCTACAGGAAGAAGTTTATATGGCACAGCCAGAAGGATATGTACACCCAGGATATCCCACCACTCATGTATGCAAGATATCCCACTCATGTATGCAGATTATATGGTTGAAGCAAGCACCTCATGCTTGGAGTGATAAGATGAGCAGATATCTTATCTCCCTTGGATTTCAGGTTTCTACAGCAAATTCTTCACTCTATGTGAAGAAAACAGATCATGGGATTGTCTTACTTTTCATCTATGTGGATAACATGATTATCACAGGAGATCATGCTATAGATGTTATGCATGTCAAGAAGGCATTGAGTGGGCAGTTTGACATGAAAGACTATTTTCTTGGAATTGAAGTGATCAAAGACCATGCAGGTACATGGTTAGTGCAACACCAATATGCATTGGATATGTTGGCAAAATATGAAATGACAGGGTGTAAGCCAATGAGTATACCTTTGGAGCAGAATGTGAAGTTGCGGGCTGATTTTGGTGAAGAGTTGGATGATACATCTATGTATAGAAAGATGGTTGGCAGTCTCATTTACATGACTATCACATGCCTGGATCTCAGTTATGCTGTGGGACTAGTAACCCAATTTATGTAAAGCCCCAAAAAACCTCATTTGGATGTAGTGAGAAGCATTATGTGATATGTAAAGACCACTGCACATTATGGTCTTCTTTATGAGCATGGTAAAGGCTTGGATATACATGGCTACACAGATGCAGATTAGGCAGGTAGCTCGTATGACAGGAGGTCTACTAGTGGTTATGCCTTTACACTTGGAAGTGCTATGGTGAGTTGGAGTAGCAAGAAGAAACCTACTGTTGCTTTATCTAGTATAGAGGCTGAAACAGGGGTGCAACCATTGCTACATGTGAAGGAGTATGGTTAAAGAATCTCTTGGCTGATTTGGGTGAGCCTATTGATGGCAAGGTTGTCATTCATTGTGACAACATGAGAAGCATACAGTTGGCCAACATGAGCAGCATACAGTTGGCCAAGAATCCAGTTTTTCATGCGCGGACCAAACACATAGAGGTTCATTATCACTTTGTCAGAGAGAAAGTGTTGGATGATGGTACAGTGGATCTACAGTATGTGAAGACTGAAGAGCAGGTGGCTGACATCTTTAAAATGCCACTTCGTAGGAAAAAGTTTGAGTACTTCCGTACTATGTTGGGAGTACATGGGATGAGCTTGAGGGGGAGTGTTGAGAGCTTTGATAGCCCAATCTCATCTACATCTACATCTATGGCAGTACATCATGAGCTTGAGAGGGCTGTTGAGATTCAAGCTCGATGTCAGCGTGTGCCAGCTGTGCTATGTGCTAGCATGTTAGGTAGCAGCATGTGTGACATAAATGACCGCATCCAGCTGGTCATAGTGTGTGGACATTAGCTAGGGTTAGCTATGTGTGGACACAACACAATAATGTGTGTGTGTATTATGGATTATGGCTTTATGCATTGTGTGAGTAGGGAGATGGATTCCCTCTATGGTTAGGGTTTGCAATATACATTAGGGTTTGCTCCTGTGTGTGTGTCTCCTCTCCCTCTACCCATTTTTCATCACATTGAACGATTGGATGGATGTGGATGAATGAGATGATATGTGTATGAATGGATGTGTATGAATGAGACATGATGTGGATGTGATGTAATGTGGATAGAATGTATGTGATGAGATGGTGATGATGAGAATGAATGTGATGGATATGAATGAATGTGATGTGATGGATGTGAATGAATGAGATGTGATGTAAATTGGATCGATGTGAATGGATGATATGTGATGTGATGTAATGTGATGTGAAATGGAATAGATGTAAATGAATGAGATGTGAAACGGGATAGATGTAAATGAATGAGATGTGATGTGAATGGATGAGATGTGATGGGATGTGAATCGGGATAGATGTGATGTAATGTGATGTGAAACGGGATAGATGTAAATGAATGTGATGTGAAACGAAAATGAATGAGATGTGATGTGAATGGATGAGATGTGATGGGATGTGGATGTGATGTGGATCGGGGTAGATATGAATGGATGAGATGTGAATGAATGTGAGGTGATGAGATGTGGATATGGGTAGACGCGAGTAGATGAGATCTGATGAGGATAGAGGAAAGATGTGATGAGATGGAAAATAATGAGATTGGATGAGAATGGGAATACATATGAAATGGATGTGGATTGATGTGGAACAATATGGAAAGACGAGAGTTTGTTATAGAAACTGTATTTATGATCTATTTTTTTAATGATTATTTTATGTCAATAATGCTGGGGAAGCATTTTGACCGTCTTGTAAATGAGGTCGTGTGGAGACCTATCTATTAAATTTGCAACAACTGACAGAGAGTCAACGGAGGACATCTCACGTAGTAAGGTTGGTCGAGGTCTTGACCAGCCTCGATTCGATTTAAATGGTGAGCTTCTGGTACGATGGATGAGGGACCAAGGAAGCGGCCTATGAGTGAAGCGCTAGGTGACCTATGAAGGATCCTAGAGGGTGCTAACCATACAGTGCTCGGGCGGGCTCGGGGTCACCGAAGATACCCACACGTGCATCAAGAAAGATATTAAAACAAGGAGTAAGAGTTGTTTTCTGAAACTGGGCATGGATCTATTTGATAGACCTTGCTGGTCCTCAACGGATGAGTCCATGGCTGTTTTATATGGATCTGTTGGTTGATCTTGCTGATCTTCAACGGAGATTCTATTAAGAGACTAAGGTTATGTAAAAGGGTAGGAGAAGGGTGTGTGTGTGAAGGGACTTAATGTCCACACCACATGAGGCATTCATAAGTCTTATTCATCAAAACGTCATCAAGCTTCCTCATCATCTTCAAGTTCACAAAGCTCTTCAAAGTGTGCTTATGAGAACTAATAATGTTGATTAACACAAATGAGGCTTCTAATCCAGCAAAGGAGAGTTATTCCAAAGTGTTTTTAAACACTAAGAGTGTTATTAAACACTAATGGTGAATCTAATCACCAATACAAGTGTCATTAGATGCTAGAAATGTGCTCTTAAGCACTAATCGTGTTTTTAATCACCAAACA
This sequence comes from Cibotium barometz, assembly GCF_041138505.1. Taxonomy (NCBI): domain Eukaryota; kingdom Viridiplantae; phylum Streptophyta; class Polypodiopsida; order Cyatheales; family Cibotiaceae; genus Cibotium; species Cibotium barometz. The sequence goes on from NC_141051.1 coordinate 64,130,629, forward strand.
AAGTGTTACTTAACACTAATGTGGTCTTAACCATCAAAGGAGGAGGTCTTTAACACTAAGGAGGCTCTTCTTCATCAATATTGGAGGTCGGGCACACACCATAGGTGCCACATTATAAGTCTTCCAACGACCCGCTTCAATGCTTAACTTGGCAAGCTTTCAAGGAGAAATGGTGCAACCATAAGTCATTGTCTTCATCCCATAAGCCAAAGGATTGAAGTTTCCTGGTTTTTTCATCAACAAACTTAGTTTTTGAGTGGTTTAAAGGTTGGCACATGTACACTAAGTGCTCATCTTTAATGGTTTTGTGTATCACCCTTGAGGCTCTTGTTTGTAAGAGGCGTAGGCATGTCATAAGCCATATGCTCTCATTTTCCAAGCCCAAGGCATATTATTCCACTGCATATACAACATTTTCATCTTCTAAGATGAGTTTTAAGGTTGTGCATAGCAACACTAAGTGCTCTACCTTGTTGCTTGTCATGTTTTTAAGCATCTATTGGCATTGTCTTTGTAAGAGGCATAGGCAACATTATGAGCCATGCCCTCACCTTCTTGAGCCAAGAATGATGTACCTTATTGGTTTGAGCATTTACCTCAACCACTTACTCACTTTCATTAAGCTTATATCTTCAAACCCTAATGGGTATCAACATGCACAAAAGCTTTTGTTGTAATTATGGAGTAGACACTGCACTTGACCAATCTATAAGGTAAGTGGTAAGACCCTCCCTTTCCCTTTCCCATATAAATCTACCTCATAACCATTACTCTAAGAAGGGAGGCCCTCATTGCCCATGGAGGAGGTATGGTATTCAAGGAAACATCAAGCATGTTGAAGGAACATCTATGTGCAAACCACTTAAGCAAGGGTGGCAGCCTTGTTTTTTATCATTGTGTGAGAATGGTCAAGGTGAAAAGCATGTGGAAACAATGGCATGTATGTCCAAAACATGTCAACTACAAGAAGTCAAGAAAGCACAAAGAGTGGGGTGCACCATCATTAAGGTGTACATCTTCATCGACATCAAATAAAGACTTAGATGGCATCATTGTATTAGCCTCTAAGGCTCTAGGAACATAGTTGTAAGTCCTAGATAACAACACCACCTATATTCCTAACCTTGTACGCCTAATGTTATAAAGGCATCCTATGTCCAATACCACCTATTCCAATTTCTTTCATAGTTGGTATTGGGGGGTATTAAGAGACTAAGGTTTTGTGTATCACCCTTGAGGCTCTTGTTTGTAAGAGGCATAGGCATGTCATAAGCCATATGCTCTCATTTCCCAATCCCAAGGCATGTTATTCCGCTGCATATACAACATTTTGATCTTCTAAGATGAGTTGTAAGGTTGTGCATAGCATCACTAAGTGCTCTACCTTGTTGTTTGTCATGTTTTTAAGCATCTATTGGCATTGTCTTTGTAAGAGGCATAGGTAACATTATGAGCCATGCCCTCACCTTCTTGAGCCAAGAATGATGTACCTTATTGGTTTGAGCATTTACCTCAACCACTTACTCACTTTCATTAGGCTTGTACCTTCAAACCCTAATGGGTATCATCATGCACAAAAGCTTTTGTTGTAATTGTGGAGTAGACACTGCCCTTGACCAATCTATAAGGCAAGTGGTAAGACGGGATTGGATGGGGTTAGGCTGGATTGATGGATCCCTAAAATGAGACTCAATTCTGTTATGGTACGATAGATGAAGTAAATCCCAAATAAAAATTGTTCTATGGAAAAGAATCAACGGCTGTGCCTCTCAAGGAGGAAAAAAGTATTGGTCTCTATGATCCAAGTGCAAGTCTTTTCCTTGATCGGACTATGGGACTTATGGATTTGGTCAGATCAGTTCAGTTAGTTAACGCTCTTGACTAGGTTAGAGTAAAAATATCCTGGAGGAATCGCCTGTGCTTTTCAGGCGAGGGAAGTTTTTCTAGGTTCGGTTTTGGAAGAACCGAGGGATTAGTCTCTTGTCCGGGCGAGGCCCCAAGTGAGGGACCCTACCTCGCGCAAGAAGTGCTACTTCCGTTTCTAGCACCCCAGAATTTGTTGCGCGAAGGGGACAGGGATCTTTCAGTTTTAGTGTGGATTCCCTAAGGGAATGCCAAGTTTCATATGAAATCAAATTGTAACTATCCCTTGTATCAACAACAAGAGCTAATTTTTGGACAAAGCTTATCGGGGTGGTCATTCCTAACCACAACCGAGCTAGCTTTGCCTTCTAATCTTCTTCTTCTAAGTCGACCACTTGGGCCATGTTGACCATGATATGCTTTTTCCTAAGCTTGGTTTGCCTTCCTTTGGACTCTTCTTGCGTAGTCTTTTTCATATCCTCATGGTCCTTCCTTTGTTATTTTTTATCATGGATGGCTTTTAAGGTGGCCTCTATGAGAGGTCCATAATAGGAGTCCCTCCCTTTCCCTTTCCCATATAAATCTACCTCATAACCATTACTCTAAGAAGGAAGGTCCTCATTGTCCATGGAGGAGGTATGGTATTCAAGGAAGCATCACGCATGTTGAAGGAACATCTATGTGCAAACCACTTAAGCAAAGGAGGCAGCCTTGTTTTTTATCATTGTGTGAGAATGGTCAAGGTGAAAAGCATGTGGAAACAATGGCATGTATGTCCAAAGCATGTCAACTACAAAAAGTCAAGCAAGCACAAAGAGTGGGGTGCACCATCATTAAGGTGTACATCTTCATCGACATCAAATAAAGACTTAGATGGCATCATTGTATTAGCCTCTAAGGCTCTAGGAACATAGTTGTAAGTCCTAGATAATAACACCACCTATATTCCTAACCTTGTACGCCTAATGTTATAAAGGCATCCTATGTCCAATACCACCTATTCCAATTTCTTTCACAGTTGGTATTGAGGGGGGGTATTAAGAGACTAAGGTTATGTAAAAGGGTAGGAGAAGGGTGTGTGTATGAAGGGACTTAAGGTCCACTAGCTCACCTATTTAAAGGTGGAGCTAGAAGGCTTTTATGTATAGAGCAAGAAGCCTAGTTGTATTTGAGCAACTTAATAAGCAAGATATTTTCTTATATTTTGTGAGTCCCTCTCCTCCACATACTTGATCTAGCATGAGCACCATGAATTCTAACAGATTCCATCTTGATTTTTATAAGTGAATATATTGCCGGATACTATGAGCTAGGAACTATTGAAAAGGCCCCTGAGTGGACAGGTGGTGAGCGTTCTGGTTACCAATGATGCCATAGGTACACCGATGAAGGAATGGGTGGGAATTAGGATTTAACCGGATATTCTGGAGAATTATGATCAGTGACACTATGATTTCATTATATGATTATTAGACAGCTGAATCTGTGAAAAAGGTAATTTCATATTGGGTGTGTAAGTGGTGTGACTATTTTAAGTTTGCATGAATATCTGGCTAGGGAGCCTGGGAACTCTTTTCCCTGGTACTCGGGACAAAACCTAACCAAGTTCTTAAATGGATCCCATCACTACAATGGTTAGGCGAGGTTGGCTAACCATTGAAGTAACAACCATCTCAACACCATCAAGTGTTTCAATGCGCACAATGCCTTGTGGTGTTATCTCAGAGACTAGGAAAGAACCTAAGCCTCTGAGCTTATGTGTTTTGGTACTAAATAGGTCTCCCTCATTCATTTGTTTAGTCTTGAGCTGGTCCTCAAACCATTGTTTGTGTGGCTTAACTTCTCTACAATCATCTTATAGACTGCAAAAAGATGTGTTTCGTTGTGATTTTCAAGCTCTAATAGACAACAACTCATAGCGTTTTCAATAAGTTTTTTGTGCACACCGACACATAGACTAGGTACTCCATGGGCATGACTGCTTCAGTACTGTGGGTTAAACTAAAAGGGGTAGCATTGGTTGCTACCTTTTATGAAGTTAGATAAGCCCAAAGTGTAGTCAACAACTTCTGTTCCCAATCATTGCCTCCACGATTTTGGTAAGAATGGCACACAGGGTTTTGTTTGTGCTTTCAACTTGGCCACTCACTTGTGGGTAATATGGGAAGGACTTCCTGTGGGTGACAAGGAACTCTTGCAAGAGGAATTTAGTTACCTCATTAATGAAATTTGTCACATTGTTGCTGACAAACTCAAGAGGGAAACTAAAATGTGTTCATAGAGGAATTTAGTCGTTGATCAAGCATCATCCTTGCGGGTTATACAAGCTTCTACCCACTTGGTGCAATAATCCGTGGGGGGCAGCAATTATATATTAGGCTTGAGTGTATTTGGCTGATGGGTCCTAGAAGTCTATGCCCCATTTCTCGTATGGTTAAAAAGACATGCTGGGGTTCAGGGGCATGTGATCCTCCTTGATACAAGGAATCGGTACACGCTAGCATTCATCACATTGTTTAACATACTCAACAGTATTAACCATTAGAGTGGGCCACCATAACCTAGCTATGAGAACCTTGTAAGTAGTGATATCTGCTGCAAAGTGTCCCCCAACACAAGAAAAGTGAGCCTGTTCAAGGAGGAAGACATACTCGTCTTCCCAAACACAACGTCTTAGGATTTTGTCTTTGCCCTGTTTGTAAAGTTGGCCCGTCGATAAGCTAGTAAGGGGCTGATTTTTTAATTAAATGATGGGTGTGGTCCTTGTTAAGGAGAGGATCAACCGTTAAGCCATTGTCTAAGAAGTGAGCCCCTTCTTTGCCCCATTCAAGAATCAAGAAAAGTTAGAATAGGGCAGCATCTAGTAAATCGTTGTCTACTCCCACTAGCTCTTCACCATTGGGGATCCTTGACATGTGGTCTGCCAAGAACATGCTGAGAGCCTTTCCTTAGCGTAACGGTAAAGTTGAAATCAAGCAGCCACCTGGTGATTCTTCCTATCATACAGGGCTTATTTTACAAGGTACAGAAGGTCTTGATGATCTACGAAGAAAACGAACTCGATCGCTAAAAGATAGTAACAAAACTACTTAACTGCATAAACCATCGCTAATCCCTCCCTCTCGGTGGTGGTGTAATTCCTCTTAGCTTCATTAAGTTGGTGGCAGATGGCAAAACTGATGGGGAAGTGCATCTTGTGTTCCCCTGGTTGAGCCAGCACACATCCTATAGAAAATGCTAAGGCATCAATGTGAACATGGAAGATGAGATCCCAGTTGGGGGATCTGAGGATTGGAGCACCAAGGCTTTTTGAGTGTGGTATAAGCCTGTTGGCATTCTTCAAACCACTAGAAAATAATAACAAGTCCATAAAGGGGTCGAGCAATATCAGCATACATAAAAATGTATCGCCTGTGAGACCCCCACCCCCTCCGCAATGCCTCCTCTGAGGGCGCTAGCAGCAGAAGTAGTGTTAGCCTCTCGCGTGGGGCAGGGATCCACACTCAAGGCCTCGCCCACAGATGTCCAAACAAGAGACTAGCCCAGCGGCTCCTCCGAAACCAAACCCGAAAAAACTTCCCTCGCACAGAAGACGTGCAATTCCGCCAAGAAAATTATTTAACGGGAGAATTGATCTAACAAGTCAAAGTCTTAACTATCCAAATTGATCCGACCGAACCCAAAAGTCACATGGTCAGATCAAAGAAGAGACTTGCACTTGGTCCATAGAATCATCGCGTTTTTCCTTCTCTTTAACGAGGCACAGCCCCCGCTGATTCCCTCCCATAGAACAAGGGTCTTCCTGGGACTTAATCTAACTAACATAACTTAATCGTAACTATTTGTATCGCAAAGGAATCCCCCAATCCAGCCTAACCCCAACCGGCTCATGGAACCAACTGCCCAACCACTGTATTGGTGGGATTCCTTTATAAAAATTTTAGTTATGTTTTGCCCAGGTACTGAGAAAAAGAGTTCCCAGGCCCCCTAGCCAGTGCTTCAAGCAAAATTTAAGGTAGACATACCACTTACACACCCAATATGAAATTGCCATTATAACAGATTCGGCTGTCTTTAAAACAATCTTTCCATGAAATCATAGTATTACTGATCATAATCCTCCAAAACATTGAGTCCATTGTTTACAAAATATATCATGTGGACTCTCCGACCAGCTGGTCAACTAACAAGATCCAATATCAAATTTTATTTCACAAAAGTAATTCTTTTCAGTTCATTGGTATCTTCCTCGACACATATGGATGTCCTAGCAACTGCGAGCCCATGCATCACCTGGTCAGAACCCTCTAGGATCCTACTTAGGTGTCCTAACACTTCACTCAGGGACCACTTCGTCGGTCCTCGCCCATTGTACCGAAAGCGCACCATTTTAACCATACCAAGGCTAGTCAAGACCTCCACAGGTTTTGCCATGAGAGCGACGTCCCTTGATGACTCCCCGCCAGCTATTGCAACAAGTCTCTCCTTAGTTAATCACATACCAAATGCTTCCTCCAGCATTCTGGCGTAAAACAGTCCTTTTAAAAGAAAACAGAGGTTCTATGCAAGTAGAATTCCCGGTTCGAGATTGGTTCCACAAAACCCTTTTTCCTTAATCGAGATTTTCTGAATGAGAATCGATGATCCATCATCAAGGTAATCTACCCATCATTTGATTGAATTTCCAACTAGATTCTTGGTGATTTCAACTAAGGGAAAACTATGCTAATTATCAACGGTAGTCTATTCTTTATGTCAAGAATTCGAATTAGTCATCACCAGGTTTTTGCTTGATTCAGATTCGAGAGATGGGCAAGTAGTTTATTGGCCGCCCCTCTCGCAGTCTTGGTTTAACCAAAATTATTCGATTTACTTCTAACTTTGATTTCTAAGGATTTTCTTCAAATAAAAATCTACTAAACTTCTAACTGTAAGAAAAAATTCAACTTTATGAATTTCATTCCTTCCTAATCATAATAGATTAAGAAATGGTTCTATATGAGAATATTGGATTTTTATAAAAATACTCTTCTTTAATTAATCTAATTTTTATAAATATCAATTTGGTGATTTATCCACCTAAAATATCTAAGAATATTCTTTCTACCAATTTAACTATCAACCCTAAGTTTCTAGGTGGAATTATGGTGAAAATTCCTCTTTTGTCCACCAAAATTTAATTTAAACTCTTCTCTACTTAAAATACCATAAAAATTCTTCTTTTAATTAAATACAAATATCTATTTTTTTGAATATGCTTAAAATTCCTCTTTTTATATTTAAATGATTGAATTCCAAATGTCATTGGAATTTCTCTTTTATCATAAAATAAATTTATCTAGAATTTCTCTTTTTTAAATTAAAGAAAAATATCCATTATTTCAAATATACCAAAAAATTTCTCTTTTTGTATTTAAATGATTTAATTTCAAATGTCATGGGAATTCCTCTTTTATCATAAAATAAATTTATCTAAAATTTCTCTTTTTTAAATTAAAAAAATATCTATTATTTTAAATATGTCAAAAATTTCTCTTTTTGTATTTAAATGATTTAATTTCAAATGTCATGGGAATTCCTCTTTTATCATAAAATAAATTTATCTAAAATTCTTCTTTTTTAAATTAAATATTTATGCATAAATACTAAAATTTATTTCACATGAATATGATGAAAATCATTCTTTTTGCATAAGATGTCCAATCCTAGAATATGGTAGAAAGTCCTCTTTTAGCATTATGCATAAAAATAAGATATGTATTATTTTCTAAATTTTTTGCCATAGCTTTGCTGCTATTATTGATAATTTTTAATTTTTTTTAAAAAGAATAAAACATTGTAATGCAAATATAATAGAAGATATATTCTTAAACTTAAATCTAAACTATGAATTGAAATCGTAATTTTAACCAAAATCATAAACTTAATTATGATTATTCTAGATTAAGCTATTTCCATTATTCTTCTTTTTTCAAATTGATAGGATTATCTCTTTCCCATTTAGAATCAATTAAAGTTGTTTTTAACTACTTATAAATAATCTAAAAGAATTAACCATTATTTTGTTAACATAAAAGCATAAAAATACCATTTTCTTATTCTCTAGCTTAACAAGCTTAGAGTTTGATTTTGAATTAAGAATTTATCAATGAGAAGCATTCTTTTGCTAAAGAATTAGCCATAGGAATGACTATTCTTTTTGGAGAGAGAGATATACATAAGAAAGCATTCTAAATAAGCACAAAGATTGACTTTTTCTTGATTATACATTAAAATTCTTAGGGAACGCTTGATTTGAATTTAAAACAACCAATTAGAAAACGTCTCAAGCTTGAGAGGGGTTAAGAAGAGGTCATTTGAGAATATTAACAAAAAAACCATAAAATTCATTCTTACCTCAAGGATTAGCTTGCTTCTTTTTCTAGAAGTGAAGCCCCCAACTAATCAATTGGTTTAGCAAGTGGAGAAGAGAGCTCCAAGAGTTGTTGAAGAGAGAGAGAAGCTCCAAGCTCCCCAAAAGTAGAGGATTTTTAAGGGATAATAGAAAATATGATTATTTTAATGTAATACTCGCATGGTATGGCTCACAGATGAGAATACAAAAGAATGTGTGTTGAGGCCACTAACTGAGTCCAACTGGGTTCTATTTATAAGTGATGGAGGCCACTAACTGAGTCCAACTGGGTTCTAGAATTTTTCCACTTCAGTTTGACTGAATTTGGACAAGATTTGGACCAGTTTGGCTCCCCTTTTGATCCAGTTTGATCTAGGAGAGAGGAGAGATAAAAATATCACAATTGTTTTGAATTAATAAACCCTGCCACACATGTGAAGGAGGAGCCTACCTCAAAGGTCCCCCTTCCTTACCAAGGTGTCAAAAATTCATCATTTCTCCAAAATATCTCATTTTTTTAGTAATATCTCTTAATTTTTAACTAATAAACCTTGTACTTAGTCAACTCTTCATCTTATGTGAGCATTTACTCATTTTTGGGTATTTTCTTTTATTCATTGGATTTATCTCATCCCAATACTTGGATTAATCCTATTGGCACATAGGAACCACATAGGAACCTTAATTGGACCATAATCCAGAAATTTCTGAAAATCTAGACCCTTAGGCTAAGGTCCCTTATATCATTTTTAATTGATTCCTAATGCACATTGGAGAATTTATTTTGAGCTTCTATTTTAGGAAAATATATTTTAGATATTAGAAAAAAATTTATATCTAAAAATATCTCAATATTGCATTATCTCTAGAATTTTTCTTCTCTCTAGGCTTCCGACCTTGCTACGCGAGACGTCCTCCATTGAATCCGTCAGCAGTTGCAACTTTATCAATTAGGTCTCCACGACCTTAATCACAAGACGGTCAAAATGCTTCCCCAACATTCTTGACATAAAACAGTCATTTACAAACAAGTCATAAATACAGTTTCTATAATGAACTCATGTCTTTCCAGATTGTTCCACATCAATCAATATTACTTAATCCAATTTCAAATCATATGTGTATCCATTCTTGACCAAATACATCATTTTCCATCCCATCACATCGGATTCATTCACTTTATATAACATCCATTCCTATCTTTCTTAATTTACATTACATCCATTTCTCATTACATCTCATTCGTTCACATCTTATATTATTCATTCACATTCTGATTCACATGACATCTCATCTCATCTATTCGCTCATATCGACTTCATATCCATTCACATACATTTTTACATTTATTATTCCACATACACATCCACATTCGTACATCCACATTCACATCTACATCCATACATCCATTTTCACATCCACATTCATACATCCACATCCACATCTACATTCACATCTACATCCATACATCCATTTTCACATCCACATTCATACATCCACATCGATACATCCATTTTCATATCCATATTCATACATCCACCTCCACATCCATACATCCACATCCACATCTACATCCATACATCCATTTTCACATCTACATCCACATTCATATCTACATTCATACATACACATCTAAATCCACATCCATACATCCACATCTATATTCATACATCCACATTCACATCCACATTCACACATCCATATCCACATCCACATTCATACATCCACATCGCTATTCACATTCATACATCTACATCCACATCCACATCCATACATCCATTTTCACATCCACATTCATACATCCACATCGATACATCCATTTTCACATCCATATTCATACATCCACCTCCACATCCATACATCCACATCCACATCTACATCCATACATCCATTTTCACATCTACATCCACATTCTTACATCTACATTCATACATACACATCTATATCCATCCATACTATATTCATACATCCACATCCACATCCACAATCATACATCCACATCCACATCCACATCTACATCCATACATCTATTTTCACATCTACATCCACATTCATATATCCACATTGACATCTACATCCACATCCATATCCACATTCACATCTACATCATCCACACATCCACATCCATACATCTATACATACATTCACATCCGCGTTCACATTCATACATCCACATCCATACATCCACATTCACATCTACATCCATACATCCACATCCATACATCTATATTATACATTCACATCCGTGTTCACATTCATACATCCACATCCATACATCCATATCCACATTTACACATCCACATTCACATTCACATTCACATACATCCACATTCTTACATCCATATCCACATCCATATCCTTATCCACAATCCATATCTACATTCATATATCTACATTCATACATCCACTTCCATACATACACATCCATATTCATACATTCATATCCGCATTCACATCCATACATCCACATCCACATCTACACCCATACATCCATTTTCACATCTACATCCACATTCACATCTACATCCATACATCCACATCCATATCCATACATCTATATCATACATTCACATCTATGTTCACATTCATACATCCACATCCATACATCCATTTCTACATTCCCATTCATATAACCACATACGCCTTCACATCTATTCTTTTACATCACATCCATTCTTGCTGTATCACAACCCATATACATCTTATCCTATTAGATACACTTCTTTCCTTATCCCATACACATCTTATCACATCCTAACTCATCTTATCACATCTTAACTCATCCCATATGCATCTTATCACATCCTATCACATCTCATACACCTCTTATCACATCCTATCATATCTCATACGCATCTTATCACATCCTAGCACATCTCATACGCATCTTATCACATCCTATTACTTCTCATACACATCTTATCACATCCTAGCACATCTTATACACATCCTATCACTTCCCATATGCATCTTATTAGGCATAAAGACAACTTTAGTAGTAGGAATAACACTTTTATAATAATCATTTTATGCATTTTACTATGCATAAATTCTAATTTAATAAGAATAATACTTTCAAAATAAAAATAAATTTTTTATACATCTTTCTATGCATAAATTTTCATCTTAATGAAATTAACACTTTTAGAATAAATATTTTATGCATCTATCTATGCATAAAATCAAAATTGATAAGAATAACTCTTTTGAATTAAAAATAAAATTCTTTATGCATCTTTCTATGCATAAAATCAAAATTGATAAGAATAACTCTTTTGAATTAAAAATAAAATTCTTTATGCATCTTTCTATGTATAAAATCAAAATTGATGAGAATAACACTTTTGGGTTAAAATAATTTCTTTATGCATCTTTCCATGCATAAATCCAATTTAGTAGGAATTACACTTTTAGAATAAAAGAATTTCTCTTATGCATCTAATTTGTGCATAAAATCCAATTATGATAAAAATCTCACTTTTAATATAAAAAAATATCACACTTTTATAAATAAATATTTCTAGTATACATTTTTCTATGTCTAGAATGAAAATAACTCTTTAAGAATACTCATACGATGGGGATTACTCTTTTTAACATAAAATTTAATTACTAGAAATCCTCTTTTTCTTAATTCATCAATTATGCATAACATAAAAATTAATTTCTCCATGATTACAATGAAATTCTTTCAATTAATCTAGGATGATAATTCCTAGAATATGGTAGGAAGTCCTCTTTTCATGCTCTGAATGAAATTATTTTATGTGTAATTTTTATAAAAATTTTGCCATAGCTCCGCTGCTATGATTGATAAATCTTAATTATTTTAAAGGATAAAGCTTATCATTAAGCGAATGATTAGAATGATCCCTAATTGGATCATTAACCCATAATGGTTTGAATCATCAATATTCATGGAATACATAAACTAAAAGCATAGAAAAAAGCTATTAATTTGTCCTCAAGCATAGATTAATCTTGGATTAAGAAAAAGCTTTATAAAAAGCTTCATTTGGATTGAGAATAGGTCATGAGAATGACCATTCTTTGAGTGAGAGAGAGAAATTACATAAAAATCATTAAAATTAAGCATAAATAGAAATTTATGTAATTCTTTACTACCATTCACCAATTAACTTCAATAGCATTCAAAAACCATTTCAATTAAGCTTCTCAAGCTTGAGAGGGGTTGAGAAGAGAGAAATATTGAGAATTTATAGAAAAGATCAAAATTCACCATTTACCTTACAAATTGCTTGATTCTTTATTCACGGTAGAGGCTCCCAACCAATCAATTGGTTTGGTGTGCTGATGGAGTCACCAATGGCGATTGAAGAAAGAGGGAAGCTCCAATTTCTTCAATTTGGAGAGAATTTTAGAGAATAGTAAAAATTAGCATTATTTCAACATAATTTTGGCATAGTATAATTCTCCTATTTTTTTTACAGACACTCAGGTTCTATCTATAGGAGAGGGAGGCTCTTACCAAGATCAACTGATTTCTAGAATTTTTCAGATTTCAGTTTGGTTGAATTTGGACTAGATTTGGACCTAGTTTGGTTCCTTTTTTATTCGGTTTGATCCAAGAGAGAGGAGAGATAAAAATATCACATTATTTTTGAGTTTAAAACTCATTCAAGCATGTGAAGTATGCACCTCCTTGAAGGGACTCCCCTTCCTTACATATGTGTCAAAATGGAATGATTATACCCAAAATATCTCATTTTTTTAGTAATACTCATAGTTTTTCACTAATAACCCTTGTACATAGTCAACTCTTCATCTTATGTGAGCATTTACTCATTTTTGGGTAATTTCTTTTACAAATTAGATTTATCTCCTCCCCACACATGGATTGATCTTATTGACCCATAGGAACCTTAATTTAAAATTTCGAAAAAATCTTGACCCTCAGGATAATGCCTCTTGAGCAGATTATACTTGATTTCTAATGCATCTTATGGAAATCTTTTTGAACTTCTATTTCAGGGGAACTTATATTAATGGGATGAGAAATTTTTCTATCCAAAAATATTCAAAATCTAAATAATCTCTCTCTAGAATATTTTCTCTCTCTAGACCAAAACAGGTAAAAACAAGATCTTTGATATTTCTGAAGAGGGATTTGACTATAGGGGAAGATACTGGACATCCTGAGAGGCTAGGGAGGAATCTTACATCAACGAGATGCGATATAACTTGCATCATTCTAGTACCTTGCGCAAACATGCTAGGTTCTCCTTCCAAGAGGAATTGACACAAAGGTCATCCATGAAGACTTCAAGGAACTTCCAAGGATTTCATTGTAAGCCATACACGTGAGGCTTTGGAAGGTTTTGGGGGCATTGCATATGTACCCCACTCAATGGCAAAGGCCATTTTGTGCTGGTCCTTGGGATCAATCAACACCTGGTTGTATCCTGAAAATCTATCTCGCGAAAGCTATAAGCTTCCTTTCCCACTACTCTTTCTAACACATGTTCGGTGAATGGTAGGGGATAGTAGCCCCTAATGGTGGCGGCATTAACCTTTTTGAGATCAACATACACTACTCTCACGTTTCCCTTCTTTTTGGGCACTATCACAATTAGTGATACCCACTCCATATGCTCGATTTCATAGATGAATCCAACATCGATAAGTATTTCAATCTCTTCATCACGGACCATCTTGGAGTACTTAGGGTTCATGGGATAAGCTCATTGTTTGACCGGCCTAGCTCCATCAACCATGGGAATGGTATGTTGAACTACTTCCAGGGGTACTCCTTTCATATCTATGTACTTCCAAGCAAAGCAATCATGGAACTCAGTCAACAAAGCGGTGAGCGTAGTCTTTTCTTCCTTTGAAAGGTTTTCTGTAATACATACCGGCCTTGGGTCTTCACCCGGGCCTAGTAAGTTTTCTTCCTTGACCTTAGTTGTGGACCATCATATGAGGTCCCAAGTTGTCCACTATTAGACCTCTGAGCCAAATCATATTGGACAAATTGGTCAGCTATTTGCAAGGTCTTAAAGTGCTTGGGCACCTGACTTGCCTCTCTTGCTTTAGCACTTTCCTCATCAATTAGCTTCTTAGCTTCTTTTTCAGCGACGAGTGTTAACTTTTTGTTGCGTGCCTTGCACATGGAGTGGCAAAGCTTTTAGGGGACTGGTTGAAAAGATGCAGAGGAGAAGAGAGCTTGAGCTCTTGCAAGCACACACACACTCACAAAACCCTAAAAGAGAACACACAAGGTGAGAGGCTGAAAATCTTCTTCTTCTTCACACAACACTCAACACACCATATACAAAGATAAGAGTGCACACATATGAAAAGGTACTTAATACTAGGGCTCTCTATAATGTGAACCTAACTAAATGAGCTGGAGCTATAACTATTCCAGTCTCTAGAATGGCTGTCACCACACAGCTTGCTATCCCATTGGCCGCATATCACCCATGATCTCACCAACCATGCTAGAGGTGTAAGTGTGGGGCCTATCCCCCACGCGGGCCATCAGTGTCCACTGCCTCACTAGATCAGCTCGATATCTCAACACTCTCCCTCGAGCTCAACTCCATCTCATGTACACCAAGAGAAGCCCTGAATCTGCGAAGTTTCTCTGTACCTAATGCTTTGGTGAAAATGTCAGTGACCTGATCCTGTGTGCTGACATAAACAAGGTCAACGTCTCCTGCCAAAACCTTCTCTTTGACAAAATGATACTAGATGAGCTCGATATCTCAACACTCTGCCTCGCGCTCAACTCCATCTCATGTACACCAAGCGAAGCCCTGAATCTGCGAAGCTTCTCTGTACCCAATGCTTTGGTGAAAATGTCAGCGACCTGATCCTGTGTGCTGACATAAACAAGGGCAACGTCTCCTGCCAAAACCTTTTCTTTGACAAAATGATAGTGGATCTTTATATGCTTTCTGCGAGCATGAAAAACTGGGTTCCTGACCAACTGTATACTGCTAATGTTATCACAGAAAATGACAACTTTTCTATCCACTGATAGACCCAAATCTGCAAGTAGCTTTCTCAACCAAGATACCTCACATGCTGCAATAGCAACACCTCTATACTCGGCCTTTGTACTCGATAGAGAAACCGTAGGCTGCTTCTTGCTGCTCCAAGTCACAGCAACACTCCCCAAAGAAAACATGAAGCCACTAGTAGATCTTCTATCTGAGATACTACCAGCCCAATTGTTGAAAAACAGGTAGAGAGAGAGAAGACACACACACAGGAGCAAACCCTAATATATATTACAAACCCTAACCATAGAGGGAAGCCATCTCCCTTCTCACACAATGTATAAAGCCATAATCCATAATACACAAGACACACTATGAGTTGTGTCCACACACATCTAACCCTAGCTAATGTCCACACACTATGACCAGCTGGACGCGGTCATTTATGTCTCACACATGCTGCTACCTAACATGCCAGCACATAGCACAGGTGGCACACACTGACATTGAGCTTGAATCTCAACAGCCCCTCTCAAGCTCATGATGTGCTACCATAGATGAAGATGTAGATTAGCTTGGGATATCAAAGCTCTCAACACTCCCCCTCAAGCTCATCCCACGTACTCCCAACATAGTACGGAAGTACTCAAACTTCTCCCTGCTAAGTGTCTTTGTAAAGATATCAGCCACCTGCTCTTCATACTATAGATCCATTGTACCATCCAGCACTTTCTCTCTGACAAAGTGATAATGGACCTCTATGTGTTTGGTCCACGCATGAAAAACTGGATTCTTGGCCAACTGTATACTGCTCATGTTGTCACAATGAATGACAACTTTGCCATTAATAGGCTCACCCAAATTAGCCAAGAGATTATTTAACCATATTCCTTCACAAGTAGCAATGGCTGCACCCCTGTATTCAGCCTCTGTACTGAATAAAGCAACAGTAGGCTGCTTCTTGCTACTCCAACTCACCACGGCACTTCTAAGTGTAAAGGCATAACCACTAGTAGACCTCTTGTCATATGAGCTACCTACCCAATCTGCATCTGTGTAGCCATGTATATCCAAGTCTTTACCACTCTCATAAAGAAGACCATAATGTGCAGTGGTCTTTACATATCGCATAATGCGTCTCACTGCATCCAAATGAGGTTTTCTGGGGCTCTGCATGAATTGGCTTACTAGCCCCATAGCATAACTCAAATCCGGGTGTGTGATAGTCATGTAAATGAGACTACCAACCATCTTTCTGTACATAGATGGATCATCCAATACCTCACCAAAATCAGCCCGTAACTTTACATTCTGCTCCAAAGGTGTACTCATTGGCTTACACCCTATCATGCCATATTTTTCCAACATATCCAATGCATATTGGCGTTGCACTAACCATGTACCTGCATGGTTTTTGATCACTTCAATTCCAAGAAAGTATCTTAATTCACCTAAATCTTTCATGTCAAACTGCCCACTCAATGCCTTCTTGACATGCATCACATCTGATCACCTGTGATAATCAAGTCATCCACATAGATGACAAGTAAAACAATCCCATGATCTGTTTTCTTCACATAGAGTGAAGAATCTGCTGTAGAAACTTGAAATCCAAGGGAGATAAGATATCTGCTCATCTTATCACTCCAAGCACGAGGTGCTTGCTTCAAACCATATAAAGCTTTCTTCAATCTGCATACATGAGTGGGATACTTTGGGTGTACATATCCTTCTGGATGTGCCATATACACTTCTTCTTGTAGATCACCATTTAGAAATGCATTTTTCACATCCATTTGATGCATTTCCCAACCATTTGCTGCAGCCATAGCAATGACTACTCTCACTGTTCCCATCTTTGCCACTGGACTAAATGTTTAATTATAGTCAAAGCCTTGGGTTTGTGCACAACCCTTAGCTACCAATCTTGCTTTATGTCGCTCAATGGAACCATCTGACTTGCATTTCACTTTGTAAACCCATTTACAACCAGTATCATTTTTGTCCTATGGTAATGAAACCAAATCCCATGTATCATTATGAACCAATGTGTCCATCTCAACATCCATTGCCTTCTCCCATACATGCTTTCCAATAGCTTCTATATAGCATGTAGGTTCCACATGTTTCACCAAAGAAGTCATATATGCATAGTGCATAGCAAAATCACGATATGTCAACCTGTCAACAACAACTGGATATCTGACCCTTTGGGATCTTTGCATGCGGATGGCTCTAAACACCTGTCACTCTAGCATGTGGTGGCACATATCTATCCTGCCTAGCACCAGGTGTGCGTAAAACAGGTATGCCAAGTTCCTCATCCAAACTCTCTGAACTTGATGACTCATAACCTGTAATTCCAATTCCTTCTTTCCTTTATCCATAGCACTACTCCCAGTGCTCACACTCTCATGCCTCAAGCGTCCTGACCATGGACGTACAGTGCTACTCTCTGACTCTGCTGGCCCCAGACATAGAAGTAGAACTAGAACTTGCTTGTGGCAAGTTCACATGCACATCAGCTTCAAGAGAATCAATGACACCCTCATCCTTTGCTTTATACCAACTAGTAAGTTCATCAAACACCACATCTCGTGAGATAACCACTTGCCTAGTTTGTGGATTATAACATTTGTATGCCTTACGATCCTGTGCATAACCAAAAAATACACACTTTTCTGCCTTAGGATCCAACTTCCTCCTTCTCTCGTCAGGCACATGTACATAAGCTATGTATCCAAACACTTTGAGGTATCCAATGTCTGGCCTAAAACTTGTAAGCCGTATCTCTGGCGTACTTCCATGTATGGCTGTTGTGGGTGTCTTATTAAGTATATACACCGCAGTGGCATATGCTTCTGCCCAATAATAGTCTAGCATGCTCTTTTCATTGAGCATTGCCCTGGCCACTTCACAAATGACTCTATTCTTTCTCTCAGCAACACCATTTTGCTGAGTTGTATACCTGCAAGTTAACTGCCTTCTTATGCCATGCTTTCTCAAGAAAGGGTCAAAAGCATGTGAGGTGTATTCACCATCTCCATCTGTCCTCAAACATTTTATCCAAGAGCCATATTGCTTCTCTGCAAAAGCTTTGAAATCCATAAACTTTCCCAACACTTCACTTTTCTCTCTGAGAAAGTAAATCCATGTCATTCTACTGAAATCATCAATGAATGTCACATAATATAAACTGCCTTTAATGGATGGGTTTTGTGCAGGACCCCATACATCGCTATGTACTATCTCAAGTGGCCTGCTACTCATGTTGCCTTCTCTAGGAAACCGCAACCTAGCCTGCTTTCCAAACTGATAGGCTTCACAAACATGCATATTCCCATCATACTTGAATCTAGGCAGCCCACTAACAATGCCTCTTGTCTGCATGTTCTTTATCCTTTGTATATTCATATGTCCAATCCTCTTATGCCACATATCAATGTTCTGTACCACATTTCGGCTTTTAGAGAACATGGCTGATTTCAACTCAGGAATCCCAGCATCCAGCTTAAACAATTTGCCTTCTTTCTTGCCTTTAGCAAATGACTCTACATCCATTTTTGAAATCCTCAACAAAACAGCCATGCTCATTGAAACGAACCTGTAATCCCTGTTCCACCATTTGACCAACTGAGGCCAAACTTTTTGTAATAGAAGGCACATACAATACATTTGACATATATTTTGTTTGACCATTGTGCATAACTAATGGTACACTTCCATCATAGATCCCACAACATGTTTCATGGTGGCAAACAAGTGATTTGCGCTGCCATCATTACTGCTTGATGCATAATTTCCACCATGTTGTGCATAATGTCCACCATGTTGTGCTCTACCCCCTCTCAAATCATTTTGTTTGTGAAAACCATCACGTGCCATATGACCAAATTTTCCACAGTAATGGCATTCCACATCTTGCATAGATGTGTGTTGACCTTGCCAACGTCCTCTACCACGAGGATTACCTTTGCCTCTCTGAGGTGTATATCCACGACCACCTCTAGCACCATATGTAGGCTGAAAATTCTGTTGTGGTGACCTGTCCTGCCATCCACGACCATTACCACGACCACGTGATGCAAATCTCTCCCTGCCTCTAGATCCTCTTTGTGAGTAAAAAGCCTGATTTCTGCCATTATCATCATGGCTAGTAGATGCATCATGAAAAGAATCACTGAGTTTGATTACCTCAACAAGAAAGAGTGAAATCAACTCATCAAAGTCTGGTAAACCTGTACTCCAAACCGAGATGGATGTATCAAAAGATTTATACTCCTTGCCAAGACCACGCAAGGTAATGTCTACCAAATCATCATCAGGCATGGGGGCATTAATTGTTGCCAATGCATCTGCATACTTCTTTGTCTCTTGTACATAATCATGAATGCTCCTTCTATTCCATTTCACATTATGAATTTGTTGTCGTAATTGAGACTTGCAAGCACTTGTGTCTATATCAAATAGCTTTACCAATGTATCCCATGCATCCTTGGGATTCTCAGCATCATGTATGTGTATGAGTATGGCATCTGAAACACATATAGACAGATAATGCAACACTTTGTATGCTCTTTCTGACCATTGCTTATGAGCTATAACCTGCTGCTGTATAGGTTGTTGGGGTAGTTCTGGCTTTGGCTGAGCACCTGTAATAAGATTTCAAAAACCTTTTCCCTTCAGAAAACTTTTGATCCTGTACTTCCATGCCTGGAAGCTCTTCCTATCCAGCTTTTCACCCACAATTTGTACTGGATTATCCGACATATTTGCTCAATGCAAATGCACCTTCCACACATGTCCAAATCTGTAAACGAGCCTTTCTCAGCTCAACCACACTCTAATGAGTGTTCCAGATACTCCAAAGTAGTCAACAAACTTCAATTTTGATGTAGAAAATCAAACTGTATGCATCCAAAATGAACTGGTTTACGCAGTCCAAGATACCCTGTTTTGATGCACTTTCCAAAGCTCCAAATTGCAATGTAGTGGTTCAATTAAGTGTGGATAACTTGCATTGACACCTAAACAAGCTCAATGTTGAATATCAACACCAACCAAGATGCATACATATCAATTTTGTCAAACCCCCTTCTTTGTTTTAAGAAAAACCAGAAAAACCAGTAGTAGATTTGCTCTAATTTCTTCAATCCTTGTCCAAATTGAGAGACCAGGCATTCATTAGCTTAGCAATGATGTCCACTAACTCCATGTAAAAGGAATTAGACCAATTGTTTAAGATGAGAGAGTAATTAGTTGATTAATCACACTCTGTTTCACTGCAACCAGAAGACAGCCTGTTTAATCAGCTCATTTCCAACTCCATAGATCATAATTGCTCAATCCAATCATATAGCAACCTCCTCACTAGTGTGAATCACAAGTTTTCTAAGCCAATTTTGGAATTTGTTAGTCACAAGACTTGATTTTTGAGCCTCCACCTATCAAAAAAGTGAAAAAGTACTCTGTTTCTCTATAGATGTTGCGCCGCCTGTTGTAGGGGTGAATTGGAGATTTTATAATGATAATTGATGGTGCAATTAGGTTCCCAACACACCTAGGCATGTGTACAACCCATCAATGGTCTGATTTTTGCCAAAATCTTGGTTTAATTTCATCAAAAATTGACCTCTTTTTTTTTGTTTTGTGAGAGCTCAAAAACCAGTAATTTCCACTCATTCAAATGCATCAAATTTGCTCCAAAATCAGTGTAGGACTTGTACATGAGTTTCCAATACATTCATCTTTGTCACATACATGTTTCTTTGTCGGATTTGCATTTATTTCACCATACATCATTGCTTCCAAGCTTCAATGGAAAGCTTCCAAAAAACCAAAATTTTCCTTTGCTTTGGGCAACCCTAATTTGCTTTGTTTCTGCTTGAATCACCTGCAATCCACTCAAGGATGTTTAGAATACCTTACCCAGTAGGCCAAGCTCTCAGATCTGATAGAAATCGGTGCGCTCCAAGCTTCACAGCATCAATGGCAAGCTTCACAGCTTTTCTTCACAGCTTCTTCTCCCTCTTCTCGCACTCACTCATAAACCCTAATAGAGAGCACCAGGCTCTGATACCATGTTGAAAAACAGGTAGAGGGAGAGAAGACACAAACAGAGGAGCAAACCCTAATGTATATTACAAACCCTAACCATAGAGGGAAGTCATCTCCCTTCTCACACAATGCATGCTTCACATATTTTCTGCATACCTTCAACTTTAAACTTTGGCAGCCCTGTCACAATTCTTTTAGTTTGCATAGACTTCATTCTCTGCACATTCATATGTCCAATTCTTTTATGCCAAATGTCTGTGTCTGCAACAATTTTTGAACCATTTGCAAACATTACAACACTCACTTCAGGCACGTTTACATTCAATGTAAACATTCTGCCCGCTCTGTTGTCTTTTGCAACCAACCTGGTACTTGTCTTTAAAGTCTTCAACATAACAACCATCAGGGTTAAATTGAACCTACAAACCTTGCTCAATCATCTGGCCAATTGAGACCAAATTCTTTGTTATGTTCGAAACATGAAGTACATCTGCAAGGTACTTCACTTTGCCATCCTGCATAGACAATGGCACATCTCCAACATGGGCAATTGGATGAGTAGTGTCATCCCCTATTTCCACAAAACCTGGTCTTTCAAGGTTTTTCATCTCCTTGAACCACTCCCCATGACTTGTCATGTGGTTCGAAGCACCTGAATCAACGTACCATACATCATCTTTATGTGCTGCTTTAACATTTTTAGACATGGCATTAACGACATGCTGCATAACAAACAACCTTTCACTATCCTCATTGTTTTTTGCTCGAGGATGCATAGTTGTTTTGCTGCGATTTTCCATTTTGCATGTCAACCTGCTTCTTATAACAATATGCCTGCACATGTCTAGTCTTACCACAATAAAAGCATCCACGTGTATCATTATATTGCCTTTGCCAATTTCCATGACCTCTTTGACTCCCCCTCCCTCTTTGACTTCCCCTGCCTCTAAATTGGCCTCTTCCACCTGCGTGTTGTTGTTGTTGTGAATTCTAGGACTGTTATTGTTGTTGCTGGTGCTGGCCATAATTCTGATTACCTGTTCGGCCACCTCCTTGGCCGCGTCCACGGCCTCCTCTACCTCGTCCTCTTCCTGAACTTTTGTAGAAGGCCTATTGCTTTGAACTATTTTTGTTTTGTGAAGACTGTTGGTCTTCACCCAAGCTCTTCTCTTCTATAATCAACATAGACACCAAATTTGTGAAATTGGGAATGTTTTTCCAAGTGTGAATAGACGTCTTGAATGCCTTGTATTGTGGCCCGAGACCACGTAGACAGATTTCCACCTTATCATCATCATCTATTGAAATGCCAATAGATGCAAGGGATTCCACAATACCCTTGATCTTCAATGCATAGTCATTCACAGACATACCCTTTTTCTCCACAGTATGAAGTTCATTCTTCAACTGTATCTTTCGTGCCTTGGTATTTTTTTCATAGAGTTTTTTCCACGCCTCCTTAGGGGACTTGGCATCCTGTATGTGCCCAATCATGGTGTCTTGTATACTAATAGAGAGCCAATACATAACTTTTCTGGCTCCTTGATTCTAATCCTTAAACTCTTTCACATCTACAGTAGTCGGATTGATCTCCGGTATCTCCGCGGTGCCTCTTCGTGCTCACCTTCTATGTAGTCCCAGTAACCCTTTCCCATCAGGAAATTTGTCAACCTGAACCTCCAAGTATGGAAGTTATTCTTGTCAAGCTTCTTAGCAACAATCTGGTTTATGTTATCATTTGACATCTTGCTAGACACACAAATTTACCAGAAACAGTAATCTAGTTTATGCCATCATTTGACATCTTGCTAGACACACAAATTTACTAGAAACAGCACTCTGGTTTGTCCTGCACAAACTGCTATATTTTCTGCAGCGGTACTATACTACACTCAAATGTCATAGCTAGTGACCTCAATGTGCATACATACACCCAATGGCAACTGTTGACCTCCTTGCAGCACACATAATGTCTGCACAACCAGTCTGTCTTCCTACTATTCTTAAAACAGAGTTCTGCATAGAATCGATGACTTACCGTAGTGCTCAAAATCGCCTGCTTTCTGAAAAATGGAGGTCCTAACGCGCCCGAAACGTGTTTTCTACCCAAAAAATGCAGTCCAATAGGACAATATAGTTGCCCTATAGCTTTACTCCCACGAAGAAAGCTCCTCAATCAGAGATTGTTTTTCGATGCCTCCCATCGAGCTCTCGACAAGGGTGTAGTCGCCAACACAAATAGGGAAGAGTAGATGAAGCTCTTACCCTCGTACCGCTTCCTGGGCTTCTCTTGCTTGCAGCTCAGCCCTTAGCATGAACCAGGCTCTGATACCATGAAAAGATGCAGAGGAGAAGAGAGCTTTGAGATCTTGCAAGCACACACAAACTCACAAAACCCTAAAAGAGAACACACAAGGTGAGAGGCTGAAAATCTTCTTCTTCTTCACACAACACTCAACACACCATATACAAAGATAAGAGTACACACATATGAAAAGGTACTCAACCAAATACATACTAGAGTTCTCTATAGTGTGAACCCAACTAAATGAGCTGGCGCTATAACTATGCCAGTCTTTAGAATGGCTGTCACACAGCCTGTCATCCCATATCACCCCTAAAAACCATGCCAGTGGTGTAAGTGTGGGGCCTATCCCCCAGGCAGGTCATCAGTGTCCTCACTAGATGAGCTCGATATCTCAACACTGGTTCGGGTTGAATGGGTTCAACTAGCTATGGGATAATAGTGTGGACCAAAAGAGAGCTGTTTGCAAACTCTTTTTGCCACATGTTATTGAAATTTTCATGTGCTTCCACCACACCCACATATTTCAACCAATGGGTTTCTGAGTTATCTAGGAAGACTTACCTTTCCGACCTAGGGAATGTGGGTGTGCTTCCACCACACCCACATATTTCAACCAATGGGTTTCTGAGTTATCTAGGAAGACTTACCTTTCCGACCTAGGGAATCCCTCTATCCTGTGAGTTCTATGAGAGCATGTGCTCCTTAATAGCTTTTCTCTAATAGCCTCTTGAACTAAGCATGTATAATGATGTAATCTCTTGCCCATTTGTCGTGGAGAACCTTGTACCAGTGCGTTGAGGTAAGATATCTAGGGTAGCGAGGATATACATCCAGTTCTCAAAGTCTTCCAGCACTAGGAGTGGTGCGCAATCCTCATTCTCCCTTTCATCCTCCAACATTTTATGGCATGTCTGGCATAGATGGACTTCAGTAGTTCATGTTGTAGTCATGACTGAGTCCTATGCAAATTGTCTGCCACTCATGGGGTGTACCTTCCACCTACGTAGATTGATCTTGAAGGTAAGATCTTTCCTCCAAATGTAAATGTGGTTAGTGTCCTTATCATGGATCATATTTGCTTCTCTCATAAAGGGTATGTCGAGGATGCAGTCATATGAAACTGGCTCACATCCAAAATTCATCTCACCACAAAAGTGTGGCAGTATAGTAGTTCCAAGGATCTTGATCTTTAGATCCCTTAGTAGACTAATGGGTCTAGCAGTGGCTCCATCAGTGTGTTTAGCCAGAAATCGGGTGTTATACAAGGCATGTGCTCCCCATTTTTCCCAGCATTATTTGGTAACAATGCTCACTCCAGCTCCCCCATCCAATATTGTAGTAACTAGAGGCCATCAAAGGTTATTGCTAAGGCTGCGTTGAGTTCATCACCTTCCCAGCATTATTTGGTAACAATGCTCACTCTAGCTCCCCCATCCAATATTGTAGTAACTGGAGGTCATCAAAGGTTATTGGTAAGGCTGCGTTGAGTTCATCACCTTCAAAGTACTGCCCAAGTTTATTAACTCCAACCGTGGGGGTTCCTCTTACCTTATGAGGTATATGAAATTCCTCTCCTCCTCGAATTCATCAAAGCTCTCGGGCTCCATGGTTTTGTACATGCCTGCTCTGAGACGTCCCTCCATCTAGTCTTTCAGGTCATGCCATAGGCTTGGGCTACCTTGGAGCAAGGCGTTGATAGGGATTTGGACTTGAGATGAGACGAAAGAAGAGATACCTACAATGTATCTTGGAACAGAGGTTGTCCTTTGAGGAAGGTCCGGTTTTCTTTGTCTTAAGATTTTTGAAGTGTATGGGATGGGAACAGGTATTTCTGTGTTTTTTCCCCTATGAAGTTCATCTCCCAAATTTCTAAGATATTTAGCCACCTTGTCTCCCTACTGGGGGGTAGCTTCTACTTCTGCTCGCAAGGATATACCTAAGCATCATTCGCAGGTCTCTGGTTTGAGACCAATGGGCATGGTTCAAGGTAGGTAGTCGGAGGATCAACTTCCAACTACGCTTGGCACTCATGGACTAACTCTTGGGCTACCATTAGTCTCTCTTTTTCCTCAATAGGATTAGGGTGCTCAGTGATCTTTTGTGGTAACTTGCGGGTGTCCATGGGTTCTCTGGCTCGGGCGGTACCCATAACAATTCTTCTTCTTCAGAGGAAGAAGTTGACAGGAGTTGTTGTGCCAAAGTCTGAACCACTTTTGATAATCACTCGGCTTTCCCAATCTTGGTGGCTTCCTTTCATGAGCGTCGAGCTACTCATGCTTGTTCAGGGGATCTTGCTTGACCCTAATTTTGTGAGGTTAATGCCTCTGCAGCATGTGTGGCAACCATTTGCTTGTTTTGTAGCCTGGTCATAGCGTTGACAGGGACTACACAAATTAAACCATCTCTAACACTTAGTAGGTTAAGGCTGGTGCTAGGATTAGCTTCATAAGCCTTTCCAGTTGATCTTGGTCTCAGCGTCGTATAGTCTCTATAAAGGTGATCGATACTGCACCCTACACACAATGGAGCTGGGGCGAGAGAACCTGTAGTAGGTGCACTCGCCATACCCTTCCTATTGGGACACTCAACCACTCGGGGACATCCACCACAATCGTAGCACTATATAAGTGGTCTTTTAGTTGTCCGATTCAGGTCCGAATCCCGTAGTATCGGGGCTGCTAAGTATGGAGGGTACATTTGATCAACCTCCATGACATAGTGACTTAGGATTTGTGAAGGTGGGCTTGTTGGCTCTTGGGTTTCATAAGTGGGAGTTTCCACGATTTCTCCCTCATTCCCATCCTCAAAGAGTTCTATCAGGGTTATTTGACAAACTAGTGTCAATCTAGGTAATGGGGGCTGAGATGGAAGAACTGCGGGGGGTAAGGGTAGTTTTGATACCCTAAGGATTCCTCTTTGGGCCACATCTTAGCCAAGTTGAGGTGCGTTACGATGTGCTGGAGTTGGCAAAGCCAGCGATTTCCTAGAATTAGTGGACAATGCCTGAGGAAAAGCTCGAGCTAAAGTAGCCTTGTGGTGATAGCCGTTGGAGATTTCATGATTGCCCCACTTTACACACAATATTTACAATAGAGGCTTGGACGGGTTCTCGGGTTAGGACACTTAGTGCGAGTATGGTTTTCTTGACAGGTCGGGAACCATACGAGTTCCCTTCTAGGATAAAGATGTAGATTGCCCCCTTGATCTCGGCCTTGGTTGATTCTCCATTGTTGGGTCATTTCCTGCATTAAGGCAACGGCCAATTGTTTGACACTTTGTCCAAACATAGACTATTTTGCCTTTTCATTAGGCTTTGTGCTAGTGGTCTCTTGAAGGAGGCTTCTGATGCACTTTCATGGAGTTGTTGGGAACGTGTTTCCTTGAAGTTGTCCTCAAAATTCAAAGCACTCCTCCAGCATTGTTCAAAGGAGGTATGGTCTATGGCAAACAAGGAGTTATGTAGGGGGATAATGTCGAGTCCCTCCAGAAATCTCCTAGTTAATCTCTCATCAGAGAACTTATCTCTGGCGCTACAATGTGAGTGGAGATATCTGACTCTTTGAATGTAATCCCTGATGGTTTCACTCTCATTTTGCTTGACTTTACTCATGGGCGTTCACTCGCAAGATGAGGGATCAAAAATAAGACATGGGTGTGGCAGTGAAGGCACGGGCATTTGCTTCTCAAGGGAGAAGGAACAGACATGGCAAGTTTAGGAACGGTCATGGGATAGTCGGACTGGGAATTTTCAAAATTGATTGGGACTTAATGGCTATAAGTTTAACATCCTCCCTCGATATTCTCTATCAGTACAATATCCCTCTAGATTGAATGCACTTCATGCCCAATTAAATTCATTTAATTGGGCACTTCATGCCCAATTAAATTCATTTAATATATTTTTAATGCCTCTCCCAGTTTTAGGCAATAGATCATCTTACCAGATTTGGGTTGTTGCAGAGGGAAGGAACAGACGTGGAAGATTTGGAACGTCTGTGGTCTGAGAAGCGGACGGACATGCGCTTCTTAGAGGAGCTAGGAAGAATGTTGTTTTTCCTAGGATTTTCTTTCTTCTCCTGCTCCGGATTCAGGTATCTTCCTAAGATTTTGTTTTGTTTTTTATTTAACAAGGAGATAGAGCTAGTTTCTAACTACTTATTAATGCCTATAATGCATGATTAAAGCTAACAAATTAAAATTAATTAGATGATTAAGCAAAAATGAAAACATGAAGACAAAACACGAAAAATTAAAAATTGCTTGAATGCTAAGGGCAAGGTAAGGGCACTCACATCCTGCCTATCGGTGAAGACTAGAATTATCTGATGCTCGATCAACAATCCAAACTCTAGGTATTCATCTCATCCAAAACACAAAACAAAAAACAAAACAAGGTTAATCAACCTATCGATAGATTTGCAATCCAGCCAGGCTAAATCAAAGACTCTAGATAATGCATCAAGTGCAAGACCCTAAAGCTAAATGCCTTCCCCGCCGGTAGAGCGGTGCCAAAAATGTTAATGGATAACATACTGCCTTACATACACAAGAGAAAGAAGAAGACAAAGGTTCATGCAAGGGTCAAATCCAGGGAATGGCACTTAGCCAACCCTATGAGGGTTAACTCTTTGATGCAAAGCTCCTAGGGGCTCAATTCACACTCTCCTTGTGTCACCCAAAGAGAGATCCAAAGCTAGGTAGTGAGCAATAGGAAAGGAGATATGGAGAGATCAACCTCTACCTCATGCCAATCGTATGCAAATGGGTCATGGTAGATAGAAATGAGAAGGTATAAGAGAAGTGAAGGGAGAGCACTACCATTCCTACTCACATACACCATGTAAGGTTCCTCCCTTTAAAAATGGAAGAAACACTTAAGATAGTCTGCTAAGTCTTATCTTGGGAAAAATTTCCTATTCATCGACACCTTGACCTTGTAGAGATTCAAGGATACGATTCATAGGTATGACCTAGCTCTATCCCGCAGGGGGAGCGTGATTTTCTAAACATCAAATCACCCATAGGGCGATTGATCAAAAATTGGGCAACTACTAGACTTGATTTCTAGAGACAACGCTTTTTTCCTCATCTTATGCAAGGCACAGCCGCTGACCTAGTCTTCTAGAATAGAGTTGCCCAAGAACCTAACTATCTAACGTAGGGCTTTCACTTAATCTGTTGGAAAGCTACCTGACTAATCGGGTCCACCCGTCCGTAGGATGGTGCCGTCAGGGCATTCCATCCTCCCACTTTCCACCCTACTCACGCATCAATTTGTTTTCTAATTAATACTACCACACTGTTTGACATAAATAAACATATTCCTTAATTAGGGCCCTTCTTCACAAGGTTCATTAAAACAGCCTTCTTACACAATACAATCATACCAAAGACAAGATGCAATTATATAAAAAGTTTATACATGAATCCATTTCCATACAAGCCAATCCGGCTCTCTTATTCTTACTACGGGACCATACACCTCATCGTCGGCCGCTGGCGAGGACTCAAGCCGGCCTGTCGCCCTCTCAGGCTCCATCGCTCGATCCTCCCGCCCCTCAGAGGGATGTCTACACACTAGGGTGGGCTTATTTACCGCACTAGCCTGGGCCCTCAAAACTAGGCAGCCTCATAATCTATCGCCTCAATCGGCGATCCTTATTCTCCCAAAGGTATGAGGGATACCTTGGGCCATTCCCGGGCTTTGCTAATGATGCCGCCCGGCTACACAAGCACGGAACGGAGTTAGCATTGAAGCCAAAAAAAATCTTGAATTCCAAAGATAACAACTTCAATGCAATTTTTCTAAGTATAGCATTCTCAATTCATGAAGATAGCAATTTCAAGCAATTTATCGAATGCAACATCACATAATTCGTAATTTCATATAATTTTTATGTCCTCATTTTAAAAGAAAAAGACACCATTCATTAATACTAATTTAAGGAAAAATCTCTTCTTTTGAAAATTAACCAAGCTAACCTGGCCATCGTTTCCTTGAGGGACTTGAAAAGGGAGGACTGGAGCCGCATTGGGCGCATCTCCCTCCATCTCGTTGTTACGTGCGCCTCTTGAGGCAATATTTTGTCGTCTCTGGGATGAGTCCATCCTAGGCGTCGCCTTGTAGAGCTCGCTGCTGCGATCGAAACGCTTTAGTCGGATCTGAATTCCGAGCTCGTTTGCTCACCGTATGAGCAAAAGAATATGGCGCACGAACCCTTGCTTGAGTCAAAAATCCCTTACTAAAGTCTACGCAAATGGGGGGGAGGGGGGAATTGTGAGATGTCCTTAAGGCCAAAGGCAAAAACGTGGAGAGGGCTGGGAGGGGTGGCTGCAAGCCTCTCTGTAAGTCTATTCACACGGGGGGGGGAGAAGAGTTAAGGACACTGGCCTCTAGCAAGAGGGGAATGGAGGAAAATTGGCTTATCTGAAAAGAGCCAAATGAGGGGGTGTGAGAGGGGTGGCTGCAAGGGCGACTGTACTTGCAGCAAGTATGCTACGACGGTACGGACGGTGGCACAACAGGGCAGACGCTACACAGAAATGCGTGTCGACTGAGGAGCACCCCGAGGGTTTATATAGTTGAGGGGTGAGGGTACGGGCGCTGCGCAAAGCAAGGACGAAAGGACAGTGTACCTTCAAAGGCTATGGATCAGTGGCCTGCATGGGTCTACGGGAAAGGTACGGTGTCGGTTGTCTGGGAAAGGAGTGGTACGCATGTACCTTATCTGGTCTGGGTGTCCACCTAAGGGTACGCGTGGACCAAACAGTGGGCGGCCATCCTTTGGTCCTTGGGCGGCCATTGTACGAGCGCCCTAGTAAGTGTGTACGGACCAAATTTTGGGGCGGGATACCCAAATTTGGGACGCCCGCCTCGATTTGCGTGCCGGACCGCCCCGGGGGGCGAAATTTTTTTTGTCCGGGAGGTTCTCCTGGTCGCAGGGGTTCAGACCGTTCGTCAATCGGACGTGCGGTCGTGCATTTATTAAGGTTTAAAGGTCGCCGTTTTTAACTAAAATGATTAAAATTAGCGTATAGGCTTGATCCGGTGTCCGTTTTGGATGCTGTAAAATCCTATATTAGGGTAAAATCACGCGCATATTCCAAATTTGGACTCAGAATTTGAAGATTCCAAGTAGAAATGACTCAAATAATAAAATCATGGATATTTATACCATAAAAACTCATAATTACATGGACATTTCTTTATTAGTGAAGATGGGTACGTTACATCCTTCCCCCCTTAAAGAAATCGAGATGTCCTCATCTCGTCATGAATTGGGGATAATCCTTTAAGAGTGTAGCTTCATCCTCCCAAGTTGCATCCTCTTCAGGGTAATCTTTCCACTGGACTAGATGTTCTACAAGAGTTCTATTTCGGAGTTGCCTTTCCCTAGAATCTATGATGCTACTGGGCTGTAATTTAAGGACTCCTTGAGTAGGGATTATAACTTGTTCATCATCAAGAATATGATCGAGACTGGGGACATATGGTTTTAACAAACTTACATGAAATACATTATGGACTTTGATATGGACTGGGAGTTGGAGTTTATAGGCACTTTTACCTAGACACTTAATAACTGTATAAGGACCACAATACCTAGGGCTGAGCTTCTTATATTTCCCAAGTGATAGAGAACTTCGTTTGGGTCGCACTCGTAGAAGAACTTTGTCTCCTTCCTTGAAGATCCTTTCAGACCTCTTGTTGTCAGCATAATGCTTTTGTCGATCTTGGGCAGCTTTAATATCCTTTTGGATAGCCTTGGTTTGTTCCTCCATTTCTTCGAGCATTTTCCTGGATGCCTCTACTCTTATGGTTGGATCAGAGAAATTTAGAGGAGGCAGGCATTCTTGCCCATAGAGTGCCTTGAATGGTGACATTCCTATGCTTTGATGATAAGATGTATTGTAGGCAAATTCTACCAGAGGAAGGTATTGAATCCACCTTCTGGGTTCCCGTCCACAGTATGCTCTGAGAATGTCTTCAATTACTTGGTTGACTCTCTCAGTCTGGCCATCGGTCTCTGGATGATAAGCTGTGCTAAAGCAAAGTTGAGTCCCCAGAGCTTGAAATAAAGACTGCCAGAATTTTGAGGTGAAGTCAGAATCCCGATCACTTACTATCCTTTTTGGGAGACCATGAAGTTTGAGGACTTCCTTGATGAATATTCGAGCAACATCAGAAGCTTTGAAGGTCTTCTTCGCTGGTATAAGGTGAGCTACTTTGGTAAGTAAGTCCACTACTACTAGAATGGAGTCATATCCTCCTTGAACAGTGGGGAGACTTGTGACAAAATCCATACTAATGCACTCCCACTTCATTTGGGGAATATCTAAGGGTTGAAGCTTTCCAGGCATCTTGACCCTTTCAGCTTTGATCCTTTGGCATGAGAGACATTGTTTCAAGTACCGAAGCACATCATTTTTCAAGCCTGCCCAATGAAAGCTCCTTCTTACCGCATTTAATGTTTTTGCATAACCTGGGTGTCCTGCAGCAGCAGGGCTATCATGGGCTTCATGGAGGATTAGTTTCTTTAAAGCAGGATCCTTAGGGATACATAGCCTGTGATTGAAGTAGAGGCTTCCTTCATGAGTGGAGTATCCCTTGATTAGATTCTTCTCTTTCTCTGAATGTCCTCCTTCTTCTACTAACTTTATCATCCTTTGATAATCTGGGTCATGAGATGAGACTTCTTCCACCTTGACCAGTATGGGATTATTTGGCATTAAAATTGCATTCAAGAAAGATTTGCGGCTAAGTGCATCAGCTACCACATTATCTTTCCCAGGGCGGAATTTGATGTCGAAATCATATTCTTGTAGAATTTCAATCCATCTCCTTTGCCACATGTTGAGGTTAGGCTGGTGGGTGAAGATCCACTTTAGACTTTTGTGGTCAGTTACAAGCTGGAATTTGCCTCCCAAGAGATAATGTCTCCATAATTTGAGGCAATGAACAACTGCTAAGAGTTCCAAATCATGGGTGGCATAGTTTGCTTCATATTACTTCAGCTTGCGGGAAGTATAAGCGACTGGTCTGCCTTCTTGGCCTAAGACACCACCAAGTGCTAGACTACTAGCATCGGTAACCACTTCAAATTCTTTGGAGAAATCAGGAAGCTTTAAGACTGGGACAGAAGTAATAATGACTTTCAGCTGATCAAAGCTGTTTTGATGGATTGGCAGCCACACTATTTTGCAATCCTTCTTAAGAAGATCTATCAAGGGTGCAGCTACCAAGGCATAATCTTTGATAAAAATCCTATACCAACCCGTGATTCCCAAGAACCCACGAACTTCACGAACTGATTTAGGGGGTGGCCATTCTAGAATATCCTTGACTTTGGCAGGGTCTACTGAGATGCCATCCTTGGAGACGATGAATCCAAGATACTCAATTTGATGAGTAAAGAAGGTACATTTGCTCTTCTTGGCATAGAGTTTGTGTCTGCGCAGCAATTGCAGAACTCTACGCACATGCTCCTCATGCTCTTCCATTGATTTGGAGTAGATTAAGATGTCATCAAAGAAAACAAGCACAAACTCATCCAAGTAAGGGCGGAATATATCTTGCATTAGGCGGTTGAAGGTTGCAGGAGCATTGGTTAACCCGAATGACATTACAGTAAACTCATAGTGGCCATAACGGGTATTGAAGGCAGTTTTGGGTATATCTGCTGTAAGATCCCTGTTCCCACCGAGCAACGGATTTGGGGTACTGGCAGCGGAAGTAGCGCTTCTCGCGCGGGACAGGGGTCCCACACTCGGGGCCTCGCCCCACGGATATCCGGATAAGAGACTAATCCGTCGGTTGTTCCAAAACCGTACCCGGAAAAACTTTCTTAACCGGAAGCACGGGCGATTCCACCAGGATAACTTTTTACTCTAACGTAGTCAAGATCATTTCTGATCGAGATGATCCAATTACATCTATAAGATACTTAGTCAGTTCAAGGAAGAAACTTGCACTTGGATCATTGGGAGCAACGCTTTTTTCCCCATTCAAGAGGCACAGCCGTTGATTCCTATCCATAGAACAGTTACTGTCCGAGATTTTTTTTTTTCTATCGTAAAAACAAAAGTTTGAGTCTCGATTTACGGATCCATCAGTCCAGCCTAACCCCATCCAATCCCATGGGTTAGCCAACCGCCCAACCACTGTAGTGATGGGATCCAATTAAAAATTTGGTTAGGTTTTGTCCCGGGTACCAAGGAAAAAGAGTTCCAAGGCCCCCTAGCCGGATGTTCATGCAAAATAAAACTAGTCACACCACTCACACACCCAATATGAAATTGCCTTTTCACAGATTCAACCAGTTTAAAACAATCCTTTAATAAAACCATGGTATCACTGATCACCATCTTCCAATTTATCCAGTTGATTCTTAATTTTTCCATCATTCCTTCATCAGAGTATCTATGGCACCATTGGCAACTAGGACGCTCACCACCTGTCCACTCAGGGGCCGTTTCTTAGTTCCTAGCCCTTAATACTCGGCAATATAATCACTTATCAAGATGGACTCTCGTTGAAGATCAGCAAGATCAACCAACAGATCCATATAAGGAGCCATGGACTCATCAATTGAAGACCAGCAAGGTCAATCAACCAGATCCATGCTCGATTTCAGAAAACAACTCCAACTCTGTTCCAATATCTTCCTCGACGCACGCGTGGGTATCTTAGGCGACCCAGAGCCCGAGCACCGTATGGTCAGCACCCTCTAGGATCCTTCGCAGGTGACCTAGCGCTTCACTCAGAGGCCGCTTCCTTGGCCCCTCATCCACCGTACCGGAAGCTCACCATTTTAATCGCACCGAGGCTGGTCAAGACCTCGGCCGACCTTGCTACGCGAGACGTCCTTCATTGACTCTCCGTCAGCAGTTGCAACATTATCAGTTAGGTCTCACGACCTTAATCACAAGATAGTCACAATGCTCCCCCAGCAATCTTGACATAAAACAGTCATTTACAAACAGCATTTACAAACAGTTTACAATACAGTTTCTATTTTTACTTTCATTTTTCCACATTATCCCTCATCAATCCACATTACTTATTCCATATTCCATTTATATGTATACTCATCCCTCACATCATTTTCCATCTCAACACTTCATATTCCTTCACATCACATATCGTATATTCACATTCATACATATATTCACATCTCCACATCTACATCCACATTCACATCCACACATCCACATCTACATCCATACATCTATTTTCACATCCACATCTACATGCACATTCATGCATCCACATCCATACATCCACATCTACATGCACATTCACATCCATACATCTACATCTATATGCGTACATTCTCATCTACATGCATACATCCACATCTCTATGCATACATCCACATCCACATCCACATTCACATTCTCCTCATACATCTACATCTACATGCATACATCCACCTCCACATTCACATCCACATCTATATATCTACATCTACATGCATACATCCATCTCCACATCCACATCCACATCTACATCTACATGCATACATCCACCTCCACATCCACATCCATATCTATACATCTACATCTACATGCATACATCCACATCCACATCTATACATCTACATCTACATGCCTACATCTACATCTCCATTCACATCCACATCTATACATCTACATCTACATGCATCCATCCACATCTCTATTTACATCCTCATCTATACATCTACTTCTACATGCATACATCCACATCTCCATGCATACATCCACCTCCACATTCACACTCACATCCATACATCTACATCTACATGCAAACATCCACATCTCCATGCATAATAAAATTCTTTTAATTAATCTAGGATGATAGTTCCTAGAATATGGTAGGAAGTCCTCTTTTTATGCTTTGAATGAATTTATTTTATGCGTAATTTCTATAAAAATTTTGCCATAGCTCCGCTACTATGACTGATAAATCTCAATTTTTTTCTAAGGGATAAAGCTTATCATTAAGAAAATAATTAGAATGGTCTCTAATTGGGTCATCAATCCATAATGGATTGAATCATCAATGTGCATAAACTAAAAGCATAGCAAAAAGCCATTAATTTGGCCTCAAGCATAGCTTAATCTTGGATTAAGGAAAAGCTTTATGAAAAGCTTCATTTGGATTGAGAATGGGTCATGAGTAT
The DNA here is from genome assembly GCF_041138505.1 of Cibotium barometz. Taxonomy (NCBI): domain Eukaryota; kingdom Viridiplantae; phylum Streptophyta; class Polypodiopsida; order Cyatheales; family Cibotiaceae; genus Cibotium; species Cibotium barometz. The sequence continues at coordinate 64,166,380 of NC_141051.1, forward strand.
GACCATTTCTTGAGTGAGAGGGAGAAATTACATAAAAACCATTAGAATTTAAACATAAATGGAAATTAACTTCTATAGCATTTATTAAATTATGTAACTCTTCACTACTATTCACCAATTAACTTCAATAGCATTTAAAAAACCATACCAATTAAACTTCTCAAGCTTGAGAGGGGTTGAGAAGAGAGAATCATTGAGTAATTATAGAAAAGATCAAAATTCAATATACTTACCTTATAATTTGCTTGATTCTTTATTCACGGTAGAGGCCCCAACCAATCAATTGGTTTAGTATGTTGATGGAGCCACCAATGGGGATTGAAGAAAGAGAGAAGTGTCAAAAACTAGTGAATTATTAAAGAATTCACAGTTCTTGGCTTAGGTGGAGTAACAAAGCATAAGACACTATATATTTTGGCTTAGATGGAGTAGAGTAACAAAGCATAAGACACTATATATTTTAGCTTAGGTGGAGTAGAGTAACAAAGCATAAGACACTATATATTTTGGCTTAGGTGGAGTAGAGTAACAAAGCATAAGACACTATATATTTTGGCTTAGGTGGAGTAGAGTAACAAAGCATAAGACACTATATTTTTTTGGCTTAGGTGGAGTAGAGTAACAAGGCATAAGACTCTATATATTTTGGCTTGGGTGGAGTAGAGTAATAAAGCACAAGACACTATATATTTTGGCTTAGGTGGAGTAGAGTAACAAAGCATAAGACACTATATCTTTTTCAACAAGGGGAGGCTTCTATTTATAGGAAAATTTGAGCTCCTAACCAAACAAACTGATTCTAGAATTTTCCAAGTCAGTTTGGTCACTTTTTGACCATTTTTAGGTCAGTTAAGCTAACTTTTTGGAACTAGACTTGAATGAGGAGAGAGGAGAGATAAAATATCTCAATTTTTATGAGTTTAAAATTTATTCAAGCATGTGAAATATGCACCTCCTTTAAAGAATTCCCCTTCCTTACATATGTGTCATAATGGAATCATTTTAATATTGCTCATAGTTTTTTTACTAATAAGCCTTGTACATTTTCAACTCTTCATCTTATGTGAGCATTTAAGGGACTCCCCTTCCTTACATATGTGTCATAATAAAATCATTATTCCCAAAATATCTCATATTTTTAATATTGCTCATAGTTTTTTATTAATAAACCTTGTACATTTTCAACTCTTCATCTTATGTGAAATATGCACCTCCTTTAAAGAACTCTCCTTTCTTACATATGTGTCATAATGGAATCATTTTAATATTGCTCATAGTTTTTTACTAATAAACCTTGTACATTTTCAACTCTTCATCTTATGTGAGCATTTAAGGGACTCCCCTTCCTTACATATGTGTCATAATAAAATCATTATTCCCAAAATATCTCATATTTTTAATATAGTTTTTTTACTAATAAACCTTGTACATTTTCAACTCTTCACCTCATGTGAGCATTTACTCATTTTTTGGTATTTTCTTTTTACAATTTGGATTTATCTCCTCCCTACACATGGATTGATGCTATTGGCCCATAGGAACCTTAATTGGACCATAGTCTAAAGATTTATGAAAATCTAGACCCTTAGGCTAAGGTTCTTTATACCTATTTCCAATTAATTCCAATTGCACATTGGAAAATTCTTTTTAAATTTCTGTTTCAGGGGAACTCATCTGAATTATAAGAGATATTTTTCTATCCAGAAATATTCAAAATCTAAATATTCTCTCTAGAATATTTTCTCTCTCTAGGTTAAAACAGTCACAAACAAGATCTCTTATATTTCAGAAAAGGAATTGATTACAGGGGAATATACTAGACATCAAAAAGGGGTTGGGGGAGGAATCTTACATCTGCTTCCTTGACTTTGATTTGATAGTATCCAGACCTCAAATCTATTTTTGAGAAGACTTTGGCCCCATGAAGCCTGTCAAGAAGTTCGTCGATGCGAGGGATAGGATACTTATTCTTGACAGTGACTTGATTTAGCCCCCGATAATCTATGCAGAGACGGAGAGTCCCGTCCTTCTTTTTTTGGAAAAGAACAGGTGCTCCCCACGGAGAGCTACTGGGGTGTACAAATCCTTGTTCAATGAGTTGGGAAAGTTGCTCCTTAAGTTCAATGGCTTCAGGAAGGGACATCTTACAGGGAGTTTTTGAGACAGGTTGAGCTCCAGGGATCACCTCGATTTCATGGTCGACTTCTCGAGGAGGCGGTAACCCTGTAAGCTCGTCAGGGAAGATATCAGAGAATTCTTGGAGCCAAGAGGGTTCTGTCTCCATACTAGGTTCAATGACTTTGTTGAGTTTGACTAAGAAAACTTGTTGACCCTTACGTGTCCCCTTGAGAAGATGTTTTGCTTTGACTACCCTAGACTTAGGTTTTCCTGTGATTCCCTGAACAGATATTACTTGGCCATGCTCATTTTCAAAAGTGATACTCCCCTGGTTACAATGAATGCTAGCTTTGTTTGCAATTAACCAATCCATCCCAAGGATCCCATCATAAATTCCTAGTGGCAAGACTCTAAAGTGACCATGAGTTTGCTCATTACCCAGCTCAAAATCAAGGTTTCCTATAGAGTGGCGAGATACTACTTCTTTCCCACTGGCTAACTCTACAATCATTTTTCTAGCTGTTTTTTGACTCAAGTTCAATTTTTGCAAGTACCTAGGAGAAAGGAATGAATGGGTACTGCCACAATCAATCAAAAGCTGAAATGGCTTACCGTGATGAGTGGCGGGGGCTTGGATTACACCAAATTGTTTATTCGGACCTTGGTGTTCTACCGCCGCATGGACGGTGGCGCGCTCTTCTTCAGCCGTTTCCAAGGTCGGTTCTTCACTTATAACACAGGCAGTTCTAGCAACCGTCCCTCCGCGGCCTCTACCACGACCACTGCCTCTTGCACCTTGGTGGGTAGGGGTTCCACGGCCTTGATTTCCTCTGTTACCTTGGGAAAATGATGTTGCCATCTTGGGACAGTTGGCTCTAAAGTGTCCCGGCTCATTGCACTCAAAACACAGAGGGCCTTCTCTGGAAGAAGAAGCATACGAGCGGGGGGCAAAAGAGTTGCCTTGTCGCCCTCTGTTATAGTAGCGGAAATTCTGTTGAGGCTTCTTGTAGGGTTGATCTCTAAGGTTTGCCTCAGGGTAAGATCTCTTTTGATTCTTCGGTTTGTTAGCCTTCATTTCTTTCACAAGGGGCTTTGCTCGTATGAGAGCATCCTGTAATGTGCTTGGCCTCATTGCTTCAAGGCGGGAATCTAGGGGTTCATTTAGCCCTTGGCAGAAACGAGCCACTTGCTGGGAAGTAGTCATAGCTGGGGCATACTTCCGAAGGGTAATAAATTTGGAATAGTAGTCTTCGAGAGTTAAGCTGCACTGTCTAAGACTAAAAAACTCATTCATCTTTATGGACTCATGGGATGGAGGAAGATATCTTTCCTTCACTGCCTGCTTGATATCTTCCCACGTTTGAGAGTGCTCGGTGACTTCCTTGTCACGGCACCACTGTTTCCACCAGAGTTTAGCATCTCCAGTGAGGCGAAACCGTGCGAGCATAGACTAATTTGCTACTCCAGTACCGGCAGTAGAGAAATAATCGTCCATCGCCTCAATCCAGACTTCAGCATCCTTCTCAACCTTTGAACCTTCTCCTTTAAAGGAGGGAGGTTGCATTTGCTTGAGTAGGAGCTTCTTTTCCTGGGTATCGGTATAAAGCGCATTGGGAAGTGGAGGGTGGTCGTCCTGGCCATCATTACAATTTTAAGATTCATATTTGCACAATGCTTAATTTTTGAAGAGTAAAACATTGAAATTATTTTATTTCCAAATATTTACAAGGACAAGTTTTATTACAAAGTTCTGAGACTATAATCAGTCTTATTTGCTATGAAGGAAATTCCTAGGCTTGACTATGACATAAGGGTAGAGCGGTCCACATAGGTGAAATATGGGGGTTCCGCTGTAGTCTCTAAGACTCTAAAAACTGATGGTAAGGGTGGTAAACTCTGGATTGGGGTAGATCCCAACACCGCTACTCTATCAGCAGGTAAGACCTGCATCACTTTGTCATACACCCAACGATCCTGAGGTATACGAACCCCATCTATAGTCACCGAGGTGTCGGCCCTGGGGGTACCGACGAACCAAAATAAGCGGATCATCTTCAGCTTCTCAATCCAACGAATCCGCTTAAGGTCGGTGGTGAGGTTCCCAGTCTGATCTGCTCGGATGAAGAAGTATCTCGGCCCACGACTCCAGAAATCTCTGCCCCATCCTCTCTGAATACGAGAGAAATGAGGGAGGGATATCTTCTCTAATATCTGCACCATGGTGTCGCGGAACTCGAAATTCGAGGAGTGACTAGCAGTCTCGAAGATGCACTGGAAAACTAGAAATTTGGAGTAGGCATCTTCCTCTTCCTACAATCATTCAAACATCAATTTAACTTATTTGTTTAAGTAGGATATCTTTACTAATTAGCATTACCTTAGGTAAAACATTTATTACAAAACAGTCCTTAAACTGCAATTCCTAGGAGCCAAACTTGCTCTGATACCAATTGTAAGGTTCCTCCCTTTAAAAATGGGAGAAACACTTAAGATAGTCCGCTAAGTCTTATCTTGGGAAAAATTTCCTATTCATCGACACCTTGACCCTGTAGAGATTCAAGGATACGATTCATAGGTATGACCTAGCTCTATCCCGCAGGGGGAGCGTGATTTTCTAAACATCAAATCACCCATAGGGCGATTGATCAAAAATTGGGCAACTACTAGGCTTTATTTCTAGAGACAACGCTTTTTTCCTCATCTTATGCAAGGCACAACCGCTGACCTAGTCTTCTAGAATAGAGTTGCCCAAGAACCTAACTATCTAACGTAGGGCTTTCACTTAATCTGTTGGAAAGCTACCCGACTAATCGGGTCCACCCGTCCGTAGGATGGTGCCGTCAGGGCATTCCATCCTCCCACTTTCCACCCTACTCACGCATCAATTTGTTTTCTAATTAATACTACCACACTGTTTGACATAAATAAACATATTCCTTAATTAGGGCCCTTCTTCACAAGGTTCATTAAAACAGCCTTCTTATACTACAATCATACCAAAGACAAGATGCAATTATATAAAAAGTTTATACATGAATCCATTTCCATACAAGCCAATCCGGCTCTCTTATTCTTATTCTGTCGATGATCTAGAATTCGGCCTTCCAGCCTCAACATGCTGGGCAAAACCCTACGGGACCATACACCTCATCGTCGGCCGCTGGCGAGGACTCAAGCCGGCCTGTCGCCCTCTCAGGCTCCATCGCTCGATCCTCCCGCCCCTCAGAGGGATGTCTACACACTAGGGTGGGCTTATTTACCGCACTAGCCTGGGCCCTCAGAACTAGGCAGCCTCATAATCTCTCGCCTCAATCGGCGATCCTTATTCTCCCAAAGGTATGAGGGATACCTTGGGCCATTCCCGGGCTTTGCTAATGACGCCGCCCGGCTACACAAGCACGGAACAGAGTTAGCGTTGAAGCCAAAAAAAACTTGAATTCCAAAGATAACAACTTCAATGCAATTTTTCTAAGTATAGCATTCTCAATTCATGAAGATAGCAATTTCAAGCAATTTCTCGAATGCAACATCACATAATTCGTAATTTCATATAATTTTTATGTCCTCATTTTAAAAGAAAAAGACACCATTCATTAATACTAATTTAAGGAAAAATCTCTTCTTTTGAAAATTAACCAAGCTAACCTGGCATCGTTTCCTTGAGGGACTTGAAAAGGGAGGACTGGAGCCGCATTGGGCGCATCTCCCTCCATCTCGTTGTTACGTGCGCCTCTTGAGGCAATATTTTGTCGTCTCCGGGATGAGGCCATCCTAGGCGTCGCCTTGTAGAGCTCGCTGCTGCGATCGAAACGCTTCAGTCGGATCTGAATTCCGAGCTCGTTTGCTCACCGTATGAGCAAAAGAATATGGCGCACGAACCCTTGCTTGAGTCAAAAATCCCTTACTAAAGTCTACGCAAATGGGGGGGGGGATTGTGAGATGTCCTTAAGGCCAAAGGCAAAAACGTGGAGAGGGCTGGGAGGGGTGGCTGCAAGCCTCTCTGTAAGTCTATTCACACGGGGGGGGAGGAGAAGAGTTAAGGACACTGGCCTCTAGCAAGAGGGGAATGGAGGAAAATTGGCTTATCTGAAAAGAGCCAAATGAGGGGGTGTGAGAGGGGTGGCTGCAAGGGCGGCTGTACTTGCAGCAAGTACGCTACGGCGGTACGGACGGTGGCACAACAGGGCATACGCTACACAGAAATGCGTGTCGACTGAGGAGCACCCCGGGGGTTTATATAGCTGAGGGGTGAGGGTACGGGCGCTGCGCAAAGCAAGGACGAAAGGACGGTGTACCTTCAAAGGCTATGGATCAGTGGCCTGCATGGGTCTACGGGAAAGGTACGGTGTCGGTTGTCTGGGAAAGGAGTGGTACGCATGTACCTTATCTGGTCTGGGTGTCCACCTAAGGGTACGCGTGGACCAAACAGTGGGCGGCCGTCCTTTGGTCCTTGGGCGGCCATTGTACGGGCGCCCTAGTAAGTGTGTACGGACCAAATTTTGGGACGGGATACCCAAATTTGGGGCGCCCGCCTCGATTTGCATGCCGGACCGCCTCGGGGGGCGAAAATTTTTTTTTGTCCGGGAGGTTCTCTTGGTGCAGGGGTTCAGACCGTTCGTCAATCGGACGTGCGGTCGTGCATTTATTAAGGTTTAAAGGTCGCCATTTTTTAACTAAAATGATTAAAATTAGCGTATAGGCTTGATCCGGTGTCCGTTTTGGACGCTGTAAAATCCTATATTAGGGTAAAATCACGCGCAGATTCCAAATTTGGAATCAAAATTTGAAGATTCCAAGTAGAAATGACTCAAATAATAAAATCATGGATATTTATACCATAAAAACTCATAATTACATGGACATTTCTTTATTAGTGAAGATGGGTACGTTACACACCAACAATCAAAGCAAGCAAGCAATCATATAAGCAAGCAAGCAATCATAAGCTCAAATGAGAGAGAGAGAGAGAGAGAGAGAGAGAGAGAGAGAGAGAGAGAGAGAGAGAGAGAAGGCAACTCAATTAAGACAAATGGGATTGTCCCTTTCATATTTCATCAAATGTCTTATATACATGAGCTCATATTTATAATGTCTGGCCATCCAAACACAAGTGGGGGCCCAAACCTAGTCTTCCTAGTTTTACTAGCTCTAGGTACATCAAATCCTCATGGCCGGCATTACACATGTCATAAGCTTGATCATACCATGTCTCATTTACAATTAGCGCATTGCGTGGTTACAAAAATATGAGTTACAAAAGGGCGTAATCATGCAAAGGTCTATTGGATAGGTGTCATCTCTAGATGGTGTCACGCTAGTGGCACACTCTTTAGCCTCTTGGCATTTTTGGGATTTATAGCATTTATTTCCATTTTTTTCTATTTACATATTTTTGGGTGCAGGAAAGGGTGGAGGAACTTTTCTAGAGATCTGTTCATCTTGTGCCTATATATATGAGGCATTGTAGTTCATTTCTAATCAAGTTGGCTAGTGGTTCATTGATGTGTTCTTGAGTACATTGTCTCTTCTCTCATCTCTTCTTTGTCACATGGTATCAGAGCAAGGTGGTGGCGCACATAGAGCCTCCTTATCCTTCTTCCTCTCTACCTCTCCTCTTCAACAACCCCGCTTTCAATGGCATTTTTTCATTTTTTCATTTTTTGCTAAAGGAATGCGTTTTTGAGGATTGTGCCCATGCAGCCTACTGGAATCATCGTGGTCTACAACTTTGCAGAAGAAAGTTTTCGCAAATTCCTCACCGTTTTTGAGTTATTCTTCGCAGACTGCCTGTATGCAGAATTTTTGCTTGTGTTTTTTGCAGAAGCCCTTACTCATCATCCTTGCACTCATTTAATGATGCAAAAGGCTTCAAACCAGCCCCGTACCATCCTCTACAAGTATATTTTTAAAGCACTTCAATTCGAGTCCTACAACTCTACTTGCGGTGAAAACATTGCCCCTTACCATCCTCTACAAGTGTATTTTTAAAGCACTTCAATCCGAGTCCTACAACTCTACTTGCGCGGAAAACATTGCCAACTAGTTTTCCCTACATGCAGTAGCGCTTTTTTTTGGAGGCTTCTTGTGGAGAGATTTGTAGCCATTTCTTGGCTGCGTTTTCATCATCAACTTCAACCCTCTTCATGGTGTTTTGAGGTACATATTCATCCTCTTTTCTACACCTTTCTACCGACTGAAAATTCCACTTTGCTACACTTTGTGTTTGCGTTTTTGTGGACAATCAACTCCTCCATCCTCCTTCTACCTAAGGCTACATTCTCAGCCCTCTTTTGGTGGTTTCTCTACGGAGTCTATTGGTTCATATATCGGCTGCATTTTGTGGCTGTGTTTTCGTACTATCTTTGTGCATATTTTGGAGATACTTACTTGGTGGACAGCCCATCTATTGGCTGGGTTTTTGGAGGTACGACACTTCTTCCCTTGTGATTTCCCACCCTCCTCTCCCTATGGGATCTCGGAAGTCCTATACTCCAAAAGACAAAGGCAAACTTGAAGATACTATGGATCCTACATCTCCTACGACGGTTGGGACCGGCAACTACTACAACGGAAGTTGGTGCAATTCCTTCTTCGGTAGGTGCTTCTATTTTCTCTTTTCTGTCATATCCATTACCTTCTACGAATCCTTTCTCTCTTTCTTCTTTGTCCTTTATGCCTTCCTATCCACATACTTATATGCCCTCTATGGTATATCTCCCTGCATCATCTATGCCTTTTATGGCACCTTCATCTACTATGATTCCTCCTTCTACTACTTCCACTACTACTCCTCTCCCCACTCAATCATATCAGCCCTTTAACCCATTCACTCAATCTTTGAGCCTTCCAAGTCTTTCCGATTCACAAAAGCTTACCCCAAACAACTACCACACTTGGTCCTTGTTTATGCAACTTCTTTTGGAAAGCACCGGGGTGTGGTCTATAATCACTTCTCCTCATATGGTGCCTTCTCAATATCAAACCTATATGGATGCACGGGCCAAAGCTTTACTTATGCATGGCATGTCTACATCGGTTGTGTCTCAATTTCTTTCTTCAAGGAGTACGACTCAACAATTATGGCACGCTATACAAATGCAATATAGAAGACTTTCAACACGGTTAAGATGGCTAAGTTGGAAGAAGATTTGGATAAGCTTTCTATCTCCGAATCCGACAACATAGTGGAGAAGCTTGGATTGGTACATTGGTAGCAATCCGGTCCACAAGCTACTTGGTAAATTGCCTTCTTCTTTTGAATCGTTCAAAGATAACATCTTTCTTCGAGTTCCTTTCCCTTCCTTTAAAGAGACTATGGGTCTTCTTCATGATAAGTGCCTTACTTGCAACAAGCAAAACAAAAAGGACTCGGCTTTTGTAAGCCAAGGCAAGGGCAAAGGAAAAGGCAAGGGGAATGATCAACGCAAAGGCTCTAATTCCAATGCTAAAGATTTTTCAACCAAAGGCGACAAGGACAAATCAAAGGATTCTTCCAAGGAGTGCACTTTCTGTGGTCGTAGTGGCCATACGGAGGATCGTTGTTTTGCTAAGAAGGCGGCATCCAAGAAGGTAAAAAGCTGAACTTGAATCCAAATCTAAGGTTTCTTCTACATCAACATCTTCCCACAGACAAAGACAAAGACAAGAAGGAAGACGGTAACGCCAAGGTTGCATATGTTGCTATGTCTTCTACTTCTTCATGTGACATATCACTTGTGGTAATATATCAAAGATCTTGATACGCATACTGCAGATGAGTGGATTGCCGATAGTGGTGCTACCTCTCACATGACGAATAGTTCTTCCTTATTGGAAAACCATAAGTCTATCTCTTCATCAATACACATTGGTGATGCTTCGTCTCTCCCTGTGATTGGTATTGGTGATGTTTCTTTTGGAGATGCTATCTTACATGATGTTTTGCATGTGCCTAAGATGTTTACCAACTTATTTTCCATCTCTAAGGCTACTTCTAAAGGTCTTGGGGTTTACTTTGATGATGAAGTGATTAAAATCATTAATAGACAGTCACTTTCTTGTGTGGCACATGGTTATCAAAATGCTGGGCTTTATCATATATGCTCTTTTACAGCATAGTTGCCACTACATGAGTCTCATCTTCATCAATTATTTGCTTCATTTCTAATGAAGATAGTGATCTATGGCATTTCCACTTTGGCCATGTTCCTCTTGCTACTTTGCAACATCTTGTCTCACATGACATGGTTACAGGTCTACCAAAGCTTCAGAAACCTCGCCATCACATTTGTTCTTCTTGTGCTCAAGGAAAGCAACATCGGGCTTCTTTTCCAGAGGAGACTACTCATAGGGCCACACGCATACTTGAGCTTATTCACGCTGATCTTGCAGGACCTATGGAAGCACAATCGCTTGGTGGATCCAAGTATTATATGCTTCTTGTGCATGACTTCTCCCGCAAATCATGGGTTTATTTCTTACCTAAGAAGTCTGATGCTCTTTCTCATTTCAAGGTTTGGCTTGCCCAAATGGAGAATCAAGCAAGTCAAAAGGTATCTTTTCTCAAGACTGACAATGGAGGTGAGTTTACAGCATTTGAGGATTTTCTAGCTTCAAAAGGCATACAACGACAAACCACCATACCCTACACTCCTCACAACAGAATGGTGTGGTTGAAAGAAAGAATAGAACGGTGAAGGAAATGGCCCGCTCCCTCTTACATCATGCGAAGCTACCTTCCTCCTTTTGGGGTGAGGCTATAGCTACTTCAGTTCATCTTCTCAATCGCTCTCTTACGAAAGCAGTGGACTGCATGACTCCAGAGGAGGCTTTCACAGGCCACAAGCCTACTGTTTCTCATTTTCATGTCTTTGGTTGTGTTGCTCATGTGCATGTGCCTTCTTGTAAGAGGAGGACTCTTGGTGCTAAGTCCAAACCTATGATATTCACAGGACATGCTTCTCACTCCAAAGGGTTCTATTTGTGGGATCCTTCTCGTGAGGATATTGTTCTTTCACGTGATGCCATCTTTGATGAGCATGTTTTTGGTCTTGATGAGTTACCACCTTCTACATCTCTCTCAGATCCATTTCCATCTCTTGAGCTTAAGCCTCTCTCATTCCCTACAGTCTCATCCTCATCTACACCATCGGTTTCTACATCCCCTCCATCCATTTCGATTGCGACACGACCGGCAAAGAAGCAAAGAGAAGGTTGGAGCTGATGCACTGTCGGTGACGAAGGCTCGCATTCGGTGGATGTGGAGGCACTCCGAGGTGGTAGGTATCTATAGTGGGCTAGCAAAAGGTGTAGTAGTGCTGGCTCTGGTGACAAGGGTGCTACAGTATCGAGGGGTAAAAACTCTAGTGATGACAAGGGTGTTGCAGTACCTAGAGGGGTGCAGGGATGGATGTCAATGGTGTTGAAAGAACGGTAGAGGGGGAGGAGACACACACACAAGAGCAAACCCTAATGTATATTACAAACCCTAACCATAGAAGGAAGCCATCTCCCTTCTTACACAATGCACAATGCCCTAATCCATAATACACACAACACACTATGAGTTGTGTCCACACACTACTAACCCTAGCTAATGTCCACACACTATGACCAGCTGGACACGCGGTCATTTATGTCTCACACATGTTCCTACCCAACATGCCAGCACATAGCATAGCTGGCTCACACTGACATCGAGCTTGAATCTCAACAGCCCCTCTCAAGCTCATGATGTACTGTCGATGAAGATGTAGATGAGCTTGGGATATCAAGGCTCTCAACACTCCCCCTCAAGCTCATCCCATGTACTCCCAACATAGTACGGAAATACTCAAACTTCTCCCTGCTAAGTGGCTTTGTAAAGATGTCTGCCACCTGCTCATCGGTCTTCACATACTGAAGATCAACTGTACCATCCAGCACCTTTTCTCTGACAAAGTGATAATGGACCTCTATGTGTTTGATCCTCGCATGAAACACTGGATTCTTTGCCAACTGTATACTACTCATGTTGTCACAATGAATGACAACTTTGCCATCAATAGGCTCACACAAATCTGTCAAGAGACTCTTTAACCATATAGCTTCACAAGTAGCAATGGTTGCACCTCTATATTCAGCCTCTGTACTAGATAAAGCAACTGTAGGTTGCTTCTTACTACTCCAACTCACCACGGCACTTCCAAGTGTAAAAGCATAACCACTAGTAGACCTCCTGTCATATGAGCTACCTACCCAATCAGCATCTGTGTAGCCATGTATGTCCAATCTTTTAGCACTCTCATAAAGTAGACCATAATGTGCAGTGGTCTTAACATATCTCATGATGCGTCTCACTGCATCCAAATGTGGTTTTCTGGGGCTCTGCATAAACTGGCTTACTAGCCCCACAGCATAACTCAAATCCGGGCGTGTGATAGTCATGTATATGAGACTACCAACCATCTTTCTGTACATAGATGGATCATCAAGCTCCTCACCATAATCAGGCCGCAACTTCACATTTTGTTCCAAAGGTATACTCATAGGTTTACACCCTGTCATGCCATATTTTGCCAACATATCCAATGCATATTGGCGCTGTACTAACCACGTACCTGCATGATCTTTTACCACTTCAATGCCAAGGAAGTATCTCAACTCACCAAGATTTTTCATGTCAAATTGTCCACTCAAAGCTTTCTTGACATGCATCACATCTGCACCATGATCACCTGTGATAATCAAATCATCCACATAGATGACGAGTAAAACAATCCCATGCTCTGTCTTCTTCACATAGAGTGAAGAATCTGCTGTAGAAATCTGAAAACCAAGTGAGATAAGATATCTGCTCATCTTATCACTCCAAGCACGAGGTGCTTGCTTCAGACAATATAATGCCTTTTTCAATCTGCATACATGAGTGGGATATCTTGGGTGTACATACCCTTCTGGCTGTGCCGTATACACTTCCTCTTGAAGATCACCATTTAGAAATGCATTTTTGACATCCATTTGATGCATTTCCCAGCCATAGCAATGACTGCTCTCACTGTGCCCATCTTAGCCACTGGACTAAATGTCTCATCATAGTCTAAACCTTGGGTTTGTGCATAACCCTTTGCTACCAATCTTACTTTATGTCTTTCAATAGAACCATCAGATTTGCACTTCACTTTGTAAACCCATTTACATCCAATAACATTCTTGTCCTTTGGTAATGCAACCAAATCTCATGTATCATTATGGACCAATGCGTCCATCTCAACATCCATTGCTTTCTCCCATACATGCTCTCCAATAGTCTCTGTATAGCATGTAGGTTCCACATGCTTCACCATAGATGTCATATATGCATAGTGCATAGAAAAATCTCGATATGTCAATCTGTCACTGGATATCTGACTCTCTGGGATCTCCACAATGCATGCGGGTCACTCTGAACACTCGTAACTCTAGCATGTGGTGGCACATATCTGTCCTGCCTAGCACCAGGTGTGCGTAAAACAGGTATGCCAAGCTCCTCATCCAAACTCTCTGAACTAGATGACTCATAACCTGTGATTCCAATTCCTTCGACCTTCTTCTTTCCTTTATCCATAGCACTACTCCCAGTGCTCACACTCTCATGCCTCAAATGTCCTGACCATGGACGTACAGTACTACTCTCAGCCTCTGCTGCTAGCCCAGACATAGAAGTAGAACTAGAACTTGCTTGTGGCAAGTTCACAGGCACATCAGCCTCAAGTGACTCAATGAAACCCTCATCTTTTGCTTTGTACCAACTAGCAAGCTCATCAAACACCACATCTCGTGAGATGACCACTTGTCTAGTTTGTGGGTTGTAACATTTGTATGCCTTTCGATCCTGTGCATATCCAACAAATATACATTTTTCTGCCTTAGGATCCAACTTCCTCCTCCTTTCATCAGGCACATGTACATAAGCTATGCATCCAAAAACTTTGAGGTGTCCAATGTCTGGCCTATAACCTATAAGCCGCATCTTTGGCGTGCTTCCATGAATGGCTGTTGTAGGTGTTTTGTTCAGTATATACACTGTAGTAGCACATGCTTCTGCCCAATAGTAATCTGGCATGCTCTTTTCATTGAGCATCGCCCTAGCCACTTCACATATGACTCTATTCTTTCTCTCAGCCACACCATTCTGCTGATGTATACCTGCAAGTCAATTGTCTTCTTATTCCATGCTTCCTCAAGAAATGCTCAAAAGCTTTTGAGGTGTATTCACCACCTCCATCTGTCCTCAAACATTTAATCCAATAGCTATATTGCTTTTCTGCAAAAGCTTTGAAATCCATGAACTTTTCCAATACTTCACTCTTCTCTCTGAGAAAGTATATCCATGTCATCCTGCTGAAATCATCTATGAATGTAACATAGTATAAACTACCTTTGATAGATGGGTTTTGTGCAGGATCCCATACATCACTATGTACGATCTCAAGTGGCCTGCTACTCATATTTCCTTCCCTAGGAAATCTCAACCTTACCTGCTTTCCAAACTGAGAGACTTCACAAACATGCATATGTCCATCATATTTGAATCTAGGCAATCCACTGACAATGCCTCTTGTCTGCATGTTCTTTAATCTCTGTATATTGACATGTCCAATCCTCTTATGCCACATATCAATGTCCTGTACCACATTCCTGCTTTTAGAGAACATGGCTGATTTTAGCTCAGGAATCAGCTTAAACAATCTGCCTTCTTTCTTGCCTTTAGCAATTACTCTACATTCATGTTTGAAGTCCTCAACAAAGCAACCATGCTCGTTGAAACGAACCTGTAATCCCTGTTCCACCATGACCAACTGAGGCCAAGCTTTTTGTGATCGAAGGCACATACAATACATCAGACATAGATTTTGTTTGACCATTGTGCATGACCAATGGTACACTTCCAACATGTGTAATGACATGCTGGGTATCATCACCTGTTTTCACATAGCCTTTTACATCCATAGGCTTCATATGCTCAAAACATTCACCATGACACGTCATATGGTTTGATGCTCCTAGTCCATATACCATGTATCATCATTCTCAGCATTTGTCATCATCGATCCAACAACATGTTTCATGGTGAACAAATGATTTGCAGTTCCATCATTACTGCTTGATGCATAATTTCACCACCATGTTGTGCATAATTTCCACCATAATGACCACCACGTTGTGCTCTACCCCCTCTCAAATCATTCTATTTGCGGAAACAATCTCTCGCCATATGTCCAAATTTGCCACAGTAATGGCATTCCACATCTTGCATAAAATTTTGTTGGCCTTGCCAACGTCCTCTACCACGGGGGTTACCTGTGCCTCTCTAAGGGGTGCATATCCACGACCACCTCGAGCACCATATGAAGGCTGAAAATTCTGTTGTGGAGGCCTGTTGTCCTGCCATCCACGACCATTACCACCACGATCACGTGATGCAAATCTCCCCCTGCCTCTAAAACCTCTCTGCGAGTAGAAAGCCTGATTTCTGCCATTATCATCATGGCTAGTAGATGCATCCAGAAATGAATCATTGAGCTTGATTTCCTCAACCAGCAAGAGTGAAACCAACTCATCAAAATCTGGTAAACCTGTACTCCTGAGATAGATGTATCAAAAGATTTATATTCCTTGCCAAGACCACGCGCAAGGTAATATCCACCAAATCATCATCAGGCATGGGGACATTTATTGTGGCCAATGCATCTTCAAACTTCTTGATTTCTTGCACATAGTCATGGATGCTCCTTTTATTCCTTTTCACATTATGTATCTGCTGCCGCAACAACTGAGACTTGCGAGCACTCGTGTCTGTATCAAACATCTTTACCAAAGTATCCCATGCATCTTTGGGATTCTCAGCATCCTGTATGTGTATGAGCATAGCATCAGAAATACATATAGACAGATAATGCAGCACTTTGAATGCTCTCTCGGACCATTGCTTATGAGCAATAAGCTGCTGCTGTGTAGGTTGTCGAGGTAGCTCAGGCTCTGGCTCAGCACCTGTAATGAGATTCCAAAATTCTTTTCCTTTCAAGAAACTTTTTATCCTGTACTTCTATGCCTGGAAGTTCTTCCTATCCAGCTTTTCACCAACAATCTGTACTGGATTATCCAACATGTTTGCTCAATGTGCACCTTCCACACTCGTCCAATTCTGTAACCAAGCCTTCCTCAGCTCAACCACACTCCAATGAGTGTTCCAGATACTCCAAAGTTGCCAACAATCTTCAAATTTGATGTAGAAAATCAACCTGTATGCATCCAAGATGAACTGCCTCACGCAGTCCGAGATACCCTGTTTTGATGCGCTTTCCACGGCTCCAATCACAATGTAGTGGTACAATCAAGTATGGGAAACTTGCATTGACACCTAAACAACCTCAATGTAGAGTATCAATACCATCTGACATGTGTACAGATCAATTTTTGAAAACCCCTTTCTCTGTTTTGGGAAAAACCAGAAAAACCAGAAAAACCAGTAGAAAATTTACTCTAATCCCTTCAATATTTGTCCAAATTGAGCAACCAGGTTTTCATTAGCTTAGCAATAGTGTCCACTAACTCCATGTAAGAGGAATTTGTCTAATTGTATAAGACCAAAGATTAATTGCTCAATTAAAATGACCCTGTTTCTCTGCAAAACCAGTGGACAGCCTGTTTAATCAGCTCATTCCCAGCTCAATTAAGCATAATTGATCAATCCAATCACATAGCCCTCTTCTCCAATGTGTAGCAACCAATTGCTAAAGCAATTGTGAAATATAACAAGCAACCGAGTAATAATCGACCTCCTCGCTTCAAAAATATCAAATTTCTGCTCTGTTTTCCTGTTGGAGCTGTGCCGCATGCTGTAGGGTGGTTTGGGAGTGATTAAAGTATTAATTGAAGATAGGACTAAGTGCCCAACACACCTAGGCAAGTGTGTGACCCATCAATGCTTTGATTTTTGCCAAAAACACGCTCCAAATGCATCAATTTTTGACTTGCTTTTCTCTGTTTTGTGAGAGCTCAAAAAACTAGAATTTTCACTCATTCAAATGCATTCAAATTGCTCCAAAATCAGTATAGGGCTTGCATAGAAGTTGCCAATACATCTCTCATTGTTAGATACATGTTTGCTTTGCCAGATTTACATGTATTTCCACCATACATCAGTGCTTCCAAGCTTTAATGGAAAGCTTCCAAAAACCAAAATTTTACTTTGCTTTGATTGGCTCTAACTTGCTTTGTTTTTGCCTGTATCACCTGCAATCCGCTCAAGGATGTTTAGAAGACCTTACCCGGTAGGCCAAGCTCTCAGATCTGATAGTATTCGGTGTGCTCTAAGCTTCACAGCTCCAATAGCTAGCTTCACAGCTTCTTCTCCCTCTTCACTCACTCACTCATAAACCCTAATAAACAGCACAAGGCTCTGATACCATGTTGAAAGAACGGTAGAGGAGGAGGAGACACACACACAGGAGCAAACCCTAATGTATATTACAAACCCTAACCATAGAGGGAAGCCATCTCCCTTCTCACACAATGCACAATGCCCTAATCCATAATACACACAACACACTGAGTTGTGTCCACACACTACTAACCCTAGCTAATGTCCACACACTATGACCAGCTGGACACGCGGTCATTTATGTCTCACACATGTTCCTTCCGAACATGCAAGCACATAGCATAGCTGGCTCACACTGACATCGAGCTTGAATCTCAACAAAAGGCACGCATCGATGTGAGGAAATGGCTCTCCGAAGGTGAGGTGATACAGATAAATGCAAACCTGCATATGTGTGGACTATAGGAGAAACACAGGCCTGAGGAGCAAGGAAGGCTACCATCCCAGTTAGATGGTGTTCTTCTATCATGAGGTAGGTGTTGAAGAGCAGAGAGGGATGTTGTCTCGATGTCGTCAGGTGATGATGAGTAAAGAGGGTTGTTGTTCCAAGTTGATGACGAATGAGCAGAGAATGGGCTGTTGTTCCAAGGTGTGATGATGAGTAGAGAAGGTTGTTGTCCTAAGTTGATAGGCCACATATGAGGTGAGGAGAGATGGGCTATTGTCCCGAGGTAGGTATTGTAGGTACTGATTTCTAGGGATCAAAAACTGAGCACTACGGGTCAAAATAGGGCTGCAGGTATAGAGATAATGTCACGCTACTATACAAGGGTGTTATAAGGATCCGGCGATGAGAATGACTATTGTAGAGGGTAGAGCTGAGAGCACACAGGAATGGACAAAAACGCGAGCAGGTGCTGTATATAGAGGAAAGACCCACCTCGACGATTGCTATTGATGTTGTGGTTGATCGTCGATGATATAATGTTGTGCTAGTACTGAATATGAAACGATTGCTTATATTCATGGTTGCACTGCTGGTTAGCCCAGAGAGGGGCTGTCGGCCAGCAACACGACCAAAAAATCACATAAAAACCCCTTTTGGGCTCGGTAAAATACCATTTTCACATAGAGCTCACTATGTCTAAATGGAGACAAAAAGAGATAGCCTTTGCAATGGTTCTCTCTCATAAAAGACAAGAAAAAAAGAAAAAGCTAATGAAAGAGAAAAACCTATGAACAAACCTATTTAGTAAGCATCCATCAAGCAAACAAGATCCAATGGCATACATGTATGCAAAAATAGAGATAAGAAGAGCTCAATAGTGTTCTATTGCAAGGGAGTGATTGTCCATTGTTGAGTGTCAGAAAAGACTTATATACAAGTGGTTTCTTTTCACACTAGACCGAGAAAACTTTAAAAAGGTCCAACCTCTATTACTTATCTTAAGCAAGTATGTACACAAAGTGTAGAGGAAGGACCCGATGGTTGCTATTGCTATTGTGGTTGATCGTTGATGATATAATGTAGTGCTAGTGCTGAATATGAAATGAGTCCTTATATACATGGTTGGGCTATTAGTCGGCCCAGAGAGGGGCTAATGACCAACTGCACAAGACCAAAAAATCACATAAAAACCCCTTTTTAGGCTGGGTAAAATGCCATTTTCACACAAAGCTCGCTATGTCTAAATGGACACAAAAAGAGAGAGCCTTTGCAATGGTTTCTCATGAAAGTCGAGCAAAAAATAAGAAGCTAATGAAAGTGAAAAACCTTTGAACAAACCTATTTAGTACACATCCATCAAACAAGCAAGATCCAATAGCATACATGTAAGCAAAAATAGAGATAAGAAGAGCTCAATAGTATTCTATTGCAAGGGAATGATTGTCCATTGTTGAACATCATAAAAAACTTATTATACAAGTGGTTGGTTTTCACACTAGACTGACCAAACTTTAAAAAGGCCCTACCTCTATTACTTGTCTTAAGCAAGTATGTACACAAAGTCCTTAAACTTTTCATATTTGACATTAAGCTCAAGGGGTATGGCCACTTTATATATTCGAGCTACATCTTACAAAAGATAAGTGCCCTCCTTTGATTGATAAAGCGTATAAGTGCCCTTCGATTGGGTAAGACTTATTATACAAGTGGTTGGTTTTCACACGAGAGCGAGCAAACTTTAAAAAAGTCCTACCTCTATTACTTGTCTTAAGCAAGTATGTACACAAAGTCCTTAAACTTTCCATATTTGACATTAAGCTCAAGGTACGACCACTTTATATATTTTAGCTGCATCTTACAAAAGATAAGTGCTCTTCGATTGGGTAAGATGATAAAGCGCATAATGGTAAGTAGGCAAGTGAAACCATGTAAACCAATGGAGTGGTTAAGAAAAGGCCTTATTAGTCACAGAGCAAAATTTCAATATAAGCCTTCAATGAAGCACATAACAATAACATTCTAAGAATTTTTTATACAATTGTCTTCACCATAATAAAGCAATACTACTTTAAGCATCAATAAGTCCTTAGACTTTCCATATTTGACATTAAGCTCAAGGTAAGGCCACTTTATATATTTGACCTTTGTCTTACAAAAGATAGTGTCGATTCGTTCAAGTAACATGATAAAGGGCATTACGATAAGTCAACATGTGAAACCATGTTAACCAATGTAATAGTTAAGAAAGGGCCATATTAGTCACATAGAAAACTTTAATTTCAATGCAAGTCTTTAATGAAGCACATAACGATAACTTTTAAGAAATTTTTGATACAATTGTCTTCACTGCAATGAAATGATACTACTTTTAGCACTAATTTTTAAAAAACAATATTCAAACTAATAAGACTATGTAACCCAAAATAGTGACACCCTAATGTAGGAGAACGTTATTGGCTCACTCCAATCATATGACATAATTTCAACCAATGCACAATAGATGCCTCATCAAATTTGTTCCAAAATTGGATTTACATTTATCCATATAGTCAACTTAAAATGGGGATTTTTCCTTTGGTGGCCATCCAAGTAAATGGACCCTCTACCCTAGAAGGCAAGCAAATTGGCAAAATACTTGAAGAAACAGATGACATTACTTGAAGACACACAAATAGTTTAATTGTTTTTTTTCTTTTTCAAAAATACAAAAAAGGGATTTCACCAAGTTCAAAATGTGGAACCATTTTCGCGGAGGTACTACCTACCCAAATTCTAGGCCTAGTGTAAAAAGGAATTGTCCACGTGGTGGTGCTAGATGAAGTGGGGTAGAGATCGAACGGATGGTGGGAGCTGGTCGTCCCATCTTCCCTCCTTATAAATATAGTATTGCTACTTTATTGTGATTCCGCCAATAATTTGATCGATAAAAATCAAATCCTATCACGATTCTATTTGTTATTTAAAGCTAGTTGCAAGTTGGATAGTCGGCTGGTGGTGGTGGCAATGTCTCGTTTTCTCCTATCCCGTTGAGGGTGATGAATGCCATGTCCATCCCCCATGATGCGTGGATATCAAAGTGGCAATGCACAAACCAAACACCTGCATTTCATCATCCATCTTACATGTTACTCAACTTCGTATTGCCATAAACATCAATTTTTCTTTTAATAAATAAAGATACATACTGAAGAATGGATGTACCAATGGACCACACCACTGAGTATGTAACAAAGGAAAGCCCTTTAAAAAAAACAAAGCACAACCTTTCCCATCAACCCCATCAAGAAAGACTACTTGTTTTGATATCCTTGTTATTCATAGAGAGACCATCACATCCAATTTTCATAGACGTTTAAGCCATTAGTAAAGAGATGCCCAGTGGCGAATGGAATAAATATTCTTATGAGCAGTGGCTCGTGGGGCTATTAGACTATGACACAAGTTTAAGAGCGACTTCATACGGGATGGACACGTTCCTTTTTCTCAAGCATCTTGAACTCAGTCAACGAAGCCCGTTGAAAATGGGTGAAGGTGAAAACAGGTGTACCTTCACGCGTCAAAAATTCTACGTGTGTCCTTCAGTCACAGTGGCAATTCTGTGCTTTGGTTTTTTGCATGACCAAAAAGCGACTTCAAATAACAGGCTATAAGCGGTGGTTACCTACTGAGCGGTGGAAGATGCCTTCACTTCATCATTTCTGACATAGTAAAAGGCCCAGACTTCGTTTACCTATTTCTCATAGTAAACATATTTTCTTGTTCACCTGAATGCTAATGTTTTGGTCGAATCTCAAGAAAATAGAGAAAGAACCCTTGGCATGTAAAAGGCCTCTAAGATAGACATTTCAATCGTCCTCCAACAGTTAAGAGATGTGGTTTAGTCAACGCAAGGAAAGCGTACACTGGAACAAGCGATGAAGTCGCCACTACAACCGGCCAATCTTCTTACTATGCGCCACCTAAGTGGGAGAGTGTACAAAGAGACGTACAGTGCACCGGTGGGGCACCGCGAGTGCAGAACTAGTAATTTTCGACCTTTTCATCACTATAGAGAATATATTTTGACCTTTTCATCATTGAAAAGACAGCAAGTACACGATCTCAAACGAAAGTCAACTAAACTTTAAAAGCCTTCCTTTCTTGTGCATAAGATAACTAAAAACAAATAAAGTATGAGGTGGTGTGTGAAGTCTTAAGATTATTATTCTTACCCGGGTTGACGGCTCGGAAGCGGACGGCAGCCCAGCCGCCAGCGGGGACAGAGACGGTGTTGCGGGAGACGGGGTTGATGAGGTTGAAGGAGGCAGGGTCCGTGGAAGCGTTGAAGGTGCCGTTGCCCATGCCCACCACGTAGAAATTCTGGCCGTGGAGGTGGATGGGGTGCTGCTCGAAGAAGAGAGTTGCCGTGTCCTGGTATACCACCTGCACAGTGCTGTTGAAAGGGATCACTCGCACCCTCGTCCCCGGCAACGCCACCTTTATATCCGGATTCACCGCCGCGTAATCGTATTGGAAGAGTGGCACGTCCGGGAAGTCCGTCGTGTAAACCCCGCTTATGTTGTTGAAGTAGGCCTAAGGAAAAGAACAAAAACATGCTAATCTCAAATGATGTATAAATGATAGAAAAGAAAAACGACATCATACACCTCTCAAAAAGACACTCCTATATGTGCAAGTCATAAAATCATCAACAGTAGGATTGAAACGAAAGGACCTTTAAAGTTGAATTCATAGTCAGATTTTCATACTATCTATATCTATATATAGTTATGTATAATAAAATTCATGTGCGTAGTGCTTTGTGTGTTGCATAAACAGCAGAATTAGCTCAATTTTCAAGAGAACTCCTATTTGAAATTGTAGATTGGGACTCACACCGTTCAAACTTGGACCACTAGAATAATTTAAAACACTTTCCCTCGACATGCATGATATATTTTACTTTCTAAGTGTATTGTCACACTTCTTTACCTTGCAAGTTGGAGGCTCCATTCTGGAGTCATCTCGGAAGTACCACACCAATTTTGGAAAAGGGGAAGTTTTTATTCAACACTCTAGCCTCTAGTTGAGCCACACCCCATCAAGGTTTAGTGGGGGCTGTTTTGTTGCCTATATATGTGTGTGTGTGTGTGTATATGTATATGATAAAGGCGTGTATGTCTTGTCAGCTTGAGCAATGCAACCTATAAATGTGTATTATATATATATATATATATATATGATAAAGGTGTATAGGACCTAGGTACAAAGAGATTTAAGATGTGCTACCCACCTGGAGGAGGGAGAGGTTGGGTGTGACGAAGGTGATGTTGCTGATGGAGGATCGGATCAATGTGTCGTTGGGCCCTTGGCAGGTTTGTCCGGTAGGACAAGGTTGGAGAGCGTAGCCCACAGTGTGAATCAGGTTCACGTCCACGGTTTTGGGAACGTCGTAGTAGTAGTAGCCTTCCGAGTAGTTCCTGCCCTTGAGGCTAGAGTAGAAGTTGTTTACGAAGTTGGTGTCGTTGGCCAAAGGAAAACTAGGCAAAGTCAAGTTGGTGGATCCGAACGTGGAGCCGTTGTAGCTGAGGATAGCCGTGGTCGTGATGGTGGGAAAGGGAACAAGTGTAGCATTGGGCATCGAGAAGACGGAGGCTGCGATGTAGTATTGGCCTATGGACTTGTTGGCCGTCAAGAGGACGTTGGAGGTCTGGCCGGGCGCCAGCACTATGATGTCCGTTGTGTATGGCTTCACATACTCTGCATCGGCCTCCACAACTGTGAGGCTGTGATCGGCCACAGCAAAATACATGTGGAAGTTCATGGCTGCATTGATTAACCTCAGCATCACTGTCTCTCCTTGCGTTACATTGTATACCACCGTCCCTGTGCCATGCATGAATGCAACACGCTATTAGAATCTTCACCTTGTCTTACGAGCAAAATTAGCATCAATTTCCAGCCATGATTCGATAAGAAGGGCACGATCATTCTACACATTTGTGTGATAATAAATTCAGTCACATTACACTTGCATGGTTATATGCAAGCGAACTACTCAATTCTTTCCCTGACTTATTAGGAAAAAACAAAAAACCCCTTTTCAAGAATCAGTTCAAGATAATGGTGTGCTGAACTTGGTCAAGCTTTGATGCAGCCATAACCCCTTTTCAAGAATCAGTACAAGATAATGGTGTGCTGTTCTTGGTCAAGCTTTGAGGCAGCCATTACGATACTTACCGCTAGACGAGCAGTTGTAAAGGTCCCCAGGCTGTCCATTGATAGTAATGGCATCGGAGACGTTGTAACCTCCACCTTCAGCAAGTGCTTGCCTTATAACATCCTCCACATTCGCATTCCACCACTCACCTAGACAAAAACACAAAAACAGTGTGATTTATGAGTTTGAGATAACTTCTTTCCTTCAAACAAAACACAAAGCTAGCATTAACGTTTATCCAACCTAAAAGGAGAGGGGGCAACTCTTGGTGGGGTTTGGTGAATGGATAGGGGGTCTTGTTTTTCTTGAGAATGATAAAAGCCCCATAAAGGCTGGCTCTAAGCCAGCTATTATGGGCATGCCAGAAGAGGGTCCCCCTTTGTTCAAGAATCTGAAACCGGTGCACATAGGACTGGTTGGTTTGGATGGGACATTGTGTGATATGGGCTGGCCCATCTGCCCAACACGACCGCAGCTGCCGGACACCGTGCCTGCACAAAGAACATCACGCAACGTAAACACCAACGCCCTCTTGGATGCCCCAAAGCAAACTACTACTCTATGCGTTAAGCTGCAGAATGAAGACCAACAGAAGAATTCATACCAGTGTATGGTTATGTTGTATGAAACAAGATTGGTAACGTTAACCACCACCTTGTCTCCTTCCCTCACATAATTTGTTGGGCCTGGGAACTCGCCGTTCACAGTCAAGAGAGACTTCGTGTTGCAAAGGCGAGTGACATTGGTGCTTTGTATCTAAGGGTAACAAAATCAGTGCCCAGGATTAGGGACAATCATCAACAAATGCAGCAGCACAATTATAAGCAATGGCTTTGAATATAAATCATAACCAACCGTGAAGTTGAAATAGCGAGTTCTTGCAGAGGCCACGCTACAAAAGGTAAAGGCAAAGAGCAAGATGAAGCTGAGCTTGCCGTGCAATCTCTTTGGGATCATGATGGTGTTCAAAATCTACTAGTGGAATATATGCGAGAGAGAGAGAGAGAGAGAGAGAGAGAGATTTCTTGTCTTGGGTATGCTAGATCGCAGAAAGAGAGAGAGAGAGAGAGAGAGAGAGAGAAAAGGGAGATTTCTTGTCTTGGGTATGCTAGATCGGTATAGCTAGACGTGGAGCCTAATTGAAGATGTTATGTGCCTGTAGTGTCGATGCGATAACTTGATGTCTCTACGAGTGTGTAACAGTAACGTAGCTAGATAAGAGCCATAGCTCACTGCTTTTATAGGCGAAAGAGTAAACAGGCGAGTGATGCTTGAACGGAACAATCAGAAACAAAAGGCACAGCTCATTAAAATAGCAATTTTGAGAGCTGTTGAGTCGCGGAGATCGAGTCAAACTTCAATAAAATATTGACGTAGAGTCGCGGAGATCGTGTCAAACTTCAATAAAATATTGGGGTCTCTATAAAAAGTACGTCTCTCGGTGGGCGGTTGTTTATTTTCTACTCATAGATAGATAAAGATTTACTCATGTGTCCTGTTAGCTAGCTAATGGTGAAGGTGGTTGAGAGAAGGTACAAGCAAATCAAATACTTAGATTTACAGCTCCAAAACTAATCTCAAGCGTCGGTTAATTACTAACGAAGGATTCAGTCAACTTCACGGCGCTACAAAACGTTTGCGAAGAGAGTTTTTGAGACGGTCCACGAATATATATTTTATCATTTTTCAATCAGGAAAAGTTGCATTGAACGTTTCTTTTCAACTGAAAATGTATTTAAAAAGCCCAGAAAAGCATTCTCCTGACTAGGCCGTTTCATCCTTTTTTTTCAACTCGCTTTCTTGCTTTGCACACAGAAAAGGCCTTAAAGTCCACCTTTACGTTCCTAGCAACAAATGAAACATAATGAATACCACACGCACAAACCCCACTTTAGCTCCCGGTTTTTTTTATTATTATAAAGAATGGATATTTCCTCCGGCCCTAAATTCTTATCGATCAATCGCTATTTATCAAGGACGGCTGCCGACCACATCCAACGCGTGGAAAAACTCTCTTGCACAACCCCACATTTCGACTGCGACCTGTTTTATGACTTACTGTTTCTGTAGTCCAATGCTTCCAACCTTCAAACCTACATTATTGCTAGGTGAATTTGCTTGATGTTCATGTTTCCTCTGGAACACCATTAGGGCAGAATACCTGTGGTGTGTATAGATGAAGAGAAATCAAAAGAGTGCCTCAGAATGGGTCTAAGGAGTGCAAAGTGTGAAGAACTAGGGTAAAGAGAAGGGAAAGAGCATCCTGTAGCAAACCTTAATCACTCAAAACATGAACATGAGCTGCAGGAGAACCCTTTGACTTTTTCTTGGCTGGATAATTGATAAGATGAACAGCTACAATGAGAAGTATGTCCTAGAACTTTGGTCCAGTGTGAACCCAAAGTTATCAGCACTAATAATGCTAGCACAGCACATAACTAGTTACAACCCATCCATTTTACCCATGTTAATGACCTTTCATCAAATAGTCTATCTCCCTGTATGGTCAGTGCTAACATTGCATCATTTGATCTCTTGACATACCTGCTCCAATGTCTGGATATATTGATGCTACTGAGTGAAGTAGCTCATATCTTGGCATGTTTCTATGTACAACACATTTGTCTATGTCATCTTTCATCATGGACCTATCCTCCATGTCTTGCTATGTCATCTTGCCATGCCAGTCTATGAGTGCCTCATCATCAATCCATTTGGAACTGGTCTCAACATGTATATATGTCCTAAATGCATCAAAACAAAGTGGTAGGTAAACTAATCTATTGAAGTGATAGTCTTCCTGGTGAGATACCACCATGTGACATGCATGTCCACGGTAGTCTAATATCTCATGACCATGGATGGGCATGCCACCTGTCTATGTGTCGACATCAACCTGGTACATCAAAAGTGTCTTACAAACTCGCATGTCTACGAGTGGAGTTTGCTTTCTCAACCAGAAGTGGACCTTCTATCAAATACAGTTCCTACCCAATCTGTATATGTATATCCCATCAGATGCATGTCATATCCAACTATATAATTCAACTATAGTCTTGACATATCTCAAGATCCTTCTCACCGTATTTAAGTGTGGTTTTCTAGGCTCTTACATGTGTTGACTCACCACCCCAATTGCATAACTCATGTCTGTTAAAGTGATGGTCAAGTAAATCAAGCTACCTACCATCTACCTATACATATTGGCATTATCCAGTAAGTCACCATCTACTAACACATATTGACATCATCCAGTAAGTCACCATCTTCAGCCCTTAGCTTCAAATTATGATCCAAGGGTGTTATGATCAGTTTACACCCTGCCAATCCATACTCTGCAAGCATGTCAATGGCATATTGCCTCTGAACCATCCATATGTTGTTTTCAGATCTAAGTATCTCAATACCCAAAAGGTACTTCAACTGACCTTTTGTAAGGTTCCCCCCCTTCCAAAATAGGGGAAACACTTAAGATAGTCCACTAAGTCTTAACTTGGAGAAAATTTCCTATTCATCGACACCTTGACCATGCAGAGATTCAAGGATACGATTCATAGGTAATAAGACCTAGTCCTATCCCGTAGGGGGAGCATAATCTTCTAAACATCAAATCATCCATAAGGTAATTGATCATAATTTGGGTAACTACTAGTCTTGATTCCTAGAGACAACGCTTTTTTCCTCATCCATTGCAAAGCACAACCGCCGCTGGCCTAGTCTTCTAGAATAGAATTACCCGAGAACCTATTTATCTAGCGTAGGGCTTTCACTTAATCTGTTGGAAAGCTACCCGACTAATCGCGTCCACCCGTCCGTAGGATGGTGCCATCGGGGCATTCCATCCTCCCACTTTCCACCCTACTCACGCGTCAATTTTGTTTTCTAATTAATGCTACCACATTGTTTGACATAAATAAACATGTTCCTTAATTAAGGCCCTTTTCACAAGGTTTGTTAAAACAGCCTTTTTTCACAGTACAATAATGCCAAAGACAAGATTTATAAAAAAAAGTTTATACATGAATCAATTCCATACAAGCCAGACCGTCTCTCTTATTCTTTTCCTTTATAGTGCCAATGATCTAGAATTCGGCCTTCCGACCTCTACATGCCGGGCAAAACCCTACAGGACTATACATCTCAACGTTGGCCCACTGGCAAGGACTCAAGTCGGCCTATCGTCCTCTCAGGCTCCGTCGCTCGATCCTCCCACCCCTCAAAGGGATGTCTATGCACTAGGGTGGGCTAATGCACCGCACTAGCCTAGGCGCTCAAAACTAGGCAGCATCACAATCACTCGTCTCAATCGGCGAACCTCATTCTCCCAATGGTATAAGGGATACCATGGGCCAACTCCAGGCCTTACTAACGTCTCCGCCGTCTGGCTACAACGGGGCTATGTCAAGGCAGGGAGAGTTCTACCTGTATCTTAATTTAACCAAGATAAGAATCCATTTACTCAACTAAACCATAGGACTAGAATCCATGTTACCTTAAGAAAACAATCCTTTTCACACAAAGATTTTAGCATTTCAACTTGAGATTGCGATACGACATTCTTTATTTTAAGGCATATGCTGTTGTTAAAAAGAATACAAACTTTAACTAGTAAATCAATAAAAAAGATCACTATTAACAATTAATAGAGAAAGTAGGGCCATACCTCAACCCCTAAGAATGATATATAATTGAAAAAGAAAAAAAAACCTTATAGAAATTTATCGTTTATCGTTGTCTTTGCTCGTTTTAATAAGAGTTTTAGAACTTGATATATGAGAATAGAGAGTCTTCTAATACCTTCTCTTACGATTGAAATCATCCGATCATCCCCAAGATTTATCTCCTCTTACCTCGTACTCTGACTTTTCTCTCTTTCGAAGGTCTATGGCAAAATAGCCTTCTCTTGCAAGGCTACGACATACTATTCTTTCTCTAAAAGAAAAGCTATGGAGTTTTGGTCTCTTCCTCCGAAATACCATAGCAATCTAACCTTCTCTTCTAGGATATTAGATAAGAATGAAGGGATATATACATCTCAAGCTCTAGGATTACCTTGAGGCTACTTGCTACCTTCTTACAATTTTCCTTGTGTAGAGACCTTGACCGAATCAGCAAATTGTTTTGGCCATAACTCTCTGATAAAAACTCAAAATATGGTTGTATAACCAATGATTCAAAAGAATTGGAAGGCATCTAGGCTACAAGCCAACGCGCATAGAATAGGCATCTAGGCTACAAGCCAACGCGCATAGAATAGGCAAAAACGTCTGTATATGGCCACAAACGCGCCATCTTTAGAAACACGTTGCTTTTCCACATTTTTAGTATGCATGGACTCTAAATATGTAAAAGTACTCTAAATACGACCTCCTATCACCTAAATTCGAATTTCTATTTTTGGAGATACTTATCTCTTAATATAACTATTCTTGTCTTCTTATTTCTTTTAGGATTTTTGGAGCTAATATTTTTATTCTAACACTTTCCTAATGTTTCTAGGCATTATTATCTCACTCTCCTCTAAGTGCACTCTCTTTCCTTCTTGAAATCTATATTAAAAGAGACACATACATACATGGCTTGGGGAGGGACCTTACATCTTTCATCTCAAACTTTGCTTGCAACATGTGTTTAACCTGTATAGTCTTTTCTTTGCTACTTCTAGTTAAAATCTGATCATCCACATAGATGATAATTATAATGATGTCATGCCCTGATGTTATGACATACAAGGAGCTATCTGAGATACATGATTGGAATCCAATTCCTTGTAGAAAACTATTAATCATTCCATACTAAGCCCTTGGGGCTGGTTTCAATCCATGTGTATATCCTGGAGGCTGCTGCCATTAATATATACACCTCTTCTGACAAGTCACCATTCAGAAAAGCACTCTTCACATCCATCTGGTGAAGAATCCAACTTTTTCTTGTAGCCAATGAGATTATTACCTAGATGCTAGACATCATGGTAACTGGATTGAATGTCTCTTTATAGTCTATGCCATGCTTCTGAGAATAGCCCTTGGCAACTAATATGGATTTGGTTTTGCTCTCAATTCTATCTACATTGTACTTAATCTTATACACCCATTTACATCCACTTGCATGTTTTCCTAATGGTAAATCTACCAATGTCCATGTATGGTTGTTGTCCAAAGCATCCATCTCTTCATCCATGGCCACATCCCATTCTCATATGCTTGCTACCTACTCAAATTTGTCTAGCTCATGGTGTTGTATGAATTTTGCCATGTAAGCATGATGGTCTATAATGAACCCCATCATATGTGAGTCTGAGGATAGGGTATCTGACCCCTTCTTAGATCGATGCTCTGTTAGTCTGACCTATACTAGTTTGACCTATAGTATTGGGACCCACATGTCTAAATTCATCAAAATTGCTTGGACTACCCTAGTCTGAGCTATAGTAGTGGGACCCACATGTCTAAATTCATTAAAATTGCTTGGACTACCTGTATTCACATGGGGGACACGTATCCTAGTGTCAAATCCCATGTTTAACTTATCCCAACCAACTAAATCCATGAAATTAGCCCGTTGCTAGAAACAAGGGTAGACTATTGCCACCTGTGTTCACTGGTCTATAGATGCCCTTTCCCTTATCCATTTTGCATAGGCTTTAACTTGATGTGATAGTCCAACATGTCTACTAGACTCCGGTAATGTTGGTTTTCCAAAATTGGTTCTAGTCTTCTTTTCTAGACCTATTGAAAATCGCATCCTGGCCATCTATGGATTGGTCTAAAGCTGCTCCTTTTCCATGACTTCCACCTATCATATTTATGGACTGATTTACAGGTGCTTTTCCATGACTTCCACCTATTATATTTATGGATTGATTTACAAGTTCTTTTCCATGAATTCCGCCTATCATATTTATGTATTGATTTATAGCTGCTTTTCCATGACTTCCACCTATCATATTTCCTTTTGACATCATAAGGGGTAGGAGCACTTAAAAGTCAAAGAAGTAATCTTTAACTAAGACTGATGTTTCAAAAGGCTTATACTTCTTGCCAAGACCTCTGAGAGTGACCAAAACAAGGTCATCATCTTTAATAGAAACACCTATGGATAACTGATCCACAATTTTCTTGATCTTTAGAACATATTGATCTATGCTTAGATTGTTTTTCTTGACCTCATGTAGCTCCTGTTTGAGTTTTAGCTTTCTGATCTTAGAAGAGGACTCAAATAATTTGCCAATGTATCCCATTCTTAGATTCTTGACTTAATGTAGCTCTTGTTTGAGTTGTATCTTTGTGGGCTTGAAAGAGGACTCAAACAATTTGCCAATGCATCACATGTAGCCTTAGGACTCTTAGCATCCTAAGTGTGTCCAATCATTGCGTTAGGCACACAATTGGATATGTAGTGTAATACCTGCATGGATCTCTTATTCTACAATCTCCCATTTTGTTTTGCTTCACCTTTAGTTGGTTTGACTTCTTTATATGTGACGAGTCTATGACCAATCCCCACCATAACTTCTTGCTCATCAAGAATTTCATCTTGAACTTCCAGGGTTGATAATTGTTTTTATCAAGCTTGTCTCCCAAGTGAGAAAATTGGTTGTCTCGGCCATCTTAACTGAGCATGTACTAACAATTTGATCTCTGCATTATACTTACAAATAACCCACTAAGCTTTACTCGAGCTTAGCTCCCAATTAAGCTAATGTATAAACAATCACTATTCCAACTCTGTTTGCACTATTGCCATAGACTACATACCTATTTTGGGCTTCCAAATGAAATTCAAACGGAATGCAACTTTGTACAAGTGTTTTTCACTATCTAAAGCGCCTGCACACCAGTTTTGAACCAAAACTTAATGTGGAAAGTGGGTCTAAATAGAGTTGTTTTTCACTATCTAAAGCGCCTGCACACCAGTTTTGAACCAAAACTTAAGGTGGAAAGTGGGTCTAAATAGAGTTGTTTACTTGGCAGTTTTCTACATAGTAACGATTAGAACATGGGACTATATAACTAAGTGTTACAGGAGGCTGATTGGTTACTCTCTAGATAAAGTCCATTGGTATAAAGTATCTCCAATATGTGTACTTAAAGGCTGCACAATAGGGTCCTAAAAATCCCTTAGGAAAGTTGTCTTCAACTCGCTTTACACTCTACTGCAACTTTGATAGTTTTCCTTAGTTAAACTAGCTATGCACTATAAGAGGTCCAGATTAGGGTTTCAATGAAAATATAGGTTATTACCAATGTGGGGGTGGTCTACTCACTACCAACTCAGCTGCACTCAGTGATGATGACTAAGGTTACATGGCCCTAATAACAATTTAAAGGACATTACAACACATCAGGAGAAGAGTAGCGTTTTCGAAAGGAAAATGTCAGGGGTTAGTAACGATGCTGAGCAGCGATTTGTCACTACTCCACAACATTTTCTCGCTGCTTAGCAGCGGTTTTTGCAGTGAATAATCACTGCTCTCAGCAACGTATATAGTAGCAAAAAAATGCTGCTATATTGTAAAAATATCCTACTTTTGCCGCCGCCGCGTAGTTTTTATCTTTTGAATACAATAAACTTGTACTCTAGGTTTTTTTGCAGGTTTATATCTTATCTACCCTATCCTCCTTAAGCTCAAGCAAGGAGCTCAAGCAAGGTTTGTCTACTCTTTTTCTTTATCTCCTATGCAAACAAGCTCTCCATGAAAGCTTTCTTGTGAGTATTTCCTTTCTCTTTCCTCTCTTTTAGTTTTTCCTTTCTTCTTTTTCCCTTCTTGTTGAAGCTTAACCATTATGAGTATTTTCCCTAATTAAGAGCTCTCCATTAAAGCATCATATGGTAAGAGATTTTGATTTTTCTTAATACTCTTTTTTTCTTAACTTGGTTTAATTTTGTAGGTTTTTAACACATACAAGCCTCACAAGAGATCTCTTTCGTGTGTGTTTCGTCTTTTATGCTTTTACATGTTTATAGGGTTTTAGGGATTTTAAGATTAGGGTTTGTTATTAATACTTTTTTTTCTTAATTTTGTTTGATTTTGTAGGTTTTCAACACATACAACCCTCACAATGTAAGAAATCTCTTTCTTGTATGTTTCTTCTCTTATGCTTTTACACGTTATAGGGTTTGTAAGTTTTAGGCTTTTAAGATTGTTATTTTTTCCATGCTCTATGGATAGCCTGTAGAGAGCTATGCTTATCTCAAGACATGGCCATATGCCTTAGCCTCATGCATGAGACATATGCATTAGCCATATGCATCAGGCCTTATGCATAAACTTTATGCATGAGGCTTATGCATGAGCTTTATGCATGAGGCTTATGATGAATAAGCTTTATGCATGAGGCTTATGAATAAGCGACATGCATGAGACTTGTGAATAAGCATGCCGGTAGCAACCTAGGTATGCCAATAAAGACCACATTGGAGAATTTAGGAAAATACCAAGACTTTGGAAACTTTCTTTTTCAATCTACTTTTCGGTATGTCTTAAGCATAAAAACTTGAAAGTTGTCAGAGAATGTGCATTTAGAACCTACTCTTTAAGCTCTTTCCAATGATATCTCACATGAGGGGGTTTTGACAAAAGCCTAAAAAGGTTCACCATGGTCCCCTTTTTACAATCTTACAAAATGGAAAATGGGATTTTTCCAAATTCTCTAATATGGAAAATGCATGTCAATAGCTTCCTGGGCAAACTAGTAGCAACCTAGGTATGTCGGTAGCTTCCAATGCATGCCGGTAGCTACCTAGGCATGCATGTAGCTTCCAATGCATGTTGGTACCTTCCAATGCATGCTAGTAGCTTCCAAGGCATGCCGGTAGCTTCCAATTGCAACCTAGGCGTGCCAGTAGCTTCCAAGGCATGCCGATAGCTTCCAAGGCATGCCGGTAGCTTCCAATGCATGTCAGTAGCAACCTAGGCATGCCAGTAGCTTCCAAGGCATGCCGGTAGCTTCCAAGGTATATCGGTAGCTATAGCCATATGCATAAGCCTCATGCATTAGAGTATGCATAAGAGTTTTAAGTATTTATGTTTCTTCTTGGATCGATGGCAAATAACTTGCGGGGTGATGTTACACGTGAAGGAGGAGTCGATGTCCCAATAATATTTGTAAGTATATATTAGCCTCAAATTGTAACTTATCTTTTAATTAAAGAAGGTTATCTTAAATAAAAACATAATTGTAATGTTCCTTTGTTTGTATGTCTATAGCTTGAAGCAGTGGACTGGCCCATACGCAAGATGAATATGATTTTGCATTACAACCTCTATGGGTCACTCATCATATGTAACCCTATCACATGAGTTCCATAGATGCATTTTTATTAATTTCAGTACTTCAAATTTATATATACAAAAGGATGTAAATTAGGGCCCAAAGGTTAATATACAAAAGGATATTTTATATTCATAAAGTTTTAGAAGCTCCCAACATACAACTTGGAGACATTTTCCTCCCCTTATATATATATGTGTGTGTGTGTGTGTATATATATACATACATACAGATACAAACATATATACTTACATACATATATACACACACACACACACACACACATACACACATACACACACACACACATACATACATACATACATACATGTGTGTATGTATAAATGTGTATATAGTATAAATGCTTATATAATATGTTTTACATGTTATTATTTTAATTATATATATATATTCATATATAAATGTGTGCATAAGAATATAGTTATATAATATGTCATTTTAATCAAAATGCTTTCAATACAGCTCTTTTTTCCCTCTCCTTAGCCGCTTCTTGGCCTCTGCCGCCTTGCCCTGCAACACTGGCCACCATCAGCAAGCCCTTTCAGCTCTTGATGCCCATTGCCTCTAGTGCCTTCCTCAGAGAAGAAGAGGAGTCCCCCGAGGAGATTAGAAGGGCCTACAAGGCTTTCACAAGCCTGCATTTTCAAAGTGACATCCATCAAGAAGATGCCCAACGAGGGTGATGGTTTTGATGAGAAGGCCTAAAAGGGGCCAGTGCTTCAGATCTTTCATTATGGTTAGAGATGTTTGGGTCAAGGTCAGTAAAGCCATTAAAAAGGTCATCACCGCCACAAATGCCTGGAAACACACTATCCACCGAGCAAAGAGATGGATGCCAAAAGGAGGGATGAGGAGGCGAGAAGGTGATTTTGATTTGAAATGAAAGGGCGGGTTCACAATTGCGTGCATTTATCCTTTGCATGAGATTATCAATGTACATGTGCTTTGGTAGGCAAAGATCTAGAGCTGGAAGAAAACTTGGTGACACTTCCAAGCGAATGGGTCCTTGAGAACACACCAATAAAGTCATTCCTGCCTCGAAAGTAAATGTAGAATTGTACAAGTATACATTGATAAATAATCCTTTATCCCTAATTTTTCTTTTTTGGGTTTAATTTAGCTTCTTCTTCTTGTTTTGTTTTTAACACAAAAACATCTTAATCCTTTGCAGAGGCGGTGTATGATAGCCCAATTTCAAGCAAAGAGCAAGAGTGAGAAGTTCCTTTGTGCTCATGAAGATGGTGTGGTGGGCTTCCCTATGGAAGCATCTCGACTAGGCCAGGTATATGGTGATGTCCCCATGACTAAGAACAAGACCTTACCTCACAAGTAGGCATGTCTCCTCCTCTAATCTCTTGCACATTTAACCATGTATAAGATGAGGAGGCCAGCGGGAATGGTGTGATTGTGGAGGGAGAGGTAGGCTTTGTTAACCATGTGCCATCCCCTACCATGTAAATAGTGCAAGGCATCTGTCTTCCTCTGGGAGCTTGAAAAGCCAAAGATCCTTTAAATTTGTTTCTGGTTTTGCAGGTTTGAAAAAGTTGTTAAAGAACAAGATGATCTGGAAGTGGAAAGCTTGAAGATTACTGATGGTGACATAATACCAGTCCAAACCAAAGGCCTTGTTTCTGATCCACATGCAGAAATGTTGGCTGAGGTGGTTTAGGAGATTGCTGATATGCAAGATCAGTTATTACTGGAAAAGGAATCAGACAAAGATACTACGAAGGATCTTGCTAAAGATACAGAGGGAGGATTTGAGTTTGTTACAAGAGCAGTACCTAAAAGATCAGGTGGACCTGTTAAAGTTCAGACTAGTAAAATTTTGGGAAAATTTGTGTCCACCATGATTGCCAAGTGTAAAACCTAGGGTTTTACAGGATAGTATTAAGTATGTCAGGAGTCATGAGTTGAAGAGTCGTGTCATGTTATGTCTCTTGGGATCTTCATGAATGAAGGCGGTTAAGCTTTGAATGTCGTGTGCAGATATAGAAATGTGTGTAGCTATTGGAAAAACATCTGTTATCTTGGAAGGAGTTTTTTACTATTTTTACTATTGTGTTATGTCCGACATGTTTGCCTTCAATTGAAAAGATATCAATGTATGCTTAGGAATTACCAATGAATGAAGTGTTGCAAATGTTCAGATTGTGTAGAAGACGGAATACTTGAAATGACAGGAAGTATTAATGTAAAGATTATCTGGTGCTGAGTTAACCCTCAACAGAAATGAAGGGGGTACCACGTGAAGTAGTACAACATACGATTCCAATCATGAAAGGGTCAAGGCCAACCAGGAAGAAACCATACCAGATGAATCCTAAGTATGTAGCAATTATAAAGGAGGAAATAGACAATCTCATTGCTGCGTATTTCATCTATGAAATCGAACATATAGATTGGTTATCATCACCAATCGTAATTGTGCCAAAAAAGAATGGAAAACTTAGGATATCTGTTGATCTTAAAAAGGTCAACACAGCTAGGAAAGACCATTATCCCACTGCCATATATTCAGAACATGTTTTGGAAAGAGTGGAAGAAGCTTACAGCTTCTTGGATAGATTCTCCGGTTACAATCATGTGTCCATAGCACCATAGGACCACCATAAGACAGATTTCAATAAAATGTGAGGAAAATTTGCATACAAGGTTATGCCCTTCGACCTCACCAATGTCCCAGCAACATTTCAACGGTTGATGTGCATAGCCTTCAAGGACTACTTATAGAAGTGGTTGGAGGTATTCATACAATTTATGTGTGCTTTCTTGATGGGTAGACCATCTCGCCCGCTGAAGGAGCGATGTCGATTATATCGTATATCACTAAACCCTTTAAAGTGTCAGTTTTGGGTCAAACATGGTGTGATATTCGGATACATTGTCTCAAAGAATGGTATATCCATGGATGATAGCAAGGTCAAGCTGATATTGGAGCTGCCACACTGACCTCACCAATTACAAGGGTGTGCAAAGATTTATAGGCCATGTGGAGTATTATTGCCGCTTCATAATTTTCTATGCTGAAATAGCTAGACCATTGTACAAGCTCCTCATTGTCTTTGAATGGACTGAGGAATGCCAAGAAGCATATAATTGACTGAAGCAAGAATTGGCTAGCGTGCCAATTCTACGACCCCGTAATTGGGATCTCATATTTCATGTGCATATTGATGCATTAAACTTTGCTATTGGTTATGTACTAGCCCAGCCTGGTGAGTTCAATTTGGACTATCTAGTCTGATTCACTAGTTGTCAGTTAAATGATTCAAAGGTGAACTACACTATTGAGATATCGAGCTCAGCTAGTGCTACGGTGGATATTGATGACCCGCTTGGGTGATAGCTTCTGCATCTACACCACTGGCATGGTTGGTGAGATTATCGGTGATATGTGGCCACTGGGATGATAGGCTATGTGACAGCCATTTTGGATTACTAGAGACTGGCATAGTTATAGCAACGCAGCTCATTTAGTCGGGTTCACATTATGGACCGACCCTTGTATGTTGTAGTAGTTGAGTATTAACCCATATAGTGTGTACTCTTATCTTTATGTTATGTTGGTTGAGTAGAGAAGAAGAAGATAGAAGAAAATTCAGCCGTCCATCTCTCTCTTGTGTCTTACTCTCTCTTGTGCGTGTGTGTTTGCTTGCTAGGGTTTGAAGCTCTCCCTCTCCCCCACATTCTCTTTATGGTATCAGAGCCTTTTTCTTGTGTGAGAGCTAATAAGGAGGTAAACAAGAGACAAGAACAAGCAAGGAAGGAAGTGGTACTATAAGGGTAAGAGCACCATCATCTCTTTCCCCTTCTTGGTTTAGGTTCTTGGTTTAGGTACAACACCCCCTCAGTAGCTCTCAGAGCTACACATGTCCAATTGAGGAGCTCTCTTTGCGGGAGCGGGCAGGGACATACTTTGTCTTATCGCACCAAGTTTTTTGAGCCATATTCGTGTTTCCAGCACGTTACAGGTCTCGCTTCATCATTGTAATGTATTTTTTTGATAATTTTTTAAAAGTTCTGGTAGAGAACTGTTTCTACTCGAAATCTAGCTATTGCGGTGCAACAGTGCATTTTGGAAGTGTAGACAGGGTGTGCACATGTATTGTTGGTGACACATGATACTGGGTGTATGTACATGTACTCTGGTCACATTTGGTGACACAGCTGAAGTATGCTGCAGTTACAAGAGATACTGTTGTATTACAGGTTGCATATAGAAGTTGTCTGTTTGTTGCTGGTTATTTGATTGTTGTAGGAAAACATGTCTGACGGAATTAATCAGATTGTTAGAGTGAGAAGCTGGGTAAGAATAACTTCCATGCCTGGAAGTTCAGAATGACCCACTTCCTAATGGATAAAGTTTTTTGGGATTATGTAGAAGGAGATAATGAGGAGCCTCCATAGTTATCTGAGGAGAATGCCACTCGTACAAATATAAAGGCATTCAAGGATTGGAATCAGGGTGCAAGAAAAGTCATGTACTGGCTTTCAATTAGTGTCACAGACACTATGATAGGGCACATACAGGATGCAAACACTCTAGCAGTTGCATGGCAAAATTTGGTTCAGATGTTCCAGACTAACACAAAGGCAAGGAAGTTGTAGTTAAAGCAAGAGTTGTATACTATGGAAAAGAAAAGTATGTCAATCAATGAATATGCCTTAAAGATCAAGGGCATTGTTGAATTCCTTGGATCTATCAATGTATCAATGGAGGATGATGATTTGGTGAGTGTCTATCTGAATGGGCTTGGCAAAGAATACAAGCCATTCAAGACCTCCATTGCAGTTATGGAGAATATTCCTAACTTTCGAGATTTGATATCTATGTTGATCACATAGAAGGAAAGGCCTTAGGTGAGGATTCTTCTTCACAAAGTAAGAACACATCATCAGAACATGCCTTCTACTCTAATTCAAGTAGAGACAGAGGTAGAGGCCATGGTCAAGGCCAAGGTGGTGGCCGACAAGGAAATCAGAATTCTAGACAACAATAATTCAATGATTCATAGCAGCAATCATACATAGGTGGAAGAGGCCAGTCTAGAGGCCGGGAGAGCCAAAGAGGTTGAGGTGGTTGGTAAAGAAATCAAAATGCAAATAGCATAGAGTGCTATTACTGTGGAAAACCGGGACACATGGCAAAGGACTACTACAAAAAGCAGAATAACATTAAAAGTGAAAAGTTATAGCAAGGCAATTATGTATCATCTAGCAAACATGGAGGTGATGACAAAAGTGAGAAGTTTGTGATACTGCACATGCCTAGTTCCATAACAAGGGATGTGTCAAGATCTCAAGATATATGGTATGTGTATTTGGGCGCTTCTAACCACATGACCAGTCATGCTGAGTGGTTTAGAGATATGCAGAAAATGGAAAAACTAGGTTATGTAGAAACAGGTGATGATATTGCGCATTCCATTGCGCATGTTGGTAAAGTTCCATTGTCTATGCAGGATGGCAAATTGAAGTACTTGGCTGATGTACTTCATGCAGGATGGCAAATTGAAGTACTTGGCTGATGTACTTCATGTTCCAAATATTACAAAGAACTTGGTTTCTATTGGACAGATGTTTGAGCAGGGTCTACAAGTGAGGTTTAATCCTCAAGGATGTTTTATGGAAGACTTCAAAAATAAGTGTCGCTTGGTTGCAAAGGGTAACAAAAATGGTAGGATGTTTACTTTGGATGTAAACATGCCTGAGATAAAGGCAGCCATGTTTGCGCATGGAAACATTGTAGAAGTGGCACGTGCCTTGATGGTTGAAAAGAATATTCCACATTACTTTTGGGTGGAAGTAGTAACAACTGCTATGTACATTATGAACAGGACACCCACTGCAGTTGTTCATGGTATGACTCCTGAATAGAAGTTTACAGGCATAAGATCGAATGTGTCTCACTTCAAAGTGTTTGGGTGTATTGCATATGTACATGTTCCTAATGAAGTGAGAACAAAGTTGGATCTAAAGGCAGAGAAATGCATTTTCATTGTGGTTATGCTATGGAGCAAAAAGATTATAAATAACCCTACCACTCGTGAGATGCGAGTACGCAGAGATGTTGTCTTCGACTGGTATGCACCAGTAGAAGGCAACAGAAGATGCAGATGTAAGAACTGCTAATGATGCACCACATGTAGGGCAGTAATCACACGTGATGAGTGGACATGGGAAGTCCTCAAGCAGTGGATCCAATGTTAGCCCATGGTCAGGCACGTTGAGGAGAATGATGCAGGTACACGTATCACAAAAAGGGAAGGAAAAGGTAGATCAACCTTTTGTGCCTGGTCTATCAAGCAGGTCACTCATATGTGGATGGTGACTCTAGTGGCTCTAAGCAGAGCCTTGATGAGGAGCTTGGCATTCTGTCTGTGGTTACTCCTGGTGTAAGGAGAACTAGGGCTGTTTTGAGGACACCTGGTGTAAGGAGAACTAGGGCTGTTTTGAGGACACCTGGTAGTGATCCAGGTGTACGTAGGTTTACGAGGGTTAGATACCCTATTCACACATTCATATATGATCGATATAGAGTCCATCATTAAGCATACATGGTAAAAGAAATACAGGAGGTTAAGCCCACTTGCTTTGAGTAGGTAGCACAATGTTGATGGTTCAGTGAGCAGGTACAAGGCAAGATTGGTTGCCAAGGGCTATGTGGCGCAAACTTATGGCATAAAATATGAGGAGACATTCAGTCGCCCGATTGCAAGAATGGCAACCGTGAGAGTTGTCATTGCTATGGGCGAAGGGTTGGTCTTTACATCAAATGAATGTAAAGAATGCTTTCTTGCAAGATGATTAAAAAGAAGAAGTGTACATGATGTAGCCACCAGGTTATGAGAGTGATGCACATCCAAATTTTGTTTGTAGGTTACGCAAAGCCTTGTATGGCTTGAAGCAGGCACCCAAAGCATGGCCAAACAAGATCGGAGAGTATCTTGTTACCATTGGATTTCAGATATTCAATGCAAATTTTTCACTATATGCAAAAACTACAGATAGAGGAATCATGCTATTAGTCATATATGTGGATGACTTGATTATCACTGATGATAGTGATGCAGACATACATGATGTCAGGATGCTTTTGAATTAGAAGTTTAAGATAAAGGATTTGGGTGAGCTGTGGTAGAGGTGGTGAGATCACCTCATGGAATTTTGCTATTGCAGAGGCAGTATGGCTTGGACATGTTGTCCAAGTATGGTATGATAGACTCTCAGCCTATTTTAGTGCCATTGGAGTAGAACACAAAGCTTTTCGTAGATATAGGTGAGTTTTTGGAGGACCCCACTACATACAGGTGCATAGTGGGTAGTTTGATCTACATGACCATTAGGAGGCCAGAGCTATGCTATTGGACTTGTGAGTCAGTTTATGTAGGCCCCTAGGAAGCCACACTTGGATGCAACTAGACGGATCCTCAGGTACATAAAGTCCAGAGTTTATGTAGGCCCCTAGGAAGCCACACTTGGATGCAACTAGACGGATCCTCAGGTACATAAAGTCCAGAGTTGATTATGGACTTTTCTATGAGGAGGCTGGTATAGAGATACAGTTGATGCTAATTGGGCTAGTAGTATTGTAGATAGGAGATCTACCAGTGGTTTTATGTTCTCATTTGGGAGTGTTGTTGTGAGTTGGAGCAATAAAAGAAGCAGCCAATAGTTGCCTTGTCGAGTATAGAGGCAGAGTATAGGGGTGCCGCTATGGTAGCTTGTGAGGTAGCTTGGTTTCAGAAGCTACTTGGTGACATGGGAGAGCCCATGTGGATAGGGCAGCTGTCATAAATTGTGACAACATGAGCAGCATACAGTTGGCCAGTAACCCAATATATCATGCTAGAACAAAGCACATTGAGGTACATTATCACTTCGTGTGAGGAATAAGGTTCTAACAGGAGATGTAGATCTGGTATATGTAAGCACAAAGGATCAGGTGGCTGACATCTTCACAAAGGAATTGGGCACAGAGAAGCTCCACCCTACACTAACACAGTCCTCAATTTAACTAACCAATTACCCATTAAAAACAAAGACGATATCAACCCCACCAGTTAGTAGACTGATGCATTGATCATGTATAGATGTCTGTCTCAGAGTCGGAAGCTCTCGAGACCCTAGCTGCTGCAACTCAAGCCAGCACCACTAGATCCCCAACAAGTTAAAGAAAGAGGCCAGTGCCGGTCCTGAAGTTAAACTTTTAGGGCCCTTATGCCCAGGCCTTCCATGGGGCCATCATCAGCAAAGAAGCCCTCATGGCCCATGGAAAGATATCCTCACATTACCACAACCCAGAATGCCTCCAAATTCTGCACAGATACTCTCAAGAAGTATCTACATATAACTCTGCCCAAGTACCTCAAGACATACAACAAGGGCACCAAAAGGGAAACTATTACCAAGGCTAACAGCACTACCAAGTAACTCTTCATCATAGAAGAGCTCATAGGGGATGGTCTGCAGCTCCCGCCGCCCGCAGTCAAGGTCCATGCCCACTGTAAGGTTCCTCTCTCTGGCTTTTGAGGTGTGCAGGTGTAAAGACCTCCCCTTCTGATCTTATAATTATTCCCCTCTCTGAAATAAAAGAAAGATCCTGTTTTTCCTTATTTTGGCCTAGAGAGAGAAAATGTCTAGAGGAAGGTAATTCAAAATTGAGATATTTTTGGTGCATAAAGAAATTTATTTTTATTTCAAAAGAGTTATTCTCATTAATTTTGATTTTATGCATAGAAAGATGCATAAAGAAATTTATTTTATTTCAAAAGAGTTATTCTCATCAATTTTGATTTTATGCATAGAAAGATTCATAAAGTTATTTATTTTATTTCAAAAGAGTTATTCTCATTAAAATTGAATTTATGCATAGAAAGATGCATAAAAGATTTATTTTTATTTCGAAAGTGTTATTCTCCTTAAAATTTAATTTATGCATAAATAGATGCATAAACGGATTTTTATAAAAGTGTTATTTTCCACTGAAGTTGTTCTTATGAATAAATAGATGCGTAAAGAATCTTTATATAAAAAATAAGAATTCTCCTACATTCTATAAATAGATGTGATAAAGAATCTTTATATAAAAAATAAGAATTCTCCTACATTCTATAAATAGATGTGATAAGATGTGATATGAATCAGATAGATGGGAATGAATGGATGGATGGGTGTGATGAGAATAGAAGTGATGAGAATGAGAGGTAAATAGATGTGATGAGATGGGATGTGAATCAGATACTATGGGAAAGAATGGATGGATGGATGTGATGAGAATAGAAGTGATGAGAATGAGAGGTAAATAGATGTGATGATATGTGACGCAAATTAGATAGATGTGAATGAATGGATGGATGGATGGATGCGATGAGAATAGGAGTGAGGAGAATGTGAGGTGAATAGATGTGATGAGATGTAATGCGAGTCAGATAGATGGGAAAGAATGCATGGATGGATGTGATGAGAATAGAAGTGATGAGAATGAAAGGTAAATAGATATGATGATATGTGATGCAAATGTGAATGAATAGATGAGATGTGATGTCATGTGAATCAGGATGTAAATGAATGATATAGGATGTGAATGAATGTGATAACATGTGAATCGAGATGTGAATGAACGATAAGGGACGTGAATGATATAGGATGTGAATGAACGATAAGGGACGTGAATGAATGTGCTAGCATGTGAATCGGGATGTGAATGAATGAGATGTGATGTGAAATGGATGTGATAAGATGCGATGTAAACTGGATAGATGTTAATGTATGTGAAGTGATGAGATGTATGGGTAGATGCAAGTAGATGTGATCTGATGAGGATAAATGAGGAAATAAGCGATGAGATAGAAAAAGATGTGATGAGAATGGGAATACTTATGAAATGAATGTGGATTGATGTGTGGGTAATGTGGATTGATGTGGATGGATGTATAGATGATGTGGATTGATGTGGATGGATGTATAGATGATGTGGATTGATGTATGGATTGATGTGGATGGATGTATGGAAGATGTGGATGGATGTGTGGGTAATGTGGATTGATGTGGATGGATGAGTGGATAATGTGGATTGATGTGGATGGATGTAGAGATGATGTGGATTGATGTGTGGGTAATAAGGATTGATGTGGATGGATGTATGGATGATGTGGATTGATGTGTGGGTAATGTGGATTGATGTGGATGGATGAGTGGATAGTGTGGATTGATGTGGATGGATGTATGGATGATATGGATTAATGTGTGGGTAATGTGGATTGACGTGAATAGATGTATGGATGATGTGGATTGATGTGTGGATAATGTGGATGGATGTATGGATGATGTGGATTGACGTGTGGATTGATGTGGATGGATGTATGGAAGATGTGGATGGATGTGTGGATAATGTGAATTGATGTGGATGGATGTATGGATGATGTTGATTGGTGTGGATGAGGTGGATGGATGTATGGATGATGTGGATTGATGTGTGGATGATGCGATTGGATATGATTTGATGTGGGAATGATGTGAT
The DNA here is from genome assembly GCF_041138505.1 of Cibotium barometz. NCBI lineage: Eukaryota > Viridiplantae > Streptophyta > Polypodiopsida > Cyatheales > Cibotiaceae > Cibotium > Cibotium barometz. The sequence goes on from NC_141051.1 coordinate 64,211,287, forward strand.
GTGATAGGGATCGATGAACAAAAAAAAATTGTGAGAAGATGAGAAAAGATGGGGACTAATGTGAAAGGATGTGGAGTGATGAGAAAAAATGGAAATGTTATTGGAACTGTATTTGTACGTGAAATCTGTTTTTAAATTACTGTTTTATGTCAAGAATGATGGGGAAGCATTTTGACCGTCTTGTGAATGAGGTCGTGGAGACCTATCTGCTGTGACGGAGAGTCAAGAGAGGACGTCTCGCGTAACAAGGTCGGCGGTTTGATTTAAATGGTGAGGTTCCGGTACAATGGATGAGGGACCAAGGAAGTGGCCTATGAGTGAAGCGCTAGGTGACCTGCGAAGGATCCTAGAGGGTGCTGACCATACGGTGCTTGGGCTTTGGGTCACCAAAGATACCCACACGTATGTCGGGGAAGATATTGGAACAAGGAGCAAGAGTTGTTTTCTGAATTCGGGCATGGATCTGGTTGATGGACCTTGCTGGTCCTCAACGGATGAGTCCATGGCTCTTTTATATGGATCCGTTGGTTGATCTTGCTGATCTTCAACGGAGATTCCATTTTTGATATGTGAATATATTGCCGGTTACTATGAGCTAAAACTATCAAAAAGGCCCCTGAGTGGACAGGTGGTGAGCGTTCTGGTTGCCAAAATGATGCCATAGGTACACCGATGAAGGAATGATTGGAAATAAGGATTCAATCGGAGATTTTGAGGATTATGGTCACTAACACAATGGTTTCGTTAAAAGATTATTTTTAGAAGATGTTGATTCTGTGAAAAAGGCAATTTCATATCAGGTGTGTAAGTGGTGTGACTAGTTTCAAGTTTGCATGAATATCTGGCTAGGGGGCCTTGGAACTCTTTTCCCTGGTACGCGGGACAAAACCTAACCAAATTCTTAATTGTATCCCATCACTATAGTGGTTGGGCTAACCCACGGGACTAGGCTGGACTGATGGATCCCTTAAATGAGACTCAAATCTGTTATGGTACGATAGATGAAGTAAATCCCGGATAAAAATTGTTCTATAGAAAAGAATCAACGGCTGTGCCTCTCAATGAGGAAAAAAGCATTGGTCTCTACGATCCAAGTGCAATCTTTTCCTTTATCTGACTTTGATACTATGGGTTTGGTCAGATCAGTTCAGTTCATTAAGGCTTTTGACTACGTTAGAGAAAAATTTATCCTCGAGGAATCACTCGTGCTTTCTGGGCAAGGGAAGTTTTTGCGGGTTCGGTTTTGGAAGAACTGATGGATTAGTCTCTTGTCCGGATATCCGTGGGGCGAGGCCCCGAGTGTGGGACTCTCCCCTGTGCAAGAAGTGCTACTTCCGCTGTTAGCACCCCTGAATTCGTTGCGCGGTGGGGACATGGATCTTACACCCACGCCATTGACAAAATGCCTTTGGACACGCAATGCTTAAGAAACGTTATTACAACTCAAATGGGACCGAGTACAAAAACATCCATGATGAGGCTACAGAAAAAGCTTGCAAGGCCATGTCCTTGATGATGCAGGTGAAGCCTATGTGGACAGATATAACAGGGTGCCCTTGAGCAGAATTGCAAAGGTACATGAGCAAAAAGAAGAGAACTGGGCCTACTATGTCCATAGAGAGATGGAGAACTACTTAAGGGCCCACCAATCTAAAATTTGTAACCCGTACCTACTCACACAAGTTCTCAATCACATAGCAAAAAGGCCTCTCCCAGAGCCCAAACGAGAGGAGCACTTGCAAGCTAGCACTGCTTCTTTCCAGAACAATCCACACTAACAACTGAAGATATGCAAGAGGGGTAGGCTAATATCTTGATGGAGACCCAGGAAATCATGAAGGAAATCAAGAAGGGGAGAAGGAAGAAGACAGATAAGAAGATGAGGGGAGTAATTCCAAATATAGCAGCTAAGTCACAAAGATTAGACGCAGAAGTGGCCCAAGAAATTTGAACATACCAAGAGGCATTGCAAGAGACCACTCTCATCCAAGCCACACAGGAGCCCCTATAACAAGTTACTCCTCCGACAAGCCCAGCTCAACTGATATTTACAGATCTATCTCCCCTCAAAAAATCAACTCTGGTAGACACACCAACAGAGATAGCGCTCGAACAAGCTCGAACAAGAAGCACCAATGTAGGCTGAGGAAAGACAAGGCGTTGAGGCGGCCACAGCTCTAGTACAAGAAACAAAGGCCCCAATTGAAAAAATCAAAAGACAACAAAGTCCAGAGCCATCCAGTCTAGGCAAGAGAAGGCGGTTGGAAGATAAAGTAAGAATATCCCAGCTAGCCTCCCTGCAAAATGTAGACTATCAACAATTATTGTTGTAAGAGACCATGGAAGGACTAGATGAGCTGCTCAACCAACCACAGAAGACTGGGCTGGAAGAAGAAGCAAGCACAAGTGCAATCTGGGAGAGCAAGAAAAAAAGGTCTGGTGGTGCCACCTCCTCATAACGCACATGCTCCATGACTATAACGCTGCCCTTTGGAAACAAGTTAACGAATCATGCACACAAGTGCAAACATTAAAAGACCACTTGGAGCAGCAGCTGAAGCTACCCATAAGGATGTAATCATGAAGAGCTTGAAGGCCACAGAGGAGCAAGAGAATAGGTATAAAGCCCTGGAAAGAAATAACATGGTCCTCAGCCAAACAATCGTGCACAAAGAATCAAGGAAAATGTGGACCTCAAAGAAAAATTAGAACAAGCTATGGAGCAGCGTCAGAAAGAGGTCACCCACACCAATGAGCTCACTATACTTCATGCCCATCAAATATAGGAGCTCCAAAGAACACCAGGGCCAAAGAAGAAGACTTGCAAAGCCAAATCTAGCAGCTAACCTCACAGTTAAAAGCAACAGAGGAGAGAGCAAATCATTTACAGCAAGAGTGGGAACAAACCAACAAGGCCCATGTAGAAATGATTAGAACACTTAATGACACAATAAGTGCAAGCGAAGCCAAAGTACAAAAGAAAGAGTTGGCACACCAAGAGGCAATGGCACAGCTTACACAACAACTACACGACAGTCAAAGACTGGCTGCCTAAAGGCTCCAATAAATCACCGAAGCTGAGGAAAGAGAAGTGTTATGCTAAACCACACCTCCAAGAGGGAACTCTACACATTCACCTAATAGATGAGCAATGAAACACAACCGTCGTGGGGTACTTACCAATGCTTCGAGCTGGTGTCTCTTGAAGCCTCCAAGCTTGCATATATATGCTCCAAACTCCAAGCTCCACCTCCTCACTGTCACTGTGGAGTTGCTCACACCATCACATCTCTCATACAAGCATAAACACACAAGCATGAGAGAGGCACAATGCTAGAATGATCTCACTCCTCACCCTCTCACAAGTACAAAGGAAGAGCTCTCAATAGTACAAAAGGGATTGTGTTCTTTCATTATGAGAAAATAACTTATACACAATTGGTCCTTATTCACACAGGCGCCCAAAACTTACTAACTAGCCCTGGGTGGCCAATGTCTCATAATGTACAACCTTCATAGAGCCTTTACATAACACTTATTACTGTCCTCAATTGAGGATAATGGTGTTAATCCAAATGGGATTAACATTCTCCCTTTCCTAAACTAGGTTCTGTCCTCAGAACCCTGCTACCGAGGTCTGAAGGCCTGGTCACCAAATTCATGGCGATAGAATTGCGGAGTTTCCTGAGTGTGTGCCGGAATTCCGAATGGGACTTCCAGAACCTGGTGTCAATCATTTCTTCAAATGTTATGTGCATATAACGTGGAAGACATCTTAGACGATGGTAATATATCATTATACCTCTGTCTGTTGGCCCTTGGTTCATGTCAAACTGTATGCTGAGCCTCATAGCCATCATAAGGTTCTCTAGGTTGGTCTATCAGAACCACTAATAACTTCATGAACTTGACACCACTGACTACAATTGCAGGATCTGGTATATTTCACCAAGTTCTAATCCAATTGAGTAGTTGTTGTCTTTGTGCCTGAATTCTGGCAAATGAGTAGTTGTTGTCTTTATGCCTGAATTCTGGCAAATGAGTAGTTGTTGTCTTTATGCCTGAATTCTGGCAAATGTTGCTGGGTTAAATACTGGAAAATTATCTTTGTGCCTCAATTTTGGTAAATGTTGCTGGGTTAAATACTGGAAAATTGTAGCAGGTATGAGAATTCCTCTCTTTTGCTGCTTGAAACTCCAACGGTGTCCAATTGAGTAGTTGTTGTCTTTGTGCCTGAATTTTGGCAAATAATGCTGGGTTAAATACTGGAAAATTGTAGCAGATATGAGAATCCCTCTCTTTTGCTGCTTGAAACTCCAACGGTGTCCATCTCCTCTTGATAAGAATGTAAAGTCCTAATGTGGGTGGTGCACTCATGTAAATGCTACTATATTTAGTGATTGTTCAAAATTCCTTTCTCCATGAAGGTTGCACTCCAAAATCCTGCAGTTGTGGTGCCTCTTCATTTGTGTGTATGGTAGTGTATCCACCTCTGGTGTGCACTGGATGTTTCCTCCTCCATCTTCTGTAAGAATAACTGACCATAAAAGTGACCAGGCAAATTTCCAACAAGTCTAAGAGATGGGGGTTTGCCAGCTTCGTGTGTTTTGCCACATTGGACCATAATGTTCCTTCTCCAGTCAATAGTCTGGATTCCTGTAATTCTGGATGAGTGGCTCGGAGAGGGTATGTCACATAATGTTGCCAAGTGGGGGTGACCGCAGAATATGCCTTTGGGAGACTCTTGCTTGTAGGATTGAATGGGGTAATCTGCACATCAGGGAATTGAACATAAGCTTTGGCTTTAACAGTGGATTGCCTTGTTGTATGAATTCTTCATATTCTGTAGCTGTCATGGAATCCAAAACATTATTGTTAGTGTAAGGTGTAATATTATCAACTGGAGGGATATTACATACCTCTTGTTGAGGTTGCCTTGGTGGAGATGGAACAGGTGTCAATAGCTCCTCGATGGTGAGAGTCTTAGTGGGAAATTCTAATTCTGGTGGGGAGAAGGAAGAGTAGATGCATCTAGCCTGTGAAGAAGTAGTAGGAGGCGTGCTTGGATAGGGATCAAGAAGCCTACTGGCGATATTAGTATACATAGGGTAGGTGTTTTTGAAAAAATAAGATATATCCTCATCCTCACCATTGTGACCCGAACTAGGGGGTGGGTGGCTAGGTTTGTGAGCTTGAAAAAAGGTTTGAATTTCAGGGATTTCTTCGTTATCCACATCTGGGTAATTTATGTGAGTTGCATCAAAATTATTGCTTACAGTGGTAAGCATAGCTTCTAAATGCTTATGGATATTAGTATATACCTTAAGGATGCCCACTGGGTGATATAAGGTAGACCCACAAATATTTAAATGCTGGTGGGTATTGTATACTTCTAACCACCCGTGACTAATTACCCATTGATAAGTATTAGCCACAAACTCGTAGTTAGCTGGTGTTGCTGGTATGTCATCTGGAACAAACAGGTTAAGTTTGTCAACCCTGTTGTCCAGAATTTTTGAATTTTGTCAGACATGACACCAACTACCGAGGTTGAGGACTATTAGATGGAAAGGATAAAAGAAGATATCTTGTGGGTTAGTTAATATCAGACCCCCCCTCAAAATGCCCATAATGATGGTTGGGTCAGCATCGCACTTGATATTTTATTTAATAAGGGTTAATTCTCCTAAACCTATATCTTCAGCTAAGTTAATGTCGTATTGAGGCAATGAGAGTGTTAGTGTAGACAAAAACAAGGTAACAGTTTGAGAAGGGGCACGAGGAGTTACTGGCAATTGTCCCAATTTTAAGGCGCGCTGAAGGAGGGTACGTAAGTCATTTGTGGGCTCCGGTCTTTGACTCCTCTCCTGTGTGGCTAGTTGGCAGGCCAGTTCTTGCATGCAGATATCAACATTGTTGAGCTCTATAGAAATGGTTGTTTCTCTGATCATTCGTTCAGCATCTAGCACTTTGAATCTTCTTGTTGCCACTTCTTGTGCTCTTCTCACAGTAGCTTCTCTTTAATTAGCGCGCGTCAATAATTTGAACTACTTGTTGTGTTGCCAATCTTTGTGCATCCTATAATTGGTTTTCTAGTTGTGATATTGTTTCTTGGCTTCTTTGCGCCGCTGTTTGGTTTGTGATGATAATTTCATTGAGAGCCTTTAGTTTTTCTGCATGTGCTTTGTTAACCTGCTCTCGTTCCTGTTTGCAGTCCTTGTACTCTTTCTTGTTCTTCTTTGAGGTTGGTTGTGAGGAGCTCTATCTATTGTCAAAGCACATCCGGAATATGCTTTGCACTCTCCTGATACTCCTCCATTTCCTTGGCATGCCTAGTTGTTAGGCCCTTTGTGGGTGAGCTATCTCCTTTTGTATTTTCTCCTTTGCTTGCTCCAGCCTTGCATTCAAGTCAGTGTTCTCATTTATTTTTTGTACAATGGTTTGACTAAAAACCAAGTTGTTGCTCTCTAATGCGTTGTATCTTGTTTCCTATTGTTCTGCAACTTGTAAACTCCTTATGAGTTTCCTTTGCTGCCGCCAAGGTATCTTTCACACTTTGTGTTTGGGCATTGGCCTCTTGTATAGCTGATTCCATAGGTTGGCATTCCTATTGTGTAGCATGTGTGTTGTCAACAAATGGCAACACCATACCTTCTGTTCCTGTTCCCAGTTGGTACTAGTGGCCGCACTTATTTTTGTATGGGGATCATTGAGGAGTGTGTCGAGGCCTTCCAAGGTACATGGATTACTGGCCGTTCTGCCACATGGTTAAGTATTTGTGTTAACAGGTATGGGTTGCTGACCTTGGAGTGATGTGCCTTGAGATAATTTTCCATTTCTTTGTGCATAAAAAAGGCCCAAGCGACCTTCTTTTCTTCATGTGCTTTGGCAATTCGGTTAAGGCTGACCCTGTTATACCTGTCAACAACTGGTTTGATTTGCATCATCAAAGACATTGCCCACGAGCTACTCTGGACCTACCTCGCCCGAGAGGAGTTACCTCGGACCGACGAGCCTTTGCACTCCAGTGTGCCTGATGCCCTCGACCCCCCATCGACCACGCTCACCTCATCAGCTCCAGATGCAGGACATGCTCCACCGCCATTGAGCTACCTTTCCACGTGACATAGCTGAGGGAGACCTCTCGGCCATACTCGTCAATCCCATGCTTGACATCCTCACTGTCTCCTCTAACTCTTCTCCCTCCATCTCCTCTCCTACCTCCCCCACCAAAGCACCCGCCGCATCCTCCACTCCCACTCTTCCTACTGCGGCGTTTGCTCTCCTCTGTACTGCGGGTGGAGTCACGACTTGGGGATTGTCTACGTGACTGTAGCTATGAGGGAGTACGTGATGGTGGCTATGAGCCCTGACGTGATGGTGCCTGCTGGGAGGGTGTGCGTGAGTGTGTCTGGGATGACAGGGTATGTCTCCTCGGTGGGCGTGGAAGAGGAGAAGCTACATGCCGAGCTTTTTCCGTGGCTTCATCCTTGATGTTCTCGTACTCTGCCTCATTGGAGTTAAAAGAATCTCTCTTTAGCATCTCCTTGATGGGCATTGTATCTATTGTGTGTTTGTGGGCCCTGACTGCCACTCTGTGGGGAGCTGTAAGGCATCTCTGATAAGGTCTTCTGTTATGATGAGCAGTTCTTCCGTGGTACCATCTGCCTTTGTAAATTTTCCTCTCTTTGTCTGCTTGTCATATGTACTACGGAGACATTCTGCGGGCAGAGGTCAAGTTGATCCCGCTGGGATAACACTATAGCCATTCTACCGAGGCCGACTTTTTCCAGCTTATCCTTTACTTCTGCATCTTCCAACAGATGGAGGCATTCCTTACTGTGGCAGTGTAGAGTGATTTTCCCATATGGTGTAATGACATGTCTTGTGATGAGTTTTCCCTGGAAGGACTGGGCGTAAGGGCCCAAGAAGTTCCTCCTCAGCTTGTTGGCACTCTAGGACCCTGTGGCACTACTGGCTTGCTTTGGAGGTGTTTGCTCTTGAGACTCAGATTCTAACATAGACATTTGTACAAGCATATTTTGTATACATGGCATCACATGATTGGCCCTTTTCCTTAATAACCTTTTAATCACATGATTGGCCCTTTTCCTTAATAACCTTTTAATCACATGGCATCTTAAAGGGGCCCCATAAACCTCAACCTTCCCCTAATGTCTGCAACTTCACAGGGGAACTTCACGGGAGTACTTCACGTTCCCAAGTTTGCAACTTCACGGGGGAACTTCATGGGAGTACACGTCCCAGAACATCACGGGAGAACTTCACGGGGAAACTTCACATCCCAGAACTTCACAGGAGATCTTCACAGGGGAACTTCACGTCCACAAGTCTATAACTTCACGAGGGAACTTCACGGGAGACCTTCACGAGAGAACTTCATGAGAGACCTTCACGAGGGAACTTCACGGGAGTACCTCACGTCCCAGAACTTCACAGGAGAACTTCATGGGAGATCTTCACATGGGGGAACTTCACGTCCACAAGTATGCAACTTCACAAGACGAGGGAACTTCACGGGAGAACTTCACGGGGGAACATCACAGGAGAACTTCACGTCCCCGAGTCTGCAACTTCACGAAAACTTTTCACACCTTCAAATTGACAAATTTTACTATATGGGAAGGCCATCACGAATCTTTCACTAACATACTAACACCCAAAAAAAAGAAAAAAAAGGGGGGGTGGCTTCCGCAAGGAATCGATGAAAGAGAACGTGAAATCACAAGTGAAAGTGACGAAATTAAGATAACAGTTGCTTTTATAGCAACGGACAGGGCGGCTACATTAAATGATCATTCCATGTGTCAGCTTGTGATTGGTTCCGCATTTTTACCGTTTCACAATGTGAACTTCTTGTACTTTTTCACAGCGTGAAACACTAAAATGGTTCACGTCATGAAATAGTTTGGGGTTCTTCACGGCATGAAACATAAAAATAAGTTCACATTGTGAGTACTTCACATCATGAAGTATTTTCTTGTTGTTTCATGTGAAGTTTATAAAGTATAAATTTTGTACTCAAACACATCCGTATGCACACGATGATGCATTGATTGTTTTCTTTTAATTTTACCATGGAAACCATAGGTTTTCTCTGGTATTTTTAGGCATTGTTTGATGAATTTTTTTTGAGTTCTAATTGGGAGATTTTTAGTGTTCCTTCCAGCCAATTAAATATTTTTGTTGTGGCGTCTGATTGTGTATTGCTTATACTAGGGACACCCTTGTTTTTTCCTTCACACATATTGTTCAATTCTTTATTTACTATATGTATTGTTGTTGCTCGAGTCATTCTCAACTCAGGTTGTTGAATTTGCTTTCTTCTCCACACAAGTGCAGGTGGAGGGTTTGTCCTCTTGGGGAGTTGATGTTGAAAGCTCTTACCTTATTTTGTATATTGATCCAAACCTGTTGTGGCGTCTGTCATCAATTTTCTTTTAGGTAACCATATTTTTATATTGCCTTGATATTAGCCTTGTGCTCGCAAGTAGGTCCTTTTGGATCCACTGTTGATAGAAGTCATGAGGCTTCTGCAAGTTCTTGACCTTCTGGCACTTTGTAGGTGGTGTCAATGGTTGACTTTTGAACTGGGTTCTCTTATGAGAACGTTCATCATTCATTGGTTCCTTCCTCTCAGGTTGACCCTTTGGGTGAATCTTGGGTATCCATTTGTATGTACTCTTGTATGTTGGGCTTTGTGTAAGCAATTTGCACACGGTGGATGTAGATTCTGGTTTTTGAAGTACCACTTCCTCAGTGATTTGTTTGCCTTGATTTGCCGAGGTTCATAATGCTATAGACATTACTTTTGTACCGATGGTTAGGGATGTTGTTATGTCTTTCCATTGGATATTGCACTTGTTGGCACAGATCCAGGATCATCCTAATATCATTTCCTCTTCCATTGTACCTGCAGGAATTACAAACACCTTTCCAACCAAGGGATTATTACTGATGGAAATGTTAACAAATACCCAACGGCCTTTGTGGTTGTTAAGTGCACAGTACAAACTTTTGCATCCGTGTGTTCCAGGTTTGGTTGCCTAAGGCTACCAAGTATCATATGAGATTAAGTTGTGGCTCGATCCCCTATCTATCAATGCAACACTTGTTTTTGCAATGCCCTCATCTGTTGTGAGTCCCATCTTGAGCCTTGTTGGTTCAATGTTTAGATCCTCTTCATCCACTAGGGTTATGGACGCCATATTGACGTGAATCAAGTCCTGCATTTTAGTTTTTGACTGCCTAGCTTTAGCCTCGTCTTACGCTTTGTTGGATCTTTTCTTTTGCTAATTGTGTGATTTATGATACGTGAAATGACTGTGGTATTTCAGTTTCTTTTTCCTGGTGCTTCCCACACCATATATGAGGACAAGGTCCCCTGTTTTTAACTCTTTTTCCTTGAGGTTTCTATCAAACTAATGTTTCTTGCACAACTTTTCAACCATGAGTCTATGTGATGCTATCAACCGGGTTTCATCCAGTTTTTCCAAGTCAATTAGCCTTTCAGCTAATGCATTTTCAATTAGACGTTCTTGTATAGCAATTCTTAAACTGGGGACTAAATACTCCATAGGCATAACCGCTTTAACACCATAAGCTAGATGAAAATGAGTATATCCTATTGCCACCTTATAGGATGTGCGATAGACCCAAAGAGATGTTTGTAAGCCTATGTTCCCAATCTGTTCGACTTGCTTCTACAATTTTTGTCAGGGGATGGTACACAAAATCTTATTGGTACTTTTTGCCTGACCATTTGCTTGAGGGTAGTATGGTGATGATTTACGATGGATTACCAAGAATCCTACAAACAATTGATTAATCACCTCATTAATGAAATATGAGCCACGGTCACTCACCAATTCCAATGGGCATCCAAATCGTGATATGATTTGCTCATATACAAATTTTGCAGTTGTTCATGCATCTTCTTTCTTTGAAGTTTTGGCCTCCACCCACTTAGTGAAATAATCACTGGCTATGATTATGTAGTGGGCTTGTGATGGATAAGCCGCTGGACTTATAGGCCCCACAAAATCTATTTCCCATTTCTCAAATGGTTGCTTGACAATGATGGGAGTTAGTGGCATCTTGTCTCTTTTTTTTGCAGGATCGTGAAACGTAACATTCCTCGCATCTTTTGGCAAACTCATTGGCGTTCTCGAATAATGTGGGCCACTAGAGTCCAGCTTGGAGCACCTTCCGGGCTGTAATTTCTCCGGCAAAATGCCCGCCTGTTATCCCGAAATGAGACTCTTCTAGTATGGTCACGAATTCATTCTCACTTACGCATCATCTGAGCACATTGGCTTTGCCCACTCTATACAACTCACCGCCAATCAATTGATATGGTGCTGAGCTTGATAAGCCTTTGCATCTTATCCTTATTTAAGGGTACGTTCTGAGGGAATCCATAAGCCAAATACTCTCAAATCTCTTCGCTCCACTCCAGTATCATATCCAATTTGAATAGACAAGCATCATATAGGTCATCGTCTACACCAGTTTGCTAGTTCTCCATTTGGAACTTTGGACAGGTGGTCGGCCACCACATGTTGTTTTCCCTTCCTTACCGTGTGACAGTAAAGTCAAATTCCAACAACAATAGTAGCCAACGTGTGATTCTTCTCATGGTGCAAGGTTTATTCACTAGATGTAGAAAGGCTTGATGGTCCACAAAAAATATGAATTTGTTAGCCAAGAGATAATGTCGGTATTTCTTGACTACCATGGCCAATCCTTCTCTTTTGGTAGTGGTGTAGTTCACCTCTGCACATCATTCGATTGACGACGACTAGAAAAGCAAACTGGATAGTCCAACTTGAATTCACTAGGTTGGGGGGCTAGCATGCAACCAATGGTAAAATTTGATGCATAGATGTATACGTGGAATATAAGATCCCCATTGGGGGGTTGCAAAGTGGGCGTGCTTGACAAGGCGTGCTTCAGATGATAATAAGTCTCGACACTCCTTGGTCCACTCAAGACAATGAGCAGTTTATACAAGGGTCTGGCTATCTCTGCATAAAATATGATGAAGCATCAATAATAACCCACATGACCCATAAGCCTTTGCACACCTTTGTAGTTAGTGGGCGGCGGTGGTAGTTCCAAGATCAACTTGACCTTGCTATCATCAGTGGATATGCCATTTTTTGAGACTATGTGTCTTGGTATCACACCATGCTTGATCTAGAACTATCACTTCAAAGGGTTTAGTGATATCTGATATAATCGGCAACGTTCAAACACCTTCCTCAAAAAATAGTTCAAATGATCCTCCCATTGTGAATGTGCACATAGATCATCAATAAACACTTCCAACCACTTTTGCAAGTAGTCCTTAAAAGCAGTGCACATCAATCTTTGAAAAGTTACTGGGGCATTTGTAAGACCAAACGGCATAACCTTGTAAGCGAATGTTCCCCACATGGTATTGAAGGTAGTCTTATGTTGGTCTTTTGGTGCTATGGACACTTGATTGTACCCTCAAAACCCATCCAAGAAGCTGTATGCTTCACATGTTTGGTATACGGCAATGGGTAATGGTTCCTTCGAGTGATAACCAATCCGTATGTTTGATCTTGTAGATAAAGTCAACAAGATCTTATCAATTTCCTCTTCTTTTACAATTGCTGCATACATTGGATTTATCTGGTATGGTTTTTGCCTGGTAGGCTGTGATCCTTCCATAATTGGAATCATATGTTGTACCACCTCGGGCAGTACTCCTTTTAAGGTCAAATCTTTGGCAATATATACGGATCTTACTTCTTCCTCCGATTTCGCAATATCAACCTCCTTGACTTCTACCGAGCTATCGTATGATGTCGACAGCCCATCCTCTCTTAACCTAGTGGCTGTTAATAGGGCCACTCTTCGATCATCAATTGTATAGTTCTTGAAATGGTTAGGGAGTGAGAGTACATCCGTTTTGTCCTCATTGTATTTTTTTGTTTCTTCCATGATTTTCTTGGCCTCACGTTGTTCTGCCTCTACCTAAAGCTTTGTTGTGTTTTTTGCATCTTGTTTCTGTAAGTTTGGGAGTATCGGTTTTCTTAAGAGTGTTTGGCTCTAGATTCCTCCTCCCTTCCAATGATATTTTACTCAACTCTTCGCCCCAATCCTTAGAGAACTCATCATGTACCCTTGTAGCCTCAAGGTATCTCAACCATTGGGCATCTATTGGTTTGCTTCTCGCAGCAATGCGTTTCGTTGAGCTGCCAAGTAGTATTGGTTTTGTTTCCACCATTGCCTGATGCCCTGACTACTGGTTCGAATTCGTGCCACCACGGTACCTTCTATACTTGATGCCTCCTCCATTAACTCCCCCATCCATGGTTTGCCAATCAACCATGCAGATAGAAGTCGTAGGGATGTTTCCAGAATCCAAATACTGGATTCCCTTAGGTTGCATCACATCAATTGTGGCCAACACATGCATCCAATTCTCACAGAAATCCGGGGGAGGTAGTGATGCATACATCACCATATCCTCCTCATCTTCTGTGAGCTAGCATATTTGTAGGGATGTGGTTGCTTCGTTATTGTTACCGAACAATTTCCCTTCCATGGGGTATGCCTTCCATGCTCTTAGATTAATCTTCAATGTTTGTGAGTCCCTGTTGCATACATATACATGATCCAAAGCCTAATCATGCACCAAATTGGATTCCCTCATGAAAGGTCGTCCAATATTATGTCATATGTATCAGGTTGGAATAAGAAGTCCATGACCACAAATGTATGACAATATTGAAATGTAAAGAGTCTTAACTTCACATTTTCCAAGAGCCCAATGGGTCTTGAATCAGCCATCTTTAACGATTAGATCTGGTCTTTTTAGATCTGGCTTACCCCAATTTTCCCAGCAATGTTTGGTAATGATGCTGACACCTGCCCCACCATCTAGGATGGCTAATGCCTAGTATCCATTATGATGAATCAGAATGGTAGCATTCGTGTCATCACTCTCATAGTAGCATCCTAGTTGGTTAACAGGTATCTTAACCACTCGTGTTTCCTTTGCATGCCTCAAAGGTCTTTCTACCAAGTGTCGTGGTAGAGCCTCATCCATATTCTCCGCTGGCCTTAGACCTCCTTCGACCCATTCTTTTACATATGTCCATAGGGTGGGTGAATTGCGTAATAACTGACCCAAGGGCATCTAGACATGCGTGGATAACATCGCTACTAGGCTTCCTATATCCCTTGGTTCCTTAGATATAGAGTGTTCTTCCCATCGCGAGGTGTCTTGTATTCTTCCAACAATGGGGAAAGAATGAATGGATACCCCCAACTCATTTATGAATGGATACCCCTGCACCTTGGAAAATTTACTTTGATTTTCTGTTTCAGGGAAACATATTTTTGATATTTGTAGAATTTATATATCCAAAAATATCTCAATATTGAATTACCACTCTCTAGAAATTTTTATCTCACTAGGCAAAAACAAGGAAAAATAATATTTTCTTGTATTCAGAAATAGGGAATGATTACAGGGGATTGAAGTAAATCTTATTCATTATTCAGGCTGAGGAGGAATCTTACAGCTCTTCATCTATACATTATGAGCCAGCCCCTAGGAGACCCATTCCACCATTTGATCCACGCACCGTACCATACAAAATGGATGCGGATGGTGCCCTTGTGATGGATGCACAAGGAAAGCAAGTCATGAATCATATGTATGTACTTGCAAACCTAGAGTTCGTGAACTTCTCCAAAAAGTGGAAGCACAAGATGAACTTTCTAAATAATAAGTTATTGATGTGCTTAGGTTGCAGTTTCATCATGTACCACATGCAGGTCTTTGCTTCTCTGATGAGGAGTGGATGAAGAGGTGGATCAAGCTTTTTCTCTCTAATAGGAGAGAAAATATCAAGAGAGCAACAAAGAATAACTTGGAGAAGCATTACGTTGCACGACCGAGGAGTAGAGGCACGCACGCAGCTTCGTGAGAAAGCACCCAAGTGCTTTTCAAACAACAAGCGGCAGTGAGTGCTTCCTGACTACAGAAGCGGTGGGTTTCACACTTCGGCTCCAGTGGGAAATCCTCCTTTCTTTCTCGTTTCGTAAGTAATCATTTCTTCTCTTCTTTCATTTTGTTTTGTACTATATTATTTTCTTTAAATAATTATATATTTTCTTAATTATTTTTTGTAGAGGGAGGCTGTCGGGCATGACCCAACAAAGTTGGAGTATGACTATGGGGATAGAGCCCCCCCCGTCTGCAATTGTGGGCATGGATGTATACACGAGGCATACGCTTGGATGAGTCCATTTTGGGGGCTCAAGAAGATGAGGTAAGTGAGCCTAAACCATTCTCTTTTCTACATCTAATTGTATTTTAATTCTCTTGCTTACCTTGCGCTTGATGGCATGTATGTAGGATTAAGGGGAAGATGAAGGCGAAGATGAAGAGGAGGATCCTGATTATTAGTGTGAAGCAACTGAAGAGGATGAGGAAGACGACGATGATGATCACTTGAAATCTGATGAGGATTCCTGTTAGATACCTCTTCATTGTAAAAACTTTATGTATATATGGCCAAAGGCCCAACACTTTCTGAAATATAATAACTTTTTGGGCTTAATTACATTCTCCACAATGTATGTGTTTCTTATATTTGTATTTGTGTTATAAATCTGAAACTGTGACTCGGTTTTAATTAAACAAAAGAGCTGGGGTAGACTGGGGAGTCTTGTGCAGACTCCCCAGTTTGCCCCAGCTCTTTTTTTGTTGTACAGAGCTTTCGTTGCTCATCAGCAATGAAATATCATTGTTGTACAGAGCTTTCGTTGCTCATCAGCAACGAAATATCATTGTTGAGCAGCGACATTTCGTCGGGATAGCGAAATATCACTACTAAGCAGCAATATTTTTGTTGTTGAGCAGTGAACCCGTTGTATCAAAAATAGTAGTGTTTCTAGCAGCAGCGAAAATGGCTCGACATCTACCTACCCTTTTAGTTATAAAAATGCTATTATTTGCACTACTAGACCCTCATTTTGCTACAGTAGTGATTGTTATACATATGTATTTGAATCATTATTCCAAAAGTGAAACATGTCCACCTCATAGAAGTTTTCATCAAAACACATTACCATTGCTACATCACAACTCTTCAAGGTTTATGAGATTTCTTCTAGAAAATCTATTTATTCCTTTAGGAGAATCT
Source organism: Cibotium barometz (assembly GCF_041138505.1). Lineage (NCBI taxonomy): Eukaryota > Viridiplantae > Streptophyta > Polypodiopsida > Cyatheales > Cibotiaceae > Cibotium > Cibotium barometz. Next base: position 64,227,498 of record NC_141051.1, read on the forward strand.
CTTATTTATATGTTTCCTGCAAAATCTATGGTCTTGGCATAGGGGTACTTCCATGGTAATCCATATACTTAAGTTTCCTTGATAATTTGTTAACTTCTGTTTCAAATTCTAAAGAACCTGAGAGTTCTCAAGATCAAATGGAAGAATCCCATTCAAACATATTTTCAAAATTCAAAACTTTCTAGACTAGTTTTCTCTCTCAAGAATCCATCTAGCAAAATGCAATAATTTTTACATTAGGCTTGGTAAGGGATTTCAAATATATGACCATTACTAGGCTAGATTTGAGCTATGATGTTGGACTTGTAAGAGTCAATATATGTAGGCTCCCAAGAAGCTACACTTAGATGTGGCTAGATGAATTATTAGATATATAGAGTCCACTACTGGTTAGGGAATTTTCTATGAGGTTTGTAGAGATATATAGCTATATGGATATATAGATATTTATTGGATTGGCAGTGTCATAGTAGTAGAGATAGGAGATCTAGCAACTTTATGTTTTCTTGGTAGTGATGTGAGTTGGAGTGGCAAGAAATAGCCACTGGGAGCTACTTTGTTGACGACAGAGGCTAAGCATAGAGCATTGCTATGAAAGCTTGTGAGGTAGATTGGTTTTAGAAGCTACTTGTTGGTGATATGGGTGAGCTCATGGATAAGGATATTTTTGTTCATTATGACAACTTGAGTAGTATAAAGCAGGCCCAAAAACTTATTCTATTATGCAAGTATGAATTACATTAAGATGCATTAACAAATGATGGTGATTTTGTATATCTGAGCATAGAGGATCAGGTGGTATAGATAGCTTTTGTTATGGCCTACTATACCTCCCAAGGAAACTCCACACTTTCACCAAATGGACAAGCAATAGACTACAATCGTCATAGGGTACTTACCAATGCTTTGATCTCACAAGCTCGCTTTGGGAAGCTCCAACCTCCAATATCCACCTCCACGCTGTCACCATAGAGTCACTCACATCACATGCAAGGCAATCCCTTCCTCTCACTCTCTCACACATAAGCATGAAAGAGGCACATGCACTAGAGTACACTCTCTCTCTCTCTCTCATACATAAGACAAGGGAAAAGTTCTCATAGCACAAAGGGAGATTATGTTCTTTCTTATGAGAAATTGCCTTTTATACATCTAGCCCTTATTCACACTTTGGGCACCCAAAACTTACTAATCTAAAGCCTTTGTTGGCTAGTATCTCATAGTGTACAATGTTTATGGTGCCATTAAATAACACTTATTAATGTCCTCAAACGGAGGAGCATTTGTGTTAACCCATAGTGGGATTAACATCCCCCCTACGTGAAGGCCAAATTCATGTTTGTAGAAATTTGACATGATTGAAGCTTTTTTAGGGTTCTTCGGAATGTAGAGTGTGGTGTCCAAAACCCGGTGTGAATCATGTCTTTGAATTTAATATGTATATAGCCTAGAAAACACCATAGTCAATGGTAATAAAGCATCATTCCTCGCTCATCTGGGCTCCTATTCATGTTGAAGCAAAGGTATTTTGCATTGTATCCATCATGTGTTTCTATTGGTCGATGAGTACTACAATCAATTTCAGGTACCTTACCCCGCAGGCCACCATGTCTGGATTTGGTATTTTCTGCCATGAGAAGATCCAAGTGAGAATTTGGTTCTTTTGACTTGCTATATCCAGAAACTCCAATGGCAAGAACTTTGGAAAATTGTAGCAAACATGGGCATCCCATTCCTTTTCTGCCTTGAACTGTAGTGACATGAGTCTCTGTTTGATAGGCATAAAGACTCGATTAACTCATTTGTTGGGGGCTATGCGTTTATATTCCCAACATTACTCTGTGAGTGATCGTGCATTCCTTACGCCATTCTGATTGAATGCTGAAATCCTCCAGGCGGGGTTTGTCTCCATCTATTTTGATTGCATAAAAACCACCTCGTGTGTGCACTGGTGGATGTTGGCATCGCCATCTGCAGAAATGATCTCTAGAGGATCTGTGAGATGCAGGTTTGCCAGCTTTGTATGCTTTGACACATTATTCCATAGTGTACTTTCTCCTCATATTGGTAGCATTTTTTTCAAATATGGCACTGGGGCTCTGAGAGGATAAGGGACATTGTGCTGCCACCTCAATTGTATGATGGAGTAAGCCTCGGGCATAATTCTTCATATCGGATCAAAGGGAGTGATCTGCATCAACACTTCTAAAATCAACCTGGTCTTTAGTAGAGGATTCACGTCTTTGATCATGCTCTCATGTTCTGCAGGAACTATATGCAAAACATTTTAATTAGTGAAAGGCAATACATCATCAATGGGAATGGGAGCACGTACCTTGTCAAGTGGCCGTTGGGGAGATAAGGTCATTGTCGGCAACTCCTCGGGGTCTAGAGGGTTAGTGGGAAGATCCACAAAGGGTAAAGAGAAGCGTGAAAATATGTAATCAGTCTCTGTTTTGTTAGAAGGAGTGACACTTGGATAAGGACTTAAGAGCTTACTGGACAGGGATTGAAAAATATATTAAGTGACAGATTGGGATGATCTTGGGGCTTCTTCTGATGTTAGATCAAAATCATAAAGAACACTCATTAACATGGCCTTTAGATGTCTATGGATGTTTCTATAAAGTTTTATGATACCTAAAGGATGATACATTATGGATTCAGAAAGGTTTAAGTGCTGATGTGTATCATAAACTTCCATTCACCCTTGGCTTACTATCCATTGATAGCTGTGGACTATAACCTTGTAGTTCACTGGTATGGATGATGGCATTGTTCTTGGAATCACTTAGTTAGCAAGCTAATCACCAATAGATGTAGTGATAGCTTGTGACAACACTAAGTTATACATCAACACATGATTTAGTTAGAGAACACTCAATAAGTAGCAAAGAGAATTAACACATGTCATTTATCTACTTAACACATGGAAATGAAAGAGTACTCAATAGGAAGCCAAAATGGTGACAAGAGCCAAAGTTCACAAAGTAGCACTAAGCTTGGATTAGACACAAAGTGCATACAAGAATGGTCAAGCTCTCACACACAAGACAAGGTGTAGAGACCATGCTTTTATAGGCTCTAAGAAGAAGGGCGCCTAGATCACACCCACTTGCCCACTTTCCCCTCTCATGCCACCTAGAGGAGGTGCCTTGAATGCTGGTCAATGACCATGGGTTATAGGCTAACCCATGGTTTACACCTTATCCTTCTAAGCATAAATGTATCTAACCCATGGATACACACTAAGTAATGGATGTAGATCAACCTATTCTCAACACCCTCTCTTGATCTACATACATACCACGCGATCAAGGAATCACATAGGCACTTAGTACCACAAAGAAAATACTTTCACAAAGAAACTAAAAGGCCCAATCGGAATCAACAAGATTAGCCTCCTCCTCAGATTTGTCTTTGCCTTTGCCTTTGTATTTGTCTGTGTTGGTGTTGGTGGAGTTTCCTTTCTCTTCATCTCTCTTATTTTTCCTGCAATCTTTGACCATATGCCCCTTTTTTCTGTGGTAGTAGAGCAGATTCTTGGAGCCTTCTTTTTATCTTGGTCTATAATCAAAGCCTGTTCGCCCAATAGTTGAGGTGAAATTGAAGACGCTGAACTTGTCTCCATTCTTGTTTCCTCTAATATTAAAGAAGATGCTGTTGTGAGAAGTGTGAGGTTAGGTTGATTTGAAATGACTAAAACACATTGTTCAAAAGTTGGAGGCATACTACATAGAAGCACAAAGACAGCTTCTTCTTCTGAGATTATAACTCCTACTCCAGAGAGCTAATCGATGAGACACCTAAGATCATTCGTATGTTGGGAAATGGATGTCTTTTCATCTTTTTCTAACCTATAGAGATGCTTCCTGTGAGAAACAGTCTTGTTGCTGCATTGGTCTGACCAAAAATAGCTTTTAGTCGAAGCCAACCTTCATGGAGCACTAGATGCTGAGCTGACCTGATGTATTTGATTATAGCTAAGACAACTTATGATGAATGATAAGGCTTTTGTATCACTTTCTTCCCATTTTTGTACTGCCTCCGGATTTCTTGTTGTGGGTTTCTTTTCAGTCCCACTTGCAAGACCCCATAGATCTTTATCTATTAAGGCCATTTGCATTTTGATGGCCCGTGTGTGATATTTGGTCATTCCTATCAAAGAACCAACCCTGGTGACTTGACATTTTGCCACAAAGTCGCTCTCTGGAAACAATACCCTTTATAGTTAGAGGGTTATTACAAACATGCTGTTTTTACCCAACTTCACCAAGCACCTTCCCCATAAAAGTGCATATTTTCACATAGAAAGGGTGAAAATCCCAACCTTTTTGCTAAGTGGTAGTATAGTGAGATTTGTTTGATTTTTAAATTTTGGGTTTTTTTTATTTTTATCTTTTTGCTTTTGCAGTTACTTAACTCACAAGAACTAGGCATGGCAGCATAAGTGCTTTAGAGGAATAGGACTTTTCTTTTACAAAGGTTTGATAATATTCCCAAAAGAGAGGAAAAAAAAAAGATTTTAATGGGTTTTGTAAACCGAGATGGGTGGAGTTCCTATTTTTGAACCTTTGTAATGAGTACAACCAGCTTGAAATTATGCGCCCACCTTTTATTTTCTGAAAATAGTAATTGTCGCACGGTCAGGTGACTTGACGTTGCAACACATGCTCACCACCATAATTTACGCATCAAGAGCCAGTCAAAGCTTTCCATACTTAGCCTTTGTGCAGCTGCTGCGAGAACAATGTTAAAATAAGCTCCTTCTACAGAAGGTGTAGTTTGTCTTGTGTGAGGAACTGATGTAGCTCATCACAGCTTCTGCTCTGCGGCTAAGCTTGTGAGATCACAGCTGCTGCCACGACATGCTTTGCTACAGAGAAGGTGCAGCTTGTGACAGTGGCAGAAGCCTCCTTCTTCTCAATTGATGCGGACTCCCAGTTGGGTTTTTGCTGAAGAAGCTACGGGCGTTCTTCAGAGTAGAAGCCTTGCCTTTCTCTGATGTGAAGGAGAAGGCGGTGGAGTCGCTAGGGGAGACAAGCTTCGTGTGGTTGACACGTCACAAGAAGCAGCTAGTCACAAAAAAAAAAACAACTGCAATGCATACAAGTAAGCATACAGACTCTAGAGCTATCACTATTTCACATAGTCTCTACAGCTACTCCGTCACTATTTCTTGCATGACCAAAACCACCGTGTGGAAGTAGCAACACCACTTCAAGAACTCCACCTTCTATGTATTTCACATAGAGGCACAAAGATAAATCCTTCACATAGCTTGCACACATCAGAGTAATGAAGCACTCTCCTTTCATACTCTTTCACCTAGAAGTTGTAGAAATGAAACTCTCTCCTTTCACACTCTTTCACCTAGAAGTTGCAAAAATGAAACTCTCTCTCTCTCTCTCTCAAAAAGTTGATGCTTTCCACTCTCTTGTGCCACTCAAGTGAGGAATGAAAAACTCTTCACAAAGTTAAGTTGCTCCCTTTCAAATATTGCCACATACATGAAGAAAGGGAGTTACACACTTAGCTTCAATGCATCAACAAAGATGTGTTAGAACACTCTTGAAAATTCTCTCTCTCTCAAAGTGCCACTCTATGAGATAAGAGTTTTAAGCAACTCATGCAGCACTGAACCAATGTCGTATCAATGATGTTCTTTCATTCAACAAATGAACAAAAAATTGCTCTTCAACAAACACAAGGTTAGAAAACCACACAAAGCTAGAGTTAGTGAAAAATGGTTCACACACAAAGATGCCCTCTCTCAACTAATGATTGAGAACACTCCCATGGAAGGGAGCCCTAATACCAAATGTTGGAATCACTTAGCTAATTAGCAATAGATGTAGTAATAGCTTGTGACAACACTAAGTTATACATCAACACACGATTAAGTTAGAGAATACTCAATAAGTAGCAAAGAGATTTAACACACGTCATGTAGCTACTTAACACATGGAAATGAAAGACTACTCAATAGGAAGCCAAAATGGTGACAAGAGACAAAGTTCACCAAGTAACACTAAGCAAGATTAGACACAAAGTGCATACAACAATGCTAGAGCTCTCACATGCAAGAGAAGGTGTAGAGACCATGCTTTTATAGGCTCTGAGAAGGAAGGCACCTAGATCACACCCACTTGCCCACTTGCCCCTCTCATGCCACCTAGAGGAGGTGCCTTGAATGCTGGTCAATGACCATGGGTTACAAGCTAACCCATGGTTTACGCCTTAGCCCATACTCTAAGCATAAATGTATCTAACCCATGGATACACACTAATGGATACACACTAAGTAATGGAGGTGGATCAACCTATTCTCAACAATTGCATCTGGCATGAACAGGTTGAGTTTATCCACACTGTGATCCAAAGATAACCACATGTTATAACACTTGACACCAACTACGTAGGTTTAGCATGATAGAATGTAATTGGAAAAAGAAGATATCATATGGGTTGGTAAGAACTATATCTCTCCTTAGGATTCCCATGACAATTGTGGGGTTCGCATTACTCTCCATATTTTGATGTATTAGTGTAAGGTCTCCTAAACTGAGGTCTTCTATTAAGTTAATTTCATATTGAAGTAAAGAGAGGGTCAGTGTAGAGAAAAACAAAGTTAGGGTCTGAGGAGGAGCCCGAGGAGCCCTCGACAGGGATCCTATCTCCAAAGCACGTTCAATGAGTTGCTAAAACTTGTCAGTGATGAGGACGTTACAAGAGGGCGAGCATTTGTTATAAATCCTGGATTCTTTGATCTTTTTCATTGAGGAGGGAGGATATTGCCGCTTCTTGTGCATTCCGAGTAGTCGCTAACTCTATGTATCTTCTCTCGGCCTCTTTTTTTGCAATGTTGTTGGCACTAGCTTGGGCTTGAGCCTCTTCTAGTTGCACTAGTCATTCTTATGCAAATTTTGGCCTATGTTGAGTTGTTTGTGGACATGCTGAAGGACCTACTGGTGGCTTACTAGCAGCCTCTCCATTTGCGTTCATTTGGCATTGACGGCCTCATTAAGGTCCCTGATCTTTTCTGCATGTTCCTTGTTTAGTTGTTCTTGCTCTGGCCTGGAGACTTGCCACCTTTTTTTCTAAGATAGTAATTGTTTCCTTGAGGTCGTTGATTTTTCCTGTGAACCCCTCTTGCTTGGCTTGAAAGTTGGCATGTGCTTCTCTTAGCTATTGTGCATGCTAAAACTCATTTTCTTTGGTGTTCACCACTTCTTGTTGAGGTTTTCCTTTTTCTTGTTCTAATTGGGACTTAAGCTCCTCATTTTCCTTAGTGATTTGGACTATTCTATTGCTGATCAGCCTTGTATTCCCTACAATCGTTGTTATTCTTGCCTCTTGCTCTTCGGCAACCCTTAAACTTTTAATGATGGCCTTCTTATGTGTGGCGTGAGCGGCATCTTATTGATATTTAAGAGCTTGCACGTGTTCTATTTTATCTCTGAGCTACTGCCATAATTCTATATCTCTGTCATGCAGTTGATGAGTGGTGAGGAGGTCACAATGCAACTCTTTAGTCCTATGACCAAATAGAAGAGCTAGAAGAGGCCATGCCATGTGCTTCATGAAATAGATGTTGGAGAAATCTATCAAGACCTTCCATGGTTTCTTCGAGAGAGGTATCTGCATCCTTAGGAATATTCATCTGATCTAGGAAGGATCCTATGCTTGGAATGCCTTCCGAGTCCAACCTTCTTCATTTGCTGGGTCTGGGGCTTTTTCTTCGGTCCTCTTGCACTTGTCAGCTTCATGTTCTTGTTCGTCGTGTCGTGAGTAGCTGCTGCATGGACTGATGTGGCTTCTTTGCTCGTCTCTCTTACATCCTCTTTTAGTAACAATTGATCCCTCTCTTTTTGTGATGCACCTCTTTCAGCTGAGGTTGGCACATCTGAGATCACTTGATTGTGTAGAGGGAATAGGTTCTCGAATACTAAGGTGGCTGGGATTGAAGGGGGTGTTGGGAGTATGAAATCTGGTACCTCTATCTCTGTTATGCTAATGTTTTCAATCCCCCAACCCTGGATCTTGGGTGGTGGGTGGTGGTTACTGTTAAATTTGCAGCAGTGTGATGAGCTATGGTGGATCAAATGCTAGAATCAACATCATAATTAAGATGTGATTAGTGAGCAATTTACTGATAGCTTAATGTAGGCATGGATAATAAAAAACCAGTAAATTCTCATTAGGCCAATGCCTCAATTTATAGAGTTTACATCCAAGAATCTAATCCCACTGATCTCTCCTTGATTCACTCCACCTCTTTTGCTTGATTCTCTTCACCTCTTCCCAGAATATCTCCACACCTCCTAAATCTCCTCATGCTACCCTTTATTCTCTCCCAGTAGATACTTCTCACCTTTTCACAGTTTCTCTCACATTTACAGATTCTCTTTTACAACCTCTTGCCAAGGGCTTGTTCCCGCACACACCCTATTCACTTGTATATTTGAACACCTCCCCTCAAGTGAATACTCCTAGCACACTTGGACCCTATACCAAGTTTCCCTCTTACTTGATAGTTCGCGACCAGTGCCTCAAGTCCCTAAACTCATAGTCCTTGACACTCTCTCTCTCTTTGTGTCGTCCAAGGCTACTACAAGTGCCCGTGACCTTGACTAAAGTGCTCACACATACATCTACCACATGGCCTACATCATAGGTGGCTCAGAGGTGGTTTTACTCTGTTGGGGCAGGTTACATTGGGTTGTGGGGTTTCTCTCTTTCTTCCTTACAGATTTTCACATGGCTCCTCACTTCTTGGAGCCTCACATCTTCTCTTGTCTTCAGTCTTCTTGTTGTGGCAGCTTCTCTTCACTCGTCCATATCTTCCTTAAATGCTTCGGCTAGCTCTTCTTCTCGGTGTTGATCTTCCTCTTGGAAAGAGATGTTCTTCTTCTTTCATGGCACAAAGATAAATCCTTCTCATAGCTTGCACACATCAGAGTAATGAAGCACTCTGCTTTCATACTCTTTCACCTAGAAGTTGTAGAAACGAAACTCTCTCCTTTCACACTCTTTCACCTAGAAGTTGCAAAAATGAAACTCTCTCTCTCTCAAAAAGTTGATGCTTTCCACTCTCTTGTGCCACTCAAGTGAGGAATGAAAAACTCTTCACAAAGTTAAGTTGCTCCCTTTCAAATATTGCCACATACATGAAGAAAAGTAGTTACACACTTAGCTTCAATGCATTAACAAAGATGTGTTAGAACACTCTTGAAAATTCTCTCACTCTCAAAGTGCCACTCTATGAGAAGAGTTTTAAGCAACTCATGCATTGAACCAATGTTGTATCAATGATGTTCTTTCATTCAACAAATGAAAAAAAAATTGCTCTTCAAACACAAGGTTAGAAAACCACACAAAGCTTGAGTTAGTGAAAAAATGTTCACACACAAAGATGCCCTCTCTCAACTGATGATTGAGAACACTCCCATGGAAAGGAGCTCTGATACCAAATGTTGGAATCACTTAGCTAATCAGCAATAGATGTAGTAATAGCTTGTGAAACAACACTAAGTTATACATCAACACATGATTAAGTTAGAGAATACTCAATAAGTAGCAAAGAGATTTAACACACGTCATGTAGCTACTTAACACATGGAAATGAAAGACTACTCAATAGGAAGCCAAAATGGTGACAAGAGACAAAGTTCACCAAGTAACACTAAGCAAGATTAGACACAAAGTGCATACAACAATGCTAGAGCTCTCACACGCAAGAGAAGGTGTAGAGACCATGCTTTTATAGGCTATGAGAAGGAAGGCACCTAGATCACACCCACTTGCCCACTTTCCCCTCTCATGCCACCTAGAGGAGGTGCCTTGAATGCTGGTCAATGACCATGGGTTACAAGCTAACCCATGGTTTACGCCTTAGCCCATACTCAAAGCATAAATGTATCTAACCCATGGATACACACTAAGTAATGGAGGTAGATCAACCTATTCTCAACAATTGTATCTGGCATGAACAGGCCGAGTTTATCCACACTGTGATCCAAAGATAACCAAATGTTATAACACTTGACATCAACTATGTTGGTTTAGCATGATAGAATGTAATTGGAAAAAGAAGATATCATATGGGTTGGTAAGAACTATATCTCTCCTTAGGATTCCCATGACAATTGTGGGGTCCGCATTACTCTCCATATTTTGATGTGTTAGTGTAAGGTCTTCTAAACTGAGGTCTTCTATTAAGTTAATTTCATATTGAAGTAAAGAGAGGGTCAGTGTAGAGAAAAACAAAGTTAGGGTCTGAGGAGGGGCCCGAGGAGTCCCCGACAAGGATCCTATCTCCAAAGCACGTTCGATGAGTTGCCAAAACTTGTTAGTTTTTTCTTGCATTGATGAGGACATTACAAGAGGGCGAGCGTTTGTTATAAATCCTGAATTCTTTGATATTTTTAATTGAGGAGGGAGGATATTGCCGCTTCTTGTGCATCCTGAGTAGTCGCTAACTCTATGTATCTTCTCGTGGCCTCTTTTTTTGTAATGTTGTTGGCACTAGCTTGGGCTTGAGCCTCTTCTAATTGCACCAGTCATTCTTATGCCAATTTTTGGCCTGTGTTGAGTTGTTTGTGGACATGCTCAAGGACCTACTCTACTAGCAGCTTCTCCATTTGTGTTCATTTGGCGTTGACGGTCTCACTGAGGTCCCTTATCTTTTCTGCATGTTCCTTGTTTAGTTGTTCTTGCTCTACCGCCTCGAGACTTGCCACCTTTTTTTCTAAGATAGTAATTGTTTCCTTGAGCTCATTGATTTTTCCTGTGAACTCCTCTTCCTTGGCTTGAAAGTTGGCATGTGCTTCTCTCAGCTATTGTGCACGCTGCAACTCATTTTCTTTGGTGTTCGCCACTTCTTGTTGAAGTTTTTCTTTTTCTTGTTCTAATTGGGACTTGAGCTCCTCATTTTCCTTGGTGATTTGGACTATTGTATTGCTGATCAGCCTTTTATTCCCTACCATCGTTGTTATTATTGCCTCTTGCTCTTTGGCAACCCTTAAACTTTTAATGATGGCCTCCTTATGTGTGGCGTGAGCGGCATCTTATTGATATTTAAGAGCTTGCACGTGTTCTATTTTATCTATGAGCTACTGCCATAATTCTATATCTCTGTCATGCAGTTGATGAGTGGTGAGGAGGTCACAATGCCACTCTTTATTCCTATGACCAAATAGAGGAGCTAGAAGAGGCCATGCCATGTGCTTCATGAAATAGATGTTCGAGAAATCTATCAAGACCTTCCATGGTTTCTTCGAGAAAGGTATCTGCATCCTTAGGAATATTCATCTGATCTAGGAAGGATCATAATCTTCTTCATTTGCTGGGTCTAGGGCTTTTTCTTCGGTTCTCTTGCACTTTTCAGCGTCATGTTCTTGTTCGTCCTCGTGAGTGATGAATAGCTGCTGCATGGCCTGATGTGGCTTCTTTGCTCGCCTCTCTTACATCCTCTTTTAGTAAAATGATTGATCCTCCTCTTTTTGTGATGCACCTCTTTTAGCTAAGGTTGGCACATCTGAGATCACTTGATTGTGTAGAGGAAATAGGTTCTCGAGTACTAAGGTGGCTGGGATTGAAGGGGGTGTTGGGAGTATGAATCTCTATTATGCTAATGTTTTCAATCCCCCAACCCTGGATCCTGGGTGGTGGTTATTGTTAAATTTGTAGCAATGTGATGAGCTATGGTGGATCAAATGCTAGAATCAACATCATTAAAAGAGACTAGATAATAATTAAGATGTGATTAGTGAGCAATTAACTGATAGCTTAATGTAGGCATGGATAATAAAAAACCAACAAATTCTCATTAGGCCAATTCCTCAATTTATAGAGTTTATATCCAAGCATCTAATCCCACTGATCTCTCCTTGATTCACTCCACCTCTTTTGCTTGATTCTCTTCACCTCTTCCCAGAATATCTCCACACCTCCTAAATCTCCTCATGGTACCCTTTATTCTCTCCTAGTAGATACTTCTCACCTTTTCTCACAGCTTGATTCTCTTCACCTCTTCCCAGAATATCTCCACACCTCCTAAATCTCCTCATGGTACACTTTATTCTCTCCTAGTAGATACTTCTCACCTTTTCTCACAGCTTCTCTCACATTTATAGATTCTCTTTTATAGCCTCTTGCCAAGGGCTTGTTCCCGCACACACCCTATTCACTTGTATATTTCAACACCTCCCCTCAAGTGAATACTCCTAGCACACCTGGACCCTATACCAAGTTTCCCTCTTACTTGTTGATAGTCTGCGACTAGTGCCTCAAGTCCCTATACTCATAGTCCTTGACACTCTCTCTCTCTATGTGTGCACGGCTACTACAAGTGCCCGCGACCTTGACTAAAGTGCTCACACATACATCTACCACATGGCCTACATCATCGGTGGCTCAGAGGTGGTTTTACTTTGTTGGGGTAGGTTACATTGGGTTGTGGGGTTTATCTCTTTCTTCCTTATAGATTTTCACATGGCTTCTCACTTCTTGGAGCCTCACATCTTCTCTTGTCTTCAGTCTTCTTGTTGTGGCAGCTTCTCTTCACGCGTCCATATCTTCCTTAAATGCTTCGGCTAGCTCTTCTTCTCGGTGTTGATCTTCCTCTTGGAAAGAGATGTTCTTCTTCTTTCATGGCTGGGGCCACGAGCTTGTCCGTCAGTTCTTGCTCCATGTGAGCAACATGTTTTAATGTATTGTTGACAGTTCTTTTGGGCTTTTGATGTTTATCTTGTGTCATTATGCAATGCAAACCCAAATCTATACGGGAGGTCTTACCTCTTGCCTTATTCTGGACAAGGGTAGTGTCTGATCCCATTTTTACAATGATGTAATCACCCATGTGTGCCTAATACATAATGCATATAGCATTCATTCTTATGCACATTCCCAAATGCAACTCTGGCTATGAGTAACTTGAATTTGTGTGTTATTTGCAGGCATTAACCAAGGGGCAAATTCAAGATGATAATTACAATAGATTTAGCAGCATAATTTTACCAAAAAATACATTAAACCAAGTGTAGCTGATCTGTACTGAATGGTTGGAGTATCAAACCATCTCCGAATTGCAATCTGAAGTTATAGGGATCTATATCAGATACCTAAATCCTTTCAAGGCCATCAATAGAAATTAGTCTAGTAGAGGGTTAAGCCAAGAAACACAAGATTTGACCAAACATTGAATGCTTAATCTCTATTTTACCAGTCACCTACAGACTTGATGAAGAGCTTGGATCTCACTGTAGACTTGATCAAATCAAAATCTGTCTTCACCAGCTTGTAGAGCACCCTTGAAAACCCCTCGGGCCAAGAGGAATTAGAGCCATTGCATGTGGTGAAGAAGAAATCCCAATTTTGCTTCAGAAAAATGGCGCCTGCAGAATCGCAAAAATCGGGAGCTTTAGAAGGTGGTTTAGCACGCCGATTGGATGGGCTGAATTGTGGGCAAGGTAGCTATGCTTACCTAGAAGCATTTGCCCTAATGTTACTCCTGGAGGGAGATCAAGCCCCTCCACTAGCTGGAGGTGCAGAGAGCTTGTTGACTAAAAAATAATTATCTCTTAATCCCAATTAGCCAAGTGATTAGCAAGATAATGGGCTCATAAATTGATGGATTCTAGGCTAGGCTCTGATACCATGTTAAATTTGCAACAATGTGATGAGCTATGGTGGATAAAATGCTAGAATCAACATCATTAGAAAAGATATTAGACAATAATTAAGATGTGATTAGTGAGTAATTAACTGATAGCTTAATGTAGGCATGGATAATAAAAAACCAGCAAATTCTCATTAGGCCAATGCCTCAATTTATAGAGTTTACATCCAAGCATCTAATCCCACTGATCTCTCCTTGATTCACTCCACCTCTTTTGCTTGATTCTCTCCACCTCTTCCCAGAATATCTCCACCTCTTTTGCTTGATTCTCTCCACCTCATCCCAGAATATCTCCACACATCCTAAATCTCCTCATGCTACCCTTTATTCTCTCCCAGTAGATACTTCTCACCTTTTCACAGCTTCTCTCACATTTACAGATTCTCTTTTATAGCCTCTTGCCAAGGGCTTGTTCCCGCACACACCCTATTCACTTGTATATTTCAACAGTCACCTGTGCTTTTTTTTTTTGCTAGGACTGCCTAAAAAGATGTGATATCTTTTGCGACCTCTTCCTCCATCTGCTTGGTTTCCACATCCACCGAGATGCTACCTCTTATTGTCTTTGACATTTTCTTCTTATCTTCCTTGCATTCTTTGGCTAGTTCCTTCATAAGCTCTTTTGTATCCTTGAGTATACCCTGACCTTGTTGGAGGTGCTCTGTGAGTTGTCTTGGAATCTCTAAGTCTTCTTGTTGCAGGTTGGGCATGTGGCACTTCCTATTCCTAAGGTCCCTTTGGTATTGGTATGTGGTCTGCATCGCTGAGTATTTTGGTTTCACACCTTGTATTGGTGTGGGATGGAAGGTAATGCTGCATCTCCTTGTGGATAAACCAAGCCCAATCCTCTTCCTTCTCTTCATGTACCTTGGCTATTCTGTGTAGAGGTGTTCTATTGTATATTTCCACTAGCTTTACCTACATGATCATGGATAAATCTCGACAAGCTCTTTCATCAATGTCTTCCTTGATGTTCTCATACTCGGCTCCATTAGAATTGTATGCAACCTTCTTTAGCATATTTTCACTGGCATCTTGTCAATGTGAAGTGAATGTGATAAAACGGGAGGTGGTAACTAAAGTGCTCCCCCCAGATCATATCCTCTACTATAAGCACATGTTCTTTTGATCCATTTGGCTTGGTTATCGTCCCCCTTTTGGTATTCTTGTTGTAGGTTTTGAGGAACTCCACACAGATCGACTGGTTGAATGTGTGAGGGAAAAGCTACGCCATCTTGCCTAGCCCCACCTTTTCGAGCTTCTGTTGTACGTATGTGTCCTCCAAGATCTTCAAGCCCTCTAGGGTGTGGTACACTCGAAGTAAATCTTGCCCTGGTCCGTTTGGATATCCATCTATAGCATGGTTCCTTGTAAGTCCTTTGCATAACGGCCAAGGTATGTGAGTTTAGTGCACCTCTTCCCTCTCTTCCTCCTTGCCACCACTGGGAACCTTGTGGTGCTGGCTAAGTAGTTGTTGGGGTCTCCTCAAACTCCATTTCAGAGCCTTTTGTTGTAGCCATCTGTAAAATTTTGGAGATAAAATTAGTCGTGTTGTGACTGGTAGGAGCTCTCGATGAATGATGGTAAGAGTGCTTGTAGGGTGAGTGATATATACGATGTGTTATTGTGGATGTCATGAATTGGTATCTACCATGAAGTAGCAGATGTTAACCATTAGCCTGTGAACTAGCAGAGGAAAATTTCATGGCATGGAACAAGTAATGCGTGAAACAATTGATTCGTGAAACAACTTGTGCGTGAACTAGTTAATTTGTGAAATTGCTTATTTTGTGAAACAGCTTGTGCATGAACTAGTTACTTTGTGAAACTGTAGAATGCAATTTTGGGATGAAATAGCAGTCATCTTTTTTTTTTGCGAAGTTTATTTTCGTGAAAGAGCAGTCTCCGTGAAACAGAAAATGGGGGTTGGGCCATGAAACAGCAGACTGCTATTTCACGTTGCCCAACTTGTATAAAATTTTGGTGCTCTGATGGTTTTTCCAATGCAAGAAATGCAAGGGTAAATAAAAAGATAACCCAAAAAACAAAAAAGCAGTAACATCTATGTGTAGATTTGGTGATTCAATTTGTGATGAAAAAAGGAAAATAAGCATATCGTAATAATTGAAGATTTGAAGCATGAGCTCCTACCTGAGAATGAATGAGGCTGAGGTGATGAGAGGTTGGAGCACAAATGACAATCGCGAGTAGCAGGTGAGAGTGAAGATGTGTGGAAGACGATCTACCACGAGCAAAGAGAATGAGAAAAAGTGCCTGAAAAGGGAATGGCAATGTATTTATATGCTAGCCGATGGCTTTCAGCTTGGCTGTCTTAATTGGGCCTGCCACATGGCCATAAATGATTTGTTAGACTCATGTGACCATTTCACAACATGAACCAATCTGTAGCACTTCCTCATGATGTGAAGTAGCCCTAGGCGTTTCACGACGTGAAGTGGTCACATGAGTTTCACGACGTGAGGTGTCCCCAAGCATTTCATGACATGAAGTGGACTCAAGAATTTTATGACGTGAAGTAGCCTTTGCCATTATGCATGCAATTGGTTACCTTGTACCTTCCTTCCTTCGTATTTCCATGGGAACAAACTTGGTCCTTTGGAGTTGGTGTGGGTATGTGTTGTTGAAGTCGCTTGCATTCTGAGTGAGAACTTTTTAATTTTTCTTCCATCCATTGGAAGAGTTCATCCACCAAAGCTTCGTGAACCTGTTGTGTTTATTATGCATTTATGTTCACTTCAGTGTTTCTATCATATAGAACTTGGGTCTACTTGATCATTCTATGGGGCGATGTTGGATATGTTGCACTCTCTCATTGTTGTGAGGGGAAAACAACTCTCTTTCTCCAAACCAATTTTGGTGCTGTCTTGACACGATGTATTTGGGCTTTGATTCTTCCTATTCCTTTGGATTTTTTTGTTTGGTCAGAGATAAACACCGCACTGGATCTTGTGTTATCCTTGGGTACCTATACTTTGGCAATTCCTTGATAGTAGCCTTGTGCTGCTAGTAAGTCTCATCTTACCCTCCTGTTTTGAATGCCAAGTGGTGTTCTAGCATGCTTGGGTTACTGCTTTCTTTCCCTGTTTTGATTCCTTTGGCTCTTGTATGGAGTTTTGTTTTTCTACTTTTAAACCCATGAGGTTTTGTCTTCATAGTATTCTTGGCCTGGAAGTTGGAATTTGGGAACCCATTGTTGTCGTACTAGATACATATAGTGCTTTTCTTATGGTCCTCTTGAGTGGTGCTACAGGTCGATGCCTCCTTTGTGGATTTTTCTGTTTTTCTTGGCGTTGGCAGCTCCATGTAGCATGTAATTGCCTCCTTTCTGTTATTCAAGGGACTCCATAATGGGATGGTTAAGGTGTCATTGCCATAGTTGAGTTGCACTGTGTCCGACTTTCCCATTGGATGCTGCAGTTGCTGCCGCAAATCTAGAATTGTCCTAGAATCATCTCCTCTTCCATCGTTCTTGAAGGCATCACAAATACCTTCCCAACCAAGGGATTATTTCTAATGGAGATGTTAACATTCAAAAATCCCATTGTTTGCATACCTAAGAGATGTACACTATGAACTTGTATATTATTTGCTTCTCTAGGACAGGTTTGTACCCATGTTTCTTCATAGGAAATCAAGTTATGACTTGACCTCGTATCAATTAATTCAATGCTCTTTGTTTGATTACCCTTTGTAGAGACATGTACACTGAGTCTTGAAGGCTCAATGTCTAGGTCATCCTCCTCAAAACAAGGTGAGTGAAGCCATGTTTACATGTAGCATTCTCCCTTGTAGTCTTTGGTTTGTTTTGGCCTCCCTTGCCTTGGCTTCCTCTTGGGCTTGTCTAATTTTTTCCTTGCTAGCTCCTTCTTTTGTTTTAAAAGATTCTCTTGTTCGAGAATTTCCTGGATCAAGGGTCCATAATAGTTTTTTAGTTTACTTTCGTTGATATACCCCTCCATTTCTATCCCATGGATGGTGTCAATTCGGACTGACCCTTGAGAAGTGATTTTGGACTAAAAGTTCTTAACCCTCTATACTTCCATTTCTTTTTCTTGGTGCTTCCAACACATACATGAGGATAAGGTCTCTGTTTGTTAGTTCTCTGTGTTTTAGATTATGGTTAAACCAACATTTTATTCATTGTTTCTTGACCATTAGCCCATGTGATGCAATTAGCATTGTTTCATCAAGTTTCTCTAAGTTTATCAGTCTCTCGGCCAATGCATTCTCTGTAAGCCTTTCTTGTACCATAATACGTAGACTTGGAACTAATAATTCCATGGGAATTACCACATCGATGCCATAAGTTAGACGAAAGGGAGTGTATCACATTGCTACCTTATATGACATACGATAGGCCCATAATGTTGTAGTGAGTTTGTGTTTCCAATCCCCTCTACTGGCCTCTACAGTCTTGGTCAGGATAGCACATAAAATCTTGTTAGTGCTCTCAGCTTGGCCATTTTCTTGTGGGTAATAAGGTGATGATTTTTTATGTACCATAAGGAATACTATGAGTAAATGTTCAATCACCTCATTGTTGATAAAATCTGAACCTCGGTCTCACTGACTAATTCTAGCGGGCAGCCAAATATAGAAATGATTTGTTCATATATATAAGAACTTGGCCATAGTTTGAGCATCAGATTTTTAGAGGCTCTTGTCTCTGCCCACTTGGTAAAATTATATGTGGCCATGATCACATAACGAGCTTGTGATGATGGGTGTGATGCTAGACTAATGAGTCCAACAAAATCATACCCCATTTGTTAGAAGGTTTCCTCACAATTATAGGGGTAAGTTACACCATGTCTTTTTGGTGTGGAATAGCAATTCATTGACATTCTTTGCACCTCTTTATGAATTTTTGTGGTGTATCCAAATAACATAGGCCACCATAGTCCTACTAGAAGCACCTTGCGAACTTCTGTATAACGACCATGAAACACTAGATTGGGTGTTTCACCACACGGAAATACCAAGAATAATTAAAAGACAAGTGCAAGGAGAGAATCTCCATGTTGTAGGAAAAGGTGATTTTCAAGTAGAGTGGCACATGGCGGGGGATCTTAAAACACTTAAGTGCATGTATAACGTTAGTAAAGGAGGTAACTCAAAGTCTGCTTGTCTTTACTGCAAAGAATCAGCGCAAGTAATGGATTCCAAATGGTGGAAGAGAGCACCTAATAGAGATAAAGTTGACCCTGACTTCAAGGCCATTCTTGACATTCCACTATGTAATGTTCACATATGCACATTTCATGCTCTATGTCGAATTATTGAGAAATTGGTATTTTTGTATATTGGATTTGCTTGGAAACTCCGTCCCGAAAGAAATAGAAAGGATGCTCTTCATGCATTGGAAAAAGTGTTATCTGATATAGGTTTGCATGGAGGTGATGTTCATATCACAAAGGATTTTAAAAAGTCTACCAATGGCAAGGAGGTACCAATCAAGCCCTCTATTGGTGGTGTTAAGGCAAGAAGATTCTTGTCTCGACCCAAACACAATAGTAAGCAAGTAAGGCAAGGTAGAACAGTTTCAAGGATTAGTTATGGATTGTGGAAGCAAGTCCATAATGCCGTGAAAGATCATGAGGCAGATGGGGAAGCACGAAATGTGAAGGCAGAGGTGTGGAGGTCTCTTGATCAACTCTTCATGTTCTGTGACAATGTAACATGGACAAAGAGTGATTACAAGAACTTTGAAGAGGCAGTAAAACATTTTGGGAAGTCCATGAAAGACGCATGGACAGCCTGCAATATAACTCACTACATGGTAAAGTGATGTCTTCTTCTTTTACTTAAGTGTGATCCTCTTTTCTTTTATAACTTACTATGCATTCGTATGTCTTTGTGAAAACAGCATATCATCTACAACCACCTTCCCTATTTTGTCAAAAAGTATGGATGCCCAGCAATTTGGTCTACCCAAGGCATGGAGAAGTCTCACTACATGGCACGTAATGCATTTTTCAGACACACACAACACTATGGAGGGAGTCAAAAGGCAAATAGTCTGAAGGAAGTCTTCCAATGGTTTTACCAAGGCATTCTACAAAGGCTGCATGCTAAAAGAAAAGTTGCTAGTTCCAAAGTCAAGCTTGCTTTTATTCTAGCGACGAAGACAAACTTTGGACAATTCAATGGCAGCAGAGAGACATAGACAGTGGAGGGATTCGAAGATATTTAGAAACCATAAATGGACAAGTAAACATGAATAGCAGTTTGTAACTTATTGGTGTTATGTCCACATGTTTTCAAACTCAATCAATAGATTTTTATTCTGTGGAACAAGTGACTCTTGGTGTAATGCCTATATGTTTTGAGACTCCATCAAAAGTATTTCTTTTGTGAAACATGTGATCTATATTAACAAGCATCAATACATCCATATATTAACACACAAAAAATTCAATCAATACTACTTAATTCTGTTGATCCTTACCAATAAAGTACTGAGTGTCAAACACTTTTAGAAGCTTTTGAGTGTGGGAAGAGTACTGAAGTGTCATACGGTGATGGGACAAATGCAAAAGGGTACTGATCGTCCGTACGGACAAGGAACTGATGAGGATCAAAGACTTTGTACAAATCAGTACAACTTCAACATAATGTTTGTGCTATATTTGATGACTAAATCCTATTACTCCCAAGGCTTGCGAGTCGGAACTCTCTTTTTGAACTTGATTGGACTCTTTTTCTTCCTTATTGGCTTGATGTCGACTTTCTGTTTATCAATGCTTGCCTCTGTTGCTTGTCTGAGAGGGGTATCCTTGTCTTCAGCTATCTCCACGTGTTCTTCTTCTTGGATTGTGTGGCCTGATGCAATCATGGGTGGCTCTCGAAATCTTATGAGCTTGTGTTTTCCATAGCCCTCTAGACATTTGGGCTCCTTAACACCACATGCTAATGCATAAGAAGCGTAAGACAAAAAGTAAGAGGCCCTAGAGGCCTGCTTATTCACATAATCCCCAAATATATCTATGGCGGACAACCTCTCTATTAAAATGATCTTTTCCTTTTGCCATGGAAGATCATGTCCACCAAAAACCCTAGACAAACATTTGAAGAAGTAAACAATGGCTTCTCCATTGTTGCTCAACTGCCTATGGTAAATCAAGATCTTAGCACTGCCTAGATCATGAATATAATGAGCTAGGCTTGACATTTTGCCAAACCCAGCCGGCCTGCTTCCACTTGATCTCTGGAGGAATGTGTCATCCTCAATTTGTAGCTGCCATGTATCAAAAGATTGTAGTGAGACAATGATACATAACTACAAAACATTTAAACACAAGATAAAGTATTTGATTTGAAGTAATAATATCATACCCTCTCATTTTCATCAGCAACAAGAAGTTCATCTTTCCAAAGATTTATTCCTCTCCCCTCCAGTCCAGCCTCTTCTTTAAGTTTTTCCTTATGAAGTGATGAGAGATTCATAGCTTCCTGGGTGAGCTGGAAGCTAGCTTCATCTGGCTCTTGGAAACTTTCAGCCTCTTTGAAACAAATAGTAAGGGCCTCTGCAGGATCAAAAGTTGTTTCCAAATCTAGCAGTGAATGGTCATCCTCTATGCCAACCTCCTTGTCAAGCCTTGAAGCCTGGGCAATAAGGGAAATGGCATAGTCCTCCCTCAAATTGAACATACACTCTATATCATGGAGGAAAACATAATCTTTACCACCAATCAAGACACCTGGAAGCATGGGCACTGCATAGTTGCTGCTCTGAACATCAAAATCTTCAACTGGCTGTGCTGCCCTAAGAGTTTCAGTCCTCAGTTGAACAAGGTCAAGAGCAGCCACTTGCAGCCCCTCATCCTCGAGGTTGATATCTTCTTCCTGCTCTGCCATATCTGTTGCCATAGGAATATCCTCTTTTACCTCCGCTACAGATATATCTTCTTCTTCAGTCTCCTGCCCTTGCTCTTCTAGAGATTGCTGTTGAAAGACAATGTACATAAGGAATGCCATGTTTTCCTCAAGCACTCTACACTTTCTGGTGTGCAAGTTACAGCTGAATTTATATTCCTCAGGCAGGCTGTCAAACCTTCTATTCACATGGTACCTCAGCTTGTCAATGGAGACAATATGATTTAAATGCACAAAAACCTTTTCACCTTCCACAATCCTTCCTGCCTCTGTCAGTTGTTTGAAGGTATCCCAATGGTCTGAAAGGAAATCTCTGTGATGGTCCAAAAGAGAGCTCATAGTGAACTCCCTGTTGAAAATATTGTGGTATATGTGGAAGTTCCTCTGAGCCTTGCACTTGTGAAGAAAGTCAAATAGGAGCAAATCTGGAGATTTGTCCTCTTTTGGTTCCCTTTGTTTTGAAAGGGAAGACTCACCTTTCTGCTCTAGTCTCTTGCTTTTGCCTGAACCAAAATTTATATAACATTAATTCTATATGCTCACATATGCAATCAGATAATGTATAGGATATCACCAAACAACTCTCTTCATAAGCACACATGAATCACCTCGTGATTGCTGTGGTCTGAGTATAGCAGCAGAAAAGTCCAGCTTCCTCTTGAAAGGAGGGGCCTGAGGATCAACTGTTCCAAAGCAAAAACCTTTCTCATCATCAAGAAAGACATCCCCATGGACATAGAAAGCAAAACAATGAGGAAACAGTAAAAACCAAAAGGGACACAAGAATTTGCAACAAAACGCGATGCAGATCCATTTGAAAAATGTCAAGTGCTCTCCTCGCATTTTGTTGCAAATTCTAAATTTCTATTGACATCCATTTCCAATCAAATGCTAGGGATATCTCACAATGTTCAGGACAGTAAATGATACCAGGAGGAATTCCCCAGGGTAAAAGAGATTAAAAGAAGGAGGAAAAAATAAAAACTAAAACAAATATCAGAATTTGCAGGAAAACGCGATTTGGAGCATTTGGAAAATGTAAACCACTATAATCGCATTTTGTTGCAAAATTCTAAATCCTATTCATATCCATCTCTAATCAAATCCTAGGGTGATCTGCTAGATTCTTAGGCATTGAGATTCAAGAATTCTACAGATGGAAGAAATATATATCAGAAAACATTGGAAAGGGTATAGATCTCTGACCTTTCTTTTCCTCTTCCATACTGGAGATTCTCCTGCTCTCTTCCAAACCTGAGTTGTAGCACTGGTAACCTGGAGATCTGGTAATGGTAGTAGTCTTCAGACAGGTTGCAGAGTGGATGGAGTGTGTTGGGTAGAAAGTGATCAAAGTGGGAAAGAAAAGGATGATGGGAGGGTGCTGGCAAGTATGGAAGACGGGGAGGGAAAAGTGTTAATGGATCTAATTATGAAATCATGATTGGCACAATTTCCAAGGCAAAAAGTGACCCACAAATTTCAAATTCCAAAAGATCTGGTGGGACCCACACGTGTTAAAAAACGACTATATTTCACACGTGTGGTATTTAATAACTCCTTTATCTGTATTTTGTAATAATCTACTCTCCTAACTCAGTTCTCTTACATCTCTACCTCCCTACTCTACACCATCAGCATCCAGACCAGCAGAGCAGAGGTTCATACCCAGCACAGGATACTCATCATCAGCACAGCACACTTGCAGATAGCTTCCAGGTTAGTAAGAAAATCTTTTTCCTTTTCTTCTTGTTTAATAGTATATTAGGGTAAGGAACTGATTGATGTGATGTAGGTTACATATTATGATAAATATTATATGCATTTTTTTAGATTTTCTCCACTGCATGTAGAAGCAGGAAGACTTTTTATTTAGGCCTGTTGAATGAGAGCTTGATCACTTCTTGATGTCCATAGGCTCAATCCATGTTGCACCAAGCTGCATACACACTGAAATGACTAAAGGCATGCTGAAGTATGCTGTCTCTAGAATTTGCAGCAAAACGCAAGGAGAGGGCTTTAGAAATCTCAAACAGCCCAAATCGCATTTTGTTGCAAATTTTAAAATGCTTCTTCATCCACCCATTTCATTGTGATTTTGTAACTTTCTAGGCTATTCAAGGCTCCATAGTTCTTGCATAAACTCAATACATATTGTTTATAGTTGAAAAGATAGAGAATTCATTGTAGGGATGCAATAGCATATTGTTTCAAGTATTTGTAGAAAAACGCGATTATGAGCTATTAAAAATTTCAAATCATCATAATCGCATTTTGTTGCAAATTGTTCAATTTTGCTTTATCCAATTTGTCATCACCTTCTTTTATCATTCCATGTTCTCCATGTTTCTAATCTTTTTCTATTGCTTTGTATGGACCTTTTCAGAGTGATGGCAAGAACCAAGGCAACTGCAAGGAGGTCTGGCAAGGGGCCAGGGCTTGCAGCAGCAGCAGCTGGGGCTGATGTCAAGGAATCTAGTGTGCCTCCAAAAGGAAGAGTTGCACATGGCAGGAAGGGGAAGCCAATGAGCATGCTGCAGCAAAAGTCCAAGAGGTTAAAGCATTCTGCAGGTGTGCTAAAGGAGATCAGGAAACAGCAAAAAGCTATAGGCTTTGCAATCCCCAAGGCACCTTTTCAGAGGCTAGTGAGAGAAATTTGTGATAGCTGGCACCTTGGTTTCAGGTGGAACAGGACTGCCATTCTTTCCTTACAGGAAATGGCAGAGGATTACTTGGAGAAGTACTTTGAAGATGCAATGCTTGTAGCAGCCCATGCTCACAGGGTAACTCTGATGGCCAAGGACTTCAACACATTGTCCAGAGTGAGGTGGAGGTATGACAAGCTGGTCCATCCTGTGGAATGGCAGGACATTAAAATGAGAGACATATTATTAATTCCACCTACAAGGAAATTGAAGGCAGACAAGGTGAAGGTTGTTGAAGTGACCCACTCAATGAGCACCAGAGGGAAAGCTGCTTATGAGGAGTCACTGAAGCAGCAAATAGAAGAATCCAAATCTGCTATAGATGTGGAGACTGTACAGGTGGAGCTACAGATACAGAGAAGGTTGCAGGAGCTGGGCCCTAACATAGTTGTCCATATTGAAGATGATTTTTCAGAGAATAATTTTGACTTGACAAAAACATGCTTGGCAGCATTGGCTCATAAGAATGAGTATTGCTCAGATACTATCATTCTTGCAATGCTCTAGTAAGTGTCTTTTATTTTACATTTGTTTGCAAAACAATCCTTATTGTACCTCCTCCCTTATACCTTACCTTAATTATTGTTTTGTCCAATGTAGCATGATGAGAAGCTGGCTGAACCATGCTGTATAGCATACAGTTTATATTATTGATCCTGCAATTTCCTTCAAGTTAAGAGATCCAAAGGAAACTCCCATGGATATTTCCAATTGGTTCAGACACTGTGATTTTGATCATGTTGATATTTTGCTACTTCCATACCATAACAAGTATGTGTGTGGTTGCTTCTTTTGGGATTTTCCTTCAAGATTGAGTACTCTTGTAGCCTTTGATTTCTTAATGCTTTTTTCCTTATGTAGTGACCACTGGAGCTTTGCTTCTATTGACATCCAGCAGAAGCAATGCTTTTTATTCAACTCTCTTAGAAACACACACAGAGAGGTTAAATTGTAAGTGGTTTGTGTGCTATTTTTAACTTTAAACTTCATTATTTGGATTTAATGCACACTAACTGAATTATATGTATTGCAGTTGTATTAGAAGACTTCTAGATGCATTGGATCAGTGTCCTCCTAATGTCAATCTTTTGGATTCAATAGAGCGAATAGATTTAGAGATAGAAAGTTGTTCCCTCTACTGATGTCTATTTCATGCTATGCCTTTGAACTTATTGAATAATTTTATTTTGTTCATACATTAACAGTTTCTAACATATCTTTCCAACTATCAAGACACCACAACAAGATGATTCAAGTAGCTGTGACTGGAGAGTGCTGATTAGTGCCAAATATATACTTTCAAGCTATTTTGAGATAGGGCAGCCAGAGCTTGTAAGAAAAAATAATTTTCATTTAGCTTCAAAAAATTTGATATTGGTACAAAGTGTTCTAAATCATCATATCTCATTGCAGATGAGAGAAGATAGCTTCAACTCGAGCTATGTGTATAGTTTCAGAGCTGATATAATTTGGAAGTTTTTGAAGTATGCCTTCCCCAAACCTATTGTACCAGCTACTACTGTCGAGTTAGGTGAGAGCTCTAAAGTCCGAGAAGGTGTCATACACCTTGATGACACAGATGATGCAGATGTGGTGCCACAAGAACAAGGACCTAGTGCTGATGAGGAGAAGCCACAAGAACAAGGACCTGCTGCTGCTGCTGATGTTATTGAGGAAATGATGGAGCAACAGCAAACAGATGCTCCAGGGGCAGTAGAGGAGACAATGGAGCAGCACCAAGAGACTGTACACGACAGGATGGAGCAACAGAAAGTAGATTCTCCAAATAAAGATGATACGGTGAGCTTGGACCATGTAGAGCAGCCTCTAGATCAGCCTGTAGATAAATAGAAAATTGTTGTCAAGAATATGTTCTACATATGTAATTAAACACTTCTGTACAGAATTTTACATTTCTGAATATAATACCTTTGTTTATGGAGTCTGTGTTATCTCAATTTTCAAATTTTCAATGTCTTTGCATTTTATTGATCTCTCTCTTCTTTTGAGCACCTGCAAAAAAGCAATATGAAACAATAGGGTAAAGTAAACTAATAGCAGTGCTTAATGAGACTAGGATAAGTCACATGGTATACCTTCTTATTGTTGTAGATAAATAAAAAGTCCTTTGAAATAGAACCTTCTGTCTCAAATAGAATGTCATTGCGCAATTGAGCTAGGGAGCAACATTGTCTTAATGTGATATTGACTAGCACATCACCATTCTCAACAATATCAATATCAAGAAGTTTATTTTCTGCACCAAAAGAATCTTCATCTTGATCCATTGGGACTAGTTTTGTACCTAGCATTCGACTGCGCTTATAATAAAAAGAAAAAATGAAATTTTGTGATGCAACCATGTACTTCAGTTGCATAGAAGGTTGGACAACCTCACAAAACACTGAACTACATGTCTTCTTATCCCAACCTTTATCCAAAAATTGTGGCATGCATGCCAGACTTGTTGCTTTAACTGTGAACATTGTTTTTGAAACCTTCACTGGAAAGGTATTAAACAAGTCTATAAAAACTGTGAGAGGCATGCATAAAGAAATTTTTATTATCCTTGTGGCAATATTGGGCCTCAGAGCTTTCTGTACTTCTTTGAAAAGCTTGGCTCTATATGCCTCTGTAACACTAAAATGTGGGAGAGGCCAATCCACTGAATTCCATGCTGGAAGGTCTTGTTTTCTTAACACACCATGTGTGTTTGCATTGTCCAGCAACTGATAAAAATGATCAGTAAAAAATATACTGGATTGAGCTAGCTCTGTTGCACATCGACCTTCGTATTGTTGTTCTCCTATCGATCCATGCAAAACATCTATAAATCCCAGAATACAATCGATGTTTTGCCATGTCTCATACGATGAAGGGTATAAATCTGAAATAAAATAATATAAGAATATCAATAAGCAAAGAAAGAAAGCTTTGTCTTAAAAATACATGCACCTCATAAAGAACAAAACCACAATAGAAAAATATACAATTAGGCCTGTGTTGCGGAAGATCATTTGGATAGTCTCGCAAGACAAGTTCTTTATGCATGTACACATGCTGAATCAAAACTTCTTTCACCGATATCTTTCCTCTGGTGATTTTAAAATCTCGTACTCTTCCCTTCCATGATGCCAAGAAAATATTTTTTGTTTGGGGTCTCTTTCTTTTACTAGGTTGCATGAGCACCCATGCTTCTTTCGAAATAGTAAACCTTTCCCAAGTTCCTTCCGTTTTGACTGTACTTGAATTCTCTACCGAAGAAATAGAAGAAGCAGGTCGACGGGGTAAGGATGTGTGGTATAATTCTGCCTTCATAGCATTATCATCCACAGAGCGTCTTCCACAAGAACGACCATAGTTTTTATTCACCATGGATACCTTGTGAATCTGTAACCACAGCAAAGTAATGTAAACAAGATAACAAAGTGAAGTTTCAAGAAAGAGAAAGTGGGCAGACAGATAGTTGACAAGAAACATCTTACTCTAAGCCAAACAGGATCAAGGGAGCAGTTTTGGAAAAGAAGAGGTTGCTGCACAATGAGGCAGTGGTGTAGAATGGTAGACCTTTCGAAGGAAAGGCAGCACAACAATTCAAAGTTCAAAGGGAGGTGGAAGCGGGAAGGCCCTTGTCAGAGAAAATGTCAGACTAGATTCTATCTTCATGTCCAAAGATCTTGTGAGAATAAAAAACCAATCTACACATTAATGTAGCACGCTTGTACCTACATAAAATATTGTTTCTTTTATCTATTTTCTTTTATTTTTGTGAATTTTCAACGTTACGTTGGCCCTCTGTTCATTGGTTGAGAGCTTATTTTTCCAAACCGTAAAAGGCCCCAAAATGAGCTCCCTTTTTCCCTAATGATATTTTCGCGCTCCATTCAGGCACCATGTCAATCTTGAACAGACATGCATTTGGAAGATCATCATCCACCCCAGTTCAAGGTTTTCTATTTGTAATCCTTGACGTATCGTTTGCCAAGACATGTTGTGATACTTTTCTTATAGTGACCACCATAAAATAGAATTCCAAAAGCAAGAGTAACCATCTGGAGATTCTTCCTGTGGTGCATGTCTTATTTACCACAATAGGGCTTCATGATCCACAAAAAAAATACAAATTCTTGGCTCTAACAAGTAATGTATGTATTTTTTAATAGCATATACCATAGCCAATTCTTTGCATTCCATTGTGGTATAATTCATTTTTGCATCGTTTAATTATCGAGTGATCAAACAAACTGGGTAATCCATTTTAAATTCCCCAAGTTGTGCCAGTATGCATCCAATAGAGAAATTTGATACATCGATGTGTACGTGAAATACAAGATCCTAGTTGGGTGATCTCAAGATTGCAAAGCATCCGCTCCACTGATCCTAATATTTCTGTGTGAATCATATCCCTCTCCCTTTTGGCCTCATCCTCCCTTGAGTATGAAATTTCAAAACATTGTAGAAGTTGAAAGTCCAAGTAGGTTCCCAGTAGAGTACTCAAATGAGAGACTTGATGAAATAAGATATACAAAATGGTTGTACACATCAAAAGAATCTTATCATGAAAACCATTGGTCAATTGAAATGATATGAATAAGACATGACCCATGCGTATAGATTTATGTGCTAAACAAACAATTACTTTCACTTTAAAAACAAGAAAAAAAGTATCTAACAAAAGCTAGCACACTTCCAAAAATGGTCCATAGTACTATATAAAGAATGGGTGTTGTGCTAAACAAAGAATTACTTTCACTTTAAAAATAAGAAAAAAAGTATCTAACAAAAAGCTAGCATACTTCCAAAAAAGGCCATAGTACTGTATAAAGAATGGGTGTAGTTATAGCCATATAATGTGCATCCAATTGTACACTTGCAAGTTGGTTGAAATAATGCATGGGCAGTCTCCAATGGTGTCTTGCAAGGTGACAACCCAATCAACTTTGCATTGCCCCTCATCATACAAGTTCCCATTATACTCCTTGTCACTAGAACCATGGCAATGCTCTTCAAACCGTTCTGCCAACCACGAGTTCTAGCAAAAATCATCGTAAGTTGGTGTCAAAAGATGGCCATATTTCACAGTTTTTTGCATATCAGCTTATTGCAACTAACAAAAACTATAACTCTCATTAATATTATAGCAACTCTGGGATTTCTCTTCTTCTTATTTATGGTTGGCTTGGAGCTTGATCTGAATGAGATAAAAAAAGTGAAAATTTTACTTTCATCATCATATCCTTATTAGGCATAGGTTTACCATTCATAAGTGGGGTTGCATTGCCAGTCTTCTCCACAAATCACTCTCTATTGGGTGTTCCATTATCCATCACTGCATTCCCTGTGCTAGTGAGGATAATGACAGAAAGAAACTTGCTCACCTCCTCTATCAGATAGGACCTCCTCTATCATGACCTTAAGCAAATCAAGGAATGAGGATGAGAAAATGCATGCCTCCACCCATAAGGACAACATCCTCATCCGCGTTCAAGGCGTATGGTAGGATCTCTAAATTCTCTTTAGCAAAGCAAGGAATGAGAATGGAAAATCATGTATCAAGAACAATCCTCCAAAATATCCGGTTGAATCTTAATTTCCAATGATTCCTTCATCGGAGTATCTATGGCATTATTGGCAACCAGAACGCTCACCACCTGTCTCAGGGGCCTTTTCAATAGTTTCTAGCTCATAGTACCCGGCAACATAATCACTTATAAAATCAAGATGGAATCTCCATTGAAGATCAACAAGATCAACCAACAGATCCATATAAAAGAGCCATGGACTCATCCGTTGAGGACCAGCAAGGTCAATCAACCAGATCCATGCCCGGTTTCAAAAAATAACTCTTACTCCTTGTTCCAATATCTTCCACGACGCACATGTGGGTATCTTTGGTGACCCAGAGCCCGAGCACCGTATGGTCAGCACCCTCTAGGATCCTTCGTCGTAGGTCACCTAGCGCTTCACTCATAGGCCGCTTCCTTGGTCCCTCATCCACCGTACCGGAAGCTCACCATTTAAATTGAACCAAGGCTGGTCAAGACCTTGGTCTACCATGCTACGCGAGATATCCTCTGGTGACTCTCCGTTAGCTATTGCAACTTTATCAGTTAGGTCTCCATGACCTTAATCACAAGACGGTCAAAATGCTTCCCCAGCATTCTTGACATAAAACAGTCATTTACAAACATGTCACAAACATAGTTTCTATAATGAACTCTCGTCTTTCCACATTATCCCTCATCAGTCCACATTACTTATCTTTCCACATTATCCCTCATCTTTCCACATTACTTATCAGTCCACATTATCCCTCATCAGTCCACATTATCCCTCATCAGTCCACATTACTTATTCCACATTATCCCTCATCAGTCCACATTACTTATTCCACATTCCATTCATATGTGTACTCATTCTTATCCAATCACATCATTTTTCAATCACATCATTTTCCATTCATATGTGTACTCATTCTCATCCAATCGCATCATTTTCCATCTCATCACATCAGATTCATTTTCCATCTCATCACATCAGATTCATTCACATTATCCCTCATCAGTCCACATTATCCCTCATGAGTCCCACATTACTTATTCCACATTATCCCTCATGAGTCCACATTACTTATTCCACATTCCATTCATATGTGTACTCATTCTCATCCAATCACATCATTTTCCATCTCATCACATCAGATTCATATGTGTACTCATTCTCATCCAATCACATCATTTTCCATCTCATCACATCAGATTCATTCACATCACATATCATTTATTCACATCCCAATTCACATGTCATCACATCTTATCCATTCACTCATATCGACATCACATCATTTCACATACACATTCGCATTCATTATTCCACATACACATCCACATTCGTACATCCACATCCATACTTCCACTTCCACATCCGCATTCATACATACACATCCATATCCACATCCATACATCTACATCCACATTCATACATCCAGATCCACATCCACATTCATACATCCACATCCACATCCATGCATCCATTGCCACGTCCACATTCATACATCCACATCCACATTCACATTCATACATCCACATCCACATTCACATTCATATATCCACATCCACATCTACATTCATACATCCACACATCCATTTCCATATCCACATTCATACATCCACATCCACATCATCCATTCATCCATCTACATCAAGCCACATCATTCACACATCAAACCACATCATCCATACATCAATCTACATTAATCTACATCATTCACACATCAGACCACATCATCCATTCATCCATCTACATCAATCCACATCATTCACACATCAAACCACTTCACCCATACATCCATCCACATTAATCTACATCATGCACACATCAAACCATATCATCCATACATCCATCCACATTAATCTACATCATTCACACATCAAACCACATCATCCATTCATCCATCTACATCAATCCACATCATTCACTCATCAAACCACATCATCCATATCTCCATCCACATTAATCTACATCATTCACACATCAAACCACATCATCCATATATCCATCCACATTAATCTACATCATTCACACATCAAACCACATCATCCATTCACATTCGATTCACATGCCATCATTCATTCACATCCCTTATCATTCATTCATATCACGATTCACATGCCATCACATTCCTTCACATCCTATACCATTCATTCACATCCTAATTTATAGGACATCACATCCATTCATCCAATTTCATTTATCTGATTCATATCACTTCCATCCATCCATTTACATCTATCTGATTCCTATCACATCTCATCACATGTATTTATAGAATGTAAGAGAATTCTAATTTTTTGATATAAAGATTCTTTACGCATCTAATTAGGCATAAAGACAACTTTAGTAGGAATAACACTTTTATAAAAATCCTTTTAGGCATCTATTTAGGCATAAATTCAATTTTGAGGAAAATAACACTTTCAATTAAAAATAAACCTTTTATGCATTTTTCTATGCATAAATTCCATTTTAATGAGAATAAAACTTTCAAAATAAAAATAAATATTTTATGCATCTTCTTATGCATAAATTCAATTTAAATGAGAATGACACTTTTGAATTAAAAATCAATCTTTTTTGCATCTTCCTATGCATAAAATCAAAATTGATGAAAATAACTCTTTTGAAATAAAAATAGATTTCTTTATGCATCTTTCTATGCATAAAATCAAAGTTGATGAAAATAACTCTTTTGAAATAAAAATAGATTTCTTTATGCATCTTTTTATGCATAAAATCAAAATTGATGAAAATAACTCTTTTGAAATAAAAAATAGATTTCTTTATGCATCTTTCTATGCATAAAATCAAAATTGATGAAAATAACTCTTTTGAAATAAAAATAGATTTCTTTATGCATCTTTCTATGCATAAAATCAAAATTGATGAGAATAACACTTTTGGATTTAAAAAATATCTTTATGTATCTTTCCATGCATAAATCCAATTTAGTAGGAATTCCACTTTTAGAATAAAAGAATTTCTCTTATGCATCTTCCCATGCATAAAAACTAAATCCAATGAAAAATAAATCTTTTAAAATAAAAACTTTCTTTTATGTATGTATTTATGCATAAATTCAATTTTGATGAAAGTCACACTTTTATAATAAAATAATTTCTTTTATGCATCTAATTTATGCATAAAATCCATTTATGATGAAAATCATACTTTTAATATAAAAAAATCTTTTATGCACATGTTTATGCATACAAATCATTTATGATAAAAATCACTCTTTTAATATAAAAGAATTTCTTTTATGCATCCATTTATGCATAAAAATCATTTATGATGAAAATCACACTTTTAATATAAAAATTATCTTTTATGCACATGTTTATGCATACAAATCATGAAAATCACTCTTTTAATATAAAAGAATTTCTTTTATGCATCCATTTATGCATAAAAATTCATTTTTATTGAAAATCACTCTTTTAATATAAAAATTATCTTTTATGCATATGTTTATGCATACAAATCATGAAAATCACTCTTTTAATATAAAAGAATTTATTTTATGCATCCATTTATGCATAAAAATCATTTATGATGAAAATAACACTTTTATAATCAAAATAACAATTTCAATATGCTTCCTTCTATGCATAGAATTTAATTCTAAAGAAAGTAACACTTTTTTAATAAAATATTTTTAGTATGCATTTTTCTATACCTAGGAGAAAAAATAACACTTTAAGAATACATATACGATGGGAATTACTCTTTTTAAATAAATAAAAAAGTAAAACTTATTTTACACAATTTTAGAAAATTTACCATAATCTCCTTTATATGGCTGACCTTTTTTTAATTTTTAACTCTCTAAAATTAATTAGAATTTCACCAAGAGCATTTAAATCATTCTAATGTAGAATTTTCTACTTATCAAAGAGAAACATTATGAAAAACTTAATTTTATCCATTAATCATTCATCTAGGATAAAGAATGGTTGGATTTACTAAAGAAGAGTCTCAAAGGGGAATGCCTTTTTTCAATGAGGCATAACATCATATTCATTTTAGAGAAGACAAAAATCATAAAAAACCATAAAATGAATAGAAAAGAGAAGAATCTCCAACTTACAATGAGAATTTGAGAGCTTTCCTTTGGCTTGATGGTTTGAGGGATCTACTCTTGTTTGAAACAAGAGTGGCCACCAATCTTTAGAAGAGAGAAGGTCAAAAACTAATGAATTATGAGTAAATTCACAGTTTTTGACTCTTGGGAGAAGCAGGGTAACAGTGCAAAAAACACTATTAAGCTTCAACAAAGGGGGAGGCTTCTATTTATAGGAAAAAGTGAGCCTTTAACCAAGCAAAATGATTCTAGAATTTCCCAGATCAGTTTGGTCAATTTTTGACCATTTTTAGGTCAGTTTAGCTCACTTTTTGGATCTACTTGAAACAAGAGAGAGGAGAGATAAAATATCTCATTATTTGGGAGTTTAAAACTCTCCCACACATGTGAAATATGTGCCTCCTTCATGAGGGAAATTCCCCCATACTGAGGTGTCAAAAATGCATCATTTCTTCTAAATATCTCTCTTTTTGAACTGTTAACCTTGTCCTTAGTCAACTCTTCATCTTATGTGAGTATTTACTCATTTTTGGGAGAATTTTCTTTATTTCTTTATTTACTCATTTTTGGGAGAATTTTCTTTATTTCTTCCATTTGTCTCCTCCACACATTTGGATGAATTTGATTGGCCCCTCAAAACCTTAATTTAAAATTTTTAGAAAATCTGGACCCCCAGGATAAGGCCTTTTGAACAGATTATAATTTATTTTGAATGCACCTTCTGAAAATCTTTTTGAACTTCTGTTTCGGGGAAACTTATTTAAATATGAAGAGATATTTTTCCATCCAAAAATATGAAGAGATATTTTTCCATCCAAAAATATCCAAAATCTAAATAACTCTCTCTAGAATATTTTCCCTCTCTAGGCCAAAATAGGTAGAAACAAGATCTTTTATATTTCTGAAGAGGGATTTGTCTACAGGGGAAGATACTGGACATCCTGAGAGGTTGGGGAGGAATCTTACAAAATGGGTCTTGCTCTCATCATATACACATAAATATGTATAAATAATGGCATGGTACAATCCACATGGAATAGTTTTTCTTTTTAAATTCCTTAATACTTAAATAATGCTTATGCTAAAAGAGTATTGAGTGTCTCTGGCAGTTAAAAATCATTGGTGAAAAAGGTCTTCATATGAGTTGTAAGAAGTGTCATGAGAATCATAAGTGCTTATAGCACTTAGAAAATTAATTATGCAAAAGTTTCATAAAAAAATAATGAGTAATCTTTGATAATTAAAGAATGATCTATACAAAATTCATAAGAATAATGAGTGCTTATAGTACTTAGAAAATCACTTATGCCAAAGTTGCATAAAAAAGCAATGAATACTTTTTGATAATTAACAAATGATTGAATCAAAAGCCATGAGTGATTGGTACTTTAAAAAATAATTATAAAAATATCTTCTCATGAGGTGTCAAGAGTAGCACATTAAAAGCATGAGTACTTGGGATTTAGAAAACATCTTATGAAAAAATAATTTGATAATAAAAATAAATAACGTATGGAATTGACCAAAATAAACCAAAATTGTTATATAAAAGGATAAAAAATGTTATCCAAAGAAGTCATGGTTGTTAGCTCATAATGGAGCTGAACTCACATACACAGTGCTCAATGCGAAGAACACAAGTGTGTAGCATGTGAGAGATAATGGATAGCTCAATGAAGCTTTTTACAAGTACAAAGAAGAAAGTACAAATGAGTACACACACAACTGGAAGACAATATAAATGAGTACACACACAACTGGAAGAAGCCAAGAATGAGGTAGCTTACTAAACTATCCTTGATTATAGTACACGCACAACTAGAAGCAGCCAAGAATGGGGTAGCTTACCAACTCTCACAAACAAAACATGGATGC
Source organism: Cibotium barometz (assembly GCF_041138505.1). Lineage (NCBI taxonomy): Eukaryota > Viridiplantae > Streptophyta > Polypodiopsida > Cyatheales > Cibotiaceae > Cibotium > Cibotium barometz. Next base: position 64,263,292 of record NC_141051.1, read on the forward strand.
CCTCTGATTACCATACACACAACAAGAAGTATGGCATCCATGACACACATGAAGCTTAGAAGGAAGACTTCTTGGAATTCTCCTAGAAGATGTCATGAAAGCTAACGTAGAAGAAGCCCAACCCTAATAGAAAATATATGAAGCTACATATTGTTAAAATTATAGCAATGTGATGAGCTATGGTGGATCAAATGCTAGAATCAACATCGTTAACAAAGAGATTAGATGATAATTAAGACGTGATTAGTGATCAATTAATTAAGACGTGATTAGTGATTAGTGATCAATTAATTGAAAGCTTAATGTAGGCATGGATAATCAAAAACTAGCAAATTCTCATTAGGCCAATGCCTCAATTTATAGGGTTTACATCCAAGCATCTAATCCCACTGATTTCTCCTTGATTCACTCCACCTCTTTTGCTTGATTCTCTCCACCTCTACCTAATCCCACTGATTTCTCCTTGATTCACTTCACCTCTTTTGCTTGATTCTCTTCACCTCTCACACAATATCTCCGCACCTCCTAAATCTCCTCATGCTACCCTTTGTTCTCTCCCAGTAGATACTTCTCACCTTTTCACTCACATTTACAGATTCTCTTTTATAGCCTCTTGCCAAGGGCTTGTTCCTACACACACCCTATTCACTTGTATATTTCAACACCTCCCCTCAAGTGAATAATCCTAGCAAACTTGGACCCTATACCAAGTTTCCCTCTTACTTGATAGTCGGTGACCAGTGCCTCAAGTCCCTAAACTCATAGTCCTTGACACTCTCTCTCTCTATGTGTCCAAGGCTACTACAAGTGCCCGTGACCCTTGACTAAAGTGCTCATACATACATCTACCACATGGCCTACATCAACAGTGGCTGGTTTTACTCTGTTGGGGAAGGTTGTTACATTGGGTTGTGGGGTTTCTCTCTCTCTCTCTCTCTCAAAAAAGATGATCTGACTCCACTTCCTTTTAGGAGTCTCCATAAAGTTTGCCGATGTCTCCTTCTCCACTGGGTTTGCCGTAGTAGTCTCTTGCCATGTGTCCTGGCTTTCCACAATTGTGGCATGTGAAGGTCCTTCCTCCTACTCTGCCTCTTCCTCGTCCTTTTCCTCGAGAGAATCCTCCTCGGGTGAAGAATGCTTTTTCTTCTCCTGATATTGAGTTGAGCCATTTCTTCTCTTTGCCTCTGCTCTCTTTCTCTAGTAGAGCTCCTTCTATCTCATGTAGCTTCAATTCAGGTACATTCTTTAGTGTTGCTACTATATTTTCATATTCACCTTTGTCCACACTCTTCAGAAAAGCACTGCTAGTGCCTCATCATCTTCTACCTTTTTGCCAATAGCTACTAGTTGTTGCGTAATGCTTTTATGTCTGTTCAAGTGTGTGATTAAAGGTTCACTTTCCTTCATATCCAATTTATAGAATTGCATTTATAGATTTATCTTTGAATTTTTAGCTTGTGTGCCAAATAATTTATTGAGTTCATCCCATGTATCTTTTGCCCATTGTATCCCTGTGATGTGATGAATGATTTCATCATTTAAACTAAGTGCGATAAGTCCCAATGCTTTTTCATTCTTGCTCTTCCACTCATTTTTCCCTCTCACCTTTGGGCATTCATCTCTTCCCTCAACTAGCCCCCATAGATTTTTCCTCATGAGAGCAGATACATGGTTTTTGTCTGCCATGTGTAAAATTGCTCCCCATTAAATTTGGCTATTTCTTATGCCATCGTACTCATGATAATGTGAAGGGGTTCTTACCTCTTGATCCAATTTCAAGATTCAAGGGCAGTGTCTACCCTTTTTTACAACTCAATTTGGTGTTTAAGAGATGATTACAACAGATTTATCAGCATAAAATCACAAGAAATTACATTAAATCAAGGGTAACCAATTTGTACGGAATGGTTGGAGTATCAAACCATCTCCGAGTTTTAATCTGAAGTTATAGGGATTTGTATCAGATATCTAATGGTTAATTTGAACCCTCAATTGTACCCAAGAAATAGTGATTAATAGCAATGTCATGAGCTATGGTGGATCCAATAATGCTAGAATCAACATCATTAACAAAGAGATTAGATGATAATTAAGTGAGCAATTAATTGATAGCGTAATGTAGGCATGGATAATCAAAAACTAGCAAATTCTCATTAGGCCAATACCTCAATTTATAGGGTTTACATCCAAGCATCTAATCCCACTGATTTCTCCTTGATTCACTCCACCTCTTTTGCTCGATTCTCTCCACCTCTCCCAGAATATCTCCACACCTCCTAAATCTCCTCATGCTACCCTTTATTCTCTCCTCCCAGTAGATTCTTCTCACCTTTTCACAAGTTCTCTCACATTTATAGATACTCTTTTACAGCCTCTAGCCAAGGGCTTGTTCCCGCACACACCCTATTCACTTGTATATTTCAACACTTATATACTAGCTAACCCTACATCATCACACTTACATGGCCATGGGAAAAAATCGGGTGGGATAAAAGTGACCATGGCATCAGTACATGGCCTGAGTGTAGTGCTACCATAAATATCTAATAGTGGTACCAATATAATTGTAATTTCCTTTAATAAAGAATAACTCCATGTGATATGTAAAAGGTGGTGCAAAGAGAGAGCTTAAGCTCTTACAAGCAAACATGCCTTCACATAATAATGGATAAAACACACGCAAAGAAAGATGGAAGGTTGAAATATTTTTCTTCTTCTTACTCTCAAAACAAGGCTACAGAAGATAAGTGAAAACCCTACATAAGTACTAGACTACTTTATACAAGTGGTCCATAATGTTAACACACTAAATAGGTGACCTAGCAAGATACGTTTTCTATGACTTGGTGGGACTAGGTAGGTATAGTTTGGCTATACAATCATTGGCAAAGGTCCATGGTGTCTGCTACCAAACATGCCAATGGTGTAAATGTCAAATGGTCACCTAGGTGCATCATGAGTGTTACCTCCTGTTGATCTTGACATCTCAACACTCCTCTTTATGTGTAACTCCAAGTGTAGAATCTTTGAAGCTTCTCTCCTTCTAAGGCCTTGGTAAAAATGTCAGCCACTTCTTCCTCTATGCTGACATACACAAGATCAAAATCTCCTTCCAAGACCTTCTCTCTGATGAAGTGATAATACACCTCTATGTGTTTGGTTTGTACATGAAACATTGGATTCATTGCCAATTATATGCTACTAAGGTTGTCACATTAGATGATAACTTGTCTATCCACATGGAGCCCCAAATCTCCAATTAGCTTATGTAACCAAGCTACCTCACATGCTACCATAATAGCATCCTTGTAATCTACCTCTATACTCGACAAGGAAACTGTTGGCTGCTTTTTGCTACTCCATGTAACAGCACCACTCCGAAAGGAGAACATAAAATTGCTAGTAGATCTTCTATCCAAGATCCTACTAGTCCAATCTATATCAGTGTATCCATACAACTACAACCTCACATGCTACTAGTACAATCTATATCACTATATCCATACAACTACAGCTATATACCAGCCATATAGAAGAGACCATAATCCATTATGGACCTCACATAGCATAGTGTGTGTCTTACACTATCCAAATGTGGCTTTCGAGGAACTTGCATAAACTCCAATCTAACTGTGTAGTCCAAGGTTGGCCTAATGGCATCATGTAGATCAAGCTGCTTACTATCTTCCTATACATAGTGGAATTCTCCAAAATCTCACCTACGTTTGCACTCAACTTTCCATTTTGATACAATGGTACAGAAATGGTCTTACAACCAATTATACCATATTTGGACAACATGTCTAATCCACACTATCTCTGTGGTAGCCATATGCTCTCAGGCATCTTGAATGACCTCAATACCAAGAAAGTATCTCAACTCACCAAATCCTTTATGTCAAACATCTTCTTAAGGAGACCATTTGCATTCTTAATTTCCTCTTCATTGTCACCACCACTGATATAATCAAGTCATATACGTAGATGGTGATGATCACAGTCCCCTTATTATCACTCTTTTTTGCATAGAGTGAATGATCAGTATCTATCATATGAAAGCCAATACTGATAAGATATTATGCAATCTTATCATGCCATGATCTCAGTACTTGCTTTAATCCATATAAGACTTTACATAGCCTAATCTAGGTGACTCGAATCCTCACAATCAAGTGGCTATTCCAAATATACTTCTTCTTGTAACTCACCATGCAAGAATGCATTCTTTCATCCAATTGATGTAAAACCCAGCCTTTTGATGCAACCATTGCAATAACAACTCTCATAGTTTCCATTTTTGTATAACAAGGGGGGATGAATGTCTCCTCTTAATCAATGCCATAGATTTGAGAATAACCTTTGGCAACCAATCTCACCTTGTACCTGCTAATGCTTCCATCTGATTTGTGCTTCACTTAGAAGACCCGGTTACGTCCAATAGCATTTTTACCCTCAAGAAAAGGCACCAACTCTTATGTCTTTTTTCCATCTTGCGATGTAGCCTTTTCTTTCTCCATGGTTTTCTCCCAAGAAAAGGCAACAATTGTTATGTATTTTTTCCATCCAATGTAGCCTTTTCTTTTTCCATGGCTTTCACCCAATATACATGCCCAACAACATTCTCAAAACATGTGGGTTCAACCTCCTACTGCATAACATTTGCCAGCCATGCATGCATAATGGTGAGCTACATAACCATCATACATCAATCTCTAAACCATCATACATCAATATTTGAATAGGGTTTTTGATCCTATTCGACCTTTGCCATGTATGAATAATGGTGAGATACATAACCATCATACATCGATCTCTGAACATGGTTTTTGACCCTATTTGACCTGCGTAGACCTAGATCTTTCGTTGGTATCTTATGGTTGCCTTAGCCTTCCTTACACTAGGTGTCCTAATAGTTGGAATCCCAAACTCCTCATCAAGGATTTTCTCTTACACTGAACACATTATACTCTCTATCAACATATGAATTCCCTTGTGAAATGTTAGGCATACCAAGAGACTCATCCATCTTCTCTTTACCTTTATGTGATGCACTTACTCAACCTCTACAGGAATAATTTTGTGACATAGCTTGCCACTCCACGGTCTACAATAGCTACCCAGAGGACTCTCTTGGTCCACTCAATGACTATGATTCCTAACTTATATTTTGTGCAATAAACTTCTCGTGTGCATTAAACCCAATCAAATCTTTTACAACATCATACCTACTCATCTCACGAAAGACAATATTCTTTGTCACCCTCATCTCAATGTGATAGGGTTATAACATCTGTATCCCCTTTTTTTCAAGGGAGTACCTAATGAACACAATTTTTAACCTTTGGATATAACTTATTGCATAGCTCATCAAGAATATGTATAAATGCAATCCATTCAAACACTTTCAAGTGTGACAAGTCTAGTTTTCTATGAGTATACTTGTCCTTTAGAGTCACACCATGCACTACCAGCCTATTGTGGAGGTCCTGTTCACAATGTAAATTGTTACAGTCGCCAACTCCTTCAACTTAGTAATAGTGAGGCATGCTCTTCTCAACCATCTATGCACGAGCAACCTCTGCAATGTGACTATTCTTTCTCTTGGAAATATCATATTACTATGGAGTGTACCTAGATATGAATTACCTTTGAATTCCATGCTTTCTCAAGTACTCATCACACTGAACTCATTTGGAGAAGTAATCTCCCCTTCCATCTAACCTTAGGAAATTAACCTATAAACGTGTTTGTTTTTAATCCAACATTCTAAAATTTTGAAAGTGAATAAACACTTCACTTTTATATTTCATGAAATAGACCCACACATTCCTTGGTCATCAAGGAAAGATACATAGTAATGATATTCTCCCATTGATGCCACCTTTTTTGGCATCCATATATTTGGGTGCACCACAACAAGTGCGTTCTTACTCATGTTCTTGTCATGTGGAAATGCATTCTTTGTTTTCTTTCCAAACTGACATGCTTCACATACTTTATGCATTCGATCCACCTTAAACTTTTGAAAAATTGTATAAAAAAAATTGTAAAATAATTTTTGAATTCTACATAGAGTTCAATCATTTTTGCTCATTCAATATGTTTGTGCCAAATATCTATATCTCCACAACACCTACACCTTTTTCAAGCACCTCACGCATGCTTACATCCAAAGTGAACATTTTTCCACTCTTTTTCCCTTTGTAACCAAATGACATTTGTTTTTGAAGTCCTTAACATTTTCCCTCAAGGTTAAAGCATACCTACAAAACTTGCTCGACCATCTACCCAATATAAATCAAATTCTTTGTTATGTTAGGTACATAAAGTATATTAGCCAAGTACCTCATCTTGCCATCCTACCGCCAATGGCACATTCTCAATGTGAGCAATAGGATGAGCCATGTCATCCCTCCTCTCAAAGAAAAATTCACTTTGAGGAATTTTATCACACTAATTAAACAATCATAGGCTAGTACTAATTAAACAATCTTGCACACATTTTCTATACAATGTTATGCTTTGTTGGTGCATTTTATGAGAGCCAATCACATATACACCTATCCATTTAGGTACTTTGTTTTAGAGAAAAATACAGAAATTGTGAACCATATTTATTACTATAGAATAAGAGACTAATGCATGCATTTTTAAAAATCTCATAAGGCTTGAAGTGGAATATCTAGTCATTTTATATAATAATAAACACTATTTTTAAGTTTCTTGCTAAATGATCTAAATATAAGAAAGGATTCGTATACACTATCTTGTTATCAATGCAATTTTCAAAGGTGACACCATCACCTTATCTTCTAGCTAAATTGAAATGTTTAGATATGTACTCTTTACCAATTACTTTAGTGAAAACATTGATTTCTTAGTATAACTAAAGTAAATCACCATATAACCTCATACTATTTTCATAATTTGGGTGTCAAAGACTTAACAACTAAAAAGAGATTCCAAGAATTAAATTAATTGAATTAATTTTATTAATGCAATAAGATTTTTGTCATGAAAAAGCTATCTCTCATCTCTTAAATACTATGTAGGAGAAATTTATAATGGGTTGAGATCATTTTTTTCTTGTATGTAGAAAACTACTTTGTGAATCCGTAACCTATTTGGATTATAGTGCTAGATATTCCTTTATTTATGGTGATTTATCAATTATATTTAAGGTTATTTTTTATCATTTTAATAATTTTCTAAAGTTCGCCACATTCATGAAGACACGCTTTAGAAGAGAAATGCTAAAATGTCGCTCCCATTCACAAGATGTGATTTTTTTAAGAAATCCTTAAAAAGACATATTTATCTCCTACTAAGCTACTAAACTAGTGTTAAAGAGAGCGTAAAGTGAATTAAAAGGACATAAAAGTGGTACTGTTGAAATGTCAAGGGAATATTTGAAAACGGCTACCAGGAGATACATCGTTTCGGCGTAGTTAATACATGTGAGTGTCTGTGAGCTTATGTCCTTACCTTCAGAGACTTACGATACCTCTACAAGTGAACGACTGTACTTTTATGAGTGAATTCCCATTTTCCCCCATTGTAAAATCTTTTTTCCAACGTAAGACAGCTGTACATTTCCTCAATGAATGATCATTCCTCCGCCAAACAACGCTCGTTCCTCTATCTATTTATGTCATACCTTTCGAACGTATGAACGACTATTGCTCTACTAAAGACCATTCCCATTCTTAACCCATGATTGTACCTCTCTCTAGCAGTGTACATCTGCAACTCTCACTAAGCTATGCGTGTACCTTCATGAGCGAGCATCGTTCCTTTATGAAACAACGGCCATTCCTAAGCTCTTAGAGGGTAAAAATTTCCCTATCCAGAGTGTGATTCTACATTGTTACTCGACACATCCATGCACCTACGCTCAGGGAAATCGGTGTAAAATAATCACTTGTTTGTTGAACCATCTCATGCACAATTACTTGGTAGATATCACCCCACATCTTATCACATCCATATCCGCATCCATTTATATCAAATCACATCTTATCACATCCACTCACATCTTATCACATATTATCCACATCTTATTCACATTTAGTAACATTTTCTATTTTTGATACTAATTGGACTTTTCTAAATTTTTGCCAATTGCTTCGCCTAGTTAAAGGTACTTTTTCTCGAGACGAATATTTTCATATTCTTTCTCAAATTTCTCAAGTGAAATATATTAAATATTCTTCTTTTGAGTAAAAGATTCATGGGATTTACAAAAATCAATTCTACCCATATTTCCCAATAATGCTCAAAATTTCACTTTTGATAAATACTCATAATTTGAATTATGCTAAAAATTTCTCTTTTTCCATTTAATTTCTTGGATCTCAAATATCATGGGAATTCCAGTTTTGCATTTAAATGATTGAATTCCAAATGTCATGGAAATTTCTCTTTTATCATAAAATAAATTTATCTAAAGTTCCTCTTTTCTTCAATAAAAATATCCATTATTTCAAATATGTCAAGAATTCCACTTTTACCATTTAAATAACTGAATTCCAAATGTCATGGGAATTCCTCTTTTATCATAAAAATAATTTATCTAAAGTTCCTCTTTTCTTTAGTAAAAATATCCATTATTTCAAATATGTCAAGAATTCCACTTTTACTATTTAAATGATTGAATTCCAAATGTCATGGGAATTCCTCATTTATCATTTAAATTTTCTCATACATAAAAAAGTTTTATTTAAAATTCTTCTTTAAATAAAAATATTTATTATTTTAATATACCAAAATTGCTCTTTTTCCATTTAATTACATGGATCTCCATTATCATGGGAACTAGTCCTCTTTTTGCATAAAAATAAAATTACCAAACATTTCTCTTTTCTTTAATTAATTATTTATGCATAAACACTAAAAATCAGTTTCCCATGAATTGGATGAAAATCATTCTTTTAGCATAGGATGTCCAATCCTAGAATATGGTAGGAAGTTCTCTTTTAGCATTATGCATAAAAATGAGTTATGTATTAATATCTAAAAGTTTTGCGATAGCTTCGTTGCTATTACTGATAATTTTTAATATTTCTAGAAAGAATAAGACTTTGTAATAAAAATATGATAGAATAACTATCCTTAGACTTAAATACAATTTATGGAATTAAATCATAAGTTTACCATAATTTTATTAGCATCAAAGTATAAAAAGCCATTTTCTTAACCTCTAGCTTAACAAGCTTAGAGATTGATTTTGAATAAGAATTTATCAATGAGAAGCATTCATTTGCTTAAGAATTAGTCATAGGAATGACTATTCTTTTGGAAGAGAGAGAGATATACATCAAAAGCATTCTAATTAAGCATAAAGATTAATTTTTTGTGTGATTAATCATTAAAACTCTTAGAGAAAGCTTTTTTTGCATTAAAAACAACTAAATAGAAACTTCTCAAGCTTGAGAGGGGTTGAGAAGTGAAATCATTGAGAATATAATCAAAAACCATGAATTTCTTCTTACCCTTAGGTTTGGCTTGCTTCTTTATCTTAGAAGGAAGCCCCCAACCAATCAATTGGTTTAGTATGTTGAGAAGAAAGCTCCAAGGATTGTTGAAGAGAGAGAGAAGCTCCAAGGATTGTTGAAGAGAGAGAGAAGCTCCAAGCTCTCCAAAAGTAGAGGATTTTTAAGAGATAATAGAAAATATCATTATTTGAATGTAATACAGGCATGGTATAGTTCACATATTTTTTTACAAAAGACTAAGCTACCAAGTCCAACTGGGTTCTAGAATTTTCCAGGTTCAGTTTGGATCAATTTGGATAAGATTTGGATCAGTTTGGCTCCCTTTTTTATTTGGTTTGATCCAGGAGAGAGGAGAGATAAAAATATCACAATTTTTTTGAATTAAAAACTCATCCACATGTGTGAAATAGGCGCCTATTTTAAAGGTCTCCCCCTCCTTACCAAGGTGTGAAAAATTCATCATTTCTCTAAAATATCTCATTTTTTTAGTAATATCTCTTAATTTTTAACTAATAAACCTTGTACTCAGTCAAATCTTCATCTTATGTGAGAATTTACTCATTTTTGGGTATTTTCTTTTATTCTTTAGATTTATCTCATCCTAACACGTGGATTAATCCTTTTGGCCCATAAGAACCTTAATTGGACCATAATCCAGAAATTTTTGAAAATCTAGACCCTTAAGCTAAGGTCCCTTATATCATTTTTATAATTGATTCCTAATGCACATTGGAAAGTTCATTTTGAACTTCTGTTTCAGGGGAAACCATTTTAGACACTAGGAGAATTTTTATATCCAAAGATATCTTAATTTTGGATTACCTCGCTCTCGACATTTTCTCTCTCTATGCCAAAACAAGGTAAACAAGATCTTTCTCCTATTTCAGAGAGGGAAATAATTTCAAGAACAGAAGGCGAGGTTCTTACACCTTTACACCTCAAAAGTTGGAGGGAAGAATCTTACATCCTACCCCATTAAAAAAACACGAGGTGTCCTCATCTCACAGCTGGAGGACAAACTCTTTCCCTTAAGATCCAACTGATTCTGGGTTCATTATAGTCTGGCCAATCCAAACAGAATCCTGGGATAAAGATCCCTTCCACAAGAAGAACATATAGGACTCATTATCAGATAACAGTCGATTCAGAACATATCATTCATATCCTTAACACATCATTCATATCCTTAACACAATAATGGTTCATCAGACTGGAAATTCCATCTGAACATTCCTCCATGGGAATTTCAGTTATGCAGGTTTTTAATTTGTCATCCCTTAATTTGAACCACTGGGTCAAAGGTGAATCAGCAACAATCTGTCTAGCATAATCTACTAATCTTGTACTGGTTTGCTAAAGTCATTATTGCCATTCCAGTTATTAACATCATTACTGGGATTCATCCCATTCATCCTCATTGTGGCTTTGTTCAACTTATCTTCTTTCAACCAGGAATTCTCTTTCAATTAGAATCCAAATCAACTCATCAATTCTCAACTAGAATTCTAAAATCATATCAAACCAGCATTCGAATTCATCATCTGGATAGCATTTTTGCTTATGATTTCAAGGTCTTAGATTTACTCGTATATATTGTCAGTAAAGAGTTGTAGATATACTCATGGTATATACGGGTAGTCACGGTCCTTGGAGTTATAAGATAAATACCATCATATCTAGGCCTCAAGCAAGTTAGGGATTCCATACAATTGCGGTACTTCCATCTGAAGACCCAATTATGAAATTATGAATCTTTATTCTAAATATCAATTTGTATGAATTTCATCACACAATTATAATCTTTTACTGGTACTTCATAAAATTTTGACATTTCTTGCTTCTCGGTTGATCCACTTTAGCCAATTTGCTCTGATATTAGCAGCAGCTGAAAGATCCTAGTCCCCTCCGCGCAACGAAATTCGAGGTGCTAGCAGAGTAGAAGTAGCACTTCTTGCGTAGGGCAGAGCCTCTCACTTGGGGCCTCACCCATGGATATCCGGTCAAGAGAATAACCCCTCGGTTCTTCCAAAACCAAACCCGAAAGATCCACTTTAGCCAATTTGCTCTGATACCAGCAGCAGCTGAAAGATCCTAGTCCCCTCCGCCCAACGAAATTCAAGGTGCTAGCAGAGCAGAAGTAGCACTTCTTGCGTAGGACAGAGCCTCTCACTCGGGGCCTCGCCCATGGATATCCGGTCAAGAGACTAACCCCTCGGTTCTTCTAAAACCAAACCCGAAAAAACTCCCCTCGCCCAGAAAGCACGGGCGATTCCTCCAGGATATTTTTATTCTAACGTAGTCAAGAGCCTTAACTAACCAAACTGATCCGACCAAACCCACGTAAGTCACATGATCAGATCAAGGAAAAGACTTACACTTGGATCATAGGGACCAATGCTTTTTTCCTCATCTCGAGAGGCACATCCGTTGATTCTTTTCCATAGAACAAAGGCTATCCGAGATTTACTTCATCTATCGTACCATAATAGAATTGAGTCTCATTTTAGGGATCCATCAGTCCATCCAGTCCCATGGGTTAGCCAACCGCCCAACCACTGTAGTGATAGGATCCATTTAGGAATTTTGTTATGTTTTGCCCCGAGTACCAGGGAAAAGAGTTCCCAGGCCCCCTAGCTGACGCTTCAAGCAAACTTCAAGATAGTCACACTACTCACACACCCAATATGAAATTGCCTGTTTCACAGATTCACCTATCTTTAAAACAATCTTTTAATGAATCCAAAGTATCATTGAGCATAATCCTACAAAATATCCGGTTGAATTCTAATTTCCAATCATTCCTTCATTGGTATACTCATGGCATCATTGGCAACCAGAACGCTCACCACCTGTTCACTCAGGGGACTTTTCAATAGTTCCTAGCTCATAGTACCTGAAAATATATTCACTTATAAAAATTCAGATGGACTCTTGGTTGAAGATCAGCAAGATCAACCAAACAGATCCATATAAAAGAGCCATGGACTCATCCGTAGGACTAGCAAGGCCAATCAACCAGATCCATGCCCGAGTTTAGAAAACAACTCTAACTCCTTGTTCCATTTTCTTCCTCAATGCACGCATGGGTATCTTCGATGACCCAAAGCACCCTCTAGGATCCTTTGCAAGAACTCACCTAGCACTTCACTCATAGACCGCTTCCTTGGTCCCTCATCCACTATACTGGAAGCTCCCCATTTATATCGAACCGAGGCCTCAGCCAACCTTGTTACGTAAGACATCCTCCATTGACTCTACATCAACTGTTGTAACTTTATTAATTCAGTCTCCCCACGACCTCATTCACAAGATGGTCAAAATGCTTTCCCAGCAAAACAGTCATTTAAAAATAGGTCATAATTTCAGTTTCTAACGAACTCTCATCTTTCCACATTGTTCCACATCATTTCTCGTTATTCCACATTCTTCTCCATTCAATCATATGTATTCCCATCGTCCTTCATCCATTCTCATCCAATCACATCATATTACATCTCATCACATCTATCCTCATCACATCTCATCCATTCTCATCTACCCATATCCACATCACATCACATCACATCCATTCATATCTCATTTCATCCATTCACATCTACCCCGATCCACATCACATCACATCACATCCATTCTCATCACATCTCATCCATTCACATCTATCCCAATTAACATCACATCCTTTCACATATCCTCACATCTCATTCTCATCTCTTCATTCACATCCACATCCATTTACATCACCTCACATCCCATCCACATTCATTTACATCATACCACATCTTATCACATCCATATCCACATCCGTTAACATCACATCACATCTTATCACATCCACTCACATCTTATCACATCGCATTAACATCTTATTCACATCACATTCACATATTATTCACATTTAGTAACATTTTCTATTTTCGATACCGATGGGATTTTTCTAAATTTCTGCCAATTGCTTGGCCTAGTTAAAGGTACTTTTTCTCGACGAATATTTTCATGTTCTTTCTCAAATTTCTCAAGTGAAATATATTCAATATTCTTCTTTTGAGTAAAAGATTCATGGGATTTACAAAAATCAATTCTACCCATATTTTCCAATAATGCTTAAAATTCAACTTTTGATAAATACTCATAATTTGAATTATGCTAAAAATTTCTCTTTTTTCATTTAATTTCTTCGACCTCAAATATCATGGGAATTCCTCTTTTTGCATTTAAATGATTGAATTCCAAATGTCATGGGAATTCCTCTTTTATCATAAAATAAATTTATCTAAAGTTTCTGTGTTTTCTTTAATAAAAATATCCATTATTTCAAATATGTCAAGAATTTCACTTTTACCATTTAAATGATTGAATTCCAAATGTCATGGAAATTCCACATTTATCATAAAATAAATGTATCTAAAGTTCCTCTTTTCTTTAATAAAAATATCCATTATTTCAAATATGTCAAGAATTCCACTTTTACTATTTAAATGATTGAGTTCCAAATGTCATGGGAATTCCTCTTTTATCATTTAAATTTTCTCATGCATAAAATAAATTTATTTAAAATTTCTCTTTAAATAAAAATATTAATTATTTTAATATACCAAAATTTCTCTTTTTCCATTTAATTACATGGATCTCCATTATCATGGGAATTCCTCTTTTGCATAAAAATAAAATTAAACACCATATTGGGGAATATGGGAATTTCCCACAAGTTTGGGACACGTGGTCAAAAGTTTGGATTAACCATAACTTGAACACCACTAATCCAAAATGAGCGCTTTATAGCTCTTTAGATTCCATTTTTCAACCATTTTAGACACTAGGAGGATTCTTATATCCAAAGATATCTCAATTTTGGATTACCTCTCTCTCGACATTTTCTCTCTCTACACCAAAACAAGGTAAACAAGGTAAAGAAGATCTTTCTCCTATTTCAGAGAGGGGAATAATTTCAAGAAGAGAAGGGGAGGTTCTTACACCTTTACACCTCAAAAGCTGGAGGGAGGAATCTTACAAAATCAGAGCAAATGGAGAAGATGCTAGTAAGCCACCAGTAGATCCTTGAGCATGTCCACAAAAAACTCAACACAAGCCGAAAATTGGCACAAGAATAACTGGTGCAATTATAAGAGGCTCAAGCCCAAGCTAGTGCCAATATTTTTGCAAAAGTAGAGGTTGAGAGAAGATACACTGAGTTAGCGACTACTCAGGATGCATGAGAAGCGACAATATCCTCCCTTCTCAACGAAAAGGATCAAATAATCTAGGATTTGGAACAAACACTCGCCCTCCAGGAATGTCCTCAGCAAGAGAAAACTAATGAGTTACGGCAACTCATCGAGCGCGTTTCAAAGATAGGATCCTTTTTCCGATGACTCCTTGGGCCCCTCCTCAGCCCACCACTAACTTTGTTTTTGTCTACATTGACCCTCTTTTTACTTCAATATGAAATTAACTTAAGACCTCATGTTAGGAGACCTTACACTAATACATCAAAATATGGAGAATGATATCGACCCCACAATCATCATGGGAATCCTAAGGGGAGATATAACTATTCTTACCAACCCATCTGATATCTCCTTTTTTCAATTACATTCTATCATGCTAAACCTACATAGTTGGTGTCAAGTGTTACAACAATCGGCTATCTTGGATCACAGTGTTGATAAACTCGACATGTTCATGCCAGATACAATGCCATCCACACCATCGAGCTATGAGGTTATAGCCCATAACTATTAATGGATAGTAAACCAAGAGTGGGTGGAAGTTTATGATACACATCAGCACACAATGTATCATCCTTTAGGTATCATAAAACTTTATAGAAACATTCATAGACATCTAGAGGCCATGTTAATGAGTGTTCTTTATGATTTTGATCTCACTCACATTGAATATCCAAATATATCCATAGATGAAATCATAGAACTCCATGAGTTTACGAAAACAGATAAACATACACACCCACAACCTAGTTCATGGCAAAAGAAGCCCCAAACACCATATTAGTGAATTTGGGAATTTTCCAATTCCCATTTTTGAATACAACACCATATTGGGGAATATGGGAATTTCCCACAAGTTTGGGACACGTGGTCAAAAGTTTGGATTAACCATAACTTGAACACCACTAATCCAAAATGAGCTCTTTAGATTCCATTTTTCAAGCGCTTTCCAACGATAGGTCATATGATAGGGTTTTGAGAAACTTACAAACATGTTATCCATGTCCCCTTTTTTAAGTATTCAAAAATGGGAATTGGGAAATTCCCAAATTCACTAATATGGTGTTATACTTAAAAAAGGAAACATGGATAACATGTTTGTAAGTTTCTCAAAACCCTATCATATGACCTATTGTTGGAAAGCGCTTGAAAAATGGAATCTAAAGAGCTATAAAGCGCTCATTTTGGATTAGTGGTGTTCAAGTTATGGTTAATCCAAACTTTTGACCACGTGTCCCAAACTTATGGGAAATTCCCATATTCCCCAATATGGTGTTCCCAGGATAATCCCAATTTATCACTTATCCTGGTTTTCCATCCCTCTCTAGTAAGCTCTTAAATCCTTATCCAAGTGTCACTCCTTCTAACAAAACAAAGGCTGATTGCATATTTTCATGCTTCTCTTTACCTTTGCAGATCTTCCCACTAACCCTCTAGACCCCAAGGAGTTGCCAACAACCTTATCTCCCCAACGGCCATTTGACAAGGTAGGTGCTCCCATTCCCATTGATGATGTACTGACTTTCACTAATTAGAATGTTTTGCAAATAGTTCTAGTTGTAGAACATGAGAGCATGATAAAATACACGAATCTTGTACTAAATCCCAAGTTGATGTTCAAAGTGCTGATGTAGATCACTCCCTTTGATTGGACACAAAGAATTATGCCTGAGGCTTACTCCAGCATATAGTTGAGGGGGCAGCACAATGTCCCTTATCCTCTCAGAGCTCCAATGCGAGATCTGAAAGGATTGCTACCAATATGAGGAGAAGGTACACAGTGGGACAATGCGGCAAAGCATACCAAGATGGCAAACCCGCATCTCACAGATTTGCCGGAGATCAAGGTAGTTACTTTTATGATCATTTATTGTTTTCGTAGATGGAAATGCGAGCATCCACAGTGCACACATGGGGGTGGTTTTTATGCAATCAAAATAGATGGAGACAACCCCCGCATGGAGGATTTCGGCATTCAACTGGAATGGCATAAGGAATATCTGATCACTCGAGTGTAATGCTGGGAATATAAAGGCTCAAGCCCCAGCAAACAAGTCAATCAAGTCTTCATGCCTATCAAATGGAGACTCATGCCACTACAGTTCAAGGTAGAAAAGGAACAGGACTCCCATGTTTTCTACAATTTTTCAAAGTTCTCGCGCCATTGGAGTTTTCGGATATAGCAAATCAAAAGAACCAAATGCTCACCTGGATCCACTCATGGTAGAGAGTACCAGAGCTAGACATAGTGGCTATGATTAGGTTCTTGAAATTGATTGTAGTACTCATTGACTAGCCAACACAAACACATGATGGATACAATGCAGAACGTCTTTGCTTTGACATGAACAGGGGTCCAAATGAGCGAGGAATGATTACCATCGACTACGGTGTCTTCCAGGCTAAATTCATATTACATTCAAAGACACAATCAACACTGGGTTCTAGACACCACACTCTGCATTCTGAACAACCCTAAAAAAGCTTTAATCATGTAGGGGAGATAAATTCGACAACTGAGTCTTCCAACTTTGGTGAAAGGTTTTAAGGATAGAACCTACTTCACATAGGGGGATGTTAATCCCACTATGGATTAATAAAGATGCTCCTCCATTTGAGGATATTAATAAGTGTTATGTAACGGCACTATAAACATTGTACATTATGAAATATTGGCCAGCCAAGGCTTTAGTTTTACTAAGCTTTGGGTGCCCAAGAGTGAATAAGGCCAGATGTATAAAAGGTAATTTCTCATAATGGAAGAACACAATCCCCCTTTGTGCTATGAGAACTCTTCCCTTGTCTTGTGTATGAGAGAGAGAGAGTGTGTGTACTCTAGTGCATGTGCCTCTTTCATGCTTGTGTGTGAGAGAGTGAGAGGAAGCGATTTCCTTGCATGTGGTGTGAGTGACTCCGTGGTGACAGAGTGGAGGTGGAGATTGGAGCTTGGAGCTTCCCAAAACAAGCTTGGAGAGCCTCAAGGGATGTGAGCTCAAAGAATTGGTAAGTACCCTACGATGATTGTAGTTTATTGCTTGTCCATTTGGTGAATGTGTGAAGTTCCCTTGGGAGGTGTAGTAGGCCATAATACAAGCTATCTATACCACCTAATCCTCTATGCTCAGATATACCAAATCACCATCACTTGCTAATGCATCTTAATGTAATTCATACTTGCATGATAGACTAAGTTTTTGGGCCATCTTTATACTACTCATGTTGTCATAATAAACAAAAATAGCCCTATCCATGAGCTCACCCATATCGCAAGTATCTTTTAAAACCAAGCTACGTCACAAGTTGTCATAGCAATGCCCCCTATACTCAGCCTTTGTAGTCAACAAAGTAACTGCTATTTCTTGCCACTCCAACTCACATCACTGCTGCCAAGAAAACATAAAGTTGATAAATCTCCTATCTCTCTACTACGATACTACCAACCCAATAAATATCTATATCCATATAGTTATATATCTCTACAAACCTCATAGAAAATTCCATAACTAGTAGTGGACTTTATGTATCTCATAATTCATCTAGCCACATCTAAGTGTGCCTTCTTGTGGGAGCCTACATATATTGGCTCTTACACGTCCAACATCATAGCTCAAATCTAGCCTAGTAATGGTCATATTTTAAAGATATCTCACCAAGCCTAATGTAAAAAGTATTGCATTTTCCTAGATGAAATCTCGAGAGAGAAAACTAGTCTAGAAAATGTTGAGTTTTGAAAATATGTTTGAATGGGATTCTTCCATTTGATCTTGAGAACTCTCGTGTTATTTAGAATTTGAAACAAAAGTAAACAAATTAGCAAGGAAAGTTAAGTATATGGATTACCATGGAAGTACCCCTATGCCAAGACCATAGATTTTGCGGGAAACAAATAAATAAGAGATTCTCCTAAGGAATAAATAGATTTTCTAGAAGAAATCTCATATACCTTGAAGAGATGTGATGTAGCAATGGTAATGTGTTTTGATACAAACTTCTATCAGGTGGACATGTTTCACTTTTGGAATAATGATTCAAATAAATATGTATAACAATGGGAGAGTAAAAGTGCACCATTTGAAATACCATCATTATGGTAAGGAGAAATAGATAAAGACATGACTCATCTACATGAAATGGGTCTTGCTCTCATCATATACACATAAATATGTATAAAAAATGGCATGGCACAATCCACATGGAATATTTTTTACTTTTTGAATTCCTTGATACTTAAATAATGCATATGTTAAAAGAGTATTGAGTACCTCTAGCAGTTAAAAATTATCGGTGCAAAAGTCTTCATAGAGTTGTAAAAGAAGTGTCATGAGAATCACAAGTGCTTATAGCACTTAGAAAACTAATTATGCAAAAGTTTCATAAAACCGTTAATGAGTACTCTTTGATAATTAAAGAATTATCAATACAAAAGTCATAAGAATAATGAGTGCTTATAGTACTTAAAAAATTAATTATGCAAAAGTTGCATAAAAAAGCAATGAATACTTTTTGATAATTAAAGAATGATTTATACAAAAGCCATGAGTGATTGGTACTTTAAAAAATACTTATAAAAATATCTTGTTGTTGAGGTGTCAAAAGAAGCACATTAAAAGCATGAGTATTTGGAAATTAAAAACATCTTATGAAAATAATAAATTGATAATAAAATAAATAATGAATGGAATTGACCAAAATAAACCAAAATTGTCACATAAAAGGATAAAAAAGTTATCCAAGGAAGTCATGGTTGTTAGCTGACAATGGAGTTGAACTCACATACACAAAGTGCTCAATGAGAAGAACGCAAGGGTGTAGCATGTGAGATAATGGATAGCTCAAAGGGGGAGATGAAGCTTTTTACAAGTACAAAGAAGAAAGTACAAATGAGTACACACACAACTGGGAGAAGCTAAGAATGAGTTAGCTTACCAAACTATCTTTGATTATAGTACACGCACAACTAGAAGAAGCCAAGAATGGGGTAGCTCACCAGCTCTCACAAACAGAACATGTATGTCCTCTAATTGCCATACACACAACAACAAGTATCTAAGCATGAGGCATCCATGACACACATGAAGCTTAGAAGGAAGACCTCTGGGAATTCTCCTAGAAGATGTCATGAAAGATAAAGTAGTAGAAGCCCAATCATCGTAATAGAAAATGTACGAAGCTACTTATATACTAGCTAACCCTAAGGTGTTTGTTCATCATCACACTTCAATGGCAATGGGAAAAAACTGGGTGGGATAAAAGCTACCATGGCATCAATACATGGCCTCACTGTAGCGCTACCATAAATATCTAATAGTGGTACTAATATAAGTGTAATTTCCTTTAGTAAAGAATAACTCCATGTGATATGTAAAAAGGTGAAAAGTTTAGGGGAAAAGAGAGAGTTTAAGCTCTTACAATCAAACACAAATTCACATAATAATGGATAACACACACACACAGAAAGATGGAAGGCTGAAATCTTGTTCTTCTTCTTACTCTCAAAAGAAGGCTACAAAAGATAAGTGAAAAACCAACATAAGTACTAGAGTACTATTATGTACAAGTGGTCCATAATGTGAGCACACCAAATAGGTGAGCTAGCAAGATAAGTTTTCTATAACTCTGTTGGACTAGGTAGGTATAGTCTAGCTATAGAATCATTGGTGAAGATCTGTCGTGTTTACTACCAAACACGACAGTGGTGTAAATGTCAAATGGTCACCCAGGTGCATCATGAGTGCTAGCTTGTGTTGATCTTGACATCTCTACACTCTCCCTTATGTGTAACTCCAAGTGTAGAATCTGTGAAGCTTCTCTCCTTCTAAGGCCTTGGTAAAAATGTCAGCCACTTGTTCCTCTGTGCTGACATATTACCGGCACTAATGTGATTCCAATTCATTTGATATGCATCCAAATCTTAGGACCATGCTTTCATTGGCTTAATATCAATGTCCTCGAACTCCGTATGCAAGTAATTAGTCCAATTGTGAAAGTGGAGAGACTAATCATTAATTTAGTGAAGCTTTGTTCACTAATCATAGTTAATAGACCTATTAATCCTACTTAATCCAGCACCTTTTCTTCATTACACCCAAATTAGAGCTTATGGGTTATATCCAAAGGTACATACACATGTGGGGATCAATTGCTAAGTCTATTATGCATGATATACCTCCATTTCAGCTTCATGTGATTTTTCTACTCCATCATGGATTTCTGTGTTGATTTTCAACCCTCTTGCAGATGATTTAATTACTCCACTGAGCCTTGGTTGAATGTGACAAGTGTTTGGGGCGAGATGTAAGAACTTGCACTATGCTCTCACATCAATGTGCATAGGGTGACCCTCCACCAATGGCTCCAATTTCATGCATACATATATGTTCTTCTGTAGTTCAAAAACCAGAATTTTGACCTCTTCAATAACACATAGATTTTCTCCAAATCAATTAAGGGTTTGCATAAGAGTTGCTATTCCATTCACCAATGCCACATACATGTGTCCTTCACCTATTACATGCATTTGCCTCTTCCAATCAAGCTCTCAAGCTTTCCATTAAATCTTGCAAAAACCAAAATTTCTACTTGCTTTGGGCAACCCAAATCTTGCTTTGCTTCTGTCAAGTCACCTGCAATCCACTCAAGGGTGTTTAGCTTTTCTTACCCGTGGTACTTAGCTTTCAGATCTATTAATTATGTGTGTGCTCTAAGAGTCTCTTTGCTCCAAGCTCCAAGCTCCAAGCTCCAAGCTCCAAGCTCCAATGGATAGCTCCAAAATAGTAATTTTTCCTCTTCTTCACTCACTCACAAAATAGTAATTTTTCCTCTTCTTCACTCACTCACAAAACCCTAATAGAGAGCACCAAGCTCTGATACCATTATAAAAGACAGATAATGAGAGAGAGCACACACATAAGAGAAAACCCTAATAGATTGATGTAACCCTGACCATAGAGGGAAGCCATATCCACTCTCACACAATGCATAATAGAAGAAGACTACATACCACACACAACATGTGTTGTGTTCACACACCAAATAATCCTATCTAATGTCCACACACACTGTGGCCAGCTGGACGCGGCCATTTATTATCACACACCAAATAACCCTATCTAATGTCCACACACACTGTGGCCAGCTGGACGCGGCCATTTATTATCACACACATGCTACTGTCTACCATGCTAGCACATATCGTGCCTGGATCTAGCTATCATTGAGCTTGTAATCTCAATAGGAAAGGGGAGAGAGAGAGAGAGAGAGAGAGAGAGAGAGAGAGGGGGGGGGAGGCTGATTTGGAGGGAAAAAGGTAGGGTAGAGACGGTTTTAGGTGGAAATTGAGATTAAAAATTTAATTTTATATATGTATATGGGTTTGGGTTAGGTTTTAAAGCATGAGAATTCAAAAAAGATGAAAAACAATTCACTATTTTTGGCCCCCTCCTAGTTGCGAGTGGAAAGTGATAGGATAATTTGGAAGCATTTAATTAGGGAGATTTGGTGGGGGAAGTGGAGGCAATAAATGAGGGAGAAAAAGATTTCACATTTAAGGGGATAGAGGAGGTTTTGGGGGGAAGTGGAGGTTGAAAATTGAATTTTTGATATATATAAGGGTTTGAGATAAGTTTCAAAGCCAAAAACCTATCAAAATGAAAACAAAAATCACTATTTTGGGCCCCCCTTAGTTACGAGCTTGGTGATGTGGAAAGTGCTTTCTACAAGAGAGAGAAAATGACTACTTTAGAGCCTAAAATTATAGGCTAGAAAGAGAAAACTATAGGCTCCAAGTAGGCCTCTTTATTTCCCTTGTCCTTAAGAATGCTCAAAATTAGCCTTAATCCCTAAAAATTATGAATCCTTAAAAGGCCCAAAAGATGTCCAAAGGCTATCTAATGATTTTGCCATCTTGCATAAACAATGGCACTTTACCAACATGCGTAATGGGATGCATAATATCGTCAGCTGTTTCTACATAACCTCATTTTTCCAATTTCTGTACATCTCTAAACCACTCACCATGACTAGTCATGTGGTTACAAGTGCCAAAATCCACATATCATGTATCTTTAGATCCTGAGACATCTCTTGTTGGCACTAAGCATGTGCTGCATCACAAACAACTGCTCACTTCTATCATCACCACCCTATTTTACTAGATGATGCATAGTTGCCTTCCTATAACTTTCCACTTTTAATGTCATTTTTCTTTTTAAAGTAGTCTTTTGCCTTGTGCCCTAGTTTGCCCACAATAATAGCAATTTATTCTATTTTCACTCTGATTTATTTTCCAACCACCTTGGCCCCTCTAGCTCCCCCTAACTCTAGATAACTATTATAACTAGATTTCGAACAGAGATAGTTCTCAACTAGAACTTCCTGGAACTACCAAAAACATCTTGCAGAGTGACTAAAACATGCCTCAATCGATTGCCAAACTATAGTACAAAGTATTATGCACCTTATATGCATCTCCAAGACTACAAAGATAGCTCCTTGATTACTAGGCAAAATATGGACTCTCATTTTTCCCCCTTACGGATTTCCACACCTCTCTCCAAAAAATGGACCCTCATTTTTTCCCCTTACCGATTTCCACACCTCTCTCCAAAAAATGGGCTCATGGTAAATTTTTTGCAAATCAAATCAAAATTTGGTGGAGATTGCATATTTGGAATCTTCTCATCGAGACCTTTCCAAACGATGCATAGGATGATGGGAATTTTTGATTATTCAAGAAGTCTAAAGCATGATGGAAAATTTTAATTATTCAAGAAGTCCCCAAATTGGTGATGACATGCCACGTTATCACCAATTTAGGGAAAATTCTTAAGGGGAAAAAATGAGAGTCTATATTTTGCCTAATGTGGGGATGTGTAGCTCTTGGAGAGCTGCCAACAATAAGGGAAAGATATGATGATGCTCTTACCTATGTATCGCTTCCTTGCTTGCTTTATTCTTGCCTCCTTAGCTCTCACACAAATCGGAGCTCTGATACCATAAAGAGAATGTAGGGGAGAGGGAGAGCTTGAGTTCCTTGTTGCAAGTATACACACACACACACAATAAATCCGACGAACAAGATAGTCACCACTCTACTAGTTGGAAGTAAATCTTTCAATGCCTAAGCCCAATGGGTTTTGGAACTCACAAGCTGAAAGATTAATCAAAGAATGCACATAGAAAACACAAAAGCTCAATCTCTCACTCACTCACTTAGACAGTACACAATGAATAATATTCAAGCACTCTGTATTATTGTGCTCCTTAGACTTGTACAATGCTACTTTTCTCAAAACTAACTCTATCTCAATTGTTCTCTCTATCTCACTATATCTCGATCTCCTAACTACTAACTACTTCTTACTTTACTATCTCAAGTGGAAGGACCGTCTTCTTGTCCCATTGTGTTGTTTCCCTTACTCTTACAAGAACATTGTGTTACTAAACTATTACAATAGTATACATATGATTACAATAAACGCACATGTGTGGTGTTGTCTATGCACTTTTGTTTTACTGTCGGCCCATGTTCTACCGCCAGTTCTTTAAGTCCCACAAGTATGCGGCTTTTGCAAGATGGTAAACACCTCGCATGCCCCCCAGTGGATCTGCGCTAAAAGGCTGTCTCATAGGTTAATCAAAATTATTGATGGATGGCTAGGGGTGGCCTAGTGTGGTCGGTAGACTAGAACCACCCTTTATTCTTTCACCAATGCTTGTCTTCTTCCTGGGGATCACATCCTAAGCCTCCCCTATTATCATGAGGCTAAATTGTATCAAAAACTCTATTTTCATCAGTATGTACATCTTGGTAATTTAAAGAATGAAAGAATAGTTTAGCAGATAGGTGTATCTATGGGTTGGATTCCAGTTGCTAGAGGGCCTCTCTATCTTCATCATGGACATTTGGTTCAACTTTGAAATCATCTTGTCATGTAGCATCTGTGCACTATCATTTGGGATCCACTATTGCTGATGAAGATCCAAAGGGTTTGGAATGTGGACTTTTTCTTTGGTTCATATTTGCTGAGAAATTCATTTAGATTCATTTAGCTTATAGGGCTTTATTAGCACGTGCCATATCTCTTTGTCATATTGTTGTTTGAACTTAGAGCGAGTAGGCAGTATATTCCAAATTGTTTGCTCTAGCCTTTAGTTGTTACGTTGCATGTGCATGTGTTGTCCCTATTTTGCCTCATGTAGATTCACCAGTTGATAGAGAATGTTTACTTGATTTTTGGTTGTGTTTGATTTTGTAGCTAAGCAAAGTTGATGATTTCAACTCTTGCTTTACTATTACTAGTTCTTCTTGAGCAGATTTTGTTGTTTTCTTTTCTCTTGCATTAGTTGTGTTCGTACACATTGCAACTCCAGCTCTACTTGATTTTCTTTGGCAAGCCTTTTATCTCTTAGCTCAATTTCTTTTGACTACTATCAATAGTTCTTCGTGCAACTTTCGTTGTTTGCTTTTCTCTTCCATTAGTTGTGTCCGTACACATTCTAGCTCTAGTTCTACTACTTGATTTTCTTTGGCAAGCCTTGTATCCCTTAGCTCAATTTCATTGTGTAGCTCTACCAGTTTCTTTGTGTAGCTCTACCAGCTTCTTCTTTGTGTCAGTTGATCTGATTTGTGCTGGTTGATCTAATTTTTCCTATTACTTGATGGCTTCTTCCTTGAGGGCTTTAACTTCTGTTGGGCTTTTTTATAGCTGGGAGTTCAGCTTGGAGTTTTTTTCTTTTAGACTGTATAGCTACTGATTGCAACTTCTTTGTGTTGATGGTTTCTTACTACACTAGAATCCATTTTCAAAAGTAGTTCAAGAGACCCTAGCACTTGAGGAAAGGCCTACTACTCAACGAGTTTTCACATCAATGCCAAAACGAGTTTTCACATCAATGCCAACACCTGTCTAGGAACTTACAAGTCATATTCGTGCCTCTTACCACCTTTAATCTTTGATTACTCAATAGTATCAACAACTAAGTATGCCCCAAAGCAAGAATCCCAAGTGGATAAAAGCTAGAGAGGATGGCTATAGAAATAAGCCTTCGTGAAGTCCAAGGATAACCTTCAATAGGAAGTGAGACATTTCCATAAATCCTAAATCTTTATCCCCTAGAAACTCTCCACTCCTCAACAATTCTTCATGTCTGTATGCGAATAGAATTGTACATCTATACATATCTAGTGAAAATATACATATGAACTAACCCCCATAGCCCCAAAAAAAAAGAAAAAAGAGGAGCACAATAACAATAGAACAAGAGAATTAACAATCTCAATGTATTGACTTTTTCTGTAAAACTGGCTGTTCATGTTTCAGGTACCAAGAAATGAATTTCAATTAGCATGACACAATTGCACCTATCATTTCCAGAGTGACTAGAATACCACGTTTCCAGACCCACTATCATTACTTTTATGAATCTTTAGGGGAGACTTGTTCTGAATATGCATTTGCTAAACTTTTTTATTGCAATTTCATCTCATCGCTCCATGTCATGCATGTGAATGGAATATTCTCTTTACATTGTCCCCTCTTTGTTGGTTTTTAGAACTTATTTTCAATGCTATGGGACATTGTTACTCCAATCCATGGTAGGAGTAACATCATAAAAGCATGACGACTTGAGTGTTTTTTACGTGGTCAATGGACTTGATCAAGTTAGAACTTATTTTCAATGCTATGGGACATTGTTACTCCAATCCATGGTAGGAGTAACATCATAAAAGCATGACGACTTGAGGGTTTTTTACGTGGTCAATGGACTTGATCAAGTTAGAACACCCCTTGAGGAAGTAGATGAGCAATAGAGGCAAGAGCGTTATCGTGCACTCACCCCATCATTTCATGAGATACTTTTACCCACACCACCTCCATTCTAGGTAGTAGTAAGGAAGTTTATTTTGGCTTTTTAGGGCATGAGATGCTTCACCACCTTACCTTTAGTGTCTATCCCATTTCATATCCATAATGCATTGAGACCATTAACTACTCATCTAACATCACGTTATATCTTAGAAGGCCCAAGTGAGGAAGAAGATCCACCTAGTGATGTCGAGTTGTAGTCTACAAACTTCCATCATGGTGCACCAAATCCATTTTTTGAACACACGCAACCTCGATATGGATCAGACTTTGCGACTTGCTTAAGTGTATTCTAAAACTGACTTAATCTTTTAAATTGTTCTTCACTTCACCTCCGTGCATTCATGACATTAACTAAATGAATTTCTGGCTGGACTAAATTCTCATATGCTTGTTTCTTAGAGAAACCCTAATGCCATAGAATTTTCTTAGATTTAGTAGTAAACCTATATGTCCCTTACTGATCATGCACTCTAGGCTTTCCTTTCTTCACATGCACTACTACTATGGGAAATAATCAATCACTACCGGTCACCTTAAAAGATTGTCAACTTTGTCTTTTAACTTCTTAGCATAATTAGTGTATATCTAAAATATCTAAGGATTAACTCCCTTTAAGTTTGTATGCTCCCATGTATACACATCTTTGAGTTTTCATTCATTCCTCAAGTAGATTTTTATTAAGAATTATAGTCCAAGGCTCCTCCTATATCTTTTCATCTATATGGGCCCAAAATTTGGTTTAAAAGGAATAGTGTATATATTGGAATTGTTAAAAATATGGGTGAGCTAACATCCATATGTTCTTAGTGTGAGACATCTCCCCTTCTCTCTATATAATATTCTGGCAACAAAAAGCACACTAAGCGTAGAACGAGTCACTCGGGACCTCATATCACAATATTCTTACGCTTGGGTATTATGTGAGCTCCCCTTAGTCTGACCATAACAATCCTAATGTAAGTCCTCCAAGTGTTTTCCCTTCATAATAATACGCATAAGTAGGTCAGTTCCTTGCATCTTTTCATCTATCGGATTGAAGAATTGGTGAATCAAGTAATGGACTGATCCTGTTGGCTACCATCGCAACCAAGTCAGGGGCTACTGAGGGGTGATGAGAGTGCAGAGAGGAAGAAGGGGGGAAGATAGGGCTCGGATGATAAAGGCAGGGGGCAGAGTGCACTGCACAATGGGTAAAGTTGGTGATGAGACTGGGGGAGGAGGTGGGGGAGATGGGGGCGAGAGAGTGTGGGGGACGGAGAGGTTGAGGAGGGGTGGTACTGAAGGGGATCCATCGGAGAGGAAAGTGGGGGGGAGGGGCTTTCCGGGGGCTCAAAGAGGCTGGCCAACCTCTTAGAACATGATCTAGTGGGGAGTCTTGACAAGGGATCAGTCTCGCCATCATATTGGTGGGGCCAGAGGGGCCCGCTCCTGGAGAGGGTGGATATCAATGATCTTTGCAGGTTATCCAATGAGGCTAGCCTGAAAAAGATCCTTGAGCCATGCGAGGTGGCTACCAAAAGTTTTGTAGACCAAGGTGGAGGCCTCAAGTGAGGAAATAGTCGTTTGGCAAGAACCTGAAGATCCACTTTGGAGAAGGAAATGCAAGCAACGGTGGCTTCAGTCAGGGATGACGGAGTGGCTGCCATGGCGTCCTCGTGAGGGTAAAGACGAGAATGAACCAAAGCTTTCCGAATAAGCTAAAAAACCCAAAAGCTTGGAAACATCAACCTGCACAGAAAGGGGGGGGGAGGAGAGGGGTGAGAAAATGAAGAGAGAAAATAGCCTATGCATAGTGCTTTATGCATAGGCTCTGTACATAGCTTGTGCCAATGTAGAATGCCATGTACTCCCACTCATATTTTAGTGAAGTCTTTAGGTATATTCTAATCCTTTAGGTTAGTTGTAATGAAAAGACTTCTATATATTTTATATCTTAAATAATAATAATAAAACAAATCAAAGCAAAAAAAAGTGACCAAGATGATAACTATCACCATGTAGGATCCTCATAGGACTCTTGGTTCCTTATAACAATACCTTAAGACCGATGCCTTTGGGTAGAACATTGTGTCGTAAAAAAGATAATAAAATAGAGACTCTACCAACACCATAATCAGGAGATTCTTGGCGGTCCTTTGATACTCTTAGTAGAGGTCTATGGGCCATTGCCTTGGTCTCTACGGGTTGGTGCCTAATCCTTATATATTTAGAAACTTTTTATTAAAAAAACACCCACCTCAATAAAATGGGAATAAAATTTAATCATTTTAGCTATCTTACCAATAGTCTTAGCATATATGTTCGAACTGCACAAAGTCGAGTACCTTGACCTTGAACCATAACCATAGTCATGTGACCAAGATTAGCTCAAGTATGGATAGACTTATTACCAACCTCTAAGTTAAATTTTCCTTCACGTTCCTCTTTATGACACGTGATTAACATTAAACTAGTCATAACCAAAAAAGAAATACTCTCCATGCATGCATATCCTTTTCTTTTGATTCCTTGTTTAACCTTATTCTTTTTACAAGACATTTTTTACTTATCGACTTGTGTTTTATGTAGGTATCGCAATATGCCTTCCTATATGTGACCTCAACACATCTTCATCAACATCTTCCAAGGACAGCATCTGTATCAGTAGAGGGGCGCATGTTACACAACACTACTACTAAAGACTTCCAAATTAGGAATCTGGTAATGTATTTTTTTTTGTGTGTGATCGTCATTTGTCTATAAAGCCATGCCATGGAATCCTAGGTTGAGAGTGCTAGCTTAGAATAGGTGTTTACACTAGTTAGAGTGGCCAAATGAGCCTGAGAACTAGACTTTTAACTTTGGCCACCCAAGAGTGTGAACCCTACAGGTCACCAACAAAACCTAAAATGTAGCTCTTACCACCCATTATCTTTTGCATTATCTAGCGTGCTCTTCTCTGATCTCTTGCATCCTTGCCTCTTGTGCGTGAGCTCTTACGTGCTTGCATATTGTTGTGTGAGAGAGTGAGTGATCAAGAGGATCAAGCTACAAGGAGCATGTGGAGGGCAAGGACAACAAATCGAGCTTCCGAGTGCTCTTCATGACCAAGCTCTCTACAAGAATCTTGAATGCAAGCAATCTGAGGTGAGTGACACACCATGATCCCGTTTATGTGAGCTAGCTATAGCATAATAGTTGTTGATTCGAGCTTGTGTGTTCTCCCACGACATTGTGAGTGTAGCCTATGCCTTGTGGCGCAAGGAGCCTCCACTTTCCACGCATGACCCAAACTTGGTAAATATGTGAATTTCCATCACCTCCTCATGGGTTTCAATGAAAAATAATTTAACATCAACTATACTTAAGAATAGTAAGAAAATCAACAGAGACTCGACATGCTATTAATAGTATAGTCTAAAAGGAAACATACATGTGATCGGTTCCAACATAACTAGCTAGCTCAAGTGTGATAGCATGGCATCTACCACACCCATCATGCATTACTTGAGTTTCAAAGTAGGCTCGCCTCCTCCATACTCTCTCACTAATACCCACCATGGACATAATAGCCCCCTAACATAACATGCTTAATGACTCAATGAACTTAATTAACTAAGGCATAACAAGAATTGATTAACACGCATAATCGGGCCATAAGCATATGATCTTATTATCATCTCCTCCTCTCATACAAGATACAATGGGGTGCTTATATAGTAATGGATGAGTGACTACCCCACTAGCCCAATCTCTAGTGTAACCCCCAAGCATGTGGGTATTCTCCACTCTCCTATGTAACCTCTAACCACTCATCATGCTTGTAATCCCTTTTCTTGAATGGATAATTACTCCTAATAATGAAGTAATCCTACTCTATCTTAGAGCTAATGTAAGTGGATGCTACCCTCCTACTAAGGGTGTGTACACGCCCGTCAACACCGGACACGCATGGTGAATCAGATGAGCAATCCGACAACCCAAACCCACAAAAAACATAGTACAATGCCAGGGCAGTGCACATACTATGTACAGGTGCATCAATGCTATAGGGTACAAAACGAAAGTGTAAAACCATGCATCCATAAGAAGATCTAGACTCCACGAATACATAGTATATGTTGTTTCTCTCCACGAAGCATTGGCCTCGAAAAATACAGAGACCCAACAGTCAAAAATTAGATGGATATGTTGATACCAAAAATGAGCTGACTAGGAGTAGTCAGGAAAAGCAATCTGAATAGGCAAAAACTCAACCGTCAGACATAACGACGGACTACACCAAGGGATCCTTCATATTGTTGGACCATGTGAAGACAACTGCATGTGGGTCAAAAACTAAAACTCATCACACATGTGGGAATCCTCCATAGAAGCTCGAAACATCTGCTGAAATGCTGGTACAAGAGTCAATGCTGAACTGTGATCAATTAGACCATCGGCATAATCAAATGGACTATTTGAAAAGGTATCAACTATGTCCTCCATGTCAGACAAACCACCTAAAGGATTAGAGTTGGACCATCCAGAAAGATATTCGATGTGTCTACACACTGGCAAGTGGAAGTATTGAATGTGCTTGGATCTGAACAATGGGACTATCCGGAATAACATCGGATGCAACTGCACTGTCTGAACTGTGAACATCATCAGCACACCTATATGCATCTGCACCATATTAAGAATCAAGTGTATCTAAATCACAAGCTGGGAAGTCTGACTCTAACACACTAGGAGTGGGGATTGTCAGCTGGAACCGACATCTGATTATTTGACTACAGCCTATCCATATGACTATCTTGTGCACCTGGAATATCATCACAAGCATGCATGGTAGACCCAAGCAATCGAAACCTCCACATGTGTATCAGCAGGAACCTAAAAAATAGATTAAAAAAGAAATCACACATCTGTATCATTGCTAGCCAAAACTAGCTCCTGTGGATCATCATCAAGAAGAATAGAGATGTCCATATGCAAAACATTATCATCAGCATCCTGCAATACCATAGAGAGATATAGCGAAGAGGAATCAGCACATGAATCCTCTAACTCCAATAAATCAACAGTGGTGGGCTCTTGACTATCTGACATGTATATAAATCTCAATTCCAAGACCATAAAGATCCTTTTTTCCGTCCATTCACATTGACACAATGCTAGATGAGGTGGTGTGACACGAGACATATAGTCTTATGGATGGGTGTCTAGGGTACAGTTAGTTGTTTATTTCACCCAAGGAATAAGAGAAAGCTTCCTATATATACATACATACATATATATGTATGTATATATAATTATACATACCTATATGTATATACGTATAGGTACATATTTATATATACACATATAGGTATGTATATACATATATCTATGTATATATATACATATATATGTAATTATATGTGTGTGTGTGTGTGTGTACACACACATATACATATACATATACATATATATATACATGTTGACATGGTTGCAAGATCAGGGTGCCCAGTTTTGTCCACTCAAGCACCCTGTAAACAGTAAAAAAACAGGCATTTGTTTACCTTTAGTGGCTAATCTCTCCTAGTAAATGAAAGAATTTCGTTTCAAGTTCTTTTGTTGGAACATCATATTCAAAGTTAGAAATATAGTTGCATAATTTGATTAAGCATTAGATAGTCAAAAGTCCTCATTTTCTTAGGTACAAAGTCAATGTATACACCCTGTCCCAAATTTGAGCTGATTCCATAAAATGCTAATATCTTTTACATATAAACTCATATGAGATTCCCACTTTGTACCTTAGATCTTCACATAATATGGAGCTTAACTTGATTTTTTAAGAAAATTTCAAGATATTTGTCTATTTTCTTTAAATATTTCAAGGTCTTTAAAGTGTTATAATATACGCCACTTTTTATACCCACAATAGGTACCACTTAAAGTCCTCAATCTTGTAGATCAAAAGAGTGGGTAGATACTGAGACATTAGTAGAATGTGGTGGTTAGTGAAAATTGCAAATCCAATGGTTGGATTTTTAATGATCTCTTTTTCAAAATTCTTCCAGACTATCAGAAGGCCTGCAAATACTAATAATCTAATTAGTAAAATTACATTTTTGATGTGAATCATCTAAAACCTATAGGGACTAGTGTACTTGTAATGGTGCATCTGTGGAAAGATAAATTGGATCACTCTAAGTATGGAAAGATTATTTGTTTATCATTTCATCATATTTTTAATTAATTTTGATTAATTAGACTAATTTATATTAATTTAAGTTATACTGGGTTAATTTAAGGGCAAGCATATTTTCTATTATTTGCTTGATCTCATTTTAAGTACCTTACCCCTAAAATTTGCTCTCCAAGCATTGTCCCAGTCCAGCAGAAACTGGATAAAACTGGACACCCTGATCTTGCAACAACTCATACATACATACATACATATACATATACATATATGTGTATATGTATATGTATATATGTATATATGTATATGTATGTATATATATATGTATGTATATATGTATATATATATGTATGTATGTATGTATATATGTATGTATGTATGTACACCTTAATGCACACATACACATATATTTATGCACATATATTGTAAGAAAACACATAGATATTTATAATGCAAAGCATTGCATTTAAAAAAAAAGTAGAGAGTAAACAATATTACTGCTTGTTTAATTACAAATGGATAGTTGTCCGCCCACCCGTGTGCTCGAGGTAAGAAGCTTTAATGATGATCTACACAAATTATGGATGGAGGATGCCTTCCTTTCAAGGGTACTTGAATATAGAAAAAGGGGCTTGAATAAAGCAAACCTCCAACGTCATTTTTGAGGATAAAAAAATGACACTAATAGACTTTAAACCAAACTCAAAATGGAAAGAGGGTATATTTTCCTTGGGAAGGTGATAACCATGGTTTTTCGAGAGCTCTCACCGTGCAAGACAGGTTTTCTGCAGGAAGACCGTGCGCGCGCTGCTCTTTCTTTGTTTCGATTTTATAATTATAAAACAGATTAATGTATATATTTTTTCAATAAAAACATGTTGGATTTTTTCAATAAAATCATGTGGGATTTGAAGGTCGTTTTGGTTAGGAAAAAAGTAGACATGATTGGACAGAAGTCGGCGCTATGGAAGTTTAACCGTCAGCCACGTTAGCAATACTTGAAGAGACACATTTCAGCTGCAATTATTCAATGCGTTCTGTATAAGGGCAAGACGGTTTTTTTTAAAAAAAAGAATCTTTTTTTAAAAACGGACAACAGAGACGTGTGAATGTGATGATGCTTTGTGTAGTTCACGTCCATGAGGCGGAGGGATCGAACGGATGGGAGCTGGGTGGTCTACTCATGTAAAATATTTTCTTTTCAAGGAAATCAGCAGCACCTGCACCCGTTCGAACTTGCCTCTCATTGTTTTCTTCTAAATCTTGTGTTGTTGCTACTTTATGATTCTATGGGACCGAGAAAATTACGTCAATTATTTGATCATAACAAATGAAATCATGGCTCTTTATCTTTCTTTTAAAAGCTAGCACGCTGGATAGTCGGCCGGTGGTGGTGGCAACGTTTCGTTTTCTCCTATCCCGTTGAGGGTGATGAATGCCATGTCCATCCCCCATGATGCGTGGATATCGAAGTGGCAATGCACAAACCAAACACCTGCATTTCATCATCCATCTTACATGTTACTCAACTTCGTATTGCCATAAACATCAATTTTTCTTTTAAATAAAGATACATACTGAAGAATGGATGTACCAATAGACCACTCAGTATGTAACAAAGGAAAGCCCTTTAAAAAAAAAAAAGCACAACCTTCCCCATCAACCCCATCAAGAAAGACTACTTGTTTTGATATCCTTGTTATTCATAGATAGACCATCACATCCAATTTTCATAGACGTTTAAGCCATTAGTAAAGAGACGCCCAATGGCGAACATAATAAATATTCTTATGAGCAGTGGCTCGTGGGGTGATTAGACTATGACACGAGTTTAAGAGCGACTTCATACGGGATGGCCATGTTCCTTTTTCTCAAGCGTCTTGAACTCAGTCACAATGAAGCCCGCCGAAAACAGGTGAAGGTGAAAACAGGTGTACCTTCACGCGTCAAAATTTCTACCTGTGTCATTCAGTCACTGGCAATTCTGTGCTTTGGTTTTTTGCATGACCAAAAAGCGACTTCAAATAACAGGCTATAAGTGGTGGTTACCTATACTGAGCGGTGGAAGATGCCTTCACTTCGTCATTTCTAACATAGTAAAAGGCCCAGACTTCATTTACCTATTTCTCAGAAAAAACATATTTTCTTTTTCACCTGAACGCTAATGTTTTGGTCGAATCTCAAGAAAATATTTTCACCTGAACGCTAATGTTCTGGTCGAATCTCAAGAAAATAGAGAAAGGACCCTTAGCGTTCAAGTCGAATCTCAAAAAAATAGAGAAAGGACCCTTGGCGTGTAGAAGGCCTCTAAGATAGACATTTCAATCGTCCTCCAACACTTAAGAGATGTGGTTTAGGCAACGCAAGGAAAGCATATTGGAACAAACGTACCACGGTGCAGAACTAGTAATTTTTGACCTTTTCATCACTACAAAGAATATATTTTGACCTTTTCATCATTGAAAAGATAGCAAGTAAACGAAAGTCAACTAAACTTTAAAAGCCTTCCTTTCTTATGCGTAAGATAACTAAAAACAAATAAAGTATGAGGTGGTGTGTGAGTTGGACGAAGTCTTAAGATTATTATTCTTACCCGGGTTGACGGCTCGGAAGCGGACGGCGGCCCAGCCGCCGGCGGGGATGGAGACGGTGTTGCGGGAGACGGGGTTGATGAGGTTGAAGGAGGCGGGGTCCGTGGAAGCGTTGAAGGTGCCGTTGCCCGTGCCCACCACGTAGAAACTCTGGCCGTGGAGGTGGATGGGGTGCTGCTCGAAGAAGAGAGTGGCCGTGTCCTGGTATACCACCTGCACAGTGCTGTTGAAAGGGATCACTCGCACCCTCGTCCCCGGCAATGCCACCTTTACGTCCGGATTCACCGCCGCGTAATCGTATTGGAAGAGTGGCACGTCCGGGAAGTCTGTCGTGTAAATCCCGCTTATGTTGTTGAAGTAGGCCTAAGGAAAAAAAAAACATATCCCTATGATGTGCAAGATATACAATCAAATAAATACATCGTATAAATGATATAAAAAAGAAAAGAAAAGACATGGACACCTCTCAAGAAGACACTCCTATGCTAATCTCGAATTGAGAGTCTATTAGAGATCCTCATAGAAGACTTATAGAGCTCCCGAAAAGATTGATATAAACTTATAAATACATTACATGATCAAATTTTCTTTCCTGAAGGTTCTTAAAAAGGGGATTGGAAGACTTTCATATAATTTATAGTCACACATGTTTTTTTAGAATATATAGCGATGCCTTCTACTCCCACACACCTCTGACATGTTACTAGAGTTGCTTTCCATACCAGGATTAACTTATTAGCTTGAATATGTCAATCCCCTTAGATTAGCTAAACACATTCGTGTGTAAAAAACCCAAGGAAAGTCCACTGTTTGAAGTATTACATCAATCAATTCTAGGCCCCACTTGTTTAGCTAAACACATTCTTGTGTGAAAAGCCTAAGGCTCGGTGTTCTATTCGAACTTGTAGGTGTACAAATTGTCACACCTACTAAAATAAGCTAAAACATTTGCTTTCAATAAATATTTTATTTCGTTCGGAGGAAGTGCATTAGTGAGCTTGTAAATGTTTTATATTTGTATGTATATATATATATATATATATATATAGTAACAAGGCTACCTGGAGGAGGGAGACGTTGGGTGTGACGAAGGTGATGTTGCTGACGGAACTTCTGATCAAGGTGTTGTTGGGGCCTTGGCAGGTCTGTCCGGCCGGACAGGGTTGGAGAGCGTAACCCACAGTGTGGAGCAGGTCTACGTCCACGATTTTGGGAACATCGTAGTAGTAGTAGCCTTGTGAGTAATTCTTGCCCTTGAGGTTGGAGTAAAAGCTGTTGACGAAGTTGGTGTCGTTGGGCAAAGGAAAGCTGGGCAAAGTTAAGTTAGTGGATCCGGACGTGGAGCCGTTGTAGCTGAGGATGGCCGTGGTGGCGATGGTGGGAAAGGGCACAAGTGTGGCATTGGGCATTGAGAAGACGGAGGCTGCGATATAGTACTGGCCTATGGAGTTGTTGGCCGTCAGGAGGACGTTAGAGGTCTGGCCGGGGGCTAGCACTATTACGTCTGTTGTGTATGGCTGCACATACTCTGCATCGGCCTCCACAACCGTGAGACTGTGGTTGGCCACCGCGAAATACATATGGAAGTTCATGGCCGCGTTGATTAGCCTGAACATCACCGTCTCTCCCTGCGTCACGTTATATATCACCGTCTCTGCATGCATCCACATCTATACATATTAGAACTTGAACCTTGGCTCCTGACCAATTAATTCACATTACACATTGATGTGTCTATCCCTCCACATTTGCACATTACACACTCATAAATTAACGTTTTCTTTCTTGGACGACTGGTGGCAGCGATTACGATACTTACCACTGGATGAGCAGTTGTAAAGGTCCCCAGGCTGTCCATTGATAGTAATGGCATCCGAGATGTTGTAACCTCCACCAGCAGCAAGTGCCTGCGCTATGATATCCTCCACGTTCGCATTCCACCACTCACCTACAAAAATACAACGTGATTTATGAGTTGGAGATATCATCATATGTATGATATACTGCTAAATATTTGTGTTCTCTCCTGAAAAAGGAGCTCTTCTTTCTTTCAAAAACTAGGATTGAAGTTTATCCAACCTAGAAGGAGAGGGGCGAGCTCTTGGTGGGGTTTAGCGAATGGGTAGGGGGTCTTGTTTTTCTTAAGAATGATAAAAGCTCCATAGACGCTGGCTCTCAGCCAGCTTTGATGGGCATGCCAGAAGAGGGTACCCCTTTGGTCAATTATCTGAAACCGGTGCACATAGGATTGGTTGGTTTGGATGGGGCATTGTGTGATGTAGGCTGGGCCATCCGCCCAACACGACCGCAGCTGCCGAACACCGTGCCTGGACAAAGAACATCACATGCAATGTGAACAGTACGCAAATAAGTTCTCAAGACAATCGAAGGTTAACAAATGCAGTTGCGCAAAAGCATGGAGACCTTGAACAAAGTTTAATCAAGCCAGTTGCGCAACATGGGAGAGCATTTGTACCAGTGTATGGTTATGTTATATGAAACCATATTTGTGACGTTAACCACCACCTTGTCTCCTTCCCTCACATAATTTGTTGGGCCTGGGAACTCCCCATTCACAGTCAAGAGAGACTTCGTGTTGCAAAGGCGAGTAACATTGCTGTTTTGTATCTAAGGACAACAGAATGAGCGCCCTAGATTAGGCAGAATCATTAAATCCAGAGATAATACAATCATAAGAAGTAGCAACGATAAATAATGCAAGAGAGATGCAAGAGTTTCCACTTTAACCAACCGTGAAGTTGAAATAGCGAGTTTTGGCAGAAGCCACGTTACAGAGGATGACGGCACTGAGCAAGACTACGCTGAGCTTGCAATGCAATTTTGGGATCATCATGGTGGTAAATTACTAGCGGAGAGAGACAGAGCGAGGGAGAGAGACAGAGAGAGAGATCTTGTGTGTTCTAAACAACCAGCAGTGTAGCAGTGGTATCACCACGACACTCACTGGTGAAGCACCTTGGGGATGTTCTAGCGATATAATTAGATGTCTAAGAGTGAAACAATCTGATTAGGTAGATTTCTGGGTCACTGCTTTTGTAGGCTCTCGTAGTAGAGGTTGCCGGAAAAAGGTTAACTCAGGAGTAGCCAGGTGAGCGATGCTTGAAGGAACAATTCAGAACCAAAAAGCAGAGCTAAATAAAAAATTTATTTTGAGCACTGTTTATTTACATTAGTGTTGCGGAAAGGTTGGTTTGAGCATCGAGACTAAGTCACTTGCACACATGGCCTAGGCAAAACCCATCCTCATGCGTCCGTTTAGCTGATAATTATTCACTCGATCGTAGAGCTGGGTTAGCTGACTGAGTCTACTGTAACAATCGAATCAAATGCTTGGATTTAGAGATCCAAACTAACTCTTTGCCTTTGATAATAGTGGTTCAAGAAAACCAAAAGATTTGGTTAAATATAAACAAAAGACTTTTCAACTTCACAAGAGACATGGGCTTCCTTATATTAGGGAGATGCCAGTGCGAAGAGTTTGACACGGTCCAAACATTGTGCATATATTATTATCATCCTTAGCTAAGTAGTACATTTTCCTGTTTTTGGGCCGTTTCCTCCTAGTATTGTCAAAGTGCATAGAAAAAGTTATAAAATGTTCATCTTTCTGTTCCCAATTTCATTTGTCTGCGTGCGGGCTCTTCTTTAGTCCCAAGTGGCAAGGCTCCAGACCCCAACTAGCTGAATATAACACCCACGCGGCTACAACCCCCGGCCTCCCGCAGGCTTTGATGAAAGATATAATGAATCTGAGCACCTGACTTCCCCCTCCGTAGCTGCCGGTTTGGATCATGCAGACATGATATCACACCTAAATTTCCATAAACTATTATCAACAAGATGGCTTCTGCGGGATTACCGACCCCATCCCAACGTGCAATTAGCTGTATCATAATGTGTGCGTCACATGTTCTCACTCCCGTAGAAAAGTTCCAATTCGAAAGTCCTAAACCCATTTATTTATTGGCTTGCATTAACCGCCCATTTCAACAGCTCGTTTGAACGGTACGTTCTAAGTTCTGTTGCATTAGATATTCACTGCTTCTTTGCTAAAAGTTTTCATCCTTATTTCCCATGTTTTTACAAGGCTTCACTTTAGTATAAAACCTTTGAATTGAGCTTGTTTTGGTAAATATTCCAACTATAGTGCTAGTCTTGTCTCCTCTTGCATGCAACCCTCACAGAGCACATGCGCTCTCTCTCTCTCTCTCTCTCTCTCTCTCTCACACACACACACACACACGCGCACCCCTTTCTCCCTCTTTCTCCCCTTACAACCTCTTTGACTCTCTCTCTAACTCCTTTACGTGCTCTTCTTTTTTAGAGCTTGTGTCATTACTCTCTCAACCCTTTCTCTCACAACCAAAAGAGAAGCCCCCCTCCTCTCTCTCTCTCTCTCTCTCTCTCTCTCTCTCTCTCTCTCTCTCTCTCTCATAATATCTTAGACCTCTCTCTAAACCTCCTTTTATGTGCTTTCTTTTCAGAGCGTCAGTCATCTCTCTCTCTCTCTCTCTCTCTCTCTCTCCCCCCAAGAGGATGAGAGCATAGCCGCATCCACAACTATGTTTCCAATTCTTTTGTATAAACTAAAACATGAAAAATACACATTTACAACATATTATAAAAAGCTTCATTAAAAATACAAACATATATTGAGAGTGGTCCACATCAAGTTAAACAAGATGTTCATATTGTATTATAAATAAAGATGTGCAAGGTCAAAATATTATTTCAAAATAAATGTGCAAGGTCAAAATATTGTTTCAAAATAAATAAGCAAACTAAGATAATCTTCATAAGATTACAAAGATTATATATCAAATTTGATCATCCTCCTCACATCGTCATCTCTATCCTTGAACTCCCACCTTGAACTCCCCATCACCTGCAACTTCATCCTAGCCACTTTCATTATCCTTCTATATCACATAATGAAAAAAGCATACACATTTAGTACTAAAACACGCTCACATAAATCTTCAAAGAAATTAAGTACATGCAAGATCAATTACTCACACCACATAGTCACGTCGGGCTCTCTACATGTCATCATCAATCACCACTCCCTCTTTTTAAGCCACTCACAAGTTTTAGCTTCAGTATGACATCTGCGAGATAAACTGTTCACCCGTTTATCTTATTGTGGTTTCTTATAATTACAAACATGTAGCACATGAAATTAAATGCATAAAACACACACATATTTAGCAATACATATGAAACCACATTTACAACAACTTATAAATCTAGCGATCTAAGCCGCCTTTCCTCTAGACCCCTACTTTGTGGTGCCATATTTCTCCAATGGCAAATGGTGTGCCACCTTTTGGTATGGGTACTAATTGTCATCCTTAACGTCCTTGATCGTCTTCTTCCACTCTTTCCTTGATTATTGAGCTAGCATGCCTCTTCCTTCCCTCACGTATCTCGTTATGTGCGACCTCCTACTATTCAATATCTTTATGACGACGTCTCTAGCCCAGTGGTTAATAAAACCTATGGGCAAAGGGGATTAAAAAATTGCTCATACATGCATTGAACAACATGAACAAATTCTTTGTCTCTCTGTTCCCCCCAATGTTTGAAGGATGTTTGAAGGAGTACTTGTATGTTTAATTCACCACTTAGTGCAATAGACTTCATTCTTTGCACATTTACATGCCCAATTCTCTTATGAGAAATGTCCGTATCTGCAATAACGCTTGAACCCTATGCAAACATTGCACCTTTCACATTAGGCATATTTACATCTAGTGTAAACATTCTCTACCCACTCTATTACCTTTTTCAACCAACCTGCACTTGTCTTTAAAGTCTTCGATATATAACAACCATCAGGGTTAAAGCGCACCTGCAAACCCTGCTCAATCATCTGGCCAACTAAAACTAGATTCTTTGTAATATTTGGAATGTGAAGTACATCTACAAGATACTTCACCTTATCATTCTGCATAGACAATGGCACATTTCTAACATGGGTAATTAGATGAGTAGTATCATCCCCTGTTTCATCAAAACTTGGCTTTTTAGGATTTTTCATATACTTAAATCACTCGCTCCAAGACTGGTCATGTGGTTCAAAGCACATGAATCCCCTGTTTCATCAAAACTTGGCTTTTTAGGATTTTTCATATACTTAAATCACTCGCTCCAAGACTGGTCATGTGGTTCAAAGCACATGAATCCACATACCATACATTATCATTGCATGTGGATACATCATTTTTCGACACAACATTAAGCACATGTCGCACAACAAACAACCTTATTACTTGGGATAGAGTATGCATAATTATTTTGCTGCACTTTTTCACTTCTCATGTCATTTTGCTTCTTATAGCAATCTGTCTCCACATGCCGAGATTTTCCATAGTAAAAATAGCCTCGTGTATCATTTTGCTACCTTTGCCAATTTCCATGACCTCTTTGATTCCCCCTACCTTTGAACTAGTCTTTTTCACCTGTGTGTTGTTGTTGTGATTCATGGGACTGCCGTTGTTCACCATAATTTTGATTACCTATTCGGCCATCACCTTGGCCATGGCCTCAGCCTTGGCCTCTTCCTGCACTTGTGTAGTAGGCCTCTTGCTTTGAATTGCCTTTATTTTGTGAAGATTGGTCTTCACCCAAACTCTGATCAGCATTGACACCAAATTTATAAATTTGGGAATGTTCTCCTGAATCTGAATAGACATCTTGAATGCCTTGTATTGTGGCCCGAGACCACGCAGACGTACTTTCATTAGAAATACAAATAGATGCAAGGGATTCCACAATGCCCTTGATCTTAAAGGCATAATCATTCAGAGACATGTTTTTCCTTCTCCACAGTATGAAGCTCATTCTTCAACTGAACCTTTCGTGTCTTGGTGTTAGTTTTATACTTCACCAAGGTGTCCCATGCCTCCTTGGGTGACTTGGCATCCTATATATGCCCAATCATGGTGTCTTGTATGCTAATAAAAATCTAATACATGACTTTCCTTTCTCCTTGATTCTAATCCTTGTATTTTTTTACATATGCAGCAATTGGATTAATCTCAGGTATCTCTGGTGCCTCTTCATGTTCACCTTTGATGTAGTCCTAGTAGCCTTTTCCCATCAGAATTTTTTTAAATCTAAACCTCCAAGCATGGACGTTGTTCTTGTCAAGATTCTCCGCAACAATTTGATTAATTCCATCATTACATCTTGTCTACAACACAAACTCACCAAAAATAGCACTCTTGTTTGGCCTAAAAAAACTGTTGTATTCTCTGTAGTAGCATCTCTGTAGTAGCAGTACTATACTGCACCCAAAATATCACCAATGACATCAATTTGCATACATACACCAGATAGCACCTGTAAGACCCCTTTGCAGTACACAAAGTGCCTATACAACCAAATGCCCTTCCTACAGTTCCAAGAACAGAAATCTACAAAGAATCAAAACTTATCCCGCAATGCACGTGAACGCGTGCGAACTGGAAAACGGAGGTCAAGACACACCTGAAATGCATTTTTGGCCAAAATAACTTTTGTCTAAAACGAACAAAATAGTAGCCTTGTAGCTCCTCTTCCACGAAGACAGATCCTCAATTGAAGTTTGTTTGCCAGGCCTCCCGAAGAGCTCCGACAAGGGTTTAGTAGCCAACACAAAAGGGGGAAGAGTAGGTGAAGCTGTTACCCTTGTATCACTTTATGTGCTTCTCTTTCTTGCTACTCGGCTTCTTAGCATGAACCAGGCCCTGATACCATGAAAAGATACAGGGAGGAAGAGATCTTGAACTCTTTCAAGCACACACACACTCACACAAACCCTAGAAGAGAACACACAAGATGAGAGGCTGAAAATTATTGTCCTTCTTCTCAACAAAAGGGTTCTACCAAAAGATAAGGGAAATACAACATAAGTACTAAAGTACTATGTACATGAGGTCCATAATGTGAACACGCTAAGTGAGTGAACTTGCACAGTAAGTCTGCCATAACTCAGTGGTGGGACTAGTAGCTAGTGTAATCCAAATGTAGAATCATTGGCGAATATCTATCATATCAGCATCCTACCAGACACTCCGGTGATGTAAGTGCAAAAACAGTCACCCAGACATAACATGAGTGTTAGCTCATGTTTAGCTTAACATCTCAACACATGGGCACACATATGCTGATTAGGCTAGTAGTGTCTCAGAACGGAGATCTACAAATGGTTTTATGTTTTCTTTTGGGAGTGCCACTGTGAGTTGGAGCAGTAAGAAGAAGCTAATAGGGTTCTTGTTGAGTATAGAGACCCAAGTATAGAGGTTCTACCATAGGTAGCTTGGTTATAGAAGCTACTTGGTGATATGGGTGAGCTCGTGGATAGGGCAGATTTCATTTATTGTGACAGCATGAGTAGTATACAGTTGGCACCAGCAACCCATTATACCATGCTAGAATAAAGAACATTGAGACCGTGCATTATCACTTTGTGAGGGAGAAGGTTGTAGCAGGTGATGTATATCTAGTATATTTTAGCACAAAGGATCAAGTGACTGACATCTTCACGAAAGCATTCGGCATAGAGAAGATCCATAGGTTTAGCAACTTACTGCGTGCAATTGAGCTCGAGGGGGGTGTTAAGATATTGAGCTTAACTATTGCTTCTGCTTATGTTGATGACCCGCGTGGGTGATAGCTTCCACACTTGTACTAATGGCATGGTTTCTTGGGAGGTGCACTACTAAGAAACCCTATGTATAACATGCGTTCAAGGGGTATTTAAAAAAACCCTTACCTGTGATTTTTTCATGAATAAAATGACTCCTTTTTCTTTATAAACTGACCGGTTCTTTTCAAAATTGATCAAAATTGATTAAAAAAACCCCTTCTGTAAATGTATTTCTATAAATTTATCTTAAAATTGCTCAATTGGTACACTAAATATTTTTAGGTGAAACCCCCAAGCATGGTTGGTGAGATTATGGTTGATATGCTGCTAGTGGATGACAGGCTATGTGACAGCCACTTTGGAGTACTAGAGTTATGGCATAGTTATAGTGCCATCTCATATAGTCGAATTCATACTATGGATCGACTGACCATTGTATGTTATTGTAGGAGAGTACTTTCCCTTTATGTATGTACTCTTATCTTTGAGTTATATGGTTGTAGAGAAGAGAAGAAGATAGAAGAAAATTCAGCCATCCACCTCTCTCTTGTGTCTTGCACTCTCTTATGTGTGTGTGTTTTCTTGCAAGGAACTCAAGCTCTCCCTCTCCCCCTCATTCTCTTTAATGTCGAGCGTGATGTGAGAGATTCAAATGATACATGTACATGTGTACAAAGGACAAAAACTCACACCTAACAATGACTATTCTGTTAGAAGTCATCTCCTGTCTTTATTAGACACCAGGGCCTCTGTGTTGTGGGTGTGCCTGCCCTTTGTAGGTGTTTTCTCAATTTTCCCCACTCTCCATATTTTTTCCCTATTTTTCCATGGTGTGGGCGGCAGTATTGTACCTGTCGGCTGTATTAGATGCTGGCCGACTGGTCACTAGCAGTCCCAGATTCTC
This sequence comes from Cibotium barometz, assembly GCF_041138505.1. NCBI lineage: Eukaryota > Viridiplantae > Streptophyta > Polypodiopsida > Cyatheales > Cibotiaceae > Cibotium > Cibotium barometz. The sequence continues at coordinate 64,308,183 of NC_141051.1, forward strand.
TCTGCTCTGCTGTGGTCGACTCCACATGTGTGAGGGCGGCCGACCTGGTCGACTGGTGATATTTACTGGTCGTGGACATTTTGTCCTGTCGGCTGTCCCTCTACTGTAGGCCGACTGCATATATGGGGCCATATAAAATGGCCCCATGGCTCCCCACTTCATTGTATCTTGTTTTCATCTTCGGGATCTTGTGTATAGAGAAGAGTTACATGCCTATCTCTCTCCTTCTCTTGTGCTGTCTATTTTCTGCACTCTACTTGCTCTTGCGGTCTCAGATTTGGTTATCATCTCTGCTGCGTATTTTGACATGGTATCAGAGCCCTAGGCTCTTGAAAGATCTTGGGAGTTTTCTAAGAAAGAGGGGGATTGTTGCATTGCTGATTGGTGGACTATTAGGGACTATTCGGGAAGAGAAAGAAGTAAGAGGAAGGTGGGCTAAGTTGCTAGTGGACAACCACTTGTTTAAAGTTTTTTTTTCCCACCCACGCACCCTTTTTTAGTTACATCCCCACGATGGCAGATTTGTTGACCTGGCTGAGAAGCATGTGAAGATCCCAACACTCCCCACGTTCCCAGTAGTGGACCGTCAGTTGGATGAGAATAATTACGACATCTAGAAGGTTATGATGGAGTATGTGCTGGAGTCATATGACCTTGATGATTTCATTGTTATCGGGGTTCCACGGCCAAAAGTAGAGGAAGGGGAGTTACTGTCTCAACAAGGAAGGACCGCGAGGCACATGCACAGATGTGGAATCATGTTAACTCCAGGGTCCGTTCATTTATCTTCCTCAACTGCACACCACCGCAAGTAATCAATCACGTAAAGCATATGACGCTGGCCAGAGGCATATGGCATCACTTGGCTTCTCTTTATAACAGGGTATCGCCCATGAAGAGGATTTCCTTGGAAGTATAGATTCGGGTTATGAACCCTGCAAAGTCGTCGACAATGCGGGAGCACATTAACAAGCTGCAGGTCCTTCAGTAAGATGTCCTCTAGGCTGGGAAGGAGATATCATCAGAAGATATGGCCATTACTTTGCTGTCCCACTTGCCTGCTAAGTATACCGCTTTCTAATCCTCTTTGATTACTAGTGGCAGGCTCAGCACCATTACCTGGGAGGAGCTTATGCCCATGGTCTTGGTTCAGGAGGAACTATTCATGAACCCTAGCGGAGGTTCGGAGGCCTTAACTGGCCAATGGCCGAAAGGCTAGAATAACAACAAGGGCAAAGGGAAGGCTTCACCGGAGAAGTCTTCTGAGAAGAAGCCTGAAGGCAGAGAGGTCCTGCAAATGATTGTGGCGAGAAAGGCCACTATTGGAGGAAGTTTCCTAATAAGCGGACTAGGAAGAGTGCTGATTCTTCAGCCTCAGCTGCAAAGACTCTTGCATTTGTGCACTTAGAGATGATGGACTCAGATGCTTAATCATCTTCGAGCATGGAGGCAGTTGGCTTCACTGCCGCAATGGATACTCGGGAATGGATTCTTGACAGTGGTGCTTCCAGGCACATGACTCCATCTTGAGACTTCTTCTTGGATCTGAAACGGCAGTCAAGTCGCATTTTCATTGGCGAGACAACTCCACCATTCCGATACACAGTGAGGGCTGGATGGAGATTATTCCCGACTGCAAGGGGGGCAAGCATGCCTCCCATGTTCTTTACGTCCTTGCTCTTGGTTTTCATCTTCTGTCTCAGTGCTGCATGAAGTATGCAAGACTAGCATTCGGGTGGAATTTAAGGAGCATTGAGTTGCTCTACGGGACCATGAGACTAGCTAGGTTGTTTGGGAAGGCGGTGTGGAGAATGGTATCTACAATCTCTCTGCACTCTCGTCATTGTGACAGGTTCTTAGGTCGGAGATCTGTGGCACTTTCGTTTTGGCCACTTAAATGTGGATGCACTGCGGGGAGCTTTCCGAGAACTGATGGAGGTTGGCTTGCGAGATGTTGGCAGCAGGCAAGGACATTACAGTTCTTGCATACGTGGTAAGTAGCACAAGGAATCCTTTCGAAAGCAGGCTTCCAGGCGGTGGGCTTCAAAACCATTGGAGTTGATTCACACTGGCTTGTGTGGACCTTAGCACACACCATCATTGGGAGGATCTCTCTATTTCATGCTGCTTGTTATGATGATTGCACCAAATTCACATGGGTCTACTTTCTTTCATAGAAAGATCAAGCTTTTGCACGGTTCAAGGACTGGCACATGATGGTGGAAAAAGAGTCTAGATTGCAGGCAAAGACTCTCAAGGCTGACAAAGGGGGTGAATTCTCCTCGAATGTTTTTCTCAAATTTTGTTCAGGCCATGGCATTAAGAGGGAACTAGCCAATATAGGATCGCCTTTAGAGAATGGAGTTGTAGAATGCAAAAATAGGACTGTGGTGGAGATGGTGAGGACCATGCTAGAGCATCATGATCTTCCTCGTCCACTTTGGGGAGAGGCTGTGGCAATGGCTATCCATACCCTCAACTGGTTTCCAACAACGGCTTCAATACCTAATATGACTCCATTTGAGGCATACTTTGGCAGGAAACCTTGTCTCCCACTTTTGTGTTTTTGGGAGTGACCCGTATGTACATATTCCGAAGAAGCAGAGGGGGAAGCTTGACTCCAAATCCCGCAAGCTTATATTTGTGGGGTATAATTCTCTTTCCAAGGGATATAGATTGTATGATCCAGAGAGGAATGAGATTGTTGTTAGCCGAGATGTGGTCTTTAATGAGCATGCTCCAGTATCCACTGTCGAGGAGCCGCCACTTATTAGAGATCCAGAGGAGTATGATGATGATTCCCAGACCATTGTTCCAGTTGATCAACCTTAGTCATCAGTACAGGAGGTTGAGCTCGCAAGCTGGAGTAGACCCCTCGCAACGGTAGGAGGCTCCACATTCTGTTCGAGTACGTAGGTGGTTGATGGACACCCTTCGGGAGTTAGGTGTCACGGAGTTACCCTCCGAGTGGACCATAGAGGACCACCCTCCAAGATCGCACAGAGTCCGTGACAAAAGCAATACAGCAGAGCTTCTTCAGGTAAACTATGATTTGATGTCTCGTATTATGCAAGATAAGGGGCCCACTTCTGTTAAGGAAGCCCTTTCACATGATACTTGGAGGAAAGCCCTTTCACAGGATACTTGGAGGAAAGCCATGCAGGTGGAACTTGATGCCATCAAGAAGAACAACACATAGGAGGAGTTGGTTCCGAGGTGGTTCCGAGGCTGTCGAAACGGTCAGTCATTGGTGTCAAATGGGTCTTTAAGACCAAATATGCGTCAGATGGGTCGATGGACAAACATAAAGCTAGACTTGTGGCTAAAGGTTATGCTCAACGGCCAGGCATCGACTACGAGGATACCTTTGCCACCGACAGCACACGGATGACCACGATTCGGACCGTTCTAGCCCTTGCTTCTTCTCAGAGGTGGCCCGTGTATCAAATGGATGTAAAATCTACGTTCCTTTACTGGTGACCTCCAGGAGGAGGTGTATGTTGAGCAGCCTCTAGGCTTAGTTGTTCCAGGATCAGAAGGGATGGTTTATAGGTTACGTAAGGCCTTGTATGGTCTTAAGCAGGCTCCCAGGGCTTTCAATCAGAAGATTGATTCCTTCTTTGTTCAGATTGGTTTTCAGAGATCGATTTGCAGATCCCAACCTGTATGTCTTTCGGGAACGCGGCATGGTTACGATTATCATCCTTTATGTGCATGATCTCATTCTCACCAGTGGCCATGTGGAGCACATTGGCGTGACAAAGGCTGCCTTGTCAAAGGAGTTTGAGATGACTGACCTAGGCTTACTCCACTTCTTTTTGGGATTGGAGATCTCGCAGACCCAGAGGGGTTTTTTTTGTCTCTCAGCACAACGGTATGTTCATAAGTTGCTTGAGGCCTTTGGGATGGAGAACTGCAAGCCTATTACTTCGCCGATGGACCCAAATACAAAGTTAACTGTTAATGATCCTTGTGAGCGAGTTGATCCCTCGCAGTATCAGAAGTTGGTTGGTTCATTGATTTGGTTGCTGAACACCAGATTGGACTTGAGCTTCTCTATGGGGCTGTTGAGCTCTTTTATGTAGAAGCCATTGAAGTCTCATTGGGATGCAAGATTGTGGATCTTACAGTATCTGCAGAGTACGAAGGATCTAGGACTCTTTTACACAGGAGGGGATGGAGTCCGACTCCAAGGATGGAGTGACTCAAATTGGGGAGGAGATCCAGACACGAGGAGATCTACTTGAGGTTATAGTTTTACCCTCAGCTCAGGAGCAGTTTCTTGGAGTAGTAAGAGGCAGCCAACTATTACCCTATCTTCAATAGAGGCAGAGTACCGAGCTGCTTGTGGTGCTGCTTGCAGAGGTTGTGTGGCTGCAGAGACTGCTGGGCGAGATTGGGTTTCCACACAGAAGGAGTCCACAGTCATCCAATGTGATAACCAGAGTTGTATAGCTAGTGCTCGGAACCCAGTCTTCCATGCCCGGACCAAGCACATAGAGATACAGTATCACTTTGTACGTGAGAAGATCTTGGCTAGTGACCTCTTGCTACTTTATTGTTTGACGGAGGATAATGTGACGGACCTATTCACAAAGTCTCTACCACCTCAGGCTATGCTTAGGCAGCACTCTAGCTCCCTAGGGTTGATTTCATAGCCAAGAGCTGAGAGGGGGTGTTAGAAGTCATCTCCTATTTTTATTAGACACACCAGGGCCTTTGTTGTGGGTGTGCCCGCCCTTTGTAGGTGTTTTCTCATTTTTCCCCACTCTCCATATTTTTTCCCTATTTTTCCATGGTGTGGGAGGAAGTATTGGACCTGTTGGCTATACCAGATACTGGCCGACTGGTCACTGGCACTCCCAGATTCTCGCTGCTGCTAGTTGACTCCACACGTTGTCGTGCCATGGCACGTCTATGATGTGAAACCGTGCATGTGAGGCCATCAAATACACATCCAGATGCATGAGGTTATGTGCCATGACGAGTCATTATATGATGCCATGTACATATGTTCATATTGTAAATGAGGTTCAATAAGACAAGCTGAGGCTGAGCCAGATCTAGGAGTTTCTGTATATGAGTGTGGAGGGTGATGGTTTTGCTGTTACTCAGAGTCCATGGGTAAGTTAGAAACATCCAGTTATATATGATGGTATGAGTGGCACGCCAAAGGGATAAGTTAATGATGTTAATGGCTTCCCATGTGCATAATGTGTGGTAGCTTTTAAATGGTATCGATTGGGTCAAATCAGTGAATACCTCTTATGGAATGCAAACATGAGGGCATCTCAATGCACAAAGGAATGTATTTATGAAGATATGGGAAAATACTTGAATGAACAATTGGGGAGTCTATAAATCACATGGCCAATATGATGATTTATACACTACGGAGGCATCAAGAGTAATAGAGATTCAATGGACATTACAGTGCCGAAGAATTTATTGAATGCCGGGGAATAAAATTAAATGAACTGCCTTGCATTGAGATCTTTAACCTTAATGCTAAGGTTATGCCTTGCATTGATAACTTTAACCTTAATGCTAAGGTTAGAATTAATACACTAAGGGTGGCAGCGTACGTGGAAAAGAAATATATTTCTTTTATTTGGAATTTTCTAGAGCGAGCGCAGCTTTTGCAAATGGAAATTTCCGGATGAATAGCTGCAAAAGGTGGATGGCGCCGACTTCCTTGTGGGAATGAAGAGAAAAAAACCAGAGAATGGGGGGGCGGTGCTTATGAGAAAAAGTCTGCAGAAAAAAAACGGGGGACAGAGGCGACACGACCAGAGAGATTCATTTCATGCATTTAGCGACTGTTTATGGCGTGTTGGGGCTTGAATTAGAGAGCTGAGCTGCTACTATCTAATGATATGCTTACTTCAAATTCACAAAAACCAGCTATGCGCCGGCTGTACGCTGCCTGCAGTGAAGTGTGGGAAGAAATTTTTCAAAGAAATTCGAATGAATCGCTTTTCCCCTCCTTCAGATAAGTTAAGCTTGATAAAATTCCTTTATTTTTCCTACCTACCACTTGTAAATACACGATGCCAACAAACCTTCAAAGGTTTTGTAAAAAAAAATAAAGGGTGGATTTTGATATGAAGAGATGTGAGGATATTTCATCAAGGGACATGGAATCAAAGAGTCAGAAATACAGCAACGACTCTAGTGAGAATTGATTTTGATTCTATCTTAGTGGATCTAAATGCAGGCCATGGATTTCTTTTAAAATCATGTGAATATGTTAAAGTTATGCCATATATCATTTCGTGTTTGTGAGTTGTTGGAATTTTAAGCCAAATTTTCAGGTGATAAAGAACGTTATGAGATGTTGGGAATGGTGACAGTGGATGTATGGAATGAAAGGGGTCACATGTATGTTGGAAATACTTAAAGGTTGTGTTATGCCTACATGTGATTAGCTGAAAGTTTTGGAAAAAGAAGCCAGTGAATCTATGCTTGGAAAGAGATAAGCAATTGGAACACGAATTCAAGGATGGATTTGTCCTATGCTTTTTGGGAAATTTTGAATGTGAGTTTCCTTGTTAGGTTTGTCACCAACTCTCACAGCTAGAAGTCTCGTACTTTCCTGGCTACTCCGCACACGTCACGACAGCTTTTTGGTGAACCCGACGTGAAATTGCTGGGGTGAGAGTGTGGTGAAATATACAGGGAAGCTATGGCTGAGAATTCTGAGGGTCAGGGGGTTCATTTTGACCCCAGAGTAATGCAGATGTTTCAGATGTTTACCATGTACATGCAACAGCAACAAGCTGCGGAGAGGGGACAAATTTCCACGACCAAAGCATTACAATCAATTGTGAAAAAGGTGGATCAATTTGATGGGAAGGACATTACAAAGTACCTGCGCAATTATATAAAGGAGATGGAGCTAAACAAAGTGACTGAGGAGGATATGGTTCGAAGTTTCGAGCTGGTATGTGTTCCTGAAATAAGAGAGCGCATAAGAGGATTGCAGACAGCACATGGTGGCAGAAATTGGGAGGAGTTCAAGCTTGCTTTAAAAGATGAATATTTCATGGAGGATTCTGAGCGAGTGACCAAACGAACTTTCTTGGAATGGGTCACAAAACCTAAAATGGGAATTTCTGCCACAGAACTGCTAAGAGAGTTTGAGAAGCGCTATGCCCAGCTATCAAGGATAGAGCGTGCAACTTTGGACAGAGAAAAAACAGAGCTCTTCTTACAAGCAGCTGGTAAAGATCTCCAGGAGAAATTGGAAATCCTCCTTGAGGATAAGGATACAGAGCAGGGATTAAAGAGTGATTGGAATGATGTTGAGGATGCAGTCACTATGTCAGCAAAGCGGCAGCGGAGGAGGGATAAAATGGTGATGGGCTCTGCAACCCCCATAACTGCTGTCACCCCTGAGAATCTATCCAAACCAGCTGCTACAATTCCAAAGATAGATGGGCCGATGGATGAGCTTATCAAGGGGATGCGTGACTTAAAATTGAAGATGTCCAGGATTGAAGAAAAAGGTCTACCATTGGGGCAGGCTTCTATGCAAAGGCCTCAAAGCAAAGAAGGGTTTACATATAGATGCATATGGTGTGATGACCCAGAGCATGCAAAGAAGGATTGTGCTAGCTATAAAGAAGCTCTTAAAAATCAACTTGTGTTTTTCAAAGATGGGAAAATCCATCTTACAGAGACTGGTCTTCCATTGAGTACAAACTTTGGGAAAGGAGGGATGAAAAAGCTGGTAGAGGATATGGCTGCTAGTCATGCCATTTCTATGGTTGAGGCAGCAACCTATGGATTAAAGGTTGGTCAACTAAAGCAGGGATTTGAGAATGATGAGGATTATGAGAATGAGGATTTTTGGCCATCAACAATGGAATTAATTGCGTCAAAGAAAGTGTCAAAGCAAGCTTTGCATGAGGCAGGTGATTGTATACGTCTTGAGACTGGCTGGGAGGAGCCTGTGGATTCTTTATCCATTCATGCCTATATTGCCAAATGCCAAAATAATGAGGCACAGGTAGAGGAGAAGCGTAAAAGGGAAAATGAGGAAGGAGGGCCATCAAAAAGAGTTACACGTGGAAGTGAAAAGAAGGATCCTGGGCCATCACATATGCCTCCATAGCATAGCAGACCTCCACAGGATGTTTCAATGGAAGAAGTGCCAGCAAAAATGAAGGAGAAGGGTAAAGGGAAAAGTCCACTCTACAAGCTTCAATCTGATATTGAAGTTGCAACAGATCTCAAAAAAGTACTTGAAGAAAGGATTCTAAACAGCAGGGTGGAATTCACACTAGGGGAAGTCTTGGGGATTGCAAAGAAAGAATTTCATGATGAGATAATTGATATTATACGAAGAAAAAGGCAGTCCATAATTGAATCTATTCCATCACAAGGGGAGGCAAGCACTTCCAAGACTCATGGAGTACAGGTACAGAAAAAGGAAGAGAGAGAAAATGTGGTGGAATGTAATCACTCTGCTGATGGGGCACGACAAGTGCGCTTTGTGGGAGAGGATGATGAAAAAGAAGTTCTTACAAAGAGTCATTACTCCAGGAGCCATTGGGCAAGAGCAACCACTGAAACCCTTGTCAAGATAGGTGATTTGGAAGAGCCATATGTCGCTCTAATTGATCATGGGTCTGAAATAAATCTTATGGCTAAAAATCTCTACAACAAATGTAAATGGCCAATGGATGTGGATCATGGGTGGATGATTAAAGCAGCTAATAACTCATCTGGAGAGCTTTATGCAGCATGTCCAAATGTAAGGGTAACTATAGGGGATGTGAAGGATGATCAGAATTTCTTTGTTCAGGAGATGTCATCGTATCCCCTTATCCTTGGGCAACCCTACATTATAGCTGTAAGGATGGAAACAAAGGTTTTGGATGATGGTTCAGCATATGCAAGAATAAGGAGTAAAGATGGCAAAAAAGCTGTTCAGTTTTTGACAGTTTGCATTAATCATGAAAGGAATCGTGAGTCTCTTCGGGCACAGTCACTCCCAAAGATAAACAGAGAGTTTATGAATTACAGGGAGATGAGGGATTTTGGCCAGGTGCCATTGTAAAGCGGGATTCCAATGGTACAAGGGGAAATGAGTTCTCGCAGGACTCAATCAATGTAAATAGCTTTTCAGCAAATTTTCAGGGATTCTCCAGCTATGGGTCACTAGTTTTTGTAAAAAGCAAGGATTTGAAGCGTGGTATGCAAAAACATATACAAAATGAACAAAAAAGTTTTGAGCAGTGTGGTCTTCTAGAGAAGAATGAGTTTATTTCAGGGGTGCTTGATGAGGTGTCATTTGTAGATACTATGGATGTGCTTTTTGATATGGGAAGAGCATGCTTACAGGGTGGAAATGAAAGGATAGAGGTGTCATCTGTGGAGATGTATGATATAATCCAAGAATTTGAGGGGGTGGAATGTAAAAACATGAATTGTGAGATGGATGCTCATGTTGATACAAAGTACAAAACGGTTGCAAAGAAGGTGAAACCAGTTGCCTTGCCCTTGCCACCAGGAAGCAAGGAGAAGATAGATGAAGCTTCTATGCAACCAAATCTTAGAGATCCGAAGAAAATTGGGCATAAATTTACTCAAGAAACTCTAAAAGAGCTGAAGATTGGTGAGAAGGATTTTCTGTTGCCAGTTGAAAGGGAATGCTTTGAGGAGATGCTTGTAAAACATGGGAAAGCCTTTGCTTTTCAGCCGCATGAGATAGGCTGTGTTGATCCAAGTGTAACAGCACCAATGGTGATCTTTACTGTTCCACATGTGCCCCGGAACCTACGGCCAATTCCAGTACCAAAGGCTCTCTTGCCAAAGCTGATGGAATTACTAAAGGAAAAGATCAGGATGGGAATCTTGGAGCCTTCATGTGCCCCATATTCTAACAGATGGTTTACTGTACCAAAGAAAAATGGGACGTTGCGCTTTATTCAAGACATGCAACCTGTAAACAAAGTCACAATCAGGAATGTGGGAGCAGGTCCAATTGTGGATGAGTTTGCAGAAGCATTTGCAGGGAAAGCTATATACTCTATGGGTGATCTGTATTCGGGATATGATCAGTTCCAGCTGGATATACAAAGCAGGGACTTGACCACAATGAGAACTCCTTTGGGATTAGTAAGGATGTGTACCTTACCACAGGGAGCCACCAACTCAGTGGCACATATGATGAATGGAATGAATAAAGTCTTACGAGACTTCATACCACAAAAAACTATGCCATTTTTGGATGATGTGCCAATTAAGGGCTGTGATGAGAAAGACAAAGATGAGGATTTGGATTCAAAGGGGTGCCGCAAGTTTGTGGCAAATCACATAAAGGATTGTGACATGATTCTATCCAGGCTTGAAGAAGTGAATCTTACTTTATCTGGGTTGAAATCAGTGTTTGGAGTTGGTGAAGTGCTAATAGTGGGACATCTTTGTAGTACTAGTGGACACCGTCCTTGTCCAACCAAGATAGATGCAATACAAAGAATGAAGGAAACATGCATTAATGTTACAGAGCTGAGGAGATTTCTTGGAGCATGTGTCTTTTATGTTATTTGGATCCCACATTATGCACATGTAGCAGATCCTCTTTATCAACTTTTGAGGAAAAATCAAAAATTTTTGTGGAGTGCAGTACATATTAAAGCTATGCGGAAGCTGAAATATTTGCTCCAATCATCACCCATTTTGAGAAAGGCAGATTATGAGTGTGGCAGGCCTGTGATTGTTACAGTTGATACTAGTCCTACTGGGATAGGATGGGCAGTAGGGCAAGATGATGAGGATGATCATAGGTATGTAATTAGATTTGGAGCAAAGGTATTAAGCTTTCGGCAACGAAAGTATCCACAGATCAAGAGAGAATTATGGGGGATAGTCACTGCTCTAAAATGTGAAAAAGAATATCTTATTGGGGCATCTGTACTTGTGGAAACTGATTGCTTGCCACTTCTTGGGATGATAGCAAGTTGTACCACTCCAGATATTGCTATGCTTAGGTGGATTGCTTATATCAAGTCACTAAATCCTGAGTTTGAGCATATTGCGGGAAAAGATAATCCAGTTGCAGATATGCTATCAAGAGCCAGGTATGAAGATGAGAAAGAGCTGATTAGTGACATTGATGATGTGGGGACAAAGTTCTATACTACAGCATATGCAAAAGGGGATCATATTTGCCTATCAAATGCACTTGAGTCTTTTATTGAGGAAATATATGAAGGAGATTGGTTGCTTATTGGTCAATATTTGAGTACTCTGGCAAGGCAAGAAAATTGGTCTGACTCAGAATTTAAGAGGATCCGCAGAAAAGCATATGGTTATTTCCTAAAGGATGGGTATCTCTGGAAGCATCCTAAGCAGAGGAATGCTATGCCACAGAGAGTCATATGTGATAAAGAGACTTAAGGAAAGCTTGTGAAAGAATTCCATGAGAGTCTCTGGGCTGGGCATAGAAGTGTGTGGGCCACCTTTACCGAAATAAAGGAAAAATATTGGTGGAGAGGAATGTACAAGGATATTTCCCAATATGTGGAAACATGCATAGTATGCCAAATGTACTCAAATGTGCGGCATCGTGATGGCTTGCAACCAACCTACCCACCTGCCATGCACTACAAATGGGTAGTGGATCTAGTTACAATGCCTTTGGGAATTTGGCAGATGCGGTATATAGCACTTGCAAGAGAAGATTTGACAAATCAGGTAGAAGGGCGTGCTCTTAGAACAAAGAGTACGGAAGCAGTATGCAAATTTCTCTTGGAAGATGTGATCTGCCGGTATGGTTGTGTTGGGAAAATAACAGCTGATAGGGGTGAGCTAGATGTTGAAGAAGCAAGGGAATTCTTCTCAAGAATTGGTATCAAACTATCCCTAACATGTGCTTACAATCCTGAGGGCAATGGGAAAAGTGAGCGAGGACACCCTCCAATCATTAAGGCTTTGGCTAAGGCATGCAGAGAAAGAATGCGAGAGTGGCCAAAGCTATTACCATATGCCTTGTGGGCTGACCGTACAACTCATGACAGGATACATGCCTGCAGAATTAATGTATGGTCAGAAGCCAGTGATGCCAGCTGAAGAAGTAGTTCAAACTTGGAATGTATTGCCCTGGATGGAAGGATTGAGCAGAGATGACCTCCTTGCATTGCGAATACGACAGTTGGAGAGGAGGCCTGGAGATATAGAGCTTGCTAAAGCCCGCTTGAAAGATGCAAGGTTGAAAAATAAAGAAAGATTTGATAATAGACACAGACTCCGGCCAAAACCTATTGAAGAAGGTGATTGGGTTCTAATGTATGACAGTAGCCTTGACAACCAATTCACTGTTCAAAGAAAATTTGCAAAAAGATGGTTTGGCCCTTACATTGTCAAGCATGTGCATGGAAATGCCACGTATACTCTGTGTGAGCTTGATGGAACAGAAATAAAGAATCTTGTGGCTGGCAAAAGAATCAAGATATTTAAAAGAAGGCATGATAATGATCCTTTTGATTCACAAGAGATTCAGGATGAGAGGCTTGACAGTGGTAGTATGGATATGGTTGAAGAGGAAGAGGATGATCTTTCTGGAACTCCAGAAGATGAAGGCGACATCCAGTTATATGTGGACCTTGATGATGATTTGGCACATACCAGAGGATGTGCAGGTTTAGAGGGGGTGGATGTTGTGCCATGGCACGTCTATGATGTGAAACCGTGCATGTGAGGCCATCAAATACACATCCAGATGCATGAGGTTATGTGCCATGACGAGTCATTATATGATGCCATGTAGATATGTTCATATTGTAAATGAGGTTCAATAAGACAAGCTGAGGCTGAGCCAGATCTAGGAGTTTCTGTATATGAGTGTGGAGGGTGATGGTTTTGCTGTTACTCAGAGTCCATGGGTAAGTTAGAAACATCCAGTTATATATGATGGTATGATTGGCACGCCAAAGGGATAAGTTAATGATGTTAATGGCTTCCCATGTGCATAATGTGTGGTAGCTTTTAAATGGTATCGATTGGGTCAAATCAGTGAATACCTCTTATGGAATGCAAACATGAGGGCATCTCAATGCACAAAGGAATGTATTTATGAAGATATGGGAAAATACTTGAATGAACAATTGGGGAGTCTATAAATCACATGGCCAATATGATGATTTATACACTACGGAGGCATCAAGAGTAATAGAGATTCAATGGACATTACAGTGCCGAAGAATTTATTGAATGCCGGGGAATAAAATTAAATGAACTGCCTTGCATTGAGATCTTTAACCTTAATGCTAAGGTTATGCCTTGCATTGATAACTTTAACCTTAATGCTAAGGTTAGAAGTAATACACTAAGGGTGGCAGCGTACGTGGAAAAGAAATATATTTCTTTTATTTGGAATTTTCTAGAGCGAGCGCAGCTTTTGCAAATGGAAATTTCCGGATGAATAGCTGCAAAAGGTGGATGGCGCCGACTTCTTTGTGGGAATGAAGAGAAAAAAACCAGAGAATGGGGGGGCGGTGCTTATGAGAAAAAGTCTGCAGAAAAAAAACGGGGGACAGAGGCGACACGACCAGAGAGATTCATTTCATGCATTTAGCGACTGTTTATGGCGTGTTGGGGCTTGAATTAGAGAGCTGAGCTGCTACTATCTAATGATATGCTTACTTCAAATTCACAAAAACCAGCTATGCGCCGGCTGTACGCTGCCTGCAGTGAAGTGTGGGAAGAATATTTTTCAAAGAAATTCGAATGAATCGCTTTTCCCCTCCTTCAGATAAGTTAAGCTTGATAAAATTCCTTTATTTTTCCTACCTACCACTTGTAAATACACGATGCCAACAAACCTTCAAAGGTTTTGTAAAAAAAAATAAAGGGTGGATTTTGATATGAAGAGATGTGAGGATATTTCATCAAGGGACATGGAATCAAAGAGTCAGAAATACAGCAACGACTCTAGTGAGAATTGATTTTGATTCTATCTTAGTGGATCTAAATGCAGGCCATGGATTTCTTTTAAAATCATGTGAATATGTTAAAGTTATGCCATATATCATTTCGTGTTTGTGAGTTGTTGGAATTTTAAGCCAGATTTTCAGGTGATAAAGTACGTTATGAGATGTTGGGAATGGTGACAGTGGATGTATGGAATGAAAGGGGTCACATGTATGTTGGAAATACTTAAAGGTTGTGTTATACCTACATGTGATTAGCTGAAAGTTTTGGAAAAAGACGCCAGTGAATCTATGCTTGGAAAGAGATAAGCAATTGGAACACGAATTCAAGGATGGATTTGTCCTATGCTTTTTGGGAAATTTTGAATGTGAGTTTCCTTGTTAGGTTTGTCACCAACTCTCACAGCTAGAAGTCTCGTACTTTCCTGGCTACTCCGCACACGTCACGACAACGTGTGAGGGCCAACCCTGAGAAGCTAGCCAACTGGTGATATTTATTGGTCGTGGACATTTTGTCCTGTGTCGACTGTCCCTACTGTAGGCCGACTGCATATATGGGGCCATATAAAATGGCCCCATGGCTCCCCACTTCATTGTATCTTGTTTTCATCTTTGGGAAGAAGAGTTACATGCCTATCTCTCTCCTTCTCTTGTGCTGTCTATTTTTTGCACTCTACTTGCTCTTGTGGTCTCAGATTTAGTTATCATCTCGGTTGTGTATTTTGACATATTCTTAGGTGGTGCCTTGCTAGTGCTTTCATGAGGATATATACATTGGTAATTAGTATAGATTCTTTTATGGTAAATAAGAACTACCACTTCACTTCAACCCAAACGTATAGTACTCCAATTTCCAATAGTACATACACGCTACCATGTATAGACCCTTTTAGAGATCTCTAGATTCTTTACATAACCTTCCACTTGTATTATAGAGTAATGAGGCAATTAATCCCTCATTCTGTGATGTGTCCCCTCCTTATCCTCATCCTAAAATAAATGGATAAACATATAACACTTTAATTAAATGCATATAAGGGACAAAAAATCAACAAAAATATACTCACACCAATAAAGAATTCATACATCTTATTTCTTCGAATCAACCATACTCCCACACGTATGCTATTGTAATTTGCCATAAATGCACAATTCCTTCCTTGAATCTCTCACATGGACACATAATCTTTTAGCACAACCACTTATGTTGACTCCTCATGGATGGCACATGATCCTCGGATGATGAAGGTGAAGCTCCATCATTTCTCATAAAGCACCTATAAAACTACACAAAATTAGATATACATGGGTCCCAAAATAACTCGGGTAATTTATGTCTTTTTAATCTCAGTATGCAGTTATAGACATGGGTATAGGTGTGGCTATACTACACACAACTATACACACGCTAATAGTTGTACACATAGCCATGTACTAAGATTAAAAAAGCTTGGATTCTCTCATGCTCCAAACTGATGAACTCATACTCAAGGTAAGCTTTTCAACTTTCTATTCCTCTCCTTATTTATTTCATTCATTCATATGCATATTTAAGGTTAGATTACAAGAGGAAGGCTAGACTTATCTCTAGCTTTTAATTCTTTTCTTCTTCTCACTTCTCTATCTCTTAAAAGAGATTTACTCTATTTATTTTAAATCTCCTTTAATGGTAGGTAGAACATATTAAATATTTTTCAATTAACTTTATTATGTTATCTTATTTTGTTG
The DNA here is from genome assembly GCF_041138505.1 of Cibotium barometz. Taxonomy (NCBI): domain Eukaryota; kingdom Viridiplantae; phylum Streptophyta; class Polypodiopsida; order Cyatheales; family Cibotiaceae; genus Cibotium; species Cibotium barometz. The sequence goes on from NC_141051.1 coordinate 64,323,848, forward strand.
GTTTATGGTTTATGGTTTATGGTTAGCTTCATTTCAACAATCAATCAAAAGGTAAGCCTTTCTTTTTATTCATAATCATATTTTTTATTCATTTCATCTCTTTGATTCTTTGCTTTTATGCATAATGCTTAAGCCTAATGCCATTTACTCTATTTGTTTCAAATCTCCTTTAATGGTAGGTAAAACATATTAAATATTTTTTAATCAACTTTATTATGTTTGCTTATTTTGCTGGTTTATGGTTTATGGTTAGCTTCATTTCAACAATCAATCAAAAGGTAAGCCTTTCTTTTTATTCATAATCATATTTTTTATTTATTTCATCTCTTTGATTCTTTACTTTTATGCATAATGCTTAAGACTAATGCCTTTATGCTCACCTCCTTTTCTTATTTTGTACTATAGGTCTTCCCTTTTTTGAGCCCAACTCTTGTAAACCACTTAAGGTAAGCTCTTGCATATATAAACTCTTTTGCCATTTTTGCTTTTCTTGTTTACACCCTCGGTTTCTAGGGTTTAGGGTTAATTATGTGAACAAGATCAAATATATATACATAATAAAGCATGCTATATGCTCTATGCATGCATGTATAGAGTATGCATACTTTATACATGCATAAAGAGAGCATGATTTATGTATGCATAGAGTATGCATGCTCTATACATGATAAAACATGCGTAGAGTATTGATGCTCTCTATGCCCTATGCATGCCTAGATTATGCATAATCTATGCCTATTGCTCATAGGCTTATGCATATTACTCTCTTTATGCATGCACAGAGTATGTATAGAGTATGCATGCTCTATGCATATTGCATATTGCTCATATGCATAGAGCATGTGCATACATTCTATGCATGCATAAAGAGATCATGCACACTCCCTGCATGCTTTATATATGCATAAACAGAGAGTCTGCTTTAAGCCTTATGTAGAGTATGCATGCTCTATGATGCATATTTTTGACAATATGCTCTATTATGCATATTGCATACTCCAGGCATGCTTTATATATGCATAAGGAGAGAGTATAGTTTAAGTATATGTCGTTTATGCATGCTCTATGATGCATATTTCTCACATAGTCTTATGCATATGCCTTATAGGCTTTATGCTTGCATAGACTATGCATGCATAAAGCATGCTCTATGCATATTGCTCATAGGCTTATGCATAGAGTATGCATATATCATGCTCTATGCATATAATATACATATATGCACATATTTTTTGCATATTACTTTTATACATAGAGTGTGTGATCTATGCATATTTCTTATAGGCTTATGCATATAGTATGCATGTATAGAGCATGCATAAAGAAATGTGCATGATATATGCATATTTCTCACATAGGCTTATGCATATGCCTCATAGGCTTTATGCATGGGTAAATTGTGCTCTCTTTATGCACGCTCTATGTATATTTCTCATAGGCTTTATGCATGGGTAAATTGTGCTCTCTTTATGCACGCTCTATGTATATTTCTCACAAGGTTTGCATAAAGTATGCATATATCATGCTCTATGCTCTATGCATATTGCTCATAGCTTTGTGTATATACCTTGCATATACTTCATACACTTTATGCATGCATAGAGTATGCATGATCAATATATATACCATGTATATTGCTCATAGGCTTATGCATATACCTTATAGGCTTCATGCATGCATAGAGTATGAATGATCTATGTATGTGTAACACATGCTCTCTTTATGCATGCTGCTCATAGACTTATGCATAGAATATGCATGCAAATTGCACTTACGCATAGAGTATGCATGCTTTTATGCATAAGGCTTAAGGCTTAAGGATTTTATGTATAGAGTATGCTCTCTTTATGCATGCATAGAGTATGCATGCTCTATGCATAGCCTAAAAAGTATAGTCTTAGTATTGCTCTAATTTTTACCTCATTTTCTTATCTCACCTTTTTTTGAGCTCAGCTCTTCTCAACCCCTCAAGGTAAGATCTTATAGACAAGCTCTATTATTGTTTATGATTTTCTTTTTTTTACACCCTTGGGTTCTAGGGTTTAGGGTTAGTATGCATGCTTATAGGCCTACTCTGTTATACAGAAGCCTATGAGGCATACTCTATGCATGCATAAAGAGAGTATGCCTTAGATCTTTATGCATAAGCCATAAGGTTTGTGCATAAGCCATAATTCATAAGTTTGTGGCTTATGTATAAGGCTCTACGACATACTCTCTTTGTGCATGCATATAGTATGCCTCATAGGCTTATTCATTAAAGGCTTACGCATATGCATAAGGTTCATGCATTTCTCTCATGCATAAGCTCTTATGCCTCATAAGGCTTGTACATAAGTTTTTATGTGCATAAGCCTCATGCATCGCTCTTATGCATAAGCTCTTATTCCTCATAAGGCTTGTACATAAGTTCTTATATGCCTATAAGCCTCATGCATCGCTCTTATGCCTCATAAAGCTTGTGCATAAGCTCTTATGCATAGCCTAAAGTATAAGGCTTATATAATCATATCTTATACAATAATATGACCATTGCCATGAGAATGAGGAGCTCGGGGATATAACTCTTTATTGTTCCTTGGGCGATGATGGTGGCCTTTTGCTCGGGGGGGTCACTCACAAAAAAATGTGAATATCACGTGCATTCAATAGAAGCATAATTTTAATTTATGAAACTTACAGAAATATATTTACATAAGGGTATGATTTAAAATTTTTTCAAAAAAATTTACAGATTCATAAAGAAAAGGGGATATTATATAGATTAAAAAATTCACAAATAAGGGATTTAAAATATAGGCCTTGAACGCACGCGATAGGGATATTTTACATATAGTGACCCCCGCGAGGCCTTTTGTGGATGATATGGGGAGGAGGTCTTACTAAATTGTGCTAGGGTTGCCTAAGTTTAAGGTTGATGGTATGCAGAAAGTATGTGAAGCATGCTAATTTGGAAAGCAGACAAAGCATGTATTTCCACATGATAGAAATGTGAGCAAGACTGTACTAGATTTTTTGCATTCAGATGTATGGGGTCTTGCAATCAAAAACTACGTCTACGGGTGGTTGTAGGCATTATGTAACATTCATTGATCACAACACACGAGAAAAGTGGGGGTGAAGGAGAAGAGTGAAGTTTTCACTCATTTTCAGAATTTTTGAGTGATGGCCCGACTAAAAACTAGATAGGGAAGCATGTGAAGTGCCTAAGATCAGATGGAGGGGGAGAGTACTTCTCTAATGATTTCTCTAATTTTTTGCAGAAGAATGGCATTCAAAGACAATTTACATGTTAATATACTCTGCAGCAAAATGGAGTTGCTAAGTGGAAAAACATGCACATTGCAAAGATAATATGAACATTGATGATAACAAAGAAGAATATGGCGTATAGCTATTGGGCTGAAGCTATTTCTACAACATTTTATATCATGAACAGGACTCCTACTGCAGCCATACATGATGTAACGTCAAAGGAGAAGTTCAGTGGGGCAAAAAACCTGATTTGTCTCACTTGAAAGTTTTTGGATGCATTGCCTATGTACATGTGCCAGATGAGTTGCGTACAAAGCTGGATCCAAATGGAGAAAAATGTTTGTTTATTGGATATTCCCTTGAGCAAAAGGGATATAGATGCTATAACTCTACTATGCGTGAGTTGAGGGTAAGCAGAGATGTTGTGTTTTGTATGCTCCTAAAAAAGATGTTGGGGTTAATGTAACTGGAAATGTGATTGCACAAAATCCAAGTCAATAAATCACAGTCATTAAGTGGACCTGGAGATTCCTCTTGTGTTGGATATGTTGATAGACCATGGAGTGGCAAGCTACATCAAAATACCAGTCCTAAAAATGCAATTGGTAAATCACACAAAGGCAAAGAGAAGGTTGGTGAGCCTCTTGGTATTCCTGACATTTCTATAGGTCATTCTTATGTTGATGAAGAGTCTATTGGCTCAGAGAGCAGAACCTTGATGATGAGCTTGGGATTCCAGCTATTAGAACTCCTGGTGTAAGAAAGGCAAGAGAAGCTACAAAAATATTAAGTAGTGATCATGGACAGCCCAGGTCAGGGAGATTCAAAAAACCTATTAACATGTTGACATCATATGATGGTTATGTCGCTTGTCATTATGCATATATGGCTAAAGTTGTGCAAGATGTTAAACCCACAAGTTTTGAATAAGCTGTTGGGAATTTAGATTGGGACAAAGCCATGGATGAAGAAATGGCTGCATTGGATGCAAATCAGACTTTAAACTTGGTGCCATTTCCTGAGGACAAGAAGGTATTGGATGCAAGTGGGTGTACAAAATAAAGCACAACTCAGACGGAAGTATTAGCAGGTATAAAGTAAGATTGGTTGCCAAAGGTTTTTCTCTCACTTATGGCATTGATTATGAGGAGACGTTTAGCCCCGTTTCCAAGATGGCAACCGCCGTGAGAGCTATTATTGTGCTGGCAATGTCAAAATGATGGGTTTTATAGCAAATGGATGTTAAGAATACATTCTTGCATGGTGATTTGCAAGAAGAAGCATATATGGATCAGCCACTAGGCTATGACGACGATGTGGGTCACCCTGATTTTGTATGCAAGTTACGTAAAGCCTTATATGGCTTGAAAAACAGACATCGAGAGCATGGCATGATTAGATAGCACAATATCACCATTGGTTTTCATGTGGCAGATGCTGATCATTCACCCTATGTGCGAAAGAGAGATAAGGGCTTTGTGGTCATCACAATCTGTGGATGACTTGACTGTTGGGGGTGATAGTGGAGAGGAAGTTGAGAGTGTGAAATGTCTCCTCAAGCAAAAATTTGATATGAAGGATTTGGGTGAGCTAAGGTACTTCCTTGGCATTGAGGTTATTTAGGACGGCCAAAGGCATGTGGCTATCACAAAAGCACTATGCATTGGACATGCTATTCAAATATGGTATGACTGGTTGTGTGCCATTAGATTCAAATGGCAAGTTGAGTGCACTTACAGGTGAGATTTTGGAGAACCCCACTATGTACAGGAAGATGGTGTGGGTAGCTTAATTTACATGATGATCACCATGCCTTATTAACATACAGAGAGGGTCGGGGAACAGTTGAACCAGTCAGCGACTGTCTTGATCAGCCAAGAGCCACAAGATAGCCTCCCACACCTAAGGAAAAATAGGGAAAATATGGAGAGTGGGGAAAAATGAGAAAATGCCTAAATCAGGTAGGCACACCCACAACAGAGGCCCTGGTGTAAATATACAGACAGGAGATGAATGCTAACACCCCCTCTCAGCTCTTGGATGTGGAACCAACCCCAAGGAGCTGGAGTGCCACCGGAGCATAGCCTGAGATAGAGACTTTGTGAAGAGGTCCACCGCACTGTCCTCTGTTGAATAGAACTCTAGCAAGATGTCATTATTAGGAACAATCTTTTCACAAACAAAATGCCTCTGGATGACCTCAGGTTCTACCAGTGGAAACCTAATCCCACCAAGTAACCTCTGAAACCTCACCACCTCGTAAGCAGCCTGGTACTCTGCCTCTGTCATGGCAGTGACAATGCAATAGATGGCTGCCTCTTACTGCTCCATAAAACCATTTTTGAGCTGAGGGAAAAACTATAGCCTAATGTGGATCTCCTCCGCAATTTGAGTCACTCCAACCTTGGAGTCTAACTCCATCCATCAATCCCCCTTCTGTGTAAAAGAGTCCAAGATCCTTCGCATGCTACAGAAACCACAAGATATGCAATCCTACCTCCCAAAGAGTCCTCTACAAACATGAGCTCAACAGCCTCATCCTCAAGAAGCTCCCATCCAATCTAGTTTTTAGCAACCAGATGAATGAACCATTCTGCTTCTTCCGAGTCACGAGGCATCATACTGCTCACAAGGATCAACAACTGTTACATTGGGATGCCAAGTCTTGGAAACCTGCTAAAGACCACTCAAGGCCTTTGAAAATCTGTAAACCACCCCCTCTAAATCCGGAACCACAAAGCCAGGAGAATGTGCAACATCCACCTCCTTCTGCAAAGTAATCAATTATCACCGGTCTAGCCTTCCAACAATAGGTCCCCGCCGTGGAAAGAACTTCCTCATCTACAAGAGTTTCTTTGTCCCAAAAACTACGAGACATCAAAGCATAGGTTACCTGTAAATAACGAACATAAGAACTACCAACATTTGTACTGGAAAGTTCTTGCCAACTGCTGCTACCATCAACTGGCAAGCCATCCACCATCTGGTTCGGGAAAGCGTGCACTTGCAGCATATCCACACTTAAGTGGCCATTACCATATTGCCACTCATCACAAAACTGAGGACCTAGGAGAGAGAGTGCTGAAAGTTTTTAAACTCCATTCTCCACTCCGCCTTCCCAAACTACCTAGCATGTTGCCTTGTCCCGGAGAGCAACAAAATGCTCATCAAACTCCACCCGTATGCCAGTCTTGCAAACCTGATGCACTGGACAACAGATGAAAACCAAGTGATGGAACATACAACACTTTTGGGAGGAATGCTTCCCCCCTCTACCATCGGGAACTATCTCCAACCTGCCCTCACTACTATGAACTGGGATAGTGGATGTTTCCCCAGTAAGGATGTGACCAGAATACTTGCATAAAGCCAAACAGGAAGGAGTCATGTGCTTGGAAGCACCACTGTCGAGAATCCACTCCCGAGTATCAGAGTAGGAGAGTCCTCTTCATGGTTGCTCTGCTAACAATTCTACACCCTTCTCAATGCTCCTCTTGGGACACTGCCTCCAATAGTGGCCTTTCTTGCCATAATCATTACAGGTCCTCTCTGCCTCGTAGTTTGAGTCAAACTTCTTCTCAGAAGACTTCTCTGGTGAAGCCTTCCTTTTGCCCTTATTGTTACGGCCTTTCGACCACCATTGGCCAGTTAAGGCCTCTGAACCTCCGCCTCGTGGTGGAGGGTTCGTGAATCTTTCCTCCTGGTCCAAGACCATGGGCACAAGCTCCTCCCATGTGATGGTGTTGAGCTTGCCAACTGATAATCAACGAAGAGTAAAATGCTGAGTACTGAGAGGGAAAATGTGATAGCAACGTTATGGCCATATCCTCTGATGATATCTCTTTCCTAGCCTAGAGAACTTCTTGCTAAAGAGCTTGCAGCTTATTGATGTGCTCCTGCATCGTCAACGACTTTGCAGGATAATTCATCACCCGCATCTGAACTTCCAAGGAGATCCTCTTCATGGGCGATACCATATTGTAGAGAGAGAAGCCAAATGCTACCATATACCTCTGGCCAGTGTCATATGCTTGATATGATTGATTACTTGTGGTGTTTAATTGAGGAAAATGAAAGAACGGACCCTGGCATTGACACGATCCCATAACTGTGCCTGTGCCTCACGTTCCTTCCAAATCTCCCCTTCCTCTAACTCCGATCGTGGAATCCCAACAACAAAGAAATCAGCAAGGGCTTTAGACTCCAAAATAGATTCCATCATTACCTTCCATATGTCATAGTTGTTCTCGTCCAACTGACGGTCCACTAGGAACGTGGGGAGTGTCGGGATCTTCACGTGCTTCTTAGCCATCTCAAGTAAATCTACCATTGCAGGGGTGTAACTAAAAAAGGATGGGTGGGTGGGAAAAATGAAGAACTAAACCTGCAAGTGGTTGTCCAGCAGATCAGCCCAACGTACGGCCCAAAACAGTCCTCCAATCAGCAACAAAATAGCTCCCCTCTTGCTCACACAGCTCCCAAGATCTTCCAAGAGCCTAGAGCTCTAATACCATGTCAGAATATGCAGTGGAGAGATGAAGACAAGATCTGAAAACACAAGAGCAAGTGCACTTCAAAAAAACACAGCAATAGAGAGGGAGAGAGAGAAGCGTATAACTCTTCTATATACACAAGATAAAATCCTGAGATCAGAATACAATGTGTGGGGGGGCAAGGGGCCATTTTATATGGCCCCTACAGCCAGCCGGTCTGCACAAAAGACAGCCGCGACAGCAATCAAAGGGTCCATGACTTGCTCCACCATCAGCCAACCAGCATACAGAGAGGGTCGGGGAGTATTAGAACCAGTCAGCCAGTGTCTTTATAAACCAAGAGCCACAAGATAGCCTCCCACACCTAACAAAAAATAGGGAAAAATATGGAGGGTGGGGAAAAATGAGAAAACACATAAATCGGGCAGGCACACCCACAACACAGGCCATGGCGTAAATATACAAAGACAGGAGATGACTGTTAACAGTACTTTAGTAATTATATTGTATTTACCTTATCTTTTGGGAGAACCCTTTTGTTGAGAAGAAAAAGAAGAACAAATGTTAGTCTCTTATCTTGTGTGTTCTCTTCTAGGGTTTGTGTAAGTGTGTGTGTGCTTGCAAGAGCTCAATCGCTCTTCCTCCCTGCATCTTTTCACCATGTAGTTGTATCTCCATACCAGCCTCATAGAAAAGTCGATAATCAATTGTGGGCTTTATGTACCTTAGAATCTATCTAGCTGCATCCAAGTGTGGCTTCCTAGGGGCTTGTATAAATTGACTCACAAGTCCAACAGCATAGCTAGGTCTGGCCTAATAATGGTCATGTAGATCAAGCTACCCACTATGCACATGTACGTATGTGGGGTTCTCCATATTATCATCTTTATTTGTAGAAATGTGTTCTGCTCCAATGGCATTGAAATAGGCTTACAGCTTGTCATACCATACTTGGACATAACATGTCCAAGCCATACTGCCTCTGCAACGATAACAAAATTCCATGATGTGCTCTCACCACTTCTATGCCCAAGAAATACTGCAGCTCACCCAAATCCTTCATCTCAAACTAATGCTTCAAAATCCTTCTGACATCATGTATGTCAGTATCACTATCACCAGTGATTATCACAATCACTAGTGATAATCAAGTCATCCACATAGATGACTAATAGAATGATCCCTATATCAGTCTTTTTCACATAAAGTGAAAAATATCCATTGGATATCTAAAATCCAATGGTAACAAGATACTCCTCTATCTTGTTTGACTTCACCTCCACGAACTACTCACCTTCAACTCCATAAAATGCCACTCTACTTTACTTTGTAGTTGCCAAATTTTCAAATTATCCTATATCATGTGCATTTTCCAGCTTTTTGTTGTTTATGTCAAGATCCTCTATAGTGAGGGCACACTTGATGACTGTGCCTGCAACATCGTGCTCACCCTTGCCACCATGACCACTTCAAAAGAAGTTCCACATCATGCAAACATCACTAAGATAATAATACCTAGAAATGCCACAAATTTGAGGGATTATAAGCTATTAACATGAATTCAAGTTTGGAATTTCACATCTTAGCTACTTGGAAATGTGTGGAATGGAGCTGGAGATGAAATTACAAAGCCTTGCCTTCCAACAAAGTAAAATGCATGCACTACATTGAATTGGGATATAGCACCATGCGACCACAGCCAATGCCATTTGAGGGGTAATCCCTAAGATTGCAACCACTTTCGGTGTTCCTTGAAGTAGTGCTGCTGCACAAACAACATGTTTCTCTTCTTTGGGACTCTTCTTAGTCTTCTCAGTGATGTACTCATATGCCTTCATAGTACCATGGGACCATTAGCATCATTCAAAATAGTGGATTCCAACAAGTACCACATTTACCAAGTAGGCACTCCAGCTTATGCCATATCCTTTGGATAGACCGCATAACTCCATAGGTCCCTCATTAATTTGGTAAACCATAATGTGTGCAATACATTCTGTTTCCCCTATTGGCTTGCATACCTTTCATACACAATTGCACATGGTCCCATGTAAGGAGATCACATCTGACCTCACAGTGTTCACAGCTATTGCTGATAATCGAAACAAATCCATGCACACATGGTAGACACAGCAAGTGTTCCTCTCCTTTAACCTTTAAATGATGAAGTATGGCTTTAGGTTATGGAAAGCACAAAAGCCAATGATGACTATTGGATATTGTTCTTTAAAGTTATTGTCACACTTTGCCTCTAAAAATTTAAAAATAAATGGATTATACAATACACTAATAATTTGTAGTCTAAACCAATCAAGGTGGAAACATTTAAAGTAACTAGTAACAAATGTGTATTGTAAATTGTGTGAGTTGTACTATGGACTGTATATTTTCTACTATGGCAGTACGCCGACTTCTGTATGTAGTACTAAAGCACAATAATATGGCATACATCTTAGTAGTACGGGTGATTAGTATGCCTTGGTATGATGTTAGTACATCTTAGTACTATGGGTGAGAGGTATGCCAATCAAGGTGGAAACATTTAAAGTAACTAGTAACAAATGTGTATTGTAAATTGTGTAGTTGTACTATGGACTGTATATTTTCTACTATGGCAGTATGCCGACTTCTATATGTAGTACTAAAGCACAGTAATATGGCATACATCTTAGTAGTACGGGTGATTAGTATGCCTTGGTATGATGTTAGTACATCTTAGTACTATGGGTGAGTAGTATGCCATGGTGGACTACTGCTAGTGTCTTGGAACTATGGGTGTTTAGTATGGCATGCACTGATGTTAGTACATCTTAGTAAAATGGGTGAATAGTTATTAGTATGGCATGGATTGATGTTTTTACATATTAGTATTATAGTTGATAAGTATACCATGGAATTTGATGTGATGTTTTTACATATTAGTATTATAGCTAATAAGTATACCATGGAATTTGATGCTAGTACTATGTAGTCTAAACCAATCAAGGTGGCTAGTAACAAATGTGTATTGTAAATTGTGTAGTTGTACTACGGATTGTATATTTTCTACTATGGCAGTATGCCGACTTCTGTATGTAGTACTAAAGCACAGTAATATGGCATACATCTTAGTAGTACGGGTGATTAGTATGCCTTGGTATGATGTTAGTACATCTTAGTAGTACGGGTGATTAGTATGCCTTGGTATGATGTTAGTACATCTTAGTACTATGGGTGAGTAGTATGCCATGGTGGACTACTGCTAGTATCTTAGAACTATGGGTGTTTAGTATGGCATGCACTGATGTTAGTACATCTTAGTAAAATGGGTGAATAGTTATTAGTATGGCATGGATTGATGTTTTTACATATTAGTATTATAGCTGATAAGTATACCATGGAATTTGATGTGATGTTTTTACATATTACTATTAGTATACCATGGAATTTGATGCTAGTGCTATGTAGTCTAAACCAATCAAGGTGGCTAGTAACAAATGTGTATTGTAAATTGTGTAGTTGTACTATGGAACTGTATATTTTCTACTATGGCAGTATGCCGACTTCTGTACGTAGTACTAAAGCACAGTAATATGGCATACATCTTAGTAGTACAGGTGATTCGTTTGCCTTGGTATGATGTTAGTACATCTTAGTACTATGGGTGAGTAGTATGCCAAGGTGGACTACTACTAGTATCTTGGAACTATGGGTGTTTAATATGGCATGCACTGATGTTAGTACATCTTAGTAAAATGGGTGAATAGTTATTAGTATGGCATGGATTGATGTTTTTACATATTAGTATTATAGCTAATAAGTATACCATGGAATTTGATGTGATGTTTTTACATATTAGTATTATAGTAGCTGATAAGTATACCATGGAATTCGATGCTAGTACTATGTACATACTATGCACTGAAGAGTTATATATAGTAACTGCCTAAATAGTTCTCATTAGTATAGATTAGTACTATGAACATACTATGCACTGAAGAGTTATATATAGTAACTGCCTAAATAGTTCTCATTAGTATAGATTAGTACCATGGACTATTAGTATTACATGTAATCTTATTTGAAATATGTGCATAGTATTGTCTGATGTTATTAATAGTAAAGTATATTTCTCTGAAACACTTAGATAGTACTAAATGTGGCATGTTTATATACACAGTAGTAGGAAATGAAAAATGAATTCTACATCTAATACTATAGTGCTATGGTTGTATGTACACCACTAAAGGTTCAATAAATTTTATGCTATACAGTATTATATTCTCAATAGTTCATGCATGACAATACTATGTAGAAATAGTGCATTCTCATAAATCATGTCCTAAAGTATTGTGTGCAAAGTATGGAACACTGAGCATAGTATTTATGTAGTCTACTATGTACTAACTTAGGGATCCTTGAATATTATATGCAAGTACTATGGAAAGTAGTCAATTCATAAAGGCTATGTTCATATATAGTACTAATTAGTACTATATGAACATAGCTATTTTTAAAACACGGTATTAACTAATGTATAAACGTTTCTATATAATACTATGGTACTATGGCTATATATTTACACCAATGAAGGTTTTATATACTTGGTACCATATAGTACTATATTCTCAACACTTCAAGAATGATAATACTATATAGAAATAGTGCATTCTCATAAATCAAATTCCAAAGTATTTTGTGCAAAGTATAAAACACACTGAGCATAGTATTTATGTAGTCTACTATGTGAAGAATATGTAAGTACTATGTAAAGTACTCAATTCATAAAGGCTATGTTCATATAGTACTAAATAGTACTATATGGTTAGAGCTATTTTTATAATGCAGTATTAAGTAATGTATTAACTTTTTTATATATTATGCTATAGTACTATGGCTATATATGTACACCACTGAAGGTTTTATATATTTGTTACCATATATTATCAACACTTCAAGCATGAAAATACTATATATAAATAGGGATGGTTGTAGGATCATGGTGCCCAGTTGTTTCCACTCAAGCACCCTATAAACAATAAAAAAATAGGCATTTATTTACCTTTAGTGGCCAATCTCGCCTAGCTAACGAAGGAATTTCCTTTCAAGTTCTTTTGTTGGAACATCACATGAAAATTTGGAAATATAGTTGCATAATTTGATTAAGCATTAGATAGTTGAAAGTCCTCATTTTCTTCGGTACAAAGTCAATGTATACACCCTATCCCAAATTTGGACTCATTCCATAAAATGCTAATATCTTTTACATATAAACTCATATGAGATTCCCACTCTAGACCTTAGAGCTTCACATACTATAGAGCTTAACTTGATTTTTTGAGAAACTTTTAAGCTATTTGTCTATTTTCTTTAAATATTTCAAGGTCTTTAAAGTGTTATAATATATGCCACCCACAATAACTACCACTTAAAATGCTCAATGTTGTATATCAAAAGAATGGCATATAGTGAGACATTAGTAGAATGTGGTGGTTAGTCAAAATTACAATTTCAATGGTTGGTTTTTTAATGATCTCTCTTCCAAAATTCTTCCAGGCTATCAAAAGGCCTACAAATATTAATAATCTAATTAGTAAAATTGCATTTTTGATGTAAATCATTTGAAACCTATAGGGAGTAGTGTACTTGTAATGGTGCATCTATGAAAAAAAATTGGATCACTCTAAGTATGGAAAGATCATCTTTTTATAATTTCATCATTTTTTTATTAATTTTGATTAATTAGACTAATTTATATTAATTTAAGTTATATTGGGTTAATTTGAGTGTATGTGTATTTTCTATTAGTTTCTTGATCTCATTTGAAGTACCTTGCCCCCCAAATTTGCTCTCCAAGCATTATCCCAGTCTAGCATAAACTAGACAAAACTGGACACCCTAATCTTGCAACAACCAATAGTGCATTCTCATAAATCAAGCCCTTAAGTACTGTGTGCAAAATATGAAACATTGAGCATAGTATTTATGTATTCTAGTATGTACTTGGGATCCTTGAAGAATATGTAAGTATTATATGCAAGTACTATATGCTCCGGAAAATTACTCAATTCACAAAGGCTATGTTCATAAAGTAAATAGTTCTATATGAACATAACTATTTTTAAAACACAGTATTAAAGTAATGTATAAACTTTTCTATATAATATTTTGGTACTATAGCTGTATGTACACCACTGAAGATTCTATATTTTGGTACTATAGCTGTATGTACACCACTGAAGATTCTATATATTTGGTACCATATAGTACTATATTCTCAACACTTTAAGCATAAAAATACTATGTAGAAATAGTGCATTCCCATAAATCAAGTCCAAAATTACTACTTGCAAAATATGAAACATTGAGCATAGTATTTATATAGTATACTATGTACTAAGGGATCCTTGAAACATTGAGCATAGTATTTATATAGTCTAATATGTACTAAGGGATCCTTGAAGAATATGTATGTTTATATACATGGTAAGTATGCAATTCAAAAGAACTATGCTAACAATAGTATGTGAAATAGAGTACTTAGTAGAAAGCAATAAAAATACTCTTAAGCAATGTTTAGTATGATATAGTATTAAAAGTAGTTATGTGTAACATATATACTCACTGAGCGGATAGGATGCAAGTCCTTCATACTACTTTCTACCAACTTGCTACCTGAAAACTTCTTTGGAGAAACCTTTGTATTAAGTTTCTAAAAATCAACAACACACTAAACAACCTCGTCACTTAAGCAGTCAATCCTGTGTTCTCGTCCACCAAAAGCCCACTTAAAATTTGTTCCATGTATGTCAACACAATATTTCCTCCGATTCCTTGGTTGAATAAAAAGTGTTTTTGTGATCTTGTTGTTCACTGATTCCACTTTCAATACGTCTATTAGCAATCATGTGTAGTGCTACTCTCTTTGCAACCAGCTCCTTAGTACTATGTACGCCTTTGTTGACTCATGACCAAGATACCTCCTCAAGTTCTCAACAATCACCATTGACATCACTTTGTATGTAAACAGACTTACACTAGAAGAAGAAGGAAACTTACTAAGAAAAAGATAGTACTTTCTATGTAAACAAACTAGTTAGTAAGAATGAGAAAACTTACTGATTTGTCAAATGTCTAAAAGCAATTTTCTTGTTGTTCAGAGCACAATCAATGATTCACTATTCTCAGAAAAATTTCATTGGGGTTTCACTGCTATGGTTGTGTACATGTGTGTGTGTGTGTGAGAGAGAGAGAGAGAGGGAGGTCTGTATATATACAGAGTCTATATATATATCTATCTATATATATATATAGAGAGAGAGAGAGAGAGAGAGAGGTTTACTTTAAAGTAAGCACTAGAGTTTGTGTGTGTGTGTGTGAGAGAGAGAGAGAGAGAGAAGGGGGGGAGTTCTAGAGCTGATTGCAACCAAAGGAGATTGGATGGAACCAAACTTTGTAAGAGTGAGGGTGGGGTCCACATATACACTCTTACAAAGTTTCGTCCACCTCCAAGCACATTTGGTTGTTCAATGTGTTATGGCCTTAGAGAGCCCCCCACAAATTGCAACCAAAATAGCTCGAATGGTGATGACCACTCTTTCTAAGAGTGAGAGTGGCGTCCATAGATACAGTCTTGCAAAGTTTTTGTCACCAAAAACTGAACACATTTGGATAGAATATGTATGCCAAACATCTAGTTTTCAATAAATTGTGGGCTTAGAGAGCCCTCTCAAAATTGGGCCTTAGGTTTCACATATTACAACCAAAGGATCTCCAAAGGATCTCAGATGGCAACCAAACTTTGTAAGAGTGAGGGTGGGTTCCCACGCACACACTCTAACAAAGTTTTGTTCACCACCCAAGCACATTTGGTTGGAATGTGCATGACAGACACTTGATTCTTAATTGATTATGGCCTTAGAGATGTTGGAAGTTTACCTTCCCTTTTGTTGTGATACATGAAAGAGTGCATGGGGATTGTTCAACATGCTTCCTTGGTGGGGTTCTCTCCTCATAGATATAGGATGTAGTAGTCTCCCATCTACACTTTGGTGGGGGCTGAATTAAGGGATTCCCAAGGATGGATATGGCCACATTTGAGACGATGGAGGGGCACATTTTCATGCTGGTGTTTTCTTGCTAATATGGTATCAGAGTTGATGGTGTTCTCCTTGTTTTTATCAGTATATGGTGTGTACTCTTTGTTCGACCTTTGAGTTGGTGTGTTGGAAAAGCTAGTGGCAACAAATAAAGGTAGACCATAGCATGCCCCCATTAGCCCCAAGCCTCTGAGCTGAGTACTATTAACCCTTAGTTATCCTTAGTCATTCATGAATAATTATCTGTCGAATAGCTATGAGAATCCAACCGGCATACTGAATGTATGTGATGCTTTGTACCACACTTGTTAACATCTTATAGTGTCATTATATGGTGTGTACTCCTTGTTCAACCTTTGAGATGGTATGTTGCACAAGTTAGTGGCAATAAATAAAGGTAGACCATAGCATGCCTCGAGCCATAGCGTGCCTCGAGCCATAGCATGCCCCCATTATCCCCAAGTCTCTGAGCTAAGTATTGTTAAACCTTAGTTATCCTTAGTCATTCATGAATAATTATCTATCATCCTGACCATTGTTGAAATATGCAAGTAAATGGGTGTGTGTAGAACAAGCCCTTAGCAAGAGACTATAAAAAGGAGTCTGTAATTAAGTGGGTAGCCAGTGAAAAGGTGAGAGATTATTGATGAGAGAATCAATGGTAGCATGAGTGAATATAGGGGTGTGAAAAGATTCTAGGAAAAGGTGCCCCTAGGTGTAGGGGAAGTGGCACAAATCAAGGAGAAATCAGTGGTATTAGATGCTTGGCATTTTGTGGATGTACAACCTATAAATTGAGGCATTGGTCTAATAAGAAATTAATGGTTTTTGAGTACCCATGCCTACATTATCATATTAGATTAAGTGTTCACTAATCTTATCTTAATCACATGCTAATTATGTTGATTCTTGCATTTGATCAACCATAGCTCATCACATTGCTGCAAAATTAACAACCATCTGCCTGTAAGATTCCTCCCTCCAACTTTTGAGGTGTGCAGTGTAAGAACCTCCACTTCTGATCTTATAATTATTCCCCTCTCAGAAATAAAAGAAAGATCATGTTTTACCCTGTTTTGGCCTAGAGAGAGAATTCAGTTTTTAGATATCTAAAATAAATTCCCCCAAAACAGAAGTTCAAAAAGAAATTCCTAAGGTGCATTAGAAATAAATTATAATGTGCACAAAAGACCTTAGTCTAAGGGTCCAAATTTTCTGAAAATTTTGGATTAAGGTTCCCATGGACCAATAAGATTAATCCAAATGTAGGGAGGAGATAAATTGAATAATAAAAGAAAACCCCCCCAAAAATGAGTAAATGCTCACATAAGATAAAGAGTGGACTAAGGTTTAAAGAAAAGAATTAAAACACTAAATTTTGACACCTCAGTGTGGGGATCTCCCCTCATGAAGTAGGCACCTTTTTCTCATCATTACTCCCAATTTTTAATCAATAAAATGAGATGTTTCATCTCTCCTCTCTCCTATTTCAAAAGAAGATCCAAAAAGTAAGCTGAACTGACCCAAAATGGTCATAAATTGACCTAACTGATCTGGAAGATTCTAGAATCAGTTTGCTTGGTTAGAGGCTCACTTTTTCCTATAAATAGAAGCCTCCCCCTTTGTAAAATCTTAATGGTGTTTATGCACTATTACTCTGCTCCTGTCCCGAGCCATCTACATTGAATTTTTTAATAATTCAATTATTTTTGGCCTAATTCTCTCCAAAGTGAATTGGTGGCCACTCTTGCTTCAAACAATAGTAGAACCCTCAATCCCTCAAGCCAAAGGAAAGCTTACAAGCTCTATGTAAGTTAATTTTCTTACTTGTTTAATTTTAAATCTATGGTTTTCTTGATTTTCATGTTTTACAGTCGATTGAATTAAATTCAATGGACTGTAAAACATGAAAATTAACTTACAAGCTCTATGTAAGCTAATTTTCTTACTTGTTTAATTTTAAATCTATGGTTTTTTTGATTTTCATGTTTTACAGTCGATTGAATTAAATTCAAATGCTATGCCGTTAAGGAAAAGGCCACCCCTTCTCTTCTTTACATTCCAACCTTTCTTAATCTTAGAAAGATTAACTAAAGGATTAATTAAACTCTTTTTATTGTTTACTCTCTTGAATTTAGAAAATTGTGTAGATTAGAGTTCTATAAATCTAATTTGGGTTAATTTAAAATAAATAAAGAATGATGAAAATGAGAAATGGTCAACCACACAAAGGAGGTTATGGCAAAAGTTTCCAAAATTTTGTGGAAAAGAAAGTTTGTTTTTATGTTATTCCAAAAGAGTAATTCCCACCATTTTTTGCATCTAAAAGAAATATTCTAATTACTCTATGTACATCCCAGTGCTTCAGTTTTCCAGTAAGGTTATTACTTTAGCACACTAGTTAGGGTTATCTGCGCAGGCTAAGATGGAGCAATTCATTCATGGATTGGAATCTAACATTTAGTTCACAGTTCGTAACTTTGAACCAAGTACATATGACCGGGCTCTGGCTCTCACTCAAAATAAAGAAATGAAGCTCAACGGGGGCAAGCCCAAGCAATCATCTCCATCCAGTACCAAACCCCAGCAGTAGCAACAATCAGCTGCATAAACAGGGAAAGGTAACGCTTCTTCTAAAGATGCTAAGAAGGATGGTAGCAATAGCTCCAGTTCACAGGGGGTAAGAAAGATAAAGAATCTAAACCTAAGAAAACCCCTGATGAAAAGGCTAAAGCAAGCATTGCTGGAGGTTATCTTCCTCCTCCAGAGGAGAAAAGGAAGTACTAATCAAAAAATAGATGTTTTTTCCATCATATTATAGGGCATGGTAAGAAGGATTGCCACAAATGGCAAGCGGCACAAGCCACCAAAGCTCCTTCTACCACAGCTGCCAACAGCCTCCCCAGCTCCTCCAGCCCCGCCTACTATCTCAAATGCAGTTCAACATTTACCTTCTATGCATCCTATGCCATCCATGGTATTTGATGCTAAGCAGGAGGGTGAGAGCGATGCTTCTCAGAAGAGCCTCATCCGAGCTTATGGCTCTTCCCATGGCCGACAGTTTGTAGTCCTTTTTGATATGGGTAGTTTTGAAGATGCCATCTCTCCCCAGTTGGCTAATAAATTGAACTGCACATTAGTCCCATATCATCTGGATGTGGACGGGTTTACACCTGGTCTTCGTACCCACATTTCTCAGAAGGCACAGCAATTTGCCTTTGAAGAACAAAAGGCCTCATTTCAATGAGATTTCATCGTCTCACCTCTGTTGGGGTGTGACATGATCTTAGGAATTCAGTGGTTCTGTCAGTATATGAGCCTATTCCCATTTGGGGGCAGGACACTTTTACTATTTGTAAAGGTTTTCCTAAGCCTGTCATGATTCGTGTGGGGATAGAAGTATTCTTGGCATCCCATTGATTTCACATCTCTAGGATAGACGAGCTATCCGCAAGGGAGCAGAAGGAGCACTCCTTTATGTTCGTGCTCAAACAGCCCCTCCCTCATTAGTAGCATCCGTTACATCTTTAGTCCCTTAGCTACTAGCAGACCTATCCATACATCAGGACATTATGCTTAGGGATGATCTCCCACCCTCTCGCCCTGAGGACCATCACATTGATTTGGTCCATGGATCAGATCCTCCTAGCAGGTTTCCCTATTATCTTTCCAAGACTTTAGAGGGCGAGTTAGAAAAGAAGTTATCTGAGCTTCTCTGAGCCAGATTCATTCGGCCTTCTTCCTCCCATTTGCTGCACCTATCCTATTTGTCCCAAAAGAAGGACAAAGTCTGCATGCCTTTGTGTAGACTACAGGGCATTAAACAAACTCACTATTAAGAATAAGTTTCATATGCCAAGGATAGAGTACATTTTGGAGCGTTTAGACGGTGCTAAGTTTTTCACTAAGATCAACATCAAGAGTGGTTACCATCAAGTCCGCATTTTTGAAGCTAAAATTCCAAAAAGAGCTTTTCAGACAGAGCATGGTCACCACGAGTTTGTAGTCATGCCTTTTGGGCTTACAAATGCACCTGCAACCTTCAATAAGATGATGTCTAGGATTTTTGCAGTCCACATTGGGAAGTGTGTTTTCATATTCCTTGATGACATACTAGTCTTCTCAGCCCCACTGCTGCGGAGCAGCATGAGAAAGATGTGGAGAAAAGTCTTGTAACTTTTGCGAGATAATCAGCTCTACATAAACGCCAAAAAGTCTATCTTTGGTGTTAAGGAAGTTCAGTATTTGGGCTACATCATTGATTCCGATGGGATTAGACTGGATCCATCAAAGGTTCAAGAGATCTTCAATTGGGACATTCCTAAGACTGCCCAAGAAATATGTTCATTCGTAGGTCTTTATCAGGCCTATAGTACCCCCATGTCCATCAGTTTTCCAACCTTACCAGCACCTCTTACCAACTTGCTCAAGGGGGTGAAGACTCGCAAGCAGAAAGTCTCAGTTTTATAGGCAAGGTGCCTAATGCATTCCGTGCACTCCAAAAAGCTGCCTCAGAAGCACCTTATTATTATTAAAGTTAACATCATGGGACAAACCTTTCGAGGTCATCACACTGATGCCAGCAATGTAGCCATAGGTGCAGTACTCTAGCAGCAGCAGAAGCAGGACAATAGACCCATGGCATATTACAGTAGAAAGTTGGATGTCGCCGAAAAGAATTATTCAGTATATGACAAAGAGCTTTTGGGTGTGATCACAGCGCTCAAACATTGGAAGCCTTTTCAACAGTGAAAACAGACCACCAAGCACTTAAGTGGCTTCAAACCATGCCAAGTGCCCAGTGGAATGATCGACAGGCCAGGTGGAGTCAAATCTTCCAACAGTTTGGAGGTATGATTGAATACATCCCTGGTAAAGCATAACCTAGTAGTAGATACTCTTAGTCGAAAGTCCAGTATCTAGGCAATCAAAGAATCTACCATTCTCGAAATCACGGGGAAGGACTTATAGTATGAAAGACCAATATGTTGACTCCCCTGAGTTTGGTACTCAGTACAGTTTGGCCCTCAATTCTGAGCCTGGCCACTATTCAATACTACAGAACGATTGGTTGTTCTACAAGAATTGTCTCTGTGTTACTCGAGAAAAGCGTTCTGCTCTTCTCCACGATGCCCATGACTCTTTAGTTGGAGGACATAGGGGTATCAAACAACAGTACCCTCGAGAAATTAGAACGGTCCTTTTATTGGCCAAAGATGAGGCGTGATGTCTATGCACATGTACAAGCCTGTAAGATTTGTCAAAAAGTCAAGGTTTCCCATACAAAGAAGACAGGTTTACTTCAACCTTTGCCTATCCCCGACGGACCTTTCATCGACATATCTATGGACTTTGTAGGGCCTCTACCAGCATCCACCGGATCCCATAACACTAAGTGTTTTACCATTGTGGATCGCTTTAGTAAATTTTGCATGCTCATACCATGCTAGCATATGGCCACAGCCAAGGACATAGCCCGTCTATTCCTCAAGCATTGGTATCCAGCTTGTGGTTTAGCACCATAATGTCAGATAAAGATTCCAAGTTTACCTCGCATTTCTAGAGGTCATTATTTGAAAACTTCGAAACTAAGTTGCAGTTGTCTAGTGCATTCCACCCGTGGATAGATGGCCAAACATAAATTTATAACCAGTTGGCCTTTGATGTTCTCAAGTCATACTGTCATGACCAATTGTCCAAATGGGAACATTATCTTCCATTGGTCCAAGCTATCTTGAATGACACTCATTCATCCAGTGTCGGCCGGACGGCCTCCATATGAAGCAGCCTTTGGTCGTCGTTTTTCTTCTCTTTTGAGACGAGAATGGTGTCTCCATCTTTAGAGGCTAATAAAACCACGAAAGCATTTTTCGAGATAATTGAGTCACTCAAGGATCGCTTGACCAAAGCTCACAAAGCATATAGCAGACAGGCGAATAAGTCTAGACGAGATGTCCACTTCAAGAGGAAGGGGATTGGGTCTATTTGCGTATCATGAAACAAAGATTGAAACAAGTGGGCAAACGTTGTCCCAAGCTTTCATTCCGTAGTTCTGGCCCTTTTCCAATAGTTAAGAAGTTAAGTGAGGTCTCCATGAAGTTAAAGTTGCCTACCAGTTGGACAATGCACATGATGTTTTCCATGTTTCTTGGCTAAAACCATATGTTGGTCCAGAAGTGTTTGATGTTTCAGATGAACAGCAGCCAGATGTGGTAGACGAAGCAAAAGTTATTGAGCCAGAGCAGATCCTTCTTCATCGTTGGAAGCACGGTTCCGATCGACAGATACGTCAGTTCTATACGAATTCTGAGATCGAGGTACCCACGAAGCCGTATGGCTAGACGAGGAGTTCTTCCAGGAGTACCCCTAGTTGTTGGGCAGACTACTTGGAAGCCATGAACCTGCCGCCAAGCTAAGCAGGAGGGAATGTCACATGCACTCTGCACTCAGTGCATGGTGACAAACTGGCTCATCATCCTCAGTAGTGCAACAGTTGTACATTATTAGAACCAAATAGGATGATAATTGTCGTACGGTGCCGTGATCCCATTGTACATCCTCAGTCCAAGATAAGTCAAGCACGAGCTACGTAGGTCATTCCTCAGCCTTAGTGGGTCAGTCAGTCAGTCAAGTCCCTTAAACCACTTGGAGAGAATCATTCATACATGTAGAGTCAATAGAAGCCTTAGGGTTTGCATCAAAAATCACTCTACATCTTGCATAATATGCATTCATATGCCTGTGCATCATTTAGAACATCCCAGAAGCCTTAGGGAATTTACTAGGATTTATCTGGTATTTTTTCCATATTTTATGGTATTTATTTAGAATTTATTATCATTTATAAACATAAATTTTATTAAATTAAGACTAGCCAACTTGACCAACCCCTATCTAGTATAAATAGGCTTGCATAGGGCTTAGTTTCTCATTCAGTCTTCAGTGTGCTAAGAGCTTTCCTCCTGAGCCCTAGGAGTATCCTTGCCTTCAGCACTAGACTAGTCTCATCCAGCCTTTTGGAGTACTTGAGTTTTGCTTCTCCAACCCTCTGAGCATCTACGTTTTGCCTTCAGCCATCCATAGTCTTCAGCACAATAGTACAACAGCCCACAGTTCTTCGACGCAGCAGTATAATAGCCCACTGTTCTTCAACGCAGCCATACAGCCATAACCATCAAAAGTACACTTGAGTTTTCTGCATATCCAGCAAGTACACTTGCGTTTTTTGCATACCCAGCAGTCGGCCTATGCACAGTACCCCTACAGAGATTTGCGTTTCAGTCTACAGCAGTTCTCAGCCTTCTAATCATCATCCACATCTGCCCCAGCCATCTGGTGAAGGTAACATAGCATTCATAAGCATTTACAGCATTCTAACATAGCTTAGAAGAGTCCACCGCCTTCTTTTCTCAACCTCAAGTGTGCAGCACTTCCTCATGTCCTTGGGAAGAGTGCATAGGCTCGAGATCAGTTCATTGAGGTGTTTCTACAGCCGTGTACAATTCAGCCAGACTTTCAATTCTCCGAGATCTTGTGTTTGGCTTATCTACAGCCCACAGTCATTCTCTCTAGAGTAATAAAGCAAATACTATCTCGTTATCAGGATAGGGGGCCCTTCAATGGGTAATTTGGGACCCAATCTAGTGTACATTTCTCATATCTCTCTCTCATCTCTTTAAAGTTTGAAGTATTAAAGTGGATTGCTAAACTCACAAAACTCTGAATACAGAAGATGGTGTGAGCATTTGTGTGACAGGATCTTCCAATTCAAAACTTCCGTTGCATATCATAACTCCATAGAAAATGCTCCAAAATCTGGTTCTGTTCCGATCTTCTCTTCTTTATCTTGTTGCCTATTTAGGGTTAGCCTTTGTGAGAAGCATGTACATGTGTGTGCACATGACAAGCAAAAGTTAGCCTGAGGGAGGGCTTGCCGGACTGTGATTCAAAAGAGGGCTCTACTTGTAAGCAGCCATAGTTGCCAAGCATTTCATGAAACATGTTTCATAAACGTTTCATTCATTTTCCAAAAGTTTACAAAACGTTTCATACAAAAAGGGCGGGTATAGGCCTTAAAATTTATATATAGGTTTAAAATATGTTAAAAATATGTTGCCTTCCCTGCAAAACAATATTAAACAATATGTTGCCTTCCCTGCAAAACAATATTAAACATGCATCATTTACACATTAAAACATGTTTACCAACTAAAACAATATTAAACAATATGTTGCCTTCCCTGCAAAACAATATTAAACATGCATCATTTACACATTAAAACATGTTTACCAACTCAAACTAAAGAATCTGGGTGACCTTGTTACAGTGGGCACCCAACTGAGTCACTAACCAATTGGCATAAATAAATTGGCAACATCAAGAATCAAGATCTGGATTTCATCAATAATGGCACTCAAAGTGATCACAAAAAGTTTGAATCCTGAGCTGATACAAAAAAAGTAAACTGAAGTCTGAAATACACAAAGTAAAGCATGTTGAAGCCTGATAAATGCAATCATGCATGAATGATGACAAATAGTAAACTAGAGGAGCTGATTTGTGCAAGCCAGGAGCTCCTTCAATCAGTTCCTAGTCGCCTGTAGATGTTTTTTTCGAAGAATGTGCTCTCTGGATAAAAAATGTTTAAAAATATAGGTTTTCCCAGGCAGAGTATGAAAGAAATGCATTTCATTCCAATGAAACGTTTATGAAATGTTTCGTTTCCTTCAGATGGAATGAAACGCATTTCATTGCAACTATGGTAGAAGCGTTCGGAGCATAAATATTTTGGAAGCCAATGCTATCCTTTCTTATCAAAACAGCAATCCATTGTGCCTGCCCCGGGACTATGACTCCAGAGCAAGTCACTGTTGGCAAAAGCTACTCTCACTGACAAAAACACACACCTTCAAGCCCTGAATTTTCCATGAAGAAACAATCCGCATATCAATCTCTGTGTGATGCGGCACTAGCAGAACTGTCTTCCCCTCGAAGAGTCTTGGGCAAGGGTTTAGATGGGGAGTAGTCACAATTTGTACGGCGATGAAGGTGCGCCAGGTGTGGGCACTGATCTTGTCCTCCATGTGACGCCACTCTGGCCGAGCATGAGCATATGCATACTCTGGTGTAACATGTGAATGCTTCAGGGGAGATCGGTAACTTCAATGCTCAGAAATCAGCACACTTTTCACCAGCGACGAGAATAACGCACAAAATTGAATCTGTCCATCATTTTGTTGACAAATTTAAAAAATGCAAACGAGCCATCACTTTCTTAAGGCCATCATTTTGTTAACAAATGCACCATGGTATACGTAATTGCACATTCATTATAAGTTGATTCTCTCTCCTCCCACTCTCACTATAGCTCTAGCCTCCCTGTAGCTTCATGTTAGATTTTATTTATGAGTTCTTAGGGTTTTTGTGTGTGTGTGTGTGTGTGAGAGAGAGAGAGAGAGAGGGGGGGGAGGGAGGGAGGGAGGGAGTAGGCGTGTATTTCCTTTGTCATGCCACAAGCTCCATATAAGCCTCAACACTAGTAGCATCATGCAACATTTGTGGACAGATAGGAAAGAAATTACAAGCATAATCTTTGCATGAGGCAGAAAGGAAGGGAAGAAAGGTAGCATGAAGCAAAAAGGAAGGGGAGAAACCTTGGATGAGGCAAATAACATGCTGTTTTTATTTTTATTTTGTTAACTAATTATTTTCGTGCAACATGTGATAGGAATATCTATCTGAGGAAGAAGGAAGATTGTGTGAACTTTAAGCGCTGCCGCATGTTGTGTTCATCTTTGTTTAGGTTTTCAAGTACAAGTATAGTATGGACCCTTTGTTACTTTGCTGTTGCCACCTATTTGCATTAATCTTTGTTCAGGTTTTCAAGTACAAGTACAAGTATGGAGCCTTTGTTGATTTGTTGTTTTTCAACAAATTGAAAATGTGTTGTGTAGATTTAAGAGAAATGGAATGGCTTTGATTGCTTTTCACAGTTGATAGACATTTGAAAGCAATAAATAGCATTACTTGTTTGAATGCTTTTCATAGTTTGAAAGTAGTAGCATTACTACTTTGACTGCTTTTCATAGTTCAATCGCTTGAATGCATTTCAAAGGAGTCGCACTATATGTTATATGTCTTGCACTCTGTATGTAGTGAATGGCTTACTATTTTATACTAATTACAAAGCAATAGATTTATCATAGGTAAGAAGGCCCAAAGTCCCTCGAACAAGATGAAGCACAAGGTATCATGGTGGGCACTATTTATTGAACAATCAATGCAGATAATCAAAGGGTAGCTACTAGGAGCGCTTGTAGAGGAAGATGTATTGCTAGAGAAGTAAGAATGGCTCATGCAACTCGCACACCTCCAACTCAACCCCATCCTCTAGGAATATTCTTGAAACAAAGACTGAAGAAGGTGTGGGCTTGTCGTCTTAACAAGAAGCTCATCATGAACATGGGTGCTCTCTGTTTTATGAATTGTGCCAAGTGAATGTGCAACCACCATCTGCAGGGTATGTTGGGTTGCTAGAAGCCGTGGATTCTTGAGCCAAGGTAAAAGTGAATGCGGAGAAGGGTTTACTAGTAAAAACAAAAGCAACATTAGATGAAAAGAAAGAGAAGATGTTGCTTACCATAAGCATCTCCAATGTTCCATTCCATTTAGAAAGTACCAGGCAACGATTAGAAGATTTGCAGAACAGCCTTGTGCCTTGTGAAGAGCAAGAAATGAAACTCGAAGTTGAAATCGCTATATGTACCAATTTGCTTTGTAAGTATAGAGTGGACGGTGAGACAACAGGTATGTTTTCTACCAACAGTGTTCGCTTTATGATGTTTCTTTTCCTGAGTTTCCATGCTTTTCATAGCTTATCAGAACTTAAATGGTTTAAGTGCTTGTACCTTTTATGTGCTTTTGACTGCTTTTGTCTTCTTTAGAGTGCTTGAGCAAGTCTCTTTTATGTGCTTTTGATTGCTTTAGAGTACTTAAACAAGTCATTTCTCTTATATGCTTTTGACTACTTTAGAGTACTTGACCAAGTCATTGTTCTTTTGTGATTTTGATTGCTTTAGAGTACTTGACGAAGTCATTGCTTTTATGTGCTTTAGACTACTTTAGAGTGCTTGAGAAAGTTACCGCATTTATGTGCTTTTGGCTACTTTTAGGTTCTTCTAAACGCTTTAGGATACTTGAACAACTCATTGCCTTTAGGTGCTTCTGAATGCTTCAGGGTACTTGAACAAGTCACTCTTTTTAGGTGCTTCTAAATAATATAGGGTACTTTTAGATGCTTTTGATTGGTTGGAAGTGCTTCTAAATGTTATAGGGTACTTTTAGGTGCTTCTAAATGCTATAAGGTACTTTCAGGTGCTTTTGATTGGTTGGTTGGAATTAACAGCCCTTTAAGGAAGGTCCTTTACACCAAAAGAATTTAAACTTTAGATTTTTTTTAAAATTATTATTAATTATTTTAGCCTTATCTTTAGCTCGTTCGTGGCTACGTGTCTACTGGTGATGCTGAAGGCGTTTTGGATTTCCTCTTTGCACACACAGCCGTGCCTACTTTCTCTGCTACTCTGTAGGTCGCCCGTGAATCTCTCTATCTCATCAGCTGTGCACTGATGCAACGCAGCTCTATTGGGGCTACAACACTCCTTCAGCTCTTCATCTCTCCTTCAGCAACAGCAAACAAAAACTTTTCGGGCTAGATTGGCCGATTTTCTTTTCTATTGTTTCCTTCTGTTTAATGTCGCGCACGTCTGAGATGATATTGTTTGCTTTGTTGGCTAGGTGCGACCAGGCCCTTTGTCCTCGCATTTGTTGCCCGGTCCTTCTTCTTGCTTTGCAATGGGCTTTTTCTTAGCTATTGGCACCTTCTCTTGTTTCCCTTGTGATGCCTGGCTATTCTCTTATTTCTTAGCTCCTTCTTCCCTATTTTCTCATGGATTGTAGGTCACGCTATGGTAGTTACTTTCTTCTTGGATTGCTATTGTTGCAAGCAAGAATAATCTTGCTTTCTCTCTGGTGCACAAGGAATGGCGGACTTCCTCTTTTTTTGCCTCTGTCTTCAGCTGCAATCATAAGCTCGCAGCTGTAACTTCTCTTCTCTCTTGTGGCTATGGCGGGCAGCAGCTCGATGCCATCTCACTCTTTTGAGCCACCCACCTTGGCTGGCTTCACATGCTTACCATACAACAAGAAGACATACACAACTTCGTCTTATTTTTTTTTGTGTGCCTCTTTGTAGAGAGTGAAACTCCATAGTGAAACTCCAATGGAATTTCAAGGGTTCGTTGAGTTTGCACTCTAGGAGTGGACTCTATAGATAGGTCTATAAATGATAGAGGGCAACTAGACAAAAACCTAATTCCTAATACATTTTCTAATTACCTACAAAACTAATGATGGGAAGACAGTTTGCACTCTAGGAGTGAAGACTCTATAGATAGGTCTATAAATGATAGAGGGCAACTAGACAAAAACCTAATTCCTAATACATTTTCTAATTACCTACAAAACTAATGATGGGAAGAAAGTATTCTCAACCCTAATGAAGTAGAAAACAAATACTAAGCTAAGAGAGCAACACCTAAGCTCTGATACCATGTTAGAATCCATGAATCAAGCTCTCCTAATGACAAGACATTGACTTAATCATTAACTAATCCTACACTAATCTCATAACTAAGTATTAATTAATCTTACACTAATGACAACACTAATCTAAGGTAGATAATAATGAACAAGACTCATTGTGATGAGTGTGTGCTAATTAAGTTTAGACTTAAGTTCAGTTAGGTTACAAGATAGAAACTTGTACTCATAAAAAGACTTGAGATGTTGTGCTTGTATTCCATTGCTTGAAATGTCCTCCTTTTATATGAGGAGAGTACAAGTTTAGCATTTCTCTTGCATGTGGGATAATTCTCACTTAGTGATGTGGCTTCTCACACTCACTCCATATTTTCCTTGTGTGCTCTTTGGCACCACATTTGTCAACATTGCAGCCAAAGTACAACAAGTATAACATATCGCTACCAGATGATAGCCTCTACAAGTGTGCATTGAACAAGCATGGGACATTCACCATACTACCAACATTCACGAGATAATAACCAATTTAAGGAGGATACTCTCATAAGACATTAATTTTGCAATATTCAAACAATGTATATACCTAAACTGATAATCAATCAAGCATGCATGTACTCTAACCCATACTCTATATCCTCTATGTATATACCTAACATCACATTCAGCCAGACATGTATATACTAAAAACTACACTCTGCATGTATACATCCACCACCATACTCAATCAAACAATGTAAAGATCACAATAGTTGAACACATATTCATACACCTACGTGTGAGATAAAAGGCCAAAAGGGGGTTTGAATTGAGGGCTAGAAGGAGAAGATGATTATCCAAGGCTAAACCCTAATTTGTAGATGATAAATGCAATAGTTGAACACATACACCTAAAAGCAAGATACACTTACTTTTGAGATGGCTAAAAAGGGGGTTTTAACTCAGGGGCTAGAAGGAGAAGTTGATCATATAAGGCTAAACATAGAGTTTAGGGCATGATTAGGGCACAAGAGGATCCCATAAGCCATCTTATAGGTGTAGGACATGATCAAGGCAAGAAGGAGAAGTTGATAATCCAAGACTGAAATAGAGTGTTTAGGGCATGATTAGGGCACAAGAGGATCCCATAAGCCATCTTATAGGTGTAGGACATGATCAAGGCAAGAAGGAGAAGTTGATAATCCAAGACTGAAATAGAGTGTTTAGGACATGATTAGGGCATAAGAGGATCCCATAAGCCATCCTATGGGTGCAAGAATAGGTCGGTAGGGTAAGAACAATGCTACAAGGCTCGTCGAGAGCATGATGAAATTTTTTTATCCTCTTTGCTAGCCCGATACAGGAGGTTGGCCAGTTTGGGGGGCCTATATAAAGCTTATGCATGATTCATTCTTAGAATCTTACTTTTTTGGCAATATTACCATGTACTTATTGACCCTTGTTGTTGGTAGCTCCTTTGATACTGTCAGGCTAAAATCTGAAAGGTATTTTGGGACAATGTACATATGGGATGCGTGGTTTGTGAATAAAATTTGCCCTGAATGCCCTGGCAAGTGCACAGGGCGAGTGGTTTGGTCGTGAGCTGGTTTAAGCACGTGTTTTTTTTTGGAGCGGATGCTGGGATCTAGAAGTTTTTATTGCAATAGTGTGGTGTGCAGATAGTTACTAAATACAGGGTACCGACTGGAAATTGTCGGGTTTGGTATGATGATGTAGCTGACGGAGGCCGGGGGCAGCTCTGGTATTGGAAGGTTATGGACGCGGTGAAATGATCCGAAGTGGAGAAAGAGGGGCTCTTTTAGCATTAGTGTGGCCATTATTTTGTGGCTTGAAGCTTTTAAAAAAAATAAAAAAATATAATCCACATGGCCAATGGTTTTAATGACCACATGGAAGAAGGTTCGAAGGCACACAGAGGTAAAGGAGGTCGCCGAAAGAAGGGTTGGCCGCTTTGAAGGAGAGCCGAGGGCCTCATAGGTGTTGGTGCGTGAGGCGCTGCAGGTAGGAGACCAGAGGAGAGGCGCTGCAGGTAGTGGCCACTTGGAGCCAGGGTCCAGTGTGGAATCGCAGCGGAGAGAAGAGCTGGAGCGCAGCCAGACCTGCGAAGAGAGCAAAGTGATTGGCTGCCTTGGGATTGGAGACGGGCTGGTGAAGCCGAGGTAAAGGAAGGCGAAGCTGGAGTACTGCAGCAGAGGGGTGCGAAGAAGCGAGAGCGGTGGCCGCTTTTAGATGAAACTGCCGGGGCAGGTACTTTTGCTGTGAGACGAGAGGCGAGTTGAGAGGTGCATCAAGGTTGCCGCCTTTGAGTCTATGAAGTGAACAGCCGCCAGGTGCGAAGGGTTGATCACAAGGTTGGTGATATGGAAGGCTGGCGCAGAACTGAGAAGCTGGAGGCACCTTGGTGATGTAAGTATACAGCCGGGCTGGTTCTGCAGGCACAACCATGGAGGCCCTGGAGTGATTGAGGAGAGCAAAGGTAATAGCTGCCAGAGGGAGACAGTAAGGCTGGTGATTTGAGCAGCAGAGAGAGGGCTGCTGGTAGGAACTGAAGTGATGTGGCTTGGGCTAGATACAAGAGCAAGGGATGGTGATGCTGCGTTGAGCAGTGGTTTGTGGTGCTGAGGATTGTGCAGAGGCTCAGAAGGTTGGCAAGCTGCTGGTCTCGACACACAGAGAGTGGGAGCTACTGAGAAGAAGGTTAGCTGGTGTGGGCGCCTTCTGGAGAGAGTAGCTGGTCTTGTGTGGGCGACGATTGCAGGCAGAGAGTGGTGCTGACGAGAGAGAGCCTGGAGCACAGTGCAGGGTTGGAAGCAGTAGAGGTGCTGATGTGTGGGCTGGAGACAGTGGGGCTCGCCTACGACAATTGGCAGGTAGCAGCTGGGGACAGAAAGTAGCCGAGCTACAGAGGAAGTGAAGAAGGGTTGCTGGTGTGGGCGCCCTCTGGAGAGTACAGAGACCGGGAGACAAAGGCTTGGTTGTCAGACGCAAGGGTGTATTCCCTTGGCAGTAAATCCTGGCCAGAGTCCTGGTCTTTGGTGTATTTGCTGAGTTTGTACATGGTGTATGGTGCTGTGTATCTTTTTACTGATTGATCAGTTGTCTGTGTTGGTTTTGAGCTGTCCTTATGGTGTGGGTGGGTGGTGCATGGTGAGAGAGTGTTCCAGCCGGTGGCTGGTGGTGCCCCCGTTCGTGTGTGTGTATTCCAAGTTTGCGAGATGAAGGGCTATAGAGGCAGGTTCTTTCTTCTTTTTTTCACCTCACATCCTTCTGGTGCCCCCACTGAGGAGTTGCTCAGGCATTGTTTGACTGAGGATAGCTCAGGGATTTCTCTTACGAGGGTGTATGCCCCAGAGTGAGAGATTGAAGGAAGGTGTTTCTGGTTTTTGTTGGGATTGAAGGTGAAGCTTGAGGATTAAAATGATGTCTTATCCAGAATTTTATGGTGGTCCGAATGAGGATGTGGCAGACTTCTTGGAAAGGATGGAGGTTGCATGCATAAGCAACCATATTAATGAGTCGGTACAGGTGTTGCGGCTACTGAGCATCTGTTTGAAAGGGGATGCAAGGACCTGGTACAGGACTTATGAGGAGTCATTGAGGGTTGCTGTTCCACATCTTGATATGACTGAAAATGGATTAAAGGCAGCACTTAGCAACAGGTTCAAGAAGGTGGAAGACCCCGACAAGGTTTGGCATGAGGTGCAAGCTCTGACACAAGGTGAGTTTGAATCAATAGATGATTATATGAAGAAATTTTCTTTGCTATGGGAGACTCTATGCAGGGCTTTGGGAGAAGATCAGGTACCGCCTGACATGATGAAGAAAAACAAGTTTGTAGACGGGCTTAAGAGGAGTATTCGCTGGAAAGTGGAATTGAAGAAGCCCAGGTCTTTTGAGGATGCAGTAGAAATTGCTAAATCAAAAGATTGGAAGCTGCAGCGGATGAATTAGCTGGGGATGATTCCAGTTGTAGCACAGCCGGAGATTCGTAGAGTGGAGGCTACACCCATGAATGCAGTGATTGAGAGGATGAAGCCCACTGAAGCCCAAGCTATGCAGATGGTGCCACAAGCTAGTCAAGGAGTACCTATGGTTCCTGCAGGTTCTGATGAGGGATTGCGGCAGGATATGAAACAGATGGTTGATCTTATGAAGAATTTGAGCTTAAATTTAATGGGAAGTACAGGTGGTGGACGTGGTAGAGGCCGTGGCAACAATCATGAAGGGGGAGATGGACAAGCAGGATATGGACATGGTCTCGATAGGGGCCGTCGTTTCATCCCTACATGCTGGAACTGTGGTGAGCTTGGTCATCTGAGTACAGATTGTGATAAGCCTCAGTGTATGGGTGGTGATATGTACCCACTACCTTCACAACTACTTGACAGGTCAAATGATTATGGTATTGATATCAGGGACAGTGGAATCACAGCTGAGGAGAAGGGTAAAACTAAGGTAATAGATGTGGTCACCCTTGAGAAGACGAAGGAGGCAGAAGCTGATGTGATGCCTTTGGGGAAACGGATGCCACAGGAAAGGGAAAGCAAGGATGCTGCAGGGCCTAGTGAGAAGAAAGGTAAAGTGAAGGAAGGAGGGGATGTGAAGGTCAAGCAGAAGTGGAAGCCTCGTAGGAAGTTTCAGGTAACTGATTTTCCACTAGGGGGTGGGCAGGATAGCTACAGTTTACAGGAGGACATGGCTGGAAGGAAGGCTAATATTACTTTCGGGCAATTGATAGAGTTAGCTCCCAATTTTGGGCAATTGATAGAGTTAGCTCCCAATTTGAAGCGTCAGTGGAAAAGACTTGTGAACCCGAGAGAGAAGGAGCCTGCCAAAGGGATAGTGACTGTTTTATCTGTTCAGGAGTTGCCTGATATATGTCCTGTGGTGAATGTGTGGTACAAAGGGAAGAATCTAGGGGAGGCATACATAGATGGTGGTGCACAAATTTGTGTGATCACATTAGCAGCTGTGGAGAGGCTTGGTCTTAATGTTACTGAAGCGTCTGGATTCCGTATTCGGTTGGCCAATCACCAGAAGGTCAAATGCTTAGGTATGATCAAGGAATTAGAATTGGAAGCTTTTGATGTAAAGGTGCTTGTGGATTGTCATGTTATGCCTGCAGGAATGGGTGCATTCCCCATCATTTTGGGAAGACCATGGCTGAGAGCAGTGAAGGCTATTCAGGATTGGAGGAAAGGGGTCATTACTCTGTATGACAGGAGAGGGGATAAGAAGCAGTTTAATATGGATAACCAGAAGCCTGTCAATGATGAAGAGGAGAGTGAAGCTGATTCGAGTGATGATAATATGACCAGTAGCACCACTACTAGTGAGGGAACAGAAGACACTTCATCCAGTGAAGAGGATGTAGAGATGGATGCTGTGGTTATTGATGAGGAAGTGCTTGGTGATGAGGTTGCTGAACAAGAAGAGACCATACATGAAGAATGCGAGGAGGTACAAATGAATCATGAGCAAAGGTATGCCTATGATGTGAAAGAGTCTGTTTTTGAGTCTTTGAATGATGAACCTGTGTGGGATGAGTGGGATATAGATAGACTACAGGATGATGAGCTTGAGTCGGAGTTGGATGATCAGATGTGCATTAATGTTAAAAAAGCCATGACCAGAATTAAGGCTATGAAGGAAGAGCAACAGAAGACT
Organism: Cibotium barometz; assembly: GCF_041138505.1. Taxonomy (NCBI): domain Eukaryota; kingdom Viridiplantae; phylum Streptophyta; class Polypodiopsida; order Cyatheales; family Cibotiaceae; genus Cibotium; species Cibotium barometz. The sequence goes on from NC_141051.1 coordinate 64,357,939, forward strand.
ATGAATGATGTTGATGCTATGGATGAGATGGATGCTGTAATAGATGAATTTTTGATTGGCCTTGATGAAGATGAGGATACAGGGACTGAAGTGGATGCTTTGGCAATGGTGCCTTTCGAAGGGGAGTTTGTTTTGCCTGTGGTGGCTGGTTTTGATGGTGATGTTTTTTATGCTGATGGACAGGAAAATGTTATGGTACAACAGGTTTTTTTTTATGAAGCTTTCATCAATTTTTACCCTCAGCAGGAATTGGTTCGCTGGTTTTCTAATATTGGTGTTGACTATATCAGTGATTTTGGAATTGAGATGAGGCAGGATGGTGTGTATGTCAGAAGCTTTGTTTTCAGAAGTTCTTATGTATCGTGGTGGGAAATGGGATGGAAAGCTATGCCTGTGGAAGATGACAGTGTTTCTTTGATCACCTGGAATAGAGATGTGTTGGTTACACTGTATGATGCTCAGAGGATAGATGGAGGGAAACGTGGTCATATACTTTCTGCTGATCATAAATGATTCAGCATGCTAGGGGTTGGGCAAAGTATGTCAGGCTAAAATCTGAAAGGTATTTTGGATCAATGTACATATGGGACGCGTGGTTTGTGAATAAAATTTGCCCTGAATGCCCTGGCAAGTGCACAGGGCGAGTGGTTTGGTCGTGAGCTGGTTTAAGCACGTGTTTTTTTTTGAGCGGATGCTGGGATCTAGAAGTTTTTATTGCAATAGTGTGGTGTGCAGATAGTTACTAAATACAGGGTACCGATTGGAAATTATCGGGTTTGGTATGATGATGTAGCTGACGGAGGCCGGGGGCAGCTCTGGTATTGGAAGGTTATGGACGCGGTGAAATGATCCGAAGTGGAGAAAGAGGAGCTTTTTTAGCATTAGTGTGGCCATTATTTTGTGGCTTGAAGCTTTTAAAAAAAATAAAAAAATATAATCCACATGGCCAATGGTTTTAATGACCACATGGAAGAAGGGTTGGCTGCCAGCAAAACCATCTGGAAGATGGTCGAAGGGTGGCGCTTCGAAGGCACACAGAGGTAAAGGAGGTCGCCGAAAGAAGGGTTGGCCGCTTTGAAGGAGAGCCGGGGGCCTCGTAGGTGTTGGTGCGTGAGGCGCTGCAGGTAGGAGACCAGAGGAGAGGCGCTGCAGGTAGTGGCCACTTGGAGCCAGGGTCCAGTGTGGTTCGCAACGGAGAGAAGAGCTGGAGCGCAGCCAGACCTGCGAAGAGAGCAAAGTGATTGGCTGCCTTGGGATTGGAGATGGGCTAGTGAAGCCGAGTTAAAGGAAGGCGAAGCTGGAGTACTGCAGCAGAGGGGTGCGAAGAAGCGAGAGCGGTGGCCGCTTTTAGATGAAACTGCCGGGGCAGGTATTGTTGCTGTGAGACGAGAGGCGAGTTGAGAGGCATAGCAAGGTTGCCGCCTGTGAGTCTATGAAGTGAACAGCCGCCAGGTGCGAAGGGTTGATCACAAGGTTGGTGATATGGAAGGCTGGCGCAGAACTGAGAAGCTGGAGGCGCCTTGGTGATGTAAGTATACAGACGGGCTGGTTCTGCAGGCACAACCATGGAGGCCCTGGAGTGATTGAGGAGAGCAAAGGTAATAGCTGTAGAGGGAGCTAGTAAGGCTGGTGATTTGAGCAGCAGAGAGAGGGCTGCTGGCAGGAACTGAAGTGATGTGGCTTGGGCTAGATACAAGAGCAAGGGATGGTGATGCTGCTTGAGCAGTGGTTTGTGGTGCTGAGGATTGTGCAGAGGCTCAGAAGGTTGGCAAGCTGCTGGTCTCGACACACAGAGAGTGGGAGCTACTGAGAAGAAGGTTAGCTAGTGTGGGCGCCTTCTGGAGAGAGTAGCTGGTCTTGTGTGGGCGACGATTGCAGGCAGAGAGTGGTGCTGACGAGAGAGAGCCTGGAGCACAGTGCAGGGTTGGAAGTAGTAGAGGTGCTGATGTGTGGGCTGGAGATAGTGGGGCTCGCCTACGACAATTGGCAGGTAGCAGCTGGGGACAGAAAGTAGCCGAGCTACAGAGGAAGTGAAGAAGGGTTGCTGGTGTGGGCGCCCTTTGGAGAGTACAGAGACTGGGAGATAGAGGCTTGGTTGTCAGACGCAAGGGTGTATTCCCTTGGTAGTAAATCCTGGCCAGAGTCCTGGTCTTTGGTGTATTTGCTGAGTTTGTACATGGTGTATGGTGCTGTGTATCTTTTTGCTGAATGATCAGTTGTCTGTGTTGGTTTTGAGCTGTCCTTATGGTGTGGGTGGGTGGTGCATGGTGAGAGAGTGTTCCAGCCAGTGGCTGGTGGTGCCCCCGTTCGTGTGTGTGTATTCCAAGTTTGCGAGGTGAAGGGCTATAGAGGCAGGTTCTTTCTTCTTTTTTTCACCTCACAGATACCACAAGCTTTTACGCTATGAAAAAATGTGGTTAGCATCTGTGCTCTCTTAGCTAGTATGCCATGTGCTCTATGCCGACTATCTCATTCATAGGTTAGATATTCCTGAGTTGAAAGACCCACAGATAGCTCTCTTTAACATCTCTTATTACTTGAATTTTTACAAGTGTAGCAATTGCAAAGTGCAGATCTACAGTGCAGATCTACACAACCCTTGCCAACAACACTTTCAGATGTTACCCACATCTTAGCTTGAGCTTTACTTTTCTCTTAGGCAATGAGTTCCTCAATTCTCTACCATGCCCCAAGGATAATACACATCAGCCTTATGAGGGCACTCCTATACAATTAGACACATTTCCTATACAATTGGACAACTTTGTTAATGTGCAACACAACCTATCTTCTTTTATGAGTTCCTCAATTCTCTACCATGCCCCGAGGATAATACACATCAGCCTTATGAGGGCACTCCTATACAATTAGACACATTTCCTATACAATTGGACAACTTTGTTAATGTGCAACACAACCTATCTTCTTTTATCAGATCCTTGATTCTTAGACATGGGTCTTATGATGGAGATGCTAGATCCAATATCTACAGAGAAGCTTCCCCTCTAGCACCCTCATAATCAGGTCGTGGGACATTGTTTGGGACATCATAGCATAGCGGAGGCTACACTCCAACCCAAACACTTGTCAATCCGTGAATGCAACCCGGTTAGCGTATAGAGGCTATCCCGAATGGGAGAAGAAGAGTTAACCACACACTAATGACTTCTAGTCCTACTCAATCCTTCTTCATCACTCAAGCAATCAATCTTACATAATCAAAGCATCAAGATTAGGCTACACTTAAGCACACAAATGCAACTTATGCAAGGAACCTAATATGCAAAGAGCTATCACACAAGCCTCAACTACACATTATTTCAAGCACAAGCTTCATCACAAGCACTCTACAACTCACAAATCAAAACATCATTAAGAAATCTAGATTAGCAAGTGTGTAGACCAAAACCTCATATCATTGAAAATGTAAAGAATAGAGAGTACAAGATTGAAGCATGAATGGAGATGGAGAGCCTTGGGAGAGCACTTAAGATGGAGCTATGGAGCAAGCTCTCTCTATGAGCCTCTCAACCAAATGACCAAAGAGTCCTCCCTAGCTCTCAAATGGGCCACCTTTTATACAAAAATTCTAGAACTCCCAAAAGTTCCCATGTGGGATTATTGTCAAGCACTCTCCCACATTCATCTACAACTTGGAACTCTTTTCAAGAGCCCTAAGTGTCTTTTTTGTTGCATCCTTGTATTGATCTTCATTCGCATGCAACACTCCCCCCTTCCTATTTTGCGCACGTCCTCGAGCGCGGTAGTAGCAAGAGCTGCAACAAAAAAAACAATGGATACAAGTAAAGTCTTTTATTGAAGAAAAGAAAAAAACCAGCAATGATAATTTCACACGTGAGCATACAAGTGCAAGGCTGATTAAAGTTTTAATGAGTCCTAAAATAGGTGAGTAAAGACTAGTCAAAGTGAGACTTAAGTGGTAGATAGTGCTATGCAAAGGCAAGTGTGCTTTGTACACCGCCGGTTATGACCGCAGTCTCAATGTCCTACAAGTATGTAAGTTATTCCTAAGTGGCAAACCTACTCCTAAATATGAGCAAAGGTGATTGGAACTCTCTTTTTTTTTTCTTTTTTTCTTTTTTTCTTTGATGTGTGTGTAGAAGGTGATAAAGATTAAGGTTCCATCCCAAAGAGACCCAAGCAATGGCCAAGAGACCTCTGCCAAGAGAATCTAAAGACCGCTAAGTATCTCAAGGGCGACAGACTCTTTTTCTTTCTTTTATGACCTAAGGAGTACCCCATGAAGATGAGGGCATCGGTCTCGAGGGCCCATAGTGTATCCCAGAGTCCTACCAACATCCATCAAGGCGATAGATTCCTCAAAGGTCTTTTTCTGAGGATTTTAGACATCAGTGTTCACCCCATAGAAACCAAGGCATCGGCCCCAAGGTGCTAAGACAACCCTAGGTCCTACCAAGCATTTCTCATGGCTGTAGACACGTCATGTCTCAATTTACTTTGGATATATATTTTTTTAGGGTATATTTTCGTAAATTTTTATTACTCCTAGCACCTAGCTCATATCTAAGAGGTAGCCACCACTAGGGATAACTAATATACCTTGAAAGCATAAGAACTTGGCATACTCCCTTGGTATATATCCTACACTGTCTTTAGATAGAAATATCTTTTACTAAGTCTTCTAAGATTCTAGAATTCACTCACCATATTTTAACAACTAATCAAAAACTTAAACCAGCCAACATTGTGTGAACATGCAAACCATATATTCGAAAGATACGAGCACATAAAAAAATAAAGATTAAGATTTGAATACACCTGTTGTAGTGCCCTGTTGATGTTGTTCGTTTGCATTGATGCATTGCTGATTTTGTGCAGATTGCTCCTCCTTGGTCTTTGCAAGCGTAGCATGTCTCCCCCCTTCCTAATTTGTATGCATGATAGGTGGACTATTGGGGTGTGTATGCTCTTGTTTTTTTTACGGAGATCTCTGCAAAATTTTTATTAACAAACAAGAAAAGAAAAGAAAAGAATAAAATTTGCCATTGGTGCCAAACACCGAATATAGCCGAGGGAAAAAACCCAGTGGGAGAAAAGTGCCCTGGCTTGTCGATCTTATTGTGGAGTCACTGAACTTACCCTTGCACTGGTGGTGGATCCGTGTCCTCATCTGCTGGAAAGATGGTATCAATTTCCTCAGGATGCAGAGACAACCCCTCACAAAAACCGGCCGCTGGAGAAGGTGGTAGAGGAAGGAGTGCTTCCTCACTAAAATATGGCATTGGTTCTATGGGAAGGTTAATCAGACAGTTTCGATTTTGGAACTGCGCAATATAGGTACTCATATTTATCCAATATTGACATGTTGAGGCTTGGGGAAGGAGGGCTTGCAAGATCGGTGGTTGCAAGTCATTTAGGCTTGTATCCCTCCATTGTTGTGCTTGAACCTCCTCAGGTAATCTACGTTGATTTGGTCCTCTCTCTGGTATTCTCACATTAAGAAGATTATGGCGTTGGGGTGTAACTCCCACAATTTGCTTCATTAAGCCCGTGCCATATCGTCTAAAGTAAGAGCGGCATATCTAACAAATATGTGAAGCTTCTTCTAATACGAGCCATGCACACTCTTGACAATGTGGAAATGGGTGATGCTGTTGATAGAATAATGTGACAAAGTGATGCCCACATCAATTTTCACCTAAGGGAGCATAGAAGTACCTAGAATGTGTTTGAAACGGAGGAGCACTATAACCCCCGCGATGATCTGGTCGAGTACTATCAGGGTCAATGCATGGTGGACATGTATCTCGCCAAATATCCATCAGGAGTTATCTGGACGTAGAACAATGAAATTTAGAACACTCATATCCATCATGACAATTCCAATCAAAAACAAGATTATCTCAAAGAGAACACATCTTCTAAAGGCATAAGGAACCACATTATTCAAACATTGATTTACCAAAGAGCTTTAATTGTAGTTTTAATGCCTTATCTTTAATTTTTGGTATATCCATTTTAAGAGGTGGAAACTTTAGGAATTGTCTTGGAATTTGAGCAAGATAAGAGGATTTAGGCATTGAAATGCTAGAATCTATGCTCAAATGAGACTCATTTGGACATGTCGTAGGTACACAAGTTGATGGTTGAATTGTGTAACAAGGAGAAATCGGGACAACCGGTGTCTCAATACATGTTTTAGGAAGATCAACACAAGTAGTTTTGTAGGTGCTATCACAGCCACCTTTCCTTTCTTGAAGAGTTTGTGTTGATTTCTTTTGCACCCACTGATATGGACAATCAAGGGTGGCTTTTGGAATCTTTTTGAAACACTCTTTTACCCCTGCCAAAGCATGGCATTTTGGAAGCCAAATTGCTGTTGCACCCTCATAATAGCCTTGTGCTTTGAGCACATGTTTTGGGACCCATAGAGTAACAGTTCGAGATTTAGGCTTGGAAATGATGTGCTTCTTAAGAGGCTTAGCAACTGGACTAGATGGTACAAGTTTATACGCATCTTTGGGTAGCCACATTGATAATTCCTTCTTGCCTGGCCTTCTTTGAGCAGCAACTAGAGTAGTTTGAACATGCCAGCCATGGCCCTCACTTGAGTACTCATCCATTATCCACATCATTTGTTTTGGAGCTTCAAGAGCAGATTTGGATTGTGGGTTGGGTAAGGTAGAAACATCACCCTTTTGACACGATAAATCTCGTGGAGTAGCAGATCCCAAGATGCATTCAGAATCAATTTGCAACTTGTATTGTCTATTCTTCCAATCTAATGAGCAATTGGTAGCACTTAACCACGATCTACCGAGAACAACCTCTACTACTGCCTTGGACTTACGTGCCACATAAAAGGGCACTGACATCTGGTGATCCTGAATGGTCATCATAATGACACATTTTCCCTCTATAGGGTTATCTTCTCCGGAGAAGCTTTGTAGGTCCACAAGAATTTGCACAAGTGGTGGTTGACCCAAGGCTATCCAGGTGTCAAACGAGAGAACATTATAATCTGCACCAGAGTCAATTAAGGCAGAGACAAAGTAGGTAGTCTCATGAAGACGAAGGCACACTTGAATATTGAATGGATCGACATACGGCTCATCAGGAGCCAACTGTATGGCCAACATAGAAGCTTTGCGACGCTCCTTGGCTTTTGCAACTCTAGCTTTAGCCTCCTCTTGAGCCTGACGTTTAAGTAGGTCAAGTGCTTCTTTCCGTGTTTGTGCAGCATGCATCTGTTGAAGCATGGCTTCAGTTAATGGTTCATTGTATTTCTTGAGACGACTTCCATTAATGGAGTTAGGCATTTGCTCACCGTCTAGTGTCTCTAAACGCACTGCACCACTTGGAGTCATTAATCACAAACGGTCCTAGGCCACGTTTTTTGAGCTTTCTCTTATGTTTCTTAAGTGTGTACAAGAGCACCAGGTCTCCTTTTTTGAATCGGTCAGTTGTTACATTTCTATCATACCATTGTTTTTGTCTCCTCTTCTCGGCATACATCCCCATTACCGCCAATAAGCGGGTCTCATCAAGCTTTTCCAATTCTTCAACGCGTTGTGAAAGCTCATGACCAGTCCAATCCAATTGTTTAGCTACTCGTAGAGTAGGTACAAGAAATTCAATGGGAAGAATTGCATCTAACCCAAAAGCAAGTTCAAATGGGGTTGTGCCCACAGATGTTTTATAGGCTGTTCTATATGCCCAGAGAACTGAGTGCAACGTTTGCTCCCAATCAGTCCTATGTCCCTCAACAATCTTTGTGAGTGCTGTGCACAGAATCTTGTTAGTACTCTCGGCTTGTCCATTGGTCTGGGGATGATATGGTGCAGAACGCTTGTGAATTACCATAAATTCTTGAAGCAAAAATTCTATGACTTCATTTACAAAATGTACACCTTGATCACTAACGATCTCAATAGGTAAGCCATAGCGTGTAAACACGTACTCATACAAGAACTTGGCTGTGGTTCTGGCATCATTTTTGACTGTTGCCTTTGCCTCTACCCATTTGGTCAAATAGTCGGTTGCGACTATAATATATTCTGCATGCGTGTTACGAGCTGGAGGTTTAATGGGACCGACAAAATCAATACCCCATTTTGCAAAAGCACGTGTGCTTAACATAGGTCGCAATGGCATATTGTCCTTTGTGATGGGAGGTTTGGTCCTTTGACAATCGTCACAACGTTTCACATATTCTTCGGCATCCATTTGTAAGGTTGGCCACCAAAGCCCAGACCACCTAATCAACTTAGCTGTGGTATTGCCAGAAAAGTGTCCACCACCAACACCTGCATGTGCGTGAGTAAAGATTTTCAGATAGTCAGCTTCACATACACACATGCGTAAGGTGCCATCCTTGCCCCTCTTGTAGAGTTGGCCCTCTATTAGCATATAGTTTGCCGCTTCAATTTTAATAGCCTGCTTTCGATGTTTAGGAATTGTTTGATCCAAATGACCATGCTGAAGATAGTCCACAATATACTTACTCCAACTTGGTGTAGTTGAAATTTGGAATAATGTGACATTATGAATTGGCTTCTGAATTTTACACGAAGCACAGTTACAAACAAATGTTTCAACATCTGCATGCATGGTAGGCCACCATTGCCCATCTTGAGATATACGTCGCACACAAGTAGTAGCTGATGCATGGATTCCATCGATACCCGCATGCACCCATTCCAAGATCTCCTCATATTGGTCGGGGTTAGGTATAAGCCTCAACACCCCATCATTACCCTGACGATATAATCTCCCTGAGATTAACTTGAATGGTCGCCATAGGTCCACATTAGGACCCGCTAGTTGTATCTGCCCACTTGTCAAAATTTCTAAGATGGATTCAGACCATCTAGGAGCTGTCTCTACAAGGAAAAGTGTTGAATCTAACATATCATCATCCACACCCACAGGAGCTTCTCTAGAGGTGATTCGAGACAAATAATCTTCCCTTAGATGAGTTGTTCCTTTTCGAACTGCAACTTCAAAATCAAACTCAAGAAGGATGATAAACCACCTTACTATCCTTCCAGTTGCACAAGGTTTATTCACCAAATATAGAAATGCTTGATGGTCCACAAAAAATATGAATTTGTTTGCCAAAAGGTAATGGCGAAACTTTTTCACTGCATATATCAGGGACAATCCTTCTCTTTCTGTTGTGGTGTAATTCTTCTCAGCATTGTTCAACTGTCGACTAGCATATGAGATTGGGAAATCCTTATTGTGTTCTCCCGATTGAGCCAGAATACATCCAATTGCAAAGTTGGAAGCATCAATATGGACATGAAAGATTTGGTTCCAGTCTGGTGCCCATAAAATGGGTGCAGTCACTAATGCTTGCTTCAACTTTTCAAAGGATTCCTCACACTCATCCGTCCAATTAAACTTTACAAGAAGAGCATATAACGGTCTGGCTAGGACAGCATACATGTAGATGAATCTACGGTAATAGCCACAATGTCCCATGAATGTTTGTACCCCTTTAGGGTTGATAGGCCGAGGTAATGAGACAATGACATCAATTTTATCCATATCTGTTGAAATCCCATTGCGAGAAACAATATGGCCCAAAATTTTCCCTTGTCTTACCATGAATTTGCACTTGTCAGGGTTCAAGCATATACGATAAAGTTGACACTTTTGAAACACAAGTCTCAGGTGTTCTATATGATCATCACGCTCTTGTGAGTGAACACATAAATCATCCATGAAAATCTCAAGAAATTGCCTAAGGTACTCCTTGAATACATGACTCATTAACCGCTGAAAGGTTGCTGGTGCATTTGTTAGACCAAATGGCATAACACGATAGGCAAAGATGCCATCTTCAGTAGTAAAGGCTGTCTTGTGTTGATCCTTTGGATCAATTGACACTTGATTGTACCCAGAGAATCCATCCAAGAAACTATATGCCTTTTTCCCTGCAACTCGTTCCAGAACATGATCCGTGATTGGAAGTGGGTAATGATCATGCACAGTAGCTGCATTTACCTTCTTGAGGTTTACACATACTCGAAGTTTTCCATTTTTCTTGGGCACCACTACAATAGGGGAGACCCATTCAGTGTGTTCAATCTCATAGATAAATTCTACCTCTAAGAGCTTGTCTATTTCTTCCTTTATCTTCCGTGCAAAATTTTCATTGTAAGTATAAGGATGTTGCTTGGAGGGTTTTGCATCCTCTCGCAATGGTATTGTATGCTGACATATGCTTGGATCAACTCCTTTGAGGTCTTTATAACTCCAAGCAAAAACATCACGATACTCCTTTATTGTTTGTATTAATAACTTCTCCTCATCTAAGGACAAGTCTGTGGCAATCCACACATAGCGAGGCTCTTCTCCTGGCTTAGCAATATCCATCTTTTTTGCATCTTTTGGACCATCGTATGAAACCCCTGGCACGCTCGGTTTTTGTCGCATGGGCTGTTGAAGAACAATCTTCCGATCTTGAAGAGTGTACTGTGTGAAATTGGGAGGAACATTGAGACCTTGTTCTTGTCCACTTGAGTCTTCACTCATTGAAGACCATGCGGTTTTGAGCTCTCCTTTGCCATCTTGCATCGGATTTTTTTGTTCAACCGTTGTCTTTGCACTTCCCACACTCTTTTTTGAATCGGTTTTAGACTTGAGTTTTGGTTTTTGTTTCATCGTTTTTTTACGATTTTTGCTTACAGTTGTTAGCTTTTCCCCTGCTTGGAATCCATCTGATCTTTTTATTTGGTCTTTGATACTATCTTGTGCTTGGACATAGTATAGATATCCGTTCTTTCCTGAGAAGTGAGGTGGTGGTCGAGAGTTTTCACTCTTAGACTCCTCCTTTTCTTTTTGTAGTCTCTCACGTTGTTCCCGCTCATCTTGTCTACTGATTCTCTTATGGCTCTTACAACATTTACGTTTAGGTCGGCTTCGAGGGATCTCTACTTGAACCTCCCTTCCTCTCAAGAGTAGGCGTGCCTTTCCTAACTCTTCCTCAGGGATTGTCACATCATTATTAAAATCAGAGTCCCAGCCATCTTCCTTATCAGCATCATTAGCAGATTCGAGTGTCAAATCCTCTACTGAGACTTCCTCGACATGCACAGCTGTTGTGGATGTATCCCTATAGTACAAATCATCTAGAAGGGCACGTGGTTGTACCATTCGTATAGGAATAATATCATATCCATCTGAGTCACAAAATTGAATTGGCTTCGGTAAAGCACATGTCGATAATGTTGCAAGGACATGACTCCATTCTAATGGATCAATTAAATGCTCAGGGAAGGGTTGTGGAATGTATGCCTCGTCTGATACACTTCGATTACCCTTAAGTCTCTCAGTGTTGAAATCCCTACATGAGGCTCCACACATCCACAGATCTTCTCGTCCATCGGACAATGTAACTCTTGAGCCCTCAGATGAAGCAGAATCAAACTCATCTATTGGAGACCTTGTTACATCACGATATGAGTGATTCCTTAGGTTGACCCTTGTGATGACAGAATCATGTCGGAGGTACAAATAATTGTATCTCCAATCTTGAATCATTTGAAATTGTCGCATGAACGGTCTACCCAATATCACTTCATAGTTTGGATGTTTTCCAAAATCCACTACTGCAAAGGTATGCTCATATTCAATCCCACATGTGGTGACCAATATGTTCTCAAGCAGCCCAAGGGGATGTTCTAAGCTTCCATCTGCTAGCTGCAAGCGCATCCTTGTACTCCTAATAGCTGGTTTGCCCCACTTTTCCCAAATGGACCTTGTCACAATGCCCACTCCTGCACCACTATCAAGTATTGCAGTTGAAGATACTTTTCGCACTTCTAATGGGAGGGTAGCATTTCCCTGATCGTCCTCACAAAATTTTCCTACTTTGTTGATAGGAACTAGCATTACATGCTTTGTCTCAGGGTGTATAGTACACTCATGGTGACCCTTTTGTAGCAATACTTGCTCTGACAAACATGTGGCAATATCATTCCACAACTCAGGTCGATTTTTTATCAAATCAAGCAAAGGTAAGGTACAAGCCACTGGTGCTGACAAAATAGCTTGCACCATACTTATATCTTTCTCCTTTGTCAACCTTTTATGCATGGAGGGTATCCTCAAGGTTTGAGAACAGTTCTCATATTCTCCCAGATATGATGGTAAGGTTTTCATTGTATGCTTACTTCTAGGAGAAACAATTGTTTGAACTTCCTCCTGGATGCTTGGGCGTCCAAAGTTGTTTTCCGTGCCCCTGGTAAAATCCACCTCAGAGAATGGAGGCGAACTAATAGAAGACATGTTCTCATGAACTTTCTCATGAACTGCGGCCCACATCTCATTTGCCATGTCCTCATTAGCATCAATAACTTCATCATTGCATGGGAAGACAAGGCTAGGTGGTGGCAGATCACCTCCTTTCAATTGGGTGTCAATTGGTGCAGACCTTTCGCTATGAGCTTGTGAAATGAGCTCACTTTTCATTTCCCGACTTGATGACACTTCTGGTATGGTTTCTAATGTTGGCTTAAGAGAGGTTGGGCCCCGAGGAATAGGTGGTGGTGGTCCCTCAAGTATTGATTGAGCTTCCCTAATGAGTTGCTGATGTACAGCTAGATTGATCTTCTCCTCACGAGGGTTTGGGTATTCTTGAAGCTTCTTGGGTAGCTCAGATAAAGCTGCAATGCGACTTCTATGAGCATCAATGATGGCCTCTAGAGTCTCATTCACCTTATCCACAAAAACAGAACCCCCAGAACTATCCTCAGTCGTACTAGCCTCATTTTGTTTAACACTAGGCCCAGGTTGAGGTTGATGTTCCTCATGCACTTCTTGGGATGTAAAAGTTTTATCCCTCATGTTTTGTTTAGAGGCTTCTTGAGAACTAGTGGATGTACTCTTAGTTTTCTTGTTTCGGTTCTTCTTCCTCCTAGTGGTCTTTTTTCTATTGGACTATAAGGTCTTGTCCACTAGATTTGTCTTTGCATCCCTAGTTCGAGGTGTCTCATCAGTTTGTATTTCGGTATTTCGTGTCTGTGATCTAGTCATGACTCTAAGTGGCACGACATCCTCATTCTCAGATGAAGGTGGTGATGGAACTGCCCCTACAAGGTTGAGTGAGACCTTCGGTTGAGAGGTGCCTTCCTCATGTGGTTTCAGCAGACAATCTTTTGGGAAGTGTTCTACACAACACCCTAGACAATATCTTTCAATTGGTGGAAACTGTTGTACTGTTGTATTGGACCGAGATGCTTGCCTTGAGCGATGTGGACAATCACGAGCCCAATGGGGTTCTCCGCACTCATAACAGGGGCCCATTGGTTTGGCCTCTACTTTCCTTGGCTGCCATTGACCTGAGGGGCCTGGAGTCCTAGGTTGGTAGCCGCCTAGCAACATTAAAGAGTTTTGTTCCCCTGGTTGAACGTCCAGTGCTGGGCTTGGGTATGCGGGACTTTCAAAGATATTTTCTTTGGATGAATATGATACATATTCCTCCTCCACATAGCCTGGGTTTACCAATTCTCTACACATATTTGAATTGTCGTAGTCAACAACCCTCACAGGAGCAGTCCCTGGAGCAGGAGGTTGAGCACCAAGAACAGGTCGTGCTTGCTCTTGTGCCATCGGTGGCTTACGTTCAAAATTAGTATACTGTTGATACATTTGTGGAGCCACTCCACCCCTTGGCTGCTCACGTTCCTGTCTCATTCTCGCAATGTGAGTACATTCCTGTGTGGTATGGGTAAAGTTCCAAGCACAGGCTTGGCACCACTTTTTTGTGGGTTGGTTTGTGACTAGAGGAGAAAAGGTGTTACAATCCTCTGTTTTATGGTTGCCGCCACATGCTCCACAAAGATGAGGACCTGTAGGAAGTACACTCCTCATTCTCTGCTGCTGTTGTTGTGGCTGCATGGGTGGACGATAGGTCTGTCCCAATCTCCGTAGTACTAGGTTAGCTATCTGGTCTGGATTTACTAGCGCGCTAGACCCTGAACTTTGGTCATCTCCCCAATGATCTCTAGGTTTCACCTCTGGGCCAGAACCATCTTGGAATTTGAAGTTATCGGTGAAATCCATAGCATCATGGCAACACTCATTGAAATTTGTATGCTTCTTCGCATAGAGATGTGTATGCAGAGTCAAATTTTTGAGTCCTTTTAAGAAGAGAGAAATTAATCGACTTTGGGCGGGCTTCTCATCTTCTGGGCAACGATTAATGTACTGCTTCATTCTATTTACACAGTCTCTAACACTCTCATTCTCGCCTTGTTTGAAAGAGTAGATGTGTGCTACCGTGTCATGTTGAATTCCCATCAAGGAAAAAGCAGCAATGAATCTCTCTTCCAAAACTCGTAAAGAAGATTTGTCTGAAGCCTCTAATGCCTGAAACCAAGCCAGGGCTTTTCCCTCAAGAGTGAGTCCAAATCCTTCAATTTGAGTATGCTTATCAGCCACTTGCTCAGCTCGAACTGCTTGCCTAAATGCTGCTACATGGTCGTATGGATCTCCCGACCCTTCATACTTCTTTACCAGTTTCTGGAGAGTTGATGGCCTTACTTGTCTTGAATACTCATCATAGGGCCTACGGCCTCTCACTCTCAGTGGGAATTGTTCCTCTCTTTGAAAAGATGGTCCACATGTTTCCAAAATTGGTGTGGGTACCCTATTACCAGCCTCACCAAACCCCTCCAAAGATCTTGTCACCCGCATTTCAGGAGGTGCATTAATGGGAGGCCGAGTTGGCTCCCCTACCCTCCGATTGTTATAATGAGAAAGATGTTGGTGTGGTGTGACCTGTGGTCGCACATTTGGTGTAGGACGATATCTTGGTGCTAGAGTTGGGCTACTAGCAGTGGTCCACTTAGATGTTGAGGGTCCCTCTCTAGTGAACTCTCGTAGGGGAGGAGCAACAGTTGCTCCAAGAAAGGCTGTCTCTCCTGGTTTGGCTATATTTGTTGAGAACACTTCCATGAATAATGGATGTCCTTTCCACGTGAGTTCCCGAATCTCTTTCCAATCTAAGGTTCGGTATTCATTGGCCCATTTATCAATTATTCTGTTCATGTGTCCTGCAAGCTTCTCAACTGCCACCACATGAGCTAGAGGAAGATCCAGTTGTGGCAATATAGTTGTGGCATAATATCCCTCTAACGAGTCCTTATAGACCTCTTGAAGTGGGTCATCCTGTAAGACCTTTGTCACAGGAATTTGTCGTACAAACTCCCATTGGCATTCAGCCCCCTGCTCCATTTTACACTTGCCTTTCCTATCCCTTTCCAAATTTAGATCTACAAGAAGTAAATCATCTATGGATGGCTTTGAGGACTGGGCATTGGATGGTCCAGGCATGTCCGGCTCAATGAGCCAGTCATCTCTAGACTCCCTTGCTCTGGAAAGTTCTGATAAGTCTAAGAACTCGGTTTTAGAGAGCTCCCCTAATTTGTCTACCTTTTCTGGATGGTAGGTGACTTCGTATAGCGAACACCATCTCCACCCATGTACATGTTACCCTCGTCATTGACTAGAGGTGCTCTATCAAGTTCTGAGAAAATATCTGCGATCTTAACAAGATACCGTTGTTGTGGATCCCTAAAGATCTCAGCTCCTTGAGCATTTGTGTAGACATATTGGAGTCTCACATTGAGTGTTAACCCCATGGTGTCGGCTTCAAATGGATTAAAGGATCTTGAGGGTGTCCTATTTGGGGCTACGGGATGACTATTTGTCGGCCCTAGATTGTCCATGGACAATGAACTAGTTGTTCTGGAGGAAAGGGTATCGGATTGGGATTCAGAAAGGGTTTCAGCAATATCTGCCAAATTTCCTACCGATTGGGTCCCACTTTCTTGCGTAGGTACTCTAGAAGGTGCCCTAGGCCCTATGGCAGAATCTACAAGACGTCCCGACCGCAAGTGCATAAGGTCAATTTTTTTTGGTTTTTTTATGTGTTTTTGTTTTGTTTTGTTTTTTTTTGTTTTTAAATAAAATATATATATATATATATGTATATATATATATATATATTTTTTAACCTACCTAATCACTAAATGCACTAAAATGAGTATGTGTGGCGTAACTATCTATCCTATTTTTTATTTTTATTTTTTTTAATGATTTTTTTAAATGATTTTATGTTTTTATTTTTTTTTTTTTTTTAAATTTACACAAAAATTATGAATCACACTAAAAAAATACTAATTATGCACAAAGTTACAAAAATTAAAAAATGCAGGAAAATACTAATTATGCAAAAAATTTAAATGAAGAATTACAAAATATGCACAAAGGTAGACTCCTAAAAACTCTTAAAAATTTATTATTTTTTTTATATTTTTTTAAACTTTTCTTTTGTTTTTTTTTCTCCTTTTTGTTTTGTTTTGTTTTGTTTTTTTTTTAAACTAATAAATTTCGTGCCTAATTACAAAAAAATATAAATCTACTAATTATGCACGTAATTACAAAAATAAAAATAAAAAAATGCACGCTACTTTACTTATGCAAAAATTTAAATAAAGAACAATGGATTCAAAAAAATAAAAATTGTTTTTTTTCCTTTTTTAAATTTAATTGTTTTTCCTCTTTTTTAAAATTTTTTTTTTCTATTCCTTTTTTTTCTTTCTTTTTTTTATTTCCTTTCTAAATTTAATTATTTTTCTTTCTTTTTTCTTTTTTAATTTCTTTTTCTTTTTTTTAATAAAAAAATATTATTTTTTTAATTTAAAAATACAAAAAAATGAAAAATTAATAAAAATAAAAAAAATAAAAAAAATGAAAAATTCCACCTACCTTATCCTCCACCGTTTCCCGGATTTCTTGGCGCCGCACCCACTCGTCGGATTTGTCGTTGGCGCCTTCAATGCACCTTCATCATCTTCTTCTCCACTGCTGCCGCCTACAGCCGGCCACAGCTCGATGCCGACGGCCCTTCAGATGAAGCTCTCTTCTCCTCGTCTGCTCTGCAGAGCTCGCCTTCACGCTTGCTGCCGTCTTCAAGCTACGCCCACTGCAGAGCTCGCCTTCACGCTTGCTGCCGTCTTCAAGCGTAGGTGTTTGGTCGCTTCACAGTGCAGGTGCCATCTAATGCTTCGCCCACTGTGCAGGCACCTCCACTATGCTTCACACGATGCAGACGACTCTTCAGTTGCTGCGCCTTCGCTTCTACCAGCCTACGCCAGCTTTTCCACCCGCCTACGCGAACGTAAAAAAACGATTATATATATATATATATATAATTATTTGTTTTTTTTTTAACGTCTCCTCTGCGTTCCTTTCAGCCGCCTTCTGCTGCAGGCTGCGCCCAGCTTCTTCCACCGCCTGCGCTTCTACCAGCCTACGCCAGCGTTTCTTCCCGCCTATGCCAACGTTAAAACGATTAAATATATATATATATATAATTGTTTTTTTTTTTAAAAGCCGTCTTCTCCATGCTCCTTTCAGCCGCCTTTCCACGATGCAGCGTTTGATGCAGCGCTCACATCACTGCAAACATATATATATATATATATATATATATAGATTTATAATTTTTTTAAGGCCGCCTTCTACTTTTTTCAGCTGGCCGCCTCCCTGCACATATATATATACATATATATATATAGATATATATATATATATATATGTATATCTATTTGTCTTTGCTTCACTTGATGGAGATGCCTCCCAATAAAACAACAAAACCATAAAAGAAAAGCCACCTCCAACACTTCCTATCTACCACTCGCCAACCCCGTCAAAGATGCAAAAACAGAAAGTGCATAAATCTGATTAATGGCGGGATTTCTCTACCGCATTGGGGTTTTAATTAATTTTGTTTTTTTTGCTTCTAATCAAAAAACCGAAAACACACAAGGCGCCCTTGAGATCACACACTCAATGCCCTTGCAAACTCTACTCTAATCTACCCTAATCCACGATTTTGCAATCAATGGAGCACTTAGTAAGAAGTAATGGTTAACACCCTTCACTAACTTAGGTGTGCGTTCCCCGGCAGCGGCGCCATTGTTTGGGACATCATAGCATAGCGGAGGCTACACTCCAACCCACACACTTGTCAATCCGTGAATGCAACCCGGTTAGCGCATAGAGGCTATCCCGAATGGGAGAAGAAGAGTTAACCACACACTAATGACTTCTAGTCCTACTCAATCCTTCTTCATCACTCAAGCAATCAATCTTACATAATCAAAGCATCAAGATTAGGCTACACTTAAGCACACAAATGCAACTTATGCAAGGAACCTAATATGCAAAGAGCTATCACACAAGACTCAACTACACATTATTTCAAGCACAAGCTTCATCACAAGCACTCTACAACTCACAAATCAAAACATCATTAAGAAATCTAGATTAGCAAGTGTGTAGACCAAAACCTCATATCATTGAAAATGTAAAGAATAGAGAGTACAAGATTGAAGCATGAATGGAGATGGAGAGCCTTGGGAGAGCACTTGAGATGGAGCTATGGAGCAAGCTCTCTCTATGAGCCTCTCAACCAAATGACCAAAGAGTCCTCCCTAGCTCTCAAATGGGCCACCTTTTATACAAAAATTCTAGAACTCCCAAAAGTTCCCATGTGGGATTATTGTCAAGCCCTCTCCTACATTCATCTACAACTTGGAACTCTTTTCAAGAGCCCTAAGTGTCTTTTTTGTTGCATCCTTGTATTGATCTTCATTCGCATGCAACAGACATCATACATTTCCAAATGGGAGGATTCTGCAACCTATGTTATCATTGAACCATCTTGCCAACATGGTTATGTGGCTTCAAACATGTGATTTCACACCATCATCATGTATTCTTGTGGGGGGTTACATGAAGCTAGTCTCCTCCACAAACCCACCTTCCATCATGTGATTTCACACCATCATGTATTCTTGTGGGGGGTTACATGAAGCTAGTCTCCTCCACAAACCCACCTTCCATCACATCCTCCAAAGGCAGCACACTATTTGTGGTTCTTTACCCCTTGTGATGCTTTTCTGAGCTCTTACCAATTACAGAGGATCCCCCTAGTCCTTTTCAAGCATATTATAGGAGACCATCTCTCTCCCTCATGATGGTTGGCTCCCATGATTTTGATAGAACTTTGGATTCTAGTGAGGTTATAAAGTTCTAGCATAAATAAGCAGGTTTTTCACCTCAATTGAAGCCCTTAGCGCGTGTTCGAAATGTAGCGAAAGCTCACATTAGATGGGACCTTAAGCACATCATGGGTTCTTGTTACGAGCAAGCTCTGATAGATTCAATTTGGACCCTATGATTAGGAGCTCATTTGATTAACCAAATTACGTGTTTAGTGGTTTCAAACTAGGAGAGAGAGAGAGAGAGAGAGAGAGAGAGAGAGAGAGAGAGAGAGAGAGAGAGAGAGAGAGAGAGAGAGAGAGAGAGAGAGAGAGAGAGAGCGCATGATCTCGCCCTATTTATGATCTAAATACTCATTATTTGAAAAAGAAAAAGTGAATTCGATTTCTATGGTTAATCTAATAAAAGTCAATTATCAGTACACTTTAACAAGGTTGCTTGAAAGACACACATTC
Source organism: Cibotium barometz (assembly GCF_041138505.1). Lineage (NCBI taxonomy): Eukaryota > Viridiplantae > Streptophyta > Polypodiopsida > Cyatheales > Cibotiaceae > Cibotium > Cibotium barometz. The sequence goes on from NC_141051.1 coordinate 64,377,459, forward strand.
CACAATTGTTAGCTTCAAGGTAAAATGTTTCAAAACTATTTATTTTATTTTATTTTTTAAATCAAAGAACATTTCAACAATGTGCGAAGACACATAGGTCAAGAAATCCAAAACCTTTAAAAAACTTGACACAAACAAAATACAACAAAACCATCCAAAACGGCTTTTGATCATGACATTTTCTTATTTCATTTTTTGTTAAAAGTAATGATTGATAATATCCTCAATTTATTTAATACCATTTAAAGACATTAAATGCTCTTAGTATACAGAAAGGCCAAAAAAGTGAGAATTTTCTTTAAAGAAAGGCACAAGGGAGGGAGGGAGGAGAGAGAGAGAGAGAGAGAGAGAGAGAGAGAGAGAGAGAGAGAGAGAGAGAGAGAGAGAGAGAGAGAGAGAGAGAGGTGGGAGGTGGGAGGAGGAGGTAGTGGGAGGTGGGAGGTGGAGGAGGAGATGGGAGGAGGAGGAGGTGTTGGGAGGAGGACGAGGAGGTGGGGAGGAGGAGGAGGTGAGGAGGAGGAGGTGGTGGGAGAGGGTGGGGAGTGGTCAGGGGGTTGTGGGGCGAGCTTGCCACAACCCTCCCCATCATTTGGTGGGGGCAAGGGAGGTAGGGGGTTGTGGAGAGCTCTTCACAACCCACCCAAGGGTTGTAGAGCTCGCCACACACAACCCTCCCCACTGTTTTGGTGGGAGTGGGGGCAGGGCTCACAACCCTCCCCACTGTTTGGTGGGAGTGGGGGCAGGGCTCACAACCCTCCCCACCATTTGGTGAGGGCGGTTGGTGGGTTGTGGCAAGCTCACCACAATCTTTTCTATCGTTGGGGGTGGGGCCCACTTGCTCCCAAAATAACTGTCCCCCTCCTCTCCTCCCCCCTCGCTTGACACTCCCCTCCCTTTCCCTCGCTTCACACTCCCCTCCCTTTCCTTGTCCTCTCATGCCTCCTAGCCCTCTGCCTGCTAGGCCCTTTCCTTCCGAGTCTTGTGTGGTAGTGGGACACTAGTAACTATAGGCACTATAGTCTTGTGTGGTCGTGGGACACTAGTAACTATAGGCACTATGTATAATGCAATTCATTTATGCAACATTGCTATGGGGAAAGGGATTGGTAGTTGTAATTTGTTAAATTTGCAGCATTGTTGATGAGCCATGGTGGATCAAATGCAAGAATCAACATAATTAACATGTGATTAAGATAAGATTAAGATGAGATTAGTGAACAATTAATCTAATATACGATAATGTAGGCAGCATGGGTACTCAAAACTAACTATTTCTCATTAGGTCAATGCCTCAATTTATAGGTTGTACATCCACAAGATGCCAAGCATCTAATCCCACTGTTTTCTCCTTGATTTGTGCCACCTCCCCTATATCTTGGGGCACCTTTTCCTAGAATCCTTTCACACCCCTATATTCACTCATGCTACCCTTTATTCTCTCATCAGTAGTAGATACCTCTCGCCTTTTCACTGCTGCTACCCACTCAATTACAGACTCCCTTTTATAGTCTCATGCTAAGGGCTTGTTCCCGCACACACCCCTTCACTTGCATATTTCAACACCTCCCCTCAAGTGAATAACTCTAGCACACCTGGACCCTATACCAAGTTTCCCTCTTACTTGGTAGCCTACAAAACCAGTGCCTCAAGTCCCTAAATCATAGTCCTTAACACTCTCTCTCTATGTGACCCAAGGCTACTACAAGTGCCCGCCGTGACCTTGACTAAAGTGCTCACACATACATCTACCATATGGCCTACATCCTTGGTGTCTTAGAGGTGGTATTACTCTATTGGGGTAGGTTACATTTTTTTGCACGCACCAAAACAATGAGAGGCATTCCTTTAATCACTACTTTTTGCATGCAACAAAAAAGGGGAGGCCCCTATTTGTTGAAAGTGACATGCGGAGGCTATAGTTAGACCTACTTAAAACTATATAAAGGTATGGCTTGGAGCTCATTAGATCTACCACAATCCCTCTCTTTGAACACATAGTTCTCCTCTTCTTCTTCTTTTTTTTGCTTCAATAGAAGACTTTGAGTATTTACACGTAAATAAATGTGTGTGTGTGTGTGTGTGTGTGAGAGAGAGAGAGAGAGAGAGAGAGAGAGAGGGGGAGAAGAAGAGAGGGCAGGAGAAGAATAAAATACATGACTAGAGAGTGAGAGAAGGTGAGAGTGAGAGATATAGAGAGAATGATAGAAAGAGAATTATAAATAGATAAAGAGGGAGAGAGCCTTAGATAAATAGAGAGATCAAGAGATATACAAAGGGAGAGAGAGAGAGAGAGAGAGAGGGAGGAGTTGGTGTTGCGGTGGGTTGGAGGGGGGAGGAGGTGGCTTGGCGAGCTAGGCTGGGCTAAGGTGGGAGTCGAGAGAAGAGAGAGAAGACATGGGTATAGATAGAGATTGGTTGTCAAAAAAAGCTCGCTCCAAATCCTGCTTGGAGAAGCTTGCTCCATGCCCATTCCTGTAATAATGGACTAGGGTACTCTTTCCCTCCTTAGAAGGTTTTCTCTCTCGAGTGTGTGTATACACTCTTATGAGTGTGTAAGTGACCTTATCATGTCACTTCACTCATTCTATATTTTTTGTTGTCTTGCTTATGCTCTTGTGCTTGAGCAACAACACAATAAGCTGGATGATAAGATGGTAAAATGTATTTTTGTGGGATATAGCTTAGAAAACAATAGAGTCTACCATTCAGAGATGTTGTCTTTGTTGAGAACTCAATTCATCCCATGCACTTATGTAAAAAATAGCAAAATAGATTCCCATAGGACATCTTTGATACACTCCTACCTTTGTACAATATCAGGTAACCATATGTGGAGAAAATGAATTCTCAACAAGGTGCTGAAAAAATCGACCCATACGAGACAAAAATAAGCTTGAATTATAGTCCACATAATTATGGTTGATCTAGTGGATAAGGAAAGAGTAGCCATATAGGAATCCAAGAGTATGCCAAAATTGTTGGTGCAAAAATTGTGGGATAGCAAATTAACTCTACGTTTCTAGGAATTCCAAGTTTATAATGATTTTTGTCTCTCTTTGGCTCTTCCATAGCCCTAAATCATAGTGCTAAATTTGTATCTAAAATGGCTTTTTCCACCTCATATGTTTTGGTGAATGCATCTTTAAGTGATGGTGGCCTTGCTAACCTTACATGGATTTGCAATGCTAGTTGTAAATGCATCTTTAAGTGATGGTGGCCTTGCTAACCTTACATGGATTTGCAATGCTAGTTGTAAACCTTGAATAAAACTCTCTTCTATCATCCTCTTGTTAGAATTAATGGGGATCACAGTGTTTTCTTTTAAACTTGGCAAATCTACCCACATAGCTTCTCACACTATCTCATTTTCTCCTTGAAAGAAACCTCCCAAGGCAATAAGGGCATTTAATGGGCTCAAGGTAGGTGAAAATTGCTCAAGAAAGGCCGCTACTAATCCCTCCTAGGTAGCAATCCTATGGGCTTCATACTTCTCCATGTTATAGAACCAATTTTTGGCCTTTTCACTTAAAGTTATCGGGAACCATTCTTTCCACTCATTGGGGTGCATGTATCCAGCTATCATACATTGAAGAATGACATCTCCAATATGAGTGACTACTTCCTCACGCCCAACCCCACCATAAGGCTTTATATCAACCCTTATAGGTTTAAGAGGAGTCTTGATTGCATCATTGTCTCCTTTGCACTCACCTTTTCCTTTACTTACAAGAATCTCTTCGGCCTCTAAAGTTTGGTCATCAACAAGGTTATCAAGAAACTCATCCTGTATTCTTAGCCTCTTCATCCTCTAAAGAATTATCATGTGCTTTATCAACTTTTTCAATAGTTTGGGTTGCACAATTTCTAGAACTCTTATGCTTTTGAGTGCTAGTAGTCTAACTATACCACAATTCCAAAAGAATAGCTGACAGCCTAAAATACAAATGTACTATGAGCTCCATATAAAAAAATTGTAGGTTCACATCACTGGACCACAATGTGAAGGAAAGGGTCCTATCGGCGGGCATGCCACTTTTAGGAAATATTCTTTAGCCTAAGCTCTGGAGTTAACCCAAGCCCAAGAACACCTAGCAAAGAAAGATGTTCAAAACTGACAACTCTTCTAAATGCCCAACACCAAGCCCAACAACAAGAAAAGGACCTATTGGCTGGAGTGTGCATCTATGTTCACTATCTGCCCAAGAGTATGCAATGCAATCTCAATGCTCATCAAAACCATAGACCACGTAAGACCACATCATGTTTATTTAATATATCATTGACAAATGAAGAGAAATAAGGAATATTATGTCAATATTGCAAGATATAACCAAAGAATATGCTCATTTATAATATTTCGTACATTGTCAATTGATTGATAGTGTTTCCACAACAAAAATAGAGTGTTGTTATATATCACAAGAACATGAATTTGATATAACAAGAAAGATAATAAAATATCTTATCTTGTTATTTGTTCCCTCACATGCCAATCTTCTTTCACTAAGTGTTTCCGAATTCATTTATGTTGTCATCGAGGTTGTTGCCACTCTTGGGTGTGTGTGAGTCCTCTCCATGCTCAAGATACAAAATTAATAAAATTATATATTTTTTAGTAGGTTTATATGTGTGTGAAATCATTAATGTATGTGTTGTGTGTCTTCTTCTTTTTTTAAGGGGGAAAGCTTCTCACATAAACCCACACTGCATTGAGATTAATCCCACATAGTATAGATTGGCTTTTGATATTAAGTTATATATTTAACTTTGAACACACACACACACACACACAGAGTGCTTACATCTCTTTGCGTGTATGTGCACTCGTCTGCTGGCCGTGTTGACGTGTCCGTTACTTTTTGTACCCTTGTTCATGGCGTCATTGTCCTCATTGTTATGGTGGCTGGCTTTGTGGTGCACGACGGTTGTAGTGTTAAATTTGTAGCAATGTGATGAGCTATGGTGGATCAAATGCAAGAATCAACATAATTAGCAAGTGATTAGATGATGATTAAGATGAGATTAGTGAGCAATTAATCTAATAGGATAATGGAGGCATGGGTACTCAAAAACTAACAATTTCTCATTAGGCCAATGCCTCAATTTATAGGTTTTACATCCACAAGATGCCAAGCATCTAATCCCATTGATTTCTCCTTGATTTGTGCCACCTCCCCCTACATCTAGGGGCACCTTTTCCTAGAATCTTTCCACACCCCTATATTAACTCATGCTACCCTTGATTCTCTCATCATCAGTAGATTCCTCTCACCTTTTCACTACTACCCACTCAATTACAGACTCCCTTTTACAGTTTCTTGCTAAGGGCTTGTTCCCGCACACACCCATTCACTTGCATATTTCAACACCTCCCCTCAAGTGAATAACTCTAGCACACCTGGACCCTATACCAAGTTTCCCTCTTACTTGGTAGCCCGCGACCAGTGCCTCAAGTCCCTAACTCACAGTCCTTGACACTCTCTCTCTATGTGTCCAAGGCCTACTACAAGTGCCTGTGACCTTGACTAAAGTGCTCACACATACATCTACCACATGGCCTACATCATCGGTGGCTTGGAGATGGTTTTACTCTATTGGGGCAGGTTACATTGGGTTGTGGGGTTTCTCTATCTTTCTCTCTGAGAAAAGATGTCCTGACTCCTTTTCCTTTTAGGAGTCTCAACAAACGAAGTTTGCCAATGTTGATCCTTCTTCATTTGGTTTGTTGTAGCAGTCTCTAGCCATGTGTCCTGGCTTTCCACAGCTGTGGTAAGTGAAAGTCCTTCCTCCTCCCCTACCTCTTCCTCGTCCTCATCCTCGTGTAAGTCCTCCTCGGGTGTAGAATGCTTTCTCCTCTCCAGTTGTTGGGTCCAATCCTTTCTTCTCTTTGACTTTGTTCTCTTGCTGTAGTAGAGCTCCTTCTATCTCATATAGCTTCAAATATGGTACATTCTTTAAGGTTTCCAGAATGTTCTCATACTCTCCCTTGTCCACACTCTTTAGAAGCACTACTAGTGCCTCGTCATCTTCTACCTTCTTACCAATGGCTACCAATTGTTGCTTAATGCTTTTGTATTTGTTCAAGTGTGTGGTTAGAGGTTCACTTTTCTTCATGTCAAGTTTTTATAATTGCATTAGCAGATTTATCTTTGAATTTTTTGCTTGAGTGCCAAATAATTTATTAAGTTCATCCCATGTATCTTTAGCTCATTGTATCCCTACAATGTGATGAATAATTTCATCATTTAAGCTAAGTGCAATGAGTCCTAATGCTTTCTCATTCCTACTCTTCCACTCATTCTCCCCAATCCCCTCTGGACATTCATCTCTTCCCTCAACTAGCCCCCCATTCTTCCTCTCATGAGCAGATACATGGACTTTGTTTGCCATGTATGGAACTGCTCCCGTACCCTTTTACAACACCAATCTGATGTTTAATGATGATTATAATAAGTTTATCACCATGAATTCACCAAAAATAACATAAAGCTAAGGGTAACTGAATTGTACTGAATGGTTGGGATATCAAAAGATCTGTATCAAATACCCAATGGTAAATTTGAACCATTAATTGCACCAAAATGTAGTGATTAGTGCTAATTAATCACTGATTAGTGAAATTATCCCCTATTTTGTGTGCAAAAAATAGAGTGTATGGGGAGGCCAGATCTAGTGCCTTAGAGTTCAAATGAGCTCAAATCTTTTCAAAGGCATCAATATCAGTTAGTCTAGTAGGGGGGATCAAGCTAAGAAACAAAAGATTTGACCAAACATTGAATGCTTAATATCTGTTTTACCAAAGTCGCTCTTGCAGATTTGATGCAGAGCTTGATTCCACTTCTCCTTGAAGAATTTCAAGATTCTGAGGTCATAGGCTAGTAGAGCACCCTTGAAAACCCCTCGGGCTGAGAGGAATTAGACCAATTCACCTTGTGTAAGTGTAGATCTACAAATCCCTTTAGAAAACTGACGCCGATAAAATCGTAAAAATTTGCATCTCTTCTTGGCAGTTTGACGAATTGAAGCGATGGGCTACAACGTGGGAAGTCTAGCTAGGTGTGGCTAAGAGCATTTGGGCTAATGTTGAGGCTAGAGGGAGAGAGAGCTCCTCCACCAGCTGGGGGTGTAGAGGTTAGTTGAAAATAGACTAAGAATAGGTTTAAATACTAATCATGATTAGTAAAGTAATTAGCAAGGTAATTACTCAAAAATCAAATGAATCCTAAGCTTGGCTCCTCTAATATCATGTTAAATTTGCAGCAATGTGATGAGCTATGGTGGATCAAATGCAAGAATAAATGTAATTAGTAAGTGATTAGATGATGATTAAGATGAGATTAGTAATAGGATAATGTAGGCATGGATACTCAAAACAAACAATTTCTCATCAGGCCAATGCCTCAATTTATAGGTTTTACATCCACAAGATGCCTAGCATCTAATCCCACTGATTTCTCCTTGATTTGTGCCACCTCCCCTACATCTGGGGGCACCTTTTCCTAGAATCTTTCCACACCCCTATATTCACTCATGCTACCCTTGATTCTCTCATCAGTAGATTCCTCTCACCTTTTCACTACTACCCACTCAATTACAAACTCCCTTTTACAGTCTCTTGCACTAAGGGCTTGTTCTTGCACACACCCATTCACTTGCATATTTCAACATATGGCCGTGGTGGGTTGTACGTGCCCCCCATGGCCTCTTTTGGTTGTCGCGCTCCCTTTTGTGACCATACATAGTGATGCTTCCCTCTTGAAGGGTGTACTAAAAAAAACACCGTTTTGCCTCTCTTCTCAAGAATGCCCCTTCCAAAAATTACAGGTGTTCCCTCTTCCTTTGTGGCCTCCAAAGTATTAATGCCTATGCAAGTGCCTCCTCCTCTACTAACCCCCTAACGACTTCTTTTTTTTTGTTTCCCTTGGTGTGCCCTAGAGGTTAGACACGGCTGTTTCTCCCTCTACAAAAGGGTCCCTTCAAAAAAGCACCATTTTTTTCTTCTTCTTGACAAATTATATGGAGTAATTAGCCCCCCCTTTCTAACCTATGTATGTGCTTTTGCTCCCATAGCTCCTTTTCTATATTTGATTATTCAAGTTGCTTTATCTTTTGTCAACTCTAGTTTTTCCAAACTTTGCAAACCTGTTATCTCTTTTTCTTCATTACCATCCTTGTCTTCTTTATTTGGAGTCTACACACATTTTTCCTTTGCCAAGATCAAGTGTGAGCATCAGTGTGATAAATATTATGTGAGATGCACATAACGGCATTTGCACATGTGGACACAAAACACATACATGCATCCAATGCTCACACAATAACATGCTCCCAAGGTTTTTTTTAAAAAGCAACAACTACTCCAACCTTCACCCAAAGTTTTAGAGAGCTTATCAAACGATCGATTGCCTCTATATATTGCAAGAAATCATCTTTTCTTATTTCAAGTAATGAGTTGGAGATCTCATTTTTAATGGTTTATTCTCTACTTTCCCTAATTTCTTTTTAGCTTTTCATATCTTGCTAAAAAGAATATAATCAAAATCACTTCCTTTCGGTGACTCAACCAGTGGAAATTTTTAAAAAAGAATAGGCATTCATCATGGCAAATCTTTCGGTGACTCAACTAGTGGCAAATCACTTCCTTCTGGTGACTCAACTAGTGGCAAATCACTTCCTTCTGGTGACTCAACCAATGGTGTGGCAAATCTTCAAAAAGAATAGGCATTCATTATGGAAAGGGAGATTTCCTTTCAATCAGCATTCTTGAATTTGGATCTAACTTTGTGTTGAATCACATCGAGGGTAGCTTGTTAAATGATTGATTGCCTATTCAAGGTAAGGAGTTGGAGCTCTCATTTTTAATGTTTTATTTCCTATTTTCCCTAATTTCTTTTTAGCTTTTCGTATCTTGCTAAAAATAATATCATCAAAATCACTTCCTTCCAATGAGTCAATGACAAACCACTGGTAAATCTTTAAAAGAATAGGCACTCATCATGTAAAGGGAGATTTAAGTTCCATCGCCATTCTTGAATTTGGATCTTTGTGTTGAACCACATCTAGTGTAGCCAATAGCTAATCTAGTTTTTACACTAAGATGGATCTAGAAAATAGGACCTATCTCTCTTCCTTTTTTTAAGATTTCTATGCCAATCTTTTTAAGATCCACATTAAGGCCTTCATTTATGAACTGTTCCTTTTTCTGACAAAGATTTGTCATTCAAGATCCAAGATCTTATCACTCGTTACACATTAAACAGACACTCATTTCCATAGATTTTCTTGAATGAGACGTCATGTCAAATTCTAGATCAATAGGAGATCTAGTGACTGGTGAGTGCTATGATTGGCTAGGTTGACCTTGATCATTTTCTTGTTCTTTCTTAGATAAATGTTGATTGTTCCTCAATCATGAAAAAGCTATTGTTGGCTAGGTTGACCTTGATCATTTGCCTGTTCTTTCTTAGATAAATGTTGCTTGTTCCCCAAACTCATGAATCATCAATAGGTGTCTCATAAATGGCCTACCTAGGACTACATTATAGTTTGTAGGTCTTTCAAAGTCCATGATGATGACAAAAGTATGTTCAAAGGTAATTCCACATGATTCCATGCACATTTTACTAACTTTTCTATACAATCTTTCTAAAGAACCATCATTTTCACAGAGACTCCAATGGGTTCAAGATCAGGTTTCCCTCAATTTAGCCCAACAAGCCTTAGTTTCTATACTCACTTTTCATAGAGACTCTAATGGGTTCAAGAGTAGGTTTCCCTCATTTCAACCAACAAGCCTTAGTTTCTATAATCACTCCTTCTCCACCAAAAATGGTAGGAATTTGATTTCCCTTATAAGAGATGGGAATGGTTGCATTTATATCTTCACCTTCATAGTATTGATATTTTGCCAAGCTTGTTAATTTGAACTTCTGGAATACTCTTGTTAGTTTCACTTTCATAATATTCTATTTCATCATTGTTAGAATCTTTGTATTTGGCCACCAACCTCCTAACTAATCACATACATCATTCCTCCAAAAGAGAAAAGAAAAAAGCAAAATGTTATGCTTGCTGGAGATGATTTTTTAAATAGATAAAATGATGTGGACACCCTAGAAATGCAAAGAAGGTTGTAAGAATGTGTTAGAGAGAAACTGTGTGCATGTGTGTGTGTGTGTGCGTGCGCGCGCATGTGTGTGTGTGAGGGAGATAGTTTGTAACCAAAAGAGAGAGAGAGAGAGAGAGAGAGAGAGAGAGAGAGAGAGAGAGAGAGAGAGGATTGTAGCCACCACCAAGTGCCCATAGTGGGCCAACTCAGCAGAACCAATCGGAAGTAGTGTGCAAGCATCAACATCATTGAAGGTGCCACATTAACACTCCAACGACCAAGGCCGCCACTGCCACACTGTCACCCCTACCACCCCAACGACATCTGGCAAGGATAGGATATTCTTCCACTGATATCATTGCCAAGGGCACCTTCTAGAGATAGTGGGGATGCCATCTACTCAACCAGGGCATATGTGGTCCCTCGAGCACCCCGCGCTTGGTCTGAGTCTACGACATTTCCGTGAACACCTCTCCTCTTACCTTGTAGTCTATGTTCAGTCACTTGGCTAGTCTTGAGCAATCACTCGCCTCCGTCTTGACCTATACGTCATCCTCTCGGCGATGACCTCTGCTGAGGATGCACGATACAATGAGACAGACTTGTATATCAGTGTTTCTAGAGTAGTACAAGAATCTTGTTCCTCTTGCAATCCTGTATCCGTGTGTTGTGTTTCATTCTACCTGTCTTCTATATCCATCGTGTCAGCAGTGAGGATTCTAGACATACTATCCACCATAGAGAGAGATCCCCATTACTTAGTGTGCCGGGAAACCAACCCTACTACAAGTACACTAAATTTGGCAGGGCCAGTGGGACTCTCGAAATTTGGAGTCCTCATTAGCTTAACCGTATTTTGTGTTCTCTTTGTATGCTTAGCTTGCCCTCATTTTTTGTGTCATCTTTGTATGCCCAATACACGTGCACTAGTCCACGCCCATCGACATGGTGGAAAATGTTACTATTGTTATCCAGGGGATTGTGTTCCTCCTGGACTTTGTGGTGATCCGGCTTTTTGAAGTTAGAGGATCTTGCTCATTGCTCATTGGTCATCTCTGTCTTTGGAAGATAAGTGTTTTGCACGATTGGGGTTCCGATTACCTATGGATTCCTTTTAAGAGCATGGCCCCCCAGGAGCTTAAATTAGAGGAAGGTTTGGATCAAGGAAACCGTGGTGCCATGGTAGCCACCACATCTTCCACGACCCCTTCACTCAACCATGAGGAAGGTATCATCTCTCACACCGATGAGTAGAAACTTCTCGACTGGCTTCAGGCAACGAAGGGTCTGACATCTTACATGGTGGACATCACTCAACCATGAGGAAGGTATCATCTCTCACACCGATGAGTCGAAACTTCTCGACTGGCTTCAGGTAACGAAGGGTCTGACATCTTACATGGTGGACATCATGGTGGTACTATTTGAATTTGCCAACTCATCAAGGGTCACCACCGAGTGTGCAAAATGATCAAATCCCTCTCCCCCAAGGTTGATAAGCCTCCAACTGCCATTCCTATGACTACCCCGCTGACTCAGCAAACAACAAGTACAACCCCAAGTGTCTAAAGATTCTCCAACCTTTCGAGTAGGGGAGTGCCCTAAATCCTGGATGGAGGAACACTACGCCACCTTCCCCATTTACAACCCACTGTCCCACAACCCCACCCTCCTCTCCAAAGCATCTGAATCAAACACACCACTTAACCTTCCATTTTACCAAGATCCAGTTCAGGAATTCAATCTTGGTACTTATGGCGAGCCTCATCCAATCCTGTTCGCCTCTTGGCTGTGGTTTCGCCCCATCCTACTTGAGCAAGTTGCTACCTTCTTCCAATCATACAAGGATGCCTTCGCCTAGATGTACAAAGACCTATAAGAAGGTGTTCCAATTGACATCGACGTTCACACCATCCCCCTCCAAGAGGACACCCGACCTGTCCGAGGATGGGCTTACAAGCTGAACCCAAAGTAGAGCTAGAAAACATGGAGGAAGCCAAAATCATCTCCTCTGTGGAACACTCTGAATGGCTTTCCCCCATGTTCATCTCGCCCAAGTAGAAGACCAACAAGATTTGCATATGTGTGGACTTTAGGTCTCTCAACAAAGCACCATCAAAGATGGATTTTCCCTTCCCTTCATGGATCAAGTTTTCGAGGATGTACCCGAGCATGTCCTGTACAATTTCATGGATGGATTTAGTAGATACAATTAATTTTCCATCCATTCAACTGACCCCGCGAAGACAACATTCGTCACGCAATGAGGGACCTATGTTTACAATCAGATGCCCTTTGGGCTATGTAATGTCCCCGGCCACCTTCCAATGGCTCGGTCACCAACATCTTTAGGGAGTACCTCCTTAACTTCCTCCACACTTTCATTGATGACTTTTCTACTTTCACAGGGACCCACATTGTCTCTAGGGTAAAGGCCTTATCCAAAACATCTCTCCCACTTAGCTCTAGTTTTTACTAAGTGTCGCTCCTCTAAGCTACGCCTGAATCCTTTCAAGTGTCATTTTTTAGTAGTCCAAATCACCCTCCTATATCACATCATTTCTTTCAAGGATTGGATCTTGACCCTAATAAGATCATCCACAATCCTCTGCCTTCCTCTCCTACCATCAACCCCTAGCCACACCGGCTATCATTGTCGTTCTTTTGACATGTATGTCGATGTGGCCTTTCCACCCCACTGACTCATTTAGTTAAGCCTTCCCACATCTTCCAGTGGTCTAGCATAGCCTCATCTACCTTCTCCTACCTCAAAAAGCACCTCACCGAAGCCCCCATTCTCATTCCCCCCCCTGACTGGTCGATCATCTTCCATGTCCATATACTGATGCCAGCCTCACTACAGTGGGTGCAGTTCTGACTCAGCCCAGTGAGAAATATAAGATGGATAGACCCATCTATTATGCCAGCCGCCCCCTCACCCTGCTGAACAAAACTACTCCACAATTGAGCGAGAATGCCTATGCTTACCAAAAGTTCTAACACTATCTCTTGGGCTTGCACTTCATCGTCATCTCAGACCACCATGCTCTCAAGTATCTTTTGAATAAACCACATGTGGTTGGTCATGTCTGGTACTGGCTCTGCTCCTCCAAGAGTTTGCCTTTGAGATCCTCCTCTAATTGGGCAAATAACATGTCGTGGGTTACTACCTCTCCCGAACTGACAACGAGGAACTTGTCTCGTAGGTATTAATGATGACCTTCTTAATAGTGTTTCTTTTAAGTTGATGTTGCCTTGGACTAGTATGGGGATGTTCTTGAACTTCTTTCCATAGGATAGTTTCCAGTCAGCGTGCTAGCCCCAAGACCAAGTGTCAGCTCTTGATTAAGAGAGTTGACTATTCCAACTCATCGCTCTAGCCAACTGTACAAGGTTGGTTGTGTGACAGTGTCTTACGTTGGTGCGTCAATCCGCACATGAAGTTCCCCACCTCATCAAAGGTGCTCACTCAGGTCCTGGTGGTGGTCACTATCCTAGCCGCATCTCGAGCACTCTTCTATTTCAGCATGGCATGTGGTAACCCACTATGTTCAGAGATTCCATTCAGTTTGCCAAATCCTATGATACTTGCCAATGGTGCGGTCCCACACCCACCTGTCAAAACCATCGGCCCCTCCAAACTTCCCTTGCTTGGTCACCATCATTTGAGCAATGGGGTCTTGATTTTGTGGGGCCCACTAAATGGCACACCCAAGCCAACGCAGATATATTCCTGTCACCATTGATTATGTGACCAAGTGGGCAGAAGCCCACCAAAGATTGCACAACTCTAACACGATGGCCCGGTTTCTATACGAGCACATCCTTAGAAATCACCAATGATAGAAGCTCCCATTTTGTGAATGAAATCATCACCAGCTTACTCTGCAACTATAAGATCTTCCATCATAGGTCCTATGCTTATTACGCTCAGGCCAATGGACATGCGAAAAGCACCAACAAAGTCCTTTGTTGCTCCACAAGATGTCACTAGCACCCTATTCATTGGTCAGAAGCCCTCCTTGGCACTTTGTGGGCTTACCATATGGCCTTCAAAGCCACAACACGCCACAGTCCTTTTCACCTTGTCCACATTCTGGAGGCTGTTTTGCCCTTCAAATTCAACCAAGGGTCCTACTGTGTCAGAACCATGAGGAAGACCCTCACCACAGTGCTTTCGTGCTCCGTTTGACCATCTTAGACGAAACCAGGGCACTAGCTAACTAGGCTTTCGAGGTGGAATAAAACAAACAGAAAGCCTGGCATGATTGACATCTGAGGAAGCCCCACTTCCAGGAAGGACAGGTCGTGTGGTGGTGTACCAAGCTCGCTATCTAAAATGGGCCTAGAAGCTCGTCTTGACTTGGGAAGGCCCATTTCTCATCTAGTAAATTCTTCTGCATGATGGCGCGTCCAACTTCACACTTTGGATGTCCTCCTGCTTCCCCTAGTTAATGGCTCCAGAATCAAGGCTACCCTTATTGCTTCCACATCATCATAGCTGACCTCTTTTGCTCCTTCAAAAAAAGGGGTTTTTGTTTTCATTTCATTTGCAACAGTCTCCTTTCTCCACTCATCTACTTCTTCCCCCTAATTTTATCATCTACCAACCTTTCCCATAGTCTGATTTGCCTTTCGTACCATCTTCAGCTTCAAGCTCTCCGTCCTCACTCGTCGCCAACACCAATTTCCTCTTCCATCGGCCCTCACCCTTCAGCATTGTAGTGTCACTCTTGGTCCCAATGCTGAGATCACAAATTTCCTACAACACTAACTATGGACTAATGTAGAACATCATTCTGGACCACTTGTAATCATACTAAAATGGTTCAATTAGGTCATCCAGGTGTCCATAATGTCTCTCACAGCCACACCTACACACTTGTTTGGCTATCCCAATCAAACTTTTCAATTGTTTAGTGTAGATCAGCTTGCACTCAAAGGAAATTTGGTACATGTTCAAATTGTAAGAGGCAGCTGAGTATACAAACTTTCCATGTACTTCTCCTTTCCTCTCTATTTTTTGCTATAATCTCTCTTTCTAGGTGTGCATCTTGTGGCAGACTCCCCTTTCGTCTCTCTCTCAGATTCAGTGATTTAATGTTAACTCCATTTTATTTCTTTCCGATTCAATGGTACATCTAGCTTCTATCCTCTCTCTATCTCTTAATCTTCTGACTTTGCTGCATCTACCTCCTCTAACTCTTGTGCTTCATCTCACTCCTTTGCTTCCTCTAATTTCTTTACTTCCTCTCACCCAATTCCTCTTCTCTACTTCCTCCTCCCTCTTGATTCCGAGAAGACAAGGAACAAGCTGAGGCAGCTACATCACATCAGACACACAGGCTCAAATGTGTGGGATAGCAAAACATGGTCGCATTTACTTCTTGGTAGGCTTTACCCAAGATAATCACCAGCCCACAATCCTCTATGACAGGTGCTTCTAATTCGAATAGCATTCAAATGCTTCCTTTTTGGTTAGACTTCAATCCTGATCGGCTCACGTGCCAACTTGCATTCCTTTTGTAGACATTTTTGCACCGAGACTCTAGTGGTGGGTGACCTGTAGCCACCAAGGGTGCCCATAGTGGGCCAACTCAGTAGAACCAGCTCTAGAAGCAATTGTAACCATCAGCATCATTGAAGGCACCACATGGATACTCCAAGACCGCTGCTGCTGTTGCACTGTCACCCCAACGGCATCTGCCAAGGATAGGAGATTCTTCCACACTGATATTGCCTTGCTGCCAAGGGCATTTTCTAGAGATATTGGGAATGCCACCTACACATATGGTCCCTTGAGCACTCCGCACCCGGTCTGAGTCTTCAACATTGCCCTACACACCTCTCCTCTTACCTTGTAATCTGTATCTACACTCACTTGGCTTGAGAATTCACTTGCCTTTATCTTGAGCTATACATTGTCCTCTCTCCATTGTGACCTCTACTAGGCATTCGTGGTACAGTGGCAGACTTGTATCAGTGTTCCAAAGTAGTGCAAATGTCTTGTTCCTCTTGCAGTCTTGTTTCCTTGTGTTATGTTTCATTATTTCTATCTTCTGTATCCATTGTGAGCAATGAGGATTCCAAACATACTGTCCAGAGAGAGAGAGCCCCATCACTTAGTGTGCTGAGCAACCAACCCTCTACGTAGACGTAGGTTGAGTGATGGTGGGTAGTATAGGGGGACTTGGCCAGCCATGTAGACTCAGGCACTATGCCCAGAGAAATATAGTCTACAGTGTGTTTTGTGGGCAACCTTTCACAATTGGGAAGGCGAAACTATGCCTAACCTTGTTTTTTAAATAAGTCTTTTCAAAGAGGGTTTTGACAAAATAGGGAGATGTTGGAAAATTTTCATTGGTTAACTTTCCATGTTAATCGCCACTTTGTTAAAAAGTCTTGTGGTGACCTATTGAGGCTCTACTAACACAAAAAATGTCATAGATATTAAAATTTTATATTTAGACAAAAAATGTCATAGATATTAAAATTTTATATTTAGAAAACATAAAAAATCTTTTGTTTGCCTAGAAGGACTATATTGGAGTCAAGGTTTTTTTCAAAGGAGGAATTCAAATATCTTGGGACCCTGGAAGTTTAAACTTGTTGTTTTTTGATTGGTTGATTGGTCAAGTAGGTAGAAAGGTAGGTTGATGGAGATAAAAGGGGAGAAAATTTAGAGAAAGAGAGAGAAAAGTATAGGAGAGAATCTCAAAAAGACAGATTTAAAAGAGAGAGAGAGAGAGAGAGAGAGAGAGAGAGAGAGAGAGAGAGAGAGAGAGAGAGAGAGAGAGAGAGAGAGAGAGAGAGAGAGAGAGCACTATAAATTTATTCATCGTCGTCGCAAACAAATGAGACATTACTAAACTCATCAATTTATTTTATCACAAATACATAGGACACCTTTGCAAACACATTTTGTACCTTGTTTTATCTTTTTAAAAGATTTGGATGTGCTCCTCTTCCATCCCCTCACCTACTGTTTACTTCTCATTAGCGACGAGTAGCTTCATGCATATCCACATTCATTCTCCTCAATGGGTAGCTACTATACACAAAAACACACGCATGCACACACATACACACACCTCCCCATGCTCACCTATTTTGCACTTCCCATTAACGAGTAGCTTCATGCATAGCAACTCTCACTCTCCTCAATGGGTAGCTACTATACACACCACATGCACACGCGCACTCACACACCTCTCCCCATGTACATCAACACAATGAGGTACCACCCTTCCAACTATTTACCATTTTATAGGCAACAATGAATAAACCTTTAGACAAACCCAACAAGTTAGTAGCCCAATCAAACTACGTAGAACACATATGAGCCATTACTAAACTCATTAATTTATTTATTACAATAGGCATGACACCTTTGCAAACACATTGTTCAACTTCTTTAACTTTTTAATAGAGTTGGATGCACTCCGCCTCCATCCTCTCACCTACTTTTGCCTTCCCATTAGCAAGTAGCTTCATGCATATAGCAACACACAACACACACATGCACACACCTCCCCCCATGTATCGCAAGGAGGTACTAGATTCTAAATATTTACCACTTTATAGGCAATGAATAAGCCTTTGGGGATAAACGCAACAAGTTAGTAGCACTAACAAACTACATAGAGCACAATTTAAAATTAGTGATAATCCATTGCTAGGGTTAACAAGAGCTACTGCCATTATCTTACATCAAGGAGTCAAGGTAGATTGTGCGCTTTTGCCGCACAGGTCGTAGCTGGGGACTTACCGGACACCGTATGCGAGCCACGAATGGCTGCAAGCATACAACCAGGGAAGGAAGCTCAAAACAGAATGCAAAAGGTGTGTCACTCACCGCTTAACCGCCGCCTTGAAGGATTCCCGCGTCGCAGCCGTGAAGGAGGAGCCGCCGTCGCCGCTCTACCGCCTTGCCGCCGCCGCCGTGCCGCTACACAGTGCGCTCGATCGCTCTCTCACTCTCTCTCTCTCTCTCTCTCTCTCACACACGCAGGAGAAGGAAATCAAGGAGATAAGGCAAGAGCACTCTTGTATTCACAACACATGAGAATGAGGATTTTAGGGTTACATTTGACTCTTATAGGTGACTTGGCCGTTCACACTTGGGCACCCATACATGGCCGGCCGACCCTAACCCTTATCCTACTAATATTCAAGGTGCGCCTCTCATCGGCGATCACCCAATCTCTTTATCCTTAACATATGGTGCCTGTGAGGTCCCCCTGTTCCCACCGAGCAACGGATTCGGGTACTAGCAGCGGAAGTAGCACTTCTCGCGCGGGACAGGGGTCCCACATTCGGGGCCTCGCCCACGGATATCCGGAAAAGAGACTAATCCGTCGGTTTGTCCAAAACCGAAACCGAAAAAACTTCCTTTACCCGGAAAGCATGGGCGATTCCACCAGGATAACTCTTTACTCTAACGTAGTCAAGATCGTTACGGATCAACTGATCTGACTGCACTTTAACGGTACTTGGTCAAATCAAGGAAGAACTTGCACTTGAATCATTGGGATCAACGCTTTTTTCCCCATCAAGAGGCACAGCCGTTGATTCCTATCCATAGAACAATTTCTATCCGGGATTTACTTCATCTATCGTAATAATAGAAATTAAATCTCGATTTACGGATCCATCAGTCCAGCCTAACCCCATCCGATCCCATGGGTTAGCCAACCGCCCAACCACTGTAGTGATGGGATCCAATTTGGAATTTGGTTAGGTTTTGTCCCGGGTACCAAGGAAAAGAGTTCCAAGGCCCCCTAGCCGGAAGTTCATGCAAACATAAAATTAGGCACACCACTTACACACCCAATATGAAATTGCCTTTTTTCTTAGCATCAGCCAACTTTAAAACAATCCTTTAATGAAACCATAGTACCACTGATCACAGTCTTCCAAATTATCCGATTGATTCTCAAATTTTCCATCATTCCTTCATCAGAGTATCTATGGCATCATTGGCAACTAGAACGCTCACCACCTGACCACTCAGAGGCCGTTTCCATAGTTCCTAGCCCATAATACTCGGCAATATAATCATTTATCAAGATGGACTCTCGTTGAAGATCAGCAAGATCAACCAACAGATCCATATAAAAGAGCCATGGACTCATCCGTTGAGGACCAGCAAGGTCAGTCAACCAGATCCATGCCCGGTTTCACAAAACAACTCTTACTCCTTGTTCCAATATCTTCCTCGACGCACGCGTGGGTATCCTAGGCGACCTAGAGCCCGAGCACCGTATGGTCAGCACCCTCTAGGATCCTTCGCAGGTGACCTAGCGCTTCACTCATAGGCCGCTTCCTTGGTCCCTCATCCACCGTACCGGAAGCTCACCATTTTAATCGAACCGAGGCTGGTCAAGACCTCGGTCGACCTTGCTACGCTAGACGTCCTCCATTGACTCTCCGTCAGCAGTTGCAACTTTATCAGTTAGGTCTCCACGACCTTAATCACAAGACGGTCAAAATGCTTCCCCAGCATTCTTGACATAAAACAGCCATTTACAAACAGCATTTACAAACAGTTTACAAATACAGTTTCTATATTAACTCTCATTTTTCCACATTGTTCCTCATTAATCCACATTACTTATTCCACATTCCATGTATATGTGTACTCATCCAATCACCTCCTTTTTCCATCTCTTCACTTCAGATTCCTTCACATCACATATCATATATTCACATCCATATCCACATCCATACATCCACATCCACATCCACATTCACATCCATACATCCACATCTACATGCTTATCTCCATTTTCACATCCTCATTTATACATCCACATCCCATATCCACATTCATACATACACATCCATATCCACATCCACATTCACATCCATGCATCCACATCTACATGCTTACCTCCATTTTCACATCCTCATTTATACATCCACATCCCATATCCACATTCATACATACACATCCATACATCCACATCCACATCCACATACATACATACATCCACATCCACATTCCACATTCACATCTATACATCCACATTCCACATTCACATCTATACATCCACATCCACATACATACATACATCCACATCCACATTCCACATTCACATCTATACATCCACATTCCACATTCACATCTATACATCCACATCTACATTCACATTCACATACATCCACATCTACATTCCCATACATCCACATCTATACATCCACATTCCACATTCACATCTATACATCCACATCTACATTCACATTCACATACATCCACATCCCCATTCCCATTCACATCTATACATCCACATCTACATCCACATACATACATACATCTACATCCACATTCCACATTCACATCTATACATCCACATCTACATCCACATCCACATTCCCATTCACATCTATACATCCACATCCATTCACATCTATACATCCACATCTACATCCACATTCACATCTATGCATATATATCTTCATGCATATATCCATTTTCACGTTCATACATCCACATCTACATGCTTACCTCCATTTTCACATCCTCATTTATACATCCACATCCCATATCCACATTCATACATACACATCCATACATCCACATCTACATCCACATACATACATACATCCACATCCACATTCACATTCACATACATCCACATCCACATTCCCATACATCCACATCTATACATCCACATCCATTCACATCTATACATCCACATCTACATCCACATTCACATCTATGCATATATATCTTCATGCATATATCCATTTTCACGTTCATACATCCACACTCCCATCTCCACATCCACACATCCACATACATACATCCATTTCCACATTCCTATTTATATAACCCCATATACCTTCACATCTAATCTTTTACATCACATCCATTCTCACCCTATCACAACCCATATACATCTTATCCTATCACATACACTTCTTACCTCATCCCCCCATACACATCTTAATTCATCTTATCACCTCCTAACTTATTTCATAAGCATCTTATCACCTCTTATCACATCTCTTATCACCTCCTAACTTATTTCATAAGCATCTTATCACACCTCTTATCACATCCTATCACATCTCTTATCTATTTATAGAATACAAGAGAATTCTTACATTTGATATAAGATTTCTTTACACATTTATTTATGAATAAATTCTATTTAAGGAGATTAATACTTTCAAAGTAAAAATCAATCTTTTATGCATCTTCCTATGCATAAATTCATTTTTAATAAAAATGACACTTTTGAATTACATTTTGATCTTTTATGCATTTTTCTATACATAAATTCAATTTAGATGAGAATGACACTTTTGAATTAAAAAATCAATCTTTTATGCATCTTCTTATGCATAAATTCAATTTGGTAGGAATTACACTTTTAGAATAAAAAAATTTCTCTTATGCATCTAAGTTAAGCATAAAATCCATTTATGAGAAAAATCACACTTTTAGTATAAAAAGAATATCTTTTATGCATACCTATATGCATGAAATTCAATTATGATAAAAGTCACACTTTTATAATAAAATAATCAACTTTTATGCATACCTCTATGCATGAAATCCAATATGATAAAAGTAACACTTTTGATATAAAAATTTTTCCATTATGCATACTTCTATGCATGAAATAAAAATGGTAAAAATAACACTTTTGATATAAAAATTTATCCATTATGCCTAATATTAAAATTCAATTTCTCCATGATTGTAATGAAATTCTTTCAATTAATCTAGGATGATAATTCCTAGAATATGATAGGAAGTCCTCTTTTTATGCTTTGAATGAGATTATTTTATGCATAATTTTTATAAAAATTTTGCCATAGCTCCGCTGCTATGACTGATAAATCTCAATTTTTCTAAGGAATAATGCTTATCATTAAGAAAATAATTAAAATGATCTCTAATTGGATTATTAATCCATAATGGATTGAATCATCAATATTCATAAACTAAAAGCATAGAAAAAAGCCATTAATTTGGCCTCAAGCATAGCTTAATCTTGGGTTAAGGAAAAGCTTTATGAAAAGCTTGATTTGGATTGAGAACGGGTCATGAGTATGACCATTTCTTGAGTGAGAGAGAGAATTTACATAAGAATCATTAGAATTTAAACATAAATGAAAATTAACTTCAATAGCATTTATTAAATTATGTAACTCTTCACTACTATTCAAACTTCAATAGCATTTAAAAAAAATCATACCAATTAAACTTCTCAAGCTTGAGAGGGGTTGAGAAGAGAGAAACATTGAGAAATTATAGAAAGATCAATATTCACTAATTACCTTACAACTTGCTTGATTCTTTGTTCACGGTAGAGGCCCCCAACCAATCAATTGGTTAAGTATGTTGATGGAGCCACTAATGGGGATTGAAGAAAGAGGGAAGCTCCAAAAACTAGTGAATTATTAAATGAATTCACAGTTCCTGGCTTAGGTGGAGTAGAGTAACGATGCATAAACACTATATATTTTTCAACAAGGGGGAGGCTTCTATTTATAGGAAAAATTGAGCTCCTAACCAAACAAACTGATTCTAGAATTTTCTAAATCAGTTTGGTCAATATTTGACCATTTTTAGATCAGTTAAGCTAACTTTTTGGAACTAGACTTGAATGAGGAGAGAGGAGAGATGAAATATCTCAATTTTTATGAGTTTAAAACTCATTCAAGCATGTGAAATATGCACCTCCTTTAAAGAACTCCCCTTCCTTACATATGTGTCATAATGGAATCATTTTAATATTGCTCATAGTTTTTTTTTACTAATAAACCTTGTACATTTTCAACTCTTCATCTTATGTGAAATATGCACCTCCTTTAAAGAATTCCCCTTCCTTACATATGTCATATTTTTAATATTGCTCATAGTTTTTTACTAATAATCCTTGTACATTTTCAACTCTTCATCTTATGTGAAATATGCACCTCCTTTAAAGAATTCCCCTTCCTTACATATGTCATATTTTTAATATTGCTCATAGTTTTTTACTAATAATCCTTGTACATTTTCAACTCTTCATCTTATGTGAAATATGCACCTCCTTTAAAGAATTCCCCTTCCTTACATATGTCATATTTTTAATATTGCTCATAGTTTTTTACTAATAAACCTTGTACATTTTCAACTCTTCACCTCATGTGAGCATTTACTCATTTTTGGGTATTTTCTTTTTACAAGTTGGATTTATCTCCTCCCTACACATGGATTGATGCTATTGGTCCATAGGAACCTTAATTGGACCATAGTCTAAAGATTTCTGAAAATCTAGACCCTTAGGCTAAGGTTCTTTATAGCTATTTTTAATTAATTCCAATTGCACATTGGAAAATTCTTTTTGAATTTCTGTTTCAGGGGAACTCATCTGAATTAGAAGAGATATTTTTCTATCCAAAAATATTCAAAATCTGAATATTCTCTCTCTAGAATATTTTTCTCTCTCTAGGCTAAAACAGATAGAAACAAGGTCTTTATATTTCTGAAGAGGGATTGATTATAGAAGAAGATACTAGACATCAAAAAGGGTTTTGGGGGAGGAATCTTACATTCTACCCCACTTAAAAAACGCGAGATGTCCTCATCTCGCAACTTGTGATAATTTCGCAAGATTCACGAATATGAGACTTAGAGAAAAATTTTAATCAAGATTAACCACCAAGATAAGTCTTAAAGAGAGCAAGATTCAAAATACGAACAAGATTTAAACTTTATTCATTCTCGGAACTTATACAGTAAAGATAGAGGAACTCTTTACACTTCCATAAGCCCGTCCATCATATGGTCACAAAAGCAGTCCTCACAAGCTGCACAAGTATAAGGTAACTCATCTATGGGAATGATTCTGTGGGTTATTGCTGCGCCTATCTCAGTGGTATGAGGTGTTCTAACAAAAGGACCTCTGAGAGGCAAGCCAAAAACGGGGTAAAGGCATATCTTCTCATGAGGAAGAAAACACGCCAGTAAGAAGACCCGCTCAGAAAACCCAGGATGTCTTGATCTCATGACGCAGTAGTATCGGGGACCCAAACCCAAAGCTTCAATAACCATGGCCAAGCGGACATTGTTACGGAAGTGCTGCTGACCCCAGGGTGTTACCCTAGTTATGTCTTGATAGGTCCGCCATTTGGTCTGCGCTACAGAAGTTCCCAAGTGAGGGAAAAGTGAGCGCTCATACTGTTCTATAAAATCCTTCTTCACAGACTCACTTGCGTCTTGAAGGTGAGGAATCATTATGGATAAAACTAATTCTTGTTGCCAAGCCATGAAGGAGATTAGGAAGAAAGGAGATCGATGGGAGTAAGATTACTGTGAGCGACAAGTAAAAGTTACGACTTATATAAAGGAAGGAGCTAGCGTAACTTAGAAGCCAACGGTAGCTTGCCACTGAAGTTTTACCGTCTTTCCATGATTTGGGTTTGGCACAATTTTCTATAGAAGGCATTAAGAACTTTGAGATGAGGAGATAAAAGAAGCTCGTAAGCTAAGTCACTTACTTTCTTTGAAGTCAGATAAGGCTCACAATATCTGGGAGATAACTTCTTAAACTCCCCAATAGATAAAGAACTTCTTTTGTGCCGTACTCAAATGAAGACCAAAACCTTGGTATCCAAAACACCGATTTTCACTTCTGAACTCATTGTTCTGAATCCTTAAAACAGCGTGACTCTTGAGAAGTATTCTAGGGAAAGGGTCTTCCTTTTTTTAAACAGAATCTTTCTTTTATTTTTGAGAGGGAATAATTTTAAGATCTATGCCTCGAAGGCTGGGGAGGAATCTTACATTCTACCCCACTTAAAAAAGTGCGAGATGTCCTCATCTCGCCAAGTAGAGGACAACTCTTTTTCTTAAGATCCAATTTTATTCTGGGGTTCCTTATATTCTGGTCAACCCAACAGAATACTGGGATAAATATCCCTTAGAACTCATCATTAAATAACAATTCATTCAGATCATATCATTCATATCTTTAACATGATAAAGGTCCATTAGACCGAAAAATTTCCTTCTGAGCATTCCTCCACGGGAATTTCAGTCAAGTAAGTTCTCAATTTGTCATCCCTTAACTTGATCTAACGGTCAAGTGTTAATAGTAGCAATTTGACAGCACAATCCACTAATCTCATAGTGATTTGCTGAATCATTTTCATCATTTATCATTACAGGGACTCGTCCCAATCATCCACCTTGTGGTTTCGCTCAGCCTATTACATTTCAATCCATTTTCAGGGATCATCATTTTTCAATCAGAATCCAAATCAATTCATCGGTTTCCAAACAGAACTAAAAATCATATCAACCACATTCGAAATCATCATCTGGATAGCATTAACGCTTATAATTTCAAGTCTTAGATTTACTCGTATATACTGTCAGTAAAGAGCTGCAGTTATACTCTCGGTATATACGGTAGTCACGGCCCTTGGAATTATAAGGTAAATACCATCATGTCTAGGCCTCAAGCAAGTCAGGTATTCTATATAATTGCGGTACTTCCATCTGAAGACCCAATTACCAATTTACAAATTTCAGTTTGAATATCAAATTGTATGAATTATATCACACAATTACAACCTTTTTTTGTGCTTCTTGATAAATTTTTGACATATTTGGTTTCTCAGTTGATCTTTATTAGCCAAATGCTCTGATACCAACTGTGAGGTCCCCCTGTTCCCACCGAGCAACGGATTCGGGTACTAGCAGCGGAAGTAGCACTTCTCGCGCGGGACAGGGGTCCCACATTCGGGGCCTCGCCCACGGATATCCGGAAAAGAGACTAATCCGTCGGTTTGTCCAAAACCGAAACCGAAAAAACTTCCTTTACCCGGAAAGCATGGGCGATTCCACCAGGATAACTCTTTACTCTAACGTAGTCAAGATCGTTACGGATCAACTGATCTGACTGCACTTTAACGGTACTTGGTCAAATCAAGGAAGAACTTGCACTTGAATCATTGGGATCAACGCTTTTTTCCCCATCAAGAGGCACAGCCGTTGATTCCTATCCATAGAACAATTTCTATCCGGGATTTACTTCATCTATCGTAATAATAGAAATTAAATCTCGATTTACGGATCCATCAGTCCAGCCTAACCCCATCCGATCCCATGGGTTAGCCAACCGCCCAACCACTGTAGTGATGGGATCCAATTTGGAATTTGGTTAGGTTTTGTCCCGCGTACCAAGGAAAAGAGTTCCAAGGCCCCCTAGCCGGAAGTTCATGCAAACATAAAATTAGGCACACCACTTACACACCCAATATGAAATTGCCTTTTTTCTTAGCATCAGCCAACTTTAAAACAATCCTTTAATGAAACCATAGTACCACTGATCACAGTCTTCCAAATTATCCGATTGATTCTCAAATTTTCCATCATTCCTTCATCAGAGTATCTATGGCATCATTGGCAACTAGAACGCTCACCACCTGACCACTCAGAGGCCGTTTCCATAGTTCCTAGCCCATAATACTCGGCAATATAATCATTTATCAAGATGGACTCTCGTTGAAGATCAGCAAGATCAACCAACAGATCCATATAAAAGAGCCATGGACTCATCCGTTGAGGACCAGCAAGGTCAGTCAACCAGATCCATGCCCGGTTTCACAAAACAACTCTTACTCCTTGTTCCAATATCTTCCTCGACGCACGCGTGGGTATCCTAGGCGACCCAGAGCCCGAGCACCGTATGGTCAGCACCCTCTAGGATCCTTCGCAGGTGACCTAGCGCTTCACTCATAGGCCGCTTCCTTGGTCCCTCATCCACCGTACCGGAAGCTCACCATTTTAATCGAACCGAGGCTGGTCAAGACCTCGGTCGACCTTGCTACGCGAGACGTCCTCCATTGACTCTCCGTCAGCAGTTGCAACTTTATCAGTTAGGTCTCCACGACCTTAATCACAAGACGGTCAAAATGCTTCCCCAGCATTCTTGACATAAAACAGCCATTTACAAACAGCATTTACAAACAGTTTACAAATACAGTTTCTATATTAACTCTCATTTTTCCACATTGTTCCTCATTAATCCACATTACTTATTCCACATTCCATGTATATGTGTACTCATCCAATCACCTCCTTTTTCCATCTCTTCACTTCAGATTCCTTCACATCACATATCATATATTCACATCCATATCCACATCCATACATCCACATCCACATCCACATTCACATCCATACATCCACATCTACATGCTTATCTCCATTTTCACATCCTCATTTATACATCCACATCCCATATCCACATTCATACATACACATCCATATCCACATCCACATTCACATCCATGCATCCACATCTACATGCTTACCTCCATTTTCACATCCTCATTTATACATCCACATCCCATATCCACATTCATACATACACATCCATACATCCACATCCACATCCACATACATACATACATCCACATCCACATTCCACATTCACATCTATACATCCACATTCCACATTCACATCTATACATCCACATCCACATACATACATACATCCACATCCACATTCCACATTCACATCTATACATCCACATTCCACATTCACATCTATACATCCACATCTACATTCACATTCACATACATCCACATCTACATTCCCATACATCCACATCTATACATCCACATTCCACATTCACATCTATACATCCACATCTACATTCACATTCACATACATCCACATCCCCATTCCCATTCACATCTATACATCCACATCTACATCCACATACATACATACATCTACATCCACATTCCACATTCACATCTATACATCCACATCTACATCCACATTCATATACATCCACATCCACATTCCCATTCACATCTATACATCCACATCCATTCACATCTATACATCCACATCTACATCCACATTCACATCTATGCATATATATCTTCATGCATATATCCATTTTCACGTTCATACATCCACATCTACATGCTTACCTCCATTTTCACATCCTCATTTATACATCCACATCCCATATCCACATTCATACATACACATCCATACATCCACATCTACATCCACATACATACATACATCCACATCCACATTCACATTCACATACATCCACATCCACATTCCCATACATCCACATCTATACATCCACATCCATTCACATCTATACATCCACATCTACATCCACATTCACATCTATGCATATATATCTTCATGCATATATCCATTTTCACGTTCATACATCCACACTCCCATCTCCACATCCACACATCCACATACATACATCCATTTCCACATTCCTATTTATATAACCCCATATACCTTCACATCTAATCTTTTACATCACATCCATTCTCACCCTATCACAACCCATATACATCTTATCCTATCACATACACTTCTTACCTCATCCCCCCATACACATCTTAATTCATCTTATCACCTCCTAACTTATTTCATAAGCATCTTATCACCTCTTATCACATCTCTTATCACCTCCTAACTTATTTCATAAGCATCTTATCACACCTCTTATCACATCCTATCACATCTCTTATCTATTTATAGAATACAAGAGAATTCTTACATTTGATATAAGATTTCTTTACACATTTATTTATGAATAAATTCTATTTAAGGAGATTAATACTTTCAAAGTAAAAATCAATCTTTTATGCATCTTCCTATGCATAAATTCATTTTTTATAAAAATGACACTTTTGAATTACATTTTGATCTTTTATGCATTTTTCTATACATAAATTCAATTTAGATGAGAATGACACTTTTGAATTAAAAAATCAATCTTTTATGCATCTTCTTATGCATAAATTCAATTTGGTAGGAATTACACTTTTAGAATAAAAAAATTTCTCTTATGCATCTAAGTTAAGCATAAAATCCATTTATGAGAAAAATCACACTTTTAGTATAAAAAGAATATCTTTTATGCATACCTATATGCATGAAATTCAATTATGATAAAAGTCACACTTTTATAATAAAATAATCAACTTTTATGCATACCTCTATGCATGAAATCCAATATGATAAAAGTAACACTTTTGATATAAAAATTTTTCCATTATGCATACTTCTATGCATGAAATAAAAATGGTAAAAATAACACTTTTGATATAAAAATTTATCCATTATGCCTAATATTAAAATTCAATTTCTCCATGATTGTAATGAAATTCTTTCAATTAATCTAGGATGATAATTCCTAGAATATGATAGGAAGTCCTCTTTTTATGCTTTGAATGAGATTATTTTATGCATAATTTTTATAAAAATTTTGCCATAGCTCCGCTGCTATGACTGATAAATCTCAATTTTTCTAAGGAATAATGCTTATCATTAAGAAAATAATTAAAATGATCTCTAATTGGATTATTAATCCATAATGGATTGAATCATCAATATTCATAAACTAAAAGCATAGAAAAAAGCCATTAATTTGGCCTCAAGCATAGCTTAATCTTGGGTTAAGGAAAAGCTTTATGAAAAGCTTGATTTGGATTGAGAACGGGTCATGAGTATGACCATTTCTTGAGTGAGAGAGAGAATTTACATAAGAATCATTAGAATTTAAACATAAATGAAAATTAACTTCAATAGCATTTATTAAATTATGTAACTCTTCACTACTATTCAAACTTCAATAGCATTTAAAAAAAATCATACCAATTAAACTTCTCAAGCTTGAGAGGGGTTGAGAAGAGAGAAACATTGAGAAATTATAGAAAGATCAATATTCACTAATTACCTTACAACTTGCTTGATTCTTTGTTCACGGTAGAGGCCCCCAACCAATCAATTGGTTAAGTATGTTGATGGAGCCACTAATGGGGATTGAAGAAAGAGGGAAGCTCCAAAAACTAGTGAATTATTAAATGAATTCACAGTTCCTGGCTTAGGTGGAGTAGAGTAACGATGCATAAACACTATATATTTTTCAACAAGGGGGAGGCTTCTATTTATAGGAAAAATTGAGCTCCTAACCAAACAAACTGATTCTAGAATTTTCTAAATCAGTTTGGTCAATATTTGACCATTTTTAGATCAGTTAAGCTAACTTTTTGGAACTAGACTTGAATGAGGAGAGAGGAGAGATGAAATATCTCAATTTTTATGAGTTTAAAACTCATTCAAGCATGTGAAATATGCACCTCCTTTAAAGAACTCCCCTTCCTTACATATGTGTCATAATGGAATCATTTTAATATTGCTCATAGTTTTTTTTTACTAATAAACCTTGTACATTTTCAACTCTTCATCTTATGTGAAATATGCACCTCCTTTAAAGAATTCCCCTTCCTTACATATGTCATATTTTTAATATTGCTCATAGTTTTTTACTAATAATCCTTGTACATTTTCAACTCTTCATCTTATGTGAAATATGCACCTCCTTTAAAGAATTCCCCTTCCTTACATATGTCATATTTTTAATATTGCTCATAGTTTTTTACTAATAATCCTTGTACATTTTCAACTCTTCATCTTATGTGAAATATGCACCTCCTTTAAAGAATTCCCCTTCCTTACATATGTCATATTTTTAATATTGCTCATAGTTTTTTACTAATAAACCTTGTACATTTTCAACTCTTCACCTCATGTGAGCATTTACTCATTTTTGGGTATTTTCTTTTTACAAGTTGGATTTATCTCCTCCCTACACATGGATTGATGCTATTGGTCCATAGGAACCTTAATTGGACCATAGTCTAAAGATTTCTGAAAATCTAGACCCTTAGGCTAAGGTTCTTTATAGCTATTTTTAATTAATTCCAATTGCACATTGGAAAATTCTTTTTGAATTTCTGTTTCAGGGGAACTCATCTGAATTAGAAGAGATATTTTTCTATCCAAAAATATTCAAAATCTGAATATTCTCTCTCTAGAATATTTTTCTCTCTCTAGGCTAAAACAGATAGAAACAAGGTCTTTATATTTCTGAAGAGGGATTGATTATAGAAGAAGATACTAGACATCAAAAAGGGTTTTGGGGGAGGAATCTTACAGTGCCGACAAGCCCGGCCCATGACTCAGAATATTGAAATTAATGACGTAAAACATAATACGTCTCAATGTCCGTCATAGGTTAACATGCCCCCCTTCCTGATGTAGATTCCGTCCTCGGAAGCTATGGTATGGTAAGCTCGAGAGGGTTGTTGTTGACCGTCTGCAAAACAGGGAAGTAGAGTGAAATTATGCTGGAATTCAAAAGATATAAAGTGTATAAATTCAAGCATGTTAGACCACAATGGATGTTGTATGAGAACTTAGTTTAAGGGTCACATGAATGAGCTAGTGTATCAAATTAACAGGAGTTTAAAATTATTGAAAATAAATCAAGAGTAAGCAAGGTGTCAAAGGTTAATCAAGGTTTATAACTGGCCTAAGTCAAGGAAAATAACCAAGCTTAATAAATAAACAGATGACCACACTGTGTCTACTCTAAGAACAAGTTTATACCACGAGCCTAGGAACACAAGAAACATTAGAGTTACAGGAGCCTTTTGCCTTTATTTCTTCACGCACATGACAATTTTTATACACAATGGCGACCTTCCTAAGGCAAAACTAACATCGATCCTGGTGCCATGTTTAACACAAGGCATTATCCAGGAATCTATTAGCTCACTTTAGGCAAGGCTACCCCCTACCAACCAAGGCATCGGTCTGGAGTAGAATACTCCTCGCCTACCAAGTATCAATAAGGCGATAGGCCAATATTAAAGCACATCGTAGACTTGTATTGCCATTTATTGTAGGCTTTTTTTTTTTAAATAAAGTTTCTTTTGATCTTCCCTCCTGAACTAAAATGTGTTCTTACATCCTTTCGACAAGGGGTAAAAGCTATGTCCTAGAGGTCAACACACACACAGCCAGGTGTTCAAACATTAAGATGGTTTGACCCTAGACCTAAGACAATCGTATTCCAAGGTTAACTAAAGACGTCATGCTGCCTAGGAATATTTTCAATAAAGTTAAGCTCATTAATGATTTACACTAGCATGCAAGCAACTTCAAAGACTAAGTAGTACATTGACAATTTCCATGTGGTCATGCATTATAGTTTATGCAATTAATTGAACAGTAAAAACGAAAGAGAGTGGGTATGGAAGAATTACACCTGTAATTGGAGATCTCCTTGATTTGACGAGACAGCTTGCAATTTGATGTAGATATATTTTGATGAACGTTGCGGCAGTCTCAGGACTTGAGAGCGAACCCACCTCAAACTCTTCAACCTGTACAATCAACTAACAAGCACTATACCTCGAGAGGCACATCAGTGTGAAAATTTCAAGACTTGTTTAAGGAATCTAAACTAGAAAAAACTTGCAAACACTAACCTACCTACCAGTCACCACACTACTACTGAGGATACGGTAAGAGGATGTTGTAGAGTCCTGGCTCTAGCCCTAAGGCTAAGCCTCTATCCGCATCATCCAAACAAATAAAGTCAACCTCAGTAGTGCCATGAGTTTCATCCGTCCATTCATCATTATCAGATATTTCCTTTTCATTTTCCCATCCACATAAACTTATCAAAAATGTAACCATGCGAGGATAGTCATCTTGTGGAAAAGGAAAGCATTGGGCTATCGGGGATATGTCCTCTACGGAGTAGGGGTTTGTCATGGTCAATAGGCGAATTAGCCATTCTAATTCCTCAATATTTTCCTCTCTGGCTAGTACATCTATATGATCCCATTCAGTTTCAATTACAGGATAGCACATGTGGAATATCTGAGAAAGGTACAGATGATACCTCTCACCAAAGGTAGGAGTGGATGAAGTGTATGATGATCGGGCATCTGCCATATCTGCAAACACAGATATAGCATCAGTAGGTTTATGACAGGACAATCTAGTTCTTGATTGTATACGGATATTTCTCTTGTTTTTGTGCTCTTGCTCTTTTTACTATTTTTGTTTTTCTCTTTTATTTCTATGTATGAAGCTATATATATACATCCCCTTGAATTTGGCAATTAAATGGTCAGGGGAGAAGGTTAAGGAGGAAGCAATAGAATTTCTAGCGTGAGTACATGCTCCCCCTTTCCTTGGGTAGATCATATTATTTGCAATGATGTTGCAGCCTCTTGGAACCAATTTGTCCAGCGGGTCATAGGTTGTGATGTGGGCAGATAGCTTTTTATGACCCTTGTGGCCACATCCAATTGCAGAGATGGTAGTGTACGCTCCCATTGACGAATGGAGGAAATGGTTTCCGACGATACTATTACAAGGGGAGACGTAGACTCATCGGTTTTCTGTTGGGTGTTGACGAGAGTAGGTGTAGAGCATGTAGAAACTTCTATATTAGCGTGTTCCTGGCATGAGGAGCTAGAAGCTTCATGTGGCTCCCCCCTTCCTGAGCTAGGTGGTAATGATCGATATCGTTTGGGAATCCAAACTAACTCTGGAAGAAGTGGTGCAGAGCACTCTATTACCTTTCCCTTACCACGGTCTTGAATTGTCGTTGGGGTGGCAACAATTGGTTTGCAAGGTTTCACAGGTGATGTAGAGGGATTCAGCTTATGTTTAGGGACCCAAATCTGGTCATTTCCCTCGTAGTACCCTTGGGCTACTAATAATTTTTTAGGGATCCATCGCGATGTTACATTGCCCTTTCTCGGGTGGGTAGCTGCTTTCCTTTTACGAGGCTTCTTGGTGGCTGAACGAGATTGAGCAGGGGAAGTAGCTGTTAACGAAGCTTTGGGGACCCATTTGTATGTACTCTTTGGCATAGTAAGCGAAGCTTTAGGGACCACCTTGCCTATTTCCACTCTTGGTGTTGAAGCGTTAGAGGGGTGGCCAACAATCGAAGATGGTTTTGCCACTGGACTTTGTGATTTTTCATTATCTAATATTTGAGTGGATGACTTAGGTGCGGGATTTTGAGCGGTCAGACCTCGTGTTTGTTCTTGCGTTGTGACTTGTCTGGTTGCCCAATCGATATTGCACTTGGTGGCCATCATCCATTTGCGCCCTAAGATTACAGTCCCTTCCATGGTACCAGCAGGCATAACCAAAAAGCTTTGAATTATGGTTCCCTTGTCATAAGCAACCGGAGTGTGCAAAATTCCTGAGACAGGGGTTTTCTTCTTGTTGATTCCTTGAACTTGGATAGAACTCTTGGTTAAAGGTGGTTTTCCCAGTTGACACCACACGCCATATGATAGCAAATTATGTTGAGCTCCTGTATCCAATAATGCATTATACAGCACCTCCCCGTAAGGACTCTGTAACTCAATTGGGTATCTTAGAGGTGGGTCAGATTCCAGTGCATCCTCCTCTGCTTCCTCGAAAAATACTTGCGTAATTCCCAAGTTGGCTTCTCGTTGTCTCCTAGCACGCTGTTGACGTTCTTTGGCTTCGACTCTTGCTTGTATCTTTTTAAGCTCAGCCTGTTCTTTAGCTGCCTTCTTTTGATGGATTGCGTGTAACTCCTCCTGGCTCAGGGGTTCATAGTATCTTTTGAATTTACTCCCATTAAGGAATCCAATGGTTTCAACTCCGTCGAGAGTCTCCACTCTGATGGTACCTTGCGGTGTAATTTCACATACTCTATACGGTCCCTTACCAGCATATTTGAGCTTCTTCTTTTCGTTTCGCACTCCATACATCAGGACTTTATCCCCAACCTTGATGTCCTTGTCCTTTAGATGGCGATCAAACCATTTTTTCCTTCTATCCTTCTCCACAAGGGCATTGTATACAGCCAATTGTCTTTCTTCGTTTAGCCGCTCAAGGATATATAGACGCTCTACTAAGGGATTACCATCCCAACCCTCTTGAGTAGCAACACGAAGACTAGGAATGACAAATTCCCACGGCATGACTGCTTCTTGGCCATATA
Organism: Cibotium barometz; assembly: GCF_041138505.1. Classification (NCBI taxonomy): domain Eukaryota; kingdom Viridiplantae; phylum Streptophyta; class Polypodiopsida; order Cyatheales; family Cibotiaceae; genus Cibotium; species Cibotium barometz. Next base: position 64,412,416 of record NC_141051.1, read on the forward strand.
CCATTTTGAATGGTGTGCAATTAATAGCCACTTTGTACGCAGTACGATAGGCCCATAAAGCTGTCGTAAGCTTTAGATCCTAATCCGTGCGATGAGCTTCAACTGTCTTTGTCAAAACAGAGATTAATGTCTTGTTTGTACTCTCGGCTTGGCCATTCGCTTGCAGATAATAAGGAGTAGATTTATGATGGGATATCATGAAATTTGTTGTGAGCTCCTTAATCACTTCATTTATAAAATGCGTACCATTGTCGCTCACAAGTTCAAAAGGACAACCGAAGCGTGTGATTATATTTTCAAAGAGGAACTTGGCTGTTGTCCTCGCATCTGCCTTACGTGTCGCTTTCGCTTCAGCCCATTTGGTCCTATAGTCAGTGGCCACAATAATATAGCGAGATTGTGTGTTGCGTGCCGCTGGGCTAATTGGACCTACAAAGTCTAAACCCCACTTTTCAAATGGTTGGTTTACTTTGATTGGATGTAGGGCCATCTGATCTTTCCGTTGGGGTTTCTTATATCGTTGGCATTCATCGCAACCCTTCACAAAGAGTGATGCATCTTGGAACATAGTGGGCCACCAATACCCTGATTGTAAGATCTTTCGCGCAGTTAAGTCTCCTGAGAAGTGACCACCGGCTACGCCCATATGTGCCTCTTGCAAAATGTATAGATACTCATCCTCTCGGGCACAACGCCTAAGAATGTCATCCTTTCCTCTTTTATAAAGAGTCCCGGCTATCAGGCAATAGGGTTAGCATTCTTTGATTAGCTTTCGAGCAAGATCGTTACGAAGCTCCTTGGGTGGAAAGCCATTAACCAAAAAGTTAACAATCTTCTCACTCCATTCAGGCATTGTCTCCACCATGAACAGGGAAGTGTCCGGTAAGTCATCATCAACCCCCGTAGGAGCTTCACCATTAGGTATGCGAGACAAATGATCAGCCATGACATGTTTTTTGCCAGGTCTCACAACAACAGTGAAATCAAACTCAAGAAGAATCAATAGCCATCGTGTGATTCTTCCTGTGGAGCATGGTTTGTTTACCAGATACAACAATGCTTGATGATCCACATAGAAAACAAACTTGGTGGCAAGGAGGTAATAACGAAATTTCCTTACTGCATATATCCTTGCCAACCCTTCTCGCTCCGTAGTGGTGTAGTTCATCTCAGCATCGTTCAACTGGCGACTGGCAAAGCTAATGGGGTAGTCTAGCTTGTGTTCTCCAGGTTGAGTCAACACACACCCAATAGCAAAGTTTGATGCATCAATATGCACATGGAAGAGTAAATCCCAGTTAGGCATTCTCAAGATTGGAGCACTTGCCAAGGCCTTCTTTAATAGCTCATAGGCACGGTCACATTCTTCGGTCCAAATAAACTCGATGAGAAGCTTATACAATGGTCGAGCTATCTCGGCGAAGAAGAGAATAAACCTTCGATAATAACCAACGTGGCCCATAAAGCGTTGGACTCCCTTGTAGTTGGTGGGTGGGGGTAATTCCAGAATGACCTTGATTTTACTCTCGTCAGTGGAAATCCCATTTTTGGACACTATATGTCCTAAGATAACTCCATGTTTAACCCAAAATTGGCATTTGAAAGGATTCAAGGAGATGCGATATAATCTACACCTTTCAAATATCTTTCGTAAACACATCAAGTGCTCGTCCCAAGAGGAATGAACACAAAGATCATCTAAGAAAGCTTCACAGAAGTCCCTTAGATATTCCTTAAAGGCCGTGTTTATCAATCGTTGGAATGTTGCAGGTGCATTGGTCAAGCCAAAAGCCATGACGCGAAAGGCAAACACTCCAAACTCCGTGATAAATGCTGTTTTAGCTTGGTCCTCGACTGCAATTGTGATCTGATTGTAACCCGAGTACCCATCTAAAAAGCTATATGCCTCCTTGCCTGCCACTCTTTCAAGCACATGTTCAGAATATGGCAAGGGGTAATGATCCCTTCTAGTGGCTGCATTAACCTTTTTGAGATCAACGCACACTCTGAGTTTCCCATTCTTCTTTGGCACGATGACTATCGGAGAAACCCATTCTGAGTGCTCAATAGGATATATGAATCCACATTTTACCAGCTTTTCAATTTCCTCTTGTACAATCTTTGCGTACTTAGGATTCATTGGGTAGGGACGTTGCTGGACTGGTTTAGCAGTGCTAATCATTGGAATCGTGTGTTGCACCACCGAGGGTGGAACACCCTTCATATCATGATATGTCCAAGCAAATATGTCCTTGAATTCTTTAAGAAGCTTCGTAAGTGCAGCTTCTTCCGCCTTGGTGAGGTCTTGAGCAATAAAAACTGGTTTAGACTCCTCACCCGGATCTGCTAAGTCTATCTCCTTGACTACCGCAGGGCCATCGTAGACACCGCTACTCCCATTGGTAGGCGTTCGTTGGGCTTTTGTGTAGACTACTTTACGTTCCCCTGTGGTGAATGATTTGAAATGCTCGGGTGCGGGGTGTAAGTCTACTAGTTCTTGTTGTGCCCGGTTTTTTTCTTTCAATTCCGCTTCCTTTTGTTGTTGAGCCAACTCTTGGTTTTGCCGCCTTCTTGCAGTACGACTTAGTTTCGGCTTCTCTTCGATTTCTAATTGGGCGACATCATGAGGTTGCGGAATACACCACATGACACTTTGGAGGTATTGTCCCCAATTATCCGCTATCTTCCGATGAGCGTCAATGGCTCCTACATAACTAAGCCATTCTGCAGTGGATCTTTCCTTGTTAATTGCAGTGCGTACATTAGCTCGATAGCGTTGGCGCTTATGTCTCGTTTTCTTCTTACCAAGTTTTTGATTTTTGTTTCTATCCGATTCGGACTCACTTGGTCGATCTTCACTTTCGGATGAACTGCAGGAGGCCACTGTCCTAGGCCTTGAGCACCTTGCTTCCACATTTGGGTGAATATTTGATTCATTTTCCTCATCAGGCTCAGGGTCAGTTTCTTCTTGAGATTCATACTCAGAGTTGTATTGGTCAGAGTCTTCGCTACTTTCAGTGTCGGTGGAGTTTGCCACGTTCTCGCCATCAAGAGTCAAGTGCATAACACCTATCATGTTTATTGGCACTAACGGTGGCATATCTTGCCCCTCAGGTGTTACCCAACTTGTGCCTCTATTTCCCCATGTGTCTATGGTTGCCGCTAGATGTACCCAATCCACATTATCCGACTCAGTCATACCCGGTAGGACATCCATGTAAGGAGAATCTTTCCCATCATCAGTCTCTTTTTTGCATGTATAGCAATACCTTAATGGGGCAGAATGGACAGTGGTATCCGATCGATTATCGATGATAACCTTGCTTCCTAAAGGATGTGCATGACCATTCTCAAGATCAACTCGAATGACAGAGTCCTGGAATTGTAGATAGACATGGTTTTTCGACCAGTCATGCACCATTTGTGCTTCCCTCATGAAAGGACGTCCTAAGATCATTTGATATGACATAGGATGCTTGGAGAAATCCATTACAATGAAGGTATGTTTTACCTTGTATCCCAGGACCTTGATCTTAAGGTCCCTTAACATTCCAATAGGTTTAGCTATGGTTCCGTTTGCCATCTTAACCACTATGTTTGTGACTTCTGGTGAGGCCTTCCCATAGATTCCCAACAGTTTTTAGTCACAATGCTCACTCCAGCACCACCATCAAGGATTCCCTTTAGAGTTAATCCCTTGGTAGTAATGGGGAGGGTTGCATTAGATTCGTCACCTTCAAAGTACTGTCCCAACTTGTTAACAGGTATTTCAATGACCGAATCTTCATCTAAGTTGGGTTGTAGATCCCAATGTTCCCCTTCATCTTGAAGCGTGTCAGGTCTATCCATATTTGCAAATTGTGGTAACCCCGCCTTTAGTTCTCCATTGAGAAATGCCCGAAGAGCTAAGAATAGCTCAGGATCTCCGTATAATTTGGATCTTTTCATTGCAAGAGTGCAATGTTTTGAGAGAGGGGAAGTATGTTATATGTACATTATGTGTGCTATGTTATATACACATTATGTGTGCATATACTAGGAGGCTAACCCACATTAGACTTGTGAGCATGGGAGCATGGGAACAAGGTCTAGTGGAGCATGGGTTAGGACTAACCTTAAGGGTTAAGGTTAGGGTCAGGCATCCAAGGGTCACGCATGAGGAATGGAAAGTCAAGAGTCACTTGAAGGCCCTCCTATATAATAGGGGCATGGGGCACACTCAAGGGAGCTCGGGGCTTGGAGGCTAGGAAGCTTGAGGCTTATGCTATGGTCTCTTGTGTAGAGATCCATATCTACTCATCTACCATTTCACACTTTAGCTACATGCTATTGGATGGTGTTATACCTCTTGATGGTATGGGACATCAAGGTAGAGGTATGATGTATTTCATTTATTATTCATGTGTGCATCCCTTGGGCTCGGGGGTGGTTGGGTGGTTGAGTTTATGCCTGATTCATGCATGTTTATGCATAACAATTATCTAGAGAGATCTTAGGGTTTTAACATCCATATAAAAGAGCCATGGACTCATCTGTTGAGGACCAGCAAGGTCAATCAACCAGATCCATGCCCGAATTCGAAAAACAACTCTAACTCCTTGTTCTAATATCTTCCTCGATGCACGCGTGTGTATCTTCGGCAACCCAGAGCTCGAGCACCGTATGGTCTCAGCACCCTCTAGGATCCTTCACAGGTCACCTAGCGCTTCACTCATAGGTCGCTTCCTTGGTCCCTCATCCACCATACCGGAAGCTCACCATTTAAATCAAACCGAGGCTGGTCTCAAGACCTCAGTCGGACCTTGCTACGCGAGACGTCCTCCGTTGACTCTCCCTCCCAGCTGTTGCAACTTTATCAGTTAGGTATCCACTACCTCATTCACAAGACGGTCAAAATGCTTCCGACATAAAACAGTCATTTAAAAACACGTCATAAATACAATTTCTATAACGAACTCTCGTCTTTATACATTGTTCCACATCAATCCACATTACTTAATCCAAGTCCAATCATATGTATTCCCATCGTCCTTCATCCAATCACATCATTTTCCATCTCATCACATTTTTCCACATTTTTGCTCATCACATCTCATCCACTCGCATCTACCCATATCCACATCTCATCATATCACATTCATTCACATCTCATCCATTCACATCTACCCCGATCCACATCACATCACATCCATTTCACCTCAGATCTCATTCATTCACATCTATCCTGATTCACATCCTGTCACATATCATCCATTCACATCACATCTCATTTATTCACATCTATCCCGATTCACATCACATATCATCCATTCACATCTATCTCAATTTACATCACATCTCATCACATCCATTTAACATCACATCTCATTCATTCACATCCCGATTCACATCACATCACATCTCATATCCTTCATTCACATCCCAATTCACATGACACCACATCTCATCCATTCACATCACATATCATCCATTCACATTTATCTCAATTTACATCACATCTCATCTCATCACATCTCATTCATTCACATCTCGATTCACATCTCATCCATTCACATCTCATATCATTCATTCACATCCCGATTCACATGACACCACATCTCATCCATTCACATCACATATCATCCATTCACATCTATCCCAATTTACATCATATTCCATCATATCTCATCCATTCACATCACATATCATCCATTCACATCACATATCATCCATTCACATCTATCCCTATTTACATAATATCCCATCACATCCATTCCACATCACATCTCACCCATTCATACTTTTCTGACTCACATCACATCCCCATTCATCACATTCATTGTATCCCCATACCATCACATATAGTCTATCCACATTACATCACATCTACATCATATCTCATTCATACACATCCCATCTCATTCATCCACATCTATCTAATCATTCACATACACGACTATCTACATGTATCCATACATTCACATCTATCACTTCACATCCACATATATTCACATCACATCACATCTCTTTATATCACATCACATCTCATCCACATCCACATCCACATTACATTCAGATCCACATCTCTTTACATTACACCACATCTTATCCACATCTACATCACATTCACATCCACATCTCTTTTCAGCACATCACATCTCATCCACATCCACATTACTTTCACATCCACATCCCTTTACATTACATTCTTTCACATACATATCCCTTTACATTACATTCTTTCACATACATATCCACATCCATTTACATCACATTCTTTCACATACAAATCCACATCCACATCCATTTACATCACATTCTTTCAAATACAAATCCACGTCCACATCCATTTACATCATATTCTTTCACATACACATCCACATCCATTTACTTCCCATCTCATCCTTTCACATATCCTCTCATCTCATTCTCATCTCATCATTCACATCCACATCCATTTACTTCACATCACATCTTATCCTCATTCATTTTCATCACACCACATCCTATCACATCCCATTCACATCTTATCGTATCCCATTTACATCTTATCACATCCTATCGCATCCCATTTACATGTTATCACATCCATTCACATCCTATCACATCCCATTTACATCTTATCACATCCCATTTACATCTTATCACATCCATTCACATCCTATCGCATTCCATTTATATCGTATCATATCCATTCACATCCTATCACATCCCATTTACATCTTATCACAACCCATTCACATCCTATTCCCATTTAGTAGCTTTTTCTACTTCGATACCGATAATGGGACTTTTTCTAAATTTTTACCAATTGCTTGGCCTAGATAAAGGTTCTTTTTCTCGACGACTATTTTCATATTCTTTCTCAATTTCTCAAATTAATTTTATTCAATATTCCTCTTTTGAATAAAAGAATTCATGGGATTTACAAAAATTAATTCTACCCATATTTTTACTTTTGATAAATAATCATAAATTGAATTACACTAAAAATTTCTCTTTTTGCCATTTAATTTCTTGGACCTCAGATATCATGGAAATTCCTATTTTTAATTCCTATTTTTGCATTTAATTATTTGCATTCCAATGTCATCGGAATTTCTATTTTATCATAAAATAAATCTATCTAAAATTTCTCTTTTCTTTAATAAAATATCCATTAATTCAATATGCCGAGAATTTCACTTTTACTATTTAAATGATTGAATTTCAAATGTCATGGGAGTTCCTCTTTTATCATTTAAATATTTCTCATACATAAAAAAAATTCATCTAAAATTCATCTTTGAATTTAAATAAAATATCCATTAATTCCAATATGCTAGGAATTTCACTTTTTCCATTTAAATGATTGAATTCCAAATGTCATAGGAATTCCTCTTTTATCATTTAAATATTTCTCATAAATTAATCTAAAATTCATCTTTGAATTTAAATAAAATATCCATTAATTTCAATATGCTAGAAATTTCACTTTTTCCATTTAAATGATTGAATTCCAAATGTCATAGGAATTTCTCTTTTATCATTTAAATATTTCTCATGTATAAAATAAATTTATCTAAAATTCATCTTTGAATTTAAATAAAATATCTATTAATTCCAATATGCTAGGAATTTAACTTTTTCCATTTAAATGATTGAATTCCAAATGTCATAGGAATTCTTCTTTTATCATTTAAATAAAATTACCATAATTTTCTCTTTTCTTAATTATTTAATTATAAATAAACCTTAAAAATTAGTTTTCCATTGAATGTGATGAAAATCATTCTTTTAGCCTAGGATATTCAATCCTAGAATATGGTGGGAAGTCCTCTTTTCATGTTATGCATAAGAATGAATTATGTATCAATTTCTTAAAATCATAGCTTCGTTGCTATTTTACTGATAATTTTTAATATTTTTGAAAAGAATAAGACATAGTAATGTAATTATGATAGTATAACTATCTTTTAACCTTAAATCCAATTTATGGATTTAACTCATATGATTACCATAATTTACTAGCATATAAGTATAAAAAATCATTTTCTTAACCTCTAGCTTCACAAGCCTAGAGTTTGATTTGTGAATTGAGAATTTCTCCATGAGAAGCATCAATTGAATAGAGAATTGGTCATAGGAATGACCATTCTTTGGGAGAGAGAGAGATAAACATAAAAGCATTCTAATTTAAACATAAATGTAAACTTTTCTTAATTATTCATTACAACACTTAAGAAAACCTTGATTTGCATTATAAACACTTAATTAAGAAACTTCTCAAGCTTGAGAGGGATTGAGAAGTAAAAACATTAAGAATAGTAAAGAAAAACCATAAAATTACACTTTACCTCTTGTTTTTGCTTGCGTCTCTATCATAGAAGAAGCCCCCAACCAATCAATCGGTTTGTGTGTTGAAAGGAAAGCTCCAAGGATGGTTGAAGAGAGAGAGAGAGGCTCCACTCTCTCCAAAAGTAGAGGATTTTAAGGGATTAAAAAATATCATTATTTTAATGTAATACTGGCATGGTATACTTCACAGATTTTTTTACAAAAGACTAAGGATCTATTTATAGGTGAGGGAGGCCTCTAACCAAGTCCAACTAGGTTTTAGAAATTTTCAGGTTCAGTTTGGCTGAATTTGGACAAGAATGAATGTGTTAGCATGTGAATCGAGATGTGAATGAATGGATGTGAATGAATGAGATGTGATGTGAAATGGATGCGATAGATGTTAATGTATGTGAAGTGATGAGATGTATGGGTAGATGTAAGTGGATGAGATCTGATGAGGATAAATGAGGAAATAAGTGATGAGATAGAAAAAGATGTGATTAGATGAGAATGGGAATACTTATGAAATGAATGTGGATTGATGTGGGTTGATGTGTGGGTAATGTGGATTGACGTGAATGGATGTATGGATGATGTGGGTTGAAGTGTGGATAATGTGGATTGACGTGAATGGATGTATGTATGGATAATGTGGGTTGATGTGTGGATAATGTGGATTGACGTGAATGGATGTATGTATGGATAATGTGGGTTGATGTGTGGATAATGTGGATTGACGTGAATGGATGTATGGATGATGCGGATTGATGTGTGGATAATGTGGATTGATGTGGATGGATGTATGGATGATGTGGATTGACGTGTGGATTGATGTGGATGGATGTGTGGATAATGTGGATGGATGTATGGATGATGTGGATTGATGTGTGGATGATGCGATTGGATGTGAATTGATGTGGGAATGATGTGATGTGATAGCGATCGATGAAGAAAAAAAATTGTGGAAAGATGAGAAAAGATGGGGACTAATGTGAAAGGATGTGGAGTGATGAGAAAAGATGGAAATATTGTTGGAATTGTATTTTTATGTGAAATCTCTTTTTAAATGACTGTTTTATGTCAAGAATGCTGGGAAAGCATTTTGACCATCTTGTGAATGAGGTCGTGGAGACCTATCTGTTAAAGTTGCAACTACTGGACGAAGAGTCAACGGAGGACGTCTCGCGTAGCAAGGTCGGCTGAGGTCTTGACTAGCCTCGGTTTGATTTAAATGGTGAGCTTCCGGTACGGTGAATGAGAAACCAAGGAAACGGCCTATGAGTGAAGCGCTAGGTCACCTGCGAAGGATCCTAGAGGGTGCTGACCATACGGTGCTCGGGCTCTGGGGGTCACTGATGATACCCACACATGCATCGTGGAAGATATTGGAACAAGGAGTAAGAGTTGTTTTCTGAATTTGGGCATGGATCTGGTTGATTAACCTTGCTGGTCCTCAATGGATGAGTCCATGGCTCTTTTATATAGATCCGTTGGTTGATCTTGCTGATCTCAACGGAGATTCCATTTTGATATGTGAATATATTGCTGGTTACTATGAGCTGGTGGTGAGCATTCTGGTTTGCATATGTGAAAGAATGTGATGTAAATGGATGTGGATGTGTATGTGAAGGAATGCAATGTAAAGGGATGTGGATGTGAAAGTAATGTAGATGTGGATGAGATGTGATGTGCTGAAAAGAGATGTGGATGTGAATGTGATGTAGATGTGGATGAGATGTGGTGTACTGTAAAGAGATGTGGATTTGAATGTGATGTGAATGTGGATGAGATGTGATGTGATGTAAAGAGATGTGATGTGATGTGATGTAAAGAGATATGATGTGATGTGATGTGATGTGATGTGAATATATGTGGATGTGAAGTGATAGATGTGAATGGATGGATAGATGTGGATAGTCGTGCATGTGAATGATTGGATGGATGTGGAGGAATGAGATGGTATATGTATGAATGAGGTATGGATGTGGAGGAATGAGATGGGATATGTATGAATGAGATATGATGTGGATGTGATGTAATGTGTATAGAATGTATATGATGGGATGGGGATACAATGAATGTGATGAATGTGGATGTGATGTGATGTGATGTAAGTCGGATAAGTATGAATGGGTGAGATGTGATGTGGAATGGATGTGATGGGATATGATGTAAATTGGGATAGATGTGAATGGATGATATGTGATGTGAATGGATGAGATATGGTGTCATGTGAATTGGGATGTGAATGAATGATATAAGATGTGAATGGATGAGATGTGATGTGATGTGAATCGGGATGTGAATGAATGAGATTTGATGTGAAATAGATGTGATGAGATGTGACGTAAATTGAGATAGATGTGAATGGATGATATGTGATGTGAATCGGGATAGATGTGAATGAGTGAGATGTGATGTGAATCGGGATAGATGTGAATGAGTGAGATGTGATGTGAATGGGTGAGATGTGAATCGGGATAGATGTGAATGAGTGAGATGTGATGTGAATGGGTGAGATGTGAATCGGGTGAGATGTGAATCGGGTGAGATGTGAATGAGTGAGATGTGATGTGAATGGGTGAGATGTGAATCGGGATAGATGTGAATGAGTGAGATAGATGTGAATGGATGAGATATGAATCGGGATAGATGTGAATGAATGAGATGTGAGGTGAAATGGATTTGATGTGATGTGATATGGGGAACAATGTGGAAAGACGAGAGTTTGTTATGGAAATTGTATTTATGACCTGTTTTTAAATGATTGTTTTATGTCAAGAATGCTGGGGAAGCATTTTGACCGTCTTGTGAATGAGGTCGTGGAGACCTAACTGATAAAGTTGCAACAACTGGAGAGTCAACGGAGGACGTCTCGCGTAGCAAGGTCGACCGAGGTCTTGACTAGCCTCAGTTTGATTTAAATGGTGAGCTTCCGGTACAGTGGATGAGAGACCAATGAAGCGGCCTATGAGTGAAGCGCTAGGTGACCTGCAAAGGATCCTAAACGGTTCCCACCATACGGTGCTCGGGCTGTGGGTCGCCGAAGATACCCACATGTGCATCGAGGAAGATATTGGAACAAGTAGTTAGAGTTGTTTTCTGAATTCGGGCATGGATCTGGTTGATTGACCTTGCAGGTCCTCAACGGATGAGTCCATGGCTCTTTCATATGGATCTGTTGGTTGATCTTCAACGGATGAGTCCGAGGCTCTTTTATATGGATCTGTTGGTTGATCTTGCTGATCTTCAACGGAGATTCCATCTTGTTTTTATAAGTGAATATATTGCCGGGTACTATGAGCTAGGAACTATCAAAAAGGCCCCTGAGTGGACAGGTGGTGAGCATTCTGGTTGCTAATGATGCCATAGGTACACCGATGAAGGAATGACTGGAAATTAGAATTCAACCAGATATTTTGGAGGATTATGATCAGTGACACTATGGTTTCATTAAAAGATTGTTTTAGAGATAGCTGAATCTGTGAAAAAGGAAATTTCATATTGGGTGTGTAAGTGGTGTGACTAGCTTGAAGTTTGCATGAAGTTCTGGCTAGGGGGCTCGGGAACTCTTTTCTCTCGTACTAGGACAAAACCTAACCAAATTTCTCATTAGATGCCATCACTACAGTGGCTGGGCAGTTCGCTAACCCATGGGACTGGATGAGGTTAGGCTAGACCGATGAATCCCTAAAATGAGACTTAATTTTGTTATGGTATGATAGATGAAGGTAAATCCCGGATAGTAATTGTTCTATAGTAATACAACACTTGGGAGGAATGCTTCCCCACTCTACCATCGGGAACTATCTCCAATCTACCCTCACTCTATGAACTGGGATAGTGGATGTATCCCCAGTAAGGATGTGACCAGAACACTTGCAGAGATCCTGTAAAGCTGAACAGGAAGGAGTCATGTGCCTTGAAGCACCACTGTCGAGAATCCACTCCAAAGTATCAGAGCGGGAGAGTCCTCCAACCTCCTCCCTGCACGAATAAAATGAAACATCGGTGTCCATCACCTCCAGGTGCACAAAAGCTGGAGTCTTCATGGTTGCTGTGCTGACAATTCCACACCCTTCTCAATTCGCCTCTTGGGACACTGCCTCCAATAGTGGCCTTTCTCACCACAATCATTGCAGGTCCTCTTTGCCTTCAATTTCTCGCGGTCTAAGTCGAACTTCTTCTTAGAAGACTTCTCTGGTGAAGCCTTCCCTTTGCCCTTATTGTTACGACCTTTTGACTGTTGGCTAGTTAAGGCCTCCAAACCTCCGCCCCTGTGGAGGGTTCGTGAATCTTTCGTCCTGGTCCCCAAGACCATGGGCACAAGCTCCTCCCATGTGATGGTGTTGAGCCTGCCACCCACCACTGGTAATCAACGAAGAGTAAAATACTGAGTACTGAGAGGGCAAATGTGACAGCAACGTTATGGCCATATCCTCTGATGATATCTCTTTCCTAGCCCGGAGAACTTCTTGCTGAGAAGAGCTTGTTGATTGTTGATGTGCTCTTGCATCGTCAACAACTTTGTAGGATTCATCACCCACATCTGAACTTCCAAGGAGATCCTCTTCATGGGCGATACCCTATTGTAGAGAGAAGCCAAATGTTGCCATATACCTCTGGCCAGCATCATATGCTTGATATGATTGATTACTTGTGGTGTTTAATTGAGGAAAATGAAAGAACGGACCCTGGCATTAACACGATCCCATAACCGTTCTTGTGCCTCACGTTCCTTCCGAATCTCCCCTTCCTCTAACTCCGACTATGGAACCCCAACAACAATGAAATCAGCAAGGTCGTAAGACTCCAAAATAGATTCCATCATTACCTTCCATATATCGTAGTTGTTCCCATCTAACTGACAGTCCACTAGGAACGTGGGGACTGTCGGGATCTTCACGTGCTTCTTAGCCATCTCAAGTAAATCTACCATTGCGGGGGTGTAACTAAAAAAGGATGGGAGGGTGGGAAAAATGAAGAACTAAACCTGCAAGTGGTTGTCCAGCAAATCAGCCCACCTTTCTCTTGCTTCTCCTCTTCCCATACGGAACAAAATAGTCCTCCAATCACAGCAACAAAATAGCTCCCCTCTTGCTCACACAGTGCCCAAGATCTTCCAAGAGCCTAGAGCTCTAATACCATGTCAGAATATGTAGTGGAGATGAAGACAAGATCTGAAAACACAAGAGCAAGAGCACTTCAAAAAAACTCAGCAATTGAGAGGGAGAGAGAGAAGCATACAACTCTGCTATATACACAAGATAAAATCCCGAGATCAGAATACAATGTGTGGGGGGCCAAGGGGCCATTTTATATGGCCCCTACAGCCAGTCGGTCTGCACAAAAGATAGCCGACTATAGTCAAAGGGTCCACGACTTGCAATCAAAGGGTCCACGACTTGCTCCACCATCAGTCGGCCAGCATACAGTGAGGGTCGGCGGGGAGTAGTAGAACCAGTCAGCCAGTGTCTTGATCAACCAAGAGCCAAAGGATAGCCTCCCACACCTAACAAAAAATAGGGAAAAATATGGAGAGCAGGGAAAAATGAGAAAACACCTAAATCGATTGGGCACACCCACAACAGAGGCCATGGTGTAAATATACACAGACAGGAGATGACTAGTAACAGTACTTTAGTACTTATGTTGTATTTACCTTATCTTTTGGGAGAACCCTTTTGTTGAGAAGAAAAAGAAGAACAAATGTTAGTCTCTCATCTTGTGTGTTCTCTTCTAGGGTTTGTGTAAGTGTGTGTGTGCTTGCAAGCGCTCAATCTCTCTTCCTCCCTGCATCTTTTCACCATGTAGTTGTATCTCCATACCAGCATCATAGAAAAGTCCATAATCGATTGTGGGCTTTATGTACCTTAGAATCTGTCTAGTTGCATCCAAGGGTTCTCTTCTAGGGTTTGTGTAAGTGTGTGTGTGCTTGCAAGAGCTCAATCTCTCTTCCTCCCTGCATCTTTTCACCATGTAGTTGTATCTCCATACTAGCCTCATAGAAAAGTCCATAATCAATTGTGGGCTTTATGTACCTTAGAATCTGTCTAGCTGCATCCAAGTGTGGCTTCCTAGGGGCCTGCATGAACGGACTCACAAGTCCAACATCATAGCTTAGGTCTGCTAGCCTAATAATGGTCATGTAGATCATGCTACCCACTATGCACATGTACGTATGTGGGGTTCTCTAGATTATCATCTTTATTCGTAGAAAGCTTTGTGTTTTGCTCCAATGGCACTGAAATAGGCTTACTCCTCGATCTTGTTTGACTTCACCTCCACAAACTGCTCACCTTCAACTCCATAAAATGCCACTCTACTTTACTTTGTAGTTGCCAAATTTTCAAATTATCCTATATCATGTGCATTCTCCAGTTTCTTGTTGTTTGTGTCAAGATCCTCTATAGTGAGGGCACACTTGATGACTGTGCCTGTTGCAACATCGTGCTCACCCTTGCCACCATGACCACTTCAATAGAAGTTCCACATCATGCAAACATCACTAAGAGAATAATACCTGGAAATGCCACAAATTTGAGGGGATTATAAACTGTTAACATGAATTCAAGTTTGCAATTTATCACATCTTAGCTACTTGGAAATGTGTGGAATGGATCTGGAGATGAAATTACAAAGCCTTACCTTCCAACAAAGTAAAATGCATGCACTACATTGAATTGGGATGTAGCACCATGCGACCACAGCCAGCCAATGCCATTTGTTGAAGGGTAATCCCTGAGACTGCAACCACTTCCAGTGTTCCTTGAAGTAGTGCTGCACAAACATGTGATGTTTCCTATCATCAGAGATGTAGATAACTACTTGCATCTTGGTCTCACCCTTCTCTTTCCAATAGCATATGTGAATCATAATGGTGCACGAGTCAGTATGCCAGTGCATTGATTGGATTTCATTCTACACCTTCAAGGTGTAGTTTTCATCAAAGTCAACAACTAACACCACCATGCCATCAGTAAAGTGTTTGATGCACTCTTTGAACTGGGAGTGTTGCTAGTAGTAGCTACAAAAATTGTGAGCAATGAATGTTTTTAAGTGCTCTTAGAAGAGTGAAATGATAGTGGATGCAGTTGTCTCCTTATAAATAAGCTTGATTCTCTTCTTTGTGACTCTTCTTAGTCTTCTCAATGATGTACTCATATGCCTTCACAGTACCATGGCACCATTAGCATCATTCAAAATAGTGGATTCTGACAAGTACCACATTTACCAAGTAGGCACTCCAGCTTATGCCATATCCTTTGGATAGACTGCATAACTCCATAGGTACCTCATTAATTTGGTAAACCATAATGTGTGCAATACATTATGTTTCCCCTATTGGCGTGCACACCTTTCATACATAATTGCACATGGTCCCATGTAAGGAGATCACATTTGACCTCATGGTGTTCACATGCTATTGCTGATAATCGAAACAAATCCATGCACACATGGTAGACACAGCAAGTGTTCCTCTCCTTTAACCTTTAAATGATGAAGTATGGCTTCACGTTATGGAAAGCACAAAAGCCAATGATGACTGTTGGATATTTTTCTTTAAAGTTATTGTCACACTTTGCCTCTAAAAATTCAAAAATAAATGGATTATACACTAAACTAATAATTTACAGTCTAAACCAATCAAGGTGGAAACATTTAAAGTAACTAGTAACAAATGTGTATTGTAGTTGTACGATGGATTGTATATTTTCTACTATGGCAGTATGCCGACTTCTGTGTGTAGTACTAAAGCATAGTAATATGGCATACATCTTAGTAGTATGGGTGATTAGTATGCCTTGGTATGATGTTAGTACATCTTAGTACTATGGGTGAGTAGTATGCCATGAAGGACTACTACTAGTATCTTGGAACTATGGGTGTTTAGTATGGCATGCACTGATGTTAGTACATCTTAGTAAAATGGGTGAATAGTTATTGATATGGCATGGATTGATGTTTTTACATATTAGTATTATAGTTGATAAGTATACCATGGAATTTGATGCTAGTACTATGTACATACTATGCACTGAAGAGTTATATATAGTAACTGCCTAAATAGTTCTCATTAGTACAGATTAGTACCATGGACTATTCGTATTACATGTAATCTTATTTGAAATATGTGCATAGTATTGTATGATGTTATTAATAGTAAAGTATATTTCTCTGAAACACTTAGATAGTACTAAATGTGGCATGTTTATATACACAGTAGTAGGAAATGAAAAATAAATTCTACATCTTATACTATAGTGCTATGGTTGTATGTACACCACTAAAGGTTCTATAAATTTTATGCTATAAAATATTATATTCTCAATAGTTCATGCATGACAATACTATGTAGAAATAGTTCATTCTCATAAATCATGTCCTAAAGTATTGTGTGCAAAGTATGGAACACTGAGCATAGTATGGGATCCTTGAATATTATATGCAAGTACTATGGAAAGTAGTCAATTCATAAAGGCTATGTTCATATAGTACTAATTAGTACTATATGAACATAGCTATCTTTAAAACACAGTATTAACTAATGTATAAACATTTCTATATAATACTATGGTACCATGGCTATATATTTACACCAATGAACGTTATATATACTTGGTACCATATAGTACTATATTCTCAACACTTCAAGAATGATAATACTATATAGAAATAGTGCATTCTCATAAATCAAATTCCAAAGTATTTTGTGCAAAGTATAAAACACTGAGCATAGTATTTATGTAGTCTACTATGTACTAAGGAATCCTTGAAGAATATGTAAGCACTATGTATCCTTGAAGAATATGTAAGTACTATGTAAAGTACTTAAAGAATATGTAAGTACTATGTAAGTACTCAATTCATAAAGGCTATGTTCATATAGTACTAAATAGTACTATGTGGCCAAAGTTGTTTTTATAGTGCAGTATTAAGTAATGTATTAACTTTTTTATATAATGCTATAGTACTATGGCTATATATGTACACCACTGAAGGTTTTATATATTTGTTACCATCATATAGTACTATATTCTCAACATTTCAAGCATGAAAATACTATATATAAATAGGGATGGTTGCAGGATTAGGGTGCCCAGTTGTTTCCACTTAGGCACCCTATAAACAATAAAAAAACAGGCATTTATTTACCTTTAGTGGCCAATCTCACCTAGCTAACGAAGGAATTTCTTTTCAAGTTCTTTTGTTGGAACATCACATGAAAATTTGGAAATATAGTTGCATAATCTGATTAAGCATTAGATAGTTGAAAGTCCTCATTTTCTTAGGTATTAAAGTAATGTATAAACTTTTCTATATAATATTTTGGTACTATAGCTGTATGTACACCACTGAAGGTTCTATATATTTGGTACCATATAATACTATATTTGCAACACTTTAAGCATTAAAATACTATGTAGAAATAGTGCATTCCCATAAATCAAGTCCAAAATTACTACTTGCAAAATATGAAACATTAAAATACTATGTAGAAATAGTGTATTCCCATAAATCAAGTCCAAAATATGAAACATTGAGCATAGTATTTATATAGTATACTATGTACTAAGGGATCCTTGAAACATTGAGCATAGTATTTATATAGTCTAATATGGACTAAGGGATCCTTGAAGAATATATATAATTTATATACATGGTAAGTACGCAATTCAAAAGAACTATGCTAACAATAGTATGTGAAATAGAGTACTTAGTACAAAGCAATAAAAATACTCTTAAGCATTGTTTAGTATGATATAGTATTAAAAGTAGTTATGTGTAACATATATACCTCACTGAGCGGATAGGATGCAAGTCTTTCATACTACTTTCTACCAACTTGCTACCTGCAAACTTCTTTGGAGAAACCTTTGTGTTAAGTTTCTAAAAATCAACAACACACTAAACAACCTCATCACTTAAGCAGTCAATCCTGTGTTCTCGACCACCAAAAGCCCACTTAAAATTTGTTCCATGTATGTCAACACAATATTTCCTTTGATTCCTTGGTTGAATAAAAAGTTTTTTTGTGATCTTGTCGTTCACCGATTCCACTTTCAATACTTCTATTAGCAATCATGTGTAGTGCTACTCTCTTTGCAACCAGCTCATTAGTACTATGTACTTCTTTATTGACTCATGACAAGGATACCTCCTCAAGTTCTCAACAATCACCATTGACATCACTTTGTATGTAAATAGACTTACACTAGAAGAAGAAGGAAACTTACTAAGAAAAAGATAGTACTTTCTATGTAAACAAACTAGTTAATAAAAATGAAAAAACTTACTGATTTGTCAAATGTCTAAAAGCAATTTTCTTGTTGTTTAGAGCACAATCAATGATTCACTATTCTCAGAGAAAATTTCACTGAGGTTTCACTGCTATGGTTGTGTGTACATGTGTGTGTGTGTGTGTGTGTGTGTGTGAGAGAGAGAGAGAGAGAGAGAGAGAGAGAGAGAGAGAGAGAGAGAGGGAGGTCTGTATATATACAGAGTCTATATATATATATATATATATATATATATATATATATATATATATATATATATAGAGAGAGAGAGAGAGAGAGAGAGAGAGAGAGAGAGAGAGAGATTTACTTTAAAGTAAGCACTAGAGTTTGTGTGTGTGTGTGTGAGAGAGAGAGAGAGAAGGGGGGGAGTTCTAGAGCAGATTGCAACCAAAGGAGATTGGATGGAATCAAACTTTGTAAGAGTGAGGGTGGGGTCCACATATACACTCTTACAAAGTTTCGTCCACCTCCAAGCACATTTGGTTGTTCAATGTGTTATGGCCTTAGAGAGCCCCCCACAAATTGCAACCAAATAGCTTGAATGGTGATGACCACTCTTTCTAAGAGTGAGAGTGGGGTCCATAGATACACTCTTGCAAAGTTTTATCACCAAAAACGGAACACATTTGGATAGAATATGCATGCCAAACATCTAGTTTTCAATATGTTGTGGGCTTAGAGAGCCCTCTCAAAATTGGGCCTTAGGTTTCACATATTACAACCAAAGGATCTCAGATGGTAACCAAACTTTGTAAGAGTGAGGGTGGGTTCCCACGGATACACTCTAACAAAGTTTTGTTCACCACCCAAGCACATTTGGTTGGAATGTGCATGACAGACACTTGATTCTTAATTAATTATGGCCTTAGAGATGTTGGAAGTTTACCTTCCCTTTTGTGGTGATACATGAAAGAGTGCATGGGGATTGTTTAACATGCTTCCTTGGTGGGGTTCTCTCCTCATAGATATAGGATGCAATAGTCTCCCATCTACCCTTATGGGGGCTGGATTAAGGGATTCCCAAGGATGGATATGGCCACATTTGAGACGATGGAGGGGTGCATTTTCATGCTGGTGTTTCCTTGCTAATATGGTATCAGAGTTGATGGTGTTCTCCTTGTTTTTGTCATTATATGGTGTGTACTCTTTGTTCGACCTTTGAGCTGGTGTGTTGGAAAAGCTAGTGGCAACAAATAAAGGTAGACCATAGCGTGCCTCGAGCCATAGCATGCCCCCATTAGCGCCAGGCCTCTGAAGCTGAGTACTATTAACCCTTAGTTATCCTTAGTCATTCATGAATAATTATCTCTCGAATAGCTATGAGAATCCAACCGGCATACTGAATGTATGTGATGCTTTGTACCACACCTGTTAACATCTTATAGTGTCATTATATGGTGTGTACTCCTTGTTCAACCTTTGAGATGGTATGCTGCACAAGTTAGTGGCAATAAATAAAGGTAGAACATAGCGTGCCTCGAGCCATAGCATGCCCCCATTAGCCCCAAGTCTTTGAGCTAAGTATTGTTAACCCTTAGTTATCCTTAGTCATTCATGAATAATTATCCACCAAATAGCTATGAGAATCCAACTGGCATACTGAATGTATGTGATGCTTTGTACCACACATGTTAACATCTTATAGTGTAAAGAGAAAAGCCTATGTATTCATTCATTCAAAGAAGTAGTAATATACACAGATATTTATGGTTTTCCAATTACTTGTCTTTCATTTATTTGTGTTTGTACTGTTATTTCTTGATGTTCTTTGTCTATCATAAGTTAATATGAATAATTGTATACGTTGGCTTTTCGCCACCAACACTTTGGCAATCTTGTTGTGTTTGATTTACTTTTAATTTTCTTGGTTTTGGTTGTTTGCTACTAGCATGATCTTTTCCATGCATAGATTATCATTGGTTGAGGGATTACCCACCTAGAAAAGCACATGATAGTTTGTAGCCTTTTAGAGACCAAAAATGTTGAAATAATCCATTGCAATGTGGCATCACCATGTTTTGTCCCCGTTTATGTCTGGATTATGGTTGTCAACACCTATGCACTCTCATACATATATCATTGTCCAACTAAATTCATCGCTATCTAGTTAGCTAGTCATTGGGGCATTGTTGATCGCATTAAATTCAAAATTGTTCATTTTCCAATGGGTTGAGTTATTATGTCCATCAATTCTACACAACATTCTGTGTTCATGTGGTTTGCTGATTTTTGTCTATTTTTTCCATTACTCAGTGGCATGCCTATGTTCTTTAATCTGGATACTAAAATCTGGATACTAAATAGGAACTCAATGATCTAAAAACTCTATGGGGCTAAGCAGGGGTATCATTCCTAAAAGCCATGGGCTGCATGATAGACCACCAACAACGTTACGCTTCTCGCCAGAAGAGACTTCGCCTCACACCGGGCAGGTTGATGACAATCCTCTAGATGACGATCAATAATTATCCTCCACATAGCTATGAGAATCCAACTGGCATACTAAATGTATGTGACGCTTTGTAGCACACCTATTAACATCTTACAACACAAAGCGCAAAGCCTATGTATTCATTCACTTAGAAAAGCAATAATATACGCAAATACTAATGGTTTGCCAATTACTTGTGAATCATTTATTTCTGTTTGTACGGTTATTTCTTGATGTTCTTTGTCTATCATAACTTAATATGAATAATTGTATACGTCGGCTTTCCACCAACACCTTAAGTGTTTAGGGTAAACCTTAAACATGAAGATTAACACACAGATTGCTGAGAATACCATAACCTCTTGCATTCCATTGCATGAGATATATATGTGTGTGGGAGAGAAAAAGGGTTGTGCTCCCAAAAGGCACATATAAATGGGTGCCACCTCATCGAAGGCTGAATGAACATATAAGTGTGAATAATTTCCATGGTTAATTCCTAATAAATAATGTGTATGTGCATCCCCTAACACCTAGCACACCTGGTGGGTTAGACTCCCAATCCAAAGATCAAACCCACATAAATGATACATGTATGCCAAAAATGAAATCTCATGAGGTATATGCAATACCATGGTATATCATACAATATGAATATATGAAATATCATATCACCATATCAAATTTCCACATAAAAATCTGCATGAATCTCAAGCATCTGCATCATAGGCAAAAAATATCATATCACCATAAAGATATGTTGATGAAGAATTGCCAGCATCTGAAACATAAAAACATGTCGATCCTTTAGTAGTGGGGACATGTGCCAAGGATGGCATAACACCAAAATAATAAGTCCATGAAGCATATGGTGAAATAATAAGTCCATGAAGCATATGGTGAAATATCATTCCCATAAAACCAAGCCAAATAAGATCTCAGAAACTCATGGATGGTCAAATCATCCACCAAGGAAATCATCGTGGAATCACCATGATCCACCACAATAGAATTTGCATCTGAAACACCCTCATCATGTAGAACCATATCATCCAATGAAGCACATAGTGGATAACTATGCTTACCATGATGAAGAGGATCATCACAATTAAGCACATCATTTATGCATAATTCATGATCCATAAGAATAAGAGAAAGCTTCTCTGTCCTAAATATGTATGGCCAAGCACCAAAAAGCGCCTTCAAGGACCTTATCCTCCATGTCAACATCAAAGAATATGAGCAAATAGAACCATAGGTGAATGATATCCCCATGATAATAGCATAGGAAAATCCATGCTTTCATGTTTCCACATATCATCCATAAGCATATGCCACAATGTAAACCATCATCAATATGAGAACTTATTGTAAGGATAGGAAAATCAACCCCATCATGCCTCAAAAAATAATAGGATAAACCCTCCATCAACAAGGATCCCATCATGCATGGAACACACCATATGAATATTAGCAACATGTGAATCATCATCACATAAAAGAGCATCATGAAGAACAATATCTTGTAATCCTCAAATGCCATCAACATGAACCTGTGAAACCTAGTCAATAGACTCAAAGAGAGAGCTCATGTCTGCATCTATGCTAGCCAAAGCAAGATCCCATGGATCATCATCAAGAATTTAGATGATATCATCATCCACCATATCACAACACGTCACCGCATCATGCCAAAAATATCATCATAAATATGAGAAGAAACATGACTATCATCAACCATAGAATTGTCCTCCTCCGGAAAATAAAAAATCACACCATTATCATGGACAACATACTCCATATCATCATGGCATACATCCTCTACCACATCATCCGAATTCTCTCAAAATCATGAGGCAGTATGACATCGTCAAAGACATGTGAGTCTAAACAATATTAGCATATCTATCATCGTGATTATGCACATCGGCATCTCTATCATCCTGACCATTGTTGAAATATGCAAGTGAATGGGTGTGTGTAGGAACAAGCCCTTAGCAAGAGACTATAAAAAGGAGTCTGTAATTAAGTGGGTAGCACATCAGCATCTCTATCATCCTGACCATTGTTGAAATATGCAAGTGAATGGGTGTGTGCAGAAACAAGCCCTTAGCAAGAGACTATAAAAAGGAGTCTGTAATTAAGTGGGTAGCAATGAAAAGGTGAGAGGTATCTACTGATGATGAGAGAATCAATCGTAGCATGAGTGAATATAGGGGTATGGAAAGAGTCTAGGAAAAGGTGCCCCAGGTGTAGGGGAAGTGGCACAAATCAAGGAGAAATCAGTGGGATTAGATGCTTGGCATCTTATTGATGTACAACCTATAAATTGAGGCATTGGTCTAATGAGAAATTGCTAGTTTTTGAGTACCCATGCCTACATTATCATATTAGATTAAGTGTTCACTAATCTCATCTTGATTCTTGCATTTGATCAATCATAGCGCATCACATTGCTGCAAAATTAACAACCATGTGCCTGTAAGATTCCTCCCTCCAGCTTTTGAGGTGTGCAGTGTAAGAACCTCCCCTTCTGATCTTATAATTATTGCCCTCTCTGAAATAAAAGAAAGATCATGTTTTACCCTGTTTTGGCCTAGAGAGAGGTAATTCAATTTTTATATATCTTTGGGTGGAAAAATATCCCTTCTTATTAAAATTAATTCCCCCAAAATAGAAGTTCAAAAAGAAATTCCTAAGGTGCATTAGAAATAAATTGTAATTCAGTTTTTAGATATCTTTGGGTGGAAAAATATCCCTTCTTATTAAAATAAATTTCCTTGAAATAGAAGTTCAAAAAAAATTCCTAAGGTGCATTAGAAATAAATTGTAATGTGCACAAAAGACCTTAGCCTAAGGGTCCAGATTTTGTGAAAATTTTGGATTAAGGTTCCTATAGACCAGTAAGATTAATCCAAATGTAGGGAGGAGATAAATTGAAGAATAAAAGAAAAACCCCCCAAAAATGAGTAAATGCTCACATAAGATGAAGAATGGACTAAGGACCAAAGAAAAGAATTAAAAAATTAAATTTTGGATTAAGGTTCCTATAGACCAATAAGATTAATCCAAATGTAGGGAGGAGATAAATTGAAGAATAAAAGACCCCTCCCCAAAAAAATGAGTAAATGCTCACATAAGATGAAGAATGGACTAAGGATCAAAGAAAAGAATTAAAAAATTAAAATTTGACACCTTAGTGTGAGGATCTCCCCTAATGAAGTAGGCGCCTTTTTCTCATCATTACTTTCAATTTTTAATCAATAAAGTGAGATATTTCATCTCTCCTCTCTCCTATTTCAAAACTAGATCCAAAAAGTAAGCTAAACTGACCCAAAATGGTCATAAATTGACCAAACTGATCTGGAAGATTCTAGAAATAGTTTGCTTGGTTAGAGGCTCACTTTTTCCTATAAATAGAAGCCTCCCCCTTTGTAAAAGCTTAATGGTGTTTATGTACTATTACTTAACTCCTATCCTAAGCCATCTACATTGGATTTTTTAATAATTCAATTATTTTTGGCCTAATCCTCTCCAAAGTGAATTGGTGACCACTCTTACTTCAAACAAGAGTAGAATTCTCAATCCCTCAAGCCAAAGGAGAGCGTATAAGCTCTATGTAAGTTAATTTTCTTACTTGTTTAATTTTAAATCTATGGTTTTCTTGATTTTCATGTTTTACAATCGATTGAATTAAATTCAAATGCAATGCTTACAAGCTCTTTAATTTTCTTACTTGTTTAATTTTAAATCTATGGTTTTCTTGATTTTCATGTTTTACAGTCGATTGAATTAAATTCAAATGCAATGCCTTTGAGGAAAAGGCCACCCCTTCTCTTCTTTACATTCCAGCCTTTCTTAATCCTAGAAAGATTAACTAAAGGATTAATTAAACTCTTTTTATTGTTTACTCTCTTGAATTTAGAAAATTGTGAAGATTAGAGTTCTATAAATCTAATTTGGGTTAATTTAAGTTAAATAAAGAATGATAAAAATGAGAAATGGTCAGCCATACAAAGGAGGTTATGGTAAAATTTTCTAGAATTTTGTGGAAAAGAAAGTCTGTTTTTATGTTATTCCAAAAGAGTAATTCCCACCATTTTTGCATCTAAAAGAAATATTCTAATTACTCCATGTACATATTCACCTATGAATATGCATGGATATCACTGATATTAATTATTGAATTTGATTTTTATACATAGAAAGATACATAAAGGATTTATTTTCATTTCAAAAGTGTTATTCTCAGTAAATTTGATTTTTATGCATAGAAAGATGCATGAAGGATTTATTTTTATTTTCAAAAGTGTTATTCTCATTAAATTTGATTTTTATACATAGAAAGATACATAAAGGATTTATTTTCATTTCAAAAGTGTTATTCTCATTAAATTTGATTTTTATGCATAGAAAGATGCATGAAGGATTTATTTTTATTTTCAAAAGTGTTATTCTCATTAAATTTGATTTTTGTGCATAAAAAGACGCATAAAGAAATTATTTTTATTTCAAAAGTTTTATTCTTATAAAAATTGATTTTTATGCATAAATAGATGCATAAAGAAATTTTTTTAATTTTAAAAGTATTATTCCTATTAAATTTAATTTTATGCATAAATAGATGCATAAAAGGATTTTTTTAATAAAAGTGTTATTCCCATTGAAGTTGATTTTTATGCATAAATAGATGCATAAAGAATTTTTATATCAAAATTAGAATTCTCTTAAATTCTATGAGTATTTGATAAATGAATAATTAAATACTCTAAGAGAGAAATTTCTATTGTTTTATATTCACTCGGATTGTAAAAAGAAAATTCAAGAAATCTATCGAGATCAAAATATTGAGATAAATAATTAATTTTTTCCTCATCAGAATTCATAATTAATTTAGAAATCAATTAAGTGAATATTCAAAGAAAGAAATTCAGTAAAATAGTAACTGAATTATCAAACCTTTTCGAGAAAGATAGTTCAGGAAAAATCTTATCCGACTCGAACCTTGAATCAGACTATGACCAAGACCAAACTCTTTTGTCAATTTTGAGGAAAGAAGGTGTGACCAGTACACTCAAAACTCCACCAAGTCTAAAACTAAGTTTGAGACCCTTCGAATTGATCTGTGGATCAAGGTTATAGAATTCGAGGAATTTTGATATGAAATTCAAAATTCCGATCAAGAAGTTTTGGGGATACTGATTCAAGAAATAATCTTGTATATGAAGAATGGATGTGAATGTATATGTGAAGAATGGATGTGAATGTGTATATGAAGAATGGATGTGAATGTATATGTGAAGAATGGATGTGAATGTGTATCTGAAGAATGGATGTGAATATATATGTGAAGAATGGATGTGAATGTGCATGTGAAGAATGGATGTGGATGTGTATGTGAAAGAATGGATGTGGATGTATGTGAAAGAATGTGATGTGACATGAATATATGTGGATGTGAAGTGTTAGATATAAATGTATGGATAGATGTGAGTATTCGTACATGTGAACGATTGGATGGATGTGGATGAATGAGATGAGATATGTATGAATGAGATATGATGTGGATAGAAGTGATGTGATATAATGTGGATAGAATACATGTGATGGGATGGTTATGAGAAAGAATAAGATGGATATGAATGAATGTGATGTGATGAATGTAAATGGATGTGATGTAAATGAATGTGATGGATGTGAATAAATGTGATGTGATGTGAATCGGGATGTGAATGAATGAGATGTGATATCATGTGAATCAAGATGTGATGTAAATTGGGATAGATGTGATATGTGATGTGAATGATTATAATGTGATGAGATGTGGATATGGGTAGATGCGAGTGATGAGAACTGGATATGGGTAGATGCGAGTGATGAGAACTGATGCTGATAAATGAGAAAAGATGTAATGAGATGGAAAAGATGTGATGTGAATGAGAATACATATGAAATAAATGAGGATTGATGTGGAACAATGTGGAAAGATGAGAATTCGTTATAGAAATTATATCGATGACCTGTTTTATGTCAAAAATATTGGGGAAGCATTTTGACCGTCTTGTGAATGAGGTCGTGTAGACCTATGTGATAAAGTTGCAATAGCTGACGGAGAGTCAACGGAGGATGTCTCACGTAGCAAGGTCCGCCGAGGTCTTGACTAAAGCCTCAATTTGATTTAAATGGTGAGATTCCTGTACGGTGGATGAGGGACCAAGGAAAAGCAGCCTATGAGTGAAGCGCTAGGTGACTTGCAAAGGATCCTAGAGGGTGCTGACCATACGATGCTTTGACTCTGGGTCGCCGAAGATATCCACACATGTATCGGGGAAGATATTGGAACAAGGAGTAAGAGTTGTTTTCTAAATTCGGGCATGGATCTGGTTGATTGACCTTGCTAGTCCTCAAAACGGATGGCTCTTTTATATGGATTTGTTGGTTGATCTTGTTGATCTTCAATGGAGATTCCATTTTGATTTTTATAAGTGAATATATTGTCGGGTACTATGAGCTAGGAACTATCGAAAAGGCCCCTGAGTGGACAGGTGGTGAGCGTTCTAGTTGCCAATGATGCCATAGGTACACCGATGAAAGAAAAATTAGAAATTAGGTTTTAATCGGATATTTTGGAGGATTATGATCAGTGATACTATAATTTCATTAAGATTGTTTCAAAGTTAGCTGAATCTGTGAAAAAGTCAATTTAATATTGGGTGTGTAAGTGGTGTGACTAGTTTTAAGTTTGCATGAATATCCACCTAGGGGGCCTGGGAACTCTTTTCCCTGGTACCCGGGACAAAACCTAACCAAATTCTTAAATGAATCCCATCACTACAGTGGTTAGCCTAACCCATGGGACTGGATGGGGTTAGGCTGGACTGATGGATCCCTAAAACGAGACTCAATTCTGTTATGGTATGATAGATGAAGTAAATCCTGGATAAAAAATATTCTGTGGAAAAGAATCAATGGTTGTGCCTCTCAATGATGAGGAAAAAAGCGTTGGTCTCTATGATCCAAGTGTAAATCTTTTCCTCCTTGATCTGACTATGATACTTACGAGTTTGGTCAGATCAGTTCAGTTAGTTAAGGCTCTTGACTATGTTAGACTAAAAATATCCTGGAGGAATCGTCGGTGCTTTCCGGGGCGAGGAAAGTTTTTTCGGGTTTAGTTTTGGAAGAGCCGAGGGAATAGTCTCTTGTCCGAATATCTGTGGGAGGCGAGGCCCCAAGTGAGGGACCCTACTCCGTGCAAGAAGTGCTACTTTCGCTGCTGCTAGCACCCCTGAATTCGTTGTGCGGAGGGGACAGGGATCTTTCAGCCAAACCCTGGGATCCATTTGATGCAAAGCTAGGTACATCTGACAAACGGGCACTTTGAGCCTTCTTGGTTCTCCCATGCACTCTAAAATCCTGCCATATCCATCCCAATATCCTGGCTATCAAGGTCAACATCACTCTCATCTTCACTATGTGACTCTGAATTGTTATGGCATACTACACCTCTCAAGAGAACTCCACACATTCACAATCAAAAGAAGAATAGACAACAACCATCGTGGGGTACTTACCAATACTTCGAGCTCATGTCCCTTGAGGCTCTCCAAGCTCGCTTTTGGAAGCTCCAATCCTCCAATCTCCACATCCACTTTGTCACCCCCACACGGAGTTCCTCACACCACAATGCAAGGAAATCATCCTCTTACTCTCCCACACACAAGCATTGAAGAGACACATGGAAGTAGAGTACTCTCTCTCTCTCTCTCTCTCTCTCTCTCATACACAAGACAAGACAAGAGCTCTCATAGCACAAAGAGGGATTGTGTCTTTCCATTATGAGAAATTTCCTTATATACAATTGGCCCTTATTCACACGGGCACCCAAGACTTACTAACTAAAGCCTTGGTTGACTAGTATCTCATAATGTACAACCTTTATATTTCCTTCACATAACACTTATTAATGTCCTCAAATGGAGGAGCATCTTTGTTAATCCAAAATAGGATTAACATCCCCCCTATGTGATGTAGGTTTTATCCTTAGAACCTTTACCTAGGTCGAAAGACATCGTCACCAAACTCATGTCTGTAGAAGTTTCGGCATGATTGAAGCTTTTTGAGGGTTCTTTTGGATGCTGAGTGTGATGTCCATCTACCATGTCTTTGAATGTGACATGCATGTATCCTGGTAGATACCTGTGGCAATGATGATAAAGCATCATTCCTTGTTCATCCAGACCTCTGTTCATATCAAAGCACAGTTCTCTGCATCATATCCATCATATCTTTCCTTTGTTTGATCGATGAGAACTACAATCAACTTCAAAAATCTTATGATAGCCACTATGTCGAGATCTGGTATTCTATGCCATGCTTGTATCCATGTCAGCATCTGATTTCTTTGACTGGTTATATCCTAGAATGTTAATGGCAAGAATTGAGGAAAGTTGTAGCATACATGGAAATCTTGTTGCTTTCCTTCCTAGAACTGTAGAAGAGTGATCCTTCACTTGATCAGCATGTATAGTGGGTCCACTCTCTATGTTGGTGGGAGCACACTAGTACTGAAAATTGTATTCTAGCAATGTGAGATACTCATGCTAGTCAGGTTGTTTTCCAAATTCCACCAAGCGGGGGTTGGTATCATCTATTACTATTGTAGTATATCCACCCCGTGTATGCACTAGATGCTACTTTTGCTACCTGTGGAAACAATAACTGATCATAAATGTGACGATGCAGATTTTCATTAGGTCAGCTAAGTGTGGGTTTACGAGTTTGGTGCGTCATGCCACATTTTCCCACAAAGTTTCTTCACCTCCCATTGGTAACAACTCTTCTAAGTCTCGCATTGGGGCTCAGAGAGGATATGGCACATATGGTTGCCGCCTTGACTCCATGATGGTAGAGTAGGATATGGTTGCCGCCTTGACTCCATTGGTAGAGTAGGATTTTGGCAAGATTCTCCGTGTTGGCTCAAAGGGTGTAATCTACATCAGCACCTTGAACATCAATTTGGGCTTTAAGAGGGGATTCCTTGCTCGTATGAGGCCCTTGTATTCTATAGCTGATAAAGACTCCATGAAATTTTCATTAGTAAAAGCTTGTATATTATGTACCTCATTGAGCTGCCTTGGTGGAGATCCTCGGGGGTGAGAGGGTTAGTGGGAAATTCAACAAGGGTAATGGAGTAACAAGAGAATATATGTACTTCCTCTGTTTGGTTAGTAGGAGATATGCTAGGATAGGGATTTAGTAGATTACTTGAAAGGGAAGTAAACACGGGGTAAGTTACAGAGGTGGAGGATCTTGGAATATCCTCTTGACCTTTCCCTGAACTGGGGGGGTTTCATAGTTCTCATAAACTCATGGAGGTCTTTGATCTTATCTTGGGCTATAGTGGGATATTAAACATTAGGGGAAAGTTGGATTCAAGTTGGGCTTTTAAAGGATTTGTACACATTCTCTCTCTACAAAAATGAGCTCATGGTGAAATTTTTGCAAATCAACTCAAAAGTGAGTAGAGTTTGGACATTTGGAAAGTACTCTTTGTTGAGAAATTTCCAATGATATACAACATGATAGGAAATTTTGCATATTCAAGAAGTCCCCAAATTTGGTGATGATGTGGCACGTATGATATATGCAAAATTTTCCATCATGCCATATATCATTGTTTGGAGAGGTCTCGAAGAGTACATTCAAAATGTCCAAACTCCGCTCACTTTTGAGTTAATTTGCAAAAATTTCACCATGAGCCCATTTTTGTAGAGAGAGAATGTGTACAAATCCTTAAAGGGCCCAATTTGAGTCCAAATTTTCCCTAATGTTTATTCATGATCAAAATCATAAATAACATTAGTGAGCATTGCCTTCATATGTTTATGTATATTTTTATATAGTTCTATAATACCTAGGTGATGATATAAGGTTGATTGAGATATATTTAGATATTGGTGTGTATCATAAACCTCAACCCACCCATGGCTAATGATCCATTGGTACCTGCGAGCAACAACCTCATAGTTAGCGAGTGTGGATAGCATGTCGTCTGTCGAGTTTGTCGACACTCTCATCCATAATGGTAGAATGTTGTAACACCCGATACCAACTACCAAGGTTGAGCACTATGGAGTGTAATTGGAAAAAGAAGATGTTAGTTGGGTTAGTAAGAATTACATCACCCCCCCTTAGTATTCCCATTACTAGTGCAGGTTCAACGTCTCTCTTTGTATTTTTATGTATAAGGGTTAGATGTCCTAAATTGAGGTCTTTTTCTAGATTAATTTCATATTGAATAAGAGAGTGTTAGTGTAGATAAAAACAAAGTGAAAGTTTGAGGAGGGGGGCTCAAGGAGTCACTGACAAAGAGCCTATCTCTGAAGCACGCTCGATGAGTTGACGTAGCTCGTCAGTTCGGTCACTCCTTTGAGGGCATTCTTGGATGTTGAACCTTTGTTTGCGTTCCTGGATTCTAGAGTCCTTGTCATTCAGGAGTGTGGATATTTTTGCTTCACGGGCATCCCGAGCAACTGCTAGCCCTAATTATCTTCTTTTGGCTTCATTTTTAACACTCCTCTGGGTGGTGGCTTGATCTTGAGCCTCCTCTACTTGTTGTAGGTTCTCTTGTGCCAAGGTTTGGCTATTGTAGCATTGTTGGTTTACATGCTTGAGAACTTGTTGGTGGCTATTGTAGCATTGTTGGTTTACATGCTTGAGAACTTGTTGGTGGCTTACCATAATTTGATCCATTTCCTTTGTCTTGGAGCTTATAACCTCATTGAGGTCTCTTAGTGCTTTGTTTAGATGTTCTCATTCTATTTGGAGGATAGTCACTTTCTATTCCAAGGCATCAACTTCTTCCTTGAGCTCATTGATTTGGCCGGTGTACCCCTCTTTTTTGACTTCGAATGTGGCATGTGTGTGCCTTAACTATTGTGTGTGCTACACCTCTTTCTCTTTGGTGTGTGCCACCTCCTTTTGAAGTTGTTCCTTGGTTTGATATAATTGAGCTTTTAGCTCCTCATTCTCCTTGGTTGTTCTGACTATTGTCTTGCTCAATAGCCGATTGTGCCCTTCCATGGTTGTCAGCCTTGCTTCATGTTCTTTGGTAGTCTTTAAACTTTTAATGAGGGTGTCCTTATGTGTGGATTTGGCTACAGGCAATGAATTGATCTTTGAGATCTTGCATTTGACCTATTTTTTCATGGATATACTTCCATAATTTTGCATGTCTCTCATGCAATAAATGAGTGGTAAGGAGGTGATAGCGCCACACTCTTTTTTATTGTGACCATATAGATGAGCTATCTGCTTCATGGAATTGGAACTATAGTAGCATCTTGTTAAGACCTTCCATACTCTCTTTAAGGAATGTACCTTCATCCGTGGCATATCCACGTATTCTAAGAAGGACCTTATGCCGTGGATGTTTTCAGAGTCCAGTCTTCTTCTCTTATTGGGACTAGGACTTTCTTCGTTCTTTTTGTGCTTTTCAGCTTCTTGTTCTTGTTCCTCCCCGAGCAGCTTATAGATGTGTTGATGAGGGTTCTTTGTCCTTCGTTGCTACTACTTGTGGCCATTGTTGCTCCTCTTGTTCTTGCGGTGCACCTATTTCAGCTAAGGTGGGTAGAAATACTTGATAGGATGCAATATCCTTGGCGACCTCCTCTTCCAAGCACTTAGTTTCCATTTCCACTTGTTGTACACTACCTCTCATCTTTTTTGGTTTTTGGCTTCTTACCTTGACTCCTTTGGTTATTTCCTTTAGAAGCTCTTGTATCATTAAGGATAGCTTGTCCTTGTTGCAGGTCTTCTATGAGGTGTGCAAGATCCTCCTGACCCCTTGTTGCATTTGGGTGTGTGATATACCATGTTCTTCATGAGGGCCTTGGGGTATTGGGATGTTGCTAGCATGGCTAAGTATTTTGGTTAGGAGGTAAGGGTTGCACACCTTTGACTAGTGGGAATTGAGATAGTGCTCCATTTCTTTATGGATGAACCAAGTCCAATCCTCTACCTTCTTCTCACGCACCTTTTCTATTCTCTGAAGAGGTATTTGGTTGTACCTTTCCACTAGTTTTACTTGCATTATCATTGGCATGGCTTGGCAAGCTCTTTTATCTACCTCTTCCTTGATGTTATCATGTTCAACACCATTGGAATTGTATAAAACTTTCTTTAACATATCTTCCATTGGAATCTAATCAATCTGATGGAATGGAAGGTGGCAGTTGAAGTGCCTCTCGTATCATTGTCTCAAAGATGTGTACCTATTCTTAGGATCCATATGGTTTTATGATCATCCCCTTTTTGGTATTCTTGTCATAAGATTTGAGAAATTTCACACATAGGGATTGATTGAATGTGTGGGGGAGTATCTCCGTCATCTTGCCTAGCTCCACATTTTCCAGCTTATATTGGACATCTGTGTCTTCAAAGATCTTTAAGCACTCTAGGCTGTGGTATTGGAAGAGAATCTTGCCTCAGATGTCCTTCTATAGCATACCATTTAGATCTTTGGCATAAAGGCCCAGATATGTGAGTTTGTTGCCCCATTGTCCTCTCTTCTTTTTCGCCTGGTGATCCTATGGCGTTGGCTTGCGTCATGGATGGGTTCCCTTTGAGCTTCGAGACACGGTTTTTGGCTGTAGCCATGTGTAATATTAGCAAGAGATCATTAGTCCCACTGACTGCTGGTAGGAGCTCTTGGTTAGTATGGTGAGCAACATAGATAATGTTGTGTTGTGGTCAATTAGAAGATATATGTGAATTAGTAGTTAGTTTGTGAACTAGCAGTATGGAGTTCCTATCCTGAAATTGCTATTTCACAAACTAACAGAATGCAGTTCATGTCATGAAGGTTTTTTGCATGAAATTGTTAGTCTGTGAAGGTGTTAGTCTATGAAACTGTTATTATGTGAAAAAGTGATTCTATGAAATAGCAGAATGTTGTTCAGAGCATGAACTGTTAAAGCGTAAAAGAGTTAACTCGTGAAAGTTTTAGACCATGAAACAATAGAATGTTGTTCACGGCATGAATTGTTAAAGTGTGAAAGAGTTATTACGTGAAACAATAGAATGCTATTCACTACATGAAAGTTTGTGATGGTTGCAAGTTAGTGTGATTTTTTAATCAGTATAGGTGACTTATAGTTTGTAGGAGATTGCATGAAAAGATGGTCCATGAAAGTGCAGGTGGGGGATTTGACATCATGAAACAGCATATTGTTGTTTCACGTTGTGCAATTTCATATGCATTAATCAAGTGTGAAGGTATTATCATGTGTTACTAGCAAGGGGAGACCAAAAAAGATAGAAAAGGCAAAGAGGAAAATTCATACAAGCATGGTAACATCGAAAAACACATTGTGCAGGCACTATTGATATTTTTCAATAGAAATAGAATTGAAGCACTCTTAAGGAGAGCGTAGAGCTGCTACCTGATAAAGGAATGTGGTAAAGTGATAGGATGACGGAGCATAGACGATGATCTCTATCACAGTGTGGAAAAGAACATCATTGAACAAGATTACAAAGAAGTGCATGAAAGAGGAAAGGCATGGTAGAGTATAGTAAAAGAGACATATCTTGATGTTTCCAATAACTGTGGTTGTTGGGATGCTGGTCTGCTTGGGATAAACCCAGCAAAAGATTGACACCAAATATTTGAAATATTATGGTGTCTGACATGGTTTGACTACCTCCTCAAAGTTCTGGGTCCCACTCGTGCTCCTTCATTAGATAAGAATTTTCCTTGGAATTTGTTTAGTTGTTGGTACAAATCGTATGTATGATAGGAAAAACTTCCAAGGACATGAGTAGTAGGGGACTAGCCTAGATACTTAACTCTGTTTATCCATACATCCAATCTATTAGGATCATTCAATATTTCTCGTTGTCGATTACAAGGTCAAACTTTAAAAAACATAGAGTTTTGGAGCCGTTAGATGTGTTTGTTTGTTGCTTTTGATTCTTCTTTGAAGTTTATTTGCATGAGGGTATTTTATTTTAATTTATTAGTAGGCAGAATCTTGGTTCATTAAATTTTTCCATAAAATAAGATCCTCTAAGAGGCTTTGATTTCATTTCTTTGACTAAAGTATTAGCTTAGTAATTATGATTAAAGTGGTATTCCAGTCCAAAAACATGAGCATTGAGCTCTATTAGGGTGAATTAGAGTGGGATAGTCAAATTTGTTCATGTATTTAATACTTTTTTATATTTTTTATACCTCTATTTTATGCATGAAATCCAAAAATGATAAAAGTCACACTTTTATAATAAAATAATCAATTTTTATGCATACCTCTATGCATGAAATCCAAATATGATAAAAGTCACACTTTTATAATAAAATAATCAATTTTTATGCATACCTCTATGCATGAAATTCAAATATGATAAAAGTAACACTTTCATAATAAAATAATCAATTTTTATGCATACCTCTATGCATGAAATTCAAATATGATAAAAGTCACACTTCTATAATACAATAATCAATTTTTATGCATACCTCTATGCATGAAATCCAAATATGATAAAAGTAACACTTTTATAATAAAATAATCAATTTTTATGCATGCCTCTATGCATGAAATCCAAATATGATAAAAGTCACACTTTTATAATAAAATAATCAATTTTTATGCATACCTCTATGCATGAAATCCAAATATGATAAAAGAAACACTTTTATATTAAAATAATAATTCTTTTACGCATACCTCTATGCATGAAATCCAAATATGATAAAAGTAACACTTTTACAATAAAATAATCATCAATTATGCATAACATAAAAATCAATTTCTCCATGATTACAATAAAATTCTTTCAATTAATCTAGGATGATAATTTCTAGAATATGGTAGGAAGTTCTCTTTTCATGCTTTGAATAAAATTATTTTATGTGTAATTTTTATAATAATTTTACCATAGATCCGCTACTATGACTGATAAATCTCAATTTATTTTGAAGGATAAAGCTTATCATTAAGGAAATGATTAGAATGATCCCTAATTGGATCATTAATCCAATAATGGATTGAATCATCAATATTCATGAAATACATAAACTAAAAGCATAGAAAAAAGCCATTAATTTGACCTCAAGCATAGATTAATCTTGGATTAAGGAAAAGCTTTATGAAAAGCTTCATTTGGATTGAGAATGGGTCATGAGTATAACCATTTCTTGAGTGAGAGAGAGAAATTACATAAAAACCATTAGAATTAAGCATAAATGGAAATTTATGTAATTCTTTACTATCATTAATCAATTAACTTCAATAGCATTCATCAAATTATGTAATTCTTCACTACCATTCATCAATTAACTTCAATAGCATTCAAAAACCATTCCAATTAAGCTTCTCAAGCTTGAGAGGGGTTGAGAAGAGAGAAACATTGAGAAATTATAGAAAAGATCAAAATTCACCAACTACCTTACAAATTGCTTGATTCTTTATTCACGGTAGAGGCTCCCAACC
The DNA here is from genome assembly GCF_041138505.1 of Cibotium barometz. NCBI lineage: Eukaryota > Viridiplantae > Streptophyta > Polypodiopsida > Cyatheales > Cibotiaceae > Cibotium > Cibotium barometz. The sequence continues at coordinate 64,448,940 of NC_141051.1, forward strand.
AATCAATTGGTTTAGTATGTTGATGGAGCCACCAATGGGGATTGAAGAAAGAGGGAAGCTCCAATTTTCCCAATTTGGAGAGAATTTTAGAGAATAGTAGAAATTAGCATTATTTTAGCATAACTTTAGTATAGTGAAATTCTCCTATTTTTTTCAAAGGACTCATGTTCTATTTATAGGAGAGGGAAGATCTAACCAAAGCTAACTGAATTCTAAAATTTTCCAGATTCAGTTTGGTTGAATTTGGACTAGATTTAGACCTAGTTTGGTTACTTTTTGATTCAGTTTGGTTCCATTTTGATTTGGTTTGGTTCAAGAGAGAGGAGAGATAAAAATATCACATTATTTTTGAGTTTAAAACTCATTCAAGCATGTGAAGTATGCACCTCATTTAAGGGACTCCCCTTCCTTACATATGTGTCAAAATGGAATCATTATACCCAAAATATCTCATATTTTTGATATTACTCATAGTTTCTTACTAATAAACCTTGTACATAGTCAACTCTTCATCTTATGTGAGCATTTACTCATTTTTGAGTATCTTCATTTACAAAATTGGATTTATCTCCTCCCCACACATGGATTGATCCTATTGGCCCACAGGAACCTTAATTGGACCATAATCTAAATTTTTTGAAAATCTAGACCCTTAGGCTAAGGTCCTTTATACTCATTTCCAATTAATTCCAACTACACATTGAAAAGTTCTTTTTGAATTTCTGTTCCAAGGGAATTCATTTTAATAAGATGAGATATTTTTCTATCCAAAAATATTCAAAATCTGAATATTCTCTCTCTAAAATATTTTCTCTCTCTATGCCAAAACAGGCAGAGACAAGATCTCTTATATTTCTGAAGAGGAAATTGATTACAGGGGAATATGCTGGACATTTTTGAGAGGCTGGGGAGGAATCTTACATTCTCTCCCACTTGAAAAACACATGTAACGGCTCCAAAACTCTATATGCTTTATATGTTTCAGCACCATCTTGTAAAAGATAAGTGCCCATTCATGCAGGCAAGATAGTAAAGCACCTTACGGTAGGTTGGGTAGGTGAAACCATGTTAACCTACAGAGTGGTAGTAAGAGAGAGAGAGAGAGAGAGAGAAGAGAGAGAGAGAGAGAGAGAGAGAGAGAGAGAGAGAGAGACATACATACATATACACACACAAACACATATATATACATACATGTATGTATATATGTAAATACACACACACACGCACACACACACATATACACATATAAATATGTATATGTATTTATTTATACACACACACACACACATATGTATACATGTATACATTTATATATACATACACACACACACACGTATGTGTATGTGTGTGTGTATGTATGTATGTATATATAAATGTATACATGTATACATGTGTGTGTGTGTGTGTGTGTGTGTGTGTGTAAGATAAGTTCCCGTTTGTGCAGCAAGATGGTAAAGCACCTTATTGGTAGGTTGGGCACAGGTGAAACCATGTTAACTTAGAGAGAGAGAGAGAGGGAGGGAGAGGGAGAGATAGAGAGAGATACATACATACATACATATATACACCCACAAACACACATATATATATGTATATATGAAAATACATACATACTCACACACACATATATATATATGTGTATGTATGTATGTATGTATATGTATATGTATTGTTAACCCAATTCTAGGGTGGTTGACAAGAGCTACTGCCATTATCTTATATCAAGGAGTCACGGTAGATACACCAAAGTGTCATACATTCAAGATATGAAACCATAGTGTCCAAAGCTATAACTTGGATGGGCGCTCAAGTGTCACATAGTATTTATGGTGATTCCCTTTAAGAGCGTGTGGCAGCAAGATAGGATGAAGTCTTAAGTGATGTACTTCATGGATATATTATGAGATTAGTCATTGTAATAGCATTAGGCCTCTCATGAGCCTAAAGTGCCCAACCGGCCATAGTTTAAGTGAGTGTGAACACTTATGGCCATGTATATAAGTGAATTTCTCTCATAATACAGCATACTCTCCCATTGTGCAATTAAGTCTTACTCTTGCTAATTCTCTTGCCAATCTTTCTCCCTAATGCATGCTAGTGAGTGTATATGAGTGAAGTGAGGTGAGAGGAGGGACGAGGTGAGAGGAGGGACGAGGACCCGTAGTGCAATGCGATGGTGTGGCAATACTCATGGGAGGCACGGTGGAGTTACTTCTTAAGAAGTTTTAGAGCTTGGAGACCTCAAGGGTTACGAGCTCAGCCATTGGAAAGATCCTCACGAGCAGTTGCGGTTCACCAGGTAATCTCTTTTTGGATGTATTTCAAGGAGGGTTAGGGTGAGCCATAACATTTTTGGCGCCGCACCGAGAGGAGCCATCCCTTGGCTTTTTCCATCGTTTTGCCTCTAATCTATGCATAACCCATTGCCCATTATCTTTATTAATGGTTTCCCAATGAAAAAGATGTGGATTTGATGGTAATTTGTGTGAGATTTGGTGTAGAGTAGCTCTCTTTTTTATTTTTGAAAAGAATGCTTTTTGCTTAATTTTTAGATTAATTTATTATTTTTATTGTTATTTTTGTGGTTTTTCATGTTCTTAGGGCTTGCACATAGTTTTTATTAGGCTTAGTTTGCATCTATTACATCAAATAATGCAATAGAACGCAATTTTTAGTGAATGTTAGCTCTCTTTAGTGTTAAACATAGAACTAAGATCATTAATTCTAGTTTAATTGTGTGTTTGTTGTTGAAATTGTTTAGATTAGAGTGCTAGCAAGCATTAGGAGTAGCTTAATAGTTCAAAAACATTTCTTAAAACCTTAAAAAAAAACCTTAAATTTGACTAATTTCTCTTAATGGACTGGTTTATGTCATTAAGGGTGATTAATCTTAATCAAGAGGCCAAAAATTTAGAAAATATGTTAATTGGGGTCTAAATTGATCATATGAGTAGTCAAAATTGGTATTTTTGCGTGTTTTGAGAGCATCTAGATGCATCAAAACACCTAATCACATCAATTTTTTTATCAATTAGAGAAATTTGGCTCTCTGCTTAATTTTACCTTAAAAGAGGAGACCATAATTAAGAGTCTAATTAATCCCCTATTTTAGATTAATTTACACAATTGTTGATGCACAAAGATTAGCATTCCCTTGCTCTATCCAATGATGTGCTCAATTGTATGAATTAATTAGAGATTAGTGGTGGTTAATTAGATTTCTTGATTAGTGTAAAAGAGGAAAAGATTAGTGAAAGGATTAATCTTGGATTAATATTTAATCACTTTCTTACATAACTCATTAAGACTAATGAGCATTCAATGAGTAGATGCTCATGAGTTGTCAAAATTGTCCATTTTGGGGGTCATTTTATGAAGGGTGTAAGGGGTGTCACTATGACTTTCTTAATTCCCACTTACCTTTTTAGGAAAATGCCCATACCCCTTTCATTTTAAATTCAAAAAATATTTTCCCCAAAAAAGAAAGTTTGTATTTCCCACAAGACTCCCAAAAAAAAGGGTCGTGAAAAGTCCAACCATGAAAAAAATCTGGCCATGAAAAAAAAATCTGACCGTGAAAATTCCAACCGTGAAAAAAATTCCGACCATAAAAAAACTCCAACCATGAAAAAATTCTAGCCGTGAAAAGACAGACTTGAAAAATTTCGACCGTGAAAATAATTTCGACCGCGTGAAAAAAAAATCATGCCATGAAAAAAAATCCGATCGTAAAAAGGTAAACGTGAAAAATCTGACCGTGAAAAAATTCTAGTCATGAAAAAAAATCCAGCCGTCAAAAAATTTTTGACTAAGAAAAAAAAATTCCGACCGTGAAGTCAAACGTGAAAAAAAAAAGGAAACTCGACGCTCTAAAAGGCTCATCGGAAAGCTGACATCGAGATCTTCGACATTGGACTTGGTCGTCCAAAGTCAAAATCAACCATTTTGGCCTTCGACCAGCAGCCTCAAAATTTGATCCAAAAATCGAGGCAAAAACAGCCCAAAACCCACAAAAAATTACAAAAAACGTGAAAACGATGACACATCATATTGGGGCTATTTTTTGAGGGTCTAAACGACAAATTCATAGACGACTCAGGAGAACAAAGTTATAGGACTCCAAAAATACTATACAACTCTCTCATACAGAGATTTTCAAAATTCCTTTTAGAACACCCTCAAAAACGTGCTACTGCTGCGAAACATAGAAAAAATTCTCCAAAAAAAATGTCTTGAGACAATGATAGAAAATAGGGTTTAGGACCTCTTCTTCCATCTGGGAAGTTACTAGCATATGCTTTTTTCAGAAAATTATCTCTAAGGTCGTTCACGTGTGCGTACAGCACCTAAGCTAATTAGGGCAAACGGACACCCGTTTGATCCAACGAAGATTACGCCAAACCTCTTGAGGCTGTAATGGGCTGTGGGAGAGTATAAAAAGCCAAAAAAAACTGTGTTTGCTCAGTTAGGAGCATTTAGGCACTCTGATATGGCCACAATAAAGGGATCGCTAGGGATCACACAAGGACTGAACCCAATGTGGCTGACATCTTCGAGCCATTGAGATCTATTCCATAAATTCACCTCCCAAGGCCGTTGGCCATGCCTATAACAAGTGTGTCATCAGGTTTTACACCCCTATCACTTCGATCCCACCGGGCTTTGGTTCCTTGCCTAACGTTCCCATAAATCCTATAAGTACCAACCCTTTCCTGGATGCCCACACCTTGGACATACTGACTAGTCTAGGAAGGGGGGTGGCCAAAAGACTCAATGAGTCTCTTCCAATAAGAGCACTCACATTTGGCCTCGGTGACTCATACGATTATACAAATTTTCAAAATTATGGGCAAATATAACAGAACAACATACCCTATTCAATTCATTCAAATGTTTGAACAAAGATGTAAAGCCTTTGGAAATCCCAATTGCTCCACTAAGGTACATGCGTTGAACTTATGCTTAGAAGAAAAAGCTAGTCGATGGTTCATTGCATTGATGTCGGCGATCAAGAACAACTTCAAAACCTTAAAATCAGCCTTTATACATGGCTTTTCCAGACAAGGTGATCGGAGGAGTGTAGTGACAAAACTCTATTCAATTGAGCATTAACCAAATGAATCCATTAGAGATTTTATCCTTTGGATAAAACTCTTGGACTCACATTGTGAGTCATGGGAAAAATTAAACGATGTCCAATTGAAGAGATGTTTTGTGTGATGGGCTTAAAGAATAATAGCTTACACAACTTGATCATTGTATCCAATCCGGAAACATTTGATCAATGTTGCAAAGAAGTAATACGTTTAGATGACAACATGCTAGAAGATGATCATGCTACAAGGTGTTCCTCATCTAAACCAAGTGAAGCAAGTTACGAGCTCGGCCATTGGAAAGATCCTCATGAGACAGTTGCGGTTCACCAGGTAATCTCTTTTTGGATGTGTTTCAAGGAGGGTTAGGGTGAGCTGGCCATAGCATGTATTTATTTATATATGCATACATACACACATACATACACACACACACACACACACATACACACACATACATATATACATACATGTATATATGTATGTATATATATGTGTGTGAATATATATATGTATTTATGTATGTATATATGTATACATGTACATATATATACATATGTGTGTGTGTGTGTGTATGCATATATAAATAAATACATATACATATACATACATACATACATACATATATGTGTGTGTGTGTGTGTGTATTTGCATATATACATATATATATATATATATGTGTGTGTGTGAGTGTATATATGTATGTATGTATGTATGTATGTATGTATGTATTTCCATATATATATATATATATATGTATGTATGTATGTATGTATGTATGTATGTATGTATACATACATACATATATATATTCACACACATATATATACATGTGTGTGTGTGTGTGTCTGTGTGTGTCTATGTGTATATGTATACATATACATATATATACATGTGTGTGTGTGTGTGTGTGTGTGTGTGTGTGTGTATACATATATACATATATATGAGAGAAAGGAGAATGAGGATAGCCCATGTGAAATGAGCTAGAGAATAATGGTTATTCTAAGAGCTAAATTGTTCTATTGTGTATAGACATAAGACGAAGGCCCATTTGTAGTAGTCAAGGAGGGTAAAGCTCAATTAGATGAGCTCTACTATGGAACATGACTTTATGCAATATATAGATAAGTGCTACAAATGTATTGTAAAGACGTGAGCAGCTATGGGTAGTAAGAAGTTCTTCATGCCAAGTAGGACATGTGGAGAAACATGAGGATGATGGGTTAACCCTTGCATACTTTTTGCATGTTTACACTTCCCCTCCCCCCTTTCCCACAACCATTGGCCATCTAGTCCTACTACCTAGCCCCTTTTCCACTTGGTTCTCCCCTTTTCCTCCCCAACAAATGCACACACATACAAGAAGTGCTCCGTGCGAAGTAGGATGAGTGGAGAAAGATAAAGATGATGGCTTACCCCCTTCACACTCTTTTCATGTCTACACTTCCCCTTCCCCCTTTCTCATCACTAGCCCCATAGCCCCTATCCCCCTTACCACCCAGTTATCCCGTTTCCCCAACAAACACACACACACATACACATATAAACTTGTGTATACACATGCGTGCCCTTGCTATGCCCCAAACCATGTCTCTCTTTCTCTCAATCTTGACATGAGAAGTCGGAGGAGCAAAGGAATGCTTCATAACTTGAACAAAACAAATGCATATTTATTGGCAAAAGATCTCGTCGTGATTGGTTCAAAGACCACAACTTTGCATGGTGAAACAATTGGCTATAAGAAGGCATATGCTTATCTCCTTTTTTATTGTGGTCCTATTGATTGTTATAACTGTAAGAACTAATTCTTTCTTAGTTACTAAACTAGGGTTCTTAAATTTAATAGCTAGGGTTTTTGAGTGGAAGGTTAGGATTTTAATTATTTTGTTTATTCACTTTCTATGAAGATAGAAAATCACCCATCAAATATGGCTTGCATTATGTTCTGAGGGGTGCATATTTTTGGTGAGCTTCTTATGGTGCATTTTTGGCAATTACGGTGAGATTTTTCTGCAATTTAGGCTAATAACACAATTTTTCATCTCTAGGCAAGCTTTTCGCAGACTAGAGTGAGTTTTACGGATGACCAAGTTCCTAAATAAACTCTCAAAAACTGTTAGAAGGATAGGGATGTGGAGTTAGGTGGCTCTTAACTCACATCCTGATATCACTTATGTAATAACCATCGATGGTGTCTCATGCCCACATTTGGAATCCACGTATGGCTTGTATGGCCAGAGCGCAATGTGTAATTCACCACAGGGTCTGTCAACAAGAAATGGAAGGATAAATGAAGCAACCCCATGAAGCAATGTAACACAACATGCAATTCATCAATGCATGGTAGCTTACTCTGCCTAGATATGTCACGTTTTTTCTTCTCCAGAGAGCGGGGGTCATTTTCCAGATAGGCTTGCAAGCCTACAATTGGCTCCAACCACTTTAGTATGAGCAAAGCACCTAAAAACAATCATGTCCTAAATATTATCAGAACACATCCACTAACTCCAAGGAGTCAGAGGAGAAATCCAAGGAGGGGTTAGATGAGGAGTAAGAGGAGGGGTTAAAGGAGGAGTCAGAGAAGGGGCTAGATGAGGAGTAAGAGGAGGGGTTAAAGGAGGAGTCAAAGAAGGGGTCAGAGGAGAAGTCAGAGGAGGGGAGGACTTGGAGGAGGGGTCAGAGGATGAGGACCACATCATCAACTTCCCCAGCTCCTTTGTCTTCTCTACCCTATTGTTGTCTATTGTGATGATAATATCATTATGACCTCACACTAACATCCTTAATTGAACTCTGCATATCTTTGAAAACTTGAGACAATTTCTCCTCAGTACCTATATCCTAGCCATGCAACTCCTTTAAACTATTGGGACTATCACAATCTGAAATCCCAGATACCTCTTTACAATAACTACCTTTTGAAGAATGTACCACATTGGTACTACATCTGGCAGGGACATCCATACCTTCATTAGCTTTGGATAAAAAACTTTGAACCTATTTAGCTCTTTCTAAACTTCATGGGAAGTCCCCTTCCTTGCAAACGTTCTTGAACAACAAATTTCTCACCCCTAAAAAATCTTGCTTTTGATCCCATCTGACATCATCCCACCACTCCTTTGACCTCTCTGACTCCTCTTTGCTGCCAATTGATGAAAAAATTGACTCCCCTCCTCTAACTCCTTTGACCTCTCTGACTCCTCTCTGCTGCCAATTGATGAAAAAATTGATGTGATTAGGTGTTTTAATGCAACTAGATGCTCTCAAAACACTCAAAAATACCAATTTTGACTACTCATATGATCAATTGAGATTCCAATTAACACACTTTCTAAATTTTTGGCCTCTTGAATAAGATTAATCACCCTTAATGATAAAAACCTGTCCATCCATTAAGAGAAATTAGTCAAATTCAAGGTTTTTTTTTTAGTTTTAAGAAATTTTTTTGAGCTATTAACTACTCCTAATGCTTGGTAACACTCTAATCTAAACAATTTCAACAACAAACACACAATTAAACTAGAATTAATGATCTTAGTTCTATGTTTAACACTAAAAAGAGCTAACATTCACTAAAAATTACATTCTAGTGCATTATTTGATGTAATGGATGCAAACTAAGCCTAATACAAACTATGTGCAAGCCCTAAGAACATGAAAAATCACAAAAATAACAATAAAAATAACAAATTAATCCAAAAATTAAGCAAAAAGCATTCTTTTAAAAAATAAAAAAGAGAGCTATTCTACACCAAATCTCACACAAATTACCATTAAATCCACATCTTTTTCATTTTGGGAAACCATTAATCAAGATAATGGGCAATGGGTCATGCATAGATTAGAGACAAAACGATGGAAAAAGCCAAGGGATGGCTCCTCGGTGCGGTGCCAAAAATGTTATGGCTCACCCTAACCCTCCTTGAAACAAAAAGAGATTACCTGGTGAACCGCAACTACTCGTGAGGATCTTTCCAATGGCTGAGCTCATAACCCTTGAGGTCTTCAAGCTCTACAACTTCTTGAGAAGCAATTCCACCGTGCCTCCCACGAGTGTTGTCACACCGTCACGTTGCACTACGGGTCCTCGTCCCTCCTCTCACCTCACTTCACTCACACACACTCACTAGCATGCATTAGGGAGAGAGATTAGCAAGAGGATTAGCAAGAGTAAGACTTAATTGCACAATGGGAGAGTATGTTGTATTATGAGAGAAATTCAAATATATACATGGCCATAAGTGTTCACACTCACTTAAATTGTGGGGCCAGCCGGGCAATTTAAAGTGCTCATGAGAGGCCTAATGCTATTACAATGAGTACTCTCATAATATATCCATGAAGTACATCACTTAGGACTTCATCCTATCTTGTTGCCACACGATCCTGAAGGGAATCGCCATAAATACTATGTGACACTCGGGAGGTCATCCAATTTATAGCTTTGGACACTATGGCTTCATATCTTGAATGTATGACCCTTTGGTGTATCTACCGTGACTCCTTAATGGCAGTAGCTCTTGTTAACCCTAGAATCGGGTTAACAATACATATACATATACATACATGCATACATACACACACACACATATATATGTGTGTGTGTGTATGTATATATTTCCATATATACATATATATATATATGTGTTTGTGTGTGTATATATGTATGTATGTATGTATCTCTCTCTATCTCTCTCCCTTCCTCTCTCTCTCTCTCTAAGTTAACATGGTTTCACCTGTGCCCAACCTACCATAAGGTGCTTTACCATCTTGCTGCACAAATGGGAACTTATCTTACACACACACACACACACACACATACACACACATGTATACATGTATACATTTATATATACATACATACACACACACATACACATATGTGTGTGTGTATGTATATATAAATGTATACATGTATACATATGTGTGTGTGTGTGTGTGTATAAATAAATACATATACATATTTATATGTATGTATATATATGTGTGTGTGTGTGTGTGTATTTACATATATATATACATGTATGTATTTATATGTGTTTGTGTGTGTATATGTATGTATCTTTCTCTCTCTCTCTCTCTCTCTCTCTCTCTCTCTATATATATATATATATATATATATATATATATATATATATATATATATATATATATATCTTTGTTAACCACTCTGTAGGTTAACATGGTTTCACCTACCCGACCTACCGTAAGGTGCTTTACTATCTTGCCCACACGAATGGGCACTTATCTTTGACAAGATGGTGGTGAAACATATAAAGCAACCTGACCCTGTGCTTAATACCAAATAGGGAAAATCTATAAAGTCCGTATACATACTTGTTTAAGACTAGTCATAAGTCCGTATACATACTTGTTTAAGAATAGTCATAAAGTCTCTATACATACTTGTTTAAGACTAGTCATAAAGGCCGGACCATTTTTTAGTTTAGTTGATTTAGTGTGAAAACTTGTTACTTGTATATAAGTTATTTTTTGACAGTAAGCAATACACAATCATTTCCTTATAATAGTCTACTTGTGAGCTCTCCTCTCCTCTTCCCTTTTCTTGCTTACTTGTATGCCATTAAATCTTGCTTGATGATGGATGTCTAGGTTTGATTGTAGGTTTTCTTCTTGCATTAGCTTCCCCTGCATTCCCTGCCTTTGTGTGAGAAAGAACCATCATAAAGGACTTCTTACCTTTATCTAGGTATAGAGAGCTCTCCCTTCCCTCCATTAGCAAAAGGAGAATTCCAGTTTAACAATAAAGTGAGGATGCGATAACGAACAAGCTAGCATACCCACATTGAAAAGTTGCATTTATGGCTCAAAGGTAAGACCCAATGATACATGCTTTAGCAAGGCTAAGGTAATCTCTTGGCTTAAACATATTTGTCAATTGTTCCATACAATGGTAGGTATAACTCTAGACTCATGTCTAGACACACCTGCAGGCTCACATGGCTCATGACTCTCACATTTCTAGGCTCACGTCTCACATCTATAAGCTCACATATCTAGACTCACATCTTTTTGCATGGGACTATAGCCTCACATTCTCTACCCGAGAAATTATTTGACCTCATTTTTAATGATTTTTTCGATTTTTTTGATGATGCAGTGGTATTAATGGTCCTCATCTTAAATAAGTACTATGATGCAAGTAATTAAATGTTTTTAAATAAATTTTCATGCTTCTAAGCTACCAATTCAAATAATGCAGGATAGGATCAACGGCTGTGCCTCTTGATGGGAAAAAAAGCGTTGATCCCAATGATCCAAGTGCAAGTTTCTTCCTTGATCTGACTAAGTACCGTTAGAGGTGCAGTCAGATCAGTTTGATCAGTAAATGATCTTGACTACATTAGAGTAAAGAATTATCCTGGTGGAATCGCCTGTGCTTTCTGGGTAAAGGAAGTTTTTCCAGTTTCGGTTTTGGATAAACCGACGGATTAGTCTCTTGTCCGGATATCCGTGGGCGAGGCCCCGAGTGTGGGACCCCTGCCCCGCGCACGATGTGCTACTTCTGCTGCTAGTACCCCGAATCCGTTGCGCGGTGGAGACAGGGATCTCACACATACATACATACATACATACATACATATATATATATATATGGAAATACATACATACATACATACATACATATATACACTCACACACACATCTGCAAACGGGTGTCCGTTTGCCCTAATTAGCTTAGGTGCTGTACGCACACGTGAACGACCTTAGAGATAATTTTCTGAAAAAAGCATATGCTAGTAACTTCCCAGATGGAAGAAGAGGTCCTAAACCCTATTTTCCATCATTGTCTCAAGACGATTTTTTTGGGAGAATTTTTTCCATGTTTCACAGCAGCAGCACGTTTTTCAGGGTGTTCCAAAAGGAATTTTGAAAAACTTTGTATGAGAGAGTTGCAGTATTTTTGGAGTACTATAACTTTGTTCTCCTGAGTCGTCTATGATTTTGTAGTTTAGACCCTCAAAAAGTAGCCCCAATATGACGCATCATCAATTTCACGTTGTTTTTTGTAATTTTTTGTGGTTTTTGGGCTGTTTTTGTTGAAATGTAGAGAGAAAGAGACGAGACAAGAGACACATTATGTACGCTCCCAAAGACTGATTCATATTGAGGACAAGATACATATATATAGGTGAGACCAAGTTAGGTAGAGTGAGCCATATATAGAGCTCCAACACCCCCACTCAAACAAGGGTCTCTAGCTATGGATGAAAAAAACCCTTGGGGAGTACAAGGGAAAAACCCAAGCCCCTATACAAATGTGAAAATATGAACCAGAAGTAATGATGTGAAAGTGCATTGTGCATCTATGTACAAATATACAAAAGGACCAAGAGGTCATAGTGAGCAATTGTGGAATGTGCAAAGTGCATGGTGTCTAGAAGATTACAACGATATATGTACAAAGCTACCATAAGAGTAAAGAGCCTAATCTAGAAAGAGTGAGCCCGAGGCAACTCCAAGCTCTGAGCGCAAGAGAATGAAGCGTGACTCATTGAGACCTTTGGTAAGAATATCTGCAATCATCTGGTCACTTGGACAATGTTCAATCATGATAGTGCCTTTGCGTACTTCGTATCGAACATAATGGTAATGCACAGCAATATGTTTTGACTTGTTATGTTGGACATAGTCTTTTGCAAGACTAATAGCACTCTGATTATCACACCGCAAGGGTGTACTAGAAAGAGGAGAATGGCCGATATCTGTCAACACTTGTCGAAGCCAAATGAGTTCATGAGCTGCAAGTGATGCCGCAACATATTCAGATTCGGTTGTAGAAACTGCAACACAACGTTGTTTCTTGCTGGTCCAAGAAATAAGACAACCATTAATGAAGAAACAATTGCCACTAGTAGATCGCATAGATAAATGTGAGCTGGCCCAATCTGCATCTGTGTAACCCAAAAGAGAAAGAGATGGAATGGAGTCGGATGTGAATTGTCGTTGATAAACCAAACCATAATCTATAGTGCCTTTCAAGTATTTCAACACGCGCTTTGCTGAAGACCAATGCTTAAGAGAAGGACATGCAAGGTGTTGCCCGAGATAGTTAGCAATAAACAAAATGTCAGGACGAGTGTTCAAACCAACAACTTGAAGACATCCAACCAAATTAGCATATGGTTGATTTGTAACAAGCTGGCCACCACCATCAGAAGTGTTTTTCATGGAACTCGCAAGACAAGGAGTAGTTGCTGAATGTGCAGATTCCAAACCAAACTTCTTAATAGTATCTTCAATAAACTTTGACTGTCGAAGTAATAAAATACCCTTACTGCGATCCCTTTGAATCTGAATGCCAAGACACGAGTGAAGCTCTCCAAGATCCACCATATCAAATGCCGAAGATAACAACTGCTTACTTTGGTGTAGAAATCCCAAATCATTGGAAACAAGGATTGTATCATCCACATAAAGGGCAAGGATTACAAAACTACCATTTTGGTGTTTGGTAAATAAGTTGGGATTAGAAGAGCAAGAGAGAAAACCATGGGAGGTAAGAAAAAGATCAAACTTGATGTACCAGGCCCGTGAAGCTTGTTTAAGACCATATAAAGCCCTATGAAGACGAGCAACAAGATCTTCCTTCCCTGCAATAACAAATCCTTCTGGCTGCTCCATGTAAATTTCTTCATTCAAATCTCCATTCAAGAAAGCTGTGCGCACGTCCATCTGATGAATTTCTAAGTCAAATTGAACAGCAAATGCCAATAAAACCCGAATACTAGTAATGCGAATGCGAACAACTGGTGAAAAGGTTTCGTGATAATCAACGCCAGCAACTTGAGAATAACCTTTGGCAACTAAACGTGCCTTGAATTTGTCAAAGGATCCATCTGCTTTAAATTTTGTCTTATATACCCACTTACACTTAATGGCAGTACGGCCAGGAGGTAGCTCAGTGAGTATCCATGTACCTTTAGAGATAAGAGAATCATACTCTGCTTCCATAGCCTCTTGCCACTGATCCTTTTGTGGAGAACATATAGCATCACTGTACGTGGCTGGATCTTCAGAAGTAGAGAAAACATTAGCCTCAAAATCTTCATCATAAACATGACAAGAACCATGCTCAAAATCAATAGGCAGATCAATAAAAATGTCAACATCATCAATGACAGCATTCGGAATCAATGGTTGTGAAGAGGAAAGTTGCTCTTCAGATGGTTGTGAAGAGGAAATTTGCTCTATAGAAGAAGATTCATCATCACACAAGAATGGAAAAGCTTGAAGCAAAGATTTAGTATCATCAGAATCATCCATGGACCATGTACCGCCCATCAGCTGTTCATTGAAAATAGCATCACGATTCACAAGCACTTTCTTGGAGGACGGGTCATAGAGTTTGTAGAATTTGGAAGTGTCAGAATACCCAATAAAAATAACTTTAAGGCCAGGAGCATCAAGCTTTGCTCGTGTTTCTTTAGGAACATGAATGTAAGCAATACATCCAAAGGTTCGAAAATGAGATACAGAAGGAATTTCACCTGTCCATGCTGTGATGGGTATCTTACCGGAAGGAGCAGTAGTAGGAAGATGATTCTGAACAAAGACTACTGTCAAGAGAGCTTCACTCCAGAAGACACGAGATAATCCAGAATGAATCAGCATACATCGTATAGCATTGATAATAGTGCGATTCTTACGTTCAGCAACACCGTTCTGTTGAGGTGAATATGGAATTGTATGTTCATGATGAATACCATGGTCCATACAATAACTCTCGAACTCACGAGACACATATTCTCCACCATTATCGCTGCGAAGTTTCTTGAGGCGACGTCCAGTTTGAAGTTCGGCAGCCTTGTGAAATTGCTTAAAAACAGATAACGCCTCAGATTTTTGTTGAAGCAAGAAAACAACTGTATACCGTGAGTAATCATCAATAAACGTAATGAAATAACGATGTTGTGTTCTCGATGGAGGCAAAGGTCCACAAATGTCGGTATGAACAAGATCCAACAAATCATGAGAATGAACTGAATTCGAGAGAGGAAAGGGTTTACGATTGTGTTTGCCAAGAGCACAAAACTCACAGATTCCCATATGAGGATGAGCTTTAAGATCCATTTCGCGTACAAGACCTTGACGATGAAGATTAAGAAGCTTTGAGAAATCAGCATGAACAAAGCGATGATGCCATATCTTGCAATCATGATCCCCTGGAGCAGTGACAACATTTGCTATAGCATCATTAAGAGAGAGCTCAAACAAATTGCCATTACGAGAAGCAGTTGCAATAATCTGTCCATCTTTCTCAATGCGGCATTTGGTGTGGTCGAATCCAACAAACAAACCAAGATCAACAAGTCTTGCAACTGAAAGAAGATTACGTTGAAGTTCTGGGACATGTAAAACCCCTCGTAAAACTCGAGTTGAAGAAGATAAGGTGCCAAGATATAAATCTCCAATGCCCTTGACTTGGCAAGTTGTATCATCAGCAAGATAAACAACACGCTTCACAGGTAAAGAATGATAGTTATGTAGCCACTTAGATTCATATGTCATATTTCCTGTAGCACCAGAATCAATAATGAAAAGTGAACCATCACGTACATGAAGTATTCTGTCTGGGGGAACTGAACATAAAACACAACTTGTTTCAGGCATAACATTATCATGATGCTCGGCTGCATATGCTCGATTTCGATCTACATCAAATCGACGCTTAAAGCACATGGAAGAGGGATGATCAGATTTTCCACAATAATCACAAGAAGAAGAATCTCTAGATAAACGTGGTTGTTTTGTGGTAATGTTGTGTTCTTCATCATATTGACGTGCCCAACAGTCATCTTCAGTATGACCATTCCTCTTGCAGTAAGAACAATGCTTGTTAGGAAATTTGAGACGAGAGAAACTACCACCACGACGACCACCTCTACGGTTGCCTCGTTGAAAAGAACGCCTTCGCACGTTAAAGGCACGTTCCAACTGTTGTGACTCAGGCTCCTCTTGTTGTGAAAACATAACTGCATCATGACCAACACTACGTCGTTGTTGACGTTGAGAATACTCAATCAAAGATATGCAAGTTTGGTCAAAATCAAGACCGTCCTTGTTAGAAAGAATGGTAACAATGTTGTCATAAGACGGATCCTTTATTGTATCAAGAAGAATTGTAATAAGTTGCTTTCGTGGAACAGGATCACCCGCAACAGCAAGTTGATTAATAATAGATTTGAAAGAATCAATATGTCCCGTCATAGTAGTACCAACTTCATACTGTAACTTTGAAAGCAAACCTCTCAAATAAAGTGTTTCTGTAATAGACTTTTTCTGAAAATTTGCTATAAGATACTCCCATACGTCATGGGAAGTAGGAAAGTCATACACATCAAGCATGAGAGAATCACTAAGAGCAGAAAGAATATACCGACGAGCTGCTTTATCACGCCTCTGCCAATCCATATAAGCAAGACGCCATGCATCAAAAACAGGGCCTTCGGTGATAAGAACGTTGTCAGAATTCGGAATAATAGGCTGAGACGGACATAGAGAATTGCCAATAACAACATCTGAGAGCTCATCGCCTTCAAGAATTAACAGCATCTTTGCTTTCCAACCGGGAAACCCTTGGCCTTGAAAAGAAGGAATAGAACGTTGGCCAGAAGGAAAACCATTGACGAGAACAGTCATAGCCATATCTATCTGTGAGAAGACGTATAAGATAAAATCACAAAATCTGCACACCATAGACAAGGACGACTGCAAGAGATAAGAGACGTCAATAAGAAAAGATTCCTCAAAATAGCGAGACGTGGGACGCAAGATTCATTGGTAGACGCTGGATGAAAAAGCTAGATTGGTCGCTTTGCTAAAAATAGCGAAATCCGAGACGTGGGACGCAAGATTCATTGGTAGACGCTTGACGAAAAAGCTAGATTTGGCGGTTTGCTAAAAACTCTTGACGAAGAAGCTAGATTTGGGCGGGTTGCTAAAAACGCTTCACGAAGACGAAACCTGTGTGCTCACAAAGACACTTGATGAAGACGAAACCTGTGTGCTCACACAAAGAACCTGTTTTGCTGTTTTACAGATGCAGTTTGCCTGAACTGTCATAACTTTTGACTCACAACTCCGTTTGACAAACTTTTTTGATAGGATTCACCAGCACAATACAATCTACGCACCTGCAAGGACGCGATTAAGAAACAACTCTAATTACAACAAGTTAAGCTATAAAATCATGTAGACAACATATAATCAAAGAACAATCTTGTAAGACATGAAATTATAATCATGAATTTAACAACAAGACATAGATGCTTCCCTCATAGATGCTCTGATACCATGTTGAAATGTAGAGAGAAAGAGACGAGACAAGAGACACATTATGTACGCTCCCAAAGACTGATTCATATTGAGGACAAGATACATATATATAGGTGAGACCAAGTTAGGTACAGTGAGCCATATATAGAGCTCCAACAGTTTTTGCCTCGATTTTTGGGTCGAATTTTGAGGCTGCTGGTCGAAGGCCAAAATGGTTGATTTTGACTTTGGACGACCAAGTCCAATGTCGAAGATCTCGATGTCAGCTTTCCGATGAGCCTTTTAGAGCATCGAGTTTCTTTTTTTTTCACGTTTGACTGCACGGTCGGAATTTTTTTTCACAGTCAAAAATTTTTTGACGGCTAGATTTTTTTTTCATGACTGGAATTTTTTTCACGGTCAGATTTTTCACGTTTACCTTTTTACGATCGGATTTTTTTTCATGGCATGAATTTTTTTTCACGCGGTCGGAATTGTTTTCACGGTCAAAATTTTTCAAGTCTGTCTTTTCACGGCTAGAATTTTTTCACGGTTGGAGTTTTTTTATGGTCGGAATTTTTTTCACGGTTGGAATTTTCACGGTCGGATTTTTTTTTCATGGCCATATTTTTTTCATGGTTGGACTTTTCACGACCCTTTTTTTTGGGAGTCTTGTGGGAAATACAAATTTTTTTTTTTGGGGGAATATTTTTTGAATTTAAAATGAAAGGGGTATGGGCATTTTCCTAAAAAGGTAAGTGGGAATTAAGAAAGTCAACCTTTTAGTGACACCCCTTACACCCTTCATAAAATGATCCCCAAAATGGACAATTTTGACAACTCATGAGCATCTACTCATCATTAGCCTTAATGAGTTATGTAAAAAAGTGATTAAATATTAATCTAAGATTAATCTTTTCACTAATCTTTTCCTCTTTTATACTAATCAAGAAATCTAAATAACCACTAATCTCTAATTAATTCATACAATTGAGCACATCATTGGATAGAGCAAGGGAATGCTAATCTTTGTGCATCAACAATTGTGTAAATTAATCTAGAACAGGGGATTAATTAGACTCTTAATTATGGTCTCCTCTTTTAAGGTAAAATTAGGAAAGAGAGCCAAATTTCTCTAATTGATAAAAAAATTGATGTGATTAGGTGTTTTGATGCATCTAGATGCTCTCAAAACACGCAAAAATACCAATTTTGACTACTCATATGATCAATTCAGACCCCAATTAACACATTTTCTAAAATTTTGGCCTCTTGAATAAGATTAATCACCCTTAATGACAAAAACCAGTCCATTAAGAGAAATTAGTCAAATTTAAGGTTTTTTTTGAAGGTTTTAAGAAATGTTTTTGAACTATTAGGCTACTCCTAATGCTTGCTAGCACTCTAATCTAAATAATTTCAACAACAAACACACAATTAAACTAGAATTAATGATCTTAGTTCTATGTTTAACACTAAAGAGAGCTAACATTCACTAAAAATTGCATTCTATTGCATTATTTGATGTAATAGATGCAAACTAAGCCTAATAAAAACTATGTGCAAGCCCTAAGAACATGAAAAACCATAAAAATAACAACAAAAATAATAAATTAATCTAAAAATTAAGCAAAAAGCATTCTTTTCAAAAATAAAAAAGAGAGCTGTTCTACACCAAATCTCACACAAATTACCATCAAATCCACATCTTTTTCATTGGGAAACCATTAATAAAGATAATGGGCAATGAGTTATGCATAGATTAGAGGCAAAACGATGGAAAAAGCCAAGGGATGGCTTCTCTCGGTGCGGCGCCAAAAATGTTATGGCTCACCCTAACCCTCCTTGAAATACATCCAAAAAGAGATTACCTGGTGAACCGTAATTGCTCGTGAGGATCTTTCCAATGGCTGAGCTCGTAACCCTTGAGGTCTCCAAGCTCTACAACTTCTTGAGAAGTAACTCCATCGTGCCTCCCATGAGCATTGCCACAGCATCGTGTTGCACTACGGGTCCTCGTCCCTCCTCTCACCTCACTTCACTTATATACACTCACTAGCATGCATTAGGGAGAGAGATTAGCAAGAGAATTAGCAAGAGTAAGACTTAATTGCACAATGGGAGAGTATGTTGTATTATGAGAGAAATTCACTTATATACATGGCCATAAGTGTTCACACTCACTTAAACTATGGCCGGTTGGGCACTTTAGGCTCATGAGAGGCCTAATGCTATTACAATGACTACTCTCATAATATATCCATGAAGTACATCACTTAGGACTTCATCCTATCTTGTTGCCACACGCTCTTGAAGGGAATCGCCATAAATACTATGTGACACCCGAGCGCCCATCCAAGTTATAGCTTTGGACACTATGGCTTCATATCTTGAATGTATGACACTTTGGTGTATCTACGTGACTCCTTGATATAAGATAATGGTGGTAGCTCTTGTCAACCACCCTAGAATTGGGTTAACAATACATATACATATACATACATACATACATACACATATATATATATGTGTGTGTGAGTATGTATGTATTTTCATATATACATATATATATATGTGTTTGTGGGTGTATATATGTATGTATGTATGTATCTCTCTCTATCTCTCTCCCTCTCCCTCCCTCTCTCTCTCTCTCTAAGTTAACATGGTTTCACCTGTGCCCAAACTACCAATAAGGTGCTTTACCATCTTGCTGCACAAACGGGAACTTATCTTACACACACACACACACACACACACACACACACACATGTATACATGTATACATTTATATATACATACATACATACACACACACATACACATACGTGTGTGTGTGTGTATGTATATATAAATGTATACATGTATACATATGTGTGTGTGTGTGTATAAATAAATACATATACACATATTTATATGTGTATATATGTGTGTGTGTGTGTGTATTTACATATATACATACATGTATGTATATATATGTGTTTGTGTGTGTATATGTATGTATGTATCTCTCTCTCTCTCTCTCTCTCTTAACCACTCTGTAGGTTAACATGGTTTCACCTACCCAACCTACCGTAAGGTGCTTTACTATCTTGCCTGCATGAACGGGCACTTATCTTTTACAAGATGGTGCTGAAACATATAAAGCAATGTGACCCTGTGCTTAATATCAAGTAGGAAAAATCTATAAAGTCCGTATACATACTTGTTTAAGACTAGTCATAAAGGCCGGACCATTTTTTAGTTTAGTTGATTTAGTGTGAAAACTTGTTACTTGTATATAAGTTATTTTTTGACAATAAGAAATACACAATAATTTCCTTATAATAGCCTACTTGTGAGCTCTCCTCTCCTCTTCCCTTTTCTTGCTTACTTGTATGCCATTAAATCTTGCTTGCTTGATGGATGTCTAGATTTGATTGTAGGTTGTCTTCTTGCATTAGCTTCCCCTTCATTCTTTGCCTTTGTGTGAGAAAGAACCATCATAAAGGACTTCTTGCCTCTATCTAGGTATAGAGATCTCTCCCTTCCCTCCATTAGCAAGAAGAATTCTAGTTTAACAATAAAGTGAGGATGCGATAACAAACAGGCTAGCATACTCACATTGGGAAGTTGCATTTATGGCTCAAAGGTAAGACCCAATGAAACATGCTTTAGCAAGGCTAAGGTAAGCTCTTGGCTTAAACATATTTGTCACCCTACTAGTGACTAGCCTAGTACTTAAATCTATTTATCCATACATCCAATCTATTAGGATCATTCAATATTTCTCGATGTTGATTAGGAGGTCACACTTTAAAAAACATAGAGTTTTGGAGCCGTTAGATGTGTTTTTCAAGTGGGTGAGAATGTAAGATTCCTCCCCAGCCTCTCAAAATGTCCAGCATATTCCCCTGTAATCAATTCCCTCTTCAGAAATATAAGAGATCTTGTCTCTGCTTGTTTTGGCATAGAGAGAGAAAATATTTTAGAGAGAGAATATTCAGATTTTGAATATTTTTGGATAGAAAAATATCTCATCTTATTAAAATGAATTCCCTTGAAACAGAAATTCAAAAAGAACTTTCCAATGTGTAGTTGGAATTAATTGGAAATGAGTATAAAGGACCTTAGCCTAAGGGTCTAGATTTCCAAAAATTTTAGATTATGGTCCAATTGAGATTCCTGTGGGCCAATAGGATCAATCCATGTGTGGGGAGGAGATAAATCCAATTTTGTAAATGAAGATACTAAAAAATGAGTAAATACTCACATAAGATGAAGAGTTGACTATGTACAAGGTTTATTAGTAAGAAACTATGAGTAATATCAAAAATATGAGATATTTTGGGTATAATGATTCCATTTTGACACATATGTAAGGAAGGGGAGTCCCTTAAATGAGGTGCATACTTCACATGCTTGAATGAGTTTTAAACTCAAAAATAATGTGATATTTTTATCTCTCCTCTCTCTTGAACCAAACCAAATCAAAATGGAACCAAACTGAATCAAAAAGTAACCAAACTCGATCTAAATCTAGTCCAAATTCAACCAAACTGAATCTCAAAAATTCTAGAATTCAGCTAGCTTTGGTTAGATCTTCCCTCTCCTATAAATAGAACATGAGTCCTTTGAAAAAAATAGGAGAATTTTACTATACTAAAGTTATGCTGAAATAATGCTAATTTCTACTATTCTCTAAAATTCTCTCCAAATTGGAAAAATTGGAGCTTCCCTCTTTCTTCAATCCCCATTGGTGGCTCCATCAACATACTAAACCAATTGATTGGTTGGGGGCCTCTACCGTGAATAAAGAATCAAGCAATTTGTAAGGTAGTTGGTGAATTTTGATCTTTTCTATAATTTCTCAATGTTTCTCTCTTCTCAACCCCTCTCAAGCTTGAGAAGCTTAATTGGAATGGTTTTTGAATGCTATTGAAGTTAATTGATGAATGGTAGTGAAGAATTACATAATTTGATGAATGCTATTGAAGTTAATTGATTAATGATAGTAAAGAATTACATAAATTTCCATTTATGCTTAATTCTAATGGTTTTTATGTAATTTCTCTCTCTCACTCAAGAAATGGTCATACTCATGACCCATTCTCAATCGAAATGAAGCTTTTCATAAAGCTTTTCCTTAATCCAAGATTAATCTATGCTTGAGGTCAAATTAATGGCTTTTTTCTATGCTTTTAGTTTATGTATTTCATGAATATTCATGATTCAACCCATTATTGGGTTAATGATCCAATTAGGGATCATTCTAATCATTTCCTTAATGATAAGCTTTATCCCTCAAAATAAATTGAGATTTATCAGTCATAGTAGCGGATCTATGGCAAAATTTTTATAAAAATTACACCTAAAATAATTTTATTCAAAGCATGAAAAGAGAACTTCCTACCATATTCTAGCAATTATCATCCTAGATTAATTGAAAGAATTTTATTGTAATCATGGAGAAATTGATTTTTATGTTATGTATAATTGATGATTATTTTATTGTAAAAGTGTTACTTTTATCATATTTGGATTTCATGCATAGAGGTATGCATAAAAGAATTATTATTTTATTATGAAAGTGTTACTTTTATCATATTTGAATTTCATGCATAGAGGTATGCATAAAAATTGATTATTTTATTATAAAAGTGTGACTTTTATCATATTTGGATTTCATGCATAGAGGTATGAATAAAAATTGATTATTTTATTATAAAAGTGTGACTTTTATCATTTTTGGATTTCATGCATAAAATAGAGGTATGCATAAAAAATGATTATTTTATTATAAAAGTGTTACTTTTATCATATTTGGATTTCATGCATAAAATAGAGGTATGCATTAAAGTTGATTATTTTATTATAAAAGTGTTACTTTTATCATATTTGGATTTCATGCATAGAGGTATGCATAAAAGTTGATTATTTTATTATAAAAGTGTGACTTTTATGATATTTGGATTTCATGCATAGAGGTATGCATAAAAGTTGATTATTTTATTATAAAAGTGTGACTTTTATCATATTTGGATTTCATGCATAGAGGTATGCATAAAAGTTGATTATTTTATGATAAAAGTGTGACTTTTATCATAATTGAATTTCATGCATAGAGGTATGCATAAAAGTTGATTATTTTATTGTAAAAGTGTTACTTTTATCATATTGGATTTCATGTATAGAGATATGCATAAAAGATATTCTTTTTATACTAAAAGTGTGATTTTCATCATAAATGGATTTTATGCCTAACTTAGATGCTTAAGAGAAATTCTTTTATTCTAAAAGTGTTATTTCATCCAAATTGAATTTATGCATAGGAAGATGCATAAAAGATGGATTTTTAATTGAAAAGTGTCAACTCTCATCAAATTGAGTTTATGCATAGGAAGATGCATAAAAGATTGAATTTTAATTCAAAAGTGTCATTTTCATTTAAAATGAATTTATGCATAGGAAGATGCATAAAAGATTGATTTTTTTTTCGAAAGTGTTAGTCTCCTTAAATGGAATTTATGCATAAATAAATGTGTAGAGAAATCTTATATCAAATATAAGAATTTTCTTGTATTCTATAAAAAGATATGAAATGTGATAAGATGTGATAAGAGGTGTATGAGATGTGATAATATGTGATAAGATGCGTATGAAAAGTGATAGGATGTGATAAAAGGTGTATGAGATGTGATAAGATGTGATAAGATGCGTATGGGAAGTGATAGGATGTGATAAGAGGTGTATGAGATGTGAAAAGATGTGTATGAGATGTGATAGGATATGATAAGAGGTGTATGAGATGTGATAGAATGTGTTAAGATGAGTTAGGATGTGTTAAGATGTGTATGGGATGAGATAGAGAGTGTATCTGATGGGATAAGATGTATATGGGATGTGTTAGGGCGAGAATGGATGTAATATGGATGTATGAATGTAGATATGGATGTAGGAATGTGAATATGGATGTGTGGATGTGGAAATGGAAGTGTGGATGTATGAATGTGGATGTGGATGTATGCATGTAGATGTGTATGTATGAATGTGAATGTGGATGTGGATGTGGATGTATGGATGTGAATGTGAATGAAGATGTGGATGTGGATGTATGTATGTGAATGTGGATGTATGAATGAGGATGTGAAAATGGATATATGCATGTGAATGTGGATGTATGAATGTGAATGTGGATGTGTGGAAGTGGAAATGGAAGTATGGATGTATGAATGTGGATGTGGATGTATGCATATAGATGTGTATGTATGAATGTGAAATTGGAAGTATGATGTGGACGTACGAACATGGATATGTATGTAGAATAATGAATGTGAAGGTGTATGTGAAATAATGTGTAGTCTATATGAGTGAATGGATGAGAATGAGTACACATTGAATGGAATGTGGAATAAGTAATGTGGTCCGAGAGTGGATAATGTGGAAAGACGAGAGTTTGTTATAGAAACTATATTTTGTGATTGTTTGTAAATGACCGTTTTATGTCAAGAATGCTAGGGAAGCATTTTGACCGTCTTGAGGATTAAGGTCATGAAGACCAAACTGATAAAGTTGCAACTACTGATGGAGATTCAATGGAGGACGTCTCGCGTAGCAAGGTCGATCGAGGTCTTGACCAGCCTCGGTTCGATTTAAATGGTGAGCTTCCGATACGGTGGATGAGGGACCAAGGAAGCGGCCTATGAGTGAAGTGCTAGGTCACCTGCGAAGGATCCTAGAGGGTGTTGACCATACGGTGCTCGAGCTCTGGGTTGTCGAAGATACCCACACGTGCGTCGTGGAAGATATTGGAACAAAGAGTAAGAGTTGTTTTCTGAAACTGGGCATGGATCTGGTTGATTGACCTTGCTGGTCCTCAACGGATGAGTCCATGGCTCTTTTATATAGATCTGTGGGTTGATCTTGCTGATCTTCCACGGAGATTCCATTCTGTTATATGAATATATTGCCGGTTACTACGAGCTAGGAACTATGGAAAAGGCCCCTGAGTGAACAGGTGGTGAGCGTTCTGGTTGCCAATGATGCCATAAGTACACCGATGAATGAATGATGGGAAATAAGGATTCAACCAGAGACTTTGAGAATTGTCATCAGTGACATAATGGTTTCATTAAAGGATTGTTTGAAAGCTAGTTGATGCTGAGAAAAAGGCAATTTCATATTGGGTTTGTAAGTGGTGTGACTAGTTTTATGTTTGCATGAACTTCCGGCTAGGGGGCCTAGGAACTCTTTTCCCTGGTACCCGGGACAAAACCTAACCAAATTCCTAATTGGATCCCATCACTACAGTGGTTGGGAGGCTGGCTAACCCATGGGACTGGATGGGGTTAGGCTGGACCGACAGATCCATAAATCGAGATTTAATTTCTATTATTACAATAGATAAAGTAAATCCCGGATAGTAATTGTTCTATGGATAGGAATCAACGGTTGTGCCTCTTGATGGGAAAAAAAGCGTTGATCCCAATGATCCAAGCGCAAGTTTCTTCCTTGATCTGACCAAGTACCGTTAGAGGTGCAGTCAGATCAGTTTGATCAGTAAATGATCTTGACTACGTTAGAGTAAAGAATTATCCTGGTGGAATCGCCCGTGCTTTCTAGGTAAAGGAAGTTTTTCCGGTTTCGGTTTTGGATAAACCGACGGATTAGTCTCTTGTCCGGATATCCGTGAGCGAGGCCCCGAGTGTGGGAACCCTGCCCCACGCACGATGTGCTACTTCTGCTGCTAGTACCCCGAATCCATTGCGCGGTGGAGACAGGGATCTCACACATACATACATACATACATACATATATATATATATATGGAAATACATACATATATATATA
This sequence comes from Cibotium barometz, assembly GCF_041138505.1. Taxonomy (NCBI): domain Eukaryota; kingdom Viridiplantae; phylum Streptophyta; class Polypodiopsida; order Cyatheales; family Cibotiaceae; genus Cibotium; species Cibotium barometz. The sequence continues at coordinate 64,475,144 of NC_141051.1, forward strand.
CACTCACACACACATATATATATATGTATATATGCAAACACACACACACACACACACACACACACACATATGTATGTATGTATGTATGTATATGTATATGTATTTATTTATATATGCACACACACACACACACACACATATGTATATATATGTACATGTATACATATATACATACATAAATACATATATATATTCACACACATATATATACATACATATATACATGTATGTGTGTGTATGTGTGTGTGTGTGTATGTATGTGTGTATGTGTGTGTGTGTGTATGTATGTGTGTATGTATGCATATATAAATAAATACATGCTATGGCTCACCCTAACCCTCCTTGAAACACATCCAAAAAGAGATTACCTGTTGAACCGCAACTGTCTCATGAGGATATTTCCAATGGCCAAGCTCATAACTTGCTTCACTTGGTTTAGATGAGGAACACCTTGTAGCATGATCATCTTCTAGCATGTTGTCATCTAAACGTATTGCTTCTTTGCAACATTGATCAAATGTTTCTGGATTGGATACAATGATCAAGTTGTGTAAGCTATTATTCTTTAAGCCCATCATGAAACATCTCTTCAATTGGACATCGTTTAATTTTTCCTATGACTCACAACGTGAGTCCAAGAGTTTTATCCAAAGGATAAAATCTCTAATGGATTCATTTGGTTGATGCTCAATTGAATAGAATTTTGTCACTACACTCCTCCGATTACCTTGTCTGGAAAAGCCATGTATAAAGGCTGATTTTAAGGTTTTGAAGTTGTTCTTGATCGCCGACATCAATGCAATGAACCATCGACTAGCTTTTTCTTCTAAGCATAAGTTCAACGCATGTACCTTAGTGGAGCAGTTGGGATTTCCAAAGGCTTTACATCTTTGTTCAAACATTTGAATGAATTGAATAGGGTATGTTGTTCTGTTATATTTGCCCATAATTTTGAAAATTTGTATAATCGTATTTCTGTATGTCACTGAGGCCAAATGTGAGTGCTCTTATTGGAAGAGACTCATTGAGTCTTTTGGCCAACCCCCTTCCTAGACTAGTCAGTATGTCCAAGGTGTGGGCAGGGTTGGTACTTATAGGATTTATGGGAACGTTAGGCAAGGAACCAAAGCCCGGTGGGATCGAAGTGATAGGGGGTGTAAAACCTGATGACACACTTGTTATAGGCATGGCCAACGGCCTTGGGAGGTGAATTTGTGGAATAGATCTCAATGGCTCGAAGATGTCAGCCACATTAGGTTCAGTCCTTGTGTGATCCCTAGCGATCCCTTTATTGTGGCCATATCAGAGTGCCTAAATGCTCCTAATAACTGAGCAAACACAGTTTTTTTTGGCTTTTTATACTCTCCCACAACCCATTACAGCCTCAAGAGGTTTGGCGTAATCTTCGTTGGATCAAACGGGTGTCCGTTTGCCCTAATTAGCTTAGGTGCTGTACGCACACGTGAACGACCTTAGAGATAATTTTCTGAAAAAAGCATATGCTAGTAACTTCCCAGATGGAAGAAGGGATCCTAAACCCTATTTTCCATCATTGTCTCAAGACGATTTTTTTGGGAGAATTTTTTCCATGTTTCGCAGCAGCAGCACGTTTTTGAGGGTGTTCCAAAAGGAATTTTGAAAAACTCTGTATGAGAGAGTTATAGTATTTTTGGAGTACTATAACTTTGTTCTCCTGAGTCGTCTATGATTTTGTCGTTTAGACCCTCAAAAAGTAGCCCCAATATGACGCGTCATCGTTTTCACGTTGTTTTTTGTAATTTTTTGTGGTTTTTGGGCTGTTTTTGCCTCGATTTTTGGGTCAAATTTTGAGGCTGCTGGTCGAAGGCCAAAATGGTTGATTTTGACTTTGGATGACCAAGTCCAATGTCGAAGATCTCGATGTCAGCTTTCCGATGAGCCTTTTAGAGCGTCGAGTTTCTTTTTTTTTCACGTTTGACTTCACGGTCGGAATTTTTTTCACAGTCAAAAATTTTTTGACGGCTGGATTTTTTTCCATGACTGGAATTTTTTTCACGGTCAGATTTTTCACGTTTACCTTTTTACGATCGGATTTTTTTCATGGCATGAATTTTTTTTCACGCGGTCGAAATTGTTTTCACGGTCAAAATTTTTCAAGTCTGTCTTTTCACGGCTAGAATTTTTTCACGGTTGGAGTTTTTTTATGGTCGGAATTTTTTTCACGGTTGGAATTTTCACGGTCGGATTTTTTTTTCATGGCCATATTTTTTTCATGGTTGGACTTTTCACGACCCTTTTTTTTGGGAGTCTTGTGGGAAATACAAATTTTCTTTTTTGGGGGGAATATTTTTTGAATTTAAAATGAAAGGGGTATGGGCATTTTCCTAAAAAGGTAAGTGGGAATTAAGAAAGTCAACCTTTTAGTGACACCCCTTACACCCTTCATAAAATGATCCCCAAAATGGACAATTTTGACAACTCATGAGCATCTACTCATTGAATGCTCATTAGCCTTAATGAGTTATGTAAAAAAGTGATTAAATATTAATCTAAGATTAATCCTTTCACTAATCTTTTTCTCTTTTATACTAATCAAGAAATCTAATTAACCACCACTAATCTCTAATTAATTCATACAATTGAGCACATCATTGGATAGAGCAAGGGAATGCTAATCTTTGTGCATCAACAATTGTGTAAATTAATCTAAAATAGGGGATTAATTAGACTCTTAATTATGGTCTCCTCTTTTAAGGTAAAATTAAGCAAAGAGAGCCAAATTTCTCTAATTGATAAAAAAATTGATGTGATTAGGTGTTTTGATGCATCTAGATGCTCTCAAAACACGCAAAAATACCAATTTTGACTACTCATATGATCAATTCAGACCCCAATTAACACATTTTCTAAATTTTTGGCCTCTTGATTAAGATTAATCACCCTTAATGACAAAAACCAGTCCATTAAGAGAAATCAGTCAAATTTAAGGTTTTTTTTTGAAAGTTTTAAGAAATATTTTTGAACTATTAAGCTACTCCTAATGCTTACTAGCACTCTAATCTAAACAATTTCAACAACAAACACACAATTAAACTAGAATTAATGATCTTAGTTCTATGTTTAACACTAAAGAGAGCTAACATTCACCAAAAATTGCATTCTATTGCATTATTTGATGTAATAGATGCAAACTAAGCCTAATAAAAACTATGTGCAAACTAAGCCTAATAAAAACTATGTGCAAGTCCTAAGAACATGAAAAACCACAAAAATAACAACAAAAATAATAAATTAATCTAAAAATTAAGCAAAAAGCATTCTTTTCAAAAATAAAAAAGAGAGCTATTCTACACCAAATCTCACACAAATTACCATCAAATCCACATCTTTTTCATTGGGAAACTATTAATAAAGATAATGGGCAATGGGTTATGCATAGATTAGAGGCAAAACGATGGAAAAAGCCGAGGGATGGCTCCTCTCGGTGCGGCGCCAAAAATGTTATGGCTCACCCTAACCCTCCTTGAAATACATCCAAAAAGAGATTACCTGGTGAACCGCAACTGCTCGTGAGGATCTTTCCAATGGTTGAGCTCGTAACCCTTGAGGTCTCCAAGCTCTACAACTTCTTGAGAAGTAACTCCACCGTGCCTCCCATGAGCATTGCCACAGCATCGCGTTGCACTACGGGTCCTCGTCCCTCCTCTCACCTCACTTCACTCATATACACTCACTAGCATGCATTAGGGAGAGAGATTAGCAAGAGGATTAGCAAGAGTAAGACTTAATTGCACAATGGGAGAGTATGCTGTATTATGAGAGAAGTTCACTTATATACATGGCCATAAGTGTTCACACTCACTTAAACTATGGCCCGTTGGGCACTTTAGGCTCACGAGAGGCCTAATGCTATTACAATGACTACTCTCATAATATATCCATGAAGTACATCACTTAGGACTTCATCCTATCTTGCTGCCACATGCTCTTGAAGGGAATCGCCATAAATACTATGTGACACCCGAGCGCCCATCCAAGTTATAGCTTTGGACACTATGGCTTCATATCTTGAATGTATGACACTTTGGTGTATCTACCGTGACTCCTTGATATAAGATAATGGCGGTAGCTCTTGTCAACCACCCTAGAATTGGGTTAATAATACATATACATATACATACATACATACATACACATATATATATATATGTGTGTGAGTATGTATGTATTTTCATATATACATATATATATATATGTGTTTGTGGGTGTATATATGTATGTATGTATGTATCTCTCTCTATCTCTCTCCCTCTCCCTCCCTCTCTCTCTCTCTCTCTAAGTTAACATGGTTTCACCTGTGCCCAACCTACCAATAAGGTGCTTTACCATCTTGCTACACAAACGGGAACTTATCTTACACACACACACACACACACACACACACACACACACACATGTATACATGTATACATTTATATATACATACATACACACACACACACATACACATACGTGTGTGTGTGTATGTATATATAAATGTATACATGTATACATGTATACATTTATATATGCATACATACACACACACACACATACACATACGTGTGTGTGTGTGTATGTATATATAAATGTATACATGTATACATATGTGTGTGTGTGTGTGTGTGTGTGTGTAAATAAATACATATACATATTTATATGTGTATATATATGTGTGTGTGTGTGTATTTACATATATACATACATGTATGTATATATATGTGTTTGTGTGTGTATATGTATGTGTGTATCTCTCTCTCTCTCTCTCTCTCTCTCTTAACCACTATGTAGGTTAACATGGTTTCACCTACCCAACCTACCGTAAGGTGCTTTACTATCTTGCCTGCATGAACGGGCACTTATCTTTTACAAGATGGTGCTGAAACATATAAAGCAATGTGACCCTGTGCTTAATATCAAGTAGGAAAAATCTATAAAGTTCGTATACATACTTGTTTAAGACTAGTCATAAAGTCCGTATACATACTTGTTTAAGACTAGTCATAAAGGCCGGACCATTTTTTAGTTTAGTTGATTTAGTGTGAAAACTTGTTACTTGTATATAAGTTATTTTTTGACAATAAGAAATACACAATAATTTCCTTGTAATCCTACTTGTGAGCTCTCCTCTCCTCTTCCCTTTTCTTGCTTACTTGTATGCCATTAAATCTTGCTTGCTTGATGGATGTCTAGATTTGATTGTAGGTTGTCTTCTGTCTTCTTGCATTAGCTTCCCCTTCATTCCCTACCTTTGTGTGAGAAAGAACCATCATAAAGGACTTCTTGCCTCTATCTAGGTATAGAGAGCTCTCCCTTCCCTCCATTAGCAAGAAGAATTCCAGTTTAACAATAAAGTGAGGATGCGATGACGAACAAGCTAGCATACTCACATTGGGAAGTTGCATTTATGGCTCAAAGGTAAGACCCAATGATACATGCTTTAGCAAGGCTAAGGTAAGCTCTTGGCTTAAACATATTTGTCACCCTACTAGGGACTAGCCTAGTACTTAAATCTGTTTATCCATACATCCAATCTATTAGGATCATTCAATATTTCTCAATGTTGATTAGGAGGTCACACTTTAAAAAACATAGAGTTTTGGAGCCGTTAGATGTGTTTGTTTGTTGCTTTTGATTCTTCTTTGAAGTTTATTTGCATCAGATTTTAATCTATTAGTAGGCATAATCTTGGTTCATTGATGTTTTCCATAAAATTAGCACTTAAGAGGCTTTGATTTCATTTCTTTGACTGTATTATCTTAGCAATTATGATGAAAGTGGTATTCCACTCCAAAAACATGAGCATTGAGCTCTATTAGGGTGAATTAGAGTGGGATAGTCGAATTTGTTCATGTATTTAATTCTTTTTTATAATTTTTCATGCATTATTTGAATTGGTAGCTTAGAAGCATGCAAATTTATTAAAAAAAAATTAATTACTTGCACCATAATACTTATTTAAGATCAAGGCCATTAATCACACTACATCATCAAAAAAATCTAAAAAATCATAAAAAACGAGGTCAAATAATTTCTCGGGTAGAGGATGTAAGGCTATAGTCCCACGCAAAAAGATGTGTCTAGATATGTGAGCTTATAGATGTGAGACATGAGCCTGGACACGTGAGAGTCATGAGCCTACAGGTGTGTCTAGATGTGAGTCTTGAGTTATACCTACCATTGTACTACGGAACAATTATTATGACCATAAAGACTACCTATTCATGTCCTTGGAACTTTTTCCTATCATACATACAATTTGTACCAACTAAAAAAATTCCAAGGAAAATTCTTATCTAATGAAGGAGCACGAGTGGGACTTAGAACTTTGAGGAGGTAGTCAAACCATGTCAGACACCATAATATTTCAAATATTTGGTGTCAAACCATGTCAGACACCATAGTATTTCAAATATTTGGTGTCAATCTGTTGCTGGGTTTATCCCAAGCAGACCAAGCATCCCAACAACCACAGTTATGGAAACATCAAGATATGTCTCTTTTACTATACTCTACGACTAGGGACAAGTGTTCCGTAGTACACCTAACAACAAGTGCACATAGTGTAAAGCAAGAGTCTCACTCTCCACATGAGCCCGTTATCAAAGCACCTTTACCAATTCCAATTCGTCTCTGTTAACACGCAAGGAGTAATAAGGAGGCAATGTCCAAGATTACCTCATCAAATAAAGGGATCCACGTAAGCATTCATAGAGCCTATCTTGAGCCATAGCAAGCCTATAGACTCAAGGCTAGGATGGCAGAGGACAAGTAGTGCCATTGGAAACTATACAACCCAACCCCATACGGCAAGAGATCTCATATCCTAAAATATAGGGTTTTATGTAACCACCTCCTTATGTTCCCACTGCCACATGAATACATAGAAGACATGTTGAGGATGGTGTTCAAAATGGAAAGGGGGGTTGTGAGATAAACATAGCATATATAGAGGCCCAACATTGGGCAAAACCAAGCCAATCCACATCTTAACAAGGATGGTGACCAAATTTGATGGATTTAGAGATCCCATTCAATACCTAGAGAAGTTTGATCAAATTTGTGAGGCCATGGTAAGAATTGATGGAACTAGAGATCCCATTCAATACCTAGAGAAGTCTGATCAAATTTGTGAGGCCATGGGAAGAATTGATGACCCCACCAAGGTTTGCTCATTTGGACTTTACCTTGAAGGCAAAGAAAGCCAACGATTTAGATCACTAAAACCACTTGAGAAGGCTACATAATGAGGCCTTGAGACACACTTTTACTATGGTATTATATTGCTTAGTGGAGCTAAATGGAGTCCCATTGCACATATCTATAACCTCAAGTAAGAGAAGGGTGAAATAATGCAGAATTATATTGCTAGAACCAAGTATCTCCATATGAGATGCATCCCCTGCAGAGCACAAGAGACTAGATGACTTATCGCTCATTGATCGGTTCATAATTGATCTCAAGAGAAATAGGTTTCATGACCATCTTAACAACTCTATACACTACATCTTTGATAAGTCTTGTTATGTGAGGCAATAGACCTAATAGACAATCTGCAAGATAAGGATATAAAGTAAAACTAAGAGAAAGGGGATACATCACTCAAAGCCTCAATGGCTAAGGGTTCTCCACCAACACTAGCTAGAGTCCTAGTTAAGGACATCACTATAGATGAGTTGGTAAGGACAACCCAAACCCTAACCTTAAGGCTAGCCTCCTCAGCTAACACCTCAAGAAGGACACCCACATATATTCGGTTTGGTGCATAATTTTCCCCCCAAATCATGCACGTATAGAGTGCACTTCCCATGCTAAGGCCTAGACAATAACAATTTTGTGGTCATTGGCCAACTGATACAACCCATTTTTAGTACTAGGGAAACCCAAAAATCATGATACAACCCATTTTTGGTACCATGGAAACCTAATGGCAGGAGTATCATCCACTTTAGCAAGCCTTAACTTGTCATACAATCCCCCTTAATTCCATCATAAGGCTACAAACTAAGTCGAGATAAGGAAACATCTAGCAAAATGAAGAGGCAGAAAGCGCAAGCTTCAACATTGAAGCCATCTTGCGGTGCAAGCCAAAAGGCTGAAATAGCCCCTAAAAAGGCTAAACGCTAGAACTAGAGGTCTAAAAGCAGAAAACCTCAAAGAGCATGCAAAACGCAATGCACGATCAATTACCAAGGGAAATGACATCATGACCATTAAAAGTGGTTTGGAGGATAGCTCTGAAAATTGCCTCCCTCACAAAGACAACGAGTGATCTCCCATTTAAGCTAACCCTTCCCAAAGAGAAGAAACCCATTGACTATGCAAACCTTCTAAAGAGAAGAAACCCATTAACTATACAAACCTTCCAAAGAGAAGAAACCATTGACTACACAAAAACTTCCCAAAGAGAAGAAACCCATTGACTACACAAACCTTCCAAAGAAACTCAAAGAGTGCCCTAACCCTGTGTTGGAGAAAGAGCGAATGAAATAAGCCTAAGAGCTGATAGGAAGGTGCAGGGGATAAACTAGAGCCAATACTTGAGTAAGTGTTCAAGTACAAACCATGAATCCTACTCAACACTTACTCCTTTTAGAGCTAATCATTGAGTCAATGAGGGGGACCTCTGTGCTTTCCAAAGGCCTTCACTGAAACTGTAACCATTCTTAAGAGGCCACAAAAAAGAGCTAATTTTTGAGCCTTAGTCTCCCCAACCAATCTAACCAGATTTCTCATCTAGATGCCATCTAGATGCAGCGAAGGAGGACTCATTGGGATGTGAAAGTTAGCCTTCCATGGGTCTCATCATAGTCACCAAAATATTTTCTCCAATGTGATAGGTAATGCCTTCATTTTGACCCCATTAGAGGTACCATCTCCTAGAGAAGGACTAATGCACACATCCCCTACACATTGGTAGGTCCAAGCCTACCATCTCCTAGAGAAGGACTAATGCACACATCCCCTACACATTGGTAGGTCCAAGCCTACCTCTGAGTGAGTATGAGCCAAGTGAGTGTGAATATCACATGAGAGGCATAGCAAGTCTCACAACCTTATTATCCTCAAAAGTCCAAGTCCCAAAAAGTTCTCTTTTTAAAACCTTCCCTAGCAAAGACAATAACCACCCCATAAATGATAACCCCAAGAGCCCTTGAAGGAGCTTACTAAGAAGGAGTGGGTACCTAGGAGTACCTTGGTTAGCCAAGGAAAGTCCAATGACCAAAAAAAGACTTGGTAATAACCACCATTTAGCTAGAAGCCTACCCATGATTGGAGATTTGCCAAGCGGGAGACGCAAGAAACTACATTTTACGCACACCCCAAGCCTTCTTGGATCCCTATCAAGATTTTAGAATCTTAAGGCTTCTACAAGAAGGAAAACTTTATGTTTGGGTCCCAAAAACATTCACCCCAATCTTCGAGCCCAGTTCCAATTCAGCAAATAACCACCTTTTTGTTGGGTCCCAACTAAGTTGCTCTAGAAGCTAGAAGCACAAGGCTTTTTGGGTTCTAAAGTCAAGGAAATGTATACCACAAGCCTCTATATTCATGCCATCAAATACCAAACCAAAGATGGAGTGGAGGACCAAAAGCCACACCTCTAATGCTAACTCTTAAGCTTAAGCAAGAATGGAGAGCAACCGACCCCAAAGCAACCAATAGCCCTTCCACCCATACTAATCCACCCATACTAAATGCTTCTTAACCGGTGCATAATCCAATGCCCATTTAACATAATCTTGTACCAAGAGGTATGTATAGACTGTTTCCACCAATGCCATACCCACCTCTAGTATTACCATTCTAATCGGTTCCTCCTAGAATTACACCTATGCAATAGCACTCAGAGAATCAGTGACATTGCTAGGTAGACTTAGAGAATCTAGAATAGGAGAGCTTTGAGTCATATGAGAATGCAATTCGTATGGATATCTAGGGCCATATACACTTTCTCTTTGTTTGAAGCCATGGTGTAACAGAGGGACCTCAAAAGTATGGCACGCAATATTTCCATTATAAGGGCCTGCACTATGTTTTTGAGTGGCATCATTAAACCATCGCACCTAGTGTAATGGCCTACAATGTGTTAGTGAGTGTAATCATTGAGCCATCGCACCTACTGCCCCAACTCTATATTAAGAGACTAAGGTTATGTAGAAGGGGAAGAGAAGGGTGTGAGTGTGAATGGACTTAAGGTCCACTAGCTCACCTATTTAAAGGTGGAGGTATGAGGCATTTTGTATTGAGCAAGGCCTAGTTGTATGCATAAACAACTTAATAAGCAAGATATTGTTCTTGTATTTTGTGAGCTCTTTTCCTCCACACGCTTGATCTAGCATGAGCACCACATTTTCTCAACATGGTATCTAGAGCTTAGTTGATTAGAACCACTTGTGGTGTAGAATAGGTCAAAAGTTTCACTTTTTTCTTATCTCTTCTTGTGTGGAGCTCAACCCCCAGCCATTGGAGGCCTTCTACCAGCTTGTAGAGGCAAGATCTCTTAGAGATTCCAACTTGGGAGATGAAGAGGAGCACTGCGCAAATGCAAACATACGGCTAATTAGCTGATTGCTCACACTGAGTAAAAAAGGCACCGTTTTCTGCTGCTGCACTGGCCGTACAGCCATACGACGGCTGTAGGCCACCATAAGGAAAAGGGCATTAGGGCTTAGGTAGTCCACTCCTTGAGGACTTCACAGCTCAAGCTTGAGCTTCAACAAGGCACCAACGTGCCGGCTGCAGTCAAAAGACCATGCGCCTCTTCACTGTCTTCATGAAGCTCTCCATTAAAGCTTCATAAGTTTTGTTTTCTTGCTCTAATCACCTACTCCCTGCTCTAATCACTCAAGTGGTGTTGTGAATGTTTGTTGCTGAGCTTTCTCTTGATTTTGAAGAGTGGCCATCCACATGAGGTATCCATAAACCTCATTCCCATCAAGCTTCATCATCAACATCAACTTTCAAGCTTTCAAAGTGTTCAAAGTGTGTTTTTAAGTACTAATTATGTTGTTTAATACTAATTAAGCTATTAATCCAACAAAGGGAAGTAATTATAAAGTTTTCTTAAATACTAATAGTATTATTAAACACTAATGGTGAACTAATCAACAAAATAAGTATCATTTGATACTAAAAATATGCTTTTAAGCACTAATTATGTTTTTTACACACTAATGGTAATCTTAATCACCAAGCCAAGTGTTGCTTAACACTAAGGTGGTCTTAACCATCAAAGGAGGAGGTCTTTTACACTAAGGAGGCTCTTTTTCATCAACATTGGAGGCCAGGCACACACCATAAGTGCCACATTACAAGTCTACATCGTCAACCCGTTTCTTCCAAGGAGAAATGGTGCAACCATGAACCATTGTCTTCATCACATAAGCCAAGAGGCTGAAGATTTCTGGTTCTTCCAAGTCAATGTTTCATTTGCAAGAAGGGTCATTTAGCTAGAGCTTGCCTTCGACAATCCAGGAGACCGCTGCCTCCGGTTGTTCTTCCCCCCATTTCTTGTGCTGATCCTCACTATAGGGGGCAAGGAGAGAGACAGTCCCTTAGGCATTGGAACACTAGTCCCCACCTAATATAGATGACCGGTGAGTGGTAAACGATTGGCCTGTGCCCAGATGACCACCAGAGCCGAGCACCCCACACATGCCAAGCTGGTAGAGCTCAAGAGGATTTGGTTCTATTAGAGAACCATTTTATGAGCATTTATCTCAGCATTTTTTTGTTGGTGACACACCCTCTCTAATCTTAGAGCAGGCCCCTCTGGCCCAACTAGTATGGTGGCCAATCCCTCATTGAGATTCCTCTTGACCCCCAACTAGTATGGTGGCCAATCCCTCATTGAGATTCCTCTTGACCCCCAATGTTCGATCAGGCCGACTGACCTCTCTCAGCCACTTATGAGCCCCTCCGCACAGCCTTCTTGATCGATGGATCTCTCAAAACAACACCCCTCCACGGCCTCTCTTCCTCTGTGCCCTCCCTCATTGCCTCCCCCATCTCCTCCCCCCTCCTCTCCTATCCTCGACACTGACTCTACCCACAACAGTTCACTCTACCCCACCCTCATCATCTGAGCCCTCCCCCCCCATTTACCTCTCCAAAGCACTCTTGTTGCTCCCTAGCATCCCCTGACCTGGAGCAAAGGAAACCGGAGGGTTTTGTTTGCCACTTGATTCACCAATTTTCTGAGGCGATAGAGATTACCATTACTGCCTCCTCGGGCTCTCCCGCTAAAGTCCCGATGTGGGGCCCCTAGGATCTTGGGATAGCCTGTGTGGACTATAGTCTCTTCCGATGTCTGTCTCACAAGAGAAGGGACCAACATGTTTGAGGAGACAGTAGCCCCTATTTGGGTGTGTGGTTTTTCATGACTCCATGCCCTCTACGCGAGATAATGGTGCGATGATCTTCTCTTTCCTCTTCAGTGCAGCCCCTCAGTGCAGCCCCACCCAGGGATGGATTGAGATCCCGAGTTGTTGGCTTTCTACTGCCATCCACCAGGGATAAGAAGTTGAGCTCTCCCACCATCTCCAAGATCTTTGCATCACTGATATTCTCACCCATTTTTGGCCTTTGGCTACGATGGAGCTTGGAGGTTCAGCCCATCGAGGCCAAGATGGGGAGATGGTAGCGTCCAACTTGGTAGTGTTTTTTTTTGTATTCATGCATACCTCTATCTGGTTCCTCTTCCCCTTCTTACAGATACCTCCATTGTGATTAATGGAGTCTAGAGTATGCATACACTCGCCCTCAAACATAGTGGGGCGGCACATGGAGGATAGGATTAGTGCCCACTTGTCGTGCCTTCATCCATGCACGCATTGTGACTATTCCCCATCTAAACCCTTGCCCAAGACTCTTTGAGTGGAGGGACGTTTTGCTAGTGCTGCATCACACAGAGATTGATATGCAAATTGTTTTCATGGAACATTTAGGGTTTAGGGGGGCCTCAATGCTTTAAAAGATGAGGCAAGCTTCAAAGAACCATAGTTGGGGGACCCATAGACATTTTATTCCTCCAGGAGCATCACCTGGCACACCCTCCAATTCTGGAAGATTCTTCTAGGTAGGAATTACACTTTCTAGTACCCATCCTTCAGCCCCTCTGGGACACAAGGAGGTGTGTTTATTTTTGTCAGCGAGCAACTTTTTTTGGCAGTGGCTGAAGAGTCATAGTCCCGAGGCATACAGAGTGGATTACCATTTTGATTGAGAGGATAGCATTGGCTTCTTCAATGTTTATGCTCCAAACGCTACTACAAGTAGAGCCCTCTTTTGGAGCACATTCTGGAAAGCCCTCTTTTGGAGCACATTCTGGAAAGCCCTCCCTCAGGCTAATTTTTGGTGCTTGGGCAGCGACTTTAACATGATATAGGCAGCAGAGAACAGACTTGGAGGTGGCACGACCACAGTCTTAGGATTAGAGTATTCAGCTTGGGAGGAGATGATTCTCGCACTCAGTGGGGACAAGACCCGAGCATCTTCCAAAGTTTTGGCATAGCCCTAGGAGCCTTTGCTTCTCGAGATTGGATAGGAGGAGTAGTGGCCCCAACCTCCCTAGATTAGATAGGCTTTATGTTGATGAGTGGGCTATCACTTGAGGGGGTATGATTTGAAACTTGGCAGGCACTTCCTTTTCTAGTTCACGCCCCAGTTATTCTGGCCTTAGAGGACCCATGGAGGCACGATAGGCATGTGAGCTCAATGATTTTTAAGAGCCTCATTCAAAACCCTGAGATATGCAGTAGGATAGAGCAAATATGGGCAAGTTTGGACTTTATTTTAGGCTTTGGGCATTAGATGAGGCCTTAGGGGAGATCAACAGTTTCTTGCAGGAGGCAGCCAGAGCCAATTGGATGGCTTCTGGGAGCAAGCGAAGAGTATGAAGAGGATTCTAACCTCTTTATTACAACGGCTTCAGGAGAGGTGCCTCAATAGCCAATGGATCGAGAGTCAGCTTGCTACCACTCGCGCAGGAGATGAGATCCATCGAGGAGAGGGTGAAGTACAAGTATCACGTCAGGGCCTCTTTTTGAACTCAGACTGGAGACAAAGTCAAGGGATTTCTTTGAGATAGCCATCCCCCACAGGTGGATAGACGACATTCGCAGGTTGTGTGGCCAAGATGGAGCTATCATTTTAGATTCCCCCATGTGAGATCCATTGCCACCACATACTTTTTTTAATCTCTCTGCGTAGGTGCCCCAACATCTCCACAAGTGGTGGACATGCACGAGAGGGTTTGGCGGCACACGAGGGAGGTGGTTCCCCCTCTCTTCGGTCTTTCTCATTGACACCATTCACTGCTGAGGAGTTGGCAGAGGCACTAACAGGACTTCCCAGGGGAAAATGCCTGGGGGCATACGGGCTTCTAATCTCTTTCTTTCTTCATGTGGCACTTCTTGCATGGGGCAGGGTCTCTCACTCGGGGCCTCACCCACCACGGATATCCAGACAAGAGACTAATCCCTTGGTTTTTCCAAAACCAAACCTCGAAAAACTTCCCTCCCCCGGAAAGCACGGGTGATTACTCCAAGATAATTTTTCTCTAACATAGTCAAGAGCCTTAACTAAACTGAACTGATCTGACCAAACTCGTAAGTCCCATACTCACATCAAGGAAAAGATTGCACTCGGATCATAAAGACCAACACTTTTTTCCTCATTGAGAGGCACAGCCGTTGATTCTTTTCCATAGAACAATTTTTATCTAGGATTTACTTCATCTATCATACCATAAGAGAATTTATTCTCTTTTTAGGGATCCATCAATCCAACCTAAACCCATCCAATCTCGTGGGTTAGCCAACTGCCCAACCACTGTAGTGATGGGATCCAATTAGGAATTTGGTTAGGTTTTGTCCCGGGTACTAGGGAAAAGAGTTCACAGGCCCCCTAGCCGGATATTCATGCAAATTTATAACTAGTCACACCACCTACACGCCCAATCTGAAATTGCCTTTTTCACAGATTCAACTATCTTTAAACAATCCTTTAATGAAACTATAGTGTCATTGATCATAATCCTCTAAAATATCTGGTTGAATCCTAATTTCCAATTTGTCCATTCAGGGGCCTTTTCAATAGTTCCTAGCTCATAGTACCCGGCAATATTTTCACTTATAAAAATCAAAATGGAATCTCCATTGAAGATCCATATAAAAGAGCCATGGACTCATCCGTTGAGGACCAGCAAGGTCAATCAACTAGATCCATGCCCGAATCCAGAAAAACAACTCTTACTCCTTGTTCCAATATCGTCCACGATGCACGTGTGGGTATCTTCGGTGACCCAGAGTCCGAGCACCGTATGGTCAGCACCCTCCAGGATCCTTTACAGGTCACCTAGCGCTTCACTCATAGGCCGCATCCTTGGTTTCTCATCCACCGTATCGAAAGCTCACCATTTAAATCGAACTGAGGGTGGTCAAGACCTCGACCGACTTTGCTACACGAGACATCCTCCGTTGACTCTCCGTCAGCTGTTGCAACTTTATCAGCTAGGTCTCCACACGACCTCATTCACAAGATAGTCAAAATGCTTCCCCAGCATTCTTGACATAAAACAGTCATTTAAAAACAAGTCATAAATACAGTTTCTATAACGAGCTCTCGTCTTTCCACATTGTTCGACATCAATCCACGTCCATTTCATACGCATTCCCATTCTCATCCAATCACATCATTTTCCAACTCATCATTTCTTTCCTCATTTTTCCTCATCAGATCTCATCCACTCGTATCTACCGATATCCACATCTCATTACATCACATTCATTCACATCACCTAACATCCATTCACATCTATCCTAATTTACATCACATATCATCACATCACATCTCATTCATTCACATCATATATCATTCATTCACATCCCGATTCATATCACATTACATCACATTGTTTCACATACATCCACATCCATTCTTTCACATACACTTCCATATCCATTCTTCACTTACACATCCACATCCATTCCTTCACATACATGCACATCCATTCTTTCACATACTTCCACATCCATCCTTTCACATACACATCCACATCCATTCTTCACATACACATCCATTCTTCACATCCACATCCATTTTTTCACATACATCCACATCCATTCTTTCACATACTTCCACATCCATCCTTTCACATACACATCCACATCCATTCTTCACATACACATCCACATCCATTCTTTCACATACTTCCACATCCATCCTTTCATATACACATCCACATCCATTCTTCACATACACATTCACATCCATTCTTTTACATACACATTCACATTCATTCTTTCACATACACATTCACATCCATTCTTCACATATCATCCACTCATAACCCATATCATTCATTTACATCCTGATTCACATGACATCTCATCACATCTATTCACATCACATCCATCCATCCATTCATTCACATTTATTTGATTCACATCACATCTCATCACATCTATTCACCTCACATCTCATCACCTCTATTCACATCACATCCATTTTGGCGTAAGACGTTCCTTTAAGAAAACAGGGTTTTTAAGCAAGTTTTCAGTTTGATTTTCTTTTGAAAACAAGGAGTATTTCTTGAATCAATATCTCCAAAACTCCTTGATCGGAATTCTGAATTTCATACCATAATTCCTCGAATTCTATAACCTTGATCCACAGATCAATTCAAAGGGTCTCAAACCTAGTTTTAGATTTGGCCGAGTTTTGAGTGTATTTTTCTAAACTGGTCACACCTTCTTTCTTTGAAACTGACAAAAGAGTTTGGTCTTGGTCATAGTCTGATTCACGGTTCGAGTCGGATAAGATTTTTCCTGAACTATCTTTCTTGAAAAGGTTTGATAATTCAGTTACTATTTTATTGAATTTCTTTCTTTGAATATTCACTTAACTGATCTACGAATTTCAATGAGGAATAAATTAATCTTTTATCTGAATATTTCAATCTCGATAGATCTCCTGAATTTTCTTTCTCTACAATAATCCGGGTGAATATAAAATGATAGAAATTTCTCCCTTAGAGTATTTAAATATTCATTTATCAAATACTCATAGAATTTAAGAGAATTTTAATTTTGATATAAAAATAAATCCTTTATGCATCTTTCTATGCATAAAATCAAATTTAATGAGAATAACACTTTTGAAATAAAAATAATTCCCTTATGCATCTTTCTATGCATAAAATCAAATTCAATGAGAAAAACACTTTTGAAATAAAAATAATTCCTTTATGCATCTTTCTATGCATAAAATCAAATTTAATGAGAATAACACTTTTGAAATAAAAATAATTCCTTTATGCATCTTTCTATGCATACAAATCAATTTTAATAATTAATATCAATGATATCCATGCATATGCATAAGTGAATATGTACATGGAGTAATTAGAATATTTCTTTTAGATACAAAAATGGTGGGAATTACTCTTTTGGAATAACATAAAAACAAACTTTCTTTTCCATAAAATTTTGAAAAATTTTGCCATAACCTCCTTTGTATGGCTGACCATTTCTCATTTTTAACATTCTATTTTTGACTTAGATTAACCCAAATTAGATTCCAAGAACTCTAATCTACACCATTTTCTAAAATCAAGAGAGTAAAAAATAAAAAGAGTTTAATTAATATTTCTAGGATTAATAAGGACTGGAATGTGAAGAAGAGAAGGGGGTGGCCTTTTCCTCAAAGCATATCATTTGAATTTCATTCAATCAGCTGCTGTAAAACATGAAAATCAAGAAAACCATAGATTTAAAATTAAACAAGTAAGAAAATTAACTTACATAGAGCTTGTAAGCTCTCCTTTGGCTTGAGGGATTGAGGGTTCTACTCTTGTTTGAAGCAAGAGTGGCCACCAATTCACTTTGGAGAGGATTAGGCCAAAAACAATTGAATTATTAAAAAATTCAATGTAGATGGCTCAAGACAGGAGCAGAGTAGTAACAATGCATAAACACCATTAAGCTTTTAAAAAAGGGGGAGGTACTATTTATAGGAAAAAGTGAGCCTCTAACCAAGCAAGCTGATTCTACAAATTTTCAGATCAGTTTGGTCAATTTTTGACCATTTTTGGGTCAGTTCAGCTTACTTTTTAGATCTAGTTTTGAAATAGGAGAGAGTAGAGATGAAATATCTCGTTTTATTGATTTAAAATTGGAGGTAATGATGAGAAAAAGGTGCCTAATTCATGAGGGGAGATCCCCACACTGAGGTGTCAAAATTTAATTTTTTAATCCTTTTCTTTGGTCTTTAGTCCACTCTTCATCTTATGTGAGCATTTACTCATTTTTTTGGGGGGGGGAGGGTTTCGTTTATTCTTCAATTTATCTCCTCCCATAGGAACCTTAATCAAAATTTTTCAAAAAATCTGGACCCTTAGGGTAAGGTCCTTTTTACCCTTAGGCTAAGGTCCTTTTTACCTGATTTCAATTTATTCCAATTGCACATTGGAAAGTTCTTTTTGAATTTATGTTTCAGGGAAAATCATTTTAATAAGAAGGGATATTTTTCCATCCAAAGATATCTAAAAACTGAATTATCTCTCTCTAGAATATTTTCTCTCTCTAGGCCAAAACAGATATAGAAACAAGATCTGTTATTATTCTGAAAAGGGGATTGATTTATAGGGGGAGAAACTGGACATCTTGAGGGGTTGGGGAGGAATCTTACATCATGGAAGGCGGCCTTCATGTTGTCTTCAATGAGATTATGATCACAGGGGCCATGCCAAAGAGGATCTCAGAGGGATTGATTCACTTGATTCTTCCCAACGAGGGTGGTGAAGACAGATTGGAGATCCGGTAGGGAGACCCATCACTCTTCTAAGGAGAGCCTATAAGATCTTGTCCAGGGCCATTAGCACATGAGGGTGGTGAAGACAGATTGGAGATCCGGTAGGGAGACCCATCACTCTTCTAAGGAGAGCCTATAAGATCTTGTCCAGGGCCATTAGCACATGAGACTTTAGCCTTTTCTTCTAGACTTGATCCACGACACTCAGACTATCTTTGTTTAGGATTGGAGCATTTTGGACTTCTTTACCTTTCGTGATGTCACAACTTTGGCTAGGATGCAGTAGTAAGACATCATTGTGCTACTCCTTGACTTTGAGAAAGATTATGATAGGGTGGATTAGAGATTTCTAGAGGGCACATTGAGCAGGACGGGATTCCCCATGGAGTGGATTTATGGAGTCTCGGGACTTTCCTCAGCCTCACATAGCCAGGTTCTCATTCAAAGAGCCCATGGACAAATTTCTCCTTTTTAGCTCAATTAGATAGGGTTTTCCTCTAGCACCATACCTCTTCCAATTAGATAGGGTTGTCCTCTAGCACCATACCTCTTCCAATTCTTCACTGAGGCCATGAGTAGTTTTCTCTCTACCCAAGAGACCAGGCTTCAGGGATTGCATCTTCCCTTCTGCACGTAGGAGGAGCTGCTGGACTTAGAGTTTGCAGAAGCTCTCCTTGTAGGAGATGTGGGGAATCTCCAAATATTTGTAGAGGCGATCAAGATTTTATGCCGTGCATCAAGAGAACTGATCAATTGGCACAAGTCATGTGGTTTTTGGGTAGGTTTAGTATTCACCTCGACCTCACGACTAGTTGAATCTCGAGGGGCACTCCAGTTTGTTATCTTGGTGGTTGCCAGTTGGCATTGATATCTCTCCCAAGTAGTAACTTGCCCCACTTCTTCTGAGTATTTGAAAGAAGGTTTTATATTTCAGCTCGACAAGGCTCTCCCTAGCAGACAGAGTGGTGGTGGAAAACTAGTGCTTCTAGCCACCATGTACTACATCACTTCATGATGGGCCTTTTCTCAAGCTTGTATTGGCCAGGTATAATGATTGATCAAGAACTTCTTATGGGTCGGTAGTGATGGGAGGCCAACCAAGGCCAAGGTGGCATGGAGTGTGATCATTTAGCCATGTCACAGAGGGGGGATAGCCCTCGACTCTGCTATCTAGAGCCGTGCCTTGTTGGGGAAAATTGATTGTTAGAGGACTCCTTCACGGTGGTTGGCAGGATTTCCTATTAGCCTGGATTTCAACCCGCACTCTGAGCCTTAGGGGCCCTTGTCTGCAGAAGAGTACCAGATGGATCTTCATAGAGATGTGAGCCCATGGTTTTAGCTTAGCTTTAAAAAGGATAGATTTTCGTGCTTGTGATCATCTTAGGCCAACCCTTAGATAGATAGTTCCAATTTCCTCAAAGGAATGGCTTTGGCAGTCTTTGGTCTAGAACCCCTAATCCATTTACCCACCAGTGGCCACATGTTAGGGGCTCGATTGCATGTATCTTGGGGTGCCTTGAGCATGGGACCAGCCAAGTCTCTTGGAGCTTAGATCGCACATAGGCAGTTAACCCCCCGAAGGTCCAAGAGAGAGGCCTGACAGGGATCCAGGGGGGGTAGAGATAGGATCAACATCAACATTGACTTAGCCATACCTCAGTAGTGGTTGACTCCTATTCTACACTCGACCCCCCCAGTGTGGCTAGGCATATTTACTCGACACAATATCCTCATGGCAATCCATGAAGTAGACGAGGACAATGGTCTCTACTCACATTTTCCTATTGGATCCCATGATAGACTAGAGAGATCAGAGCTTCCCGTGGAGGATTTTAGAGGCTACACCTTGTAGAGAGATGAGGGTGATTGGTTTTCGGGTGGCACAAAAATGGCACATAGATCGAGCACCAACAAAGGTGGCTAGGAAGAGAGACTATGGCAACTATGGATTTACGAGTGCCCACCTCTTACATGTCTATAGGGGGACCCGCGAGAGTGAACTTGGCATGATGCGAGAGGAGACTCTGGATGCCCCTTCTTTGCATATACAACATGGCTAGGCCGTAGGATTGAGATGCCTAAGATAAATGGCACACAGGCACACCACATTGGCAGTCTTAGGGCCTATCATAGTGCTTCCTTTCAAATTTCTGGAAGAGGCTTTGGGACAACTTTTGGCTTAGAAGGATCACTCTCTTTCTTTGGTTGGCGGCACACAGGAGTTTGGTAGTTGGTTGGTAGTTGGAGGTCCAGCTATAGCAGCTTTCCCATGATGCAGCCACCCTCAAGAGTCTCAGCGACATTGCCTTTAGGATTTCCCAAAGGCGCAATAGATTTTTGGCAACAACAAATTCTTTGCATCTTCGCTTATGGACAAGGCATCGACCTGGATCATTACTTGGGACACTGTGACTTCCTACAGTTCCA
Organism: Cibotium barometz; assembly: GCF_041138505.1. Lineage (NCBI taxonomy): Eukaryota > Viridiplantae > Streptophyta > Polypodiopsida > Cyatheales > Cibotiaceae > Cibotium > Cibotium barometz. The sequence continues at coordinate 64,496,405 of NC_141051.1, forward strand.
AGAATAGAAATTTACAGAGAATCGAAACTTACCCGCAATGCACGTGAACGCGTGCGAACTGGAAAACAGAGGTCAAGACACACCTGAAATGCATTTTTCGCCAAAATAACTTTTGTCCAAAGAGCAAAATAGGATCCTTGTAGCTCCTCTTTCATGAAGATATATCCTCAATCAGAGTTTGTTTACCGGTGCCTCCTGAAGAGCTCTGACAAGGGTTTAGTATAGCCAACACAAAAGGGGGAAGAGTAGGTGAAGCTCTTACCCTTGTATCACTTCTTGTGCTTCTCTTTCTTGCTACTCAGCTTCTTAGCATGAACCAGGCTCTGATACCATGAAAAGATACAGGGAGAAAGAGATCTTGAGCTCTTGCAAGTACACACACACTCACACAAACCCTAGAAGAGAACACACAAGATGAGAGGTTGAAAATTATTGTTCTTCTTCTTCTCAAAAAAAGGGTTCTACCAAAAGATAAGGGAAATACAACATAAGTACTAAAGTACTATGTACATGAGGTCCATAATGTGAACATGCTAAGTGAGTGAACTCGCGCGATAAATAAACTCAGTGGTGGAGTAGTAGCTAGTGTAATCCAGATGTAGAATCACTGGAGCGAATATCTATCATGTCAGCATCCTACCAGACATGCTAGTGATGTAAGTGCAGAAATAGTCACCTAGATATAACATGAGTGTTAGCTCATGTTTAGCTTAACATCTTAACACATGGGCACACATATGCTGATTGGGCTGGTAGTGTCAGAGAAAGGAGATCTACAAATAGTTTTATGTTTTCTTTTGGGAGTGCCGCTGTGAGTTGGAGCAGTATAAGAAGAAGCCAATAAGGTTCTTGTTGAGTATAGAGACCCAAGTATATAGGTGCTACAGGTAGCTTGGTTATAGAAGCTACTTGGTGATATGGGTGAGCTCGTGGATAGGGTAGTTTTCATTTATTGTGACAACATGAGTAGCATATAGTTGGCACTAGCAACCCATTATACCATGCTAGAACAAAGCACATTGAGACCATGCATTATCACTTTGTGAGGGAGAAGGTTCTAACAGGTGATGTATATCTAGTATATTTTAGCACAAAGGATCAAGTGACTGACATCTTCACACGAAAGCATTGGGCATAGAGAAGATCCATAGGTTTAACAACTTACTACATGCAGTTGCTCGCGGGGGGTGTTAAGATATCGAGCTTAACTATTGCTTCTGTAGATGTTGATGATCCACTTTAGCAATAGCTTCTGGCCATAGCTTCTGCACTTTAGCGATAGCTTCTAGCGATAGCTTCTGCACTTATACCAATGGCATGGTTTCTTGGGGGGTGCACTACTAAGAAACCCTATGTATAACATGCGTTCAAGGGGTATTTAAAAAACCCCTTACCTGTGAATTTTTCATGAATAAAAAGGCTCCTTTGTCTTTATAAACTGATCGGTTTTTTTCAAAACTGATTAAAAAAATGCTTTCTGTAAATGTATTTCTATAAATTTACCTTAAAATTTTGAATTAAAAAATCCCTTGATTTGAGCTCATGTGGTACACTAAATATTTTTAGGTGAAACCCTCGAGCATGGTTGGTGAGAATATCGTTAACACAGCCACTTTGGAGCACTAGAGTTATGGCATAGTTATAGTGCCATCTCATATAGTCAAATTTATACTATGGATCGGCCATTGTATGTTATTGTACGAGAGTACTTTTCCTTTATGTATGTACTCTTATCTTTGAGTTATATGGTTGTAGAAAAGAGAAGAAGATAGAAGAAAATTCAGCCATCCACCTCTGTCTTATGTCTTGCACTCTCTTAGCTGCCTGAGGACAAGAAGGTATTGGATGCAAGTGGGTGTACAAAATAAAGCACAACTCAGATGGAAGTATTAGCACGTATAAAGTAAGATTGGTTGCCAAAGGTTATGCTCAAACTTATGGCATTGATTATGAGGAGACGTTTAGCCGCCTCGTTTCCAAGATGGCAACCGTGAGAGCTATTATTGTGCTGGCAATGTCAAAATGATGGGTTTTATAGCAAATGGATGTTAAGAATGCATTCTTGCATGGTTATTTGAAACCAAGAAGAAGCGTATAGGATGACGATGTGGGTCACCCTAATTTTGTATGCAAGTTACGTAAAGACTTATATGGCTTGAAACAGGCATCGAGAGCATGGCATGATTAGATAGCACAATATCTTATCACCACTGGTTTTCATGTGGGCAGATGCTGATCATTCACCCTATGTGCGAAAGAGTGATAAGGGCTTTGTGGTCATCACAATCTATGTGGATGACTTGACTGTTGGGGGTGATAGTGGGAGAGGAAGTTGAGAGTGTGAAGTGTCTCCTCAAGCAAAAATTTGATAAGAAGGATTTGGGTGAGCTAAGGTACTTCCTTGGCATTGAAATTATTAGGATGGCCAAAGGCATGTGGCTATCACAGAAGCAGTATGCATTGGACATGCTATCCAAATATGGTATGACTGGTTGTGTGCCATTAGATTCAAATGGCAAGCTGAGTGCACTTGGAGGTGAGATTTTGGAGAACCCCACTATGTACAAGAAGATAGCGGGTAGCTTGATTTACATGACGATCACCAAGCCTTATTTGAATTATACGGTTGGATTGCAGAGTCAGTTTATGTAGGTTCCTTTTGGAAGCTACATTTGGATGGTGTGAGGCGCACATTACACTATTTGAAGTTTATATTAGAATATAGTCTCTTTTATGAGGCTGGTGCAGAGTTGCAGGTGTTTGGATACACATGCAGATTGGGCTAGTAGTATCACAGAGATAGGAGATCTACCATTGGATATATGTTATCTTTTAAGAGTGGTGTGACATGGAGCAACAAGAAGCAACCAATAGTTGCTTTATTGAGTACGGAGGCAGAGTATAGGGGTGTTTTAATGGTAGCATGTGAGGTAGCTTGGCTGCACAAGCTACTTGGTGATTTGGGGTTGCAGCTTGACAGATAGGTTGTCATCTATTGTGAGACAACCTTAGCAATATGTATGTCATTTATTGTGACAACCTTAGCAATATTTAGTTGGAAAGGAACCCAATTTTTCATGTGCAGACCAAACACATAGAGGTCCATTATCACTTCATCAAAGAGAGGGTCTTAGCAGGAGACACTGATCTCATGTATGTTAACACATAGGAGCAGGTAGCTTTTTTAATCTTAGTACGTAGCTATGTGTACAACTATTAGCATGTGTATAGTTGTGTGTAGTATAGCCACACCTATACCCATGTCTATAATTGTGTAGTGAGATTAAAAAGACATAAATTACCCAAGAGTTATTTTGGGACCCATGTATATCTAATTTTGTGTAGTTTTATAAGTGCTTTATGAGAAATGATGCAACTTCACCTTCATCATCAGAGGATCATGTGCCACCCATGAGGAGACAGCATAAGTGGTTGTGCTAAAAGATTATGTGTCCATGTGAGAGATTCAAGGAATGAATCGTGCATTTATGGCAAATTACAATAACATACGTGCGGGAGTATGGTTGATTCGAAGAAATAAGATGTATGAATTCTTTGTCTATGTGAGTATATTTTTGTTGATTTTTTGTCCCTTATATGCATTTAATTAAAGTGTTTATATGTTTATCCATTTATTTTAGGATGAGGATAAGGAGGAGACATGTCACGGAATGAGGGATTAATTACCTCATTACTCTATAATACAAGTGGAAGGTTATGTAAAGAATCTAGAGATCTCTAAAAGGGTGTATACATGGTAGGGTGTATGTAGTACTATTGGAAATTGGAGTACTATACTATTGGGTTGAAGTGAAGTGGTAGTTCTTATTTACCATGCAAGAATCTATATTGATTATCAATGTATATATCCTCATGAAAGCACCAGCGAGGCACCACCTAAGAATATGTCATTGTTAGGTGTGAGTTGTTGTCCTTTGTACGCATGTACATGTATCATTTGAATCTCTCACATCCGGCTCGATATTAAAGAGAATGAGGGAAAGAGGATGAGCTTGAGTTCCTTGCAAGAAAACACACACACAAGTTTGAAGCCTGATTTGCATCCAATGCAGCCATTTCTTCATCCATGGCTTTGTCCCAATCTAAATTCCCAACAGCTTATTCAAAACATGTGGGTTTAACATCTTGCATAACTTTATCCATATATGCATAATGACGAGTAACATAACCAGCATATGTCAACATGTCAATAGGTTTTTTGAATCTCCCTGACGACCTGGGCTGTCCATGATCACTACTTGGTATTTTTGTAGCTTTTCTTGCCTTTCTTACACCAGGAGTTCTAATAGCTAGAATCCCAAGCTCATCATCAAGGCTCTGCTTTGAGCCAATAGACTCTTCATCAACATAAGAATGCCCTGTAGAAATGTCGGGCATACCAAGAGGCTCACCAAACTTTGCTTTGCCTTTTTGTGATTTACCAACTGCATTTTTAGGACTGGTTTTTTGATGTAGCTTGCCAATCCATGGTCTATAAACATATCCAACACAAGAGGACTCTCCAAGTCTACTCAATGACTGTGATTGCTGATTTGGATTTTGTGCAATCACATTTCCAGTTACATTAACCCCAACATCTTTTTTAGGAGCATACCAACTACTCATTTCATCAAACACAACATCTCTATTGTTGCTGATTACCCTCAACTCACGTGTAGTAGAGTTATAGCATCTATATCCCTTTTGCTCAAGGGAATATCCAATAAACAAACATTTTTCTCCCTTTGGATCCAACTTTGTACGCAACTCATCTGGCACATGTACATAGGCAATGCATCCAAAAACTTTTAAGTGAGACAAATCAGGTTTCTTACCCCACTGAACTTCTCCTTTGGTGTTACATTATGTATGGCTGTAGTAGGATTCCTATTCATGATATAAAATGTTGTAAAAATAGCTTCAGCCCAATAGCTATACGGCATATTCTTCTCTGTCATCAATGTTCGTACTATCTTTGCAATGTGCCTGTTTTTTCACTTAGCAATGTGCCTGTTTTTCCACTTAGCAACTCCACTTTTCTATAGAGTATATCTACATGTAAATTGTCTTTGAATGCCATTCTTCTGCAAAACATTAGAGAAATCATTAGAGAAGTACTCTTTCCCTCCATCTGATCTTAGGCACTTCACATACTTCCCTATCTAGTTTTTAGCCATCACTCAAAAATTTTGAAAATGAGTAAAAAATTCACTCTTCTCCTTTACCCACACTTTTCTCATGTGGTGATCAATGAATGTTACATAATACCTACAACCACCCATAGACGTAGTTTTTGATTGCAAGACCCCATACATGTGAATGCACAAAATCTAGTACATTCTTGCTCACATTTCTTTCATGTGGAAATACATTCTTTGTCTGCTTTCCAAATTGGCGTGCTTCACATACTTTCTGCATACCATCAACCTTAAACTTAGGCAGCCCTAGCACAATTTCTTTAGTCTATATAGACTTCATTCTTTGCACATTTACATGCCCAATTCTCTTATGCCAAATGTTCGTATCTGCAACAACTCTTGAAACCTGTGCAAACATTGTAGCTTTCACATTAGGCATATTTACATCTAGTGTAAACATTCTGCCCACTCTATTATCTTTTGCAACTAGCCTGCACTTGTCTTTAAAGTCTTCGATATAACAACCATCAGGGGTAAAGCGCACCTGCAAACCCTGCTCAATCATCTGGCCAACTAAAAGTAGATTCTTTGTAATATTTGGAATGTGAAGTACATCCACAAGATACTTCACCTTACCATTATGTATAGACAACGGCACATTTCTAACATGGGCGATTGGATGAGTAGTATCATCCCCTGTTTTAGCAAAACCTGGCTTTTTAGGATTTTTTATATCCCTAAATCACTTGCCACCTAAGACTGGTCATGTGGTTCAAAGCACCTGAATCCACATATCATACATCATCATTGCATGTGGATACATCATTTTTCGATGACACAACATTAAGCACATGTTGCATAAACAAACAACCTTTCGTTGTCCTCATTACTTGGAATAGAGTATGCATAATTATTTTGCTGCACTTTTCCACTTCTCGTGTCATTTTGCTGCTTATAGCAATCTGCCTCCACATGCCTAGACTTGCCACAGTAAAAATAGCCTTGTGTATGATTTTGCTGCCTTTGCCAATTTCCATGACCTCTTTGACTCCCCCTGCCTTTGAACTGGTCTTTTTTGCCTATGTGCTATTGTTGTGAATCGTGATTCAAGTCAATATTAGATAAAATAAGAAAAATCGCTCAAAATGGGAATGTATTTAAAAAATTTATTTTGACCATAACTTGAACATGCAAACTCCAAATTTGTCGGACAAAGTAGATCTAGATTCTACTTTTCAAGCTCTTTCCAATGATATGTCACATGAATATGTTTTGACAAACTTTTGGATGAGTTTACCATACCCCCACTTTTTTCATGGGAATGGGATTTTTCCCACTTTATCTAATATTGACTTATTCATGGGACTGCTGTTGTTGACCATAATTTTGATTACCTATTCGGCCACCACCTTGGCCACAGCCTCAGCCTCGGCCTCTACCTGCACTTCTGTAGAAGGCCTTTTGCTTTGAATTGCCTTTGTTTTGTGAAGACTGGTCTTCACCCAAACTCTTTTCTTCAATGATCAGCATTGACACCAAATTTATAAATTTGGGAATGTTCTCCTGAATCTAAATAGACGTCTTGAATGCCTTGTATTGTGGCATGAGACCACGCAGACGTACTTCCATATTATCTTCATCATCAACAGAAATACCAATAGATGCAAGGGATTCCACAATGCCCTTGATCTTAAAGGCATAATCATTCAGAGACATGTTTTTCCTTCTCCACGGTATGAAGCTCATTCTTCAACTGAATATTTTATGTCTTGGTGTTAGTTTTATACAACTTCACCAAGGTGTCCCTGCCTCCTTGGGTGACTTGGCATCCTATATATGCCCAATCATGGTGTCCTGTACGCTAATAAAAATATAATGCATGACTTTTCTTTCTCCTTGATTCTAATCCTTTTATTTTTTTACATATGCAGCAATCGGATTAATCTCAGGTATCTCTGGTGCCTCTTCATGTTCACCTTCAATGTAGTCCCAATAGCCTTTTCCCATCGGAAAATTTTTAAATCTAAACCTCCAACAAGCATGGAAGTTATTTTTGTCAAGATTCTTTGCAATAATTTGGTTAATTCCATCATTTAACATCTTGTCTACAACACAAACTCACAAAAAATAACACTCTTGTTGTTTGGCCTGAAAAAACTATTGTATTCTCTGTAGTAGTGGTACTATTCTCTGTAGTAGCGGTACTATACTGCACCCAAAATATCACCAGTTGCATACATACACCAGATAGCACTTGTAAGACCTCTTTGCAGTACACAAAGTGTCTATACAACCAAATGCCCTTCCTACAGTTCCAAGAACAGAAATTTACAGAGAATCGAAACTTACCCGCAATGCACGTGAACACGTGCGAACTGGAAAACAGAGGTCAAGACACACCTGAAATGCATTTTTGGCCAAAATAACTTTTGTCCAAAGAACAAAATAGGATCCTTGTAGCTCCTCTTTCATGAAGATAGATTCTCAATCAGATTTTGTTTGCCGATGCCTCCCGAAGAGCTCTGACAAGGGTTTAGTAGCCAACACAAAAGGGGGAAGAGTAGGTGAAGCTCTTACCCTTGTATCACTTTCTGTGCTTCTCTTTCTTACTACTCAGCTTCTTAGCATGAACCAGGCTCTGATACCATGAAAAGATACAGGGAGGAAGATATCTTGAGCTCTTGCAAGTACACACACACTCACACAAACCCTAGAAGAGAACACACAAGATGAGAGGTTGAAAATTATTGTTCTTCTTCTTCTCAACAAAAGGGTTCTACCAAAAGATAAGGGAAATACAACATAAGTACTAAAGTACTATGTACATGAGGTCCATAATGTGAACACGCTAAGTGAGTGAGCTCGCACGATAAATAAACTCAGTGGTGGGACTAGTAGCTAGTGTAATCCAGATGTAGAATCACTAGGGCGAATATCTATCATGTCAGCATCCTACCAGACACGCTAGTGATGTAAGTGCAAAAATAGTCACCCAGATATAACATGAGTGTTAGCTCATGTTTAGCTTAACATCTTAACACATGGGCACGCATATGCTGATTGGGCTGGTAGTGTCAGAGAAAGGAGATCTACAAATGGTTCTATGTTTTCTTTTAGGAGTGCCGCTGTGAGTTGGAGCAGTATAAGAAGAAGCCAATAGGGTTCTTGTTGAGTATAGAGACCCAAGTATAGAGGTGCTACCATAGGTAGCTTGGTTTTAGAAGCTACCTGGTGATATGGGTGAGCTCGTGGATAGGGTAGTTTTCATTTATTGTGACAACATGAGTAGCATATAGTTGGCACTAGCAACCCATTATACCATGCTAGAACAAAGCACATTGAGACCATGCATTATCACTTTGTGAGGGAGAAGGTTCTAACAGGTGATGTATATCTAGTATATTTTAGCACAAAGGATCAAGTGACTGACATCTTCACACGAACATAGAGAAGATTCATAGGTTTAGCAACTTACTGCGTGCAGTTGCTCGAGGGGAGTGTTAAGATATCGAGCTTAACTATTGCTTCTGAAGATGTTGATGATCCACTTTAGCGATAGCTTCTGGCGATAGCTTCTATACTTTAGCGATAGCTTCTGGCGATAGCTTCTGCACTTATACCAATGGCATGGTTTCTTGGGGGGTGCATTACTAAGAAACCCTATGTATAACATGCGTTCAAGGGGTATTTAAAAAACCCCTTACCTGTGAATTTTTCATGAATAAAAAGGCTCCTTTGTCTTTATAAACTGATCGATTTTTTTCAAAATTGATTAAAAAACCCTTTCTGTAAATGTATTTCTATAAATTTACCTTAAAATTTTGAATTAAAAAATCCCTTGATTTGAGCTCATGTGGTACACTAAATATTTTTAGGTGAAACCCTCAAGCATGGTTGGTGAGATTATGGTTAACACAGTCACTTTGATGGAGTACTAGAGTTATGGCATAGTTATAGTGCCATCTCATATAGTCAAATTTATACTATGGATTGGCCATTGTATGTTATTGTAGGAGAGTACTTTTCCTTTATGTATGTACTCTTATCTTTGAGTTATATGGTTGTAGAGAAGAGAAAAAGATAGAAGAAAATTCAGCCATCCACCTCTTATCTTTGAGTTATATGGTTGTAGAGAAGAGAAAAAGATAGAAGAAAATTCAGCCATCCACCTCTATCTTGTGTCTTGCACTCTCTTATGTGTGTGTGTTTTCTTGCAAGGAACTCAAGCTCTTCCTCTTTCCCTCATTCTCTTTAATATTTAGCCGGATGTGAGAGATTCAAATGATACATGTACATGCGTACAAAGGACAACAACTCACACCTAACAATGACATATTCTTAGGTGGTGCCTCGCTGGTGCTTTCATGAGGATATATACATTGGTAATCAATGTATGTTCTTGCATGGTAAATAAGAACTACCACTTCACTTCAACCCAATAGTATAGTACTCCAATTTCCAATAGTACTACATACACCCTACCATGAATACACCCTTTTAGAGATCTCTAGATTCTTTACATAACCTTCCACTTGTATTATAGAGTAATGAGGTAACTAATCCCTCATTCCGTGACGTGTCTCCTCCTTATCCTCATCCTAAAATAAATGGATAAACATATAAACACTTTAATTAAATGCATATAAGGGACAAAAAATCAGCAAAAATATACTCACATCGACAAAGAATTCATACATCTTATTTCTTCGAATCAACCATACTTCCGCACGTATGTTATTGTAATTTGCCATAAATGCACGATTCATTCCTTGAATCTCTCACATGGACACATAATCTTTTAGCACAACCACTTATGCTGACTCCTCATGGGTGGCACATGATCCTTTGATGATGAAGGTGAAGTTGCATCATTTCTCATAAAGCACTTATAAAACTACACAAAATTAGATATACATGGGTCCCAAAATAACTCTTGGGTAATTTATGTCTTTTTAATCTCACTACACAGTTATAGACATGGGTATAGGTGTGGCTATACTACACACAACTATACACACGCTAATAGTTGTACACATAGCCACGTACTAAGATTAAAAAAGCTTGGATTCTCTCATGCAAATTGATGAACTCATACTCAAGGTAAGCTTTTCAACTCTCTATTCCTCTCCTTATTTATTTCATTCATTCATATGCATATTTAAGGTTAGACTACAAGAGGATGGCTAGACTTATCTCTAACTTGCAATTCTTTTATTCTTCTTCTTCTTCTCACTTCTCTATCTCTTAAAAGAGATGTACTCTATTTGTTTTAAATCTCCTTTAATGGAAGGTAAAACATATTAAGTAATTTTCAATTAACTTTATTATGTTTTCTTATTTTGTTGGTTTATGGTTTATGGTTAGCTTCATTTCAACAATCAATCAAAAGGTAAGCCTTTCTTTTTATTCATAATCATATTTTTTATTTATTTCATCTCTTTAATTCTTTGCTTTTATGCATAATGCTTAAGCCTAATGCCATTTACTCTATTTGTTTTAAATCTCCTTTAATGATAGGTAAAACATATTAAACATTTTTTAATCAACTTTATTATGTTTGCTTATTTTGCTGGTTTATGGTTTATGGTTAGCTTCATTTCAAAAGGTAAGCCTTTCTTTTTATTCATAATCATATTTTTTTATTTATTTCATCTCTTTGATTCTTTACTTTTATGCATAATGCTTAAGACTAATGCCTTTATGCTCGCCTCCTTTTCTTATTTTGTTCTATAGGTCTTGCCTTTTTTTGAGTGCCCAACTCTTGTAAACCACTTAAGGTAAGCTCTTACATATAGAAACTCTTTTGCCATTTCTGCTTTTCTTGTTTACACCCTCGGTTTCTAGGGTTTAGGGTTAATTATGTGAACAAGATCAAATATATATACATACTAAAGCATGCTATATGCTCTATGCATGCATACTTTATACATGGATAAAGAGCATGATTTATGCATGCATACAGAATGCATGCTCTATACATGATAAAACATGCATAGAGTATTGATGCTCTATGCTCTATGCATGCCTAGATTATGCATAATCTATGCCTATTGCTCATAGGCTTATGCATATTACTCTCTTTATGCATGCATAGAGTATGTATAGAGTATGCATGCTCTATGCATATTGCATATTGCTCATATTCAGCATGTGCATACATTCTATGCATGCATAAAGAGATCATGCACACTCCATGCATGCTTTATATATGCATAAAGAGAGAGTGTACTTTAAGTATATGCAGAGTATGCATGCTCTATGATGCATATTTTTGACAATATGCTCTATGATGCATATTGCATACTCCATGCATGCTTTATATATTCATAAAGAGAGAGTATGGTTTAAGTATATGTAGTTTATGCATGCTCTATGATGCATATTTCTCACATAGGCTTATGCATATGCCTTATAGGCTTTATGCTTGCATAGACTATGCATGCATAAAGCATGCTCTATGCATATTGCTCATAGGCTTATGCATAAAGTATGCATAGATCATGCTCTATGTATATAATATGCATAAATCATGCTCTATGCACATTCTGGGCCTTTTACTATGTCAGAAATGACGAAGTGAAGGCATCTTCCACTGCTCAGTAGGTAACCACCGCTTATAGCCTGTTATTTGAAGTCGCTTTTTGGTCTCTTTGTAATCTTATGAAGATTATCTTAGTTTGCTTATTTATTTTGAAACAATATTTTTACCTTGCACATCTTTATTTATAATACAATATGAACATCTTGTTTAACTTGATGTGGACCACTCTCAATATATGTTTGTATTTTTAATGAAGCTTTTTATAATATGTTGTAAATGTGTATTTTTCATGTTTTAGTTTATACAAAAGAATTGGAAACACAGTTGTGGATGCAGCTATGCTCTCATCCTCTTAGAGAGAGAGAGAGAGAGAGAGAGAGAGATGACTGACGCTCTAAAAAGAGAGCACATAAAAGGAGGTTTAGAGAGAGGTCTAAGATGTTATAAGAGAGAGAGAGAGAGAGAGAGAGAGAGGAGGGGGGCTTCTCTTTTGGTTGTGAGAGAAAGGGTTGAGAGAGTAATGACACAAGCTCTAAAAAAGAAGAGCAAGAGAGAGAGTAATGACACAAGCTCTAAAAAAGAAGAGCACGTAAAGGAGTTAGAGAGAGAGTCAAAGAGGTTGTAAGGGGAGAAAGAGGGAGAAAGGGGTGCGTGTGAGAGAGAGAGAGAGAGAGAGAGCGCATGTGCTCTGTGAGGGTTGCATGCAAGAGGAGACAAGACTAGCACTATAGTTGGAATATTTACCAAAACAAGCTCAATTCAAAGGTTTTATACCAAAGTGAAGCCTTGTAAAAACATGGGAAATAAGGATGAAAACTTTTAGCAAAGAAGTAGTGAATATCTAATGCAACAGAACTTAGAACGTACCGTTCAAACGAGCTGTTGAAATGGGCGGTTAATGCAAGCCAATAAATAAATGGGTTTAGGACTTTCGAATAGGAACTTTTCTACGGGAGTGAGAACATGTGACGCACACATTATGATACAGCTAATTGCGCGTTGGGATGGGGTCGGTAATCCCGCAGAAGCCATCTGGTTGATAATAGTTTATGGAAATTTAGGTGTGATATCATGTCTGCATGATCCAAACCGGCAGCTACGGAGGGGGAAGTCAGGTGCTCAGATTCATGATATCTTTCATCAAAGCCTGCGGGGGTTGTAGCCGCGTGGGTGTTATATTCAGCTAGATGGGGTCTGGAGCCTTGCCACTTGGGACTAAAGAAGAGCCCGCACGCAGACAAATGAAATTGGGAACAGAAAGATGAACATTTTATAACTTTTTCTATGCACTTTGACAATACTAGGAGGAAACGGCCCAAAAACAGGAAAATGTACTACTTAGCTAAGGATGATAATAATATATGCACAATGTTTGGACCGTGTCAAACTCTTCGCACTGGCATCTCCTTAATATAAGGAAGCCCATGTCTCTTGTGAAGTTGAAAAGTCTTTTGTTTATATTTGACCAAATCTTTTGGTTTTCTTGAACCACTATTATCAAAGGCAAAGAGTTAGTTTGGATCTCTAAATCCAAGCATTTGATTCGATTGTTACAGTAGACTCAGTCAGCTAACCCAGCTCTACGATCGAGTGAATAATAATTAGCTAAACGGACGCATGAGGATGGGTTTTGCCTAGGCCATGTGTGCAAGTGACTTAGTCTCGATGCTCAAACCAACCTTTCCGCAACACTAATGTAAATAAACAGTGCTCAAAATAAATTTTTTATTTAGCTCTGCTTTTTGGTTCTGAATTGTTCCTTCAAGCATCGCTCACCTGGCTACTCCTGAGTTAACCTTTTTCCGGCAACCTCTACTACGAGAGCCTACAAAAGCAGTGACCCAGAAATCTACCTAACCAGATTGTTTCACTCTTAGACATCTAATTATATCGCTAGAACATCCCCAAGGTGCTTCACCAGTGAGTGTCGTGGTGATACCACTGCTACACTGCTGGTTGTTTAGAACACACAAGATCTCTCTCTCTGTCTCTCTCCCTCTCTCTGTCTCTCTCCGCTAGTAATTTACCACCATGATGATCCCAAAATTGCATTGCAAGCTCAGCGTAGTCTTGCTCAGTGCCGTCATCCTCTGTAACGTGGCTTCTGCCAAAACTCGCTATTTCAACTTCACGGTTGGTTAAAGTGGAAACTCTTGCATCTCTCTTGCATTATTTATCGTTGCTACTTCTTATGATTGTATTATCTCTGGATTTAATGATTCTGCCTAATCTAGGGCGCCCATTCTGTTGTCCTTAGATACAAAACAGCAATGTTACTCGCCTTTGCAACACGAAGTCTCTCTTGACTGTGAATGGGGAGTTCCCAGGCCCAACAAATTATGTGAGGGAAGGAGACAAGGTGGTGGTTAACGTCACAAATATGGTTTCATATAACATAACCATACACTGGTACAAATGCTCTCCCATGTTGCGCAACTGGCTTGATTAAACTTTGTTCAAGGTCTCCATGCTTTTGCGCAACTGCATTTGTTAACCTTCGATTGTCTTGAGAACTTATTTGCGTACTGTTCACATTGCATGTGATGTTCTTTGTCCAGGCACGGTGTTCGGCAGCTGCGGTCGTGTTGGGCGGATGGCCCAGCCTACATCACACAATGCCCCATCCAAACCAACCAATCCTATGTGCACCGGTTTCAGATAATTGACCAAAGGGGTACCCTCTTCTGGCATGCCCATCAAAGCTGGCTGAGAGCCAGCGTCTATGGAGCTTTTATCATTCTTAAGAAAAACAAGACCCCCTACCCATTCGCTAAACCCCACCAAGAGCTCGCCCCTCTCCTTCTAGGTTGGATAAACTTCAATCCTAGTTTTTGAAAGAAAGAAGAGCTCCCTTTTCAGGAAAGAACACAAATATTTAGCAGTATATCATACATATGATGATATCTCCAACTCATAAATCACGTTGTATTTTTGTAGGTGAGTGGTGGAATGCGAACGTGGAGGATATCATAGCGCAGGCACTTGCTGCTGGTGGAGGTTACAACATCTCGGATGCCATTACTATCAATGGACAGCCTGGGGACCTTTACAACTGCTCATCCAGTGGTAAGTATCGTAATCGCTGCCACCAGTCGTCCAAGAAAGAAAACGTTAATTTATGAGTGTGTAATGTGCAAATGTGGAGGGATAGACACATCAATGTGTAATGTGAATTAATTGGTCGGGAGCCAAGGTTCAAGTTCTAATATGTATAGATGTGGATGCATGCAGAGACGGTGATATATAACGTGACGCAGGGAGAGACGGTGATGTTCAGGCTAATCAACGCGGCCATGAACTTCCATATGTATTTCGCGGTGGCCAACCACAGTCTCACGGTTGTAGAGGCCGATGCAGAGTATGTGCAGCCATACACAACAGACGTAATAGTGCTAGCCCCCGGCCAGACCTCTAACGTCCTCCTGACGGCCAACAACTCCATAGGCCAGTATTATATCGCAGCCTCCGTCTTCTCAATGCCCAATGCCACACTTGTGCCCTTTCCCACCATCGCCACCACGGCCATCCTCAGCTACGACGGCTCCACGACCGGATCCACTAACTTAACTTTGCCCAGCTTTCCTTTGCCCAACGACACCAACTTCGTCAACAGCTTTTACTCCAACCTCAAGGGCAAGAATTACTCACAAGGCTACTACTACTACGATGTTCCCAAAATCGTGGACGTAGACCTGCTGCACACTGTGGGTTACGCTCTCCAACCCTGTCCGGCCGGACAGACCTGCCAAGGCCCCAACAACACCTTGATCAGAAGTTCCGTCAGCAACATCACCTTCGTCACACCCAACGTCTCCCTCCTCCAGGTAGCCTTGTTACTATATATATATATATATATACAAATATAAAACATTTACAAGCTCACTAAATGCACTTCCTCCGAACGAAATAAAATATTTATTGAAAGCAAATGTTTTAGCTTATTTTAGTGCTCCCAGACTCCCAGGTGTGACAATTTGTACACCTACAAGTTCGAATAGAACACCGAGCCTTAGGCTTTTCACACAAGAATGTGTTTAGCTAAACAAGTGGGGCCTAGAATTGATTGATGTAATACTTCAAAGAGTGGACTTTCCTTGGGTTTTTACACACGAATGTGTTTAGCTAATCTAAGGGGATTGACATATTCAAGCTAATAAGTTAATCCTGGTATGGAAAGCAACTCTAGTAACATTTCAGGGGTGTGTGGGAGTAGAAGGCATCGCTATATATTCTAAAAAAACGTGTGTGACTATAAATTATATGAAAGTCTTCCAATCCCCTTTTTAAGAACCTTCAGGAAAGAAAATTTGATCATGTAATGTATTTATAAGTTTATATCTTGCACATCGTAGAATCTTTTCGGGAGCTCTATAAGTCTTCTATGAGGATCTCTAATAGACGCTCAATTTGAGATTAGCATAGGAGTGTCTTCTTGAGAGGTGTCCATGTCTTTTCTTTTCTTTTTTATATCATTTATACGATGTATTTATTCGATTGTATATCTTGCACATCATAGGGATATGTTTTTTTTTCCTTAGGCCTACTTCAACAACATAAGCGGGATTTACACGACGGACTTCCCGGACGTGCCACTCTTCCAATACGATTACACGGCGGTGAATCCGGACGTAAAGGTGGCGTTGCCGGGGACGAGGGTGCGAGTGATCCCTTTCAATAGCACTGTGCAGGTGGTATACCAGGACACGGCCACTCTCTTCTTCGAGCAGCACCCCATCCACCTCCACGGCCAGAGTTTCTACGTGGTGGGCACGGGCAACGGCACCTTCAACGCTTCCACGGACCCCGCCTCCTTCAACCTCATCAACCCCGTCTCCCGCAACACCGTCTCCGTCCCCGCCGGCGGCTGGGCCGCCGTCCGCTTCCGAGCCGTCAACCCGGGTAAGAATAATAATCTTAAGACTTCGTCCAACTCGCACACCACCTCATACTTTATTTGTTTTTAGTTATCTTATGCATAAGAGAGGAAGGCTTTTAAAGTTTAGTTGACTTTCGTTTACTTGCTATCTTTTCAATGATGAAAAGGTCAAAATATATTCTCTGTAGTGATGAAAAGGTCAAAAATTACTAGTTCTACACCGTGGTACGCTTGTTCCAATACGCTTTCCTTGCGTTGCCTAAACCACATCTCTTAAGTGTTGGAGGACGATTGAAATGTCTATCTTAGAGGCCTTCTACACGCCAAGGGTCCTTTCTCTATTTTTTTGAGATTCGAGTTGAACGGTAAGGGTCCTTTCTCTATTTTCTTGAGATTCGACCAGAACATTAGCGTTCAGGTGAAAATATTTTCTTGAGATTCGACCAAAACATTAGCGTTCAGGTGAAAAAGAAAATATGTTTTTTCTGAGAAATAGGTAAACGAAGTCTGGGCCTTTTACTATGTTAGAAATGACGAAGTGAAGGCATCTTCCACTGCTCAGTATAGGTAACCACCACTCATAGCCTGTTAATTGAAGTCGCTTTTTGGTCATGCAAAAAACCAAAGCACAGAATTGCCACTATGACTGAATGACACAGGTAGAAATTTTGACGCGTGAAGGTACACCTGTTTTCACCGTCACTTGTTTTCGGCGGGCTTCGTTGTGACTGAGTTCAAGATACTTGAGAAAAAGGAACATGGCCATCTCGTATGAAGTTGCTCTTAAACTCGTGTCATAGTCTAATCGCCCCACAAGCCACTGCTCATAAGAATATTTATTATGTTCGCCACTGGGCGTCTCTTTACTAATGGCTTAAACGTCTATGAAAATTGGATGTGATGGTCTATCTATGAATAACAAGGATATCAAAACAAGTAGTCTTTCTTGATGGGGTTGATGGGGAAGGTTGTGCTTTTTTTTAAAAAAAAAGGGCTTTCCTTTGTTACATACTGAGTGGTCCATTGGTACATCCATTCTTCAGTATGTATCTTTATTTAAAAGAAAAATTGATGTTTATGGCAATACGAAGTTGAGTAACATGTAAGATGGATGATGAAATGCAGGTGTTTGGTTTGTGCATTGCCACTTCGATATCCACGCATCATGGGGGATGGACATGGCATTCATCACCCTCAACGGGATAGGAGAAAACGAAACGTTGCCACCACCACCGGCCGACTATCCAGCGTGCTAGCTTTTAAAAGAAAGATAAAGAGCCATGATTTCATTTGTTATGATCAAATAATTGACGTAATTTTCTCGGTCCCATAGAATCATAAAGTAGCAACAACACAAGATTTAGAAGAAAACAATGAGAGTCAAGTTCGAACGGGTGCAGGTGCTGCTGATTTCCTTGAAAAGAAAATATTTTACATGAGGAGACCACCCAGCTCCCATCCGTTCGATCCCTCCGCCTCATGGACGTGAACAAAAGCATCATCACATTCACACGTCTCTGTTGTACGTTTTTAAAAAAAAGATTCTTTTTTTTTAAAAACCGTCTTGCCCTAATACGAACGCATTGAACAATTGCAGCTGAAATGTGTCTCTTCAAGTATTGCTAACGTGGCTGACGGTTAAACTTCCATAGCGCCGACTTCTGTCCAATCATGTCTACTTTTTTCCTAACCAAAACGACCTTCAAATCCCACATGATTTTATTGAAAAAATCCAACATGTTTTTATTGAAAAAATATATACATTAATCTGTTTTATAATTATAAAATCGAAACAAAGAAAGAGCAGCGCGCGCACGGTCTTCCTGCAGAAAACCTGTCTTGCACGGTGAGAGCTCTCGAAAAACCATGGTTATCACCTTCCCAAGAAAAATATACCCTCTTTCCATTTTAAAGTCTATTAGTGTCATTTTTCAGGGACTAGACACATCGAATACCTTTCTGGATGGTCCAACTCAATCCTTTAGATGGTTTGTCATCTGACATGGAGGACACAGTTGATACCTTTCCGAATAGTCCATTTGATTATGCCGATGGTCTAATTGATCAGAGTTCAGCATTGGCTCTTGTACTAGCATTTCAACAGATGTTTTGAGCTTCTATGGAGGATTCCCACATGGTGATGAGTTTTAGTTTTTGACCCACATGCAGCTGTCTTCACATGGTCCAACAATATGAAGGATCCCTTGGTGTAGTCCTTCGTTATGTCTGGTGGTTTAGTTTTTGCCTATTTAGATTTCTTTTCCTGACTACTCCCAGGCAGTCAGCTCATTTTTGGCATCAACATATCCATCTAATTTTCGATTGTTGGGTCTTTGTATTCGAGACCAATGCTTCGTGGAGAGAAACAACATATACTACATATTCGTGGAGTCTAGATCTTCTTACGGATGCGTGGTTTTACACTTTTATTTTGTACCCTATAGCATTGATGCACCTGTACATAGTATGTGCACTGCCTTGGCATTGTATTATGTTGTTTGTGCGTTTGGGTTGTCGGATTGCTCATCTGATTCACCATGCATGTCAGGTGTTGATGGGCGTGTGCACACACCCTTAGTAGGAGGGTAGCATCCACTTACATTAGCACTAAGATAGAGTGGGATTGCTTCATTAGGAGTAATTATCCATTCAAGAAAAGGGGTTACAAGCATGATGAGTGGTTAGAGGTTACATAGGAGAGTGGAGAACACCCACATGCTTGGGAGGTTACACTAGAGAGTGGGCTAGTGGGTAGGCCAAGAGTCACTCATCCATTACTATTTAAGCACCCCATTGTATCTTGTATGAGAGGAGGAGATGATAATAAGATCCTATACTTATGGCCCGATTATGCGTGTTATGCCTGAATTAATTAAGTTCATTGAGTCATTAAGCATGTTATGTTAGGGGGCTATTATGTCCATGGGTGTGTTAATCTCTCTCTATCACCCAAGGGCGTAGTCTCACACTAATACTAAAAAATCTAGAGTTTGAAAAAATCCATGAGTTTTTTTTCCTTTGTGTCATGTTGATAGCGACATTAAATGACATGGTGCTCGTGTCACCAATTGGCCGACCATTTGGTCCATTCCTAGTTTTTGCGTCTCGTTCACTTGAGGCCAGGCCGGTGTCTCATGTGAAGAGGCCAGTATTTTGCTGACATGGACGGGAGCCAGACTGGTGCCACCCGTGTGTTAGCAGGATGGTGTCGTATGGACGGGAGCCAGATCAGTGCCACCCGTGTATGACCTGGACTGTGTTCGATCCATGGGACTGTCATGCCATGGAAGAGCCAGTATTCGTGCCGTGTTTTACCTATGGGACTGTCACACCATAGGGAAACTCGTGCCTGGAACTGTGTCTTACCTATGGGACTGTCACTCCATAGGAAGACCAGGTTTTTATGTTTTTATGTCGTGCCAGTTTTGTGCCGACAGATATTTTGTACTTGTTCCATGAACGGGAGATATGTCCATGTTACTATTTGCACATGCACACATGATTTGCATGCTTGAAACTGTTTTCGCATGACATGTATTTGTGTGTTTGCCTGCCTGACGTGTTACTTACTGAGCGGGGACGCCTGCCAGTGAGTCGTGAAGTTTGCCCTGTATTCTGGCAAGTTTCAGTTCATGTGAACAGGTGGTAAGTATATGGTACATGTTGTTTTAATGTTTTATATTCTAACCCTTTGATTTATAAGGTTAGGGGTTCACACTTATTTAAAAGTGGGCACCCCCTTTGGGCACCCACTTTGGGGCCAAGGTGGGGAGCCCCACTTTTAAGTGAGTGTGGGGGTGGGCATGGTCACCTACCCCCACTAGTTCCCTTTCATGCATGCGTGGGAACTCTCTAGTGGTATCTTCACTTAAATTTTATTAAAAGAAAGGGCCCCCTTCAAGCGTGGAAGGAATCGCTTCTTGCGTTGGTCCATCACCCATCGTTTCTCTCTTACGTAGAGAACCAGGCGACCACCATCTCTGCACATGTTCCCCTAAGGCGGCTTGTTGTCCATCAACTCCTTCAGGCGGCAGCTACTGCTCTCAGGCGTGGGCCATCCTCACAAGGCACTGCTGCGCATGCCTTTCCTGGAGGCGACCCTCTGCTGCTGGCTGCGCCTGCCTTTCTACAGGTGGTCGAGTGCTGTTCCAAGCGATTGTTAACTCCACGCATGCTGCTGCTCTTCACAGGCGGCTGTCTATCTCTACAGGCGACTGCACCAAAGGCTGACGGCTGCCTTTCTACAGGCGGCTGTGTGTTCTATTTCTAGCAAGGCTACGCTGCCTTTCCTTCTGCAGGCGGCCGTTACCTCCAGACTGCTGCGCCACCTTTTCATACTGACGGCTGTGTTCACTACTGCAACCAGTCGTCTTTCCCTTTTACAAGTTGGTGCTACATTAGGCGGCTGTGATTACTGGCGGCTGTCCCCACTGAAGCAACCAGGCAAGAGGCGGCTGTGTCCTTTGTGGCGGTACATCATCTCCACGGGTGTTCTACAAGGAAGACTTCGCATCACCTGAGTGGCTTCATCATCCCGCAAGTTTTGATCTTTTATCAACCAACTACAAGTAAGTGATTTTCAGATTTGAGTAAAGCATTTTATGTTTAAATCTGAGAAGGGATTCATCCTTCTACGGCAACACCCGTTCGGTGCCGGGTTGTCCAAGCTGTATTGGCGAACCTCGGTCCAAAGGTGCTGAGATTGGGAGAGCCAGGCGTTAGTACGAGAGCACCTGTTTGTGCGTGGTCTCGGAACACCAGTGAGGCGCTCTCCGCGGAGTCCAGTGAAAGCACAGGACCGTAGAGATTGGGCCACACTAGTGGTCGTTCTGCTTCGAGTTTTCTTCATCGAAATTCGAGCCTATTTGTTTGGTACTGTTTTCATATGTACATGGACATTATCTGGTTCTCAGAACCCATGGAGCATTGTATTCATTAAATACTCCCAATAAATATATCACATATTGAGGGGGGGTCGGCCCGTTCCGGCCCCAGTGCTGGTGTCCATCTTTCCATTTTTGTTCATTTAAAGTTCAAGTTATTTTAAGTTGTCCATTTCATATTTGTGGTTTTAAAGTTGTGCTATTAAGCGTGTGGGTGTCCAACGGAGTCTTTCCCACTTGACGGGATCGGTTTCAGCTCGAGTCCATGGACCTTGATTTTGTGTTGTAGATTTTCCAACGAAGTGTGCTATGAGAGAGTGTGGAGGCAAGCCTTCTTGGAGTGAGCTCATAGAAGCTCAAGTTAGGCATGTGATGGGTGTGGTAAATGCCATGCTATCAGCCTTAAGCTAGCTAGTTATGTTGGAACCAATCACATGTATGTTTCCTTTTTAGACTATACTATTAATAGCATGTCGAGTCTCTTTTGATTTTCTTACTATTCTTAAGTATAGTTGATGTTAAATTATTTTTCATTGAAACCCATGAGGAGGTGATGGAAATTCACATATTTAGAAAGTTTGGGTCATGCGTGGAAAGTGGAGGCTCCTTGTGCGCCACAAGGCCTCACAATGTCATGGGAGAACATACAAGCTCGAATCAACAACTATTATGCTATAGCTAGCTCTCACATAAACGGGATCATGGTGTGTCACTCACCTCAGATTGCTTGCATTCGATATTCTTGTAGGGAGCTTGGTCACGACGAAGAGCACTTGGAGGCTCGATTTGTTGTCCTTGCCTCCACATGCTCCTTGTACCTTGATCCTCTTGCTCACTCACTCTCTCACACAATAATATGCAAGCACGTAAGAGCTCACACACAAGAGGCAAGGATGTAAGAGATCAGAGAAGAGCACGCTAGATAATGCAAAAGATAATGGGTGGTGAGAGCTACATTTTAGGTTTTGTTTGTGACCTCTAGGGTTCACACTCTTGGGTGGCCAAAGTTAAAAGTCTAGTTCTCGGGCTCATTTAGCCACTCTAACTAGTGTAAACACCTATTCTAAGCTAGCACTCTCAATCTAGGATTCCATGGCATGGCTTTATAAACAAGTGACAAGATCACACAAAAAAAAAAAGCATTACCAGATTCCTGATGTAGAAGTCTTTAGTAGTAGTGTGTAACATGCCCCCCTTACTGATGCAGATGTTGTCCTCCTTGGAAGATGTTGATGAAGATGTGTTGATGTCACATACAAGAAGGCATATTGCGATACCTACATAAAACACACGTCAACAAGTAAAAGATGTCTTGTAAAAAGAATAAGGTTAAACAAGGAATCAAAAGAAAAGGATATGCATGCATGGAGAGTATTTCTTTTTTGGCTATGACTAGTTAAAATGTGAAGTTAAATTTAACTTAGAGGTTGGTAATAAGTCTATCCATACTTGAGCTAATCTTAGTCACATGACTAGTTTAAACGTGAAGTTAAATTTAACTTAGAGGTTGGTAATAAGTCTATCCATACTTGAGCTAATCTTAGTCACATGACTATGGTTATGGTTCAAGGTCAAGGTACTCGACTTTGTGCAGTTAGAACATATATGCTAAGACTATTGGTAAGATAGCTAAAATGATTAAATTTTATTCCCATTTTATTGAGGTGGGTGTTTTTTTAATAAAAAGTTTCTAAATATATAAGGATTAGGCACCAACCCATAGAGACCAAGGCAATGGCCCATAGACCTCTACTAAGAGTATCAAAGGACCGCTAAGAATCTCTTGATTATGGTGTTGGTAGAGTCTCTATTTTATTATCTTTTACCCCATGAGGACAAAGGCATCGGTCTTAAGGTATTGTTATAAGGAACCAAGAGTCCCATGAGGAACCTACATGGTGATAGTTATCATCTTGGTCACTTTTTTTTGCTTTGATTTGTTTTATTATTATTATTTAAGATATAAAATATATAGAAGTCTTCTCATTACAACTAAAGGATTAGAATATACCTAAAGACTTCACTAAAATATGAGTGGGAGTACATGGCCTTCTACATTGGCACAAGCTATGTACAGAGCCTATGCATAAATATACACAAGAGCCTATGCATAGGCTATTTTCTCTCTTCATTTTCTCACCCCTCTCCTCCCCCCCCTTTCTGTGTAGGTTGATGTTTGCAGGCTTTTGGGTTTTTTAGCTTATTCGGAAAGCTTCAGTTCATTTCGGTCTTCACCCTCAGGAGGACTCCATGGCAGCCACTCCGTCATCCCCGACTGAAGCCACCATTGCTTGCATTTCCTTCTCCAAAGTGGATCTTCAGGTTCTTGCCACCATGACTATTTCCTCACTTGAGGCCTCCACACCCTGGTCTACAAAACTTTTGGTAGCCACCTCGCACGCGGACAGCTCATCAAGGATCTTTTTCAAGCTAGCCTCATTGGTGGACAACCTGCAAAAATCACCGATATTCACCCTCTCTAGTCCCAGAGCGGGCCCCTCTGGCCCCCACCAATATGGTGGTGACTGATCCCTTGTCAAGATTCCCCACTAGATCATGTTCTAAGAGGTTGGCCGGCCTCTTTGAGCCCCCGAAAAGCCCCTCCCCCCAACATTCCTCTCTGATGGATCCCCCTCAGTATAGCACCCCTCCTCGGCCTCTCTGCCACTCCACCCTCTCTCGCCCCCATCTCCCCCACCTCCTCCCCTAGTCTCATCACCAACTTTACCCGTTGTGCAGCGCACTCTGCCCCGCCTTTATCATCCGAGCCCTATCTTCCCCCCTTCTTCCTGTCTAGAGCACTCTCATCACCCCTCCACCACCAGCCCCTGACTTGGTGCGAAGGTAGCGACAGGATCAGTCCATCGCTTGATTCATCGATTCTCCAATCTGGTAGATGAAAAGATGCAGAGAACTGACCTACTTATGTGTATTATTATGAAGGGAAAACACCTCGACGACTTACATTAGGATTGTTATGGTCAGACTAAGGGAGTTGACATAATACCCAAGCATTAGAATATTGTGATATGAGGTCTCAAGTGAGTTGTTCTACTCTTAGTGTGCTTTTTGCTGCCAGAATATTATATAGAGAGAAGGGGAGATGTGTCACACTAAGAACATATGGATGTTAGATCACCCATATTTTTAACAATTCCAATATATACACTATTCCTTCTTTTAAACCAAATTATGGGCCCATATAGATGAAAAGATATAGGAGGAGCCTTGGACTATAATTATTAACAAAAATCTACTTGAGGAACAAATGAAAGCTCAAATATGTGTATACATGGGAGCATACAAACTTAAAGGGAGTTGATCCTTAGATATTTTAGATATACACTAATCATGCTAAGAAGTTAAAAGACAAAGTTGACAATCTTTTAAGGTGACCGGTAGTGATTGATTGTTTCCCACAGTAACAGTGCATGTGAAGAAAGGAAATCTTAGAGTGCATGATCAGTAAGGGACATATAGGTTTACTACTAAATCTAAGAAATACTATGGCATTAGGGTTCCTCTAAGAAACAAGCATATGAGAATTCAGTCCAGCCATAAATTCATTTAGTTAATGTCATGAATGCAAGGAGGTGAAGTGAAGAACAACTTGAAAGATTAAGTCAGCTAGGATACACCTAAGCAAGTCGCAAAGTCCGATCCATATCGAGGTTGCGTGTGTTCTAAAAATGGATTTGGTGCACCATGATGGAAGTTTGTAGACTATAACTCGACATCACTAGGTGGATCTTCTTCCTCACTTGGGCCTTCTAAGATATAACGTGATGTTAGATGAGTAGTTAATGGCCTCAATGCATTCTAGCTATGAAATGGGATAGAAACTAAAGGTAAGGTGGTCAAGCATCTCATGCCCTAAAAAGCCAAAATAAACTTCCTTCCTACTACCTAGAATGGAGGTGGTGTGGGTAAAAGTATCTCATGAAATGATGGGGTGAGTGCACGATAATGCTCTTGCCTCTATTGCTCGTCTACTTCCTCAAGGGGTGTTCTAACTTGATCAAGTCCATTGACCACGTAAAAAACACTCAAGTCGTCATGCCTTTACGGTGTTACTACTACCATGGATTGGACTAACAATGTCCCATAGCATTGAAAATAAGTTCTAAAAACAACAGAGGGGACAATGTAAAGAGAATATGCCATTCACATGCATGACATGGAGCGATGGGATGAAATTGCAATAAAAAAGTTTAACAAATGCATATTCAGAACAAGTCTCCCCTAAAGATTCATAAAAGTAATGAGAGTGGGTCTGGAAACATGGTATTCTAGTCACTCTAGAAACGATAGGTGCAATTGTGTCATGCTAATTGAAATCCATTTCTTGGTACCTGAAACATGAACAACCAGTTTTACAAAAAAAGTCAATACATTGAGATTGTTAATTCTGAGACAGGCTAATCTACTCTGGAGGTTAAGACATCAACAAACAAGCAGAAGCAATCACTCAAATGGTATCAAAATTTAAATTTTAAGTTTCTAATTCATCATTGCAAAAGTTCATTTGAAGAGAGTCATAGGGAGTGCGAGTGGAAATGTAAAACATAGCTTAAAAAGGGATAGTACTTGGCTAGCTCTCAAAAGTTGTCCACCACACCTGTACACTAGCCAAAGAGCCTATAGCCAAGGAGGCACACATTGCTCACAACGGTACCTATAGTAGTGCATCAGGTGCCCTCCTACACTTCTCAACAAAGGCGGCTATAGCAGTGCATTAGGCTAGCCCAGGAGGGCACACAAAGCAAAGAACGATTTTAGGTAGATTTCAGGGTGCCTCAATACGTGGCACCCCATTTGATCGAGCCCACAGCCAGTAGTAGCTAGCCCCTCGCTCACGTATTGAGGCACCCCAAAATCTACGTAAAGCCCTTGGCATCTCAGCCAAGGTAGAGCAGTAAAGCATGTCTCTCAGAACCTGACACACTTTGTCGACAATAGGGTACTGGCTACAACATAGCAACTTGACAACAACAAGTAAGAGATTCAAAGAGAAGCATAGCAGCACTGCAACAACCTGAAGTAGTTGTTCGGCTACCTTGCAAAGCTGGTCCGGGTCTATATCGGTCATGGGTGGTTCTCATGGCCTCCTACCTATTCATTGCCTTACGCCCGCCCAAAACAAAGGAAGGGTCCACCACAGCCCCTCGAAAACCATTAATCTAGTGCAAGACCCTTAAAATAACCTTTAAAGTAAATTCTTTTATAAAAAAAGCCAACTCTACCCCTTATTGCCTCCTCACCATGTATCTCCCTTCCACCCACACTGTTCACTCTATGCCATTAATTAATTAATGGGAAAAGGTAAATTAATTAATCAACCTTTGCATACCCTTACCCAACCCGCCACCTCAACCGCCCTCCCTTGCCCCAGCTTCCCTTGTGTTGCCCACCAACAGCGAGCCCTTACCCCAAGCACCCTCTCCTCATTCTTTTCCCTCTCCCCCTTGCCCTAGCCTCTTCTCATCCCTCTCCCTCCCTCTCATTCCACGCTAGCCTCCCCTCCATCTCTGGCTCAAGCACCTTTTATACCACTCGAAATCGGCATCCAATGAATATAGAAGGCACTAGATTTTTTGTCTAAGGTTATCACAGCTTTAATTCTTTTGTTCAAAGGTTTATGCTTGCCCATTAATTAATTAATAGCAAACCAAATGTTTGGTTCCATATTCACTTTCCTATCCACCTAACCCCCCTACTTTCCCTCCCCTTAATACATTTCCCTTAAACCATTTAAAAATTTTCTATTTTTCCTCGCTTCCCACTGCCCGTACCCTACTAACTCACACACTAAAACACACACACACAATTACACTTACTCTCTCTCTCTCTCTCTCTCTCTCTCACACACACACACAAACATAAGTTACACACACAAACATGCACACAAAATTAACTTAACTAATAATTATTCTAAAAAACAGAGAGAAAAAAGAGACTTTTTTCACAATCAAAATAAACAGTCTGTACTCTTTCTCCCTCTCTCATTAGTAGGTGTATAGTTTGCAAAATACTTTCCTTGAGCATTAGCAAATTTCTCAAAATTCATGCATAGCTATGGCACATCAATTGCAACATGTCCTTTCTCACATTCCTTCTCCCCATGATGAATTATGCATCACTAGCTACATGTATATCCTTCGTCAATGGTACGAGAGTTGGTGGGGTATTCTGCTCGATGGCAGTACATGACTTCCCATATGTATTGATTTTACTCCAAGATCATATTGAAGTTTTCTATCGAGAACATCACATATAGGTTTTTTAATTCATGCATCATGTTCGACCCTCAAATCTAGTTGCATGTGCCCAAGCTATTGCACCCATCCCATACCCTGACCACCTAGCACAAGTTGTGGAGAAACACCTTTCTATGCTCACCCCCTTGGAGATTGTACCCCATGATGAAGCCACCACAACCTCTACATCAGACATTGTATCCGTTTATGATTTACCATGGGAGATACATGTTGATCCTCACAGATCCTTGCCATTGATTATTGTATTTGACACAAGTTTTGATACACACTTGAATGATTTTTCTTTTCCTTTTGAGCCATCTTATGAGATGGAAAAATCCATTCATGTATTAATCTCTTATCATATTTTGGTATACAACCTCTACACACTCCATCATCTCCTTTGGGTGTAGATTGCTATGGATACCACTCATTACTAGCTTTTGCTTGAGCTGCAATTTGGAGCACCTACATTTGGAAACTAGGGTTAGGCTCCATCGACACACCATGGGCTTCAACGATCTTATCCTCATCATCAACCTATGTATCCACCTTTGTAGATCCTTTTGATAAGGACACATTTTCCCTGATAAATAACCACATCTTTTGCAAAGGTGTCCCTCTACTCCATAGTCCGTTCATTGCTCACATCTTTCTCATTGGGGAGCAATACATTGGCATTGGCTAGGGCACCCCATTTGTCTTCATTAACTTGGGACCTTGGCTTACATCAGGCAAAATACCCAAAGTTTTTCATTTTTGTTTCGGATCTGGGCGGTTGTCCTCTCACTTTGACATATATTTTACCCTCTTCATTAGCATGGATTCATGAATTGTACTCTAAAGTTGCTGATGGAGTTTCTCATTTTTATTTGGGATCTAGGCGGATGACTTCCATGACATTCCGCCATGTCCTTGGGCACTTTTTTCCCACTGGGTTTTTTACCCTTGGACAACCATCTCTCCCTTGTACATACCTATATTGTATTCCCATTTGGCTTATGCTTCATCTAGACACCCCTTCATCTCGTGTTCATCGGCACACTTCGGTCCCATCCCATTTAACATCCAAGGGATTGGATATGCTTCAAAGGTGGGAGGATGAAAACACTTATACTTATCCCTCTCTTTTATCCCTCACCTCACATTTACCTTCTTATATTCATCCAAGTGCACTTTTTCCCATGAGTTTCTTTCCTTTGGATGGCCCACATTACACTCATTTGTGTGCACACATTGCACATGATTTCTATTACTTTGTGCACATATTTTGGATGTTTCGAGGTGTGGTGGGTATGCCCACACCCTATTGGTTGTAATATGCCCACACCTTATTGGTTGTAATATGCCCACACCCTATTGGTGGGTATGCCCACACCCTATTGGTTGTAATATGATGGGTATGCCCACACCCTATTGGTTGTAATATATGGGATCACTTTATGCTTACCATGTGGCAATGATATGAGCCTAATTTTCCTATATAAAGAAGCATAGGGTGAGAGGCAAGGCAATCCCTTTAGCCCAACTTGGAATCCACTAAATCGGTGTCATTTTGGAAACTCTATAGATTTTGCTTTCTAGGTGAGGTCTTTAACTAGAAGCTCTTGCAAGAGATGTTTGCATGCTTGTGTGGTTGACATTCTTGGTGGCTTGGGTTACTCTTGCTTGCTAGGTTAAGTCTTGCATTGGAGATATGGTATGTATGAGATGGTTTGTGCTCATGTGATTAATGTCCTTAGTTTTCATGTGATAAGAGAGGTGGGGTTGTGTTTTGTTGTGCATGAAGAGGGCGCCTATCTATGTGCAAGCTGAGATGTATCTTTTGAACATTACAAAAAAGCGGGTGAGAGCATTGGAGTTTGTTCTTGTTTTGTCATCGAATTCTTACGTGAGTTATTTCTATTTATCCCATCTATGTTGTTTCATTTCTCTCTTGTCACCTTATCCCTTTTCAAGTTCATTCTTGTTACCTTATCTTCTTGTCATCGTCATCTAGTTACCCTTACCCCCTCTCTCCTCTTGTGAACATTATAGCAAATCGGGTCAGAGCATTGGAGTTTGTCCTTGTGTTGTCATAGAATCCTTACATGAGTTATTTATATTTGTCCCATTTATGTTGTTACATTCTTCTCTTTTTACCTTATCCATTTTCAAGTTCATTCTTTTTACCTTATCCATTTTCAAGTTCATTCTTGTTACCTTATCTTCTTGTCATCTTCATCTAGTTACCCTTACCCCTCTCTCCTCTCCTCCTACTTCCCACCTCAAGCACCAGAGTGGCATTGACGGTTGTGGGTGGTTGTCCCCATCGATGCTACGTGGATGCCTGGAGTGCTTGTCGAATAGGCCTCAATAGTAGGCTCCCATAGCATGGTATGAAAAGATACATGCACTCTTGGTTGCATAGGGTTTTTGCAATAGCTCAGGGTTTTTACAATTGATAGTACCCTCTATATTAAGTGGAATAAGGATGTTTTATTGGTCCTCGTGTTATACGTTAATGACATGCTGCTCAAAGACCCTAGTGATGACTATATTTTAGCTTTTATAGCTTAGGGAAGTCTTTTGAGATATCAGATCTTGGACTGTTGCACTATTATTTGGGCATTGAGTTTTGGCAGCGTAATGATGGCATTGTTGTGTTGTAGAGGAAACACATAGATGTATTATTAAAGAGGTTCAATCTTGAAGACTATAAACATGTGGTTACACCTATGGAGCCATGTTTACGACTAAGTCTTGAATATGTAGGTGACCCTTTTGATGATGGCTTGTATCAAGAAGCTATTGGATGCCTTATCTTTTTATGTAATACTAGGCTTGACATTGAGTATGTGGTATCAATATTGAGTAGATTTATGCATAGTCTAGCTGCACAACATTGGCAGTCTGTCAAATGGGTGTTTCGTTACCTAAAGGGCACCAAGAACTTTGGGTAATTCTATCCCAAGGGGGTAAATCATAGCTGCATGCATTTACAGACTCAGACTACTGGACTAGACGTTATGACACACAAGTGTCCGTGAGTCATTTTTTCTTTTGCCTTGGTGATTCATGTATATCATGGCTAAGCAAGAAGAAACCCATTGTGGTCACTTCTAACTATGAAGTTGAGTACAGGGCAGCGTTTACATCTACAGTTGAGTGTGTTTGGCTCAAGTGCCTTAGCTGATTTGGGTATTGACGAGTCCTCAACCACTACCATCTTCACTGACAATCAGAGCACTATGGCACTTGCAAGGTATTGGCGAGTCCTCTGCCACTCCCATAAGAGAATTTTGAATCTTTTTGTTAAGCTTTAAACTTACTTCCCTTTGGAGACTAGTTAGGGCTTCTTATCATAATCCAAAGATCCTAGCACATCTTTGTACTTCTAGTGCCAACTTACCCCCCTTGTTCACATCTTCACTCCCCCTCCCACAGGGGATTCGTAGCCATATTTTGTAGTGATGTGTGTGAACACACTAGAACCATCCGGGGCACTTTTTTTGTCTTTAGGAAGTTTTTTCCCCTATGCTAGTATACACCTATCTTGGGGTATACTTATCATGTTTGTATAGTACACATTCATTATCTATCTATCATGCCATTGTGTATTCCCTTGAGATTCTCCACTATGTGTGTGTGTGTGCACATTCCTACAACCCTATTTCCAATAATCACACATCACAAAACACTGTATTACCCACAAGCAAATGGCTAAGCAGGAGAGAGCACCAGGAAGATCCTTATTTCGATATTTACAAAGGCTATTGAGGCTCGATGCACTGACTAGGAATCTAAACTCACAATAGATTTATGGGCGTATTTCCATTTATGGGCGTATTTCCATAAATCTTACAAGTTGCAATTAGTTGTATGCCCTTTAATATGGTGTATGGACTTGAGGTAGTAATGTCTTTCGGAGTTCATGATCCCTAGCTTAAGGATAGTTATAACTAAAAAGCTTAATAGTAATGAATTGGCTGATTGGTTGTTTATTTTAGAATAACTTACAGAGAGGAAAGACAAATTATAGTACAAAACATGCTGCTAGAAAAGGATCGAAGAAAGAAGTGGTTTGACCAAAATCTCAAGAAAAAAAGGAGATCAAGGCATGAGATTTTGTACTTATGTATAAGGTCTGTAGTGAAAACAAAAAGCTCAAAAATATTGGAAAGGGACGATTTAAGGTTTGTGAAGTTACACCACTAGGTACTATATGTGTTACTTTTCACGAAGTTGAAGGTGTCAGTTTCATTAATGGTAGTAAGTTTAAACAATACTATGGACTTCTTATCGATGAATCCTTATATGCTTCACATGACAAGTAAGTCACCATGGAAAGGGCCACTCAAAAAAAGATCCAAGCCCAATAGGAGGCAAGGGAAAGATGGGAAAACTTCAACAACATTAAGAAGAAAAACTTAGACCTATTGCACAAAATTATATTAGAGAGGTAATTGACAACTTGGATGATCACATCCTAGCTCTAAGAACACATATTCAATTTCTTATCGCCTATGGTGGTAAAGTGTTCTATAATGATCTTCTTAACATGGGTGTGCTAGTCACAATATACTCTCCTTTGTTACATGGAATCAGTTGGGTAAACCTAACTTGAAAATTCTAACATGAGAATAGAGGGTATAAGTGCCAAAATTACCAAAGTACTTGGTTTGCTTAAAACTATCATCTATGGTGATAATGTGCACTTGGTTTGGTAGCTTTTTGGTCATGCTTGTAGGAGCTTTAAAAGAACATGTTATTATTGGATGGACCTAGATAATAGCGGCTCAATGCGGAATCAACTGGGCCGCAAAGAGTGTCTCTCAGTGGTGGGCAAAAAATTCTAACCCTACACTTTTAAACTCCACAAACACTGCCTCCACATCAAATGCATTAGACTAGCAGCAAGAATTTGAATTCTCCAAGGATAAAGCCTCAACATCAACACAATCCAATGTCGTTTCTTCTACATCAACATCCATTTCACCACACCACAAGGTTCATCTTCAAGCTGCACAACTATATTACCTCTATATAGAACCAACTACCAGCGGGACATCATCAAAGAAAGCCAAAGACTACCCTTAAGTGGGTCCCTAAAGCCTCTCCACCAATTGCTTTGCCAACCCACTATCAAAAAATCCATGAGGCCCTACCACCCCTTGCAACAAAAATTAATCCAAACCACAGGTTACCTCTCAATTGATTCCAACTCGTCTTCTTCAAGCTCAAGGCTACTACGAGGGTAACACTTAGATTTGGGTGCTGAAGAGAATGCAGATATCTATAACTGTATCATTCACAGACACATCTTCTGCCCAATCAATAATCTTTGCCAACCCTAATACCAGAGGAGACAAGGGAAACAAAATGGTGAGCCTTGCCAACATCCCAAGAGATTTAAATTTTAAAAGCTGTTTAAAAGATGGTATGTCCCTTAAGAAAAGAAGACTTTGACAAAGCCTCTTAGAGTTCCATGAGGCCTTTATGAGTTCTTTAATGCCTGACTAGAATCCATTTTCAAAAGTAGTTCAAGAGGCCCTAGCACTTGAGGAAAGGCCTACTACTCAACGAGTTCTCGCATCAATGCCAACACCTCTCTAGGAACTTGCAAGTCATATTCGTGCCTCTTACCACCTTTAATCTTTGATTACTCAATAGCATCAACAACTAAGTATGCCCCAAAGCAAGAATCCCAAGTGGATAAAAGCTAGAGAGGATGGCTATAGAAATAAGCCTCCATGAAGTCCAGGGATAACCTTCAATAGGAAGCGAGACATTTCCATAAAGCCTAAATCTTTATCCCCTAGAAAATCTCCACTCCTCAACAATTCTTCATGTCTATATGCGAAGAGAATTGTACATTTATACATATTTAGTGAAAATATACCTATGAACTAACCCCCATAGCCCAAAAAAGAAAAAAGAGGAGCACAATAACAATAGAATAAGTGGTAGATATCGTTTCCTCCTTGCGAACAAGTCCTAGGAATGTAAGCAATGTTAAGGCCTAGCCAACAAAAACTATGGGGGTCTGCACATCGATGGAAGACGCATAGGAGGAAACCACCCAATCGTCGGTGCCACTCTGGCGCTTGAGGGGGAAAGTAGAAGGAGAGGAGAGAGGGAGTAAGGGTAACTAGATGAAGATTACAAGAAGATAAGTTAACAAGAATGAACTTGAAAAGTGATAAGGTAACAAGAGAAGAATGAAACAAAATAAATGGGATAAATAGAAATAACTCATGTAAGGATTCTATGATAAAACAAGGACAAAATCCAATGTTCTCACCCGATTTGTTGTACATCTCAACTCGCACAAGATAGGCGTCCTCTCCATGCACAAGGAAACACACCCCCAACTCTCTTATCACATGCAAACTAAGGATATTAATCACATGAGCACAAAGGATCTCACACATACCATAGCTCCAATAAAAGACTCAACCTATTAAGCAAGATTAGCCCAAGCCACCAAGAATGCCAACCACAAAAGCATGCAAGCATCTCTCACATGAAAGAGCTTCAAGTGAAAGACCTCACCTAGAAAGCAAGAGCTAGAGAGATTTCCCAAAATGACACCAATGTGGTTTATTCTAACTTGGGCTAGAGGGAATGCCTTGCCTCTCACCTTATGCTTCTTTATATAGGAAAATGAGGCTCATCTCCTTGCCACATTGAAAGAATAGATTGATCCCACATATTACAACCAATAGGGTGTGGGCATACCCATCACCCCTCAAACCATACAAAATATGTGCACAAAGTAATACAAATTATTTGCAATGTGTGCATACAAATGAGAGCAATGTGGGCTATCCAAGGGGGAAAGCCTCATGGGAAAATGTGCCCTTGGATGAATATAAGAAGATAAATGTGAGGTGAGGGATACGTATAGGGACTAACACCTGCTTAAGCCCATATAAAGCTTTCTTCAATTTGCATACTTTTGATTCGTGATTTTTCTAAATAAGAACACAAGGCTGAGATACATAGACCTCCTTATGCAAATATTCATTCAAGAAAGAAGTTTTGATATCCAACTGGCATATATCCTAACCTTTATGTACTGCAAATGCAATGATAGTCCACATGGTAGTGTCAAAATTACAACAATGTGATGAGCTATGGTGGATCAAAAACTAGAATCAACATCATTAACAAAGAGATTAGAGGATAATTAACACGTGATTAGTGAGCAATTAACTGATAGCTTAATGTAGGCATGGATAATTAACAATGAGCAATTAACTAATAGCTTAATGTAGGCATGGATAATAAAAAACTAGCAAGTTCTCATTAGGCCAATGCCTCAATCTATAGAGTTTACATCCAAGCATCCAATCCCACTAATTTCTCCTTGATTCACTCCACCTCTTTTGCTTGATTCTCTCCACCTCTCCCAAAATATCTCCACACCTCCTAAATCTCCTCATGCTACCCTTTATTCTCTCCCACTAGATACTTCTCACCTTTTCATAGGTTCTCTCACATTTATAGATTCTCTTTTACAGCCTCTAGCCAAGGGCTTGTTCCCGCACACACCCTATTCACTTGTATATTTCAACACCTCCCCTCAAGTGAATACACCTAGCACTGCTGGACCCTATACCAAGTTTCCCTCTTACTTGATAGTCCGCGACCAGTGCCTCAAGTCCCTAAACTCATAGTCCTTGACACTCTCTCTCTCTATGTGTCCAAGGCTACTACAAGTGCCCGTGACCTTGACTAAAGTGCTCATACATACATCTACCACATGGTCTACATCATCGGTGGCTCAGAGGTGGTTTTACTCTGTTGGGGCAGGTTAAATTGTGTTGTGGGGTTTCTCTCTCTCTCTCTCTCTCTCTCTCTCTCTCTCTCTCTCTCTCTCTCTCTCTCAAAAAAGATGATCTGACTCCACTTCCTTAGGAGTCTCCATGAACTTTGTCGATGTCGTTCCTTCTCCACTGGGTTTGCTATAGCAGTCTCTTGCCATCATGTGTCTTGGCTTTCCACAGTTGTGGCAAGTGAAGGTCCTTCCTCATACTCTGCCTTTTCCTCGTCCTCGTCCTCATCCTTGTCCTTGAGAGAATCCTCCTCGGGTGAAGAATGCTTTTTCTTCTCCTGCTGTTGAGTCGAGCCATTTCTTCTCTTTGCCTCTGGTCTCTTACTCTAGTATGATGAAAAACAGGTAGAGGGAGAGGAGACACACACATAGGAGAAAACCCTAATGTATATTGCAAACCCTAACCATAGAGGGAAGCCATCTCCCTTCTCACACAATGCATAAAGCCATAATCCATAATACACAACACACACTATGTGTTGTGTCCACACATAGCTAACCCTAGCTAATGTCCACACACTATGACTAGCTGGATGCGGTCATTTATGTCTCACACTGTTTCTACCTAACATGCCAGCACATAGCACAGCTGCACAAGCTAATATCGAGCTTGAATCTCAACAGTCCCTCTCAAGCTCATGATGTACTGCCATAGATGAAGATGTAGATGAGCTTGGGCTATCAAAGCTCTCAACACTCCCCCTCAAGCTCATCTTACGTACTCCCAACATAGTACGGAAGTACTCAAACTTCTTCTTTCTGAGTGGCTTTGTAAAGATGTCGGCCAGATAAGTAAGACAATCCCATGATCTGTTTTCTTCACATAGAGTGAAGAATCTGCTAAAGAAACCTGAAATCCAAGGGAGATAAGATATCAGCTTATCTTATCACTCCAAGCATGAGGTGCTTGCTTCAAACCATATAACGTTTTCTTTAATCTGTATACATGAGTGCGATACTTCGGGTGTACATTGCTGAAATATACAAGTGAATAGGGTGTGTGCGGGAACAAGCCCTTTGTTAGAGGCTGTAAAAGAGGATGAGTAAATATGAAAGAACCTGTGAAAAGGTGAGAAGAATCTACTGGGAGAGAATAAAGGGTAGCATGAGAAGATTTAGGAAGTGTGGAGATATTCTCGGAAGTGTGGAGTTATTCTGGGAGATATTCAGGGAAAAGAGAAGAGGTGGAGAGAATCAAGCAAGAGGTGGAGATATTTTGGGAGTGAATCATGGAGAAATCAATGGGATTTGATGCTTAATGTAAACTCTATAAATTGAGGCATAGCCCTAATGAGAATTTGCTGGTTTTTGAGTATCCATGCCTACATTAATCTATTTGCTAATTATCGACTAATTACGTCTTAATTATTTGCTAATCACTTTGTTAATGATGTTAATTCTAGTGTTTGATCCACCATAGCTCCTCATTATGCTCAAATTTCAACATGGTATCAGAGCCATGCCTAGAATCCATTAGGTTTATGAGCCCATTATTTAATTAATCAAGATTAGTAGATAATTAGAAAATAATCCAAATTTTAGTTATTTTTCACTTCACCCCTTCACCCCCAGCCAGTGGTGGAGGATCTCATTCACCTTGCAAACTCACAATCAGGTCAAGCCCTTCTAACACAAGCTAGTCAACCCTATGCTCCTCGAGCCTATGCAAAAAAAAAAAAGCAAACCGCCACGTAGAAGCGCAGATTTTTGCAGATTAAAGGGCGCCGTTTTTCTGAGCTGATTTGGTGATTTCTACTTCCACAGATCAAAGATCTCTAATTCCTCTTAGCCCAAGGTGTATTCAAGCATGCTCTACAAGCTGGTGAAGACAAAATTCAGTTTCATCAAGTCTACAGTGAGATCCAAGCTCTTCATCAAATCTGCAGGTGACTTTGGTAAAACAGAGATTAAGCTTTCAATATCTGGGAGAGAATAAAGGGTAGCATGAGAAGATTTAGGAAGTGTGGAGATATTCTGGGGGAAGTGTGGAGTTATTCTGGGAGATATTCAGGGAAAAGAGAAGAGGTGAAGAGAATCAAGCAAGAGGTGGAGATATTCTGGGAGTGAATCATGGAGAAATCAATGGGATTTGATGTTTGATGTAAACTCTATAAATTGAGGCATAGCCCTAATGAGAATTTGCTGGTTTTTGAGTATCCATGCCTACATTAATCTATTTGCTAATTATCCACTAATTATGTCTTAATTATTTGCTAATCACTTTGTTAATGATGTTGATTCTAGTGTTTGATCCACCATAGCTCATCATTATGCTCAAATTTCAACATACATATCCTTCTGGCTGTGCCATATAAACTTCTTTCCATTTAGAAATGCATTTTTCACATCCATTTGATGCATTTCCCAACCATTTGTTGCACCCATAGCAATGACTGCTCTCATTGTTCCCATCTTTGCAAAACTGGACTAAAAGTTACATCATAGTCCAAGCCTTGGGTTTGTGCATAATCCTTACTACCAATCGCGCTTTATGTCGCTCAATGGAACCATCTAACTTGCATTTCACCTTGTAAACCCATTTGCAACAACCAATGACATTTTTGCCTTGTGGTAAGGCAACCAAATCCCTTGTTTCATTATGAACTAATGCGTCCATCTCAACATCCATTGCCTTCTCCCATACATGCTTCCCAATAGCTTCTGTATAGCATGTAGGCTCCACATGCTTCACCAAAGAGGTCATATACGCATAATGCATAGCAAAATCACAATATGTCATCCTGTCAAACTGGATACTTGACCCTTTAGGATCTCCACAATGCATGCGGATCACTCTGAACACCTGTCACTCTAGCATGTGGAGGCACATATCTATCCTGCCTTACGCACACCAGGTGTGCGTAAAACTGGTATGCCAAGTTCCTCATCCAAACTCTCTGAACTTGATGACTCATAACCTGTAATGCCAATTCCTTCAACCTTCTTTTTCCCTTTATCCATAGCACTACTCCCAGTGCTCACACTCGCATGTCTCAAGTGTCTTGACTATGGACGTATAGTGCTACTCTCAGACTCTGCTGGCCTAGACATAGAAATAGAACTTGCTTGTGGCAAGTTCACATGCACATCAGCATCAACGGAATCAATGACATCCTCATCTTTTGCTTTGTACCAACTAGCAAGTTCATCAAACACCACATCTTGTGAGATAACCACTTGCCTAGTTTGTGGATTGTAACATTTATATGCCTTGCGATCCTGTGCATATCCAACAAACACACACTTTTCTACCTTAGGATCCAACTTCCTCCTTCTCTCGTCAGGCACATGTACATAAGCTATGCAACCAAACACTGTGAGGTGTCCAATGTTTGGCCTAAAACTTGTAAGCCGCATCTCTAGCGTACTTCCATGTATGGCTGATGTGGGTGTCTTATTAAGTACATACACCACTGTGGCACACGCGTCTATCCAATAATAGTCTGGCATGCTCTTTTCATTGAGCATTGCCTTGGCCACATCATAAATGACTCTATTCTTTCTCTCAACAACACCATTTTGCTGAGGTGTGTACTTGCAAGTTAACTGCCTTTTTATGCCATGTCTGGCCTAAAACCTGTAAGCCACATCTCTAGCGTACTTCCATGTATGGCTGCTGTGGGTGTCTTATTAAGTACATACACTGCTGTGGCACATGCTTCTACCCAATAATAGTCTGACATGCTCTTTTCATTGAGCATCGCCGTGGCCACATCACAAATGACTCTATTCTTTCTCTCAGCAACACCGTTTTGCTGAGGTGTGTACCTGCAAGTTAACTACCTTTTTATGCCATGCGTTCTCAAGAAAGCATGTGAGGTGTATTCACCACCTCCATTTGTCCTCAAACATTTTCACCACCTCCATTTGTCCTCAAACATTTTATCCAAGAGCCATATTGCTTCTCTGTTGAAGTCCATAAACTTTCCCAACACTTAACTTTTCTCTCTAAGAAAGTAAATCCAAGTCATTCTGCTGAAATCATCAATGAATGTCACATAATACAAGCTGCCTTTAATGGATGGGTTTTGTGCAGGACCCCATACATCGCTATGAACTATCTCAAGTGGCCTGCTACTCATGTTGCCTTCTTTAGGAAACGGCAACCTCGCCTGCTTTCCAAACTGACAGGCATCACAAACATGCATATTCCCATCATACTTGAATCTAGGTAGCCCTTCACTTCACTTTTCTCAACACTTCACTTTTCCCAACACGTGCGTAATTTCCACCATGTTGTGCATAATGTCCACCATGTTGTGCTCTACCCCCTCTCAAATCATTTTGTTTGAGGAAACAATCATGTGCCATATGACCAAATTTCCCATTGTTATGGCATTCCACATTTTGCATAGATGTTTGTTGGCCTTGCCAACATCCTCTACCACGAGGATTACCTCTACCTCTCTAAGGTGTATATCCACGACCACCTCTAGCGCCATATGTAGACTGAAAATTCTATTGTGGTGACCTGTCCTACCATCCACGACCATTACCATGGCCATGTGATGCAAATCTCCCCCTGCCTCTAAATCCCCTTTGTGAATAGAAAGCCTGATTTCTACCATTATCATCATGGCTAGTAGATGCATCATGAAAAGAGTCACTGAGTTTGATTTCCTCAACAAGCAAGAGTGAAACCAACTCATCAAAATCTAGTAAACCTGTACTCCAAACCGAGATGGATGTATCAAAAAACTTATACTCCTTGCCCCAAGACCACGCAAGGTAATGTCTACCAAATCATCATCAGGCATGGGGGCATTGATTGTTGCCAATGCATCTGCATACTTCTTTATCTCTTGTACATAATCATGGATGCTCCTTCCTTTCCATTTCACATTATGAATCTGTTGTCTCAACTGAGACTTGCGAGGCACTAGTGTCTGTATATCAAACAGCTTTACTAATGTATCCCATGCATCCTTGGGATTCTCAGCATCATGTATATGTATGAGTATAGTATCCAAGCTAGATATAGACACATAATGCAAAACTTTGTATGCTCTTTCTGAACATTGCTTATGAGCTACAACTTGTTGCTGTTGTGAAGTTTGTCAGGGTAGTTTCGGCTCTAGCTTTGCATCTGTAGTAACAAGGTTCCAAAAACCTTTTCCCTTTAGAAAGCTTTTAATCCTATACTTCCATGCCTGAAGTTCTTCCTATCCAACTTTTCACCCACAATTTGTACTGGGTTATCTGGCATACTTGCTCAATGATGCAAATGCACCTTTCACACATGTCCAAATCTATAAATGAGTCTTCCTTAGTTCAACCACACTCTAATGAGTGTTCTAGATACTCCAAAGTACTCAACAAACTTCACTTTTGATGTAGAAAATCAAACTGATTGCATCCAAAATGAACTGGCATACACAGTCCAAGGTATCCTGTTTTGGTGCACTTTCCAAGGCTTAAAATTGAAATGTAGTGGTTCAATCAAGTGCGGATAACTTGCATTGAAACCTAAACAAGCTGAATGTTGCATATCAACACAACCCAAGGTGCGTACATACCAAATTTGTCAGATCCTCTTCTCTGTTTTGAGAAAAACCAATAAAACCAATATTAATCCCGCTCTAATTTCTTTAATCCTTGTCCAAATTGAGAGCCCAAG
The DNA here is from genome assembly GCF_041138505.1 of Cibotium barometz. NCBI lineage: Eukaryota > Viridiplantae > Streptophyta > Polypodiopsida > Cyatheales > Cibotiaceae > Cibotium > Cibotium barometz. Next base: position 64,537,536 of record NC_141051.1, read on the forward strand.
CATTCATTATCTTAGCAATGATGTGTACTAACTTTGTGTAAAAGGAATTAGTCTAATTATGAATAACGAGTGAGTAATTAGTCGATTAATCACTCACTATCTCACTAATCACTATTAATAGCTCTGCTAATCCTTCATTAATCAACTCAGATCTTTATGTTGCTCAAGGTTGAACTTGCAAAGACCTTCTCCGATTCAATATATACCCAATTTCTAAGCTTCCCATGCATTCATATCATCCAAAGGACCTGAACTTGTGAATTATTCTTGAAAAAAAAGCACTCCTAGCCTGCAGAGATCAGCACCGCCTGCTTGTAGGGATTTTTGGAGAGTTTATACACACTAATTATTGCTCATAAGCCTTAGCAAAGACCTAAGGTAGGTTGCCAACTAGTCAATGCATTGATTTGATGCAAAAACCTTCACAAATCGCTTCAATTTTGAGCATATACTCACTGTTTTGGAGGAGGTTTCAAAACCAAAATTTTTCTCTTATTTTAATGCATCAATCTTGCTCCTTTACTCTAGGGTTTGCACATGAGTTGCCAATACATTAATCCTTGTCACATACATGTTCCTTTGCCAGATTGCATCCATTTTCACAATACATCATTGCTTTCAAGCTCCAATGGGGAAAGCTTGCAAAAAACCAAAATTTTCTTTTACTTTGGGCAACCCTGATTTGCCTTGTTTGTGCTTGAATCACCTGCAATCTGCTCAAGGGTGTTTAGTAGACCTTACTCGGTAGGCCAAGCTCTCAGATTTGATGGAAATCGGTGTGCTCCAAGCTTCACAGCTTCTTCTCCCTCTTCTCTCACTCACTCTAAACCCTAATAGAGAGCACCAAGCTTTTCTTCTCCCTCTTCTCTCACTCACTCTAAACCCTAAACCCTAATAGAGAGCACCAAGCTCTGATACCATGATGAAAAACAGGTAGAGGGAGAGGAGACACACACATAGGAGCAAACCATAATGTATATTGCAAACCCTAACCATAGAGGGAAGCCATCTCCCCACTCACACAATGCATAAAGCCATAATCCATGATACACAACACACACTATGTGTTGTGTCCACACACAGCTAACCCTAGCTAATGTCCACACACTATGACCAGCTGGACGCGGTCATTTATGTCTCACACATGTTCCTACCTAACATGCTAGCACATAGTGCAGCTAGAACAAGCTAACATTGAGCTTGAATCTCAACATAGTAGATCTCCTTCTATCTCGTGTAGCTTCAATTCAGGTACATTCTTTAGTGTTGCTACAATGTTTTCATATTCATCTTTATTTACACTCTTCAGAAGCACTGCTAGTGTCTCATCATCTTCTACCTTTTTGCCAATAGCTACCAGTTGTTGCTTAATGCTTTTATATCTATTCAAGTGTGTGATTAAAGGTTCACTTTCCTTCATATCCAATTTGTAAAATTGCATTAACAGATTTATCTTTGAATTTTTAGCTTGCGTGCCAAGTAATTTATTGAGTTCATCCCATGCATCTTTTGCCCATTGTATCCCCGTGATGTGATGATGAATGATTTCATCATTTAAAGTGAGTGCAATAAGTCGCAATGCTTTTTCATTCCTACTCTTCCACTCATATTCCCCCTCACCTCTGGGCATTCATCTCTTCCCTCAACTAGCCCCCACAGATTTTTCCTCATGAGCAGATACATGGTTTTTGTCTGCCATGTGTAAAACTGCTCCCCATTAAATTTGGCTATCTCTTGTGCCATACTCATGATAATGTGAAGGGGGTCTTACCTCTTGATCCAATTTCAAGATTCAAGGGTAGTGTCTACCCTTTTACAACTCAATCTCGTGTTTAGGAGATGATTACAAACAGATTTATTAGCATAAAATCACTATTACATTAAATCAAGGGTAACCAATTTGTACGGAATGGTTGGAGTATCAAACAATCTCTAATTTGCAATATGAAGTTATAGGGATCTGTATCAAATACCTAATGATTAATTTGAACCCTCAATTGTACCAAAATATAGTGATTAGAATTGATTAATCACTGATTAGCAAATTAATCCTCTATTTTGTGTGCAAAGAACAGAGTATGCGGGGAGTCAAGATCTGAGGCATTAGAGTTCAAATGAGCTCAAATCCTTTCAAGGCCATTAATAGCAATTAGTCTAGTAGAGAGGATTAAGCTAAGAAACGTAATATTTGACCAAACATTGAATTCTTAATCTCTGTTTTACCAAAGTCACCTGCAGATTTAATGAAGAGCTTGGATCTCACTATAGACTTGATCAAATCAAATTTTATCTTCACCAGCTTGTAGAGCACGCTTAAAAACCCCTAAGGCCAAGAGAAATTAGAGCAATTTGATATGGAGCTATAGGAATATCAAATTTTCTTTAAAAAAAATACACCTGTAGAATCGTGAATTTTGTGAGCTGTAGAGGGTGGTTTACTGCGCCGATTTGCTTGGCTTGGACTGTGGGGAGACTGGCTATACATGCCTAGAAGGACTTGCCCTAATGTTGCTCTTGGAGGGAAATCAAGCCCCTCCACTTGGATGCAGAGAGCTACTTGAAAACAACTAAAAAAGTGATTATTTCTTAATCATCTACTAATCCTAATTAGTTAGATAATGGGCTCATAAATTTGATGGATTCTAGGCTAGGCTCTGATACCATGTAAAAATTACAGCAATGTGATGAGCTATGGTGGATCAAATGCTAGAATCAATATCATTAACAAAGAGATTAGATGATAATTAACACATGATTAGTGAGAAATTAACTGATAGCTTAATGTAGACATGGATAATAAAAAACCAACAAGTTCTCATTAGGCCAATGCCTCAATTTATAGAGTTTACATCCAATCCAATCCCACTGATTTCTCCTTGATTCACTCCACCTCTTTTGCTTGATTCTCTCCACCTCTCCACCTCTCCCAGAATATCTTCACACCTCTTTTGCTTGATTCTCTCCACCTCTCCCAGAATATCTTCACACCTCCTAAATCTCCTCATGCTACCCTTTATTCTCTCCCAGTAGATACTTCTCACATTTTCACAGGTTCTCTCACATTTACAGATTCTCTTTTACAGCCTCTAGCCAAGGGCTTGTTCCCACACACACCCTATTCACTTGTATATTTCAACAGGTAGTCATATAACATGTGGGTGCAAAGGTTTCACCGTACTTAAGCATCCCTGTAGTCCAAATGCCAATGCAATTGATGGCGAAGTGGGAAGAGGAGCCGATAGCCTCTTATAAAGCATGTTGGGAGGACAATTTATAGCTACTACAAGAATACATGGTACTGCCAACTCCCACATGCCGTCTTCTCTTGCTACCACCAATTCCACCTCAAGACAAAGATGGAGCTGGAGGCGAAGCTAGAGGGACAATGTTTGCACAGCCATAAGGCTGCAGAAACCACCACCACCTCCACAGTCACCACCTCTAGAGGAAATGCACAGTCAATCAGTAGGTGAATAAACTATAGAATAAAGTACAAAAGCTGACAGAGCAACTAAACAAGAAAAAGGAACTGATTAGGTTGGAACTACTCTAGAAATAGTTATCAACCAAAGGTGCCACAAGAGAAGACTCAACAGATCAACAACTACTATTGGTCTAACAAAAATAGATAGTAGCAGTTAAAAGGCAGCTGGAAAACGAGTAGTGATTTTTTTTTTGGCACTAGCCAAAGGGAAAGAACTAGTATAGTAGGTGGAGCCCATGAATAAAATTATAGTTGGCACTATGCATGTCATAGATTAGATGTCACCAAACCAGCTGAAAGAGAAAATCATTCTCTTAGAGAAACAAATGTCTGTGCAACAAGATGAGAACACAAACAAGGCACTCACGCAGGCTTATGCAAAGCTAGACAAGAAAAAAGCAAAGCTCATTTAGTTAAGCTGCAGAAAAGAAAACCTCCCCAAAAACAAGGTCCTAATGAAATTCATATGCAGAGTAGAGAAGTAAGAAACCATCAGCACAAAGAAGTTGCAATAGCAACTATACAGTCTAAAAGAAAAAAACTCCCAGCTTAAAAACCCAACAAGAGTTAAAAGCCATCAAGTAATAGGAAAATCAAATCAACCGAGGAAGAAGCCATCAAGTAATAGGAAAATCAAATTAACCGACATAAATCAGATCAACTGACACAAAGAAGAATCTCGAAGAGCTACACAAAGAAACTGGTAGAGCTACACAATGAAATTGAGCTAAGGGATACAAGAATTGGAGCTAGAAGGTGTACGAACACAGCTAATGGAAGAGAAAAGCAAACAACAAAACTTGCACGAAGAACTATTGATAGTCAAAAGAAATTGAGCTAATGGATAAAAGGCCTGCCAAAGAAAATCAAGTAGAACTGGAGTTGCAATGTGTACGAACACAACTAATGCAAGAGAAAAGAAAACAATGGAAGCTGCTCAAGAAGAACTGGTAGTAATAATCAAGCAACAATTGAAATCATCAACTTTGCTAGCTACCACAACCAATCAAGTAAACATTCTCTACTATCAGCTGGTGAATCTACATGAGGCAAAATAACACCATATTGGGGAATATGGGAATTTTCCACAAGTTTGGGACACGTGGTCAAAAGTTTGGATTAACCATAACTTGAACACGTGGTCAAAAGTTTGGATTAACCATGAACACCACTAATCTAAAATGAGCGCTTTATAGCTCTTTAGATTCCATTTTTCAAGCGCTTTCCAATGATAGGTCATATGATAGGGTTTTGAGAAACTTACAAACATGTTATCCATGTCCCCCTTTTTTAAGTATTCAAAAATGGGAATTGGAAAATTCCCAAATTCACTAATATGGTGTTAAATAGGGACAACACATGTACATGCAACATAACAACTAAACGCTAGAGAAAACAATCTGGAGTATACTGCCTACTCGTTCTCTAAGTTCAAACAATAGTATGACAAAGAGAGATGGCACCTGCCAATAAAGCCCTATAACTAAATGAATCTAAATGAATTTCTCAGCAAATATAAACCAAAGAAAAAGTCCACATTCCAAACCCCCCGGATCTTCATCATCAGCAACAAAACGGATCCCAAATGATAGTGCACAGCTGCTACAGGAGGGCAAGATGATTTCAAAGTTAAGACAAATGTCCATGTGATGAAGATAGAGAGGCCCTCTAGCAACTGGAATCCAACCTATAGATACACCTATCTACTAAACTATTCTTTCATTCTTTAAACTACTGTGACACGAAGTTGGGGTTTGGACTTCGGTCACTTCTTAGAATCAAAAACACATTTGAATGAAACCTCACAGCCTCCTCACCTCCCTTTCTCTCCCTAGATTAAGATAAAGATATACACATCAAAGGTGAGATCATAATTCATGGAAGGAAAGATGAAAGGCTCCGAAGAAGTAAGAATTTCTGCTAGTCTTGCAGCTCCAATCAAGAGGGCGATTCTTTGTTGGAAGAAAATCATCCGACTCAGGATTATGTGAATGGAAACATACGGGGAATATTGGTAAGGTTCATCCGTTCGAATTGGACGATTTGGACGGAACATATTAAAGAAAATAAATATAGCAATCACTTACAAGAGGATAAGACACATGGGGTTTGCCTTTTGATAAGAGATTAGGAGGAATTAATCATGATTAAGAAGAAATAAAATGGCCAAAAATCTATAAAAATAGAGATACACAGAGAATTGCAGTTTTAAATCCATATAGGTTGTGCAAGAGAAGATTATATAGATGCATAGAGCTTAAAGAGAGCTTCGCATCTATATAAAAACTTTCAAAAACGGGTAACCGAGCGAAAAGTTCTACTGCAAAAACAAGAGACAAACCACCTTTCTCCATTTCACCATACCTCTCCTCGCCAGCATCAGTGAGTTGTCGGCTTGCATAATACACTGGTTGCATACACCCTTGCTCTCCCTTTTGCAAGAGTATAGCACCCACTGAATGTGATGAGACACTTGGGTTCATATAAAAGTCCTCCCCCCACCTAGGAGGCTGCACAATTGGACTTTGACTCATTCATTCCTTGAGCAAACAAAAAGATTGAATTTGATCGGGCCCCCATTGGAAAGAAACATTCTTCTTTGTTAATAGATTTATAGGATACATCTTCTCAGAGAACATGTCAACAAAGCGTTGGTAATACTTTGTTTTACCCAAAATCCTCCTTACCTCCTGTACATTGGTAGGTGGTGGGAGGGCCACAATTGCCTGCACCTTCTCAGGATCCATCTCTATGCCTTCTTCTGAGATAACATGTCCCAAGAGAACCATCTTCCTTCGTGCCAAGCGACATTTTCTAGGATTAAGACACCCTTTTGCATCATCAATACTTTGCAAGGCCAACCTCAACTTTTCCAAGTGATCCACGCGGCTTGAATAAATGCAAAAATCATTCAGAAAGACCCTTATAAACTTCCCCAAGTAAGGTGCAAATACCTGACTCATGAAGCGTTGAAAAGTTGCTGGTGCATTGGTCAAGACAAATGGCATCACCCTATAGGCATACACTCCCCAGGGGGTGATAAATGAGGTTTTCCTTTGATCTTCTTCACAAATCTGGATTTGAAGGTATCTCGAGTATCCATCACACACTGAATACAACTCATGACCTGCAACTTGATCCAAAATCTCATCCTGAAAGGGTAGAGGATAATAATCCCTCTTTGTACATGCATTCAAAGGACGAAAGTCCACACACACACACTGTTGCATGACGAGTGAAGATCAATGCAAGGATGCAACAAAAAAGATACTTAGGGCTCTTGTAAAGAGTTCCAAGTTGTAGATGAATGTGGGAGAGGGCTTGACAATAATCCCACATGGGAACTTTTGGGAGTTTTAGAGTTTTTGTATAAAAAGTGGCTCATTTGAGAGCTTAGGGACATTGGGCAAACTCATGTTTGAGCTCTCTTGAGACTAGCTCTCCCTCTTTTCCCATAGAGGTGCAAGCTCTTCTCTCTCCCCATCTACATTGTTGTAAGTTCTATTTTTGTTAATTCAATGCAATGAGTGGATGTTTGTCTCTCTTCTCATGTCAATTCTCTAGTGTGTATGTTTCTTGTTGATAGCTTCAAGGCTTGTGTGCATGCTAGGGAAATGAGTGTTTGAGAATGAAGAATGCTTTGATCTTGTGTATGCAATAGCTAAGCTTTCTTCTTGTTTGGATGTATGGATGAGTGGAATGTGGAGTTGAGTGAGCAATAGCAAGATTGAGCTTGTGTGTGTGTTAAGTCTATGTCAATAGTAGTAGTATTCCTAGCATTCTCTCCATCAAATGGATAAGCTTTTGTGCACCGGTACGGGTTGAATCCCTAGCACCGAAAGGGATGCAAATCTCATTGGATTGAGCTAAGTGTGGATCATACTACTAGACGGAAAACTCTCTCACTTGTAGCAAGAGTAGTATGATCCACACTTAGCTCAATCCAATGAGATTGAGGAATACTACTACTATTGACATAGACTTAACACACACACAAGCTCAATCTTGCTATTGCTCACTCAACTCCACATTCCACTCATCCGTACATCCAAACAAGAGGAAAGCTTAGCTATTGCATACACAAGATCAAAGCATTCTTCATTCTCAAACACTCATTGAAATTTGTATGCTTCTTCGCATAGAGATGTGTATGCAGTGTTGAATTTTTGAGTCCTTTTAAGAAGAGAGAAATTAATCGACTTTGGGTGGGCTTCTCATCTTCTGGGCAACAATTAATGTACTGCTTCATTCTATTTACACAGTCTCTAACACTCTCATTCTCGCCTTGCTTGAAAGAGTAGATGTGTGCTACCGTGTCATGTTGAATTCCCATCAAGGAAAAAGCAGCAATGAATCTCTCTTCCAAAACTCGTAAAGAAGATTTGTCTGAAGCCTCTAGTGCCTGAAACCAATCAAGGGTTTTTCCCCTCGGGGGGGGGTCACTATATGTAAATCCTCTATATCACGTGCGTTCAAGGCCTATTTAAAAAGTCCCTTATCTGTGAATTTTTTAGTGAATATAATGTATCCTTTCCTATTCAAATCTGTAATTTTTTTTTGAAATACAATAAATAAATCCCCTCTGTAAATATATTTCTGTAAGTTTTAAATATTTAAAATGTCCTTCTATTGAACCCACGTGATACTTACATATTTATACGAGTGACCCCCCCCGAGCTTTTCCCTCAAGAGTGAGTCCAAATCCTTCAATTTGAGTATGCTTGTCAGCCACTTGCTCAGCTCGAACTGCTTGCCTAAATGCTGCTACATGGTCGTATGGATCTCCCAACCCTTCGTACTTCTTTACCAGTTTCTGAAGAGTTGATGGCCTTACTTGTCTTGAATACTCATCATAGGGCCTACGGCCTCTCACTCGCAGTGGGAATTGTTCCCCTCTTTGGTAAGATGATCCACATGCATCCCAAATTGGTGTAGGGCCCCTATTACCAGCCTCACCAAACCCCTCCAAAGATCTTGTCACCCGCATTTCAGGAGGTGCATTTATGGGAGGCCGAGTTGGCTCCCCTACCCTCCGATTGTTATAGTGAGAAAGATGTTGTTGTGGTGTGACCTGTGGTCGCACAGTTGGTGTAGGACTATGTCTTGGTGCTAGAGTTGGGCTACTAGCAGTGGTCCACTTTGATGTTGAGGGTCCCTCTCTAGTGAACTCTCGTAGGGGAGGAGCAACAGTTTCTCCAAGAAAGGCTGTCTCTCCTGGTTTGGCTGTATTTGTTGAGAACACTTTCATGAATAATGGTTGTCCTTTCCATGTGAGCTCCCGAATCTATTTCCAATCTAAGGTTCGGTATTCATTGGCCCATTTATCAATTATTCGGTTCATGTGTCTTGCAAGCTTCTCAACTACCACCACAAGAGCTAGAGGAAGATCGAGCTGTGGCAATCTAGTTGTGGCATAATATCCCTCTAACGAGTCCTTATAGACCCCTTGAAGTGGGTCATCCTGTAAGACCTTTGTAACTGGAATTTGTCGTACAAACTCCCATTGGTTCTCAGCCCCCTGATCCATTTTGATCTTGCCTTTCCTATCCCTTTCCAAATTTAGATCTACAAGAAGTAAATCATCAATGGATGGCTTTGAGGACTGGGCATTGGAGGGTCCAGGCATGTCCGGCTCCATGAGCCAATCATCTCTAGACTCCCTTGCTCTGGAAAGTTTTGATAAGTCTAAGAACTCGATTTTAGAGAGCTCCCCTAATTTGTCTACATTCTCTGGATGGTAGGTGACTTCGTAGCGAACACCATCTCCACCCATGTACATGTTACCCTGGTCATTGACTAGAGGTGCTCTATCAAGTTCTGAGAAAATGTCTGCGATCTTAACAAGATACCGTTGTTGGGGATCCCTAAAGATCTCAGCTCCTTGAGCATTCGTGTAGACATATTGGAGTCTCACATTGAGTGTTAACCCCATGGTGTCGGCTTCAAATGGATTAAAAGATCTTGTGGGTGTTCTATTTGGGGCTAAGGGATGACTATTTGTCGGCCCTAGATTGTCCATGGACAATGAACTAGTTGTTCTGGAAAAGGTATCAGATTGGGATTCGGAAAAGGTTTCAGCAATATCTGCCAAATTTCCTATCGATTGGGTCCCACTTTCCTGCGTAGGTACTCTAGAAGGTGCCCTAGACCCTATGGCAGAATCTATAAGACGTCCCGACTGTAAGTGCATAAGGTCAAATTTTTTTGGTTTTTTTTTCTTGTTTTGGTTTTTTTACCATATATATATGTGTGTGTGTGTGTGTGTGTGTGTGTTTTTTTCTCTTTTTGTTTTTGTTTTTTTGTTTTTGTTTTTTTTAATCCTACCTATCCACTAAATGCAACTAAAATAAATATGTGTGTAACTATCTATCCTATTTTTTTTTATTTTTTTTATTTTTTATTTTATTTTTTTTGTTTATTTTTTCTAATTACAAAAAATATGAATTACGCTAAAAAAATACTAATTATGCACAAAATTACAAAATTTTTTTAAAAAAAATACAAGTTACTCTAATTATACAAAAAATTACAAAAATTTTAAAATAAAAAATTACAAAATATGTAAAGAATATGGATTCCTAAAAAGACACATAATTTACAGAATTTTTCTCTTTCTATTTCTTTTCTTTTCTTCTCTTTTCTTTTGTTTTCTTCTCTTTTTTTTGTTTTTTTTGTTTTTTTTTATTTTTTTAATTAATTTTTTTATTATTTTATTATTATTTTTAATTATTTTTATTATTGTTTTTATTTTTTTTTAAAAAAATATAGAAATCATGAAAATTAACAAAAACATAAAAAATAAAAAATAATTATGTAAAAAAAATTAAAAAAATACTTACCTCTTAATCCTTATCGCTTCCGGATAGTGCGCTGCGGCGGCGCGCGTGCCTCCTCGTGGCCCTTCACAGCTGGAGCCTTATCCTCAGCTATAGCTGCGCTTCTTCTTCTTTCTCTGCCGGCCACCCACCGCTTCCTCCTCGCCTCCACAGTTGCAGCAGCCGCCTTCGACACAGCCTGCCGTCAGCACTACCGGCCTTCTTGCCTTCTTTTGATGCAGCGCCAACACCCTCTACGCTTCTTTTACCTTTCTCCTAGTCTGCTGTGCAGCCGGCTGCCATCAACCTTCGCTGCCCCACTCCTTGGCCACTTCGCAGCAGCCAGGCACCCTCTACGCTCCTGCCAGCGCCTCAGCGAGTCCCCATCTCCAGCACCCGTTGCTGTCCGACGCCCTTACTTCTCTTTCAGTCTTCGCCGCCCTGACGTTTTGCTGCGTGCTTGCTACAGCCAACTGCCGGTCTACACAGCCTTCTTGTGGCCAGTCAACTCGCCTTCTTGCCATCACTTGACCTGAGTCGCCCTTCACCTTCTACCGCCTGCAACCGCCTCTGCCTTCGCAGCTGCAATCGCCTTCACTGCCCGCTTAGCAGCTGCCCGGTCAATGCTTGCTTTGCCTCCATGCCTTCCCCACGGCCTCCTATGGCAAGATCACCACCGTCGCCACTCTCCACGCGAACGGCCGCCCTTCTCTTTCGGCCAGTCTACTCCATGGTTGTGTGTATTATGCTATCCATTTAATTAAGTTATGTGATTAATCATTAATCTCTCTTGTTCAGCTTATCTTCATGCATCATCCCCATGGTCTTGATTATTATCTATAAGCCCCCATAAATCTTATATGGTATTAGAGTCCATATCCATACCTCCACGCTTCCAAACTTTAGCCAGCCTTTGTCCTTCGCACTGTGCTCTCGCTTCAGCCTTCTTGCTACAACCACACAATACTTCCACGCAGCCACTTCACTTTTTTTTTATTATTTTTACTAATTACATGTTAGCGAAAAGCATGAAAGCATGAAATGACAAAAAACAATGAAGGTAAGCATAATGAACGGTACTTGAAAAAGCATAAAAGCAATAAAACATAAAAAACAATGCAGGAGAAACCTCAACCGCTCAATGGGTTTTTCTTATCCTAACCTTATCCACTCACACCGGGATCGCACACCCGAACTTAATCACTCAATGGTTTTGCAACCAAAAGAGGAAATAGTGGTGGTTTCCACACACTCTCAACCGGATTTGAGTCTTCTCCCCGGCACAGCGGCGCCAATGGAGAGACGAAAAACTCTCTCACTTGTAGCAAGAGTAGTATGATCCACACTTAGCTCAATCCAATGAGGTTTGCATCCCTTTCGGAGCTAGGGATTCAACCCGTAACCGGTGCACAAAAGCTTATCCATTTGATGGAGAGAATGCTAGGAATACTACTACTATTGACATAGACTTAACACACACACAAGCTCAATCTTGCTATTGCTCACTCAACTCCACATTCCACTCATCCATACATCCAAACAAGAAGAAAGCTTAGCTATTGCATACACAAGATCAAAGCATTCTTCATTCTCAAACACTCATTTCCCTAGCATGCACACAAGCCTTGAAGCTATCAACAAGAAACATACACACTAGAGAATTGACATGAGAAGAGAGACAAACATCCACTCATTGCATTGAATTAACAAAAATAGAACTTACAACAATGTAGATGGGGAGAGAGAAGAGCTTGCACCTCTATGGGAAAAGAGGGAGAGCTAGTCTCAAGAGAGCTCAAACATGAGTTTGCCCAATGTCCCTAAGCTCTCAAATGAGCCACTTTTTATACAAAAACTCTAAAACTCCCAAAAGTTCCCATGTGGGATTATTGTCAAGCCCTCTCCCACATTCATCTACAACTTGGAACTCTTTACAAGAGCCCTAAGTGTCTTTTTTGTTGCATCCTTGCATTGATCTTCACTCGTCATGCAACACACACCATTTTCCACCCTTTTTGGGAGTGACTACAACTGGGAAAATCCACTCTGAATTCTCTACTGGAAAAATAAATCCAACTTCAAGAAAATTAGTTACCTCCTTCTTAAGCACCTCTGCTTGCACTACTCCCAAATGCCTTAGCCGCTGTACCACTGGCTTACATTGGGGCTTGAGATCAATCTTGTGCTCTACTAGGGTAACTTGGTGTACTTGTGAGTAGCTGTTTGCAAAAAGGTTAGAAAATCCATCTAACATTTTTAAGTAATTCTCCCTTTCAGTACCTGCTATGGACTCATCAAGAAGAAGTTCATTCTATTGGTGAAGACTAGTGAGGTCCACATCTCCTTTCTTGCACATGGTTGAAGAAGCTTCCCCTTCCAAGGCTCCATTGTCTTCAGCATCCCCTCGATCCCTTCCCAGGGAAAGACCAAATGCAACTCCCTCCACCTCCCCTTCTGAGATGGAATCCTCAGAGCTACCACTTGTCTCTTCTTCATCGGATGACTTTGACTCTGAACTTTCGAAAGTTGAAGGTTCACCTCTTACCACTTTCTTACGAGGACTCCTGATGTTGTAGTGGACCTTCTTATTCTCACCTTGTAGAATAAGATCACCTGTCTCCCACTTTTGAATTGCCTTCACTTGGCGAAGCCATGGCCTACCCAGTATCAATGGGTAAGCCCTAGCATCAGGCTTTGTAGGAATGATCTGGAAAGTTGTAGGCACAGAAATACCACATACATCCACTCCCAAATTCCTGACAATTCGTAAGGTTTTCACCCTAGTATTATCAGCAAGTTTGATGCGATAGGGAGAGTTAGTAGAAGACAACTTTAAATCAGCATCTTTCATTGTTTTTTCACTCATGACATTGATTGACGCACCTCCATCAATGTATGCATTAGAAATTGTTTGCCCCTCAATGATGACATCAATTCACAGGCACATCATCTCCTACATCAATATCCACTTTTTGAACCATAGGAGTCCCATTATCCCTCTTCTTCTTTTTCTTAGATTCCCTTGTGCTAGCCAGCTTACCCCATTCCTTTCTGAGCTTGGGAGAGAGTGCCAAAAGCTACCCAAATGTGATTTGTGCCGTTTTCTCCCTAAGATCTGTTAAAAGGTCATAACTAAGAGATCCTTGTCCAAGAGGAAAGTCAGATTGTCCAATTTTTCTCCTGAACGACTTCTTCTTCTTCTTATTTTTCTCCTCTTCTTCAGATTTATCTTCTTGTTCTTCTTCTTCCTGGCTTCTAGTTTTATGACCCCTTTTTGCCATTAATGGCATCAATGTTTCCTCTTCTTCTAAGCATATTTCCTCTAAAAGTGCTAAACTTTTATCCTCACTTTTCCTCTACTTTGGACACTTAGTGCGATAGTTGTTGAGATATCGAGCTCGTCAAGTGAGGCGGTGGACACTGATGACCCGCATGGGGGATAGGCCCCACACTTACACCACTAGCATGGTTGGTGAGATCATGGAAGATATGCGGCCAGTGGGATGACAGGCTATGTGACAGCCATTCTAGAGACTGGCATAGTTATAGCGCCAGCTCATTTAGTCGGGTTCACACTATAGAGAACTCGTGTATGTATTTGGTTGAGTACCTTTCATATTGTGTGTACTCTTATTCTTGTATATGGTGTGTTGAGTGTTGAGTGAAGAAGAAGAAGATATTCAGCCTCTCACCTTGTGTGTTCTCTATTAGGGTTTTGTGAGTGTGTGTGTGTGCTTGCAAGAGCTCAAGCTCTCTTCCCCCCTGCATCTTTTCATGGTATCAGAGCCAAGTTCATGCTAAGGGCTGAGCTGCAAGCAAGAGAACCACAGGAAGCAGTACGAGGGTAAGAGCTGCAACTACTCTTCCCTATTTGTGTTGGTGACTACACCCTTGTCGGGAGCTCTACGGGAGGCACCGGCAACAATCTCTGATTGAGGAGCTTTCTTCGCGGGAGTAAAGTTATAGGGCAACTATACTGTCCTATCGGACAATATAGTTATCGAAAACGTGTTTTGGGCGCGTCTGGACCTCCATTTTCAGAAAGCTGGTGATTTCGAGCACTGTGGGTAAGTCATCGATTCTCTGCAGAACTCTGTTTTAAGAATTGCAGGAAGATAGATTGACTGTGCAGACACTGTGGGTGCTGCAAAGAGGTCTACAGTTGCCATTGGGTGTATGTATGCACATTGAAGTCACTAGTTGTGACATTTGAGAGTACTACAGTACCGCTGCAGGAAATACAGCAGTTTGTGCAGAAAAACCAGAGTGCTGTTTCTTGTAAAATTGTGTGTTTGGCAAGATGTCAAATGATGGGATAACCCAGATTGTGGCTGAGAAGCTTGATAAGAATAACTTCCATGCTTGGAGGTTCATATTGACGAATTTCCTGATGGGAAAAGGCTATTGGGACTACATAGAAGGTGAGCACATGAAGAGGCACCGGAGATACCGGTCCGACTGCTGCAGATGTGAAAGAGTTTAAAGACTGGAACCAAGGAGCCAAGAAGGTTATGTATTGGCTCTCCATTAGTATACAGGACACCATGATTGGGCACATTCAGGATGCCAAGTCCCCCAAGGAGGTGTGGGACACCTTGGTAAAGCTCTATGAAACAAATACCAAGGCACATAAGATACAGTTGAAGAATGAACTTCATACTGTGGAGAAAAAGAGCATGTTTGTGAATGACTATGCGCTGAAGATAAAGGGTATTGTCGAATCCCTTGCATCTATTGGTGTGTCAGTAGATGATGATGACAAGGTGGAAGTCTGTCTACGTGGTCTCGGGCCACAATACAAGGCGTTCAAAACGTCCATTCAGACTCGGGGGGAAAACATTCCCAACTTTAATGATTTGGTGTCTATGCTGATTATCGAAGAGAAGAGCTTGGGTGAAGACCAACAGTCTTCACAAAGCAAGAACAGTTCAGAGCAACAGGCCTTCTACACGAGTTTAGGAAGAGGATGAGTAGAGGAGGCCATGGACGCGATCAAGGAGGTGGCCGAACAGGTAATCAGAATTATGGCCAGCAGCAGCAACAACAACAACAGTCCCAGAATTCACAACAACAACAACAACACGCAGGTGGAAGAGGCAAATTCAAAGACAGGGGGAGTCAAAGAGGCCGTGGAAATTGGCAAAGGAAATATAATGATGCACGTGAATGCTATTATTGTGGTAAGCCTGGACATGTGCAGGCAGAATGTTATAAGAAGCAGGCTAACATGCAAAATGGGAAAGTGCAGCAAAACAACTATGCATCCTCAAGCAGAAATAATGAGGATAATGAAAGGTTGTTTGTTATGCAGCATGTCGTGAATGCCATGTCTGAAAATGTTGATGCAGCACAAAAAGATAATGTATGGTATGTGGATTCAGGCGCTTCGAAAACCACATGACGAGTCATGGGGAGTTGTTCAAGGAGATGAAAAACCCGGAAAGACCAGGTTTTGTGGAAACAGGGGATGACACTGCTCATCCAATTGTCCATGTTGGAGATGTGCCATTGTCTATGCAGGATGGCAAAGTGAAGTACCTTGCAGATGTTCTTCATGTACCGAACATAACAAAGAATCTGGTTTCAGTTGGCGAGATGATTGAGCAGGGTATGCAGGTTCGGTTTAACCCTGATGGTTGTTATGTTGAAGACTTTAAAGACAAGTGCAGGTTGGTTGCAAAAGGCAACAGAGTGGGCAGAATGTTTACATTGAATGTAGACATGCCTGAAATGAGTGCTGCGATGTTTGCAAATGGTTCAGGAATTGTTGCAGACACAGACATTTGGCATAAAAGGATTGGACATGTAAATGTGCAGAGATTGAAGTCCATGCAAACAAAAGGAATTGTGAAAGGGCTGCCAAAATTTAAAGTGGAAGGTATGCAGAAAATATGTGAAGCATGCCAATTTGGGAAGCAAACAAAGCATGTGTTTCCACGTAATAGATATGTGAGTAGAAATGCACTAGATGTTGTGCATTCAGATGTATGGGGTCCTACGAAGACCATATCTATGGGAGGCTGCAGGTATTATGTGACTTTCATTGATGACCACACAAGGAAAGTGTGGGTATATTTCATGAAGGAGAAGAGTGAGGTGTTCACTCACTTTCAGAATTTCAGAGTTTTGGTTGAAAAGCAAACAGGGAAATATGTAAAGTGCCTATAGTCAGATGGAGGGGGAGAGTACTTCTCCAATGAGTTCTCTGAATTTTTGAAGAAGAATGGTATTCGGAGACAGTTTACATGCAGATACACTCCGTAGCAAAATGGAGTTGCTGAGCGGAAAAACAGGTACATTGCTGAGATTGCGCAAGCATTGATGGAAGAGAAGAATATGCCGCATAGCTATTGGGCTGAGGCTGTTTCTATAGCAGTATACATCATGAACAGGACTCCCACCAGAGGAGAGGTTTACTGGCAAAAAACCAGATTTGTCTCATCTGAAAGTCTTTGGATGCATTGCATATGTACATGTGCCAGATGAGCTGAGAACTAAGCTGGATTCAAAAGCTGAAAAATGTGTGTTTATTGGATACTCCCTTGAGCAAAAGGGATACAAGTGTTATAACCCTGCTACACATGAGTTGAGGGTAAGTAGGGATGTTGTCTTTGATGAGATGAGCAGCTGGTATGCTGCTGAAAAAGAAGCTGTTGGGGCTGATGTGAGTGGAAGTGTGGTTGCACAGAATGCAGGTCAGCAATCACAGTCTTTGAGTGGACCAGGAGAGTCCTCATCTAGTGGGTCTACTGATAGACCATGGAGTGGCAGGCTGCGTCATAATACCAGTCCTGCAAATGTGATTAGTACATCACGTAAAGGAAAAGAGAAAGTGGTTGAGCCCCTTGGTATGCCTGACATTTCTGCAGGGCATTCTCATGTTGATGGAGAGTCTAGTGGCTCAGATATGAGCCTTGATGAGGATCTTGGGATCCCAGCTATGAGAACACTTGGTGTAAAGAAGGCAATGGAAGCCATGAATGAAAAGCTGTGAAGATCAGGGAGAGTGAAGAACCCTGTGCAGAGATTTACATATGATGGTTATGTGGCACATCACTATGCATATATGGCAAAGGTTGTGCAGGTTGTAGAGCCCACATGCATTGATGAGGCTGTTGGAAATGTGTGTTGGGAGAAAGCTATGGATGAGGAGATGGATGCACTATATGGAAATGAGACTTAGGATTTAGTGCAATTGCCTGAAGGCAAGAAAGCCATTGGATGCAAGTGGGTGTACAAAGTTAAACATAACAGTGATGGGAGCATAAACAGGTACAAAGCTAGATTGGTAGCCAAAGGATATGCCCAGACATATGGGATTGATTATGAGGAAACTTTCAGCCCAGTTGCCAAGATGGCAACGGTGAGAGTTGTGATAGCAGTGGCTACGTCAAAGCAATGGTCTTTATATCAGATGGATGTAAAGAATGCATTCTTGCATGGGGATTTGCAAGAAGAGGTGTATATGTTGCAGCCACCTGGTTATGAGGATGTGGGTCACCTCGAGTATGTTTGCAGGTTGAAGAAAGCCTTGTATGGCTTAAAGCAAACACCAAGAGCATGGTCTGACAAGATTTTTGAATATCTTGTCACTATTGGCTTTCATGTAGCCAATGCAGATTTCTCGTTGTATGTGAGACATGGTGAGAGAGGAGTTGTGCTTGTTGTCATCTATGTAGATGACTTGATCATTACGAGAGACCATGATGCAGAGATCTTTGATGTAAAGATCTTGCTTAGACAGAAGTTCAAGATGAAGGATCTGGGGGAGCTCAGATATTTCTTGGGCATTGAGGTGATTAGGTCACCACATGGTATTGGATTACTGCAGAGACAGTATGGCTTGGACATGTTGTCCAAGTATGGTATGACAGGCTGTAAGCCTATTTCTATGCCATTGGATCAGAATGGCAAGTTGAGTGCAGATTCAAGAGAGATCTTGGAGGATCCTACTATGTACAGGCGCATAGTAGGAAGTTTGATCTACATGACGATCACCAGACCAGATTTGAGCTATGCTATTGGGTTGGTGAGTTAATTTATGCAGGTTCCACGAAAATCGCATTTGGATGCAGTGAGATGCATACTGAGGTATGTGAAGTCTACTTTGCATTGTGGACTATTCTATGAGACTGGGACAGAGATATGTATACATGGGTACACAGATGCTGATTAGACTGGTAGTATCTTAGACAGAAGATCTACCAGTGGATTCATGTTTTCTTTGGGGAGTGCTGCTGTGACTTGGAGCAGCAAGAGGCAGCCTACGGTTGCTCTAACCAATACAGAGGCCGAGTACAGAGGAGCTGCTACTATGGCAGCATGTGAGGTAGCTTGGTTGAGAAAGCTACTTGTAGATTTGGGTCTATCAGTGGATAGACAAGTTGTCATTTTCTGTGACAACATTAGCAGTATACAGTTGGCCAGGAACCCAGTCTTTCATGCTCGTACGAAGCACATAGAGGTTCACTACCACTTCGTCAGAGAGAAGGTCTTGGTAGGAGATCTTGACCTTGTTTATGTCAGCACAGAGGATCAGGTAGCTGACATCTTCACCAAAGCATTGGGTACAGAGAAGCTCCGCAGATTCAGGGCTTTGCTTGGTGTACATGAGATGGAGTTGAGCTCGAGGGGGAGTGTTGAGATATCGAGCTCGTCTAGTGAGGCGGTGGACACTAATGACCCGGGCCTGGGGGATAGGCCCCACACTTACACCACTAGCATGGTTGGTGAGATCATGGGAGATATGCGGCCAGTGGGATAACAGGCTGTGTGACAGCCATTCTAGAGACGCATAGTTATAGCGCCAGCTCATTTAGTCGGGTTCACACTATAGAGAACCCGTGTATGTATTTGGTTGAGTACCTTTCATATTGTGTGTACTCTTATTCTTGTATATGGTGTGTTGAGTGTTGAGTGAAGAAGAAGAAGATATTCAGCCTCTCACCTTGTGTGTTCTCTATTAGGGTTTTGTGAGTGTGTGTGTGTACTTGTAAGAGCTCAAGCTCTCTTCCCCCCTGCATCTTTTCAATAGTGCCCCTTCTCTTGACATTCATAGCATGTGACACTACTTCTATCCCTAGGTTTATCCTCAGCTCGTGGAACCCTAGGTGGCCTTGCATTGACTAAGTGTAACTTCAAATCAGCAAATTCTGCCATAAGTTGTGCAATATTATGATCCAAGGATGGAGCTTGTACCTGAGATGTTGAGGCTATCTCTACTCGTAGAGTGGGGTTGGCACACTCAGAGAAGATTGGAATGTGGACTCAATATGAAGAGTGGCCTCCTTCTTCACAGCAATACGAAGAGCCTCTTTAAAATTAGTGGGATCTTTGCTAAGAACTTTTCCATGCAAGCGGGGATCCAAAGCCCTAATAACTTGCTCATCTTAAGGTGCTCCATTGCTAAAGAACTCTTTGAATCTTCCATAGAAGGTGAAGAAGAAGAAGCAACAACATGTAAAGCAGCTTGTTGATATTTGATGAATAAGGCTTCATACCTCACTGAAAAGGCAGAAACTGACTCTCCATCCTTTTGGAAAATTTGATCCAATTGTAATAGTAAAGCATTTGGCGACTCCACTATCCCAAATCTCTCCTTCATTGCTTTGGTCAACCTTTCCCAATCATTCTTGGACTCCTCTGGCAAAGCCTCATGCCAAGTTAAGGCCACACCCTCCAAGAAATCTGGAAGTATTTCTGCCCTCTCCTTCATAGACCAACCCATCAAGCGGCATGCTTGGTTAAACTCCCGGAGATAACTCCCTGGGTCTTCTCCTTCTGATCCTTGGAACACAGGAATGTTGAACATCTTGCACCAAAAGATGAGTAGCAACAAGGGAAATTTACTTGTTTCAAAACAACTTTCCTTTAATCATGCGGGACCTTGAGGTTAAAATAGAATAATTCTAAGTAAAACCTGCCCACCGTCTCCACCAAAAGATGTGACACGAAGTTGGGGTTTGGACTTCGGTCACTTCTTAGAATCAAAAACACATTTGAATGAAACCTCACAGCCTCCTCACCTCCCTTTCTCTCCCTAGGTTAAGATAAAGATATACACATCAAAGGTGAGATCATAATTCATGGAAGGAAAGATGAAAGGCTCTGGAGAAGTAAGAATTTCTGCCAGTCTTGCAGCTCCAAACAAGAGGGCGATTCTTTGTTGGAAGAAAATCTTCCAAGGAAAATAAATATAGCAATCACTTACAAGAGGATAAGACACATGGGGTTTGCCTTTTGAGAAGAGATTAGGAGGAATTAATCATGATTAAGAAGAAATAATGGCCAAAAGTCTATAAAAACAGAGATACACAGAGAATTGCAGTTTTAAATCCATATAGGCTATGCAAGAGAAGATTATATAGATGCGTAGAACTTGAAGAGAGCTTCGCATCTATATAAAAACTTTCAAAAACGGGCAACCGAGCAAAAAGTTATGAGCATTTTACTACAAGACTATAAAACTGCCAAAATTCTACAAAAACAGAGATACACAGAGAATTGCAGTTTTAAATCCATATAGGCTATATAAGAGAGGATTAGATAGATGTGTAGAGCTTGAAGAGAGCTTTGTGCCTATATAAAAACTTTCAAAAACAGACAACCGAGCGAAAAGTTATGAGCATTTTACTACAAGACTATAAAACTGCCAAAATTCGCCTAAAAATAGCAACTGTGGGAGAAGTTCTGATCATCAATGAAGTTAGGGATTAAGAAATTAGTTGCATGAATGGAAAGAGCATATAAAGAGCTTCCTAGCCATATGATCAATTTTAGAAAACAATACCCGAGTGATGAGTAATTACCGGTTGAAATTCGGGTATGGGACCACAAAACTGCACTTCCCTCTCTTTGCATGAAACCTCAATTTTCACATAGCCTCTTGCCTTTCATCTCCTTCATGATTCAAGCTAGAGGGTAAGGGTTAACATTTCTCAGCGGACAATCGTAAAGATTTACCTATGGTCCCCAAAGTCTTTCCGCATGCTCATTACCGCTAAAACCATTGGTACCTCCAAAGGAGGGCGGCAATAAGGCAAGGGCTACCTTGAGAAGTCACAGGCCCACCAAGATAATAACTCCTTATCCCACTTATCAAAGAGGTCCAACATTGGGTTAAGCATGAGGAGCTAATGCTAAATGAGATATTCACATGTAAAGAGAGTGTTTGAATAGGATTGGAAAGATAAGAGAGTGACAATGACATAAAATGCTCAATTGAGGAGGCTTCATTCCCTTGATTTGAAAGGGAGAGGAGGGCTCCTTTTATAGGTGGAGAATCACCCTCTCTTCCATTGTTAAAAATTACAACATAAAAATCTTCAACCCTTCAGTGACATAAGGGTAGATGTCACCATCAATTGTCCTCTTAGGGGCTAAGTCTTCTATTGATTATTAAATTGAAGACTTTTTGACTTTGAGAGTGTGATGAGATAATAGCCAAGTCTAAGTGGCATGTAGGTGGAGATCCCACTTACACATGGCGGAATTCTCCTCTTCCATGTAGGCATTCTAGAAGAATCTTTCCCAATTATGCACCTACACACACTCCTCCACACGCCTTCCACACTCCCCAACTTGTAGCCTTATGGTGAATACCATATTAATAATACAATTAAAATCCATGTGAGCATGAAGGCCCACTTTTATTTTCCACATCACTAGCCTATCTACCATACCAAAGTATTTATCAAGCATACTTGTGGCATTTACAATGTGTGCACCCTAAATCAACTAAAACCATTATATTTGAAGATAGAATGCTGTTATCGGGGGGGGGGTAGCCGCCAAGCCGCCGCATCACCACACCGTTATTCCATTGTGGGTGCCGCAATCTTCTTGGACAAGCTTCCACCTTATTACCATTGAGGAACCATCAAAATATGCACAAAATTGACAATGAAAGATATCAATTTTTCACATCACACTACCAAGATGTACATACTAATGAAAATAGAGTTTTTGATATAATTTAGCCTCATGATATTAGGGGAGGCTTAGAAGGTGATCCCTAAGGAAGTAGAAAAGCATCGGCTGAAGAATAAAGGGTGGTTCTAGTCCGCCGACCACACTAGGCCCCACCCCTAGCCATCCGTCAATAATTTTGATTAACCTACTATGAGGCAGCAAGTTTTAGCATAGATCCACTAGGCATGTGAGGTGTTTACCATCTTGCAGAAGCTGCATACTTGTGGAACTTAAAGAACTGGCAGTAGAACATGGGCCGATAGTAAAACAAAAGTGCAGAGACAACACCACACATGTGCACTTATTGTAATCATATGTATACTATTGTAATAGTTTAATAACATAATGTTCTTGTAAGAGTAAGGGAAATGATAGAATGGGACAAGAAGAGGGTCCTTCCACTTGAGATAGTAAAGCAAGAAGTAGTTAGTAGTTAGGAGATAGAGATATAGTGAGATAGAGAGAACAATCGAGATAGAGTTAGTTTTGAGAAAAGTAGCATTGTACAAGTCTAAGGAGCATAGTAATGAGAGAGTGAGCTTCTGTGTTTTCTATGTGCATTCTTTGACTAATCTTTCAGCTTGTGAGTTCCAAACCCATTGGGCTTAGGCATTGAAAGATTTACTTCCAACCAGTAGAGTGGTGACTATCATGTTCGTCAGATTTATTGTGTGTGTGTGATTTATTGTGTGCATGTGTGTGTTTACTCTCTCTCCCCTTCATTCTCTTTATGGTATCAGAGCTCTGATTGGTGTGAGAGCTAAGGAGGCAAAAATAAAACAAGCAAGGAAGTGATACATAGGTAAGAGCATCATCATATCTTTCCCTTATTGGCACCCTTTAGGTAGCTTTGAGAGCTACACATCCCCACATTAGGTAAAATATGGACTCTTATTTTTTCCCCTTAAGAATTTTCCGCAAATTGGTGATAACGTGGCATGACCAATTTGGGGACTTCTTGAATAATTAAAATTTTCCATCATGCTATAGACTTCTTGAATAATAAAAAATTCCCATTATTCTATGCATCTTTTTGGAAAGGTCTCAATGAGAAGATTCCAAATCTGCAATCTCCACCAAATTTTGATTTGATTTGCAAAAAAATCACCATGAGCCCATTTTTCTGAAGAGAGGTGTGGAAATCCTTAAGGGGAAAAAATGAGAGTCCATATTTTGCCTAGTAATTGAGGAGATGTGCGATGATTTACATCCAGACAGCCCAGACG
This sequence comes from Cibotium barometz, assembly GCF_041138505.1. Lineage (NCBI taxonomy): Eukaryota > Viridiplantae > Streptophyta > Polypodiopsida > Cyatheales > Cibotiaceae > Cibotium > Cibotium barometz. The sequence continues at coordinate 64,561,031 of NC_141051.1, forward strand.
GTGGCCAGTGCTTCTGAGAAGTACTCGGTTCTCCATGAAAAGTTTCAAAAGATTTTTATTCGGGACAGCTTCCCTCCCCAGCTCCCCTCGTCCAGATCGGAGGACCACAAGATTGACCTCTTGGAGATGCATATAAGGTGCATAATACTTTGTACTATAGTTTTGCAATCGAATATGCATTTCAGGCATGTTTCAGTCACTCTGCAAGGTGTTTTTGGTAGTTCCAAGAAGTTCTATTTGAGAACTATCTCTGTTTGAAATCTAGTTATAATAGTTCTCATATTGCATTTTGGAAGTGCAAACAATGTTTAGTTCATGCTTAGTTCCAACAAGAGATGTATCAAGATCTAAAGATACATGATATATGGATTTTGGCACTTGTAACCACATGACCAGTCATACTGAGTGGTTTAGAGATGTACAAAAAATGGAAAAATGAGGTTATGTAGAAACAAGTGACGATACTATGCATCCCATTACGCATGTTGGTAAAGTGTCATTGTTTATGCAAGATGGCAAAATCATTAGATAGCCTTTGGACATTTTTTGGGCCTTGTAAGGTTTCTTGATTTTTAGGGATTAAGGCTAATTTTGAGCATTCTTAAGGAGAGAAGGGAAATAAAGAGGCCTACTTGGAGCCTATAGTTTTCTCTTTCTAGCCTATAATTTTAGGCTCTAAAGTAGTCATTTTCTCTCTCTTGTAGAAAGCACTTTCCATATCACCAAGCTCGTAACTAAGGGGGGCCCAAAATAGTGATTTTTGTTTTCATTTTGACAGGTTTTTGGATTTGAAACTTTTCCTAGACCCTTATATATATCAAAAATTCAATTTTCAACCTCCACTTCCCCCCAAAACCTCCTCTATCCCCTTAAATGTGAAATCTCATTCTCCCTCATTTATTGCCTCCACTTCCCCCACCAAATCACCCTCATTAAATGCCTCCAAATTATCCTATCACTTTCGCAACTAGGAGGGGGCCAAAAATATTGATTTTTTTTCATCTTTTTTGAATTCTCATGCTTTAAAACCTAACCCAAACCCATATACATATATAAAATTAATTTTTTAACTCAATTTCCACCTAAAACCATCTCTACCCTATCTTTTTCCCTCCAAATGAACCTCCCCCCCCCTCTCTCTCTCTCTCTCTCTCTCTCTCTCTCTCTCTCTCTCTCTCTCCCCCCTTTCTTGTTGAGATTACAAGCTCGATGATAGCTAGATCCAGGCACGATATGTGCTGGCATGATAGTAGACAGTAGCATGTGTGTGATAATAAATGGCCGCGTCGAGCTGGCCACAGTGTGCGTGGACATTAGATAGGGTTATTTGGTGTGTGAACACAACACATGTAGTGCATCTTCTTCTATTATACATTGTGTGAGATTGGATATGGTTTCCCTCTATGGTTAGGGTTACATCAATATATTAGGATTTTCTCTTGTGTGTGTGCTCTCTCTCATTATCTGTCTTTTATAATGGTATCAGGGTCTGGTGCTCTCTATTAGCGTTTTGTGAGTGAGTGAAGAAGAGGAAAATTACTATTTTGGAGCTATCCATTGGAGCTTGGAGCCTGGAGTAAAGGGAATCTTGGAGCACACACCTACTCAATAGATCTGAAAGCTAAGTACCACGGGTAAGAAAAGCTAAACACCCTTCAGCTGATTGCAGGTGATTTGATAGAAACAAAGCAAGATTTGAGTTGCCCAACGCAAGTGGAAATTTTGGTTTTTGCAAGATTTAATGGAAAGCTTGAGAGCTTGATAGGAAGAGGCAGATGCATGTAATAGGTGAAGGACACATGTATGTGGCATTGGTGAATGGAATAGCAACTCTTATGCAAACCCTTAATTGATTTGGAGAAAATCTATGTGTTATTGAAGAGGTCAAAATCTGTGTTATTGAAGAGGTCAAAATTATGGTTTTTGATCTATAGAAGAACAGATATGTATGCATGAAATCAGAGCCATTGGTGGAGGGTCACTCTATGCACATTGATGTGAGGGCATAATGCAAGTTCTTACATCTTGCCCCAAACACTTGTCACATTCAAACAAGGTTTAGTGGAGTAATTAAATCATCTACAAGAGGGCTGAAAATCAACACAAAAATCCATGATGGAGTAGAAAAATCATATGAAGCTCAAATGGAGGTATATCATGCATAATAGACTTAGAAATTGGTCCCCACATGTGTATGTACCTTTGGATATAACCCATAAGCTCTGATTTGGGTGTAATGAAGAAAAAGGAGTTGGATTAAGTAGGATTAATAGATCTATCAACTATGATCAGTGAACAGAGCTTCACTAAATTAACGATTAGTCTTTCCCCTTTTCACAATTGGACTAATTACTTGCATACGGAGTTAGAGGACATTGATATGAAGAAAATGAATGCATGGTCCTAAGATTTGGATGCATATCGAATGAATTTTGGAAGTGCATTAGTGTCGGTAATTAATAGTTCTCACGTATGTCAGCATAGAGGAACAAGTGGCTGACATTTTTACCAAGGCCTTAGAAGGAGAGAAGCTTCACACATTCTACACTTGGAGTTACACATAATGGGGAGTGTAGAGATGTCAAGATTAATACCAGCTAACACTCATGATGCACCTGGGTGACCATTTGACATTTACACCATTGGCATGTTTGGTAGTAGACACGACAGATCTTCATCAATGATTCTATAGCGAGACTATACCTACCTAGTCCAACAGAGTTATAGAAAACATGTTTGGTAGTAGACACGACAGATCTTCACCAATGATTCTATAGCTAGACTATACCTACCTAGTCCAATAGAGTTATAGAAAATTTATCTTGCTAGCTCACCTATTTAGTGTGTTCACATTATGGACCACTTGTACATAGTACTCTAGTACTTATGTTGGTTTTTCACTTATCGTTTGTAGCCTTCTTTTGAGAGTAAGAAGAAGAACAAGATTTCAGCCTTCCATCTTTCTGTGTGTGTGTGTTATCCATTATTATGTGAATGTGTGTTTGCTTGTAAGAGCTTAAGATCTCACTTTTTCCCTAAACTTTTCACCTTTTACATATCACATGGAGTTATTCTTTACTAAAGGAAATTACACTTAGATTGGTACCACTATTAGATATTTATGGTCGCACTACAGTGAGGCCATGTATTGATGCCATGGTAACTTTTATCCCACCCAGTTTGTGTCATGGATGCCTCATGCTTAGATACTTCTTGTTGTGTGTATGGAAATGAGAGGGCATCCATGTTCTGTTTGTGAGAGTTGGTGAGCTACCCCATTCTCGGCTGCTTCTAGTTGTGCATGTACTATAATCAAAGATAGTTTGTTAAGCTAACTCATTCTTGGCTTCTTCCAATTGTGTGTGTACTCGTTTGTTCTTTCTTCTTTGTTCTTGTAAAAAGCTTCATCTCCCCCTTTGAGCTATCCATTATCTCACATGCTACACCCTTGTGTTCTTATCATTGAGCACTTTGTGTATGTGAGTTTAGCTCCATTGTGAGCTAACAACCATGACTTCCTTGGATAACTTTTTTATCCTTTTATATGATAATTTTGGTTTATTTTGGTCAATTCCATGCATTGTTTATTTTATTATCAATTTATTGTTTTCATAAGATGTTTTTAATTCCCAACAAGTACTCATGCTTTTAAGGTGCTTCTTTTGACACCTCACGAGAAGACATTTTTATAAGTATTTTTTAAAGTACCAATCACTCATGGCTTTTGTATAAATCATTCTTTAATTATCAAAAAGTATTTGTTGCTTTTTTATGCAACTTTTGCATAAGTAATTTTCTAAGTACTATAAGCACTCATTATTCTTATGACTTTTGTATAGATCATTCTTTAATTATCAAAGAGTACTCATTACGATTTTATGAAACTTTTGCATAATTAGTTTTCTAAGTGCTATAAGCACTTGTGATTCTCATGACACTTCTTACGACTCTATGAGGACTTTTGCACTGATAATTTTTAACTGCTTCTAGAGGTACTCAATATTCTTTTAGCATAAGCATTATTTAAGTATCAAGGAATTTAAAAAGTAAAAATATTCCATGTGGATTGTGCCTTGCCATTTTTTTATATTTATGTGTATATGATGAGAGCAAGACCCATTTCATGTAGATGAGTCATGTCTTTATCTATTTCTCCTTACCATAATGGTGGTATTTCAAATGGTGCACTTTTACTCTCCCATTGTTATACATATGTATTTGAGTCATTATTCCAAAAGTGAAACATGTCCACCTGATAGAAGTTTGTATCAAAACACATTACCATTGCTACACCACGTCTCTTCAAGGTTTATGAGATTTCTTCTAGAAAATCATTTATTCCTTAGGAGAATCTCTTATTTATTTGTTTCCCGCAAATCTATGGTCTTGGCATAGGGGTACTTCCATGGTAATCCATATACTTAAGTTTCCTTGCTAATTTGTTTACTTTTGTTTCAAATTCTAAAGAACACGAGAGTTCTCAAGATCCAATGGAAGAATCCCATTCAAACATATTTTTCAAAAGTCAACATTTTCTAGACTAGTTTTCTCTCTCGAGAATTCATCTAGGAAAATGCAATACTTTTTACATTAGGCTTGGTGAGATATCTTTAAAATATGACCATCACTAGGCTAGATTTGAGCTATGATGTTGGACCTGTAAGAGCCAATATATGTAGGATCCCAAGAAGGCACACTTAGATGTGGCTACATGAATTATGAGATACATAAAGTCCACTACTAGTTATGGAATTTTCTATGAGGTTTGTAGAGATATATAACTATATGGATATAGATGTGACACCCCTCTGCCCCCTCCGCACACCGGATTCCTAGTTGCTAGCAGTAGTAGCGGAAGTAGCTTCCTCTTGTGCGGGCAAGGTTTTCCACTCGGGGCCTCACCCTCAAATGTCTGGACGACACGATACTAATCTGCTGGTAATTCCAAAACCAAAATCGAGAAAATTTCCCTTGCTCAGAAAATGGGGACGATTCCACCTTTTTGATTTTCTTAATGGGATCAAGAGACTAAACTATCCTTCACCTGAATAAACCAAATATAGAAGGAAAACTATCACTGACTTAATTTGAAGAAATCAACACTTTTTCCTAACCAAAATCAGGCACAGTCGTTGATCTAATCATTTGAGGAAATCAACGCTTTTTTCCTAACCGAAATCAGGCACACAGCCGTTGATCTACTCATTTGAGAAATTCTTTAGGATTTTATTTAACTACTCGAATTCTAAGTGTATTCCTATTATTTTAATTTAATTATTAAAACTCCACTGATTCTAGCCTCGACCCATGGGTTAACCATTGGAATCGATAGAACCAGACAATTACTCACCCACCCATAATTGAATGCCTTTCTTAACTTTTGCTTTCGAATACAGATACGCACACACTCCTCTTTAAAACTTTAATATATAAAATAATCCATTGACAAACAATTATTAGTTACATATATCATAACTCAAAATTTCCATCCAATCCCTTGTTTCTAAAAAAAAACAGTATCACTCTAGACTCTCCATTGAGACCCATTGGTTAGCAACAACGAGATCCAGTAACAGAATACAATAATCATTTTGTCCATCATACATATCTTCCACGACATATGCATGGGTGTCTAGGCACCGCGAGCCCATGCATCGCCTGGTCAGAACCCTCCAAAATCCTCCTTAGGTGTCCTGGCACTTCACTAAGGGACCGCTTCGTCGGCTGTCGCCCATCATATCGGAAGCACACCATTTTTCAAGCATACCGAAAGACCTGGGAAGGCTTTGCCACGTGAGCCGTCCTTTGAACACTCCCCGACCGCCAGCTGATGTAACCAAACTTCCCTTAGAAAAACATATACCAAATGCTCCCTCCAGCATTATGGCGTAAGACAGTCCTTTAAGAAAACAGGGTTTCTATGCAAGTTTTTTGTTTGACTTTATTTTGAATACAAGGAGTATTTCTTGAATTAGTATCCCGAATTCTTCTTGAACGGAATTTTGAATTTCATACCAGGCTTCCTCGAATTCTCTAACCTTGATCCATGTTGAGATATCGAGCTCACCTCTAGTGAGGCGGTGGACACTGATGACCCGCCTGGGGGATAGGCCCCACACTTATACCATTGGCATGGTTGGTGAGATATTGGGTGATATGCGGCCAGTGGGATGACAGGCTATGTGTGACAGCCATTCTAGAGACTGCATAGTTATAGCGCCAGCTCATTTTAGTTGGGTTCACACTATAGAGGACCCTTGTATGTATTGGTTGAGTACCTTTCATATTATGTGTACTCTTATCTTTGTATATGGTGTGTTGAGTGTTGAGTGAAGAAGAAGAAGATTTTCAGCCTCTCACCTTATGTGTTCTCTATTAGGGTTTTTTGAGTGTGTGTGTGCTTGCAAGAGCTCAAGCTCTCTTCCCCCCCGTATCTTTTCATGGTATCAGAGCTTGGTTCATGCTAAGGGCTGAGTTGGAAGCAAGAGAACTACAGGAAGCAGTACGAGGGTAAGAGCTTCAACTACTCTTCCCTATTTGTGTTGGTGACTACACCCTTGTCGGGAGCTCTACGGGAGGCACCAGCAAACAAACGATCTCTAATTGAGGAGCTTTCTTCGCGGAAGTAAAGCTATAGGGCAACTATACTTTCTTATCGGACCACATTTTCTGGGCCAAAAAAGCGTTTCGGGCGTGTCTGGACCTCCATTTTTTAGAAAGTAGGTGATTTCGAGCGTTGCGGGTAAGTCATTGATTCTCTGCAGGACTCTGTTTTAAGAACTCCAGGAAGACAGATTGGCTGTGCAGACACTGTGGGTGCTGCAAAGAGGTCAACAGTTGCCATTGGGTGTATTTTTGCACATTGAAGTCACTGGTTGTGACATTTGAGTGTACTACAGTACCGCTACAGAAAATATAGCATTTTGTGCAGGACAAACTAGAGTGCTATTTCTGGTAAAATTGTGTGTTTGGCAAGATGTCAAATGATGGCATAATCCAGATTGTGGCTGAGAAGATTGATAAGAATAACTTCCATGCTTGGAGGTTCAGGTTGACAAATTTTCCGATGGGAAAGGGCTATTGGGACTACATAGAATGTGAGCATAAAGAGGCACCATAGATACAGGACATAAATCCGACTGCTGTAGATGTGAAAGAGTTTAAAGACTGGAACCAAGGAGCCAGGAAAGTTATGTATTGGCTCTTCATTAGTATACAAGACACCATGATTAGGCATATTCAGGACGCCAAGTCCCCCAAGGAGGCATGGGACACCTTGGTAAAGCTCTATGAAACAAATACCAAGGCACGTAAGATACAGTTGAAGAATGAACTTCATACGGTGGAGAAAAAGAGCATGTCTATGAATGACTATGCATTGAAGATAAAGGGTATTGTGGAATCCCTTGCATCTATTGTGTAATCCCTTGCATCTATTGGTGTGTCAGTAGATGATGATGATAAGGTGGAAGTCTATCTACGTGGTCTCGGGCCACAATACAAGGCGTTCAAGACGTCTATTCAAACTCGGGAAAACATTCCCAATTTTACAGATTTGGTGTCTATGCTGATTATAGAAGAGAAGAGCTCGGGTAAAGACCAACAGTCTTCACAAAACAAAAACAGTTCAAAGCAACAGGCCTTCTACACAAGTTCAAGAAGAGGATGAGGCAGAGGAGGCCGTGGATGCGGTCAAAGAGGTGGCCAAACAGGTAATCAAAATTATAGCCAGCAGGGCCATGAATGCAAAGCTGAAGATTTGGGAGAGTGAAGAATCCTGTGCAGAGGTTTACCTATGATGGTTATGTGGCACATCACTATGCATACATGGCAAAGGTTGTGCAGGTTGTAGAGCCCACCATGCATTGATGAGGCTGTTGAAAATGTGTGTTGGGAGAAAGCTATGAATTAGGAGATGAATGCACTATATGGAAATGAGACTAGGAATTTAGTGCAATTGCCTGAAGGCAAGAAAGCCATTGGATGCAAGTGGGTGTACAAAGTAAAACATAACAGTGATGGAAGCATAAACAGGTACAAGGCTAGATTGGTAGCCAAAGGATATGCGCAGACATATGGCATTGATTATGAGGAAACTTTCAGCTTAGTTGCCAAGATGGCAACAATGAGAGTTGTGATAGCAGTGGCTGCGTCAAAGCAATGGCCTTTACATCAGATGGATGTAAAGAATACATTCTTGCATGGGGATTTGCAAGAAGAGGTGTATATGTTGTATATGAGGATGTGGGTCACCCCGAGCATGTTTGCAGGTTGAAGAAAGCCTTGTATGGCTTAGAATTAGCACCAAGAGCATGGTCTGACAAGATTTTTGAATATCTTGTCACTATTGGCTTTCATGTAGCCAATGCAGATTTCTCGCTGTATGTGAGACATGGTGATAGAGGGGTTGTGCTTCTTGTCATCTATGTAGATGACTTGATCATTACGGGGGACCATGATGCAAAGATCTTTGATGTAAAGATCTTGCTTAGACAGAAGTTTGAGATGAAGGATCTGGGAGAGCTCAGATATTTCTTGGGCATTGAGGTGATTAGGTCACCACATGGTATTGGATTACTGCAGAGATAGTATGGCTTGGACATGTTGTCCAAGTATGGTATGACAGGCTGTAAGCCTATCTCAGTGCCATTGGATCAGAATGGCAAGTTGAGTGTAGATTCATGAGAGATTTTGGAGGACCCTACTATGTATAGGCGCATAGTAGGAAGCTTGATCTATATGACGATCACCAGACTAGATTTGAGCTATGCTGTTGGGTTGGTGAGTCAGTTTATGCAGGTTCCATGGAAATTGCATTTGGATGCACTGAGACGCATACTGAGGTATGTGAGGTCTACTTTGCATTGTGGACTATTCTATGAGACTGGGACAGAGATATGTGTACATGGGTACACAGATGCTGATTGGGCTGGTAGTATCTCAGCAGATAGATCTACTAATGGATTCATGTTTTCTTTGGAGAGTGCTGCTGTGACTTGGAGCAGCAAGAAGCAGCCTACGGTTGCTCTATCCAACAGTACAGAGGCTGAGTATAGAGGAGCTGCTATGGCAACATGTGAGGTAGCTTGATTGAGAAAGCTACTTGCAGATTTGGGTCTATCAGTGGATAGACAAGTTGTCATTTTCTGTGACAACATTAGCAATATACAGTTGGCCAGGAACCCAGTCTTTCATGCTCGTACGAAGCATATAGAATTCCACTACCATTTCGTTAGATAGAAGATCTTGGCAGGAGATCTTGACCTTGTTTATGTCAGCACAGAGGATCAGGTAGCTGACATCTTCACCAAAGCATTGGGTACAGAGAAGCTCCGCAGATTCAGGGCTTTGCTTGGTGTACATGAGATGGAGTTAAGCTCGAGGGGGAGTGTTGAGATATCGAGCTCACCTAGTGAGGCGGTGGACACTGATGACCTGCCTGGCGGATAGGCCCCACACTTATACCACTGGCATGGTTGGTGAGATCTTGGGTGATATGTGGCCAGTGGGATGACAAGCTGTGTGACAGCCATTCTAGAGACTGGCATAGTTATAGCGCCAGCTCATTTTAGTTGGATTCACACTATAGAGAACCCTTGTATGTATTGGTTGAGTACCTTTCATATTATGTGTACTCTTATCTTTGTATATGGTGTGTTGAGTGTTGAGTGAAGAAGAAGAAGATTTTTAGCCTCTCACCTTATGTGTTCTCTATTAGGGTTTTGTGAGTGTGTGTGTGCTTGCAAGAGCTCAAGCTCTCTTCCCCCCTGCATCTTTTCAATCCACAGATCAATTCGAAAGGTCTCAAACTTAGTTTCAGATTTTGTGGCAGGGAACCCAAGAAGTGGCTAAGCTATCTGCACCTAGTCAAATTCGTCTACAATGCTTCTTATCACCGAAGTATCGGGATGAGCCCCTTCAAAGCTATGTATGGACAAGACTAACTAACACCATTAACTTGATCCAACCCATTAATTAGGGTCAAGATGTCTAGACAGATGCTTGATGACATGGAGCAATAGATGTAATCAATTTGCAAGGATATAAAAGTTGCCCAGGATAGACAGAAGCAGTATGTAGGTAAGAAGAGGTCAGACAAAAAATTCAAAGAAGCAGATATGGTCTTCATTCGAGTATGCCCCAAAAGAAGTTCTCTATCTCTTGGGAAGTACAAGAAGTTATCCCCCAGATACTGTGGGCCATATCTGATTACAAAGAAAGTAGGTGACTTAGCCTATGAACTTCTTCTGTCTCCTCATCTCAAAGTACATAATGTATTTCATGTCAGCCTACTTAAGAAGTATGTACTGAGCCCAAATCATGTGCTTAATGAATGAACTCTTAACTTCTTCAACCCAAGGGCAGATGGAATTCCAACCTGAAGAAATCCTTGATGTTTGAGAGAAGGTTCTCAGGAACAGAATTCTGAGAGAATTACTAGTCAAATGGAAGTTCTATCCTTTTGAAGCGCCACCTGGGAGAAAGAAGCCGAACTGATGCGAGATTACCCCCAGTTTGCAAGATGAGGACATCTCGCGTTTTTCAAGTGGGAGATGATGCAAGATTCCTCCCCAGCCCCTCATGATGTCCAATTTCTTCCCCTGTATAATCAATCCCCTTCTCATAATAATAAAAGATCTTGTTTCTACCTGTTTTGGCCTAGAGAGAGAAACTATTCTAGAGAGAGATAATTCGGTTTTTAGATATCTTTAGATGAAAAAATATCCCTTATTAAAATAAATTCCCCCGAAACAGAAGTTTAAAAAGAAATTCCTGAGGTGCATTAGAAATAAATTATAATGTGCACAAAAGACCTTAGCCTAAAAGTCCAAATTTTTTAAAAATTTCGGATTAAGGTTCCTATAGACCAATAAGATTAATCCAAACGTAGGGAGGAGATAAATTGAATAATAAAAGAAGAACCCCCCAAAAATGAGTAAATGCTCACATAAGATGCAGAGTGGACTAAGGACCAAAGAAAACAATTAAAAAATTAAATCTTGACACCTTAGAGTGGGGATCTCCCCTCATGAAGGAGGCACCTTTTTTCTCATCATTGTCCCCAATTTTAAATCATAAAATGAGATATTTTATCTCTCCTCTCTCCTATTTCAAAACTAGATCCAAAAAGTAAGTTAAACTGACCCAAAAATGGTCAAAAATTGACCAAACTAATCTAGAAAATTCTACCATCAATTTGCATTGGTTAGAGGCTCACTTTTTCCTATAAATAGAAGCCTCCCCCTTTGTAAAATCTTAATGGTGTGTATGCACTGTTACTCTAGCTGTCCTGAGCCATCTACATTGAATTTCTTAATAATTCAATTATTTTTTGCATAATCCTCTCCAAAGTGATTTGGTGGCCACTCTTGCTTCAAACAAGAGTAGAACCCTCAATCCCTCAAGCCTAAGGAGAGATTACAAGCTTCATGTAAGCTAATTTTCTTACTTATTTACAAATTTTAAATCTATGGTTTTCTTTATTTTTATGTTTTGCAGTAGTTGAATTAAATTCAAATGCTATGCCTTGATGAAAAGGCCACCCCCTTCTCTTCTTTACATTCCAGCCTTTCTTAATCCTAGAAAGATTAACTAAGGGATTAATTAAACTCTTCCTATTGCTTACTCTCTTGAATTTAGAAAATTGTGTAGATTAGAGTTCTATGAATCTAATTTGGGTTAATTTAAGTTAAAAATAGAATGATAAAAATGAGAAATGGAGCCATACAAAGGAGGTTATGGCAAAATTTTCTAGAATTTTGTGGAAAAGAAAGTTTATTTTTATGTTATTCCAAAAGAGTAATTCCCACCATTCTAATTACTCCATGTACATATTCACCTATGAATATGCATGGATATCACTGATATTAATTATTAAATTTGATTTTTATGCATAGAAAGATGCATAAAGGAATTTTTTTATTATAAAAGTGTTAATCTTATTAAATTTGATTTTTATGCATAGAAGGATGGATAAAGATTTTTTTTATTTTATAAAAGTGTTATTCTTATTAAATTTGATTTTTATGCATAGAAAGATACATAAAGGAATTTTTTATTATAAAAGTGTTATTCTTATAAAATTTGATTTTTATTCATAGAAAGATGCATAAAGAAATTTTTTATTACAAAAGTATTATTCTTATTAAAATTGATTTTTATGTATAGAAAGATGCATAAAGGAATTTTTTTAATTACAAAAGTGTTATTCTTATTAAAATTGATTTTTATGCATAGAAAGATGCATAAAGGATTTTTTTTATTTTAAAAGTGTTATTCCTATTAAATTGATTTTATGCATGAAAGGATTTTCTCTTATATAAAAGTGTTATTCCCATTGAAGTTGATTTTTATGCATAACTAGATGCATAAAGAATTTTTATATCAAAATTAGAATTCTCTTAAATTCTATGTTTAAATTCTATGAGTAATTGATAATTGAATAATTAAATACTCTAAGAGAGAAATTTCTATCGTTTTATATTCACACGGTTTGTAAAAAGAAAATTCAAGAAATCTATCAAGATCGAATTATTCAGATAAATGATTAATTTATTCCTCATTGCAATTCATAGCTAATTTAGAAATCCGTTAAGTGTATATTCAAAGAAAGAAATTTGGTGAAATAGTAATTGAATTATTAAACCTTTTCGAGGAAGATAGTTCAGGAAAAATCTTATCAGACTCGAACCCTAAATCAGGCTATGACCAAGACCAACAAACTCTTCCGTCAGTTTCCAGGAAAGAAGGTGTGACTAGTTTAGAAAAATAGTTTCTTTTATGATCTACTTCCCGAATCAGAGGCATCTCAATTAGCTCTGCTGCTAGGAATAAATCATCATACTCACTTAACCATTCTGGTTCTTTAGCCTTTAACTTTGTATCTACCAGATTCATTTTGACACCATAAATGAGCTGCTTCTTTCTAAGTCCTTTTAGTAACCTAGAAGCTTTTACTAATTGTAGATCTGGGGATCCGAAAATTCCAGTTCCTTGAACTTTGTTCCCATGAAGATCATGGAAGGAAATGGTTCCATTGTGACAGTGAATGTCAGCTTCATTTTTGTGGAGCTAATCCCTTCCAAGGATTCCATCGAGAACTCCCAAGGTAAGACTCTAAACTGCATTCCCATCTAGATTAAACTGAATATGATCTATCTCATGTGGTGAGTGAAAAGAATCTTCCCACTAGCCAATTCAACTTGCATAGGTTTCCCTGATTTCTGCTCTAAGACTAGCTTACGCAAGCATCCTAGGGAAATAACATCCCTCCTACGTGAAGTAGGTTCTATCCTCAAAAACCTTTCACCAACGTTGGAAGACACGGTCGCCAAATTTATGTCTATAGAAATTCGGCATAATTGAAGCTTTTTTAGGGTTCTTTGAAATGCAGAGTGTGGTGGCGAGAACCCGGTGCTCATTGTATCTTTGAATGTAATATGAATTTAGCCTGGAAGACACCGTAGTCGATGGTAATAAAGGGCCATCATTCTTCGCTCATCTCGGCCCCTGTTCATGTCAAAGCAAAGACGTTCTGCATTGTATCCATCATGTGTTTCTGTTGGCTAGTCAATGAGTACTACAATTAATTTCAGGAACCTTATCATAAATAGCCACTATATCTAGATCTGGTACTCTCTACCATGAGTGGATCCAAGTGAGCATTTGGTTCTTTTGATTTGCTATATCCGGAAACTCCAATGGCGAGAACTTTGAAAAATTGTAGAAAACATGGGAGTCTTGTTCCTTTTCTACCTTGAACCGTAGTGGCATGAGTCTCCATTTGATAGGCATGAAGACTTCATTGACTCGTTTGTTGGGGGTTGAGCTGTTATATTCCCAACATTACTCTCGAGTAATCAGATATTCCTTATGCCATTCCAGTTGAATGCGGAAATCCTCCACGCGGGGGTTGTCTCCATCTGTAGTCTTGATTGCATAAAAACCACCCCTATGTGTGCACTGGGTGGATGCTGGTAGCATTGCCATCTACGGAAACAATAAATGATCATAAAAGTAACTACCTTGATCTCCAGTAAATCTGTGAGATGCAAGTTTGCCATCTTTGTATGCTTTGCCACATTGTCCTATAGTGTACCTTCTCCTCATATTGGTAGCAATTCTTTTAGATCTGGCATTGGGGCTCTGAGAGGATAAGGGACATTGTGTTGCCACCTCAACTATATGCTGGAGTAAGCCTCAGGCATAATTCTTTGTGTCCGATCAAAGGGAGTGATCTGGCATCAGCACTTCGAACATCAACTTGGGCTTTAGTACAAGATTCACGTATTTGATCATGCTCTCATGTCCTACAACTAGAAATATTTGCAAAACATTCTAATTAGTGAAAGTCTGTACATCATCAATGGGAATGGGAGCATGTACCTTGTCGAATGGCCGTTGGGGAGATAATGTTGTTGGTAACTCCTTGGGGTCTAGAGGGTTAGTGGGAAGATCCACAAAGGGTAAAGAGAAGCGTGAAAATAATCAATTATCCTTTGTTTTATTAGAAGGAGTGACACTTGGATAAGGATTTAAGAGCTTACTAGAGAGGGATGGAAAAATAGGATAAGTGATAGATTGGGATGATCCTGGGGCTTCTACTGCCCTAAACTAGGGTGTGGGTGTGTATGTTTAACTGTTTTCATAAACTCATGGAGTTATGTGATTTCATCTATGGCTATATTTGGATATTCAATGTGAGTGAGATCAAAATCATAAAGAACACTCATTAACATGGCCTCCAAATGTCTATGAATGTTTCTATAAAGTTTTATGATACTACCTAAAGGATGATACATTGTGGATTCAGAAAGGTTTAAGTGTTGATGTGTATCATAAACTTCCATCCACCCTTGGCTTACAATCCATTTATAGTTATGGGCTATAACCTTATAGTAGCTAGATGGTGTGGATGGCATTGTATCTGGCATGAACATGTCGAGTTTATCAACACTATGATCCAAGATAGCTGATTATTGTAACACCTGACACCAACTACGTAGGTTTAGCATGATAGAATGTAATTGGAAAAAGGAGATATCAGATGGGTTGGTAAGAATAGTTATATCTCCCCTTAGGATTCCCATGATGTTTGTGGGGTCGATATCACTCTCCGTATTTTGATGTATTAGTGTAAGGTCTCCTAACCTGAGGTCTTATGTTAAGTTAATTTCATATTGAAGTAAAAAGAGGGTTAGTGTAGACAAAAAGAGGGTTAGTGTAGACAAAACATTAGGAACTCAATGGAGTCTTCTTGGGCCCTTTTATTTGGCAGTTTAAGGGAGTCAAACCTTTTCTCTTAAGAAGAAACGTTTTCTAATTAGAAGCTTCAAAACGGCTACTTTATTCGAATTTGAATTTTGGGGGGAAAATGGAATTTAAAATCTAGCGGATAAAACCATATCATGTAACATATCTATGGAAAGCTCTTGATGCGTAGATCACGGATCTATAATCTCTGCTCAAATCGGAGCTTGTATGTAGAAGTTATGGAGGTCCGAAAATTGTAAAATTGCCCCCTCCCCTTTTTGGGGGAAAAAGTGCACCCTTTGACCACTCTTACACCTCTCTTACAAACCATTGGTTTTTGCTTACATGGCGGGCTCCTATTTGTCAAAAAGTTAAACGTTTCCATAACCTCATGGCAAATTAAAGGGCCCAAAAAGACTCCATTGAGTTCCTAATGAGAGGGTTAGTGTAGACTGTGAGATCCCTGTTCCCACCGAGCAACGGATTCGGGGTACTAGCAGCGGAAGTAGCACTTCTCGCGCGGGACAGGGGTCCCACACTCGGGGCCTCACCCACGGATATCCGGACAAGAGACTAATCCGTCGGTTTGTCCAAAACCGAAACCGGAAAAACTTCCTTTACCCGGAAAGCACGGGCGATTCCACCATGATAACTCTTTACTCTAACGTAGTCAAGATCATTACTGATCAAACTGATCTGACTGCACCTTTAACGGTACTTGGTCAAATCAAGGAAGAACTTGCACTTGGATCATTGGGATCAACGCTTTTTTCCCCATCAAGAGGCACAGCCGTTGATTCCTATCCATAGAACAATTTCTATCTGGGATTTACTTCATCTATCGTAATAATAGAAATTAAATCTCGATTTACGGATCCATCAGTCCAGCCTAACCCCATCCGATCCCATGGGTTAGCCAACCGCCCAACCACTGTAGTGATGGGATCCAATTTTGGAATTTGGTTAGGTTTTGTCCCGGGTACCAAGGAAAAGAGTTCCAAGGCCCCCTAGCCGGAAGTTCATGCAAACATAGAACTAGCCACACCACTTACACACCCAATATGAAATTGCCTTTTTCTTAGCATCAACTAACTTTAAAACAATCCTTTAATGAAACCATAGTACCACTGATCATAATCTTCCAATTTATCCGGTTGATTCATAATTTCCCATCATTCCTTCATCAGAGTATCTATGGCATCATTGGCAACTAGAACACTCACCACCTGTCAACACAGGGGCCTTTTCAATAGTTCCTAGCCCATAATACTCGGCAATATAATCACTTATAAAAATCAAGATGGACTCTCGTTGAAGATCAGCAAGATCAACCAACAGATCCATATAAAGAGCCATGGACTCATCCATTGAAGACCAGCAAGGTCAATCAACCAGATCCATGCCCGGTTTCACAAAACAACTCTTACTCCTTGTTCCAATATCTTCCACGACGCACGTGTGGGTATCTTCGGCGACCCAGAGCCCGAGCACCGTATGGTCAGCACCCTCTAGGATCCTTCGCAGGTGACCTAGCGCTTCACTCATAGGCCGCTTCCTTGGTCCCTCATCCACCGTACCGGAAGCTCACCATTTAAATCGAGCCGAGGCTGGTCAAGACCTCGGTCGACCTTGCTACGCGAGACGTCCTCCATTGACTCTCCGTCAGCAGTTGCAACTTTAACAGTTAGGTCTTCATGACCTTAATCCACAAGATGGTCAAAATGCTTCCCCAGCATTCTTGACATAAAACAGTCATTTACAAACAGTCACAAAATACAGTTTCTAAATCAAACTCTCGTCTTTCCACATTATCCCTCCTTAGTCCACAATACTTATTCCACATTCCATTCAATGTGTACTCATTCTCATCCATTTCCTCATATCGAC
This sequence comes from Cibotium barometz, assembly GCF_041138505.1. Lineage (NCBI taxonomy): Eukaryota > Viridiplantae > Streptophyta > Polypodiopsida > Cyatheales > Cibotiaceae > Cibotium > Cibotium barometz. The sequence continues at coordinate 64,578,170 of NC_141051.1, forward strand.
GACACATTAATTCACATTCATACATCCACATTTACATGGATACATCTATTTTCACATCCTCATTTATACATCCACATCCCATATCCACATTCATACATACACATCCATATCCACATCCATACATCCACATTCACATCCACATTCACATTCACATCCTCATTTATACATCCACATCCACATCCATATTCACATCCATACATCCACATCTACATGCATACCTCCATTTTCACATCCTCATTTATACATCCACATCCCTTATCTACATTCATACATACACATCCATATCCACATCCATACATCCACATCCACATCCACATTCATATTCACATCCATATATCCACATCTACATGCATACATCCATTATCACGTCCTCATTCATACATCCACATCCACATACATACATACATCCACATCCACATTCCCATTCACATCTATACATCCACATCTACATCCACATACATACATACATCCACATCCACATTCCCATTCACATCTATTCTCGTCCTAACACATCCCATATACATCTTAACACATCCTAACTCATCTTAACACATTCTATCACATCTCATACACATCTTATCACATCTTTTTACATCTTATACACCTCTTATCACATCCTATCACTTTCCATACGCATCTTATCAAATCTTATCACATCTCATACACATCTTATCACATCTTTTTACATCTCATACACCTCTTATCACATCCTATCACTTTCCATACGCATCTTATCAATTCTTACAACATCTCATACACCTCTTATCACATCCTATCACTTTCCATACGCATCTTATCAATTCTTATCACATCTCATACACCTCTTAACACATCCTATCACTTTCCATACGCATCTTATCAATTCTTATCACATCTCATACACCTCTTATCACATCTTATCACATTTCATATCTTTTTTTAAAAAAAGAGAATTCTTATATTTGATATAAGATTTCTCTACACATTTATTTATACATAAATTCCATTTAAGGAGACTAACACTTTCGAAATTAAAATCAATCTTTTATGCATCTTCTTATGCATAATTTCAATTTGGTAGAGAATTACACTTTTAGAATAAAAGAATTTCTCTTATGCTTCTAAGTTAAGCATAAAATCCATTTATGAGGAAAATCACACTTTTAGTATAAAAAGAATATCTTTTATGCATACCTATATGCATGAAATCCAATATGATAAAAGTAACACTTTTGATATAAAAATTTTTCCTTTATGCATACTTCTATGCATGAAAATTAAAAATGATAAAAGTAACACTTTTGATATAAAAAAAATTTCTTTTATGCATACTTCTATGCATGAAAATTAAAAATGATAAAAGTAACACTTTTGATATAAAAATTTTCTTTTATGCATACTTCTATGCATGAAAATTAAAAATGATAAAAGTAACACTTTTGATATAAAAATTTTTCCTTTATGCATACTTCTATGCATGAAAATTAAAAATGATAAAAGTAACACTTTTGATATAAAAAAATTTCCTTTATGCATACTTCTATTCATGAAAATTAAAAATGATAAAAATAACACTTTTGATATAAAAATTTATCCACTATGCATACTTCTATGCATGAAATAAAAATGGTAAAAATAACACTTTTGATATAAAAATTTATCCATTATGCATACTTCTATGCATGAAATAAAAATGGTAAAAATAATACTTTTGATATAAAAATTTATCCATTATGCATACTTCTATGCATGAAATAAAAATGGTAAAAATAACACTTTTGATATAAAAACTTATCCTTTATGCATGATATTAAAATTCAATTTCTCCATGATTGTAATGAAATTCTTTCAATTAATCTAGGATGATAATTCCTAGAATATGGTAGGAAGTCCTCTTTTTATGCTTTGAATGAGATTATTTTATGCATAATTTTTATAAAAATTTTGCCATAGCTCCGCTGCTATGACTGATAAATCTCAATTTTTCTAAGGGATAATGCTTATCATTAAGGAAATAATTAAAATGATCTCTAATTGGATTATTAATCCATAATGGATTGAATCATTAATATACATAAACTAAAAGCATAGAAAAAAGCCATTAATTTGGCCTCAAGCATAGCTTAATCTTGGGTTAAGGAAAAGCTTTATGAAAAGCTTGATTTGGATTGAGAATGGGTCATGAGTATGACCATTTCTTGAGTGAGAGAAAGAATTTACATAAAAATCATTAGAATTTAAACATAAATGAAAATTAACTTCAATAGCATTATGTAACTCTTCACTACTATTCAAACTTCAATAGCATTTTAAAAAAAACCATACCAATTAAACTTCTCAAGCTTGAGAGGGGTTGGGTGGTTGCAAGATCAGGGTGCCCAGTTTTGTCCACTCAGGCACCCTGTAAACAGTAAAAAAACAGGCATTTGTTTACCTTTAGTGGCTAATCTCTCCTAGTAAATGAAGGAATTTCGTTTCAAGTTCTTTTGTTGGAACATCATATTCAAAGTTGGAAATATAGTTGCATAATTTGATTAAGCATTAGATGGTCAAAAGTCCTCATTTTCTTAGGTACAAGGTCAATGTATACACCCTGTCCCAAATTTGAACTGATTCCATAAAATGCTAATATCTTTTACATATAAAGTCATATGAGATTCCCACTTTGTACCTTAGATCTTCACATAATATGGAGCTTAACTTGATTTTTCAAGAAAATTTTAAGATGTCTGTCTATTTTCTTTAAATATTTCAAGGTCTCTAAAGTGTTATAATATACGCCTGTTTTTGTACCCACAATAGCTACCACTTAAAATCCTCAATCTTGTAGATCAAAAGAGTGGGTAGATACTAAGACATTAGTAGAATGTGGTGGTTAGTAAAAATTGCAAATCCAATGGTTGGATTTTTAATGATCTCTTTTTCAAAATTCTTCCAGACTATCAGAAGGCCTGCAAATATTAATAATCTAATTAGTAAAATTACATTTTTGATGTGAATCATCTAAAACCTATAGGGACTAGTGTACTTGTAATGGTGTATCTATGGAAAAATAAATTGGATTACTCTAAGTATGGAAAGATCATTTGTTTATTATTTCATCATATTTTTGATTAATTTTGATTAATTAGACTAATTTATATTAATTTAAGTTATATTAGGTTAATTTAAGGGCAAGTGTATTTTTTATTATTTGCTTGATCTAATTTTAAGTACCTTGCCCCCCAAAATTTGCTCTCCAAGCTATGTCCCAGTTCTGCATAAACTGGACAAAACTGGATACCCTGATCTTGCAACAACCCGGTTGAGAAGAGAGAAACATTGAGAAATTATAGAAAGATCAATATTCACTAATTACCTTACAACTTGCTTGATTCTTTGTTCACGGTAGAGGCCCCCAACCAATCAATTGGTTAAGTATGTTGATGGAGCCACTAATGGGGATTGAAGAAAGAGGGAAGCTCCAAAAACTAGTGAATTATTAAATGAATTCACAGTTCTTGGCTTAGGTGGAGTAGAGTATTGATGCATAAACACTATCTATTTTTCAACAAGGGGGAGGCTTCTATTTATAGGAAAAATTGAGCTCCTAACCAAACAAACTGATTCTAGAATTTTCTAAATCAGTTTGGTCAATATTTGACCATTTTTAGGTCAGTTAAGCTAACTTTTTGGAACTAGACTTAAATGAGGAGAGAGGAGAGATGAAATATCTCAATTTTTATGAGTTTAAAACTCATTCAAGCATGTGAAATATGCACCTCCTTTAAAGAACTCCCCTTCCTTACATATGTGTCATAATGGAATCATTTTAATATTGCTCATAGTTTTTTTTTTCTAATAAACCTTGTACATTTTCAACTCTTCATCTTATGTGAAATATGCACCTCCTTTAAAGAATTCCCCTTCCTTACATATGTGTCATAATGGAATCATTTTAATATTGCTCATAGTTTTTTTACTAATAAACCTTGTACATTTTCAACTCTTCATCTTATGTGAAATATGCACCTCCTTTAAAGAATTCCCTTTCCTTACATATGAGTCATAATGGAATCATTTTAATATTGCTCATAGTTTTTTACTAATAAACCTTGTACATTTTCAACTCTTCATCTTATGTGAAATATGCACCTCCTTTAAAGAATTCCCCTTCCTTACATATGTGTCATAATGGCATCATTTTAATATTGCTCATAGTTTTTTACTAATAAACCTTGTACATTTTCAACTCTTCATCTTATGTGAAATATGCACCTCTTTTAAAGAATTCCCCTTCCTTACATATGTGTCATAATGGCATCATTTTAATATTGCTCATAGTTTTTTACTAATAAACCTTGTACATTTTCAACTCTTCATCTTATGTGAGCATTTACTCATTTTTGGGTATCTTCTTTTTACAAATTTGGATTTATCTCTTCCCTACACATGGATTGATGCTATTGGCCCATAGGAACCTTAATTGGACCATAGTCTAAAGATTTCTGAAAATCTAGACCCTTAGACTAAGGTTCTTTATACCTATTTCCAATTAATTCCAATTGCACATTGGAAAATTCTTTTTAAATTTTTGTTTCAGGGGAACTCATCTGAATTATAAGAGATATTTTTCTATCCAAAAATATTCAAAATCTGAATATTCTCTCTCTAGAATAATTTTTCTCTCTCTAGGCTAAAATAGTTAGCAACAGGGTCTTTATATTTCTGAAGAGGGTTGATTACAGGGGAAGATACTAGACATCAAAAAGGGGTTGGGGGAGGAATCTTACATTCTACCCCACTTAAAAAACGCGAGATGTCCTCATCTCGCAACTTGTGATAATTTCGCAAGATTCACGAATATGAGACTTAGAGAAAAATTTTAATCAAGATTAACCACCAAGATAAGTCTTAAAGAGAGCAAGATTCAAAATACAAACAAGATTTAAACTTTATTCATTCTCGGAACTTATACAGTAAAGATAGAGGAACTCTTTACACTTCCATAAGCCCGTCCATCATATGGTCACAAAAGCAGTCCTCACAAGCTGCACAAGTATAAGGTAACTCATCTATGGGAATGATTCTGTGGGTTATTGCTGCGCCTATCTCAGTGGTATGAGGTGTTCTAACAAAAGGACCTCTGAGAGGCAAGCCAAAAACGGGGTAAAGGCATATCTTCTCATGAGGAAGAAAACACGCCAGTAAGAAGACCCGCTCAGAAAACCCAAGATGTCTTGATCTCATGACGCAGTAGTATCGAGGACCCAAACCCAAGGCTTCGATAACCATGGCCAAGCGGACATTGTTACGAAAGTGCTGCTGACCCCAGGGTGTTACCCTAGTTATGTCTTGATAGGTCCGCCATTTGGTCTGCGCTACAGAAGTTCCTAGGTGAGGAAAAAGTGAGCGCTCATACTGTTCTATAAAATCTTTCTTCACAGACTCCCTTGCGTCTTGAAGGTGAGGAATCATTATGGATAAAACTAATTCTTGTTGCCAAGCCATGAAGGAGATTAAGAAAGAAAGGAGATCGATGGGAGTAAGATTACTGTGAACGACCAGTAAAAGTTACGACTTATATAAAGGAAGGAGCTAGCGTAACTTAGAAGCCAACGGTAACTTGCCACTGAAGTTTTACCATCTTTCCACGATTTGGGTTTGGCATATTTTTCTATAGAAGGCATTTAGAACTTTGAGATGAGGAGATAAAAGAAGTTCGTAAGCTAAATCACCTACTTTCTTTGGTCCACAATATCTGGGAGATAACTTCTTATACTTCCCAAGAGATAAAGAACTTCTTTTGGGCCGTACTCGAGACCAAAACCTTGATATCCAAAACATCGATTCTCACTTCTGAACTCGTTGTTCTGAATCCTTAAAACAGGTGGAACTCTTGAGAAGTATTCAGGAAAAAGGTTCTTCCTTTTTTAAACAGAATCTTTCTTTTATTTTAGAGAGAGAATAATTATAAGATCAGAAAGGGAGATTCTTACTCCTGTATACCTCTAAGGTTGGGGGAGGAATCTTACATTCTACCCCACTTAAAAGGAGCAAGATGTCCTCATCTCGCAAGTAGAGGACAACTTTTTTGCTTAAGATCCAATTTATTCTGGGGTTCCTTATATTCCGGTCAACCCAACAGAATATGGGAATAAATATCCCTTATATAGAATTCATCATTAAATAACAATTCATTCAAATCATATCATTCATATCTTTAACACGATAATGGTCCATTAGACCGAAAATTTCCTTCAGAACATTCCTCCACGGAATTTAAGTTAAGCAAGTTCTCAATTTGTCATCCCTTAACTTGATCTACCGTCTCAAGTATTAACAGTAGCAATTTGACAACATAATCCACTAATCTCATAGTGATTTGCTGAATCATTTTCATCATTTATCATTACAGGGACTCGTCCCAATCATCCACATTGTGGTTTCGCTCAGCTTACTACATTTCAACCCATTTTTAAGGATCATCATTTTTCAATCAGAATCCAAATCAATTCATCAGTTCCCAAACAGAATTAAAAATCATATCAACCACATTCAAAATCATCATCTGGATAGCATTAACGCTTATAATTTCAAGTCTTAGATTTACTCGTATATACTGTCGGTAAAGAGCTGCAGTTATACCCTCGGTATATACGGATAGTCATGATACTCGAAACTATAAGGTAAATACCATCATGTCTAGGTCTCAAGCAAGTCAGGGTTCCATACAATTGCGGTACTTCCAATTGAAGACCCAATTACTAATTTACGAATTTCAATTTGAATTAACAATTTGTATGAATTATATCAAACAATTACAACCTTTTTGTGCGTCTTGATAAACTTTTGACATAATTTGCTCCTCAGTTGATCTTATTGGAGATGTATGACTTAAGTCTGATAAATAGATTTTTCTTTATCCGATCGTCCGTAAAAAAAACATTTGTATATTTATATACAAGTTGCAATAATTACATAGAGTGGCTCGGCTCCAAAATTCAAAATCTCTTCGAGAGACGCATAAGACGACGGTACTGGGCCATAGTCATGCCCTGTTACATAAGTTCTCTAACTGCGAAGGGAGCTATTATTTTCTCCTTAGGGATAAATCGACTAAGGAGTCTATAAATTCGACATGAAAGTCTGAAATTTCGAGGTGTCGAATGATATAGAATGACACCACGCACCATTTTCAGCTTTAACAGGATCATAGTCAATGAGAGATTCTGCCACAGCATTGTATGGTGGTTGCAATGGGCATGGACATATTGCCCTGCAAACCACTTATGTTGTATTCTCTCCGCCGCTGGGGTAGGAAAATATAAATCCGCGAAATGGCGTGCGAGTCTTGCTCGGCTTGTTTGAGTTGAAGCGGAAGAGATGAGATGCTCGAAGGCAAATGCAATCATATCTTGAGACTGGGTGAGGTCGGGAATACCAGATAAATGTGGAACTTCCATCTATAAAAACAATTTCTTTGATTAAAATTTCTTCATTAAAGAAGCTTACGGAATGAAAATACATTATGAAAATGCTGTTTCTGAATTCTTATTACCAATTTCAGATAAGAATTTAATTATCTTTATTAGTTTTCAAAACTGCTCTGATACCAACTGTGAGATCCCTGTTCCCACCGAGCAACGGATTCGGGGTACTAGCAGCGGAAGTAGCACTTCTCGCGCGGGACAGGGGTCCCACACTCGGGGCCTCACCCACGGATATCCGGACAAGAGACTAATCCGTCGGTTTGTCCAAAACCGAAACCGGAAAAACTTCCTTTACCCGGAAAGCACGGGCGATTCCACCATGATAACTCTTTACTCTAACGTAGTCAAGATCATTACTGATCAAACTGATCTGACTGCACCTTTAACGGTACTTGGTCAAATCAAGGAAGAACTTGCACTTGGATCATTGGGATCAACGCTTTTTTCCCCATCAAGAGGCACAGCCGTTGATTCCTATCCATAGAACAATTTCTATCTGGGATTTACTTCATCTATCGTAATAATAGAAATTAAATCTCGATTTACGGATCCATCAGTCCAGCCTAACCCCATCCGATCCCATGGGTTAGCCAACCGCCCAACCACTGTAGTGATGGGATCCAATTTTGGAATTTGGTTAGGTTTTGTCCCGGGTACCAAGGAAAAGAGTTCCAAGGCCCCCTAGCCGGAAGTTCATGCAAACATAGAACTAGCCACACCACTTACACACCCAATATGAAATTGCCTTTTTCTTAGCATCAACTAACTTTAAAACAATCCTTTAATGAAACCATAGTACCACTGATCATAATCTTCCAATTTATCCGGTTGATTCATAATTTCCCATCATTCCTTCATCAGAGTATCTATGGCATCATTGGCAACTAGAACACTCACCACCTGTCAACACAGGGGCCTTTTCAATAGTTCCTAGCCCATAATACTCGGCAATATAATCACTTATAAAAATCAAGATGGACTCTCGTTGAAGATCAGCAAGATCAACCAACAGATCCATATAAAGAGCCATGGACTCATCCATTGAAGACCAGCAAGGTCAATCAACCAGATCCATGCCCGGTTTCACAAAACAACTCTTACTCCTTGTTCCAATATCTTCCACGACGCACGTGTGGGTATCTTCGGTGACCCAGAGCCCGAGCACCGTATGGTCAGCACCCTCTAGGATCCTTCGCAGGTGACCTAGTGCTTCACTCATAGGCCGCTTCCTTGGTCCCTCATCCACCGTACCGGAAGCTCACCATTTAAATCGAGCCGAGGCTGGTCAAGACCTCGGTCGACCTTGCTACGCGAGACGTCCTCCATTGACTCTCCGTCAGCAGTTGCAACTTTAACAGTTAGGTCTTCATGACCTTAATCCACAAGATGGTCAAAATGCTTCCCCAGCATTCTTGACATAAAACAGTCATTTACAAACAGTCACAAAATACAGTTTCTAAATCAAACTCTCGTCTTTCCACATTATCCCTCCTTAGTCCACAATACTTATTCCACATTCCATTCAATGTGTACTCATTCTCATCCATTTCCTCATATCGACGACACATTAATTCACATTCATACATCCACATTTACATGGATACATCTATTTTCACATCCTCATTTATACATCCACATCCCATATCCACATTCATACATACACATCCATATCCACATCCATACATCCACATTCACATCCACATTCACATTCACATCCTCATTTATACATCCACATCCACATCCATATTCACATCCATACATCCACATCTACATGCATACCTCCATTTTCACATCCTCATTTATACATCCACATCCCTTATCTACATTCATACATACACATCCATATCCACATCCATACATCCACATCCACATCCACATTCATATTCACATCCATATATCCACATCTACATGCATACATCCATTATCACGTCCTCATTCATACATCCACATCCACATACATACATACATCCACATCCACATTCCCATTCACATCTATACATCCACATCTACATCCACATACATACATACATCCACATCCACATTCCCATTCACATCTATTCTCGTCCTAACACATCCCATATACATCTTAACACATCCTAACTCATCTTAACACATTCTATCACATCTCATACACATCTTATCACATCTTTTTACATCTTATACACCTCTTATCACATCCTATCACTTTCCATACGCATCTTATCAAATCTTATCACATCTCATACACATCTTATCACATCTTTTTACATCTCATACACCTCTTATCACATCCTATCACTTTCCATACGCATCTTATCAATTCTTACAACATCTCATACACCTCTTATCACATCCTATCACTTTCCATACGCATCTTATCAATTCTTATCACATCTCATACACCTCTTAACACATCCTATCACTTTCCATACGCATCTTATCAATTCTTATCACATCTCATACACCTCTTATCACATCTTATCACATTTCATATCTTTTTTAAAAAAAAGAGAATTCTTATATTTGATATAAGATTTCTCTACACATTTATTTATACATAAATTCCATTTAAGGAGACTAACACTTTCGAAATTAAAATCAATCTTTTATGCATCTTCTTATGCATAATTTCAATTTGGTAGAGAATTACACTTTTAGAATAAAAGAATTTCTCTTATGCTTCTAAGTTAAGCATAAAATCCATTTATGAGGAAAATCACACTTTTAGTATAAAAAGAATATCTTTTATGCATACCTATATGCATGAAATCCAATATGATAAAAGTAACACTTTTGATATAAAAATTTTTCCTTTATGCATACTTCTATGCATGAAAATTAAAAATGATAAAAGTAACACTTTTGATATAAAAAAAATTTCTTTTATGCATACTTCTATGCATGAAAATTAAAAATGATAAAAGTAACACTTTTGATATAAAAATTTTCTTTTATGCATACTTCTATGCATGAAAATTAAAAATGATAAAAGTAACACTTTTGATATAAAAATTTTTCCTTTATGCATACTTCTATGCATGAAAATTAAAAATGATAAAAGTAACACTTTTGATATAAAAAAATTTCCTTTATGCATACTTATATGCATGAAAATTAAAAATGATAAAAATAACACTTTTGATATAAAAATTTATCCACTATGCATACTTCTATGCATGAAATAAAAATGGTAAAAATAACACTTTTGATATAAAAATTTATCCATTATGCATACTTCTATGCATGAAATAAAAATGGTAAAAATAATACTTTTGATATAAAAATTTATCCATTATGCATACTTCTATGCATGAAATAAAAATGGTAAAAATAACACTTTTGATATAAAAACTTATCCTTTATGCATGATATTAAAATTCAATTTCTCCATGATTGTAATGAAATTCTTTCAATTAATCTAGGATGATAATTCCTAGAATATGGTAGGAAGTCCTCTTTTTATGCTTTGAATGAGATTATTTTATGCATAATTTTTATAAAAATTTTGCCATAGCTCCGCTGCTATGACTGATAAATCTCAATTTTTCTAAGGGATAATGCTTATCATTAAGGAAATAATTAAAATGATCTCTAATTGGATTATTAATCCATAATGGATTGAATCATTAATATACATAAACTAAAAGCATAGAAAAAAGCCATTAATTTGGCCTCAAGCATAGCTTAATCTTGGGTTAAGGAAAAGCTTTATGAAAAGCTTGATTTGGATTGAGAATGGATCATGAGTATGACCATTTCTTGAGTGAGAGAAAGAATTTACATAAAAATCATTAGAATTTAAACATAAATGAAAATTAACTTCAATAGCATTATGTAACTCTTCACTACTATTCAAACTTCAATAGCATTTTAAAAAAAACCATACCAATTAAACTTCTCAAGCTTGAGAGGGGTTGAGAAGAGAGAAACATTGAGAAATTATAGAAAGATCAATATTCACTAATTACCTTACAACTTGCTTGATTCTTTGTTCACGGTAGAGGCCCCCAACCAATCAATTGGTTAAGTATGTTGATGGAGCCACTAATGGGGATTGAAGAAAGAGGGAAGCTCCAAAAACTAGTGAATTATTAAATGAATTCACAGTTCTTGGCTTAGGTGGAGTAGAGTAACGATGCATAAACACTATCTATTTTTCAACAAGGGGGAGGCTTCTATTTATAGGAAAAATTGAGCTCCTAACCAAACAAACTGATTCTAGAATTTTCTAAATCAGTTTGGTCAATATTTGACCATTTTTAGGTCAGTTAAGCTAACTTTTTGGAACTAGACTTAAATGAGGAGAGAGGAGAGATGAAATATCTCAATTTTTATGAGTTTAAAACTCATTCAAGCATGTGAAATATGCACCTCCTTTAAAGAACTCCCCTTCCTTACATATGTGTCATAATGGAATCATTTTAATATTGCTCATAGTTTTTTTTTTCTAATAAACCTTGTACATTTTCAACTCTTCATCTTATGTGAAATATGCACCTCCTTTAAAGAATTCCCCTTCCTTACATATGTGTCATAATGGAATCATTTTAATATTGCTCATAGTTTTTTTACTAATAAACCTTGTACATTTTCAACTCTTCATCTTATGTGAAATATGCACCTCCTTTAAAGAATTCCCTTTCCTTACATATGAGTCATAATGGAATCATTTTAATATTGCTCATAGTTTTTTACTAATAAACCTTGTACATTTTCAACTCTTCATCTTATGTGAAATATGCACCTCCTTTAAAGAATTCCCCTTCCTTACATATGTGTCATAATGGCATCATTTTAATATTGCTCATAGTTTTTTACTAATAAACCTTGTACATTTTCAACTCTTCATCTTATGTGAAATATGCACCTCTTTTAAAGAATTCCCCTTCCTTACATATGTGTCATAATGGCATCATTTTAATATTGCTCATAGTTTTTTACTAATAAACCTTGTACATTTTCAACTCTTCATCTTATGTGAGCATTTACTCATTTTTGGGTATCTTCTTTTTACAAATTTGGATTTATCTCTTCCCTACACATGGATTGATGCTATTGGCCCATAGGAACCTTAATTGGACCATAGTCTAAAGATTTCTGAAAATCTAGACCCTTAGACTAAGGTTCTTTATACCTATTTCCAATTAATTCCAATTGCACATTGGAAAATTCTTTTTAAATTTCTGTTTCAGGGGAACTCATCTGAATTATAAGAGATATTTTTCTATCCAAAAATATTCAAAATCTGAATATTCTCTCTCTAGAATAATTTTTCTCTCTCTAGGCTAAAATAGTTAGCAACAGGGTCTTTATATTTCTGAAGAGGGTTGATTACAGGGGAAGATACTAGACATCAAAAAGGGGTTGGGGGAGGAATCTTACATAGACAAAAGAGAGTTAGTGGTTGAGGAGGGGCCCGAGGAGTCATCAGCAAAGGATTATATCTTTGCTGAAAGGCGCTTGTTGATGAGTTGTCGTAGGTTTCTCTTGCTGCTGAGGACATTCCTAGAGGGCGAGCATTTGTTCCAAATCCTAGATTATTTGATCCTTTTCGTTGAGAAGGGAGAATATTGCCGCTTCTCATGCATCCCGAGTAGTCCCTAACTCAGTGTATCTTCTCTCAACCTCTACTTTTGCAATGCTATTGGCACTAGCTTGGGCTTGAGCCTCTTGTAATTGCACTAGTTATTCTTGTGCCAATTTTTGGCTTGTGTGTTGAGTTGTTTGTGGACATGATTAAGGACCTACTAGTGGCTTACTAGCATCTTCTCCATTTGCTCTAATTTTATAAGATTCCTTGCTCTAGCTTTTGAGGTGTAAAGGTGTAAGAACCTCCCGTTCTGTTCTTGAGATTATTCCCCTCTTTGAAGTAGGAGAAAGATCTTGTTTTACCCTGTTTTGGCCTACAGAGAGAAAATATCTAGAGAGAGGTAATCCATAAAATTGAGATATCTTTGGATATAAAAATCCTCCTAGTGTTTAAAATGGTTTCCCCTAAAACAGAAGTTCAAAATGAACTTTCCAATGTGCATTAGAAATCAATTAAAAATGATATAAGGGACCTTAGCCTAAGGGTCTAGATTTTGAGAAATTTTTGGATTATGGTCCAATTAAGGTTCCTATGGGCCAATAAGATTAATCCAAGTGTTGGGATGAGATAAATCCAAAGAATAAAAGAAAATACCAAAAAATGAGTAAATGCTCACATAAGATGAAGAGTTGACTAAGTACAAGGTTTATTAGTTAAAAATTAAGATATATTACTAAAAAATGAGATATTTTGGAGAAATGATGAATTTTTGACACCTTGGTAAGGAGGGGGAGACCTTTGAGGTAGGCACCTATTTCACACATGTGGATGAGTTTTTAATTCAAAAAAATTGTGATATTTTTATCTCTTCTCTCTCTCCTGGATTAAACCAAATAAAAAAGGAAGCCCAACTGATCCAAATCTTGTTCAAATTGAGCCAAACTCAACCTGAAAAATTCTAGAGCCTAGTTGGACTTGGTTAGTGGCCTCCCTCACGTATAAATAGATCCTTAGTCTTTTGTAAAAAAATCTGTGAACTATACCATGCTAGTATTACATTGAAATAATGATATTTTCTATTATCCCTTAAAAATCCTCTACTTTTAGAGAGCTTGGAGCTTCTCTCTCTCGTCAACAATCCTTGGAGCTTTCTTTTAACATACTAAACCAATTGATTGGTTGGGGGCTTCCTTCTAAGATAAAGAAGCAAGCCAAACCTAAGGGTAAGAATAAATTCATGGTTTTGATTATATTCTCAATGATTTCACTTCTCAACCCCTCTCAAGGTTGAGAAGTTTCTATTTAGTTGTTTTTAAGGCAAATCAAGCTTTCTCTAAGAGTTTTAATGATTAATCATAAAAAAGTTAATCTTTATGCTTAATTAGAATGCTTTTTATGTATATCTCTGTTAAAACTCTAAGATCTCTCTAGGTAATTGGTACGCATAAACATGCATAAATCAGGCATAAACTCATCCACCTGACCACCCCCAAGCCCAAGAAGGGATGCACACATGAAATATAATGAAATACATCATACCTTTACCTTGATGTCCCATACCATCAAGAGGTATAACTCTAATCCAATAGCATGTAGCTATACTGTGAAATGGTGGGTGAGTAGATATATGATCCTCTACACAAAAAACCATAGCCTAAGCCTCCAAGCCCCCCTTGAGTGTGCCCCATGCCCCTATTATATATAGGAGGGCCCTCAAGTGACTCCTATTATATATAGGAGGGCCCTCAAGTGACTCTTAACTCTCCATTTCCCATGTGTGGCCCTTGGATGCCTGACCCTAAACTTAACCCTTAAGGTTAGTCCTAACCCATGCGCCACCAGGGCTTGTTCCCATGCTCCCATGCTCACAAGCCTAATGTGGCTTAGCCTCCTAGTGAAAAGAAGGAGAATTGCGCTGAACAATCTCAACTGACTCCCAAGTCGAAACCTCTATTTCCCTATCTTTCCACCTAATTTTAACCTCAGGGATTAGTCAACTAGAAAGTTTCCTTTCCCTATATTCAAGTAACTTATCAGGTTCATGTGGATAATAGGATAATTCTTTGACTTCAACGAGAGGAGTGACTATGTTATCCTCACCTCCCAGTTTCCCTTTCAATCTATTGATATGAAAGACTGGATGAACTCTAACATGTGGAGGTACTTCTCCCAGTTTCCCTTTCAATCTATTGATATGAAAGACTGGATGAACTCTAACTTGTGGAGGTAGTTAAGTTCATACGCAACCATGCCAATCTGATGTATAAATCAAAATGGACCACAATATCCAGGAGATAAATTCGAGCATTCTCCTATTGACAAAGTTTGACAATGTTTAGGAATATTAAAACCATTACTCCTAGTTCAAAAGATTGAGATAAGCATCCCCTACTATCAGCATAAAATTGTGTCCTATCCTGAGCACTCCTGATAGAATCCCAAGCTTCGATCAGCATTTCTCGCATATCATGCAAGAAACCCCTCGATGCATCAAGCTGGATATCCTTAAGACCGACATCAATAGGTGCCTTGGGTTGAAACCCATACATAAACATGAACGGACTAAAACCAATAGCCGTATGTTTAAAACTATTATAGACAAATTCCATCATTGGAGGATTTTTTCCCAATTTGATGCTTTTCTAGAGACTATGCACAAAGCATGTCCTCTACAATCTGATTCATACACTCTGTTTGCTCATCAAACTACGGATGATTAGAGAAAGTCATACTCAAAGTACTTTTCTCATTTTGTAAACCATTCGGAACATGGCATTATAACAGCAGAAACTAGGTATCCAACCATCGACGACCCGAGGTACCCCACATCTGCTCATGGAATTATCGGTGTCCCGACTTACCCATATCAACATAGAGAGTAATCAACGTCTCGATGAGCCACATATGTCCATCCGTAAACCATCAAGTTGACTGTATAAATCACCTAAAGTAACTCCAAAGTAAGCAAGTGAAACACATGTGTGTGGCACTTATTAAAAACCCCTAGACACAAGTGATCTAGGCAAAACCTGATGAGTCCATATAAAACTTGAAAAACATCCAATAAAATCCACCAAAACAAACAGATCAACTAACCCATGATAGAATTTGTCTTAGGCTTAGGAAATGAAGCATAGACCACACTTAAATAAGTGTAAAATAAATTATCATAGAAAAGTGTCAAAGGTGAAACACACTTTGAACATAGGTTCTAGCCATCATTGAAGAAATTAAGGAACATGTCCAAAAAGAATGGCTAAATAAAGTAAAAAAATCATGAAAATATTGTTCAGAATTAATCTAAATAGAAATATCTACTAATACGAGGTATAATCATATTACTAATATGCGAATAACCTGCATCTATCTAATGTTAGCATGAGAAAACGTACTTCAATATTAAATAACCCTCGAAAATATTAAAATCTTGAGAAAAATAAATATCATGATTTTCTCCTAATTTTATATGGCCTCAAAATACGATAACTATGAATTCCACCAAATCTATCTTATGGCATTCCAAACCTATATTTTTCAAAAAAAAAATAGCAAATAGATTTGCCAAAATACCATTGATATTTTAAAAATACTAATTTCTAAGATTTTTAAAAACAACTTCTAGAATAATCCTTATTTTTCCTAAGAATCCCATCGTCACAAAATTTCCAATTCCGCCGAACAATTCTCAAATTTAATGAAAATAAAACAATATTTGTTTCCTTGAGCTCGTTGATTTGTCCTATGAACCCCTCTTCCTTGGCTTGAAAGAAGGCGGTGTGTGCTTCTCTCAGTTGTTGTTGTGCGTGCTGTAGCTCTGTTTCTTTGGTGTTTGTTGCCACTTCTTGCTGAAGTTGTTCTTTTGCTTGTTTTAATTGGGACTTGAGCTCCTCATTTTCCTTGGTGATTTGGACTATTGTCTTGCTGATCAGCCTATTATTCCCTTCCATCATTGTTATTCTTTCCTCTTGCTCTTCAGCAGCCCTTAAACTTTTAATGATGACCTTGTTATTATGTGTGGCATCAGTGGGGGTAGCTAATTGATCTTTAAGATCTTGCACCTGTTCTATTTTATCTATGAGTTGTTGTCATAATTCTATGTGTCTGTCATGCAATAGATGAGTGGTGGGGAGGTGACGCCACACTCATTATTCTTGTGAGACCAAATAGAGAAGCTGGAAGAGGCTATGTCATCTACTTCATGAAATTGATGTTGGAGAAATCTATCAAGATCTTCCACGATTTCCTCAAGAAAGGCAACTGCATCCTTAAGCATATTCATCTGATCTAGGTGAGATTGGCAGCTCCGACTCTTCATCTGTCATCATAAGGATAGTAACTTGCCCTAAGACAACTTGCAGTGTTTCCCTTCCTTCCATCCCAATCAATATGACAATGGTTGTGTCCAATCCATCCTTGTCCCAAAAGGACTTCTTCTTGCATTGTTCCTATAGCCATGACATCAAACTTGCCTTCCAAGGGGTTATTTCCAATGTGAAATAAAATTGTAATAGCATCTAAGCATTTAAAAGAATTTGAAGCGATCAGAGTGATAGTGGCCGAGGTGTGAAGTAAGGTTGGCCTCTTGAGAGAGTGCAATGTGTCATAGGATATTAAATTATGATTTGCACCTGTATTAAGCACTAACGTTTAGGTAAAACTTGTCAGAGTGGTCATTCCTAAACCACAAATGGGCATGTTTCACTTGCCAATCCTCTTCTTCAAGGTCTACATGAACCATGTTTACTCTAATTTGTTAGCCTCTAAGTTTCACTTGCCATTCCTTGGGTTTGTGTTGTGTTATTGTTTTCATCTAATTGTGTTTTTGTTTCTCCTCCTTTTTGAGGCGAATTTCCTTCAAGGTGTTCTACATGAGAGATCCACAGTAGCATTGCAATTTTCTACCATTCAAATAACCTACTATCTCGACATCATCAAGAGTTTCAATACACATTACACCCTTTGGGGTTATTTTGGTCACTAGAAAGGGTCATAATCCTCTATACTTGAGTTTTTTCTTGTGGTTTTTAGTGCTATAAAGAAGGACCATGTGCCACATTGTTATTTTAATAGTCCAAGAATAAGATAAAATAATGGTCCTAGGGCCATTCTAAGGCTGCAGAAGAGTAAAGAGAAACTCTTGTAATTTGGTGCTTTGAAATAAAAGTAGAACAAACAACCCTATATGCAACACATTGAAGTTAGATTGGAGTTTGTGGGGCAATCAACCATTCTAGTGCTAATGTGTACCTTCAAATAGTAAGTGAAGTTTTAGTTCGAATAATAGAATAAGCTTTACTCTAGACGTTGCTTCATAGGTCCCTTAAACTATTACCTTATCTGTTATTAGAAGAGGTAAATATGAGTGCATGCTTGCTCAAGACTCTCTTAAATTTAAGAACACAAACATATATTAATAGAGGAATGGCCCTAGGACCATTTTGTACCTTTGATTGTTTATAATGGGAGTGGTACAACATGAGAAAAATATGAAAATATAAAATAGCCCTTAGACACGTTTTGTCAAGTTTCTCAAGCTCAAATAGCCAATCATTTAGGAAATTTCTGGTGAGTCTTTCATGTATGGATACCCTTAATATTAACACCAAGAATTCCATAGGCATAACCACTTCACTTCCATATGTTTAGATGAAGGGTGTCATTTTAATGGCCACTTTATATGCAGTGCAATAAGCCCATAGCGCAACAAGCAACTTCTATTCCCACGACTTGCCTCTACAATCTTTGTCAAGATGGCATAAAGGTTTTTGTTCATGCTTTTTGTTTGGCCATTGGCTTGGGGGTAATAGGGTGAAGATTTACAGTGTGTGACGAGAAACCAAAGCATGTGATCACGCACTTGTAAAGAAATTTAGCCATGTACCTAGCATCAATTTTTCTTATGGCTCAAGCTTTAACCTAATTTGTGTAGTAGTCTATGGTTGCTATGATGTACCAGGCTTGGTGTGTTGAGAAGCCAGACTAATGGGACCCAAAAAGTTGATGCCCTATTTCTCAAATGGTTGTAAGGACATGATAGGGTAAAGGGGCATCCAATCCTTATTGTGTAGAATCACCCTCCATTTTTTGAGATATCTAGCTCAACTAGTACTATGGGAAACATTGATGATCTACTTGGGTGATAGCTTTTGCACTTATGCCACTGGCATGGTTGGTGAGACCATGCCGCCAAAGTGGATGACATGTTGTGTGATAGGCACTTTGGAGTACTAGAGTTATGGCATAGTTATAGCGCCACCTCATATAGCCGAGTTCACATTATAGACCAACCATTTTGTATGTTGTTGTAGGAGAGTAATTTTCCTTTATATATCTTCTAGTTATATGGTTATAGAGAAGAGAAGAAGATAGAAGAAAAATCAGCCATACATCTCTCTCTTGTGTTTTGGAATCTCTTGTGTGTATGCATTTTACTTATAAGGAACTCAAGCTCTCTCTCTCTCTCTCTCTCTCTCTCTCTCTCTCTCTCTCTCCCCCCGCATTCCCTTTATTGTTGGCATTCATTGCATCATTCGACATATAAAGCCACATCTCCAAACAAGGTAGGTGACCATAAGCCTGCCAAAAGGATCTTTCAAGCAATGGTATCTCCTGCAAAGTGTCCACTTTGTGACTCTAGAGTGGGCTTGTTCCAAAATAGATACATATTCATCCTCACACAAACACTGCGTCTCATTATTCCATCTTTTCCTTGTTTGTAGAGTTGCCTTTCCATCAATTGATAAGGGGTGACTTTCTTAATCAGACGTCTTACTCGATCCTTGTTGTGATCAGTGCTTTGGTAAAGTAGGCCATTAGCTAGGAAGTGTGCAACTTCCTCTCCCCATTCAAGAATCAAGCATAGTTGGAATAGGGGGCATCTAGCAAGTCATCATCAACACTCACTGGTGGCTCTCCATTAGGAATGTGTGACATATGGTCATATAAAACATGTTGGGAGCCTTTACATACCATGATGGTAAAATCAAATTCTAGTAGAATTAAAATCCATTTGGTGATTCTACCTTTGGTGCATAGTTTATTTACCACATAAGGAAGAGCTTGAAGGTCTATGAAGAAAATAAATTTGATCGCCCCAAAAGGTAATAACAAAATTTTTTGACTATATAAACCAGGGCCAACCCTTCTCTTTACATGGTGGTATAAGTTTGCTCTCCTTTGTTTAATTAGTGAATAGAAAACCTAATAGGGATTTCCTTGTTGTATTCTTCATGTTCAGCCATAACACACAACCAACTGCAAAAGTAGAGGCACCTATGTGGACAAGGAATATGATTTTCTAATTAGGGGATCTCAGAATGGGAGTGCTTGCTAATTCTTTTTTAAGGGTATCATACACTTTTTGTTGGTACTCTTTTGTATACTCAAAAACCACCAGGAGTCTGTAAAGAGGATGAGCTATGTTGGCATACATAAAGATGAAACATCGATAATAACCTACATGTCCCATGAATCCCCTGACTCCCTTGAAGTAGGAGGTGGTAGCTCAAGAATGAGTCACACCTTGCTGTCATTTGTGGAGATACCATGTTCTGAGATAATGTGTCCTAGGATCACCCCATTTCGGACCCAAAATTGACATTTCAGAGGGTTAAGAGAGATCCTATAGACCCTGCATCTCTCTAGTAATTTTCTCAAATACCACAAATGCGCTTTCTATTTAAAATTGGGTGAGAGCATGGATAACTGGTACAAAAAGTAGTGTCTTTCACATTGCTTTTAATAGTACTTTTTATTTTGTTTTAGAAAGTTTTCAGTAAATTTAGAAAAAACTAGTAGTACTTTTTTAAGATTCTTGTCCATAAAAGTACTTTGAAGAATATTATTTAGAATTTGAAACCAAAATAGTAACCCTAAAATCAATCATCCTTTTTTCTACTTGAAAGCAAAAAAACGGTACCACTTAACCATGCTTTAACCTAATTAACACAAAGGTCATCCATGAAGACTTCAAGAAATTTCCATAGATATTCCTTGTAAGATGTGCACATTAGGCATTGATAAGTTCTTGGGGGTAATTAGTCAAACCAAATGCATGACTCAATTTGCATACGTGTCCCATTTAGTGGGAAAAGTTATTTTATGTTGATCTTTTGGGTTGATTACGACTCGGTTATAGCCAAGAAATCCCATCAAGGAAGTTGTAGGCTTCATGTTCTATGAAGGGCAATGGATAATGATCTCAGGTTGTGCCAGCATTGACCTTTTTGAGGTCCATGCACACTCTCACTTTTCTATTCTTTTTGGACACTATCATGATGGGTAAGATCCATTTGGTGTGCTCTAATTTGTAGATGAATCTAGCATCTATGAGCTGATCGATCAGCTGGTATGCTCTCTGCTTCATTTGACTTCCTCTTTCTACTATTGGGATGGTGTGTTTAACCACTTCAAGAGGTACGTCCATATCCGTATATTTCCAAGCAAAGAAATCCAAAAATTATGTGAGGAGGTTAATAAGGTCTTCCTCTTCTTGCACCACAAGGGTCTTCCCTAATGTAGATGCCAGCCTAGGATCTTCCCCTGCGCCTACCAAGTTGATCTCCTTGACATTCTCTAGACCATCATAAGATAGTCCCGGATTCCCATCATGGGTTCTTTGGGCCTTTTCGTATTGTACAAAATGATCTCCTACATTATAGGCTTTGAATTGTTGAGGGACTTGTTTGGTCTCCTTAGATTTAGTGATTTCCTCATCCGTTCTTTGCTTCTCGCTCGGCTACTAGCGCCAATGTTTTGTTTTGATCATTTCATGTAGAGTGGCAAAGCATTTATGGTTTGGATTGGGAATCGGCAGACTCATCTTTTTTTGTGGTCACTGTGTTGATGAGAATGGGGAACTCATTTGACCTCCTTTTTCTAGACTTGGCACAAGTAGGAATGTGTCATTACAGCTTCTACATATCTCATCCAATGTCTCCTTATTCTATTGGGAAGATGTAAGCCTCCTTTCCTATGAAGCCATTTGTTTATAGGTTTTATGGGTGGTTTTTTATTATACCGTTCTTTCCTCTTTGATGCTCATAGGTTTGTGTCTTGTAGTATCGACCATACACATGACACTGAGCATGTAGAGGGATGTCATCTCTTACCCATAGGTTTGTGTCTTGTAGTATCGACCATACACATGACACTGACCATACACATGACACTGAGCATGTAGAGGGATGTCATCTCTTACCCATCACCCATAGAAAATCTTGTAGTTGTGTAGTTTTGGAAGTATGTCCACGGTAGCAAAGATGTGCATCCAATTCTCGAAGTCTTTTGGCTTTAGGAGAGGTGAGAATTCCATGCTATCCCATTCCTTGTCTAAAGTCTTATGGCATGTTTGGCATAAGTGTACTGTCATGGATCTCTCAATAGTCACCTAATCTTCTGCCAAGGGTCCCCCACTCATCGGATGGATCTTCTAAGTGCATAGGCTAATCTTTATAGTGTTCAAAATTTTTTCTGGATGTAAATGTGATCCGTGTCCCAATCATGGATCATCCTCGCTTCTCTCATAAAGGGTCATCCTAAGATGCAATCATAGGAAACCGATTGCTAGCCAAAGTTCATCACCACACAAAGGTGTGTCGAAAATTGGTTCTGAGAATCTTGATCTTCAAACCTATAGAAAAGCTATGAGAAAGGTGGACAATGAATGCGATTTCATCCATAAAGTCAATATTAGATAAAGTGGGAAAAATCCCATTCCCATGAAAAAAGTGGGGGTATGGTAAACTCATCCAAAAGTTTGTCAAAACATATTCATGTGACATATCATTGGAAAGAGCTTAAAAAGTAGAATCTAGATCTACTTTGTCTGACAAATTTGGAGTTTGCATGCTCAAGTTATGGCCAAAATAATTTTTTTAAATACATTCCCATTTTGAGGGATTTCTCCCATTTTATCTAATATTGACTTCATAGGAGGTTTTCCCCATTTTTCCCAGCTTGTTTATGAACTGTGGGAATGCTTGTAATTCCATTTAATTCTATGGATCCTTCCTCACCGATCTCATTGGAACTTTGTAGTTCCACCTATTATTCCATTCCTGAAGCCTTTCTTCCATCTAATCCTTCCATATAATCGGGATACCTTGGATTAAGGTGCAAATGGGAATATGGACTTGTGAACACAGAAAGGAGAAAAGACTTGTAATATCTCTTAGAATGGGTGTAGGCTTGTGAATCTACTTCTCTCTATTCATGCTTAGACTTGTCAAGGTGTAGGATATAGGGATATGAACTTCAATATATGGTATTCTTGGGTGGTCATCCTGAGATTCTTAAGAGATGCCATAGGGTCCACCTGTTGAGAAACTATCATGGATTTCAGGTCTACCTATTGAGGGATATTATCAAGGAGTTCTTGGTGATTTGGACTTATTTTAAGCTCCTAGGTTTTTTTGGGTTGTTTTAAGTTTGGCATAGGGAAACTTCTTGCAGTTTGAACTGCTTGAGGTTTCTCCTCCAATGGAGCTTAACAATCCTTCGTTGAGCAGCCTTCAATCTTCCCTTCTCCTCAATTGGGTTTTGATATTTGGCTAACTTCTTGGGTAGCTAATTGGGGACTTTTTGCTACAATGAATGGCCATTGTTTCATAGAGGAACAATTCTCGCTCATGAAGGTACAAGCATAGCTTAGTGAGAGTTGCATATGTACATTGCTAGAGAGAGGTACAATCATGGGTTAAGAATGGGAACGGTCTATCCTTAGTAGAGCAATGGTTGTTCATATGTTGGTAAGGTATGACATAAATAGATAGAGGAACAGGTGTTGCTTGGCAGAGTAATGATCATTCATTGAGGAAATATACAGCCGTCTTATGTTGGAAAATGGGAATTCACTCATAAAAGTACAGTCGTTCACTTGTAGAGGAACACTCATGAGAGAGTCTCTGAAGGTAAGGATGTATGCTCACAGACACTCGCCAGGTATTAACTATGCCAAAACGGTTTATCTCCTGGTAGCCATTTTCAAATATTCCCCTAACAGCTCAATAGTACTACTTTTATGCCTTTTTAATTCACTTTACGCTCTCTTTAACACTATTTTTATAGCTTAGTAGTGAAAAGATGCAGGGGGAAGAGAACTTGAGCTCTTGCAAGCACACACACACTCACAAAACCCTAATAGAGAACACACAAGGTGAGAGGCTGAAAATCTTCTTCTTCTTCACTCAACACTCAACACACCATATACAAGATAAGAGTACACACATATGAAAAGGTACTCAACCAAATACATACAAGGGTTCTCTATAGTGTGAACCCAACAAAGTGAGCTGGCGCTATAACTATGCCAGTTCTCTAGAGTGGCTGTCACACAGCCTGTCATCCCACTGGCCGCATATCACCCATGATCTCACCAACCATGCCAGTGGTGTAAGTGTGGGGCCTATCCCCCAGGCAGGTCATCAGTGTGTCCACCGCCTCACTAGATGAGCTCGATATCTCAACACTCCCCCTCGAGCTCAACTCCATCTCACCAAGCGAAGCCCTAAATCTGCGGAGCTTCTCTGTACCCAATGCTTTGGTGAAGATGTCAGCTACCTGATCCTCTGTGCTGACATAAACAAGGTCAAGATCTCCTGCCAAGACCTTCTCTCTGACGAAATGGTAGTGGACCTCTATATGCTTCGTACAAGTATGAAAAACTAGATTCCTGGCCAACCGTATACTGCTAATGTTGTCACAAAAAATGACAACTTGTCTATCCATTGATAGACCCAAATCTGCAAGTAGATTTCTCAACCAAGCTACCTCACATGCTGCCATAGCCGCTCCTCTGTACTCGGCCTCTGTATACTGGATAGAGCAACCATAGGCTGCTTCTTATTGCTCCGTCACAGCAGAACTCCCCAAAGAAAACATGAATCCACTAGTAGATCTCCTATCTGAGATACTGCCAGCCCAATCAGCATCTGTGTACCCATGCACACATATCTCTGTCCCAGTCTCATAGAATAGTCCACAATGTACACATATCTCTGTGTACCCATGTACACATATCTGTGTCCCAGTCTCATAGAATAGTCCACAATGCAAAGTAGACCTCAGATACCTCAGTTGCGTCTCAATGCATCCAAATGCAGTTTCTGTGGAACCTGCATAAACTGACTCACCAACCCAATAGCATAGCTCAAATCTGGTCTGGTGATCGCGTCATATAGATCAAGCTTCCTACTATGCGCCTATACATAGTAGGGTCCTCCAAAATCCCTCCTGAATCTGCACTCAACTTGCCATTATGATCCAATGCCACTGAGATAGGCTTACAGCCTGTCATACCATACTTGGACAACATGTCTAAGCCATACTGTCTCTGCATTAATTCAATACCATGTGGTGACCTAATCACCTCAATGCCCAAGAAATATCTGAGCTCCCCCAGATCCTTCATCTCAAATACTTGTCTTATCAAGATCTTTACATCAAAGATATCTACATCATGGTCCCCCGTAATGATCAAGTCATCTACATAGATGATAACAAGCACAACCCCTCTATCACCATGTCTCACATACAGCGAGAAATTTGCATTGGCTACATGAAAGCCAATAGTGACAAGATATTCAAAAATCTTGTCAGACCCTGCTCTTGGTGCTTGTTTTAAGCCATACAAGGCTTTCTTCAACCTGCAAACATGATCGGGGTGACTCACATTCTCATAACCAGGTGGCTGCAACATATACACCTCTTCTTGCAAATCCCCATGCAAGAATGCATTCTTTACATCCATTTGATGTAAAGACCATTGCTTTGACGCAGCCACTACTATCACAACTCTCACTGTTGCCATCTTGGCAACTGGGCAGAAAGTTTCCTCATAATTAATGCGCATATCCTTTGGCTACCAATCTAGCCTTGTACCTGTTTATGCTTCCATCACTGTTATGTTTTACTTTGTACACCCACTTGCATCCAATGGCTTTCTTGCCTTCATCCAATGGCTTTCTTGCCTTCAGGCAATTGCACTAGATCCCAAGTCTCATTTCCATAAAGTGCATTAATCTCCTCATCCATAGCTTTCTCCCCACACAATAATGGTCCATAAGACTGAAATTTTTATCTGAACATTCCTCCACGGAAATTTCAATTAAACAGGTTTTTAATTTGTCAACCCAAGTTAACTTGATCCACTGGGTCAAGTGTATTACCAATTTATGAATTTCAGTCTGAATAACAATTTGTATGAATTTCATCACACAATTCTAACCTTTTACTGAAATTTATGACATTTTTGGCTTCACTGTTGATCCACTTTAGCCAGTTCGCTCTGATACCAGCTGAAAGATCCCTGTCCCCTCGCACAATGAATTCAGGGGTGCTAGCAGCAGAAGTAGCACTTCTTGCATGGGGTAGGGTACCTCACTCGGGGCCTCGTCCACATAAATCTGGATACGAGACTTATCCCTCGGTTCTTCCAAACCGAACCCAGAAAAAACTTCCCCTGCCCAAAAAGCACGGGCGATTCCTCCAGGATACTTTTACTCTAACGTAGTCAAGCGCCTTAACTAACTGAACTGATTTGACCAAACCCGTAAGTATCATAGTCAGATCAAGGAAAAGACTTGCACTTGGATCATAGAGACCAACCCTTTTTTTCTCATTGAGAGGCACAGCCGTTGATTCTTTTCCATAGAACAATTTTTATCCCGGATTTACTTCATCTATTGTACCATAACAGAATTGAGTCTTATTTTAGGGATCCATTAGTCCAACCTAACCCCATCCAGTTCCATGGGTTAGCCAACCGCCCAACCACTGTAGTGATGGGATCCAATTAGGAATTTGGTTAGGTTTTGTCCCGGGTACCAGGAAAAAGAGTTCCCAGGTCCCCTAGCCGGATATTCATGCAAACTTAAAACTAGTCACACTACTTACACACCCAATATGAAATTGCCTTTTTCACAGATTCAGCTATCTTTAAAACAATCATTTAATGAAATCATAGATTCACTGATCATAATCCTCCAAAATCTAATTTCTAATCATTCCTTCATCGGTGTACCTATAGCATCATTGGCAGCCTAGAACGCGCACCACCTATCCACTCAGGGGTTCCTAGCTCATAGTACTCGGCAATAGATTCGCATATCAAAATGGAATCTCTGTTGAAGATCAGCAAGATCAACCAACAGATCCATATAAAAGAGCCATGGACTCATCCGTTGAGGACTAGCAAGGTCAATAAACCAGATCCATGCTCGAATTGAGAAAACAACTCTTACTCCTTGTTCCAATACCTTCCCCAATGCACGTGTGGATATCTTTGGTGACCCAGAGCCCGAGCATCGTATGGTCAGCACCCTCTAAGATCCTTCACAGGTCACCTAGTGCTTCACCTCATCCATCGTACTGGAAGCTCACCATTTAAATCGAACCAAGGCTGGTCAAGACCTCGGCCGACCTTGCTACCCGAGACGTCCTCCGTTGACTCTCTATCAGTTGTTGCAACTTTATCAGATAGGTCTCCACCACGATCTCATTCACAAGATGGTCAAAATGCTTCCCGAGCATTTTTGACATAAAACAGTCATTTTTGACATAAAACAATCATTTAAAAACAGGTCATAAATATAATTTCTATCACGAACTCTCATCTTTCCACATTGTTCCCCATCAATCCTCATTTATTTCATATGTATTCCCATTCTCATCACATCATTTTCCATCTCATTTCATCTGTCTCATTTATCCACATCAGATCTCATCTCATCTGTCTCATTTATCCACATCAGATCTCACCCACTCCATCTACCAATATCCACATCTCATCACACCATATTCATTCACATCATATATCACATCTATCCCAATTTACATCACATCTCATTCATTCACATCTCAATTCACATGACATCACATCTCATTCATTCACATCCCGATTCACATGACATCACGTCTCATTCATTCACATCCTGATTCACATCACATCACATCTATTCACGTCCATCACATTCATTTACATCACATCCATTTACATCCATCTCTTCACATTCTTTCACATACACATCCACATCCATTCTTCCACATGCATCCACATCCATTCTTCACATACACATCCACATCCATTCTTCACATACACATCCATATACATTCTTCACATACACATTCACATTCATTCTTCACATACACATCCACATCCATTCTTCACATACACATCCACATCCATTCTTCACATACACATCCACATCCATTCTTCACATACACATTCACATCCATTCTTCACATACTCATTCACATCCATCCATCCATTCATTCCCATCTATCTAATTCACATCACATCTCATCACATCTATTCACATCTCATCACCTCTATTCACATCTCATCACCTCTATTCACGTCACATCACCTCTATTCACATCACATCCATCCATTGATTCATTCACATCTATTTGATTTCCATCACATCTCATCACATTTATTCACATCTCATCACCTCTATTTGCATCACATCCATCCATTCATTCATTTCTATCTATCTGATTCACATCACATCTATTCACATCTCATCACCTCTATTCACATCACATCCATCCATCCATTCATTTCCATCTATCTGATTCACATCACATCTATTCATAGAATTTAAGAGAATTCCTATTTTGATATAAAAATTCTTTATGCATCTATTTATGCATAAAAATCAAATTTAATGAGAATAACACTTTCGAAATAAAAATAATTCCTTTATGCATCTTTCTATGCATAAAAATCAAATTTAATGAGAATAACACTTTCGAAATAAAAGTAATTCCTTGATGCATCTTTCTATGCATAAAAATCAAATTTAATGAGAATAACACTTTCGAAATAAAAATAATTCCTTTATGCATCTTTCTATGCATAAAAATCAAATTTAATGAGAATAACACTTTCGAAATAAAAGTAATTCCTTTATGCATCTTTTTATGCATAAAAATCAAATTTAATGAGAATAACACTTTCGAAATAAAAGTAATTCCTTTATGCATCTTTCTATGCATAAAAATCAAATTTAATGAGAATAACACTTTCGAAATAAAAATAATTCCTTTGTGCATCTTTCTATGCATAAAAATCAAATTTAATAAGAATAACTATTTTAAAATAAAAATAATTCCTTTATGCATCTTTCTATGCATAAAAATCAATTTTAATGAGAATAACACTTTTGAAATAAAAATAATTCCTTTATGCATCTTTCTATGCATAAAAATCAATTTTAATAATTAATATCAGTGATATCCATGCATATGCATAGGTGAATATGTACATGGAGCAATTAAAATATTTCTTTTAGATGCAAAAATGGTGGGAATTACTCTTTTGGAATAACATAAAAACAAACTTTCGTTTCCATAATATTCTAGATTTACCATAACCTCCTTTGTATGGTTGACCATTTCTCATTTTTAACATTCTATTTCAACTTAAATTAGATTCATATTTCAACTTAACATTCTATTTCAACTTAAATTAATCCAAATTAGATTCATAGATCTTTAATCAACATAATTTTCTAAAATTCAAGAGAGTAAACAATAAGAAGAGTTAATCTTTCTAGGATTAAGAAAGGCTGGAATGTAAGGAAGAGAAGGGGGTGGCCTTTTTATCAAAGGCATAGCATTTGAATTTAATTAAAACATTTGCAAAACATAAAATAAAGAAAACCATAGATTTTTCATTAAAAATTCGTAAACAAAGTAAGGAAATTAGCTTACATGGAGCTTGTAAGCTCTCCTTTGGCTTGAGGGATTGATGGTTCTACTCTTGTTTGAAGCAAGAGTGGCCACCAATTCACTTTGGAGAGGATTAGGTGAAAAACACTTGAATTATTTAAAAATTCAATGTAGATGGCTAAGGAGACGATAGGAGCAGAGGAACAGTGCATAAACACCATTAAGCTTTTACAAAGGGGGAGGCTTCTATTTATAGGAAAAAGTGAGCCTCTAACCAAGCAAACTGATTCTAGAATTTTCCAGATCAGTTTGGTCAATTTTTGACCATTTTTGGGTCAATTCAGCTTATTTTTTGGATCTAGTTTTAAAATAGGAGAGAGGAGAGATGAAATGTCTCATTTTATTGATTTAAATTTGGGGGTAATGAAAGATGAGAAAAAAGGTGCCTCCTTCATGAGGGGAGATCCCCACTCTGAGGTGTCAAAATGCAGTTTTTTTTATTGTTTTCTTTGGTCCTTAGTCCACTCTTCATCTCATGTGAGCATTTACTCATTTTTGGGGGGGTTTTCTTTTATTCTTCAATTTATCTCCTCCCTAAATTTGGATAACTCCTATTGGTCCATAGGAACCTTAATCCATAGGAACCTTAATCCAAAATTTGGATTACTCCTATTGGTCCATAGGAACCTTAATCCAAAATTTTTAGAAAATCTAGACCCTTAGGCTAAGGTCTTTTTTAAACCTATTTTCAATTAATTCCAATTGCACATTGGAAAGTTCTTTTTGAATTTCTGTTTTAGGAGAAATTATTTTAGACAGTAGGAGGATGTTTATATCCAAAAATATCTTAATTTTGAATTACCTCCACCTAGACATTTTCTCTCACCAAGCCAAAATAGGGTAAAACAGGATCTTTCTTTTATTTCAAAGAGGGGAATAATTATAAGATCAAAAGGGGAGGTTCTTACACCTGCATACCTCAAAAGCTGGAGGGAGGAATCTTACATCCTACCCCACTTAAAAAACGCGAGATGTCCTCATCTCGCAAACTAGAGGACAACTCTTTCCCTTAAGATCCAACTAATTCTGGGGTTCCTTATAATCTGGTGAACCCAACAGAATCCAGGGATAAAGATCCCTTATATAGAATTCATCATCATCAGATAACAATTCTTTCAGATCATCTCTGTCATATCCTTAACACAATAATGGTCCATAAGACCGAAACTCTCATCTAAACATTCCTCCATATAGGAATCTTAATTATATAGGTTTTTTAATTTGTCAACCCTTAACTTGATCCATTGGGTCAAATGTTAACAGTAGCAATCTGTCTCAGCACAATCCACTAATCTCATAGTGATTTGCTGAAGTTATTAACGTCATTCCAGTTACGAACATCATCAACAGTAGCAATCTGTCTCAGCACAATCCACTAATCTCATAGTGATTTGCTGAAGTTATTAACATTCCAGTTACGAACATCATCATAGGGACTCTTCCCATTTATCCTCATTGTGGTTTTGCTCAACTTATCGCTTTTCAACAAAAATTCAAGAATCATCATTTTTCAATCAAAATCCAAATCAACTCATCAGTTCTCAACCAGAATTTTAAAATCATATCAACCACATTCGAATTGATCATCTGGATAGCATTTTTGCTTATATTTTCAAGATCTTAGATTTACTCGTATATAGTGCCAGTAAAGAGCTGTAAATATCCCCTCAGTATGTGCGGGCAGTCATGGTCCTTGGAATTATAAGGTAAATACCATCATGTCTAGGCCTCAAGCAAGTCAGGGATTCCATATAATTGCGGTACCGCCATCTGAAGCCCCAATTACTAATTTATGACTTTCAGTCTGAATAACAATTTGTATGAATTTCATCAAACAATTCTAACCTTTTACTGTTACTTCATAAATTTATAACATTTTTGGCTTTACGGTTGATCCACTTTAGCCAATTTGCTCTTATATGAGGAGCTAAAAGATCCATGTCCCCTCCGTGCACCAAATTCAGGGGTGCTAGCGGTGAAAGTAGCACTTCTTGCATGGGGCAGGGTCCCTCACTCGGGGCCTCGCCCATGGATATCCGGACAAGAGACTAATCCCTCGGTTCTTCCAAAATCAAACCCAGACAAAACTTCCCTCGCTCGAAAAGCACGGGCGATTCCTCCAGGATACTTTTACTCTAACGTAGTCAAGAGCCTTAACTAACTGAACTGATTTGATCGAACCCATAAGTATCATAGTCAGATCAAGGAAAAGACTTGCACTTGGATCATAGAGACCAACGCTTTTTTCCTCATTGAGAGGCACAGCCGTTGATTCTTTTCCATAGAAAAATTTTTATCCGGGATTTACTTCATCTATCGTACCATAACAGAATTGAGTCTTATTTTAGGGATCCATCAGTCCAGCCTAACCCCATCCAGTCCCATGGGTTAGCCAACCGCCCAACCACTGTAGTGATGGGATCCAATTAGGAATTTGGTTAGGTTTTATCCCGGATACCAGGGAAAAGAGTTCCCAGGCCCCCTAGCCGGATATTCATGCAAACTTAAAACTAGTCACACCACTTACACACCCAATATGAAATTATCTTTTTCACAGATTCAGCTATCTTTAAAACAATCATTTAATGAAATCGTAGAGTCACTGATCATAGTCCTCCAAAATCTCCGATTGAATCCTAATTTCCAATCATTCCTTCATCGGTGTACCTATGGCATCACCACCTGTCCACTCAGGGGCCTTTTTGATGGTTCTTAGCTCATAGTACTTGGCAATATATCACATATCAAAATGGAATTTCTGTTGAAGATCAGCAAGATCAACCAACAGATCCATATAAGAGATCCATGGACTCATCCGTTTTTTAGGACTAGCAAGGTCAATCAACCAGATCCATGCCCGAATTCAGAAAATAACTCTTACTCCTTGTTCCAATATCTTCTCGGATGCACGTGTGGATATCTTTGGCGACCCAGAGCCTAAGCACCGTATGGTCAGCACCCTCTAGGATCCTTTGCAGGTCACTTAGCGCTTCACTCATAGGTTTCTTTCTTGGTCCCTCATCCACCGATAAAATTGCAACAGTCAACGGAGGACGTCTCGCGTAGCAAAGTCGGTTGAGGTCTTGACTAGCCTTGGTTTGATTTAAATGGTGAGCTTCCAGTATGGTGGATGAGGGACTAAGGAAGTAGCCTATGAGTGAAGCGTTAGGTCACCTGGCAAGCGAAGGATCCTAGAGGGTGCTGACCATACGGTACTCGGGCTCTGGGTCGCCAAAGATACCCACATGTGCACCGTGGAAGATATTGAACAAGGAGGAGTAAGAGTTGTTTTCTGAAACCGGGCATGGATCGGGTTGGTTGACCTTGCTAGTCCTCAAGGGATGAGTCCATGGCTCTTTTATATGGATATCTTGGCTGATCTTGCTGATCTTCAATGGGGATTTCATCTTGATTTTTATAAATGAATATATTACCGGGTACTATGAGCTAGGAACTATCGGAAAAGGCCCTTGAGTGGACAGGTGGTGAGCGTTCTAGTTGCCAATGATGCTATAAGTACACCGATGAAGGAATGATTGGAAATTAGGATTCAATCAGATATTTTGGAGGACTATGATCAGTGATAATATGGTTTCATTTAAAGATTGTTTTAAAGTCAACTGAATATATGAAACAGGGAATTTCATATTGGATGTGTAAGTGGTGTGACTATCTTGAAGTTTGCATGAATATTCGGCTAGGGGGCCTGGGAACTGTTTTCCCTGGTACTTTCCCTGGTACTTGGGACAAAACCTAACCAAATTACTAATTGGATCCCATCACTACAATGGTTGGGTGGTTGGCTAACCCATGGGACTAGATGGGGTTTAGGCTAGACTGATGGATCCGTAAGATGAGACTCAATTCTGTTATAGTATGCTAGATGAAGTAAATCCCAAATAGTAATTGTTCTATGGAAAAAGAATCAACAGCTGTGCCTCTCGATGGGGAAAAAAGCATTGGTTCCTATGATCCAAGTGCAAGTTTCTTCCTTGATCTGACCAAGTGACTCACAGGTTCCGTCGGATTAGTTTGGTCAATAATGACCCTGACTACGTTAGAGTGCAAATATCCTGGAGGAATCGCCTGTGCTTTCTGGTAGGGGGGAAGTTTTTTAGGGTTCAGTTTTTGAAGAACCAAGGGATTAGTCTCTTGTTCGAGTATCCGTGTGGTGGGCGAGGCCCCGAGTGAGGGATCCTACCCCATGCAAGAAGTGCTACTTCCGCTGCTAGCACCCCCGAATCCATTGCGCGGAGGGGGCGGGGATCTTTCAGGTGTGGTATCAGAGCGAATTGACTAAAGAGGATCAACTAAAAAGCCAAAGATGTCAAAAATTTATGAAGTAACAATAAAAGGTTAGAATTGTGTGATGAAATTCATACAAACTGATATTCAGACTGAAATTCATAAATTGGTAATTGGGTCTTCAGATGGAAGTACCGCAATTGTATGGAATCCCTTACTTGCTTGAGGCCTAGACATGATGGTATTTACCTTATAATTCCCAAGACCGTGACTACCCATATATACCGAGTGTATAACTGTAACTCTTTATTGGCAGTTCTTTATTGGCAGTATATACGAATAAATCTAAGACATTGAGATTATAAGCAAAAATGCTATCCAGATGATGAATTCGAATGTGGTTGATATAATTTTAAAATTTTGGTTGAGAATTGATGAGAGGATTTGGATTCTGATTGAATAAAGATGATTCTTGAATTTTGGTTGAAAAGTGATAAGCTGAGTAAAACCATAATGAGGATGAATGGGACGAGTCCCTATGATGATATTCGTAGAATGAAGATAATGACTTCAACAAATCACTATGAGATTAGTGGATTATGCAGACATATTGCTACTATTAACACTTGACCTGGTGGATCAAGTTAAGGGATGACAAAATGAGAACTTGCTTGACTGAAATTCCCATGGAGGAATGTTCAAAAATAAATTTTTCTGATCTAATGGACCATTATTGTATTAAAGATATGAATGATATGAATGAATTGTTATGCGATGATGAGTTCTATATAAGGGATCTTTATCCCAGGATTCTGTTGGGTTGACCAGACTATAAGGAACCCTAGAATCAGTTGGATCTTAAGGGAAAGAGTTGTCCTCTAGTTTGCGAGATGAGGACATCTCACGTTTTTTAAGTGGGGTAGGATATAAGATTCCTCCCTCCATCTCGCGTTTTTTAAGTGGGGTAGGATATAAGATTCCTCCCTCCATCTTTTGAGGTGTACAGGTATAAGAACCTCCCCTTCTGATCTTATAATTATTCCCCTCTTTGAAATAAAAGAAAGATTCTATTTTACCCTGTTTTGGCCAGGAGAGAGAAAATGTCTAGAGAGAGGTAATCCAAAATTGAGATATTTTTGGTTATAAAAATCCTCCTAGTGTCAAATGGTTTCCCTTGAAATAGAAATTCAAAAAGAACTTTCCAATGTGCAACATTTGGGAATGTGCATAAGAATGAATGCTATATGCATTATGTATTAGGCACATTACATCAGTGTAAAAATGGGATCAGACACTGCCCTTGTCCAAAATAAGGCAAGAGGTAAGACCTCCCGCATAGATTTAGGTTTGCATTGCATAATGACACAAGATAAACATCAAAAGCCCAAAAGAACTGTCAACAAAATGTTTAAACATGTTGCTCACATGGAGCAAGAACTGACGGACAAGCTCATGACCCCAGCCATGAAAGAAGAAGAACATCTCTTTCCAAGAGAAAGATCCACACCAAGAAGAAAAGATGAAGGAAGACATGGACACGAGAAGAGAAGCTGCCACAACAAGAAGATTAAAAGAAGAGGAAGACATGGACGCGTGAAGAGAAGCTGCCCCGACAAGAAGACTAAAGAGACAAGAGAAGGTGTGAGGCTCCAAAGAGTGAGGAGCCATGTGAAAATCTCTAAGAGAGAGAGAGAGAGAGAGAGAGAGAGATGCCCCATACTTGGTCGCATTGAGTCGTCGAGTGCCCAAACAAGAATATCGTTCATACTTGGTTGCATTGAGTCGTCGAGATGCCCAAACAAGAATATGGTTCATACACACAAACCCCAACAAGTGGCTATTATGCCTAGTGACATGCCAGTACTCACCTGTACTAAATGTGGGATTGACCATTTGATCAAAGATTGTCCATACCACACAAGTGGTTTGACTTCTACTGCCAATCAGGCCACCATCCAAACCATTAGTGAGTAACCTGGAAATATCACACCACTCAATGTCCTAAAAAGAGCTCAAGCTCAATTAGGAGACAAGGGAAAGAACCGAGCAGATGCGACTATTTCTAGAACTGGCCACAGGACAAGAGTAAAAAAAAGTGGGTAAGGGTGACACAAGGGTAACAATCCAAGATGGATCCGAAGAAGATACAATCGACACATCAGATCCACCCAATTGAGAGAAGAGGGGGATCAAAGGATCAATCACAAGGGGCCGGACCTAGAAGAGTAAACGAAGCAACCAACAACTCCTAAAGGAGTTGGCGAATACCCTAATGTCGACGAGAAAATAAGAAAGTTCAAAGATGCCAAGGCAAAGGCCTTAGTCAAAGAATGCCAACGGCTTCATGAAGCCAAAAGCTAAGGGCTAACTGTGTCATAGATACAATTTATCCACAAAACGACCCAACCAGGGAGAGGGAATTGGACGTACCTACCCCAATTCCAGAAGAAATAGAAGAGGGATCCCAAGCAAACACACTATCCAGAATGTTTGAGGAAAATGCATTGGGGGAGTCCATCCATTCCTTCCCTATGGAGGAATGCGAGTCACACACATGGGGAGAACACTCTATCTCCAAAGAACCCAGAGACATAGGAAGTCTTGTGGCTGTGCTGTCCACGCCTATACAAATGCCATTAGGGAAACTATTACGCAATTCACCAACTCTATGGATAGACATAAAACAATGGGTAGAAGGTAGACTAAAGCCAGCCGATACTAAAGATGAGGCTCTGTGTCACCTCTGGCAGAAAGAACCTTGAGACACACAAGGAAAGCTCGAGTCATTAAGATACCAGTTAATCAACTGGAGCATTATTACGAAAGCAACAACACAAATGCTACAATTTCGATTCATCATAATGGGTACTAGTAGTAGGCACTGGCTATCCTAGATGTGGGGCATCATCACAAAACGTTGTAGGAAAAACTAGGGAAAACTAGGGAAGATCTAAAAAACGTAGATCTAATCGTTAAAATGGCTGATGGAACATCTTCGAGGCCCATTGGACTTCTAGAGAATGTTAAATTCAAACTCTTTACGTTTCACTACCATCATACATTTGTGTGGTCATGGACTTCCTGCGCCAACTTGATTCATATGACATAATATTGGGGAGACCCTTCCTGAGGGAATCCAAATTTGTGCATGATTGGGCCTTAGATCACATGTATGTATGTAGGGATTGACAAATTTTAAAGATTGATATGAGAACATGAAAAGCATACCCATGGAAGGGAAATTGTTTGGTAATGATTCGGTCACAACGAAATGGATGTAACATACCCATCTTCATTAACATTAGTTTGGTACCAAAACAGGACACTTGAGTGGCCTTTTTTGGGGGTTGCGCAAAAAAATCAAACTCCTAATGTAGGCTTTAAAAACCAAAATGCTTCATTGGGCATGTAGAACATAACCCTATGCTTATGTAAAAAATGCTAAACATATAAAATGCCTTTTTATTTGGAAGTACATAAGCAACAAAGTAGCATATGTCTTGAAAATGAACATTTTTCAGGATTTTTCCAAATATGCAAGCATCACTCTCAAAAAAAAAATCCAATGATATCAATAGCATTTTTCCCAAGATATTTTGATAGCATACATCAGTCCAAGGAGGTAGAAGTTCACCAAAAAAATCATTTTCCTTTCCTAGAATTTTTTCCAAAAAAGTTGCATAAAATCAGCAAAAGTAACGTGTATTATCAAAACTCAATCACGCCACTAAAAAATAATGTAGCCCTATTAATGAGAATGTTGATTATTGGTTTTCATGCTTGAGATGAGATAAATAAGCCATAATTTGATGTGTATGACACTTACTTAGCCTCCACTTAAGTAGGTTCTTATCCTCTAGTTCTAAAAAAAACTGTAAAAAATAAAAATGTAAAATTTGATCATCTTTTATCAAAAACTAATCATAACTATGCTTGCACAAGTAGTCTAAACCTATAGTTACAACAAATAATGCACTTACACAGCTTTCCCCTTTGATGAAAATCAAAATTAGGCTCATAATTAGACATTTTATGTATTAAAAACAGGTTGCGCAAAAGGCCATGTATGAGAAGAGGCCCAAAAAGTGGCTCTAAAGTTTTGGAAAATTCAAAACAAAGTAGTATTTACCCTATATAATATGGGTGCACCTCAAGTTTTACATTATTAGCTTGCATATGGAAGGAGAAAAATTCATGCTCCACCTGTATAAAAAACATCATTTCAATATTAGCGAGTCAAAAATTTATCCGTCGTTTGATGATTCCAGGATTTAGTTTACATCATGGGCTTTCCATCAAGCCAAGTTTCATGATCAAACTATGTCCCTTCTAAAAGTTATGTCCAAATTACTACTATTTTGAAAACAGCAAAAATCATGCGTTTTATCAGCATGTGTCTAAGAAAATTAAAATATTGCCTTGCAAAAGCTAAGAAAAGTGCAATTTAAAAAATCTCAAGGATTTTTTGGGTCTTGAGGAACATTTGTGGATGTTAAGCATTTCAAAACTCTTAATAGATTGCCCACAAAAATTCAAGAAAAATGCTAACTTTTCAGGACACTTTAGTGTCCAATTACAGAACTAGTGTTAATAAAGAAATGTCCATGTAATAGATGAATTTATGAGTTTATATGGTATAAAAATCAATGATTTTATTAAATGATCCATTTCTACTTAGAATCTTCAAATTTTGAGCCCAAATATTTTACCCTAATATAGGATTTTATAACATCCAAAACGGACATCGGATCAAGCTTATATGCAAATTTTGGTTAAGAGGCTTTTAAAATCATTAATGTGGATAGGCATAGTAGTTGTGGAGACCTTTTGTAGCCCAAATAACTTCACTAGGAGACTAATCTTGGAGTGTTTACATGTAGCACCAAATAATTTATCTGGGGTTTCCCATGCATCTTGAGATGTATCACAAGTATAAATGTGATGTACAAAAGTGTCATCCATGTTGAAATATACAAGTGAATAGGATGTGTGCAGGAACAAGCCCTTGGTTAGAGGCTGTAAAAGAGAATCTGTAAATATGAGAGTCCCTATGAAAAGGTGAGAAGAATCTACTAGGAGAGAATAAAGGGTAGCATGAGAAGATTTAGGAAGTGTGGAGATATTCTGGGAGAGGTGAAGAGAATCAAGCAAAAGAGGTGGAGTCGGAATCAAGGAGAAATCAGTGGGATTAGATGCTTGGATATAAACACTATAAATTGAGGCATTGTTCTAATGAGAATTTGCTGGTTTTTGATTATCTATGCCTACATTAAGCTATTAGTTAATTGCTCACTAATCATATCTTAATTAATTATCATCTAATCTCTTTGTTAATGATGTTGATTCTAGCATTTGATCCACCATAGCTCATCACATTGCTGTAATTTTAACATGGTATCAGAGCCTAGAATCCATCAAGTTTATGAGCCCATCATCTAGCTAATTAGCATTCGTATATAATTAGAAAATAATCAAATTCTTAGTTATTTTCAAGAAGCTTTCTGTACCCCCAGCCAATGGAGGAGCTCCCTCTCCTTTCACACATAAAATTAGCCCAAACCCTTCTACCCATAGATAGCCAACTCATTTGTGCTCCAGCCAGTCAAATCAGAAGCACAAACCGCCGCATCTAGGAGAAATCGCGTTTTTTTCAAGTGCCATTTTTTTGCAATAGCAAATCAATAATTTCTACTTCATCAAATCAAATGGGTCTGATTCCTCTTAGCCCCACGTGTTTTCAAGCATGCTCTACAAGCTGGTGAAGTCAGAATTTGATTTGATCAAGTCTACAGTGAGATCCAAGCTCTTCATCAAATCTGCAGGTGACTTTGGTAAAACAAAGATTAAGCATTTAATGTTTGGTCAAATCTTGTCTTTCTTGGCTTAATCCTCTACTAGACTAATTGCTACTGATGGCCTTGAAAGGATTTGAGTCATTTGAAGTCTAAGGCCCCAGATCTGGGCTCCCCGCATACTCTATTTTTTGCACACAAAATAGAGAATTAATTTGCTAATCAATGCTAATCACTGTATTTTGGTGCAATTGAGGGTTCAAATTAACCATTAGGTATTTGATATACAGATCCCTATAACTTCAGATTGCAATTCAGAGTTGGTTTGATACTCCAACCATTCCGTACAAATTGGTCACCCTTGATTTAATGTAATTTCTGGTAAAATTATGCTGATAAATTTGTGGTAATCATCATTTTACATTTAACCCTTGGTTAATGCCTACAAATCACACTCAAATTCAAGATTATTCAGAGCCAAAGTTGCATTTGGGAATGTGCATAAGAATGAATGCTATATGCATTATGTATTGGGCACATTACATCAGTGTAAAAATGGGATCAGACACTGCCCTTGTCTAAAATAAGGCAAGAGGTAAGACCTCCCGCATAGATTTGGGTTTGCATTGCATAATGACACAAGATAAACATCAAAAGCCCAAAAGATTTGTCAACAAAATGTTTAAACATGTTGCTCACATGGAGCAAGAACTGACGAACAAGCTCATGGCCCCATGAAAGAAGAAGAACATCTCTTTCCAAGAGGAAGATCCACACCAAGAAGAAAAGATGAAGGAAGACATGGACAGGAGAAGAGAAGCTGCCACAACAAGAAGACTAAAAGAAGAGAAAGACATGGATGCGTGAAGAGAAGCTGCCCCGACAAGAAGACTGAAGAGACAAGCGAAGATGTGAGGCTCCAAAGAGTGAGGAGCCATGTGAAAATCTTTGAGAGAGAGAGAGAGAGAGAGAGAGACCCCACAACCCAATGTAACCTGCCACAACAAAGTAAAACCACCTCTGAGCCACCAATGATATAGGCCACGTGGTAGATGTATGTGTGAGCACTTTAGTCAAGGTTGCAAGCACTTATAGTAGCCTTGGACACATAGAGAGAGAGTGTGTCAAGGACTATGAGTTTAGGGACTTGAGGCACTAGTCATGGACTATCAAGTAAGAGAGAAACTTGGTACAGGATTCAGGTGTGCTAAGTTCACTTGAGGGGAGGTGTGCTAGGCACTGGTCACTCTCGCGGGGACTATCAAGTAAGAGGGACACTTGGTATAGGGTCCAGGTGTGCTAGGAGTATTCACTTGAGGGGGGAGGTGTTGAAATATACAAGTGAATAGGGTGTGTGCGGGAACAAGCCCTTGGTTAGAGGCTATAAAAGAGAATCTGTAAATGTGAGAGAACCTATGAAAAGGTGAGAAGAATTTACTGGGAGAGAATAAAGGGGTAACATGAGAAGATTTAGGAAGTGTGGAGATATTCTGGGAGAGGTGGAGAGAATCAAGCAAAAGAGGTGGAGTGAATCAAGGAGAAATCAGTGGGATTAGATGCTTGGATGTAAACACTATAAATTGAGGCATTGGCCTAATGAGAATTTGCTGGTTTTGATTATCCATGACTACATTAAGCTATTAGTTAATTGCTCGATCGCTAATCACGTCTAAATTATCATCTAATCTCTTTAATGATGTTGATTCTAGCATTTGATCCACCATAGCTCATCACATTGCTGTAATTTTAACAATCCAAGTGCTACCCTATAATGCCTAGTGCCTTAACATCCTTTAAATTATATTGTGCACTACTCTCCCTAGTAATAAGTCTTTCCTCTTTCCCTTGAACAATGTTTCACAAGCCCTTTTTCATGAGATTAAACTTTACCTTAGTTTTCCAAGTGTGAAAGTTCTAACTTTTTTCTCAACTCACTAGGAGCCATAGCAAGGTCTTACCTCCTGTAAGATCAAGGCCAGTGTTTAAAGTTTCACAAGTTTGGCTCAAATTACTTTGTTGGTGAAGAATAAAACATGTGGTAAACTAAATAATTATGACCACTTAAATTAATCCCCACAAGAAAGTTAATAACCCAAATATTCTTTCATATCCCTTGTCCCATACAATGAAAGTTTGATGCAAGATAATGACTGAAACCTATTTTAATGCCTTCTTTATAGTACTCGGGTTTCTTTGGATTCCACAATTTTCTGGAAGCTCTATTAATTTTTTTTCGAATGGGCATATTCTCTTGCTTGGTAGGTGTAGAGGTTCTTGCTCTATTAATTTTCTGGAAGCTCTATTAATTTTCTTTCGAATGGGCATATTCTCTCTCCTACAGGTTCTTGGTAGGTGTAGAGGTTCTTGCTGGGTCAAAGGAAGGGACTCAGAGAAGGGGTCAGAGGAGGGGAGTTAGATAAGGGCATATAGGCATCAGAGGAGTAGTCAGAGGAGGGGAGTTAGATAAGGGCATATAGGCATCAAAGGAGGAGTCAGAGGAGGGGTAAAAGGAGGAGTCAGAGGAGGAGTTAGAGGAGGGGTTAGAGGAGGAGTAAGAGGGATCAAAGGAGTCAAAGGAGGGGAGGCCTTAGGGGAGGACTCACAGAAGGGGTTAGAGAAGGAGTTAAAGGGGACAGAGTAGGGGTTAGAGGATTCATAGGAGGGTCCAAAAGAGGAGTTAGAGGGGTA
Organism: Cibotium barometz; assembly: GCF_041138505.1. Classification (NCBI taxonomy): domain Eukaryota; kingdom Viridiplantae; phylum Streptophyta; class Polypodiopsida; order Cyatheales; family Cibotiaceae; genus Cibotium; species Cibotium barometz. The sequence continues at coordinate 64,620,589 of NC_141051.1, forward strand.
GATTATTGGCTAGCTAAATGCTACTCATATTGTCACCAATAAATGAGAATGGCCCTGCTGTCCACCACGGGCTAACCCATATCATACCTCACAAGATGCCATATTAGCACCCATATACTCTGCTTATAATCGACAAGGCAACTATTGGCTGTGTTTTGCTATTTCTTGTTACTTCAACTCACAGTAACGCTCCCAAAAGAAAACATAAAACTTTTAGCAGATCTCTTTTCTAGGATACTCACAGCATAAATCTTTTAGTCTTGTGTCTGAGATACTATTAGCCCAATTTGCATCTCTATACCCATATAGTTGTATCCCTCTACCAACCTCTTGGAAAAATCCATTTAAATCAACACTCGACTTTATGTATGTGAGAATATTTCTAGCCACATCCAGGTGTGGCTTTTAGGGGCCTACATAAACTAACTCATAAGTCTAACAACATATCTCAAATCTAGCCTATAGTAATGGTCATGCAGATGAAGCTGCCCACTATGCACCTATACATAGTGGGGTCATAGGAGGAGTCTCAAAGGAGGGGGTAGAGGAGGAGTCCTGAGCTTATTGTTACAAAGGTTCCTACGTGCACACATGAAGGAGTTAGAGAGGAATCATAGGGGTCAGAGAAGGGGAGGAGGAGTCAAAGGAGGGGACATAGGAGGAGTCCCTAACAAAGGTTCCTGCATGTGCGCAGGAAGTGGCACCACCAAGGGCAACATCACTAAGGAAAATGGGGCTTCCAGGTCATGGGTGGCTCACGAGATAAGAGGAGGGGTCAGAGGAGTTAGACAAGAATCAGAGGAGTGAGAGGAGGTGTTAGAGGAGGGGAGGAGGAGTCAGAGGAGGGTGATAGGAGAAGTCTCAGAGCAGGGGGTAGAGGAGGATTTAGAGGAGTCGTCCCCACCTCACAAAGGTTCCTACGTGCATTCAGGAACCTTTGTGGCTATGAAAATGGAGCTTCCACATCATGGGTGGATCACGAGATTAGAGGATGGTCCAAAGGAGTCAGAGAGGAATCAAAGGAGGTGTCAGAGGAGGGGAGGAGGAGTCAGAGGAAGGGTCATTGGGGGAGTCATAAAGGGGGCAGAGGAGGAGTCAGAGGAGTTCACAAAGGTTCATGCGTGCACGCAGAAACCTTTGTGGAATCACTAAGAGTAGCACTGCCAAGGAAAATGGGTCTTCCATGTCATGGGTGGCTCATGAGAGGGGTCAAAAGAGTCATAGAAGAATCAAAGGAGTCAAAGGATGGGAGGAGGGGTCGTAGGAGGAGTCTCAAAAGAGGGGGTAGAGGAGGAGCCCCGAGCTCACAAAGGTTCTTGCATGAATGCAGGAACCTTTATGACACCACCAAGAGTAGCACCACCAAGGAAAATTAGGCTTCCATGTCATGTGCGACTCATGAGAGCAAAGGAGGGGTTGGTGGAGTTAGAGAGGAATTAGAGGAGGTGTCAAAGTAGGGGAGGAGGAGTCAGAGGAGGGGTCATAGGAGGAGTCCTAAAGGAGGGGGCAGAGGAAGAGTCAGAGGAGGAGTCCCAAGCTCACAAAGGTTCCTGTGTGCATGCAAGAACCTTTGTGGCATCACCAAGAGCAGCACAACCAAGGAAAATGGGGCTTCCAGATCATAGGAGGCTCACAGTTTAGAGGAGGGGTTGGAAGAGTCAGAGAGGAATGAGAGGAGTCAGAGGAGGTGTTGGAGGAGGAGCTTGGGTCTTAACGTTCCATACTTGTGTGGGCAGCTCACGGGCTCACAAAAGATGTTGTGTGCATGCAGGAACCTTTGTGGCATCACCAAGAGCAGCACAACTAAGGAAAATGAGGCTTCCAAGTCGGATGTCTCATGAGCTCACAAAGGATCCTGTGTGTGCGCATGATCCTTTGTGGCATCACTAAGAGCAGCACCACCAAGGAAAATGGGGCAGCGGCGGCGGAGAGGAGGCAGAGGGGTCAGAGGAGTTAGAGGAGGGGAGTCATGGGAAAATGGAGCTTCCAAATCATGGGCGACTCACAAGCTCACAAAGGATCCTATGCATGTGCAAGATCCTTTGTGGCATCACAAAGAGCAGCACCGCTAAGAAAAATGGGGCTTCTAAGCTAGGGTTTTGAACACAAAGAAACCATGGAATAGAGCTTATCTGAGGGACGATAATCAAGGGCTACAATGGCTGAGCTCTGTGATATCCTAGAGTTTAGAGAGACAAATTTCTAATTACCCTATTTTGGGTCTTCTCTCTCTAGATGTAGGTATTTCCTTTTCTTAGCATACTAATTCCAGCTTACAAATTGATAAAAATAAATTATCCAAGTCTTTCTCCTAATTTCTCTTATAGTACTTATCCAAATTGAACCCTAATTTGATATACCCATACCTCTTCGTATCTTTGAGTGTGAAGGATACAAAGGATCTTTGTGATACTACAAAGGATCCTGTGTGCACATAGGATCCTTTGTGAGCTTTTGAGCCTTTTTTGCATTTACCCATACCTCTTTGTATCTTTGAGTGCGAAGGATACAAAGGATCTTTGTGATGCCACAAAGGATCCCGCATGCACATAGGATCCTTTGTGAGCTTATGAGCCGCGTTGTAGCCAAGAGATCAAAAGATGTAGGGGGAATGCATTGTCCACATTGGTCATTATATCACTTTGGGTCCTACTTTCTAGAAACCCCCCCCAGATTATGGAAAGATGTTAAGGGTTGGATGGATAGTAGCTACCCCTTCTCCCCTTGATACCCTCTCAAGTGGTGACTCCTCATCATAGTTTGAAGAAGAAATAGCCCTGCACGATAACCATGTGGATGAGGTCCCTCTAAAATTGAGTAGGCTAGTACTATGAGGGCGATGATATGAATGTAGTCCTCAAGGTAATGATTAAAGGGCTATCACAATCACAATATTAGATAGTGGGGCAGGTGTTAGCATTGCTACCAAGGAATCCCAAAAGCATGTGAACAGGGACTGGAAATGGTGAATCGACTACAATATGGACTGGACATGTATTTACATGTGGCTTTGGAAAGACATGGGCTAGATAGCTGGATTTAGTAACAATTATGCCAGATGTCACTTTTTGGAGAAAGTTACCATCTTGGAGGCATTGTGGACTACAAATAGGGATAAGGGTGCGACAAAGAACCAAAGAGAGAGAGAGAGAGAGAGAGAGAGAGAGAGAGAGAGAAAGATTGGAGAGGAAGAAGAGATCAGAGTGAGGAGTTGAGAGTAGGTGTGGGTTGGGCCAGAGTAGAGAGAGTGAGTGTGAGTTAGAGGATCAGCTGAGGGTTGCAGGAGGCAAGCCTAAGATCTTTGATTGAATCTCTCTTAGAACTCGGTGCTGCCCACCCAGGACATGCTCAGCTGTAGTTTGTGTGTTTGAAGAAGAAGATAGAGAGAGAGAACTCTGCAAAAGTTGGCTATGGAATCCAACAAGAATATTTGAAGCTGTGGAGATGAAGATGAAGACTTGGAGAGCTACTGCCCGTAGGGGAGCTACTTGTATAGGTTCCCTCTATTTTTATGGTTTTTTTTTTCTCGTTTGAGCCCATAGTCTGAGGGTTGTTGAGATTGTTTTTTTTTTCAAGAAAGAGATTTCTATTAAGTATGAAAAAAGCATACAACAATCACGGCTATAATCTAGAAGAGAATAGAATCACCCCAATATGTAAGGTGATCTTGCATGGTTGTCTCCCCATGTTGATATTGGTTTTGATAGTGTGAGCTGAGTGTCGGGATAAGTCAACGAAAGGTGTAGAAGAGTAGAAATAATATTTTTGGGCTGAGAGGAAGCCAATTAGGGTCAAAGCTAATATCCAAAAGTTTGTTAGAGTCAGACAACTTTTGTGAGCTGGGATGTCAAACAAGGTCAGCTAGAGGTTAGTTGATGTTAGATAAGGGGTTGTAGTGCTGAATCATTGTGGGATCTAAGGTGTTTAAGGGTTTGTAAGTGTTAGGGGACATATAAGTGGGAAGGTATGAAGTCAGCTGAGTCAAGGGCTGAATTAGATAGGAGTCAAGTAGTCAAGCAGAGGAGTGTTGACGTGATCAGCATAGTTTTGGGAGCAAGGGATTTGAGGATTGTTGGTTATTGAGGAAAATCTGGGAGTCTAGAAAACAATAAGCTACTGAAAATTTTGATAAGGTCAGTTGGGGTTAGGTAAAATCAGAACAGCAGTCGGCTCTAGGGTTAGATAAGGTCAGTTAACAATCAGTTGGGGTTAGATAAGGTCAGTAGAGCTAATCAAAAGAGGTCAACTAAGGTGTCAGGATTGAAGATCAGGGTTGTTGAGAGTCAGATCTGAGCTAGGAAGACATTTTGGTGGGTCAGCTGACTCAAACTGAGGGAGTTTAGGTGTTCGAGTACATCAACACAGGGTCAAAGGATAACTTCAGGGTGGATTTTTTTCTCTCTCCCCATGTTTTGGTGCCCCCTATGAGGAAATCCACTAAGGATCTAATTGGCTTTTTGGTTGAGGTTTCCCTAAAGTTATCTCAAGCCTTTTGGGGGTATTTGGGTGAGCTTGGTGGAGTTTTAAAGGAAGGAGGATGAAGATGTGGATCACTTTCTTAGAAGGTTGGAGCTGGCTACATATAAGGATACTGATCAAAATAGGTTGAAATTGCTAGATTTGTTATTGATAGGATCATCTAGATGGTGGTGGGATGATGTTAGATGGGATCAAAAGCAAGATTGGATAGGGGTAAGAAATTAGTTGTCAGAACATTTGCAAGGAAGGGGACTTCCCATGAAGTTTGGAAAGAGTTGAATAGGTTCAAAGTTTTTTGTCCAAAGCTAATGAAGGTATGGATGTCCCTGCCAGATGTAGTACCAATGTGGTACATTCTTCAGATCTGGGATTTCAGATTGTGATAGTCCCAATAGTTTAAAGGAGTTGCATGGCTAGGATATAGGTACTGAGGAGAAATTGTCTCAAGTTTTCAAGGATATGCAGAGTTCAATTAAGGATGTTAGTGTGACATCATAATGATATTATCATCAGCAGACAACAATAGGGTAGAGAAGACAAAGGATTTCAGGAAGTTGATGATGTGCTGATTGATTTATATGATCCTGTAACTATAGGACCAATGGTTTGTGAGAAGGAGAGTCGGGATGCTCTGATGTCCGTTAATACCTAGATAGGGGAAAGTGTATCTTTTGGACACTCTAGAGTAGAGGTGGATTCTAGAGAATGTATGGAGGATGATGAGATTGTGGATGCAATGAGTAGATTGTGGAATGAAGAAGATGCTGATGGTGTTTCATTGGAGGAAGTGTCTGTACATAGAGGAAGGATAGGGTGAGTGCTTTGAGTTCCTACAAACAGGTTTTGTTTTGTGAGAGGATGGTTTATGTGTTGTGATGGAGAAATCCAATCATAGAGATACCTAGGTGAGTGCTGATCAAGATGCTAAAGGTAATTGGTTGGATGTCTCTTATTTGGTTGGTAGTGTAGAAACAGTTGAAGATTGTTTTAGTGGAAAGTGTGCAAAAAACAGTGTGTCGGGATAGGTTGTTGTTGTGGTGATGATGAGGTTGACAAAGCTTGTACATGTTGATGGGTAAGGATATGTTTAAGGGCTTCTTCTCCCCTCCTCTCACTTCTATGACTCCCCTCCTCTAACTCCTCCTCTGATGACTGCTCCTCTGACCCCTCCTTTGACTACTACTTTGGCTGACCCCTTCTCTGCCCCCTCCTCTAACTCCTCCCTTCCTCTAACCCCTTCTCTGACTGCTCCTTTGACCCCTCATTTGAGTCCCTCCTTTGAGTCCCCTCCTTTTCCCCCTCCCCTCTTCTGAGTCCCCTCCAATGAGTCTCCTCCTCTACCCCATCCCTCCTCTGATCCCTTCTATGACCCCTCCTCTAACTCCTCCTCTGACCCATCCTCCCCTCTTCTGACTCCTCCTTTGAGTCCCCTCCTCTGAGCCCTCCTTTGGCTCCTCCCCTCCTCTGATGACTTCTCCTCTGAGTCCTCCTCCTCTGACCCCTCCTCTGAGTCCTCCCCTCCTCTGGCTTCTCCTCTGACCCCTTCTTTGACTTCTCCTTTGACCCCTCCTCTTACTCCTCATCTGACGCCTCCTTGGATTGCTCCTCCGACTCCTTGGAGTTTGTGGATGTTTTTTGATAAGATCTAGGACAATGTTTTTTGATAAGATCTAGGACATGATTGTTTTTAGGTGCTTTGCTCATACTAAAGTGGTTGGAGCCAATTGTAGGCTTGCAAGCCTCTCTGGAAAATGACCCCTGCTCTCTGGAGAAGAAGAAATGTCACATATCTAGGCAAAGTAAGTTACCATGCATTGATGAATTTCATGTTGCGCTACATTGCTTCATGGGATTGCTTCATTTATCCTTAGGATGTTTCCATTTCTTGTTGATAGACCCTGTGGTGAATTAGACATTGCGCTCTGGCCACACAAGCCATACGTGGATTCCAAATGTGGGCATGAGACATCATCGATGGTTATTACATAAGTGATATCGGGATGTGAGTTAAGAGCTACCTAACTCCACATCCCTATCCTTCTGACCATTTTTGAGAGTTTATTTAGGAACTTGCTCATCCATAAAACTCACTATAGTCTGCGAAAAGCCTGCCTAGTGAGGATGAAAAATTGTGTTATTAGCCTAAATTGCAAAAAAGCTCACTCTGTAATTGCCAAAAAAATGCACCATAGGAAGCTCACCAAAAATATGCACCCCTCAAAACATAATGCAAGCCATATTTGATGGTGATTTTCTATCTTCATAATAGAAAGTGATTAAACAAAATAATTAAGATCCTAACCTTCCACTCAAAAACCCTAGCTATTAAATTTAAGAACCCTAGTTTAGTAACTAAGAAAGAAATAGTTCTTATAGTTATAACCATCAATAGGACCACAATAAAAAAGGAGCTAATAAGCATATGCCTTCTTACAGCCAATTGTTTCACCATGCAAAGTTGTGGCCTTTGAACCAATCACGGCGAGAGCCTTTGCCAATAAATATGCATTTGTTTTGTTCAAGTCATGAAGCATTCCTTTTCTCCTCTGACTTCTCATGTCAAGATTGAGAGAGAAAGAGAGACATGGTTTGGGGCATAGCAAGGGCAGGCGTGTGTATACATAAGTTTATATGTGTATGTATGTGAGTTTGTTGGGGAAACGTGATAACTGGGTGGTAAGGGGGCTAGGGGCTATGCGGCTAGTGATGAGAAAGGGGAAGGGTAAGTGTAGACATGAAAAGAGTGTGAAGGGGGTAAGCCATCATCTTTATCTTTCTCCACTCATCCTCCTTGGCACGGAGCACTTCTTGTATATGTGTGCGTTTGTTGGGGAAAAGGGGAGAACCAAGTGGAAAAGGGGCTAGGGAGGACTAGATGGCCAGTGGTTATGAGAAAGGGGGAGGGGAAGTGTAAACATGCGAAAAGTATGCAAGGGGTAACCCATCATCCTCATGTTTCTTCCTTGTAATACTTGGCATGAAGAACTTCTTACTACCCATGCTGCTCACGTCTTTACAATACATTTGTAGCACTTATCTATATACTGCATAAAGTCATGTTCCATAGTAGAGATCATCTAATTGAGCTTTACCATTGACTACTATAAATGGGCCTTCGTCTTATGTCTATACACAATAGAACAATGTAGCTCTTAGAATAACCCTTATTCTCTAGCTCATTTCACATGGACTATCCTCATTCTCCTTTCTCTCATGTATATGTATATATGTATACATATACACACACACACACATATGTATATATATGTGTGTGAATATATATATGTATGTATGGATACATACATATATACACTCACACACACACACACATATATATGTATGTATGTATATGTATATGTATTTATTTATATATGCATACATACACACACACACACATATGTATATATATATGTACATGTATACATATATACATACATACATACATACATATATATATTCACACACATATATATACATACATATATACATGTGTGTGTGTGTGTGTGTGTATGTATGCATATATAAATAAATACATGCAACTATCGTGACCAATGGCCGAGCTCGTAACTCTTGAGGTCTCCAAGCTCTACCACTCCTTGAGAAGCAATTCCATCGTGCCTCTCGTGAGCGGTCACACCGTCGCATTGCACTACAGATCCTCATCCCTCCTCTCACATAGAAATCCATTAAAGTTGGATCCTCTTCCTTACAGTATGGTATTGTCAACTTTTTGTTGTTGACCATCATGATGACTCTATCACTAGGCAAAGCACAGTGGTGCTTGGGCAGCAACAATCCATTTATGCCCCAAGATCAAATTTGCTTCCAACACATACTCAACCACAAAAAACTTGCAAGTAAGGGGGTTAGTTTCAATATACATTGTAGGTTCAAAATACCCCAAACATGGCATGTTCGAGTCTTGTGTAAAGGTAATCCTTTCAGAATGTGCCGCGAGTGTTGGTTGACCGAACAATTCCCATAGCTCGTGGGTCATGATATTGTGTTCTTGTGTTGGATAAAGCTGTGCTTGAGCTATGGTGATTTTATTTGCAATTTCCAATCCAACCAGAATCCTAGGGATCTTTTCAATAAGATATGTTGGAAGTTCCAGCTCTTGCAAGATCTCTTCCTCCCGTGATAGCAATTGTACATGCATGCAAGAGTGTTTAAGGTGACTATTTGCATGGATTCATCTAGTGAGTACAACGATTCACCTATCCAAGTTCCACCAAAAGGATGACATTATATTCAAGGGAATCTAGGGTAACATGGAATGTAAATTCCATATCGCCACATCGATTGTTTGAGTAGTGTATCTAAAGTAACCCGGAACTTCAATGTTTTGTCCATTGGCTCCTCTTGCAAAACTATTGCTTGTAGGGATGAGTTTAGGTTGTCCCAATGATACCCAAGTGTCTACTATCGTGATGTTATGACTAGCTTGAGGGCTAATCAATGTGCGTTTGCACTTGACATCATTGCCTGTAGGGAAATCCAACCATACCATGATAGAATCTTCCAAAGAAACCATGGGTGTTTTGGTTATTGTTTCGGCTTCAGATCCTATTTCTATTTCATACTCCCATTCTTTTTCATTCTCATTTTGGTTTTCAGTTTTTTCAAGAGTACCCAATGCATACATTGGCACACTTGGCCCTTTGACAATTCTTAATGAGGTTTTGTTTGGAAACTTGCGAATCCTCATAGTCCTGTTTTATGGAGTTCTTTATGTCTTGGTATAACTCAAGTTGAGCCCTTAAAGGTGCAAGTGCTGATGTGATGCTGGCTTTATCATAAGAGAAGAGCATTCCTCCGAATGAGGTTTTGAGAGATTGTTTTAATCTTATAAGGAAATTATCAAATTCCTCACGTGCTTTCTCACGCGTATAGTTCGTACAATCTATTTCAAATGACTCTTCTGTAGAGAGTATGTCTTCCTCTTAAAAGGGGAATCAGTACTCATCTAGGCTTTTAAGCATGCTCTCTTGAGCTTGCTTTTTGCATTTCGCATATGTCATGTGATCATTATTATCCATTTGGGGTGGTTGGATGGGTTCTAGTTTCTTGACTGGTCTATGTGGTGCATTGAGCAAAGAGTAAGAACTTGTTTCATCCTCACTTAGTGATATACTAGAACTTGGGTCTATCAGTTTTTCATTACGTTTACCCATGCGACGAGATTGAATTTCCTTTTCGGTTTTTGTATCCTGTGTTGCACATATGGGTGTTGAGGTTTGTGTGGTAGTCTTTGAGGTGGATGCTTCTACATCATGTATAGCTTTTGGCTCTTTTGTTTTTATGTCCCCTTTTGGGTTTATGTCCTTTAAAGGCTCCTTTTCCTTGTCTTTTAATTCGACCTTGGTTTCGACAGTTTGTTGTCCTTTGTTTTTCTTGGTTTTAGAAGGTTTTGCTCCTTCTTTTGGGTTTTGTTTTGAAGCACGTTCTTCTACCCATGTTGAGGTATTGTCTTTTGTATTCCTTTTGACGATTTCTCATGCCTTGGATTGTAATCATGTAAGCACATTCAAGGGCACCGTGGACAATTGCCCGTTTTGTACACTTAAGATATTAAGAGTTGCATTTTGTGAGACAAGTTGCATTGAAGCAACTCCTCTTGGGAAATCTTGGAACATGTGATCAATGCCACATCATTCACACATTGGTCACAAGGTGTTAGTGACTATGGGCATGGAAGTATTCCAAACTGTGCAGTCTACCGCCTTGTGAGGTCCACGATAATAGAAACACTGAAGTGTCCGATTAATTGTTTCCTTAGCAGTTTCTACCCTTTGGACTATTTTTGTTTGGTGCACAGGAGATGGAGGTTTTGAGTATATTGTGGATGAAGCACGACACTTTTTAGTATCATGGTCAAAGGTTTTACAATATATGCAGTATAGAAGAACAGGTGCCTTGTATGTAGCACAATGAGGATTGGGATGATCGTAGTGATTCCTCACTTTTAGAGGCATTAAGTATTAAGAGACTAAGGTTATGTAGAAGGGGAAGAGAAGGGTGTGAGTGTGAAGGGACTTAAGGTCCACTAGCTCACCTATTTAAAGGTGGAGCTATGAGGCATTTTGTATTGAGCAAGGCCTAGTTGTATTCATAAACAACTTAATAAGCAAGAGATTTTTTCTTGTATTTTGTGAGTCCCTCACCTCCACACACTTGATCTAGCATGAGCACCACATTTTCTCAACATGGTATCTAGAGCTTTGGTTGAGTAGGTCACATTTGTGGTGTAGAATAGGTCAAAAATCTTCATTTTCTCTTATCTTTTCCTTGTGGAGCTCAACCCTCTGCTGATGGAGGATCTCTAGCAACTCGTGGAGGCCATAACTCGTCGAGATTTCTTCAAGGAACTTGTAGAGGAGGCATGGGGATTCACGAATGTACGACCAATTGACAGAAATGATGCTGCACTGCTATAGCATTTCTTACTGAGGGAGCCGGCTTCTTGCTACGTTGTTGGCCGTACAGCGATTCGCCGCTTGTAGGCCGTCGCATAAGCCATGGGACTTGAGGGCTTTTGAAGTCCACTCTTTCCACTATCTATACAGGCCTGAATTTTAGCTTGAATGGTGCATCAACGCAGCTGCTACAATAAAAAGTCTAGGCGGCTCTCTTCAACTCCATGGAAGCTTTCCATTAAAGCTTCAAGTTATCTTTTGTTCTTGCTCTAATCCTCCCCTCTTTGCTCTAATCACCCAAGTGATAATGTGAGATCTTGATGCTGATCTTTCTCTTGATTTTGAAGCAGTGGCCAACCATATGAGGCATCATAAGTCTCATTCATCACGTCATCAAGATATTCCTCTTCATCTTCAAGCTCTCAAATCTCTTCAAAATGTGCTATGAGCACTAATAGTGTTGATGATTAACACGAATGAAGCTTCTAATCCAGCAAAGGGGAGTCACTCTAAAGTGTTTTTAAATACTAAGAGTGTTGTTAAACACTAATGCTGAATCTAATCACCAAAATAAGTGTCATTAGATGCTAAAAATATGCTTTTAATCACTAACTATGTTTTTTAAACACTAATGGTGATTTTAATCACCAAAGAAAGTGTTCTTTAACACTAATTAAGCTCTCTAAATCAATATTAATGGTTGGGCACAAACCCTAAATGCTAAACCATATATTTACCATCTTAATCTCCTATTTATGCAACATTCTTGACTTGATTAGGGTTGTTGCACTCTCATAAGCCTCTCTCTTTCTAATTAAGCCTAAATATCATAAATGTTTGGTTTTTTCTTCTTCATAAATCAGCCCATTACTTTCTACTATTCTCCTTCAATAACCAATGTCAAAGAACAACACCCAAATCAAGAAGTTCTCGGGAGAGGGCTTCCACACTTGGCAAGTCCTTATCAAGAACAAGATGATGTCCAAAGGCTTTTGGCCATTCATCTCCGGCACCAAGGTTATTGATCGAACAAAGGCTGAAGATATTGAAGATGATGAGAGGGCACAAGCCATCATCATGCTTCATCTTGATGAGACTCTCATTCACCATGTGGACCAACTTCTGACTGCAAAGGAGAAATGGGATGAGCTTGATAAGCTCTACGGAGCTCGTGGTAAGAATTCCAAGATCTCACTCAAAATTGAATTTTTTAGCTTGGAATTCAAAGAGGGAGAAGGCATTGGAGCCTTCATCTCTCACTTGAAGGGCCTTATGGCTCAACTTGCATCAGTAAATGCAAGAATGGATGAATTTAGATGATGCAGTGGCTATTTTGCTCAAAGCAGTCAAAAAGGTGTACCCCACTTTAGTCACCACCCTGAAGAACATACCTAATCCCACCCTCGAAGGAGTCATTCAATATTGTCTTGATGAAGAAAAAAGGCCAAAGGGAGGAGCTGAATCTTCAAATGCAACCACTTCATCGACTATCGAACAAGCTTTGTCACATCAAGTGGTCAAAGTAAGATGTGCCCATTGCAAAAAGGTGGGTCACTTGCCAAATAATTGTTGGACTAAATATCCCAACAAAATAAAATGTAACAAATGTAAACAAAGGGGACATATCACTTCTAAATGTCCTAACAAAGAGTCAGAGGCTAACTTTGTATCAGCCTCTAACTCTGCTGAGAAACTATTTTAATTCTCAATGTAATCACACCTATATTCCAAACATTGTACGCCTAATGTTATAAAGGCATCTTATGTCCAATACCACCTATTCCATTCTTTCATAGTTGGTATTGAGGGGGGTATTAAGAGACTAAGGTTATGTAGAAGGGGAAGAGAAGGGTGTGAGTGTGAAGGGACTTAAGGTCCACTAGCTCACCTATTTAAAGGTGGAGCTATGAGGCATTTTGTATTGAGCAAGGCCTAGTTGTAATCATAAACAACTTAATAAGCAAGAGATTTTTTCTTGTATTTTGTGAGTCCCTCACCTCCACACACTTAATCTAGCATGAGCACCACGTTTTCTCAACATTAAGGATGTCTAGTTCTGAAGGTTTTCATTCTCTCTTTAGAGATGTTGGCTGTAAGGTTTTAAGCAAGGCTGCATAAAATTATGGGAATGTCAATTCCAAGATCGATATTTCTTTTGCTTCACTTGGTTTAGATGAAGGAACACCTTGTAGCATAATCATCTTCTAGCATGTTGTCATCTAAACGTATTGCTTCTTTGCAACATCGAATGTTTCTGGATTGGATACAATAATCGAGTTGTGTAAGTTATTATTTAAGCCCATCACGAATGTTAACCTATGATGGACAATGAGACGTACTATGTTTTACGTCATGTAATTAGTTTAACTATTCTGAGTCATGGGCCGGGCTTGCCGGCACCATATGCAAGGGATAAAGGGATTGGGTGATCGCCGATGAGAGGCGCACCTTGAATATTAATAGGATAAGGGTTAGGATCAGCCGGCCATGTATGGGCGCCCATGTGTGAACAGCCAAGTCACCTATAAGAGCGGCGACGGCGGCTCCTCCTTCACTGCTGCGACGCAAAAATCCTGCATGGTGACGGTTAGAGCGGTGAGTGACACACCCTTGCATTCTGTTTGAGCTTACTTTCCTGGTTGTATGCTTGTAGCCATTCGTGGCTTGCATACGGTGTTCGGCAAGTCCCCAGCTACGACCTGTGCGGCAAAAGCGCACATTTTTGGCGCCGCTGCCAGGGAGATGCCCTGCACTAAGCTCCAGTTTCTAGCTCGGGCTGCTGCTACGTGAAGTGAAATTTACACTGTAGGAAAGGCGACTGTGTGTTTGTTGTTGAGGTGTTTCCGTGTTTTGCAATCTGTTTCTGCAATTTATCTTCTGCAATTCTGTTTCTTTTGTTATTTTTTTGCTCCGCGTGCGTTCTGTTCTCTGGTTTTCTGCATGTGGGGGGATTTTTGAATCCCCAGAGACCTGCGCTGTGTGCGAACTGCGCTGCGGCCAAGGCTAAACCCTAGAAAGAAACTCTAGAAAACTTATCCTTAAAAAAATCGAAAAAAAAATTAAAAAGAAAAAAACCAAACGTGTGGAGAGGAAAGATTTTTCATTTGGAGAAAAAATTTTTGAAAAGAAAAAACCCCAATTGACCCCGACCCTGGCCTTGGCCTCGGTCTTTTGATATATATATATAGGAGAGTGAGTCTCCATAGCTTTCTTTCAAGTGAGAGCTTATGGGAAGTTGAGCCCTATATGTAGCCCACTCCCCAAGGAGTGAAGTGAGCATGTGGGATAAAGCCTTCACCCTTTCCCCCACAAGCAAATAGGCCTTCACCCTTTCCCCCACAAGGAAATAGACTATTTTGAGGACCACAGGAGCTCTGGATAGGCGAACACGGTGCTGTAAAGCACGCTAGGACCCTTTAAACAATACGCTCATTTCGAGCTATCACACGCCCTAGTCCAGGTTCGACCATAAGTAGGGGGATAAAAAACGAGTTAAAAACAATATAAAAACAAGTAAAAACGGGGTGCGAAACACCTAAGAAACCACTTGTGTGGGCTTCAAAGGTAGTCACCAATGCTCGTAGGGTACCTACGTCACATGCATCTACGCTATGGTCAGGTGCTAGAGTCTGAGCCACTAGAAAGTGTTTCAATTTACGCAGGCTCACACCATCCCTCCACGTTAGCATCTTGGCCTTCTGCTGGAACCCAAGGAAGTGCAACCCAAGATCCGCGAATAGCGGCTAGTGACTCGTCCTCTGACTCAGAAGCCATGGAAGGGCACCTTACCAAGAACCCTGAGAAGACAAGCCAGAACATGCCAATTTGGGCCCCACAACCCGGATCTAGCATGTTTAGTTATCTAATAGAGACCTTTAGTAGAGCTACACGCTCTGAACATGCGACAAGCGAAGTAAATGAAGAAGGAGGGGTAGTGGATTCGCCATTCACATCTCATGTAGACCCTACCCTCCCAAAGAGTGTCCATGTGGATATTCTACCCACTTCGTTTAATGAGGGCCCTACTGAGCTACCACCTTTCGATGCTCTTCCTAAAGTAGAGGTCCCTCTAGAAGCCAATCCATAAGAAGTGACATTGCGTCCACTTCAAGAGAACCTTTGGCCACACCAAGTTTGGATGGGATATTTCTCAATGAAAATTGGGAATATGATCTACACACAGAGACTCTAACTGACCTATACACGGGTTACACATACCATGTAGGTTGGTTAGAAGTCCTACGATCTACACTAGCGCCACTAATCTAGAGGAGCAACAACAAATGATATGTGAGGTTATTCATAGAATTATCCAAATTGAGAGGCAAAATAGGGGAGTGAACTTAGGTTCCACTGGCCCTATGAGATTTTTGGATACAGGCAAGGCCAAACAACCAACCCTATCACAATTGGAGACTCCCTCGGTGAGTCCCATAGACCCTTCGTATGTTGTTTCGCCTGGAGTCTCAATACAGCTTGAGCCCACGAGCAGTAACTTTAGCTTTCCAACCTTGGCTCAACTTTCCATTAAGGAATCCACAATGCCTACCCTAATGATGAGCATAACGAAAAGTGCACCTGTTACCGCTGTAGTTAGTACAACGCCGCTACCTAGTGGAACAGTACATACAACAGTGCGTGCCAGTGCCTATCAACCATATGTGCCTATCGCTACTCATGCTCATGTAGCTCCTACGCCTCTTAGTATGCCAATGGCGTATGCTCCACGACCGCCTTATCACAACCCTTATCCAAGAGGAGTTAGGCCTAGTCACATATCATATCCTACGTCATTTGCCAACATACCCAGACCAACGCCAACTCCTATCAGCCAGGCTATCCTAGAAGTGCCTCCACTCGCTATGCCTGCTCACCTAGGTGATCTTGCAGCGTTTACTCAGACGATCGGACGATCTACTGCGGAAAACATACGGGGCATGCTTGAGTGAGAACCTAGAAGCAAGGCAGTACAAGTGGCTAAGCTCACTCAAAACTTCAGTGGTAACGAGGATGTTAGGAAGCACATTGAAGTTTTTCAACACGTGTGTGATTCCTTGGAAGAGCACAATGAGCTGCATAAGTGTAAAGCCTTAGGCTTAACCTTGAGTGGGAAGGCCGGAGATTGGTATCGAACCTTAAGGGTTGAAGAGCGTACTCACTACCCCACTCTCAAGAGATTGTTCTTGAAAGAATACATACATGAGGGTGTGCTTTGGGGAGTAGCATCTCAACTCCAAAAAGCTGAACGTGAGGAAGGGGAGTCAGTGAGAGACTTTATAAGTCGATTGAAGCGTCTAAATTCTCGTTGCACTCCCGATGTGAGCGCTTCAATAATAACCAACTGCTCGATAGATTCATCCGAGGATTGCGCCACGAGGACATATACAATGGCCTAGTCATTAGAGGTCTTACAACGTGGGAACCAGTCACTACCAATGCAATCCAGTTAGAAGACAACTTGATGATTGCAGGTAAAAAGGTGTCTTCGGAGACAAAATCCGTTAGTTCGCAAGTATCTTGGCACGAGCGAATGACGGTAAAACCTATTGCCAAGGAGCCCAAGATATCCGAAATGTCTGTGTGACTGACCTTACTAAGGCTCTCCAAGAATACTTTAGGGGTAATCGAGCTCCTCAAAATAGCCATATGTACCCAAGAAGAGAGCAACAATGGTGTTCGGTTTGCTTAGGACCACAGCACGAGTGAATATCCCACATTCAGAGTCAAATTCAATGGGAATTACAATGCATGTGGTAAGTATGGCCATCAATCTAAAGATTGCCTAGTACTTAAGCGAATGTTGGCAAATCAGGCACCACTAGCCTGGTCAAACACACCTCAAGTACCCGCGCTAATGCCTACACAACCTATCGAGCAACTGGCACAGCACATAGTTCCAAGGAATCCGAATGTAGTCCAGTCTGTGCCGTTACCACCGCCAGTGCTAGGACCACAACCTCCACATCCAAGGATTACCCCAATAAACCACATGGGTTGTGAGTCACATAGTGCGTGTGGGGATTATGAAGAGGAGATAGACCCCACTGCTCCATACGGGATTGATACGTTTGAAATGACTCCCCAGTACTACATGGAGGATCATTTCGGGCAAGTCAAGCCTGTATATCAAGCAGCTTCTCTCGCCACAAGAGGGCAAAACCTTAATACCTTGAGGAGACCACCTCTTGAATGCTATGAGTGTGGTGGACCACATCATGTAGCGGAGTGCCCTAATAGGCTACAGAAGATCGCTACTCAGATGCAACCAAATCAAGGGAGCACATCGGGAATGCTGGTACTTACATGTAATCATTGTGGCATAGATCATTTGATTGCTCAATGTCCACATAATCCTAGTGTACCCAAGATTATGCCATTGAATTTGGTTGAGGTCACCAACCAGGCACGAGGAACCATACATGTTGTACCCGCAAATGTAGTTACACGGTCAATGCTTCAAAATCAAAACTACATTCTTGAAGAGAGGGATACTACATCAATTGCTCGAGCAAAGAAAAAGAAAACGCGACGGAAGAGATCGCTTAATGCCACGAGCTCCAAGCCTAGTTCAAAGACTAACATAGGGATAGGAGACGACCCCATGTATATGAATGATCCTGAAGATGGTTCTGATTCAATAGAAACCATGGGGACCAAAGCCACTACCTTAAGGGAGGACCCCACTTGGGAGCTCAACGAAGGAGAATCAAGCGAGTACATAAATAAGGGGAGACAGAAGGAAACTTCCTCGGTCCCACAACCAAGTCAGTTAATGCCCTCTCGACCGCCCAAACTGACTGAGACTCCCCAAGACAAGCCACGTGGGCCAAAAACCCTCAAGAAAAAGATTGGAACTTACCTAAACCCAGTTTTGAGGAGATTGAACAAGTGCAACACTTAAGGGGTTTGGTGGAAGAAACACAAAGAGAACTGGAGCTAAACCCGAGAAAAATCAAAATTCCAGACACAGTGTTTCCTATACAAGTTCAGCCTCACAGGAACCATAAACCATTAGCTATACCTAGTATCATTCGAAATAAAGTGAGGATAGGACATCAGGAAGTGGGCAAACATCCTTTTTGCTTGTTGAAAGAATGTTTAGTGAGGGAATGCCTGACCCCATCGAAGAGGAAGTGATTCCATCTTCACCAGTCCCTAGTTAAGGGGCGATGTCTCGAAAAGTACCGTTGAATGTGTCTAAGCTAATGGATTTCATGTCCTCTGAAATCAGAACCACGATCATATCCAAATTATATGGAGATCCTGAGCTATTCTTAGCTCTTCGGGCATTTCTCAATGGAGAACTAAAGGCGGGGCTACCACAATTTGCAAATATGGATAGACCCGACACGCTTCAAGATGAAGGGGAACATTGGGATCTACAACCCAACCTAGATGAAGACTCGGTCGTTGAAATACCTGTGAACAAGTTGGGACAGTACTTTGAAGGTGACAAATCTAATGCCACCCTCCCCATTACTACCAAGGGATTAACTCTAAAGGGAATCCTTGATGGTGGTGTTGGAGTAAGCATTGTGACTAAAAACTATTGGGAATCTATGGGGAGACCTCACCTCGAAGTCACAAACATAGTGGTTAAGATGGCAAACGGAACCATAGCTAAACCTATTGGAATGTTAAGGGACCTTAAGATCAAGGTTTTGGGATACAAGGTAAGACATACCTTCATTGTAATGGTTTTCTCCAAGCATCCTATGTCATATCAAATGATCTTAGGATGTCCTTTCATGAGGGAAGCACAAATGGTGCATGACTGGTCGAAAAACCATGTCTACCTACAATTCCAGGACTCTGTCATTCGAGTTGATCTTGAGAATGATCGTGCACATCCTTTAGGAAGCAAGGTTATCATTGATAATTGATCGGATACCACTATTCACTCCGCCCCATTAAGGTATTGCTATACATGCAAAAAAGAGACTGATGATGGGAAAGATTCTCCTTATATGGATGTCCTAGCAGGTATGACTGAGTCAGATAACGTGGATTGGGTACACCTAGCGGCAACCATAGACACATGGGGAAATAGAGGCACAAGTTGGGTAACACCTGAGGGGCAAGATATGCCACCGTTAGTGCCAATAAACATGATAGGTGTTATGCACTTGACTCTTGATGGCGAGAAAGCGGTAACCTCCATTGACACTGAAAGTGGTGAAGACTCTGACCAATGCAACTCTAAGTATGAATATCAAGAAGAAACTGACTCTGAGCTTGATGGGGGGGATGAATCAAATATTCACCCAAATGTGGAAGCAAGGTGCTCAAGGCCTAGGACAGTGACCTCCTGCAGTTCATCCGAAAGTGAGGGGGACACAAGTGAAAATCGACCAAGTGAGTTCGAATCTGATAGAAACAAAAATGAAAAACTTGGTAAGAAGAAAACGAGACATAAGCGCCAACGCTATCGAGCTAATGTGCGAACCACAATAAACAAGGAGAGATCCACTGCAGAATGGCTTAATTATGTGGGAGCTATTGACGCTCATCGAAAGTTAGCAAATAATTGGGGACAATACCTCCAAAGTGTCATGTGGTGTATTCCGCAACCTCATGACGTCACCCAATTAGAAATCGAAGAGAAGCCAAAACTAAGTCGTACTGTAAGAAGGCAGCAAAACCAAGAGTTAGCTCAGCAACAAAAGGAGGCGGAATTAAAAGAAAAAAATCGGGCACAACAAGAACCAGTAGACTTACACCCTGCACCCAAGCATTTCAAATCATTCACCACAGGGGAACGTAAAGTGGTCTACACAAAAGCCCAATGAACGCCTACCAATGGGAGTAGCGGTGTCTACAATGGCCCTGCGGTAGTTAAGGAGATAGACTTAGCAGATCCGAGTGAGGAGTCTAAACCAGTTTTTATTGCTCAAGACCTCACCAAGGCGGAAGAAGCTGCACTTATGAAGCTTTTTAAGGAATTCAAGGATATATTTGCTTAGACATATCATGATATGAAGGGTGTTCCACCCTCGGTGGTGCAACATACGGTTCCAATGATTAGCACTGCTAAACCAGTCCAGCAACGTCCCTACCCAATGAATCCTAAGTATGCAAAGATTGTACAAGAGGAAATTGAAAAGCTTGTAAAATGTGGATTCATATACCCTATTGAGCACTCAGAATGGGTTTCTCCGATAGTCATCGTACCAAAGAAGAATGGGAAACTCAGAGTGTGCGTTGATCTCAAAAAGGTTAATGCAGCCACCAGAAGGGATCATTACTCCTTGCCATATTCTGAACATGTGCTTGAAAGAGTGGCAGGCAAGGAGGCATATAGCTTTTTAGATGGGCACTCGGGTTACAATCAGATCACAATTGCAATCGAGGACCAAGCTAAAATCACGGAGTTTGGAGTGTTTGCCTTTCGCATCATGGCTTTTGGCTTGACCAATGCACCTGCAACATTCCAATGATTGATGAACACGGCCTTTAAGGAATATCTAAGGGACTTCTATGAAGCTTTCTTAGATGATCTTTGTGTTCATTCCTCTTGGAACGAGCACTTGATGTGTTTACGAAAAATATTTGAGAGGTGTAGATTATATCACATCTCATTGAATCCTTTCAAATGCCAATTTTGGGTTAAACACGGAGTTATCTTAGGGCATATAGTGTCCAAAAATGGGATTTCCATTGACGAGAGTAAAATCAAGGTCATTCTGGAATTGCCCCCACCTACCAACTATAAGGGAGTCCAACGCTTTATGGGCCACGTTGGTTATTGTCAAAGGTTTATTCTATTCTTCGCGGAGATAGCTCGACCATTGTATAAGCTTCTCATCGAGTTTATTTGGACCGAAGAATGTGACCGTGCCTATGAGCTATTAAAGAAGGCCTTGGTGAGTGCTCCAATCTTGAGGATGCCTAACTGGGATTTAATCTTCCATGTGCATATTGATGCATCAAACTTTGCTATTGGGTGTGTGTTAACTCAACCTGGAGAACACAAGCTAGACTACCCCATTAGCTTTGCCAGTCGCCAGTTGAACGATGCTAAGATGAACTACACCACTACAGAGCGAGAAGGGTTGGCAATGATATATGCAGTAAGGAAATTTCGTTATTACCTCCTTGCCACCAAGTTTGTTTTCTATGTGGATCATCAAGCATTGTTGTATCTAGTAAACAAACCATGCTCCACAGGAAGAATCACACGATGGCTATTGATTCTTCTTGAGTTTGATTTCACTGTTGTTGTGAGACTTGGCAAAAAACATGTTATGGCTGATCATTTGTCTCGCATACCTAATGGTGGGGCTCCTACGGGGGTTGATGATGACTTACCTGACACTTCCCTATTCATGGTGGAGACAATGCCTGAATGGAGTTAGAAGATTGTTAACTTTTTGGTTAATGGCTTTCCACCCAAGGAGCTTCGTAAAGATCTAGCTCGAAAGCTGATCAAAGAATGCAAACCCTATTGCCTGATAGCCGGGACTCTTTATAAAAGAGGAAAGGATGACGTTCTTAGGCGTTGTGCCCGAGAGGATGAGTATCTATACATTTTGCAAGAGGCACATTTGGGCGTAGCCGGTGGTCACTTCTCAGGAGACTTAACTGCACGAAAGATCTTATAATCAGGGTATTGGTGGCCCACTATGTTCCAAGATGCATCACTCTTTGTGAAGGGTTGCGATGAATGCCAACGATACAAGAAACCCCAGAGGAAAGATCAGATGCCCCTACATCCGATCAAAGTAAACCAACCATTTGAAAAGTGAGGTTTAGACTTTATAGGTCCAATTAGCCCAGTGGCCCGCAACACACAATCTCGCTATATTATTGTGGCCACTGACTATATGACCAAATGGGCTGAAGCGAAAGCGACATGTAAGGCAGATGCAAGGACAACAGCCAAGTTCCTCTTTGAAAATATAATCACACGCTTCGGTTATCCTTTTGAACTTGTGAGAGACAATGGTACGCATTTTATAAATGAAGTGATTAAGGAGCTCACAACAAATTTCATGATATCCCATCATAAATCTACTCCTTACTATCCGCAAGCGAATGACCAATCCGAGAGTACCAACAAGACCTTAATCTTTGTTTTGACAAAGACAGTTGAAGCTCATCGCACAGATTGGGATCTAAAGCTTACAACAGCTTTATGGGCCTATCGTACTACGTACAAAGTGGCTATTAATAATTGCACGCCGTTCAAGATGGTATATGGCCAAGAAGCAGTAATGCCGTGGGAATTTGTCATTCCTAGTCTTCGTGTTGCTACTCAAGAGGGTTGGGATGGTAATCCCTTAGTAGAGCATCTATATATCCTTGAGCGGCTAAACGAAGAAAGACAATTGGCTGTATACAATGCCCTTGTGGAGAAGGATAGAAGGAAAAAATGGTTTGATCGCCACCTGAAGGACAAGGACATCAAGGTTGGGGATAAAGTCCTGATGTGTGGAGTGCGAAACGAAAAAAAGAAGCTCAAATATACTGGTAAGGGACCGTATAGAGTATGTGAAATTACCCCGCAAGGTACCATCCGAGTGGAGACTCTCGACGGAGTTGAAACCATTGGATTCCTTAATGGGAGTAAATTCAAAAGGTACTATGACCCCCTGAGCCAAGAGGAGTTACATGCAATTGATCAAAAGAAGGCAGCTAAAGAACAAACTGAGCTTAAAAAGATACAAGCAAGAATTGAAGCCAAAGAACGTCAACAGCATGCTAGGCACCAACGAGAAGCCAACTTGGGGATTACACAAGCATTTTTTGAGGAGGCAGAGGAGGATTCATTAGAATCTGACCCACCTCTAAGATACCCAATTGAGTTACAGAGTCCTTACGGGGAGGTGCTGTATAATGCATTATTGGATACAGGAGCTCAACACAATTTGCTATCATATGGCGTGTGGTGTCAACTTGGAAAACCACCTTTATCCAAGAGTGCTATCCAAGTTCAAGGTATCAACAAGAAGAAAACCCCTATCTCAGGAATTGTGCACACTCCGGTTGCCTATGACAAGGGGACCGTAATTCAAAGCTTTTTGGTTATGCGTGCTGGTACCATGGAAGGCACTATAAACTTAGGGCGCAAATGGATGTTGGCCACCAAGTGCAATATCGATTGGGCAACCAGACGAGTCACAATGCAAGAACCAACACTCAGTATGACCGCTCAAAATCCCGCTCCTAAGCCATCGACTCTAGACAAAATGCTAGATAATGAAAAATCACAAAGTCCAGTTGGCAAAACCATCTTTAATTTTTTGCCACCCCTCTAACGCTTCAACACCAAGAGTGGAAACATGCAGGGTGGTCTCTAAAGCTCCGATTACTATGCCAAAAAATACATACAAACGGGTCCCAAAAGCTTCGTTTTAACAGCTACTTCTCCTGCTCAATCTTGTTCAGACAAGAAGCCTCGTGCTACCCACCCAAGAAAGGGCAATGTAACATCACGATGGATCCCTAAAAAATTATTAGTAGCCCAAGGGTACTACGAGGGGAATGACCAGATTTGGGTCCCTAAACATAAGCTGAATCCCTCTACATCACCTGTAAAACCTTGCAAACCAATTGTTGCCACCCCAACGACAATTCAAGGGAAAGGTAACAGAGTGCTCCGCACCACTTCTTCCAGAGTTAGTTTGGATTCCCAAACGATATCGATCATTACCACCTAGCTCAGGAAGGGGGGAACCACATGAAGCTTCTAGCTCCTCATGCCAGGCACACGCTGATCTAGAAGTTTCTACATGCTCTACACCTACTCTTGTCAACACCCAACAAGAGACCAATGAGTCTATGTCTCCCTTTGTAAAAGTATCGTCTCGGAAACCATTTCCTCCATTCGTCAATGGGAGCGTACACTAACATCTCTGCAATTGGATGTGGCCACAAGGGTCATAAAAAGCTATCTGCCCACATCACAACCTATGACCCGCTGGACAAATTGGTTCCAAGAGGCTGCAACATCATTGCAGAAAATATGATCTACCCAAGGAAAGGGGGAGCATGTACTCACGCTCGACATTCTATTGCTTCCTCCCTAACCTTCTCCCCTGACCATGTAATTGCCAAATTCAAGGGGATGTATATATATAGCTTCATACATAGAAAAGAAAAGAGAAAAACAAAAAATAGTAAAAAGAGCAAGAGCACAAAAAAAGGAGAAATACCCGTAAACAATCAGGAACTAGATTGACCTGTCATAAACCTACTGATGCTATATCTGTGTTTGCAGATATGGCAAATGCAAGAGCATCGCACACTTCATCCACCTTTGGTGAGAGGTATCATCTGTACCTTTCTCAAATATTCCACATGTGCTATCCTGTAATTGAAATTGAATGGGATCATATAGATGTACTAGCCCAGAGAGGAAAATGTTGAGGAATTAGAATGGCTAATTCGACTATTGACCATGACTGACCCCTACTCCGTAGAGGACATATCCCTATTAGCCCAATGCTTTCCTTTTCCACAAGATGACTATCCTCGCATGCTTACATTCTTGATGAGTTTATGTGGATGGGAAAATGAAAAGGAAATATCTGACAATGATGAATGGACGGATGAAACTCATGGCACTACTGAGGTTGACTTTATTTATTTGGATGATGCGGATAGAGGCTTAGCCTTAGGGCTAGAGCCAGGACTCTACAACATCCTCTTACCGTATCCTCAGTAGTAGTGTGGTGACTGGTAGGTAGGTTAGTGTTTTCAAGTTTTTTCTAGTTTGGATTCCTTAAACGAGTCTTTAATTTTTCACACTGATGTGCCTCTCGAGGTATAGTGCTTGTTAGTTGGTTGTTTAGGTGGAAAAGTTTGAGGTGGGTTCGCTTTCAAGTCCTAAGATAGCCGCAACACTCATACATAAATATCTCATCAAATTGCGGGCATTTTTCTCATCGAATCAAGGAGATCTCCAAAATACAGGTGTAATTCTTTCATACCCACTCTCTTTCGTTTTTACTGTTCAATTAATTGCATGAACTATAATGCATGACCACATGGAAATTGTCAATGTACTACTTAGTTTTTGAAGTTGCCTGACGTGCCAGTGTGAATCATTAATGAGTTTAACCTTATTGAATATATTCTTGAGAATGCATGCAGTCTTTAGTTAATCTTGGAATACGATTGTCTTAGGTCTAGGATCAAACCATCTTAATGTTTGACACCTGGCCATGTGTGTGTTGACCTCTAGGACATAGCTTTTACCCCTTTGTCGAAAGGATGCAAGACAAATTATAGTTCAGGAGCGAAGATCAAAAGAAATTTAAAAAAAAAAAGCCTACAATAAATGGCAATACAAGTCTATGATGTGCTTTAATGTTGGCCTATCGCCTTATTGATACTTGGTAGGCGAGGAGTATTCTACTCCAGACCGATGCCTTGGTTGGTAGGGGGTAGCCTTGCTTAAGGTGAACTAATAGATTCCTGGATAATGCCTTGTGTTAAACATGGTACTAGGATCGATGTTAGTTTTGCCTTAGGAAGGTCGCCATTGTGTGTAAAAATTATCGCGTGCATTAAAAAAATAAAGGCAAAAGGCTCCTGTAACTCTGATGTTTCTTGTGTCCCTAGGCTCATGGTATTAACTTGTTCTTAGAGTAGACACAGTGTGGTCATCTATTTATTTATTAAGCTTGGTTATTTTCCTTGACTTAGGCCAGTTATAAACCTTGATTAACCTTTGACACCTTGTAAACTCTTGATTTACTTGCAATAATTTTAAACTCTTGTTAATTTGCTACACTAGCTCATTCATGTGACCCCTTAAACTAAGTTCTCATAGCAACATCCATTGTGGTCTAACATGCTTCAATTTATACACTTTATATCTTTTGAATTCCAGCATACTTTCACTCTACTTTCCTGTTTTGCAGACGGTCTACCACAACAACCCTATCGAGCTTACCATACCATAGCTTCCGAGCGAGGACGGAATCTACATCAAGAAGGGGGGCATGTTAACCTATGACGGACAATGAGACGTACTATGTTTTATGTCATGTAATTAGTTTAACTATTCTGAGTCATGGGCCGGGCTTGTCGGCACCATATGCAAAGGATAAAGGGATTGGGTGATCGCCAATGAGAGGCGCACCTTGAATATCAATAGGATAAGGGTTAGGATCGGCCGGCCATGTATGGGCGCCCATGTGTGAACGGCCAAGTCACCTATAAGAGTCAAATGTAACCCTAAAACCATTATTCTCATGTGTTGAATACAAGAGTGCTCTTGCCTTATCTCCTTGGTTTCCTTCTCCTCCTGTGTGTGTGAGAGAGAGAGAGAGAGTGAGAGAGTGAGAGAGCGATCGAGCACTGTGTAGCAGCACGGCGGTGGCGAGGCAGTAGAGCGGCGACGGCGGCTCCTCCTTCACTGCTGCGACGCAGGAATCCTTCACGACGGCGGTTAGAGTGGTGAGTGACAGACTCTTGCATTTTGTTTGAGCTTACTTTCCTGGTTGTATGCTTGTAGCCATTCGTGGCTCGCATATGGTCCCCAGCTATGACCTGTGCGGCAAAAGTGCAGAACGAAACATCTCTTCAATTAAACATCGTTTAATTTTTCCCATGACTCACAACGTGAGTCCAAGAGTTTTATTGAAAGGATAAAATCTCTAATGGATTCATTTGGTTGATGCTCAATTGAATAGAGTTTTGTCACTGCACTCCACCGATCACCTTGTCTAGAAAAGCCATGTATAAAGGTTGATTTCAAGGTTTTGAAGTTGTTCTTGATCACTGGCATCAATGCAGCAATGAACCATCGACTAGCTTTTCCTTCTAAGCATAAGTTCAACGCATGTGCCTTAGTGGGACAGTTGGGATTTCCAAAGGATTTACATCTCTGTTCAAGCATTTGAAAATGAATTGAATAGGGCTGTTGTTCTGTCATATTTGCTCATAATTTTGAAAATTTGTACAATCGTATTTCTATATGTCATTGAGGCCATATGTGAGCGCTCTTATTGGAAGAGACTCATTGAGTCCTTGGGCCACGCCCCTTCCTAGACTAGTCAGTATGTACAAGGTGTGGGCATCCATGAAAGGGTTGGTACTTATAGGATTTACGAGAATGTTAGGGAAGGAACCAACACCCGGTGGGATCGAAGTGCTAGGGGGTGTAAAACCTGATGACACAGTTGTTATAGGCATGGCCAATGGCCTTGGGAGGTGAATTTGTGGCATAGATCTCAATGGCTTGAAGATGTCAGCCATTGGGTTCAGTCCTTGTGTGATCCCTAGCAATCCCTTTATTGTGGCCATATCAAAGTGCCTAAATGCTCCTAACTGAGCAAACACAATTTTTTTTTTGGCGTTTTATACTCTCCCAAAACCCGTTATACAGTCTCAAGAGGCTTGGAGTAATCTTTGTTGGATCAAATGAGTGTCCGTTCACCCTATTTAGCTTAGGCATTGTATGCACACGTGAACGACCTTAGAGATAACTTTTTGAAAAAAGCATATGCTAGTAACTTCCCAGATGGAAGAAGAGGTCCTAAACCCTATTTTCCATCACTGTCTCAAGACGAATGTTTTTTTAGAATTTTTTCATGTTTCGTAGCAGTACGTTTTTTAGGGTGTTTCAAAAGGAATTTTGATGAAAAACTCTGTATGAGGGAGTTGTAGTATTTTTGGAGTGCTATAACTTTGTTTTCCTGAGTCGTCTGTGATTTTGTCATTTAGACCCTCAAAAAGTAGCCCAAATATGGCACGTCGTCGTTTTCGCGTTGTTTTTTTGCAGCTTTTCGTGGTTTTTTTGGGCTATTTTTTGCCTTGATTTCTGAGTCAAATTTTGAGGCTGCTGGTCGAAGGCCAAAATGGTTGATTTTGACTTTGGATGACCAAGTCCAATGTCGAAGATCTCGATGTCAGCTTTTCGATGAGCCTTAGAGCGTCGAGTTTCTTTTTTTTTTCATGTTTGACTTCATGGGCCAGAATGTTTTTTCACGGGTCAAAAAATTTTTCACCAGCCAGATTTTTTTTCATGACTGGAATTTTTTTCATGGACATATTTTTCACGTTTGTTTGCCTTTTTACGATGGTTGAAATTTTTCACGACCGAAATTTTTCACGTCTATCTTTTCACGGTTAGAATTTTTTCACGGTTAGAGTTTTTTTACGATCAGAATTTTTTTCATGTCTGGATTTTTCATGGCCAGATTTTTTTCACGGTCGAACTTTTCATGGCCCTTTTTTTGGGAGTCTTGTGGGAAATAAGAATTTTCCTTTTTGGGAGGGAATATTTTTTTAATTTAAAATGAACTGGGTATGGGCATTTTCCTAAAAAGGTAAGTGGGAATTAAAAAAGTCAACCTTTTATAATGACACCCCTTACACCCTTCATAAATGACCCCCAAAATGGATAATTTTGACAACTCATGAGCGTCTACTCATTGAATTCTCATTAGCCTTAATGAGTTATGTGAAAAATTGATTAAGGATTAATCCTAGATTAATTCTTTCACTAATCTTTCCCTCTTTTACACTAATCAAGGAATCTAATTACCCACTAATCTCTAATTAATTCACACAATTGAGGACATCATTAGATAGAACAAGGGAATGCTAATCTTTGTGCATCAACAATTGTGTAAATTAATCTAAAATAGGAGATTAATTAGACTCTTAATTATGGTCTCCTCTTTTTTTAAGGCAAAATTAAGCAAAGAGAGCCAAAGAGGATGTGTAAAGCAGCTTTGAGAAACACAAAAGACCTTGTTGCTTGAGTAGTTAGGATGGAATACAATGCTGGTTTGAGAAAGATTCAAATTATTATTGCTAGGGAATTAATTTTGAAAGCATTTACAAATGAAGATACAAATATGGGAAAACACATGTCTGAGAAAGAGCTTTCTGAGATGGCACAAGAGCTCCAAGGATTGTTGAAGCTTAGCAAGTAAGTGACTCCTAGTACTTTTATTTATTGTAGTTGGAAATTTCAAAACATGGTGTCCATTTTCCTTAGTGATGTTGCCCTTGGTGATGCCACTTCCTGCGCACACGCAGGAAGCTTTGTGAGTTAGGGACTCCTCCTATGTCCTCTCCTTTGACTCCTCCTCCCCTCCTCTGACTCCTATGATTCCTCTCTGACTCCCCTCCTCTGACTCCTATGATTCCTCTCTGACTCCTTCCTGTGTGCACGTAGGAACCTTTGTAACAAGCTCAGGACTCCTCATCTACCCCCTCCTTTGAGACTCCTCCTATAACCCCACTATGTATAGGTGCATATCGGGTAGCTTGATCTACATGACCAGTACTATAGGCTAGATTTGAGCTATGTTGTTAGACTTATGAGTTAGTTTATGCAGGCCCCTAAGAAGCCACACTTGGATGTGGTTAGAAAGATTCTAACATACATAAAGTCCAGTGTTGATTATGGACTTTTCTAAGAGGTTGGTAGTAGAGGGATACAACAACATGGGTATAGAGATGCAGATTGGGCTAATAGTATCTCAGACACAAGACCAAAAGATTTATGTTTTCTTTTGGGAGTGCTGTGAGTATCCCAGATAAGAGATCTACTAAAAGTTTTATGTTTTCTTTTGGGAGCGTTACTGTGAGTTGAAGTAACAAGAAATAGCAAAACACAACCAATAGTTGCCTTGTCGATTATAAGCAAAGTATATGGGTGCTAATATGGCATCTTCTTGTGAGGTATGATATAGGTTAGCCCGTGGACATGGCCTTTCTCATTTATTGGTGACAACATGAGTAGCATTTAGCTAGCCACCAATAATCTACCCCTCTAACTCCTCTTTTGGACCCTCCTATGAATCCTCTAACCCCTAGTTGTCCCCTTTGACTCCTTCTCTAACCCCTTCTCTGAGTCCTCCCCTAATGCCTCCCCTCCTCTGACTCCTTTGACCCCTCTTACTCCTCCTCTAGCCCCTCCTCTGACTCCTCCTTTTACCCCTCCTTTGACTCCTCCTCTAATGCCTATATGCCCTTCTCTAACTCCCCTCCTCTGACCCCTTCTCTAACTCCCCTTCTCTGAGTCCCCTCCTTTGACCCACCGAGAACCTCTACACCTAAGCACCTCTAGGAGAGAGAATCTGCCCATTCGAAAAAAAATTAATAGATCTTCTAGAAAATTGTGGAATCCAAAGAAACCTGGGTATTATAAAGAAGGCATTAATAGGTTTCAGTCATTATCTTGCATCAAACTTTCATTTGTATGGGACAAGGGATGTGAAAGAAGATTTGGGTTATTAACTTTCTTGTGGGGATTAATTTAAGTGGTCATAATTATTTAGTTTGACACTTGTGTTTTATTCTTCACCACCAACAACAAAGTAATTTGAGCCACTCAAGATGCATGGGAAACCCCAGATAAATTATTTGGTGCTAAATGTAAACACTCCAAGGTTAGTCTCTTAGTGAAGTTCTTTGGGCTATACAAAAGGTCTCCACAACTACTATGCCTACCCACATTAATGATTTTAAAATCCTCTTAACAACAGAACTCATAGGAATAAAGAAGGAAATAGAAGATGATGATAAAATTGTTGTTTTGATTAAGAGTTTGTCATATCTTGATGAATATTCAACCCTTTTCACAACTCTTTTAAATCTTCCTACTCAATCCCTCATTGACATTGAAGCTTTCTCTTGGAAGAAGAGAAGAGGATTCTAAAGAAGAGTGAGTACCATGTTGATGGTGCTTATTTTGTGAAAGGGCAAGCCTCATCCTTAAAAGCCACTCCCAAAACCAAGAAGACCTTCAACTGCACTTTTTGTGGCAAAAAAGGACATCTTAAGGAGTTTTGTTTTGCAAAGAAAAAAGGCCAAAAATCCTATCTTACCGAAGAGAAGAAAGAAGGACTCTCCATTGAAAGGCCACCCCCATGAGGCCAACCTTTGCTTTGATTACTATGATTATGCCTTTTGATGGTCATGGATTTGGCCTATTATACTCTCACATCTTTTTAAAAAAAAGCTTAGGTACTCTTTTTATGGTATTGTAAACCAAGAGTTTTTATCTGATGTGCCATCTTTTATATGGACATCTAGCTTAGTGAGATGGCCGCTTTTATGTATGGAAAACTCACCTTGGTCATCATAACCATTGTATCTCCAGCTTTTTACCTTCTTTTGGCTATGGGAGGGCACTCAAGTTTAGGTCATCTTAGACTTTTTCAACTTTACCCATGTTTGCTTCATGGGAGGGTGCTAGAAATAATCCCCAAACATGTGCTAAATTTCATAAGGTTGTTTTAGCATTATATGATTCATTTAGTAAAACACTTTCACCAAGCATAAAAGGGGAAACTCATGAGCATCTAGTATATTATTGAGAGAATCAAGGAGCTGATTTTATGGAGAAGATTATGGAGGAGAATATGTAACCTAGAGATCTAATTGATGATGAACCTTTTGCCTATATAAAGGCGCACATAATACAAAGAAAAGTAAGCATGTTTTTGTTTATTGTCATTCTATCTCATTATTTATTTTGTTGATCCATAGTGTAGGGATGATGAGGGATGTGTGGGTGTATGTAAGATGATGTTAAGAATGACCCATGGTTGGTCATGAGCATAATGATGATGCATGGCCATGAGTATCTAATATCCATGCTTAGAAAGCTAGTCCACTTGGCATAGAGAGAAGGAATCAACAGTTGAGAAAGGCCAAAGAAGGTATGAATAGAAGGTGACAATTTTGGTGAGAGAATTCCAAATTGGGGCATGCATGCAACCCTGCAAAAAGTGGGATGATGAGTTTGACAGGAAGAGAGAGAGAGCTTGTATGTTGGACGATTAAAGGAGCCGAAGAACAGGGGATGGGAAATTGGATGATTAGAAGAGCTAAATCAAGGGTGAATTGAAGAGTTGAAGAGAAGGAACAAAATCAGAAGCTGTGGGGGGTGAAATTACAGAGGGATTTGGACATTTTGATTGTGCGATTTAGAAACAGAGCAAAGGTGGTTGAGTAGGTGAAGGCCCAGGAGAATTGGAGGACCATATCACCTATAGGACACTCTGTTGGAACTTGGCTCTTCCCTATGCCTTTTTTGGTGATTAGAGCTGGTGTGAGCTATGGGATTGTTGCTATTTGTTGGGAGTTCATCACAGAGGGATTCATCTTCTTCAATTTGTTCAAAGTAATTCAGCATTTAAAGCGTAAAGTTGCCATTGTCTTTTATCTTACTGTTTGAAAGCTCCATTGAGAAGAGTTTGATTGTTAGATTTGTATATAATAGAGTGTTGCTGGTTGTTTAAATATTATGTATCTAATGGTTCAACATTTGAACAATGGACTACTGATGGTGGGTCCTGAGTCTTGAGCTTGTGTGCATGTTGAACTAAAGGAGTCAATCTCTAGTTTTGATGGTTTGATCTTAGTAATTGGGTGGGTTTGCATGGTTCTGTGAATTTGAATAGAGATAGATACTTGGGGATTGAGTAATTGGGTGGATTTGCATGGTTCTCTGAATTTGAACAGAGATAGATACTTGGGGATTGAGTCTATTATTTGTAAAAATCTTTTGAAAGGAGATCAGTGGTGATTAAGTGACTCCTAGATGGGTGGTTTCATGGTTAAATTTGGCAGAGTCCCTTGGGGAGCATAAGAGCAAGCAGGTAATAATGACCACTTGTGATCTCTTCAAAGTTGTCTTTAGTTGCCTTCAGCTATCTTACAAAATCCAATTTAGGGCTTCTTCCAAAATGTCTACATTAGCTAAATAATCCTCTAATGTTTGCGGCACTTGATGCTCCAAAATCATTATCATCATCGAGGCAAGCCAATCTTATAGGACATGGCACTAGCTCTCCTAGTTAAGGAAAATGAGGTTGGCAAATATCTTATAGATATCTACAAGCTCCTTGAGAATGATGACTTCTTGAAAGATCATCATAGCCAAGGAGGGAGAAAAAACATTGGTGAGTTTGGCTATGATATTGGAGAAGTGGTTGGAAGGAATAGATCAGGTCATATAGATGTAAGACTAGAGATGAGACTTTTGTGATAGAGCAAGAGAAGGCTTATAGGGTTGTGGGGAGGTGCAACCAAGGTTGATAGTAGTCATGTAGGTATAGACATCAACACATTAAATTTTGAATTAAGTACATGTTAAGTTCAACCTTGTGTGTGGAGGCCACTCTTATTTGTCTACCTTTTTATATGCTTGGAGGTGCTCTATCTTTGTGTCCTTGTCTATTTATGCCTTGGATTCAGGTAGCATAAAAAATAGAGAAGGATTGCCTTTTCTGGACTGTCATGAGGGGAGCCAACCTGGGATAAATTTGGTTTCAAGAGGACTATGAAACAAGGTAGTTTTTAGCTTGAATAAGGGGTTGATATAGAATCAAAAGGTGGTCAAGGTGTGAGCTATCATCAAGGGGCTTTTCTAAGGTCTAAGGTGGATGAAAGTCTATGGATCTAGAGAACTAGTGGAGTGCAAGAGACTGCATCCATCTCTCCAAAGAGGTAATAGTAGTTGGTTTGGTCCTATTTTGTTTCACAAGGACTCAGAATGTATCATTTGAGTTGATAGGTTCTTTTGGACCTAGGATTTTGGGAGCCGGCAACTCTGGTGTCTGTACATCTTTCCCTTGTGTGGTGTCTAGTGTTGTTATAGAGGCCATCATCCAGAGTCCTCATAACGGCAAAACTTGGCATTGGAGATATGGACATCTTAGTATGTAGACTCTTTCAGAGATGTAGAAAGGTAAGCTAGTTAAGCATTTGCCACCGATTCTAACAGTCGAGATGTATGTGAAGCCTGCATGGATAAGCAACACCAAAAACCCTTTCCAACACAAGTGGTAGTTTTAAGGCCAAGGCTCCTCTTCAGCTAACACATGCTAATCTCTATGGAAAGATGAGTACACTTGCACTTGGAGGTTCTTTTTAATTTTTTCACATGAATAGATGTTTATAGTAGGATATTTAGGTGTATTTTCTAAACAATAAGTATCAAGCTTTTGGAAAGTTTAAGAAATGACTTCCATTGGTTGAAACTGAGACATGAACAAAATTGAAGCATTTCAAAATAGACCGAGGAGGAGAATTCATGTCTGATAAATTTGTCTTTGATTAACTCTTGGGTTTCTACAAGGAAAGAGGTATAAAGTAATAGCTCATTACACTAAGTGCCGCTCACATCACACTCTACATGAAAATGGTGTTGAAAGTGCAAGAAGTCATGCTATTGTGGAGATGGTGGCAACAAGGAATATGCTTAATGGTAGGAGGAGAATTTGTGTCCGATGAATTCTCGGGTTTCTACAAAGAAAGAGGTATAAAGCAACACACCACTGCGCTTACTACCACTTACACTCCACGTTGAAATGCTATTGTAGAGCACAATAAATCACGCTATTGTGAGATGGCAAGGAGTATTCTTAATGGTAGGAATCTACCTAAATCATTTTGGGCCAAGGCAATTAACACAATTGACTATATTCTTAACAAGAGTACAACAAAGGACGTTAAAGGGATCACTCCATTATAGGATTACATTCTTAACAAGAGTGTAACAAAGGCCGTCAAAGGGATGAGTCCATTACAAGCCTACTCGCATAAGAAACATGCACACTTGAAAGCTTTTTGGAGTGAATGTTATATAAATGTTCCATATGCTTATAGAGAACCAGGGTAGATGCCAAAAGTGAAAAATGCACCTTCTTAGGTTACAACATGGAGTTGGCTCCATGACCCTCATGCAAAGAAGATCATAGTGAGCCATGATGTGGTATTCCCATAATAATCATGTCGGATGGAGGAGAAGCTTCCTTCTTCTTCATCATGCAACAAGGAAATCACTAATGCAACATAACCTCCACCAGCCTATACAATTTCCTATGGAAAATGGATTTTGAAGATAAATAATAAGAGCATGATGTGCCAAATATATGCAACTTTTGGATGGAGAAAAACCTCTGGCATATCAAGGATGCACCTCAAGATATTCACACATTAAGAAGGTTGAAGGAATGGAGTCGAAGAGTATCGGCTCTATAGCCCTCATGCAAAAAAGGTCATAGTGAGCCGTGATGTGGTATTCTAAGAACAATCACATTGGCGGATGGAGGAGGAGCTTGGTTCTTCTTCTTCATGCAACTAGGAGCAACACAACCTCTATATACATCACATGCTTCCTTTCATTCTAAAAAAAAGCAGGCTGTTCCATTTCCTATGGAGATGGAGTTTGAAGATGAAGAACAAGAGCATGATTTGTCACAAAAAGGTAATCCATTCAATAAGTGGTAAGCCATCTCCATTTCCTATAGAGATGGATTTTGAAGATGAAGAACAAGAGCATGATGTGCCACAAAAAGATAAGCCATTCCATAATAAGTGGTAAGCCATTTCGTAAGTGGTACATGCAACTTTTGGATGGAGTAGAACCTCTGGCCTCATTAAGGAGAAATCGAGTGCGCCTCAAGATGTTTGCAGAGCCAAAAGGTTGGAGGAGAAAAATAGGGCTCGAGAGAATCTTTTGAATTTTGCTCTCATGACAGAGGTACTCAAAATTTAGGAGCCTGCCACCTTTGTTAAAGCATAAGGAGATCCGAAGTGGATGGAAGCCATGCAAGCAAAATATGACTCCATCCTCAAAAACCACACTTGGGACCTTGTAAATCGTCCTCCAATACACAAGGTAATTGGTACAAAGTGGGTTTATAAAGCAAAATGTAGATCTGATCACACTTTTGAAAAGTATAAGGCATGGATGGACACCAAATGTTTTACATATGTTGAAGGTCATGACTTTCAAGAAAGACCTTTGCTTCTACAAACCTGTTCATATAGCTAGGTTAACCACAATCCACACTATTCTTGTATTGCGCAAGAGGGATGACATGTTCTTCAAATGGATGTAAATCTACTTTCCTCAATGGAACCTTGAGGAGGAGGTATATGTGGATCAACCACATGGTTTCATGGTTCCCGATTCTAAAAACAAACAAGTTACGAAAGGCACTCTATAGGGTGAAACAAGCCCCACGAACATGGTACCAGAGGATTGATGCTTACTATGACTTTGTGAGTGTTAGTCTCTTATGCATGTCTTTTGTGAGTATGGAAACTATGTGGTCATTGTTGTCTATGTAGATGACCTTATCTTGATAGGGAATTATGAGAAAAAGAACTCACAAACATAATGGATATAGAGTTTGAGATGACAAACCTTGGGCTCATGCATTATTTTTTGGGGATGAGGTTTGGTAGATGCAACATAAATATTTTTATTTTATAAATTGAAAAGGACATCGAAAGCAATAAGATACGGTGACTAGCTTGTTCAAGCCAAGCATAACGTAAGAAATGCAACATAAATATTTTTGTTTTAAAAATTGAAAGGGCTATAAATAGGTTACATTCTACACTGGACCGTTATGTCATAATGGTCCACACATGGAGTAGGTAGACTTTACTCCTAGACACCTTGCCTTGACATTGTGAGGCCCAAATGGGGCCTAAGATGAGCCCAAATTGTATAGTAGTTTTTAGTTCATCTTTATGGGGGCTGACTCTACACCGCGAATGATGGCATCGACAATGGCCGTCGCGAACCTACGGCATGTCATGGCCATACCCCGTGTATATACAAGCCTATCTAAATACATGACCAGCCCCTTGTCCACACAATTCATCAATCATTACCTGTGAGTTTACTCCCTAGCTTCTAGGTAGCACACAAACTCTTTCTTAGCAATTCCATTGAAGCTCCCTTCACATAGTAGCACACGAATGTGGAGCTTTGCTGTCTATCATATCTCTACAGTAATACGATATTCTTCTCTATCTCTATTATTGTGCAATTTGAGTTTTAAAGTTTTATGTTGTGAAAGATCCTACTTCATTCTCTTGTATACATTGCACGTTGATACATTGCACATTGTATCATCTTACGGTGCATAATGTTGCATGGGAGGTAGATTTTCACAAAGCCAAGTGCTAACTCACCTCTGATGTTGCATGAGTGTTGCACGGGAGGTAGATTCTCACAAATCCAAGTGCTAACTTACCTCTTATGTTTTGTACTAGATTGCAAGCACTTTGTGATAGTGTGTGTGAGATCCCTGTCCCCACCGCGCATTGGATTCGGGGTACTAGCAGCGGAAGTAGCACTTCTTGCACGGGGCAGGGTCCCACACTCGGGGCCTCATCCACGGATATCCGGACAAAAGACTAATCCATCGGTTTTTCTAAAACCGAACTCGGAAAAACTTCCCTTACCCGGAAAGCACGGGCGATTCCACCAGGATAACTTTTTCCTCTAACGTAGTCAAGATCATTACTGATCACGCTGATCCGACTGCACCTATAAAGATACTCGGTCGGATCAAAGAAGAAACTTGCACTTGGATCATTGGGATCAATGCTTTTTTCCCCATGAAGAGGCACATCCGTTGATTCCTATCCATCCACATTCTCATTCACATCTATACATCCACATCTATATCCACATTCACATCTATACATACACATCTACATGCATACATCTATTTTCACATTCATACATCCACACTCCCATTTTCACATCCGCACATCCACATACATACATCCATTTCCACATTCACATTCGTATAGCCCCGTACGCCTTCACATCTATTCTTTTACATCATATCCATTCTCACCCTATCACAACCCATATACATCTTATCTCATTACATACACTTCTTATCTCATCCCATACACATCTTATCACATCTTAACTCATCTTATCACATCCTAACTCATCTCATTACATACACTTCTTATCTCATCCTATACACATCTTATCACATCTTAACTCATCTTATCACATCCTAACTCATCTCATATGCATCTTATCACGTCTTATCACATCTCATACACTTCTTATCACATCCTAACTCATCTTATCACATCCTAACTCATATCATATACATCTTATCCCATCTTATCACATCTCATACATCTCTTATCACATCCTAACTCATCTTATCATATCCTAACTCTTCTCATATACATCTTACCACATCCTAACTCATCTTGTCACATCCTAACTCATCTCATATACATCTTATCACATCTCATACATCTCATATACATCTTATCACATCTTATCACATCTCATACATCTCTTATCACATCCTATCCCTTCCCATATCTATTTATAGAATACAAGGAAATTCTTATATTTGATATAAGATTTCTTAACGCATCTAATTATGCATAAATTCCATTTAAGAAGACTAACACTTTCGAAATAAAAATCAATCTTTTATGCATCTTCCTATGCATAAATTCATTTTAAATGAGAATGACACTTTGAATTAAAATTCAATCTTTTATACATCTTCCTATGCATAAATTCAATTTAGATGAGAATGATACTTTTGAATTAAAAATCAATCTTTATGTATCTTCTTATGCATAAATTCATTTTAAATGAGAATGACACTTTTGAGTTAAAATCAATCTTTTATGCATCTTCTTATGCATAAATTCAATTTAGTAGGAATTACACTTTTAGAATAAAAGAATTTCTCTTATGCATCTAATTTATGCATAAAATTCATTTATGATGAAAATCACACTTTTAGTATAAAAATATCTTTTATGCATACCTCTATGCATGAAATCCAATTATGATAAAAGTAACATTTTTACAATATAATAATCATCTTTTATGTATATCTCTATGCATGAAATTCAAATGTGATAAAAGTAACACTTTTATAATAAAATAATTATTTTATTTTTTGTAATATTTTTATAATAAAATAATAGTTTTTTTTCATCTCTATGCGCACGAAATTCAATATGATAAAAGTAATATTTTTATAATAAAATAATCATTTTTTTTCTTTATAATTTTATAATAAAATAATCATTTTTTTAATACCTCTATGCATGAAATTCAATATACTAAAAGTAACACTTTTGTAATAAAATATTCATCTTTTATGCATACCTCTATGCATGAAATTCAATTATGCCAAAAGTAACACTTTTATAATAAAATATTCATCTTTTATGCATACCTCTATGCATGAAATTCAATTATGCTAAAAGTAACACTTATATAATAAAATATTCATCTTTTATGCATACCTCTATACATGAAATTCAATTGTGCTAAAAGTAACACTTTTATAATAAAATATTCATCTTTTATGCATACCTCTATGCATGAAATTCAATTATGCTAAAAGTAACACTTTTATAATAAAATATTCATCATTTATGCATACCTCTATGCATGAAATTTAATTCTGCTAAAAGTAACTTTTTTATAATAAATTATTCATCTTTTATGCATACCTCTATGTATGAAATTCTATTATGCTAAAAGTAACACTTATATAATAAAATATTCATCTTTTATGTGCATACCTCTATGCATAAAATTCAATTATGCTAAAAGTAACACTTTTATAATAAAATATTCATCATTTATGCATACCTCTATGCATGAAATTCAATTATGCTAAAAGTAACACTTTTATAATAAAATATTCATCATTTATGCATACCTCTATGCATGAAATTCAATTAAGCTAGAAGTAACACTTTTATAATAAAATAATCATTATAAAAATTGACATTAATTAATTAACCATTCACCTAGGATAGAGAATGGTTGGTTTTGTTAGAAAAGAGAGGAAAATACCTTTTCGTAATGAGGTATAACATTTTTAGAGAAGACATAAAGCATAAAAACCATTTAAAGCCATAAAAACCATAAAATAAGTGA
The DNA here is from genome assembly GCF_041138505.1 of Cibotium barometz. Lineage (NCBI taxonomy): Eukaryota > Viridiplantae > Streptophyta > Polypodiopsida > Cyatheales > Cibotiaceae > Cibotium > Cibotium barometz. Next base: position 64,660,150 of record NC_141051.1, read on the forward strand.
AAAGAAGAATCACCAACTTACTAATGACTTTGAAAGCTTTCCTTTGGCTTGATGGTTTGAGGGTTCAACTCTTGTTTGAACAAGAGTGGTCAACCAATCTTTGGAAGAGGAAAATGTCAAAAACTAATGAATTATTAATAAATTCATAGTTCTTGGCTTGGGTGAGATAGAGTAACAATGCATTAAACACTATCTATTTTCAATAAGGGGGAGGCTTCTATTTATAGGAAAACTTGAGCTCCTAACCAAACAAACTGATTCTAGAATTTTTCAAGTCAGTTTGGTCAATTTTTTACCATTTTTAGGTCAGTTAAGCTAACTTTTTGGAACTAGACTTGAATGAGGAGAGAGGAGAGATGAAATATCTCAATTTTTATGAGTTTAAAACTCATTCAAGCATGTGAATTAGGCGCCTCATTGAAGGCCCTCCCCTTCCTTACATATGTGTCAAAAATGGAATCATTATACTCAAAATATCTCATATTTTTAATATTGCTCGTAGTTTCTTACTAATAAACCTTGTACATATTCAACTCTTCATCTTATGTGAGAATTGAAGGGACTCCCCTTCCTTACATAGGTGTCAAAATGGAATCATTATACCCAAAATATCTCATATTTTTAATATTGCTTTACTAATAAACCTTGTACATATTCAACTCTTCACCTTATGTGAGCATTTACTCATTTTTGGGTATCTTCTTTTACAAAATTGGATTTATCTCCACCCCACACATGGATTGATTTTTTTGGCTCATAGAAACCTTAATTGGACCATAATCCAAAAATTTCTGAAAATCTAGACCCTTAGGCTAAGGTCCTTTATACCCATTTCCAAATAATTCCAATTGCACATTGGAAAGTTCTTTCTGAATTTCTATTTCAGGGGAATTCATTTTAATAAGATGAGATATTTTTCTATCCAAAAATATTCAAAATCTGAATATTCTCTCTCTATGCCAAAATAGGCAGAGACAAGATCTCTTATATTTCTGAAGAGGGAATTGATTACAGGGGAATATGCTGGACATTTTGAGAGACTGGGGAGGAATCTTACATTCTCTCCCACTTGAAAAACGCGAGATGTCCTCATCTTGCAAACTTGGGATAATTTTGCAAGATGCACGAATATGAGACTGAGAGAAAATTTAATTAAGATTAACCACCAAGAAAAGTCTCAAAGAGAGCAAGACTCAAGACAAGAACAAAGATTTCAACTTTATTCACTCTTGGAACAATACAGTAAAGATAGAAGAACTTTTTACACTTCCATAAGCCCGTCCATCATATGGTCACAAAAGCAGCACTCACAAGCTACACACGTATAAGGTAACTCGTCGATGGGAATAATTCGGTCGGTTATTGCAACACCTATCTCATTGGTATGAGGTGACCTATTAAAAGGACCTCTGAGAGGCAAGCCAAAAACGGGATAAAGGCATATCTTCTGATGAGGAAGAAAACACGCTAGTAAGAAGACCCGCTCAGAAAACCCAACATGCCTTGATCTCGTCTATGGGAATAATTCGGTCGGTTATTGCAGCACCTATCTCATTGGTATGAGGTGACCTATTAAAAGGACCTCTGAGAGGCAAGCCAAAAACGGGATAAAGGCATATCTTCTGATGAGGAAGAAAACACGCTAGTAAGAAGACCCGCTCAGAAAACCCAACATGCCTTGATCTCATCACGCAATAGTATCGGGGACCCAAACCCAAAGCTTCAATAACCATAGCCAAGCGGACATTGTTACGAAAGTGCTGCTGACCCCACGGTGTTACCCTAATTATGTCTTGATAGGTCCGCCATTTGGTCTGAGCTACAGAAGTTCCCAAGTGAGGGAAAAGTGAGTGCTCATACAGTTCTATAAAATCCTTCTTCATAGACTCGTTTGCATCTTGAAGGTGAGAAATCATCATGGATAAAACCAAGTCCTGCTGCCAAGCCATAAAGGAGATTAAGAAAGAAAGGTGATTGATGGAAGTAAGATTACTGCGAGCGACAAGTAAGAGTTACGACTTGTATAAAAGAAGAAGCTAGCGTAACTTAGAAGCCACAACGGGGTATCTTGCCTCTGAAGTTTTACCGTCTTTCCATGATTCGAGTTTGACACATATTTCTATAGAAGGCATTAAGAACTTTGAGATGAAGAGATAAAAGAAGTTCGTAGGCTAAGTCACCTACTTCCTTTGAATTCAGATATGGTCCACAATATCTGGGGGATAACTACTTATACTCCCCAAGAGATAAAGAACTTCTTTTGGGCCGTACTCGAATGAAGACAATATCTGCTTCTTTGAATTCTCTGACTGTCCTCTTCTTATCTATATACTGTTTCTGTCGATCCTGGGCAGCTTTTATATCTTTATGAATTGCCTGCATCTATTGCTCCATGTCGTCAAGCATTTGACTGGTCATCTCGACCCTAATCAATGGGTCGGACCTATTTAATGGAGTTAAGCAATCTTGTCCGAGACGGACCCTAATCAATGGGTCGGACCTATTTAATGGAGTTAACCAATCTTGTCCGAGAGACATCCTAACTCATCTTGTCACATCCTAACTCATCTCATATACATCTTATCACATCTTATCACATCTCATACATCTCTTATCGCATCCTATCCCTTCCCATATCTATTTATAGAATACAAGAAAATTCTTATATTTGATATAAGATTTCTTTACGCATCTAATTATGCATAAATTCCATTTAAGGAGACTAACACTTTTGAAATAAAAATCAATCTTTTATGCATCTTCCTATGCATAAATTCATTTTAAATGAGAATGACACTTTGAATTAAAATTCAATCTTTTATGCATCTTCTTATGCATAAATTCAATTTAGATGAGAATGATACTTTTGAATTAAAAATCAATCTTTATGTATCTTCTTATGCATAAATTCATTTTAAATGAGAATGACACTTTTGAATTAAAATCAATCTTTTATGTATCTTCTTATGCATAAATTCAATTTAGTAGAAATTACACTTTTAGAATAAAAGAATTTCTCTTATGCATCTAATTTATGCATAAAATCCATTTATGATGAAAATCACACTTTTAGTATAAAAATATCTTTTATGCATACCTCTATGCATGAAATCCAATTATGATAAAAGTAACATTTTTACAATATAATAATCATCTTTTATGCATACCTCTATGCATGAAATTCAAATGTGATAAAAGTAACACTTTTATAATAAAATAATTATTTTTTCTCTGTAATATTTTTATAATAAAATAATAATTTATTTATTTTTTCATCTCTATGCACGAAATTCAATATGATAAAAGTAACATTTTTATAATAAAATAATAATTTTTTACTTTATAGTTTTACAATAAAATAATCATTTTTTTCAAACCTCTATGCATGAAATTCAATATGCTAAAAGTAACACTTTTATAATAAAATATTCATCTTTTATGCATACCTCTATGCATGAAATTCAATTATGCCAAAAGTAACACTTTTATAATAAAATATTCATCTTTTATGCATACCTCTATGCATGAAATTCAATCATGCTAAAAGTAATACTTATATAATAAAATATTCATCTTTTATGCATACCTCTATGCATGAAATTAAATTATGCTAAAAGTAACACTTTTATAATAAAATATTCATCTTTTATTGCATACCTCTATGCATGAAATTCAATTATGCTAAAAGTAACACTTTTATAATAAAATATTCATCATTTATGCATACCTCTATGCATGAAATTCTTGATTATGCTAAAAGTAACACTTTTATAATAAATTATTCATCTTTTATGCATACCTCTGTGCATGAAATTCAATTATGCTAAAAGTAACACTTATATAATAAAATATTCATCGTTTATGCATACCTCTATGCATGAAATTCAATTATGCTAAAAGTAACACTTTTATAATAAAATATTCATCATTTATGCATACCTCTATGCATGAAATTCAATTATGCTAAAAGTAACACTTTTATAATAAAATATTCATCTTTTATGCATACCTCTATGCATGAAATTCAATTATGCTAGAAGTAACACTTTTATAATAAAATAATCATTATAAAAACTTGACATTAATCAATTAACCATTCACCTAGGATAGAGAATGGTTGGTTTTGTTAGAAAAGAGAGGACCTTTTCGTAATGAGGTATAACATTTTTAGAGAAGACATAAAGCATAAAAACCATTTAAAGCCATAAAAACCATAAAATAAGTGAAAAGAAGAATCACCAACTTACTAATGACTTTGAAAGCTTTCCTTTGGCTTGATGGTTTGAGGGTTCAACTTTTGTTTGAACAAGAGTGGTCAACCAATCTTTGGAAGAGGGAAATGTCAAAAACTAATGAATTATTAATAAATTCATAGTTCTTGACTTGGGTGAGATAGAGTAACAACACTATCTATTTTCAACAAGGGGGAGGCTTCTATTTATAGGAAAACTTGAGCTCCTAACCAAACAAACTGATTCTAGAATTTTCCAAGTCAGTTTGGTCAATTTTTTACCATTTTTAGGTCAGTTAAGCTAACTTTTTGGAACTAGACTTGAATGAGGAGAGAGGAGAGATGAAATATCTCAATTTTTATGAGTTTAAAACTCATTCAAGCATGTGAATTAGGCGCCTCATTGAAGGCCCTCCCCTTCCTTACATATGTGTCAAAAATGGAATCATTATACTCAAAATATCTCATATTTTTAATATTGCTCGTAGTTTCTTACTAATAAACCTTGTACATATTCAACTCTTCATCTTATGTGAGAATTGAAGGGACTCCCCTTCCTTACATAGGTGTCAAAATGGAATCATTATACCCAAAATATCTCATATTTTTAATATTGCTTTACTAATAAACCTTGTACATATTCAACTCTTCACCTTATGTGAGCATTTACTCATTTTTGGGTATCTTCTTTTACAAAATTGGATTTATCTCCTCCCCACACATGGATTGATCTTATTGGCTCATAGGAACCTTAATTGGACCATAATCCAAAAATTTGTGAAAATCTAGACCCTTAGGCTAAGGTCCTTTATACCCATTTCGAAATAATTCCAATTGCACATTGGAAAGTTCTTTCTGAATTTCTGTTTCAGGGAAATTCATTTTAATAAGATGAGATATTTTTCTATCCAAAAATATTCAAAATCTGAATATTCTCTCTCTAGAATATTTTCTCTCTCTATGCCAAAACAGGCAGAGACAAGATCTCTTATATTTCTGAAGAGGGAATTGATTACAGGGGAATATGCTGGACATTTTGAGAGACTGGAAAGGAATCTTACAAATTAGGCATAATTGATCAAACCAATCATGTAGCATTCTTCTCTAGTGTGTATAGCAATCAATTGCTAAACCAATTTTGAAATATATCAAGCACCGGAGTTGATTTTGATCTTGCACTTTGCAAAATATTCAAAAACTGCCCTGTTTTTGCTGTCTAGAATGCGCCGCCTACTCCTGAGTGTTTTGGGAGTACTTGAGTTGCTAATTGATGAGTTAAATAAGTGCCCAACACACTTAGGTATTGTTGAAAGAACGGTAGAGGGAGAGGAAACACACACACAGGAGTAAACCCTAATGTATATTGCAAACCCTAACCATAGAGAGAAGCCATCTCCACTCTCACACAAAGCATAATGCCATAATCAATAATCCACACAACACACTATGAGTTGTGTCCACACACATCTAACCCTAGCTAATGTCCACACACTATGACCAGCTGGACACGCGGTCATTTATGTCTCACACATGTTCCTACCTAATCTGCCAGCACATAGCATAGCTGGCTCACACTGACATCGAGCTTGAATCTCAACAGCCCCTCTCAAGCTCATGATGTACTGTCGATGAAGATGTAGATGAGCTTGGGATATCAAGACTCTCAACACTCCTGATTCAGAAAAGGATTCCCTTTCACATGCACAATTTAAACTTACTGTTAATGATCAGAGGAAATTGCACAAAGACTCCTCATCCATGTTTGAAGTCCTCAATGAAGCAACCATGTTCGTTGAAACGAACCTGTAATCCCTGTTCCACCATTTGACCAACTGAGGCTCTTTGTGATAGAAGACACATACAACACATCTGACATAGACTTTGTCTGACCATTGTGCATAACCAATGGTACACTTCCAACATGTGTAATGACATGCTGGGTATCATCACCTGTCTCCACATAGCCTTTTACATCCATAGGCTTCATATGCTCAAACCATTCACCATGACATGTCATATGGTTTGATGCTCCTGAGTCCATATACCATGTGTCATCATTCTCAGCATTTGTCGTCATAGAACCCACAACATGCTTCATTGCAAACAAATGATTTGCAGTGCCATCATTACTTCTTGATGCATAATTTCCACCACCATGTTGTGCATAATTTCCACCATAATGACCACCACGTTGTGCTCTACCCCCTCTCAAATCATTCCGTTTGCGGAAACAATCTCTCGCCATATGTCCAAATTTGCCACAGTAATGGCATTCCACATCTTGCATAGAATTTTGTTGGCCTTGCCAAACAACGTCCTCGACCACGAGGGTTACCTCTGCCTCTGTGAGGTGCATATCCACGACCACCTCGAGCACCATATGAAGGCTGAAAATTCTGTTGTGGAGACCTGTCCTACCATCCACGACTATTACCACCACGTCCACGTGATGTGAATCTCCCCCTGCCTCTAAAGCCTCTCTGAGAATAGAAAGCCTGATTTCTGCCATCATCATGGCTAGTAGATGCATCCAGAAATGAATCACTGAGTTTGATTTCCTCAACAAGCAAGAGCAAAACCAACTCATCAAAGTCTGGTAAACCTGTACTCCTCACTGAGATAGATGTATCAAAATATTTGTATTCCTTGCCAAGACCACGCAAGGTAATATCCACTAAATCATCATCAAGCATGGGGGCATTTATTGTGGCCAATGCATCTGCAAACTTCTTGATTTCTTGCACATAATCATGTATGCTCCTTTTATTCCTTTTCACATTATGTATCTATTGTCGCAACAACTGAGACTTGCGAGCACTCGTGTCTGCATCAAACATTTTGACCAAAGTATCCCATGCATCTTTGGGATTCTCAGCATCCTGTATGTGTATGAGCATAGCATCAGAAATACATATAGACAAATAATGCTGCACTTTGAATGCTCTCTTTGACCATTGCTTATGAGCAATATGCTGCTGCTGTGTAGGTTGTCGAGGTAGCTCAGGCTCTAGCTCAGCACCTGTAATGATATTCCAAAATCCTTTTCCTTTCAAGAAATTCTTTATCCTGTACTTCCATGCCTGGAAGTTCTTCCTATCCAGCTTTTCACCAACAATATGAACTGGATTATCCGACATGTTTGCTCAATGCATACACCTTTTGCTCACTTCAAATCTATAAATGAGCCTTCCTCAGCTCAACCACACTCCAATGAATGTTCCAGATACTCCAAGGTAGCCAACAATCTCCAAATTTGATGTAGAAAATCAACCTGTAATCATCCAAAATGAACTGTCTCACGCAGTCCAAGATACCCTGCTTTGATGCGCATCCACGGCTCCAAATCACAATGTAGTGGTGCAATCAAGTATGTACAACTTGTAATGACACCTAAACAACCTCAATGTAGAGTATCAACACCATCTGACATGTGTACATGTCAATTCTTGAAAACCCCTTTCTTTGTTTTGGAAAAAACCAAAAAAACCAGAAAAACCAGTAGTAATTTGGCTCTAATTTCTTCAATATTTGTCCAAATTGAGCAACCAGGCATTCATTAGCTTAGCAATAGTGTCCATCAACTCCATGTAAGAGAAATTTGTCCAATTGTTTAAGACCAAAGATTAATTGCTCAATTAAAATTGCTCTGTTTCTCTACAACCAGTGGACAGCCTGTTTAATCAGCTCATTCCTAGCTCAATAAGGCATAATTCATCAATCCAATCACATAGACCTCTTCTCCAATGTGTGTAGCAACTAATTGCTAAATCAATTGTGGAATGTATCAAGTACCAAGGTGTAATTTGGTCCTCCACTCAGTAAAAATGTCAAAATCTTCTCTGTTTCTACTGTCCAGCCAGTGCCGCCTGCTGTAGAGGGTTTTGGGAGTGGTTGTAATGCTCAATGATGAGGTAATCAAGTCCCCAACACTCCTAGGTATGTGTGAAATCCATCAATGCCTTGATTTTTGCCAAAAACATGCTCCAATTTCATCAATTTTGGGCTTCCTTTTCTCTGTTTTGTGAGAGCTCAAAAAACCAGTAATTTCACTCATTCAAATGCATGTAACTTGCTCCAAAAATGAGTTTAGGGCTTGCATAGGAGTTGCCAATACATCTCTCTTTGTCAAATACATGTGTCTTTTGCCAGAATCACCTCTATTTCACCATACATCAGTGTTTCCAAGCTTTAATGGAAAGCTTCCAAAAACCAGAATTTTTCTTTGCTTTGATTTGCACTAACTTGCTTTGTTTTTGCCTGAATCACCTGCAATCCGCTCAAGGATGTTTAGAAGACCTTACCCGGTAGGCGAAGCTCTCAGATTTGATAGTATTTGGTGTGCTCCAAGCTTCACAGCTCCAATGGCAAGCTTCACAGCTTCTTCTCCCTCTTCTCTTCACTCACTCATAAACCCTAATAAACAGCACAAGGCTCTGATACCATGTTAAAAGAACGGTAGAGGGGGAGGAGACACACACACAGGAGTAAACCCTAATGTATATTGCAAACCCTAACCATAGAGGGAAGCCATCTCCACTCTCACACAAAGCATAATGCCATAATCAATATTCCACACAACACACTATGAGTTGTGTCCACACACATCTAACCCTAGCTAATGTCCACACACTATGACCAGCTGGACACGCGGTCATTTATGTCTCACACATGTTCCTACCTAACATGCCAGCACATAGCATAGCTGGCTCACACTGACATCGAGCTTGAATCTCAACAGGTATGTGTGCAACCAGTAAATGCCTTGATTTTTGCCAAAAACATGCTCCAAATGCATCAAATTTTGAGTTGCTTTTCTCTATTTTGTGAGAGCTCAAAAACCAGAATTTTTCACTCATTTAAATGCATGTAAAATGCTCCAAAATCAGTGTAGGGCTTGCATAGGAGTTGCCAATACATTCCTCCTTGTCAGATACATGTGTCTTTGCCAGATTTACATGTATTTCCACCATACATCAGTGCTTCCAAACTTTAATGGAAAGCTTCCAAAAAACCAAAATTTTTCTTTGCTTTGAGTTGCTCTAATTTGCCTTGCTTTTGCCTGAATCACCTGCAATATGCTCAAGGATGTTTAGAAGACCTTACCCGGTAGGCCAAGCTCTCAGATCTGATAGTAATCGGTGTGCTCCAAGCTTCACAGCTTCAATGGCAAGCTTCACAGATTCTTCTCCCTCTTCTCTCACTCACTCATAAACCCTAATAGACAGCACAAGGCTCTGATACCATGTTGAAAAAGTGGTAGAGGGAGAGAAGACACACACATAGGAGCAAACCCTAATGTATATTGCAAACCCAAACCATAAACCATAGAGGGAAGCCATCTCCCTTCTCACACAATGCATAAAGCCATAATCCATAATACACACGACACACTATGAGTTGTGTCCACACACATCTAACCCTAGCTAATGTCCACACACTATGACCAGTTGGATGCGGTCATTTATGTCTCACACATGTTCCTACCTAACATGCCAGCACATAGCATAACTGGCTCACACTGACATCGAGCTTGAATCTCAACAACATTGAGACTGCGGACACTTGCCTTTGCAAAGCACTATCTACCACTTAGTCTCACTTTGACTAGTCTTTACTCACTTTTTTTAGCACTCTTTAAAACTCTAATCGGCCTTTCACTTGCATGCTCATGTGTGAGATTGTCATTGCTGGTTTTTTTTTTCAATAAAAGGCTTTACTTGTCTTCCATTGTTTTTTGCAGCTTTTGCTTCTACCGTGCCCGAGGATGTGCGCGATTTAGGAAGGGGGGAATGTTCCACGGGAACACTCACGGGAAAATGGATTATGGAAGGAGGCCGGAAGCAATTAATGCAAGAGAGCGAGATTGTAGCCATGGGAACATAAAGACGCACATAATTTTTTCATATTTTTGTGCCGAAGTGCAGTGTAAATCGTTTTAGGCAATGTGGGTTCTAAATGAGAGTTCTAAGTGTATTAAGCAAGGCTCACTTATGGGGTTGTCCGCCCATGTGTGAAAGAGGCCTAGGGTTAGGGTTAGGGTTAGTGACATCTCTACAAAAGAGATGTTAGCTAAAGAAAGTGGACGTTTTTGGCCATTCTCATAAGCTATTGAGTGAAGCTCTTGAGCTCTCAAGCTATGGCAACTCTCTAACTCTCTCTCTATTGTACTCTAATGAGCATCAAGCTCCAATGAGTATAGCTCCACTTCATTCTCTTAATCTATTTTAGCATCATTGAAGTAGATTAATCTATGATTAGTTGAATGCTTCTTTCTTTCTCTTGTGTATGCTGCATGCTTGTAGTGTGTGTATGTGTGTAGTCTCCATTGATGCAAGCTCTTGCCCACTTCATTTTTGGCAATGAGTTATTCATGGATAGACTCTCTCTATGAGCTTGTGGGTTTGTGAATGTTACATTCTATGCTTGCTTAACCTTGTGGGTTTGTGAATGTTACATTCTATGCTTGCTTAACCTTGTGGGTTAGTAGATGCATGCTTATGGGTTTGTGGGCATTACGGAAAGCTAAGATTTAATCAATATTTGAATGGGATTAAGAGATTGCTATGCAATACTTGTTCTCTTGTTTAGTGTAGTGGATTTAGGGATTGAGAGATTGATTGAGGTGCTGAATGGTTGAATCGTCAAGTGGTGGTTTGTGTATGTGAGCTCTCCCTCGTGGGATAAGCCTTCATGCACTAATCGGGTCGAGTCCTCGGATTGACATTGTGTTTCTTAACACATTTGTTGATCGGTAGTACTCTATGAGCACTATATTGCACGGTAGAGAGAACCGCTCTACAATAGCAGCAACAGTAGAGCTGCTAGAACCTGCAACATCCTCAAAACAGATCCTACATCCACAGAACCTATGAAAAGATGCAAGGGGGAAGAGAGCTTAAGCTCTTGCAAGCACACACACACTCACAAAACCCTAATAGAGAACACACAAGGTGAGAGGCTGAAAATCTTCTTCTTCTTCACTCAACACTCAACACGATATATACAAGATAAGAGTACACATATATGAAAAGATACTCAACCAAATACATATAAGGGTTCTCTATAGTGTGAACCAAATAAAGTGAGCTGACACTATAACTATGCAAGTCTCTAGAGTGGCTATCACACAGCCTGTCATCCCACTGGCCGCATATCACCCATGATCTCACCAACCATGCCAGTGGTGTAAGTGTGGGGCCTATCCCCCAGGCGGGTCATCAGTGTCGACCGCCTCACTAGATGAGCTCGATATCTCAACACTCCCCCTCGAGCTCAACTCCATCTCATGTACACCAAGCGAAGCCCTGAATCAACGGAGCTTCTCTGTATACCCAATGCTTTGGTGAAGATGTCAGCTACCTGATCCTCTGTGCTGACATAAACAAGGTCAAGATCTCCTGCTAAGACCTTCTCTCTGACGAAATGGTAGTGGACCTCTATATTCTTCGTACAAGCATCAAAAACTGGGTTCCTAGCCAACTGTATACTGCTAATGTTATCTTAGAAAATGACAACTTGTCTATCCACTGATAGACCCAAATCTGCAAGTAGCTTTCTCAACCAAGCTACCTCACATGCTGCCATAGCAGCTCCTCTATACTCGGCCTCTGTACTGGAGAGAGCAATCGTAGGCTACTTCTTACTGCTCCAAGTCATAGCAGCACTCCCCAAAGAAAACATGAATCCACTAGTAGATCTCCTATCTGAGATACTACCAGTCCAATCAGCATCTGTGTACCCATGTACACATATCTCTGTCCCAGTCTCATAGAATACTCCACAATGCAAAGTAGACCTCACATACCTTAGTATGCATCTCAATGCATCCAAACGCGGTTTCTGTGGAACCTGCATAAACTAACACACCATCCCAACAGCATATCTCAAATCTGATCTGGTGATCGTCATATAGATCAAGCTTCCTACTACTATGCGCCTATACATAGTAGGGTCCTCCCAAAATCTCTCCTAAATCTGCACTCAACTTGCCATTCTGATCCAATGGCACTGAGATAGGCTTACAGCCTGTCATACCATACTTGGACAATATGTCCAAGCCATACTCTGTCTCTGCCAGTAATCCAATACCATGTGGTGACCTAATCACCTCAATGCCCAAGAAATATCTGAGCTCCCCCAGATCCTTCATCTCGAATTTCTATCTTAGCAGCAAGACCTTTACATCAAAGATCTCTGCATCATGGTCCCCCGTAATGATCAAGTCATCTACATAGATGACAACAAGCACAACCCCTCTATCACCATGTCTCACATACAGCGAGAAATCGGCATTGGCTACATGAAAGCCAATAGTGACAAGATATTCAAAAATCTTGTCAGACCATGCTCTTGGTGCTTGTTTTAAGCCATACGAGGCTTTCTTCAACCTGCAAACATGCTCGGGGTGACCCACATCCTTATAACCAGGTGGCTGCAACATATACACCTCTTTTTGCAAATCCCCATGCAAGAATGCATTCTTTACATCCTTATGATGTAAAGACCATTGCTTTGACGTAGCCACTGCTATCACAACTCTCACTGTTGTCATCTTGGCACAACTGGGCTGAACGTTTCCTCATAATCAATGCCATATGTCTGCGCATTTCCTTTGGCTACCAATCTAGCCTTGTACCTGTTTATGCTTCCATCACTGTTATGTTTTACTTTGTACACCCACTTGCATCCAATGGCTTTCTTGCCTTCAGGCAATTGCACTAAATCCCAAGTCTCATTTCCATATAGTGCATTCATCTCCTCATCCATAGCTTTCTCCCAACACACATTTCCAACAGCCTCATCAATGAATGTGGGCTCTACAACCTGCACAACCTTTGCCATATATGCATAGTGATGTGCCACATAACCACCATAGGTAAACCTCTACACAGGATTCTTCACTCTCCTAGATCTTCGCAGCTTTGCAATTATGGCTTCCACAGCCTTCTTTACACCAGGTATTCTCATAGCTGGGATCCCAAGCTCCTCACATCACGGCTCATCTCTGAGCCAACATGAGAATGCCCTACAGAAATGTCAGGCATACCAAGGGGCTCAACCACTTTCTCTTTTCCTTTATGTGATGTACTAACCACATTTGCAGGACTGATATTATGATGCAGCCTGCCACTCCATGGTCTATCAATAGACCCACTAGAAGAGGACTCTCCTGGTCCACTCAAAGACTGTGATTGCTGACTTGCATTCTCTGCAACCACACTTACACTCACATCAGCCCCAATAGCTTGTTTTTCAGCAGCATACCAGCTGCTCATCTCATCAAAAACATCATCCCTGCTTACCCTCAACTCACGTGTAATAGGTGTAGCAGGGTTATAACACTTGTATCCCTTTTGCTCAAGGGAATATCCAATAAACACACATTTTTCAGCTTTTGGATCCAGCTTAGTTCTTAGCTCATCTGGCACATGCACATGTGCAATGCATCCAAAAACTTTTAGATGAGACAAATCAGGTTTTCTGCCAGTAAACCTCTCCTCTGGTGGAGTTACATCATGTATGGCTATAGTTGGTGTCCTGTTCATGATGTAAACTGTTGTAGAAACAGCCTCAGACCAATAGCTATGCAGCATATTCTTCTCTTCCCATCAATGCTCGCGCAATCTTAGCAATGTGCTTGTTTTTTCGCTCAGCACATTCACATGTCCAATCCTTTTATGCCAAATGTCTGTGTCTACAACAATTTTCCTGAACCATTTGCAAACATCGCAGCACTCACTTCAGGCATGTTTACATTCAACGTAAACATTCTGCCCACTTTGTTGCCTTTTGCAACCAACCTGCACTTGTCTTTAAAGTCTTCAACATAACAACCATCAGGGTTAAACCGAACCTACAAACCCTGCTCAATCATCTAGCCAACTGAAATTAGATTCTTTGTTATGTTCGGTACATGAAGTACATCTACAAGATACTTCACTTTGCCATCCTGCATAGACAATGGCACATCTCCAACATGGGCAATTGGATGAGCAGTGTCATCCCCTGTTTCCACAAAGCCTAGTCTTTTCGGGTTTTTCATATCCTTGAACCACTCCCCATGACTTGTCATGTGGTTCGAAGCACCTGAATCAACATACCATACATCATCTTTTTGTGCTACTTCAACATTTTCAGACATGGCATTCATGACATGCTGCATAACAAATAACCTTTCATTATCCTCGTTGTTTCTGCTCGAGGATGCATAGTTTTTTTGCTGCAATTTTCCATTTTGCATGTCAGCCTGCTTCTTATAACACTCTGCCTACACATATCCAGGCTTACCACAATAAAAGCATCCACGTGCATCATTATACTGCCTTTGCCAATTTCCACGACCTCTTTGACTCCCCCTGCCTCTCAATTGGCCTCTTCCACCTGTGTGTTGTTGTTGTTGTTGTTGTGAATTTTGGGACTGTTATTGTTGCTACTGCTGGCCATAATTCTGATTACCTGTTTGGCCACCTCCTTGACCGCATCCACGGCCTCCTCTACCTCCTCTTCTTGAGCTTGTGTAGAAGGCCTATTGCTCTCAACTGTTTTTGTTTTGTGAAGACTGTTGGTCTTCACCCAAGCTCTTCTCTTCTATTATTAGGATAGACACCAAATCTATAAAATTGGGAATGTTTTCTCGAGTCTGAATAGACGTCTTGAACGCCTTGTATTGTGGCCTGAGACTATGTAGACAGACTTCCACCTTATCATCATCATCACTACTGCTGACACACCAATAGATGCAAGGGATTCCACAATACCCTTTATCTTCAACGCATAGTCATTCACAGACATGCTCTTTTTCTCCAGAGTATGTTCATTCTTCAACTGTATCTTACGTGCCTTGGTATTTGTTGAAAAGATGCAAGGGGGAAGAGATCTTGAGCTCTTGCAAGCACACACACACACTCACAAAACCCTAATGGAGAACACACAAGGTGAGAGGCTGAAAATCTTCTTCTTCTTCACTCAACACTCAACACACCATATACAAGATAAGAGTACACATAATATGAAAGGTACTCAACCAATACATACAAGGGTTCTCTATAGTGTGAACCCAACTAAATGAGCCGACGCTATAACTATGCCAGTCTCTAGAATGGCTGTCACACAGCCTATCATCCCACTGGCCGTATATCACCCAAGATCTCACCAACCATGCCAGTGGTGTAAGTGTGTGGCCTATCCCCCAGGCGGGTCATCAGTGTCCACCGCCTCACTAGATGAGCTAGATATCTCAACACTCCCCCTCGAGCTCAACTCCATCTCATGTACACCAAGCAAAGCCCTGAATCTGCGGAGCTTCTTTGTATCCAATGCTTTGGTGAAGATGTCAGCTACCTGATCCTCTATGCTGGCAACAAGGTCAAGATCTCCTGCCAAGACCTTCTCTCTGATGAAATGGTAGTGGACCTCTATATGCTTCGTACAAGCATGAAAAACTGGGTTCCTGGCCAACTGTATACTACTAATGTTGTCACAGAAAATAACAACTTGTCTATTCATTGATAGACCCAAATCTGCAAGTAGCTTTCTCAACCAAGCTACCTCACATGCTGCCATAGCAGCTCCTCTGTACTACTCGGCCTCTGTACTGGATAGAGCAACCGTAGGCTGCTTCTTGCTGCTCCAAGTCCCAGCATCACTCCCCAAAGAAAACATGAAGCCACTGGTAGATCTTCTATCTGAGATACTACCAGCCCAATCAGCATTTGTGTACCCATGTACACATATCTCTGTCCCAGTCTCATAGAATAGTCCACAATGCAAAGTAGACCTCACATATCTCAGTATGCGTCTCAATGCATCCAAATGTGATTTTCGTGGAACCTACATAAACTGACTCCCCAACCCAATAGCATAGCTCAAATCTGGTCTGGTGATCGTCATATAGATCAAGCTTCCTACTATGCGCCTATACATAGTAGGGTCCCCCAAAATCTCTCCTGAATCTACACTCAACTTGCCATTCTGATCCAATGGCACTGAGATAGGCTTACAGCCTCTCATACCATACTTGGACAACATGTCCAAGCCATATTGTCTCTGCAGTAATCTAATACCATGTGGTGACGTAATCACCTCAATGCCCAAGAAATATCTGAGCTCCCCCAGATCCTTCATCTCAAACTTCTGTCTTAACAAGACCTTTACATCAAAGATCTCTGCATCATGGTCCCCCGTAATTATCAAGTCATCTACATAGATGACAACAAGCATAACCCCTCTATCACCATGTCTCACATACAACGAGAAATCTGGCTACATGAAAGCCAATAGTGATAAGATATTCAGAAATCTTGTCAGACCATGCTCTTGGTGCTTGTTTCAAGCCATACAAGGCTTTCTTCAACCTGCAAACATGCGCGAGGGGTGACTCACATCCTCATAACCAGGTGGCTGCAACATATACACCTCTTCTTGCAAATCCCCATGCAAGAATGCATTCTTTACATCTATCTGATGTAAAGACTGTTGCTTTGACGTAGCCACTGCTATCACAACTCTCACTATTGTCATCTTGGCACAACTGGGCTGAAAGTTTCCTCATAATTTATGCTGCATGTCTGCGCATATCCTTTGGCTACCAATCTAGCCTTGTACCTGTTTATGCTTCCATCACTGTTATGTTTTACTTTGTACACCCACTTGCATCCAATGGCTTTCTTGCCTTCAAGCAATTGCACTAAATCCCAAGTCTCATTTCCATATAGTGCATTCATCTCCTCATCCATAGCTTTCTCTCAACACACATTTCCAACAGCCTCATCAATGCATGTGGGCTCAACAACTTACACAACTTTTGCCATATATTCATAGTGATGTGCCACATAACCATCATAGGTAAATCTCTGCACAGGATTTTTCACTCTCCCAGATCTTTGCAGCTTTTCATTCATGGCTTCCATTGCCTTCTTTACACCAGGTGTTCTCATAGCTGGGATCCCAAGCTCCTTATCAAGGCTCATCTTTGAGCCACTAGACTCTCCATCAACATGAGAATGCCCTGTAGAAATTTCAGGCATACTAAGGGGCTCAACCACTTTCTCTTTTCGTTTACGTGATGTACTAATCACATTTGCAGGGCTGGTATTATGACGCAACCTGCCACTCCATGGTCTCTCAACAGGGCTGGTATTATGACGCAACCTGCCACTCCATGGTCTCTCAACAGACCCACTAGATGAGGACTCTCCTGGTCTACTCAAATACTGTGATTTTGCTGACCTGCATTCTGTGCAACCACACTTCCACTCACATTAGCCCTAATAGCTTCTTTTTCAACAGCATACGAGCTGCTCATCTCATCAAAAACATCCCTGCCTACTCTCAACTCACGTGTAGCAGGGTTATAACACATGTATCCCTTTTGCTCAAGGGAATATCCAATAAACACACATTTTTCAGCTTTTGGATCCAGCTTAGTTCTCAGCTCATCTGGCACATGCACATATGCAATGCATCCAAAGACTTTCAGATGAGACAAATCAGGTTTTCTGCCAGTAAACCTCTCCTCTAGAGTTACATCATGTATGGCTACAGTTGCTGTCCTATTCATGATGTAAACTGCTGTAGAAACAGCCTCAGCCCAATAGCTTGCGGCATATTCTTCTCTTCCATCAATGCTCCCGCAATCTCAGCAATGTGCCTGTTTTTCTGCTCGCTCAGCAACTCCATTTTGCTGCTACGGAGTGTATCTATATGTGAACTATCTCCGAATACCATTCTTTTTCAAAAATTCAGAGAACTCGTTGGAGAAGTACTCTCCCCCTCCATCTGACCTTAGGCACTTTACATATTTTTCTATTTGCTTTTCAACCATAACTCTGAAATTCTGAAAGTGAGTGAACACCTCACTCTTTTCCTTCATGAAGTATACCCACACTTTTCTTGTGTGGTCATCAATAAACGTGAGATAATACTTGCAGCCTCCCATAGATATGGTCTTTGTAGGACCCCATACATCTGAATGCACAACATCTAGTGCATTTCTACTCACATATCTGTTACATGGAAATACATGCTTTGTTTGCTTCCCAAATTGGCATGCTTCACATATTCTCTGCATACCTTCCACTTTAAATTTTGGCAGCCTTGTCACAATTCCTTTAGTCTGCATAGACTTCAATCTCTGTACATTCACATGTCCAATCCTTTTATGCCAAATGTCTGTGTCTACAACAATTCCTGAACCATTTGCAAATATTGCAGCACTCACTTCAGGCATGTTTACATTCAACGTAAACATTCTGCCCACTCTGTTGTCTTTTGCAACCAGCTTGCACTTGTCTTTAAAGTCTTCAACATAACAACCATCAGGGTTAAACCAAACTTGCAAACCCTCCTCAATCATCTGGCCAACTGAAACCAGATTCTTTGTTATGTTTGGTACATGTAGTACATCTACAAGGTACTTCACTTTGCCATCCTGCATAGACAATGGCACATCTCCAACATAGGCAATTGGATGAGTAGTGTCATCCCCTGTTTCCACAAAACCTGGTCTTTCCGGGTTTTTCATATCCTTGAACCACTCCCCATGACTTGTCATGTGGTTTGAAGCACCTGAATCGACATACCATACATCATCTTTCTGTACTGCTTCAACATTTTTAGACATTGCATTCATGACATGCTGCATAACAAACAACCTTTCATTATCCTCATTGTTTCTGCTCGAGGATGCATAGTTGTTTTGCTGCAATTTTTCATTTTGCATGTCGGCCTGCTTCTTATAACACTCTGCCTGCACATGTCCAGGCTTACCATAATAAAAACATCCACGTGCATCATTATACTACCTTTGCTAATTTCCACGGCCTCTTTGACTCCCCCTACCTCTGAATTGGCCTCTTCCACCTGCGTGTTGTTGTTGTTGTTGTGAATTTTGGGACTGTTGTTGTTGTTGGTTGCTGCTGTGGCTATAATTCTGATTACCTGCTCGGCCACCTCCTTGACCGCGTCCATGGCCTCCTCTACCTCGTCCTCTTCCTGAGCTTGTGTAGAAGGCCTGTTGCTCTGAACTATTTTTATTTTGTGAAGACTGTTGGTCTTCACCCAAGCTCTTCTCTTTTATAATCAGCATAGACACCAAATCTGTAAAATTGGGAATGTTTTTCCGAGTCTGAATAGACGTCTTGAACACCTTGTATTGTGGCTCGAGACCACGTAGACAGACTTCCACCTTATCATCATCATCTACTGACACACCAATAGATGCAAGGGATTCTACAATACCCTTTATCTTCAACGCATAGTCATTCACAGACCTGCTCTTTTTCTCCATTGTATGAAGTTCATTCTTCCATCGTGCCTTGGTATTTGTTTCATAGAGCTTTACCAAGGTGTCCCACACCTCCTTGGGGGACTTGGCATCCTGAATGTGCCCAATCATGGTGTCATGTATACTAATGCAATTTGGTGTCCAAATGAGGGAATTAGACCATAATCATTGCAAACTGTCCAAGAAGCTCTTCCAGAAGGCGCTGCCTGCTCCTGGGGGCTGTAGAAGAGGGGCAATTCACAATTGAGGTGATAAGATTCTTAGCAATGACCTAAACCAACTTGTGCTTGAAGGGTTTGACTCAATTCTTCCTCTAGCTTCTGCAATCGATCCTCCACCGGGCATATGTTCTCTGTTTTTGTAGAGTCCAAAAAACTAGAGTTTTTTTCTTCACAAATTGCCTGTAATGCATCAATTTTCCATGCAATGACTTGCCCCAAAGTTGCTAATACATGTGTTCATTCACAATACATGAGAGCCTCAGTGTTTGCTTTGCATTTGATCCAATATATTTGCCAAGACACACTCCTTCATAAGCTTTCCATTAAAGCTTCAAAACAAAAATTTTTTGCTTGCTTTTGCACCTTTAATCTTCTCATACACTTGCTCTTGATACCTGCAATCCGCAGAGGGGGTCTTGCTACACTTACCAATGGTCCTTAGCTCTCAGATCTGATGCCGATGTGTGCTCCACAGCTCCTCCTTTGCTCCAAGCTCCAATGGCTTCCTTCACAGCTTTTTCTTCTTATTCCCTCTTCTCTCACTCACTCTCACAACACAGCTAATGAGCTCTAGGCTCTGATACCATGATAAAAAACAGAAGCAGGAGGGAGCACACACAAGAGAAGCAAACCCTAATCCATATCCATCAATCATAAAGAAGGAGAGAAGCCATAGTCATCACCTCTCTCACACACACAAAGGAGAACACAACATAGTGTTATGTCCACACTACAAAGTAAACCTAATGTAATGTCCATACCACACATGACCAGCTGGACGCGGTCATAAACACACCACACGATATCTATCTACCATACTGTCACTCTGTCAGCACCCATGTGCTATCTTCCAGCTGTATACGAGCTTGACATTTCAACAGATTTTACCAGAAACAGCACTCTGGTTTGTCTTGCACAAAACTGCTGTATTTTCTGTAGTACTGCAGTACACTCAAATGTCACAACCAGTGACCTCTTTGCAGCACCCACAGTGTCTGCAGCACAACCAATCTGTCTTCCTGTAGTTCTTAAAATAGAGTTTTGCAGAGAATCAATGACTTACCCGGGCAGTGCTCGAAATCACCTGCTTTGAAAAACGGAGGTCCAGACGCGACCGAAACGCGTTTTCGGCCTAGAAAATGTTGTCCGATATAGGACATCACAAGATGAGAGGCTGAAAATCTTCTTCTTCTTCACTCAACACTCAACACACCATATACAAGATAAGAGTACACATAATATGAAAGATACTTAACCAATACATACAAGGGTTCTCTATAGTGTGAACCCAACTAAATGAGCTGACGCTATAACTATGCTAGTCTCTAGAATGGCTGTCACACAGCCTGTCATCCCACTGGCCGCATATCACCCAAGATCTCACCAACCATGTCAGTGGCGTAAGTGTGGGGCCTATCTCCCAGGCGGATCATCAGTTTCCACCGCCTCACTAGATAAGCTCGATATCTCAACATTTGTTTCATAGAGCTTTACCAAGGTATCCCACGCCTCCTTGGGGGACTTGGTATCCTGAATGTGCCCAATCATGGTGTCCTATATACTAATGGAGAGCCAATACACAACTTTCCTGAATGTGCCCAATCATGGTGTCCTGTATACTAATGGAGAGCCAATACATAACTTTCCTGGCTCCTTGGTTCCAGTTTTTAAACTCTTTCACATCTACAGCACTCAAATTTATGTCCGGTATCTCTAGTGCCTCTTCATGCTCACCTTCTATGTAGTCCCAATAGCCCTTTCCCATCAGGAAATTCGTCAACCTAAACCTCCAAGCATGGAAGTTATTCTTATTAAGCTTCTCAGCCATAATCTGGGTTATGCCATCATTTGATATCTTGCCAGACACACAATTTTACCAGAAACAGCACTCTAGTTTGTCCTGCATAAACTGCTGTATTTTCTGCAGCGGTACTGTAGTACACTCAAATGTCACAACCTGTGACCTCAATGTGCATACATACACCCAATGGTAACTATTGACCTCTTTGCAGCACCCATAGTGTCTGCATAGCCAATCTGTCTTCCTGCAGTTCTTAAAACAGAGTTCTGCAGAGAATCAATGACTTGCCCGGACAGTGCTTGGAATCGCCTGCTTTCTGAAAAACGAAGGTCCAAATGCGACTGAAACGTGTTTTCGGCCTAGAAAATGTTGTCCGATGTAGGACATCACAAGGTGAGAGGTTGAAAATCTTCTTCTTCTTCACTCAACACTCAACACACACACTCAACACACCATATACAAGATAAGAGTACACATAATATGAAAGATACTCAACCAATACATACAAGGGTTCTCTATAGTGTGAACCCAACTAAATGAGCTGATGCTATAACTATGCCAGTCTCTAGAATGGCTGTCACATAGCCTGTCATCCCACTAGCCGCATATCACCCAAGATCTCACCAACCATGTCAGTGGCGTAAGTGTGGGGCCTATCCCCCAGGCGGATCATCAGTGTCCACCGCCTCACTAGATAAGCTCGATATCTCAACATTTGTTTCATAGAGCTTTACCAAGGTATCCCACGCCTCCTTAGGGGACTTGGCATCCTAAATATGCCCAATCATGGTGTCCTATATACTAATGGAGAGCCAATACATAACTTTCTTGAATGTGTCCAATCATGGTGTCCTGTATACTAATGGAGAGCCAATACATAACTTTCCTGGCTCCTTGGTTCCAGTCTTTAAACTCTTTCACATCTGCAGTACTCGGATTTATGTCAGGTATCTCTGGTGCCTCTTCATGCTCACCTTCTATGTAGTCCCAATAGCCCTTTCCCACCATCAGGAAATTCGTCAACCTGAACCTCCAAGCATGGAAGTTATTCTTATCAAGCTTCTCAACCACAATCTGGGTTATGCCATCATTTGATATCTTGCCAGACACACAGTTTACCAGAAATAGCACTCTGGTTTGTCCTGCACAAATTGCTGTATTTTCTGCAACGGTACTGCACTACACTCAAATGTCACAACCTGTGACCTCAATGTGCATACATACACCCAATGGCAACTGTTGACCTCTTTGCAGCACCCATAGTGTCTGCACAGCCAATCTGTCTTCCTGTAGTTCTTAAAACAAAGTTCTGCAGAGAATGAATGACTTACCTGGGTAGTGCCCAAAATCGCCTGCTTTCTGAAAAACGGAGATCTAGACGCGACCGAAACGCGTGTTCAGCCCAGAAAATGTTGTCCGATATAGGACAGTATAGTTGCCCTATAGCTTTACTCCCGCGAAGAAAGCTCCTCAATCAGAGATCGTTTGCCGGTGCCTCCCGTAGAGCTCCCGACAAGGGTGTAGTCACTAACACAAATAGGGAAGAGTAGTTGAAGCTCTTACCCTCGTACCACTTCGTGTGGTTCTTTTGCTTGTAGCTCCAGTCCTTAGCATGAACCAGGCTCTGATACCATGAAAAGATGCAAGGGGGAAGAGAGCTTGAGCTCTTGCAAGCACACACACACACTCACAAAACCCTAATAGAGAACACACAAGGTGAGAGGCTAAAAATCTTCTTCTTCTTCACTCAACACACTCAACACACCATATACAAGATAAGAGTACACATAATATGAAAGGTACTCAACCAATACATACAAGGGTTCTCTATAGTGTGAACCCAACTAAATGAGCCAGTCTCTAGAATGGCTGTCACACAGCCTGTCATCCCACTGGCCGCATATCACCCAAGATCTCACCAACCATGCCAGTGGCGTAAGTGGGGGCCTATCCCCCAGGCGGGTCATCAGTGTCCACCGCCTCACTAGATGAGCTCAATATCTCAACATTTGTTTCATAGAGCTTTACCAAGGTATCCCACGCCTCCTTGGGGGACTTGGCATTCTGAATGTGCCTAATCATAGTGTCCTGTATACTAATGGAGAGCCAATACATAACTTTCCTGGCTCCTTGGTTCCAGTCTTCAAACTCTTTCACATCTGCAGAGCAGTCGAATTTATGTCCGGTATCTCTGGTGCCTCTTCATGCTCACCTTCTATGTAGTCCCAATAGCCCTTTCCCATCAGGAAATTCGTCAACCTGAACCTCCAAGAAGTTATTCTTATCAAGCTTCTCAGCCACAATCTGGGTTATGCCATCATTTGTGTCACGTAGGCTGTAACGCCTGTGTGACCAACGGCGGCAGCAGACCGGATGGCCAAGGACGTGGCCATCCGGGGTTCAATGGGAGAGGACGCCTATGCGGAGTCATGGGCGGCCAGGCTAGTGTGGACGGCAGGCCACACACTATATAGCCTAGGGGATGAGGGGCCATCCTCATTCTTCCTCTATGGCTAGGTGGTGAGCCAGAGGCCGTCGCCTCCTATGTGGTAACGCCCATAGTGGCGTTACAATGATCTAACACTGGTATCAGAGCATGAGTTTCGATTGGGTCAGGATCCGCGCATGATCGGGGGACTGGAGCCCACTCAATGGTTTTCAACCATTCAAAATCTCATCCTTATCTCCACAATAATGGAGTGTGTGGAGGGAGACGGCCAGAATTGAAAGGAAGAACTCTCTCTCTCTCTCTCTCTCTCTCTCTCTCTCTCTCTCTCTCTCTCTCTCTCTCTCTCTCTCTCTCTCTCACTCTCTCTCTCCATCGCACACACCAAAGCAATAATCTGCAAGCATTTTTCTCTCGGATCGGAGCATCCCGGAGTAGCGACGCTTGTAGAGGCTCGCAGCGCAACACAAATCAAAAGTCGACGCTTGTAGAGGCTCGCAGCGCAACACAAATCGAAAGTCGACGACAGTCGCAAGCGACTGTAAGGGGGGTGACTATTCTCTCTCCACCATTGCTCATTTTATTAGCGTTTTTCTTTTATAATTTACGAGTTCTCGCATTGTCTTTTGTGCAAGAATTAAAGATGTCTGCTAGGCGTAGTGTGTCCCCACCGCCTTCTACTTCTCTAGGGTTTTTAGGTCTCTTGTCCTCGGTCGCAGGTTTGACCCCAACCGAATTGTCAGGCCGTACACGCCCGACCATTGTCTGGTCCGGAGTACGCTCGTCGATCACGCGTGATCCGCCAGTGCCCTCCTCATCTATTGACCCTGCCTTAGGACCCAGCGAGCCCGCAGAGCGGCTGCATTAGCAGATGAGCCAGAGGACATAAACACCGACGTCGTCGAGGGGACCAAGGAGGAGCTCTTGGAGTATAACGACAATGATTATGACCTATTAGACCCTGCCGACATCCTGACAGAGACGGAGCTCTCTAGTGGACTTTTTAAATATCTTAATGCCAAACTAAACAATATGGGTAAAGTCCAGGCTAACTTAGTCACGATGCTACAAAGCATCTCCACACGGTTAGATGCACTGATAGCCGCCTCGGCTAGTACTCCGACTCCTAGACGAACTCTTGCGGCATGGGTGAGCGTAGCCTCACCAGTGGTTGTAGGAGTACAGGCTGATGCGCCTGCGGGGCCGTCCGTTAGGCGATAGCGTCGTCGTTATTAAAAGACTTAAAGCCGCCTAGTTTTGGTGGCGAGGAGAAACAAGGACTCGATCAACATGTTTCTAGCACACGTTGCGACAGCAGCCTAGCTGTATACAACCCGTAGAGGCTAGCCTCTCATTAACCGGCAAAGCATACAAGTGGTGGATGAGTTTGACAACTCGTCCTGCCACTTGGACGGAGTTTGAAACGATGTTTCGAAAAGAGTTTTTTCTTGTCAATGAGGCGGAGAGAAGTTGGGAGTTATGGGACAAGTGCTCGATGGAGAACAAATCCCTAACTCAGTACATCTCAGACTATAGGCAGATAGTACTCAAGCTAAAGGGGATCGATGCATTCCAGACATTGTGAGGCTTTAAAAGAGGCCTCAAAGATGATTACCTTGAGTACGTAGAGCCCTTACAGCCTAAAGACTTAGTAGAGGCAATTAAGTATGCGCAGATATTTGATGACATCAAGCACCGTAGTGCGCGTGGTGGTTCGAGCAAGGCCGAGGGTAGTGAAAAGAGGAGGTCAGGCCTTAAAAGAAAAGGGTTCGGCAGTGATAAACAAGGGGATAGGACGAACCAGGAAGGACAGGGTGGTCATTGTTCTAAAAAACCGCGACCATCCAAGAAGAAAAGAGACATTGAAATCCAAAAGAAAGAGCAGTATATTAAAGCGCGAAAGGAAAATTGTTGCTTTAATTGCAATGATGTAGGACACACGAAGGCTGTGTCCAAAGCCTAAAGCCAGCACGAGTGGCAATGAGCCCAAAAAAGATGGTAAATCCTCTAGGCAGTTGCATACAGTGCAGAGACTCCCTCTCAGTTCCGCAGAGTTCAGAGAGGTGACAGTGTGTCATTGTGATGAGCATCACACTTGTTCAGTGACACCAGCGATGTGGCAGCCTATTGTAGGTCCGCATGACATGGTGCGCATGTATGGCACCATAGGTGGCCGTAGAGTCACAATTTTTATTGATGATGGAGCTAGCCACAACTTCTTGAACTACTCGTTAGTCAAGAAGTTGGGGTTGATTGAGACCCGAAGTGATCATGAGTATACTGTTGGCCTAGCCAACGGATATGACAAAACGGTATGGAATACCGTAGTATTGGGGGTCCCATTATCTATGCAGGACTACGAGGCTCCGCTTGACTTTCAGGTCATGCACCTAGCCAGAGCAGACGTATATCTAGGCAGGGAGTGGCTATATGGCTTGGGTCCTAGTCTAGCTCGGAATTACTTACATAATACGCTATGTTTTGAGCATGGAGGTAGAGTCATTACCCTACAAGGCGACCGTACTATCCCCGCCACACTACTTATTTTCTCCATGGAGCTATGCACAGCGGTCCGCAGAGACCACCGTGATAGCAGAGGTATATTCTTGTTACCCTCTTTTGAATTCTGTTTCCGTTGATGAAACTGTAATTGATGTTTGCGTAGACAAACAAGAAAAACAAAATAGCCTTGGATGAGACCCACTGTTTGAAAACCCTGTTTGGAATGCATGCGATTCAAAGGTGAAAGAGACATTAAAGAAAAAGTACGTAGATACTTTAATGAATTTATTAGAGGAATTTCAGGATGTTTTTCTTAATCATTTACCAGATGGTTTACCACCATCTAGAGAAGTAGACCATGGCATCGAAGTTATGCCAGGATCAAAACCTATAAGCAAACCTGCTTATAGATTAAGCCACTCCGAGGCACAAGAGGTGGAAAAGCAATTGACGGAATATTTGAACAAAGGCTTCATTCGGCCTAGTTCAAGTCCGTGGGCATCGCCTATTCTTCTGGTAAAGAAGAAAGATGGATCTATGCGGATGTGCATAGACTATAGGGCTCTTAATCAGATAACGATTAAGAACAAGTATCCAATGCCACGCATGGATGAGTTGTTTGATCAACTCTATGGATCGAGATACTTTACAAAAATAGACCTGAGATCAGGATATCATCAGGTTAGAATTAAAGCAGAAGATGTTGCGAAGATAGCATTTAGGACCCATTTCGGGCATTTTGAGTTTTTGGTTATGCCATTTGGGTTAACCAATGCTCCAGCGACGTTTATGACACTGATGGACAGCATTTTACGTCCATATCTGGGAAAATTCGTAGTAGTTTTTCTATATGATATTCTTGTGTACAGTAAGACACAGAAAGAACACAAAGAGCATTTGTGTCTAGTGTTTGAGTTGTTGCGAAAGCCAAACTATTTGCAAATTTTTTGAAACAGAAATTCACTACCTTGGCCATATTATATCCGCCGATGGTATGCAGATGGAGCCAGAAAAAGTAGAGGCTATTCTTGAATGGCCATCGTCGAAGAATCTCGAGCAACTGCAGATTTTTCTTGGCATGTCGAGGTTCTACCGATAGTATGTGAAGGACTACGCGAAGATCACAATCCCGTTGACTGACCAGTTACAGTCAAAAACTAAAAACATTAATTGGGGGGAAGCCCAACAGAAGAGCTTTGATAAGCTCAAGGTGACCGTAGTAGCAGCTACACCTATTTTGACTATTGTCAATCCAAATGAGCCGTTTGTTTTGGAAACAGACGCTAGTAATGAGGCCATTGGAGCCGTACTTATGCAAAGGGGACGCCCAATTGCATTTGAGAGTAAAAAGTTAGATCGTGCGCAGCGTAACTACTTAGCTTACGAGCGAGAGTTACTAGCGATAGTTCATGCACTGAAAAAGAGGAGACACTATTTATATGGTGCTACTTTTGAGGTCCGGACGGACCATGAAAGTCTGAAATGGCTTTCAAGTCAAAATGAACTGAAGGGTAGAAAAGTTTGGTGGGCGGAGATTCTACAGGAGTTTGACCTTCAGATACGTTACTAGAAAGGTAAGTATAACGTGGTAGAAGATGCACTTAGTCGCATGCCACAAATTAATGAACTTAGTTTCACAGTTTCAAGAATGATTTCTTGGAGAAGGGAAGCGAGAGTTAGTCCGGAGAGACTAGCCGTGTCTTCTGGGTATAGTTTGGAGCCGGAGAGCTCTGACGTAGGCCCTTCATCACCTTTGACTGCCACCGCTTCAAAGGGGAGTGATAAACTTTGTCGGGGGGAGAAATATGCTAATTACTCCATTGACGACGGGTACTTACTCTACAAGGGTAGAGTATGTGTACCAATTATTGGTGACTTTCGAGCCCAAATTCTAAAGAAAGTCATGATAGTCCAAGTGCGGGTCATCCCGGGATTCAGAAGACCTATGCACTAGTAAAAAGATAGTTTTATTGGCCTAGTTTGTTTAAGGACGTCCAGACTTATGTGCTGAAATGCAGTAAGTCCCAGGTCAATAAACATGAACGTCTTAAGGTTGGAGGACTACTCCATCCGCTGGAGATTCCTCAAGGGAAATGGGAAAGCATTTCCATGGATTTCATTACCGGTTTACCCAAGACGAGTCGAGGGAATGACTCGGTGTGGGTGGTAGTGGACAGGTTAACTAAAATGGCAAAGTTTATCGCCACGAAGAAAACTGTTAAAATGCCAGAGTTGGCAAAACTCTTTATTGAACATCTCTACAAGCTATATGGCCTGCCCGCAGATATAGTGTCAGATAGAGATAGAAAGTTCAACATGCATTTTTGGAGGGAAGTCTTCAAAAAGTTGGATACTACTCTGAGTATGAGTACGGCAGATCATCCGGAGTCTGATGGTCAAACTGAAAGAGTTAACCAAATTCTAGAGGATATGTTGCGTTCTTATGTTAGTAAGAAGCAATCTAATTGGGAAGAGTACTTGCCCTTATTGGAGTTTGCCTATAACAGCTCCAAACACTCAACGACTGGATTTACACCATTCATGTTAATGTATGGATTCCAGCCGAGATCTCTGATGGCTGTAGGCCTAGAAAAGAAGAAGATTCAATCTGTCAAGGATTTCCTTGAAGATATGAATGATATGCTCAGAGCCGCACGTGAGAGCATTTGTAGCGCTCATGATCGCGCTAAAACTGATGTAGATAAAGGACGTAGAAAGGTGACCTTTGCAGAAGGTGACTTTGTATTCCTCAAGGTTCCTGCGCAGTCAGAAACCATGAAAACGGGAAAGTGTGATAAACTTTCTTCGAGATATTGTGGTCCTTTTAAAATCCTTAAGAAGATTGGGGATGTAGCATATAAACTTGAGTTACCGGAGAGTTCTCAAGTCCATCTTGTCTTCCATGTCAGTAAACTGAAGAAATCAGTTCACGGGTTAGAGAACGTAGTTTCTCCAGAGATTTTGGTGGACTTGATAGAGCCACCAAAGATACCACATGAACCTGAAAAGATTCTACAGTATCATGATAGACAAACCCGACATAAAGTGTACCAAGAGGTACTTGTTAAATGGACAGATACGGATGAGGAGGTAGCTACCTGGGAACGTCGTAGTGCAATTTTCAAGAGGTTTCCCCAGTTTGTTTTCGAGGATGAAAACTCTTCTTAAGGGGGGTAATGTCACGTAGGCTGTAACGCCTGTGACCGACGGCGTGGCAGACCGGATGGCCAAGGACGTGGCCATCCGGGGTTCAGTGGGAGAGGACACCCATACAGAGTCATGGGCGGCCAGGCTAGTGTGGACGGTAGGCCACACACTATATAGCCTGGGGGATGAGGGGCAACCCTCATTCTTCCTCTATGGCTGGGTGGTGAGCCAGAGGTCGTCCCCTCCTGTGGTAACGCCCGTAGTGGCGTTACAATGATCTAACAATTTGATATCTTGCCAGACACACAATTTTACCAAAAACAACACTCTGATTTGTCCTACACAAACTGCTGTATTTTCTACAGCGGTATTCTAGTACACTTAAATGTCACAACCAGTGACCTCAATGTGCATACATACACCCAATGACAACTGTTGACCTCTTTGCAGCACCCACACAGTGTCTGCACAGCCAATCTGTCTTCCTGTAGTTCTTAAAACAGAGTTCTGCAGAGAATCGACGATGACTTACCCGCAGTGCTCGAAATCGCCTCCTTTGTGAAAAATGGAGGTCCAGACGCACCCGAAATACGTTTTCGATCCAGAAATTTTATCTGATAGGACAGTATAGTTGCCCTATAGCTTTACTCCCATGAAAAAAGCTCCTCAATCTCAGAGATCGTTTGCCGGTGCCTCCCGTAGAACTCCCGACAATAAAGCTCCCGACAAGGGTGTAGTCACCAACACAAATAGGAAAGAGTAGTTGAAGCTCTTACCCTCATACCGCTTCCTGTGGTTCTCTTTCTTGAAGCTTAGCCCTTAGCATGAACCAGGTTGCTCTGATACCATGATGCAGGGGGGAAGAAAGCTTGAGCTGTTACAAGCACACACACACTCACAAAACCCTAATAGAGAACACACAAGGTGAGAGGTTGAAAATCTTCTTCTTCTTCACTCAACACTCAACACGACATATACAAGATAAGAGTACACATATATGAAAAGGTACTCAACCAAATACATACAAGGATTCTCTATAGTGTGAACCCAACAAAGTGAGCTGGTGCTATAACTATGCCAGTCTCTAGAGTGGCTGTCACACAGCCTGTCATCCCACTGGCCGCATATCACCCATGATCTCACCAACCATGCCAGTGGTATAAGTGTGGGGCCTATCCCCCAGGCGGGTCATCAGTGTCCACCGCCTCACTAGATAAGCTCGATATCTCAACAACCTGGATGTACATCCATACCCCACACAATGTTCCACACTCTTTTTGCAACCAAAACATGCTGCATCATGTATGCCCAAAGTGGGTAGTTGCTGTCTCCATCTAATTTATCACATCAGCAAGCAGAGCAGACAACATGCAAAATACATCATTACTATTATCAGCCATGGCCACTGACTGAAACTCATGCAAAAGCTACCTGTAATGAAGCAAAGACTGAACAGAAAACAACTTGTGCTATATAGCATGGTCCACAAATGGAATACGTATGCCTGTTTTGCAAAAAACTGCACTATCAAAATTTGTGCACAAAATGACGAAAACACCTGTACAGAACTTGTAATGCAAAAACGGAGCCCGAAACGACCTCAAATGCAATTTTTGAGAACACATAGCTCTATGGGCCGATCTGCAAAGTATAGAGACCTGCAAGCGCTCGTGAAAAGCTCACCTCAATCGGAGAATGTGAGTCGGAGGGTGCTAGTGGTGTAGCCCTAGGAGCCGATGCCTGCTCTGATATCAATTGTTGGAATTAGGATTGCAGAAAAGCACACAAAGCTTGGAGAAGAAGAAGCAAGAATGCACACAACACACAGTGTATTAGATTGTGTCAATGTACAAAGATAAGTTAGCCCTAGAATGATGGGCGTATATACAAGCCGGGGAAAAAAACCTCCTAAGGAGGGAAAAAGTGCCCCGACGGTCTTAAGTGTGTTCACACACATCACTGCCTATATATATGGCAACAAGGGGAAAACTAATTTGAGACAAGCTAAAGAAGAGGCAAGGAAAGTTCTCAACAAAGGGGCTGCTAGAGAAAATCAAGGGAATAGGCCTCCAATAAATTTGAGTATTCAAATCCTTTTAGCCCTTAGGGTGATTGGGATAGTGGAACTTCTTATGTTCAAAAGTTTAACTAGCAAGTGGAGGAGGCTTGAAAAGAGATACATTAAGATGGGGCTGACAGAGGGAATAAGGAGAAAGCGGACATGGTGCCAAAATAGCCTTAACATGAGTAAGTCATCAGAAGTTAATGGATGCACGTGGAATGTTAAGGGAATTAATTTTATTTATTTATTGCTTTTTGGGGACTAGTTAAGGAGTGGGGGTTTTCTATTATGGCTATCTAGGAACATAACTTGTTTGGTCGAAAGTCTCTTAGAAAAGATAGATATAAGGATTGGACTATGCTTTATGGGGGAGTGAATTATGGGTTTAGTGGAGTGTTGACTATTATAAAAAATAGCTTAAATCTTAGTATTGTAGCTAATCATCCTTATGGTAGGATCTTGGTAATGGAGATTCTAGTGAATGGGGAAAGAATATGGGTAGTGAATATTTATGGGGCCCATAATCATAAAATTAGAAGTGGGATGTGGGAATGGATAGCTAATCTAAATATCCAAGGGAAATGCATTATTCTAGGAGATTTTAACATGGTTGAGAAACAGAGGGATAGGTGTGGGGGGAGCACTATTTTGATGGCGCAAGAAAAGAAGAGGTGGGAGGAATTAAAAGGGAGAATGGCATTGATGGATGGGTGGGATATGGGTGATTGGGGATCTGACCCTGGGCATACTTATTTTAGCCTACAATATTTTGGCTCATCATCTAGAATAGATAGATTCTTTCTCAACCAACAAGCTATATGGGTTCCTCACACTCTGAAGATGACACTGGACTCCAACACTGCTTTGTTTGATCAAATGCCCTTGAAATGTGATTGGCATACAACTAATTGGGAGGAGGCCAAACTGAATAAGTTCCCCACCAGGAAACTAAGAGTGAACAACCTACTTCTCAAGGATGATCATGCTCTTTGTTAGATATACTGAGGCGGAAATTGGGAGATTTAAAAAGAGAAGAATTTCCTAGGGCTCCTACAGGCATTTTGCTAATGAGATGTAGGGTATAAGAAGGGGAGTTGGAAAACTGAGAGCTAAGGAAAAAAGACAGGAAAGGAAGAGATGGAGTGAACTTCTGGGAACTCTATAGAAAAAGAGACAAATAGGGAAACTCACAGATGAAGAAGTTGCTTTGTATCTTAAGTGTCAAACATGCTTGAAAAATGAGGATGAAAAATGTGTGAGGAGAGAGGACGTCAGATATATAAATGGAAAACTTTTAATAATAGGAGACAACCTGATAGGTATCTTTTCAAAATGGATGAGGATAAAGATTGTAAGGAAATAATGGGAAGGGTATTGGATGAAAATGGGCAAGGGTTGGAAGTAATTGACTTGATTGCCAAAAGGTGGGTAGAATTTTGGGCTCCACTCTTAGTCTAAAAGAAGATTTCTCATGTAGAAGGTTTCAAGCTGAGAAGAAACTGTTAGGACTAATTAACAACAGAATAGACCCTAATATAGCCAAGTGTCTTGAGAGAGAGATAGATACTGAAGAATGTTGGGTAGCCCTTCAAAAGCTAGGGAAAGAGAAATCCCCTGGGTGGAATGGGTTGTCAGTAGAATTCTTCATTGGCTTTTGGCCATCATTAAAAGACTTAGTTTGGAAAATTTACAAAGAGGTTTTGTAACATTGTGTTGAATGCTTACATCATGTTTTAATGCCTTGTGCTAGAGTTTGGGAAGTGTCACTAGCAGAAGATTGTGAGTCCCACAAGGGATTTTTTTATGGAGGAATGGAAGCTCTAACAAGAAAATCTCAACCTGGTTTGCATGGGATAAATTAAGCGTACCCAAGACTGAAGGAGGTATTGGTATTCTGCATCTTCCCTCTCAGACTGTAGCAAGGATTGTCCTATTTCTTCCTAAGTGTCTTCAGCAAGAGGAGATTTGGACTAAGATGTTGAAGGATCTTGTGGAGAAGTCCCATATCTCCTCAAAGGGTAGATGGCAAGATCTAGGATGGAAGGACAAACTGTTCTCTTACGCCCGCCTTAAAATCAAACTGTTCTCTTACGCCCCCCTTAAAATCAAAGGTTCTCCCTTCTGTAGAATGCTTTGCAGAGCAAATGGAAAGAGTCTCTGGGGTTGATGGTATGGGATGGATGCTATAGAGCTGAAATTCTCTATTAAGCCTGGGGATATGGTGGACCCACAAATTTAACCCTCCTTTAGCCCTCCTTTAGCCCTTCAAAATCTCAGATTAGCTAAGAACTTGAAGAATAATGGGTCAAGGAGGCTATCTTGGGATTTCAATGGGGTGGAAAAAGCCTGAAATCCCAGCTAGAAGAGGAAAGTGGGGCGGGATTTGAACGGGCTAGAAAGAGCCTGAACAGTTAGAAGAGTGACAGAGATGATGCATAAATGTATATACATGTGTTGGTCTTTTTACTATGTGAATAATCTGAATAAGGAAGAGATGATGCAAGCAAGCATAGTTTGATTCCTATTCCTTCTAGGGAGACTTTCAGACATACTGGGCTGAGCCTAATAGGTTTTCTCTATATTTTTCAGGATATCAGAGGGTTATATCAGAAGAGCCAAAATCAGTGAAGTTTGAGTCAAAGACCAAAAGGTGGTACCTCAAAGAGAAGTAGATTGTTTACACTTATGTGGCCTTTATTGAGAACCCTATTGGAACTAGACCAATAGTGAAAATTTGGACAAAGAAATGTGAAGTTTTGGAGAAGCAGTCTCCTAAAGGTTGCGCAACTGAAGACATGATTGAGGCTTGTATTTAGTTAGGGTATTAGATCTCTTGGAGGCAATCTTCTTTTGTATTAGGAGATGACAGATGGTCTTTAATTTATGATTTGTTGAACACGGTCTGAATATAATGTTGGGAAGCTGGATATATAAAGATGTAAAGTTGCTTTTTGGTAATATATATATATATATATATATATATCTATTGGTCAAAAAAAGAAAAGAAAAAGGAATGAGATTTCTAGTTAGCATTCAAACTGCTAGATAGCGATTGGAATGCATGTTGTTGGTCCCAAAAAAGAAGAAGTTAGCATTCAAATTGCTAGATAGCAATTGGAATGCAGGTGTGAACATGTGCTAGCTTCGAAATGATCAGTGCTAGCTAGTGGTAATCTTGAGTTTAGTCTCGTGCTGTCATCTCAAGTGCACTACCCGTGTCATAGTTGGAAGTACTTTACACGAAGGCTTCACAGCCAATTGTCAGGCTTTTTCTGTAAATGGGTTTTGAGTCAGTGTACATATGGTGCGTGTGGTGTGTGAATAAATTTGCCCTGAATGCCCTGGCAAATGTACAGGTTTAGTGGTTTTGTTGTGAGCTGGTATATGCATGTGTTGTTTTGGCAGAAGATGCTGGAGTTTGGAAGTTTTTATGGCAACGGTATGGTGTGCAGATGGATACTAAAAAGAGGGCAGCAACGACTGGAATGATTATGTTTGGAAACAATGATGCTGATGAAGACTGCGGGCAGCTCTTGTCATGTTTGGAAAGTGTGGGCACAGTATGTTCATCTGAATGCAAGGAGAAGAGGGGGCCCTTGTAGCATTGTATGGCTATTTTGAGGCTTTAATCAAAAATAAAAAATATATTTAACATGGCCAATTTAGAGGGCCACGTGGGAATTGAAGAAGGCGCCAGCTCAACATCTGGAAGAAGCGTGGTGGCGGCCAGCGCACGAATCTGGAAGCTGGTGAATTGATAAGAGATGGCGCAGCTGGCTACAGTGGGGAGGAGAGATTCGAGAGAGTTCTTTTTTGAGCGGGGCTTGGGTCATATAGCAGTAAGGGACGGGAACTGCTGCCGGGAGAGGTTCTGCAGGCGAAAGTGAGGGTTGTCGAGGGGCTAGCGTGGCACAGCATACAAGCGCTGGTAGCGAAGGCATCGGCTGGCGCATGAAGAGCTAGCAAGCACAGGTGGTGGGCAACGTAGTCAAAAAAGTTAGCCGTTTCTTAGCGTGGAGTGGAGCCGCTCTGGCGTGGGAAAACTACGGTGTGCAGAAGAGGAAAGCGGCCGTTTTGAAAAGGAGCTTCTCAGACGTGCTGGCGTCAGAGGCAAACAGACTGAGGCTGTTCATAAGCTGCAGGTGTAGCCGCCTTGTAGTAGAAGGCTGACAGGTGAGTGTGCGCAAGACCAGAGGCGAGGGCACCACCTTGTGACAGAGCTGCTGCAAGAGGTGTGAAGAGGCGCAGGCTGGAAGCTGTGTGCTAGCATTGACAGAGGGAGCTGCCCTTGTGTAGGGGTGGTAGAGGCTGTTGGCTGACAACAGAGAAGTTGGCGATGGATTAAAGGAAGTCGCCAGAGAGAAATCGTGTGGCTAAGAGCAGGTCAAAGGTGTTGATTGCCTCAATGAAGAAAGGCTATTGTGGTCGAGCTGCTGCAGGTGTGGAAGCAGAGACCAGAGCTCGTGTTTGACAGTTGGAGAAGCTGCTTGCGTCAAAAAGCTGGCGACAGAGAGTGGACGCTCTCCCTCAGGCACTGCAGACATAAAGGAGAGGCCGACTTGTGTGTTCTGAGGCTGCCTTGTTTTGAGAATTCTGGTGTGAGGACTGAGAGAGGCTTGGGCAGTGTGTGTGTGAGTTGTTTGCTGTGGGTGTGTGATAAAGGAGAGTGCGAGGGAGAGTGGGTTGAGGTTTGTTGATTAATAAAATCTATGGTGATGGATCACCCCTTGTAGATGGTCAAACAGGGTTTGTAGAAATGATATGTGAGAGTCTTAGCCTTGTTGATGAATAAGAGGCTTTTATAATAAGTTATGTGAGCTGTTGAATTGTCTTCCTTTGGATATCTCTGAGTGGTAGAGAGAGAGAGAAAGATTTTTTTCCTTTCCAGCTAGAGAAGCTGGTGGTGCCCCTTGTGCTTGTGAGTGTTCTGAAGGTGGTGAGTCGGCGAGCTATAGTGGTTTTTTGTGTTTCTGAGCTGCCTCACATCTTTCTGGTGCCCCCACTGAGGAGTGGCTCTTTCCAAACATTGTTCCACTGAGGATTGCTCTGTTATTTCCTTCAGTTATCAGGGTGTGTGCCCTAGGGTTGAGAATTTCAGAGAAGGTGCTTTCTTGGGATCTGAGGTGAAGTTTGGGGGTTAAGATGATGTCTTATCCAGAGTTTTATGGTAGCCCTAATGAGGATGTGGCAGACTTCTTGGAAAGGATGGAGGTTGCATGCATAAGCAACCATATTAATGAGTCGGTACAGGTGTTGCGGCTTCTGAGCATCTGTTTGAAAGGGGATGCAAGGACCTGGTACAGGACTTATGAGGAGTCATTGAGGGTTGCTGTTCCGCATCTTGATATGACTGAGAATGGATTAAAGACAGCACTTAGCAATAGGTTCAAGAAGATAGAAGACCCCGACAAGGTTTGGCATGAGGTGCAAGTTCTGACACAAGGTGAGTTTGAATCATTAGATGATTATATGAAGAAATTTTCTTTGCTATGGGAAACTTTATGCAGGGCTTTAGGAGAAGATCAGGTGCCGCCTGATATGATGAAGAAAAACAAGTTTGTAGCCGGGCTTAAGAGGAGTATTCGCTGGAAAGTGGAATTGAAGAAGCCCAAGTCTTTTGAGGATGCGGTAGAAATTGCTAAGTCAAAAGATTGGAAGCTGCAACGAATGAATCAGCTGGGGATGATTCCAGTTGTAGCACAGCCGGAGATTCATAGAGTGGAGGCTACACCCATGAATGCAGTGATTGAGAGGATGAAGCCCACTGAAGCCCAAGCTATGCAGATGATGCCTCAAGCTAATCAGGGAGTACCTATGGTTCCTGCAGGTTCTGATGAGGGATTGCGACAGGATATGAAACAGATGGTTGATCTTATGAAGAATTTGAGCTTAAATTTAATGGGAAGTGCAAGTGGTGGACGTGGTAGAGGCCGTGGCAACAATCATGAGGAGGGGGATGGACAAGCAGGGTATGGACGTGGTCGCGGTAGGGGCCGTCGTTTCATCCCTACATGCTGGAACTGTGGTGAGCTTGGTCATCTGAGTACAGATTGTGATAAGCCTCAACGTATGGGTGGTGATATGTACCCACTACCTTCACAGTTACCTGATAGGTCAAAAGATTATGGTATTGATATCAGGGATCAAGCAGGCCCCAGTGGAATTACAGCTGAGGAGAAGGGGAAGGCAAAGGTTATGAATGTTGTTACACTGGAGAATGTTCAGGTGAGAGAAGAAGGGGATGTGATGCCTGTTGGCAAGCGCACAACGAATGAAAGAGAAGGAAAAGGGGTGGCTGGACCCAGCCGTAAGAAGGGGAAGCAGCAGGAAGGAGAAGATGTGAAAGCCAAAAGGAAACGGAAGCCTCGTAGAAGGTTCCCGGTGTCAGACTTCCCACTGGGGGATGGGCAAACCAGTGAACTCTGATTTGGTGAACAGGAAGGCAAACATCACCTTTGGGTAGTTGGTGGAGATGGTGCCAAAATTGAGAAGGCAATGGAAGAGACTGGTGAATCCAATGGAAAAGGAGTCAGAGAAGAGGTCAGTCAAAGTACTATCTTTAGAGGAGCTTCCAGATATTTGCCCTATTGTGGAGGTGTGGAGTAAAGGTAGGAGCCTTGGTCAGGCCTATATAGATGGAGGAGCTCAAATCTGTGTGATTACTCAATCATGTGTGGAGCAGTCAGGCTTGAGGGTGTCTGGGGTTTCGGGTTTTCGAATCAGGATGGCTAATCATCAAAAGGTAAAATGTCTTGGTATGATAAAGGAATTGGAAATTGAAGCTTTTAATGTCAAAGCTACTGTAGATTTTCATGTGATGCCTGCGGGTCTGGGTGCTTTTCCAATCATTCTTGGACAACCCTGGTTGCGAGTGGTGGGTGCAGTACAAGACTGGAGGTATGGGACCATTTCTTTGTATAATAAGCAGGGTAATAAAAAATCTTTTGAGATGCATAGTAGGAGATCTTTAAATGATGTGTGGGAGAAGCCACAGGATTCAAGTGAAGAGGAAACTACTACCACTACTTCTGAATCAGAGACGGATTCATCGACCATTGCTTCTAGTGAAGAAGGGGCAGATGTGGCTTTTATTATATCAGAGCAACAAAGTAATGAAGATAAAGAAATGCATGAAGTGGGTGCTGAGGGAGAAGATACTATGGGGTCATATGAAGTGATCGAGGAATTACTACAGCCAAAGATAGAAGTGAAGAAGAAGCAAGAGCTGATTGAAGGAATGCTGAGTCCGGATCTCTCGAGTGGAGAAAAGGTTAGATATGTTAATATGCTGTCTCATTTTCCAGAATTGTTCATCACTTCTTATAGAGAGATTCGAGGATTTAAAGGGCCAGATCTGAGGATTGAATTGAAAGAAGGTGTAAAAACAGTTAGACAGAAGCTTCGCAGGATAGGACGAGAACAAATGCAGGCCCTGAGAGAGGAAGTTGATAAGCTGTTGAGTGCAGGTTTCATTACACCAGTAAATACAGCTGAGTGGGTAAGTCCTACGGTAGTGAGTCCAAAGAAGGATGGCAGGTGGCGTATATGTGTGGATTTCAAGCCTTTGAATGCTGCTACGAAGAAGGATTCTTACCCCCTACCCTTTTTGGATGAGATCTTGGATACTGTAGCTGGTTATGAAAGGTATAGTGTTTGTGATGGGTATTCAGGTTATTTCCAGTTAAAGATTGCAGAAGAAAATCAGCGCAAGACGACTTTCATTACACCGTGGGGATGTTTCTGCTATAAAGTTCTTCCTTTTGGATTAATGAATGGACCAGCCTACTACCAAAGAAGGGCAAATTGGGTATTATCTCCTTTTTTGAACAAGTTTGTGAAGGATTTTATTGATGATTTTTGTATATACAGCTCCAGGCAAGAGCATTGTAATAAGCTGGCTACAGTCTTTCAGCGTTATGATGAGTGTGGTGGTCAATTAAACCCAAAAAAGTGCTTTTTAGCTCAACCGAGGGTGAAGCTTTTGGGCCATGTTATATCAGAGAATGGTATTGATCCAGATCCTGATAAAGTCAAGTCTCTTCTTCTTCTTCCTACACCAAAGAATACAAGGCAACTGGCTACTTTTGTGCAAAAGGTGAAGTATATGGCTCGATTCATTTCTCTATCTTCACAGTTGTTATATCCTTTGCAGCAAGCAGCACAGCATGATCCTTTGTATTGGACGGAGGAGTGTGAAGTGGCTTTCCAGAAAGTGAAAGAGGTGTTTGGAGGTATTCCTACAATGCAGGCACCTAATTGGGAACAGGTATTTTATGTCAATCCTTCAGTAGGTGAAGATGCTATTGGAGCCATGCTATTACACAAGGGGAAAGAATCACATTATATGCAACCAGTCTACTGTGCTAGCAGAGTAAAACTTGCCAGAGAAAGGTTGCTATCAGAGGTGGAACTTGTTATGGCCAGTGTACTTTATGCATGTAGGCGGTTCCGCCATTACTTAGTGCCTCGCCCTTTTGTGTTTTTGACAAGCTACACTTTTTTGCCTCAGTTGATAAATGGTACAAATTTATCTAAGGCTATGATGAAGTGGGTGATTGAGTTGCAGGAATTTACTTTCTCATTCTTGGTGGAAGAGAGTACCAGGGCTACCTTAGCCGATCTACTGACATATAAGGAGAGTCCTCTTCTTATAAAGGAGGAAACCATCAAGAAGCCAGTTGAGGATGCAGCTGAGTTGGTGAATGCATACTTATTATATTTTGATGGTTCTTACAGGAAAAGCCATGATGCAGCCTCAGGAGGTTTGGTACTTTATGATCCACAGGGTTGCCTTGTTTTTAAGAAGGGTGTTAAAGTGGATGCACATAGCAACAATGAAGCGGAGTATCTGACTCTGGAAGTTGGATTGCAAATATGCTTGAAGCATGGTGTACACAGGATTCGCATTCGAGGAGATGCATTGCTTGTGGTAAAACAGGTATTGGGAGTTTGGAAGTCAAAGAATATATTACTCAAAGAAACGTGTTTCAAGATTAAGAGTCTGTTGAAGGAATTTGAAGCTTGGAGTCTAAAGCATGTGGATCGAGGCCATAATGAGGAGGCTCATGAAGCAGCCCAGGGAATGATTAGTGAAGTATTTGTTCTTAAAGCTCATGCATCATTTTATTGTGGCAGGGAGAATTTACAGGATGTGGAAGAGTTTTTGTTAACAGGGATGATTCCTAATGGTATTGACAAATCTAAAAAATATGGTTTCATCAGGAAAGCTACAAGGTATGTGATGGTTGGTGATGCTTTGTATTTGAAGGGAATTGATTTGATAATGCGAAGGGTACCTTGGAAGGAAGAAATCTACAAAATTCTTAAGGAAAATCATGAAGGAGCATGCGGTGGACATTTTGCCTCGAAGATTACCTTGCATAAGGTATTGCAGGAAGGTTATGTGTGGCCAAGTGTACATAAGGATGTTAATCATTGGTGCAGGTCATGCAAACAATGCCAAGCTCACAGTAAACGGATATTAAAGCCTGAGATGAGGAAGACAATTCTTGCTTATGATGTTTTTGAAAAATGGGGGATTGATGCTGTGGGACCATTACCTATTACCAACCGAGGGAAGTGTTACATCTTAACTGCAGTTGATTACCTTTCTAGATGGGCGGAAGCAAAGGCAGTGAAACAAATTACTGCTAAGGAGGTGGCAAAGTTTGTATATCAGGATATCTGCTATAAGTTTGGTGTGCCATTGGAATTGCTTTCTGATCAGGGTCCAGGTTTCAGAGCAGAGCTTATGGATTATTTGTGCACAAAAATGAAGATCAGTCGTCGCAGCTTTACTACACCTTACTATCCACAGTGTAATGGCCTGAATGAGCGGTTCAATGGTGAATTGATCAAGATTTTATCTAAGGTGGCAGAGCAACAAGGCAAGAATTGGGATCTGGAGCTGCCTGCTGCCTTATGGGCATACAGAACAGCAGTTAAGACTGGTACGGGTTTCACTCCATTTTATCTTGTTTATGGGAAGGAAGCCTTATTGCCTATTGAGGTGGAGATACCAGCTGTTAAAATGTTGGAGAAGCTTTTAGAAAAACCAAAAGATGCCTTTAAAGAGCGACTGTTATATTTACAAGAAGCACAGCTGAACAGAGATAATGCTTTGAAGCATTATGAAGATATGCAGGCAAGGACGCTGGAGAAGTTCAACAAGAAGATTAGAAACAAAGGCATTATGAAGGATGATCTGGTATTACGCTATAACAGCAGGCTGGATAATGCCTTTCATAAAAAGTTTCAAATTAAGTGGGAAGGACCCTTCTTGGTGATGCAAGGATTTACAAATGGCACCTATCAATTGGCAGATTTAGATGGGACTTTACATGCTTCCAGGGTAAATGGATACAGGCTGAAGAAGTATTATTCACGTTTGATGGTGATTGTACAGGATGCAGTGTCTGAAGATGTGATTCCAGATGAAGGACAGTTTTTGGATATGGATTTAAGTCTGGAATTGCTTTTTGCTGCTGATCATGAATGATTCAGCAGGCTGGGGGTTGGGCAAAGTATGTCAGGCTTTTTCTGTAAATGGGTTTTGAGTCAGTGTACATATGGTGCGTGTGGTGTGTGAATAAATTTGCCCTGAATGCCCTGGCAAATGTACAGGTTTAGTGGTTTTGTTGTGAGCTGGTATATGCATGTGTTGTTTTGGCAGAAGATGCTGGAGTTTGGAAGTTTTTATGGCAACGGTATGGTGTGCAGATGGATACTAAAAAGAGGGCAGCGACGACTGGAATGATTATGTTTGGAAACAATGATGCTGATGAAGACTGCGGGCAGCTCTTGTCATGTTTGGAAAGTGTGGGCACAGTATGTTCATCTGAATGCAAGGAGAAGAGGGGGCCCTTGTAGCATTGTATGGCTATTTTGAGGCTTTAATCAAAAATAAAAAATATATTTAACATTGCCAATTTAGAGGGCCACGTGGGAATTGAAGAAGGCGCCAGCTCAACATCTGGAAGAAGCGTGGTGGCGGCCAGCGCACGAATCTGGAAGCTGGCGAATTGATAAGAGATGGCGCAGCTGGCTGCAGTGGGGAGGAGAGATTCGAGAGAGTTCTTTTTTGAGCGGGGCTTGGGTCATATAGCAGTAAGGGACGGGAACTGCTGCCGGGATAGATTCTGCAGGCGAAAAAGAGGGTTGTCGAGGGGCTAGCGTGGCACAGCATACAAGCGCTGGTAGCGAAGGCATCGGCTGGCGCATGAAGAGCTAGCAAGCACAGGTGGTGGGCAACGTAGTCAAAAAAGTTAGCCGTTTCTTAGCGTGGAGTGGAGCCGCTCTGGCGTGGGAAAACTACGGTGTGCAGAAGAGGAAAGCGGCCGTTTTGAAAAGGAGCTTCTCAGACGTGCTGGCGTCAGAGGCAAACAGACTGAGGCTGTTCATAAGCTGCAGGTGTAGCCGCCTTGTAGTAGAAGGCTGACGGGTGAGTGTGCGCAAGACCAGAGGCGAGGGCACCACCTTGTGACAGAGCTGCTGCAAGAGGTGTGAAGAGGCGCAGGCTGGAAGCTGTGTGCTAGCGTTGACAGAGGGAGATGCCCTTGTGTAGGGGTGGTAGAGGCTGTTGGCTGACAACAGAGAAGTTGGCGATGGATTAAAGGAAGTCACCAGAGAGAAATCGTGTGGCTAAGAGCAGGTCAAAGGTGTTGATTGCCTCAATGAAGAAAGGCAATTGTGGTCGAGCTGCTGCAGGTGTGGAAGCAGAGACCAGAGCTCGTGTTTGACAGCCGGAGAAGCTGCTTGCGTCAAAAAGCTAGCGACAGAGAGTGGACGCTCTCCCTCAGGCACTGCAGACATAAAGGAGAGGCCGACTTGTGTGTTCTGAGGCTGCCTTGTTTTGAGAATTCTGGTGTGAGGACTGAGAGAGGCTTGGGCAGTGTGTGTGTGAGTTGTTTGCTGTGGGTGTGTGATAAAGGAGAGTGCGAGGGAGAGTGGGTTGAGGTTTGTTGATTAATAAAATCTATGGTGATGGATCACCCCTTGTAGATGGTCAAACAGGGTTTGTAGAAATGATATGTGAGAGTCTTAGCCTTATTGATGAATAAGAGGCTTTTATAATAAGTTATGTGAGCTGTTGAATTGTCTTCCTTTGGATATCTCTGAGTGGTAGAGAGAGAGAGAAAGATTTTTTTCCTTTCCAGCTAGAGAAGCTGGTGGTGCCCCTTGTGCTTGTGAGTGTTCTGAAGGTGGTGAGTCGGCGAGCTATAGTGGTTTTTTGTGTTTCTGAGCTGCCTCACATCTTTCTGGTGCCCCCACTGAGGAGTGGCTCTTTCCAGACATTGTTCCACTGAGGATTGCTCTGTTATTTCCTTCAGTTATCAGGGTGTGTGCCCTAGGGTTGAGAATTTCAGAGAAGGTGCTTTCTTGGGATCTGAGGTGAAGTTTGGGGGTTAAGATGATGTCTTATCCAGAGTTTTATGGTAGCCCTAATGAGGATGTGGCAGACTTCTTGGAAAGGATGGAGGTTGCATGCATAAGCAACCATATTAATGAGTCGGTACAGGTGTTGCGGCTTCTGAGCATCTGTTTGAAAGGGGATGCAAGGACCTGGTACAGGACTTATGAGGAGTCATTGAGGGTTGCTGTTCCGCATCTTGATATGACTGAGAATGGATTAAAGACAGCACTTAGCAACAGGTTCAAGAAGATAGAAGACCCCGACAAGGTTTGGCATGAGGTGCAAGTTCTGACACAAGGTGAGTTTGAATCATTAGATGATTATATGGAGAAATTTTCTTTGCTATGGGAAACTTTATGCAGGGATTTAGGAGAAGACCAGGTGCCGCCTGATATGATGAAGAAAAACAAGTTTGTAGCCGGGCTTAAGAGGAGTATTCGCTGGAAAGTGGAATTGAAGAAGCCCAGGTCTTTTGAGGATGCGGTAGAAATTGCTAAGTCAAAAGATTGGAAGCTGCAACGAATGAATCAGCTGGGGATGATTCCAGTTGTAGCACAGCCGGAGATTCACAGAGTGGAGGCTACACCCATGA
The DNA here is from genome assembly GCF_041138505.1 of Cibotium barometz. Taxonomy (NCBI): domain Eukaryota; kingdom Viridiplantae; phylum Streptophyta; class Polypodiopsida; order Cyatheales; family Cibotiaceae; genus Cibotium; species Cibotium barometz. The sequence continues at coordinate 64,704,847 of NC_141051.1, forward strand.
ATGCAGTGATTGAGAGGATGAAGCCCACTGAAGCCCAAGCTATGCAGATGATGCCTCAAGCTAATCAGGGAGTACCTATGGTTCCTGCAGGTTCTGATGAGGGATTGCGACAGGATATGAAACAGATGGTTGATCTTATGAAGAATTTGAGCTTAAATTTAATGGGAAGTGCAAGTGGTGGACGTGGTAGAGGCCGTGGCAACAATCATGAGGAGGGGGATGGACAAGCAAGGTATGGACGTGGTCGCGGTAGGGGCCGTCGTTTCATCCCTACATGCTGGAACTGTGGTGAGCTTGGTCATCTGAGTACAGAATGGGATAAGCCTCAGCGTATGGGTGGTGATATGTACCCACTACCTTCACAGTTACCTGATAGGTCAAAAGATTATGGTATTGATATCAGGGATCAAGCAGGCCCCAGTGGAATTACAGCTGAGGAGAAGGGGAAGGCAAAGGTTATGAATGTTGTTACACTGGAGAATGTTCAGGTGAGAGAAGAAGGGGATGTGATGCCTGTTGGCAAGCGCACAACAAATGAAAGAGAAGGAAAAGGGGTGGCTGGACCCAGCCGTAAGAAGGGGAAGCAGCAGGAAGGAGAAGATGTGAAAGCCAAAAGGAAACGGAAGCCTCGTAGAAGGTTCCCGGTGTCAGACTTCCCACTGGGGGATGGGCAAACCAGTGAACTCTGATTTGGTGAACAGGAAGGCAAACATCACCTTTGGGCAGTTGGTGGAGATGGTGCCAAAATTGAGAAGGCAATGGAAGAGACTGGTGAATCCAATGGAAAAGGAGTCAGAGAAGAGGTCAGTCAAAGTACTATCTTTAGAGGAGCTTCCAGATATTTGCCCTATTGTGGAGGTGTGGAGTAAAGGTAGGAGCCTTGGTCAGGCCTATATAGATGGAGGAGCTCAAATCTGTGTGATTACTCAATCATGTGTGGAGCAGTCAGGCTTGAGGGTGTCTGGGGTTTCGGGTTTTCGAATCAGGATGGCTAATCATCAAAAGGTAAAATGTCTTGGTATGATAAAGGAATTGGAAATTGAAGCTTTTAATGTCAAAGCTACTGTAGATTTTCATGTGATGCCTGCGGGTCTGGGTGCTTTTCCAATCATTCTTGGACAACCCTGGTTGCGAGTGGTGGGTGCAGTACAAGACTGGAGGTATGGGACCATTTCTTTGTATAATAAGCAGGGTAATAAAAAATCTTTTGAGATGCATAGTAGGAGATCTTTAAATGATGTGTGGGAGAAGCCACAGGATTCAAGTGAAGAGGAAACTACCACCACTACTTCTGAATCAGAGACGGATTCATCGACCACTGCTTCTAGTGAAGAAGGGGCAGATGTGGCTTTTCTTATATCAGAGCAACAAAGTAATGAAGATAAAGAAATGCATGAAGTGGGTGCTGAGGGAGAAGATACTATGGGGTCATATGAAGTGATCGAGGAATTACTGCAGCCAAAGATAGAAGTGAAGAAGAAGCAGGAGCTGATTGAAGGAATGCTGAGTCCGGATCTCTCGAGTGGAGAAAAGGTTAGATATGTTAATATGCTGTCTCATTTTCCAGAATTGTTCATCACTTCTTATAGAGAGATTCGAGGATTTAAAGGGCCAGATCTGAGGATTGAATTGAAAGAAGGTGTAAAAACAGTTAGACAGAAGCTTCGCAGGATAGGACGAGAACAAATGCAGGCCCTGAGAGAGGAAGTTGATAAGCTGTTGAGTGCAGGTTTCATTACACCAGTAAATACAGCTGAGTGGGTAAGTCCTACGGTAGTGAGTCCAAAGAAGGATGGCAGGTGGCGTATATGTGTGGATTTCAAGCCTTTGAATGCTGCTACGAAGAAGGATTCTTACCCCCTACCCTTTTTGGATGAGATCTTGGATACTGTAGCTGGTTATGAAAGGTATAGTGTTTGTGATGGGTATTCAGGTTATTTCCAGTTAAAGATTGCAGAAGAAAATCAGCGCAAGACGACTTTCATTACACCGTGGGGATGTTTCTGCTATAAAGTTCTTCCTTTTGGATTAATGAATGGACCAGCCTACTACCAAAGAAGGGCAAATTGGGTATTATCTCCTTTTTTGAACAAGTTTGTGAAGGATTTTATTGATGATTTTTGTATATACAGCTCCAGGCAAGAGCATTGTAATAAGCTGGCTACAGTCTTTCAGCGTTATGATGAGTGTGGTGGTCAATTAAACCCAAAAAAGTGCTTTTTAGCTCAACCGAGGGTGAAGCTTTTGGGCCATGTTATATCAGAGAATGGTATTGATCCAGATCCTGATAAAGTCAAGTCTCTTCTTCTTCTTCCTACACCAAAGAATACAAGGCAACTGGCTACTTTTATGCAAAAGGTGAAGTATATGGCTCGATTCATTTCTCTATCTTCACAGTTGTTATATCCTTTGCAGCAAGCAGCACAGCATGATCCTTTGTATTGGACGGAGGAGTGTGAAGTGGCTTTCCAGAAAGTGAAAGAGGTGTTTGGAGGTATTCCTACAATGCAGGCACCTAATTGGGAACAGGTATTTTATGTCAATCCTTCAGTAGGTGAAGATGCTATTGGAGCCATGCTATTACACAAGGGGAAAGAATCACATTATATGCAACCAGTCTACTGTGCTAGCAGAGTAAAACTTGCCAGAGAAAGGTTGCTATCAGAGGTGGAACTTGTTATGGCCAGTGTACTTTATGCATGTAGGCGGTTCCGCCATTACTTAGTGCCTCGCCCTTTTGTGTTTTTGACAAGCTACACTTTTTTGCCTCAGTTGATAAATGGTACAAATTTATCTAAGGCTATGATGAAGTGGGTGATTGAGTTGCAGGAATTTACTTTCTCATTCTTGGTGGAAGAGAGTACCAGGGCTACCTTAGCCGATCTACTGACATATAAGGAGAGTCCTCTTCTTATAAAGGAGGAAACCATCAAGAAGCCAGTTGAGGATGCAGCTGAGTTGGTGAATGCATACTTATTATATTTTGATGGTTCTTACAGGAAAAGCCATGATGCAGCCTCAGGAGGTTTGGTACTTTATGATCCACAGGGTTGCCTTGTTTTTAAGAAGGGTGTTAAAGTGGATGCACATAGCAACAATGAAGCGGAGTATTTGACTCTGGAAGTTGGATTGCAAATATGCTTGAAGCATGGTGTACACAGGATTCGCATTCGAGGAGATGCATTGCTTGTGGTAAAACAGGTATTGGGAGTTTGGAAGTCAAAGAATATATTACTCAAAGAAACGTGTTTCAAGATTAAGAGTCTGTTGAAGGAATTTGAAGCTTGGAGTCTAAAGCATGTGGATCGAGGCCATAATGAGGAGGCTCATGAAGCAGCCCAGGGAATGATTAGTGAAGTATTTGTTCTTAAAGCTCATGCATCATTTTATTGTGGCAGGGAGAATTTACAGGATGTGGAAGAGTTTTTGTTAACAGGGATGATTCCTAATGGTATTGACAAATCTAAAAAATATGGTTTCATCAGGAAAGCTACAAGGTATGTGATGGTTGGTGATGCTTTGTATTTGAAGGGAATTGATTTGATAATGCGAAGGGTACCTTGGAAGGAAGAAATCTACAAAATTCTTAAGGAAAATCATGAAGGAGCATGCGGTGGACATTTTGCCTCGAAGATTACCTTGCATAAGGTATTGCAGGAAGGTTATGTGTGGCCAAGTGTACATAAGGATGTTAATCATTGGTGCAGGTCATGCAAACAATGCCAAGCTCACAGTAAACGGATATTAAAGCCTGAGATGAGGAAGACAATTCTTGCTTATGATGTTTTTGAAAAATGGGGGATTGATGCTGTGGGACCATTACCTATTACCAGCCGAGGGAAGTGTTACATCTTAACTGCAGTTGATTACCTTTCTAGATGGGCGGAAGCAAAGGCAGTGAAACAAATTACTGCTAAGGAGGTGGCAAAATTTGTATATCAGGATATCTGCTGTAAGTTTGGTGTGCCATTGGAATTGCTTTCTGATCAGGGTCCAGGTTTCTTATGGATTATTTGTGCACAAAAATGAAGATCAGTCGCAGCTTTACTACACCTTACTATCCACAGTGTAATGGCCTGAATGAGCGGTTCAATGGTGAATTGATCAAGATTTTATCTAAGGTGGCAGAGCAACAAGGCAAGAATTGGGATCTGGAGCTGCCTGCTGCCTTATGGGCATACAGAACAGCAGTTAAGACTGGTACGGGTTTCACTCCATTTTATCTTGTTTATGGGAAGGAAGCCTTATTGCCTATTGAGGTGGAGATACCAGCTGTTAAAATGTTGGAGAAGCTTTTAGAAGAACCAAAAGATGCCTTTAAAGAGCGACTGTTATATTTACAAGAAGCACAGCTGAACAGAGATAATGCTTTGAAGCATTATGAAGATATGCAGGCAAGGACGCTGGAGAAGTTCAACAAGAAGATTAGAAACAAAGGCATTATGAAGGATGATCTGGTATTACGCTATAACAGCAGGCTGGATAATGCCTTTCATAAAAAGTTTCAAATTAAGTGGGAAGGACCCTTCTTGGTGATGCAAGGATTTACAAATGGCACCTATCAATTGGCAGATTTAGATGGGACTTTACATGCTTCCAGGGTAAATGGATACAGGCTGAAGAAGTATTATTCACGTTTGATGGTGATTGTACAGGATGCAGTGTCTGAAGATGTGATTCCAGATGAAGGGCAGTTTTTGGATATGGATTTAAGTCTGGAATTGCTTTTTGCTGCTGATCATGAATGATTCAGCAGGCTGGGGGTTGGGCAAAGTATGTCAGGCTTTTTCTGTAAATGGGTTTTGAGTCAGTGTACATATGGTGCGTGTGGTGTGTGAATAAATTTGCCCTGAATGCCCTGGCAAATGTACAGGTTTAGTGGTTTTGTTGTGAGCTGGTATATGCATGTGTTTTTTTGGCAGAAGATGCTGGAGTTTGGAAGTTTTTATGGCAACGGTATGGTGTGCAGATGGATACTAAAAAGAGGGCAGCGACGACTGGAATGATTATGTTTGGAAACAATGATGCTGATGAAGACTGCGGGCAGCTCTTGTCATGTTTGGAAAGTGTGGGCACGGTATGTTCATCTGAATGCAAGGAGAAGAGGGGGCCCTTGTAGCATTGTATGGCTATTTTGAGGCTTTAATCAAAAATAAAAAATATATTTAACATGGCCAATTTAGAGGGCCACGTGGGAATTGAAGAAGGCGCCAGCTCAACATCTGGAAGAAGCGTGGTGGCGGCCAGCGCACGAATCTGGAAGCTGGCGAATTGATAAGAGATGGCGCAGCTGGCTGCAGTGGGGAGGAGAGATTCGAGAGAGTTCTTTTTTGAGCGGGGCTTGGGTCATATAGCAGTAAGGGACGGGAACTGCTGCCGGGAGAGGTTCTGCAGGCGAAAGTGAGGGTTGTCGAGGGGCTAGCGTGGCACAGCATACAAGCGCTGGTAGCGAAGGCATCGGCTGGCGCATGAAGAGCTAGCAAGCACAGGTGGTGGGCAACGTAGTCAAAAAAGTTAGCCGTTTCTTAGCGTGGAGTGGAGCCGCTCTGGCGTGGGAAAACTACGGTGTGCAGAAGAGGAAAGCGGCCGTTTTGAAAAGGAGCTTCTCAGACGTGCTGGCGTCAGAGGCAAACAAACTGAGGCTGTTCATAAGCTGAAGGTGTAGCCGCCTTGTAGTAGAAGGCTGAAGGGTGAGTGTGCGCAAGACCAGAGGCGAGGGCACCACCTTGTGACAAAGCTGCTGCAAGAGGTGTGAAGAGGCGCAGGCTGGAAGCTGTGTGCTAGCGTTGACAGAGGGAGATGCCCTTGTGTAGGGGTGGTAGAGGCTGTTGGCTGACAACAGAGAAGTTGGCGATGGATTAAAGGAAGTCGCCAGAGAGAAATCGTGTGGCTAAGAGCAGGTCAAAGGTGTTGATTGCCTCAATGAAGAAAGGCTATTGTGGTCGAGCTGCTGCAGGTGTGGAAGCAGAGACCAGAGCTCGTGTTTGACAGCCAGAGAAGCTGCTTGCGTCAAAAAGCTGGCGACAGAGAGTGGACGCTCTCCCTCAGGCACTGCAGACATAAAGGAGAGGCCGACTTGTGTGTTCTGAGGCTGCCTTGTTTTGAGAATTCTGGTGTGAGGACTGAGAGAGGCTTGGGCAGTGTGTGTGTGAGTTGTTTGCTGTGGGTGTGTGATAAAGGAGAGTGCGAGGGAGAGTGGGTTGAGGTTTGTTGATTAATAAAATCTATGGTGATGGATCACCCCTTGTAGATGGTCAAACAGGGTTTGTAGAAATGATATGTGAGAGTCTTAGCCTTGTTGATGAATAAGAGGCTTTTATAATAAGTTATGTGAGCTGTTGAATTGTCTTCCTTTGGATATCTCTGAGTGGTAGAGAGAGAGAGAAAGATTTTTTTCCTTTCCAGCTAGAGAAGCTGGTGGTGCCCCTTGTGCTTGTGAGTGTTCTGAAGGTGGTGAGTCGGCGAGCTATAGTGGTTTTTTGTGTTTCTGAGCTGCCTCACACCAATGTTTTTGGATGAATTGAAAACATTTAGGACTCCTAATCTTGAGTTTAGTCTCGTGTTTGTTTTTTTGTTTTTCGAGCCAGAGACGAGCCTCGTGTCTAAAAGGCACGGTGCATTTAAGAGGGGGTTCAAGTGGGATGGATGGCTGAGGGGGCCCGATTTTGGGCGGGGCCGATCCGGGCCGTTGGATCCCCGAAAGTAAACTAGGGTCCGAAAGTAAACTAGGGCTGCCGCGCACATATATTAATAAAGGCCGAACACACTATCTAGCAGAAATTATAGCCTAATGGTAAGACTATGGCCTCCCTAGCGGCACGTCGTGGGTTCAAATCCATTCTTTTGCTTTTTGAGACTTAGGCAAAAAAATTATAAGTCCAAACTCGGGAACTGGAGTAAACTAGGCAATTTGGCAAGCCCCCGACTTTACTGCGGGGTGGCCCTAGATCTTTTATAAACTAGGGGAGGTGAAGGATGCTAGTTTGCTTCAGACGCCAAGTGCGGACTTTGTAAAAAAACTCGGCCTGCGAAGTAAACTAGGGATCCTAGTTTACTTCATAGGCCGAGTTTTTTTTGATATGTCCTGCGAAGTAAACTAGGGATCCTAGTTTACTTCATAGGCCGAGTTTTTTTTGTGATGTCCGCACTTGGCGTCTGAAGCAAACTAGCATCCTTCACCTCCCCTAGTTTATAAAAGGATCCCTAGTTTACTTCACAGGCCGAGTTTTTTTTCGGCCCTAGTTTACTTTCGGGGATCCGACGGCCCGGATCGGCCCACGCTCGTCTCTATGAGACTTGAGCAGAGAAACGATGCTGTCATCTCAAGTGTACTACCCGTGTCCGTGTCATAGTTGGAAGTACTTTACACGAAGGCTTCACAGCCAATGTTTTTGGACGAATTGAAAACATTTAGGACTCCAATGTGGAATTATGAGGGTGATTTTTAATTTTGCAAATATACTTGGCTAGGAGCAGCGATTGCAAGGTTCTCTGCAACAACCAAGGTCTTGTGTACTTCCTTCTCGGTGTTTCTGCTGTTGAAATGTTTGTGCTAATTTCTATATTCAAGTGTACTTTTCTTGAGTGTGGTGGGAGGAGCAGGAGAATAGAGGGCAGACGAGTTGGTTGGCTTCCGGCCTCCGCGCAGAGAATTTTATTCCAGGCTTAATCCAAGGGTTTCTTCTTGGATTGTTTGTGGACAGACGTGGAAACACAAGCCCAAGTGTCTGGATAGTGAAAATAGTGCTCAAAGGAAGCGAGGTATCGCCAGCCTCTACTGGTGAAGAACTGAAAAGGGTAGTCCCATCATTCTTTGCTATTGCTTGATCTCTTTATAGCACGAAACACTGCATTTTTTGACATGATATTTTCAAAACTGTCTTTGCTACAAATTGGGATAATTTACAGCTTCAGTCATTGATCGCTCAAGGTCTCTTGCCTGAATACTTTAAGATCTTGTGTTGAACCAAGATCAGCTTTACACAACCCGCGAGCTGATGAAGACGTCAAACACAACACAAAGGTTCGAGTGCTGGAGTTGAAGGGTTGTGATGGTGTAGTTTAAGGCATGGAGACCAAAGGCTCAGGGTATGGTTGTGATACACTTTACACGTGTATGAGTTTTCAAGGCCTTGAATCCCTTACATAGTTGAAGTGGCATCCACATTTGGACCCATAGCCTTCAAGACGGCTAAGGCTCAAACCAGTTGGTCAAACCGTCATGGGCAACATGCCTACATCAGCTCCAAGTTTCAACATGGGAATGATGTATTATGGCAAGAGTTCTATTTTCTTCTCAAGGAAATAAAACTTTTAATAAAATTGAAAATTTGAAAAAAGCAGGAAAAACATTAGATTATTGTCCAACATATTAATCAATGTTGGCTAAGCCCTTAATCCTGCAAGGCGGACACCCAATTGTGAACATGGCAGCCTCGTTGGGCTGGTTAGCAGTAGATCAGGCAGCAAGCTGACCAGCTGACTTGCATAAAAGAGGGCTGATGGCCCTATAAATAGGCCCCTCCGCTCGCCACTGCAGTCATCTATTGATAAGCCACCATCAAGGTGAGCTAGCAGAACAAAGTCAATGTGTAGTGTTTCCATCAACTTGGCTCAATCTATGTTTGCAGTTTGTTATGAAACTTTTTTAATTAATTTAGAGCATTTTCTCACAGTGATAGGTGGGAACCTGTACAGGTTGGTCCTTCTTTTTTGCCTAGGGTATTTACAATTTTGTTTAACTAGTTTGTAGGTGCTGATGCAGCAGCCTCCTTTAACCTACAAAGCCTTCCATGTGACTCAGCCTTCCATGTGACTCTGATCTTTTGTCTCAGATGTTTGCCTCCCTTGAAAATATTTGGAAGGGGAGCTACATTGTTGGAAAACTTCCCCGTAAGCCTCTAACCATGCTTCGGGGGTCTTTAACATTTATACTATTAATGCAATCAAACACTTTAGTTAACAGCCTTGCAATCAAACCATATAAGAAAGAAGTAAATGCTGGAAAGTATAAGTGTGTGCGAGAGAGAGAGAGAGAGAGAGAGAGAGAGCAGCTTTTTAGTAAGAGAGGTCGGTCGGAGAGAGAGCAACAGGGTTTTAGTAAGAGAGGTCGGTCGGAGAGAGAGCAACAGGGTTCCCGCTACTGTTTTTCTGTGCTTTTTAGGGTTCGCGCTGCTCAGCCCTCTGGTGCTTGTGGCCAGAAGCTGCCCACTTGCTGCTGCTGCTGCTGTTGAGAGGTGGCGGGGAGAGAGAGAGAGAGAGAGAGAGAGAGAGAGAGAGTGTTCAGTGCAGACGGCCTTGCCTGCAGCTGTCCTGCACCTCCGTTGCCCTGCAGCTCTGACGCGCTAGCAGTCTCCTCACCGTTGCTGTCTCCAGCGCGCCACCGTCTTTAGCCCGTCTCTTTCTGTACGTTGCCGTCTGCTTCCGACTGCGAAGGTCTCTGTCTGCAGCTACTTGTTGCAGGTCAACCACTGCAGGGTTTCCGGCTCTAGGGTTTCAGGCAGCAGTGGAAGAAGATTAAAAAAATAAAAATAAAAAAATAAAAATCAGGTTTGCAGGTTTTCTCAAGGGTGCAGCAATGGTTCAAGCAACTATTTAAGGGTTTGCAGGTGCTGAATTAGGGTTTGAGAGAAAGGGTTTTCTTTGCTTTTGTACATGGATTTGGATGACCCGGCTGCTGCTGTTGGTGGCATGGCTGCCAATAGCCTTAACATGGATCTTATTGAGGAGATGATCGAGAAGGATGTGGGTTATGCTTCAGATGCCTCGGAGCAACAAAAACGTCAAAGGCTTGATGTTGATGCAAACTACACTCTGGTGGTGAATGTTGGAGAGAATGCAGAGGAAAGTTCTCGGGTACCTTCTCCGGAGTTTGCACGTTTGCTGCAGATCACTGGTGAGCTTCTGCAAGAATATGTGAAGGCAAATAGCGTGCAAATGGCTGCAGTAGATAATGGTGGTGTGGCTGATGTATGCATGGAGACTCCTTTGTTGCTACAACAGCTAGCAGATTTTCATGATCGTGCTGCTATCTTCTTCTTTACTGGGCGTATTCCGTTGTTGCCTCGTCTTAGAGCATGGTTGGGCCGCTTGGTGTCGCCTGAGGCACTTGAGGAGATTTATGATGGCACCAATGTTTTGGCGTGTTTTACCAGATCTCATGCGAGGTATCGGTGATGTCTTGGTGGTGCCTCGAATGACATCTAGAAACCGAAATCGTCTATGCATGTTATGGGATACTGGGAGACCTAGGCCGACACATTTGCGTGTCAATATGGCTGGGTTGCAACCTTTAATGTATGAATTGAGGTGGGATACATTTGCTGGCCACTGTTTCAAATGTGGTAAGATGGGCCACTTTGTCTCCGAATGTCCTAAGAAAGAACAAGTTGTTATTACCAAGGATATCGTTGTGCCCGTGGAAGATGAGCATGATGCTCCTTTACATGATGCCCAGCACATGGATGTACATGTGGATGTTCAGAATGAGATTGAGTAGCCATGGGTGAAAGTACGTGGTAAAAAGACACGATTTGTTTCCCCGTGGGGGGATTTCTCAGATGCTGTTTGGCGGGGGCCTTTGCGTACTCATCAGGGACCCTTACATACATATGCTCGTCGCCCTTTGGGTTCAGGTGCCCAGTAACAGACCAGGATTGAGAGGCCGGGAGGCCAACTTTCTCAGGGTACAGGGACTCTTGGGGTGGATAGAGTAGAACGCTATCCTATTAGAAGTCGCCTAACAAAAGAAGCACAACAACAATTGTCTCTTATGTTTGGTTCGAAGGGTGAGGTCATCTCGCCATGGGATGGTCATTACCCTTTGGCACGTGCTCGGGAACTCCAAGGGCAGTCTGAGATCACAAATTCCATGTCTAAAAATGCAATGCTTCAAAAGGTTCGTGATTTGGCAGATTGTCCTGGGCCTAGTACACGGCCTTGTTGATTCCTTTTCTGGGAACGCTTATGAAAATTGTACAATGGAATGTAAAGGGTATTTCTTCGCGCCAAAAGCAGTTCAGGCTTTGGCGTACAATTTTTTACCATGGTTGGGATGTTTTGTGTGCAGTTGAACATAAGCAGCATAAGTTGGCTGGCAAAGCCTATGTATATAAGGGGTTTCATGTTTTCTACAGCGGACATCTTGCTTCGTGGTCAGGTGTGATATGGATGAATAAGAGTAGGAAGCACCTTCTGCAAGCGATTGGCAAAAATCTTTGTAAAGATTTTATACATAATACCCATAAGTGAGATTGGGCGCCATTGAGCCAAAGAAGTAGGCGAAGGGACTTTGGGCAACAAACGAAGTATGCCCAACTTCCAATCGGTAGGCATATATCCCTCATTCCAAACCCTTTGACAAATTAGCGTCAAAGGCTCTGCAATTGATATCGTACTTCAGCAAACAATGACTCCCTTGCAGCCAGGATAGCCGGCGAGACATCCTCTCGAGGGGCAAGCAAATCTTCATAAAACCTGATGCAATGCTGAATAACCTCAAAAGGTTGAGTAACAAGGTTGCCTTGGGCATCCATCAGCCTAACAATATTCTCACGCATATGTTTTTGATGCAACTTATCATAGAAGCGATGAGATTGACAGTTAGCATCCCGCAAAGCATCAAGACGTGCAAGTAGTTTAAAGCGAACATTTGTGCTTCCTGCACCCTAGATAGCTCCTTTTTCAGCCATTCTATGGCATCCACAACTTCAGCATCCATAGAGTCAGTAAACATGAACGCCTGCAAGCCCTTTAAAAGCGACTCAAGAAGAGCCACATGCTGTTTTTGTATAGAGGCATTAGCAAGACCATAATGCCGCGCCAATTTTCGAGTGTTGGTAAGGAACACTGGCCAAGCATGATAATCAGCCATGGACACTCTTGTGGAGAAATGTCGTATCAACTGACGCATATAAACATCAAAAACTTCATGCTCCAAAAAAGTGTGATTTAAGCGCAAAGGCAAGCGTCCCGACAAGCCTTTATATGCATCCACAGGATGATAGACCATTTCAAACACACAAGCGGCCAATGATCCGACAAAACCTGTTGTGCTGATCAACCATCATAGTAAGAATCTTTGGCAAAAAGAGATCTTGATGTAAAATATACATCCTATCCAATCTAGCATAAGTGCCCCGAAACTGTTGTGAGGCATAAGTGTAACCCCTTTAGCAAGAGATTGTGATGGTGCAGTTGGATCTTGAAAAAGCTTTTGATCATGTCAGCTGGTCTTTCCTTTCTCAATTAATGATAGCCATGGGCTTTGGTTCCAAAATGGCTAATTTGGTGTATTTACTTGGCTTTGGCTCTATCACGCGGATTATGCTCAATGGAGGACTTTTGGATGGCATTTCTCTCACCCGTTCTCTCCGACAGGGCTGTCCTCTTAGCCCTCTTTTCTTTGCCATTGCCACTCATCCTATGTTATCTCGCCTAGATGCTATGGCATCGCATGGTGAAGTGGTTGGTTTGCATCTCCCTCATGGCAAGCAATTGGTTGCTCAAGCCCTTGCGGATGACACTTTTATGTTTCTCAGGGCCGAAAAAGCCAATATAGATCGAGCAATGGAAGCTTGGAATAATTTTGCATTGGCTTTTGGGCTGAAAATAAATTCAACAAAATCAGCCCTCATTGTATGCACGGAATTTGATCTTGAGGCATTAGGGTGGCAAGGCCGTGTGGTGCATACAGGAGACATTGTTCGTCATCTTGGGTATCCGGTGGGTGTGGATGTGGATCCCTAAGCGCTTCTTGCTTGGATTTCTGCTCGGATCTCGGATAAATTTGTGTATTGGAAAGCTCAAGGGTGGCCTATGCACGTGAGGGTTAAGGTAGCTCAGGTTATTATGCTTACCATGATTTCTTATTTTTTGCCTTTGCTACCTTGGACGCACAAATCTCTTCTCCGTTTGGTTGCTCCCATTCGGTTTATACTGTGGAAGAGGGGAAATATTATGGGTCAAACATGGATAGCTTGGAATCACATTACGACGCCCAAAAGAATGGGTGGGGCTGCTTTACTGGATGTCCGCTTGCATATGGTGGCATGTAGGTGGGCGCTTTTTCAGGATATGTGTTTGCAAGAGCAGTCTTGGGTATTCATGGCTCGTGACTTGATTGAGTTGGAGGGATTGTCACGTGGACGGACACGTGTGCAGGCTTCATGGTGGGACATTGTGAATGCGGCTCATCCTGTCCGTATTTGCTCATCTCACATTTTATCACATATTCTCCTTTCTTGGCATGAAGTTCTACTATTGGCTCGGTGGGATCCTGGTCATGAAAGACTACTGTTGAACTCTTTGCAGTTCGAAACTTTTGTGGAGTCGCGTGTCATTGTTTGGCCAGACAGAGATGCTTCACGCATACGACTCAACCGCATGGTCAGGTTAGGCTTGGTTAGAATCCGAGATGCTGTGATACCTGGTCGTGATAGGCTATATTCGTTTCGTCGTATTCGACAGCACTTTAGGGTTCCTCGGACATTTCAGCCACTATGGGTTGACATCATGCATGCAGTTGAGCCTATTACTCCATTGCCTCGGCCATCTGCAGATCAGCCTTGGCTTGATTGGGCACTATGTAAATCTGGTGACTTGATATCACTTTCAACTAACCAGGTCTATCATAAGCTCGTATCAGAGAAAGATTGGGTTTCAGCCAAGGCCAATAAGGTGTGGGGATTGCACAAGTCTAAATCATGGTGGCAGAAAACTCTTATGCGTGGTTGGCAGTCTAAACTCCCTTACCAAGGTAAGGTTTTCATTTGGAGGTTGTTGGTGGGAGGGTTACCTAACGGGATCAGCTCAGCCATCGTAAAATTACATTGGCCTCTTGCTTCTTCTGCACGACATGCACTGAAACAGTTATGCATCTGTTCATGAGTTGTCCAGTGGCCCGTCAGATTTGGTCTTTTGTCTCTCGCGTTTGGGAGGCAGTAGAGAGGTCTACTGTTTCGGCTCATCATCAGTGGATATTTGGGATTTGTCCTCAAGTCATTACTTCGGACAGTCACCTTCTGATATTCCATTTCCTTAGATGGACATGACTTTGGCATATTTGGACTACACGGAATGGGTTCATCTTTGATTCCTTGTCTGGAATACATGGGCACATTCTACGTATCCGCGGCTTGCTGCTTTGGCAGTTTTCTTCTCTTCTCTCGGCTCAGCTACTGGATACAGATGTTATTTCGTTATGGTCTACGGCGGCTCAGCTGGCTCATCTTTGATGCTTTTATCTGGGATGCTTATTTGGCTAGGAGGCTTTCTTATTAGTGTACAGGTTTGCATGGTCATGATCCTTTAGAGGATCTTTTGTGGGGGTTTTTTTGGGGCCATAGGTTCTGTGTGAGCCATGTGGCTGATGTACATTTTTACATATAATATAAAACACCATTTCACAAAAAAAAAGTAAATGCTGGAAAGCCACTTCTCCTTGGAATGTGCCACTCTTCCTTGGAATATTTTAGCCTTCAAGGAGAATTTAGCTACGAGGGCTTTTCTTCACAGGAATAGGCGGATTATCCATACACAACTTCCAATATTTCAATAGTTAAAGTACCCAAATGCTTTGAAACTTTTGCCTCTTGTGGTTACTGATCTTCCCCACACAGGCCTTGAACAAGAGTAACAACCTGAACAAGAGTAACAACCTGGCTCATCTGGTACATTTGCGGGTACAAAAATGTGCTACTGGTTTACGCACAATCCTAAAATAATTTAGCTGGTACATGTGGGATCCAAACAGGCACAATACCAACAACAAATATAGCACATGGAGCATGTATGTCATGTGCACACCTGCTGTACTAGGGTGCCGCGTAGACATTCTGGCTAATCAATACACTTTGCACTCATTTTGGGATGGGCACAATGCATTTTGTGAGTCCTTGTCAAGGGACATGTTGCTAGTCACTATCTAGGTCTAAAGTCTAGTCAGTGTCAGAGTTTGTGTGTAAGTCCTGCACAAGTCCAGGGTAACCCACTTGCAGCTGTAAAAGTTGTTGTACAAGGTGTGACAGGCACTTATTAGACATATTGTTAGGTGTCAAGAATCAAGATCACCAGTCAAGGTCTATAGGGAGAACAAGGGTTTGTGTGTGTGAAACCATGTATTCTTAGAATTAGCAACACCAAAACGGGGCCATGGTCGGCCTCATCCTTTTTATGATTTTCTTTGTCCACTTTTCCAAGCTAGCTAGCCCTACACATCAGGGGGCTGAAGTTAGCCAGTCTGTACCCCTATGTAAGCATGCATATTTGGTATCTCAAGCTTATGCAAAACAGCAAGCCTATTGGCAGCCAAGCAAGGACTTCTGTGTGACTGCCCCCTACAGATCGGAAGACAATATACATATATTTAGAACACTTAACTTAATTGAAGTTAACAATGGAAACAACATCAGCAACATAAATACTGGAAATATCAAAATACACATGACACTAGCACTGGGGCCGGAAAGGGCCCCTCCCCCCCTCAATACATTTTGTATTTCTTGGAGTATTTATAAGTACAAGTGTCACAGGCCTGATAGGCCAGATTTCTCCATCAGGGAGTGAAAACAACTCAAACAAACTGGTTCAAGTCGATGAAGATGTGTTGGTCGGAGTAGCCTCAAATCACAGGCTCATTCCCACCTTCATTGGGTGCACACCTGCCTTTCATTGGTCTTCCGGGACCATGCACTAATAGACATGTCCGTACTAACGCAGGCCAAGGGGTACACTGTGGAGGGAACATGGCCTGGTTCTCCCCTATGAGCTTTGCTCCCAAATTCCCTGGTGAGTCTAACCTTCATTGGCTCTCAGAGGCTCTGAGGGCGCGGTTAGCACCACCACACATGGAAGAATACTAACCACACCAGGAAGAACTTCCTGAGCGTAGTCAGCAAATACATGCTTTGTTCTTTGCTCTGCACAAAACTTAAAGAATTCTCTGAATTTAAATTAACAAATTTTAGATTTACACAAATGAGAAAACATGAGGGCACCTGGTAACAACAAGTACAATCTGGTGCAGTAGGTACTATTCAAGTACATCAGGTACTTCACATGCGTGCAGGTACAACTAGCCAGGTACAATTCAAGTATTGTACTTGCAGGAGTAGGTACATCAGGTGCTTCACACGTGTGCATGTATAACCAGCCAGGTACAATTCAAGTATTGTACTTACAATAAGTACAACAGGTACATCAAGTGCTTCACATGTGTGCAGGTATAACCAGCCAGGTACAATTCAAGTATTGTACTTGCAGTAAGTACAACAGGTACATCAGGTGCTTCACATGTGTGCAAGTACAACCAACCAAGTACAATTCAGTTATTTTACTCCTGTTATGGAACTAAGCATGTGCTGCATCACAAACAACTGCTCACTTCAGTCATCACCTCCATATTTACTAGATGATGCATGGTTGCATTGCTACAACTTTCCCCCCTTTTAATGTCATTCTTCTTTTTATAGCACTCATTTGCCATGTGTCCTAGTTTGCCACAATAATAACACTCTATGCTATTTGCATTCTGATTTCTTTGCCAACCACCTCAGCCTCTTTGACTCCCCCTGCCTCTAGACTAGCCTCTTCCACTTGTGTATGATTGTTGTTGCTGTGAATCATTGGAATGTTGTCCAGAATTTTGATTTCCTTGTCGGCCACCACCTTGGCCTTGACCATGACCTCTACCTCTGCCTCTACCTAAATTGGAGTAGAAGGCATGTTCTGCTTTGTGAAGAAGAGTCCTCACCTTGACTTTTCTAACATAGACAGCAGAAAGTACATCTGTCACATCAGGTGCTTCACACGTGTGCAGGTACAACCAGCTAGGTACAATTCAGGTATTGTACTTGCAGAGCAGGTATAGCAGGTGCTTCACACGTGTGCAGATACAACCAGCTAGGTACAATTCAATTCAGGTATTGTACTTGTAACAGGTACAGCAGGTGCTTCACAGGTGTGTAGGTATAAGCAGCCAGGTACAATTTAGGTATTGTACTTGCAACAGGTACATCAGGTGCTTCACACATGTGCAGGTACAACCAAACATGTACAATTCAGGTGCTGTACTTGCAGCAGGTACAGGGTACAATAGGTTACAGTACTTGCAAATTCAGCACATGGGCAGCAAGTACAGGCTGGTTCAGAGCAGGTAGGTACAGATTTCAGCAACCGTACAGCTCACGTGTGCAGGTGGGTGGCGGGTACAGAACAATAGAATTCAGCCTATGGGAAAACAGGCGATGGAGAGAGAGATAGATGATTGGCCATCCACGTGGGAGAAATTACTAAAATGTTTCATGCAAAGCCTTTTCTAAAGGTTATAAAACCTTAATACTTATTTAATACTACGGGCACCCACACTAGAAAATGTCTAGCCCTTCTTTTAAATGTGTGTGAACACATTGGCTTATAAATATTAAAGTTACCATAGCTTATAGATTTTACATTTTAAAAAGGGGAAAAATGACAATACTTACCACCTGTTCACACGCCACACCAACGAGTCAGCAAACAACTCCATGGTACAGTGGAGGCGTCTCCGTCCAATGTACTGGCATGGCATAACAGGAAAACACACGCAAACAAGTCATGCAAAAACAAGTTTATGCATGCAGGCATAAATGCATGTGCACATGTAATGGACAAAATCTCCCTTTCATGAAACTTGTACAAGAAGTTCCTGTCAAGCACAAAACTGGTGCGATTGAAATATAAAAATATGTCCTGGTCTTCCTATAGAGTGACAGTCCCATAGGTAAGATGCCATCCTGGCCATACACGGGTGGCACCAACAAGCTCCCTTCCATGCAGCATGAAGTAAGTCGCACACGGGTGGCACGAAACTGGTTCCCGTCCATGTGACACAGCACTGGTCACACACGGGTGGCACTAATCTGGCTCCCGTCCATGTGACACCAAACCCTTTCACATGAGACACTGGCCTGGCCCCATGTGAACATGGCACAAATCTAGTCTCTCTATGGAGTGACAGTCCCATAGAAGTGGCTCCAGAAATGGAGATGGACCAAATGGTGACATTTGGGTGAGCAAAAACGCAAGGCAAAGCAAGGTCATCCCAGCTGCGTTTTCATCCCATGGAGAAAAATGCAAGGTTCAGCTGAGAACCAGTCCATTCAAGGCAGTAGATATGTCAAACGAAGGTACTTTTCTTTGTGGGAAAAGCATCTCTTCAGGTCCGTCCTACTTTGCAGATTCAGTCCATATTGTAGTTCGTTTCAGTTTGCAGTGGTATTAGCAAGCAGTGGGGGCCCTTAAGTGGGTGATTGGGATCCAGAACCGAGTATTGTGCACCTCTCCCCTATGGTCGTGTTGTCATACTTGTACATTTTATTCTCACCCCACATTTTCCTCTTGATGACTGGAGGAACATCATTGTACTACTTGTTTGTCTGATAAACACCATATTGGGGAATATGGGAATTTCCCATAAGTTTGGGACATGTGGTCAAATCTTTGGATTAATCATAACTTGAACACCGTTACTCCAAATTGAACGCTCTATAGCTCACTAGATTCCATTTTCCAAGCGCTTTCCAACAATAGGTCACATGATATGGTTTTGAAAAACTTATAGGCATGTTATCAAGGTCCCACCTTTTTAGTATTCAAAAAATGGGAGTTGGGAAATTCCCAAACTCACGAATATAGTGTTGATAGGCCAATTTTGCCCTTTTGCAGACGTTAATATATCTTTCTTTCTTTCTTTCTTTCTCTCTTCCATTCTCTCTTCCCAAATTAGCAAGTTAACACACTTCTTAATCATCATTAAAAGCTTGTGCTACGTCTCATGTAACATTAACATTAGAGCTTTTGTCTCGTCTAGAGGGAGTTCAACCACACCAATGCCGATGCATTTGCATGTTACATTGGTATTAAAGCATCTAGGGTCTTCCCAGGCATCATATTTGCATGAGGGTTTGCAGGAAGTGCATGCAACAAGTTAGGGTTTGTGTTTTTCCATTTGCAGCCGAATTAGGATTTGCCTATTTGCATCTACGATTAGTTTTGTTCATTTGCATTAGGGTTCCTTGTGTAGTTCTTGCATGTAACACTAATTTTCCATGTAGATTGAACCAAGTCTAGGTCCAGACTCTAATAGGCAACTATCATCTATGGAAGATATACTTGCCATTAGAGAATGGTTTTGGCAACAAGATGAGGAGAAGTACCGTCGAGATCAAGAATGTCAAGCTTTATGCCACAAGATGTTCAAGAATGTCAAGCTTGATGCCGCAACATTTTGGATCTACCTATGATAGCTACTGGAGCTCCATGATCTAGTCTTTTTTTGTTGCAAATCAGGGAATAGCACCAGTCCGGGATGAGTCAGCTAGGGTTCCACTCTAAGCATCCAAGGTGTACAAGTCCCGTACATGGTCTTGGTCAGGTGTGCATTGTTGTGCACATGAAGCGGTGGCAGTCTCTCTGTACTGTGAGTCACCCTCTGGAATGATATCAGGTGTTCCGGGGGTTGGGCTTGTAGCCAAATACCAGGCACCTGGGTCTTAGGAAGCATGTAGATACATGTAGGAGAAGGGGGCAGCCCTTTGGGCTACCCCCCTAACAGAAAGGGGTTTACATCCCTTGCCTTAGAGAAGGGATAGGCCTTAGGCCACCCTTGTGGGCCATCTTGGGGGCCATAGTGCCCATGACCTTCACCTTGGCTGTAGACTTTCCCTTGGCTGTGTTGGCCCTTGGAATTTTTCAACCCTCTGTGAATGCTAAGATGACAAAATGAATTCCTAGCCTTGCTATTTATAGTGCCTCTAGGTGCTGGTCGACTGGCATAAAACAGGGTTGGCATGTTTATATTCTCCACGACCTGCCAAACTGCCTTTAAATAGGTGCCTCTTTCATATTTGTGCTGGCTGCCTCCTGCTGTGCTGTCCAGACTGGTCAAGGCTGGCCGACATGTTGGCAGCCCTTGTGTCAAGGCTGCCTGCCGACGGACTACCTGTGAGGCTTGCTGGCCGATAGCTTGTCCAAGCCATCTAGGCATGGTTGCCCTGCTTGCCTATCCATGCTTGGCTGTTGGGCAATGGCCAAGAACCAGAATATTTTTACAGATTTGCACATTCTAATAAAGAAAATACACCATTCGTGGTGGGGGACCCTACAGAGGGTATTCGGGACCCAATACTATGTCTAACTCCCCCCCCCCTCTCTCTCTCTCTCTCGGACCACCCCTTTCGGTGTGACTTCTGTCCCTAGAAGGACGGTTGGTTTTTAGCCTCTAGAAGCCTCCGGAAAGTCTCCTACACACATAGTGGATGGTTTTGTTGCGTTCCCGTAAAGGAAGTGCATATTCCCACTATGGCGAGCTTCGACAAAGAGAGAACAAAGAACTTTGGAACAAGAAGCACCAGGCAGTCCTTCAAGGACGGTAGACACGAGTGCGCACGAGATGTTCCAGACGATGATGTGAGCAATCGTAAACCAAAGCACCAAGTTGGAAGAGCAGAAGGCACAGATCTTGGCCCTGGAAGAAAGAACCCATACTCCGGCCCCTTTTTCTCCATCTCCTCCTCTCTCTCCTTCTCTTTCCCAAAACCCAATAGTAGATCCTTTTTTGGATAACCCTTCTAGAGGGTTACTACTGTAGTCGAGTTCGACACTCGAGTTGTAGATGCGAGCATTGGAGATTCAATTGATGGAAGACCGTGCGGCAACATCATGTGTTGCCACACAAGAAGACGTCGGGCAACGCGTGGAACATGAAGATTCCTTGCGGTTTTAGACACAAGAGCGACACCAGCTTCTTCCTCGAGTCATCTTCCCGAGAGGATGAGCTTCAGTAAGTATAATGGTAAACTCGACCCCATGAATGACCCTTTATTCTTGGTTGCATCAATTTGAAGCTTATTTTGTTGTTGTTTAAAAAAAAGATACTGATAGAGTGATCTTGGCTAGTTGGTATTTAGAAGACGAGGCGATGGTGGACTCAGTGGGCTCACGCCCACACCAGATTAGGTATGGTAGCTTATTTATGGGACGAGTTCGTCTTAGATCTTAAGTGGCGGTTTCTACCGCCATTACCTTGAGTGACTCGAAGACGAGTTCAGGGGAGGCACATCAAAACGCTCAACTAGTCTTGTAGCTTGCCAACAAAATTTTGAACTTATGTTTGCAATTAGGCATTTCTGATAAGGGCAAGAAAGGGCAGTTCCTCTATGGCCTTGACACGCAAATCTAGTGGGAAGTGCGTATGTTTCGGCCAGCCACCTTCGAAGATGCACTTTCGCTTGTGGAGAGTGTTGAGACGAAGTACAATGGAGGAAAGCCCAAGACTTCCTAGTCTTCCACTCCCAAGGCACCCTCCTCGGGGAAAAAAGGCCAAAACCAAATGGGGTCTTTCCCTAGGACAAAGCGGCTCCCAGAACTCGACTAATGTGAGATCAAAAAGCCTTGGTAGGCAAGACCGGTGGGAAACTAAGTCTAGAAGAGACAACCTAGTACAAGGAGGAGGGTAGGTGTTTCTTTTGTCACACAAAAGGACACACTTCTAAGGACTGTCCAAAGAAGACTACCGCTCTGTAGACTACCACCCTAGTCTCCGCTGCTTTCGTGGTGAGTCCCACTCCCACATAGACCCCAGCGGTCATTCCTAGTTCTTCGGACCCAGGTTCTTCGGCTGGTGCAATCGTTAGCCGGGAGCTCAAAGATAAGTAGAAGGGTGCCCAAGATGAGGAGTATGAGCACAATGAATTGCTCAAGACGTTTGGCCACATAGGTGGCCAAAGAGTCATTGTCTTGTTTGACAATGACAACACGGAGGATGTGGTAATGGAACAGGCCACTCGGCGAGCCCGGTTTTTGCTGACTTCAGTAGACAAGAAGGTTGAGGGTTTTAGCACAGATATGATGACGAGCATCAAGTTTGAAGCTCAAAGTGCTAAGCTAGTGATTGAGAGCATCGAGTTTGTGTGAGTTTATGGTTGCCCTCTTGTAGGAGGAGACATTATTTTGGAAATTCAAAGGTTTCACAAGTTCCAGCCAGACATTGATTGGGACAGGCACACTTTTCAGATTACCCAAATTGTGTCCAAAGTCCCAATAGTCATTAAGAGTGAGTGAGGGATCCTGAACTTTCCTCACATAAGCCACATAAAGGCTACATGAGAAATATGGAAAGAGGCACAGTGTGCAATGCTTTATATTCAGATTGCCCAGACGATGGCCAATACTTCCGAGAAGTACCAAGCTCTCCATGACAAGTTTTAGAAGATTTTTCTTCGAGACAATCTCCCTTCCCAGCTCCCTCCATCTAGACCGGAGGACCACAAGATAGACCTCCGCCCAGGCTCGGATCACTGGAGTAAGTTTCCATACTGCCTAGCCAAGGCAATGGAATTGGAGTTGGATCGCCAACTCCAAGAGTTGTTTGTAGGTTGGTTTCATACGTGCTAGTGTGTCGCCATTTGCCGCACCGATCTTTTTTGTCAAAAAAAAGATGGTTCTTCCCAATTGTGTGTAGATTATCGTGCACTCAATAAGCTAACTATAAAAAGCAAGTTCTTGATGCCTCGATTCGGTTACATTTTAGAGAGGCTGAATGGGGCCAAGGTGTTCTCGAAATTAGATTTGAAGAGCGAGTATGAGTGACCACCAGGTTCGGATTGTTGAGAGGGACATGCCTAAGACAACGTTTCGTACGGAATGGGCTCACTATGAATTTGTGGTCATGTCTTTTGGCTTGACGAACGTCCCAACCACATTCAACCGCATGATGATGTAGATATTCCGTGACTTGATTGGGAAGTGTGTTCATATTTTTGGACAACATACTTGTATTTTCGGCTACGTTCGAGCAGCATGGCATTGATGCAGAGAAAGTTTTGAGTTGTTGAAAAGCAATGAGCTCTATGTCAATGAGAGTTTAGTCCGCTACGCAGTCATCAGATTTTAAAAAAAGAGACATGTGGCTTTCTACTTGCATGTGGTTCGTAGTAGGCACAGATAACAACTCTTTAGAAAGCACGGGATATTTGTTGGAGATTCACTACCTTGGATATATTATTAGTGCCGAGGGCATCCGACTTAACCTGGCAACGGTGGTTGAGATAGTCAATTAGAGGATACCGCAGACAACTAATGATATCCGGTCGTTGTGGACATATGCCAAGCATATTCCACCCACATCGACAGAGGGTGTCGAGACTAGAAGGCAGTGGATCCGAATGACTCCACAAGCTTTGGGGGCACTCAAGGTGGCCTTGTTAGAGGCTCCTTGTCTAGCGCTGGCCTCTTGGGATGAGCCGTTCCTTGTAATCACCGATACGAGTAACATCACGATTGGAGCTATTTTACAACATAATGGCCATCCAGTAGCTTACATGTCTCATAAGGTGCTATCCGCAAAAAAGAATTACTCGGTCTATGATCGGGAACTCCTCGCAGTGATTCGGGGCCTGAAATAGTGGAAGCATTTTTTTTTATGGCGAGAATTTGAGATTTGCACTAACTATTAGGCATTGTGCTGGATTCAGACAATGCCAAGAGCACAATGTAGTGACCGTTAAGCACCACTGGAGCCAAATTTTCTAGTAATTTGGTGGTGTGATCGAGTACCTTCCAGGAAAGACCAATCCAGTGGCCAATGCTTTGAGTAGGAAGGGAACAGTGACTCTGATTCAGAACATTGGACTAGACCTTGTCGGTACGGGACAAGATGATATGAAGCACACATACGTGGATTTTGAGAAAATTGGTACACAGTGGGAACATGCATTGGATGCCACGGGACCATGCCACTTTTTAATACGAGATGGTTGGCTTTGCTACAAAGGCCACCTTTGTGTTACGAAGTTGTTCAGGGTAGCTCTTCTCCATGACGCCCATGGCACCATCACACTGGTGGTCACAAGGGCATGAATTTGACTTTGGGGAGAAGCTAGAATAGCAACACTATTGGCTAAGAATGTCACGTGCATACCGCACTTGGATGCCATGTAGACATATCTATACAGAAGGTGCAGACCTGGGGTGGAAATTGGTCCCATGTGAGCCCAGTCCGGGACGAGTGAGCCAGGGTTCCACTCTAGTCGTTTCCGAGGTCAGGTGTGCATTGTCCTGCACATGTGTCCAAGGTTAGGTGTGCATTGTCCTGTGCATGCAACAGTGCCAAGCCACACTGTGAGTCTCCCTCTGGAATGATGTCAGTGGTTCTGTGTATCTGGTATGATATTGGATGCCAGACCACTGTGTAGACAGTTAGGGTTTGCATATAGGAAAGGGGCCAATCCATAGGGCTACCCCAGGGACATATATATGGGCATAGGGGAGGTGTAGAACCACTTCCATAGGGGCCAGGAAGGCCTTGGCAGTGCCCACCAGCCATGGGATGGCTTGGAAGGGCTGTAGGCTAGCCCTAGGGCCCCTGGACAGGCAGTCGACAAGGTAACCAGCCCCTAGAGGATTGTAGGTCAGCAGGTGTGGGGCAGCCCACACAGGCTGCCGAGCACCCATAAACTTATGCGCATTTTCACGACCTTGTGTTTTTCTCTGGACAGTATGCAGGTGTGCACGGGGACATGGTGGACAGTGTGAATGGCATCGGATTGGAGTTAAAAAGGAAACCCATGTGTGGACAACCCCAAGTGTGAAGGGGGCAAAGAGATTTTAACTCAAAAGGTCTTAAAAACCTTTAAAAACATTATAATGCCCTTTATGAAAGTAAACGTGGCCCATATGCTATTGTTGGGGCCACGTGTGTGCTTTTTGGAGAAAAGAGGTGTTGGCGGGCAGAAAAGAGGCACCTCTCTTTTGATGAAAAGGAGCTTTGGCTTGTGGAAAAATCTGGCAAGCTGGTCGGGACTGGGGACTGGGGTGCTTCTTCGTTTTCTCTCTCTCCCCCATGGAGGACAATCATGGGCAGGACTTGATGGAGGTGGGCTGAATACAGCAGCAGTTAGGCTGTAGGAAGCGCAGAGCCCTCTCCCTCTCTTGACTACCAGTGGGCTGAACAAAGGGGTAGCCGGGTTGCAGCTCTTTCTTTCTCTCTCTTTTTCCAGTAATTTCTACTCAGTATCATCTCGAAGTCTTACAGTTCTGTTCTTATAACTGTAGGACAATCAGTTTATTGTACATTTTAGTCTCATTTAGTTGTTCTCTTTGATGAGACACCAACTTCATGCTTCGCCCACGCTTCACTTCGCTGTTCGCCACCGCTTCGCTTCGCTGTTCGCTCCGCTCGCTTCGCTTCACTGTTCCCTATTTGGTTCGCATCTTTGTGCTGGCCCGCCCTCTCTGTTCGCACCTCTGTGCTGGCCCTCCCTCTCTGTTCGCTACTGCCGCCCACTTCGCTTCCGCTTTGCTGCCATGCTGGCACTATGCTCGCTCGCCTGCGTGTCCGGTAGGCTGCTCGCTGCTCTTTTCCCACCCACCCTTGCTCAGGCTCCCAAGGTAGCAACATAACTCTCTCTCTCTCTCTCTCTCTCTCTCTCTCTCTCTCTCTCTCTCCTCCCTACCTGTGGGAAGGGCTGCACAGTAATTTCGAGGAATGGCCCCTTGTCTCCAAGAGAAACTCGAGGCCCTCGAGACAGCAATGAAGGCACTAATCAAGGAGAACAAGAAGACATCCGATTCCAACCTCAATGAGGTAGAGAACAAACTACACCGGCACATCATGGCCCTCGAAGCACGGGTCACGGACCTTGAACAAGAGAACACAACACTCAAGGAGGAGGTGAGTGCATTGAAAGTGGAACTGGTAGCCGTCAAGAACACCGAGAAGGAAGAAGGGGAGATCAATGACAACACTCTCACGGCCATCAAAGAAGAGATCTCCAAGGAGATCACAAAGGACATGGAGGGAAAACTCGAAGCCAAGCAGTCAGGATGGGTTGAGGTGGTGAAGAAGAACATCCGTAAAGAAGTGAGGGAGGAGACTCAAAGGGAAGAACATCAAATCATTCACACCACCATTGAGGAGGAGAAGATGAGGCATGCCCACCACCTCAACATTCGAGTCACAGGTATAGCCGAGACATCCAACTCCACTCCCGAGAAAGATGGACAGCTTCTATGCATGAAGCTAGGCTACAGGGAAGAGGACCCTCTCCCCTTCACCAAAGCATGGAGAGTCGGGAAAGACTAAACACGCATGTGAGCCCTCATCCTACAGTTTGCAGGAGAGACGGAGAGGGTCACCTTCATGAGGAAGAGGGTCAGGCTTAGAGGGAGCTCCTATTTTCTTGGATGATGATCGCTAGAGCATAGGAAAGCTTGCATGCCACGAGTCTTACACGCGAGGAGAGACGGAGAGGGTCACCTTCATGAGGAAGAGGGTCATATTACGAGGCTTAGAGGGAGCTCCTATTTTCTTGGATGATGATCTCACGAGGATGCAGCTAGAGCATAGGAAAGCTTGCATGCCACGAGTCTTACACGCGAGGAGAGAAGGCAAGAATGCCTTCTATTGAGATGGTCAGGTTATCATTGATGGCCGGCCCATGGATTAGCGGTTTGGGGCCTATGAGACACAAACGAGGCCGCTGACAACGATACACATGGTAGTATGGAACTGTAATGGTTCACTATGGGTGCAGCTTGGACGACTAAAGCATGTTATGGTGGGAAGAGACATCATACTTCTGATATAGACACATCAGAGCCCAGAGAGAGGGCTACCTCGAGTAGAGGGATTCCAGTGGGTTGGAGCATACAGGAGGACCACACGCCAGGGTACCTTGAGAGGGTCGGGGGGAGTAGCAGTTCTATTCAGACGGGAGCTGCAGGGGAGACTGAGAGTGGTAGCACAGGATCCAGAGGCCTGATACATGTGGATCAGCTTACAGCTCTCACACGACAGGGGTATATACATAGCCCTATGTTACTTTCCTCCATCAAGATCCTCCTATGTCATTACAAAGGACATGCCACAAGAGGAGGAGACAGGAGCCTCGCCATACACTTGTTTGTCAGAGGAGATTATGCATTATTCTACACTAGGGGAAGTATTTCTTACGGGTGACTTCAATGCCCACACAGAGAGCAGATAGTGTGAGGTGTATGACTATGATGACATGGAGATCCTCCACCCTGTGGTGGAGGATGGCAGAGGAGATAGGGTGTCAATACCCCACGGATCCCCTTGGATCGATCTTGGTTCAAACTCAAATCCTGCAAACAAACGAACAACAAACAACAAAGGGGGTGCAGGCCTGACTCACCTCCCAACCATGACAGCCGTGGGCAAGCCCTCAGTCTTGGCTGTCCCCACCGAGCCACGAGCTGAGCTAACTCAGTTGACGTACCGACCAATCTCCTCCTCGCGACGTCCCATACCGCCACGAAGCTGCCCTCGCGGGCCTCGAGATTGCTGCCGACGTCGGTTGCGTAAAGCAGGTGCACGTCTGCACTAGATCCAGGCTCCAAGACCATAGAGCTCTCACAAACTCACGAGACTCTCTATAATACAATAACTAACCTTGGCCACCCTTTTATAGGCTCTTGGCCGGTCATCAGGCGTCCACACTTGGGTGCCCGCCCGTCCATACTTGGGTGCCCGCCCGTTAGTCTTTCCCTAACTCAGCTCGTCAATCAGCCTGCCTAGTTCCAAGCTTCCCCAAGCCTCAAAACTAGTCTTGCATGCGTGTAGCACACGGTAGATACACACTCTGCACATGACATACTCCCCTTCCTCTAAGAGCTCACTCCTGAGCTCACTAAAAAGCCAGGGTAATCTCTTTGAAGAGTAGTCAATGTCTCCCATGTAGCGTCCTCCTCAACACGATCCACTTGATCTTGTATTCTGTGATAAACGTATTACGCAATCTTCGTTCACGAAACCCAAGAATCTTTTTAGGTTCGTGCGGAACAAATGTCATGTCCTCAACATCTATAATTTCTTGAGGAGTAACTAACTGATCTGCTCCACCCAGTACTTCCTTAAGTCTACTGACATGAAATACAGGATGAACTTTCACATGAGAAGGCAAAACCAATTCATATGCAACTGAACCAATCCATCGTGTAACACGAAATGGTCCACAGTATCTAGGGGATAATTTCATAGATCTACCTGTCCGTAAAGTCTCGAAATCTTTCGGAACTCGCAAATACACCATCGTTCCTTTAGAGAACTCTCTGGGTGAACGATGTCTATTAGAATAAAACCTGTCTCGGTCTTGAGCACTTCTAATAGATTTCTTTGCAACTTGTAACATTTCTTGCATATCTTGCAAAAAATTACGTACTGCATCATGCTGAAGTCCTGAGAATCCTACTGTAACAGGTGATCTAGGTTGAAAACCATACACAAGCATGAAAGGACTAAATCCTGTACTCGTATGCTTAGTACTGTTATATGCAAATTCTAACATAGGAAGATAATCCTCCCATGAACTCTGTCTTTTGGATACATATGCTCGAAGCATATCCTCCAAAATCTGATTCACTCTTTCAGTCTGGCCATCAAATTGAGGATGATTGGAGAAACTCAAATTCAAAGTTGTTTCCAACTTCTCAAAAACAAGTTTCCAAAAATCACTCGTAAACTTAGAGTCCCTATCACTGACTATGTCCTGCGGTAACCCGTACAGTCTAAACAATTGCTCGATAAACTGCAGAGCTAATTGTGTACCTGTAATAGTCTTTCGGGTCGATAAAAATCTAGCCATTTTTGTTAAGCGATCTACCACAACCCAAATAGAATCGTGGCCTTGATGTGTTCTTGGCAATCCGGTAATAAAATCCATGGAAATACTTTCCCATTTATTACCTGGGATTTGCAAAGGATGCAACAACCCAGCCTGTTTAAAGCGTTCAGCTTTATTTGCCTGACAAATTTGACACTTGAGAACATAATCTTCTACATACCCTTTCATCTTTGGCCAATAAAAAGTGTATTTCACTAATGATAGTGTCCTATGTACCCCAAGGTGTCCAGCAGAAGGGGCGTCGTGACACTCCTTCAGAATCTTGGACCTAATGTTCGGGATCTGTGGTACACAAATTTTGTCATTACGGAATAGTAAACCGTTCCGAATCATCCACTGGCCTCCTGCAGCTTGAATGGTAGACTACTCAGTCATCGAGTCTTGGTCAATCAATGAGCTCCCGTCCTGGATCTTTTGCCAAAATGGACCAAAATAACTATCAATCCTGCAAAGCCCTCTCAATGACTGAAATAAGTCAATAGAAATCTTGGTGAACGATAAAGAATTCACCTCTCTAATTCGACTAAGCGCATATGCAATATTATTCATGGACCCTTTCCGATAACGGATCTCAAAATCAAATTCTTACATTAACTATGCCCAATGAGCTTTCCTTCCTCTCAAATCATCCGCATCACACACATACTTGATTGATTGATGATCAGAAACTTGGAGCCATATAAATAATGTCTCCAAACCTTGAGAGCATGAATCATAGCATAAAGCTCCTTCTCAAGGGTTGGCCAACGAGATTGAGTGTCGTCTAGCTTTTTACTTTCAAAAGCAACCGGTCTACCATCTTGAAATAAAGCAGCCCCGATAGCATAGTCACTGGCATCAGTTTCAACAACATAAGGCCGACTAGGATCAGGCAATGCTAAGATAGGTGCTTCCTTGACTTTATCTTTCAAAAGTCTGAAGGCCATATCCAAATCGTTATTCCAAGTGATAGGCTGATTTGACTTATGTCCACGATCTTTCAATAAGTCAGTCATCAGTAGGGTGAGCTGAGAGTACTCCCGCAGAGATTTCCGAAGAAAAACAACAAAACTGAGAAAAGAACGAAGTTGTTTCACTGTTCGCGATATAGGCCAGTCGAGAACCTTCTGAACTCGGTCATAGTCAATGCTCAATCCATCTCGAGTGATCTTGTGTCCCAAGTAAATGATGTCGGTCATAAAGAACTCACATTTACTTAACTTAGCATATAGTTGATTCTGTCTTAAAATAGATAAGACAATCGTGAGGTGTCTAACATGATCCTCAAGAGTACGACTATATATCAAAATGTCATCCAGGAACACCACCACAAATTTCCCCAAATGTTCACGAAAAAGATCGTTCATCATTTGCTGGAAAGTGGCCGGAGCATTGGTTAACCCAAATGGTAATACGAGAAACTCATAATGGCCATACCTAGTCCAAAAGGCGGTTCTTGCGACATGCCTTTCATGAATACGTATCTGGTGGTAGCCAGTACGTAAATCTATCTTCGTGAAATATTTCGCTCCTGCTAACCGGTCAATCAGGTCATCTGATCTAGGGAGAGGATAACGGTTCTTAATTGTCAGCTTGTTCAATCTCTTGTAATCTATACACATTCTCCAGGTATTGTCCTTCTTTCTCCTAAGCAACACAGGTGCACCCCAAGGTGATTTACTTGGACGGATGTGGCCCATCCTCAAATAATCTTCGAGTTGTTTAGCCAACTCATCTTTCTCAGCTTGGCTCATCCTATAAGGTGGAATACTCACAAGATGAGCACCAGGGATCAAGTCAATACGATGATCTATTGCCTGTTCAGGTGGTAAACCCGATGGCAGTTCCTTAGGAAATACATCTTGAAACGAATCAAGTATCTTCTATAATTCTTTGCTTTCAAACACACATAATTCATTTACATCCATGGAAGGGATGAGAAAAGAAGAAAGTGGAATCAATACACAATGGAAAGCGGTATACAAAGAAGAATCCATTATATTTCCAAAATCAATTGTATTTACAAGAGGTCCCTGTGAGGGATGAATACAATCACCTAAAATACTATACTTGGTGTCCCTATGCTGAAAAGAAAAAATATGACTAGACCAATCTATCTGAACTTCAAGAGTCTTAAACCACTCAATCCCTAATAACAAGTCTACATTTTCCAGATGCATGACATAGCATTCCAGAGTATCTTTGTAGTCCTGAATCTGGATTGGAAGCATCTCCACTTTGCGATCACAAACTTGCCTTCCCGCAGGTAGGCGTACCTCATAGGTATGGTCACTGAGTGTCGTATCAAGACTCAATTTCTGCACAAGTTTGTAGTTAACAAAGTTATGCGAACTGCCAGGGTCTAAAAGAATGTGAATCTTATGGCCCTTCACTTCTCCATAAACTCGGAGAAGATCATGCATGCCAAATACCTTAGAATTGAACAGACAATCAGAACAAGTACTAGGGCGAGAAAGTACAGTAATTGACGTACCTGTCAAAGACAACTGGTTAGCTACCTTTGGCTTGGGTCCGGCGTTTGTCTTGGTACCCTTTTACTTTGGGCACTCATTACGCATGTGTCATTTTTCTTCGCAGATAAAACAACGTCCTTCCTTCTTGAGCTTTAAAGCCCTAAGGAGTCGTTTCTTCTTCGCTGGTGTCGAAGTAGAACTCTTCGAAGGTTGGTCCGAAGACTTTCCCTCTGTCGTGTTAGCCATAGGTGCGGAGAACTTTCTTTTATGCTTGTTCCCCTGCTTGGTAACGGGTTTCGACTTGGAAGAGACCATCGTATCATCATAGATACGAGCTGAATGAATGGCCTCGTCCAAAGTTTTACATTTGTTATTTTTAACTTGTAATCGGTACGAGTCGGCTAAACCAGCTACGAAAAACCCCAACAGAGTAGTGGGATCCATCTTTGTAGCTTTCATCTGCAAGTCACGGAACTTCTGGAGGTAGACCTCGTGCTAGGAGGTCATGGTCAAAGCTGAAAACCGGGCAACAACATCATAATCATCCTCTTTCTTGAGGAATTCTTTCTTGAAGACGTCTTCGAATTGTGCCCAAGTCATTGGCTTAGGGTTGAGTTCCTTCCACCAAAGCAAAGCTTTGCCGGACAGGAAACCTACTGCTAACTGGATCTTCTTTCCATCATCATATGGATGAAACTGAAAGTGAACTTGCCACTTATGTAGCCACGTGTCCACGATCTCCTTGGTGCACTGCTTTTGCTCGCCCCCGAACGGTTTCGGAGTAATGTTGGGGCCTAAAGCAGAAGCCAAGGTATCCATACCTGAGAAAGTCGAGAGGGTAGTGGTCAATAGAGCGATGGAATTCTGCAAAGCTTGCATCTGGGCTACGATTTGTGCCTGACGTTCCGACGAAGAAGCTTCGAGAGCTACTTTGAACTCTTGGAAATCTGATTTTGACACAAAATCGTCAAAAAGATCCGCATCGGTACCTTCCGTAGCCGGCAAGCCGTCGCGTTCCACAAGGAGATCCAACTCCGATTCTTGGGTCGACATCGTGAAGAGGGTACGTGGAGAGAAAATTCGATCTTTGCACAATAAAAGTGCGAGCGAACTTGAGAGCTTGAAAACTTGAGTGCGAGAGCTTGAGAGCTTGAAAACTTGAGAGATGTGTGGCAAGAAGCCCACTTAAGGGGTTTATAAAGGTTTCCCAAAAGCCAAAAAATCTCCAAAAGCTAAGCTTAGCTTTTGCTTTTGCTTTTGTGTTTTTTTTTCTTGAATAAATAAATAAATAAATATATATATATTTATATATATATATATATATATGGATATATATATTCAATTTTCTTAAAAAAAATAAAACACCTTGAAAGCCTTGGAGGAGTTTTTAAACCTTAAAAAAAACGAAAGCTTAAGAAAACATGCTTTCCTTGCTTTTTTTTTTCCTCCTGGAATAGCGCTGCCGGCGTGCTGGCTACCGTCGATTGAAGCTGCCGGCACATGCTTTCCTCCCGGCGGATTGGGCTGCCGGTGCCTCACGGCAGGATGTGCCTACGCCAGCCGTTACCTGCGCTGGGCCGCCTGCCAACATAGAGCTGGCCGTCTACAGGGGCCTGGCTGGGGCGCCTGCGTAAGCCTGGGCGCCGGCCTGGCCTAGCGTGGCTTCCTGGCATAGGCACTGACTGGGCTAGCCACGCAAGCCTGGCCACCTACTGCATCAACCTACACTCGGCCAGCCGCACGCGTCCAGCAGTAACCGGCCAGCATGCCCACTCGCCAACTCGAATACGCGATCCAGCACTTCTCTCGCTCTCTCTCTCTTGCGCCAAAAAGCAACGAATATGCCCTTTTTTTTCTGTTTTCTCTCATGCGATTGTCTTTCCTCTTCTTTGCATAGCAACGACCCTACTTACGCCTCCCATCAA
This sequence comes from Cibotium barometz, assembly GCF_041138505.1. Classification (NCBI taxonomy): domain Eukaryota; kingdom Viridiplantae; phylum Streptophyta; class Polypodiopsida; order Cyatheales; family Cibotiaceae; genus Cibotium; species Cibotium barometz. Next base: position 64,737,907 of record NC_141051.1, read on the forward strand.
CATGGGTTTCTTTGATGAAGAAAAAACACATACTTTTCTGAAAACTGCAGTATGCACAGAAAAAACAGCAAGCTTTTTAACACATACCTTTCTTTGACCTCTTCTTCTCTACCTACCGACTTGCTCGTTCACGAGGTATGCTCTGATACCACTGTCAATACCGCACGGATCCCCTCGTGATCGATCTTGGTTCAAACTCGAATCCTGTAAACAAACGAACAACAAACAACAAAGGGGGTGCACGCTTGACTCACCTCCCAACCATGACAGCCGTGGGCAAGCCCACAGTCTTGGCTGTCCCCACCGAGCCACGAGCTGAGCTAACTAGGTTGACGTACCGACCAATCTCCTCCTCGCGACGTCCCATACCGCCTCGAAGCTGCCCTCACGGGCCTCGAGATTGCTGCTAGCCTCGGCTGCGTAAAGCAAGTGCATGTCTGCACTAGATCCAGGCTCCAAGACCATAGAGCTCTCACAAACTCGCGAGACTCTCTATAATACAATAACTAACCTTGGCCACCCTTTTATAGGCTCTTGGCCGGTCATCGGGCGTCCACATTTGGGCGCCCGCCCGTCCATACTTGGGTGCCCACCCGTTAGTCTTTCCCTAACTCAGCTCGTCAATCAGCCTGCCTAGTTCCAAGCTTCCCCAAGCCTCGAAACTAGTCTTGCATGCGTGTAGCACACGGTAGATACACACTGTGCACATGACATAGGGGCTAGTCGGGCATTAGAGGACACTGGACAAGACAGAGGACATTATGGGGACCACTTACTAGAGTTGGGAGCCAGGCATCGTCTCGTTATTTATAACGGGATGCTATAGTGGCCGGGATCAAGAGGGCTGACATGCTTCCCACATGGGGGTCATACACAGACCGGAGGCACGGCGGTAGACTACATTATGGGGTCTTTGGAGGCATCACAGCTTGTCACCTCATTCTCCATCCCACCTCGTCCTATTGGGGCAGATCATACATACTTGGCCGGATCACCAGTATCACCAACCCCCCACATACCCACGCCACACACTACCATCTACTTCACACATGACATGGCAGACATATACACTGGCAGAGTAGAGGATGGGCTCCTACTCATCGATCCCCTGGCACCTTTTGTGTTGCATCCATTGACGGCCTCTCCACCTTGGACATCGTGTCCACTCAGGAGAGCCTGCGAGATATGGGACTATGCCCCAGAACAGATGGTACGATTGACGAGTGCAGAGCCCTATACTCACGGCTTCGCATACAGAGAGCCTTGGGATCCATCACAGAGCAGGAGTCGAGGAGAGAGATGAGGAGACTTACTCGCCGTAAAAGGCGGGAGATACAGGAGCTAGAGATCTTCCATTTCTTCACATGAGTCGAGATAGCCCTATCTCATGGCGGCACTTCAGAGAGCCCCAGACACCGACACCCATTGCAGACCTACAGACATGGCACACATGTAGAGGGCCTATACCACGCCCCACAGCAGCCACCTATACCTCAGCCACACAGGAGCTTCGACCTACCACAGCTAGCTTCTTTACCCACTCGATGGTAAAGAAGCTATCCGCTGCCTACAGCATGGACGGGCCGCCGACCATATGGGCCTACAGGGTGAGCATCTCATATATGCAGTAGATTCTTTGGCTCCTTTTCTTGCACACCTGTTTAAAAGGGCACTAGCAGAGGGTTTGCATGCGGAGTGGACGATGCACACCATTGTGCCGATCCACAAAACAGGGGATATGCTCGATCCGAGCAACTACTGGACGGTTATGGTTGGCCACGTGTTGGCCAAACTCTATGGCACAGTGTTGGAGCAAGAGCTTAGTAGGTTTACGCTCATCAGGGCAGGCAGGCTTCAGGAGAGCTTTCTCTACCACTGACCATGTATTCACTCTGAGATGTATGATTGATCAGGCCAGAGTGAGGAAGAGAAAGCTCTATTGCAGCTTTGTGGATTTTCGCAAGGCATTTGACACAGTACCACGAGAGAGGCTCTTTCAGCGCCTGCAGTATCTTGGAATACCAGCATCTATGCATTATATGAGCAGGTTTGGGCGAGTCAGATGCCCAAGAGGTATGTCCGAGACTATTGCTAGCACCATTAGTGTGAAGCAAGGATGCCCACTTTCCCCCACGCTATTTGGGTTATACATTGATGAGGTGGTTGACTTCATTACATGGGGAGGTGGAGATGGAGTTGATCTAGTAGGTACCTCAATACATATTATGCTTTATGCTGATGATATTGTATTAGTGTCTGAGTCTCCAGGAGGTCTAAAGCAGCATCTACATGCACTTGATGATTTCTGCACACAGAGGGGTCTTACTGTGAACCTTGGGAAAACCAAGGTTATGGTCTTTCATACATCAAGACAGGGCAGGAGTCAGCTGACATTCACTCTCGCAGGACGCTAGGTGGAGGTGGTGACATCATATGTGTACCTAGGGGTTACCTTCTTTGCAACAGCCACGCGCTTCACCATATGTGTACCTAGGGGTTACCTTCTTTGCAACAGCCACGCGCTTCACCATGATTTCAACAGCCAGAGCTAGATTGACACGGGGATATGCACCATTGGCTATGCTAGAGAGACAATGTCACCAGGCGCATTTTAGGAGCCCCAGACAAAGGGGTGGCTATTTGACACATTAGTCACACCGGCACTGATGTATGGAGCAGCGGTATGGGTGCCAGGCCTTGCTACCCATTGGTGGACACAGATAGAGAGACTACAGGCCCTCATGATGGGACACATGATACGCAGCAAACTGTCAGTGCCTCATGACATTATCCGAGCAGAGTTTGCTGCACCTCCTATGATGGTAGAGGCCATATTCTAGACTATATGCCTGCTAGATGTTGGGGTAAAGGCATTATGCCCACCCTTATAGTGTGTACAAGCCCATAAGTTATAGTACATAGTACACTTAGTACTTTTAATGTACCAAGTGCACTATGTGTACTAGTGCAATATACATGTGTGATATGGGAGTCACACACTCATTCTAATGAGTTGACTTATCCCCACAACTCTCTCTCTCTCTCTCCTTATTCTTCTCTCTGTGTATGTCTCCCACATGAAACCCTAACAATTAACTCTCCCATTCAACTGGTATCAGAGCTTAGGTAACTGTCTTGATCCTCTCCCTCTTGGCGCTGATTTCTCTACTGGTCGCACTCTCCATTCTGCCCAACTGGTCGCCTTGCCCAGTCCATGCAGCAGCCCAGCTGAGCGGGTGGCCTAGCCAACCAGGCACAGCCAGGCGCCTACAGCAGCAGCAGAAGCAGCAGCAGCCAGGCGCCTACAGCAGCAGCAGCACCCGCAGCAGCAGAAGCAACACCAAGCGCACAACAGCGCACGGCAGGTGGACATCGTGGGGAAGCGTGTAGACGCCTGGCCACAAAGCGTAAGGCTACTAGGCGGAGGCGACGTTACGTGTCCCCGTGAAGGCGAGCTCGAGCGACTGGGTGGCACACCAGGAAGGCTAGCGGAGCTTCTCTCGAACTACTTGTGAATAGGCGAAGTCGGCGCAACATTAAGCGACGACGGCGATCTCTCCGTCGCACACATGGGAGATCATAGGCCTTTTTCACCCGATGAGTCGGGCGTCCATACGCAGGCGAACACGCTTGTAGGTGAACGCGTGCGTGCGCTTGTAGCAAAACGCGTAGACGTGGGCTGCCCAGCCATTCGTATCTGCATAGCAGCAGGCGCATCAGCATCAACACACTGCAGCAGCATCCGCATCAGCATCAGACGTGCCCCCCCTCTCCTGCAACAACAAAATTCAGTATGCAAATTTCAGAGAAATTCAAAAAATTAAGAGGTATTTGCTTCAATTCTTTGGGATTTTCTTATCAATTCAATCAATTGAGCAGGTACAGGTGCCAAATTGCTCAATTTTTGAGCAAAATTGGCAAAATTGGGTGACATTGGTCACAATCAGGATCAATTTGCAGGAAATTGGATGTCAAAATTTGGGGCTTTTGATGTAATTGTGCAATTAAGCATTCATACATCCTGTATGCAGTTTTGCTTGCACACATCTTGATGGTCCTCGCTTCATCAACCTAGGCATATTTCACCTTTCTGTTGATCTAACAACAACAAACTCAATGTGTAAGACCAACCCGTCAAATCTCAACCTCTCGATCAAGGATGATGTCTACCAAAATGTCAAAGATCGCAACTCGACTTTTGATGCTTTATTGTTATGGCTCACCTAAACTCCTCTTGAAATACATCTAACAAGAGAGTGAACCGCAAATGTCATGGGGATATTTCCAATGGCCGAGCTCGTAACCCTTGAGGTTTCCAAGCTCTTCAACTCCGCAATTTCACCGCGCCTCCCGCGAGCGTTGTCACACCGCCGCGTTGCACTACGTGTACTCGTCCCTCCTCTCACCCCCCTTCCCTCATACACACTCACTAGCATGGATTAGAGAGAGACATTAGCAAGAGTAAGACTCTATTGCACAATGGGAGAGTTTCTTGTATTATGAGACACATTCACTTATATACATGGTCATAAGTGTTCACACTCGAAGCACATTCGCAGGCACCCATCTTTGATGAACATTACGAATTGGTGGGGCTGATTCTTTTGGTGCTGAAGTTTCTTTCTTTGGGCAGGCTTAGGTGACTTTTTGATACCCCTGGGAATCCAAGCTTTGGTATTACCTTGGTAGTACCCTTGTGCTTGCAGTAATCTTTTTAGTACCCACACTTGTTGAGATGTTGGAGTTCTTTGAGGAACTCACATAGGTAAGTTTTGTGGACGGTGTTGTGGAGTACTTTTATTCTTCCTTGGCCTTTGAGTGTTGCATTCAAGAAGAAGCTTTGATGATCAAGGCACCCAAATTGGATTGGCGCCTTCATAGTAGCCCTGGGCTACAAGTAGCTACTTCTCCACCCATATTTTGATACCCATTAAGATATCTTGATTTTGGCTGTCGTGGTGGAGTTTTCTTTTGGTTGAAGCATAAGGCTTGGAGCCCTCCTTCACATTGGTTGGCACTGGGATTGCGGGTTTGAGACTCATGGATGTTGTGGATGATGAGGCTAGAGTCTCTTGTGGAGTGGTGTTGGCTGATGATGTTGAGGCTTTTGAACATGTAGCCTTCTCCTGTAATGAGGGTGGTGAATGCGTGGACTCTGGGGCTTTTCTTTTGTGGTCCTTTTTTTGATAGGTGCGCTTGGGGGACTTCTTTAGGAATAGCTATCAATTGCAAGATTTTGGCATTGAACTTCATTGGTGAGGATGGAGTTGAAGGGGTAGATGCTTTATCGGAGTCGGTCATTGACGTAGATGGTAGGTCTTTGTGTAGAGGGGCTTTCGAGGAAGACGCTTGTAGCTTTTTACATTCAACATCATAGAAATCCATTAGGTTTGGATCCTCTTCTGTTCAGTATGGTATCGTCAACTTTGTGTCGTTAACCACTATGTTGACCCTGTTACTTTAGCAAAGCACAATGGTGCTTGGGTGTAGCAGTAGTCCATTTATGACCCACGATCAAATTTGCTTCCAACACATACTCAACCAAAAAAAACTTACACGTAAGGGGGTTATTTTCAATTACCCCCTTACAACACATACTCAACCACAAAAAACTTACACGTAAGGGGGTTATTTTCAATTACATTGTATGTTCAAAGTACCCCAAACATGGCATGTTCAAGTCTTGTGTGAATGGAGTTTTATCAGGATGAGCTGTGAGTGTTGGTTGACCTAACAAATCCCATAACTCGAGGGTCATGAGATTGTCCTCTCATTGTGGATAAATCTGTGCTTGGATTGTGGTGATTTTATTGGAAAGTTATAATCCAACCATAATTCTTGGGATATTCTGAGTAAGATATATTGGAAATCCCACGTCCTCCAAGGTCTTTTCCTCCCATTAATAGCAATTTCACAATGCCCGCAGGAGTGCTCAAGGTGATTGTTTGCATATGGATTCATCAATTGAATACAACGAGTCACATACCCAAGTTCTACCAAGGATGACATCATACTCAAGGTAATCTAGGGTAACATGGAATCTAAATTCCACATTTCCATCGATCGTTTGAGTAGCATAGCTAAAGCATCCTGGAACTTCAATGTTTTGTCCATTAGCACCTCTTGCAAAACCATTGTCTTTAGGGATGATTTTCGGTTGTCCCACCAATGGCTCCCAAGTGTCTATTGTCATGATGTTATGACTATCTTGAGAGCTAATAAATGCGCGTTTGTGCTTAACATCATTGCTTGTAGGAAAATCTAACCATACCATGATAGAATCTTCAACTGGATCCATGGATATTTCAGTTTTTGTTTCAGCTTCAAGACCGGTGTCGGTTTCATATTCCCATTCACTGTCATCCTCTTTTTTACTTTCAGCTTTTTCAAGAGTGCCCAATGTGTATAATGGTACACTTGGTCCTTTGATAGTGAGGTATGTTTTGAAACTTGCAAATCCTGACAGTCCTATTCTCTGTAGCTCTTGACGTCTTGGTATAACTCATGTTTAGCCTTTAAAGGTGCAAGTTTTGATGTTATGTTGACTTCACCCCACGACAGAAGAGCACTCCCCTAAATGAGGATTTGAGAGATTGCTTTAATTTTGTAAGTGATTCATCGAATTCCTCATGTGCTTTTTCAATCGCATCATTTATGCAATCTGTCTCTAATGACTCTTCTATAGAGAGTGAGCCTTCCTCTTAAAAGGGGAAGCGATACTCCTCCCGTTTTTGTATTTTGGTTGCTTTTTTAGGTTTGACCTTATGAGGTTCAATCACAACCGGTGATCTTGTATGACACTCAACAATGCTAAGCATGCTCTCTTGAGCTTGCTTTTTGTGCTCCGCATATGTCATGTGATCATGATTTTCAATTTGGGGTGGTTGGGTGGGTTCTAGTTTCGTGATTGGTCTGTGAGGTGCACTGAGTGATAAATCAGAACTTGTTTCATCCTCACTAAGTGACGTACTAGAACTTGTATCATTTTTTTACTTTCCTTGGATTGTCACGTTTTCTTTATGTTTGCCCATGTGTGACAAGAACAAACTTTCTTTGGTGCTTTTTTATCATGTGTTGCAAATGTGGGTTTTGGGGTTTGAGTGAGCCTTTGAGGTAGATGCTTCTGCATCATGTGTAGCTTTTGGCTCTTTTGGGGTTAGATCCTTCATAGACTCCTTTCCCTTATCCTTTATTTCAACCTTGGTTTTCGACAGTTTAACGGCCCTTATTTTTCTTAGGTTTAGAAGGTTTTGTTTCTTCTTTTGGTTTCTTCTTTAAAACATGCTCTTCTACCCATTTCGAAGTGTTTTCTTTTGCATTCTTCTTGACTATTTCTCGTGTCTTGGCTTGTAAGCGTGTAAGCACATTTAAGGGTACCATGGATAATTTTCCGTTTTGCATACTCAAGATGTTAAGAGTTGTATTCTACGAGATAGGTTGCAGAATGAAGCAACTCGCCTTGGGCAATCTTGGAATATGTGATTGATGCCACATCATTCACATATGGGTTGCAAAGTGCCAGTGAGACTATGGGCATGGAGGTATTCCAAATTATGCATTCTATCACTTTGTGTGGTGCATGACAATAGAAACACTGAAGTGTTTGCTTAACCGCTTCTTGGTGAGAGCAATTTCTACCATTTGGACTGTTTCTGCTTGGGGCATGGGAGATGGAGGTTTTGAGGTAGCTGTAGATGAATTAGGACATTGCGGTGTGTCTTTATGACCAAAGGTTTTGCAATATATGCAATACAAAAAGACATGGCTATTGTATGCACGTTAAGAATTGGGATGGACGTAGTGATGGCAATGAACACAAGGCATTTCACCCATCACTTTGAGAGGCATTAAGGATGTTTTGTTTTAAGGGAGATCATCCTCTCTTAGAGATTCTAGTTCAAAGCTTTTAAGCAAGGCTGCGTAGAATTCAGGGAATGACAATTCAAAGATCAATTTTTATTTAGCCTTTGCTTCACTTGGTTTAGATGAGGAACATCTGGTATCCTAATCATCCTCCATCATGTTGTCATCTAAACGTATTGCTTCTTTATAACATTGATCAAATGTTTCCGGATTGGATACAATGATCAAGTTGTGTAAGATGGTTTTCTTTATGTCCATCATTAAACATCTTTTCAATTGAGCATTGTTTAGTTTCTCTCATGGCTCACATTGTGAGTCCAAGATTTTTATCCATGCCGAAGGAAAAAATCTCTAATGGTTTCATTTTGTTTTTGCTCAATTGAATAGAGCTCTTTTGCTGCACTCCACCGATCACCTTGTCTTGAAAAGCAGTGGATAAAGGTTGTTCTCAAGGTCCTGAAGTAAAACCCAATGACGCACTTGTTGTCAGCATGGCGCAAAAGGAATTGGGAGATGCATTTGGGACATGGATCTCAATGGCTCGAAGATATCAGCCAGTGGGTTCAGTCTCGGTGTGAGCCTTGGTAATCCCTCTATCATTACCATATCTTTACGTTGCTAGTTTCTCCTTAATGAGAAATCACATGTTTTTTTTTTTACTTTTTAGGTTTTCTTACAACCTATTATAGCCTCAGGAGGCCTGGTGCACCCTTCTTTGGGTCAAACAAATGTCTGTGCCTTGATTTGCTTAGGTGCTATGCACACGCGAATGACCTCTTAGAGATATTTTCCAGAAAAAGTGCATGCTAGTAACATTCCAGATGGAAGAGGTCTCAAAACCTATTTTCCATCACAGTCTCAAGATGAAAAAAAAATCAGAAAGATTTTTCTTGTTTCTCAACCCGTTTTTGAAGGTGTTCTAAAAGGAATTTAGAGAAACTATGTATGAGAGAGTTATAGTATTTTTGGGGTACTACAACTTTGTCTCTTTGATTTTTTCATGACTTTATCGTTTAGGCACTCAAAAAGTAGCACGAATATGGTTCGTAATCTTTTTTAGGTTGGGTGATTTTTAGTGCTTTAAGGCCTGTTTTCTACTTTGACTTTTGGGTTAAATTTTAGGGCTGCTGGTTGGAGGGCAAAATGATGGATTTTGCCCTCAGATGCTCAAGACTAATTTCGAAGAGCTCGATGTGCCAGCTTTTCGATGAGCACTAGAGCGCGTTCAACTCTTGGTCTAGGATATATGAGCCAAAACAAGGTTGTTTTCCAAACTCCAAACAGGGCTCTCTCTTTTTTTTTTTTGGCCAACGAATCCCTTTCACAACGTGAACCAACAGAGTTTCACGCCATGAAACATCGATTTTTTTTTTCGAGGGCTAATTCACGCCTTAAAATGGTAACCCCTGAAACGTCGATTTTTTTGAATTTTTGTCAACAACGAATCCCTTTCAACGACATGCAGTGCAGAGTTTCACATCGTGAAACGTCGATTTTTTTTTTTGCAGGGGCCGTGAAGCAGCAGAGTTTTACGTCGTGAAAGGTAAACCCGTGAAACGTTGATTTTTTTTTGCGGGGGCTGTTTCACGCCATAAAACAATAGAGTTTCACGCCATGAAATGTTTACCCGTGAATCGTCTTTTTGTTTTACGGGGGCTGTTTCATGCCGTGAAACAACACAGTTTCATGCCATGAAACGCCCAAAAAAAAATTAGGCTAGTGAGAAATTCAAGTTTTTTGGTGTGGAAGGAATATTTTTTGAATTTTAAATTGGGGAGATATGGGCATTTTCCCAAAAAGATAAGTGGGAATAAAAAAAAGTCAACACTTTTATGACACCCTTACACCCTTCATAAATGACCCCCAAAATGGACAATTTGGCAACTCATTGGCATGTTTCCATTCAATGCTCATTAGCCTTACTTAGTTATGAAAAAAAGTGCTTAGTAATGAATCAAAGATTAATCCTTCCACCAATCTTTCTCTCTTTTAGACTAATCAAGGGCTCTAATTAACCATCAATCACTAATTGATTCACTTCATTGAGTACATCATTGGATAGAGCATGAAATTGCTAAGCTATGTATATCAACTAATATGTAAATTAATCTAAAATTAGAGATTAATTAAACTCTTAATTTTAGTCTCTTCTCTTTATGCAAAATTAAGCAAAAGAGAGGAAAATTCATCCAATTGATGAAGAAAGTGATGTAATTAGGTAGTTTGATGCATCTAGATGCTCTCAAAATACTCAAAAATACTAATTTCGACCTCTTACATGATTAATTTTGGACCCCAAAAAACACATTTCTAGCTTTTTTTGCCTCTTGAACTAGATTAATGAATCACCCCTTAGTGACAAAACCAGTCAATTAAGAAAGATTAGTCGATTTCAAGAGTTTTTAATGGTTTTAAGATAAAATTTTAAATGATTAAGCTACCCCCAATGCTTGCTATTATTCTAATGTATACATACAAATCGATTTCAAGAGTTTTTTAATGGTTTTGAGAAAATGCTGCTCCTAATGCTTACTAATGCTCTTATGCATACAAATCAAACAAAAAAAACATAAATCAAACAAAAATTAATCCTTCTAGTTCTATGTTTAACTCTAAAGAGAGCTAAAACTCACTAAAAATTGCATTCTATTGCATTTTTTGATGCAATGAAAGCAAACAAAGCCTAATACACTCTATGTGCAAGCCCTAAGAACATTAAAAACCACATTAACAACAATAAAAATAATAATTTAAGCTTTTAAAAAAGTAAGCAAAAAAACATTCTTTATAAAACAAAAAGGAGAGCTGTTTCTCACAAAAACACACACAAACCACCATCAGAACCACATCTTTTTCATAGTAAACTACTAATAAAGACAATGGGCAATGAGTAACGTGTAGATTAGAGAGAAACGATGAAAAAAGCCTACGGATGACTCCCCGACAATGGCGTTAAAAATATTATGGCTCACCCAAACCTCCTTTGAAACACATCCAACTAAAGATTACCATGTGAACCGCAACTCGTGAGGATCTTTCCAATGGCCGAGCTCATAACCCTTGATGTCTCCAAGCTCTACAACTCCTTGAGAAGCAATTATAACGTGCCTCCCATGAGAAGCAATTATAACGTGCCTCCCAGGAGCGTTGTCACACCGTCGCATGTTGTACTACGTGTACTTGTTCCTCCTCTCACCTCCCTTCATTCTCATACACACTCACTCGCATGGATTATAGAGAGCGATTAGCAAGAGGATTAGCAAGAGCAAGACTCTATTGCACAATGGGAGAGTTCCTTGTATTATGAGAGATATTCACTTGTATACATGGTCATAAGTGTTCACACTTACTTAAACTGTGGCCAGCCAAGCACTCTAGGCTCATAAGAGGCCTAATGCTATTACAATGACTACTCTCATAATATATCCATGAAGTACATCACTTGTGACTTCATCCTAACTTGCTACCACATGCTCTTGAAGCGAAAATTGCCATAAGTATTCCATAAGACCATTACGGGCACTCGTCCAAGTTGTAGATTTGGACACCATTGCTTCATATCTTGAATGTATGACCTTTTGGTGTATCTATGTTAACCTATGACGGACATTGAGACGTATTATGTTTTACGTCATTAATTTCAATATTCTGAGTCATGGGCCGGGCTTGTCGGCACCATATGTTAAGGATAAAGAGATTGGGTGATCGCCGATGAGAGGCGCACCTTGAATATCAGTAGGATAAGGGTTAGGGTCGGCCGGCCATGTATGGGCGCCCAAGTGTGAACGGCCAAGTCACCTATAAGAGTCAAATGTAACCCTAAAATCCTCATTCTCATGTGTTGTGAATACAAGAGTGCTCTTGCCTTATCTCCTTGATTTCCTTCTCCTGCGTGTGTGTGAGAGAGAGAGAGAGAGAGTGAGAGAGCGATCGAGCGCACTGTGTAGCGGCACGGCGGCGGCGGCGAGGCGGTAGAGCGGCGACGGTGGCTCCTCCTTCACGGCTGCGACGCGGGAATCCTTCAAGGCGGCGGTTAAGCGGTGAGTGACACACCTTTTGCATTCTGTTTTGAGCCTCCTTCCCTGGTTGTATGCTTGCAGCCATTCGTGGCTCGCATACGGTGTCCGGCAAGTCCCACATTGAGACGTATTATGTTTTACGTCATTAATTTCAATATTCTGAGTCATGGGCCGGGCTTGTCGGCACCATATGTTAAGGATAAAGAGATTGGGTGATCGCCGATGAGAGGCGCACCTTGAATATCAGTAGGATAAGGGTTAGGGTCGGCCGGCCATGTATGGGCGCCCAAGTGTGAACGGCCAAGTCACCTATAAGAGTCAAATGTAACCCTAAAATCCTCATTCTCATGTGTTGTGAATACAAGAGTGCTCTTGCCTTATCTCCTTGATTTCCTTCTCCTGCGTGTGTGTGAGAGAGAGAGAGAGAGAGTGAGAGAGCGATCGAGCGCACTGTGTAGCGGCACGGCGACGGCGGCGAGGCGGTAGAGCGGCGACGGCGGCTCCTCCTTCACGGCTGCGACGCGGGAATCCTTCAAGGCGGCGGTTAAGCGGTGAGTGACACACCTTTTGCATTCTGTTTTGAGCTTCCTTCCCTGGTTGTATGCTTGCAGCCATTCGTGGCTCGCATATGGTGTCCGGCAAGTCCCCAGCTACGACCTGTGCGGCAAAAGCGCACATTTTTGGCGCCGGGGAGTTGCCCTGCACCAAGCTCCAGTTTGCAGCTCGGCTGCTGCGTGAAGTTTAATCTGCACTGTAGGAAAGCGACTGTGTGATTGTTGTTAAGGCGTTTCTGTGTTGCATTTTTGTTTCTTTTGTTATATTTTCGCTCCGCGTGTGGGCGTGCGTTCTGTTATCTGGTTTCTGCGTGTGAGAGGGATTTCTGAATCCCCAGATCTGTGCTGTGTGTGCGAACTGCGCCGCGGCCAAGGCTGAACCCTAAGGAAACCATAGAAAACTTATCTCACAAAAAAATAGAAAATAAAAAATAAAAAAATTATAAAAAATAAAAAAGAAAAAATTAAATTTTATTTTCAAAGAAAGAACCGAACGTGTGGAGAGGAAAGATTTTCTAATTGGAGAAAATTTTTTTGAAAAGAAAGAACCCCAATTGACCCACGACCCACGGCCCCGGCCCCGGCCTCGGTCTCGTCTCGGTCTTTTGATATATATATATAGGAGAGTGAGCCTCCATAGCTTTCTTTCAAGTGAGAGCTTATGGAAAGTTGTGCCCTATATGTAGCCCACTCCCCAAGGAGTAAAGTGAGTATGTGGGATAAAGTCCTCACCCTTTCCTCCACAAGCAAATAGGCTTTTGCCCCTTCCCCCCAAGGGAAATGGACTGTTTTGAGGACTACAGGAGCTCTAGATAGGCGAACACGGTGCTGTAAAGCACACTAGGATCCTTTGAACGATACGCTCGTTTCGAGCTATCATACGCTCTAGTCCAAGTTCGACTGTAAGTAAGGGGGTCAAAAACGGGTTAAAAACAACACAAAAACAAGTAAAAACAGGGTGCGAAACACCTAAGAAACCACTTGTGTGAGTTTCAAGGGTAGTTACAACGCACGTAGGATACCCACGTCACATGCATCTACGTTCTGGTCGGGTGCTAGAGCCTGAACCACTAGAAAGTGTTTCAGTTTACGCAGGCTCACACCATCCCTCCACGTTGGCATCTTGGCCTTCGGCTGGAACCCAAGGGAGTGCAACCCAAGATCCACGAATAGTGGATAGTGACTCGTCCTCTGACTCAGAAGCCATGGAAGGGCACCCTACCAAGAATCCTGAGGAGACAAGCCAAAACATGCCAGTGTGGGCCCCACAACCTGGATCTAGCATGTTTAGTCGTCTAATAGAGACCTTTAGTAGAGCTACATGCTCTGAACATGCGACAAGCGAAGTAAATGAGGAGGGAGGGGTAGTAGATTCGCCATTCACATCTTATGTAGACCCTACCCTCCCAAAGAGTGTCCATGTGAATATTCTACCCACTTCGTTTAATGAGGGCCCTACTGAGCTACCACATTCCGATGCTCTTCCTAAAGTAGAGGTCCCTAGAAGCCAATCCATAAGAAGTGACATTGCGTCCACTTCAAGAGAACCATTTGGCACACCAAGTCTAGATGGGATATTTCTCAATGAAAATTGGGAATATGATCTACACACAGAGACTCTAACTGACCTATACACAGGTTACACATACCATGTAGGTTGGTTAGAAGTCCTACGATCTACATCTAGCGCCACTAATCTAGAGGAGCAACAACACATGATATGTGAGGTGATTCATAGAATTATCCAAATTGAGAGGCAAAATAGGGGAGTGAACCTAGTTTCCACTGGGGGCCCTATGAGGTTTTTGGATACGGGCAAGGCCAAACAACCAACCCTATCACAATTGGAGACTCCCTCGGTGAGTCCCATAGACCCTTCATATGTTGTTTCGCCTGGAGTCTCAATGCAGGTTGAGCCCACGAGTAGTAACTTTAGCTTTCCAACCTTGGCTCAACTTTCCATTAGGGAATCCGCAATGCCTACCCCAATGATGAGCATAGCTGAAAGTGCACCTGTTACCGCTGTAGTTAGTACGACACCGCTACCTAGTGGAACAGTACCTACAACAGTGCGTGCCAATGCCTATCAACAACCATATGTACCTATCGCTACTCATGCTCATGTAGCTCCTACGCCTCTTAGTATGCCAATGGCGTATGCTCCACGACCACCTTATCATAACCATTATCCAAGGGGAGCTAGGCCTAGCCACATATCATATCCTACATCATTTGCCAACTTACTCAGACCAACGCCAACTCCTATCAGCCAGGCTATCCCAGAAGTTCCTCCACCAGTTATGCCTACTCACCTAGGTGATCTCGCAGCGTTTGCTCAGACGATCGGAAGATCTATTGCGGAAAACATGCGGGGTATGCCTGAGAGAGAACCTAGAAGCAAGGCAGTACAAGTGGCTAAGCTCACTCAAAACTTCAGTGGTAACGAGGATGTTAGGAAGCACATTGAAGTCTTTGAACACGTGTGTGATTCTTTGGAAGAGCACAATGAGCTGCATAAGTGTAAAGCCTTAGGCTTAACCTTGAGTGGGAAGGCCGGAGATTGGTATCGAACCTTAAGGGTTGAAGAGCGCACTCACTACCCCACTCTCAAGAGATTGTTCTTGAAAGAATACGTACGCAGGGTGTGCTTTGGGGGGTAGCATCTCAACTCCAAAAAGCTGAACGCGAGGAAGGGGAGTCAGTGAGAGACTTTCTAAGTCGATTGAAGCATCTAAATTCTCGCTGCACTCCCGATGAACGCTTCAATAACAACCAACTCCTCGATAGATTCATCCGAGGATTGCGCCACGAGGACATTTACAATGGCTTAGTCATTAGAGGTCTTACAACGTGGGAAGCAGTCACTGCCAATGCAATCCAGTTAGAAGACAACTTGATGATTGCAGGTAAAAAGGTGTCTTCAGAAACAAAATCCGTTAGTTCGCAAGTATCTGGGCACGAGCCAATGACGGTAAAACCTATTGCCAAGGAGCCCAAGATATCTGAAATGTCTGTGACCGACCTTACTAAGGCTCTCCAAGAATACTTTAGGGGTAATCGAGCTCCTCAGAATAGCCATATGTACCCAAGGAGAGAGCAACAATGGTGTTCAGTGTGCTTAGGACCACATAGCACGAGTGAATGTCCCACATTTAGAGTCAAATTCAATGGGAATTGCAATGCATGTGGTAAGTATGGCCATCAATCTAAAGATTGCCTAACACTTAAGCGAATGTTGGCAAACCAGGCACCACTAGCTTGGTCAAACACACCTCAAGTACCCGCGCTAATGCTTGTCATAGTTAGCCAAGGAGTTTCACTTCAAGGTCTTCTAACGAAACATCATATGCAAAGTTGGGCACCTAAAACTATAATCTGATCGAATATCCAATAATTACAAATCCCCTTTTCCTTGGGAACCAAGTTTGTATACAGGCCCTGTCCTAGGTTTAGACAGGCCCTGTCCTAGGTTTAGACAAGTACAGTGAATGTGAGTAAATTGCCTATAACTTTTACATTATTACTCATATGATGTTCTCACTTTGCATATCACAAATAGAAATAACATAGAGCTTAACTTGATTTATCGAGTAATTTTTGATGTGTTCTACTATTTTCTATATTATTTAAAAGGTATTAGAATTGTTAAAAAACATACTATTTTATCTTCCCACCACATCTACCATTTAAAATGCTCAAATTGTATGGATCTAGTGATGATTAGATTGGGAAAGATTAGTATAATGTGGGTATAAGGTAAAATTACAAATCTAACGGTTGGATTTTTGTAGATTTACTTTGGAAAATTTATTATGACTGTAAGAGGCCCATTAAATACTTCAACAAGTAAAAATGCCGACGAGATTACCCTCATCAAAACATGCAGGCTATAGATAAAAGAAATTTATCTAGAGAATGCCCACAGTATAACTTCTAGTGAATTTAGAAAATAAGATTGTCTTTGCCAAATCCAGTAATTTTCAGAAATTTCTAGGCTTTTTTCCCAAGCTTTTTTCTTGAAAAATATCAAAAAGCTTTTTTTTAATAAAAAACTCATTTTTTAAAAAAATGAAAAAAAATGGCTTTATTGGATTATAGCCAATTTGATTTTTCTTAGGGGGGGGCGTTTTTTTCCGCCCGGCTGGCAGCGCAGCCCCCCCCTCCCGTCGTCGCCTACGCTTGAGAGAGAGAGAGATGGAAAGAGTCACAACCATCTTCTCCCCTCTTTCCTCTCCTTCACCTCCTTTCCATTCTCTTTCTCCACCCTTCTCTCTGTTAATCAGAGATTAGCTTAATCTTTAATTAAGCTTTTTCAATTAAATCCTTAATCATAATTAGCATTAATTATGATTAATGTAAAAAAATTCATTTTTAAGAGAATTTTCACCCAGAAAAGAGAAAGAAAAATCAGATTTGAGAGGCGGAGAGGATTCCACGCACACGGGAGAGCAAATTATGCATCAACACGCTGTCCCCTACTGAATTTCAGTAGAAAATTGACAGAAATTTGATCGCATTCCCACGAAAAAACCCGCAAAAATGTATAAAAATATATTTTAAATCATAAAAAATGCTCAAAAAATTCCTAAAAAATTAGGAAAAAATTTCTAAAAATTCTAGAAATTCAAGGAATCCATCCTACAAAAATATCCACCATAAACTTTATGGTATTTTTGTAAAAAATTCCATTAATGCTCGATTTTAACCATAAAAAATAGGAAAAAATAGCATTAACTCACGGTATTCCCCCGCAACGTCGATTCGTCCATTGAATTGTAGTTACACACGTTCCAATCACCATATCGATGATCCACGTGTAATTCATCAACACAAATCAACAAAAGATAACATTTTATTAGTAAATATTAAAATTTACTAAAAATAATCAACAACAATTAAATAGAGATTGCTCTGATACCACTGTTAAAACCCTAAGATCTCTCTAGATAATTGTTATGCATAAACATGCATGAATCAGGCATAAACTCAACCACCCAACCACCCCCGAGCCCAAGGGATGCACACATGAATAATAAATGAAATACATCATACCTCTACCTTGATGTCCCATACCATCAAGAGGTATAACACTATCCAATAGCATGTAGCTAAAGTGTAAAATGGTAGATGAGTAGATATGGATCTCTACACAAGAGACCATAGCATAAGCCTCAAGCTTCCTAGCCTCCAAGCCCCGAGCTCCCTTGAGTGTGCCCCATGCCCCTATTATATAGGAGGGCCCTCAAGTGACTCTTGACTTTCCATTCCTCATGTGTGACCCTTGGATGCCTGACCCTAACCTTAACCCTTAAGGTTAGTCCTAACCCATGCTCCACTAGACCTTGTTTCCATGCTCCCATGCTCACAAGTCTAATGTGGGTTAGCCTCCTAGTATATGCACACATAATGTGTATATAACATAGCACACATAATGTACATATAACAATGGATCTGTTGGTTGATCTTACTGATCTTCAACAGAGATTCCATCTTGATTTTATAAGTGAATATATTGTCGAGTACTATGAGCTAGGAACTATCGAAAAGGCCCGTGAGTGGACAGGTGGTGAGCGTTCTAGTTGTCAATGATGCCATAAGTACACCGATGAAGGAATGATTGGAAATTAGAATTCAACCGAATATTTTGGAGGATTATGATCAGTGACACTATGGTTTCATTAAAAAATTGTTTTACAAATAGCTGAATCTGTGAAAAAGGAAATCTCATATTGGGTGTGTAAGTGGTGTAACTAGCTTAAAGTTTGCATGAAGTTCCGGCTGCTGGGGCCTTGGAAATCTTTTCCCTCGTACCCGGGACAAAACCTAATCAAATTTCTAATTGGATCCCATCACTACAGTGGCTAGGCAGTTGGCTAACCCATGGGACTAGATGGGGTTGGACTGGTGGATCCCTAAAATGGGACTCAATTCTGTTATGGTACGATAGATGAAGTTAAATCCCGGATAGTAATTGTTCTATGGAAAAGAATCAACGGCTGTGCCTCTCAATGAGAAAAAAAGCGTTGGTCTCTATGATCCAAGTGCAAGTTTCTTCCTTGATCTGACCAAGTGACTTACAGGTTCGGTCGGATCAGTTTGGTTAGTGATGACCTTGACTACGTTAGAGTAAAAATATCCTGGAGGAATAGCCCATGCTTTCTGGGCAAGGAAAGGTTTTCCGAGTTCGATTTTGTAAGAACCGAGGGATTAGTCTATTGTCCGGATATCCGTGGGACGAGGCCCCGAGTGAGAGACTCTGCCCCGCACAAGAAGTGTTACTTCCACTGCTAGCACCCTTGAATTCGTTGTGCGGAGGGGGCAGTGATCTTTCAGCTGGTATCAGAGGGAATTGGCTAAAGTAGATCAACCGAGAAGCCAAAAATGTCAAAAATTTATGAAGTAGCAGTAAAAGGTTGGAATTGTGTGATGAAATTCATACAAATTGATATTTAGAATGAAGATTCATAAATAAGTAATTGGGTCTTCAGATGGAAGTACCGTAATTATATGGAATCCCTGACTTGCTTAAGGCCTTGACATGATGGTATTTACCTTATAATTTCAAGGACCGTGACTACCCGTATATACCGGGGGTATAATTGCAGCTCTTTACTGGTAGTATATATGAGTAAATCTAAGACCTTGAAATTATAAGCAAAAATGCTATCCAGATGATGAATTCGAATGCTTGTTGATATGATTTTAGAATTCTGGTTGAGAATTGATGAGTTGATTTTAATTATGATTGAAAGATAATGATTCCTGAATTCTGGTTGAAAGAAGATAAGTTGAACAAAGCCACAATGAGAATGAATGGGACGAGTCCCTGTGATTTGATGATGTTAGTAACTGGCATAACAATAATGACTTTAGCAAATCACTACAAGATTAGTGGATTTTGCTGACACATTGCTGTTGTTTGACCTTTGACCCAATGGATCTAATTAAGGGACGACAAATTGAGAACCTACATGACTGAAATTCCCGTGGAGGAATGGTCAGATAGAATTTTCGGTCTGATGAACCATTATTGTGTTAAGGATATGAATGCTATGATCAGAATGAATTGTTATCTGATAATGAGTTCTATATAAGGGATCTTTATCCCAGGATTCTGTTGGGGTGACCAGACTATAAGGAACCCCATAATCAGTTGGATCTTAAGGGAAAGAGTTGTCCTCCAGTTGTGAGATGAGAACATCTCGCGTTTTTTAAGAAGTAAGAACCTTCCCTTCTAAGCTTGTAATTATTCCCCCCTCTGAAATAAAAGAAAGATCCTGTTTTACCTTGTTTTGGCATGGAGAGAGAAAATGTCTAGAGAGAGGTAATGAAAAATTGAGATATTTTTGGATATAAAAATCCTTCTCGTGTCTAAAATGGTTTCCCCTTAAATTTTTTTTGAAAAAGAACTTTCCAATATGCAATTGGAATTAATGGAAAATGTGTATAAAGGACCTTAGCCTAAGGATCAAGATTTTCAGAAATTTTTGGATTATGGTCCAATTAAGGTTCCTATGGACCAATTGGATTAATCCAAGTGTGGGGAGGAGATAAATCCAATGAATAAAAGAAAATACCCAAAAATGAGTAAATGCCCACATAAGATGAAGAGTTGACTGAGTACAAGGTTTATTAGTTATAAACTATGAGATATAACTAAAAAAAATGAGATATTTTGGTATAATGATACATTTTTGACACCTTGGTGTAAGGAGGGGGGGAGACTTCAAGGAGGTGCCTATTTCACACATGTGGTGGAGTTTTTAACTCAAAACGATTGTGATATTTTTATCTCTCCTCTCTCCTGGATCAAACCAAATCAAAAGAGAGCCAAACTAGGTCCAAATCTTGTCCAAATTCAGTCAAACTGAACCTGAAAATTTCTAGAACCTAGTTGGACTTGGTTAGAGGCCTCCCTTACCTATAAATAGATCCTTAGTCTTTTATAAAAAAACTGTGAATTATACTATGCCAGTATTACATTAAAATAATGATATTTTTTATTATCCCTTAAAAATCCTCTACTTTAAGAGAGAGTGGAGCCTCTCTCTCTATCTTCAACCATCCTTGGAGCTTTCCTTTCAACACACAAACCAATTGATTGGTTGGGGGCTTCTTCTATGATAGAGAAGCAAGCAAAACATAAGGTAAAGTGTAATTTTAAGGTTTTTCTCTACTATTCTTAATGTTTTCACTTCTCAACCCCTCTTAAGCTTGAGAAGTTTCTTAATTAAGTGTTTATAATGCAAATCAAGCTTTTCTTAAGTATTGTAATGAATAATTAAGAAAAGTTTACATTTATGCTTAAATTAGAATGCTTTTATGTTTATCTCTCTCTCCCCCAAAGAATGGTCATTCCTATGACCAATTCTCTATTCAGTTGATGCTTCTCATGGAGAAATTCTCAATTCACAAATCAAACTCTAGGCTTGTGAAGCTAGAGGTTAAGAAAGTGGTTTTTTATACTTATATGCTAGTAAATTATGGTAATCTTATGAGTTAAATCCATAAATTGGATTTAAGGTTAAAAGATAGTTATACTATCATAATTATATTACTATGTCTTATTCTTTTCAAAAATATTAAAAATTGTCAGTAATAGCAGCAAAACGGACCTATCATAAAATTTTTTAAGAAATTGATACATAATTCATTCTTATGCATAACGTGAAAAGAGGACTTCCTACCATATTCTAGGATTGAATAGCCTAGGCTACATTCATTCACGTCCCTTATGGTTCATTCACATATCACATCACATCCAGTCACATCCCTGATCATTCATTCACATCCCGATTCACATGCTATCACATTCATTCACATCCTATCACATTCATTCACATCCTATATCATTCATTCACATCCCGATTCACATGCTAACACATTCATTCACATCCCGATTCACATGCTAACACATTCATTCACATCCTATATCATTCATTCACATCCCGATTCACATGCTAACACATTCATTCACATCCTATATCATTCATTCATATCCCGATTCACATGACATCACATCTCATCTATTCATTCATATTTATCTGATTCACATCACATCTTATCACATCTATTTACCTCTCATTCTCATCACATCCATCAATCCATTCATTCCCATCTATCTGATTCGCATCACATATCATCACATCTATTCACCTCACATTCTCGTCACTCCTATTCTCATCACATCCATCCATCCATTCTTTCCCATCTATTTGATTCGCATCCCATCTCATCACATCTATTTACCTCTCATTCTCATCACATCTATTCTCATCACATCCATCCATCCATTCATTCCCATCTATCTGATTCGCATCCCATCTCATCACATCTATTTACCTCTCATTCTCATCACATCCATCCATCTATTCATTCCCATCTATCTGACTCGCATTACATCTCATCACATCTATTCACCTCACATTCTCGTCACTCCTATTCTCATCGCATCCATTCTTTCCCATCTATCTGCTGATTCGCATCACATATCATCACATCTATTTACCTCTCATTCTCATCACTTCTATTCTCATCACATACATTCTCTATTCATTCTTATCTATCTGATTCGCATCCCATCTCATCACATCTATTTACCTCTCATTCTCATCACATCCATCCATCCATTTATTCCCATCTATTTGACTCGCATTACATCTCATCACATCTATTCACCTCACATTCTCATCACTCCTGTTCTCATCGCATCCATTCTTTCCCATCTATCTGATTCGCATCACTTCGCATCACATATCATCACATCTATTTACCTCTCATTCTCATCACTTCTATTCTCATCACATCCGTTCTCTATTCATTCTTATCTATCTGATTCATATCACATCTTATCATATCTATTTATAGTAATGTAAGAGAATTCTTATTTTTGATATAAAGATTCTTTACGCATCTATTTATGCATAAGAACAACTTCAGTGGAAAATAACACTTTTATAAAAATCCGTTTATGCATCTATTTATGCATAAATTCAATTTTAAGGAGAATAACACTTTTGAAATAAAAATAAATCTTTTATGCATCTTTCTATGCATAAATTTAATTTTAATGAAAATAACTCTTTTGAAATAAAAATAAATTTCTTTATGCATAATCAGAATTGATGAGAATAACTCTTTTGAAATAAAAATAAATTTCTTTATGCATCTTTCTATGCATAAAATCAAAATTGATGAGAATAAATCTTTTGAAATAAAAATAAATTTCTTTATGCATCTTTGTTTTGCATAAAATCAAAATTGATGAAAGTAACGCTTTTATAATTAAAATTTTTTTGTTATGCATCTATTTATGCATAAATTCAATTTATTTGTGAGTTTAAAACTCAACCACATATGTGAAATAGGCGTCTCTTTCATGAGGGGAATTCCTCACATTGAGGTGTCAAAAATGCATCATTTCTTCTCAATATCTCATCTTTTTTAACTAATAACCTTGTCCTTAGTCAACTCCTCATCTTATGTGAGCATTTACTCATTTTTTTTTGGAAATTTTCTTTATTCTTCCATTTATCTCCTCCCTACATTTGGATTAATCTAATTGGTCCATAGGAACCTTAATTAAAAAATTTCAGAAAATCTAGACCCTTAGGTTAAGGTCCTTTTTACCTGATTTCAATTTATTCCAATTGCACATTGGAAATTTCTTTTTGAATATCTGTTTCAGGGGAAACCATTTTAGACACTAGGAGGATTTTTATATCCAAAAATATCTCAATTTTGAATTACCTTCCTTGAGATAGAATCCCACAGGATAGGATTGACCGAGAAGTTTATAGAGACAAGGTTGGGAACTACTATACGACTCCTAAACACCCTTTAGATGAGCTCCTGAAAAGCACGTTTTGTATGGGGAAACATGGGGTGGTTTAGAGACACGTTACATAGATAATATGAACTACGACTATGCGAGATTACATTAGGAAGTGATCATGAATTTGACCTACAATAGTGTTCCCTACTTCGCTGACTTTTCTCCTAGAGCGACAACTACCTCCTACTTTGGTGAGACGGTAGCTCCCAAGCCTGTGAACTATCACACCACATTCCTGGAGGAGGACTTTTAGAAGGGTATGCATTACACTGCTCTGTCTTATGGTCTCCCCCACACTTCCCACATCGGTGTGGCCCTTGGGCCACTACTTGAGCATACATTGGTCTAGCCGAAGAACGATAAAGTTGTCCCATCCTCCTCAGTACCAGTTCTGCCACTTCATCTGGATTCACTTCTTTGATTGAGGCAGCACTTGAGTCGAAGTTCTTTTCGAAGTGTTGTTTCTTATCTTGGCAACTACCTTGGCTGGACTCGCTTTCCATGTTAAAGTTGTCATCGTAATCCATGGCATCGAGGCAGCACTCATTAAAGCTCGTATGTTTCTTTGCATATAGATGTGCATGTAGCGTTTTATTCATCAACCCTTCCAGAAAGATAGAAATTAACCTTTTTTGGCTAGGTTTCTCCTCGTCAAGGCACCTCGCAATGTACTGTTTCAATCTATTTGCACAGTCCCTAACCTATTCATGATTTGCCTATGTTTGCAGATGGAATTACACGCATGCAACCAAAGACTGCATGCATAGCACACATGCAATGAGAACAAGGCTACTCTAATTTGCAATAGTTTAGACTGCAAATGAGGAATGTTGAGAGAGCTCTTGTTCCTACGCAAACTGGTGGACAAGAACAAGGTAGGCCAGTGTTGGGAGCTCAACCTCCTGCGCTTGGGACTACGCCGTTGAGGCATGGGAGCTAATGAGTATGAGCAGAGTCTAGAAATGGTGACCTCTCAACCCTACTTCCAAGAAGAGGAATCACCATTGATAGATTTGGGCTCTGAAGCACCAATTGTACAAACTGAACCAGCTCTTGTATTTTATCACAATCAAGGAAATAGGGGTTATGGCCAACCACAACAAAGAGTGTATCAAGCTAGCTAGACCACCACTTAAGTGCTATGGCTGTGGGGGTGATCATCTCGTCAAAGATTGTCCTTACAACGGCAAACCACCACAAGCTGGACCGCCGGTTCAAGCAGCTCTTGCTCAAGCCACTACTATCCAATTTCCTTCATATTGCAAGGTCCAAGGATTTTTCAATAACTCACCTTGTGAAAGATTGTGTAGTGAAACCGATAGGGAGTGACAACACCAAAGGGAAAACCATGTTAAATTTTGTATACCCTCACCTGAGACATCAGAGACAGAAACAGAAATTGCAAATGTTCCACTGAGAGTGGTGACTAGAGCACATGCACGAGACGCAAGAAAAACTAAAGAGAGAAAAGAGAAGAATCCTAGGCAAAGTGGAACGAAAAGAGAAATCTGAGAAGAAGACAAGGGGACGTAGACCTAGGAGCCGAAGGTCAAGTAGCAAGAAATTGGCGGAAAGCTCTAAGCCTTCTACTGATAGTGTTGCACAGAAGTTGAACCCAGAGAGAGAGAGAGAGACCCAACCAAGTCGTGAGGTACCTAACGATATCACAGTCTCAGAAGTAAGCACATGTGGATCTGTTTTAGTGGAGAAGGTCAATGATCCATTTGACGCTATAAGAAAAACGTCAAATGATCCATTTGACGCTATAAGAAAAGTGTATGACAACAATCGCATCACGGCTGTGACAAAAATCTTGAAAAAATTGCAGGAGTATCCCAATCCTCGTGAGGAGAAGATAAATCTAGCTGTTCATTAGCAGAAGATTAGGGAAACCCAGGCAATGATGGAGGGACCACCTCAAACAGTCTTGCGAGGACCAAATTCTCTCAAACCTTCACTGGAGACAATTCTTGAGGTAGCCTCAAGCGTGGAACGCGGAAGTGAACCAACTGTTCCTTCTGAGAGTAAAGAGTTTCTGCATGGGCCAGATGCCATAGAGCCTGAGCTTGGTGAAAGGCCATTAACAACTGCCGATTTTGGGGACGAAGTTCTAGAGGTTGAAGAAATGATAGCCAGGGAAATGTGGGATGCCGTAAAGAAGAGAGCAGACGATGAAGCATCATCTTCAAGGGCTCCACCTTTCTCTGTAGTAAGCTTCACTGGACATCAGTCCGAGGACAAAGCTATGCCTTATTTAGAAGAGCAAGATTTAGAAGTTTCATTTCCTAGTAAACAGACTCTGAAGACTATGCCTTCTTATCTCGGGGAACACGAGCCAAATTATGTAATTTTGAAAGTGCCTTCTTTAGCTATTTATCCATCCTCATTTGAGGAATGGCAATCAGTGGAATGCCTTAGTGGGACGATTCTTGTTTATCATACAGATATAGGAACAATCTTATATGGTGGAAAACTTCCAAGTACCCTGACCAATGAAGGTATTTTCTTTTATGAATCATCGTATGTATTTCCCATTGGCAAGAATAAATATGGTAAGTTGCAACCTATACCTCCCCCTGGCTTGAATAGTGTGGAATGGCCACACCAAAGCCTTGATGTAGCAGCCTCTTATAGGATCAAGTTTGTGAATAATATTCGGGGCACTATGAACCCTCCACAGGTGCGAAGGGTGCACACTTGAGCTAGATTTTGCCCCACTCATGCTTTGCATATTTCTTCGGATCATGGGTAGGTGTAAAGAGAACGAAGTTCACTTACACCTGCATCACCACAGCCGAGTTGGTAGCGCTGATGGATGGAGATGTATGGAGAGGCCCTTGGTTTCTATGATTTCCCGGACGATTAGGGCCAAGGCCTCCGTACCATGATATTATCCGTGCAGAGATGGCTGCCCTCCCATTGGTAGTAGAGGCACTCACTCGATCAGTCTCCTTTCTACATAGCACTTGGGCTCTCCCTAGAGACAGATATGTTTGCTTAGCCCTGGAGTCTTCACGACAGTTGGCATCATAGGGAGACAGATCATGTTGGTATGCACAGATGACAGCTTGGTTCCAACTGCATGGCTTTAGTATGGACAGGCTACCTCCATTTCATTACTCCCTAGATGCACCCTCCCTCTCTCTCACACGAACAGAGATTATTTGACTTATTAGGCAGGACTTGACTCAGCTGGACACTAGGAGGACATGGATACAGCCAACACACGAGCTTGGTACGAAGATGGCTTTCTATAGAGATCATCTTGTCCAGCTCACGGAGGATGGGTTTGTGATTAGACCCAGCTACATGGATACTCATCTTTCTCATGGGGTACGGTGTGCTATTGGTGAGATGCACACATCCTCACACCAGCTAGAGATTGAGACTGGCAGATTCACCAGCTGAGGCTAGGATTTGTCAGTTGTGCCAGATGGAGCCAGAGACAGAGTTACATTACATATGTCACTGTCCAGTATATTATGAGATACGAGGCCGTTTTCACTGCCTGTTTAGAGAGGGTTTCGGACCACTTTCCAGAGTCATGAGATACCAGGATTAGAGATGCCTCGGATTATACTTGCTGGAGCTACGTAGACATAGAGAGGGTCTCTTGAGAGGGAGGGGATCAGAGAGGGAGAGACACCTACAGAGGTAGATTATAGACTTCTTTTGACCAGAGATTGAGTAGGCCAGCAGGCATTGGAGCTAGTCCCAGAGTATAGCCGCACCAGAGGTACACTGATTGATCGGGCTATAGAGCTGGGGCGGTCCAGGCGCCGCCCCAAGATGAGAGGCCCATCTCGACACCAGCGGAGACTATAACAGAGCATCAGGACCATACTAGCACAGCATGGGAGACGTCTAGTCAGAGTACTCACCATGGAGGATATTGAGGATATCTGCCATCGATCGATGAGAGACATCTTTGGATAGTGATGTATATGATGCTTACCTTTGTTGCTGGAGTTTTCCTTCCTAGATGCTATCCATTAAGAGCTCCTAGTACCTTACTTTTCCTCATAGTTGTTGTTTCAGTTTCATTGAGTTGTTTAGTTGTCTTAGCTTTTCTTACACAGACATTGTATCAGATCCACCAATTGTTGTAACCTTTTTGGTCTCATAGGTCATTTTAGCCTTTTGAGGACATTAATATATCATTTCATTTCATTTCTCAACTAACACTTTCATACTATTTTAAGCCTACTACTATACTCACACTCATTCTTTCTCTCTCACACACACACAATGCCATTCTCTATTAAATCTATCTTTCAAAAACTATTAATGCCACTCTCTCTCTCTACACACATTTCAGCTCTTCTTGTTTAGCTATTCTCTCTCACTACACACATTTTAGCTATTCTCTCACTCTCACACTTTAGGTATTCCCCCCACATTTGTGCTCTCTCTATCTTCATCACATTCCGGTCTCTTTCCATGCCACAGGATAGTCCAACACCCCTTCTCCTATGCACATTTATATTGCAACTCATGCATGTGTTGCAAAAACTACATGCAGTGCATTCCCTCGCACATTTTCAGTTGGTCTCATTAATATGTAGCAACAACTTCGGAAGCTCTTATGATAATACCCGCTCTAGATTTCCTTGTGGCTTCTAGTCATGCCTTCCTAAACCTGCCAAACACACCATGGTTCGGGCATCGACGCCATGTTTGGTACATGAAGCCACGCTCCTTGCATTGGTGGGAAAACTACGCAACATGGTGTCTTGACGACACACAGTGCTTTCGTTCCTTCTTTCGTGTCTCCTAACCGCTATTTGAGCACCTAACTCTTAGCAGTGCGCGGACGCCATTTTCGAGTTGAGAGGAAGGTTGCCATTGCTTTACTACGCTTGGCAAGTGGATGCTCCTTGGAGCTACTGCTAGAGAAGTTTGGCTGCGGCATCTGGGATCGTGGACTCATTTGTAGAGGCACAGTGGCACTTCTTCCACACATGGGGGCAATCATCCAATGGCCAAGAACACCCGTGCAGATTGCGGCAATTAAGAATGGAATGCAACAAGCTCAGGAGCTACCAAATTGTTGTGGGGCTATTGATTGTAAGTACATTCGCATGGAGTGCCCTCCCCATGAGAATAGCATGAATTGGTATGATAGAAAGGGGAAGTACTCCATGACTTTGCAAGGCATTTTTGACAACAACATGCATTTTCTAGCAGTATATGTGGGATTTCCAGGGCCAACAAATGATAAACGGGTGCTCCAAAATTCTTCTTTCTTTCGGTTGGCCCAAGCCAACGACCAAATTTTGAATGGGCCATGCTTTACCAATTTGGGGTATAGCATTAGAGAATACATTATTGGTGATGGTGGGTACTGCCAATTGCCCTGGACCTAAAATGCGTTCTGAAGTTTGTTTTAATTACCGCTTGTCTTCTTCTTCCATAGTTGTTGAGCAGGCTTTTGGACAATTGAAGGGTGCATGGCGAATTTTGGATGGTGTTATTTGCAAACCAGATATTGTTAAGGTGCCCAAAATAATTGCCGCTTCATAATTTGGTGCTAGAATTTGGTGCTCTGGGTCCATGTGCAACTCAAATTGACTGCCCAAAAAAATAATGTCGTCGCATGAACCACTTCAAGTAACTCAGCTTGTGTGGTCAAAGCTTCCTTGATTCAAAATCAATTTTTTGTCCCTCTTGTCCATAGCTACTTGTGTTGGTCCTTACAATAAACAATTGATTCGTTCTATAGCCTGCTGCTCATTTTGGAGGCGCTCATCAATAAGGACTTGCTTCTCAAACAATGATAAGGGGAAGGTCTAGCGTGTTTCTGTTAGAAGTCATCTCCTATCTTTATCAGACTCCAGGGCTTGTGTTGTGGGTGTGCCCGCCCTTTGTAGGTGTTTTCTCATTTTTCCTCACTCCCCGCATTTTTCCCCATTTTTTTCCTATTTTTACCAAGTGTGGGAGGTAGTTCTTTGCACCCTGGCTGATCCAGACACTGGCCGACTGCTGGTCAGGATGTCCTGGATGGTGGCCGATTGCTCCTTCTGGTCCCCGACCTCTCATGTATGCTGGCCGACTGTGTACAGCTGGCTGACTGGTGGATGGAGCTGGTCGTGGAAATTTAGGTCCAATCGGCTGCCTTTTCTACAGGCCGACTGCATGTTGGGGCCATATAAAATGGCCCCATGGCCCCCACACCATTGTATCTTGTTTTACACTTCGGGATCTTGTGTATAGAGTAGAGTTACACGCCTATCTCTCTCCTTCTTTTGTGCTGTCTATTTTCTGCACTCTATTTGCTCTTGTGGTCTCAGATTTGGTTATCATCTCTGTTGCGTATTTTGACATGGTATCAGAGCCCTAGGCTCTTGAAAGATCTTGGGAGTTTTCTGAGCAAGAGGGGATTGTTGCGTTGCTGATTGGTGGATTGTTAGGGACTGTTTGGGAAGAGAAGAAGCAAGAGGAAGGCGGGCTGAGTTGCTGGACATCCACTTGCAGGTTTAAAGTTTTCTTTTCCACCCACCCACCCTTTTTTCAATTACATAGCATATGAAGATCCCAACACTCCCCACGTTCCCAGTGGACCGTCAGTTGGATGGGAATAATTACGACATCTGGAAGGTTATGATGGAGTCTGTGCTGGAGTCATATGACCTTGCTGATTTCATCGTTATCGGGGTTTCACGGCCGGAAGCAGAGGAAGGGGAGTTACAGTCAACCAGGAAGGACCGCGAGGCACAGGCACAGATGTGGGATCGTGTCAACGCCAGGGTCCGTTCATTTATCTTCCTCAACTGCACACTGCAAGTAATCAATCATGTAAAGCATATGACACTGGCCAGAGGCATATGGCAGCACTTGGCTTCTCTTTATAACAGGGTATCGCCCATGAAGAGGATTTCCTTGGAAGTACGGATGCAGGTTATGAACCCTGCAAAGTCGTCGACGATGCGGGAGCACATTAACAAGCTGCAGGCCCTTCAGCAAGAAGTCCTCTAGGCTGGGAAGGAGATATCATCAGAAGATATGGCCATTACTTTGCGCCTGCTCAGAATTCCGCTTTCTACTCCTCTTTAATTACTAGTGGCAGGCTCAGCACCATTACCTGGGAGGAGCTTGTGCCCATGGTCTTGGACGAGGAGGAATGAATCACGAACCCTCTTCATGGGCGGCGGAGGTTCGGAGGCCTTAACTGGCCAATGGCCGAAAGGCTGGAATAACAACAAGGGCAAAGGGAAGGCTTCACTGGAGAAGTCTTCTGAGAAGAAGCTTGACACAGATCGAGAGAAACTGAAGGCCGAGATGTCCTGCAATGATTGTGGCAAGAAAGGCCACTATTGGAGGAAGTGTCCTAAGCGGACTGGGAAGAGTGTTGATTCTTCACCCTCAGTTGCAAAGACTCCAGCATTTGTGCACTTAGAGATGATGGACTCAGATGCTTCATCGTCTTCGAGCGAGGAGGCAGTTGGCTTCACTGCAAAGGATACTCGAGAATGGATTCTTGAAAGTGGTGCTTCCAGGCACATGACTCCGTCCCGAGACTTCTTTTTGGATCTGAAACGGCAGTCAGGTCGCATGTTTATTGGCGACAACTCCACCATTCCGATACACAGTGAGGGCCGGATGGAGATTATTCCCGACGGCAAGGGGGGCAAGCATGCCTCCCGTGTTCTTTACGTCCTTGCTCTTGTTTTTCATCTTCTGTCAGTGCATGAAGTATGCAAGACTGGCTTTCAGGTGGAATTTGAGGAGCATTCAGTTGCTCTATGGGACCGTGAGACTGGCTAGGTTGTTTGGGAAGGCGGTGTGGATAATGGTATCTACAAGCTCTGTGCACTCTCCTCATTGACAGGTTCTTAGGTCGGAGATCTATGGCACTTTCGTCTTGGCCACTTAAATGTGGATGCACTACGGCGAGCTTTCTGGGACCAGATGGTGGTTGGCTTGCCAGATGTTGGTAGCAGGCAAGGACGTTGCAGTTCTTGCATACGTGGTAAGCAGCACAGGGAATCCTTTCTGAAGCAGGCTTCCAGGCGGCTTCAAAACCATTGGAGTTGATTCACACTGACTTGTGTGGACCTCAGTAGACACCATCATTGGGAGGATCTCTCTATTTCATGCTGCTTATTGATGTGACTGTACCAGATTCACGTGGGTCTACTTTCTTTCACAGAAGGACCAAGCTTTTGCACGGTTCAAGGATTAGCACGTGATGGTGGAAAAAGAGTCTGGATTGCAGGTAAAGACTCTCAGGGCTGACAAAGGCTGTTTTTCTCAAATTTTGTGCAGATCATGGCATCAAGAGGGAACTGGCCAGTACAGGATTCCCTTCAGAGAATGGAGTTGTAGAACGCAAAAACAGGACTGTGGTGGAGATGGTGAGGACCATGCTAGAGCATCGTGATCTTCCTCATGGGAGAGACTGTGGCAACGGCTGTCCATACCCTCAACCGGTCTCCAACAACTTCAGTACCTAATATGACTCCGTTTGAGGCATACTTTGGCAGGAAACCTGATGTCTCCCACTTTCGTGTTTTTGGGAGCGATGCGTATGTACATATTCCGAAGAAGCAGAGAGGGAAGCTTGACTCCAAATCCTGCAAGCTTATATTTGTGGGGTATAATTCTCTTTCCAAGGGATATAGATTGTATGATCCAGAGAGGAATGAGATTGTTGTCAGCTGAGATGTGGTCTTTGATGAGCATGTTCCAGTATCCACTATCGAGGAGCCGGCACTTCTTGGAGATCTCACAAGTTTCTTCCTGATGTCAAGTGGGACAAGCACACGTTCCAGATCAATCGGAATGTGTCAAACGCCTCAGTGACCATTAAGTGTGAGCGAGGAATTCCGAACTTTCTGCTCATAAGCCACTTGCAGGCTAAGCGAGCAGTCATCAGGAAAGGTGCACAGTGTGCGATGATATACATCCAGACAGCCCAGACAGTGGCGAGTGCTTCCGAGAAGTACTCGGCTCTCCATGAAAAGTTCCAAAAGATTTTTCTTCGAGACAGCCTCCCTCCCCAGCTCTCCCCGTCCAGACCGGAGGACCACAAGATTGACCTCCTCCCAGGCTCGGAACCCCCGAGCAAGTTTCCATATCGCCTTTCCAAGGCAATGGAATCGGAGTTGGACCGCCAACTGTGAACACCACTGACTGCACTCTCTTGGACAATTCTTGCGTCATACGGTTGAATGAGGCAAGCTGAGGTCGCAAAACATTCATAATGGAGTGGTTGGAGTTTTCGGCTTGAGCAAACCCAAACCGAAAGAGAAAAGTGAATAACTTCTGCACATCCACTCATCTGGATCGACGTTGCTGGATGGAAGAGACACCACGAAGCAGAACGTTGAGTAGCTCGACATAAACTGATTTTGCTATAATGAACTTCAGTGGCAAATGCAACAACTTCTTCATGGTCTCCACCTTCTCTTGACAATCTCTTTCTTTGCCTTGGGCAAGATAAACAATCATGCACGTGTCTATTGCAACTTTAGCCCTCTTAGGAATATACACTGGCCCAATACGCTGTGGGGAGAAGTAGAACAGGGTATCCGTGCTGGGATAGGAGAGACAGTATTCCCAATGCGCTCCATAGCAAGTTTTGCAAAAGCGGCAAGCAAAGAATCTCTTAGCCATATCTAAAAGACATGGTAAATTATGCATCTTACTCGATCCACAAAGCAATAACAAGTAATAAACAATTCAAGAACTCTAAAAATTATTAAAATATATCAATCTCTAGATGGACATGATAAATTCAGAGTTTTACTCGATCCACAACGCAACAATGAGTAAAAAATAATTCCAAAATTCCATGAACTATTATTCACTGAACTGAAACATTAGTACTACAGTCACAATGGTATTAAAAAATATGAAAAAAATAATTCCAAAATTCCAAGAACTATTATTCACTGATCTGAAACATGAGTACTACAGTCACAAATTTCATGCAAGTCTAATATTCAGAGGATCCAAACTCAATATTAAGCCATCACATTAAAAAGTAAACCACTCAAGAGCATGGTATTGAATATATAAGATTATCATAAGAGATTGTTGAGCCATCACATTACATAAGTCGATCATCCATATTACAGAAGACGATGGAACTTCATGCCTTATACAACTGAAAATAATTCTCCTCATGCAAAAAGCTCATGATGAATACCAGGATACAACATGGCCACTATTTGCAAAAAAGCTTGGAAATCAGATTTGTGTTGTACTGCGTCGTTTTCTTCTGACTTGATCAGATTCTGTCTTCACCGTAGAGGGGAGCCCTGGTAGTTCAGTATCGACTGCCTCCTCTTCATAACTGTGTCACCCCCTACCCCTCTTCAGATTGGCGCGCAATGAGGTCAACACCTTCAAAGTTGGCTGTGACAATTGCTCGCTAAGCTTTGTCAGATACATGTAAGACCTTCGCTGAAATGACTCATACGCCTCTTCGATTGGGTCTAGGGTTTAGGGTTTAGGTTTTTGGATTTAGGGTTTAGGGTTTTTTCAGGTGTGCGGTTGTGGAGTGATAAAGATAAATAACCGGTAGCTGCGGCAGCTAGAAGTAACTGCGGCAGCAAAAAATAAATTTTTCGGGGGGCCGGTTACGTGATAGTCAAGTGGAGTGTATGTAAGATATGGTGTTGAGGTGTGAATAGTATGAACTTAAGATGGCCACGCACTATGACCAAGAAGTCCAAAATCCCACCTCACGAGGACAAATAGCTAGCCGAAAAATACGACCAGTTGCCCACGCAAACTAAAGGCTAAGATGTGGGGACAACAACTTGCCGCAAAAGAACGACTAGTTGTCCACCAAACCAAAGGCTAAGACGTGGGGACAACAACTTGCCGCAAAAGAACGACTAGTTGTCCTAAAAAATAAAGGTAAGGGGAAGGGAAGGTGCATCAATCGAAATGACACTTAGCATGCCAGCTTGCAGCCTGCAGCAACCGGTTTTAGGGTTTAGGGTTTAGGGTTTAGGGTTTAGGGTTAGGGTTTAGGGTTTAGGGTTTAGGGTCTAGGGTCAGATTTAGGGTTTAGGGTTTAGGGTTTAGGGTTTAAGGTTTAGGGTTCAGGGTTCAGGGTTCAGGGTTTAGCGTTTAGGGTTCAGGGTTCAGGGTTCAGGGTTTAGGGTTCAGGGTTCAGGGTTCAGGGTTCAGGGTTCAGGGTTCAGGGTTCAGGGTTCAGGGTTCAGCGTTTAGGGTTTTAGGGTTTTAGGGTTCAGGGTTTAGGGTTCAGGGTTCAGGGTTCAGGGTTCAGGGTTTTTTTCAGGTGTGCGGTTGTGGAGTGATAAAGATAAATAACCGGTAGCTGCGACAGCAAAAAGTAGCTGCGACAGCAAAAAATAAATTTTTCGGGGGGCCGGTTACGTGATAGTCAAGTGAAGTGTATGTAAGATATGGTGTTGAGGTGTGAATAGTATGAACTTAAGATGGCCACGCACTATGACCAAGAAGTCCAAAATCCCACCTCACGAGGACAACAACTAGCCGAAAAATACGACCAAGTTGCCCACGCAAAATAAAGGCTAAGATGTGGGGACAACAACTTGCCGCAAAAGAACGACTAGTTGTCCACCAAACCAAAGGCTAAGACGTGGGGACAACAACTTGCCGCAAAAGAACGACTAGTTGCCCTCAAAAATAAAGGTAGGGGAAGGGAAGGTGCATCAATCGAAATGACACTTAGCATGCCACGCAATATGACATTATGCCAGATCGAAGGAGCATACTCAGCAGAAAGACACTAAACCAGCCAAATTAATGACCAAGTGCCTCTTACTAAGCACCAAACCAATGGCCTTACTCACACACACAAGAAAGACACTTTACTTGCCCAAAAAAGGACTAAGTGCCTAACATACACAAAACACAAGACAAAATTTGATTTGATTTAAGAGACAAAAAAGACTTAAAAAAGTCGATTTCTTGTATTAACTTGAGGGTGTAGTTCCAAACTAGTTTCGCTCTAGAATGAGCTCTTCAGTGGAACACCCAAGTTTGAGATTACAAGAATGAGAGCTCTCCCTTATGTAGAGAAGGGAGGGCTAGCTTTTGCCTCTTTGCATGTGGGATAATTCAGCCTTTTGTTGTGAAAAAGCAAGCTTAGGACATGAAGAACCCAATGCAACAAACGGCGCTCGAATCGGATAAGTAGAGCTCTCTAAACAAGTAAAAGAAGCTCAATAGCATCTCATGCAAGCTATGGGTTTTGAACTCATGACCTCTTTCATTAGAGTCACAAGCCTTAACCATTAGGCTAGAGTGGACATGTTGACTCTACATGCAAAAATAAGTTACATAAGGTAACTAGAAGACTAGAGAGATGCATAAAATAGGTGGAGGGTTTTCCCAATAGCAGAACCAAACATGGGAGGTCTCATATGCTGTTAAGCCGATGCTCCCAAGGGTTGCTTTACAAAAGTGGGTCCACGCTAAAAATAGTACTTACTAAAAATAGAAAGTTACAAATTAAAGGTTCGAAACCTTGATCTAACAAGATAGGAGCGCAGATTCCTTGGATTTCTCCAGCAAATCATAGGTCTGGGTATATGCTTCAGCTCGGGATTTTGTTGGCAAAGCCGAAAAAGTTTAGGGTTTAGGGAGGCCCCCAAGTTTAAAGCTTTGGTGTACTTGGAGTAGTCAAGCTTAAGAACCAGGGGGATCCGCTTACTCGAAGAGGTTTCTCGATTGGAAGCCTTTAGAAGTAGAGCTGTTCGCATATTGTACTTGACCTTGCTGAAAGTTTTCCGAAGGAGAGAATCCGGATATCCTCTACCTCGAAGTCGTTGGAAAAACAAAAGCTTTAGCTTGATGTAGCTTTGAAGCGTGCTTTCCCTGATGACATAACGCTTAAGTTCTCCAATGATGAAGGATTCCTTTTGATGACTAGGGTGCCAGGAAGAGAAAGGGAGGTATTGATACCTGTTCAGCTCTTTCTGAAAACAACTAGTAGAAAGCTTTCCTGTGGTTTGAAAATTAGTACCTTTGAAGAGGTGAATATCCAAAAAATCCACAGATGAATTGGAGATGACATGTGTTATCTTGATATGCTCCTGAAGATCCATTGCATAGTTGCTAAGATGTTGAAGCAAAATGGTGTGAGACCCATGCCAAAAACCTAAAGCGTCATCAATGTATCTTTTGTAGTAGAGTAGCTCTGTTGTGGGATGTACCTGTTCTTGAAGGTTTTCTAAATAACATAGAAAAAGGCAGGCATAGACAACAGCAAAATTACTCCCCATAGCAGTGCCTCTGATTTGATGCCAAAAAGTGCCATTAAACTCAAGATAGTGGTTCTTGAGAACAAGAGAGGCAATTGTCATGATGAGGTTGAGCTCTACATGGTTGAAGTCACCCTGTATCATCATCTTGAGGGCATGCAGTCCTTCATTGGTGGGAATACTGGGGTACAGAGATTCCACATCAAATGTGAAGAGGATAATTTCTTGTGGTAGATGAAGCTCAGATAACTCTTTAATCAGAGTGAGGGAGTCTTTTAGATGTTGCTTTTGTTGGAGGAGAATGGGGAAAAGCTTATGATGAAGCCATATAGACGCATTCTCAAAAACAAAGCCATTGTAAGAGCAGATTGGCCTTCCGACCACTGTAGGTTTGTGGATTTTGGGCAAGAAGTAAAGAGAGCAAACTCTGAACCCTTGCTCTGGCTTCTGCAAAATAAACTTTGCTTCATCCCTTGAGAGCACACTAGACTTTTGACAGATGCAGGCAAGCCTATCAAACAGTTCATTCAATGGAGCTTGGGTGACTGGGAGATAGACCTGTTGATCTAGAAGTTGCCGATCACCTTCATTAAGATACCATGATTTATCAAGAATTACCAAACCAAGGTTTTTATCTGCTGGCTTGATAATGATGTTATGGTTCTTTATCAATCTGTTAAGGGCTCTTCTCAAATGAAGCGAAAGCTTGTTCTGAGGAAGTCGCTCACATGAAGAGATTGAATTTTGAAGTATGACTCTTCCAGTGTTGATGATGTCTTCCAGAGGCTGATAAACTTTAGAAGGATTCCAATTCGGGTTTG
This sequence comes from Cibotium barometz, assembly GCF_041138505.1. Classification (NCBI taxonomy): domain Eukaryota; kingdom Viridiplantae; phylum Streptophyta; class Polypodiopsida; order Cyatheales; family Cibotiaceae; genus Cibotium; species Cibotium barometz. The sequence continues at coordinate 64,775,203 of NC_141051.1, forward strand.
CAACTCGAAAAGGAGGAAGAGGTCTATCTGGTGCATTTCTGAAAAACCATCGAAGACGAAGTAGCCTTGCAAAATTATCATAGTCTTTGGTGAGATGTGTTGAATCCGGAAACTTTGACGGAGGAATATATCCCAAACCAAGTCCTAGAAGCTTTTTCTCGCTAAATGAAAGCTTGTACTGAGAGAGATTGTGGATGGCAGTGTTTGAAACACGTTGATCCACCTCAGTTGGGGTCTTTCTAGAGAAAAGCAATAGAGCATAGCGCTCGGGATCTTGGAGAGGGAGCCAGAAGAGGTGCCTTAACGCCGGGGATTTCGAGACCGAGATCGGCTCGGTGGAGCGGATCTGCTTCGTGAATTTTGCCGATTTTGTTTCTGTCCCGAACCAGATTTCTGGGTATTGCGGCCTTGTCGAGAAGAGGAAGGCTGTGCAGAGGAGGGGGTGGAAGTCTTCTTCCTTTGAGGTTGATTTCCACCCCCTTGCCGGTTTCCCCGCTGGTTTTTTGGCTGGGTAGACTTGCCTTTATTTGGCTTGTTTCCCTGCTGCTGCTGCTGCTTACCTTGGTGGTTGTTTTGCCGGTCTTTCTGTTGATTGCCTTTCTTAGAAGCTTGGTTGCTTCTAGTTTTCTTCTTGTTGTTGTTCTGGCTATTGTTCTGGCTTTTCTTTTGTTGATTATCTTTCCGTTTTTTGTTTGTCCCACCTGTGTCATTTGCTAGACTTTTCTTTAGCTTGTTGATCTGTGCTTGAACTTGCTTCTGAACTTGCTCTTTGACTAGCTTGGCTATAGAGGGTTCAGTAGGAAGAGATTCTGCATCTCCATGGCTTGATCCTGTGCAGCTTTCCTCTTGGTGAAAGCAGCTTGCTTGATCTTAGAGTTAAGGAGATGAGAGACCCTGAAATTATTTATGGCAGTTTTGAAATCTTTGAGCAGCTTGTTCTTCCAAGTCTTCATGGTGTTTTCCCATAAAGCGTGTGGGCTGTCCATGAGTTCCAAAGCAGCCATGAGGTTCAGGATTTCCTGGAGACTGGCTTCAAAAGTGGAGGCATAAGCATCCAGCTTCTTTTCTTGATTCTCTACCAGCTTTGCTTGGGCTTCAATGAGGACTTCCAAGCAGCTGCTCCTGTAATTTTTACAAAGATCTTGTAGAGTTTGATTGAGAAAGGCCTGTCCTTGTTCATCTTGCACAGTAAGGCGGGGTGGTTTGAGTCGAAGACTGTTAGGTACGGTGCCTTCTTCTCTTTGCTCTCTAAGCTTTTTGAGGTAAGCTTGACTTTTCTCAAAAACTAAAAACATCTTCTTGTACTCCTCGATAGACTTCTTCAAGAAATCTTTAAGGTGAGAAGGTTGAGCGATGGGAAGAGTAGGCAGAGCAAAAAGGTCATCATAAGATGATGATGAAGCACCAAGTGTAAACCTGTATTGGTTTTGTGCATTAGCAGTATCTGTAGAATCATCCATTCTCCGCTTAGCACGTTCTCTTTCTCCACTAGCAAATTGAAACGCTCCCTGGCTGGTAGAAGGGTTGTCTTGACCTTCGTTTGCTGCCTCTGGGATAGTGTTCAAAAGCACCATGATAGCAAAGGTTTAGGGTTTAGGGTTTTTTTCAGGTGTGCGGTTGTGGAGTGATAAAGATAAATAACCGGTAGCTGCGACAGCAAAAAGTAGCTGCGACAGCAAAAAATAAATTTTTCGGGGGGCCGGTTACGTGATAGTCAAGTGAAGTGTATGTAAGATATGGTGTTGAGGTGTGAATAGTATGAACTTAAGATGGCCACGCACTATGACCAAGAAGTCCAAAATCCCACCTCACGAGGACAACAACTAGCCGAAAAATACGACCAAGTTGCCCACGCAAAATAAAGGCTAAGATGTGGGGACAACAACTTGCCGCAAAAGAACGACTAGTTGTCCACCAAACCAAAGGCTAAGACGTGGGGACAACAACTTGCCGCAAAAGAACGACTAGTTGCCCTCAAAAATAAAGGTAGGGGAAGGGAAGGTGCATCAATCGAAATGACACTTAGCATGCCACGCAATATGACATTATGCCAGATCGAAGGAGCATACTCAGCAGAAAGACACTAAACCAGCCAAATTAATGACCAAGTGCCTCTTACTAAGCACCAAACCAATGGCCTTACTCACACACACAAGAAAGACACTTTACTTGCCCAAAAAAGGACTAAGTGCCTAACATACACAAAACACAAGACAAAATTTGATTTGATTTAAGAGACAAAAAAGACTTAAAAAAGTCGATTTCTTGTATTAACTTGAGGGTGTAGTTCCAA